>NW_028258137.1:21947500-24447500 GCF_053883595.1 Heterocephalus glaber
CATGAATTGTGTGCTATCTTTGTGGGAGTGGCTTAGAATCCTGCTTAAAGCACTTTGGCATTGATGTTTTATGAGATGATATTCTTAGTTTCTGACACTCTCTTCATCCCTGTATGCTGCTAGTGATGAGTGGTGTCTCTATCTCCCCAGTTTCCATAACTACCAGAGTTCTTTGGGTGCCTGGGAGGCACAGTTGGGGATTTCTATGGGTTTCTAATTGTTTGAATGAGTATCTGAGAGAGGTTAAGCCAGCAGATGGCATCTAAAACTGTAAATAATCCAAATGAGAGAATTCTGAGGAAAGATATGAATATTTGGTGCAATACTTAAAGATAATAAAAACTTGGCTGCAATATATGAAAAATCAAGTTTAATAAAATCAATAAGAAAGCCACTATAAGGCTTTAAACTAGAGGTAATGAACACCTGAAATAGGGTAATGTTTGTGACGACAGAAAAACAGATATGACTCTTGATTCAAAGCCAGGTGAAGAAATAACTTAGAAGAAATTTTTTTATGTTTAAATGGAAAAGAAGGAGATGGTGGACAATTTAATTAATCATGCTTGGCTTTACTCTCTTTTTTGAAAAAAATGAAAACTGTAAATATTATAAACTATATAAAGAAAAATGTGAATATCATATCAAATCATATATTGTAATGTGCTTGGCACATAGTTGGTAGGGGGTAAATTGTATACGTTTTTCATATAATTTTTGGAACCATTTATTTGTACTCAAAGGGCTATATTTGGTTGTCTTTATGTTTGTCTATCCACTGAGCTAAAACAAATCTTTCTGTTGTCTTAATTATACTAAGCTGAATAAATAATGTTACTATCTTGCTTTGTTACCTGGTCCCTGCATCAGAAATAAATGATGAACGTTACTATCTCTAGGACCATGGGCATTATCTCTGGTTTTCAGAAAGGCATGTCTTTCTCATGTATGTTTCAAACTGATACGTCTCACTAGGATAACTCAATGTGAGCTACAGAATTTGTATCATGGTATCACTGAGGCTTCCTATCATTTTCCATGGTTGAAAAAACCTGACAAGAAATATAACACTATAACATGTCAGGTGGAAAATTTAAACATTGGTTTTTCCCAAGGAAGAATAAAAACTTTATATTTTAAACCACACTCTTTTGACAGGTGGGGTGGGGGCGGGGGTTATGATACAGAATGGATTCTTCTAAGAAGCTGAGCCAGCGAAAATCCTGTTCTACTTAAGGATTGCTCATTTTACCTTTTTGACACAAGAACAATTCTAAACAAGCTGTCTCATGGCTAACTAAAATCATTTAAAATCACTGACAAAATGTGTCAAGAAAGCACTCTAGTAAGTACCAACAACAACAAAAAACTGTTGTTTATAAATGTCTTGTTAATTTCTACTTTTCATACTTTGCAAGTAAAGCTAAAATATTCAAGAGGATACAGTCATTTATAAGTTTTCTCTCTCTCCTTCCTATTTCAACTAAAGGAAAGTAGAGTTGTGGTTAAAGAAGAAGATTAACAAAACAAATAAGAATTATACAAGAAAGCAAAGTGGTTCATGGCACGTATGTTTCCCTCAAGTAAGCCATCTCAATTAATTAACACTATCTAAAGAGGAAGAGTCTAGCAGAAACTATCATCTTTTCCCAGTGTCTGTTGTTTTTCACTATTTCGTTTTTTGTTATTATTTTTGCCTTCCTCTTTTTCTTTAATTATCTTACCTGTTAAACATTCTGGTTCTCTCAATAAGAAAAATAAGCTTTGGTTTCATTGAATAAACATATTTTAAAATGAAAAGTTGACCTTTCTAAGAGGCGACTCTAAGATCAATCTCTCATTAATCTGTCTTTATCTTAATGGTCTTTCCTTAATCACGTTATTGGAGGAGAATGAAGTAGCAAATAATTATAAAATGGTAATTTAATGATAGTGATACTTAGTTAATGTAAGCACTTTTTATGAACTAGAATAGTGTTAAATATTCCCTGGAAGTAGGGTGTAAAAAGCCCAATTCTGTGATAAGTACATTTAATATTCTCATTTTCTCTTTGGCAAGTGAGAGGGGTCCAAGAGAACAAGGAAGAGAGAAAAGGGAGAGAAAGGGAAGTAAAAATGATTCAAGATGTTTATTGTATATGTGCCAAATACCTACAATGAATTTAAACATATGTTGTAAATATGACAATAGTAACAATACTAATAAAATAATAATGAAATAACAATAATGACAATACTAATAACAATAATAATGAGAATGGGAAAAGGAGATTTGAGAGAGCTGGAGGAAGGTGGATGGAAGAGGAAGGAAGGGGATTAAAAAATCAAGTTTTGTCAAGTACATGTAACTACTTCCTAAGAGGAATGTATACTTCATGTACTGCAAACATGTAATAAAATAAAATTTTAAAAAATAGTGTTCTGAGCCGGGCATGGTGGTACATGACTGAAATCCCAGCACTCAGGAGGCTAAGGCAGGAGGATCACAGTGAGTTTGAATTTGAGGCCAGCCTGAACTACATAGCAAGACCCTGTTTCAAAGAAGTGTTCTCATTTTCTCATGAAGAAATTGAAATTTATACATATAATTTTTTCTTTTGAATTATGAGGTTTTTAGTCATAGAAAGAAAATGCAAACCTCAACTATTCTGAATTGAACCCCTCCATGTTTCTACTTCACATGCCATGCTAGTTTGAAAGTAGATTTATGTTATAGCACAGGGCTAAGTGCATTTGTCAGATTCTGATGAGTGGGAGAACATCAAGAGTGCTTCGGAAAAAAAAAAAGTGCTTTGGAGCACTGGCACTACTGTTTCCTAGTTTTTCTGTTTTTATAAAGGCATATCTGTGGAAAATTTTAAGTTCATTCTTGTTCCATGGGTTATTGAGTGTTTTAATTGTTAGTTGCTTGGGTTTCTTGGTGGAAGCTGATACAATATAATTTTGTCATTAATTGGCATAGATAGATTAGAGTGAAGAATAGTTAGAAATATCGTAATAACCTTATTATAACAGAAGGATAGTTGGACAGTTGTGTGTTTTAAACACAATCTGCACTGTGCTCTTTATGTGACTGACAAATTCAATGTGCCTCAGTTTCTTCATCCTACATTAATATTTGCATCATTGTCCTCAAAGACTTGTAAGACTTAAAAATAGTGTATATAATATGCATGTTGGAGTATTTATGTAAAGTAAACATTCCACAATTAGTAAACATTTTCTTCTTTATCTGTGGATACTGACCTCTTCTTAGTCATTCTAGAAATTGAAACACTCTAAGTTCATTGACAGTAAAAAGAACCACAAGTGAAACAATTGTTGATAAATTATTCTAGATTCAGTATCTTCTCCCTTCTAAATTTAAGATGATTGGTGGCTTATCCAAGGTAGCCAAGATTAATATTATAGCTATTATCCTATAAGTCCTTCCAAAATGAGTACATTTAAGGAGACTTCATGAAATTGTGCTTTTCTATTAAGACTGAAAATATATGTATACATGTAATATCTTGTTTGAGATGGTTGGATTTTATACCCACAAGAATAGTTAGGGCTACATATTCTGAGTTCCACTTATTCTTTTGAACTCCCCAATACACAAAAGCTGAAAATAAAATTTTGAGTAGTGGCCAACAGTAATCACAGGAAAAAAAAAACATAGTATTTAAATATAACATGATGCTGATTCTGTTCTTACTGTGTGGAGTGCCTGGTCTACTTGGAGCACACAATTTCATTCTTCAGGATTCTGGGTAAATGGCATGACTATCTCAGGGCACTCCTTCCCCCTTTCCATCAATATAGAAATAGAACCTTGTACTTGTAACTGAAAATAATATTGAAATCATGATGCATCAGTCACTTTTAGTCCCTGGGATGAAATACCCAACATGCATAACTTAAAGAAGAAATTATTTATTTTGGCTCATGGTTTCAAAAGTTTCAGTCCATGGTTAGTTAGCTCCAAAGCAGATAGGATAATGGCAGAAAAGCCTATGGGGGACAGGAACCCATGGTAGCCAGGAAGCAGAGACAGCAGAAAGAGCTAGAAAGAGAGCTACATCTCATGCAAAGATGTGCTCCCAGTGACCCACCACCTCCAATTGGGCCCCACCTCCTGACAGTGCCTTCATCTTTAAACTCATCAATGGATTAATCCACTGCAGAACATACCCCCACCATGATCCAATCACCTTCCTAAAAGCCTGCTTCCGAACATGTGAAACCTTTAGGAAACATTTTAGATCTAAACTATAGCACATTGTTAGTATTTACTGAGCACTTTATTATGTGCCAGACATTCTGCTACTTCTTAATATACCTTATTTCATTAATCCTTATAAGAATCTCTTGAAAAGACATTATTACTCTTTATGAGAAGTGAAGGCAGAAATACAGCATACAGTTTTACCAAGGTTACAGAGTTAGTCTTGGGTTCTCCAGAGGGAAGATGGATGTGCTTTGCCCAGTTGATACACAAACTAGGCTTATTTCAGAATATTAATGAAGTCGATTAATCTTTTTATTATAACTTCCCCAATTCTCTGGAAATGTTTGTCAAATGTGGAACATTAATAAATAATTAAAATGTAATATACTGAATAATTAAACCCACAAAGACCTGATCTATCTTTAATGGTTTTAATGATATTTTTTAAAAAAGGAAAGTTTTGATAACATGTATTTTGGGCAGCCTATGAAGAGTTGAATAAGCTGTCCCTTATTATTGATCATTGTTAGAGGCTGCTGGGAGGGAACCAAAATGCCAAGGACAGTGATTCTGTCAGTGTGATTTCTTACTGCATGTGTTTGGTAGTACATTACATTTTTTCTTTCACTGTTAAGTTTTATTTTTGTTCTCTGTTCAAAATCCCTGTTCTACATTGTACCTTTTCTTTGAATTTTTTTAATCTTAAGGTTTTTATTTTGTAAATACACACATACACACACACACACACACACACATATATATAGAGAGAGAGTTTGTTATGTTTATACTTTCAAAGTCCTTCATCACCAGATTAAAAAGAATATATGAAAACCAGGATACATAGCATTTGTCTTCTGTAAATTATGATAGGAATAAAGCAACACCAAGTAAAACTAAATGTGCTATCAGGCCATAAGAAAACATGGAGGAAGTTTTAAAAAGCCAGTCAAAAGGCTATATATATTAAAATTCCATGTATGTGATATTCTGTATAAGAAAAAACTATGAAGACAGTAAATTGATAGGTGGTCTGTGGGAGGGAGAGATGAATATGTGGGACATAGGAGAGTTTTTAGAGCAGTGAAAATATCCTGTATAATATTATAAATGTGTGCAACTATACATTTGTCACAGTCATAGAATCTAAAACAGAAAATTAACTATAATATTGCCTATCGACTTCAGGTGATAATTACTTGTCCATGTTGGATCATCTACTGTTAATAAATATGAATAATGGGGAATCTGGATAGTGGAGGAGGTTTTGTGTGTGTGTGTGTGTGTGTGTGTGTGTGTGTGTGTAAGGATCTATGTGAGAATTCCATGCACTTTACACTCAATTTTGCTGTGAACCTATAACTACTTTAAAAAATTATATTTAGTTATACAAATTGGAAGGAAGAAAACAAAACAGAGTGATTCCTCTACAGTTGTGTTTATCCTGCATCATACAATGGCATTTTCTAAAATGCTATAGGAATATGGTGATAAGAATTCCATGGAAATATTTCTAGAAATATGAAAACTGCTAAAAACAGAAAAATTCCAAGTTCACATTTCTTTTCCTCCTTGTAGCTCTCACTTCCCCATCTTCTCTCTCTTTCTCTATGTGCATATATCTTTCTTGTGTTGCAGAACTCATATAAGTGTAACCAACTGAGGGAGACTTTTTTTGACCATCCCAACTATGGGAGTCACATCCTCAGGGTCTAGCATAATAGCATGCACTCAATTTCAATACAATGTTTAGTATTATATGTGCTTTCATATTATACAAGTAAATGTCTTTATTTTCTCTTATCTGTCTAGATCCCCCTGCTCCACTAATACTTACTTTTATTTGAAGAGAATTATGAGTTCGAGCCAACCTGTGGCAACTTAATGACTTAATAAGACCCTGTCTCAAATTTTAAAAATAAATAAATAAAAGAGCTGGAAATGTAATTTAGTGCAGAAGTCCTGGGTTCAATCCCCACTGCTGAAAAAATCAAAAAGGGAAGGAAATCTGGCCACTGCAACACAGTAACAACCAATTCCTTAGCAATTTTCAAATGGAGTCCAACATACCAGCAACACATGGCCAAGCTCATTTGTCAAGCCAAATACTGTCTATTATAACATTAAAACATTTATTTAGCATATGGCATACCGGGTAGTAGGCACCATAAAGATGAAAGCACTACTAATGAGTCCTTCAGATTCACAGTAATGGACTGGAGAGTTAGACATGATGACATCAGTTATGAGCTGCTGTCAGTACTGAAAACTGAACAGAAATTCTGCAGAGTTGGTAATGGTCAAGGAAAACTTCAAAAAGGTAAGTTGTTAACAAGTATTTGAGATTATGTGGGTGCTTAGAAAGAAATGGTGGAACAAAGAGTTGCAAGAGTGGAACTCACAACATGGTCAAGAGTTCAGTGATGGTATGATCTACATCTTTCCTGAGAATGCAAGGCAGTTTGGAATATCTGAATGATGGATGATAAATAAGATGACCATCCATCTCTTTATACACAGGGAAATCTCAGTTAATGCCTATTGTTCCTAGTAGTTATTAGCGGAGATGTTCCTTTTCATTTAAAAAGCACATGTCAGGGCAGAGGATTTAGCTCAGTGGTTTCGCCGCCTGCTGCGCAAGTGCAAGGACCCAAGTTTGATCCCCGAAAAAAAAAAAAAAATTAAAAAAAAATAAAAACCACTTGGGAGCTGTAGTGTCAAGGCCAGGAAAGTAGTTTGAGTCTGGATTGTGAAGACTATGCATCAGAAGTTTGGGTTTTAGCCTATGAAGACCCAGATAATTAAATTGGGCAGGATAATGACTATACCGAATTTTCATATTTTGTCTTTACATGTTGTGTTTTAAAAGGAAACTCACTTAACTACAACACAAATAGCGAAATATATAGAAAATTAGATCCTCAAATGGAAAGATCCCCAACTATGAAAAAAATAAAAGAATTGAGGAGTAATACATGTTGACTAAAGCAATGAAAAGTACCGATAACTGGGATGAAGCATATAGAGATATTTATAGGAAAAACCTAATTGGGTGGGGTAGAGGTGATGACTGTGCCTATAGTGTGACTTTTTTACATCTTAAAAATACAAGAATTCAGAAAGAAATGAGGCCCATAGAGGTGAGAGCAGATGAGATGAATGTTATCAGAGCTGAGATTGCAGGTTGTTGGTGCAGTTGGGTGGGCATAGACACATGGGAAAGAAGTGATAGACAAAGTAAATACTTCAGCAAATTGGAGACAGCTTAAGGCAAAGACTTTGGGATTTCCACCAGCATTAATGATCATACTCACTGGGGAGAATAGGCGTGCTTTGGGCTGTGGAAATCTAATATTATTAAGCATTTGTAGGTTTAGTAAGATAATGTTTAAGTGGAGCAGGCACTGTGTTATTAATTTTACACAGGCAAAGGCACAAAAACCTCATAAAGACCCAGAAACATGGTACCATTTGTTCCTTTATTCAGCAAAAATTTATTTGTGTATCCTGTGTTTTAGATACTGGAATGATCATTGGATAATTATCTTTTACTTTCAAATGTGAAGATATCTACTGAGAGAAAAGTGATTAATCAGAATCACAAGCTAGTTCTTGCTTGGGTAAATCTGGCTCAAATTAATTCTCAATCCTACGCTTCTTTTTTTTACTGAATCACTTTGTTTTCAAGGTATTATACTTAGGAACAAATCTGATTATGAACTGATTAATTTCATTTGCATAGAAGTGAATTAAGAGGCCTGCTATCAGAGTATACTAGCCTGTATTGAGAAGAATAGCAGTGTCAAGTTTTAAAAATGTGTCTTACCAGGCATGAGAAAAACAAAACACAAGAAGAGGCAGATACTCAGACAGATACAAGGAAAGACTCATCCACAGGAATCTGTTGCCACCTAAGTGGTGCAGGTGATTCCTTGGGGGTGGGTTAAAGAATGTGGCCATATCAGAGCAGATGTAACCAGAAATGCAGTTTGCTTCTTGATGTCAATGATATTTTCCATAGGGGGACAATTCATTTTGTGTTACTCACAATGCCAGGAATTTCTAATTGACGTAGGTTTGTGTGTGTGTTGTTGGCGGGTGATGGAGGTTCTGGGAGAAGTTCAAGATGGCTTTCTTCTTTCCTTCTCCCCTTCTTTTCCCCATGACCCCCTTCTTCCCTTCCTCCTTTGTTATCTTCTTCCTTCTTTCCATCTTTTTTCCCTCTGCAAACAACACTAATTTATGACTTATTACATGTACTGAGAATATAGAACAGTGAGGACATTATCACAATGGAGCTTATAGTTTTATGCAGAAAGTAAAATTATTATTTCAGTTAGTGATAAATAATTCAAAAATTAAAACTTGGGACCCAAGTCAAAATATTTCAGCTAAGAAGTTCAAGGCAACATTTTCCCAGGGTTGCTATTCACATTTTAAAGAATGAGAATGTGAAGCCCAGTGTAGTGACACACATCTGTAATCTCAGCACATTGGGAAGGTGAGTCAGGAGGGTTCAAAGTCCAAACCCAGCCTAGGCATATTAGAGACATAGTGAGGCCCTATCACAAAACAAAACAAAACAAAGCAAAACAAAACAAAGGAGAATGATAACAGCAAACATATTCAATGCTTCTGAATCCTAATAAAGGGGACCTACAATTACATTGCTGCTGCAACCTGACATTGTGACCTGTATTTTTCACTCTTTTCATGAAATTCTTCACCAAATCAATATCAAATATATCAAGATCAAATGAGAAAGATAAAAGCACTATGAGTATTTAGAATAAATGAATTTTAATTAGGAATTGGTGACATTGCTGGAGGGTGAGCTGAAAGGCAAAAGCACACTCTGTGGCCACCTGGGAACACAGGGAGTTACTATGACACTTCAGGGCATGGGTCAAGGGTAGCATTTGCTCAGAGACACAAGAAGCTGACTTTGTGCAACATATGTATCCACCTCTGAGGATGGAGTGGAGAGGCAGAGAGGGATCGGGTGAAGCACTCATATGTCCTTTGTTTCTTTTATCCACATTTGTTCTCTGTGCCTTCCATTCATCAAAAATCTCTTTGTCAAAGAAGGCTTACAATTTAAACTTGGTGGAAAGTTACAAATCCATCCTCACAGTAAAATATAGAGGAGGGGAAGATGTCAGGATGAATCTGAGAGCAAAGAAGCTTTCAACTTTCAAATAGTTTTATCTCAAAATGGTGTCTCAGAGCAGCTACTGTGCATTTCTAGACCTAAGACTGAGTCATACTCCTCCCACAACAGTCTGTTCTCTGCTTTCCTGAGTCAGTCTCGTTCCTGAGATTGCAACCCACAGAGTATCAGGGGGGAAGAAAGAGTCAATCAATGGCATCATGAGCATGAGGGTGAATGTGGCATCAGGGGTGATATGTGTGCGTGTTTGTATTAATATCAATACTGTCTGACACTCCTGATTCATCAATTTGCCTGTGGCAACATCACAAATTTTTCTGAACTACTATTCCTTACTGATAAATTAAACACCCACAACTAATCTCTTATAACAATGATAAAAGATAATTGGATCTCCTGCATGTGAAGGCACTTAAACTGAAAACATAGTGTGATATGGTGGAAAAATCAAGACCACTTGTCTCCTGGATATCTGTGTTCAAATCTTCACTCTGCTCTTTGGTATGTGTGTTAAAGCTTAGATTTTTTTAAGCTTTGGCCTTCTTGTATTTGCCCTCTTACACTTTTGTACCTTCTGAATCTGGGCTGACCACATGACTTGCTTTGGCTATGGAAAGGAGTAGAAGAGAAATTGTGCTGGTTCTGAAGCTGAGCCTTAAAAGGCCTTGAAACTTCTGATTCTGTCTCTTGGAACACTGTCCCGATGGCCATTTGAGGGACTGGTCAGGTCTACTGGACAATGAGAGGCCACTCAGAGGAGAATGTGGGTGACTGACAGACACTCGGCACTGCCTACCAGACATGCAAACGAAAACAACTGGAAACTTCCTGGTAAATGCAATGTAAGAGTGAATCGAGAAGAAACTAGCAGGGCCTCTCTCAAGCACCCCCCATACTCATGCTAAGTAATGAATTGCTGGTTGTGCCCATAAGTTCTGAGATGATTTGTCAAAAAATATATAATTAAAATTACCTCCATATGCTTTCAAATTACATCACTTATTGAAGAAGCACTAAAATATTATTATTATTAATTACTCATGTTGTTGATATCACAATAGCATTATCGTATTTTACTCTAAAACTAGAGTTATTATGTCTTAAGAGCTATTGCGATTGCCTATGTATTAAATTATAATTTCAATATTATATTGAGAGTAGGATTCAATTGTAGTTCATATTTCTTAGTCTCCCTGCCCCTCCACTATTTACCAGATTATTTTATTCACAGTAGGAGCCCTTATATGTTATTTACTTTAAGGGATTGTAGGAAATGTACAGTTCTCAAAAGTTCAAATTCATTTCCTTTTCAACATTAGAAAACAATTGAAACTTTCTTTTGATTTAAAGACTACTAAAGTAATGTAGCCCCTTTGTTGATGTTGAAGACAAACACTGGAATAGACAATTGAATCCTAGTTTCAAAGGCATGTTTTGACCCCACTTGACCTTGAGATCATTGTATTTCTATGGGAAGGGGCTCTTGAAAGTCATCTGCAGAGCCAAAGTTGGAGCTCTCTTATCTAAAAAGAGCTGCTTGTCTCCATCTATGAGTCAGATTATTTCTTTGCATATTAAATTACAAGAGACAGTTCCAGCTGGATACATCAATGTATTTATAACTCAGCCACACAATTTTCCTCCAGGCGCAAAACTTGGCATCGGGCTCCCAGCCTGGCTGTAACTTTGAAAGATGAGAACAGAAAAAAATAATCATGACAGTTTTTATATCAAACTTCTCATTTAAATTTTGAATATAATGGGAGAATTTCAATCTTTTATCACATGGCAAATCACAATTTCCCCCAATGAAGAGAGTGAATAGGAAAGTTGAAGAATTCACCAAAAGTTGTAATGTAATTTTGCCTCCTGTACATCTTATTCTCAAGGAATTTTCTTTGGTAACAACAAGAATGCCCCTTGAAGTTTGAGAGAGAAGGGAGCATTGCTGTTCTTTAATGGCTTTGTATAGTGTCCAGTACAAAATCAAAAATACTGTGCTGGATTTGTTAGATACACTGCCTCATTTGTCAGTGATATTAATTCCATTTTTCTCATAGGAAAAATCTTAACCTTTGAGAAGTTAGTCGACACAGATTCTTTTTAAAATTTATTTTATAGCTTTGTTTCTAAGAAAATTATATAAATTATAATTATGCATATACCCATGACTTAAAGTGTTCTTATCTGATGAAAGTTACTTATACAGCAAGTTCCTCGCTTATGAATAAATTCCATTCCAGGAAAGTGTTTGTATGTCCAATTCATTCATAAGTCCAACAAAGTGAGTCTTATATACCTTTGGCACAAATATACAATGCAAAGCATAAAAAAACCAAACACATACAAAAGTGCTATAAATAAACTACTTTTATTTTTATAGTTATCTTAAAATGATGGTACAGTACAGTACAACTGTAAATAAACTGGTTTTACTTTTACAAGTAACTTAAAATAGTGGTACAGTAAAACAACTGTAGAAAAACTACTTTTACTTTTGGAGTTACCTTAAAATGGTGGTGTGGTACAGTACAAGGAGTGGCATATAGGGCACTGGGTGGAGAGAACTGATGAAAGAGACTAACTGGAGGAAGGAGGGTGGGTGGAGCTTCAGGATTCTCAGTAATAGGAGATGGAGCGCAAGATGCAATTTCACTCATACTTGATGTTGATGACAAAGGATTTTTGATGGATTCAATTCAATTCTGTCTACCCTCTTGAAAAACTGATCTAGGAATATATGAGTAGTAGTTCTTTTATCTCATCCTAGATGACTCTGGAGCACTGGATGGCATACTAAATGGCTGCCATAACTTTTGTGTGTCATTCTACACTGAGGTCATGTGCCTCAAAAAAGTAACAGTGCCTCTTCAAGTAAAAAGCACATACACACACACACACACACACACACACACCTTGCCACTTCCTATGTTGTGAATCTCTTTGGTTCTCAGTTATATCTTCCTCTTGGCTCTCTTCATCTTTTCACTGGATCTCTAATTCCACAGTGCAGCAATGATTTGTTTGAAGTCCTCCTCTTGCAGATCTAGCCCCAGCTTCATGCCAAGGGTCACTAAGTTGTTGAAGACCTCTTTGGGCTCCTTACCTATCTTCTCAAGTCCATGAACTTCATGAACAAACTGTGGGCTTTGTGACCAAACATGGTGACAGCTGAAACCTCACACTAAACAAAACTGATTTTTTTATGGCCTTGTGGACATTATATTCCTTGCAAAATGGTTGCAAGGTTGTTCCTGTTTCATCAATTGCCTTCACTGCCTGACAAAAAGTGTAATATAAATAATATTTCTTGAAGGTCACAATAACACCTTGGTCCATAGATTGGATGAGCATTGTAGTATTCAGTGCCAGATGCACTACTTTGACTTAGGGGTGAAAGTCATCCATGAATTTGGGGTGACCTGGTGCATTGGCAAGCAGCAAATAAATGTTGAGTGGGATAGCTTTCTCCAAACAATATTTCTCTATCTCTGGGATAAAGTGGTAGAAAAACCAGTCATCAAAAATGGCCTGTGTCACCCAGAGTTTGGAGTTACTCTTCAATAAAACAGGTGGAGAGTACTTGGCTCTGTTTTGGAGGACTCTTGGGTTCCCAGGCAATAGACACCTCATTGTTTTCAAATCTTCAAATAGGCTTGTAATTTTTCCTTGAATAAACATTAAACTGAATGAGCCTCGACACTGATGCTGATCCTGCATCCACACACTGAGAAGTTTCCCCATATCCTCTAACACTTTACCAGGCTTTATATTATTGTTGACTTCATTGTTATAGCAGACTTCACATGTTCCATGATCTTGTCCTTGTTCTTTAGAATTGTGCCAATGGTTGAACGATTCATACTATAAGAACAAGAGGTATCTACCATCTTTTTGCTTCAGTCCGATCCATTAGTTTCACTTTTGTTTCCATGGTTTTTGCTTTGTACTTCCTAGCAATCCTCTTCATATCACCACTGCTTTCTTTTTTTTTTCCCCATTAACTTTATTGGTACATTTTAGGTATAAAATACAGTTACATTCATCATTGGGATCTTGTACCATCACATGAGTCTCTTGGTTCTTATTTTTTTTCCCCTTCCCTTGCCCTCCCTTCACCCCCTCCACCCTTCCCTATTTCCAAAGACCTTGTTTCCAGTTTTTTTCCTCTTCTCATATTTTTTCCTTTCCCTTTTTTCCCTTCCCCTACCCCTCCCAATTTCCCTGCTCTTTTAGACCTTTTCTTCCTGCTACACAATATCAGTTATACATTTTTTTTAAATTACAATATTAAGATCTAGGAGATATTACCACAGTTTTTACAGAATTTAAAAGGATATAGAAAGCATATTACAAAAATCTTTTTTGAAATAAATTTGACAACTTCTAAGAAGTACCTTGGAAGACAAATTAATGAAACTAACTCTGGAGGAAATATAAAATTTGAATAGCACCTATTAAAGAAAGTATATTCCTAGCTTGAAAACCTACCTTTATGACAACAGCAGGCTCATAAACATTTTAACTAATAAATTATAATAAACAATTAAAGCAGAAAAAGAACCACTGCTTTCCTTCTAGCTTTCAGACATCCTGGGCTCTGATCGAGCACTGTACTACTGCATGCCATCACACTGTACAGAAAGCACACGGCTGCACAACTGTGACAAAGTCCTACAGACATGTAAGCTACTTCGTCAATTTGTTCACATCTACAAATGTTCATAATACAAGGTCTGTTCATATTTGTGAAAATTCACAATCTGAATGTTCATAAGTCAGATATATATATACACATATATATATACACATATATATATATATATATATACACACACATATATACACATATATATGGTCATATGACAAAAATAAAACAAACTCACTGTGGTCCAAGTAAATAAATGAAGTTGTTTTCATGGTATATCTCTAACTTTAGATGTACAGCATTAACATGGTAAAGGAGTTGAGCATCTCTTTAAAAATTGAAGTAATTTTCTCCTAGTAGTTCCAAAATTAAATCATTCTATACCTAGAAACCTTAGCACAAGACAGCCTTTTATTTTCCCCAAATTCAACTGCAATCCCTGACTTGAATATCATTGTCTCATTATAAGTCATTCAGCCATGCCTAAAATAATTACTGTAGCCAAGAGGAGGGATTAGACTGAGAAATTCAGTCTGGATGATATGTACTATAACAAAATTCTAGTAAGGTATATATCTTATTTAATATAATTGTTTCTATATTAACTTTCTGTATTTGTTAATTGTATTCTAAATACATAAAGTATTCATATTAGGGAAGGTAGATGAAAGGTTTGTTGTGAATCTAAGTGCAATTAAAAAAACCTCTTCTGTAACTCCAAAACAATTTAAAAATATATGCATATATGTTTAGAAAATTTACATTGAACCTAGAAGATTATAGAAAAATAAGATTTATGCTAGGGGTTGCTGGCCCACATTTGTAATCTCAGATACTCTGGAGGCAAGGTTGAGTCCAATCTGGGCAATTTAGCAACTTAGTGAGATCCTGTTTCAAAACAAAAATTAAAAGGACTGGGGTTGTAGTTCAGTGTAAAGGTCCTGGATTTTATCTCTCTCTCTCTCTCTCTCTCTCTCTCTCTCTCATACACACACACACACACAAACACACACACACACACACACACACACAAAGTGTACCTATTTGTGAAAGACTTTGCTGAGCAGTTTTCTTCTCTCATTTGAATTGTAGTCTTAGGTGTTCATGACTAACCATCCCAATTTTCTGTTTCTGTCTTCTTTTGGTTTACAAACTACCTCGTTCATATGTTTTTGATTATAAAATCATCTACTATGATTTACACATTTATTTACTTATATTTACAGCTCATATTATAAGCACCTTGAAGACTAGGTCTGTATTTTGTTCATCTTTGAAATTTCAGACCTAAGGAGGGGTCCAATCCAAGGGAAGTTCATTAAATTTAATGGAATACATATGCAGGAACATGGTAATTTGTTAATTCATATCATCATCTGGGATTGCAGATTATTATTTTAACTAGCTACTGGCTTGACACTTAAATAAATATTTTAATATAATTACACTTTATAATATGCATTTAATTTTTTTCTTCCATAGATACTGATGTTCAATACCACAGTACAATCACAGAAAATATATCTGAGTTCATTTCAGAAGGATAAAAATTAAAATACAAACCAGAAGAATTTTAATAGCATTACTGTCTTTCCTGGTGTGTGTGTATGTGTGTATGTGTGTGTGTGTATTGAAAGGTTTTTATGCATTTATTCTGCAGATAGGTATTAACTATAGCAATGCTGCTCTAGGATAAAGCCTATGCCACCCCTCTGTAAGAGATTAGCAAATTCATTTGAAGAACTACACATTCAGTGAGGGAGAAAATCACCTTAAAGTGTGTCACATTGAAAGTGAACTCCGAGTTCTTCCAACCTACCCCCTGCTGTTGTCACCTACTGTCTTTGGAATGAGCCAGTTTCCAATCAACTCTGGTATGACCATATGATATACATCTATCAGCAAACGTGCACTGAACTCCTGCTGAGGATAAGTATTATATCAGGGGGAAAAAGATACGTTGGAAATGCTCATCTCTCTGAATATTTCTTACTGGTGTTATTCTGTATGCCAGACATTTTGTACTTTTTACTAAGTAAATAACTAAACTGACTCAGATGTAAGTATGTACTAGGCAATACAAATGTAAATTTTGGCAGTAAATATATATCCAATGCTGTTTCAGCAAAATTCATTCTTATTTATTAAAATGGTAAATATAATAAAAGAAATACTCAGAGGTCAAATGTCTGTTGAAATTCAGGAAGAATTGATTCGGTATTAGTTTATGTTTAGAGATGACCAAATGTTGCAAGCTGGAGATACAGTCCTTTCTGAGTCAACGTTAGGTCAGAAGGAATTTCTTAATAGATATGAAAATATAACTGGCAAAATTTTCTGGGGAGTATTTAATGATTAAGTAATTTGTTATTTCACATCTTGAAAATGGGAACTGACCCATTATAAACTGACCTGTTATAAATCTTCACTTCTCTAATTCATATGTTGAAGCCTTAAGTCCAACTGTAATGGTATTTGGAGATTTGGAAGGTGTTTGGGAAGTATTGAGGCTCAGATGAAGTCCCGAGTGACCCGTTATGATAGCATTAGTGCCTTTATAAGAAGAAAAAAACAGAAGGCCTCTTCTTGTTATATTTTTTCTCGTGTTTTTTTTTTTTTTTGGTACCGGGGATCGAACTGAGGACCTTGAGATTGGGAGGCAGGTGCCGGAACCACTGTGCTAAATCCCCGGCCCTTTTCTTGTTTTTTTAAATCTTGTTATTCCTCCTTTCTTGTGCTTCACCATGGTCTTCTAGTCCTTCTTCTTCTCCTCCATCTCCTTTTCCTCTTTCTCCCTCTCCTCTTCTTCTCATCCTCATTCTTCTTCCTCTTCTTTCTTTTCCTTGTTCTCATTGTTCGTGTTTTTGTCCTCCTCCTCCTCCTGCTCCTCCTCCTTCTTGTTCTACTTCTTCTTCCTCTCTAAAGATGGTCATGTATCTATAAGTTAGGAAGCTAGCACTCCACAGGAATCAGTGATCTCAGCATCTTGAAGTAGGATTTCTTGTTTCAAGAACTGTGAGGAAATTAATTTATGCGGTTTAAGGCACCTAGACTATGGAATTTTGTTATGGCAGTTTGACCCCACTAATACACTACCTATTCCAACAGGTTAGTGACAGTTACAGGGGTTGTGAATACATATATTCAAGTCCACTGACAAAATACTACTTTTTGACTCTGAAAGGCTAGGGCTGAAGATTAGACTTAATGGAGACTTCAATAAGATGTTGCAGATCCCGTAAGTTATCAGGGTAATTTCAAGGAAAGTTTTTGCTGCCACTAATTCAATTTTAAGCTTCAAAACATCCATAATCCAAAGATCGTATCAGCTGTTGGGGATATCCTGCTCTATGAGTGAATCACGGTTAAAGAAATAGAACACCTTATTTTCTGTTTTGATCACTAAATCCAAATATAGATTAATAATGTTTTGAATGTCAAAATTACAAATTCATATAGCCCACGTGGTTGGCTTAAAATTGGAATGAGCATTCTCTACTTGCACCATGTTTGCTCCTGTCCGTGGGGTTTCTAAAGACCTGTGTTTAACCCACTCTTTGGGGGGCCCAAGGAAGTACTAAGCCTTGTCCAAACCTGGCCAAGACCTAAAGCCTCTGATCACTTGGAAAGATCATAACCCTAAAAGACTGTGATTTTTAGTTTATACACTTTTTAAAGTATCACATTTCCTTGGTTTAAAATCACTTAAAGTATTGAATAATTTCTCAATTATCTTACCTTGAGAACTCTGACCATTTTAGTTTCTCCACCTTATCTGTCATATTTCCAAAGGAGGGAGAAAAAGACAAAAACAAAAACTTGAGGCAGGGCTCTATGGATAATACAAAATGAATCATGTGATATTCATATTTGAATAACATATTTAATGGAGACAAGATAATGTGAATATAAAAATTAGATGAAAAATCAGATGTAAAGCAATTCAGAAAGACAATCAATGACTCTTTGGTATTACTCCTGGAGACACAGGGCTTAATCTGGACCATGGTACAGAGGATCTAGAACAAGAATTAAGAATATTAATTAATAATACTAAACCCTTAATAGGGTTTGTGAGCTTAGATCTGTAGAGCACGGGGCATATCTGTAAATAGTGGGGATGCAGTAGGGTATAACAACAAGCTATGCTGACCCATATATGGCATTGAAGAAGTATTTGTTAAACTTATGGATCAATTAGTGCTAAAATAGCTTTTTCATAGTTGTAAAGCAGTGAAGACTGGAGCTAAAAGTAGGTATCTGCAGAGAAGAGAAATCCTAAAATATAACTCCAATGGAATAAGATGACCAGAGAATCCTGCTGAAATAAAACACAGGATTAAGCCTATTTTGGTATCACAGAGACAAAAACACCCTGCACTGAGATTTAAAATACTTTATCCTTACAGATACATAGCACAACAAAAGTAACATTTTACTCCCAACTCAGACAATGTCAACTTTCTGATACAGGAATTTGGAACAGAGATTTAGGAGGACACAAGGGAAATGCTCGGAAACCTGGAAGTGCAGAAAATTCTTTGCACAGACTTCTGTCTGCACAGATCAGCACCACAAGCTTGCTGGAGGGATGCGAAGAACAGGGCACAGCAGCCCTAGAGTTTGCTAATGTGACTGATGTTGGCTTCAGACTGGAATCCAAAGGCAACAGCTGACAAGGAAGAGTAGAAAGGAAGGTCAAGGCAAGATTTGGACAGTTGCAAAAGCCCAATGCAGCAGACAGCAAACAACTTTTGGGATTAGCGAGAGCCCATAGCAAGTGGCACCAGAGATCTTTCTAACAGAGTAACAGCTGGTGATTTAAGCAGCCAGTGCTCAAGAAATACCCTCTTCCCTTGCACTGCAACATTTTAAACAATAGGCACAAGAATGGATTGTATGCATTTTGATATCTCATTTATTTATCTCTGAGGGGAGGATTAATTATAATAAAATGCCAAATACTTTCTGTATGTCAGATATTAGCCCAAGCACCTCGCTTCTGTTAACTAATTTAATATGCCCCCAACTCCTGTTATATAAATACCATTATTATCCCTGCTTTTCAGATGAAAAAATGGAAACACAAAGCATTGAAATAATTTGCCTAAAGTAATGTAGTTAGTATTTTACAGTCTAGCACATTATTAACTCTGCTACTACACTGCACTATACAGTCATGCACAGCATTATGACTTTTTGATTCTGACTGTGATCATTAATCTTGTCAACATTATTGGGTTGGGATAACTTGAGAAGAAAATGATGTAGGATGTGGGTTCAAGTGCGTTAATTCATTGATGTGTTAATTAGCTGCACTGCACTTCACCAAGTATATTAATTCATTGATGAGTTGATTAGCTGCAGTATGTTATTAGAAAGTAGAACCTAATTGGCTGAAGCAGGTCACACTGAGCATGCAATTGAAGGGTATGAACCCTCAGCCTCTTCCTCTCTGGTCCCTTCCCTTTCTGCTTCCTGTCTGCCATTAGGTGAACAGCTTTCCTTACCCACACCTTTCTACCATAATGTTTCTGCCTGAGAGCCAACTCACCATGGTCTGACACCTCTCAATTTGTGAGCCCAAATAAACTTTTATACCTTTAATTTGTTTTTCTCAAATATATGCTTATACCAAGGGAAATCTAACACAGTTACAGATCACATCTGACAGTACTCTCACAAGATTGTAAAGAAATCAAAAATTTCTTATTACCTAATGATTTCATAGCTATTGTAATTTTACAACGCAATGCATTATTCATGTGCTTGTGGCAATTCTGGTGTAAACAAATGTACCATGCTGCCAGGTGTATGAAAGTATAGCACATGCAATTAGATAGAGTACAGAATACTTGATAATTGTGAAAAATGTCATTTACATACACATTTATTATATATACGTTTTCCATCATTTAAAACCACACTTTTGTGCTTTTAAATGAAAACAATGCTGTCAAATTTTTTATTCTGTTACACTAACAGCAGCCCTTTATATCCCATGTTTACTCCATTCTTTATTGTATTATACCATATATGCATATCCATATATGCATATATATACATCACATATTTGGTGTGCATTTGTTTGTGTGTGTGTATATCTCTTATAACTATATATACCATGAAGACTAGGTATGAGGTAGGTTATAGCATCAAGGTTTGTGTGGATACAGTCATGGATACAGTCTACAATGCTCACAAAGTTACAGAAGTGACTTGTGATACATTTCAGAATGTTTCATTGTCATTAAGCAATGCATGACTGTATATAATATAAAGGTTCACATTTATTCTGTGTTTTATGGGTGTTTCCCATGTCTAAGAGTTATCATGTGATATTGCCAGTTCAGACTTTGGAAAAATGTTTTCTATCCCAGCTTTATCAATGAGAAAATTGAGGCTAATAGCATTTTTACAGGTATAAGCAGTGCACATGATAAGGTGGTAGGGGATGAGAGCACATAGGAAGATGAATATCCTGTCCATAAGCACGTCTTAACTTACCAAGGGACTTGGAGAGAAAGCATCCTGGAAAGAGCTTAAGGATAGATGTTTCCTAACCCCTGGGTACCAGGTTGATATTTTATAAAGATTTTGTTGTGTAATACATTTCTCTTATCTGAACAGTTTAATTCTAAATCAGACTTAAGTATGTAGTTTTTTGTTTGTTTATTTGTTTTGTTTTGGTACCAGGAATCGAACTCCGGACCTTGTGCTTGTGAGGCAGGTGGTGGAACCATTGAGCTAAATCCCCGGCCGAAATGTGTAATATTTTTATTCACATATCTATAAATATTAATGAAAGGGTGAGAGCCTGCCTTAGTAAGGGAGTTTAACAATGAAAGCTTTACCTCTAGTATTGCCAAAATTTCATAATGAATCAATCTCAAGAACAGATTTTAAACTCATGCTTGACAATGTCAAGCCCGTGCCTCTTGGACACAGCTTCTTGGGTTTCTGCCTCTAGCCAGATTTACATCTTTAATCCTTGTCTTCTCACAGTAGGCCTGTGAGAGGAACTCAGTATTAATATACTGTAAACTGTAAGACCTTAGAAATTAAGCCACTCCTAAAGTTACTCATGGAAAACATCCAAAATACTCAATAATTGATATAAATGACCAGGTGCTTGTTCTAAACGTTTTGTTTTTGTTTTTTTTTTAACGGAGCACTCTTTAAAAGGACAGATGGGAACAGATTTTATTAAAGGAAGAAAAATGTATTTGCATGAAGCAGAAAAATATCACACAGACTTTTACACTGTTTCAGATGTCTTTGTAGACAGAAATAGATCTTTTTAAGGATGATTGTGTATAAGGATATGTGGTGAGGATTTTCCTTCGCAATAAAATCAGTAAATTACTGTATGGCCTTTAGTACATCCTGAAACCTCTCTTGACTAGCCTTCAACTTTCAGTTTCCGGATAGGTTGCATTGGCAGTAGTCAAAAGCAGTCCCTCTGTTCAGAACTGCAAGATGCGGCTCGGAGCACCAAGGTTTCTCAATGGCCTGAAAGATCTAATTTTGCAACTCCAATTCCAAAGCCCTAAAGTGACTTCCACTCTCTCATCTGGCCACTCGAATTTCTGATCACCTCCTACAGCACAGTCCTGTCTCAGGTGCTGAGTCCTGTGATTTTGTTGGTTTCATTTATGTGTTTTATTTATAAAATGCCACTTTTCTTCAGGGCTCCATCATTTTTTTAGATATTATTTTGTCTTCTCCATGTATATTTTCACATCTCTACCTCTCAATGGATGCCTACTCATCCTTTGAGATCTAACACCCTATTTCTATGACAGCAATGGGTTCAGAAAGGTATAAGTGAAATCTTTAAGATATTGTATATTTGCCTATAAAATGAGTAAAAAGATCTTATTTCAGAATATCCCAATTTCAAACAAAGTTCAACCTTTTTTGTAATTTGGAAAATACTTTTCAAGCTAAATCTTATATGTTGGATCTGTTTCCATTTATTCAGTTGAACATGTTTTTGTGTGCGATGTGTTTTTAATTTGAACAGTTGTCTGATCCCTGTTTGAGTAAAAGTTGTATTTCTTCCTTCTTTCTTCCATCTCCTTATAAATATCTTTTGTCTCAAGTACATACCTCTTATTTGTTCAATTATAGGTTATCTTCTGCAGATTCCATAGACAAACTGCAGTCAAACTGTGCTCCTGAGTAAGCATTTTCTCTGGTCCTTTTACTGGATGGTGTGCTGTTAACAGTGGCTCTGAATGTGTTGATATTTCATCCTGATACAGCTCATAAATTAATGAAGGGAAATTTTTTCTTTAGAATTTGGAACTGTCCATTATGTTTTCCTATCTGAAAGAATATGTGAGAACAACCAATTGCCTGACTGCCCTATACTGCCTCTATTGCCTGCTTTCTCTTTTATGTCGGCAAACCTATCTGACTTTATGTTGCAGTGTATAGCATCCAGTCTTCACTTTCCTTTCACTCTTAGTGTTTTCTTTTAGGTTAGTAATTTTAATACTGAAACAGAAGAGGAACAGAATATAGGGATTGACTAGGTACAAGAGGAACTCATTTTATTGATTGATTTTCTGCTTGATGAACCATGGATCTGTAAAGGAATCAGCCTCTGGTTCCTTATCAAGTGAGTCTCACCAGACTGTAATTGGTAATAAACTCAAAGGTGTTTGAACAATTTGCATGCCTATCATGGTAAACTGGGAAGAGTCTCTCTCCTTTTTACTGGCATTTCACTGGAATGCTTTTAGGAAATGAAGATGAATCAACCTTAGCTAACTAGTCAGTGAGTTATGTGAATCATATTCTAGCACTTAATTCTTTTAATTTACTTATAATACCCTAAAGGGCCCCAATCCTAGTATACTTCATGATACACAATAGGTACTCAATCAAATGTTGATTGAGGAATTGTTTATTTCAGTGTACACTTGGGTAATATGGTTTATGCTAAATTAAATGTTTTCTTACTTAACCCAGATGCAAGTATAAATATAATGCCATCCCATGGCAGTTTCTCAAAAGAGAAAGGCCATTAACTTTACTGACATGTGTAATCTCCAACTTGACTTAGTACTTCAACCCAGCATTTCTCAAGTGGGCCTAGCTGATTAAATGAAACTATGTGAGATTATTTGTCTCTCTGTCTGGTAGAATTCATGACTGAGCGGCTCTTCATTTTTCAGTGTTCAGGCTTCAGTGGATTTCTGAGAAAAATTGCCTTTTTTGAGGAAGATGCTTAAATATTTTATTTCAAGAAAATATGCAGATGATTAAATGTACATCTTAATTGGAATAGTTTGTGTTCACTGAATATTTGAATTCATTACTCTGAGTTATCTAATATACTACGGCTTTTCATTCATTCTCTCAAAATTACATACTCCCTAGAGAAAATATCCACTCTAAAAATCAACCCCAGAATTCTTTCAGAGTAGAATTAATGCTATGAACTTTTTTTGTTTCTTTATCTAATTGATTTACAGCTTCATGGCATGGAAAAATTTAATTTCTTAAAATTCTACTTTTCCCTCTCAGCCTTTTGAAAGTACATCACAAAGTCTTCTGGCAGGAGTGCAAAATTTAGAGCAAATAAAGCTGGTTTGGAGTTAGCTGATCATCATCATTGTGGTCCTCATTTTAAAAGGCAAAGAGAAGGCACAATATTTCTATGGCTCAGTTGCAGGAAGTGTGGAAGCTGACAACTCCAACTTCCAGCATTTCCAAGGTCTGCTTCAGCAGATTTGTAGCGTGGATCACACTTCCCCATAGGGCTCCCATCCAATTAGAGAGGAAGTCAGTGGTACAGAACTCTGACCATTTCCACTCAATATGAGTTTTCATGGATGATCTTTGATCCAGGCGTCCCCATTGGATTGTCAGAGAATTTTGACAGGTCTGCATTGTGACCTGACTCTTCCCTTTGACAACTGATACTTCTTTCCGTGTCTTTTCACATGATGGCTCTTGAATAAACCCTTTTTTATCCCTCCTAACTCTGTAGCAGCATTTGGCTCCCAGAGAACCTAACATATGGGCAATGTGTTAAGATTGATAGGAAGGTAAGGCAAATGGTTAAAATGTCAAGAAGAGTCAGCTTTATTCCCTCTGCACTCTTATTTTCAAATAGACAGGGTTACCAGTAGCCATTGGCTAGTATGATTTGAATGGAAAGCAGGGCTGCTTTTGCTTCAGGGTTATAATTAGGGTCACTACTGACTCTTGGGAGCTTTGTGCTGAAGTTTGGATATCAAGCCTATCTAATGATTAAAAATAGTTCATCTTTTCCTTTTGGCTTTCTTCATTGTGCTTACATTTTCCTCACATGGAAAGAAAGTGAGAAAGGCCAAATGGAAGTCAAGTACTTGTGGTCCCCTGGACTCTCTGGCTGTTACAACAAAAGTAGAAAGTAATTTTAATAACTGAGAGTGGTATATCAAGAACTACAGTATTCTATGTGTACATATGCCTTACAATTAGTTCATCATCATTTAAGATCCTCCCTACCATCTTTTGAATAATGCAAAATATGTTCACCTAAGCACATGTGGCTCAAGAAAGTGAAAAGAACTGACAGGTATCATTATGATCACTCTCATCATTATCTGTACTGCGTATTTAATATGTGACAGGAGTGGCCCTCTATGGTTTATATTCATTATCTACTTACAACTTACAACAGCTCTATCACATTTATATCATGTTGGTCAAATTTCAAATTCGAAAGCTTAGCTTAGCGAGTTTGAATAACATGTCCACGGTCGCATTGTGAACACCAGTTGTACTGTACTCTACTGGTCAGACCTGATGAATGAATTCATTTTGCCTAGATTCAAGGCCATTGCTCTTTTGCTTTCACCTGAGAGTTCCATTAGTAGAAGCACAAAGGACATTTCACAATACCTTGGATGAGTTATGGCTTTTCCTCTCTTTATATTCCTTCCTGGTGTTTATGATGAACAGAGATTTCTTTTCACAGAATGTATTTTCACCCCTCTGATCATTCAGAAATGTTTATATCCTTTCTTCTCCTTTTTCTCATTAAGAAGGTATTTTGTCAGATACATATAGTTGTGTAGTGTAACTCTCCTTCCCTCAAAATGATCATTTCTTCTATAGTGATGTTATATTAAAATATTATATTAAAATTAAACTAATATAATATTGCTGAGTGAATAAAGCATAGGTTATAAATATTATAGATATTTTAGCATTATACAGCACAACAGGGTGACTGTAGATTATAAAGTAACTTATGTATGTTACAAATAAGTAGATAAAGGAACTTGGAGGTTTGAGACACAAAGAAATAGTAACAAGGAAATGGTTGTTATCCTGGTTTGACAATTACCCATTGTATGCATGTATTGAATTATCATATTGTTTTCTGTAAGTACAATGTCAATTATAAATAAAAAATAAATGATAATCTCCTTAATTTTTATTTTTCTGAGATTCTCATCTTTGCAAGTTCATATTTTCTTTTTCTAGGCTTAGTTTTGTTTTGTTTTGCCTATGACCTAGTTTCCCACCAATCCTCATGGTTCACCCTTGAAATACCATCTATTACTTTGGATTCTAACCAGTGAAGCCAAGACATTTATCCAGATTCATTACCACAGGAGATTTTCCACAAATTTCTGGATCTTTAAATTGTAGTGTCTACCTCATCATTGTCTACTGAGTGTACACTAAGACTTAGTGAGTGATATTATAGGTATTTTAAAAGGATTATCTATGAGAAAGTCCTAGGGGGTGGGTGAAAATACAGTAGGGAACTTATGTATTTTATAATAATCAGCAGCATGGAACAAGAATCAGAATTCTTCAAATACATTAACTGATATTTTTAAATGTTATTTGTTGTATTTTTGGATTTGTTTGAGTTGAATGGAAACAGCTGTAAAGAAAATGTTGGAGGAATATTTGGAGAAAATTTATCTGCCCTACTGGAGTTTTAAAAAGGTATTTGAGAGCAGAAATTTTCCTTCTTACAGTCATTACTTAAGGTGTTTTAAGGGATCATTCTGTGCAACAGTACATCACACTAGATATGCTTGCATGGCAGTTAGATTCACATAATGATGTCAAGAACAATTCATTAATTTTTTATCATAGTCATTTATTCAATCTTTCATATTATAATATAGATTAAACAACTACTACTAAATGGTGCTGCTAGCTATTTGAACTATGAAGAAGACAGATCTTTTGCTTTACTAGAGCTTAGCATTCTAGATAAAAAGGCAGAATCTAAACAAATAATTATAATTTAATGTCACAAGTAGTACTCAAGTGGAGGTGGTGGTTGGTTGTCTTGGAACACAGACGTATGAGCAACAACCTACATAGAGAATGTTGGTACTCAAGGACGAATACAAATTCTATGGATAGACTACAGAGGATGAGCTTAGGTCGTGGTAAGGAGCCTCAAAACTGTACCCCAATAGAATCAAATGGGTGAATTTGGACTATGGGGACAGGAATAATTTCATATTCTTGTATTTTCCTATTCACATCCCTCAAATATTACACTCTCATTGGACACCTAATGTGTCCTAGACATCTAGTATAGCCTATATTGGACCAAAGTCTACAATCTTCATGGTGACCTCTGTGTCATATCACTATTTTACAGATGATACAACAGGTATAAGTGGATTGTGGTGGCCTCTGAATCACATGAGCATTAAGCAGAGATTCTGACTTCTAAAAAGGCTAAGCCTTGGTTACATCTGAACTTTAACCATTAAGACTTGCATAAATGAGCATCACCATTGACCCCAAAACACATGTCAGGTTCTGTCTCTTATTTTAATGAAACCAAAAATATCATCAATAGCAATAACAACAAAATTACTACCAATAATGGATGGTGTTTTGTGGAAGATACTTCTTTGACGACGCTAAAAGTTAGAAATGTTATTTCTGTCAAATGAAGAAGCCTCGGTTATACAACTGCTCAGTAACACAGCTTGATGGTAATAAAACAAACCAAAAAACAAATACAGGATTTAGGTCTATTTGACCCTAGAGTCCATATGTATCCCACTTCATAACAGTGCTTCTTTTTGCTTAGAAATGAGCCAGATCCACCTCCTCACCAGCCTGCTGATTTTGCCTCCGGCAGCGCTATCCGAAGATCTAGGATATGCCTGTACTGTCAGCAAAAACATCCTGCAGTTGTTCAGAGACAAGAAATAGCACAAGACTCTGGAATGATACCTTGGAAGTGCTCAGCTGGGCCCTCAGGGGGAGGAACACTTCAGGCAGCTGCATCAAATACTATCAACTCCCATACCAATTTGATTGCTACCATTATTTAGGTGAAAAATTGCTCACTAAATTCCTCCCTGAGATGCACTGTGACTGTGGACATCCTCAGAAAACTCCGGCATATCTCCTTAGCAGCCTACCTGTCATTTTCCTGCAGGGGCAGGGATGCTATTTTTTCCCCTCAAAATGTATTTTGAAACATGGGAGTCAGGTTTGTTTGGTCTATGCTCTCCAGCTGAAAAATATAATAATCATAATTAGCCTCAATTAGTTTATTATAGATATAATGAGTAGATTTAGGAAGAAGTAATGATAATTGACATAATGATAAATAAGGTAAATGCTTATTGTGTTAGCTACTGTTCATTAAGCACTCAGGATATACTTACATTGTGCTGATTTAGTCTTGTTGAACCCCTACAATAAGTTACTTAAAAGTAAATACTATTCCTTTTTCACTTTACAAATTTGGAAGCTAGTATGAATTATAATCCTAGAGTCAAGCAATCTTATGGTCTGTCTTAATGGAGAGAGTTTTCAGCTGTAATAAAGTTGAAAAGCATTTGGCTTTGAGTTAATTAAAAGAGAAATTGTTCCAGGTGGATATGAGCTAGTCAAATGAGTTCTATGAAAAAATTCCAGTTGTTTGGAATTTAAGAAGACATGATATTGTCTTTACTCTTAGAAATGGGAGTCTCTAGAAGTTTCTGAGGCACACCAAAGTTTGAACTGCGCTTCTATTATCAAACAAAAATCTAGGAATTTACACTGAGGAAGTGAAGGGAATGAATTTTCCCTCATTGAGTACACAATTTACTGGGGAAAACTAAAAGATAAGCAAATGATTCCAATACAGTATAATCAGGGCTGGAAAGAGTGTATGCATTATGGTCTGTTAAATTCACTGAGAAATTAAGCCTTCTTAGGAAACATAAGTTTTTCTTCACTGAAATGGCGATGTGCAAAAAAAAGAAGAAAAAAACATTAAAAATCGGCTGTTTGAAGGGGAAAAAGGAAAGGAGGGAAAGGAAAAATAATGAGAAAAGAAAAAAAATGGAAACAAAGTCTGTAAATAGGGAAGGGTGGACCAGGTGAAGGGCACACAGGTAATGGGGAAAAAAATAAGAATCAAGATACATCATGTACAGGTACAAACACCCAATGATAAATGTAAATGTATTGTTTATCTAAAATGTACCAATAAAAGAATCTAAGGAAAAAAAATAGGCTGTTAGCAGTTGGTGGAAAGGAGAGGCATTCAAGGGATGGAGATTTCTCATGTAAAGGATTGGAAGCATGGATCTCGGTAAGTAGGGGAGGCAGATAAGAGAAAGTAGGGGAAAATGTCAGAAGATGAGACTTAAGATATCTTTGTTTATTGGAGCCTCTATAACAAATACCACATACTAGATGATTTATAACCAATATAAATGAATTCATGATCATTCTATAGACTGGGAATTTCAAACCAAGGCACCAGCAGATTTGGTGTCTGGTGCGGTTCCATGCGTCACTGGCATTTTCTGGTGGTATATTCACAGAATACAAAAGTAAAAAGAGCAAAAGGGACTCCAGAGCTCCCTCAAGTCTCTTTTCTAAGGACACCAACCACATTTACAATGGTAGAACCTTTGTGACCTAATCATCTCCTAAATGCTTCTCTCTCTCTCTCTCTCTCTCTCTCTCTCTCTCTCTCTCTCTCTCTCAGTACTGGGGATTTAGCTCAGGGCCTTCACACTGAGCTGTATCCGCATCCTTTTTTGTTTTAACTTTTACTTGAAGATAGGGTCTTCCTAAGTTTACTAGGCTGTACTCAAACTTATAGTCCTCCTACCTCAGCATCTCAAAATATTGTGATCATCAGTATGCATCACCATGCCTAGCTTGGGGGGTTAACTTCCCACTCAAATTTTGGAGGTTCATACTCAGACCACAACAATGGGTGACCTTATATATCTGAGTCTTAACTTCTTTTTATAGACAAGAGAATGCAGCTAAGGGAGAAGTTCCATGGTGAAAATGTACCCTTAGTACCAAGCTCAGGAAAGAGAGAAGACATCTGGGCCTTGTCCATGTTTTGTGGCCACTGTAGGGAATCAATGAGATTAAATGAAAAGACTTAAAATTATTAGTTCAATATATTGATCTAAGGGTCCTTATAGAAAAGTGAACAAAAGCTGCAGGGTACTGCTGCTATTGTGCATTGTCTTCTTTGTGTGATTATTTGATATGCACATATGTGCTGGCACTGTTTCAAAACTAAGTTTCGTTATTCTTCAAGTTAGTGAAATGGTCAAAAAGTAACTTTGATTCAAAAAAAAAGAAAGGACAGCATCGTCTATTGACACATTTTTCAGGGTTAATTTTGGTTTGTTTTAAGGGAAGCATTCTGACAGAATATGAGTGTGTGTTGTGGGCTGAGGAGGGGAAGTGATATTTTACCCCTTTCTATGAAAATAGCCAATGTAGGTGGTGCAGACATTGGCAGATCTTAACACAAGGCCCCTATTTCAAATGTAAGCTTTTCTCCTCTTCTCCATCATGCTCCTTTGGTTTGTTAACCCACTCAAAGGAGAAACTGGCAAATTCACTGAGTGTTGGAGAACTCCTGGGTGAGTGTTGTGTTCATATTGCTTTTGAGTCAGAGGGGTCCCTGCAATTTCATTTTAAACCTCAGTGCCAACTAAAATGGAGATTACCCTAGATACTCTGCATAATTTGAGACAGCTGAGCCAAAAGTGATTTAGAAGTTTGTCTTATTTATAGAATTTGCTACTCACTAAACCTGCCATCATTAGAGACCATGCTTTAGTCCATAGCTGAGGTGTGGCACACCATGATGTGTACAGCTCTGCTTCATTCTTTTCATTTTCAGATGCACTGTCAGAAACATTTATTAAGTGGAAAAAAATACACATGATTTCAATTAGTTTCTGGGGGTTAACTGCTTGGAAACTCATTTATTTGATACTTTGAAGTCTCAAATTGTTTTTACTCACCACAACCAAGGAAGCTGAAGCAACTGGCAGCTTCATCATTCTCCTTTATCTTTTGACCTACAGTTAGAAAGAGCTTATTTTAGATAATACATACAATTTGCAAGCACACCTACACAATATGTTGAAGGAGCGACAGTTTCCGGATATTTTTATGAACCTGAAACTTTGCATTCAAGTATTGTGAGATAACTGTTTGGGGAAACTATTATTATCATTTGAGTTGGGGTCTTGCTATTGTTACACAGCCTGCCTTAGAACTCATAATCTTGGGCCGGGGATTTAGCTCAGTGTTTCCGGCACCTGCCTCGCAAGAGCAATGACCCAAGTTCAATCCCTGGTACAAAAAAAAAGAACTCACAATCCTTCCTTCTCAGCTCCCTTAGTAACAGGAGTACCACACGGGGCCCAACATAGAGAATTACTTTTGATATAGATAACTGGATGCTGAAAACAAGAATTCAGTTACACTTTTATTATGGGAAGTATTTAGAAACAAAGAGAAAATTACATCACTACACACCTGAGTCATATGCTTCATCCTTTCTGACCACCTACCACATTACCTGGAAGTAAAGAAACATTTAGAGAAGTACTCATTAAACTAGTACTAAGCAGCAGCTTTTAGGAATAGGGTTAGGTCTTACCTCTGCCATTAGGAGACCACAAAAGTCAGGATCTCACTATCCAAGTGTGATCGCTCCAAACATAGGGTTGTAGGTGAGGTTTTCAGCATTCTACTATCCTGTGCTTTCTTTTGAACTCTTCCTCCTACATATATATTCTTTCATTTGTCTTTTAGGTATCTTCCCATGCTAAAACACATGTGCAAAACTGGTCACCCAGAATCAACTTGTCAGCCTTATGTCATGGATCTACTTTGGTCCCTACTGGAAAAAAAAAAAAAAAGTTGCTCTTACAATGTTTCTTTGAAAGCTCAGCTTCTCTGAAGGTTCCCAATGAATACTTACTCCATGTGCTAAAGCTTAATATCCCATAATCAAATACATTTCCCAACTGTTTTTGTTCCCTAAGATATTAGAATGCGAAGACTTAGAAGTTATAGGTATTGGTTCAACTATTCTCTCTTTATTTATTTTAAATTGTCCTTTACGTGATCTTGGTAAAAATCACTTTATCTCTCTTAGACTTATTTCTTCTTACTTGTATAATATAAGGATCTCTATCAAATTACATGGTTGAAGAGATTAAGGGTGGGAGAGTGAAAGTAGGGAAAGGAAACATAAAAAGAATTAAGATGTATCAAGTAAATGCACCAACTTCCCGCAATGAATGTAATAATTATTTACTGCAAACATAGATTAATAAAAATAAAAATAAAAAAACATAGTGATGAGAAAAAGGATGAAATGTGCTATGAAGTATCAGGGTAGAAATAGAGGAACATTTCTCAAGGAATAAAATTAGCTCAAAGAGTCAGTCTGAATCTGGTAAATTAGATATTCTTAGATGTCCATAATCAATCAACAAGTCATGAACAAAATAGTACTTCCAAGCCCACTCCCTCCCATACCTGTAGCATTCCCTGAGCTGAGTGAGCTCCAGTTTTCTGGTCTTTGATGAATGTCAGTGCAGAAGATATCTCTCCAACAAGTACATATTAAGGTCCTTAAATATAAAGCCCTTTGGGTCATTGAGATAACACAGGTTATTAATTCAGAGTGTTTTAAGAAGCCATTGCATGAGGTAGAAGAACGTGTACCATTTGCTTCAGAGAACTATGATGGTCAAAGTGAAAAACAAAAGAATTACAGGACACTTTCAAGATTTTCGTTTGGTGAGAAAGCTTGGTCTGCCTGGCATTCATTGGCATGTCACTTTGTGTCATTAATAATTATTGCATGTTTTGAATTTGAACAGCCCCTAGAAATTACAAGACTTGTAGTTTATTGGTTTTACTCTCTCTCAGGTCATGTAAGTGTGAGCACTAGAAGCCAACTCTGTTCGTTCTCCTCTTCTCACCATACCATACGTGCAGCCACAGATCCCCAGACTTCTTATCTAACAGGCTCACATTCTATGACAGCTCCAGAAATAGTTCATTGGTGCAGGTCTCACCAACTCCTGGCTGAAGTATGAGCAAACATTATATTTGACCTTCTTTCTTTCCTCATATCCTATCTACTACCAGTATGTGTTTAGAAGAGTATATCTGATATATCTTACCTAAAATTTCCCAATTGAAATTTCTTGTTTTTATTGGCATCATTATATATATATATATATATATATATATATATATATATATATATATGCCCTTCTTTTTTCTTTAAAATTCTGTCCCAGCTGTGAAAAGCTGATGTGAGGTCTCCATGAACAAAAGGATGTCCTTCCTTTGTAATATGTTAGTAATCTGTTGATTCATCTGTTACTACTTGTTATACTGGGTACTACAGTATGCTCTGAGGGAGGACCTAGGTTAAATCAACTTGCAACTCCAGGGTCTGTACTTGTGCCAAAAATATTTTAGTACTTAATAAGTGTTATATAAAAAAGTAGAAGGGAAAGTACGTAATAAGAAAATGTATTTGCAAAACCAAGAAGAATCCATATGGTAGAATTTAATGCATTGTAAGAGTAATACCCTGAGTTAGATTTGTGTTGCTTTTCTAGAGTGTTCAAGAATCTTTCCAGAAGTTGCATGTGGCTTATTTTTAGTCTTTCTGGAGAATCGGTTTTTGGAAACTTCTCTGAGCAGCTGGCAATTTTCTTGTCCTAAGTCACTTTAAACTTCTAAATCTTTTCTGCTATGTACAACCTTAGCTGACTCCTCAAGGACTAAGAAATGCAGGAGGTACTGGTGGGTGCATCAAAGGATGCAGCTACATGACAAAACACAGATGCAGAAAACTGGGAGGGAAGATACAGAAATATTACAGCCACCACTGGCATTTTGCAGAGGGCACTAGAAAGAAAAAAACAAATGTTTTGTAGAAATTAGGTAATTAAAACTCTATATCAAAGAGTATTCTTGAAACAAGGGCAGAGATAAATTTAGAAGCAAATCTTCTTTAGCAAATACTGGACATCTTAGTACAAGCTAAAAGATGCAGACGAGGACAAAAACTACCAAAACTATTTTCTTAGCTCCATTAGTAAGGTTCAAATTGACATTTTACCCAGCACAAATATGGCATATTCTCTGTGCAGTGATCTAAATAGTTCTCTTTCTATATCAGTGACTCTCAGCTGGAGGTGATTTGACAATGGCCCAAGTAATATTTAACAATATCTGAAGATATTTTTGATGCTGTAACTGTGAGTGTAGAGGGCATTTCTGGCATCTAGTGATAGATTTAGCAGCCAGAGATAATGCTACCATCTTACAATATACAGGTTTTCTTTGTTACTTTCTCAATACTTGGACAAAATGCTCAACAATCACAAGTTAAAGAAGGGGAAGTTTATGTTGGCTCTCAGTTTGCAGAGGGTTCAGTCAATAGTTGGTCGTTACCAATGAGGGTGTCATGGCAAAGGGGCATCACAGAAGAGAACCAGCTCATGGCATGATGAGAAGCAGAAAAGGATCAAGGCAGAAAAAGGAATACTATATATATGATCCCAGGCCACTACCACAGCAACCCACCTTTTCCAACTAAGCTTAAACTCTCAACATCACGCCCAACTCTAAATCCATCAGTGGACTAATCCAGTGATGAATATCACACACCCATGATTCAGTCATCTCCCAAAAGCTCCACCTGTAAGTGCAAGAGGTATTGAGGGGACATCTAGACACAAGCCATGATACAGATTGACATCATTGACACCTCCACAAAGGATCAACTGACCCTAAGGTCAATGCACCAAGTTTGAGAAAACATCTTACTGATTGTTGATTTGGTTAAGTTTGGCAATACCTTCATGGATATTGATTAAAGTTAACTAAAAGGAACAAACAAAAGAACAAAAAAATTTCTTTACGTGTTTATAGGTAGATAGCCAAACCTGATTGCTGGAGCCAATTAGTGGTTTCCTGGATGAATTTTTTTATTCACATACAGAAGGGCTGCATTTGATGTGGGCTTGGATGTAAACCACACTGTTAGCAAAAATGTGATGATTTATAACCCCATGGCAGAATCTCATATACTGGGAATCAGCAGAAATGGGCCACCTGTCTCAGACAGAAGAATTCTCTAAGGTGGAATTTCACTCCCTGTACTCTTCAGTCTTTGGAAATCTAAGCTTGAGGGAACACTGGACTGAGACTCAGAGAATCTAAATGTATACACTAGGTATGTGTTTTTCTCTCTGTGCCTCAGCTTCTGCATGCTCAAAATAGATGACCACAAATGTTCAGGCATTTTCTCCTTTGGTATCAAGAACATTTAAAAAATGTTTCTCACACTAGAGAAACTATTCGATATTTACATATGTGTGTCCTATTTATTTCACTTAAGAGTATTGCCTAGATATGCATCCATTTAGCTACAAAATGACTCTAGTTTCTCATTCTTTATGGCTGAGTAGTACTCCATTTTATTAAAAAAGCACATCTTCTTTATCGAGTTTCCAGTTGATGGGCACTAGGGCTGCTTCTAAGCTTTTGCTATTACAAACTGTGCTGCTATAAACATGGGTGGACATATATTGCTGTGGTATGATTCTTTTAATTCTTTTGGGAAGATACCCAGCACGGGAATAGCTGGGTGAAATGGGACCTCTAGTTCTAGTTCTTTGAGGTATTTCCATACTGATTTCCACAGTGGTTGCACCAGCCTGCACCCCCCAGCAATGGAGAAGGTTTCCCTTCTCCCCACACTCCCACCAGCATTTGTTATTGGTTGATAAATGTAAACATATTGCATACCTAAAATGTACCAATAAAAGAACTTAAGAATAAAAAAAAGAAGTGCTAATTGGTGTGGAAACTCAAAATGTAAACCAACTAAATATGTCACTTTTCTGCTAAAGGGCAGAGTTCTTCTGAGTTCTTCCAGGACAATCACTTACTCACCTGCCCTAAGGCTTTGAGGAATCCCTAGAGCTCTGGAATATATATAAATACCCCTGGAAGATTTTATAAGTAGTGCAGTGCAACTACTCCGTTTTTCTTTTCCTAGGGCCTTAGAACATTAATCGTGCTTGTAGACCATTAAATATTTATTAACTCCCTCACTCTTCTGGGCAGTATGCAAGGTGCTTCTAGAGATGCAAAAATTGTATACAAACAGTTATTCCTGAGCTGCATAAATTTGTTAAAAATGCTAAACTCTGAATAGACCTATAGAAATTCAGATATACTAGCAAGAGTGAATGAATGCAGGCATTTTTCCCATTATTTAGTTACCATTTCTTTCACCAATAGCACTTACATTTTCTTTTAAGGGACTCAACCATACCCTGAGCCCTCCAGCTGGTCTGAGATTCACTTTGCACTTCATTCTATGTTGAAAACATCCGTGAATCAGAACAGCGTTGGCTAATGCTCATAGCAAATAACTTTTGCATGGAGCCCTTCTGTCCCTGGAATGTTATGTACCAATCTGTATTTTGTCTATAAGTCTTGTATCCATTGTTGCCAAAATTGGAGAGGTGACCTGAGATGACCATGCATAAAAGCTTCTCATGTGCATTTTGAATATAATGTAATATATGGAATACATTCATGTTGAACATTTTCAAGAATACATATATTTTGCAATGAAAAGCATACCCTCATTCACTTAATTTATTCTAAAATGGCTCCTATACTGCTAAGATTTGATATGAGAAAGAGAAAAAAGTACATATGTGCTGTGACAAAAAGCCTCAAAATAATTTATATTATATTGCTGCTTGACACTTTGCTTATGCTTATGTTGAAAAAATATCTTCGTGCCTATCAAATGTTTTATTTTTAACACATTTTCATATATGTCAAAGTGAGATTTTGAACTAATGTTCCTTACCAAGTTTGCCTCCTGAGTTCATTCCCACTTTATATCTCATTCTAAAGAATTTCTCAGTGAAATAAGACTCTATATTCAGAGGTCAACTACTCTATTAAAATGTAAAAGTACGAAATAATCTCCTTTACACATGATCCAATGACGCTAAACTAACATCGGTATATCTGACCATTTAGTAAAACTTAAAACAACTTTTGTTTACTTATAAGAAAATACTGCAATAAACTGAGAGGCTCTCTTTCAAATATATTATCAAAACTGTGAGGAAAAATATATTTGACCTCAGTTCTAATAGTCCTCCCAAATTAATCTTCCACATTTAATTATTTCAATTATAAAATATGAGAATTGCTGGATATTCCTTGTGAATTTGTTCAAAAATAGGTTCATTAATGAATATATTTTCACTCTGTGCTAGGGCCTGTGAAGTTGAATTTTAACTAAGTACATTCTTTTACTACAGACCTACTATAATGTCTTCTGGATAGCTCAGAACGTCTATATATATATAGACATATATATGTATATTATACATGTAATATATGTATATTCTATGTATATTCTATATGTAATATATGTATTTTATACACATATATAAATATATATAAACACATATATGTAAGAATTACCACTGGGACTGTTTTATGTGTGCAAAATAATACTAACATACATATTCAACCATCATCTATAATGATTAGCCATTATAATTATGTTTACAAGACACAATCAATTTTCAGTGTTAAAGGACCAGGTTATAAACAAACTTTTCTTATATAGCATATAATTCAAGAGCTTTACTAGGAAAAAATTTGAATATAAGCATCTTAGTCTCACTGAAAGTCAAGTAATGCAGTGTGTCTCTCCTGATTTTTGTCTTAGTCACTTTCCTGTTGCTGGGACAAATCACTAGAACCCTGTAACTTAAAAGAAGAGAGGGTTATTTTGGCTCATAGTTCAGACATTTCAGTTCATGCTTGGTAGCTCCAAGGTGCAAATGGCATGACAGAAAAGCACAGCAGAGGAAAGCTGCACATCCACAGCAACCAGAAGCAGATAAAGCGGGGAGGAGCCAGGCATACAAATACACCCTTTGAGATTACAGCCCCAGTAACTCTCCCCTTCTGACCAGGCCTTACCTCCCAACAGCACATTTAGCTATGACTAATCCACTGATGATCCTGTCTCCATAATTCAACCCCTTACCAAATCCCTGCCTCTAAACACAGAATTTTGGTGAATATCTTAGAGCTGTACTATGTGTTTTGCTTCCTTGCCAAGTCTCTCCAAAATCATTGCAACAGGTCACTGAATTGGGGGTCATTTTCAAGGCCTCCAAGATCAGGTCTCACATCACACCTCCTTTGCCAAGATTCACAGAGATGTCTCTGAATGTTCATTCTATCAAATAACGACTCCTGTTTTCTTTTACCTATGCAAGCCCAGCAATGCAGCAAAAAAGCTATTCTTCACTGTCATGCATGTCACATAGTCCAGACTCTGCTGGCAGTTCAAGATAAGAGCTATCTGCTGGAAAAGAGTTAAAGATGTAAGTCCTTCCTGTGCCTTTTCTACTTGTTTAGGAAAATTCAGTCTGGATGCTGGAGAAGCCAACCTCCTCTAAATGACTTACAAACTTCAAAACCCCAATGATAATGAGGAAATGTAGAGAGCAACACAGGAGGAATTCAGGCAAGATGATGAGGCAGAGGACAGGAAAAGCTGGATTCCTTCCTTAGTAGGAACATTCGGAAGTAGTAGCAGCAAACTCGGAGTCAGATGCTATCAGATCTCTTTGATGCTTCTATATAGATATCAAACCTTGGGTAAATCATTGAATTGTCTAGTCCATGGCACTCTCATTTGTAAGGGAGTGCTAATTTTTTAGAGAAGTTTGCATTCTAAGGGCATAATGATTTTATATATATTATAATTTACCCTTCTGCCTCTCTCTCTCTCCCTGCATTTCTCTCAGAATGATGCATCATTCCTTTTATATGAGGATATAAATAATAGGCAAATCCCTGAAAAGTCCTTCATATAGGTGAAAAAGACAAGGGAAGTGTCGACACTGTGAAAATCAGTGGTGTGTCTGTGCAGGAGTTGGGTACAGGTATTAGCCAGAATGGTCGGTGGTAAAATACTCAGGCTCTGAAATCAGATAGGACTTGGTTTGCTACTCAACAAGCTACTTGTGTCATTAAACCTCTTTGTATTTCACCGCAGAATGAGAGCGAAGAGAGCATCTGCCTCCTAGGGTTATTGTATTAAAAGAGATTATCCTTGGCCCCATGCCTGGCACACAAATGTGCTCAAAGACTTTTTTTAAATTTCTGGTGCTTTGCTGTTATAATATTTTTCTGTTACTTTTGGGATTATCACTAGATTTTATTGGACAGATTTATATGTGTAGCACTTACCCAGTAGAGCCCTGTAGAACTGTCTATCTGAGAAGCAACCCAATAGCATGTCATACTCTAATTTAGGATCCCTATCTTCTTAATGTTGATCTGGGGCTCATATTTGAAAGTTCTGTTTTTGTTTTCTGTATATATTCTAATTCATATAAGTTACCTCTCCCAAAAGAGATTTGCGTGAGTAGATTATGTCTTAGCTTCAACTATCCTGGAGGATAATTCCATGTTACTTTGATGCATCTTACTCTCCTAGATCATATAAAGTAAAATCTTATGTTTGCCACCCAGTTTGTATTTTAAGTCACACAGTCCATATATAGACTGAAAATACGGTTATATATTATGGACAAAGAGATAGAAAAATGGTCTTATTTATTCAAATTAGGGTCCTAAATTTAAGGAACCCCCTTTTTTTATCATCCTTGAGTGTGGACTCTCTCTTAGTAAGGATGCTCAGGGCTATAGCATTGTTTTGAGAGGGTGGGCAGCTCCAAATGGGTCATATTTCCCACCTCTGACTCCTTCTGTCTTTGCTTCTCCTGCTATGTCTATTGCATGCAAAGTCACCTTTAAGAGGGTAGAACCTGGAGTACTTTGGATTAAAATATCTCAGATAATAGGGCAATATGGCCATCCACAGGGCCACTGTTATTGTTTAGATCTGCTTTCTCCCCCAAAGGCTCATATGCTTTGTTTCCAGAATGGTGCTACTGGGAGGTGGTGGAACCTTTAAGAGATCAAAGCTGGCAGAAGGTCTTCAGGTCACTGAGGATGTGCTCTTGAAGAGGACTATGGAAGCCTCGGCCCCTTCTGGCTACTGTGCTCGTGAGATGAGTGGTTTTGCTCTAGTTGTGCTCACATCATGATATGCTACTCCTCCAGCAGAGGCCAAAAATCAATGAATCTATTTTATCACAGACTAGAACCTCCAAAACTGTGAACTAAAATAAATGTTTTCCTTTTTAACTTAGCTATCTCAGTTATTTCATTATAGTGATGGAAAGCTTACTATTATAGCCACAATATACAAACAAATATGTATGTAATATTACCATTTCATCAGATTTGTTTTTGATTACAGAAAGAAAATGTCAAAAGAGTTTCCTTGGGGGAATTAATTAGGTTGAAAAACACTGTTATATTAGGCTATTGAGGTCCCCCCAAAGGCATATAATATTCTTTTATCTAAGCACAAAGATTGGAAACAACTGAAGGAAAAGCCGATAGGAACTTGTGGTGGATGGAATCTCCTACTCCCATTCATAGACTGAAACCCTAAATTTCAGTACCTTAGAATGTGATTATATTTAGAAAGAAGCTCAGTAAGGTGGTGATTAAGGGTAAATGATGTCATAAAAGTGGGGCACTAGATCAGTATGATTGGTATAACAAGAGGAAGAACTATCAAGGATATTTGTGCAGAACAAAATTGACTATGTAGAAGGCACCCATCTGCAAGCCATGGAGGGATGCTGCAGGGGAAGTCAAATCTGCCAACTCCTAGATATTGTACTTTTCATCTCCAGAACTATGAGAAAGTAAGATTCTGTTCAATAATATAGGCTAGAGCATTTTGTTATGGTAGTCCCAACAATGTAATGCAAAATCAAAATCAGTTTTATATATATCATAAAACATACGACATATTGTAAGAAAGTGAAGTTAATGCTGACATCCAGAAATAGACTTCCTCTCCCAGTAACAAGAAGGGATATAAAAATGCAAACTTCCACTGTGAGGGGCCAAGCCCACAGAAACATTAAGGGACGGGGCATAGAAGAACAAAGTTCTTTGTGTGATGAGGACTGAGACAGATTTCAGGAAACAAATAATGAAAGAGTCCAGGTTTATATGTGCCATTTCTTTGCCCAAACTCATTAATCAGACTAAATGCTTTCTCCACCCTGGGGAAGCACTGAATGAGGTGCAGAAAGGGAGGAAACAGTCCTTTTCTATTTGGCCTTTTTTGGCTAATAGTAACTACCAAGTAAAAGACTAGTCACGAACCTATAATCAGATTGGTTAAAACCAAGAATGAGTGAATCATTAATAATCATAACTAAGATGTATTGCTCATTTGCTGTAAGTCAAGTGCTATTCTGTGAATTTATATCCATTCTCTAATATAATCTACACTATGAAAGTACAATTATCATTCATATTTTGGACAAGAAGGAACTGGGACTAAAGTAAATTAAATTTCCTATGCACATCCAACTAGTACGTGAAAAAGTCTGAATGAATAGACTTAGAAGTAGAGAAATAAAGTGAGTTATATTTTTGAGATGCTGGAGTTTAACTCCTGGATGGACTTCTCCAGGATCCATGGGTGGAATACATCAGTACTTACCAAATAAAACTAAGATATTACAAGCAAGGGAAAAAACAAGAATAAAAAATTAACAATAATAAATATTAGAGGCAGTCTGTAAAATTGCTGAATTGAAAGCATTAGATTTAAATATTACCATGAAAATGGAGATCTAAATCTCTGATAATGAAAGAAACCATCCTATGTAGGCAAGAGATCATCTATGGTGATTGCTTAAAATTGGGGCTGATGATTGTTTATTTCTGTTGATGAATGGAATGAGGAGGGGCCTACCCAGAGAGTTAGGGAATAAACAAAAGTAGAAATGTCCGATGGAAACACAAAAAATCACAACAACAAAAAACAGTTCAGTGAAATTCTACTCAGCACCCTGGTACTACTCAGCACAGAAGTCCTCAGTAACCAGGGTAGCCTGATGATTTGACCTGAGAGAGAAAAAAATGCCAATTTTCTTAGTAATTTACATTTGAAATGCACTCTTATTCATACTCAACATAGCCACACTATGAAGTATAAAGGGCAATTACTATTCATCTTATTTTATAAGAAGAGAAACTGAGAAGAGACTTATCTGAGGCAACACTGAGTAATACCTGGTCTCTGATGTGAACAGTGTTTTAAATGTTTGGGACTGTCACAGGGCAGGCCATCGTTGCTGTACATTTCCTTACAGCATATAGGGACCCAGGTCTGCTATGTGGATGCACCAAAGTAAGTAATTAGGTTAATGGGACATTTTGTAAAGGAGAACATGCATCTTACTTGACTCTGATTTCCTGTCCAGGAAAAAGATGTTACCAACTTCCCAGGTGGTAGAATTGAAGGAGAATAAGATAATGGGTTTAGACTTCTCTTTCTTAGAAGGGAAACAGCATATTTTTGAGAAATGTACATCCATGGCTTTGAACCTGCGTCAGGCCATTTTGAATAGAGAATTTCAACAAAAACAATTAGATGAGTGGCTATAGGCATTTCAAGTAAGAGTGCTATACATACTGCGACTCAAAATTCCATTTTCTCATGGGAAGTACAATGACTGGGCCAAGCTCCTGACCCTGGAGCTGCTCATGACCCAGTGATATTTACACAAAAATGCTCAGGCCAGAGTCGCAATGTATCCTATCCACATGTTACATGCTATTGCCTTCACTAAGTGAGAGGCTTTTAGGAGAAGAACAGAGCAGGAGCTCTTTGGAGTCCACTTGAGTGGGAAAGAAAGAATGCCACCCACCTATTGGAAGAGCATTGTAATGTAAATGCATTACTTTTGAACTTCCAGCCTCCAGGAATGTTCTCAACTGTGTCTCTGTAAGAGGTGCTTAGGTCTCAGAGCTACACAGGGGCCAAGAAAGAAAAGACAGAAACTTCACTCCTTGAAAAATTCTATTCATAGCATTAACCTAGTTGCATAACAGAAGCAGAGGGAAGTGGTGGGGAAGAGAGAGAACACAAGAGAGACCACGTGATAATATTAGCACATCGTTCATGCTCATAGGCAGATTGAGGATAAATGTAGGTGCATCTTTAGGAAATCTTAGGGAGAGAATATCTGAGAAGGAAGTTCTTTGTAAGAGTCTTTTTACCCGCTCCGTTAAGCCCGCACATCCTTCCATACTAACATGCTCCAGGCGAGGCAGTTCTGTACTTTCCTTTTATCTGATCTCTGTTCACCATAGAACATCTTCCACACCCGTTACTAGATAAATCCCTGGACCTTTATGGGCTCTCTACCTTTGCAGATTTAACACATTATTGTAGCCACTTTATTGCCACTTCCTCCCTGTCCTAATAGTATTCTGCTACTACTTGTCTACTATATTGAATTATAGAATTCCCTTTCATCATCTTAGGAAGTACAATAATATTTTCTATAATCATGAATACATGTACACGTTCATTTCTAATTATAACCATCACTGATAAGAAACAAACTTCCTCCCCCTTTCCAAAAACAAATGCAACATTTTCAAGATCTTTGAGAATTAATAACAAAAGTTAAAATAATGTTGGTCAAGAGGGATTGAGATATTTTCCTCAGAAAATTCTCTTTTTTCAGTCTACCCAGCAAAGAGGGTGAGCTATATATTTTTGGCTAAGATAAAGTTCTTAGACTTTCCCAAGGTTTGATTTTTTTGTTTCAATTTGAGGAAAGAATAGATTTATATTTAATACCCTGTGTAGTTATTCAGTTTCCCCATTTATATGAGTAAGTTAGTGTGTTTTTTTCTTTCTGTTAAATTTCCTCTGGATGTAATAACCTTTTCTCTCCTCACTACCCCTCCAATCCATACCAAATACTCTCTGCACAGAGCTGTTCATTTTCAACCTCCCTCTGAAAGTTTAAATGTCGCATTTGCATTTCTCTCACTGTTTAAAATACAGGGAACTAGAAATGAAACCAAGCCATAGCAGAGGGCCTTTCAGTGAATGGAAAATGGTAATAAATTCAGTGTGCTGACCCCAATTATGAGTGCTCAACTTCCTAAGGCCCCTTTCATTCATCCTACTCCTGGGGTAGCACTAACACAGTCTTCTCCTGTGTACCCTAAGTTCAACCTCTCTGGTTGAGCTGGAGATTCTGTGTGCAGTGATCAGCTGGTGTGGAGACATTTGATTTTCATCTATGGTTGTGTGTTATAAGATGAAGATTTAGAGCAAAACAGAACCTAAATCTTCCCGTGACTGAAGTCCAGTGGCTTTTGTGAGTAAAGTCCAAGGACTGTAAGGTACTAAGGACACTTGTGTGCTTGAATGCACTAAGAACCATTTCTACCAGTTTCCAAGTTCAGGAACATTGCCTATGAAGGACTTCGCAAGAGAATTCATCATTGAAAATAATGACCAAACATTGAGAACAAAACAGGTTGCCCCACGGTGGAGATTTTACAAATAATGTGTCTTTGGAGCCAGATATATCTGAATTTAGATAATGTCTCATCATTTGGGAACAATATGACTTTAGGACATCACTTTTCTGAGTGTCTTTTTTTTTTTCTGTATGTAGAATAGAAACATTAATATCTGCTTCTAATTTTGTCCTAATGATTGAATGAATAGGACATAGTTAAATTTTTCTTAAATGCCTTCGATAATTACTAAACATTCAATGTTTTATTATCTTTTCTATTGTTATTGTAAATTATATTATTTACTAACAGTATTATGGGAATGCCCTTTTCTCTCCTTCTGTGTCTATTGTGAAAGAACTCAAATGCCCATCTTGCTTCTTGGAAATGCCATCTTTCCAGAGGGTGTTTAGTCTTAAGTGGACTCAGCCTTAAAAAGCCTCAGGAGGGCTGGGGATTTAGCTCAGTGGTTCCACCACCTGCCTTGTAAGTGCAAGGACCCAAGTTTGATCCCCAGTACCAAAAAAATAAAAGCCTCAGGAAATATAATTAATTCATCATTTCAAAAATATTGATAGGGAACCTATTCTATGTCTCATGGTGTTCTACATAATGGGCATTTGGTAATAAAAAAAAAGAGTAGATGAAGTGCTTAGTGCCTCCATTTTAGTGGGAAAAGACCAAGAATAAAAAGCAAGTAACCACAAGAACAAAGAAATAACTTTATAATGTTATGTATTTTAAAGAAAGTAAAAGAGAAACATGGACTGTGGGTAGAGAATTATTTGCATCACTAGAGGTGATTTTAAGTTTATTTCTGATTTCCAAGTAGGATTCAGACATAGGAAATGTTGGGATGGGAAGAAAATCATTAGAGAGAACAAGCAGGGAAAGCAACCCAAGTTGTACTGGAAAGAAAGCCAATGAATTTCAGTCCTAATGACTTGAGCAAAGGAAAGGGGACATTGAGATATGAAAAGGAGTAGTAGGGATACCAATACTCTGTCAGCCTTTATGAGACCACCAAATGATTGGCTTTGTTTTATACATGGCAAAGAGGAGAATGGGTGTCAGCAAGAGATCACAGGGTCAACACTTGCTTCTGCCTGTTGTGATAATAATGACTTGGACCAGGTCTTGCCCAGTGACAGAGTGGGGAGGTCAGAAGATATTTTGGAACAAGAGCAGTTAGACTTTTTGATCATTTGTCAATAAAAGGAAACATAAATTCTTTATAAATTATTTTCATATGGATTGTTTTATAAATCAGAAGAGAGATGATGCAGGAGTAAAAGTTAAACTTTGGCTAACAGACAGGAACTTTGTGATGGGAAAGCAACCTGGAATGAAATTATTTGATGTTATCTTAATCCTTTTAATGAGACAGAGAAGATGTAGCTTTGCAACAACCAGTATCAGATTCTTATCTGGTATTTCTCAGCACCTAGCAACTAGTAATAGGTCTGTAAATGGATGTCTAATAACTCCTACAGAATGCATAAATAGATCTTGGGCACAATAGTTATTATATTTCCAAGGTATAGATTTCTGAGGTTCACAGCCTCATTTATTTTTCTTAGCTTATTTTGCCTTCCTTCACAGTGTTTAGAATACCAGAAATATATTAGATTTATTATTATCAAATAAAATAAGGTTTTGCTCTTGCTGCTAGGCACTAATGAGAAGAAACATGAGTGCAGATGGTACAAAAGTGCCAATAAGTCAATGACTATTTTTGTCACCATCCTGAGGCAAAGCTATAATCCAATTGCTGGAGCCTGGGGTCCAAGTTTCATCTGATGAAGAGTATAGTCTCTTGTTTTTGCTGTGTTTTATTTTTATTTTTTTGCACTTCCTAATTGGTTAAACTTTTGTTTACAACCCAAAGATCCTAGAGCATATGGAACCTTGAAGGTTTTATAATTTACCTTATCAATTTTATATATACCCACCATTCATGTTCCATCATGCCGCAGAGCTTCAAACTGGTATAAAACATGGAGATGTCAGGATGTGACATTGAAGACTTAGAGAATAAAGATGAGCCACCAACCACCCTCTTAACCTGCTCTCCTGCCCCACCCCTAGAGGAAGTCAGATTTTCCTGCTATGTTGCCCTCATTATATGTTGTATTTTTTCTGTATCAATAAGTTTCATTATTTGTATTTATATAATTATTAATTCATTTATTCACTTACTTATCTACAACACCTGTCTCCCTCCTGTGCTTTGTGTATTCCAAAAGTGTCAGAGATACCTGTGCCAAGTACAAATCAGCCTGACCTTGAAAATTATCAGAGGAAACATGTGTTTGTTCAGTAAATGATTGCAACAGATGCCACTGGGCCTTTGCATACATTTTCCTAGAGGAGAAGAATCCGATTGCTAAATAATGATGACAAGTGTAAGTTGATATATTTGAGAATTTATCGCACTCTATTGCTGGCAAAATTGCCCTAAAATATGTTTTAGGATAAATACAATCATGTTAGTACTTTTTAAAGTTTCTGAAGATCAGAAATTCAAGAAAAGTTAGGCTGATAGTTCTGGACTTTGTTTGCTTTCAGGTAGAGCCTGAAGCAAAGAGTTTGGAGGAGGTCGAGGCTTGCTGGTTGTCCTCTTTTCAGGTTGTCTCAGGTATTCTCCATGTTTAAACAGATGCTCTGCCTGAGGCTCTGGGAAACATTTTGAGAAACACTATTCTGTTTCAGTGGTCCTCAACTTTGAGTAATTTTTGCTGCTACTTCAGAGGAGATTTTTCAATGCCAGGAGATAGTTTTAGTTGTCACTTGAGGGCTGGAGCAAACTGTATCTAGTGGGAAGCAGGCAGAGATGCTGATAAAAATCCTACTACGTGTAGGAGAGCCTCCCTTAGTAAATCTGAACCAAAGAGCCAACGTCATTAAGGCTGAGTATATTCATGTTATAGAGGGATGGCCATGGCCAATCAGGTAGAAATATGGTGGTTTCATCACCATTTCACAAAATGTATTTATGTAGTAAATATAACTTTTATATCACATATGTCACCTAAATAAACACACTTATATCACATAAAAATGTATACAAATATTTCCATGTACATATAACAACTTTCTATACTAAATAATACAAATGTAACTTCTTCTTTGAAAGTCTGTGAAATATATTAAGAATGTTAGGACTATCTAAAAGCTTTATTTTGGGGAATTTCTGCTACAAAACAAAATTATACATGTTCCTTATGTTAGAGATAATTTTGATTACCCTACATAACATTTTGCCAATCTCAAATTCAGTCCACCACTTCACGCACAGAAATTTAAGAGTAAACTTGTGAAATTGAGAAGTTTTAAAATGTGTCTTTAGGGCTAGGGATTTAGCTCAGTGGTTCTGGCCCCTGCCTTGCAAGCACAAGGTCCAGAGTTCGATCCCTGGTACCAAAAAATAAAAAAAAATAATAATAAAATGTGTCTTTAAAGAAACAATCACACATTTGAAAAAGTTCAGTCTTAATTGTACTCATGTACATGTCACTGATTCATGTTTTTCAAGTTTATATTACTTAAAACTATAGACTAATTTGCCCATTGTAGTGTAAAGGTAGAGACTGACAAGAAAGGAGATTTGAGGTATTGATCTTTCTAATTAAATCCAACAAAAATATTTACTATTTAGAAGAAGTAGATGAAAAGGACAAACCTCATCCCAGTGCTGACATTTTCCTCTGAACTATTACCTCTCTTTACCATCAGTGCTTTTGTTCTGTTACATGGAATACCCACATCACATACATCAAATTCTTCTTTGGATAACTAAATAATAAGCCATAGTATTTTCCCCTCCTTCCTATTCCTTTCTCCAGGCACTAGGCTGGTACTCACAGACTTTAATCTGATAAATTATGTCTTTTATAGTTATACCACCATCCAAGCCTGTAAGGGTCCCATAAATGGTCAACTTCTGGGTCACTTCTGAAGTTGGTTTATATCAGTGCTCCATGCAGTCATGCATTCAACAATTATTTACTGGTTGAGCAGTTGGATAGGCTTTCTTCTACATGGAGTCAATAAAGAGTGAATAACAGGGTAAAGTTTGACATTATTGGGTTTACTAGTGAGTAATGAAGGTAGTAACAAATACACAAAATGGATTATTTTAAGATGGAAATTGTGGCAGGACATGGGACACAGTGATGCACAGAAGTGGCTTTTCTATGTAGAACTGATCAAGGGTTCTCAAATGAAAAAGATCATTCTTCTATAGAAATCTCTTTTGTTATGATCCTGGATCATTCATCTTTTTTTTTTTTATAGTGAATCTTTGTCCATGTTCCAAAAGCTCTTTAATGTAACTAGTTTTACAAATAGAGAAGAAATTCCAGAAAACCCAGGTAGAAATGCCAGAAGAAATTCAGGAGAAGGTAGCCAATTTAGATCACCTGAGATCCTAATGTATTTTTCTTGCTTGCTTGTTTGTTACAATACTGGGCTTGAAACAGGTCCACACACATGCTAGGCAAGCACTCTACCACTGAGCTATATCCTCAGCCCTTAATGTACCTTCTAATGAAAATGCAACTGGACGTATTTGTATATCTTGAAGCCACATTATGATTATTTTATTATGTTTCTATGAGCAAACACTCAATTGCCTTAATATTATTACTCAAATCATCATCATATATTGAGATAAGAATTTAGATGTTTTTATCATTATTAAAAGGATGACTTGAAGTTTGTATTCCATCATGGTATGATTCTTGGGATTGTACTTACATGAATTCTATATTATTCATTTATAAGAAGAATGTAATATTCATGCTGCTTATCCACATCCTTAGCCCCAAACATTCAGACCATTGAGTTCCAGCTTATTAAAATGTGTAGTCATCACTTTCTATGATGTTTACAAAACCATGGATTTCCCTCCACTCTGCCTGCAGTTCTGGCTTGTTTGCTATACATACTATTTATAAACTGCTAATTCTCAAAATTGTATTTCCAGCATGGATCCCTCATGTCATCTGCTGGCCCACGTGTGAGGAGATATACGTGGGTTTGTAAATACAAAAACATCTACTTGGTATCTGTTCTTTGATTTCTTACAGCCATGCCAAATGTAATGTGTGCAAGCAGAAAATATAATCTTTTGATGATTATTTAGATCTAAAATGTCTCCCCAAAGTCTCCTGTGTTTGGGGGTGACTGGATGATGAGAATGCTCAGCTCTGCAGAGGATTCACTGTAGCTGAAACTATGTTGTTGGGATGTGGGGCCTGGTGAAGTTGGTGGATCTGTGGGGGCATGATCTGGAATGGTATATTCTTGTGCTCAGAGCCTCTCTGCTTTCTCTCTGCTTCCTGGCTTGCATGGGGTGACCCGAATTTCTCTGCCATCCCCTTTGGCCATACTGTTTCTGCCTTGGAGCCAGCCAACTGTAGACTGAATACCACTGAATCCATGAACCAAATAAACTTCTTCTTTAAGTTATGGATGTAGGGTATTTTGTCCCACAATGGGTAAATGAATAATGTAACTTATCACAAATTTGATATTCTTAAATCATTTATACTAAAGCAGATATACATGTTGCAGTTCTTCCAGGCACATTAGATCACCAGGTCTTCTTTAAATCCCTGAGGACCAGGTTGCTGTCATCTGAACAATAGCAGGAACCTTATATGCACTGAACTGACTTCCTTTCTTGCTCCTTTTAAAGGCTGTATTTTACACAAAAGATCAAATCATTTTAAGATCAAAACCATGTCAGCTAATACATTGATGTTAGAACTAAACTGTGAAATCCACTTGATCTGCAAAGAAGATAGCTACTCCTGCTTCGGGTTACCTTCGCATGGTGTATTGTTTTCCACCCTTTAACTTTCAGTCTATGAGTTTCTTTTTGAATTAAGTATGTTTCTTATATACATCATATTGTTGGATTTTGCTTCTTGACCCATTCTGCCAGTCTATTTCTTTTGATTGGTGAGTTGAGACCATTAACATTGATGGTTATAACTGATATGTATTGACTTATGATTGTCATGACTTTTTCCTTTTGTTGGATTCTCGCCTTTTACATTTAATGTCTTGTTGCACCCGATGGATTCATTCTGCTGTGCTCCCTAGGTTGTGATCTTCATTGTCTTTTCCTAGGATACTGTCTAAAAATTTTGGAGTGCTGGTTTGGTATTCATGAAGTTCCTCAGGTGCTCTTTGTCATGAAAGTATCTCGTTTCTCCATCAAGTTTGAAAGATAGTTTTGCAGGGTACATCCATCTGGGTTGGAGGCTGTTTTCCTTTAGGGAAAACACCCCAAGCTCTTCTTGCCTTGAGGGTTTGTGTTGAGAAGTCTACTGTGATTCTGATGGGCTCTCCTTTGTATGTGATTTGTTTCTTTTCTCTAACTGCTTGTAGATCTTTGTTCTTCTGTTGGATTTCTGAAATCTTAACAATTATATGCCTATGTATAGATTTTTTTTATCAAAGCTAGTTGGTGTCCTATATGCCTCACTTATCTGTATGTCAAGTTCTTTCCCCCTGCTTGGGAAGTTTTCTGCCATTACTTCTGTGAAGAGTTTTTTTATGTCATCTGCACTCTCTCCTGTTTCTTTGTTGACTCCAATCAGTCTTATGTTATTCTTCTTTGCATCATATAGCAGCTGCTGGATTGATTTCTCATGGTCCCTTACAATTTGAAGCAATTTTCCTTTTCCTGATCACTAATTGCAATCTTATCTTCTATATCTGAAATTTTGTCCTAACATTGGCTCATTCTGCTGTGTAGACTTTTAGTGGAGTTTTTAATCTCCTGGAAATCTGTTTGCATTTGTTTTATGGATTCCATTTGTTTCTAATGTTGGGATTCCATCATGTTCCTCAGCTCCTCTCTAGATTTATTAATCATGTCTTGCACTATGGGCACAATCTCTCATGTTAGCTGTGAAATCATTTCTGAATTCATTTTTTCCAGATCCTCTTTTCTTGTCAGTTCAGGGAGTCCAGGTGGTTGAGTATTAGAGTATTCCATCTCATTTCCCTTTGGGGCTGTTTCAGGTGATCTGGAAGTCTGGTTTTGAAACTTGTTTACATGTCTTCTCATTTCCATAGAGAGGGGGAGGGGATTGCTGTTGGCATCTGCGTAGCTCACCACCTCTGTGGTGGGAGTGGTGGAATAGCAGCCTGGAAGCCCCTTCCTCTGTGCTAGGAGTGTGGAATGGCAGCCCAGAAACCCATTCTTCTGCACTGGGAGTGGTGGAATTGTGGCTCAGAAGCCCCTTCCTCTGCATTGGAAGTGGTGGAATGGCAGTCTGGAATCCCCTTCCTCTGTGCTTGGAACAGCAGTAACCTATACTGATTAAGAGAGAAAAATAAGGACACTACATACTTGTACAGGGAAGAATCCTATAGGAAGAGATGACAATCATAAATATCTATGCACGAAATGCTAGTGCACCCAACTATATAAAACAAATACTAATGGACATGAAAACTCATATGTGCACAAATACAATAGTAGTAGGGGATCTCAATACCCTACTGTCACAAATAGATAGAACAACTAGACAAAAAATAAGTAATGAGATACTAGAATTCAATGGAACTCTTGAACAAATGAACTTAACAGATGTTTACAGAATATTCCACCCTACAAAATCAGAATACACATTCTTTCCCCCTACACAGGGTTCATTCTCCAAAATAGACTACATACTTGCTCATAGAACATGTTTAAGTAAATGCAAAGGAATTGAAGTTATCCCTTGTATATTATCAGACCATAGTGTGATGAAATCGGAGATCAAAGGCAAAAGAAATCACAAGAACTTCATAAACACATGAAAACTTGAACAGCACACTTCTGAATAACCAATAGGTCACAGAGGAAATTAAAGAAGAAATCAGACAGTTCCTTCAATTAAATAACAATGACAATACAGCATATTGGAATCTAAGGGACACAACGAAAGCAGTCTTACGAGGGAAATTCATAGCAGTGAATACTCATATTAGGAAAACAGAGTGAGCTCAATTAAACAACCTGATGCTGAACCTCAAGCTTTTAGAAAAAGAAGAGCAGAACAAGCACAAAGCTCATACAAGGAAGGAAATTATAAAGATCAGAGCAGAAATCAATTCAATGGAGACTAAGAGAACAATACAAAAAAATTAATGAAGCCAAGAGTTGGTTCTTTGAAAGAATAAACAAAATTGACAAACCCTTAGGCAACCTTATCAGAAAAAGGAAAGAAAAGGCCCACATCCATGCAATTAAGAATGAAAAGGGTGAAATTACAACAGACCCAGCAAAATTCCAGAGGATCATCAATACCTACTTCAAGAAATTATATCCCAATAAGATGGAAAACACAGAAGAAATGGACAGATTCCTAGATTCATATAAATTACCAAAGTTGAACGAAGAAGACCTAAAAATCCTATACAACCAAATATCAATCACTGAAATTGAAAACATAATTAAAAACTTACCAACTAAGAAAAGCCCGGGTCCTTATAGCTTCACTGCTGAATTCTACAAGACATTTAGAGAGGAACTACTGCCACTACTGTTTAAACTATTCAATGAACTTGAAAGGGAAGAAATACTCCCAAATTCATTCCTGGAAGCAAGCATCACCTTGATCCCCAAAGGAGAAAAAGACCCAACTGAAAAAGAGCACTATAGGCCAATCTCACTAATGTACAAAGATACAAAAATCCTTAATAAGATACTGGCAAATAGAATTCAGAAGATCAACACGAAGAGCATACACCCTGACCATGTGGGATTCATCCCACGGATGCAGGGATGGTTCAAGATATGCAAATCAATCAACGTAATACACTATATCAATAGAGGCAAGGATGAAAACCATATGATCATCTCAGTAGATACAGAAAAAGCATTTGATAAAATCCAACTTGCATTTATGATAAAAACTCCACAAAATTTGCAATAAATGGTCTCTATCTCAATCTAATAAAAGCCATCTATGAAAAACCAACAACCAATATGATACTAAATGGTCAAAAACTGAAATCCTTCACAATAAAATCAGGAACAAGGCAAGGATGTCCATGATCACCACTCCTGTTCAATATAATTTTGGAAACATTATCCATGGCAATTAAACAAGAGAAAGAAATAAAAGTAATAAAGACAGGAAACGAAGAAGTCAAATTGTCATTATTTGCAGAGGACATGATACTCCATATAGAATACCCCAAGAACTCCACCAAAAGTCTTCTAACTCAATAACCAAATTTGGTAGAGTAGCTGGATACAAGGTCAACACACAAAAATCAATAGCTTTTCTCTACATGAACAACAGAGTCACCGAGAGAGAAATAGGGCAAACAATTCCTTTCACAATAGCATCCAAAAAACTGAAATACCTAGGAATCAACCTAACAAAAGAAATCAAAGACCTATTCTCTGAAAACTATAGCACTCTGAAAAGAGAGATTGAAGAGGATATCAGAAAATGGAAAGACATCACTTGCTCCTGGGTAGGAAGAATCAACACCGTGAAAATGGCCATAATTCCAAAACTGCTATATAGATTCAATGCAATCCCAATTAACATCCCAGCATCATACTTCATGGACCTTGAGAAAACAATCCAAAAATTCATTTGGAACAAGAAGACACCCAGAACAGCAAAAGCAATTCTAGATAACAGACACATGGCAGAGGGTATCACAATCCCAGACTTGAAACTATACTACAAAGCTACTGTGATAAAAACAGCATGGTACTGGCAAAGAAACAGACCTGGGGACCAGTGGGACAGATTAGAAGATGCAGAAACAATTCCAGACACACTCAGTCATGTCATCTTCGATAAAGGAGCCAAACACCCTCACTGGTGGAATGATAGCTTCTTTAATAAATGGTGCTGAAAAAATTGGGTTTCAACTTGCCAAAGATTAAAACTAGACCTATATTTCTCACCATGCACTAAACTAAAATTGAAATGGATTAAAGATCTAAATATTAAAATAGAAACGCTGAAGTTGCTGGAACAGAGGTAGGTAAAACTCTTGAAGACATTGGTGTAGGAAAAGATTTTATGAACAAAACCTCAGTTGCCTGTGAACTAGCACAAGCAATCAACAAGTGGGATCTCTTCTTATTAAAAAGCTTCTGCACAGGAAGAAGAACCACTAGGAGTGTGAAGAGACAACCTGCAATGTGGGAAAAAATCTTCACCTGCTCCTCCTCAGACAAAGGTCTACTATCTCAAATCTATAAAGAACTTAAAAAAATCAGACTTCCCAAATTTAAAGACCCAGTCCAAAAGTGGGCATCTGAAATGAACAGATATTTCTCAGACAAAGAAGAAGAAATAGCAAATAAACCTATGAAAAAACGTTCAACATCACTGGTCATTTGAGAGATGCAAATGAAAACAACGCTGAGATTCCACCTCACTCCAGAAAGAATGGCTGCTATCATGAAATCAACGAATAACAAATGCTGGCGGGGCTGTGGGGAAAGAGGAACCCTGCTCCACTGCTAGTGAGAGTGTAGACTGGTGCAACCACTGGGGAAATCAGTATGGAGATACCTTAAAGAACTAGGACTGGAAGTCCCATTTGACCCTGCTATTCCACTGCTGGGGATCTTCCCCAAAGAATTAAAAGTATCATACCACAGTGATATATGTATACCCATGTTCATAGCAACACAATTTATAATACCTAAAATTTGGAAGCAACCCAAATGCCTATCAACTGGAGACTGGATAAAGAAAATATGTTTTTTTAATAAAATGGATTACTACTCAGCCCTAACAAATGAGAAATTAGAGACATTTATAGCTAAATGGATACACATTGAGGTGATACCCTTAATTGAAATAAATAGTACCCACATGTGTATGTACCAAATAGTTTCTCTAGTGTGAGAAACTGAAAGTGTAAATAAGGATTAAAAGTTAAAATAATGTGAGTTCAAAAGAAAAGGGGCAAAGCGGAAGGGGAAGTGGGAGGGGTAGGAGATAGGAAAGAAGGGAATGAAATTACTATGAGAAAATGGAAACAAAGTCTTTGTAAACAGGGAGGGATGGAGTGGTTGAAGAAAGCTCAGAGGAAGGGGGAAAAATAACAACCAAGAGAGATTATGTAAAGGTACAAATTTCCAATGATGAATGTCATCATATTGTGCACCTAAAATGTACCAATAAGATAAAATTTTTAAAAAAGAACTAAACTCTGAGTTTTTCATGTGACCTCAGTAACCTGCATTATCTGGTCTTTATGACCTAGTTTCTCATTTTCTGCTGCTCTTCTCCCTGCCCATTGTCCTTCAAATGGAGCATCTCCCAGGCACATCACACCTGCTATTTTCATTGTCTGCAATTATTTTCACTTCCTGCTCTTTGTGACACAACTAATTCTTCTTCTTCATATTAAATGCCATTTTCCCAGAGAGATTTTTCTGCTACCACCATCCATCTACTTCCAGTTTAGGTTGAGTTCTGTGGAGAAAAGATTTATTTCTTTTACAGAGCTTATCATAGATATAAATATTTTGTTATATATGTGATTTCCAGATTAATGCCTATTCCTCCCTTGAGAACATATGATTGTTAAAGAGAGAAAATAAGTCTGTTTTGTTCACTGCTCTATTGCACACCAAGCAAATTGCCAGGTATATTATGCGGTTCAATAAATATTTTGGATTAAATGAATGCATAATAAGTCTTGGCTAAGTCTAGCTATCCTCACTGTTATTTTGAACAACCACATATCATATATTAAAAGAAACTTTTACTTAAAATAGTTTTTAAAAGCAGTTTTTCTTCATCGCAGTAACTTTAAATCATTTTAAAATTTCTTATAAATAATTTATTATATAATTTCTTCTTTTCATCCATCAACCCTATTTTAAGTCCTACTAAGTTGCAAGCACTATGTTCAATGGAAAAGATTCAAAAGTGAACATTGCTGTTGTCCTAGTTTGAAGTGTGTTTAAGTCTGTGGTGTTAACACTATTGATTACAGACTTTCTCTAAAATAGCCCGTGACCATAAAAAGGACTTTCTAAAAAAGCTGCATTTCTAAGAGAAAGAAAAATTCTCAGTGCAATATTTCTAACTAAGGGCAAATCTGAGCATTATAAAAAAATACCTGTAGCCAAGAGAGCAAGAAAAAAGGTCATTAAGTTATTTTAATTAAGTCAATTCATTTGAGGACAAAGGGACAAATCCGATGGAATACAGAACCCTCAGATTTCAACTCAGCTGTCAGTAGGCTCTGCTGTCAGTAGACTCTGCCTCTGAGTGAGAGGGGCAATTCATATTCTAAGCTGAAAGCAAATAACTTTAATTAAGCCTGGCTCATGGGTCCAAGTTAGGGAGACCTTTTTATTAAAAGAGATCACATGAATGAGAAAAAATTTATTTGCAACCTCACCAGGCTATTTCTCCTCCTCCTTTTGAACTGCCTTTGACAGTTTCTTCAATATATTTGCAGATGAGAGTAGATGAAAGAAAAGCAATTCTGACCTGTGGCATGACATTTATGAAATAAAAATTGGTGATGATGTTATAGATGCTTTATTGACAATGTTGAAGATTAGGAAAAGCCAATTTAAAAGTTGTACAGTCTATAACACTTCCCTCTGTGAGAAGCAGTTGCTAGCTTCCTTTCATTGCAACAAATCAACTATTAAGTGTATTAAATGCCAGACACTGTTCTAGATTATGGAGCTGGAACAGATTACAAGTGAGTATAAACATTACAAAGTATATGCTACAACAGATAAAATGACACAGCATTTTGAAAGAGAATGTTTCTGTATATTATGCTACATTAGAATATAAATCATTAAAATTTTATGTGCAGCCCACCGAATTTGTTTGGGTTGGTAGACATTTGAAAAAGACCATTCATCACTTCTAAGGACCTGCACCTCTGGATGACTTGTAATAGTCAGAAATCTCTAAATGCTTGTTGTAGTCAGGGTTTTGGCAAGGGAATACATTCAATATAGGACACATAATTTATAGGATTATTTTATGATATTTTAAAAAAAGTCAAATACAGATGAGTGCAAGAGATTAGCCACATGCTAGAGACCCAAAGAATCCAGCTAAGGGTCTGGATCCCACATCAATGTCCAGCACAAGTCCAGCTGAAGGCTTAAAGTCCAAGGCAATGTCCTCTATGACTCCAGTCAGTGGTCTAGAGCCCACGGTAATAACTCATGTTTGTCCGTATCGAGGATCTACACCTGGGAGGCCCAAAGGCCAGTGGTGGAAGCCAGAAAACTTGTTCCAGTGGTCTGAAGGATTTGTGCCACTAGGCTGAGGGATCCACATTGAATCCAGAAAGCGATGCTCACAGTGAAGTTCAGAGGTCCCCTAATGAGAACAGCAGCCATCCTCAGCGGCAGTGAGGACTCGAGCTCCTTCTCTGAGGAGAAGAGCCAAATTTGCATTAAGAAAACCATCCAGAGCAAGCTTCTCCTACAAAATCAACAGCCCAAGATCTTCTCCTCCAGTTCTCTTTTTATATCTATTGGTAACAGTACTCAGGTGGATCTTCCACACCCTATCATACTGAATCAGTTCAGCTGAGCATTACAAGTTGACCATTAGTTAATGTACCACACTGCTAGAGGTTTTTTCTTGTATTAAGGTTTATTCTTGAATTGATCTGTTGGTCTCTCCACTCTCATTTTCACAAAGCATGTATTTCTGAGATCCAATATGTGCTAAAGACACAATCTGCTGCTGCTTTTGTACCCACATAACTTCAATGTTCAATATTTCCTGAATAACTAATTTGAGCAACAGCAGAAGGAACAAGAAAATAATACTAAATGTATTGGGTCACTCAATATAAATATTAGGCTATAATGTTCTCTGTGTTCATTATTAAAATGCAGAGAGACATACAGACCTAAGTAGCAGTGTTATATTTTTATTATGCCAAGTATCTTGGCATATACTGTAGTTCAAAGACATATGTGAGGGTTCAATAAAGTTACCTAAAATCAAGAAATACACTACACACTTACACAATCCTCTTAGGCATGATTCATGATTGTGTACAGTGGAAAAGTACTGGGCTCGAAGATAGGGAGTTTAGGGTCAAATCTCAAATGTGCTGGTGATAAGCACTGGCATTGACATGCACGATTTTCTCTTCTGTCGAATATAACACCTGTCCCCTGTATTTGTGAAGAGACTAAAATACTTTGAAAACTTGCCCCCAAATTTTGGCAGTTAAATAACTTTTAGTGATGTTTCAGTGTGTTTAATGAAAGTAAATTTAAAATATCATAGCCAGTTATGAGTAAAGTGTTAGTAACTAAATCTAACTCTAAAAATGGAAGATGATAAGATATTAGGCCTCTCAAGTTACAGCCCAATGATTTCCATGATTCTTCCTTGGTCACTTAGAAAGAGAGAAGGAAGAGATAAATTTCTGAGGAATTCAAGCTTTGTTTTTGTTCACGTTTTAGAAGATAAATCCCATGTTGCTGAGATAAGAGAAAATCTGAAGTAAAAAGCCTGGTTACATTTCATACTGTGATACATCTTTTAAATTGAAAAAGAAAAAATGATTTGATCTCTTGCTAATCATCACCTATATCAAAAATTGATAATGCATAAATTAAAATTTCCATGTGTCAACACTAAACCCATAAAGACTTGTTCACAGCTGGCATAGCTGTCTTAAAATGTGAGCCTGCTGGATAAATGTGTATTTAAGGATACAGAGTGTGTGGCCTTCCCAGAGTCATACTTCTAAATGTAACAGCAGTTCTAACTCACTTTCAATTAAATAAAAATTAAAGCTTAGAAAATGTCATAAAAGGGTAACCTAACATTTGAACACTAATGTGCCTATGCAAAAGGACATTTACAACTGTGCATACAGAAGTGATCTGATCCCCTTTCCAAGATACATGAAGCTGTGGTTTAAGATAATGTTTGAATAAATTTTAAGTCAGAATTTCTAGGTGGTCTGTGGCCTGTAGATAATCTCTTCTGATTTTGAACCCAGTGAAGTGCTGAGAAGAATATGCACTGAAATGTGTGGGGTCTTATTTATTTCTTTCTTTAGTTCAATAACCAACACATCTCATAATGAGTCAGCCACATTCTGGTTTAAAATCATGCAGGATTATCTAATCTGAGTTATAAAAGGCATTCTGTGATGAATTCATTAATCTCTTCCAACTGGATATACTAGAACCACCTCTGTGTTCACCTATGTGAGGTGCAGAGCTTTTCAGATCACCACTAGACCTTAAATATGAATAACTCATTCTTCTACTTAAAGTGCAACAGACCAGTCTGTTCTGTGTTTAGCACACTGTTTCCCCCTATGAAGAATGTTGAGAAAAAGATTAATATTCTCATTTTCTTATCAAATATCCTTTTATAGATAGGTATTCAGTTATCCGGTAACATTAGTTCACTGAATACACTTTAATACGTCCACTTCTTGCTTGCTTTTACTATACCTCTTATTTGCCAACACTTTCATCATTGTAAATGAGAAACTTTGCACATTTGCCATTCCTTTTTTTCCCCCATTTAGTTAATTGGTACATTTTAGGTATACAATACAGTTACATTCATCATTGGGATTTTGTACCTTTACATGATGTATCTTGGCTCTTACTTTTTCCTCATTTCCCATTTCTCATACATTTATTTCCAAGTGACAAAGTATGGTTTCTAGGTATAACACAAATCATTCTTGCTAGATGCTATCATAAAGAGGAAAAGGATTATTCTGTGAGGAAAGTTATGGCTTTTAAAATGGAACCGCAAAACTATGGACATCATATATCGCTGCAGATGTGTGTCACAGCAAATATACATAAACCTTCTCCTCTACGAAGATCCTCTTTTGCTTTTTGTTAATTTGCTATAATCCCTTTGTACTTTTCCATTACAGAATTAGAGTTGAGAATTCAAATGAAAAGAGAAAGTGTCTGCTTAGATAGTTGGATAGTAATTGATCCATCAGGGCAAAAGTGCATTTTATTTTTCCAAGGGTTCTTTAATTTTTTCAAATTTATTTTATATATAAATTAAACATTCTTGTATATGTTAAATCTTACATACATATAAAATACATATATAAAATTGACATGATAATTATACATACTTATAGAGTACAGTTTGACATCTCAATATAAGTATACAATGGACTCAGACATGTATCATTTCTTTGTATTGGAAACATGCAAAGTTCTCTCTTTTAGCTATGTTGAAATTCTCAATTGCTGTCAATCAAATTTATCCTACAAAAAGTAAGTGTTATATCCTACATATAACCTCAAAGTACATCATCATATATGTGAATCTCTACTTGTTTTCTATGCAGAGGCCCAGAATGATGAAAGGAACTCTTGACTCCCATCTATTTATTGTTTGTTAAAGTGAACAATAAGGATGTTTTCTAATTTTTAAAAACCTCATTTTTAAGGTTACAGTGGGAGCAACCACCATTTCTTCAAAAGAAAGTCATTTTTATTAAAATTTATTTGGATCAACCTTTCTCTCTTATGACAATTACAACTGTGATCCCCATTTTGAACCACTGGGATCCCTAAAAGTAACAAAATTATTTTGTACTTTATATCACTTGAAAAATCAAGTTGGCAGTAGAAAATATGACCCATCTGTTCACTTAAGAAATTGAACTCTGATTGAGTGAGGCTAAAGTTTTAGAAGTATTTTTTTCTGATGCAGAATCAGACATATCTTCTTAGGATCAGATTTTTTAATACTTAAAGTCATAGATGAATTTTTCACCTCTTCCTAACTTTACGTACTGTTTTAAAAGATAAAGAGCTTGTGGGAGTCTCAATTAGAGTCAATTATAGGTTGATTGACTTACTTTGGTATTTAAATGCTCAGAACAGGTTATTCCTTTATAAAGAGAAAAATTCCCTGTCCTATGTCTATCAGGTTTAGGATTTTCACTCATTTCATGGAAGACAGGATAGAATAATTAAAATGTATGCCACTGAAACTTTGTATATGAATGTCAGGCTAGAAATTAAAAAAGAAAAAGAAAGGAGAGAGCAAGAGAATGTGTAAGAAAAAAATAGACACACTGAATAGTGCAACATGAATTTAGATTTGGGAGTTTCTTTTTTCTTTCTTTTCTTTCTTTCTTCTTCTTCTTCTTTTTTTTTGTAATGGACTGAAAAAAAGTGTAGAGAAAAGTAGAAAGAAAGTCATGTCAAGAATCATTTATGGAACCAGAAGAAATAAATTTGGAGTTACAATATCAGGAATAGCTGAGACTTGGCCTCAAATATTTAAAGGACTTTCATGTAGGGAAAAATAGAGATCTGATCATTTTTCTTTTCAAAAACCAACCACCTGTGCTGCAATCATTGTGACATCAACACAGTAGTTATAACTCTTGAACGTAGAGGTAAGAATTACCAAATAATGTTTACATGTTGGGTTATACGGTTCTTATAACATTTGACTGAGATAATGAATCCAAGATTTCAAATCTATTATGTGGTAATGGTCTCTCTAATGTAAATGTTTGTGTCTGAATCATAATGTATGCCCTTTCCATTCTCAGAGTTTTTTCCTCATTATTTTTCACAGTTTAACATCACATTGGCTACCTCCTACCCCCTCTCACAATCTCGATAAAGGGAAAATTTTTGATCTATTTATTCATCATTATGACAGTACATAAACAATGCAGATATACAAAAGATGCTCAAAATTTTAGTTGAACTTTTATTTTTTCTTCCTTTTTTACTACTATGCTTGAAACACATAATAAATACATTCATTGCAGGACTTTGATATATCTACCACCTCAGGTACAGCATATAGTAAGCTTCTAATCTGTGAAAGTCTCATAAAAATTCTACCAAGGATTTTCCACTGAACCCAGGAATGAAGGCATAGTATTGAGACCAGATTCCAGGGAAATGGTTGGAATTGGCAATATTAAAAAAAAATCTTCCTGGGCCAGGGATTTAGCTCAGTGGTTTCGCTGCCTGCTGCGCAAGCTCAAGGACCCGAGTTCGATCCCTGGTACCAAAAAAAAAAAGAGTTGAGTCATATGAAATATATATTCTTTAAAAAAAAAAATCTTCCTATACTTTATATATTATTCACTTATTTTCCCAAACTTTTAGCTAAACAATGTATATGTGTGTATATGTGTGTGTGTACACATTTGTGCAAATGCATGCACATATATACTCATTTCATTTCCTATTAGTGACTTTTCTCATTAAAAATCGCTATATTTTTGTGGAATTTTTCAAGATTCAATTTATGCATCGTACAAATACTTAAAGCTTGGAGTATGAATGCCTTTGGCTTAATTATTTTAAATCATTTTGTAACTTTTATGTAACATAATAAATGCCAACTTTATTTGCTTTTAGGGAAAAAGTTAAATTTTGCACACATTCATAAGTAACCAAAGTACAAAGTAATTAACACTTTTCAATGCTTTCTGATAAGTGAAGCCATAACATAGCAATTAAGTCCTCACAATCTACAAAGAAGATACAGGAAATTACAGTCTTTAAAGTCGGTATTAAAATTTGGAAATCTGTTTTAGGTGTCTGTAGAATATGCTTGTATATATTAGGTAAGGTGGAGAAAGTTCAATTTAGTTTAGAGTTTTAATTAGACAACCTACAATCATGGACTCAAAGGGGGTTTAAAAAATAAAATTTTGGGTCGAATGATTTTTACTGATTAAGTATCTTGATATTCTTAATTAAATGTGGAACTAAAGAAGTACAAACTAATATAACATATATTAAAGTCCTCATTTAGCACCCACCACACTTCTATTTTTCAATGCATGATCAAAATAAGGAGGTCTTAGAAGTGAATGTATAATTTACATATCATTGAAAAGCTATGAATATTTAGCCTTATGCAAAGAATTGTCCTAAGGTTTTTCATAGCGCTCTATTACTACAATTTGCTGTAACAGCCAACCAAAATATTAAATATGACTTAATGGAGAAATAGTAATATACTAGCAATAAAATAATTCTTCATTCTGAATTTAATTATGATAAGACATTACAAGATCAACATGACAAACATTCTTGATTTGCCCACTTATAATTGAATTATTTATCTATTGATCAATACATTAAAGTGATACAAACCTGATTTTCACTCATCTCTTCATGGTAAATTGTAGTATACATTTGGATAGAATAATGAAAAATAAATAAGACACAATAGTAGGTCTAAATATCAGTATAATAAATTTATGTGTGCATGGTAAAATTAGTACTTGAAATATAATTTTCAGAAAATGAATCAAGCCTTATGATGTGAATTTAATCACAATATTATACTAAATACATAAAAATATTTCTTCTTTTTTCTTTTCAAGGTTTGTGTTGGTCAGTTTTTTACCCTATGACAAAATACTTGAAGAGTCACCTCTTATCAGCTTATAAATTGTGATGTCTTCAGTGCATCAATCTATTGATTTAATTAGAACCCTCATGATTCAATCATTTCCCAAAAGACAAAGCTTTAGGAATAATATGTTATCTTGGGGGACATTTTTTATTTCAATGTAACAAAACTATTTTTGGCTTTTGCCACTTCGCTACATGGCCTTGGACACCAGATAAATCTCTCTGTTCCTCAGCTTCCTCACCTGTGTGCTCTAGATAGTGATAACACTTTGGATTGTAAAGAGAAAAGAATATTTTCAATAAAAGTGAATTGTTTACACTATTGACTGGCACTAAGTTGTGGATAAACTTTTCATGTTACTAGCTATCCTTATGTATGATATTCTTTATAGCAAATTCAAGTGGAGTTACATTATTTATTCAATCACGAACATAGAAAATCTCAGAGAATAATATAGCAAGACATTACAATTAATCAACTGCAAGCAGCAAAGCCTCGCCTCAGTCTGTATGTCAAAAGAAGTGAAAATATAAAGATACCTTCCACAAACTAACAATGTGGAACTTGATATTTTAAATGTGTTTTAATCTTCCAGATGTAATACCACTGTATTTAAGATATAAGATATTCACATATATATATATATATTTGATATATAGGTGTGTATATGTGTACATGTATGGATGGATGCAAATGTGCTTATACACATACATATGGACAAATACAAAAATATTTTGACCTTTTCAAGACTTGTATCTGACTGACTGAATGATTTCTACTCTTCTCTTCCACATTTAAAGAGGGAGATAAATTTCCCAGAGGGGATAGAGGGAGGCACAAACACATTTTCTCAAAGATCATTTCTAGCAATCCATATATATGGAATATTGAAAAGGTCAATGTAATACAACTTGATCTCTAATTCTTTGAAGACATGAGGCATTAAAATTCTGATGCCACATTCAAGGTAGTAATGAGAACATAATACAATTTGAACTTATTATTTGACAGTGATAGTAATGAGAATGGGAAATGAAATAAACTCAATGATATTGCAAGTAACCTTTAATTTCAACATTTGCGAACTTCCTTGCTGTTTTGTAACATACAGTTATGGTATACAGATAAATACTAATTGTTTTAAACACAAAAATATGCTATGGAAAAGTAAACCTATAGCAAAATTTAAATATTAACAAAGATCTATGCCTTAATTGCAAGAAATGACACTCATGAAAGACCATATTTTTCTTTAGTAGTGATTCTCAATTCAAGTAGGGCAAGTGTTTTGAAAGTTTTCAAATTAGAAACAGCAAAAGGTATCTAGAATTGTTGAAATCAGAACTATAACAGTACTCATGGCTTGCATTAACCCCTTGGAGAAAAAGGAAGTTGAATCCAATCTCAAAAGCTATCATAACATAAATAAGACCAGAACTCTGCTCTCTTGCTCCCCATTTTAATTGTCATTCATATCTCTTTTTGAATAATTGTTGATTCTCTACCATGTGAAAAACAGCACCATATCTTCTTTCTATTCATTAAAAAAATAGAAACTTGCATCATTACATGGAGAAAAAAGAATTAGCAAAAGCTCTTGAGGACTGTGCAAGGTTAAAAAACATCTGTTCTTCCCTTGAGATGTCTTCAGGAACTATTAACCCTTTGGTCATATCCAGAACAGAGATGTTGGCTGAATACAGAGAATGACTGATCTGCCAATCTGTGGTATATTTGATCAACACTGCAACAAAATTGGATCTGTTTAGATCCAGAGTGTAGCTTGGACTCCAGGAAATCCAGGCTGATGAACCTCATTGACCAAAACAGGTCAAACATGTGTACAGATCGATGAACTACAAGGGATGTTCCTTTTCTCTTTAGGTGTGTATTCATTGTTCTGTGTTCTGTGTGTTTTTGTACTTTTATTTACTTCCAATTAGCATAAAAAGGGGATTTAAGGATGGACAGTACATCCTAAACTTGTCAAACCAAAAATCCTTATTCTTCTACACTCGTGGAATTGAATCATAATTTTATCCAGTATTCATTTTGCAAATATTAGATGTTGAATTACTGGAAGCTTTGATTCAAAAAGAGAGAAAAAGAAACTGTGCTTTTTGGTTTAGAAAATATAAAAATAAACAGGAGAGTTACCATTAAAGTATTACACTAATAAAAATTAAACTATAGCAGTTCTAAATAATATAAAGGATTTTTTACAAAGAATGCATATCCATGTTTATAGCAGCACAATTTACAATAACTAAATCTTGGAAACAGCCTATTTACCTATTAACAGATACAAAAAGATAAAGAAAATGTCATATTTATATACAACGGTTTACTATTTTGCCAGAAAAAATGAGATACTCAAGGCATTTGTAGGAAAATGGATGAAATTTAAGACCATAATAGTAAGTGAAATAAATTAGACAGACACATTTAATTATCACATGATTTATCTTAGGTAAGAAACCCAAAATATAAATGAAGAGCAAAATAAAAGATAAATAATAGGAAGAAGAGAGATCTTTTTCGAATGAGAAGGGGAACAAGACATGGAGAAAGGTGAGAATGAGGGGAGGGAAAGGGTGTGGAAAAAGAAACAAATAGAAGGAAAAACATGGAAATACAGTAGAGCTTATGGAAGTGGAAAGAGAACCAAGAGTTGGAAGAAATAGCGAAAGATGGAAGGTTATAGGATGAAAAAAGAATTAAGATGTGTTATGTGCATGTACCAACTCCCCGTGATAAATGTAATCCTTTATACTGCAAACATGTACTCATAACAAAAAATGAGAATATATTGTACAACAAGATGTTTAATACAATAAGGCTAGTTTCTGGCACATAGTGCTCTTTAATAGGTTTATTTTAATGATATGCTCTGGTAGGCGTCATTTGTCTAAGGAGATCTTGATAGAATTTTGCTCTGGTGATGAGAAGAGTTAGTTATTTTAGAAAGTGAGGAAGATGAATACTACTAAAAGAAAACACTTTGGGTCGAATATCTTGATGAGTTTAAAAGCAAACAAGGTACTTATGAGTGACCTCATCAAATTTACACACTAATATGTTCATCAATCCATAGGTATAAAACCCAGCCCAAGCTCGGAGTTTGTCTTTAATGACAAATGCGCAGTGCTGAACTGGTATCTGTTCAATGATAAGTAATTGAAAGTGCTAGTCAGAAAATTTGCTCCCATCTTCAGCAAAATCACAATCTTAAATGTTTTCAAATATTAAAAATGATTTAAAAGATCCATAAATAATTTTCAGATTCCCATTAGCTTGAAGGTTTAAAAGTGGGATATTATAGAGTCAACAAACTGGGAGCTCCAAATAAAATCTCTCTTGTACTGTTGCACGGAGGAAAGAGTGAAGAGCAAATAAAGAGAATTCAGTGATAGTCAGAAGAAGAACTTGTAGAATCTAAAAACAAAAACAAAAACAAAATCCGAAGTAGAAGGATATCATCCAAAATTGGTATATTTGGGAAATTATTACTGCTTGATGATTGTACATGAATTGGCACATAAGATAGAGAATCACAAATGAAACATGACATCAGTCCTGCCTGTATTCAGTATAGATTAGAGAGAATTTATAATTGGATCAAATCCAAATCATAGAAATAAAACCATGAATGAGTGTGAATGGCAAAAAATTAATCTCAGCCTATAGGACATTAGATCACAAACAAATATATCCTAAATTATTAATATGAATATTCTCAAATAATATAGTTATTAGTAATTGCATCCATTTATAATATTATTGAATGCTGGACAACTTCCTGAAACTGCAATGAACCAAAATATTTGTGACTCCTAACTATAATACCCTCCTAGAATCTTCAATATTATCCTTTGCCTCTTCAATCTATAGTAATTCTCTGAATAACTGAAATGAACAGTCTCTATTGCACTGGTGTCCTGACAGCTTCATAAAATCATAGAAAATGAGAGACACAAAACTCCATATGTATGAGTATATATAAACAGTCTATACAAATACAAATGTTATTTATAACTTTATTTATTCATTTTCTATTTGTGTGTCCCTCTTCTCCAATCACACTGTTTCTGGAGTTTGGCATTTTAGCATAATCCTGTATCTAAGTTACACTGGGACAACTCTATCAGTTTACCTTTTTAACTTGCCCCAGCCCCATATTTTCTTTACAAGTGTAATGAGATCATCTGATTATATTTCTGTATAGGGCTGTGGCTCCCTGAAGAATACAACTGTTTCTCCAAACCTGGCTACTTAGCCAAGGTTCTCAAGCCACTTACAGTCTTTGCCTGGCCTTTCCTTTTCCAGGTCTGGGCCATTATCCATAGGCCTAGGTAATACAGGGTTGAGCTTTGGAGATAATATGGCATAGTCAAAAATGGATGATAATGCACCACTGTTTGAAATCCCTTCTTTAGGGACTTCATTCACCAAGTGGGAGTCCTTTGATATACTGGCCAGAGTGGAACACCAAGATTCAGGCTGTATTGGATTTTGGACTCCGTTGGTGCTTGCTCACTTTCTTCCTTCCTAACATTCTCCTCTTTCCTTATAATCCATGCTGTGCTGGCATTGAGCTATTATCTCTTCTAAGGAAGCCCTCTGTTCTCCCATCCTGGTCTAACTTCAAATTACATTTCTGGATTTCCACTGGACATTATTTCCTCCACAATGTCAGGACTTGATTAGCAGTATTCTATCTGTGCCCCTATACCACCTTTGAAGAAGCATTATTTTAATAATTTATCTCTTTGTCCACCTATAATATAGTTTAGTATATCCATTTATTTTTTACATTCCCCAGTCTGAGAGCCAGGAATAGCTACCTCTTTTATGGACCCAAAATATATACAGTAATAACTTAGTTATGAACACTTCTGTTTGCAAATAATTCAATTTGCAAACAAAAGCATTTGGCAATATTTTGCTTCCAGTTACAAACGCCGAGTGACAAACACAACCACGGCCACCTTTCCCACACAAAGACAAACTCAGCCATCTTCTCCAAAATTATAAAACAAATTAGGTTCATAAACTACATCACCACTCTATTTATTTGTAAATATATAGAGATGTTGATAGATGTAGCCACTGATATATATGGATATACGATATATAATTATATATCATGGAGATATATGTATTTGTGTTCTTTAAAGCTTTAAATTACCACAAAGAAAGTAGTATGCTGATATAATTAATGATAAAAGAAGAAAAATATGATATTACTTTTGCCTCTTGATGAAAAAATAATTATTTTTATCTACAAAAAGTATAAGATAATTCTTAAAGCTGTATCTGCTTTTGTGACGCTCTGAGATCTTGGAGAGACAAAAACTGGAAATCACTGGATGTACTAAATTTTAATTGCTTTCCGAGTATAAACAGCTTGTGAGGTTATCTTTCTCTGAGCAAGTGCCTTAACAATGTTAAATGAAATCTATTTTGTGGGAAAATAAAAGAACTTTTACATATGCGACCTTTTTTATTCTTACAGTAAAGAAAAACAAAAAGAGTAAATATGTATTTCTTTTATTTATTTCACTTAAAAAAGACAGTCTGACTTGGATTAGTCTCATTTATACAGGAGAAACTGGATTTAAAACATTTTTACTACAGAAACTGAGAAGCATCTTCATGACTTTTCTAATTACAGCTTTAAATTTTCACAGGTGTGTGTTCAATAGACAGATATGAATGAGGCTGAACCAAAAAAGTTTTAGATTTTCCACTTTCCTTTTCTTCTTAGGATGAGTGGCATTATTTTTGTTCCACCAAATCCAGAGTTTCCAAAAAGAACAATGAGTTAATTTGAAAGCTTAGCTTTCATTAAGATTTTTTTGATGATGTGTGGTCACAGAGGATCATGTAGTTGTTTATTGGTGTCCATTTTTTTTCCCAAGTACAAAATTAAAGCTCTACCCAGACATTAGGAGGAAGCTACCCTAAGTTCTTTCTCAAAGGAAACACTTAAGGCGAAGTTATCTTCCGCTGATCATCAGCTATTAAACGTGCCTTCCTGTTCACATTGAACTTTGCTTTGTATTCTAAAGCAGAACAACAATGGTAGTAATAATAGCTTCCGTTTGAGGATGGTTTTTGAGGAAGTTACTCAATGATATTGTTCCATAGAAATTTCTAAAAATTACTATTTACTTGTAATAATCCAAGGAAATGTTCACGCTAGTACTTTTCAAAGAACTCAGAAAAGGTGAAAAATAAGAAATCTCAAGCCCTTTATAAGAATTAAAATATTATAGTACTTAAGCGTGGTGGTTAATCGATCGATTTTCAACCTGAGTGGGAACGCCTGGCAGAAATGAGTCAGCACGGTTCTGGGCATGGAAGACCCACTTTAGGGAGGATTGTTGCAGGAACAGTACAAAAAGGAGAACAGGAGGGGAGGATTTCAGCTGCTCTTCCTTGGAGGAGGAGCTTCAGTGTGACTGCTTTTCTTCAGAGGAGGTTCAGTGGCTTTTACTCAAAAAAGCTTTGGCTATTTACTTTCTTCAAGGAGCTCAATCCCATCGTCATCTTGGACATCATTTCCTGGCTTCCACGCAGATCCCTCGGCCTTGGGGCTCAGATCATTCGGCCTTCTGGCACAGACACTTCAGCTTCCGAAACTGGCCTTTGGGCCGTTTTGCCACAAACTTCAGTTTCCCATTGCAGATCCTTCAGCCTCCTGATACAGACTTGCATAGGACGTTGGCGTAGGCTGCAGGCCCTCAACTGGATCCTTCTGGTCTCCAGCGTGCAGACAGATGTCTTTCACTCTTCTACGTCTGGCTCCAGTAAGCACTGACTAATACATATGCTATATGAAAAAAATGATATATGAAAAAAATATGATATGATATATGATGATATAAATGAAATGTGAAATATAGTTATAAACTTTGTAATAATATACCACAAAAGTACTAACAAAATTCTAACATTCAGGTTGGGTTTTTTATCAATAAATACTCATTTATAAAGGTTAAAAGTATAGAAAAATTCTAAAAAGTAGAACCATTTATTCATCTCCATTCTAGTATGTCAATATTTTAGGAAACATTTTTTGGTTTTATTTTAGCTCAATATGAATTAGTGTGAAAAAAGACTATTGTGTATTAAATTCTGTTGTGATTTACTTGTAAAGGGCAATTTATTTTTATGCATTACATGCAAAATTTATAGATGAGAAAATGAGAAGAAGAAATGTCATAATTTGTAAGGGCCAATCAGCTAGTAAGTAAAGGAGAAGTAAAAATACAGCTAATTTTCTAATTCCTATTTCCTGCAATTCTGCATTGCATTCCTAGATTTGAAAAGAGTTATCAGAGTATATTATTTCACTAATGTCATACCCTGGTGAGAGATTAACACATGGGTCTTCATTTGGCCATCAGTGAGGATTCAAAACATACTTTATAGTTCTCATTAATCAAGAGAGCTTAGTAAATCATCCAAAGTATCATATAGAGGTACCTATGATATAGAAGTATGTCCTCAATAGGGAGAAATTTAAAAATTAAAAAAAATTATATTCACCTTCTTTGTTCCCTTCGGGCACTCAATAGATGATGCATTGGTGAGGGTGGTATTACTTGCTAGGTTTTTTTTAAATCACCCTTGCAGACACACCCAGTAATAGTGATTTATAGCTCTTTGGGCCTTTAGCCAGTCAAGTTAACACATAAAACTAATCATCACAACTCTATCCTGCAGAACTTGCAGATAGAGAGAGCTAACGTGGACTAAAATATTTTTAATAAAAATTTCATCTGTGCTGAATGTGAAAAGAAATCTATCCTTTGTCAACTCAATACCCACACACATCTTTTAAACTCATATTTAATCTGCAAATAAAGACAATAACAAGGTCATAATTCTCCCAAACATATACAATTATACCATGCATATACATACACCATGCACAACTCTAAACACACAAAACATTTCTTCAAAAGAGGAAATATAGTCCCTAGGTGGTGTTTAACTCTTCTTATATCCCAAAATTTAGCAATGTGATATAATACAGAAATATTTAAATACTGATATAAAATCAATGCATATCATTTTATATAAGACAATAAGAGGAACAAGATAATGACATTTGCTTAATATCCGTAAATATACACAGAAATGTGTTCATAGCAAAATAAAAGGAATTTGAGTGAAAATTATATTCCTCGTTTCTGCAGTTGCTCATAATTATTGTTTTTTACTATTTTTTTCTACTTCCCATTCTTTATTTCCTTTGTCTTCAATAAGAACCTCAGTTGATTGTGGTTCTTTACATGGCAGGGTGACCCAAGCTATCATTCTTGGTCTAAACCATTAATAATCTTTCCTGGATTGTGTAGTTGTAATTTTCCATTGACTTTAATAGCAGAGCATGGTAATACTAATGCCCAAAGGAATGACCTGTGTTTCACGCACACTTTTCCTCATGCACATTGGGAAGTAGTAGTCCAATTTCCCCTTGGTAGTTTGGGTCAATCTTCCCAACTAATAAGAAAATGTCCCTCTTGATCTGTGAACTCAGAGACTTGAGAAGAACAGTGTGGCTGGATAGCAATCTGCTTCAGCTGCAATAGAATCATTGCGGTTGAAACTCCTTTGAAATTGAGAATAAGCAAAGCATAAAACCACAAAGATAGGAAAGAAAAATTTTGCTTGTGGGCCCCTATGGGATATAATGAGTGGTGCTACCCCCATTTCTGCCCAATGAGTCTTGTAGTCATGAATATATTAGAGAAATAATACCATATAATGAATGTTTACTCAGCACATTCAGCCTCCTGGAAAGACCTTGAAAGAACATGTAATCCAAAATGACCTGTAACTGAGTCTTCAAAAGATTATCAAATATCGAATCAAGCCATTAGCATCAGGATAGTGGAGAATTTCCAATACCAGTGAATTCCATGAGCCTAGGCACATTGTCACAACTCTTGCTGCTAAGTGAGTTGATTGATCAGAGGCACTGCCATGCAGAGTGGTGGTAGATAAGATATTCTGCAAGTTCTTGAGTGGTAGTTTTGGCAGTAACATTGCATGCAGAGAAAGAAAATCTGTATTCAGAGGAACTCTATTTCACTAAGGGCAAAGTGCTTTATTTTCCATGGTGAAATGGGTCCAGTGTAATCAGTGTGCCACCAGGTCATTTTCTGATCATTCCTAGAAATGGTGCAATGTCTGTGACTCAGTGTTGATCTCTCCTGTGGGCAGATTAGGTACTGAGCAGTGCCTATAGATAAAATTTGATGTGTAAAAGTCCCTAATCCTAAACTCATATATTACCTTTGTCTCTGTCACCATGATAGATATATTTTATTTATTTTGAGACAAGATCTTGCTACACAGCTCAGGTTCACCTTGAACTCTCTGTGTATCCCAGGCTGACCTCAAACCTGGGATGATCCTCCTGCCTCAGCCTCCAGAGTGGCGGAATTACAGATGTGCACCACCACACCAGGCATGGTAGCTTTATTGATGAGACTTTTGAATTATTACCAAGGCAATTGAGGAAATAGACTGGTATTCACAGAATTGGTAAAACTATCCACTTCATTATTAGAATTCTCGAGTCATGCTGAAAACACTGAATCAGCCCGCTGCAGACAGGTAGGTCTGCAGATGTGGTCTCAAGGTCACCAGTCTCGCTGAAAACACTGAATCAGCCCGTGCCCCAGCAGCAATCCACTGGACCCCCCTCCCCACTCCTTTGGCCTCTTCTCTGTACAGCCACCTGGTTCCACACTACAAAGATGCAGAGGACACCAGACCACCCGACCACTGTACTGGAGCTAATCAAATTCTCAGCATTTGAAGAACTCCTGCCCAGAGGTAGGGGCTTCTGAGCCGCCATCCCACTCCTCCTGGTCCAGAGGAAGGGGCTGCCGGGCTGCCAACCATCCTGCCGCTCCCAGCCCAGAGGAAGGTGCTTTCGGGCCACCATCCCTACTGCCACTTTGGGCCCCTTGACCACCTCTCCTAGCTCAGAGGAGGTGAGCCTGGCGGGCACAAATGGCTCCCTCCACCCTCCCAGTAGAAATGAGAAAACACGTAAATAAGTCTTAAAACCAGACTTCCAGATCACCTACAGCAACCCCAAAGGGAAATGAGATGGAACACTTTGATACTCAACCACCTGGACCCACTGAACTGGCAACAAAAGGGGATCTGGAAAAAATGAAATCAGAAATAATTTCTCAGATAACAGGAGAAATTGTGCTCCTAGTGCAAGACATGATTAATAAATCTAGAGAGGAGCTGAGGAACATGATGGAATCTCAACATAGGAAACAAATGGAATCAATAAAACAGATGCAAATAGATTTCCAGGACATGAAAAACTCCATTGAAAGTCTACACAGCAGAATGAGCCAATGTGAGGACAGAATTTCAGATATAGAAGATAAGATTACAATTAATGACCAGGAAAAGAAAAAATGCTTCAAAATTATAAGGGACCATGAGAAATCAATCCAGCAGCTGCTAGACAATGCAAAGAAGAATAACATAAGACTGATCGGAGTCAATGAAGAAACAGAGAGTGCAGATGACATAAAAAAAAAACTCTTCACAGAAGTAATGGCAGAAAACTTCCCAAGCAGGGGAAAAGAACTTGACATACAGGTAAGTGAGGCATATAGGACTCCAAACAGCCTTGATCATTATTAGAATTCTCCTTTACTGAGATCACTCTTCGGTGAACATTTCTTGGAGACACAAATATACAGATTATTTTTTCAACTCCTGTTAATCTGCCTACATATTTCTTCCCCAACTTACTTTGTTACCAATCTTTCAACTATATTTCCTTCATATTCATGACCACCCAACCAAATATTGCCTGAAGCCCATGGAACAATACAAAAACAAAAGTATGATTATTTATCCTACTAAGCAAAGTGCATAGCCAGCTACATTATCTGGATTTCTGCACATTTGGAGGGCCTATTTTACCACAGCCCTTCACAGATATCCCAGAAAGGTACTGTAGTGATGCACAAATCCATTTTCCTATAATGCCCATATATTATATAGAACCATCTATCAAATAAGTCAGTTTTCTCTTGCTGTCAACTGATCATAGGGAACTACCTACTGGGCCATTTGTGTAGCTGGGGCATAGAAGGCAGTGTAAATCACAGGAGAGGAGATGCTGGTTGTTTGGGCCACTCTTGCTATTACTTATTTATGCCTTCAAGCCCTGCTCAGGCCATGTGATGGGTTGTTTTCAGACATCTCAAAGACTCATGTGGTCATAGGTCATAGGGCTTTTTCAGACATAGCTGGATCTAAAGTGTGTGATGCTGGAATTGATTCATGGTGCAATGCTGGGTTCAAGGGCACTAGGATTAAGGGTGTGAGTGCTACCCTCACTAAGTAGGCTGAATAAAATAAAAGGGGCAGAAAGATGCTGATAAGATCCTTTTTGTTTACCTTGCTACCTTCTGGGCACCATGAATTATTTCTCCTCTGTGACACCCCTTTGCGATGTGCCACTCTGTCTTCAACCAGCCAACAATGGACTGAAATCTCTATGAACTGTAAACCAAATAAACCTTTACTCCCTTAACTTGTGAGTGTCCAGTATTTTGTCTCAGCAATAAGAAAAGTAACTAAGACAGAATTTCTTACTAGAGAATTGGGATTGTTGCTGTGACTATACCTGACCATGTGATTTAGGAGCCTCAGGGGATGCCTCGTAGGAAGGGTTTGAACAAGTTTGGAGATGTTTGCTGACACAATAGACCTGGAACACCTTAGGCTGTAATTAACGAAAGATTCTAATTAGAGCTCAGAAGACCAGAATGCTGATAGAAATTCTGCTGAGAGAGACCAGGCTCAGGAGGTTTCTGTTGGGAAGAAAGACTACATTGGATGTTGGACTCTAGACAATGTGTGCTATACCTTGGCAGAAAGTTTGTCTTCATTTTTATCAAATCCAGAGACTTTGCCTGAGACTGAAATGAAGGGTGGCAGACTACTTAACCTGGCATAAGTAATTTCAAGGCAGTCTAATGTTGAGGCAGTAGCATAGCTACTGTTAGGGACTTTTAGTCAGATTTATGGTGAGAATGAAGAGCAAAGAGCCTGGCAGAAGGATTTAAAACATTGTGAGTTTCACCAGAAAGGAAACTCCATTAAAGCAGTGGACTGCAAAGATAGAGAAATAGAGATCTTGATTGTTGAGAAGGAATAGGAGAATGGAAAAGATGGATTTAAGGATTACAAGAAGTAGCAGGACTCCATCCTTTTCAGCCTCAAAATTGCAAAAGTGAAAGACTTTGCTTTGAGCAGAGAGCCCCAGAGTTCTGTGTCTCAGAATGGTGGCAACTGTTCCTCAGGATTTGCATCATAGGTACTGGACCCCTACAGCCAACACTAAAGGAAGCTTGGCTACTGCTGCAGCTGGCAACAGACCTTGGTATTATCTATGTGGTGCTGGTTTTAGGTGCATAAAGAATGCCAGAGTTATGGGGTCAAGAAGATTTCACCCAGATTTCAGAAGAAAGCCTGGAGGCCGGGAAGTGTGCTCCTGAGAGGGCAGTGTGTGAAGCTGTGAGGGTGAAGCCAAAGGAGACCCCACAAGTTTGGAGAAACCAGGAATGTGGATTGTCCAAGGAAAGCTGCCAGGAGTTAGCAAAGTCAGCCCAAGAGAGAAGCTATGGGAGCTGCAACTACAGGCAGTGCCATAGGCACAGTGCCTTTTGGAGTTTGCAACTTGTCCTTGATTGCCAGGGTTGCTGGAAGTGAAACAGTGAGATTTAATGTTTTTCCTGCTGGATTTTGGACTTTCTTTGGTCTCATTCCTTTGTATCCCCATTTGTAACTTTTGGAATGGAAATGTCTATCTTGTGCCTTTGTATGTTGGAAGTCTTTAATTTTCTTTTCATTTGTACAGGGACTTTAAGAGTTTGCTTTAAATCTGAGGAGATTCTGGACTTGGACTTTTTAACAATGCTGACTAAATTCCTTTTGCATAAGGGGTTGTGCATGAGTCTTTGATGGGCCAGAGGCACAATATAATGGCTTATGTCTAAATGTCCCCCCAAAGCTTCATGTGATCATTGGCTAGGCTTCTTTAGAAGTATTTTGATCTAGAGTGTGTGACACTGGAATTGATTCATGGTGCAAGGCTGGGCTCAAGGGGGTGAGTGCTACCCACCTTACGTAACCTGAATAAAATAAAAGAGACATAAAGATGCTGTTAAGGTCTCTTTTGCTTAATTTGCTACATTCTAGGCACTACATACTGTTTCTCTTGTATGATACCCCTCTGCAATGTGCTGCTCTGCCTTGAAACCAACCAACCATGGACTGAAAACTCTATGAACTGTAAGCCAACCAAATATTTCCTCCTTTAACTTCACACTTTAAGAAGATACTAAGGAGAGGGGTAGTTAGGTAAAGTAAATTTCTGTTTTTAGTTATTTTTGAGGAATCTCCATACTGGTTTCCGTAGCAGTTGTACTAGCATATTAGCATACATTTTCACCAACAATGTAGAACTATTCCCTTTTTTCCCCACATTCATGCCAACATTTGTTGTTTTTGAATCCTTGATGATAGCCATTCTTACTGGAGTAGGGTGGAATCTCCGTTTGGTTGTGATATGTATTCCCCTAAGGCCAAAGAAGCTAAGTATTTTTCAAAGATGCTGAGTGTTTTATTGGCCATTGTTTTTCCAGTGAGAAATGTTTATTCATTTCAGTTGCCCAGATTTTGATTAAATTTTTCTTTTGGGGTATTTATTTTTTAAAGTTCTTTATAAATTCTAGATAGTAAGGATGGCCATAGGAACCACTGAGCCAGAAGAATTAAAAGCATCAGACCACAGTGATATATGTGCACCCCTGTTTATAGCAGCACAATTTGTAACAGCTAAACCTTGGAAACAATGCCCATTAACCGATGAATGGATAAAAAGATGTGGTATTCTTTTATACAATTGAGTACTACTCAGCCATAAAGAAAGATAAACTTGAGACATTCGTACTTAAATGGTTGCACCTTGTGACTACACTCTTAAATGAAATAAATCAGATACATATGTGTAAATATTGCATTGTCTCTCTGGTGTGAGAAACTGAAAGTGTAAATAAGGACCAAAATATATAACAGATATTGTGAAATAGGAAGAAATTGATCAAAAGTAAAGGGGAACTAAGGAAGGGGGAAGGAGAAAGGAAGGAAGGGAAAAGGAAAAAATAAGAAAAGAAGGTTCAAATGGAAACAAAGATTTGTAAATGAGGTGAAGAAGAGGTGTTGAAAGGAGGAGAGGGAAAAGGGAATAATAGGAATCAAGATATATCATGATGTACAAATTCCCTATGATTAATGTGATCATTATATGTATCTAAATTGTACCAGTAAAATTAATTAAAAAATTCTAGATAGTAGTCCTCTATCAGAGGAATAGCTAGAACAATTTTTCCCATTCTGTAGATTGTCTTTTCAATGTATTGATTGCTTTCTTTGTATTCAGAAGTATTTTAATTTGATATAATCCAATTTGTTTACTCAGTATTATTTCTCGGGCATTTGTGATTCAATTAAAAAAATCTTTGCCTATATTGATGATTGTAAGTGCTTTATCTATTTTGTCTTCCAGCAGATCTAGTGTTTATGCTTTTATATCTTAGTGTTTGATTTAGTTTATTTTATTTATTTTTGTGGTACCGCAAACTAAACTCAGAGCCTTTTCACTCAGCTACATGCCTAGATTTTTTTTTTTTTTTTTTTTTTTTTTTTTAGTTTTCTATTTTATGATAAGTTCTTGCTAAGTTGCCCTGGCCAGGCTCAAACTTCTGATCCTTTAGCTTCTGGTCCCCAGAATGATGGGATTGCATGTCTGTGCCACCACACTGGCTCATTTTTGTTTTATTTCGGTACAACATGAGAGATGGGTCTAGATTCATTCTTCTGCAGGTGAATAACTAGTTTTCTCAGCACCATTTGTGAAAGTGGCTACCTTTTCTCCAATGTTTGTTTTTAGCCTCAATGTCAGAGATCTGATGGCTAAAGATGCGAGGAACTGTTTTTCACTCTTATATTCTACTGCCTCAGTTTACATAACTGTTTTTGTTTTGTTTTGTTTTGTTTTGTTTGATACCGGGGATTGAACTTGGGACCTTGCACTTGCCAGGCAGGTGGCAGAACCACTGAGCTAAATCCCTGGCCCTACATAACTGTTTTTGTGTCCATACCTGGCTGACTTTATTACTCAGGTTTTTCAATATAGCTTGAAATCCAGGATTGTAATGCATGCCTCCCAGTTTGTTCTTTTTGTTCAAAATTGCTTTGGCTATTCTAAGTTCTTTCTGGTTTCATATAAGTTTTATGATTTTTTTCTAGTTCTTTAAAGTATGCTATTTATATTTTGATTGGGTCACAGTTATGTCTTGGATCTAGATTTCCTCACAAAGCCTCATGTGGTCATTGGTGGGGCTTTTTGGAGGTGGCTAGATCTAGTGTGTGTTATGCTAGGATTAAGTGCGTGATGCTGTGATTTAGGGTGTGTGATTACTAAATTAGTCTCCTGATTGGCTTGGAATAGTTCTGGGTGTGAATAATGGGAAGGTCCTCTCTGGGTGTGAGTGACACCACCCAAAAGGTGGGTAGTCTGGGTGGATATAAAAGAAGGCAGTCCTGCTGCTCCTTCTTTGCTACTTCACTGCTTTGCAGCCGTCTGCCTGCTAAGAACTCTTTCCCCTCTGTGATGCCCCTCTCCCATTCCACCCTGACTTGGAGCCAGCCAACTATGAACTGAAACCTCTGCAAACTGTGAACTACAATAAACTTTTCTTCTTTTAACTTTGGATGTTGTGTGTTTTGTCTCAGCAATGAGAAAAGTAACTAAAACAGCTGCATTAAATCTATATATCATTTTTTTTAGTAAGGCCATTTTGACAATATTGATAGTGCCTGTCCACCAATGCAGGATGTCTTTCAATTTTTTAATATTCTCTTCAATGTCCTTCTGATAATGATACAGTATGGAGGTTATTTATCTCATTGGTTAGGTTGATTCTTTGGTATTGGATTTTTTTAAGGTCCATAAATATGATTGCTTTCTTTTTTCTTTACCAGTAGGTTCATTGTTGGTGTACAGGAACATTATTTTTTAATATATTGATTTTGTATCCTGACACCTTCCTGAATATGTTTATTAGTTCTAAGATTATTCTGGCGGAGTTTATTAGGTATTCTATGTAAAGATGTATGCCATTTGTGGCTAAGGAGAATTTGACTTTTTTCCTACAAACATGCCCTTTATTTTTTCTCTTGTCTGATTTCTCAGGCTAAAATTTCAACTACTATATAGAACAGTAGTGGTAAGAGAGGACATTCTTGTCTTGTTCCTCACTTTAGAAGGAATTCTTTCAGTTTTCCCCATTTTCTATAAAGTTGGCCATGGGTTGTCATACATTAGTTTTATCGGTTTGAAGTAAGATTCTTCTCTACCTATTTTTGTCAGGTTTTATCATGAAAGGATAACTGAGTTTTCCCAAAGGCTTTTTCTACTTCTATTGGTATGATCATTTTATTTTTTTTCCTTATTTCTAATTATGTGTATACTACATTTATTGATTTATGTATGCTCTACCATCATTGTATTCCTGAGAAAAAACTGACTTGGTCATACTGAATGTCTTTTTAATGAGATTTTGCATTTTTTGAAGTATGATGTTGAGGATTTTTGTATTTGAGTTTATTAAGGATATAGTCTCATGGTGTTTTTGTGTTTTTTATTTTTTAGTACTTATATAATTTTGGTATTAGGGTATAATGCTGGCTTCAAGAATTGAGATTGGCAGTATTCCATCCTCATTTTATCAAAGAATTTGAGAAATATTGATGCTCGCTCTCTGAAATTCTGATAAAATTCAGTGGTCAACCCAGTGGGTCCTGAGCTTTTGGTACAGTTGTTATTACTACATCAATTTCATTGTCTCTTTGTTACAATTTTGGTCTAGATGTCCCTCCAAAGCCTCATGTAGTCATAGGTGGCTTTTTTAGAGGTGGTTGAATCTAGAGTGTGTGATGCAGGGATTAAGGGTGTATGATTACTGAATCAGTACACTGATTGGTTTGGAACTGCCCTAATCCTTGTAGTCTGGATAAGATAAAAGGAGCAGAAAGAGGGTGTTAAGGTTCCCTTGTTGCTTTTGCTGTCTTCCACAACCACGAACTGTTGTCCCTCTGCCATGGGCCACCCAGCCTTGGAGCCAGCTGATTATGGACTGAAACCTTTACAAACTGTGAGCGAAAGAAATGTTTTCCCCTTTAATTTGAGGGTCAGGTAGGTATTTTGTCTCACCAATGAGAAAACTAACTAAAACACTATTATTGATGTCTTTTGGGTTTTCATATCTTCTTGGTTCAATTATGGTAAGTTATATGTGCCTAGGAATTTGCTCATTTTTTCTGTATTCTCCAATTCATTGGGATATAAGTTTTCAAAATAATTTATTTTAATTTTCTGAATTCAGTGTTGTCCATCCTGATTTTGGCTTTTTCATTTCTAATTGTATTGATGTGTATCTTCCTTTTCCTTCTTTATGTAAGTCTGACTAAGGTTTTATTAGTCTTATGCCCATCAACTGGAGACTGGATAAAGAAAATGCATTTTTTTTTTAATAAAATAGAGTACTACTCATCCATAAAAAATGAGAAGTTAGAGACATTTATAGCTAAGTGGATGCATATTGAGGCGATACAGTGGAACAAATAGGGCATACATGTATAAATACTGAATAGTTTCTCTGGTGTGAGAAACTGAAAGTGTAAATAAGGACTAAAATGTATAATAGGTAATGTGAAATAGGAAGAAAAGGGGCAAATGGAAAGAAGTGGAAGGGCTAGGGGAAAGGATAGAAGGGAATGGGATTAATATGAGAAAATGGAAAAATAGGAACAAAATCTTTGTAAATAGGGAGGAATGGAGGGGTTGAAGGGAGGGCTGGGCAAGGGTGAAAAATAAGAACCAAGAGAGACTATGTAAAGGTGAAAATTTCCAATGATGAATGTCATTATATTGTGTACCTAAAATGTACCAATGATTAGAATGAATAATCAATAATCTAAAATAGGAAGAAAAGGTCTAAAGGAGTAGGGGTAGTGGGAGGGGCAGGGAAACGGGAAGAAGGGAAAGGAAAAATGATGAGAAATGGAAAAAATGGAAAAAAAGTCTTTGTAAATAGGGAAAGGTGGAGGGGGTGAAGGGAGGGCTAGGAATGGGAAAAAAACAAGAACCAAGATTCATTATGTAAAGGTACAATTCCCAATGAGAAATGTAATTGTGTTGTATACCTACAAATGTACCAATAAAAGAATTTAATAAAAAAAAAAAAACTGTGATTCACTAATCCTTTCCATTGTTTTAGTCTCTAATTTTATTTTTTATCTGTTCTGATCTTTATAATTTCATTATATGACAAATTGTCTTTTCATTCATTAATTTTATTGGTACATTTTAAGTATACAATATGCTGGCATTCATTATTGGAAATTTGTATGTTTACATAATATATCTTGGGTCTTATGCTTTTTCCCCATCTCCCTGCTCTCCCTTCAACCCCTCTCCCCCTTCCTATTTACAAAGACTCTGTTTCCATTTTCTAATTTCTCATATTTATTACTTGCTCTCACTTTTGCAGACCTTTCAAATACAGCATTAGGTTATTTATTTAGGATCACTCTGTTTTTCCAGCATTATCATTCATTGCTATAGACTTTTCTCTTAGAACCACTTTCATTGTGTTTAATGGATTTTGGTATGTTGTGCTGTCACGGTCATTTAATTCTTCAAATTTTAAGTTTTTTAAGTTTTTGTATGTTTGGCTTTCCTATTTGTGAGAGTGAAGTATTGAAATTCCCTACTATGATACCTTTGATGTCCTTCCATGTCCAGCAGTTTTTGTTTTATGGCAATATTTAGTGCATATATGTTTTGACCTGTTATCTTTTTCTGTTGAATTGCTCCCTTCACTAATAGGCAGTGATTTTGTCTATTCTGGTCTAGTTTTGCTTGAAGCTCACCTGGGGGAAATTAGGATAGCTACTTCAGCTACTTTTGTCTTGGATTGCAATGACACTCTTCAACCTTTCACTTTCATCCTATTGTTCTAAAAATAAACAAGTGCCTTTGTGGACAAGGTGTGTCTCCTGCAGGCAATACATAGCTGCCTTTTTCTATCTAATCTGCCCATCTTTGTCTTTTGATTAGGGAATTAAATCATTTAAATTAGTGTTATTATTAAAAGTTATTTACAAATTACTCTCATTGTATTATTTTCAGTGCTTATTCCTTTCTATTGTCCTTTTTTTAAAGTACTCAATCAGTTAGATGGATCCTTTCCTTTGGGCTTTTTCATGCCATTTAGACTTCCTTTTAATATTTTCTGCAATGGTGGTTTGGTAAAAATGAATTTCTTTAGATTCTATTTGCTACAGAAGGATTTTATTGCTCCATTAATTTTGAAGGATAATTTTGCAGGATGTAGTTATCTTTATTCTCGACTTATTTTTTCCTTTATTGCTTGGAAAATTTTACTGCAGACTCTCCTAGCCTATAAGGTTGTGTTGAAAAATGTGTCATTAATCTGGTAGGCTTAGCCTTGTAAATTACCTGACATTTTGAATTTCTGAGATTTTGGCTATGATGTCATAGAGAGGCTCTTTGCAGGTCATATTTATTTAGGGTTATAAATTCCCCCATTTACCTGGTTATGCATGTCAATCTCTAAACTTGGAAATGTTTCTGCAATGATTTCAGTAAATAAATTTTCTATATCTTCATTCTATCTATATCTTTATATATATATAACTTATAAGATATATATCTTATTTATCTATATCTATCTATATATCTTTATATATAGCTTATTTTTAAGATATATAACATATATATCTTATCTATATATAACTATATCTTTGTTTTATTCTTTTAGAGTCATATAGAAGATCTTTGATTGACTAATCATAGTTTCTTGTTGTTTTTAGAGTTTCCATAAGTGTTCTCCTCTATCATTCTTATCATTGTGTCCTGATACTCTCTCCTCTGATTAGTCATTTCTACTGGTATGGCTTTCAATTTTGTTTTTCATTTTCCAGATTTCTGCTTGATTCCTTTTCATAACCACTAAATATTTACTAAAATGCTCATTAATATTGTCTTCTTTAATTCAGTCAGGTGCTTGTCTGTGTCCTCTTTAAACTCACTGAATATTTTATGAATTGACTCTGTTACCTACTATTTACATCCTTTCTGAGCTTACTGAACATCTTAGTAATTTCTTCATGCATTTGGTTATTTGTTTCTCCCTTGATCACTTGAAATATTTTACCTGCTTGGCTTTTGAGTTTATTGGTGACTTTTCCCTTCCTTCAGTGCCCATGAGATCAGCTTTTAGGAAGTTATGGATTTTTTGGGATCTTATTGACTTATTTTCTCATAATTTTTGTGTTTGTGTTTTCAATGCTAAAGATCATTTGGAATAAAAATCTGTCACTATAATAGAGACCTCTTAAGTAAATTGATTTTTCCCTGTGATATTCCCGGGTCTTGGGCAGCATTCAGTCCACAGACATCTACTCAATTTATTCAAAGAATGAGGGTTGGTGCATAGAACTGAACTGCAAGAAGGGAACAATTACTGGGAATATCAACATCCAACATGTCAATCATATAGCGGTATACACTTTAGAACTTGTTTATGGAATTTTTAATTCTTTAATTACCTAGAAATACAGCAGGTTAATAATAGTAGAGAAAGGAGTGAGAGATAGGAGAAGAAAAATAAGATTTGAAGAAGTAAGTAAAGGAAGGAAAATTAAGGGAAAAAAGACTAAAAGGAAAGAGGCAAATGAAAGAGAAAAAGTAGTTTCTGATGTTACTCATTTATACTGTAAAAGAATGGGTGAGGAAGTGGTGGTTTGAAAGTTATATGTGAGGGTAGTGAAAAAGGAGGAAAAATATATTGATAAGTAGAAAACAAGGCAGTCTTTATGGAGACTGTATCCAATTTATAAACTAGCAAAAAACTTATGTTAGAAAACCTAAGCAATGACCTTTAGTGAGGGAGAACCTGACAGGTCATTGTCACACATTATAGAAACATAAACAATAGCTAGCACTCATATAGAGTTGCTCATAAATGTATGACTCTCATATGCACTGCAAAATAGAAAAAAATGAAAAATGAACATTTTATAACAGTTTTTATATATCAGAAAAGAAAGGGCGAGGATATGGAAACTTGTGAACTTGAGAGGATGTGAGGGAAGTAGGGAAGGAGAATGGCAGGGAAGGAATTTAAGTAAATAAAGAAGAGGGAGACTGAGTCTCATTAACAGCCTAACAGAAACAGAAGCTTAGAAACTCCATGAAACAAGCCATGGTGAAGGGCAACCTAGCAATAGATGTATTAATCTTAATAGTTTATGTATAAAAGAGGAATAATGTAAAGGAAAAGAAAAATAAAAATTAAAACTAACAATATATAAGGAGAAGGGGCTGAGAAATAGGAGAAATTATGAGGGAGGAAATATTGAAAGTGAGGAAAGGATAACAATGTAGATGGGAGATGAGAGCAGAACTGGGGTGTTGGACCCAAATGTTGAACTAACAGTCCAGCCAGGTTACAGAATATCCAAAAGCAAACTTGGAAGCAGGCATCTGTGCCTTAACTATATGGAATATTTTACAAGCCACAGGAGAAAATTGAAACACATAGTTATAACCATACATACATATATACAAAGGCTGCACACACACACACACACACACACACACACACACAAATCAAACAAGAAGAAAAAACACAAATATAAAAACACAGGAAGGGCACTGTGCTCCGGAGTCTGGAGTTTTCAGAAAGTTGACCTCACCAGCGCTCCTCCTTCCTATGGGCAGGCAGCAGCTTCAGGTTCTGGGCTGTTTCTGTCACTGACTCTGCTATTTAATCCACCCAATTTGCTTCTTTCAGCCTTCTGCACTGTCCCTTTACATTTACATCCCTGTCCTACCCAGCCTTTCTCTGGCTGGCAACTTCAGTGTTCCCTCTGATGAAGGAGGAATCATTCTCTGGGCCCCTGCACGCTGTTCTGATGACTTTTCTCTCCCTCTTTTCTTCCAGGTCAAAGCAATACTCCTTCCTGCTTAGCAGAGTTTTAGTCCAACCTGGAATTTGAGTGGCTTATGGGGGCCAGGAGGAAATAGTCTCCACAGATGTTGATCTGGATTGATTTTTCCCCTATCAGTGATACCATTTCCCAGTTGTTTTCCTTTACCAAAGGTCTTATTCCATCTCACCAACTCGGTGGCATTGAGGGTTCAACAGAAGAGAACCTCTCTGCATGGAATTCAGGAGCTTTGAGGGTGGATGAAGGGAGCACATATGGACACAAAGCTCACGGAATTTGGTGGGTGGTAGGAGAGCGCTCTGCTACTCTTCCCGTGTCTTTTCTTCATCCCTTGATTCTACCAGTCATGGCCACTGCAAGACCCTGTAATTCTCACTTCCTCATGGATCCCTCAGTACTTGGTTTCAGGTTAGAAACTAGGCCTGTGACCTTTGTCCTTCTCTGTTCCTAGAAGGTCCTAACTTGGTTACTGGCTTTTCATTCCCTGCCTTGCATTATTTTTAGTGTCTTAATCTGAAGAGGCCCTGTCTTGTGAATATCTTGCTCACTGTTTCTGTCTTCTAGTGGGAGAAGAGTTATTGCAGGTGCACATCGTGTGGTGGATGCTAAGCTGGGCACCTGTTGGCAGTCTGGCCACTACTGCACTCAGTTTCCTCCCTCAGGAGATTTTTAACTTTCTGCAGGATGGTGTATTCAGCAAACCTGGACTCTAAGCAGTGTCAACATTGTGAAGCAGCCCTGTTTCTTACTCTAAATGCCTTTGTTATTGGATTTCATTTGATTGGATTCTTCAAGTTGCCATTCTATGACTGGATTTCTGTTCACTACCTGAATCTGAGTACTTGTAAACCCTAGACAATGTCTTTCAAGCATCTCACCAGCCTTGATCCCACTGTGATGTTCTCCCTTTCTAAGCAAGTATTTTCTAATTAACAAAGATACTACAAATTATTTGTAAGATTGATGGGAATAAAAAGATAATAAAACAGAAATTGCCTTGTTATCAACTGGCAATGAAGATTACAATGTATACTACAGTGTGCTATATATTTGCAATACAAAAGGAAAATAAAGATTGATTCCTTAAAGTGATTATACATAATAAATTATGTCATCTATTATTTGAATCATTTAATATACTTTTATTATAAAGGCAGTTACTACAAATAACTATGTCATAACAAAGTAAAATCTGAAAGAGAATTAGATAGTTATAAGCATAACATAAGTTAGAGGAAGGGAGCTGTTGGTTGACAAGTGTAAAGTTACAATCACAGAGAAAAAAATAAGTTTTGTAAGCCATGATGTACTGTGTATTTTAAAATAGAAAATTTTGAATGTACTTACCACAAAGAAATGATTAATGCTTTAGGTGATATATATGTAAATTACTCTGATTTTTGGCAATACACAAATAAACGTATTAAAACACCATCTTTCCATCTGTAAATATGTATAGTTATTATGTATGAACCAACAATACATTAAACCTGTTAAAATTTCACCTCTAATTCTTACTCTTCTGTCTTTTCACATAAATTTGTATAGTGCAGTCAATTTAAGTGACAGAAAGCTGCTAGAAATAAAAGAAGACTCCATGTAACGTTGTACAAGTTTGCAGAATCAAACACAATATACTGTCATGATTACAGTTGCCAGGAGTGTATTGTTCTCACAATAATTTCTTTTAGAATCCATTGTCTTGCACCTGGGAATACAGTTGCCAAAAAATGTTAGCATTCTCACCCCTAGACTGTGGTGTAGAATGAGAGCAGCTTCTATTCTGGCAGATGCAAATAATTGTAAACAAAATATCCCTGACATACTATTAGTTGATATGAACATGATTCTTGACACAGAAGGCTGAATATATGTAAAGCAGTCAGTGTGTGTAGTGGCAGATTTAGACAAAGTAAATAAGGTAAATACCAACAACATTCTTCTCATCTACCACAATGACATAAGGATAAATATGTACTTTTAAATCTCCATTCTTTTAAATTTCCATTCTAGAAAGATAGCGGGTAGTTAAAAACAAAGGTTGTTAATTATTTTTGAATAATTTTGCCCTGGATTCTTCGTGATATTCAGTAAGTACACCATCATGGTTAAAACATTAGACTTGGGAATCAAACTCACATTGGAATGCTCACTACTCAACCTTGGGGAAATTTAATTAAATTGTCTGAGCCTCAGTTTCTCCATATCTAGTAGAGTAGTAAGTCTCCTTCTCACAACTTTGTGATGCACCAAAAAGGACAAATGAAAAATGTACATGGAATATTAAACAAGATGCCTGATACATAATGAATGATGCATACATTAAAATTATTAGACTCTGATATTATCTTCACCTATGATAATAACTGGAGATGTTCGTTACCCAGAACATGAAGAAAAAGCAAAAGTCTGATGAGAATTCTTTAACTACATTTTATCTGGAATCTCATCTGCACCATGCATATGTATTTCCATCAGGTTTTACTGTGTAAGGACATAACTCTTACATTGTCTGCTGACAATGTAATTTGAGAATTATTAAATAGTATTATATATATATACACACATAGGTACTAGGTAACTATGTTTATATGTGTGTATAGTTTTGGATATTAATATATAATATTACAAAAATTACCATCACAATGTTATATTTACAGTAGGGTAGTATAAAGTGAATGTCCCCAATCCCTTCCCTACAAAAATCTTTTTTATAGGAGTTCATGTTTATAGTATATAGTGTTTACATTTCTTGTGAGAAATTTGTGCATATACATAACACACCCTAATTCCTTTCTTCATTCGCTCCTTCACCTCCCTTGCCTTTGCCCTCCACCCATCTCTTGATACTCTTCCTTTTCTTTGGTACGTGCTTGCAACGCCTAATGTTTACTTGCTTTGTGTGGAGTTGGTACATGCACAAAATACCTCTTAATTCCTTTTTTTTTCTTAAATTCTTTTATTGCTACATTTTAGGTATGCAATGCATTTACGTGTATCATTGGGTGCTTGTACCGGTACATGATGTATCTTGGTTCTTATTTTTTCCCCGTTACCTGTGCGCCCTTCCCTATTTACAAAAACTTTGTTTCCATTTTTTCCTTTTCTCATAATTTTTCCTTTCCCTTTCCCTCTCCTCCCTCACTCCTTCTGCTATCTCTTGATCCCCTTTCTCTTTGAGAAAGATCTGTCTCCCTACTTCTTGTTATCTATTTTTTATTTTGCTTTTTATAATTTGAGTTTCTCATAGAAGAGAAACTACATAATATTAAGCCTGTGTGTCTGCTTTATTTCACTTAAGATTATTATACCAAGGTACATCAATTTTCCTACAAATGACTCAAGTTTGTTTTTCTGTATGGCAAAGGAGGTGTCTGTTTGAAGTTCAAAATCCTCCAACTTTTCTCTCCCCAATACAGTTCAGTCGTATGAGTAGTTTTCATTTTGTTTTAGTTTTGAGAACTTGGCAAAGAGATGAAGTTGTACTGGAAATGTTGTTCTTGATCTCGAGGCATGTGTATGGTAGGATGAGTGAAGTAATACAGACAACAATTACTTAACCAGTACTGAAACTGAGGGTCTAATAGTTTTCAAGGAAGATAAGGGATGAAAGAAGAGGGGGTTATGTTTGAGTATGGGTATTTGGGGAAATCTTTGCTTGGTTATTCCATTGGACTTTGCTGATGAAAATTGTGGATCAGAATGGGTAGGCAGAATATAGGCACATAGGACAAAAATAGATGTTTAGAGAATAGGAAGACAAAAGTCTGAGTCAGGTTGGGTCTGGAGACAATGATGCTAGTGTATCGATAATGTCTGAGAGTGATAGAAGGTAGAAAGAGAAAAAATAAGGTAATGTTGCAGATTGGTGCCCTTTTAGGTTGCTTGAAAACTGCAGGTAAGATGATTGAGCCATTTTGAAAATGCGTGATCTTGTATTTCTTAGACAATAGTAACATTGGTTAGATCAATGTGGGAGTGTGGGATTCAAGAATTGGACAATTGGCTTTGATAATGGCTGAGTTCTTTTACATCTATGTAGCCTCATTTTCTCAGCTCCATAATGGGGAAATTAAGAACATCTATCTGAATTGTCCTAAGGATTAAATGATTTAATATGTGTGAACTGCTTTAAAAAGTGTTGAACACATAATAATTGCTAAATAATTATTTGCTATCATTTTATTGGTAAGGTTTGTTAAAATATTTTGCATTGATGAATGCATTCTCCCTATAAAATTAATTACTTTAACCACACACTGTCTTTGGAAGGAAAAAAGCATTCTTGTCTGATTGGAATTCTCCTATAAAATAGTTCCCAGGTTTCACAAAGCTAACATAAATACCCAGAAACACATTTTCCCATCAATTGTACATAATTTGATCACATAAGAGCCAACATCATTTGGTTTATAAACACAAATATTCAGCAGCTCGTTATAAAGCTAGAGGGAGAAGAAACTAATTAACAACTTCATAAGTGCAAAGGGACATAAGTAGGCCAAGCAAATGAAAGCGTTTGATGATCCATATTTTAAACGAGATTTTGTTTTCCTTTTTTAAATAATGGAGATTGTTTTATTCTTTCACACTTTGCTACTCAAATTAGACTTTTTGAGCACTGTACATTCAATTCCTTCTGCATTTATTTAGTACCAAGTGTTTTTCAGTCTCTGGAGATACAGAAGTGATATATTCATTTATTCTCTAAGGGTCATAAGTTTGTCAGGAAGAAAAACACATGAATAATTACTGATATTACAATGTGATCCATTCATTGTAAAGATATGAATTACATTATCTTTGTTCTCTGTGAGAATACAGAGGTAAGAACAAATAATAAAATTTCACCACAGAAAAATCATGTAAGTTTGATTTTGAAAGATAAGTCAGGTGAAATTATCCAGTGATATGGGAACATTCTAGACAGCAGGCACAACAGGTAGTGAGGCCTAGAACCAGAGGGCTTGGAACAAAGCCTGATGGAGGGGGAAGAAAAACAACAAACTAAATGGTTAAATACCTTGTTTGCTCTGCCAGAAACGTTGAACTGCACCGTCTTAGAAGAGTCATTAAATCAGGCATGGCATCATTTATGTAAAAACTCAAACTGGACATTCCTTTCTGCAAAGCACACTCCAGGTACCAGAACTTTTTATGGACAGTAGTATATTTTTTCCCTGAAAGCAGTGATATCAAGTAAATAAGAGTGGATAGTCCTTCATGGATACCTAACATGCTTTACATGTGTTCATTTCATCTGAACTTTATCATAAAACTATTGAATAGGTATCATCCTTATCACCCAGATAATGAATGCTATACAGTACCACTTTCCAACATGCATTCTATACAACCAGAAAAAAAAATACATACAAAGTCAGAATACCTCATTTTGTAGTAACCACTGAAAGCTGGGTCACATGTAATACTGTGATATTGATACAGAGGGAAGAAATGTAACTCCCAAAACTACTACTAGGTATCCAAAACACGAGTTCATGTTCTCTAAAAATGAGGAATGAATTTGAGGAACAACGGAGCTTAAGAGTAGGAAAAATTTATTGAGAGAAAGATGCTGTCTAAGAGAAACAGAAGGGGGACCAGAAAGTGAGTTGCCCACTGACCCCACTTTTCAAAGATGTTTTATACAGCAAAGCCATGTGGTGAGGTGGGTACAAATTGGAACAAAACTATAAGACCCAATGGAAATTTACAAGGTGGGCATGAGGTGGGACAAAACCATGACCAACCAATAAGATTACAAGTACAGTCACCCAGGTAATATTAATTAAATGGGGTTCAAATGGAAAAATAAGTCACATACAAGGAATTTCCCATTTAGAATATCAATCACTGCTATCTATTCCCAGGAGAAGTAGTGCCTCCTCTTTTTATAATGCTACCAGTGAATGTGCCTCAATTGTTCTCCATGTTGGCTCCTCACTGTGTTCGCTCCTGGAGGGTTGGTGCCTTAAGGGAGGCCTTGTCTAACTGACTACATAATATCTAATTAACTTACCTATGTACAATAGTATTCTCTCAGGTAGCCTCAGAACTTGCTACTGTTCTAACCCAGTCCAAAGCAGCAGGAGGCCAGCACAGTAAACTTACTCTTCAGATCTTCCTATATAGGATGACTGATGGACCACTGCACACATGTAGACCTGAACCCCAAAAGGCAGATGTATGATGTGGAGCTGAACTCATTTTCCACAAGTTTACCTATGTGATTGTCACTTCAATATCCCCAGGATAAATAATGCAAAGCCATGGAGCACAACCAGGAAGGTCACAATAGAGGAGTTCCCCACAGCTGAAAGGGAATAAACTGCAAGGGGAAGAAGCACTTTTCTGACCCTAACACTATCTTTGAACCCCATTAGATACTCTGGATCCCATGTTGTAAGTATTATACCACACTGATATTAACTCTGGGTCACCAGTTTTCATTCTTTTCCTGCATTGCTCTCAAAAGGGACCACTGAGATTAAAAATTAAGGCATAGACTTCTAGCTAAATGACAGCTTAGTTCATTTTTGAGTTGATGCACTTAACCAACTCACGCTCGTCCAATACTGTTCCATTGCAGGAATTAAGCTAAGCATGCTGGGTAGAGGAGAATGCACTGTGGTCTTTCTGCAAAAGCTCTTTCTGAGTGAAAGCTGCCAGGGCATATTAGTGGTATCCAAGAGGGAGAGCTACTATGCAGCCTGCTGTGCCTTTCACAGAGGAGGATTTTGATAATTCTACTCAAAGCACACATGCTCCCTCATGACTTTCCAATATGAGTGGTTTTGTATTGTTAAAGACAAAATCTGCTGTTCTGTTTCTGTGTAGACGTCACCATTTTGATGGGCCAGGAGGGTCAAATTATATCATCAGTGATATCTCTGTTACATCGCTGGGGAGTGAATTAAGAGCTGAACTCCTCTTCTTCCTAAATAATTATAGACCTCTATGTATCTCGTGCTGCCTTTGCTAAGGAAATGGTGATCTTTTTTAACTTAGCCGCACAATGAACTTGGCGAAATGTGCAAAATAAAAGAGGCTCCTATTTTGAGCTGCTTTTTAACTAAGAATATTTTATACTACTGCACCTACATAGTCTTTAACACACTGACATTATGTAAATTAAATATGTTAATCCCCAACTGGGTGCAATCTTTTCTCATTTAAACTTTTTCCCCTTTGTTATCAGAGAAGAGAAACAAAAAGAAAAAAAAAAAAGAAAAGAAAAGATGTAAGAAAAGACTCCTGCCAAAAATAATAGCTATGTTCAATGTTTCCCCTGGTTTCTTATTGTTTAAAATGTGCTTTTTCTGCCAAGGTCCCATTTAAGTGCATTACCTCCACATGCTAATAGACTAATTAAAATATGAATAAATAAAAAAAACATTTCCTATAAACTTTTTTTCACCTTTTCTTGTGAACTTACAAGTTTCTCTGAACTTGGGGTAATCAAGAAGATATCTTTTATTTCATTGATTTCATGCTGGGAAACCTCCTGTCCCTGTCTTCAGGACACTTAGGACTGGACAGTGGTCGGTGGGATTTAGAGGAAATGCTCCTTGGAGACAAGAAGGCTATGTCCAAGTTCTGGCTAAGCATCCTTTATGTTAGTGTCTCACCAATGCTCTCAGCCATAGTTTCCTTATGCATAAGTTTACTCCATTCCCAAAGGGAATTATAAAGAAGAGATGGTGATTTTGACAAAAATTTCCTTGCATCTTTCAGTTCTCAGGGTTCAAGAATTACATCTGAGTCATCTTTTACTCTAATCAGTACAAGCCAAAGAATAGTAGGACTTGAGAAATTGTTCATTACATGAACATGATCTTGGCACTATGGGGTATGTAAGGTTGTGGGGTTTGTGTATGCTGATCTGAAATATGGCTAGAAGGATATAGACCAAAGTATCTCATCTCTGATGTCTTAGTTTAAAAGGGGGGGTGGGTGGGGAGGCAAATAGTGGGCAGAATGTGGCACAGTGAATTGGATTCACAAAAGATATCCTTCTTGTCTAAATGTGGGTACCTAAATGTGGCTAACTATTGGCTATTGGTGAGTGTCTGAGAGCATACTAGGGTTTTATGGAGAAATAATGCTTAAAATGCCATTACAAGCCTGGACATGGTGGCATACTCCTGTAATTCCAATATTGGGTAGGCTGAGGCAGTAGGATCTCCATGAGGTCCAGGCCAAAGTGGGCTAAATAGTAAGTTCAAGAAGGAGACCCTGTCTCCAAAACAAAACAAATAAAACACTAGAAAAAAAAATAAGAGTAAGAAAAAACAAAACAAAAAACAAAGAATGTCATTATAAACTGAACAGATTACACATTGACTCAAATTAAATAAAACACATGAGTGAAAGAGACTGTATTTATCACTCATTTACAATGCCAGCCCTTGTCATGGAGCCTTTCTTGGACTATTTGGTTTAATCCACACGACTAGTTATGAGGTTTAAGTAACAGTACTTTCATCTTACATAGAAAGAAAATGCAGTTTTAGAACTCAGCTTGTGAACATAATTTTATTTCTGAGTTGTGCTGATTTTGATGTGCTAAACAAACCGGAGCATGGCTATCTGGCAAAGAGACTGAGAAGAAAAATGGTGTAGGCATTGGATCAGAGAGATGGTTTGATGAGAGCAGAACAGACTGACCTGACTGTTGTATATTAGAATTTTCCGTAGGGGAAATGTTATCAAACGTGTGTGTGTGTGTGTGTGTGTGTGTGTGTGTGTGTGTGTGTAGAACATTTAAATTCTTCTCTTCCAGATTTTTTGAAATACACATTGCATTATTGTCAAAGACACCACCCTGCTGTGCCTTACAGCACCAGAACGTCTACTTCCTGTAAACTGACACTTTGTACTCGTGTTCTCACTTCTCACCCTTCCCAACCTCTGCCAGCTTCTATTCTATTCTATAGTAGCATGAGCTCAACTTTAAAAAAAAAAAAAATCACATATGATTTTGGAATGTGGTCATGCTGCATTTGTCTTTCTGTGCCTGACTTAATTCTCTTAACCTAGTGTCCCACAGGTTCATCTGTGTTATGGCAAACTATAGGACTTCATTCTTTTTATTGGATGAAAAGTATTCATCATATGTATTATACTAAATTTTCTTTATTCATCTGTGTATGAAATTATGAGGCTGAAGAGCTATCTGCATTCCCATGTTTATTGCAGCACTATTGATAACAGCCGCGATATGGAATCAACAAAAGGTGTTATATAATGCTTGACTCAAATGTGGAAAACAAAAATAGAAACAATATAAAATAGGAAGCCACAATTTGAATCAATATGAACACATGGAAAAAGTGGGAATCTACTTCATTTGCTTAAATTATTTGTTTGAAAATGTGTAAGTTGATATGAAATGAATCATGCAAGAACTTTCTGCAAATATCAGAGGTTGATCTTCAGAGAATTTTACTAATCTTTGAAACTCTCATTTGATAATAATAACTGCAGCAGAATTAAGGAGATAAACCAAATAGAACCAAAGCTCTCTGGAGCTTCTCTTTCTACAGATTCTAAGTTACCAAAATTTCAGGGAGAAGCTCTTTCATGGGAGCTTACAGCAGTGTGTGCCACTGATAAAGACAGACTCGGGAACACAGGGAAGCATTGTAAAATGATTGAAAGGAGATGTTCAATCATTTTACAATGTAGACAATTTACTTCCCTTCCAGTTTCGAATTTTAGTATTGTACTCCCCTTCATGCTGTCACTGGTGAAATAACCATGACTTCCATTAACAATGAGACTCTCCTTATATTGACAGACATACATCTTAGAATAAATGGCCTCACATTCTCAGGCCCAGATGTGTAGTGTGGAAAAGAGATAAGGAAGAGACAACAAGAAGAAAGACCAGTGGACGGTTTTGCAGTTCTTCCAACATTCCAAGTAAGGAGCAATTGGCACTCTTTTCTGATTATCTATTGTGATCAAAGAAATTACTACAACAAAGATTCATGGCTCCAAATATCACCTTATTGTAGTTAGATCTCGATAGCTTTTGAGCCGGGTCACATCAGAGAATACATGTCTGTAGTCCATCATATCTGGGGTGGCTGCCTTTTGTTATGTCTCGTATGTTCACCTCTGCCTCTGTCTCTCTCCTTTTTCCTTCCCTTTTTCCTTTAAGGCCTTTCCTTGAGGCTAGGCTGGGCTTTTACCCAACATGATAGCCTCAGAGCAGTTAGACTTGTTCCAGGTGTTCAGCTCATGTTTCATATGGACATGACAGAAGCTGACGATCTTCACAGTGGACCCAGAAGCATTTGTCAGTGTGCTCACAAGCCAGCTCAGATCCAAAAGGAAGTGAGGCATACCCTGGATGTCAGTGCAGGAAAACTGTCACAATTTGTGTGACCGTTTATAAACTACCACACTCTACCTTCAGGATAGTCCTTCTGTAAAACAAATGCCAAAGAAGTTTTTAAATGTTTTTTGAAAAAAATTGCTCTTTTACAAGTTTTGTAAGGGAAAGAAAGAGTAAAGGGAAAGAAGAAAGAGTCAGCAAACAAAATGAAAATTGCTTTATATATGAGATTAAATTCATTGGAATTGTTTTTTATTGTTTTTAAAAACATCATCTATGCTTTGAGTTCCTATAGATGAATTACTCATCATTTTTGGTTCTTACCACATTTATGTAAGTATGACTGGTATTTTTTTTGTCTTAGTTTGCATTGAAATAATTTAAAGACCAGGTTTCACTTGGAATCAGGCATTTGTTGATATCTTGTTGATCTAATTGCAATTTCTTTAATAATAAAATGCTAAGAGTACATGTACTGATCTCAAAGAGATTTCATGAGAATTTGCTGAATAGTTTTGCAGCTGCTCATGTTAAGGTATCCATTGACAGTCTCTAAATATTTTGTGGGAGTAACATGATCAAATACATATGAACGAAGTAAACTTTTTTGTGGTTGTAATAGTTAATTGATTGTGTTTACAAGTAAGAAACACCCAACTAAATTGGCTCAGCACAGTTCTAGGCATGGAAGACCCTACTTAGGGAGGATTGTCTCCAGAATGGTATAAAGGGGAAATGAAGAAAGAAGACTTGCTTCTGTTTCTTAGGAAGAGCTCCCATCTTCACCTTCACCTTAGACATCTTCTCCTGCCTTCCAGTGCAGACTCTTCAGCCTCCAGCCTTCAGGCTTCCGCCTCCTGATATGGACTAGCGAGGGACACTATGCTGAGCTACAGGCCTTCGACTGGATCCTTCAGATCTCCTGGTTGAAGACAAATCTTTTGCACTGTTCCACACCTGACTCTGTAAGAGGCCACTGTAAGCCAGTGTTGTAAACTCTTATTTGTATTTGTATATCTCACATTAAATCTGTTTCTATAGTAATCACTGACTGTTACAGTGGTTTAAATGAATAAATAAAGAATATACTTATCTGTCTCTCTTACTCTATTTTTTTAACTTGTTGATATCATTTATTGTCATGATATAAACTATCATTATTGTGCTGTGGCTACTAAATTTCTCTCTGCATTGAAGATATTCTGCCTTTTGTGTAAGTCCAGACTGGTGCATGACTATATAAAAGCTCTTTAAACTTTACATGTCTAACACTCAGTTTATGTCCTGAGAATTTTTAACCTTTATAGCTTGATCATATAATTCAAGAAATAGGGCAATAAACGGAGCAAAAATATTAAAATTTCTATAAATTTATCTACCAAAATACCTTATTAAATGTTTTGGCATGTATAATTTCAGATATGATTCTAGTCATGTGTAGCTGAAAAAAAATAGTTCAAGATGTGGAGAGTTTACATACATTTATTTAACAAACAAAATTTTAATAGAGCATGAATTTTGCATTTTTATTACTTCAATGGGTAACATGTCTTTATTCATGGGAAAATATTGTTTATTTAGCCTATCATCTGTGCCCCTCACTTGGTGCTAGATAAACAACAACAACAAAAAAGGCAGCTTCTTTTAGGAGATTATGAGGGACAAAGACATGGGCAAGTACAAACTATACAGTAAATAGAGAAGGTGAGCCAGTCCTAGCACCTGGAAGGAAGCTCCCCACCTCCAGCTCAGGCTCCTAGGGCAGAGAAGGTGAGCCTGTCCCATCACCCAGAAGGAAGCTCCCCTGCTGCCATCCCAGACTCCTAGGGCAGAGAAGGTGAGCCAGTCCCAGCACCTGGAAGGAAGCTCTCCACCTCCATCCCAGGCTCCCAGGGGAGAGAAACTGAGCTGGTCCCAGCACCTAGAAGGAAGCTCCCCTGCTGCCATCCCAAGCTCCCAGGGCAGAGAAGGTGAGAAACGTGGGTGCCAGAAGCACCACCTCCCACCCACCCCCTGTGGAAATGAGAAGACACATAAACAAACCTCAAAAACAGACGTCCAGATCAACTACAGCAACCCCAAAGAGAAACGAGATGGAACAATCTGATACTCAACCACCTGGACTCTCTGAACTGGCAGCAAAAGAGGATCTGGGAAAAATAAAATTAGAAATAATTACTCAGATAACAGCAAAGATTTTGCTCATGGTGCAAGACATGATTAATATATCTAGAGAGGACACAGATAAAAAAATAGAGGATCTGAGGAACATGATGGAATCCCAACATAGGAAACAAATGGAATCCATAAAACAGATACAAACAGATTTCCAAGAGATTAAAAACTCCATCGAAAGTCTGCACAGTAGAATGAACCAATGTGAGGACAGAATTTCACATATAGAAGGTAAGATTGCAATTAGTGAGGAGGAAAAGAAAAATTGCTTTAAAATTGTAAAGGAACATGAGAAATCAATCCAGCAGCTGCTAGACAATGCAAAGAAGAATAACATAAGACTGATTGGAGTCAATGAAGAAAGAGGAGAGAGTGCAGATGACATAAAAAACTGTTCACAGAAGTAATGACAGAAAACTTCCCAAGCAGGGGAAAAGAACTTGACATACAGATAAGTGAGTCATATAGGACTCCAGCTAGCCTTAATCAAAAAAAAATCTACACATAGGCATATAATAGTGACTATTCCAGAAATCCAACAGAAGAACAAAATTCTACAAGCAGTGAGAGAAAAGAAACAAATCACATACAAAGGAAAGCCCATCAGAATCACAGCAGACTTCTCAATGCAAACCCTCAAGGCAAGAAGAGCTTGGAGTTATGTATTTCAAGCCCTAAAGGAAAACAGTCTCCAACCCAGATTGATGTACCCTGCAAAACTGTCTTTCAAAATTGATGAAGAAATAAGATACTTTCATGATAAAGAGCACCTCAGGAACTTCATGAATACCAAACCGGCACTCCAAAAATTTTTAGACAATACCCTAGGAAAAGACAATGAGGATCACAACCCCAGGAAACCTAGCAGAATGAATCCATTGGGTGTGACAAATTAAAAACAAAGGGGGAGAATCCAACAAAAAGAAAAAGTCATGTCAAGGCTTTTAAAACTTTTAACTTCATCTTCCTAATGAGTGTATAATTCAATCTTATTGTTGTACTGATTAGTATTTTTCTGATTCTAGAGTTGCACACCATTCCTTGTGGCATACTAGCTATTAATCATCTTCTTATGTCTACATTTTAATTGGGTTGTCTATTAATGAGCTCGAAGAATTCTTTATATATTCTGGTCATAGATTATATGCATTGTAAACATGGTCTGTTTAAGGACTCCTTTTCATTTTAATGATGTCATTTAAAGTTCTAAATTTTGATGGAATCTCATTTATCAATTTTTTTCTTTTATACATCATGTTTTTTGTATCCTAGGTAGTTCTTGTCTATCCTGAATTCATAAATATTTTCCCTTATAATTTCTTCTTAAAGTTTTATGCTTTTAGGCTTTCTTATTTAGGTTCATAGATCTCTTCAAGTTATTTTCATGTATGGAAAAAAAGGGTTGAGGTTAATTTTTTATATACAGATACCAGGTGTTCTAGTGCCATTTGCTGAAAACACTATCTCTTCCTCAGATCTTGAATTGAGTTTATATTCTATAAAATGCTAATGTTAAATAATCTTTCCAAACTCAGTGGACCATATATGTGTGGTTCTATTTCTAGATTCTCTGTTTTATTCCAATGATCTATATGTCTTTCCTTACACCAACACTGCCTTAATTACTGTAGCTTTAGAAGAAGTCTTAAAATTAGGTACTAAATGTCTTCCAACACTGTTTTTGTTTTTGTTTTTGTTTTTAACTTTTCTAGGTCCTTTGCGTTCTTACATACCTTTTAAATTTCAATATCCAGTTCTTCATTTATAGCAAGTATACACAGACCTGAATTTTTATATATACCTTGCGCTTTCTAAGCCTGTGAAATTCAAATACAAGTTCTAGGGGCTCCTAGAGATTTCTTAGTATTTTCTCTGTAGATGATCATTTCATCCACATATAAAGATTTTGCTTCTGCCCTGCCAATCCTATCCTAGTTGTGTCATTTTATTGCCAGACTTTTTTGGTGGGGACTAGGTTTCAAAGTTTAATAGACCCATAACAAGTAAGCATATCTGCCCTTGTTCCCCACCTTAAGGAGACAGCATTGTATCTTCTCCATTCATATAAGGCATTCTCACTGGAAATATGGAGTACATGTCTTTAATCTGTTGAGAAGGTTCTGTTCTACTTCTAGTCTCCTGATTGCTTTTACCATGAACAGCTGTAGAATTTTGTCCAATACTTTTCTCCAACTAGTGACAGGATCATATGGCTTTTTCCATTCCTCTGTTAAAATGATGACTTTTGGGGGTGGATCTTCCAATGCTGAACCAACACTGCCATCTCTATGACAAAACCACTTTCTACCTCCTGCCAGATCTGACTTACAATAATTTGTTTTGTTAAACAAATTTCTATGTTCATACTTTTTTCTTCTATTATTTTTGTCCAGTTTTAGGATTAGCACAATGTTGATTTCCTAAAATGAGGGGAGAAGTGTTCCTTCTTTTTTCTGCTTTAATTGTTTGATATAATTTATCAGTTAAAATGTTTATGAGTCTGCTGTTGTCATATAGGTAGGTTTTCAAGCTAGGAATATACTTTCTTTAATAGATGCTATTCAAATTTTATATTTCCTCCAGAGTTTGTTTCATTAATTTGTCTTCCAAGGTACTTCTTAGAAGTTGTCAAATTTATTTCAAAAAAGATTTGTAATGTGCTTTCTATATCATTTTAAATTCTGTAAAATCTGTGGTAATGTCTCCTAGATCTTAATACTGTAATTTAAAAAATGTATAACTGATATTGTGTAACAGGAAGAAAAGATCTTAAAGAGCAGGGGAATTGGGTGGGGTAGGGGAAGGGAAAAAAGGGAAAGGAAAGAATATGAGAAGAGGAAAAAAATGGAAACAAGGTCTTTGCAAATAGGGAAAGGTGGAGGGGGTGAATGGAGGGCAAAGGAAGGGGAAATAAAATAAGAACCAAGAGACTCATGTAATGGTACAAGATCCCAATGATGAATGTAACTGTATTTTATACCTAAAATGTACCAATAAAGTTAATGGGAAAAAAAACTATATAGTAAATAAACTGTGGGTGATGTGTGCCAACTTTAAGGTACCTAATTTCTAGAACAGTGATGATCTATGTTAGTGTGCCTGTGAGGCACCCATTATGTATTAATTTTAGGTAACTATGCATTAAAATCCTCAAGAGAGTAGGCAGAATCTATGGAATTCAGTCCTAGTTCTGTCAGTTATTATAACATTTGGAAAATTATAGCACCTCTCTGAGGCTCAGTTTATGCATCTGTGAACACATATGCTGTGAAAATTAAATGACGTAATAACACGTAAAGAACATGGATGAATGCCATGCATAGTGAATATTCTAATGTCAGTCAAAATTAAAAAGGGAAAGAGTGAGAAATGGGAAGTTGAAGAATATTCAATGAGGACTTTTTAGAGTCTGCAAAGAAATACAAACTTTAATATGCTAATGGTTGGTGCCTTTGGAAGATTTTCAGCACAAAATTGCATAGTCAGGAGTAGATATAGGAAAATATAAGACACCTTCTAGGAACAAATGTAGCTTACAAGCCGTCAGAACTCACTAGCCAGGCACCTCAGCCCTGCATAGAAACATGTTTTGTTGGCATGATTAAATGCCTGGCAGTGTTTTCTTCTTTCCATTATATAAAACTTTCCATAGCCACGAGTTTTTCAATATCTATTTTGAGATTCTGAGCCTGAAAGGACCTCCCACATTAGTGTACTCTCCAGGTGTGGATAATAACAACTAGAAAGTATGTTTTGGATTTTGAGTCCAGAACCAGATTTGGAAACACTTTCTAATTATAATGAGTGTGTGTTCCAGATTACATCTTTTTTTTCCTTATTCAAAAAGAAAGGTCTACTTTGTGTATTCACAGCAGTTTCTGACTACTCCCTTGCAAAATAAACAAGAAAAAATTTCCTCCATTTTTATGTGTAGCATTTGAGTATTTTTATGAATTTTCTTAGAAAATAAAAATAGAAGCAATTATCTATACCAGTTGGACTTAATTTATTTTATGCTCTATACCATTAAGATATTTTGATTCCTCCATTCAAATGAGGCTATACTATGACCCAAAATAAGTGTCCTGATCCTTGTCATGTGATAAAATAACAGGGTTATAGATTATCAGAGAATCATCATTCTCACCCCCAGCTAATTCTTTGTAAGTAACTCCATATACGTCTATCTGAGAGTATGACCAAGTGCAACTTACAGCATCTCTTCATGGGCAATAGAGGGCAAAGATTGGGATAGTCAATATCCAGCTGCTGCAGATTTAAGGAGACACAAATGAAAATAGGTAATTGTGGCTGTGTATCCAGGAAACAAGGTGTGGAGGGCATGCATGACTGAACAAGAAAAAATGCTGCTTTTCCCTGGCAAACGACAGGACTGCCAGACACGTGTGATGAAGTAATTTACACATGAAATTCAATTATGAATAAAAGGATTCCCCTTTTTTCCATGCATGTTACATGAGAGAAATTCATGAATGGTCTTAATTAAAAAATAACGAGAGGCTGATTGGCATTTGGGCATTAGGTTGGCAACTGGCAGCCGCTAACAGGAGAGGAGATGGAGAATTAATGTCAAATGAAAGCATTGTCAGAAAAAAAGGAGTGGGCACCACCTGTCAGCCATCCATCATCTGCTGCCACAATCAGCAATTCTCCTGAGGACACAGCCTGCTAGGATGACTTCTGCAGTATGGCAATCAATATCGCACTTCTCCAACACAGTCTAAAGCGATCATGGACTTTGGCAATGGTAGTAGGTGTTGATAAGGCAAAATTTCAACTTCCCACATTACCAAATGACTCAATCTTCTCTACAATTATACTTTCCATCAGAAGCCACACGAACAAATTATTATCACATTCCCACTATAATAAGGATGAGGAGGAAGAAGGTAAGAAGGATGACTAACAAATTTCCTGAAACATTTTAAAGATCACATAATTTTTCAATAGCCTGTTTTTTAAAAAAAAACTCAGTGTGATGAAAGAAGAAATTAGAATAAAAATGAAGAAGACTAAGTACAAATAATTTGAAAGAACATATCCTTAGGAATAAAACATTAAATATTAACAGGGGAATGAGAAGAAATGTTACATTAGCACTTTTCCTTCCATATTCTATTGTACATACATGATCATGTAAGATAATCACAATGATTGGTGCTTTTACTTTCAATTTGTGGATAAAAAAACACCTGAGAAAGAGTAGAATTAAAAAGATTATATAAAATCTCCCTAATGAATTCCAGGATCAGTTTACAAACTGAGACTTAGCTTGTCAATTCAGAATAATTCAAATATTTATGCAAAGAAAGGCTGAAGATTAAATTATTTTTAATTACCTCTACTATTAGAAACAGAAAAATACAATGGGAACAGTTGGTAAAAGGTGACAGAGATGTTAATAGCTACAATTAAAACCAGTGTAAGAATAAGGCTGAAGGGATGTCAAGCAACAATATCAGGGCACCAAATCTAGATTCACATTATCTTATGTTAATACATAAATTTCTTCATAGATTGTTAGCTTGTAATGGAGCCTTTGTGTTTCTGTCACATAAAAACATATTCTAGACTTTCTGAAGGCTTCTGTTATTTAGAAATATGAGAGGAAATATATTAAATAGAAGAAACTACCAATTTGGTAGAAAATATTTAATAAATTTTCTGCATACCTGAGTGGTGGCATCAATGAAATCTTCTTAGGGTATACTGGTGAAAGAGATATTAATTTTAAAATTTGAGACAAAATTTACAATATCCAAATTGTTTATATAAGATCACTGAGGCTTGATTAGACATGAATATGAATGATCCAATTTTATATCACTAAGGTTATATAATAAAATAAAGAATTCATATGAATAAATAAATAATTCAGAAATAAAAACAGTACTTATAAAAATTACGTAAAAAGAATGAATGGTGGCTTTAAACCATACCTAGACCTTCTTGTACTGAATAGATGACTTCAAGTCTCCATATCAGTCTGTAAGTATCTTAGAGCAGTGGTTCCCAAGATTTATGGTACCAGGGCCAAATTTGGTGGAAAACGCTTTTTCCAAGTCCTGGAAAGATGGCTTATTTTCCTTTTAACTTCTTTTTAAAATTAGTATATGTTTGCATTGCATAATAATTGCTTTCTCCGGTAGTATTAGCATCGTTGCTTCAGCTCCATCTCAGCTCAATAGGCATTAGATTCTCATTTTAAAAATATTCAACCTAGATCCTTCTCATGTACAGTTCACAGTAGAGTTGGTGCTCCTGCAAGAAGTGGAGCTCAAACAGTAAACTGAGCAATGGGGATGAGTTGGAAACACAGATGAAACCTCCTTGCTTGCCTGACACTCACTTCCTGGTGTGTGGCCAGGTTCCTAAATGGCTATGGGCTCCTGGGGATAGGGGATGGCTGTTTTACAATAGGGTGACACATCAACATATAAAACAGAACTTTTCTCATTTCGTTCTTTGGCTTCTACTTTTTTCCCTGGTACTATTTTTTTCCACTTAGTCTTTCTACTTTTTAATTTTTCTTCTTATCTTTCACACACCTCACCTGAAAAACAAGCACTATTTGGTGAGCTTAATAGAAATGGAAATTTCCCAAATCTCAGTTAGTGGATGACACAACTAATACTTTTACCTAGCTTGCTATGCATCCAAACCACACATTCCAAACTATCTCTTCACTACCTAGATTTTGGCCTGCTTTCCAATTTTGTCATTTTATGGATGGAGCTATCAAGCCCTGCTTACTGAATTACTGAGGAGTCCAAATTTAGTTTTAGTTTGAGAATTGCTGACATATGAGCCTAAATATTTTACAAAGCTTACTGCCAATGTATCAAAGTAACCTTTGGCAAAACAGTATTTTATTTTTCTTACATGATTCTTTGGGGATTGAAATTTATGCAAACCAAATCTACAAGTTTATCATTTCTGTATCTGTAATAGACAGCTTTTCCATCATGGAGACACAGTACTTGACATCCACAACTTAAAGGAGGAAAAGTTTATTTAGCTCACAATTTCAGAAGGTTTAGTACATGTTCCACAGCCTCCAAGGAAGAAACATAGCTGACCAAAGTGGTTTAGCTCATGACAGTCAGGTAGCAAAGCAGCAGAACAGTACCAGAAAGGGAGGGACAAAGGACTATTACACCAGGTCATACCTCCATGAGCCATACCCATACACATCAGAAACATACTTAACTAATATGATAGGCATGTCTTAATACGATGAAATTGATATATCAGGATTAACAATCACACAGTCTAAAGTGATTTCCTTTTGAAATTGCCTGGAGAGGGGACATACCCCTTACAGAAGTAAAAAAGTGTCATTTTTAAGGTGGTTGTATTCTTTTCTTTAATTTTTTTGTTTATTTGTTTGTTTGTTTTTTGAGACAAGGTTTTCCTATGTAGCTTGAGCTGAGCTTGAACTCACTATGTAACCCAGGCTGGCCTTGACCTCTCTGCTATCCTCCTGCCTCAGCCTCCCAAGTCCTGAGAACACAAATGTGCACTACCATGACTGGCTCAGGGCAGCTGTATTCCTCTAAGGACAATATATGCTCTCATTTCTAACTTTCATCCTCTCCTCTCCTCTCCTCTCTTCTTTTTTTCCTTTCCTTTTCTCTTTTATTCTTTCCTTGTTTCTTTCCACCAATAATTTCTTCCTGCCTTTTCTGCTTCTGAAACACATGGCCAGATATGATCACCACAGACTTGACTTCATAGTACTTCCACTTTCAAAAACAAAGTCTAGCTGAAAACACTGTAAGTCTGTATTTCAAATTCTTGAGAAAGAACATGATGAAGCCTCTTTGGAGAAATCTTTACCTTAGGGTTAGTGTGTTAGAGTTAGGGTTAGAGTTAAGGTTAGTGTTAGGGTTAGTTTTAGGGTCAGGGTTAGTGTTAATTTTAGTATTAGGGTTAGTGTTAGGATCAGGGTTAGTTGTTATTGTTAGTGTTAGTGTCAGGGTTAGTGTTAGGGTTAGGGTTAGTGTAAGTGTTAGGATAGTGTTAATGTTATGGTTAGTCTTATTGTTAGTGTTAGGGTTAGTTTTAGTGTTATGGTTAGTGTTAGGGTTAGTGTTGGTATTAGGATTAATGTTAGTGTTATGGTTAGGGTTAGCTTTAGGGTTAGGGTTTGTGTCATGGTTAGTGTTAGGGGTAGGGTTAGGTTTGGGATAGAATCCTGTGACTCTCCACATATTCACCTAAGGTGTTTATAGCTCTATAAGATGGGGCTGAGGAATTGAAGCAGAAATAGTTTTCCTTTTTAAGTCAAATATTATGACAAGGAATTATGCTTAAAAAAAAGGTCCTAAGAGCTTACCAAGAAAGAGATCAGCCAGTATGTAACTAAATTGCCTTTACACTTTTCTTCATCCTTTCCCTTCTGTTCATCAAATTAATTTCTGAGTGAACTAATGAGGAAGAATAGGTGAATGACAAACAATAATCAGATATTTTGAGGATGATAATGTACATAAAAGAGAACAGAAGCTAAATTGAAATACAAAACATAGACCTAGATGAGAGAAACAGTGATTGAAAGGAAAAGTATATGAAGGAATTAGAAACCTCAAATAAATGCAAGGACTGAAAGGAAATGAGCATAGTGCTGCTTCTTATTAGTTTAATCATTTTAGGCATTCTGACCTTCCTTACAAAGTACAGAACTATTTAGAGGAACTGTGTTATAATTGATACTGAAGCTTCTGGATTCAGCATTCATAGAATAAGCATGACAAATGGAATCTGTTCTGGGAATTTTCAGATGTGCTAGAGGAGCCCTGTTTGAGAGAAAGTTAACTACATCAAAGACTTTGCAGATTTGTATTTAATCCTTGAGGTTTAGTAATGTGCATTCTAAAAGAGCTTGCAACGTTAGTGATGGGAAAGAAGAGGAATTGTGAGGTGGGGAGTATTAAGTGTCTTCCATGTACCCAAGGGCTAACTGAACCTCTCCTGCAGTTGATTCTTCCCAAATCCCTCTGAGATACTTAACCTCATTTTTAGATAAAGAACTGAGACTCTGTAATGTTATATCCCACAGCTCTTAAGTGACTAGAAGTTAACTGAAATCTCCCTAATTCCAAAACTCATGGCTATCCCAGTTTACTAGCCGTTCTCTAAGACATATGAGAAAAAAACAAATTTGCTTTCTGGGTTGTTTTCATTTACTTTAAAGATATAATTGGTCAAAACTAGGCTTCTTGATTACATAGTTGGTTTTCTAGCAATGTTGTTAGTCAGGGACTCTGATTTATATTAACACAAATTCAGTCTTAGATCCTAACTCTAGGTATAACATAAAACTTTTTAGAATTCAGACATTCTTAGTTCCTGACTTCTATATTTGAAACAGAAAGACCCTATTCTAAGTTATATATATAGAAAATTTATAGGAATTAATTTTTTTGTAAAGGTAGACACTGTGGTATGAATTCTAAATGGAAATTTTTTGTATATGTTGGGACATTCATGAATTCTCTTTTCCCTTCAAAAGTAAAAGTTAACAATTCTCACAATAAGGCTGGGGCTCTTTCAGGGATGGTCTGGTGAGTTTTTGAGAAAAATTGAAAGAACTGAGCAAAAAACTGTAGAGAGGAATTCACCAAGGTGAGCTTTTTAAAATCATGAAATTTAGAGGTGAGAATATAAAAGTCTGGACCCACAGACTTTATGACTTCCCTGGAACTGACCTTAACGAGGTAACAACCATCTTTGCTTTCATGTCCTCATCTGAAAAATAAGATTATGGTATTATTATTATATGAAATTGAATGTAGTTTAGAGAGTTAAAATGCACTAAGTACTTACACCACACAGAGCACATGTTAAAGACCCTGTTTTTTTCTTCTTCATTCTTTGTTTTTTTTTCAAAAATTTCTCCAGAAAGTAAGAATTCAATCAATTGAGGTGGTGACCAAATTTGCAACCAAGTGTTGGACGAAGGAGCTGTGACAAGCATATGGAGGTGTTGTGAAATATAATAAGGTCAAAACAGACTTAGCTGGGTTCCTGAAGACCCGGGGAGACAGGTGGTTGGAAAGAAGGGATAGAAAAAAGAGACAGAGAGGCAGAAGAAGGGAGAAACCTGATAAACAGTATCAAGGACATGTATATTCTTTGAAGAGGCTCCATGCTGAGTCAACATGTTTCCCTGATGTGTCATGACAGTAATTTAGAAATGAGACTGATGACATACATTTTGCACTTTACTGTTTTTTTTTTAATTCTGTAAAACTTCAAAGCTGTACTTTAATAGATAATATTGCTTAGCATAAGACAAAAGTGTTTCATGCTAAAAATTTAGAACAAAAGTAGAATTCAATTATAGTACAGGTGGAATTCAAATGACTATTTTGTGAAACACCAAGAGCATCATTAAGAAAAATTCTCAACTGCCACACAGGCTTGAATTTTGATCCCTGTACCACCTGTTCTTGATGGTATAAGTCTATTTGTTACTTTACCTCCCTCAGAATTCTGAATAAAGTTCTCATGCAAAGTAAAATAATATATTTTGTCTCAATATAATTATACATTCGGTAGCTGTGAGGATTAAGAGCATCAGGCATTTAAAGCACATGACAAATTCTAAGTCTCTTTCTATCACTACCTATAAGAGTCTTCCTTCTGCTCCCTGGAAAAGAACCAGATCTAGGCTGCCTCTTCCAAATTGTGTTAAAGCAATTTTGTAACATTCAGTTTACAAAAGCAGCATTTTCCTCAGGTCAAAGCTGCTTAGAGAAAACTTTCCATGGCTGCTGTGAAACTTCTGCTCCCAGCTGGGTGTTAACAGCATCTCCTGCTCTGAGAAGACAAACCAGGTCAAGGCACCAGCTTGCCTTGAACTCCTGCTCAGCAGATGCGATTTATTGCCTTCCTGACACTGGCAATGGGCCTGGGTGAGCCTGGAGGACTCGGTTCTCTTCACAAGTCCATGACTTGAAGAAGCTTTGCTTTTAATAACTGCTTGACTTACAAATGAGCAGGAGCCCTGATCTGCTCTTCTTTAGAAGCATAGTTAGTGAACAACTCTCAGTATCACTGCATGGGACCCTGTAGTATGGACTCTAAACCTATTTCTTCCAGCTTTAAATGAGGATGATAACATTTGAGTCATTTGCTCACAGTTCCTGTGGTTCTGAGATTGACATTAAACACTTTTTTCTTTATTTCCACTCTTTTGTGGAGATCATCATCATATAAGGTGAGGTCACTGAAGTCTCAAATCTTGCATATGTTCAACTTCATTAATGTGTTTAATGATACTTTGTTAACTTTTTAAAAAAAGTCTTTATGTTTCATGTTTCATAAATCATATTTCCCCAAGCTCTAGGATATGAAATAGCATAAACAATTATGTTGTTATATTTTTTGAGTATCAGTAAAACAAAATTAATGACATATATGGAATGTATACAGAATGACTGTTCTAAGAAATAATATTAAATTTAGACATTAAATGAAAGAGACATGTAATATCATAAAATCAATGAATATAAATATGTTATCTGCTATTCAATGACATATATAGAAGCTGGGAATTATATCCAAGTTTGCTTGATTCAAAGACTTCCTCTTTCTACCTTGGCATAAAGACTGCATCAAAATTCAAACCATCATCAAAAGTGTCTGCCATTTGTTCATATCATCCATTGGTATAAATCTCAGAAAAAATAAGACATAAAAAATTCAGTGACTTGGATCATTGTACACATGCCTGGACTCCCATTCATGTAATATTTCTGGAAAACATTGAGTATTGTTATACTTTTGAGTGAAAAAGTGGGAAAGGACCAGTAATCATTTAGTCCAAACATTATGATTCTTCTGGCCTAAGTATTGCTCAAAAACTGATATTTTTTAGCACTGGCACAAAATTGAAGCCAATAATCAACCTCAGAACAGCAGTTCTCAAAGCTGGGGTCTAAGCAGCAATAGCAGCTATTACAGCTTATATCTAGATGCTCCCCCAAAGCTTCAGGTGCTCATAGATTTGGCTTTTGGGAGATGATTGGATCACGGGTGTGTGGTAGTGAATCATGGGTGTGTGATAGTGTGTGATACTGGACAAGTTCACTGATCAGTTTATAGCTGGGTGTGATGTTGGGAGGTGAGGCCTGGTGAAAGAGGTGGGCCATGGTGGGCATGGCCTCTTCCCTTAATGGCTTTGGTTCTGCCTGCCATCTCATGAACCATTTCTCCTCTTCCTTACCTTGAAGCCAACAGGCTATGGAATCAAATCTCTACAAACTGTGAGCCAAAATAAGCCTTTCCTTCTTTGATTTGTGCATAATGGCTATTGTTTTCCCAGCAATGAGGAAGTAACTAATATACAACATCACATGCAACTTTCTCAGGCTATACCACAAAGGGCTTCAATCAGAAATTTGAGGAATGTGGCCCCCAAAACTTGTTTTTCCAATTCTTCTACATTATTCTTAAAGCTCCTAGAGTTTGAGAGCCATGAACTGAAAGCATAAAGAACAACAGAAATAGGAGGGTGAAAAAGAGACACCCATTCTTGATTGAAATGAAGCATCCTGGTACCAACATGCTAAAGCAAGCAAATATCTTGCTTCCTCTTTGTCCTCCTAAACTAAATAGAAAACACTAATGAGATTTTCCAAGTTGAGGGATCTATTTTATCCTTCTCCGAAGTGTTACTCGTATTGCATTTTATATGTACCATAAAGAAGCCATGTCACAGAAAAAAGAGACTATTATACTGTAATTACCTCTGCCTTCTTTCTATCTGGCCTGCAAAGACAGTGATGAAAGGAGAAAAGAGGATCAAAGTGTGGTCCTGCAAAGACGTTAGTCTTTGAATTGATTTGGGTTTGAGTCCTTACTCAGTCACTGAGGGTAGTGGTCTGGGTAAACTGACCTCTCTGAGTTCTTACAAAGTGCAGGTTCCATCCTCATAATTTCTACAGCAGTGTGTGTGTCTTTCAGAGATGGGAAATTACTGTGCCATGAAGGGAGATCTGGGGAAGTCTCCACTGGAGCTTCTGCTTCACCTTGACATTCACAGGCAACAATGAAGAGAGTGTCAAACTTGGCCATCAAGATGTTCATTACGACTTCTCATAGAACTTTCATGAACTTTTCTCTCATGTTAAACACACATTATTCTCTAGTGAGAACTACATGAAGCATGGCTAAATATGTAGAGGAAAAAGAAGAGAAGAGGAGGGGAGAGAAGAGGAGAGAAGAAAACTCTTGAACCTATCTCAACTCATCTTTTATGCTACCTATGGTGGGTGGAGGACAAAGACGCTACCTCATATTTTAGAACTTCTACAGATTTTCCATCCCTTTACTCCTTCTAGCTCCCTAATTTTTACCATCATTCCTCCATCAACTCATATTTAAGACCATTTCCTTTTTTCCAGGAAAACTCACCCCCCGCCCCAGGCTCAGAAAGAAACAACCTGGGCATCCATAAATGCTTCATACAGATAATCTATGCCACCTCCAGCTTTAACAAAATAATTTGGAGTATTTGCTCTGCCCAGACTTCAGAGGCTTTGACAAAGCAGTCCTGCATGGTGGGAAGAATTCAGAAGCAGTATATCCCACCAAGTGTCTGCTCTTCCACAGCTTTGGTCAGGTTCTTCCTAAAAATATTAGGAAGAGATAGATTTGATCAGAGTGAATATTTTTTGATCCAAATGCAATATGTTTTACTTCCAAATGAGAAAAGTATATTTGTGCTATTTGTGAATTTTAACTGCACAATTTTTATTTCTTGAAATATGATTAACTTTTGGATTATGGAATTATTCTGATTGTACCCCAGAACCAGCAGTGAAGGTTTTGAATAATACCAGTATACCCTCCCAACCTGAGTGAAACAAATCAGAATCTCTGCAGATTGTATCTTAGCCAGTGATGGTGAACCTTTTGGAGATTTCAATGATACAAACAGCCCACTGTGGCCATAGGTTTGCCACCACTGGTCTAAGCATTAGAGTTATTTAAAAAGCTTCCCAGGTGATTTTGGTTTGAAGCAGATGTTGAGAATCTGTTAAAAAAAAAAAGTAGAGCATTTGTCTCCTTCCTAGTATGTCTTTTATAGTAAGCATCCAAAGAATCCTTGGAAGTTCTGATTAACTCATTCATCACTGGGTGCATTCTTTCAGATAACCAAAAATTCATCAGAGAGAAAGACAGGGTAGAAAAAATTTAAAGCTTTCCATTGATTGTTCAAAATAAGAAAATTATTCATATTAGAGGAACCAGCTCTAATACCTTGCATTGAGTTCAAGTTTAAGAAATGTGTAAATTTTTTTTTACATCTTCTTTTCTAGATTTTCATAAGAGGGAAAAAATGAATTGGCAAGGGCATATCCTGAGTACAAGGACTGTGAAGAAATTTTATGATTGTGGTAAAATTTTTCCTATATATATAGCCCTAAAAATTAGTTCCCTGATGTGAAGAAAGCTTCAAAAAATCTATTTAAAGGGATTCAATGAGACAACATACAAAAAATGTGTAGCATACAATAGGAGATCAGCAAATATTGGAGACCCTATCTCCTGTGCCACATCTTTAGAACCCTCTTTCTGCTAAACTGCTTGAAATAGTAAGTGGTAAGACTTCCATTTTCTATAGATTTAACATCACCCATAATACTAACAAATGTCAGTTCACCCTGTTTATTTGTGGTGGCTCTAATTCTTGTTTATCTAAGCTGGCAGCTAGTGCTTTTAGCCCTTACTAATAACCACTACCTCTACATCCCCATTAAGTGTTCTAAAATGGCAGATTCCTTCCTCAAAGATGTGCTTGCTTTATAGGTTGCTGAATCAGTCTTCACAGAGCTGAGATCAGGCTGCTGGGAGGGGCTTCATATTAAAATCTTCTAAGTTACTCTGTCATATTACATTCTATATTCCTAAGAAAGGTCTTTATTAGCAAGGTTTTATTTTGCTTCAGCTAAGGTGCCACCTGCCTAAGGACACTCATCTAATCAAACAGATACTAAGAATCCACTCAAACATTCTCTCCTGTTTTTATCTTTTTTTCTCTTCTGACAATTGACTCTAAATCCTCAATGTTTGCAGTGGTACCTGAGATTGCCAGAAAGAAGTTAAATTAAAAATGTTGTTTCAATAAATTTTAGGTTTCATTTGTCTCACCTCTCAGGTTATTTCTCATCTTGCTTTCAAGTTATGACTGAATTCCTTCAGAAGATATTCAAGACCTTGCTACATTTGTAAAAATCAGAGTAAAGCCCAAATCCACATGTATCTAGAAATGCTGCAGCTGGGAAGAAGAGTTCTGTATTTCCATCCAAACCATTGAAATCATGAGCATTTTTCAGGACTCTCATCATTGTATCCAAAAGCACTTTCACTTAGATTCTGGACAGCTATGCCCTAATGCCTTTGTCTAATTATACTTTTATTGTAGGAACTATCTCATTATTATTCACCCTAGAATTGTTACAATGCTAATATATCTTCCAGGCTAACTTGGGAAAACTTAGACTGAGATCATACTTAATAATCTCTATATGCCTCAGCCTTTGCTATAGCCTAAAAATGTGGCCATATAAAATGCTACATTTGAGTTCTCCAAACAATATCAAATTTTCACAATGACATCATCACCCTGAATTTCAAAGTAAGTATTGTTTGAGATCATGGAACATTCTACTCCCCAATAAACACATAGACAGTTTTATCTAAAAGTTTCAAGATCTTGACTTCTAAATTTAGCGTAGCTCTCCCACCATTCATCATTTAAATATCTTATCTTTCCTTCTCAAAGATTTTCAGAGTGTATTTTTCTTATTTTCTTTTTGTAAATTTCCTATATTTTTGAATTATAGCTTATCTTTCCCAGTTGCTTTATTTTCTAATGCTACTGTAGCCCATTGCCAGGACTTAAATTTATTAATCTATGTATCTACCTATCTATCATCTATCACTTAAAAATATATTATTTCCAGCCTACAAATCTCAGAAAAAGAAATCTGTTTTAGGGCCTGAATAGAGTAGATGCTCACTAAAGTGTTTTATGAATAGATACATGAATGACAGCTAAAATATGTATCTAGGCTGAAGTGCTTTAAGAAGTCAAATAAAAATTCAAACGTCCTTTCAAGCAGTATCACACAGTAGAAACATAATGAAAATCACCTATTAATTTTTAAATTTTCTAGGAAACGCATCCATAAAGCAAAAGAAATAGGTAAATTTAATTTTAATAATATATTTAATCTAGCTCAATATATCGGAAATATTACCAATTCAGCTTGAAGCCTACATAAACTACTGATGATAGTTGCATTCTTTTTTATACTAAGACTTCAACATGCAGTGTATCTATTTTTCCCCAATGTACCTTTTACACAGGCAGTTCATCTAGGTTCAGTTCCTCAGTCACGCTAATTATGTTTCTTTTGCTAGTTAGCCATGTGTGACTAGGGACACCTGCCATCACACAGCACAGCCACAGTGCATGGGAGCCACTCTAGAGCCTCCAGCAAGAAGCAAATGGAAGGAGATGAGGGTTTGGAAGTAAGATAAAATTATGTGCCACCCTTACTTAACTAGCATCATTAATCTTTTCTGTTTGCTTAAACAGACATTCAGCTATTTTTTGCAACCCAGCAAAAAGACTGTACCAGCAGGAGAAAAGGATAATCATTAAATGACTCAAAAACTTTAAAAAGTTATTAAAAGGTCTGTCAATTTGAAGTGGATTTTTTATCAGGAACTTAAATATCAGAGCTATGCTCTCCTAGTCCATTGTGTCCATTTGACCTTTGTGCTTTATTACTATCTTTATGCATATGATTCAATATTCTAAGAATTGGTCTTTCTTTTTTTCACTAAGGTCTCTTATTTTTCTTTTACTCACAGTCATTGGCTATAACATCCTATAAAGTTTTATGGTGTGGAAATTGAGAATCAATATGAATTGATTTAACCTGATTATGAAGAATCATATGGCAGTTTAAAATAATAAATGAAAATCATGTCATGTCAAGAAAGCATGTTTTGTCCTAGATACACTGCCATACAACCTTGATAAAAATAGTATTTTTCTCTTAATAAATAGTATTGGGATTGAGTCCATGGCTCAAAATTGTCCTGAGATTCTTTCCTGAGGGTTGGCCATGCTAGTCAAAATGCCTCCAGCCTTCAGCTTACCTCCTGGTTTTTGACCTTGGCTTTGTCCTCATTCCCACATGTCAGATCAAGAAAACCAGCCAAAAGCTTGAGTGAGGTGTGGTATGTAATATAAACACAATGAAACTTCTGCCCAGATAACTTCTATTGATCCTCTGGGGCTTTGAGCCATGCCACATTGAACCCCCCCCCCCCAGGAAAACTCACTGCACGCAGATTTTAGTGGATTTATATGACTTTTTCAATCCACTAGGATACCAATTAACAAAGCACTAATGCAGTGCAAGATCGAGTGGCCTGAAATAATTAATGCAGCTCAATGAAGGCCTAAGTCCTCAGCAACATTTTATCCTCCAGAAACAGCCAGCTGGTTAGAGGATCCGGGGCCACTGACCTTCTGTTTGAGCCTGAAATAGGAGGTTGGCTCCTTTTCTGATCTCCCTGCTGTTCCCTTGGTATCCTTTTGAATATCAGCCACCTTTTGTCTACTTTTGATGAACTTTACAAAAGTGAAATGGTGTGGTTTTCAGAGAGGGAGCTTCACACAGAGCAAGAGCAGGAGACCACTCAGGTCTTCTGGATCTCTATCAGGTGAAGGAAATCTTTCATGGCTTCTTTAAATTAATCATCATTACGTGAACCAGCACTGCCACCTTGGGCATAGCTCCCTCATCACTGAGAGGAAAACAAACATAGTCAGTGTTTCCCATACTTATGTGGGGCTATGAATAGTCTGCTTTCCTCCAGTGATGGACAGAGTAATTAGGAAAAAGACTAGGAAAAGAAGTTAAAAATACATTTGGGGTTAGGGTAGCTGTTATTGGAAGAGCAATCATAAAGATCATCAGAGATTCCAGGAGTAGCAATTAAAGAGAGATATACAAAGCCAGATTTTGTATCCTACCCTTGCCAAATATTAATCAACCATCTTAAAAGAGGAATATTAATGGAATATTTTCAAAAGAGATTAGACACCCATACATGGGAACTGTTAGAGGGAATTACGCATCATAAGGGATAAACAAATGTCTCTAGTCCCTTTTAAACCTGAAATTATGAGATTACGTGCTTACAGAGACTGTTACTATCAGAAATCCTAAACTAACCTGTTTTGATTTGGTTGAGAAAGAAAGTGCACTGGTGAGCAAATGGTAGCAGGTGCACAACAATTCCCATTGGGAAGGGTCTATAAAGATCCGTGCAGTATGACAGGGCTGAGGACATCAGAGTAATGCTTACAGAATCTCTGAATCTGTGAAACACTAAAGGAAAGTCATCAAGTGGCTCTCAGAAATTGCCTTGCACTTTTAAGATTTCCTAATGCAGAAATAATTATGTGGTCTGAAATGGCACGTTAAACCACAGAAATAACACTATGAGTGGGCCCTGCCTGCAACTTAAACTGAACAAATTAAGGTTGGCAAGGGGAAACACTCCTTTTCTAGAGCCATCAGCATCTGCTCAATCAGATGACCTAATAAAAACAACACACAGATGTAGTTTATAGCCTAGGGGTGTTTCCTGGGGAATGGATTAGGCACAGAAAATGAAGGCCAGACAGCCTGCTTAATGCCCAGGCTGGTCCTGGGTGGCAGGCCTGGCTAAGAAAAGCTGAATAACTTAATGGCAAAGAGAACAGATGAGTCCTGTAATTGGCAAAAAGGAAATGTACTTCGGGCACCAATAGGGTTGGCTGAGTTGTGTAATACAAATTTTAGAGTGATCTTTTTTACATACCTTGTGGTGTTAGGATTCAATAGAGTGATTCTAGGTTGCACTCCAGCAAAATGTTAGCACTGGGTAATGTACAATCCAAATCCCCACTCCATTGCTGAATTAATTTACAATATATTTCTGACAAATTGCTCAATACATACTTGACTATGTGTGTCAATGTTCAATTTTAAATCCCACAGCACTTATGGTGTGCCTGCTATGAATCAGATTTGACCTAGGATGTAGGGTTGTATATACAATTAAGATTATTTCCTATTCTTTAAGTATGTTTGAATACAGAAGACAAAAACTAAACAAATATAAACAATCATTTCCTGACCAGTAAATCAATAAGTTAGTATAAGAATTTCAAAGAGATCTAAGGATTGTGAAAGACTGCTTAAAATAGAGAATGGGATTTGCTGTCTGAGGTGTCCTTTGACATTAGCTCATAATGTTTCAGAGATTATGTATGAAAGATCTATTCTAATGATGTATACTTCTGTTTATGAGACAATTTCATTTCTATTTTTTCCTTATGAAGCTTTCTTTACATTCTGTGCATATATCCAGAGGTCAGAAGAAATCTTCACTTGCAAAGATTTGAAGTCTACTTTTGGAAAGGACATAAATGTTCAACAAATCTCATAAATTGTAGCATACCCAACATAAGAATTTTACATCAGGTAGAGATTTAACACAGTGGATGGTGGCATTCATTTTCATCTTGGAAATTAACAGAAAACCTAATGGCCAGAGTGCAGTATAATGGAGAACAATAAGTAAAGAGTGCCCCTATATCTGCAAAAATATCCCAACATGGGACAACAAAGGATTTCAAAGAGAACTGCAAGAGATGTGAGGTAATTTAGGAACAAAATGGGAGAAATGGAGAAAAGGAAGATTTAGTAGAGAGAAAGTGTCAGTAGTCATGCATGAATATGATATGTATAAAGCTTGGAATTGGTCTTATAGGAGATGTGCGGGCTTTAGATAGTTTAAAGTAAGACAGTGAAATAGCACTAATATTAACATGAAGAAGAAAAAGAAAAAGGAGAAGAGGGAAAAGAAAAGGATAAAGAGAAGGAGGGAAAGGAACGATAAAAGAGAAATAACAGTTTTTTGAGCATTTAGTCTATTGACAGATCATTTCTTGAGAACATCACCTACTATTCAGGCAATTATTACAAAAACATCTGAAAAAAACAGATCAGAGAGAGATTTTTGAAAATATGTTCAAGATCTCACAGCTTATCAGAGCCAAATAGTCTTACTTTAGAGTTTGTACTTTGTGCAATTCTGCTACTATACTCATAGGAACTTGCTCATTCTATGTTTAGGAGTCACTTTATGGATTATGCATGCTCAGTGTATACTGAAGAATCACAGTAATGACCATGTTAAGGATGGGGACACGAGGACATTTCAATAGTCACGGTCTGAACAGTGGATCCAGAATGTAGCTCTTGTTTCCTTTAAGCACTAATACTAGTGAACCCAATTACATTGCACACTTTTATTTCTGTAGACTTCAGATGCTGAAAACATGACTCCTTCCTGAGTTTCCTCTACAAAACCGGTTATGGTTTAGATTTGGAGGGATCCTCCAAAATCTTCACATGCTCTGAAGGTGATTGAATCCTAGGGTGGTATACTCATGAGTGGATTAGTGCATTGGCAAGTGAACAACTAACTTGCTGTTTGGAGGTAGGGTGGAAGGAAGAGGTGGGTTACTGGGGATGTGACCTGGAAGAGCACAGTTCCCTCTTCAGCTCCTCCCTTTCTCCTTTGGTCCCTGACTTCCATGCTGTGTGTAGCTTTCCTCTACCAGACTTCTGCCATGCCCTTCCTATCTTCAGCCAACCCATTATAGACTAAAGACTCTAAAAATCCTCTAAAACCAAAATAAACCTCTATTTCTTTAATTTGTGGGTATCTGGTATGGTGTCTCAGCAATGAGAAAGTGACTCAGACAACACCCATTCCCAGCTCCAACAACTATTTCTCATGTGGGGCCTGCGTGTGTGGTCTGGATTGTAGTATTATTCCTGCAGATGCCTAGGATACACAGTGTTCTAAACTATCAGTTCATGTATAAAGGCATTCCCTCTCAGTTGTAATAAGGAATCTGAGCTGTCTAGTTAGTCTTCCTTGGTGGTAATTTGTGAAACATGAAGAAGTGTGAAATAGCTTACAGCTCTCTTGACTATGATTCAAGGGATTTCTGAGAAAAATAAACATTTTCCAATATTCTGATTATCCTACCCTGCCTTAACCTCGCAGGGAATGCCTTTGCTATCAGAGAAACATGTTCCAGATGTTAAAAAACTACAGATAATCTCAATCTGATTGTTTCTACAGCATACTGTCAACACTGGGCACTTTAGCCAGGACAGTTTTGTCTGTTTCAAATATCAGAAATACAACTTTCCATAGCATAATAATTTTTATCAGTGCATTCTAGAGTACTTTAGATTTTCATGTTGAATGTGCTCTCTTGCTATCAAACTTACCTCAGAGATTCTTCCATTATGTAGAGAAGTTCTACATTTTACATCACAATGTCATGCAGTGTCTTAATTACTTTTCTTTTTGATGAGACAAAATACCCAATACCCCAAGTTAAAGGAGGAAAAGTTTATTTGGCTTACAGTTTGTAGAGGTTTCAGTCCATAATTGGCTAGCTATAAGGCAAGGCATCATGGCACAGGGGCATCACAAAAGAGAAACAGGTAGGCAGAAGACAGAAAGACAGTAGCAAGGAAGCAAACAGCAAGCAACAAACAACCACAGGAGCCCTCTTTCTGTCCATTATATTCTATCCAGGCCATACACCCATGGGGTGCGTAGCAGACACATCTAGGAGGAGCTTCCAATTATCCACTCCCAGAACTATGCTAAACCATTCAACAGACTAATTTAGTAATCATACATCCTTGTTCCCAGCATCACACACATAATCCCAGCATCACACACTCTGTCTAGCTCCAGTAACCACTGAGAAGCCCCACCTATGACTGCATGAGGCCTTGGGAGGACATGTATTCACAGCCATAACATCTAGCCTTTGGAATGTTTCTTAGTTTAGAGACTTCTTTGAGCCCTCCAGATACAAAGTAAAAATTGTACATAATAGGATGATATGAACTCACAATGTCTCTATCTTTCTTTCTTTGTTTATGCTTCTGCTAAGGTCATCTTTTTCTCTTGCAAAAATAATCCCTTCATTTGGTGGAAAGGATGTCAGCCAATATCCATAAATCTAACTTTTAAATTTGTAATCTGACAGGCAAAATAATTTCATCTCATTTCCAAATCAAAAAAGAAAAGTAAGAACAGATGTTTAATTTATGTATTGGATTCTACAATCCAATCACTTGGATTGGAGTATAGAAATTGATAAAAAGGTTGAAGGCAAAGAGTATCTTAAATCATAGGAAATATACTTATGCAAACCATGGCAGTGAAAAAAATGTTTCCTTCTGCAGAAATAATGAGGAGGGGCAAGAAAATTAGGAAGGAATTTATTAAGGAAGGAAGAAAAGAAGGAAGAAAGAAAGGAAGGCAGATAGGAAGATGTTTGGAAAGATCAAAGAATATTGAAGGAAAGTTGAAGATGTTTAGTCCATAGCCCATTATCCCTAACACCATGTTTTAAAGAAACTTTTATATAAAGCAAAAATGTATGTACATGAATGTTCATGATATTTTCTGTAATAGCCCAAGTCAAGGATGAAAAGGTTAATTGCAGTTGAATATATTAATAAATTTTGTAATAGTTATATAGCATCAAAATGAATAGATGTAACTACCTATAATAAATAGGTAATGTTATTTACATTTAATTGAGCAATAGAAAGATGTTAGGAAGAATAAACTTTTTAAAAAACAATACTGGTTAGATTGATATCTGTCTTTTATTATTAATATTAATGATTTCATTAATAATTATTATTAATATAATATTTGTCCACTTGCAGTATAAGTATAAATAAAAAAATAAATGATTATCACTAAAGTCATGGTAAGATTGCCTTTTATAGACAGAAGTCTTCTATCAGCCAAAAATATGTAGGGACTTCTGTGATGCTGGAAATAATTCATAACTTGAATAGTGGCTACATGGAATTCACTACAACTTTTTAAAATTACAGGTATTCTTATTCATATGTGGTATATATCTTATATTAAGAAAGTAGAAAAGATAGTTTTTACTTCATTTTTTTTTAATTACTAGTTTTCAGGTATGCAGGGTTTGAGGTTCTTATTCCACGCCATATTAACTGGGTGACAGTGGGCAAACCATTTTACTTCTTTATCTGTAATTTTCCTTATCACATAATAAAATAATGATGTTACAAATAATCATAATGGTAATAAACACTATAAATGCACTCACAAAATTCTTAGGTCATATGTGACTATGCATGAAAAAATAGCTAAACTTTGGTTTGCACATTGTTCATACTCAGAGGAGTGTAATATCTGTCCTTTCTTACTGATAATGATAATAGGAAAAGATTCATGAAATATATAATATTTCTGTCCTCACTACCACAACTGGGCCCTTCAATTATTTAAACTAAAGGATAAAATTGAGCTCAGACACTTTGTTTATTTAGTCATCTATGATATTATAGGAACTGTGTTCAATTGTGTAGGTCAGATATAAAAACAATGTTGGTCTTTAATAATTTCTTTATATAATTTGGAGTGTTATATCTCTGTTAGACTATCTTTGTGGAGTATTATCACATGGTCCTGTAGTCTTGAATAACTTTCAAAATAAAAATAGTGTATTCTTGATTTATTAAGACTACTTCATTTCCTATTCTGACTTGTCTTGCACCATAATTTAACTCATATCAAGTGTCATTAGAGTGGTTATGGGTACAGTTGTCATTCTGGTAAGGGGAAACAAAATTGAGAATACATTTTTGTTTACATAAAGTATAGCTTTGTGATTTCCCATCATATCTAATTCAATTATTTTATTTTTGTCTTTGCATTATAAGACCACGTTCCAGGAATACTCCTGACATAAATTTTGCTGACTTGCTGATATCATGGAACAAAGATCAAAGATTCAGGAACATATACCATTTCCTAATGTGAATGTACCTTATAGATACTGGATATATATATATATATATATATATATATAGAGAGAGAGAGAGAGAGAGAGAGAGAGAGAGAGAGAGAGGGAGAAACAACATTTGCAATATGCAGAGTTAGAAGTTAGTCCATGGAATATTAATTCACTGAAAACACCATAAGGCCAAACTGTAAGTGGAAAAATTTAATTCTCATCAATTCCTGATTAAATCAACCCTTTCTTATAAAGAGTATGGCTTATATCCAGTATATAACATAATTATACAAAATAATAGATGTTATGATGTAAATCACATGGGATATATTATATCTCTTGGATTGATATAGCATGCTTTTAAAAATATTGCCTGAAGCCAGAAATGTAGCTCAGCAGCACCATGCCTGCCTGGGAAGCACAAGGTCCTCAGTTCCATCCCTGGTTAAAAAAAATATTGAATGAAAAAAATAAATTATATCTAGTGTTTTATGGTTTAGGTATCTAAAATATTAATTAAAGAGAAAATACATTAAATATATTAAAGCCAATAATTGGTGATGTCTAATCTTTCAATATATCAATAATTAAAATTGGTATATGAGTAGGTCCATACCTTAAGTAAGCAAAGAGGAAGGTGCACGATATCATTAGTTGTTAAGGAAATCCAAATAAAAACCACAAGAAGAGAAGGTGAAGAGGATGAAGAAAATTTATGAGAACTATGAAAATTTATGGGAACTCATCATTAAAAGAGAAAATACTCAGATTATTAATGTTCAGGATAGAGTTGAGAATGCCAAAAGTTTAAACATTGTATTCAAAAAGTTCATACCAGAAGTCTTTCCAAAATTATAAAAGCATACAAATACCAGGTATAGAAAGGTCATAGGTCAGCAGTCACATGTAACTGAACCACAAGTCTATCCTAAAATATATTACAATCAAGCTCTCAAAGGTGAAATACAATGAGATTTTCAAGGTCTCAAGAGAAAAGAAGCAAAAAGCTTAAAGATATCACAATTTGCTTGAAGGCAGACTTCTTGGCAGAATCCACATAAGCCAGAATAGAAGGTTTTGAGATTTGCAGAGTGCTAAAGGTGGGGTGAGGGGATATTCTGATAACAAAGAATACTCTACCTAGTAAAACTATCACTTAGTAGTGAGAGATAAAGACATTCCCACACAAACAAAAAGTTAAAGAATATACCTCTACTAGACTGACCCAAAAGAAATACTAAAGAGGATTCTTCAAACTGAAAGAAAGATACATTAATAAAAAGAAAACTTCAGAAGGTGTAAGAGTAATTATACCAGTAAATTCATTTGGAATACTCTTACTTTATAAACATACTACATAGACCGTTCACATCTTCAGTATGAAGATATAAAAACAAAAAAGTAAAATAATAAACTACGTGAATGTTTGAAATGATAAATAAAAAAGATACAAAATGAGACATCAAAAATTGAAAAAGTGGGAAGAAACAATGCAACTGCAGAACATTTTATTAGTGTAGTTTTTCTATTTTTGTTTTTCTTTACAATAATATTATATTGTTATCATTTCAAAATAGTATTTGTCCTAAGCAAAATAAATTTTCAAACCTCATGATAACTCTAAAGGAAAATCTATAACAGAAAAACCCAAAATAATAAACAGTGGTCTATAAATTACATAACCACAAGGGAAGATGGAGAAAGAAAAAAGAAACTACCATAAAACAAGTAAACAAGTTTACAAAATGGCAGCAGCAAAGCCATCTCTTTTTTTTTTTTTTTTTTTTTTTTGGTACCGGGGATTGAACTCGGGTCTTTGCTCTAGCGCAGCAGGTGGCGAAATCACTGAGCTAAATCCCCGGACCCATCAAGGTCATCTCTTAATCACCTTAAATTTATACTAGTAAATTATATAATTAAAAGAGTTCCTACATAGCTCAAACACAAGACCTAACATATGTAGCTTATAAGAAATTTGTTTCAGCTCTATTGACACATCTACACTGAAAGCTAATTGAAGGGAAAAAAATATTCTGTACAAATGGAAACCAAAAGAAAGCAATGGTGGTCATATAAGATAAAATAGACATTAAATCAAAAGGAGCAAAAAAGAGATAAAGCAGTTCATTATAAAATGATACAGGATTCAATTTAGTCAGAGGAAAGATTTGTAAAAAAAAAAAAAAGAAAAGAAAAAAAAATATATATATATGTGGAGCAATATCAGTGGAGCCCTAACATATCAAACAAATATTAACAAACAGAAATGGTGTAATGTACTGCAATGAAATATACAGAAGATTTTAACACCCTACTTTCAGCAATGCACAAGCATATAGAGAGAAAATCAGCAAGGAAATTGAAGAGTTCAGTTGTACCCAAGAACAAATGAACAAATGAGCAAATGACCTCTATGGAACATTCCATTTAAGAACTTCAAAATACATATTCTTCTCAACAGACTTTAGAACATTCTCCAGGATATAATAAAGTACAAAACAAGTCTAAACATTTTTTAAATTGAAATGTTTATTATTATTTTCAACCACAGTATCAAAACTGAAAATCAATTATAAAGGAAAAATGGATATTAAACAATTTATTTTTGAACAATCAATGAATCATAAAAGAAATTAAAAGATTTCTTGAAACAAATAAAAATGAAAGCATAACACACCCAAACTTATGGCATACAACAAAGCATTACTGAGAGAAGTTAGTTGCAAAAAAAACTTACCTAAAAAACCCAGAAAGATAAATAATTTGTAATCACATCTGAAAGAATTGGAAAAAGAATGAGAAAAGAAAGAGTAAATACTAGCACAAAAATAAATGAAGTGGAAACAAAAAACAAAAAAATTGAAATATCCACAAAACAAAGAGCTGATTCTTTGAAAAAGATAAGCATGAATTGGGAAATCCTTAGATAGACTAAGAAAAATAAAGAAGAGATGCAAATAAATAAAAAAATCAGAAATGAAAAAGGAGATATTATAACTGACAACAAAAAATACAAAGAATCATTACAGAGTACTGTGGACAACTGTATAGCAATCAATTTGATAACCTGGAAAGAGTCCACAAATCCTGGAAGAAATGGGATATTTCCTGGACACATACAACATACCAAGTTTGAATCATGAAAAATAAAAAGCCGGAAGAGACTAAAAATAAGTAATAAGATTGAATTGATAACAAAACTTCTCCCATAAAAGAAAAACTCAGGACAAGGTGGCTTTACTGCTAAAAGCTACCAGACATTTAAAGAAATAATATTATACCTTAAATAATTCCAATGAATTGAAAAGAAGAAAATTCCCCCAAGTTCATGATGCCAGGATTATCCTGACACCAAACTCAGGCAATGGGCACACAGAAAAGAAAAGTGAATGCCAAGATCTTTAAGGAACATAGATACAGAAGTTCTCAGTAAAGTACTAGCAAATTGAATTGAACAGCAAATTGAAGATGTTTCGTCATGATCAAGTGGAATTCATTCTTGGGATGGAAAGATAGTTAAGGAAACACAAATTAAGAGTGATACTACGCTTCCACAGAATTAAGGACAAAATCAAGAGCTGCAGAAAACACATTTGCTAAAATTCAACAAAGCATAATCAAAAATCTCTGAACATATGTACAAAAACAATGCACCTAATAAAGACCATATGTAAAAACCCAACTGTTTGTATCTTCTAGAATGGGCCAAATTTGAAAGCTCCTTCCAGTTTCTGTAATGCAGCAGGGCTGACTGTTTCACCTAGGCAGAGAAATCAGGCAAGACAAAGAAATAAAGCACATCCACATTGGAAAACAGGAAAAAAATTATCACTGTTCGTAGATGGCATAACCTTGCTTACAGAAAACTGAAGAGAGTGCATGCCAAAAATCTATTGAAACTGACAAGCTAATTCAGCAAATTTGCAAAATATAAAATCAAGGTATAAAAAACTTAGCACAGTTATTTGTCAATAGCTAATTGTTGGAAATAAAAATCAAGAAACCATTCTCATTTACAGCAGCTATAAAACATTAGAAAATACCATAGGAATACATTTAACAAAGATGGGAAAATCTCTAAAATGAATACTATAAATCATCAGTGAAAGAAATTGAAGAAGATACACAAAAATGAAAAGATATCTATTGTTCATGGATTGGGTAAATCAATATTTTTAAATGTCTGTATCATCCAAAGGAATCTATAGATTCAATGTAATCTTTATCATAATAACAAAAAAATTCTTCAATACATAATACAAAAATTCACATGGAACCACAAAAAACTCATCTTCAAAGCAATGTTGAACATAAAGAATAAAGCAATGTGCATTATAATACCTGATTTCAGAACATTTTACAAAGCTATAGACGTCCAAACAGAATATATTGGTGTTAAAAACGACACATAGACCAAGGGATCAAAGTAGAAGCAATACAAGTAAATCTATGTTACAGAAAATTGACTTTTGCCAAGAGTGCTAAGAACATACAGTGGAGAAAGACAGTCTTTTTATTAAACAGTCCTAGGAAAATTGGATATCCACACAGAGAAGAAGGAATAGAGTCTCTTCATATTTATTTTTTAATTTGATTTTTTAATGTTTGTCCAGAAATAAAAGTTTTCTCTTTATACCTGAGCATTGTAAGCATGATTAGTGTGTGATAGTTCTAAAAAAAACTATTCTTTCATATTTTATTTTTAAAAATATTTTTACTTTTATTTTTATTAGCACATATTTGTCATACATTTTAAATACATTCATCATAGGGAAATTGTACCTGTACATAAATATATCTTAATTATTTTCCCCTTCTATTGCATCAGTAACACAATTAACTCAAAAGGGTTTAAAGACTTAAATATAAGATGTGAAATTGCAAAAATAATAGAAAAGCCTTAGAGGGAATGCTTTCAGTTATTGGAATGGGTAAGGAGTCTCTCTCTTTTATTTGTTTATTCTTTGACTAGACACTCAAACCACAGCATATCAGAGAAAAAATAGCCAAATGGAACTACTTCAAATTAAAATTCTTTTGCATAGCAAAAGAAGCAATCAGCAGAGTGAAAAGACAACAGAAAAGGAGAAAATATTTGCAAATCACACATCTGAAGAAAATTACTACCTAGCTTTTGCAAGGAACTTAAAGAACTTTATAGCAAAAAAAGCTAATACCTTATTTAGAAAACGGAAAATGAACCCTAAACAGATAATTCTGTAAAGAAGACATACAAGTGGCCAAAATAAAGAAGAAAATGCTCAACTCCATTGATCACCAGGAAAATAGCAATCAAAACAAAAATGAGATAAATTACTATCATAAAATGAATGGATAAAGAAAAATACTTATTTACAGTCCAATACTATTCAGTCATAATAAACATGAAGTCCTGTCACTTATAACAACATGGATGTCAGTGGGAATTATCATGTTAAGTGAAGTAAGCCAGCCCCAGAAAGACTGTTACTACATGATTTCATTCTCGTATGGAATCCATAAAAGCTGGCTGCATAGAAGTTGAGAAAAGCATGATGGTTGCCATGAGCTGGAGAGAATAGGGGAAGATCAAGGATGCTGAGAGGTTGATCAGTGCTTAGTAAGTTACACTTATATGAAAGTAAGAATGTCCAGTGTGCTGGACACCTTATATAGGTGACTACAAACATTATAATATATAGTACTTGATATTTAAAAAAAACAGAGAATGTATTTTGAATGTTTATAACATAAAGATATGATAAATATATAAGGAGATATTTTAACCTGACTTAAACATTGTAGAATATATGTGTGTATCAAAATATCACATGATACCCATGAGTGTGTATGATTTTTATGTATCAGTTAAAACTATCAGATAATCTTGGACCTAAGATCCCAGCATTTCTAGGCATCTAACCAAGAAAAATGAGAAACAGTGTCCACACAAATATGTATAGATGAATGTACGTAATAAAATTATCCATAATAGCCCCTAACTAGAAACAAGAATAAAGTTTATTACCTGATTCATGGACAAATAAATTCGGGCATATACACACAACATATCCTGAGCAATTAGAGAAACACGTTGATAAATGTGACAGCATAGGCAAATCTCCCTACACAGTGTGCTGAGCAAAAGAAGCTTAAAAAGCTACTTCTGTAGAATTCTATTTATGTGGTGTTCTCAAGTCTCATGTTTAGGAATAAAATCCTGATCTTTTCCCTGAGGCTGTGGCTTTTTGAGGAAAGGAATGGACGCTGTCTGCAAGAAGATGTGAGAAAACTTTTCACATTGATGGAAATGTTCTAAATGCTGATTACAGGGAAGGTTTTATTATGCATATATTTCCCAAAGTCACTGGATTGTAGACTTAGGATGTATAAATTTTATTACACTAAAATTATATCTCAACAAAGTTTTTTTAAATTTGTGTTTTGGAAAGAGTGAGTTTTTTGGAGTCGATAAGCTCAAATTTATTTTAGGCAAATGCCAACACCATGAAGTAGTGACTGTGGCTCACTCTCTGAAATGTGGATCTCATTTATAAATTGTAAGCAGTAATGTTTCCTTCTCGATCTTGAAGTAAGAACAATGGAAATCGTGTAAATGAAAATGTACTGTATAAAGTGTTTAATCAGTTTCTCCGCAACACTTTTTCCCCACCGGAGCTCTGTTCCTGCCTTTGTTACATCTGTACCAACAAAGGCTTTGAAGTAATGATGCAGCTTCCTACTACCTACTATCTTTTCACAGTTCAACATTTGCTTTATCCAGACCCCACGTTTTGCCTGGCATTCCCTCTGCTTTGCAGGCTGCAGTGTGAAGGCCAAAATGTAGAAACCATTGTAGTTCATTTCAGCTTCCAGCAGTTCATGTGCAAGACTCTTTGAATAGTCTTGAATCCACAGTCTCCATTAGCAAGGACAGGTACCACCCCAAGCTGCCTGTGGTCATTCTTTGGAAAGGTCAGATCTAAACACATTTATTCCTGTACATCCAATCCTTCCCTCCTCCTAGCACCAGGCCCAATTACTTCTGTTTTGTTTACCAGTATCTTCATCAGTACCGTGCAGCAGAAAGCACAATATTCTTAAATGATAATTTTTAGCTGGCAGCATATCTGATTAATGAGGCAAGCCTGAAATTAACTTTTCCTCATGTCACATAGATTTCCCAAGTCAAGTAAAATCCCCCTTGTTATGTTACCCATTAACATCTCCACCACCAATAACCATGTTGAAATATAATGTACGTTTTCCAGAAACAGGCACCCATCCATGTCCTATTATCCTTGTAAATAAAATGTAACATGATTTGATATTAACATAGATAAATTTGCCCATTTAGAAAGCACTTTAGTCAATACAGCATTTTCTGATTGCATGTCTAGGATACATATATACAAATGGGTATATTATATTAAAAATAGTAATAGGTACATCTTGATGACAAAAAATGGAATATGGAGTTAGGCAGAAATCTTTGACATGTAATTATTTTGAATGGCAGCAATGCTGTATACATTTAAAAATAATCAACCATGTAACTAAAGGCAGAAAGCCTTTCCAATTTAAAATTAATTTTCTAAAGGAACTCTGTTCAGCATGTTAAGATTGTTTTCAGAGCACAATAATAAAAATGGTAAGTGCTCCAATTCTGTCCTTTGCCTGGCTATATTTAAGAAAATTCAGTTGGCCCAGACCCGCAGAGCATAACAGCAAGTGTTGAATATTATCATGTAATTAGAGACAAATAAATTAGAAATCTGCTAATGGAAGATGAGCATATAACAGTTAGTGAACCAAAAAATCAGATTTAAAGAGAAAAACTTTATTACATTTACTGATTTGCTTTGTGCCATATGAAAATACTATTATTTTCAAATATGATCCTAACCCAAGAACTGTTGAATGATAGTTAATTTACAAGCTGGAATTAACTAAATATATCAAATGATGAAATTCTAGATTATTTGACCTTTAGAAGTATAGGAAAAAGTTGGCTCTATTGTATAAGACTAAAATATTAAATAAGATTTTACACATAAATCACCTAAGACATTATCTGGCCTATTGTTAGTGCCCAATTAGTATTAGCTATTGATTATTATTATTATTAATCATGCAATTCTGTTTCATGAAACCATAATGTCTTGTTTTCCAGTCTGGTGTGTGAAGTGTACATTTATACAATCTATTTTTAGTTTCATCATTGAGTAAACCTTGACCTTGAGAAAGTTCACAGACATTTTTTCATATATTTTGTTTTATTTATTGTGGAGTATGTAAGTGTAGAGAAAGGTCTTTTTATGCTCCTATAGAACATAACTAAGTCAATGTCTGATGTGTATTAAAATATTCCCTAAAGAAATACTTCCACTTCCATACCACCTTGACTGTTTCTACACAAGAAATGATTGCTTATCATATTTCAGACCTTAAAGAAAAATAACAGCTGTAATATTTTAGAGCCAAGGGGCATTCCCACATCCTGTAAATCTTATCCTGGTGCATTCCTATTCAGTAGATGGCATCCCTTGTATTCCCTCCATGTGAGACTAAGCCAGTGAATGCACAGTGAGTACCAATTGCGTGATAGGCAAAAGCTACTTATGAACCCTATTTGATACGCATGTCAACTGAGGCCCATAGAGTTTAAATGAGATTTTCATATTTTTAGCATAAAAGGAAAATGAAATTTACCATACTAGCATTCTGTAAAAATGTCAGTTGTTAGCCCAGTATGGTGGCTAAATCCTATAATTTCAGCATTCTAGGAGGCTGAGCCAAGAGGAATGAGGTTAAGCATCCTAGTGTCTGATGGATTTTGTAAAATAAAAACAAATAGATGAAAAAGAATGGTTTTTAAAACTCTTAAGCACCCTAGATACATGAGAAATTTTGCAGAATAGAAACAGTTTCATGAACAAAAATTGCTGGTTGAAAATCCGATAAAACTAAGCAAACAAAACCAATATTTCACATAGTTTCTTCCTTGGAACCCAATAATTAGATTACAGATACACAGGTTTTTCTGGAGAATAATTGTTCCAAGGACAATTCTTTGGAATGTTTTCTTTCCCTTTTTCTAATGTATGCATTTCACATTGGCAGATTAAAGTATCTATGATAATAGAACAGAAATTTTTTTCCTTTCAATGTTCAATATTTTTCTGAATAAAAATATTGACTACAAAGTTCTAGATTCAAATATCAACTTTACCACTTGAGTTTTTTTTTTAAAACAAAGAGAGAGAATCTTGTCTTATTTAATTATTACATTACTGCCTGATACAATGTATTTGTGTTCCTTGTCAGTCTCCCTCACTGGGTATCAGCTCCACAAGGGCAGAGACTTTGGTCTGGTATGTTAACTGCTAGATCTCCAGGCTAGTAGATGGGTACTAGCAAAAAGTAGATGCTCAATAAACATTCATTGAGTGCATGAACAAATCAAAGGAGCAAAACTTGAGGTTCTGGTAAGGGTATAAAGGAACAGTCTGAGTTGGAAATAAATCACCTTGGGGCATAAATCACATTTCAAGGGCTAGATCTGGGTTAGATCACCTAGAGAGAGTGCAGGAGAAGGGAGCCCCAAGCAAACTGTAGGGGAATCCCAGCATTTCAAGTTTTGGAGAACTGGGAAGTATCAGCCCAAGGGACTGAGCGGGAGGGGCCTGTGGAGACAGCAGACAAAGGAGAGTTTTTCTCCTAGGCCTGGCAATTCAATCCATGGCCTCTAATACACTGGTCTCAATCTCTCATGTTTAATTTTTTTTACCTATACACATAAAATTCTGGATTTGCAGCCTCTACTTGTGAACAAGCTCACATCCATACTCCATCACACAGCCACTCAGACATTGTCACTTACTTACTCAGGGAGGCATTTTCTCTGACATTGATCCTCAGCCTCACTACAGTGTCCCACTAACAGTTTCACAATTATGTCTTATGGTTTGACTCAGCGTACCGATGTTTTCTCTCATAAGTTAAGTATTTTACACACACACAGCCACATCATCTAATAACGTAAGTCATTTCATTCACTCTGCCATTTTTCACATCCACAAATAGTCACTGATTTACATTCATCACTAACTGGACTCTCATGAAGTTTTTCACACAGACAAAATCAAAATCACCATCTCTCCTTTCTCTGCTAACTTAAGCCACTTAAACCCCTGTGACTCGTGATTACAGACTTTCATGGCCTCCCATGAATGGTTCCACACACACATACCATCACGCAGTGTATCAGACTGCCCTCACCTGCTCCCACATTTCTTCTCAGCTTTCACCATTCCAAGTTTTTGATTTGTAGCCTTTAATAAAAAGTCTTTTACAGGGCCGGGGTTGTAGCTCAGTGCCGCTGCGCCTGCCAACCACAAGGTCCTGAGTTTGATCCCTGGAACCAAACAAAAAAAACAAAACAAACCCCCGCCCAAAAAAAGCCCCAAAAAGTCTTTCACAGAGTTTCACACATAAGCACACAACCAATTTCTCAGATACTGGCTCACTCACTCATTCAGCCTTACCACCTAGCCCACTTCTGATGCATGCAGACACTAATTGCTGCTAGGTTCTCCATACGTCTCACACAATCAGTTGTCCATGCCCTGTGTCAGTCAGGCACACCACTGTTTTCCTCCCAAAGTCAGCTCATAGGCACATGCCCACAACTACAACGTCATAAGTTTCTTACACACTCTGATCACATAGTCACTCAGTGTCTCATTGGCTTGGTTTCATTTTTTTTTCACAAACGTGATTTCTCTTTAGTTTTATGAAATGCTTCATAGACTTATACACTCTTAGACACTGCTCAGTTGTCAAGTTTCTTTCCCATGGTCACTGAGTTCCTGGCTTTCTGCTGCTTGCCTCTCACCAACATTGTTTCTTCTCTCTCCCTCATAGACAATTCTACCACTTGAGTTTTTATAAACAGCTGGATTAGATAAAAATTAATATGCATTTGGAAAAGTTTGGGCCCAGGAGAAAGTCAGCACCCAAGATGAGACACTGCGATTGTGGCTGAAGGCAAATCAGAAGACCCAGGCCTTAAGAGCCAGGCCTTAAATGCCAAGCCTGCTGCCTTCCTGGAGATAAAGAGCAACTCGAGATTAGATTGTCATTAGCACCACCTGGTCCAGTGGGCCGCAATCAACATCAGACACATAGGTTAGTGATCAGCACATCTGAACACATACTCTCTTTGTTTTCCAGGACTGCCTTTATTCTTCCCACAACCCTTGTTTGTTTGTTTGTTTGCTTTTGGTACCAAGGATTGAACTCCAGTCCTTGCACTTGGGCAGCAAGTGGTGAAACCACTGAGCTAAATCTCCAGCCCAACCCAAAACCCTTGTTTTGTGACTCATTTCCCCATTGAATCGATGTTCGTTAATACATGTAATCCTACAAGTTGATTGTAGTCTGACTCGTGTTGTACCAATGCCATGATTTCACTGTATAAATTATCCCAAAGACCCTCAGTGGCCACCCACTTGTGACTTCTAGAAATCCAGCAGCTATTCTCTTTATTTCTAATAAAATTCTCCTGACTTCCTCCCTTGGTCCATGACTTCATTCCCCGATGTTGTGAGCCCATGAACTTGACATATCTGCCATCTAACAGGTTGGGAGTTATATTTTTTCATATCATTACTACCTAGACTACTTCAGGAAATTATTCATTGTTAAGTGGATATTTACTCATTCAATAAAGAAAGGGAAATATTGTGCTAATATTCAGAAAACACTGTGTGCTGGACACTGTAATACTCCTGCCACCCTACAACAGAATTCATGTATTTGTTGATCATTGTCTTGGAGCAAAAGCATTCTCTTTTAGATACATTTGTTTTATGTGAATACAATTTTGAGTGAAATCTCAATTTTAGAGAAGAAATAAATTCTAAGCACTTTCTAGCAGATCAGCAGGCACCCATTTCATCCTCAGAAGCTATCAAGATAAAAAGCTGCAAGTCAATAGCTCAATGTCACTTTCTAAAATTTCTTTTTCATTAAGAAAAAAAATCTAAAGAAAAACAAAAATTGCTCCTAATTTTCACTTTCACACTTCAGGACCAGAGAAGCATCTAAAGTTTCCTTCCCCCATCCTTCTTAGCCCACTTCTAGTTTCTTTTTTCCCTGGCCTCCTTCCTTTTGTATTCATTGGCACCCCCCACTTCCATTCCCTAGGATCTATATTTGCAATTCATTCATATTTACTCGATAGCTTGGATTATCTTTTTTACTTATGCAGGAATTCATGAACATGAAAAGGAATGAGGGATGATCTCTCACTTCTCATAAACACTTCATTATTTGCCTTTGGTATTTGAAGACAACAAAACAAAATAAAGCATATCCTTACAGAGTGTCTCCTCAGTAGTTACTGCCCGTGTTGTCAGTTCCAGACTACCCTCCTGCCTGCGCAGGAAATGTCTAGCAGAGAAACACAAAGAAAAGGAGTTAGCCATTTTTACTCTTCCAGACTTGGAAGACAGTCTAAAATCAACTCAGCTGTCCTTGCTCTCTGGTCAGCTCCCAGGCCAAATGTGCCTCTCCTGTTTGGGGTAGTAGTCTTCCTGAAATCACTTTGGACAGGGAGACCAAGGAGCCAGCCGCAGAATGGAACCCTTCACTTTGCCAAGGCAGCACCTGCCCTTTAAAAGGGAGCTTTTCTTTAGTGAGAATATCCTGTATGCATATCAGCTGGCCTCTCTGTCTTTGCCTGGCACATCCCAGAAACTATTTGCTTCACATTTATCTTCTTTACCTCTATTTTCATTATAACACAATTTAATGAACATATTCATGGTTTGTTTAAAATGCTATTAGTAAAGTGTAGTTTCTTAGACTTGCTTTTTTCTTTTTGTTGTTTTTGCATTTACTACATTAGTTCCACATGCAAAGAAAGTTAAAGTATTAAGCAATTTGTCCTTTAGTAATGACAGATCAAACTTGATGTCTTTGCTGTGACTTGCTCACTTTGTGACTTTAAACAAATAGCATGTGATTCTCTACTTTAATATCCCCCACTGGTAAATGGGGGAAAATAATCCCCTCTTCATTTTAAGAGTAAAAGTGAACATGTTAGGGACTTCCAATTCAGACTGAGTGTCACAGACCCAGTTTTCTCTTCTCTTCTTTGCTAAGCAAAGCATAAATTCTAGAAATAAGGCAGGAAACAACAAAAAGAAAACTCTTAAAATGCAGTAAGAAGAAGGTGAACAAGTGTGGGCTCTCAAGACCAGAAGGACAGCCAACCATCGTGGCATTTTAAGTCTTTCCATCCAGCAGAAGGATACCCAGGCTTGGCATTGCCCCAACCTCATTCTGGCCATGGAAAGGCACCTAGGTAGGCTCATTTCTCCCCTGGATAAAGCAGAGTCCCTGTGTCAACATCAGGTGAGCTTGACACCAACACTGTCAGGAAAGATGCTTTATCAGGAACTCTGTTCACAGTGTTTATAGGGAGAATATTTTTTGTGCCCAGTGGGATTAAAACTTTCCTTTTCCAGTGAGGAATATTTGATGGGAAGATAGAATACGTAGAAGAGCTCTGATCTATACAAGCAATTCCATTTGGGAACCTCTTTGTCCCCATAGTCCTAAGACTGTGCTTCCTCTCTTTGCCCCAGAATTTCCACCTGAGTCCAGAGACAGTGGGCATGGGGCTATAACTAAAGGGAGGAATTTAGTTGCAGCAAATGGCTAGGTAAGGTCTGGGTAGTTCTGCCCATATCTAGAGGCCTTGGAATGCTTGGGCAGAAAAGAAGGATCTAATGCAAGTAAGCTAACTGTCCCTTCCAGGGACAATGGACATCCGGGTGGAGAAGGAATGTATACTTAGGGATCCCACCATACCTTTCCTCATGGGAGGCACCTAGCAGCCCAGGATAAGGATACCTCTCCTCTACCCATAGGCAGCACCAGCAGAAAACAACGGGAGCCCCTTTGGTTTCAGATAAATCAACCATCTCAAACTACACCACAAAGGCTCTAAAAATGAAATTTCATCCAAGATATGTATGCTAAAGATATGTATGCGGAAGAGGGTGGATGCCTGCTGAAGTCAAATATTTAAATAGGGCTCACAGTCTCTAAACAGAACAGACAAAATGTCAAGAAGACAGTGGAAAATCACTCATTCTACCAAGCACCAAGAAAATAATTTAGATGAGAAAAGATAATGAACTTGTGCCCACACCCATGTGAATTAAAGTTTGGAATTACCTGACAAGAATTTTAAAGCCAGAATCATGGAAGCGTTTCAACAATCAATTACAAATTTCCTTGAAATAAACGAAAAAACCAAAATGACAGAAAGGATATAAGAATTATATAAAAAGAACCAAGTGGAAATTATAAGACTGAAAAATACAATAACAGAAATAATAATAAAGTTCACTGAATAAGCTCAGTATTATCAATGAGATGACATGTGAAAAACAACAGTAAATATGAGGGCAGATCGATGCAATTTAGCCAATCTGAACAACAAAGAGAAAATGTACTGAAAAAAATTGAAAAGTTTCAGAGTCCTAGGGTACAATAACACAAAATCATTGCAATTTTTGTATTATTGAAGTATCAAAGGGAAAGCAAAATGAGTGGAGAGGAAAGCTGGAAGAAGTAATCACTGAAAACCTTTCACATTCCAACCTACAGATCCAAGACTTTGAACAAACCCCAAGTAAGACAAACCCCAAAATCTTACCCCAAGTAACACAAAAATTAGCTTTTGAAAAATAAAGACAAAGACAAATCCTTGAACACAACCAAAGAAGAGCAATGTATCATCAACAGGAAGCAGCATTTTAATTGCCAGTGAATTTCTCTTCTATGATCTTGAAACCCAAAAAGAATAGCAGACATGTTCTCAAATGATATTGGAAAATAGCTGCTAATTACAATTCTATAGGCTAAAACTACCTTTCAGGAATGAATGGAAAATAAACAAAATCTCAGTTGAAGAAAATGAAAAGAAGCTGTTCCTAGCTGACCTATTCTTACATATTTGTGAAAGAAAATTCTTGAAACAGAAAAGGAAGGAAACAGAAAAGGAAGGAAAAAGAAAGAATCTTGAAGCATTATGAAGAATTAAGAACACAAGAAAGAGCAAAACTATGAGTCACATAGACTATCTCTTTCCTCATGAATATTAGAAATCATATGAATATTAGAAATTGTAATTAAGGCAAAATTTCAAGTAACATCTGATACTCATGTCTATTTCTTTATTCACTCATTCATCCATTAGTTCATTTCACTTTTGGGGGCTGAACCACGGTCTTTCCACTGAGTTATAGCCTCAACTCTTTTTTAATTTGTTTCTATTTTGAGAAAGGTTCTAGCTAATACTCTAAATTGTGTACGGTGGGCTTGAACTTCTGATTTTCCCTGCCTCTTTCTCCCAGAGTGCTGGCACAAGGCAATTTAAAAGTGGGAAACATAAAAGATTCTAAGTTAAAATGGAGAATTTTCAAATTGGAAAAGGACCAAAAGTTGGAAGGAGCAGAGAAGGATGGGAGAGACAAGGGTCAAAAAATCAAATTAAAATGTGTTATCTACATGATAAATGTAACCATTATGTCCTGAAAACATGTAGTAATAAAAATAAATTAAAAAATAGAAATAAATGATGGTCAGGTTTTTACACATTACTTGAAGAGGTAAAATATTGATAACAGTATGTTATGACAAGATACATATGTACATCTTAATATCCGAAGTATCTACTAAGAAAGCTACACAAAAAGATATATTCATGAACACTATAAATAAATCAAGATAATAATCCTACAAAATGATCAGCTAACACATAAAAAGACAAGAAAAACACATAAAGGAATGAGAACTTGAGGAAGTAAGCAAAAAGTAAACAACAGGGCCGGGATTTAGCTCAGTGGTTTCGCCGCCTGCTGCGCAAGTGCAAGGATCCGAGTTCGATCCTTGGTAGCAAAAAAAAAAAAAAAAAAAAAAAAAAAGAAAACCCACAAAAACACAAAATACAAACAAACAAAAAAGTAAATAACAAAATGAGACATCTGAGTGCCACCATATCAGAAATTATCTAAAATGTAAATGGTCTAAATATACTGAAAAAAAATCATCAGAGTGAATAACATATGCAACCCAAATAAAATCTGCTCATACAAAACTAATATAGAATTCAATAACTTATGTAGCACGAAAATAAAAAGTAGAAAAATGTTTTATGCAGACATTGACTTAAACAACAATTTCTAAAATATTATCTGATACAATAGAATGCAGAGCAAAAAACTTACAAGACACTATGAGTGGATGACAAAATGACAAAAGATGATTAAGAAAGCATAAGAATCCTAAAGCTAATTAACAGCAGAATCTCAAAATACACGAAGCAATGATGAAAACAGCTAAAAGTAAAATCAGACAAATAAAAAGTAATTGTTGGAAATTTCAACTTCCTTCCACCCCCACAATTGATACAAATGCTAGAAAGAAAATCATCAAGAATAAAAAAGAATCTGAAGAATACATTCAACCAAAAGAATATATCTGATGTGCATAGAACACACTTATCCAGAGATAATAGAATCACTTTAAGAAGATTAACTATGAATTTTTATTTTTATTTATTTATTTATTTTTGGGGTACCAGGGATCGAACTCAGGACCTTGCACTTGTGAGGCAGGTGCCGGAACCACTGAGCTAAATCCCTGGCCCTCACTATGCATTTTTAGTAATCAAACAGGTATGATTATAAAGGACATACAGTCATACAGGTCAGTGGGACAGAATAGAGAAATCAGAAGTAGACCCATGAATGTGTTCAACACATTTTTGACAAAAGAACACATGCAACTCAGTAGAATGTGTATTCTTTCTGACAGTGTTGGAGCCTTTGTATATCTAAATGGGCATTCGTAAGGCTTCAACCCAAATCTCACATCATGTTCCAAAAATCAACCCAAAACAAACAAGGTTCTTAAGTTTAAAATGTAATGCTATGAATTTTTTAGAAAAAAAAAAAAAGAGGAAAATCTTAAATCTTTGTAACTTACCTCTGGGCAAAGAATTTGAAGATTTTATACGAAAAAAATTCAAAAAACAAAACAAATGATTCGCAAAACAAACTTTTAATATATTGAAACTCATCAAAATTAAAAACAAAAATAAAAAATTTTAAAAATACTTTATATAAACAAGTGTGAAGAAAATGAAAAGAAAAACAGAATGGGTGATAATATTTGCAAATGACAAAGTAATACTTTTTAAAAGTATATAATATCAAATGTAAACAACAACAAAAACAAACTACTCAGAAAGCACACGAACAGATATTTTCCTATAATGGATGGACAGATGGCAAAAAAATCACATAAACAGATGTGTCATACCATTCATTAGCCATCAGGAAAGTGCAAAATAGCACCATCATAACATATCAATACACCAATAACTAAAATAAATAAGTACAAATGCCAAACCAAATGCTAGTGTAGATGCAAAGAAACTAGATCAGTCACATAATGCAAGTAAAATGATAAAGCTACTCTGGAAAATATGCCAGCATTTTCTCCTGAGAATAAGCATGCCATAATCACATATCCCAAAAATAACACACCTAGGTGCTTATCCCTCTATAATGAATATACGTCACACACACACCTCAAAAAAACTGCAGTGAAAAAATGGTTTTAGTAACTTTATTTGTAATAGCCAAAGATTGAAATCAGTTAATTTGTCTGTTAGTAGATGAATATTTACACAAACTGTTTGTCTTAGTCACTTTTACATCACTGAGACACAATACCCAATGCTCACAACTTAAAAGAGGAGAGGTGCATTTTTGCCCAAAATGGGCAAAAATGGGCAGCTAATTCCAGTGCAGAAATAGGATGGCAGAGGGGTATGGTTGAGGAAAAGGTGCTTGAGTCATGCCAACCAGGAAGCAGAGAGAGAGAAGGGAGGAGCTTCAGTCAATAATATATCCTTCTTACAACCTTGTAATCTCAGTATGCAGGAGGCAGAGGCAGGAAGATTGCTATGAGTTTTGAGCACAGCTTGGGCTGCAGAATCAGTTCAAGGCCAGCATGAACTACAAGATGAGACCCTGTTTCACTCTCTATCCAAAAAAATCCACTCCCCCAGTGACCTATGTCCAATGAGGCCCTAATTCTTAATGGTACATTCATGAGTGAGCTCATTGAAGGATGAATCCACTAATAGCGTAATACACCCAGGATAAAATCATCTTCCATACACATGAGGATTTGGGGGCATTTTAGATCTAATTTATAACATTGGGCCTATGGCCAACAGAAGACTCATGCCCGTATGTTATGTAAAATGCATTTAGTCCATCTCTGAGAGTTGCCAATGTCTTAACAGTTCCAGCACTGCTAAGAAGTCCAAGTGTAATGTCTCCTGAGAACCAACTCAAACTCTTAGCTGTGAGCTTCAGGAAAAATTAAAAAGAAAGTTAAATATTTCCAACCTACAAGGGCACCAGGTAAACATTCTCATTTTAAAAGGGAGAAATTGGGAAATATAAAAGAATCAGGCTAAAGGAAGACCAAATCACACAATGGCAAACATTAAATCATGGACTTCCATGTCAACCACCTTAGGCAAGTTGTGGTGAAATGTGAGCCGAAAAGGTTTGGGCTGGTTGCTGACCTTACTGGTTGCAGCACTTATGGCCTCTCACCTAAGGTAGATCCACTCAATGCCTGTGATTTTCTTCAGAAGATGTTCCATGTTCCTGGTATCTCCAACTTCCTGGGTTCTGCCCTGAAATTTCATCTTTACTCTCTCACCTTCATGAACTGTGCTTTCAGGTGCACAGTGCCTAGCCTCATAGCAATTCCTCTAAAATCTGAGTAGAAACCCTCTAGCCTCACAAAGTAACAGGAGATCTGCAAGCTTGTAAAATCAGTAACATGTGGATGATGCTAAGGTCTTCAGACAGCTTGAGCAGCAGCCAGATCTCCTTTGATTATGGCTGCCATGGCCTTTGAGTGCTTGGATGGCTGAGCACTGTGAAAAGAATCCTGGCAATCCAATTTCTAAACAGCACTCTGCAGAAAGGGACCGAGGGACTCTCTTCTCAAATGAAAGTAGTGCACCTTGAGTCTGCAAAGGGTGATGTCTTTTTGATTCATGATATATCCTCAAGCTATCTTTCCTATTGTCCTGATTACAATTACTTGGTTTCTTTTTAATACCAATCTTCTCAGTAACCATGTTTTCCATGGCCCCAACTTTGCAAGTACTTTCTTTCAGATAAAACTGCAACTTTCTGCCTTTGATTTTTGCTCCTGATTTTTGTTGTAGATCTGGCTAAAAGGAGCCAGCAATATTCATGCCACACCCTGAATATTGAGCTGCTTTGAAGTTTCCTTTGACAGATTAATTTGTTCACCATTCTTAATCTCAAAATTTTTATGGTGTATCAGGACATATGCAAAATGTAGAAAAATTTTCAGCCACAGCATAACATACATGGCCTAGTCCAATTGCCAAGGATGTACTTGTTCCCAACTGAAACCACCTGAGCCCGGTCTTCATTGTCCTAATTTCCATGAACGTTTTGGTCTTCTAGGCTCTGACCACAATCTCCCATTAAGATGGGATTACATCATTCTAAGGATTCTCTAGCTGGTATCTCCAAACTTTTCCAAACTCTTCCAACAAATCATATCCAAATGCTTCAGAATCACATGGTCACATATAGTCACAGCAGTGACTGCATTCCTACTCCCCAAATCTGTCTTATTTAGCTTTACCATTACTGAGACTTAATACCCAACACCCATAATTGAAATGAGGATAGATGTATTTTGTCTCACAGTTTCAGTTCATGGTCAGCAGGCTTCAGTGCAGAAACAGGATGGCAGAGGGACATTGTGGTGAAAAAAGTGCTCAATCTGTGGTAGCCAAAAAGCAGAAGAAGGGAGGAAGTGCGGACAAGAATGTATCATCCAAGGCACACTCCTAGTAAACCACTTCCACCGAGGCTCCACCACCTACTAGCATATTGAGCTACATAACTCATTCCTTAATGGATGAATTCCCTAATGAACACAGCAACCCCAAGATCCAGTCATCTTCTACACATGTGAGAAATTGGGGGGAAATTTTAGATCAAAACCATAACACTATGGTACATACAGGGAGTACTGCCCCAAAACAAACATCAATGAATCAATAATGGACACAACACTTTGCATGCATTTTTAGGGAACATTTTATTTAAATCTTAAACGTTTGGATACAGCCAGATTTAATTTATGTAAATTTTTGTTTTTGTACCGGGGATCGAACTTGGGTCCTTGCGCTTGCACAGCAGGCAGCGAAACCACTGAGCTAAATCCCCGGCCCCAATGTAGTATTTTTTAAATGATACAACTTTGAAACACAGATTAGTGGTTGCCAGATATTATGGTTGGCCAGGAGGGGAGATGGTATGGGATAGTTAGACAGCATGAAGTATCCTGTGGTGATAGAAGTTTACAATGATGGTGAATATACAGCTGACTCAGGTGGCAAAATTGTTCAAAGCTCAATACACACTAGAACAAGCAAAACTAGAAAAATGTAAATAAGATAAATAGAATGTACCAATATTATTATTGTTGTTGTTTTGATATTATACTATAAGTTTGTAAAGTGTTATCATTAGTGAGACTGGACAAATTGCCTTAGGCCTAATTTCCTGTTAGTTCTCAAAATTACATGTAGATCAAAAGTATCTTACTATGAGTTTCATTTTAAAATAAATAAAAGTTTTAAGAAGATATTTTAAGCAAATAGTTTACACACATCAGAGCCTTTAAAAAGCAAACTACAATCATGCTCTTTATCCTTATTATTTTCCTGCTCAACAGAAATTTCTCTGCCTTATTCCATTTCATCCTTTATATAAGCATGCATGCATTCACTTATTTATTCAGTGAACAATTCCAGTCAACAAACTGTTATAAATTGTACAATTTTCCAGTTAAGAAATCTAAAATGAAACAAGAAAAATACTTGTAGAAAAAAATCACAGCAAATATTCTAATTCTGAAATGTCTAACATAACATTTTGGCCTTATGTAATGCTATTACTACAAAGAGTTGCTTTTCACTTTTTCACAGTGCATTATTCAGATCAGCATTATGTTTTGGCATTCACATAAAATACTTATGGGACATTCTAGTGTTTGTTTGTAGAACTCTAGCCATTATCAGAAACTTGTATTTTTCTGATCAGTTTTTAAATATTATATTTTTCTCAATTATTTGCGGAACAAATCACATTATATATTTTCTCAACCTGAATTCCTAGTAAACTACCCTGAAACATGTTTAACAATCTCAGGCACTTACTATTTTTTTAGCTCAGTACCTTCATTTATGTTAGAGTTTTTATTAGTAGAGTCAGTAAATAATGCATTGTCCTTTGAAAATGTTACAATATGTGTTCCTCATCAATAATGTACTATGAGAAATCCATTTTTATGATTTAAATTTTAAAACCCATTTATTATTGACCAATTTTGGAAAAAAAATCAGATTATGTTTTAGTTGAATTGTCAAATGCTCACATAATACCTATCCTGGGCCCCTGCATATTCAAATGGCAGAACAAATGCTAGATCAGCAGTGCTAGTATGCAAATTTTTTCAAATTCAAAATCTTGAATTTTAAGCATATACTACTTTAGTTATCATCTTCCTTTAATAATTTTAATATTGTTTTTATATTTTCTTTTTGTGAGGCTAACAAAAATGCAAACACAGTATGTACATAAGTGTGCATAGGTGAAACATAACAAACTCTGTGTATTATGGCTTATGTCTAGATCCCCCAAAGCCTAATGCAGTCATAGGTGGAGCTTTTCACAGGGGGTTGGTTCTAGAATGTATGATGCTTGGGTCAAGGGTGTTTGATTACTAAATTAGTCCACTGATTGGTTTGGCATAGTTCTGGATAGGATTAAGGATGCCCCACCCTGGATGTGAGTGCTACTAGCCCATTTGATGTGTAGCCTGGATAAGATATAAGGCACAGAAATAGAGCTGATTGGATCATTGCTTGCTGATGATTCACTAGTTTGCTGCTTTTCTGCCTTCTGTCTACCACAGACTGTTTCTTCTCTGTGATGCCCCTCTGCCATGAAAACCTGCCTTGGAGACAGCCAACTATAAATTGAAATTGAACTAAGTAAACCTTTGCTAATTTAACTTTGAGTGTTGGGTATTTTGTCTCAGCAATGAGAAAAAGTAACTAAGACACTGTATATCTTTGGTTTATTGCTTTCCGGAGAAATCACATACATAAGTTCTCCTAATATATGAGGCATTGATTTACTGCACAGCTTAACTCAAATTTCAAAAAAAGAAAGTGCACATTGTCATTTTAAGAGAATTATTTGAAATAAATGCTTAGAATTAATATTGCAAACAAAATTTAGACAATAGTCTTACTTACCCCAAAAATGTAAGAGATAATGCCAGATAGCTTAATATTTATGATTATCCATGACATGCATGATACATTCCAAAAATTAGTTCATTGAAATAATACCCCAGAAGTTTGTGCAGTTCAATATGCAAACCTGCAGCCAGTTCCAGCACCTGGAAGGAAGCTCCCCACCTCCAGCCCAGGCTCCTAGGGCAGAGAAGCTGAGCCAGTCCCAGCACCCGGAAGGAAGCTCCCCCACTGCCATCCCAAGCTACTGGAACAGAGAAGCTAAGCCAGTCCCAGAACCTGGAAGGAAGCACCCTCTCTGCCATCCAAGCTCCTAGGGCAGAGAAGGTGAGCTATGTGGGCGCCAGAAGCACCTCCTCCTATGGAAATGCGAAGACATGTAAACAAGTCTCAAAAACAGACTTCTGGATCACCTACAGCAACCCCAAAGAGAAACGAGATGGAACAATCTGATACTCAACCACCTGGACTCTCTGAACTGGCAACAAAGGAGGATCTGGGAAAAATGAAATGAGAAATAATTACTCAGATAACAGCAAAGAATTTGCTCATGGTGCAAGACATGATTAATAAATCTAGAGAGGACATAGATAAAAAAAATAGAGGATCTGAGGAACATGATGGAATCCTAACATAGGAAACAAATGGAATCCATAAAACAGATACAAACAGATTTCCAAGAGATTAAAAACTCCATCGAATGTCGGTGCAGCAGAATGAACCAATGTGAGGACAGAATTTCACATATAGAAGGTAAGATTGCAATTAGTGACCAGGAAAAGAAAAATTGCTTCAAAATTGTAAGGGAACATGAGAAATCAATCCAGCAGCTGCTAGACAATGCAAAGAAGAATAACATAAGACTGACTGGAGTCAATGAAGAAAGAGGAGAGAGTGCAGATGACATAAAAAATCTGTTTACACAAGTGATGACAGAAAACTTCCCAAGGAGGGGAAAAGAACTTGACATACAGAGGGGTGAGGCATATAGGAGTCCAGCTAGCCTTAATAAAAAAAAAAAATCTACACATAGGCATATAATAGTGACTATTCCAGAAATCCAACAGAAGAACAAAATTCTACAAGCAGTGAGAGAAAAGAAACAAATCACATACAAAGGAAAACCCATCAGAATCACAGCAGACTTCTCAGTGCAAACCCTCAAGGCAAGAAGAGCTTGGAGTGATGTATTTCAAGCACTAAAGGAAAACAGCCTCCAACCCAGATTGATGTACACTGCAAAACTATCTTTCAAAATTGATGGAGAAATAAGATACTTTCATGATAAAGAGCACCTCAGGAACTTCATGAATACCAAACCAGCACTCCAAAAAATTTTAGACAATACCCTAGGAAAAGACAATGAGGATCACAACCCCAGAAAACCCAGCAGAATGAATCCATTGGGCATGACAAATTAAAGGCAAAGGGGGAGAATCCAACAAAAAGAAAAAGTCATGTCAAGGCTTTTAAAACTTTTATCTTCATCTCCCTAATGAGTGCATAATTCAATCTTATTATTGTACTGATTAGTATTTTTCTGATTCTAGAGTTGCACACCATTCCTTGTGCTATACTGGCTATTTATCATCTCCTTATGTCTACATTTTAATTGAGTTGTCTATTAATGAGCTCTAAGAATTCTTTATATATTCTGGTCATAGGTTATATGCATTGTAAATATGGTCTGTTTAAGGACTACTTTTCATTTTAATGATGTCATTAAAGGTTCTAAATTTTGATGGAATCCCATCTATCAATTTTTTTCTTTTATACATCATGTTTTTTGTATCCTAGGTAGTTCTTGCCTACCCTGAATTCATACATATTTTCCCTTATAATTTCTTCTTAAAGTTTTATACTTTTAGGCTTTCTTATTTAGGTTCATAGATCCCTTCAAGTTATTTTCATGTATGGAAAGAAAGAGTTGAGGTTAATTTTTTATATATGGATACCAGGTGTTCTAGTGCCATTTGCTGAAAACACTATCTCTTCCTCAGCTCTTGAATATTCTATAAAATGCCAATGTGAAATAATCTTTCAAAACTCAGTGGACCATATATGTGTGGTTCTATTTCTAGATTCTCTGTTTTATTCCACTGATCTATATGTCTTTCCTTACATCAACACTGCCTGGATTGCTGTAGCTTTAGAAGAAGTCTTGAAATTAGGTTCTAAATGTCTTCCAACACTGTTTTTGTTTTTGTTTTTGTTCTTAACTTTTCTAGGTCCTTTGTACTCCTACATAACTTTTAAATTTCAATATCCAGTTCTTCATTTATAGCAAGTATACACAGACCTGAATTTTTATATATACCTTGTGTTTTCCAATCCTGCTAAATTCAAGTACAAGTTCTAGGGGCTCCTAGAGATTTCTTCATATTTTCTCTGTAGATGATCATTTCATCTACACATAAAGATTTTGCTTCTGCCCTGCCAATCCTATCCTAGTTGTGCCATTTTATTGCCAGACTATTTTGGTGGGGACTAGGTTTCAAAGTTTAATGGACAGATAAAGAATAAGCATATTTGCCCTTGTTTCCCACCTTAAGGAGAAAGCATTGTATCTTCTCCATTTATATAAGGCATTCTAGCTGGAAGTATGAAGTACATGTCTTTAATCTGTTGAGAAGTTTCTGTTCTTTTTTTTTTCCCCAGTAACTTTATTGGTACATTTTAGGTACAAAACAGAGTCACATTCATCATTGGGATCTTGTACCATCACATGAGTCTCTTGGTTCTTTTTTTTTTCCCCCTTCCCTTGCCCTCCTTTCACCCCCTCCACCACTCCCCATTTGCAAAGGCCTTGTTTCCATATTTTTCCTCTTCTCATATTTTTTCCTTTCTCTTATTTCCCTTCCTTTACACCTCCCAATTCCCCTGGTCTTTTAGACCTTTTCTTCCTGTTACACAATATCAGTTATGTATTTTTCAAATTACAATATTAAGATCTAGGAGACATTACCACAGATTTTACAGAATTTAAAAGGATATAGAAAGCATATTACAAAAATCTTTTTTGAAATAATCTTGACAACTTCTAAGAAGTAACTTAGAAGACAAATTAATGAAACTAACTCTGGAGGAAATAAAAAATTTGAATAGAATCTATTTAAAGAAAGTATATTCCTAGCTTGAAAATCTACCTATATGCCAACAGCAGTACCATAAACATTTTAACTGACAAATTATATCAAACATTTAAAGCAGAAAAAAGAAGGAACATTTCTCACCTCATTTTAGGAAATCGACATTGTACTAATCCTAAAACTAGATAAAGATAATAGAAGAAAAAGTATGAACATAGATAGAAATTTTTTTAACAAAACAAAATCTTAGAAGTCAGATCTGGCAGTATGTAGAAAGTGGTTTTATTATAGGGATGGCAGTGTTGGTTCAGCATTGGAAGATCCACCCCCCGAAAGTAATCATTTTAACAGCGGAAAGGAGAAAGCCATATGATCCTATCATTAGTTGGAGGAAGAGTATTGGACTAAATTCTACAGCTGTTCATTGTAAAAGCTATCAGGAGAGTAGAAGTAGAACAGAAACTTCTCAACAGATCAAAGACATGTACTCCATACTTCCAACAAAAACTCGTTCTAAGAATGGAGATGATACAATGCTTTCTCCCTAAAGTGAGGAACAAGGGCATACATGCCTACTCTTCATCTGTCCATTAAACTTTGAAACCTACTCCCCACCAAAATAGTCTGGCAATAAAATGACACAACTAGGTTAGGATTGGCAGGGCAGAAACAAAATCTTTATATGTAGATGAAATGATCATCTACAGAGAAAATATGAAGAAATCTCTAGGAGCCCCTAGAACTTGTACTTGAATTTAGCAGGATTGGAAAACACAAGGTATATATAAAAATTCAGGTCTGTGTATACTTGCTATAAATGAAGAACTGGATATTGAAATTTAAAAGTTATGTAGGAGTGCAAAGGACCCAGAAAAGCCAAAAACAAAAATAAAAACCATGTTGGAAGATGTTCAGCACCAAATTTTAAAACTTCTTCTAAAGCTACAGTAATCAAGGCAGTGTTGATGTAAGGAAAGACATATAGATCATTTGAATAAAACAGAGAATCTAGAAATAGAACCACACATATATGGTCCACTGAGTTTTGAAAGATTATTTAACATTAGCATTTTATAGAATATAAACTTGATTCAAGAGCCGAGGAACAGATAGTGTCTTCAGCAAATGGCACTAGAACACCTGGTATCTATATATAAAAAATTAACCTCAACCCTTTTTTTCCCTACATAAAAATAACTTGAAGGGATCTATGAACCTAAATAAGAAAGCCTAAAAGTATAAAACTTTAAGAAGAAATTATAAGGGAAAATATGTATGAATTCAGGGTAGGCAAGAACTACCTAGGATACAAAAAACATGATGTATAAAAGAAAAAAAATGATAAATGAGATTCCATCAAAATTTAGAAATTTATATGACATCATTAAGAAAATGAAAAGTAGTCCTTAAACAGACCATATTTACAATGCATATAACCTATGACCAGAATATATAAAGAATTCTTAGAGCTCATTAATAGACAACCCAATTAAAATGTAGACATAAGAAGATGATAAATAGCCAGTATAGCACAAGGAATGGTGTGCAACTCTAGAATCAGAAAAATACTAATCAGTACAATAATAAGATTGAATTATACACTCATTAGGGAGACGAAGTCAAAAGTTATAAAAGCCTTGACATGACTTTTTCTTTTTGTTGGATTCTCCCCCTTTGCCTTTAATTTGTCATGCCCAATGGATTCATTCTGCTGGGTTTCCTGGGGTTGTGATCCTCATTGTCTTTTCCTAGGGTATTGTCTAAAATATTTTGGAGTGCTGGTTTGGTATTCATGAAGTTCCTGAGGTGCTCTTTATCATGAAAGTATCTTATTTCTCCATCAATTTTGAAATATAGTTTTGCAGGGTATATTAATCTGGGTTGGAGGCTTTTTTTCCTTAGGGCTTGAAATATATCACTCCATGCTCTTCTTGCTTGAAGATTTACAGTGAGAAGTCTGCTGTGTTTCTGATGGGCTTTCCTTTGTATGTGATTTGTGTCTTTTCTCTCACTCCTTATAGAATTTTATTCTTCTGTTGAGTTTCTGGAATACTAACTATTATATGTCTGTGTGTAGATTTTTTTTTTTTTTATTAAGGCTAGCTGGACTCCTATATGCCTCACTTATCTGTATGTGACATTCTTTTCCCCTCCTTGGGAAGTTTTCTGTCATCACTTGTGTGAACAGATTTTTTATGTCATCTGCATTCTCTTCTCTTTCTTCATTGACTCCAGTCAGTCTTATGTTATTCTTCTTTGCATTGTCTATGAGCTGCTAGATTGATTTCTCATGTTCCCTTACAATTTTAAAGCAATTTTTCTTTTCCTCCTCACTAATTGCAATCTTTTCTTCTATATGTGAAATTCTATCCTTACATTGGTTCATTCTGCTGTGCAGACTTTTGATGGAGTTTTTAATCTCTTGGAAAGCTTTTTGTATCTATTTTATGGATTCCATTTGTTTCCTATGTTGGGATTCCATCATGTTCCTCAGATCCTCTATTTTTTTATCTGTGTCCTCTCTAGATTTATTAATCATGTCTTGCACCATGAGCAAAATCTTTGCTGTTATCTGAGTAATTATTTCTGATTTCATTTTTCCCAGATCCTCTTTTGCTGCCAGTTCAGAGAGTCCAGGTGGTTGAGTATCAGATTGTTCCATCTCGTTTCTCTTTGGGGTTGCTTTAGGTGATCTGGAAGTCTGTTTTTGAGGCTTGTTTACGTGTCTTCTCATTTACCTGGGGGTGAGTTGCTTCTGGTGCCCACGCGGCTCACCTTCTCTGCCCTAGGAGATTGGGATGGCAGAGGGGAACCTTCCTTCCAGGTGCTGGGAATGGCTGAGCTTCACTCGAGAAGTTTCTGTTCTACTTCTAGTCTGCTGATAGCTTTTACCATGAACAGCTGTAGAATTTAGTCCAATACTTTTTCTCCAACTAGTGACAGGATCATATGGCTTTTTTCTTTTCTTTGTTTAAATGATGACTTTTGGGGGTGGATCTTTCAATGCTGAACCAACACTGCCATCCCTATAACAAAACTACTTTCTACATCCTGCCAGTTTTGACTTCCAATAGTTTGTTTTGTTAAACAAATTTCTATCTATGTTCATACTTTTTCTTCTATTATCTTTATCCAGTTTTAGGATTAGCACAATGTTGAGTTCCTAAAATGAGGGGAGAAGTGTTCCTTCTTTTTTCTGCTTTAAATGTTTGATATAATTTATCAGTTAAAATGTTTATGATCCTGCTGTTGTCATATATGTAGGTTTTCACGCTAGGAATATATTTTCTTTAATAGGTGCTATTCAAATTTTTTATTTCCTCCAGAGTTAGTTTCATTAACTTGTCCTCCAAGGTACTTCTTAAAAGTTGTCAAATTTATTTCAAAAAAAGGTTTTTGTAATATGCTTTCTATATCCTTTTAAATTCTGTAAAATCTGTGGTAATGTCTCCTAGATCTTAATATTGTAATTTGAAAAATACATAACTGATATTGTGTAACAGGAAGAAAAGGTCTAAAAGACCAGGGGAATTGGGAGGTGTAAAGGAAGGGAAATAAGAGAAATGAAAAAATATGAGAAGAGGAAAAATATGGAAACAAGGCCTTTGCAAATAGGGAAGTGTGGAGGGGGTGAAGGGAGGGCAAGGGAAGGGGAAAAAAAATAAGAACCAAGATACTCATGTAAAGGTGCAAGATCCCAATGATGAATGTAACTGTATTTTATACCAAAAATGTACCAATAAACTTAATGGGGAAAAATATGCAAGTCTTTCTTTTCTGGAATTAGACCACCTAGCATCAAAATTAAGATCATGAATTCACTACTTGTCTTTTTGTGAGAGCATTTTAATCTTGTATGTCTCAGTCTCCTCATCTGCAAAATATAAATGCAATAGATAATGATAGTACCCTTCTAATGGGTTTCTACACAGATAAAGTATGATCATATAGAGATATGAAATGATTACCATAGGCATCATCAGCACTCAGTACATATTAGATATCATTAGTTTCCTCCTAAATTCTCACACCACTTGGGCAGAGAAGTGAATATTATTTGCAAATTATCAAAGAATATTTTTGAAGCTAAGAGACATCAAATCATTTGCCCAAGATCAAAAATAAAACAGCAGAGCCAGCCCTCAAACACAGGTGTGTTGAGCTCCAACGTTTAATCTCTTTTCAGTCTGGCCCTGTCTTCACCTGGATTTGATCAGGTGGAAAACAAAAACAAACAAAAACTTCACATTCTATGTACCAACTGCTTGGAGTGATGCTAGATCCATCCCACAGCTAAATACAAACTATGAAAAGCACAAGCTGTTCTTGGTAACACCATTGTTCTTTTGATTTTCAAGTATTTTTGATCTGCTTTACATACATTTATTATTGAACATTTTCAATTGAAGAGGTGTTAGTGGTTCAGGCCAATAAGCTTAAGTGACTGCTTCAGGTGAGAATAATTTTCCAGCATTGACCAAACCAGGTATCAGAGAGAAGGAAGATCTCTAATTCACAGGGAAAAGCAAAAAACAAAATGGATTGATTACTCTTCATGAATACTCTGCCCTGACAATAGATTCTTGTATCAATCTGGATTCTGAAAGGATTATGGGGTTTTTGAAAGTAAACCTATATAGGAATCAGCTAGATTCCTTAGATTCTGAATCTTCTTGTCTTGGTAGGACTGAGGACTCTCCATGTTTAGGGACACTTTGGGTAATATGATAATGCTGTAGATAGAACACTTTGTCTGCTCTCTTGATGGTGCTAAAATTTGAAGTGATACTGGCAGGTTTCAACACCCGTATCCATAGTATTTAGCTGCCCCCAATCCTTTGTCCTTTATTGACAGCTCTCATTTTTGAAACAAATTTGTTTGCTTAGCCTCTAATTGTAAGGATTTTCCTTTACATGTCATCATAATGTTTCATTGAAAAATAATCTCTATTTTGTATCTAAAATGTTACTTTAGATTCTATCATTTATTTAAATTTTAAAATTAATGTGAATTGAAGATATTTTATAACAGTCAATTTTTAAATATGTGAGGCATAAACAGGGACTTTAACTTTTATGTAATCAGAAAATTTTATATACCAGCTATTTACCTTATTGAGAACTCAATAAATATTTTTTATGTGCAAGTTCATAACATAGCTACTAGATAATATATAGTCCTTGTGGGAGATTTTCAAGATGTGTGCATAATTTTTCTGTATTTCACATGCCTTAAAAATTCTAACCCTTTTCTTTGGACATCAGATTCTCTATAGGTCCCTTAGAAGGTGATGTTCAAGCTTTACATATTCCAACAGTGACTATAAGAAAGACAAGGTAGCATGACTATACACTCCATTGTGTTCCCATACATTGCAAAGTCATTTCTCAGAGTTCCTGTGTCAATAATGTGAAAGGTTATTAATGCTCATATTATCCAAAAAATTTTTATTTTGTATTCTACATCTGAAAGCTCACTTAATGGAATTAGAATGAGAAGTTAACAGTGGCATCACCTTATTTATGAAGCTGACAACACTGTTGATGCTACCTGCATCAATATTCTGTGGTTCAATGCAGAGCCCCAGGGTTAGGGATACTGTTTTAAGCCTTTCTAATCTATTCTTCTCTTTGCTCCTTTGCTGGAATGCTTTAGCAACCTGCATTGAAAACCTTGCAAAGAGTACTTTCTGTAACTGAAACTCTTAGCTAGTTTCAGGCATTGGAATATTGGCTGCACTAATGAGGATGAGTATTCCTAGAGTCATAGGTCTGGACTGGGAGTGGAGCCTGAGACAAGGATTCATGTGAAAGTGGTTTGTTGAAAGAATGTTCATAGAAGAAATACATAGAGAGAGAAGAGGTAAAGATAGAAAAACAACCTGGGTAAGGATGTGTTTTTCTGTTTCCAGTCTCAACCTCATATATTTTAGAATATACATTTATATCAGAGGAATCTATTGGAGGCAAGAAGTTCAGCCAGGTATATTACATCTGACACTTCTGGACTACGGTGTAACTTAGGGATGTAGGGTGTATAACTTTTCAGTATCAGTGACACCTCTGAACAAAGTGATGTTCTGGTGAAGGGGGGTAAAATTTTTAGCCATTAGCAGTGAACTCTAAAGGAAGCTTGATGATAGAATGGTATCCTAATAAAACACATAAGGGTATGGAACTGAAAACATCTGATTTACTCAGAAATAGGAACTTATAGAGTTCTTTATCTCCGGACTTCCTGAATACAAGAAAAAGAATTGAAGAAAGATGATTAAAACTATAAAAGAAAATATCTAAATACAAACTATATCTCTTATACTGGGCTTAAAATGCCAAATGCAGAAATTTCTTATTCTGTAGTATTACAGAATTCTGTAATACTACAGAATAAGAATTATTTTTGTAGTATTGTTAATGGTCACACAATAAGTTTGAAGTCTTCATCTGTAATTTTGGTATAATGTCTCAACACTAGTGCAAAGCTTACATTTTAGAATCTGTTCTTTCAGTAAAAACTGAAAAATGATCACTATGAGTTTCATATAAATATATAACTGTCTCTACAGTTCTGAGGTTTGTCTCTTTGAGTAGCATCTTTTGTTTTCTCAGCCCCAAGACTTTTTATGTCATTGAAAGGATAATAGTTGAACAGATAATATATACTAGAGTAAGAATAAACTGCTAGAGCAGAAAAATATTTTGAATAAGTCATATCCACTTCATATACAGAAAACTGCCTATGATCCACATCAGTGTGGAATTTTATGATTTAACATTCTTTAAAAAGACTCTGCTTGTCAACTATAAGACTAGTTGTGGTATATGTAACCCTGTTGTCCACCAACTATGGCTTTCATCTACTTCTGAGTCCATTGGGAAGAATTTAGTTCCTTCCTTCTAAATATCAGGTGTCTGGCAACATGATTCTATTTTCAGTAATACATATAACCACAAATTATATGTATCATCCCAGGTGAAAATATTTAATTGTTGACGATTAACTCTCCAAATCATTCTTCTCCTGAAACAACATTTGTGGAAGCCCAGAGTCAGGAGGAAGCAGTCAGGGACACTGAGATAAAGTGAAGGGAAACTTGGTCTGGAAGTCACTCAGACTAACAACTAATGTTGTACAAACAAACTGTCCATTATGAGATGACATTGACACTTCAAGTTATTTGAAAACCAAATATTACCTAGGCCAGTGATAGAAACCTTTTAGAAGGTAATTGCCCAAACCTCAAATACATTTATTTATTCCAAAGTGCCAACACCACAATTAAACCTGAATATTGAGGTTTTAGTTTCAAAAAAAATCTTATATAGTAATATTTTGGCCTTAAAAGAAAAAAGAATAACACAAGTGCCATAGTTTCACCACCACTGACCTAGGCTATCTTTCTTTACCAAGTGCAGAAACTGAGGCACTCTAGATCCTTTAAGACATAAAAGAGCCCTGAGTATTATAACACTTTCACAGAAGAGTAAGTAAAGCTCCTAGAAGTTACATGGTTTCTTTTTGTACCAGAGATCAAACTCAGGACCTTGCGCTTGTGAGGCAGGCAGCGGAATCACTGAGCTAAGTCCCCAGCTGAGAGCTACATGGTTTTATAGAAAACTGATGGAGTAGGTGGAAAAAGTAAGATTTAAATTTAATGTTGTTTGAGTCCAAGCCCATTCTCTGCCACTTGTAGGATGGAAACAAAAGGTCATCTGCATTATCTCTTGAAGTGGATTTGGCAATATGATAATCACATATTAGTGTTTGGAGGGCTGCTACCAAAGATTCAAAAACATTTGATCCTCATAATACCAGAAATGCCAATGATTTATCCTGAATGACATTTTGAAAAAAATCAGATTTTTTAAGTAGGGAAATGCAATAATCAATGCTCTACAATTCTACACAGTTAAATATTTTGGAGTTCAAACACAGTTCAAATCTACATGAAAGAGTTTAGAATAAAAATAATAGCAAAATATTAACAAAGTAAGAATTGATTCTTCTTGGCCTGCACTACTAACTTTAGTATTATTGCTATATGTTTAGTATATAATTTTTTCACTAGTTAAATATAATTTAAAGTTCATCAAAATACTACAACCCAAATTTTGCCACTCACAATTTTATAACTGAAAAAAACCTGAGGATCAAAAGGTGCAAGTTACATTTCCAAAGTTCCAGAGTTTCTGCAGGAGAGGATTGAAATGCAATTTCATCTGCATAGGACTCCTGAGCTTTATCTTAATCACTCCCTTACTAGATGATCTCAAACACATTTTTTTAACTACCTTGTTATTCAACTTTTTTCATACAAAATTAGAAATAATGACATCCTCATGAGGTTTTTGGGGTGTGGTATGAAATGAGGTCACTTATCTGAAGACACTTGTGAATTATAAGAATTCATACAAGGTGATACAGTTTTGTATTACTGTTATCAATGAGAACAGTATATATGAAATTATTGTATGTATCTGTGACAAACACTTTGTTCTGCCATATCATTTTTTGAAGAGTAGAATTTTCAATACCTGCCTAAAAATAATTGCATAGTGGGCAAGTTTAAGTGGTGAGTTAACTGTGTTTGTAGTTTTTTCTAAAGTACATCTCTGGCGAATAGCTCTATTGCTCACTGGAGCAATCAAAATTAAAAGTGTATATGTGAGGCTTAAATACTCAAAAATAGCTCAGAGTTAAACACATCACACTGCTTAAAATTTTAAAAGATGCAATTATCTCTTTTTTTGGCAATCTCTGAATATCCTCTGAATTGTTGGTGAATATAAAATGCTTTAAAACAATAATTTTCAAGGTTCGGTTAAATTAAAATACAGATGGACACATTATTTTCCTCTTGTACTATAATCTTTCCTCCAAATCCACTCAGAATATACATACTTTAAAAAAAAAAACTAGATCTATTCAGTTAAATTAACAATTTTGAAATATATGTAGATATATGGAAAAATTGTCTTTATTAGTGTATGAAATAAAATAATTTTGAAATATTTAACAGACACATATATACACGCACGCAAATGATTTCTGATAAGCCACACATGAAAAATTCTCTTAAATTTGAAAAGTTTAGAATTCTTAGGATTAAAATTTTTAGGGTGTGATTGCTTACGACTAGTTGTGATAGTGTCAAATTAATTTAGTATGTGATTTGTTTCTTTTTCTAAAGATATTGGCAAAAAGATTTAAAAAGGTGGTAAAGCTATGATAAATATGGTATAGGATTTTTATGAATATTCAGTAAATTTCTCTCTTTATATATATGATTTCATCTATATATGTATGTGTATGTATGCACCACTACCTACTAAGCATTGTTCTGGACAGTGAGATACAGCAATAAAAAATAGCAAAGAAAAATCATTAACTCTGGCTCTTTCATTTTAGCAGGTAAGATAGAAAATAAATAACGTGATATGCTCTGAAGGAAAACAAAGTAAGCTGAGGCATAATGTACATGGGGTTTTTATTTTATACTAGTGTTGTGGCTTGTGTTTGGATCTCCCTCCCAAAGCCTCATGCAGATGAGGTGGAGCTTTCTTTTTTGGCAGTGGCAGGGTCTAGAGTGTGTGATGCTGGGATTAAAGGTGTGTGATTATTAAACCATTACACATGAATGTTTGGATTGACACCACCCTAATCCTGATAGTCTGAATAACATTAAGGGAGCAGAAAGACACTATTAAATTCTTTTGTTGCTTTTGCTGGTTCTGCTGCCATGAACTGTTACTCCTCTGCCACTCTGTCATGGAGCCAGAGATTGTGGACTGAAACCTCTAGGAACTGTAAGCCAAAAAAGCTTTTCCCCTTTAATGTAGGGTGTCAGGTATTTTGTCTCAGCAATGAAAGAAAAGTAACTAACAGAAATTTGGTACCAAGAGTAATGCTATGACATTACATGGCCATGTGGCTCAATAGGCTTTGGAACTGGCTTGTGCGAAGGGGAAGAGTTAAGAAAGGTTCGGAGATGCTGGCTGAAGTAGAGCTGGAATGCCATAGGCTGTTCTGTATGGGAGATTCTGTTCAATGCTGAGAAGACCAGAAAGCTGGTAAAGACCAGGCTTGGAAGGTTTCTGTTGGGAAGGATTGCACTGGCTGTTGGACTCCAGAATATGTCTGTTATGGCTTGGCAGAAAGTTTGTCTGAATTTTGCTTGTGTTCAGAGTCTTTTCCTGAGACTGAAATTAAGGGTGGCAGACTAATCTCATATAAGAAATTTCAAGGCAGGCTAATGTTGAGGCTATGGCATGGCTACTCTTGGGGGCTTTTAACCAGATCTGTTGAGAATCAAGGGCAAAAAGCCCAGAGGAATGATTTTAAAATGTTTTGAGTTTGGCTAGAAGGGAAGCTCCAGCAAAGTTGTGGACTGCAAAGATAGAGCAAAGGAAATCTTTATTGCTGAGAAGGAACAGAACAGGAAAGATGGCCTAGGGGTATCACAAGAAGTAGCAGAACTCCACCCTTTGCATCCTCAAAATTGCAAAAATGAAAGACTTTACCTTGGGAAGAGAACCCCAGGGAACTAGGTTCCAGAATGGTGCCAGCCTAGAGAAATTGTTCCTTGGGATTGGGTTCAGAGTGCTCAGTGATCCAGTCACTTCACCCCTACCATCAAGAGAGAAGGAATCCAGGCTACTTCTACAGCTGGGAGCAAACCTTGGTATCATCCATGTGGTATTGCTTTTAGGCTCATGCAGAATGGAAGAGTCATGAGGTCAGGAAGGCTTCCACCTAGATTTCTGAAGAAGGCCTGGGAGGGCAGGCAGTTCGCCCCAGAGAGGGTAGTGAGTGAAGCTGTGAGTGTGAAGCCGAAGGTGCAATGGAGACCCTAGAAGTTTGGAGAAGCCAGGAGCATGGATCTAAGGAAAATTGCAAGGAGAAAGCCGAGTTAGCCCTAGAGAGAAGCCATGGGAGCTACAACCAATGGAAGTGCCAGAGAAGTGGGGCCACCCAAGCCTGCTGGAGTTCACCACTTCCCATAGATTGCCTGGAATGCTGGAAGTGGAAGTGTAGGATTTATTGTTTGCCCTGCTGGAGTTTGTACTTCTCTTTCTCCCATTCCTTTGTCTCCCCCTATTTATACATTTTGGAATGGTAATATCTATCTTGTACTATTGAATATTGGAAGTATTTAACTTTCTTTTCATTTGTAGAGGGACTTAGAACTAGGAGTTTGCCTTAAATCTCAAAGGAGAGTTTTGGATTTGGACTTTTCAGCAATGCTTAAACTCTTAGGACTCTGGAAACTTTTAGAGATGGAGTAATTACCTTTTTCATAAATGAATATTCATGAGTCTTTGGTGGGCCTGGGGTGGAAAGTTGTGACTTATGGCTAGATCTCCTCCCAAAGCCTTTGTCAGTCGGTTTTTGGAGGTGGGTGAGACTAGTGTCATGCTAGGATTAAGGGTGAGTTATTAGTAAACTACCAAATGTGAGTGATTGTTTTGGCACTGCCTTAATCCTGGTAATCTGCATAAAATAAAAGGAGCAGAAAGATATTGTTAAGGTCTCTTGTCGCTTTGTGCTGCTTCCTCCACCACGAACTATTTCCCACTGGCACCCTGCCTTGGAGCCAGTAGATTATGGACTGAAACCTCTACAAACTGTAAGTCAAATAAATCTTTACCATTTCAACTTTGGATGTTGGGTATTTTGTTTCAGCAATGAGAGAAAAGTAACTAACACAGCTAGATTAAATATTGGTTAGAGTTTTGCTGGAACTAGGTGAGATACTCACAAAGAAATATTGAGGATAATTTAGTAAAGAGACTATTTAATTAAAAGATAAGGAAACTCTAAAGGATCCTTTGATACTTGTAGAGATAATAATGGTTGTGTATATTACAGCATTTAGTCCTGAAGTGGCCAGAATATAATATAATAAAAAATAAATAATAAAAAGTAATAAATAATAAAAAGTTCGTGAAAAGAGAGACATGGCAAGGAACTGTGACTTTTATTGGTGACTCCCATAACAGAATGATAAATACCCTCACTGACATTCTTTATTTTTTTATTGTTTTGATTGCGGTCTCCAAAGGACAAATCTTATGAGATATCAAATATCAAGGACATCCATTATCTTAGTTATTTTTGTCATTACTGAGACAAAATACCAACACTCGAAGTAAAAAGAAGAAAGGTTTGTTTGGCTCACAATTTGTAGAGGTTTCTTTAGTCAGTTGGCTCCAAGGAAGGGTGGAATGGCACAGGGGCATAGCAGAGGAGAAATAGTCCACAGCAAGCAGGCAGGTAAGAGCACATTAGCCCTTTTCAGTTCCTTACATTTTATTCAGGCTACCACTCTAGAGGATGTGTAGCACTCACACCCTTAATCCTACCCAGAACTATGCCAAACCAATCAGTGGATTGATTTAGTAATCACACACCCTTGATGCCAGAACCATACACTCTAGATGTAGTGTAAAAAATCCCCAATCTGATGCATGAGGCTTTTAGGAAACATCTAGACACAAACCACAATATTATGCCCCTGGCCCCTGCCAAAACACATACACATTCCTTTATGTAAAAGGCATTTTATCCATCTCTAAGAATTGCCAAAATCCTAACAGTATCAGCATTTCTGAAAAGTCCAACTCCAAAGTTGCCTCTGAGATTGAAGGCACACTCTTAGCTCCAAGCCCCTGTATAAATGAAAAGAAAGTTAAACACTTCCAACATTCAATGGCGAAAGATAGACATTTCCATCCCAAAAGATACACAGGTGGATACAAAGGAATGGGATCCAGGCAAGTCCAAAATTCAGCAGGGCAAACATTAAGTCCCACAGTTCCATGTTCAGCATCTGAGGCAATCTGTAGCAAGATGTGAACTCACAAGAACTTGAGTAGCTCTGCTCCTATGGCAGTTCTGGTGGTTGTAGCTCCCATGGCTTTTCTCTGGGGCCAGCTCTGCTTTCTCCTTGCAATTTTCCTCAGATGATCCATGTTCCTAGATTCTCCAAACTTTTGGGGTCTCCATTGCACCTGTGGCTTCACACTCACATCTTCACTCACTACCCTCTCTGGGGCACACTTCCTGGCCCCCCAGGGTTGCCTCTGAAATTTGGATGGATTATGGATGAGTGAGTTAGTACACTAGAAATGAACCACACTCTATGCCAGATCTGAGCCCATTTATTACAACTCGTGGCTGAGGGGGGGCTAGTGCCCAGAAAGATCTCTTGGCAACAGGAAGTGGTTTGATTCCTCTTTTTATATCATGCTTTCAGTTGGGGAGGTCTCAGGGGAGAGCAAGCAGAATCTTACCAAAGCAGTATCATGCCAGGTCAGTGTGTGTGTGGGGGGGGTGGGCATAGGAAGTTTCACACACTAGGTGAGCTATAAAACATCCGGCAACTGCAGCAAGTTTATTGGCAAACAGGATGTGGGGGTTTGGGGTGCTTTCTCCAAGCACAAGCATTTTGTCCAAGCACAGGTACAAAATGGCATTGAGGCACAAGATGGAGTTGGGTTGGCTGTCACAGATGAAAGCTTTTTTGACACCACAACTCTTCTTCATGCACCTAAAACCAGGACCATGTGGATGATACCAAGGTCTGCTGTGAGCTATAGCAGTAGCTAGGCTTGTTTCTCTCTTGGTTTAGGGTCAAGTGTCTGGATCAATGAACACTCTGAAGCCAATCCCAAAGAACAAATTTTCTAGGCTGCCACCATTCTGGATTGTGGTGCTCTGAGGCTTTCTTCTCAAAGTAAGGCCTTTCAGCTTTGGAACTCTGAGGGTGCAGAGGCTGGAGTCCTGCTCATTCTTGTGCTGTCTTCAGGGCATCTTTTCTGTTGCCTTCCTCTGAAATACTTTTTCTTGCTAGTCTTTTTAGTGACCAATTTCTCCTCTGTTCCATTTTTACAGGCCACAACTTTACTTGAGCTTCCTTTCTAGTCAACTTTCAAGATTTTGAATCATTCTGTTGGGCTCTTTGTTCTTGATTCTCAACATAAATCTAGCTAAAAGCCCCCAACAGTAGCGATGCCACTGCCTCAATATTATACTACTCGAAATCTATTATGTAAGATTCATTAGTCCATCATCCTTCATCTCAGTCTCAGGCAAAGTTTCTGGACACCAGAAAAATGCAGACAAACTTTTTTGTCAAGGCATAACATACATGTTCTGTAGTCCAACAGCCAATTCAGTCGTTCTTCCCAGCAGAAAACTTCTGAACCTGGTCTTTACCTGCACCATTTCTATTAGCATTCTGGTCTTCTGAGCTCTGACCAGAATCTCCCATCAGTACAGTCTCAGGCTTTCCAAGGCTGCTTTTTCAAATGGCATCTCCACATCTTTCCAAATGAGTCCCACAAGCCAGTTCCAAAGGCTTCCAAACCACATGGTCAGGTATTGTCATAGCAATGACCCCACTTCTCTGGTACCAAATACTGTAGGAGAAGAGGTTTATTTGGCTCATAATTTGTAGAAGTTTAAGTCCATAGTCAGCTGGCCGCAAGGCAGGTGACATGGCACAGGGCACAGCAGAGGAGAAATAATCCATGGCAAGTAGGCAGGTAAGAGCACACATTAATTCTTTGGGTCCCTTGTATTTTATGCAGGTGTAGCACCTGCACCTTTAATCCTAGCCAGAACTATGCCAAACCAATAAGTGGACTGATCTAGTAATCACACATCCTTGATGCCAGCACCACACACTCTAGATGCAGCCACCTCTGTAAAGCCCTGCTCTGACTGCATGAAGCTTTGGAGGAACATCTAGACACAAGATATGGCACCCATCAGTGCAGTAAAGATGACTTGTCCTGGCAGGAGGCAAAGCAGAATAAAGAAAGGCAAGGAATGGGTCAAATGAGGGTGACATGACAGAAACACAGGTGTTGAAGAAAGTACTCTCTAGGGAGGAGACAGTAAAGCAGAGCTCTAAATTAGGTGAAGGAAAGACAGTATGGTATTTTTCTAGGGAAAGTTCCTACTATTCTTGTCTTAGTTACTTTTCTGTCATTACTGAGACAACATACCCAATACCCAAAGTTAAAGGGGGAAAGGGAGGAAAGGTTTATTAAGCTCACAGTTTGTACAGGTTTTGATCCATAATTCACTGGCTCCAAGACAGGTGGCTTGGCAGTGGGGCAACGGTTCATGGTGGAAGAAAACAGTAAAAGCAAAAAGGGACCTTAAGAGTGTCTTTCTGCCCCTTATATGTTATCCAGGCTACTTAGGGTGGATATCACTCACACCCTTAATCCTAGTGCTTTTGAATCTAGCATTGCACCATGAATCAATTCCAGCATCACACACTCTAGATCCAGCCACCTCTGAAAAAGCCCATGCATGGCTGCATGAAGCTTTGGAGGGACAGCTTGACACAAGCCATAAAAATCTTGAAAAAAAGCAGACATTTCTATGTCCCAATCATCTCCCCCAAAATAATACATTTCATAAAAAATCTACCTGTTTTCATTTGTATTTGGCACTCTAATGAAGTCTGCCTCAATCCTAAGGATTTCCCACAACTAAAAGGGAAAACTATCTTCCAAACTATCAGATCCTGAACAAAGAAGGCATTGACTTAAATTTACTCAGAACTCTCCTACATATTTGCACTATTTCCTTTGTCTTTCCTTTTGAATCCCTATCTTTCTTGCATTTTTATTACTTTCTCCTGGTTCTATCTCTTCAACTCTACTTGTATCTTATTGTTTCAATCCCCAAAGATTCCACCCACGGACCCCTTTCTTGTGATTTGTACTTTCTTTAAATCAAAACTCTCTTTCCCTTATCTTGTCTATGTAATCAGAAATATATAACTCTTGAGTGCTGGATTATTACAAAAGGCTGTGAATGTCCTTTAAATTTGCTTGTTTGATCTCTTACCATATATATATATATATATATATATTTATATATATATATATTTTATATATATATATATTTTATATATATATATATATATATAAATTTTTTTTTTTGTACCCGAACTCAGGACCTTGCACTTGCAAGGCAGGTGGCAGAACCACTGAGCTAAATCCCCGGCCCTACCCTCAATATTTCTACTATGAAGCCAACAACAATTCTTCCTTTGTTCTCTTCCAGATCTAATGAATGAATAGGTATTTTTCAGCATCTCATTGATTCAAAAATCTAACACTATTACATTTTTCTATTTGCAAATTAGCTTTTTTTCAATAAATGACATTATCAACATATGTACAATGGAATTAATTATATCCTCCTTCGTTCTGTTCTTTCTCCTGAGTTACCAACTTTAGTGAAGGGTAATACTGTTCTTCTCCCACCCAAGTACTAAGTACTAACCAGGCCCAACTCTGCTTAGCTTCTGAGATCAGAGGAGATCAACTGTGTTCAGGGTGGTATGGCCATAGACAATACCATTCTTCTCTTTGTTGCTTGTATAGTTGTTGTATCATTTTAAGATACTCTACTTCATAAATTAAAATGTCCTACCTAATATTTTACATTTACTCCCATTTCTGCATTTTCACTATTATCACCCTACTTTAAGTTCATATTACTCATTAGTAATATGGATGATATTTTTTCATTTCTGCACATCTGACATAGAGGGACCTAGGACTCAGGACTGACCAGGTGGGTCATCGATGACAGATTGGAGAGTAATAGAGGGTTAGCACCAACAGAAAAATATTTTTACAATAAGATAGTCAAAAGTAGAGAGAGGAAATTTCAATTTAATGTATTGTAAACTGAATGCATCATTCACAATCATGGAACAAAACAATTGGTTATTGATAAGAAAAAACACTAAATCATATTTTTGAGTTCAGGACTTGGTGCCTCTGGTGACTTTTTCTGCCATGTATGTTAAATAATCATTAGAGACATGAAAAGAGATTAAACATCTCCATTATTTCAACCCTTCATTCAGAAAGTAGGATTTGAAGGTTCAACATATCCCAAAGTCAAGTAATATTGTATGAATGGTTTAGTTTAAAAGGGTGGTTAGTTTTGTTGAGAAGATAACATTCTAAATTTATACCGTAAAGGTTAAGATCGATTATGAGAAGAAAAAGATGAGTTCTCCATCATATATGAGTCTTCTAATCTTTCCTATCTTGTACTTCACCTATTGACACAGAATTTATTCTTAGAGTCAATTTTGATGATGATCACATTGATATAAAAGTGACATGGTCAGTGACAGAAATCAATATAATAAAATTCCCAAGAGGATAGAGACCATGTGTCTATTATTTGCTGCTTTATTCTCAGCAACTCTCATTTTGCCAGGCACAACGTTGATATTCAATAAATGTTTACTGAATGAACAGAAGCATGAATGAAAGATGATCGTAATGACTAGGAGAATTTAAATTCAATTGAGTTGACAATAGTGTATTATCTTCCTCAAAACTAGAAACTGTCATTTATTTTTGTCTGCTTCAGTTGCTTTTAAGGAAATGAACCATTCCAATGATATCATATCTCAGACAACTAATTTTCACCTTATTCTGTTGAGCATTATCACCTAGTATTTAACACATTGTTAATTATCACTTTGTAACCATTTGTAAAATGTGAAAAAGCTTGCTGTACAGATTCCTCTCTTCTCCTAATTGTGTTTCTCTTCCACCCAGGGCAGTGACAAGCAGAAAATAAAGCATTTATGGTAACATATCTAACATAAACTGACTACAATTTCTCATATTGAAAAATGCCAGTAATTTCTCTCGATGCATTAATGAAAGACAAAATAATACTATGAAGACTATTGAATACTCCGTTGAAAAGTCCATAATAATGTATTAGGGGAAAAAAGGAAAATAGCAAGTTAGGATGACAAAATGAACTCCATTATACGTGTAGAAAATGTGTTCCAAATGATTTATTTTTCTTTATTTATAATTTTATTTTAAAATGTTGACTATTAAAAAGAAAGTTACCTGAAATGACATGAAAAAAAAAAAGCTTTGAGTTTTTTGCTCTACTCAAACATTTGAGTTTTGTTCTTCAATCATTAACTTATTACAAGGCCAATTATTCATCTATTATCTATATAAATATAACCTTGATGCATGAGAAGGTAGAATAAAAGCTTCAGAGTTGATAATGAACAAAAGATTCAAATTTAAATTGTGCAACCAGCAATGTGAGTGACTGGACAAATTATACAAGTACTCTTATTCATCTGTAATAATTATGAAATTAAATTATATTCTGAAGAAATTAGGTACTCATTGGATATCATTTGTCTTCATTTTCAATATTCAACATAATGTCCTATCAGTTCAATTGTTAAACAATAAATGGAACTAAAATTTATGGTTTTAACTACTCAAACATGCTCTTAACTTACCATTGTTTATATCCTTCTATCACTTATGTATGTCCTTTATACCATCCATTGTATTCTTACTCTGTGTTCAGTTTAGTGACTGATAATTTCTTGCATTAATGCATAAACCATGTGTATTCTCATTAGCTTATAATTTATGAATGGATATAATCTTATGCATCATTGATTTTGAATCAATACTTAAAAAAATAAGTAAAACAAAATCCTCCCAAAATATTCTATGTGATCAATTTATGCAATGATAAAATTATGCACACATTTCTTGTGTTTATATAGTTATAGCTATTATATATATAACGGAGTATGTGTACAATTTTGTTATATTTCTAAGTCACATATTCAATCAGTGTTCTTTTCCCTCATGTATTTCTCTTTTCCAGTAAGGAAAATGTCATCCATACATTAATAAAGTGCTGTTACAGAGAACACAAGGCAAAACTTGTTCCTTAATCTGTGAATATTATTAAAAAACAAGAATCAAAGTTTTTTATCTTAATGAACATGGGAGTTTAAATGTCCAGGAAGATACATATGTTATAAAAACAGATTTGCAATAGTCTATGACCATTTAGACTGGAATTATCTCAGACCAGCTATTTTGGATTCATTAAAAAATTGAGTTCTGAGTATACTCTCACACCAAAACATGGAGAGGCAATTGAATCCAGCAAGTCATTGTCAAGATATACTTATATGGAGTAGAGGACACTGGAGCAGTGAACTTATAGACATAATTTTGATAAAATGCTGCCAATTGAGTCTGGACCAGCATGAGCAGGAGAAATTCCATGGAATATTCTTTGAAAGCTGTCCATATTTCTGCCGATTTTTACTTCCAAAAATCTCACTTGAGAGAGATCTTTTCTTGGCTCTGAAAATGAATATTAAAAGTAATCATTATTAAATATTCCTAGTCTTCTCTATAACAGAAGCTTCCTCTCTAAGGTAAAGACTTTGCCAAAGCTTTTATTCATTGTAGAAGGGAAATTAACAAGCTCCAGTCCCTTTTCTATCACCTCATTAAAGAAGATGAAACAAAGAGCTGAGAAACACTTGTGAATGCCATAGCCCAGAAATACAGCCCACTGAAAAACTGACATTTCATAATATGATGACATATTACAGAATTTATAATTCCCCACCTTCACTCCTTACTACTTTGCCAGCAGAAATCCAACATTCTAACAGTCAATGACAAATGAAAAATCTGCAGAACACAGGCTTTCTCTGAAAAGTATTACTTTAAAAAGACCTAAGTTAACAGGAGAAATAAAAACAAGGACACTAGAGAACTTTGGAGCCTCTGGCTCCCATAGCAACAACATATATTAAAGACATTCCATTGCTAGTCAGAGTCAATAAATTCTCACACTATAGATCTCTTTCCCTTAATTATCATCACCTGGTAAAATATGTCCACTGTTTAATAAAAATATTGAAAAGCTTACAAAAAGCAAGAAAAAACACAGTCTGAATTGGTAAAATAAACATTGGAACCAAACTCAGGAGTGACACAAAGTTGAAATTACTGGATAAGGAATTTAAAATAATATGATTAATATGTTAATAGCTCTAATGGAAAAGTAGACAGCATGCAAACCAGATGGGTAATGTCAGCAGAGGTATAGAAACTCTAAAACATAATCAAAAGGATATCATAGAAATCAAAGAGACTGAAAGAGAAATGAAGGTATTTAATGAATCCACCAAGAGACCAAACATGCCAAGAAATTAATCATTCAATTTAAAGACAGGTAAGTTTCCAAATTTAAATGCAATGTGAAAAAAGAATGAATAAACAAAATAAGGCTGCAGGAGAAAAGAAATGAGACTATGCATCAAAAACTATGGAAAAGTTTAAAATAATAATATAATATTTTATTTTACATATTTACTTGACATGCTAGGAAAATAATGAAGAAATAGAGAAGAAATGTAGGAATAAGAACTTCAAATATTAATGAATACACTAAATCATATATTGGGGAAGCTCGGAAAACACAAAGCAAGATAAATACCAAAAAACAATAAATATCTATACATAGGTATATCATATTCTTACTGCAGAATACCCCCTATCAAAAGAAAAACACACACACAAAAAAATTCAGCCATGAGAGTAGGGAAAACAATTTATCTACCCAGCACAAAAACAAGAATTACAGTAGATTTCTCAACAGAAACTATGCAAGCAATAAGAGAATTAAGTCTAATATTTAAAGTTCTGAAAGAAAAGCAAAACATTCACGTAATTGTATATTCAGTGAAACTCTCCTTTAAAAATAAGAAATTAAACCCTTCTCAGACAATGAAAAACAGAGGAAACTCATCACAGAAGACTTATTCTGCAAGGATAAAACTTAAAAGAAATTCTTTAGGGGAAAGAAAAATAATATTGATCAGAAAATTTAACCTATGTGAATAAAAAGGGGAAAGCAAAAAGGAAGGAATAACTGTAGCTTTTTTCTTATATTTAATTCAGTTAGGATATAAATGAATGTTTAAATAGTAACAATACATTGGATGCTGAATAGCACATGGAGAAGTCAGGTGAATGACAACATATCATTAAGGATGGGAAGAAGGAGGTGGGAAAGCCCTTACAAATTAACTGAGGAAAGCATAATGTGGACTACTACTAGTTGGAGATGGATACACATTAAAAATTTGAAAGTCTAAAAATATTATTATCATTTTTCTTTAAAGACTGTTTCATGTGCTAAAAGTGGAGAGAAAACAGAATCATATAAAATACTAAATTCAAACCAGATAATAAAAAAATATAAAAAAACAACTAACATAAAAGAAGAGCATGGTAAATATTAATCGAGTATATGAAATCATTTAAAATGATAATGATCAAAGTATACAAGTTGAATGATGCCATCAGTTTAATGAAAAAAATTAAAAGGCCCCCAAATATATGTGGTGTATAAGAAACTGATTTCAAATATAAAAACTCATGTGGATTAAAAGTAACTGTTGGAGAATGATATTTGATTCCTTCAGTTTTCAAAAGAAAGCTAAAGCACTACATTGATTTTGGACAAATAAGGATTTCAAAAAAGAAAACTGTCGAAGACAGAGAGGGGCATTAAGTATCAAAGAGCAGTCAATTCTTAAAGAGAAAAGAGAGAAAAAACCTATCAGTGTGTATGTACCTAAGAACAAAGTATAAAATTATAGGAGATGAAGACTTGTAAAAATGACGAGAAATAGGTACACTTACTACTTAACTAGAGATTCAGCATTCTTCTTTCTATAATAGATACATGAATCAGGCATCAAATTGTAATTATATAATTGACCTGAACAGAAATATCAATCAACTTAACCTAATTGACACATAAAGAACATTCCATTAACATTCCATTAAGACAACATGGAATATTCACTAAGATAAAACAAATTCTATTGTGGGGGACTACCCTATTAATTATGCCCAAAGCAGGCTCTAAAGGCTTAAGCCCACAATTGGCTTGTTTTGAGAAGCGAGTCTGGCTGAAGCCTATGTGATGTGCCCAGGTCAGAGTAACTTGCACCCAAATTCCATTCCCAAAGTTAAAACCTTCTTTACTAAAAATACAAGGTTAATTATTAACCACAACCTATATTTTGTCTGTTCAATTCCTCATTCAAGAATGCTCTATCTCCTCCTTTACAAGCCCTGCCTGCATCAACAATGTATTCATGGCAACTCCACATCGTCCCTCCACTTAGCCCCTTTACCTCAATCTAACTATGATGTCACCAATAAATATCAATGGCTCTGGGTGTTCAGGGTCTTTGCTTGTTCAAACCTCTGACTCCTCAAGCACTGGTCATCCTGGCTCCCTGTATCTTGGTCTTTAACTTTCTCTATATATCTTTCTTCTTGCCTTGTGCTGTAGCACTGAGCAGGAGATCAGAACCCACTGCAGGGGACTCTAATAACAGGCCCCCAACATGCAGCTTGAAGTCTGCTTGGTGAATGCCACCCAGAGTGGATGCAGTGTTTCAACAATGTATGGCCTTTGTGTGAAACAGATAAGTTATTCTCATGTGAGTAGGAAATCAACTGGAATTAAAATACAGGGTAATCACTTTTGGCTGAAGAGCAACATTACATCTAGTTGCTCCACACCCTTCTTAAACAAGCCAATTGTGGGATTAACTCTTTACAGCTTGCACTGCTAACAGCCTGCTTTGGGCATAATCAGCAGGGCACTCCCCCATATTCTATACACAAAACTCATTTAAAAACTTTAAAGAATTAGAAACCATGCCAATTATGTTCTTAGCCATGAATAAAATTAAACAACTAATTTCCATAATTGAATTGAGAAAATTCCAAAATCCTTAGAGATTAAAGCAGCACAGACACATAATACATGGGTCATGTTTCTAATAATACATAGGTGAGAAATCTCAAGAGAAAATTTTTAAATGTTTTGATGTAAGTTAAAAAATATATGACATAAAATTTTCTAAGATGCAGATAAAGCAGTATATTATTGGAAAGTACATCTTTAAATATATATGTATTTAAAATATACATATTTAAAAGTAACATTAAAGTCAAGGATTTAATTTGGCTACTTCATAAATAAGGAAACAACACAAAGTTAAGATAAAGCATTCAGAAGAAGAGAGGCATAAAAATTAGAGCAGACTTTGATGATATTGAAGTTAAGAGAACAATAAAGATAAACCAATGAACTTTAAAGCTAGTTCTTTGAAAATTTTCACCAAATGTGATATATTTCTGGCATATGTAGCCAAGAAAATTAGAGAGGAGATACACATAGCGGTACTAGAAATGAAAATGTTATGATTTGTTGTTGTTGTTCATCTGAACTATTCTATCAAAATATATTACACTGCACAATTTAAAAACAAGAATTTATTCCTTACAGTACTGGAGTCTGGGAAGTCCAAGGTCAAGGCAAATGTGATGTCTGTCAATGGCTTGTTCTCTGCTTCAAAGGTGGTGACTTATTGCTGTATCTTCACCTGATGGAATGGGCAAGTCATCTTCCTTCAATCTCTTTTAAAAGGCACTGATCCCATTCACAAGGATGTAATCCTGATGGTTTAATTACTTCTGAAAGGCTCTACCTTTTAATATGGGTATGTCATTCCCACATATTAATTTGGGGGTGGTGGAATGTCTACACTCAGGCCATAGTATTTATCCTCAAAACTTTATATCCTTTTCACATGGAAATATAACCATTCTATCCCAATAAATGCTTTAACTTTCCCAGCACCAATTTAAAAGTCTGAAATCCAAGGTTTCATTTAAATCAGATATAGATAAGACACAGGTGTGATTCAAGCCTTGCTGGTGCTACATATCTGTAATCTTATCACTCTTAGAGGCTGAGGCAGGAGGATAGCAAGTTGAGGCCCAGCCTGCCAATTTAGAGATCCTTTCTATAAATAAATAAAATATGAATAAGTAAATAAATAAATGACTGGGAAAGTAGCTCAGTACAAATTCCCTGGTTTCAATACTCATTACAGAAAAAATTTAAAAGGTGTGATTCATCATAAGGGAAAATTTTCACCAGCTACAAACCTGTGAAGTCACACAAGCTATTTGTTTTTAAACTCCAAGGATGGGATAAGCATATAATAGACATTTCCATGCCAAAAGAGAAAGAAGTATGAAAAAAAGAAATAGGAATAACATGCTCTAAGGGAATCCAAAACCCAAGGGAGACATAAAAATTTAAAGCTCAAAAACAATTGATTTGAAGCTCCATCTTCTGGTCACATAGGGATAGCATTGAGCCCCACCTTATGGCTTTGCTGGGTGCTGCCCAGGCTGCATCTCTCAGCAGTTGATGGGCTGGTCTTATGGCTGTGGCTCTCCCAGATTGGGGTCTCAGCATAGTGGTCCTCCAGCTACCCTGTAGGCATTGCCCTGGTGAGGTTTTCCTTTAGTGGCTCTGCATCTGTTGCCTCTGGCGAAAGCCCTCTGGGACACTCTTGCAATCTGCCTGGGGATGGCCACATTCACAGCTATGCACCCTGCACTCTGGTGAGAATGAATCTGGGTACACTGGAAATGTTCACAGTCTGTGACTTTCAGAGGGGCAGCCGTAAGCAACCTTACGGCGTCCAGCTTGGGTAACCCAGGAGAGGTGCACCAAGAGCAGAGCCTTGAAATTATTCTGCTCCCAGGTTCCTAATATTCTTCACCTGTGACAAATTGAAGCAGATTAGATCTCCAAAATGCCTGTGGGATCCTTCTTCCATCATCTTAAGTAATGCTGGGGTGCTGCACCTCCATGCTTACCTCCTTAGAGAATGACCACTTGGCCATGTCTTTGTCATTTTCCACTGAATAGGATTTTCATTCTTTACAACATGACCAAGCTGAGCATTCTCCACATCTTTAAGTCCTACTTCCTTTATAAATTCTTCCTTTAATTTTATTCTCTCTTCTTGCATTTTACTGCAATCAATCAAGCAAAGCTATGTCATACCATCAAAACTTTGCTTACACATTTCTTCTAAATAATATCCTATTTAATTGCTTCTAAATTCTGCCTTCTGTGGTATACTAGGAAGCACATGATCCAGCCATGTTATTTGTCAATAACAAAGATGGACTCTGTTAATTTACCATAACACATTGCTCTTTTTAATATGAGAACTCTAAAGAAAGGCTTTACCATTTATATTCCTACCAATATTATATTTGTAACCTCATACATATTCTCTGCACACATTCAGGCTTTTCCTATAGTTGTGTTGTGATCCTTTGCCAGAATCATTTATGAACTGCTTACAATGATACAGGGATTTTTCAGTATGTACTTTGAAAAGACAGGTCTCCTTTCAATCTCTTTTATAAAGATAAATTAACCCCATTTATAAGGTGGAGTGCTCATGATTTAATCATTTCCCAAAACTCTCCACCTCATAATGTAATAATTCTAGCTATTATTAAGTATTAGCTTCCAACATATGAATTTAGTTTTCAGTTTTATAAAATAAGAACTACTAATTATTCACATAGATGTAATCACCCCTAGGCAAACTCTGAAAAATATCTAGTAAACTAGAATGTTTCTGTGTTAATTTAGAATGAGATAAAAACGTGATGAAATTTCTAGCTCTACTCTTCTACTTGTTTAACTATACTCAAAATATTCAAAGTAAGGAGTGGACAGTATGAGTTATAAACACGAATACAACTCTACAGTACAGATTCTAGTGCTACTGGGAAGAATTGAGAAAATGGCTCAAAAATATTTACCAATGTTGGAGAGCTCTTGAAGAGAAGAATGATAAATTAGGACAATTTATTTGGCAATTAGAAGATGTTGAAAGTTGTGAAGTAGGCAAATTATATGATTAGAGTTGCAGGTCAGGAAATATTGATTTTACAGATATGTTATAAGTCTTAATATTGTTCTTTTTGTGTCTAAGATTGATTTTACCATGTTCTTGGGGAAGTGCCCCATTTTTCTTTTGAAAGCCATCATTTCCCCAGTGATAAAAATGCCTGCAGTGGATTGAGGAGAAAGAGGAATTAGGTAGTTCTGTTTTCATGTTGTTAACACTATCGAGCAAACGAGGCACAAAATCCTCACCAGAGAGATATTGATGGGATAGATTCTGAGCAATTACTCAAGGGAAGAGCAATAGGGAAAGAAGGAAACGGAAGATTGGAAGACGCCTCATGTTAGAAGATGTGAACCTAAAGACGACCTTGGCAAATTTAACGGTAAATGATGGAAATTTTATTTAGAAAACAAGGAGAACAAGAGACTTGCCCTATCATGTATTTGTGTGGCCATAAATGAACCCTTTAGCTTCCCTACTCCACAATGTTTTGCTGAGAAATGATAGGGCTGACAAAATAATCTCTTACTCTGTTTTATCCTCATCTAAAGTCTATATTATAATTTAAATGACCGTTTTTATTTTATCATGGAAAATTCAGTTTCTTGAATGATTACCTATTATTTCAGATCCTTATGTGAGCATAAAGTTCATTTGATACACTATTACAGAAACAGATTCTAATTAAACCTCAGAACTCAGAAACATTGGTTCATGGGCAATTTCTTATACCAACAATGAGAAATGACTATTTTGCATTGCAATAAAAAATGTAACACTCCTTTTTACCATCTCTTAATCCTTTGCATTTGGCTTCCCCCTGTCCCATTTGCTGCGGTGCTAGGGCCACAAATGTAGGCTTATCCAAGCTTCAAGTCTATAATTATATTGTAAACTAAATTAAGAGCCACTATTTTATATTATGCAGACTCATCATTAAATAAGCTATCTTGATGATCTTTTTCTAAATGTAATATTTGAGTATCTCTTTGATATTTGAGACCAAGTCACCCTTATGTGTGAGAAATAGGATATCAGACAAGTTTTCTGCATGTGAATCCATTGGATCCACCACAATATACACTATATAAGAGGCAGAAAAATAACATTCATTAGATTAATGCATGCTTTGTCTCTGCATCAATCTGTTGTCCAGAGACAAGACAATGTCTTAAATATGATATCTCTGTTCTGATATCATTGCCACTCTGCTAGTATTCTCAGTTGCATTAATTGAAATTCAGGGCCTTAGTGAGTTGCAGGTATTCTCCACAATGAATGTTCTTAGCTACTATGGCCTTGGGCATTGATATGTTTCTATCTTAGGCTTCTCTTCTTTAACATATCTTACCTTTACTTATTACACATGTGTCATGTTTGGATTTCGTTGTTTTGCTTCTGTTTTCTGTCTTCTGTTGGGAATGTGAAAATGTTTTGCTTAGCCTAAATGAAACACACAAGATGAGATAGTGTTTGGTGTGTCTTACATAAAAAACCTAAAATATAAATAAAGAGCAAAATACAAGATAGATAATAGGAAATGAAGAGATAAATATTTGGCAAATGGGAGTGGAACCAAGAGATGGAGGGCGAGGAGAGGGAGAGAAGAGGAAGGGGATGAAAAAAGATTTAAGAAGTTTTATGTACATCCATCAATTCCCCATGAGGAATATAATCATCACTTACTGCAAACATATACCAGTAAAATATAAATTTAAAAGAACACAGATACACAAGTTAATTTGATCTGTAGTGCTGCTTTTTGCTTTATTGTTGATCTATTTCTTTGTGGTAATCCTTGAGAATCAAACCTTGATGTGCCACACTACTTATAGGATGAGAAATTCTCAACACATTAACATCTCATCCTTGTAAGTGAAATCATCAACACACTGTTTGAGTTAGGTAAGACTGAAGGAGTTTCAGAAAAAGACCCAGTTTTGACTAGTTTTTGATTACCTTGGGAAGTTTTTGAAAATTTTATTTCCATTTTAATCTGGGGCTTACCTTTTTTTTGGTTGTTGTGCTTTTTCAAAATTATAAAATTAAGAGATTTCCTTACATTTATCTGGACTTCAAGTTTTAATTAAGTCACCTAAACTACGCATGCTGATAGGGTAATGCTAGGTATGTTTTTGCTCTACTTTCTTGTGAAGGTCCAAAACAATCAGAAGGAGAATAGGTCTTTTAGCCTTTGTCTGGGCAGCCATGTTGGAGATTATTCCTTTCTATGACAGACCCATCCATTTCATTCTTTTACAAATACATTTTAAGTCTAAAGAAGGGGGATGGCAAACTTGATCCAACCTGGGCAAGTTAGTGACTTAGACCCGATCTAAAAAGAAAAGTTAAAATAAAAAAGGCTGGAGATGTAGCTCAGCATGAAAGTCCTGGGTTAAGTCCACAGAGTATAAATAAATAGGAGAAAAATTTAAATTGCATATAAAAGCAACCAATTTGTTGGCAAGTAGTTTTGCTTCAACTCATCACTCGAGTAATAACATGTGACCTTGGATACATTCCTTGGCTTTTTAAAAAAATTTTAGTTGACAAATATGTGCAGTAAGTCCTTGATTTATGAATGAATTCCATTCCAGGAGAACCTTCCTAAATCTGATTCTTTACTGCTGGTAAGTCTGACGAGGAGTCTTACACACTTTTGACAGAAATATACAATATAAAGTACAAAAAACTAAACACACACAAATACTGTAAATAAATTATTTTTATTTTTATACTTACCTTAAAGTGGTGGTATAGTACCATTTGTCCTTTTTAATCCAATCTCTCAATTATTTTTACTTTTGTTTCCATGGTAATTACTTTGTGCTTCCTTGCAATCTCCTCCACATCACTTCTTTTCCTCTTGCTTCTGGACATCTTGGGCTCTGACTGTGCACTGTACTACTGTACACTATCACACTGTACAGTAAGCACATAGCAGCACATCTGTAAAAATTTTTGAGAGATGTGTGAACTCCTTCCACCATTTCTTCCATCTCCGAATGCTAATAATGAGTGGTGCATTTGTATCTGTGAAAGTTCACAATGTGAATGTTCATAAATTGGGGCTTACTTTAAAGAAGAACCGCAATATTAGCTAATTCATAGTAAGGGTGAGTTGTTGAATTTAACCTAGTGTTAGGCATGTGAAAATGTTCATAAAATATAAATGTTAAAAAAAATCATATAATTAATGGAGACATTCTTTCCAATTGTTTACTAATGTCCACTCTGTGCTTGAGTGTGCTCATGGACATTATTGGTGCTTTATTAATGAGATTACATTAACTAATCCTTAGTAGGTAGTGGTTTGCTCATTGGAGAGAGGGAGTTTGAATTAAATTTGTATTTCCCACTAAACTTACTGCAGGCTTTCACATATCATGTGTTGCTTAATGCCTGCTTATAACATCAACTTGCTATTCCACTAGAAATAAAGGAACACCTTTTTTTTTTTTTGAAATTTCATGCCAGTGTTAGCTTATTCTACATATTCTGTAAACTTGGACTTTTTAATTCTAGAGAGTATTACAAATCATCTATTTCAATATGGAACATATTGGCATATCTGTATCTTGGTGGACTTAATAATCAGAACAGTTTGTGTGGGATCTTTACATAGCCTTAGAGTCATTTTTCAACAGAATGTTCCAGAAGGTTATTACCAGTGCACAGAAGAAGTAAAGCCTCTTTCACCATATAATTCACTTATATTTGTGTTGTGAGAGAGGGCAAGGAAGCTTAAATGATTTTCTCATGAAAACCAGTTTCTACTCTCCCATATTTAGAATTACAAATTTGTGAAATTGTAGAGTAATATTTTGAAAAAGAAGTTTCATTCATTGTTGATAGATGTTCCCTAAATTTCAATAGTGCTAAGTGTTGGTTAAGTTAAAAATATTGTAAAGCATGAATTCATTTAATACATATAACCTAACTTTTTTTCGTTGTCACTTCACTGACTGAGAGGTGCAGCCATTGCCATTGACAACCATCATAAGAATATCATACCATATACTTCTACCTATGGGAAAAACTAAAAATTCAAAATTTGACATAGACTTCTCATGAATATGTACCACTTAGCATCATTGTAAACTGGAAAACTACATCGCACTATTGTAAGTCAAGAACCATGTGTACTACGTTTTTTCAAGACTTTGCATGTATAATGAGTTAATTCACATATCTACCTAATTATGAACGAATTTTCTTATTTATAAATGGGAATATATGTAGTGGGAAGAGATTTGAAATTCATATTTTCAAAATGATTTTTCCTTTATAACTTTCCTCCTTTAATCAAGATAAGTACCTAATTTCCAATTTTTTTAAATTGAAAGGTTTGTTCAAAGTTAGACACAAGGTAGTTGAAGAGTGGTGTACATTTCTGAGCTGAATAGTTGACAACCACAACTGGTTTTAACCTTGATTTTTTGTTTTGTAATGCGGGAACATACATTTGATCTTTACTGAAAATGTTAGATTTAACCTGAATCAAACTCTTGATAAATTTGCAAATAAGTTTAGTATTGAAATTTTTCTGTAGTTAGTTTGTGGAGAACATCTCTGATCACCTGGTAACCTGCCTTTGATTCATCTTTTCTCATTTCTCTATATGATTTGTTTATTTTTGTCGGATTGTCCTAAGCTGTATCTTTAATGATAAGTGTTTAAAGAAAAAAAAAATTTGAGCAGGAAAGTTCTCTTACTAGAGAAACTGCTAGCAGGGCCAGGGATTCAGTGGCACTGTGTCTGTCTTGCAAGCATAAGGTCCTGAGTTCAATCCCAAGTACAAAAAAAACACAAAAACTGCTAACAACACACACACACACACACACACAAATAGGTCTGCATTTTCCTTTGAAAAATATTATTTCAGTCAATTTTTATTCCTTAAACACAGTTTCTCATATTTATTCATTTACCATCAAAGGAGGACTCTTAAAAGATAATGAATCAATAGAGACTTCTGCAAAACGTTTAGCTCAGCGAATGGTAAATCACTTTGAGCTCAATGATTCCATGAGTACACTTCCTAGAGGAAGCCAAGGACAATTGAGGGCACCTAAGCACCGCAACAAATCAGTTAATATGCTTATCTACCGTACTTGCAAGAGGTTAAACACTAACCTATTTGATATAAACTATAGGCACATTTTCCAAAGCTTTTGTCCACATCATTTGAAATTTTGGAGAGTGATTTCTAGACAATGTTCCAAAATGGAAAGCAATAAATTACTACCATGACAAAGGAAGATGGTTTTTTACATAGTGATGAATCATAGAGATTTCAGGCTACTTCACAGATGGTAAAAAATATTGGCTCTCTGAACCTAATTTCTTCATCTTTAAATAGAGATGATGGTATCTAAGTAAGTAGGCCTTTTCCCAATGAAGTAAGGTTTTTTTTTTGTAAAGTAATTTATATAGTGCTAAGAATAGTGAGAAATCAATAAATGTCTCTTACTTGTACCACAGCACACTATCTCTAAGGGTCAAAACAATTTGGTGAGAGAGAAATCATTGTCCTCATTTCATATATTTAAAAGAGTCTGAGCCTAAAGGTGGCACTGTAATTGAAAAACAATTAACTGGTCAAATCAATTCAAACTCTAATGTTTGTAGATCCAAAGCCTATGTATTTTCCACTCCACTAAGCATGACATTACTGTAACATTCATGTAATGGTCCTAGTAGGTAAATGAACCTGTTAGCAAGGCACCATTAGAAAGGACACTTCAATTTCAGCCCTGCCAAAATTCAGGCCATTGTGTTTGGCACACATATTTTCCCTTCCACATGGATAATGTTGAGTCAACCCACTTAATCAGATCATTAGGTCAATCGTAACAATTGTTTTCTAGCTAATGTATCCCAGCAGGTTTTGCAAAATATGGTCATATTCAAAATCTGGTCGTCTACAGGAGCCATTTCAAGGGATTTTCAGGTACAGATATAAATGCTGGAAAATGTCTATGTCCATAATCTACCATGGTGAGCTTTATTTTCTTATGCTTTTTGGAACAGCACTACAGGTATTAATCATACAGTTTTAAAAATCTTTGAAATAGTGCAGCCCCTCACCATCAGGAACATTTTGAAGGACAAGTGTTGTTACTGTTTTCTGTTGTTACATACATCAGAATTTTATTTTTTTCAGAGTAATGTAAAGCATTTTTATGGAGGGACAGCATAATGAAAGAAAACATTATAGATTTGGGAAATGATTTATTGGTTATGTTGTTTGGTCTTGTTACTTAAAATCTGAGAAAGTTGTTTAACTCTTCTGAGCCTCATTTGTATCATATGTAGTATTTGGATTATAATATCCACAATACATAGTTGCTTTATGTTACAAATAGGAAGACAATAGCCAAAACCAAATTTGAAGCAGTTGCACAGTACTTGGTATGTGGCATAAAACAGACAAGCAAACAAACAAACAAACATAAACTCATTTGTTATTTTGACTTAGATTTAAAACTACAGCAAAAGTTTCTTGCTCAGAGGTGGGGATATTAGATGTTAATTGACCCTTGGGACCAATATGCTCATCAGTGGATTAGTCCATTGATGAATTCATAGTTGAATGTGTTTTTAGGACATGAGGCCTGCTGGGAAGGGGTGGATCCATGGAGACATGACATGGACAGGTGTTGCGTTAGTCATTTTTCACATTGCTGAGGCACAATACCTGATATTCATAACTTAAAAGAGAAAAGGTTTATTCTGGCTCATAGTTTCAGTCCATGTCTATTGGCTCCAAAACAGTACTTGGCATTGTGGGATGGCATGAGGGGCATGGCAGAGAAAAACAGGCTCATGGCATGGCGGCCCAGAAACAGCATGAAGAAAGGAGAGAGGAGGGAGATATGCCCTTTCAAGCTGCATCTTCAATGTCTCCACTCTTCCAAAAAGGTACCATCTATCTTGCAAGTCAGCTATAAGCCTGCCTCATAATATGATCCCCTTCTAAAAGCCCTGCCTCTGAGTATATGAGGCTTTGAGGGGACGTGTAGATATAAACTAAGAGTCATCCTTGGCTCCTCCTCTCTTGCTCTGCTTCCTGGCCATCATGGGATGAGTAGCTTTCCTCCACCGTGTCCTTGGATCTAGCTGACGTTGGACGGAACACAATGGAAACTGCTAGCCAAATAGACCTCCTTGCTTCAAGTTGAAGGTGTGAGATATTTTTTTTCCCCAGCAATGAGAAAGCTGACCAATGCATGTGCTTTCTCATCACCATCTTGCAGTTACTAAATTCTTACACCTTACAATTTCCATAGCCTGAGACATTCTACACAATATGGTACATTGAAGTTGATTCTATGAAACTATACTGACTGGTTCTATGGATGCCAAGAACCTATCAATGAATTAACATTGCTATAAATTAATAGCCAAAATCAAATGGGTGCTGACAGATGTAATGGTCTTTAATGTTTTGCTTTCTTCCTTCTTATTGCTTTCTTTTTCTTTATGACTATACTCAAACTTGGCTCTCCTCAAAGGTCTCTCTTTCTTAACTCCCCTTTCTTTAACCTTGAAAAAATAACCCTAAAAAATGCCCTGAAAAAATGTATCATATACCAGCACTTTTATTTTTTTTGCACTAATCATGAATTTTTTATTAAAAAATATTTTTTACTTAAAATATTTTTTTTAAATTATATTAAAATAAATTTCATGTGCATACCACAGCTGACAAGATGTAGATGATCAAATATGTTAACTAAATGAACAAATTTCAAGAAGTAATAATTTGAGTAGATTCGAATGAAAGAAACTTTTTAATTTGAATTAAGCGTAACATTTACTTATAATCTTAATGCAATATGCTGTGCTTTATTTCCATGAAAACTCACAATGAATACACAGACAGGTCCTAGATAAGACACTAAATTTAGATTGAGGAACTGTAGATAGATTTCCTGAGTTGAAATTTGAACTCAAGTTGTCCTTTTCCCATTCAATTTTTTTTTCTGTATAATACATGATATTATAAGTGTTTATCATGAAAAATAATGTTTAAACTTTGGCAACGTAGGACTGATTAAAATTTTATAAAAGATTATTTAATGTTCATAGGTTGCAAGGACTTGGTCAATGTACATTGGATCCTAGGTTTATTCAGTGCATTTTGACATGCAAGAAATACTCAGTTGAATTTATTCCTCATGCCTCAGCCTCTCAAAGTGCTGGTATTATGGGCACAGGCATGTGCCACCACACCTGGCTTCACAGGGGTTTATTTAAGCTTCAACCTGTAAACATAGGAAGACACCAAATATCTTTAAACAAAGTGGTATGTATTTAGCTTTGTGTTTGAGAAAGAACATTCTAAAAGTAATATACAGAATGTGATCTATGTGTACTAAAATTACTAAAATCCATACTTAAAAATTCTTAAGAAACAAAACTTCTTGTCTTCAATTACTTTCTTCCTGGGAACCTAGGATGATCCTCAGTTTATAATAGGAATTTATTCTTCTGTACAAAATAAGAAAATATTTTTTAAACATATTTTTCCAAAACAAAGAAAATATGTTAAGCACAACCTTGACATAAGTTAGTAACCTGTACATAGTCATTGCTTTATTTCAAATTTGAGCCTGTCTTCTCATCTCTCAAAATGTGAATTTTAATATGTCTCAAATGCTTACTCTCAGAAATTTTCTTAGTAGTAAATGCTTCAATCGCATTTTCTTTCATACATCATTATCTAACAATTTTCCTGAAATATTTATTCTACTCACATTGTATATCTTTAAAATGAGCCAAATGAAATGCTGTTAGGTTTAAATTGTCATAAAAATGAAAGAACAGATTACTATCAAAAAGAATTAATTTTGAACTTTATTAGTACAATATGTCGGCTACAGGAGAGAAGATTTTAATGCAACCATTTTAAATTTGAAAGAATGCATAATAAGAATTTAGAGCAAGAATCAAAGCTTAGATACACATTGGATTTTAAGTACATTCTAACTGACCCTGAATAAACAATCCAAATTTTATTCTGCACAGGTGGCAGAAAGCAATATTCTTGTGCTGCCAAAATATGTGCAAACTGAGAGAATTATTTGACTTATTAAAATTTTTCTTTTAGCATCACCTTCCCTGAGAGCTTTAAGACATTTCAGAATAAATGAAAAGCTTTCAATGACTTATCAGAAAATAGTCAATGAATATAGCATGCTAATGGCTTTGAGAAGATGTACTCCAATGTAGAGTAAAATTTTAAATTGATTAATATGCAGGAACTCAAAGATCAAAAACTAAAACTTTTATAATCTGAGATGCGGAGACAAAAGAGTTGGAAGTCTTCCAAAAATTTGAGTTCGACATTGGGCTCAGTCCAGTTTCCATTTCATCTCAAGTTCTTCCTTAAGAGGGTGTATATACTCCCAGGGTACTCCCTATCAAAATTTTCTCAATGCCCAGCTCTGGCTAAATCCAGATTTACTGACCCTGGGGCCTAATTCTTCTGGTTTGCCAATCTAAATGATGCTTTCTCAACCCTTGCATTGGCTGAATTATTTAAAATGGTTAAAATGATATTTTGAAGTTCTTTTTTTTTTTAATTAGCTCAGTGTGCCTGGGGGCCAGATGGCAATGAATGGTGCTGCTGTTAATTTAAATAAATAAAAATAAAAGGTCAGGCAAGTTTCCAAATGCTCTCCATGAAGCAAAACACAACATGCATCGGCCATTTCTCTCTTTCTCATCTCTTCTTTAAAATGTCTGGCTGCAAACATTCAATCTACATCTCTGATTCGTTTATAGTTAACACACCAGAATATTTTGAAATGCAAGTTTATTTAAAAGATGCATTATTAATATTTTTATAGGTAGCTTCTAGTTTTTGATTTTAGAAAGTTAAAAGTTGCACTCAATTTTACATGAATCTGAAAAAGTTTGATTTCTATGCTATACTTAAATTACACAAATAATAAGCACTTCCAATTTGAGAAAAATATATTTCCCCATGGACATAGTTATAATATGGAGTTTTATGAAGCATAATATCTGCAGCTCACTCCTCTTTGTAAAAAAAATGCAAGAAGGTAACAATTGGGCATTTGAAGAGGGTTGAACATTGAAACAGAGGAACTGACTTTAGTCATGATGTCATAATAAGATGAAAAAATGTGTCCACATTGAATGATTGTTATAATTTGTAGTTAGTCATTAATTCCTAATTTTTCATGAATTCTGAATCGCTATACATTAACAGTTGAGATAGGAAAACCCAGATAGAGAGCAGGAAGTTTTTAAGAGACAGTATTACAGTCAATTAGTTTACCTGCATTGGGCAGTATAAGCTAGGTTTACCTTAAACAAAAGTCATGAATCTAAGTTATTAGCCCGACAAAAGTTTTATGGATCAAAAGAAGGGTCTTTTTCATTGTGATTATTCAGGGATCCAGATTGAAAGATGTTTTATTTTTATATTGGCATCTTCAGTTACCGTAGTAGCACAAAAGTGACCTGACAGCTTTGATTTTTATTTTATTCATTAAGTAAAATATGTGTGTGTGTTTATAATAAAATTGACTTCTTTTTAAAAAACTGCACTGAGTGTAAAATATCACTCCAACTCCCCAACTTTTATTTTCTGGACAAAAACAAGTTAGATGTTGCATTATATAAGGTCTCAAAATACAAAAAGCAGAACCAAATAAATTTAACAAGGACAGGCTAATGCAGTTATTCAATTTGCCAAGTCCAAATTTTCAGTGAAAGCCAACAGGCTTGAGCCCAGAGGTGTTAATGGCACAATCTCAGTTTAAAGTTTAACAGAGACACCAAGGAGAACAGATGCAGTCAGAACAGAGTCTGGTAGAGATTTCTTTCTTGCTTGGAAAGGCTTGTCTTCTTTTTCTATTCAGACATTCACGATTACATAAGGTTCACCCACATTATGGAGGATGATCTGGTTACTCAGAGTTTATCAATTTAAGTTTGATTCTCATCCCAAAACAACATACAAGTTAGTACATAACATTTACCATCCCACATGTTTACACTCAACTTCAAAAAAGATGGGAAAAGTCAAGTCACCGTTTTAAAAGACTGCAGAGAGCCTGAGGTATTTGGTGGATTTCACCTATCTTCTGTAATAACATGGACAGAGTTAGAAGAGCCAAAGAGAATATTCCACCAACAATTTTTATAATCCATATAAAATCAAAATGTTGAAAACCAAATCACACTGATGAGTAGTCCTGAAGTCAATAGAATAAATGTAAAAAGGGAAGAATTAAAACAGAATGGAAACAAGATTAAATATTGATTGTCAGGCAAGGGAAGAATATTCCTTGTCTCCAAAATATTGGGTCATCCTCTGAAAAGTACAAGCTCAAATCAGATAACAAATCTAAGAGAATCTCTATCACCAACTAACATTTCTCCTTTAGTGTTTAATATATGTATTTTTGTGATTTGGTCAATGGATTTTATTTAATTGACTATATGATTGTGCATCCATCGATCTCTTTTTAAAAAATCAACCCAGAATCAATGAACAATAAAAATATTCCTATCATTTCAAACCTCTTTACACTACAGGTGCAAAAACTTGACAGAAGAGATGATGAACTGAAACCTCTTCCTTCTCGAACCAAAGTGTTCCCATAATAATCTTAGGTTTTTCAGCTCCGAATTCCAAGATGCATCTACTTGGAAGAGTTCTTTATATTTAAACCTGTTTTATTTTTGTGTTCCTACTTTTGAAACCCAAATATATTCCTCACTGAAAAGACTCAGGGATTCAAAGTTAGAAGACAAGAATTTGAGTGTTCTCAATGGCAGTTTTTAGTTGTTGTGAGTTATCATACCCTGAGTCCTAGTTTCATCTTTTACATACTGAGGGGAATGTTATTTTACTTATTTAAAATTGTTTTTATGAAGATAAAATACCAACCCAAAGAATATGGCTCAAAGTTGGTCAGATGTAGATATACATTAAATATTTATTTCTGGATGACACTTTTCTCACAATATTCTAAAGGAGATAAAATTCTATCCTATTGAAAATTGCAGATTATAGAATTAGATTCATATTTTTCAAGTCCTACCACAACCACTGGGCAACTTAATGTGGATTTACATTCTGAGATATATTTTCCCCTATTGGTTAACTTGGTATAACAAGAGAAATACCAGCTTTATTGTGTCAATGTAAAATTAAATGAGATAATTTTCCAAAAATGAGTTTTACATCTGGCAGGGAGTATTCAGTCCATAATACATTATATATGTTACTTTCATTAGTCCTGCTATATGTTTTATTTTGTTTTTATTTAAAATCCTGTAATTGACAAAATAAAATTGCACATACTCAAGGTGTACAAAGTGATGATTTGATATACTTACATATAGTAATTACTACAGTCAAATTAATTAATAAATAGTAACTATAGGTAGCATTTTGTGTGTGTGTGTTTGTTTGTGTGTGGGGGTGAGCATACTTAAACTCTACTCCAATAAAATTTCAGGTATTCTTTCTGAGTGAAATATGTGAAAGTGCTTTGTGAGCGGTTCCATGATGCCAAATTCAACATCATTTTTGTTCCTGTCACATTTGGTGTGTTAGAAAGACTTGTATTAATTTTTTCAGACTCCATATGAGTGATAGTCATGTTATTGTGCCCAAATGATAAATACTTTATTATAATATTCTAATTGGAGAAGGAAGGAACTTGTAGGTGTCTTTTGTATTTTTGCCTTTTTAGGTAGAAATAATTTTCCTCTCACTGAATAAACCAAATAGAATTCAATCAGCATCAAGTTTTTAAAAATCTGAATTGTGTGTGGGAGGTTGGTTTTGGTGTCTTCACCTCTGAATAATTACCTATATTGTATATCATAGTCTTCATTCTTACACCTGCTGCCTTGTCCTGAATCATCCATATGTTTAAAAATAAAAGCATATTTTTTGAGTCAAATCAATGAATACATTTGGAAAATAATTCTATGTAATTATTTTCATATCAATTTAAGGATAATATTTTAAAAAGAAATAGTAAAGACATACTGAGTCAGTTCTGCATTTGTTTGTCCATCTTCTCTGCAGACAAACATAAACACATGTGACTTCTCTTTTTATAAAACTGGTAATACAAGCAATAAAATGAAACATACTTTCTATAGATTTCTCTCAAATATGGATAATATTTTAGGTTTGAAGAATAACATATTAACTTTAAATGTTTTCTACTAGTTAAATAAAATGTAGTTCAGATATTATGTTCCAAATGAAGGATTTGGTCACAGATAATCATTCTTCCTGGAAAAGCTTCTAGTGCAGTGGGAAAGATAGGATATCACACAACTAAGTTTATAAGAAGCCAATGCAGTGTATCCTGCAAATTCGGTCTGCAGTAATTGCCGTGTGTGGGGGAAGAGAGATTGATTCAGTGTGGGGAGATCTAGAAGCAATTTGGCTTCATTTGCGTGACATGATTGGGGCAGAGGACAAATGCATTCTTAATTGTTACTTCTAACTGCACTCAAACTAATTTCCAAGCACTCTCACTTTGGTTCAGCTCTTCCTTTCAAAGGACGACTTCTACCCCTCCAACCGTTTCCTCATTGTATGGATTGACGACCAAATGAGTAACCACTCATTTCCCTGAATTTTCTAGGCACTGGGTGACTCGGTTAACACTGATACCATAGCACAAAACATATTTTTAAATGGATTATTTTTGTTTTAAATTCATACTACTTTTCTGGAAAATATTTATTTGGTTGTTCCCTGAGTGGATAAAGGAACTTTTAATTCTATAACTAAATCAACCTATCACATAGAAAAAGATCTGTTTGGTATTTATCTATCTACAGTGTTTTTCAGTAGTGTGCTCTAAGGCTTGTAGGGGAGGCATACATAAGAGTAAATAAAGTAAGTACCTAATATATATAATATGCAGCCAAAACAAAATACAAATTGCACTCAGATTAAAAAGTAACAATTCACAACTACGTTTACTTAGGTTTTTTTCTCTTCTCTCCCCCAACTCCTTTTACCCAAGACGTTAAGAATACGTAAAGAATTAGCAGATACCATAGTTTTTAAGCAACTAAACAAAGAATGTTAAAGTCTAAACCTGTTGTTTAATTAAAAGCTTTCATACATGTGTTCTTATGTTTTGCATTTTCTAAGAAGACACTTGATCTGAGTTAATCCTCAGAAATAATCTAAACTTTCATGTTTAGGACTGCAAATATAGGACAGTCTTTTGAACTGTGTAAGTTTCATTTTACTCTTCCTAGTCAACTGGTCTTCAAATATTTTCCTTGCACACGGAGAAGACCCTTTGCCTCTGTCTCTTTTCTTCTTCCTCTTTCTCCTCCTTCCCTTGCCAATCCCTCTCCATGTAGAATCCAGCTTTATCCTCCCTCATTTTCCATCAACTAACTAGTCCCATTTCATTCCACTGAAACTAAATTTTAGTGACAATAGTGGAAGTCATTCATCATGGTCCACCTAAGTTACCCTATTTCAGTTCTATAAGCACTGATTGCCACATACAGCATACATTCAATTAGTCAGCAGGTTTAGATGATATCTTTTCAGCAAGGAATAAAGATAGATTCCAAACGATAGGACTGAGAACTTCTGTCTTTCCTATCACATTTGTACATATTCTGTGAGATTGCTATTTAGTCATGGAAAATGTGTTTTCAGGAATTCCATGAAAACTAGCTCAAATTATACTTTAAAATTTAAATAGCAGGATACACAAAGTGTGTCTAAAGTAGAATACAAACATTCTAGAAATACTAATCATAGGCACAGTAAGAAAGAAAAAAGAGAAAAAAGAAACTGGAGTGAAATTCAGTAAGAAATTAGTAGTTAATGTTTGTTGCTGAATCCACGGATGTCTTTTATTTTTACTGTCATTTCTCTCTTTTTTATGTATTCGTTGCTCACAATACTCTTATAAGTAATAACTTTATTTCACTATAGATTCTTAATTTTAATAGGTAAATGCATAAAATAATTTATGTTACCTGAGGAACATTGAATTTGGTATTTAGATTGGCATGTGATGATACTTCTTGCTAAAATATCTCTTATATATCAATGTGCTTAAAACATATATATAAATTATGAGTTTTTTCTAAGTGGTACAAAAGAAAGCTGAGTTGGATGAATTGTATAGCGAGGGATTTCTGAGAGGATCAAAATGTCAACCAGATATTATCCATACAGTGATGATTAATTATTTCTACTGAGAGTAAAATGAATGTATCAGCTGGGAAAAAATGGGAAACAATGATTTGAAGAATGATTTAAGATGTGATTTAAATAGCAGAAGACAGGAATTCTTTTTGTTTTCTTAAATTCATCTCTCTCCAGTGGCACAAAACCACAGACTAGAAAGTTTTGAAATCCTCCTAATAAAGGGAAGAGGCAGGAGCAGGAGCAGGAACAGGAGAAGGAGAAGGAGAAAGAGAAGGAGGAGAGGGAAAAAAATACTTGTACAAAGTTGTGCTTTTCAAGTTTGCATTTGCAGGATGCTTTTACCCCCTTGATAGTCTGTGTTTAGGACAACTGAATTATGACTTTGTTAAAATTTATGACAGGCTCCTGGTCAGATCCTGTAGAGACACAGAAGTTAAATTGATGAATAATGCTAACTCAGTTGTCAAAAGTATATCTTGGAAAAGCAGTTAGCATAAGCAATAAAAAAACGGGGAAAACTGTCAGGAATGCTACTTCTTCCATTTTGTTTTGGTTCTTCGAGAGAGTTTTACCGAGTAAATGTGTATTGCATTCTTTGAACTTATTGCTTTGTTTTTGTTGTTGTTGTTTGTACTGGGGATTGAACTCGGGACCTTGTGCTTGGGAGGCAGGTGGCGGAACCACTGAGCTCAACCCCCAGCTGAATTGATTGCTTTTTGAGCCAAATTTAGAAACTGTATGAGTTGCCCAATTCTGATGTTTTATAATCTATCAAAAACACGTTTCTGTGTCTATGGAGATAATCGTATGGTTTTTGTCCTTGGCTCTATTGATATAGTGTATTACATGGATTGATTTGCATATATTGAACCATCCCTGCATCCCTGGGATGAATCCCACTTGATCAGGGTGTATGATCTTCTTGATCATCTTCTGCATTCTGTTTGCCATTATCTTATTAAAGATTTTTGCATCTATGTTCATTAGTGAGATTGGCCTATAGTTCTCTTTTTCAATTGGGTCTTTCTCTGCTTTGGGGATCAAGGTGATGCTTGCTTCCAGGAATGAATTTGGGAGTATTGCTTCCCTTTTAATTTCATTGAAGAGTTTAAACAGTAGTGACAACAGTTCCTCTCTAAATGTCTTGTAGAATTCAGTAGTGAAGCCATCAGGGCCCGGGCTTTTCTTAGTTGATAAAGATCTAGATATTGAAGTAGAAACTCTGAACCAATTGGAACAGAGGTTAGGTAGAACCCTTGAATACATCAGTGTAGAAAAAGATTTTATGAACAAAACCTCAGTTGCCCGTGAACTAGCACAACAATCAACAAGTGGGATCTCTTCTTATTAAAACGCTACTGCACAGCAAGAGAAATCACCAGCAGTGTGAAGAGACAACCCACGATGTGGGAAAAAATCTTCACCTGCTCTTTCTCAGACAAAGGTCTACTATCTCGAATCTATAAAGAACCTAAAAAGATCAGACCTCCAAAATTTAAAGACCCAATCCAAAAATGGGCATCTGAAATGAACAGACATTTCTCAGACAAAGAAGTAGAAATAACAAATAAATACATGGTAAAATGTTCAATATCACTGGTCATTTGAGAGATGCAAATGAAAACAACGCTGAGATTTCACTTCACTCCAGAAAGAATGGTTGCTATCATGAAATCAACCAATAACAAATGCTGGCGGGGCTGTGGGGAAAGAGGAACCTTGCTCCACTGCTGGTGGGAGTGTAGACTGGTGCAAGCACTGTGGAAATCAATATGAAGATACCTCAAAGAACTAGGATTGGAAGTCCCATTTGACCTTGCTATTCCACTGCTGGGGACCTTCCCCAAAGAATTAAAAGAATCATACCACAGTGATATATGTGCACCCATGTTCATAGCAGCACAGTTTGTAATAGGTAATAGGTAAAACTTGGAAAGAACCCAAATGCCTATCAACTGGAGACTGGATAAAGAAAATGTTGTTTTTTAATAAAATGGAGTACTATTTAGCCATAAAAAATGAGAAATTAGAGACATTTATAGCTAAGTGGATGCACATTGAGGAGATACTCTTAAGTGAAATAAATAGGACACACATGTACAAATACTGAATAGTTTCTCTGGTGTGAGAAAGTGGAAGTGTAAATAAGGACTAAATGTATAATAGGTAATGTGAAATAGGAAGAAAAGAGGCAAAGGGGAAGGAAGTGTGAGGGCTAGGGGAAAGGATAGAAGGGAATGGGATTAATATGAGAAAATGGAAAAATAGGAACAAAATCTTTGTAAATAGGGAGGAATGGAGGGGTTGAAGGGAGGGCTGGGCAAGGGTGAAAAACAAGAGCCAAGAGAGACTATGTAAAAGTGCAAATTTCCAATGATGAATGTCATTATATTGTATACCTAAAATGTACCGATGATTAGAATGAATAATTGATAATGTAAAATAGGAAGAAAAGGTCCAAAGGGGTAGGGGTAGTGGGAGGGGCAGAGGAAAGGAAAGAAGGGAAAGGAAAACTGATGAGAAATGGAAAAAATGGAAATAAAGTCTTTGTAAATAGGGAAGGGTGGAGGGGGTGAAGGGAGGACTAGGAAGGGGGGAAAAATAAGAACCAAGATGCGTTATGTAAAGGTACAATTCCTAATGAGAAATGTAATTGTGTTGTATACCTACAATGTACCAATAAAAGAATTTAACTAAAAAAAACCTCGATTCTTTAAATGAAATAAAAAATGCTTTCATGCTGTAGGATAAGATTTTCTTGCCAAGGATCTATCTGTATAAGGAATTTTAACTCGTGTATTTCATTTACCGATTGAATCTAACATTTTTGCAACTCCATACATTAAATATATTCCATACACTGTATAGAATTATATATGTAATGTATTTTTATTGGATTAACAATGAAATTCACTTGGCATTAAGTACATTTTTTTGTTCACTTTTTATCACTAGTGTTAAGCAAAGGACCTATCACATCATCTAAGCACATAATAAATATTTAAATGTGAACTACATTTAAACAAATAGCATTTACTGCATTCTTACTATGAACCAGGTATTGTGATTAACATACAAAAAAGAACAGCAAATAAAAATCACATTATTGAGGTATTAATGTGAGTTAACAATTTCATCAAATACTTATATAAATTATATAAAATTTCAAAAATATGTTTAAAAATTGGAGGCATCTTTCTTTTAAAGTTTATGGACAAAGATATTAGATTAATACAAGCTAATTAATTCTTTTAATTGTAGAATTAATGAGCTGCAGATCCAGAATCTTACATAGTACTCTCTGATACCTTACTTCATCTAGCATTTAAAATAAGCACTCAATTAGAGATTATTACACACATTTTTGAGACGATAAAACTGAACTTCACAGAATAAAAAGACACTAAAGATTTTTTTTTAAATAGAAAAAACAATTTTAGCTTCATTTTGACTGACTTGAAATCTAATATTTTTCTCCTGAGACAGATTTTCTGAAGGTTTCAGGAGAATTCATGGTCAGATTCTTCACTCAAGGAGCTTAGAACTTCAGAGAAAGTAAGATACAGAAAATTGACATGAAACAGGCTGTGACGTGCTCTGAATGTTGTTGGTAAGACGCAACCTGCTACAGAACTTTCCAGGAAAGAGGCAGAATCATGATGAGATCACAGCAGAGCTGGCACTCAAATTTTGCTTGAAGCAACACTGGCATTTGCAATCTAGGCATGGAGGAATGGAGATAGTAATAAGCCAGAGACCCAAAATGTCTGGTTGAATAAAATGTGTCGAAAAAGGAAGAGAAAGGAGATAGTATTATATGAAACTATAATCTTCAGAACTATATTCCTTGAGAAAGGTTAAATTCTCCTAACAAAACAGTTCATAAGAAGTTTAAAATATGATGTACAGCAAATAAATGTTCTTCAAGTTCTGCTTCACAATTAATGAAAAGATGAAATAAAGTTACCAAGAATCTATTACCTGAACATCTACTCTGAAGAAGGCCATATATTAAGAACTTGGTGAGTGAGGAGAAGTAGTTGCAATAGGAAAGAAGGAAAACTATTGGCACAGTTGCTGTCATAGAGGAAATCACTGATACTGAGATCAGTTGGAGAGGAAACCTTTAGCCTGAAGAAAATAAAAAGCCAAGTGGCCCATAAAACATTGCATTTGCAACTGGCCTCATTAGGGACTTCCAGCTAACTGAACAGTATGTTAATGCACTGGACAGGCAACAGTGTCAAAAGAAGAAAAAGCATTCTGACTTCAGTACTGTTCTAGTTATAAATGGAACCAGATGGTAGCATTTCATAAATGGAATAAGTCCTTGTGGTGTCATATTTGAAGTATCAATAAATATGGGACTCACATAAATAGAAGTTTATTGACAAATGTCTTCTCGAAACAGAGGTGAGAAAGAAGTCAACAGTGATTTTGGAAAAAGAACTGGATTGACAAGAGACTGAAGATTCAATACTGCTTAACATATTTTCACTTCCTGAAGATATTTGGACTCCCTGTGTCTGGGCTCCATGTCTCACAGAATCTTATAAGCCCGACTCCTTGGCTGTGTTTATGACCTCAGAGTCTGTTCCACAGAGCTTTTCCTTTTTAACAGATGTAAACTAATCTCCTTTCATAGTCTGGATATCATCACAGTTTTGCTTTCCTCTCATTCTGTGAACATTTGAATAATCTCTTTGTTCATATGTTCATATTTTTTTACAAATTCACTAGACTCTAAGCTGGGTAGGAGTAGGGACTTTTTTCCTACATTATTTACTGGTGCAGCTCTAGAGTCTTAAATAATACCTGACACATGGTAGATCTTCACTAAATTCTTTAGATGGTGAAAATGGCTTTAAGTTTTATTATCTGTGTGACTTGAAAATCAGTTAGTCTGATCATTATTGTTTGTTATAAAAATTCAAAGTGTCAAATCATCTGATATCTCTTTAGAAATTTTATGGAACATTGGCACATGTGTTTGCTCCCAGATCATAGCTTCAGCTTGTATAATCTGTGAGGCGCTTCCTATTTTGAAAATACTATGGCTTGATTAATAGATAAGTGGAGTATAGATTTTAATACCTCTTGGTGGCTGTGTTTGACAAAATGACATTTTTTCACATTTTTCAAGCTATATTTAAATGTCAACACAGAGGAATGTGTTTTTATGTTTATTTTCTTATTCATACTTGCCACCATTTTCAAGAGTCAATCTTCAAAACAAAAATGTTAGAAACTTACTATAGGGCCAGCATGAAGAAATCTGTACAGTTTGAAAAAGAACTTTTGCCATTTCATGAACATGCCAACTAGTGAGGATGTAGAGGTAAATGATTGAAACAATAGCACCTTTTGTCTCTCCAATAATGATGAGATATTCTCATAATAAAGATTACATTAGGCGGATCGAAAAGTAAGGAAATGGAACATTAGCAGGAATGTTTCATATATGCTATTTACAGTAAGCTTGCTAATAATTAGCCTAGGAAGAGATAGAAACACCAGAGAGCAAGAGCACTTCTCTTTCAAGTTACAAGAGAACAAGGGGTTTGCCTTTCTGAATAGCAGATACAATGCAGAAAATTCCAGTCAGAAAAAAAGTATATTCATGAAGAAAGCTAGAGGTAAAGAATTCCAGGAAAAAATAGTGGAAAGAAGTAAATTCACTTGCTTGAGAAAAGGTGCTTTGTGTGTGACTATGTATCTTCAGGAAATCTTGCAATAGAAGAATTTGCTGACATTTTCAGAAGAGCAAATTGAGTCTTGTAAATTGCTGTTGTCTTGTCCAAAGTTCCTATTGATATATGATGGAGTCATTTTTTAATCTTATGGAAACAAAAGTAATTTAGAATGTTTGCATAAAAACAGGCCTAACACTAATATCTCTTTGTATACTTTTAGTGCTACATCTTCACATAAAATTTACCCATCGCAGTGTAGCAGCAAAGTAAGTTAGGTGCCCCAAATTGCATATATACTGATGTAAATTTGAAAAGTCAGCACCAGAAGGAGATCATAAGACACTTCCCATGGCTAGCTCGTGTGATGGCCTGTAAATGGAGGATGCTCAGAGGAAAAAACACACATTGGAAGCCCTACCATTTTATCATGGTTTAGGCCTAAAATTTCTCTCAAATTCTCACATTTGGAAGTGGGTCTGAGGGCATGACTTGGATGAAAGAATTATCATTTCTGGATCTTCCCTTATCTTTCTGTTTCCTGGCTGTAGTGTGGTGAAACACTTTCTGCCATCATGCCATTCTCTCAAGCCAAATCTACTTGGAGCCAGCCACCCATGGACTCAATTCTCTGAAACTGGGAGCCAAAAATAAACATATCTTCCTTTAATTTGTGAGTGTCAAATTCTGAATCTAGGTCTTACTTTTTTTCTTTTTTCTTTTTACTAGCACATGTTTACAGTACATGTATTATCATGTTGGGGAAGGGGTACATGTAAATAACATGAACTGCTTCGTTTTTAAAAAAATTGCCTCTTCCTCCTTCCTCCTCCATCCTATCTCCTTGAATTCCCCTCTCACCATTTTAATTCATATTGATATTATTTATTTTAGCTCATGTTTATAAAATGTACTGCTTATATTCATTGAGATTATTAGGTTCTTGTACTTGGCATATCTTTATTCTACTTATTTCCCCTTCTGTTTTCCCTTACTTCTCACTCTTAGTCTCTTGTACCCCTTCCTTTTTGCAAGAGGTTCATTTTCTTGTCTCATTCTCTCCGTCCTCCATTGATCTTTTTGTTTGTATTTGCCTTACTCAGATGAGAAATACCTTACCATATTTAAGCTTGTATATCTGGTTTATTTCACTCAAAATTATATTTTCCAGGTACAAGTACCAGGTACAAGTGTCTCAAAATTGTCCTTCTTTAAATCCAAATAGCATTTCTTTTTTATAGTTAAGTAGTATTCCTTCTTCATAGCCAAATAATATTCAATTAAATATAAATAGCATATTTCTTTATCCAATAGTCTGTTGATGGATATGCAAGCTGCTTCTAGGATTTAGCTATCATGAATTGTGCTGCTATAAACATTGATATCCATGTATCACTGTAGTATGACATCTTAAGCTTTTGGGGGAAGATCCACAAAAGGGAATGTGAGGGTGTTGGCCAGAATTGTGTATGAGATGGATATGCAGAGGTTAAGGGCTTTTGAAGCCACATGCCAAAAACCTCCCAGAATTCATTGTTAGAAATTAAAAGAGAACCTTCATCTTTGCATTTTGCCATGGTCCTGAACTGTGATGGGGGATCCCTGGGACATATGAAATTTCAAATTTCAGTTCACTGAGAAATCACCATACAGATTTCCATAACAGTTTTGCTTGTTTGCATTCCAACTGACAATTTTGGAGGACTCCTTTTTCACCACAGCCATGCCAACCTTTGTTATTTTTTGATTTTGTGATGATTGCCGTTTTTTCTGGAGTAAGATAGAATCTTAATATGGTTTAAATTTGCATTTCTTTTATGTTGAATATTTTTTCATGTATTTGTTTGCCATTTGTACTGTGAAGAGCACATTCATTTCAATTGTCTGGGTATAGATCTTAAAAATGTTTCAAAGGAACTTCAATAAAACACAAATGAGTTTATTAGAAAGAAAAAATACACAATTAGGTATATTTAAATAGCTCTTTTAGTAAATATTAAAGCTATAATCATACCAGTTTAACTTTGAATAGCTGATTAAATTGATAACTTGAAAAATTTAAAATGAACAGATGAACAAGAAAGGAAGAAGGCTCTTAAGATTTTTATTATGTTTTATAACTTACAAGTAAAAATATGTTTTTAAATATTTTTATCAAATTTGCAATAGTTTAGATCTTTAATATCTTAGACCCTAAGGTGGTGCTACTGGAAGGAGTGGACTCTTTAAGAGGTGGGGCCTAATGGGAGGTCTTTATGTTATTGGGATCCTGTCCTTGACAGTCTCACCTTAGGCTCAAAGGAAAGAGATCAACTTATTATTGATTAGAACTAGAAAAATATGCATCCAAATACACCTTTACTCTTTATAAGGTGATTATCTCAGATATTGTGTTATAGTGATGGAAACTGACTAACACAGTATCTCACAATATTTTTTGTTTTTTCTTAATGGATATGATATTAGTTCTATTTCTGTACCAGTCATAGGGTCAATAGTTTAATGATTCCAGTGAAAGTCTTCATCCTTAAACAGATTGTGGCCAGTAATTAAGACAATTTAAAAAGTAATTTTAATTTATCATATTAAATATTATGATGAATGTGGACAGAGGGTGACAACTTTTGACTAATAGCTTCAGAGAAGACATGTCATGGAAAGAATTTTTATTGCAAAAGTGACCAAAAAAGAGGTCATGAAGATGACATAGCCTTTACCAAAGAAAGTTGAGAGAGGGTATACATCTACAGAGAGGAATTCTGTGTGGTTGAATCCTGGTCCTTCTGCCAAACACAGAAACAGAAGACAAGACTGAGCAGTCACTCAACTTCCTGTCCTGTATGAATGTCGATCCTCAAAATTTGAACCATCCTATCAACCTCACTTGATATCCCTCACATAATATCGCTTCCTTTGAGAGTAAGCCTAAATCATATAATGTACTGTCAAGGAAGTAGAGAAAAAAGGCTGAAGCAAATGTAATACAGGATGAATATTTCAGGCAGCAGAAAATAACATGACAGAGTTAAGCAGCGTGTGGTTGAACAGAAAACATTAGCAATGATTATATAGCCGTCCAAATTTTGAGGTTTATGACACAGCCGATCAAGGTGAGGCTGACTTTAATCATCTATGACATTTTCAAATAACTAAGTATGCTTTCTTGAAATTTTTAACATTGTTAGAGACTTATAACATAGCGTTGGTAGTTTATAGGTAGCTTTTGATTACAGTGTTTTAGAGCTCAGGCAGTCATTGAATTGTGAACAGACTAAAAAATAAGGTTTTTGAATATTCTCCTTGTATCAAACACATATTCAACCTACCTTTTTATTTGTTCTCTTCATTTGTTCTTTCCATCTCTTTTTCTTCTGTCTTTCCCTTCCTCTACCTTGTCTCTCTTCAATAAAATTTTCTTGGGTGAAGATATCTTAAAATAGTAACTAAAACGAACTCTCTGTCCTCACTGAGTTTACATCCTGATGAAGATGTGGCAAGGGACAAGAACTAGATAATTGAAACATAATTTATCTAATGATGGTTAGTCTTATGCATGGAAACTACTTTACTCATTTTCTGACCATTTCCAATAGAGGGTGACTATGTTGTTTTGGTTTACCATAGATTTTCCTAATTTTAGCACTAAAAGTCCCTTGTCCCAGGAATGCCATTTGTCATAGATAATTCTGAACAACTAGCCATGCTATAAGTTTTATGAACTCATGCATCATGAATATTGAGCTTTTCCTTAACGTGGAAACTTTAAGAGAACATTCCCTAGTTAAACCTAAACTACTTTTACTTAGAATATTGTTCTGTCTGGATTACCAGTATGCACAATTTGCCAAAATCTTATTGTGTGAGCTATCAAAAAGCACTTTGTAAATAACTTACTACAGAAATTTGGTTAAAATGTAGCAGAGCAGAGGAAGATATTGAGAATGAATAGTGTCTGCTGAGACTGATTTGTAAATTTAATTCTGTACTCCTGAGAAACAATACTTGTATGATTCCTTATGGAAAGCATAGCTAAGATAACTCTGGCAAAAATGCATTTTGTAAAGTGTTTGGGAAAAGGAAAAAGTACTGTATCCTTACATTTTCTAAAGCAACTGGATGAAGGAACAGAAAAAAATATATCTGGTATATTGATTTGAAAGATATAGTCAATTCCCATTTGTGTCAAGAATGTACTAAGTGTTAGGGCTTGTGCTAGGTATTTTCTATAATTATCTTCTAAATCTTTTCAGCAGGTAGAGTAGAACAGATATTGTACTTCCTCCATTTCACAGGTTAAAAGTCTGATCACATCACACAACTAAGTAATACTTCAGAAAATTTCAAAGAAAAATTTGGACAAAATTGTGTTATGAAAACTGTGAGGGGATATGAACACAGACTTTGGAGACATTGGGAAATAGGTGGTTAAGTTTGCATGCAGTCATCCATGAAGTCTTCATTACCCATCTCCCATAACTATTTTGGTGAAGACAGCCTAAGGGGACTACTTTATTATAGCTAAGGGTAATCACTGAAGAAAACAATAATGATCCTGAGTCAACAAAAATTAATCATCATTTTTATGAATGCAAAGGATTTAGGATAATTTTATGTATGAAATTTATGTAAACCCTTCAAACTTTTAATTTTGTTCCAGGCAGGGATTAGAGAGGAAAATCACTCTGAAATCTTTCTTCACCTGCTGAATTTTAGGGTTTTCTCAACTGAAAACAATAGCAACAAAACTGTAAAAGAATGAAAATCAGATGGGGAGGAAAGACCAAGCAGATGGGAGAATGTTCAAATGTCTAGAGAAATTCATCATCAGACACAAGTCCTTAGCAGGTTGAGGAGGCCTGAGATTTAGTCTTGACATAGTCATTGACTAGCTTTTGTCAATGCCTATAACATGTTGGTTTTCAGAATACAGAAAATTAAATATATCAACCCTTATCCTCACTTCATCACTCATGATTTCTTTTTAAGAGCAAAGAATAAAATTTGTAAAATACATTTGTAAATAAAAGTTTATAGGAGATGGTAAATAAAATGAATGTTATCTTAATGATGAAAATACTCTTGGAGGCTGACAGACAAGGATTCAAGTTTGAGCCCAGACAAGGTAATTTAGCCACAAGAAAGAATGAAGGAAAGAAAGAAAAAAAGAAAGAAAGAAAGAAAGAGAGAGAGAGAGAGAGAGAGAGAGAGAGAGAGAGAAACAGGCCAGGCCATGGATGTAGCTCATTACAAAAGCCTTGGTTCCATGCTCAATACCACCAAAAGTTTAAATATTTAATATAGCCAAGGGTAATGTTATTTTTTTTCTGCAAAGAACTAAAAAATGAAAACAAGCCTAAGTGCTTCTATCCCTCTAAAAGACCGGTAATGAGAAAGAAAGAAAGTAAAATAATAATAACTGAATTACATACACTTGTTTTTTGCATATAAAGGCTCTACCATATGTCAAAATCCTGGCTTTGTTTTTTGCATAAATTACCTTACCTGATTTTGCAGCAGTTACAGGACAGATTTAATATTGCTTTCATTTCATACAAGTGCAAGTGAAGACAGCATTCAAAGGACATTCCTGAGATCATACTGAATATATTTAATGGAACTGAAATTAAAGTATGTCAATCAGAGGCCCTACAATAGTACTTCCCCACCATATATTAGACCTTCTTAGGTCAGAACAAGGGTTCAGCGTGAAACAGAAAACACAGGCTCCATACTCCATAGTCCATTCCCTGAGGCAGTGACCTCCAGACTCAATGCCTGCCAGACCTGGCATACAGCATCTTGCACCAACGATACTAGTGGTAAGTTCTATGGAAAAGAATGTGAGGTTCACTGGAGTGAACTTACTGCTCTCCACAGGCTTATTTGTTCTTGCTTTTGTGCGGATGTTGTTTTTGTAAGATTTATTTTCATGTTTATCTAACAAATATTCATATTCTCCTGGAGCCAGAGTAAGCCAGAACTTCTTGGTCTCCTTTCTGTGACTTATGCTTAAAAGCAGAGCAATCTATATTTTTATGTATCCCTGATTTCAAACTTGGTTGAAATGTTTTACACAAAGGAAGCAAATTTTTTATTTACTTGCCCTTCTCTTTATCGCTAGTATTGCTCTGTGTAGAACTATAGTATAAATGTTTTCTGGTTATTCTCATAACTGCTATACTCAAAGTTAAGGATGGAAAATAAAAAAACATGCTTTCGAATTCTCTTCCACTGCAAGTACAAGTTCAAGGATCTGAAGATTCGTGCGGCTTCCTTGCCCACTGCTATCCCAAAAGGAAGTCAGATATTCAAAACATATCCAATATTTGAACTCTGGCAGACATACTGAACTAATTATCTTCAGAAGCAGGATTGTGCATGTTTATTTTGTGATTTAATAAAAAGCTGACATAGCGGCCATTAGCTTCCCAGAGTGTGTTCCGTTTAATATGCAAAACACACAGAAATTAACATAGTAATTATGTTAGAACTAACAGGATACAAACATTTTAAATGGATTTAACACATTAAATAATTCCATGTCTTATGTGGCCCTGGTGTCTTTCACAGATGGTCACAACATTTGCTAATTTGTTCTACAGGTAGTACAAATTAATGTGATTTTCTTTGATTTTTATTCCTTTTAATGTGGACAGATAGCTTTATTTTTAACTTAAAATCATAACTGCTCTGCTTAATGTATTCTTGGTTTCTTTAATAAAGAATATCAATGTTCCTTTCAAAATGGTTCCTTCTTTGCATTCAATAATGAATATTAGGCAAAAAATAAAGTAGTGAAAATGTGTCCATTTGATATATCAGATAGCACAGATGTTAATGATACTAATATTGCTCAAATAGAAATTATTTATTTCTTTGCATAGAAACCTTTTTTGAGACACCAACACTGAGTGTATTGGGAGGAATCATGTTATAGATTAGATCTCCAACGTCCCTAAAAGTCTCATGTTCATAGGAGGAACATTTGAAAGGTAATTTGATCATGGAGTGCTATGTGTATCAGTCCACTGATGAGTTTGTAGCAGACTAAGCTGTAGGGTGGTAGGGCTGGCTGGAGGTAGGTCACTTGGAGTGTGACCTGGAAGGTGTATTGTTGTTCCCAACACTTCTTCTCTCTGTTTCCAGGCTGCCATGGGATAAGCAATTTTCCTCCAGTTATCCCTTCTATCATGCTGTTTCTTTGTTGTTGTTGTTGTTGTTGTTTGAGACAGAAAGTTACTATGTATTCCAGCTTTGTCTTGAACACACTATGTAGCCCAGGCTGGCCTCCAACTCAAGGCAATCCTCATGTCTCAGCCTTCCAAGTTCTGGGGTCACAAGTGTGTGCCACCATATCCAGCAATCATTGCCGTGGAGCCAGGCAACCATGGTATCAACCCATGAGAAACTGTGAGCCAAATAAATCTCTCCTCCTTTAAGTTGTGGTGGTGGAATATTGTGTTTTACGGATGGGAAAGTTGACTGATAGAAATCATATGTACAAATATTTTACCTGTGAAAATGGGTATTTTTCTCTTTTCTTAGTATTCCACATAACCTATATGAATAATATCCTCTAAGAGTTCAAGCAACTAATATTTAATTATTACAAGTTAAGTGGAAATACATTTTAATAAAAGGAAAAAATACCTCTTTGGAGAAATGGCTGAATCTAGACCTAGACCAGAATTACAGAAAGATAGACTTGAATAAGCCTATAGAAAATAAGGAAGTGGTCAATGACTAGCATGAGCATGTCAAAAGGAAAGGATGCAGGGATCAGACTGATGAGACTGTACTTGCTAAAGGTAATATAATTTTAGCATCAATAGAGAGTGATATCTCTTATGGACTAAAATTTCTGTAACATGATTTTCTCAAAGAATTCTAATAAAAACAAAACAAAAGTCATCTTTATGTTCTGGTTATCTTGGAAGAATATCGGGAATTACTTTTTGTAAAATGTTATCATGTACAGGTACGAATTCCCTATAATGAATGTTATCTTGTATGCCTAAAATATACCAATAAATATTTTGCTTAAAAAAAACCCAAAATAAATACAAAAAATGGTTCCAGAAAATTAGAAAACATTATGCTGTCTTTAGTGTATGGAATGTGTCTCAGACTCACCAATTAACCAATTAAGGAAACCATTAGTGGCAGTATCTCATTTTAAAGACACAGAACAAAACAAAATAGAATAAAAAACCCCAGAAGGATTGGTAGAACCAGATAATCACCATTCTGCAGCTCTTTCTGATTTTATAGAGAGGGGAAATGTCTATTGATGGCAGTCACATTCACTGAAGAGAAAACCAGGGAAAAACACATTATATTCTATGAATTAGTCTAAAAATATATTAACACTAAATAAAATGAGAACAATAAAACAATGACAAAACCCTAAAGTAGATTAATCACTCTCAAACAAGTATAATCTTATCTCCAGGTGACATTTGTTAAAATCAAGAGACCATATTTTTATTGTCATGATTAGGGATATGTTAGTTGCATCGTGGGTCAAAGCCAGAAATGCTGCTAAATCTCCCAGCATCCATGGAAAAGCACACATGATAAAGAATATACAAATGGCTTAAGCATAAATGTGAACAATGATGAAGTGGAGACCTGAACCTATCTTTTTATAGAAATATGGAACACAGAGTGTCATGTTAAATGATACCACGTGGGTACAATGAGTTAAATTTGACTGTAGGAAGCTGCAGAGCAAATGACAGGGCTCTATAAAAAACAATTGCAAGAAGCAAAGGGAGAGGAGCAAGGAAGAAACAAGGAGTGAGAGAAAACAGAGACAATCAAACGGTAATAAAATTTAAGACATTTCATTTGATCGTAGTATATGATGCTGTGGTCCATAAAACCACCTCATAAGAGTTATATTATTAATGGAGTGACTGATGACTTTGGGGGTTGCTTAGCTACTTAAAAATTTTAGTAAATTATTATTCAATATATGATGATGATGTCACGAATGCTTAACAATACTATGTCATTATGTTTTAGATATGAAGCCAAACTATTTAAAGGTAAAAATTGTATGTCTAGAATTTGCTTCAAAATACTCCAAAGGTGAAAGAAATATAGTGAATACAACATATATGGAACAATATTCATGAACTGACAGTTATTGATGGTTAATTTGGTTACCTTAGAAGTCATTAAAATATATATTGTTTGAAATTTCTGCAATAATAAAGAGTACTTGACAAAAAATGACTAGGCTACCATGCCTAAAAATGTACAAAGTCCATAAAATAAATCACTCATTAATTTATCAACTTATTTATTCATATATTCATTTGATATAATTTATTAGAAAAAAACATTTGGCTTTTAAGTAAAAACATCTTTGGCTTTCAGTTTTTGCTCTACCCATTATTAACTATGATATTAGTGAAGTTGTTTCTTCCCTGATCATCACTTTACTCCTTTCCAAAGTGAGGAATTGCAACAACTAATGTTAATTTCTATCTACTAGAAATTGTACATAAAAATTGCTAGCACAATGCTTGATATAAAATAGATCTGTAAAAGCTCTTTGCTACTCTTATCACCATAGATTTTTAAAGATAGAAATAAAATGCCATCTTTAAAATATTGCTTTACATGTATTAAATGGTTGTTTATTTTCTATGCATTTGGCATTAAAGAATTAGATTTTGGATTGGCAAAATTGCCCATTAAAAATCTGAATTATCATTTAGATCCATAGAGCCACCTTTCCCAACTCAGAGTTTCCTTTGTGATATATTCAGTAATTTAGTTGGACTTGGTAAAGCTGACTGTTTATGACTTGTACTGACCTTAAAATCCCTCAGCTGTCTTCAGAGTGACTAATTATGGATTTTGTGTAAAGACTATTTAATTAAATAGATACCAGGAAAAGATAGTGTTTCTGTGTAGTGAGACATGGCTGAAGGTGATTATTAACTGTTTTCCTTGTGGAATCTTGATAAAGTTATTGTTAATTTATATTTTCTTCCTTAGGACATTTCTGGCTAGTCATTGGCCTCCGTTTTTCACATTGTCATGCCATTGGGATAGTGCCTGTATATTTGACATGCCTGGAATTTCTAAAAAGAGATGGCTTGACATGTGTACTGAGAAAGCTCAATTGTTGAATGATTAATAATTCATTAGGAAAGGTCATATATGAGAGAATGACTTATGATTTAATATTTGAAACTTACTAAAGTGGCTCATATGAATTAGTTTGATCCTTATCTGTTGGTACACATGACCATGGTAAGCTTTTATATAAATCAATCACTCAAAAACTCATAAATTTATACTTCCATTACAGACATTAAATATTTTTGTCTTGTAATCAAATAATATTTGTTGAATATTCATGAGATTCCAAATATCTTACTAGGAAATAGGGATGTTATGTTGAGTAGAGCATGTGAAAGACTACTCTTAAAATCTACATAGCCAGTGAAAAATGTGGTTGTGTACAGAGCATGGTGGGAAGGTATTAAGGAGGAAGAAACCTTAGAGTGATGATCCAGAGAGAGAGTGTAACTTGAGAGTTATGGTGTAAAGACAGAATTTCCAGGACAATTACCATATCTGGTGATATTTAGGGGTTGACATTTGTTAGCCACTTAAAGATATCTGGATAGGTTGGAGTTTAGGGCATGACTCCAAGCACTGAGATGTTGAAGGAGTCAAAAGGAAAAATTATCCATTCCTGATCTACTCTTCTAACCTCTACAATTCATTGTTTTAGTAGGATGAAATTGGCTTCTCAGATTTTTCAGAGATGCATACTATGTGAATTAAGAAGAAAATCTAAATTATTCCAAGATTGTTAAACTATCCTATAAGGATTTATGTCACTCTGGAGATGTATAATGCCTTTAGAATTGGAGGGTAGGGGTTTGAAACATGACTTTACATTCAACAGTATCTTTCATCTTATCTGTAGGAGTCATACTGGAATAGAGATGCTTAATTATCTATCACTTCACAAGATTCATAAATTAATACATTAAATACAATGAGAAATGTGACTAGCATATTTTTGACAAGGTCCTTTGGTTATTTATATAATGGTTATATTGAGATATAATTCATCCTTTTAAAATATACAACTCAGTGGATTCTAGTATCTTCCCAAAGTTGTACAATCATGGCCACTGTGTCCAGAATATTTCCTCAACACAAAAAGGAACGTCATGCTGATTAATATTCACTTCTCACTATCACTTTTCCTCTGCACCTGATGATCACGAGATATTGACTGTATTGATTTGAGCATTCTGGACACTTCTGACAAATGCATTTTTAAACTTTGTAATAGTTTTGTTTTGCTTTTTATTTAGTATATTTTTTCAAGATTAAACCATGCTGCACAGTGAATCAGTACTTCATTTTTCTGTATACCAAAATAACCAATATATATATATATATATATATATTATATATATATAATTTTCTTAGGTGTATATCTAGAAGTATAATTATTGTGTCATATGGTAACTCTAATTTTAACCATTTAAAGAGTGGCCAAGTTGTTGTTTTCTGTTTGTTTTCAACCAAAGTTGTTGTAATATCTTATAATCCCACCATAAATGTGTGAGGATTTTAAATTTTCCAAGTTTATTGCCACGTATGATTGCCAGTCTTTCTATTTTAGCCACCCAGTGCATGTGAAGTATCATTTCATTTGATTTCTTTGTGCTTTTTCCTAAGGGTTAATAATATTGAACATCTTATCATGTATTTATTGGATACTTGCATAACTTTTGAGTGTTTGGTACTAAAAGGAATATTGAATTTAGCTACTTGATGCAGATTTTGACCAAACATGCATTTATGTATATTGAATATTAATTGCTGTTATTTTTGCAAAAAATATGACTTATATATTGAATATGTTCATATTCTTCCTTATGTTTGTTATAATCTAATACTTATATAATGATAATAACAATGATACAGTAGAAATTAAATATAGTGCTTATCTTAGTTACAGTGGACCCTCAAGTTACAATCAGCCTGACTCATGAACATCTTGGGTTATGACCAGAATTATAATTTTAACTTATGAACAAAGTCTTGAATTAAGACCTGAATGCTTATCAATTGTGCTTCCAGATGCTCTCAGATACAGATTTAGTCATTAAAGAGTTCTGGAAGGAACATTACAATATCCTTTGCTGTATGGGGTTAATTGAGAAATCCTGAACCAATGTCTCTCTAAGGACACTAATATCCACCTGTATACAGGAGAGAGACTTCGAAGGCTGTGTAGAGGAGCCTGAGCCTTTAATTGACCAATATGAGTTACAACCAGCCCTTGTGAACTAATTGACTTCGTAGGTTAAAGATCCACTGTACATTTCTCGGTGCAGAGACACAAATCCTCACACTCAAAATTAAAGAAGAAAACATTTATTTAGCTAACAGTATGTAGAGTTTTAGTTCATAGTTGACTGGTACTAAGCCAGGGTGGCATGGCAGAGGGGGATTGCAGAGGAGAAATAGTTCATGGCAAACAGAAGACAGAAAAAGCAAGTGACCAGCAACAAGAGCAGCTTCTTTCTGCTCTTTTCATATTCTATCTAGGCTACCAGGCTTAGGGTGGGCGCTAAACCATTCAGTGGACTAATCACCCACCCTTACTCCCAGTATTCTTCATCCTAGCATTGCACCATGAATCAATCACACACCCTAGATCCAGCCACCTCTGAAAAGGCCCCACCTATGACCACATGAGGGGAAGATCTGAACACAAGCCATAACAGCACTTGACTAGTTTCACATTATTGAGAATACCCATTCTTTGCATATACTTTACTAAATTTGGTTGTGGTGGCAGAACTGTGTACTGATGGGAAGAAAAACAAAACAGGTTCTTGATATCAAGCACTGGTGATAATGTGGGGAGCAAGGGAAACTTTGTACACTGTTGGGAATATACCTTAGTACAGCCCCACTATAGAAAACAATAGAAGCTACTTCAAAACTTAAAAATAGAAATAGTATGCAATGTAACAACTCCACTGCTTGGTATATACACAAAGTGATGAAAACGGTTGTCAGAGAAGAGACATCTGCAATTTCAATAGCCAATAAAGAGGAAAAAGAATGAACATACCTGTGTGTGTGTATGTGTGAATGGAATACTATTCAGCCATAAAAATATTTTAATCCTGAAATGTGTGACAATTTGGAAAAACTGGAGGTCTCTATGTTAAGTGAAATAAGCCAACCAGTGGAAGACAAATACTGTATGATATCACTCATATTATGGAATCTAAATTGTTGATTCAGACAGAAAGTGAGAATCCAAAATAATGCTTAATACAGGATAAGGGGAGTAGAAGAGAGGGAGAGATAAAGAAATAGCTGTCAACAAGTTCTAAGTAGAGTTATGTGGGAGAAATAACTTCTGGTATTTTATTTCACATGGGGAGTGACTATAGATAATAATAAGGCAATATATATACTTCATAAAAAGCAAGAAGAAAGGATTTTTATGATTTCACCACATGGAAATGATGTATATTTTCATCACAAGACAATGATAAGTGTTTGAAAAGAAATATATATTCAAGTTTAACATTACAAAATATATGCATAGAGTAAAACAACACGGGTTACCTCAAAAATACTGTCCATGCAATTTTAAGGTAATTGTTGCATTTACAAAATAAATATTACTATATATCCATTAATTAACAATAATGTATTTATATGCTTATTTATATGGTAAGATGAACAAAATATGTTGTAAATAAGAAGAACAAATGCTAGTAGTAAAGTTCATCATAAAATATCTAGGAATGAATTGTGGATATCATTCTAGCTGTGCTAAGTAGATATGAAATGTACATCAATATATGAACAACAATGATCTCTCTATGGTAAGCTATGGTTGGGTTTTTTCATCCATATTAATTAATATAGTGTATATTAGGACATACAAGTGGTACTCACATGTCATTATCACTACATATCTATGAGAAAGTGTCTTTGGCAATAGTAGAAAATTTATTGTAAAGAGTTTGATTTCTTAGCCAAAGTCTCCAAGTTGGGAAGAATTTAAGTCTTGATACAAATCCTAGTTTTTCTGCTTCAAAGTTGCTTTCATTAAACTTTTGTTAGAGCACATGAAAACTGAACTCTGTGTGGAGTCTAAAGTTCAGAATCTTTAAAGTACACACTGTGAAATCCATGTCCTGTTGGTTTTGGTACCGTGTGTTAACCATCATTTAAGCACCACACAGTGTTACCAGGTAGGCAGAATATCTCACATTAGCAACTAGAGACTCTCCAGCCAGGCCTTTCATGCCTCTCCCAAGGTCAGAGGCTGTCGATATCTGAGTTCCTAAGAGTTATTTTGCCAGTTTCACAAGACTCACATATTTTAAAAACATTGTTCTCAGAACTTTATAATAAAGTTCTCAATGTGCTGTCTGTCTAAACAAAAGGTAGACACAAGAGAAGGTTTTATCCTTCACAAAGAATAATACAAACATTTGAAGGCAATCACATTTCTAGCCTATTTGTTTAACTTTGTTATTATTGTCAGAATATTGTGAGTCATAATTTTTTTCAAGCAGGTCCTCAAGTGTTGGCTTCTATGAATTTTCTATTGCCCTCTTAATCTTATTTGTGCACCCAGTTTGGGAAAAGAATCTACCTTTTTTGTTTGTTTGTTTGTTTGGTTGGTTTTTTTGGTACAGGGGATCGAGCTCAGGTCCTTGCTCTTGCGCAGCAGGCAGCCAAAACCACTGAGCTAAGTCCCCAGCCCAAGAACCTACCTTTTGATTTCCCAACCCAATAAAATAGTTGGAAGTTAAAGAGTTTTATATTTTTATCTCCTATTGTTCACATGTTTAAAGCAACACCAGTGTTCTGATGTAACTCACTCCATGTGGACATTTCATCACAGGATGGACATAATCTGTTTTTTCAACTAATTTATTCCTTTAATAGATATCATTATTTTTTCTCTCTGTGTGAATGATAACAGTATTGACCTTGATCACACTGCTACATTTGGAGGACCCTCCAGAAGGAACCTCTTCAGGAGTCTCATTATTAGAAATGTATGAATATTTCAGCCTGAATCTCAGGTTCTCCAATTCTGATATTGCTTGTTTTCTGATGTGATGGTGAATGTCAATTTCTTCTTCATCCAGATCATTTTTATTTCTTGATGTGAACCCCCTGGTGTAATCAAAACCTAACTACTGTCTTTAAATAAGGATTATTCATTCTAATATTTTAATTACAAGACTTTTTAATAATAATTTTCTCCCAACTTCTCTTTGGCCCATCCATATCCTATACAATTTTCCAAAGTTTGTTCAATTCTTCCTTTGCTAAACTAACTTGGGCTACTGGTACTCAGAGAGGTGTTGCCCCTCCAGGGAACTTCGACTATTACATTTTCTTCTATTTTAATCAAATATGATAAATTCATCATGAGCAGAGTGGTTTTTTCTGCACAGTAGATCAGGTTACAGTTCTTACTTTACATCTTTCAGTGGCTCCCCCTCTGCAATAACAATGAGTTAAACTTCTGATAATAGTCAAGGGACTGCAGGTAAGCTCAATGGTAGAGGCCTTACCTACTCTGAATGAGCCCATGGGTTCAAATCCTAGGCACTGAAAAACAAAAAAACCCAAGCAACTCAAACTTGTGATCATAGTCTAAACAACTCTCTAAAGTCTAACTCATACTGATAACTCCATCTTTATATTATTTCACTTCTATCACACCCAATACTTTCCAGCCACATTTACCGTCAGTAATATTTTACTACATAACAACATTACTGCAAAAGTAGCACATTAAAGCAATAGTCATTTATCATTTCAAACCTTCTGTGGGGAAACAAGACGAGAGTTAGCTGGGTACTGCATTGCAGGATGTTGTGGGTCTGCAACCAACAGTTTGCCTCAAGCTCAGGTCTTACCTGAAAGCTGCACCATGGAAGAATCTGCTTCTGAGGTTATGTGGCTGTGCCAGGGTCAGTCTTCTGTGTCTTGATGGATCAAGTCTCTCAGCACCTCGCTGGCTATGGGGCAGTGGCCAAGGTGGGTTCCTGTAGAATTGTTCACCCCCTGTAGTAACCAGGTGACACTCCCTGCCTGGACGTCTTGCTTCACCAAATTCAGGAAGAGTAAGAGTTGGCCAACAAGACTGAAGATACAATTTTACAAAGTGTTATCACCAAGAAAACCTGTTTCATCGTATTTTCAGTCTTCTGTTGGTAAGAGAAAGATTGCAGCTCACACTCACACTCCAGGAAGGGGCTAACTCAGGGACATAGATACCAAGAAGCCAGTTAGTGGAATAATTTGTCTGTCACACTCATCTTCAACTTCCTCTCTGAATATTGAAAATATGGGGTTGTTAGAGAGTTTGTAGGAGCTTTTCTCTGCTTTAAAATCTTTTTATTATCTTCCTGCAGGGGTGGCTTCTCATTATTTAATTTCCATTTTGAATATCATCCTTTCAGGTAGCTCTTGGTTTACCATCAGGTCCCGAATGTATGTACTGTGGCGCGTGCATGTGGATTTACTCTGTTAATGACTTTCATAATAACTATAACAATGTGAATTTATTTTTCTCCTTGCACTTACATGTTAGTATTTGCAGTAGTAAAATCACATTATCTATGTCTTCACTGTTCTCTCACAATGGTTAGTTATTACTTAACATATCTTTCAGGATGAACACACCAAACGCTACATCACTTACTATACTACTGCATATATTAGGAAATAGGATTTGGATATCCATTTTTATTAGACATTAGATAAGTTTTCTTTTCCAACATAATTTACATGTATTCTGAGATGACAGTAAAATGTCTAAGGCAGATAACAATTGACTTAATTTACATTCAGAATGAGCAAGGGTCATGTTGATTCTATCAAAATGTGAAGCACACAGTGAAGAGCATTTGAATTCTCAAAACTTGAGGTGTTTAGAATTTAGAACCATTAGTGACCTAGTATCTGCCTCCAAGACTTATTAATTTAATATGTCATTTATTTGGAAATATTTATTGCATAAAGAGAAAGAAAGAAAGGAGGAAAAAGCAAAGAGTAGAAAGAGGGCAAAAGGAAGGCTAAAATTGAGTACATTTTCTGAACTTGCTTCTTTACTGACAAAATGGATTTAACGGTATTAAATTTTCAGGGATACAGACATATAATGAGCAGTATATAGAAATATAAAACACAGTGGGAAGAGAAATAGTCTTACTAATATTCCTTACATTTATAATATATAGAGGCAATGTTACTCCTAAAATATTAATAATTCAATATCATTTAGTATTTTGCTTTCAAGTATCCCTAATGTGAACTCAATAACTTGAATCTCTTGGTTTAAAATTCAAGTGATTCTGACTAGAATTAACATGGTTATTTATATGTCCTTGTGTGTACGAAATTTAATGTTTATCTTAATTTGTACAGAGGAACCTTTTTTACTATTAAGATGACTTAGAATATGTCATTCTATTCCTATCATCTGATACTTGGTTCAAAATCTTCATGTATATGTTTTATGAGTGCTTAGGTTTAACTGCTTCTGGAGGCAATGAGACAACAAATATTTCCAGGTGGTACAGAAGATTTTTGGAGGTCCCTAAATGAAACTATGTAGCCCTTCAGAGTTGTTTAGTCTGGTCAATTTTTGTTTTATTACTGTACTGGAAATCAGTTGTCAAATAATCTTTTCTAATTTCTCTGTTTTGAAAGAAGACTTTGAATACCACAGAATTGTGAATCTATCAGGATTAAAGTTTCCTTAGTGAAAGACCACAACTGCTAAAATGTGCTCTTAGCCAAGGTAGTGACAGTTTAATGTATCATATGTTATTGACTATATTTGAACTCTAGGATGTCATAAGGTAAAATGTTTAGAAACTTGAAGTTGGACTAGTTCCAAAATGCTCCTTCACTTGCTATTGAGATGATATTACCAAATTAAAGCTATTCTAAAAATAATAGCAGCATGTTGGTTATATGCTAGGCATCTGTAATGTATTATTGAAATTAACCTTGTGTAGCAGACATAATATCTGTGTTTTATATATAATTAAATAGAAGAGTAGGGAAGGAGAAATAAAGATAGAAAGGGAGAGAGGAAGAAAAAAGAGAGAGGAAGGAAGGAAGGAAGGAAGGAAGGTGACAGGGAAAGAGGAAGGGAGGGGGAAGAAAAAAAACCAAGAGAGAGAAAAAAGGAAGAAGGAAATTGTTACAATCCATTTACATTACACATAATATAATAATTTCTATTTTTCCAATGCCATTATGATAATTCAACAAGTTATAAGCTTGATGCAAAGTTAACAGGTATCAAATTATTTGGACCATTAATATTGTTGATAACTACATTTAACAATTTAATGAAGTTTCTTACTATATCAGTAGTTAATAGATGCATAATTTATTTCCAAAGGAGTCAACATGGGCATTTTAATAGGCATTAGAAAAATTGCAAAGTTTATCAGTTTAAATAACATTTAAAGACATTCTTATTTATCCTCTGCCTCCCACAAGACATATTTACTATTGAATTACAATTAACAACATTGACTCCTAACTGTTTTCCTACTCTCCTCCCATCCATGCTCCTTTGCTTACTTTTACTCTTCAATATTTTGTATGTCCTAGCTAAGGCAAAATCCGAACTTTGTCTTTATTTTTTATTGTTCAATTAGATTTTCATTTAAATTAAAAATACTGCATAATAATACAAAGTCAAGTTATCAAGTCCTCTAGTTTTGAGGGTTTGGTGTCTGCCCAACTAGATTTAAGCTCTGTAAAGTAACCTGACTTCCTTTTTCATATTTTAATACTTCATTTTGCTTTGCTTTAATTTTTTAGAATTCTGGTTATTTTGTTTACACATTCATAATATTTATTTAGGACATATTAACCATACTTTGATATTATATGTCACTATTTAAATAGGCAAATAAAGATAAAAACCTGTTCTTATAAAAAGAGCAGATTATTGAGCCTGAACCTTGACAGTTTCCTATGTTATTTCAGGGAGCTCATGAGGCTATCAGTCATCACATAATCTTCTGCTTCTCCCAGTTTGAAGTTCGAGTGCAATTTTTATAGATAGTTTCATGTATCTCAAGGTAGTACTTCCAGAATACGTAATGTATGAAAACCAGTTTCAGAATTTAATATATTTGTGGAGTCCTATGTGAAACAAAGTTGAATTATTTTGTTTATTTGAGAAACATCTTTGATAGAAGCATCATTGATCTTTTCCAGAGGGATGGGGGTAATTCTGGAGACTGAAGCTACATTTGTGGAGATTTTTTTTATCTGTAATCTCTCTGCCCTTTGTGAGAATCTCACTGGACATGGAAAGAAACTTCATTGAAATGCAACACAGTGACGGATCTCTTTTACAATTATTCTAAACATCAACACACATTTTCATAATTTCTATGTTTTTAATGTTATTAAGGTTCCTGGCCATTTAACAGCTAAATATTTATATTATACATTATATGTAGTTTAACTATATCAAACACTATGTTCTGTTCATGTTACAGCAATAAAATCCATTCCCTTTATTATGCTGGTGTGAAGTAAGAAGACCCTCCATTCTGGCCAACTTACTTTCCAAAGAATGAAGTTCCATTTTGAGTTGTATATTTTAATTTTTGGTGTATTAGAAACTGAAATGAACAAATGTGTTATAATGGGATTTTACTGAGCGGGAGGATTTGTTTTCTATTTAAATATTTTCTGTCTCTCAACCCCACTTCTTTCATTTCAGTGTTTTATGCACTGAGTATTTTGCATATCAGATTATTTCTTCAACTTTTCTCATCAATAATCTCACCCCCTGGCATATTCTTAGGGTGTCTACACCTCTCACAGGGCCAATTCATCTCATATGCCTTCAAGTATGTATTTATCTTTATACTTCTTCAAGTGAACTTCTTCAAGGCTTCTAATGAATGGGTGGGGATGGATTTCAATCATATTTGATATAAACAGGTGTAAATTGTATGTTTAATCCTATTTTAAACATTTACATAAATACTTTCATCTTGACCTAGTTGGGAAATTGACTTTTTAATATGAAATTAGGGGATGCCTTTTCATCTAAACTCATAATTGCTGCCTTTGTACTCAATTTCAAATATTGAAGAATTTGCTAAATAAGATTTTAACCATGAGTTTTCATTTATTTATTTGATAGATTTGCTACATAATAGTGTAAACATGATTGTGTAATATGCACTTTTATTTGCATTTAGATTGCTACCTGCCATCTGTTTTTTGTTGGGATCACTTATTGTGTTTCTTCTACCTTAGATTTTCCACAGGATAATTTCTGTTCATCATTCAGTCTTCAACCTGGGTGTTAGAGTTCTGTGATGACAAGTCTGATACTGGCATCTTTGGGCTATAATCAAGATGTCTGCAGTACTGTGATCTTTTTATAGCTTCTAGCAGGGAATCCAATTTGCTTTTCTAACTTTAAGATATCACCACTTTCATTTGTTGGCTGATGGCTCCTGTTATGGTTTGTGAGTAGATGTACCCTCCAAGGCTTCATGTGGTCACAGGCTATTTTGGAGGTGGCTAATCTAGAGTTTGTGTTTGATTCATGGTGGGACGGACACTAGGATTAAGGGTGTGAGTGTTACCCCATCCCCAAAGTAGTCTGAATAAAATAAAAGGGGCAGAAAGATACTGTTAAATGTCCTTGTTACTTTTGATGCCTTCTGCCACCATGAACTGTTGCCTCTCTGCCATGTGCCACACTGGCTTGGAGCCAGCCCATTATGGTCTGAAGCATCTACAAATTGTAAGCCAAATAGGTGCTGGGTATTTTGCCTCAGCAATAAGATAAGAAACTAACACAGCTCCTAAACTCCATCTTCAGTGACAGACAGCCAGGTCCCTTCAGGTTGTATCTCTCTGAACCTTTCTTCTCCCTCTTCTACTGCTTTAAGAACTCAAGCAATCAGATCAAACTCACTTGGGTAAATCATGATATGCTCCACGTATTAAGGTCAGCTGATTAGCAACCTCAGTTGCATGTGTAATTTTAATTTTTTTTTGCCGTGCAATATAATGTATTTACATCTTCTGAGGATTGGAATATGGGCATTATTGGGATCTTTATATTTCCTGTCACACCATACTACAATGGAGTCTCATGCTAGTCCACATGTAACACTATTACAATATTATAATTATATTTTAATTACCTATTTTTTGTCTAGATTGTGCACTATGTATTCAGTTTGTATCCTTCTAGGCTGTACATTGTTAAACTATATTGAGTTCTTTGATTCACCAAGTACTACAGTTCTGAAATGTAGTAGTTATTTAATAAATCTTGGTTGAAATTTGCTGTGTGTGTGTCTGCATGTGTGTACCTATGTTTCTGTATTTGAGTTCACAATGAGAGCGATACATTAGAGGGAACTGAGAATTAATGTCTTCTGTAGGAGGTGACAATAGCTTCCAAATGCATACCACTATCTTTCTGAATTATCATATATCCAATATCTTTATACCTCAAATTGTATCTCAGTGTTATCATATTATACAAAGAACTACCAATTCTCCTTACACAATAAACTGTTCTTCTTCCATCTGTCCTTGAATAAGGCAATGATAACTACCTGTTGTTCTGTTATTTCCATTTCTCTTTTCCATATTCTAACACTAATTACTGAGCAGGCAAAAAGCTCTATCTTTAACATAGGTCATAAACTAATTTACTTCTGTCCATATGGGTTTTAATCAACTCAGTTTATTTATTTATTTATTTTGGTACTAGGGATCGAACTTGGGTCCTTGTGCTTGCACAGCAGGCAGCGAAACCACTGAGCTAAATGCCCAGCCTAATCAACTCATTTTAAACCTCCTCCATTACATACCAGGGTTACTTAATAAGCTTTGTATTAGCTTGGGCTGATCTAAAAGAATATCACAATTTGAGTTCCTCAAATTACAGATATTTTTCTTAATTTTTAAGGCTGGATTGCCAACATCAAAGTGCCAGACAGGTTGGTTTCTGCTGAGACTTCTGTTCCTGGGTTGCAGAAAGCTATCTTCTCTGTGTCTTCCCTCGTCTTCCTTGGCATTTTCCTGGATATGCATTTTCATAGATCCTGGTGTGACTCTTTTTATACAGAAAATAGCCCCATTGGATTAGGATAGCACTTATATGTTCTTATTCAAGTTATCTCCTAAAAGGCTTTAAATCCAATTATAATTTGATTGAAGCTTATGGTTTCCATATATAAATATTGAGGAACATAATTCAACCTTTACAACATGGTAATGTGGCTTCTATTTCCACTCTTACCCCTACATCCTTTCATTCATTTAGTACACAAATGACTTTAAGAGTTAATTTTCACGATACACTTTCTCTGATTAAATACTTTAGGCTTTTTAATAATTCATAGAATTAAGTTCCATTTCTTGGCCTAAAACATCTATGCCAACTCACCGTTTAATTCATCTTAGATTTCTTTCTCTTTTATTCACATTCGTATGGGTCATTTTTGCTTCAGTGTTTCTGTACTTCTATTTCCTTTCTCAGAGAACTCTTTATTCAGACATTTTTGGTTTTTATTAATCAGCTCAAATATTACTGCCATAGTTTTTAAAGTCTTTATATAAAGTACATATTTTCCAGCTGAACAGAAGCCATTGAGGCCATGTTTTGTATGGTATATGGTTCCATTTGTCAACAAGTTGAGGACTGGATGATATGACCCTGAGAGATACTCTTCAATGTTAGACTCCAATGTTTTCATATTGCTACCAAGAAAACCACTATTTATGAATAGATGTTTCTATTCTGCTGAAATACATCCAATTTAAGTAACAGAAGGTAATTAGCAAAGAATCTAATCAGCAGCATTGCTTTAGTGCCCATCATTAAAAAGCTTAACTGTTGTACCATTTTTCTTTTCTGCTTTATGAAGAACTCATTTATGTACCATTTCAATGCTATTGTAATTGTGAGTGAGTTTTATGGGGGGATTAAATTACTGGCCTCAATTTTACAACACAAACATTACCTGCAGCCTTCTATAACCCAGCCACTGGAGAAAATAGAAAAAAATAAAAAATTATCATAAAAATACTGATGCTGAACCTGAACTTTGATGCTCATTGGTTTGATTGACCTGAAGCACCACATTAAGATTTCAAACCATGTGTTATAAGGCCTCCTTTTTATTTCTAAGCTTTTTTTTTTCTTCTACCTAATTCTTAATATGCTAGGGAGGGTGAGTGCACCTAAAAAGACTGAAAATTTAAAAGATACAAAATGTCAATTCGTAAATATTTGAGCATTTGATTTATATCTCAGTTCATGAATCAAGTTGCCAAAACTACTGTCACTAATGAAAAAAAAAAACCATAAAATTCTAGTGATTCATGTATAGAGAGACAACTGTAATTATCTTGTAGAAAAAGGTCAGTGTCATAAAATGGATAAAATTCACTCAATAAATCATTTATTACCCATTTTTTCTTGTTACTGTATTAAATACAAGTTCAAATTGTATATTTCTGGAGCTCCTTTTAAAATGATAAGATAGACTTTTCTGTTAAAGATTGCTGATTTCATTCTACCGAAAAAAGAAATTAAAACAAAAGGAAAAATCTTGTAATTTGATTTACAAGACCATTGGACCCTATTTTTTGTTTCTCTACACACAGATTTTTCCTTCTCTTTATTTTTGTATTTTCTTTTTTTCTATCTATTTTCTATTCTTTTGTATTAGATTAAAAGTGGATGTTGAAGATACAATACTGAAGGTAAGATATAAAATATTGTTTATTTGTGCACTTCATGGTTCTTATTATACTTTATTTTAAATTTTAGTCTCAATACAGACCTTCTAATAATAGACTCAATTAGAAATTACCATTAAATTAAGGATCAGAGAGGTAAATTACCCCATGTAAGACAAGCAACTATCTAGTTGTAAAAGCATTACAGAAAAGATATTTTGTAGGAACATCCCAAACAACTTGGAATAAGGATAAAATTATCAAGTGAGATGGAGAGCCATGAAAACCAAATTATCTGCTAATGATCTCCCCTAACCTAGAACTACAAAACCCCCACTAAAGCTGCACACACTGAGGAGGAGTAGAGAGGGAGGACAGTGAAGCTGGGGAGGTGAAGGATGAAGGAAGGCAAGAGTATAGGTGTCAGGAAAAACAAGTTCTGGTTTTCAGAAGATACATTCGAATGAACAATTATTATTTAAACAATTATTTTCACTGATTTCTATGAACTTGATTTCTACGGCCTCATGTTCTTTCCCGGCAAAATCAAAGGCCCAGAAAAGACAAGGGTGTTTGACTTTTTTCTTGAAACTTAGAATTTATAAAGCATCACCAATCGAACAGCATTAAATCAACTCATATTTATGAAAGGGATATATTTATCTTTCTTAACCCATAATCTTTCTTTAATGGAGGTAATGTATTTTTTACTTTTCTCTGAGAGTCTTAAAATTCAGGTGCTCAAATGAGCTACTGTGTGCTAATCAAGAATTTTTAAATTATGTACTATGTAGGAATTAAATAAATCATCCTTGTATTAATTCACTTAAACACAGATTAAGAATAAAAAATATGGAACATATAGTAGGAAAAACAAAAATGATCTCTAACTTAATCTCTAACTTACAGAGTTTTTATTCTTATTGAGGTAGATATTTGTTCACTAGTTATTATAGATCACCAATCTATAATAAATTATTATTAAAGGGTTAGGAATTGAGGTACTTTAACAAAAACTTGCCTTGGAGTGAGAAACTGCTCCAGGGAGTTAGAGCATGGATGTAATGAATGAGAAGTGGTGTGCTGAGAAATCAAGCTAAGATTACTTCTGTGAAGTAATGGGGAAGTCATTATGAAAAGTTTGGCAAGTTTTGTCTCCCAAAGATGTTGTCTGAAGGGTTCACAGAGTTCTCAATTTGTACAAACTCTTCAAAAGTTTTACAATATGGTAAAGCATTTCTCATTACTGAAGAGAGGAAGATTAAAGCAATTTCATAGTACAACTAAATTGTAACATTACTGAAATGCTAATGAACTTAGCTAGTAAGTAATTCACTATATAGTCTAAACATGAGCTGCCTAATGTTTTGCCCCTTTAAAAAAAGAATAGTTCCTTTCAAGTGTGAGTGTGCCTGTTGATATCTGGGCACACGCACATAAACACATTTGAATGTGTCTTGCCTATTGAAAAAGACCTTTTAATTGTATACAAAAATTAGCAAATGACTAAAATAAGCCTGATAAATGGAAGCAAATTAAAAGGATCTGGCAAATTGTTAGCATCTTCTAGGGCTGGTATTACTTGTGAATATCAGGAGAAAAAAAAACAAGCAGAGATTTATGTTGTCAATTTGAGAATAAATAAAGAAATTTTACTTATTTGAGTGTAATAATATGATCTCTCATAACTTCCATAATTTGGATGCAATATGAAAAGTTAACTTATGAGGCTAGGATTTCATTCCAAATCCAAAGGATGTCTTCTTTTATTAATCATTCACAAATCTGTCAAGCATTAAATATAAATGGAGTAAAGAGTGAATCCTAACCACAGATCCAGTACCTGTATGAACCGGTACCTGATGCCTTCATTCATAATTTCTTCCTTTTCAAATATGTTTGTGACTGCCATGGGATAAGTGAAGGGTCACACAGTGACATGGTACAATAAGTATGCCATTTAAGCTGTATGTTAAGAGACATAGGGGATTCTATTGATAACTTTGGGATTTGGTCAAAATTAAAGCCAGCAGTAACTTTCTGGCCTTCCAGAGAAATATAAGGTTGGTCTGTAACTGTATCCTTATGTATTTTAGCATCTGCTTATTGTTTGAGCTATTTCAATTCATCTGCCCACCCATCCATCCTTCTACCTATTCATTCATCTATTCATTAATTACATTAACAACTATTTTTAAGTCATTTGCTTAAATTTGAAAACCTATCAGACACTTTCCTTAAAAATGGTAGAAATTCAGGAAAATGGATACTGTATTGTGATCTTCAATTCAATGATGAATAAAATGAAGTTGAAAAACCTAGGCTTTAGCTGAACCACTGGTAAACAGCAGTCATATTTAATCTCATTTAAAAAAAAATGTCCCTTTTCTTTCCTTCAACAAATATATTATTGATGGTTACAATCTGCTAGGTGTTTGGAGTCAAGTGGGAATTGAGGAACATGTGGTTCCTAATATTCAGAGCTCACTCTCTACTGGGGTTGTTTGGCATCAAAACCCATTCTCCTTCTCCTTGTGTTCTCTAAATCCAGCCAGCAGAAAGTAAAAAAGACACACACTGAGCACATACCCTGCATATGGCAACAGCCATATTTCAGGTCATGTAACTCCCACAATGTCTCCTATAGCAGATCCTCTTTTCAATATGCCCATGTAACTCATAAGAATACAAAGAATGCAAATAGTACTTTCTGTGCATGAGGGCGTTTGTGTAGGTCCAATGCATCTTGAAATGTAAAGCTTATATAAAAATAATGGAGAAATGTCTGCTTCATCCCTCTCTCTATTGAGAGGTGGGGAACACCATACTTCCTTTTGAAATTTCTGACACATAAATATGAAGGTCCAGGATTTCTTTCTGAATAAAATTTAATTGAGGTACAATGAAGGGTAAAATCATACACTAAGGAATCTAGAAAAGATTAATAGGCTTAATCCCCCATTAAGAGTTGAGTTATGGACTGCATATGTAACTGAGAAAATGATTTCACTTTAAAATTTATCCAAACTCAGACTAGGGAAAGAGTGACAGGAAGAAGAAAATCAGATAGAAAAAGGAAAAAAAAGCATCATAATTTTTCCAATAGAAAAATCCTTTGGATTACTCCAAATCTTATTTCCCATAGCTCATGTCTTAAGAATTCTTAACAGAAATATGGCAGCCACAGGATTCAGAAAATCTTACAATTAATTATTATCAAACAATGATTTTAAATCAATAATAATAAGGATAAATATGTCACATTTAAGTCAAAAGAAGAAATAATATACTAAAAAAATTTATATTATGGAGTTAAATTGCAATTCTTTTTTAAAAAAATAGATGCAATGAGGTCCAGCCACAGGGGCTGCTGGCATCTGCACAATGGGTCCAGCATCAATTTGTAATAATTTCACTTAGAAATTGCAAAAGAGTGCCAAGGAGGAGCCTTCTGGGCCCTGCCCCAGCTCCGGGTACCAGAGCCCCCCCCCCGAGCTTAGGAGGAGTTGAGCCCAAGCAGCAACACCCCTCTCCCATTGAAATAAATGAGAAGACATGTAAACAAGTCTCAAAAACAGACTTCCAGATCACCTAAAGCAACCTCAAAGGCAAACAAGATTGAACAATCTGATTCTCAAACACTGGAATCCTTGAATTGGCAACAAAAGAGGATCTGGAAAAAAAGAAATCAGAAATAATTTCTCAGATAACAGCAGAGATTGTGACCATAGTGCAAGACATGATCAATAAATCTAGAGTGAACACAGATAAAAAAATAGAGAAGCTGAGGATCACGATGAAGTCATAACATCAGAAACAAATGAAATCCATAAAGCAGATGCAAACAGATTTACAGAAGATTAAAAACTCCATTGAAAGTTTATGCAGCAGAATAAGCCAATGTGAGGACAGAATTTCAGATATAGAGGAAAAGATTGCAATTAGTGACCAGGAAAAGAAAAATTTCTTGAAAATAGCAAGGGACCACGAGAAATCAATCTAGTAGCCACTAGACAATGCAAAGAAGAATAACATAAGACTGATAGGAGCCAATGAAGAAACAGGAGAGAGTGCAGATGACATAAAAAAACTGTTCACAGAAGTGATGGCAGAAAACTTCCAAAGCAGGGGAAAAGAACCTGACATACATATAAATGAGGCATATAGGACTCCAAATAGCCTTGATTAAAAAACAAAAGAAAATCTACACATAGGCATATAATAATTAAGATTGCAAAATCCCAACATAAGAGCAAAATTATAAAGCAATTAGAGAAAAGAAACAAATCACATACAAAGTAAAGCCCATCAGAATCACAGCAGACTTCTCAACACAAACCATCAAGGCAAGAAGAGCTTGGAGTGACATATTTCAAGCACTAAAGGAAAACAGCCCCCAACCCAGATTGATGTACCCTGCAAAACTATCTTTCAAAATTGATGGAGAAATAAGATAATTTCATGACAAAGAGCAACTTAGGAACTTCATGAATACCAAACCAGCATTCCAACAAATTTTAGACAATATTCTAGGAAAAGACAATGAGGATCATAATGCAAGGAAGCCCAACAGAATTAATCCATAGGGCACAACAAGAAATTAAACACAAAGCGGGAGAATCCAAGAAAAAGAAAAAGTCATGATAATTATAAGTCAATCATGTCGATTGCAATCATCAATGTTAATGGTCTCAATTCACCAATCAAAAGAAATAGACTGGGAGAATGGGTCAAGAAGCAAGATCCAACAATATTCTGAGTACAAAAAAACACATTTAATTCAAAAAGAAACTCATAGAATGAAAGTTAAAGGGTGGAAAACAATACTCCATGTGAAAGGAACCCCCCAAAAGCAGGAGTAGCTATCCTCTGCCAATCAACTGAATTTCAAAACAACACTGATTAAGAGAGACAAAGAAGGACACTACATAATTGTAAAGGGAACAATCCAAGAGGAAGAGATGACAACAATAAATATATATTCACAAAACACTAGTGTGCCAAACTATATAAAACAAATATTAATGGACATTAATAATCAAATAAGCACTAATACAATAGTAGTGGGGGACCTCAATACCCCACTGTCACAAAAAGATAGGTCAACTAGACAAAAAACAAGCAACAAAATAATAGAACTCAATCAAACTCTTGAACAAATGAACTTAACAGATGTTTACAGAGTGTTCCAACCCACAAAATCAGAATACACATTCTTTTCAGCTGCACAAGGGTCATTCTACAAAATAGACCAAATACTTGCTCATAGAACATGTTTAAGTGAGTGCAAAGGAATTGAAGTTATCCTCTGTATATTATCACACCATAGTGCGATGAAATTGGAGATCAATAGCAAAAGAAACTGCAAATATTTCATAAACACGTGGAAATTGAACAACATACTTCTGAATAACCAATGGGCCACAGAGGAAATTAAAGAGGAAATCAGAAAAAAAAAGAAGAAATCAGATAATTCTTTCAATTAAATGACAATAACAATACAACATATTGGAATCTATGGGACACAAATAAAGCAGTCTTATGAGGGAAATTCATAGCAGTGAATACTCATATTAAGAAAACATAGCCCAATTAAACAACCTGATGCTGAACCTCAAGCTTCTAGAAAAAGATCAGGACAAACCCAAAGTTCATACAAGGGAGGAAATTATAAAGATAAAAGCAGAAATCAATTCAATGGAGCCTAAGAGAATGAGACAAAAAAATCAATGAAGCCAAGATTTGGTTCTTTGAAAGAATAAACAACATTGACAAACCCTTACCCAACCTTATCAGAAAAGGAAACAAAAGGCTCAAATCCATGCAATTAGGAATCAAAAGGATAAAATTGCAATAGACCCAGCAGAAATCCAGGGGGACATCAATATCTACTTTGAGAACCTATATGTCAATAAGATGGAAAACACAGAAGAAATGGACAGATTCCTAGATACATATGAATTACCAAAGTTGAATGAAGATGACCTAAGAATTCTAAAGAACTCAATATCAATCAATGAAATTGAAAATGTAATTAAAAACTTACCAACTGAGAAAAGCCCGGGTCCTGATGGCTTCAGTGCTGAAATCTATAACACATTTAGAGAGGAACTACTGCCACTGTTGTTTAAACTCTTCAATGAAATTGAAAGGGAAGCTATACTCTCAAATTCATTCCTGGAAGCAAGCATCACCTTGATCCTCAAAGCAAAGGAAGACCAAAACAAAAAAGAGAACTATAAGTCAATCTCTCTAATGAACACAGATGCAAAAATCCTTAATAAGATACTGGCAAATAGCATGAGAAAGATCATCAAGAAAATCATACACCCTGACCAAGTGGGATTCATCCCAGGGATGCAGGGATGGTTCAACATATGCAAATCAATCAATGTAATACACTATATCAATAGAGCCAAGGATAAAAATCATTTCAATAGGTTAAGAAAAACCATTTGACAAAATCCAATATGCATTTATGATAAAAACTGTACAAAAATTGCCATAGAAAATCTCTATCTCAAACTGATAAACGCCATCTTTCAAAAACCAACAGCCTATATCATACTAAATGGTCAAAACAAGAAATTCTTAACATAAAATCAGGAACAAGACATGGATGTCCACTATCACCACTCCTGTTCAATATAATTTTAAAATATTAACCACAGTAATTAGACAAGAGAAAGAAATAAAAGGAATAAAGATAGAAAATTGAAGAATTCAAACTGTAATTATTTGCAGATGACATGATACTCTCTATATGTTATTTGCAGATGACATTACACTCCACCAAAACTCTTCTAGATTTAATAACCAAATTCAGTAAAGTAGCTGGGTACAAGGTCAACACACAAAAATCAATAGCTTTTCTCTACACAAATGACAGACTCATTGAGAGAGAAATAGGGCAAATAATTCCTTTCACAATAGCATCCAAAAATTGAAATACCTAGGAATCAACCTAATGAAAGAAATCAAAGACTTCTTTTCTGAAAACTATGGCACTCTGAAAAGAGAGATTGAAGATGATATCAGAAAATGGATAGACATTCCTTGCCGCTGGGTAGGAAGAATCAACATAGTGAAAATGGCGATACTTTCAAAACTGCTATATAATTCAATGCAATTGCAATTGTAATTCCAGCAGTATACTTCACCGACCTTGAGAAAACAATCCAAAAATTCATTTGGAACAAGAAGAGACCCAGAATAGCAAAAGCAATTCTAGGCAACAGAGACATGGCAGGGGGTATCGCAACCCCTAACTTGAACCTATACTACAAAACTACTGTGATAAAAACAGCATGGTACTGGCAAAGAAACAGACCTGAGGACCAGTGGAACAGATTAGAAGATGCAGAAACAACTCTAGACACACTCAGCCACCTAATCTTTGACAAATGAGCCAAACACCTTCACTAGAGGAAATAAAACCTCTTTAGCAAATGGTGCTGGAAAAATTGGGTTTCATCTTGCCAAAGATTAAAACTAGACCAATATCCCTCGCCATGCACTAAAATAAAATAAAAATGGATTAAAGATCTAAATATTGAAACAGAAACTCTGAACCAGCTGGAACAGAGGTTAGGTAGAAGTCTTGAAGACATTGGTGTAGGAAAAGATTTCATGAAAAAAACCTTAGTTGCATATGAACTAGCACAAACAATCAACAAGTGGTATCTCTTCTTACTAAAAAGCTTCTTCACAGAAAGAGAAACCACCAACAGTGTGAAGAGACAACCACAGTGTGTGAAAAAATTTTCATCTGCTGTTTATCAAAGGTCTACTATCTAACATTTATAAAGAATTTTGAAAATTCAGACCTCCCAAATTTAAAGACCTAATCCAAAACTGGGCATCTGAAATGAAAAGACATTTCTCAGACAAAGATGTACAAATAGCCAATAAACATAGGAAATATCATGCAACATCACTGGTCATTCGAGAGATGAAAATGAAAACCACCCTGTGATTCTACCTGACTCCAGAAAGTATGATTACTATCATGAAGTCAACCAATAACAAATGCTGGCAGGGATGTGGGAAAGAGGAACCATGCTCCACTGCTGGTAGGAGTGTAGACTGGTGCAACCACTGTGGAAATCAGTATGGAGATACCTCAAAGAACTGGGAGTGGAAGTCCCATCTGAGTGAGCTATTCCCCTGCTGAGTATCTTCCCCAGTGAATTAAAAGAATCATAGGACAGTGATAGATGTGCACCCTTGTTCATAGCAGCACAATTTGTAATAGCTAAAACTTAGAAGCATCTCAATTCCCCAATAACTGGAGACTGGATAAAGAAAATGTGTTTTTATTTTTTAATAAAATGAAGTACTACTCAGCCATAAAAAATGAGAAATTGTAGACATTCATAGCTCAATGGATGCACAGTGAGGTGATACTCTTAAGTGAAATACATAAGGACACACTTGTGTAAATACTGAACAATTTCTATAGTGTGAGAAACTGAAAGTGTAAATAAAGACTAAAAGGTATAATATAGAATGTGAAATAGGAAGAAAAGGGGCAAAGGGGAAGGGGATGTGGGAAGGGTAGGGGAAAGGAAAGAAGGGAATGGAATTAATATGAAAAAATGAAAAAATGGAAACAAAATATTTATAAATAGTGAGGGATGAAGGGGTTGATGGAAGGGCAGGGGAATTGGGGGGAAAAAAAAGATCCAAGAGAGATTATATAAAGGTGCAAATTTCCGATGATGATTTCATTATATTGCATACCTTAAATATACCAATAAAATTAATTTTAAAAATAGATGCATTGAATATGGGTGACCCTATATTCAAAACTGAAAAAAAATGCAAAAGGTATAAAAGTAAAAAAAAAAAAAAAATGAAAGGGAAAGAAATGAGCTAATGCATATAGAAGAAGAGAAATAAAAGAAGATAAAATTAGATTTGCACGTGGGAACTATGAACATACTTCCCTTTACATTTACTTATGATTGATGTTGTATATGACACTCACCTCTAAGACAACCAAAAGCTCATCTCCATAGTAAACTGAGGAGATGTAAATCAAACGATGAGTCACTTACTTAGGACTTCTTGAATTCCATAATTCCATTGAAAATATATTGAGAAAAAGAACTGCCAAATTGAACACTGTCATAATAAACAGGACAATGTGGGCATGTAATTTGGGAGAGGAGTAGACATGTAGTAAGTGCTTTGAGTGATTAGGAAGTCTTTTTTTTTTATTAAATTCTTTTATTGGTACATTGTAGGTATACAACACAATCACATTTCTCATTGGGAATTGTACCTTTACATAATGCATCTTGGTTCTTATTTTTTCCCCATTCCTAGCCCTCCCTTCACCCCCTCCAACCTTCCCTATTTACAAAGACTTTATTTCCATTTTTTCCATTTCTCATCAGTTTTCCTTTCCCTTTCCTTTAACCTGCCCCTCCCACTACCCCTACACCTTTGGACCTTTTCTTCCTATTTTGCATTATCAATTATTCATTCTAATCATTGGTACATTTTAGGTATACAATATAATGACATTCATTATTGGAAATTTGCACCTTTACATTGTCTCTCTTGGTTCTTCTTTTTCACCCTTGTCAAGCCCTCCCTTCAACCCCTCCATTCCTCCCTATTTACAAAGATTTTGTTCCTATTTTTCCATTTTCTCATATTAATCCCATTCCTTTCTATCCTTTCCCCTAGCCTTCCCACTCCGTTCGCCTTTGCCCCTTTCCTTCCTATTTCACATTACCTACTATACATTTAGTCCATGTTTACACTTTCAGTTTCTCACACCAGAGAAACTATTCGGTATTTATGCATGTATGTCCTATTTATTTAACTTAAGAGTATTGCCTCAGTGTGCATCCACTTAGCTATAAATGTCTCTAATTTCTCATTTTTTAAGGCTGTGTAGTACTCCATTTTATAAAAAAAAAACCCCACACTTTCTTGATCCAGTCTCCGGTTTATGGGTATTTGGGCTGCTTCTAAGTTTTAGCTATTACAAACTATGTTGCTATGAACATGGGTGCACATACATCACTGTGGTATGATTCTTTTAATTCTTTGGGGAAGATTCCCAGCAGTGGAATAACAGGGTCAAATGAGACTTCCAGTCCTAGTTCTTTGAGGTATCACCATACTGATTTCCACACTGGTTGCACCAATCTACATTCCCACGAGCAGTGGAGCAGGGTTCCTCTTTCCCCACAGCCCCACCAGCATTGGTTATTGGTTGATTTCATGATAGCAGCCATTCTGTCTGGAGTGAAGTGGAATCTCAGCATTGTTTTCATTTGCATCTCTCCAATGACCAGTGATGTTGAACATTTTTTCATGTATTTATTTGCTCTTTCTACTTCCTTGTGTGATAAATGTCTGTTCATTTCAGATGCCCATTTTCAGATTGGGTCTTTAAATTTGGGAGGTCTGATCTTTTTAAGTTCTTCATAGATTTGCGATAGTAGACCTTTGTCTGAGGAAGAGCAGGTGAAGATTTTTTCCCACATTGTGGATTGTCTCTTCACACTGCTGGTGGTTTCTGTTGCTGTGTAGAAGGCTTTTAATGAGAAGAGACTCCACTTGTTGATTGTTTGTGCTAGGTCACAGGCAACTGAGGTTTTGTTCATAAAACCTTTTCCTACACCGTTGTCTTCAAGGGTTCTACCTAACCTCTGTTCCAACTGGTTCAGAGTTTCTATTTTAATACTTAGATCTTTAATCCATTTCGATTTTAGTTTAGTGCATGGTGAGAGATATAGGACTACTTTTAATCTTTGGCATGTTGAAACCCAATTTTTCCAGCATCATTTATTAAAGAGGCTATCTTTCCTCCAGTGAGGGTGTTTGGCTTCTTTATCGAAGAAGAGATGGCTAAGTGTGTCTGGCATTGTTTCTGCATCTTCTAATCTGTTCCACTGGTCCTCAGGTCTGTTTCTTTGCCAGTACCATGCTGTTTTTATCACAGTAGCTTTGTAGTAGAGTTGCAGGTTGGGGATTTTGATATCCCCTGCCATGTCTCTGTTACTTAGAATTGCTTTTGCTATTCTGTGTCTCTTGTTCCAAATGAATTTTTGGATTGTTTTCTCAATGTCCATGAAGTATGCTGCTGGGATCTCAATTGGAATTGCATTAAATCTATATAGCAGTTTTGGAAATATGGCCATTTTCACTCTATTAGTCCTTCCTACCCAGGAACAGGAGATGTCTGTCCATTTCCTCATATCATCTTCAATCTCTCTTTTCAGAGTGCCATAGTTTTCAGAGAAGAGTTCTTTGATTTCCTTCATTAGGTTGATTCCTAGATATTTCAGTTTTTTGGATGCTATTGTGAAAGGAATTATTTGCCCTATTTCTCTCTCAGTGAGTCTGTCATTGGTGTAGAGGAAAGCTATTGATTTTTGTGTGTTGACCTTGTAACCAGCTACTTTAATGAATTTGGTTACTAAGTCTAGAAGACTTTTGGTGGAGTTCTTGGGGTCTTCTATACAGAGCATCATGTCATCTGTAAATAATGACAATTTGACTTCTTCATTACCTATCTTTATTCCTTTGAATTCTTTTTCTTTTCTAATTGCTGTGGCTAATGTTTCCAGAACTATATTGAACAAGAGTGGTGATAGTGGACATCCTTGTCTTGTTCCTGATTTTAGTGTGAAGGATTTCAGTTTTTGACCATTTAGTATGATATTGACTGTTGGTTTGTCATAGATGGCTTCTATCAGTTTGAGGTAGAGACCATCTATTCCAATTTTTTGTAGGGTTTTTATCATAAATGCATGTTGGATTTTGTCAAATCCTTTTTCTGTGTCTATGGAGATAATCGTATGGGTTTTGTTCTTGGCTCTATTGATATAGTGTATTACATGGATTGATTTGCATATATTGAACCATCCCTGCATCCCTGGGATGAATCACACATGATCAGGGTGTATGATCTTCTTGATGATCTTCTGCATTCTGTTTGCCATTATCTTATTAAGGATTTTTGCATCTATGTTCATTAGTGAGATTGGCCTATAGTTCTCCTTTTCGGTTGGGTCTTTCTCTGCTTTGGGGATCAAGGTGATGCTTGCTTCCAGGAATGAATTTAGGAGTATTGTTTCCCTGTCAATTTCATTGAAGAGTTTAAATAGTCGTGGCAGCAGTTTCTCTCTAAATGTCTTGTAGAATTCAGCAGTGAAGCCATCAGGGCCCCGGCTTTTCTTAGGTGATAAGTTTTTAATTACGTTTTCAATTTCATTGGTTGATATTGGGTTGTTCAGAATTTTTAGGTCTTCTTTGTTCAAATTTGGTAATTCATATGTATCTAGGAATCTGTCCATTTCTTCTGTGTTGTCCATCTTCTTGGTATATAGGTTCTGGAAGTAGGTATTGATGATCCTCTGGATTTCTGCTGGGTCTGTTGTAATTTCACCCTTTTCATTCCTAATTGCATGGATTTGGGCCTTTTCTTTCCTTTTGCTGACAAGGTTTGCTAAGGGTTTATCAATTTTGTTGATTCTTTTGAAGAACCAACTCTTGGCTCCATTGATTTTTTGTATCATTCTCTTAGTCTCCATTGCACTGATTTCTCTTCTGATCTTTATAATTTCCTCCCTTGTATGAGCTCTACGGTTGTCCTGTTCTTCTTTTTCTAGAAGCTTGAGGTTCAGCATCAGGTTGTTTAATTGGGCTCATTCTGTTTTCCTAATATGTGTATTCACTGGTATGAATTACTCCTAAGACTGCTTTCATTGTGTCCCATACATTCAGATATGTTGTATTGTTATTGTCTTTTCATTGAAGGAACTGTCTGATTTCTTATTTAATTTCCTCTGTGACCCATTGGTTATTCAGAAGTGTGTTGTTCCATTTCCATGTGTTTATGAAATTTTTTGAGTTTCTTTTGCTATGGATCACCAATTTCATTGCACTATGGTCTGACAATATACAGGGGATAACTTCAATTCCTTTGGATTTACTTAAACATGTTCTATGTGTGAGTATGTGGTCTATTTTGGAGAATGACCCATGTACAGCTGAGAAGAATGTGTATTCTGATTTTGTGGGGTGAAAGACTCTGTAAACATCTGTTAAGTTCATTTGTTCAAGAGTTCTATTGAGTTCTAGTATTTCATTACTTACTTTTAGTCTAGTTGATCTATCTATTTGTGTCAGTGGGGTGTTGAGGTCCCCCACTACAATTGTATTAGTGCATATATGACTTTTCATGTCTGTTAATATTCGTTTTATATAGTTGGGTGCACTAGTGTTGGGTGTATAGATATTTATGGTTCTCATCTCTTCCTCTTGGATTGTACCCTTTACAAGGATGTAGTGTCCTTCTTCATCTGTCTTCATCAGTGTTAGTTTGAAATATACTGATCTGCAAAGAGGATAGCTACTCCTGCTTTTCTGGGGGGATCCTGTCGCATGGAGTATTGTTTTCCACCCTTTAACTTTCAGTCTATGAGTTTCCTTTTGAATGAAGTGTGTTTCTTGTATGCAGAATATTGTTGGATTTTGCTTCTTGACCCATTCTTCCAGTCTATTTCTTTTGATTGGTGAATTGAGACCATTAACATTGATGGTTATAACTGAAATGTATTGACTTGTCATTGCCATGAGTTTTTCTTTTTGTTGGGTTCTCCCCCTTTACATTTAATTTCTTGTTGTGCTAGATGGGTTCATTCTGTTTTGCTTCCTGGGGTTGTGATCCTCAATGTCTGTTCCTAGGATATTGTACAAAATTCTTTGGAGTGCTGGTTTGGTATTCATGATGTTCCTAAGGTGCTCTTTGTCATGAAAATATCTTATTTCTCCATCAATTTTGAAAGATAGTTTTGCAGAGTACATCAATCTGGGTTGGAGGCTGTTTTCTTTTAGGGCTTGGAATATGTCACTCCAAGCTCTTCTTGCCTTGATGGTTTGTGTTGAGAAGTCTGCTGTGATTCTGATGGGCTTTCCTTTGTATGTGATTTGTTTCTTTTCTCTGACTGCTTGTAGAACTTTGTTCTTCTGTTGAGTTTCTGGAATCTTAACAATTATATGCCTATGTGTAAATTTTTTTTTTGATCAAGCCTATTTAGTGTCTTATATGCCTCACTTATCTGTATGTCAAGCTCTTTTCTCCTGCTTGGGAGGTTTTCTGGCATTATTTCTGTGAAGAGATTTTTTATGTCATCTCCACTCTCTCCTGTTTCTTCATTGAGCCCAATCAGTCCTATGTTATTCTTCTTTGCATCATCCAGCAGCTGCTGGATTGATTTCTCATGTTCCTTTACAATTTTCATGTAATTTTTCTTTTCCTGGTCACTAATTGCAATCCTATATTCAGTATCTGAAATTCTGTCCTCACATTGGCTCATTCTGCTGTGTAGACTTTCAGTGGAGTTTTTCATCTCCTGGAAATCTATTTGCATCTGCTTTATGGATTCCATTTTTTTCCTATGTTGGGATTCCATCATGTTCCTCAGATCCTCTCTAGATTTATTAATCATGTCTTGCACTAAAGGCACAATTTCTCCTGTTATCTGAGAAATTATTTCTGATTTCATTTTTTCCAGATCCCCCTTTGTGGCCAGTTCAGTGGGTCCAGCTGGTTGAATATCAGAGTGTTCCATCTCATTTCCTTTTGGGGTTGCTGTAGGTGATCTGGGGGTCTGGTTTTGAGATTTATTTACTTGTTTTCTCATTTTGACTGTGGAGGCCTGTTGGCACCTGCACAGATTACCTCCTCTGAACTGGGAGAGCTGGGACAGGGCCTGGGAGATGTGGTAGTGATGGTGGCTCAAAACTCTTTCCTGTGGGCTAGGAGCAGCGGGAGGGATGGTGACCCAGAAGCCCCTTCCTCTGGGGCAGGAGCAGCAGGACTGAAGGTGGCCCCAAAGCCCTTTCCTCTTGGCTGAGAGCAGCAGGAGGGATGGTGACTGGGAAGCCCTTCCTCTGCACCAGGAGCATTGGGACAGCGGCTCAGAAGCCCCTACATCTGGGCCAGGAGCAACGGGACTCAGTACCATGGTCTGGTGGTCCAGTGTCCTCTGCATCTTTGTAGAGTTGAACCAGGTGGATGTACAGAGGAGCAGGGGGTATGGGGTCCAGTGGATTGTTGCTGGGGTGCAGGCTGATTCGGAGTCTTTGGCATGACTCGGACCTCTTTAGGGCCTGTGCAGACCTGCCTGTCTGCAGTGGGGTAATTCGGCCTCTAGGCAGTCTTTTACCAGTTCCTAATTTGCAGTCTTTCCAACTTCCTGTGACAATTATTAGGCCATGTGTCTTTGGGAAGTGATTAGATCATGTCAGTTTCCACACAAATTAGACTAGCACCCTACTAAAAGAGACCTCATGAACTCGTTTCTCTTTTCCACCACCATATGAGACCACAGCAAAAATATTGCTTTTATGAACCATGAAGCAGACTATCAGCAGACAGTGAGTCTATCTGAGATGATCTTGTATTTCTCAAATAGATTTAGGTTGTTTATTAGGCCCCCAGTCTATCAATTTATTATTAAGACTGAAAAAACTAAGACAGATAATGAATTCCCTGCCTGAAGCTCACAGTTTAGTAACACAAATTGAGATATGAAGCATTTTGTTCAAAGTACCCCAATAAAGATGTAAAGGTTGAAACTTTTAATGAAAGATCAGTAAAGAAATAAGAATGTTTCATTTGAATGAGACAGATCTGAGAACTCCTGGTGGTATTGTTGAGTTGAACATTGAAAGACAGAAATGTGAGTAAAGATAATTCCAGATGGAAAAACTAGATGCACAATGTGAAATTCCTGAAGCATATGGGGACACAAAGAACACGTGGGATGCCCAGTAATGCACGAGAGAAGCAGCATTTGTTTGAAAAAATAGATCATGGGGTGATAAATGCCTTTGAGAGCCACGAAATCCCTGAAGGATTCTGAAATTTTCTATTTTAAAACTCATAAAAACTGGCTGGATAACAGTGTGTAGTGTTTTGAAACTCAAGTCTCAAAGATAGGGAATCAGTTTGAGAAATCACTGAAATGCTTCAGGTATGATATAGTAAGGGAAACTTTTAAAGGCCAATGAACTAATATGCTTCAAATTTCATTTTATATTTTAACATAAGACTCGTCACAATGTGTGCTCAGTCAGTAAGACACATGATGTCAAACCCTCAATGTCCTGATTGCAATCCACATACATATAGGTTTATATTATTCAGGATAACAGGGCATATATCAGTGGGAAAATAACTAGCAAAATAAAAGAAAATGCAGTGTCAAAAACTAAGATCAGGTTGTTATTTGAATTCAAAGTTGGTCATTTTCCTTGCCCTCAGCTTTCCAATCCTAAAAGCCTTTCTTGTCATGTTGAGCCTATACTTATTTTTGCTGCAGTTGAAGCAAATATCTCATTTTCCATGGTTTAGAATGATGTATGCTCCTTCATTATTATGACCTTTCATGAAAGCACATCCAGAGAGCTAGTGAAAGCCAACTTTACACACAGAAGAATAGGGCAATTGCTTTGCTTTGTAGTGTTGATTTTTAAGAAAATAATAATTATTCTATTTCCAAAGAGAGGCTAGACTTACACACACTTTCCATGCTTGAAACTTGATTAATTTATGATTTTATGGAAAGAATACAAAGAAATACAGCTGATTCTCTTGTTAGCTCAGTGTGCACTCATTGTATCTTCCATTTATATTACTGCATCTCAGAAAATGGGGGATGACATACATCAGAAATGATATTAAACATTTCCCACAAGGAATTTTCTAAGTTTCAATACATCTATTAAATAGGTTTCAAATATTTTGCCCTACTTCAAAAGGTATCATACATTCAGGCTGTGCTCAAAAAATTGCGAATTCCTCCATGCGCTAATTATAGTATTCTGTATTTCTGAACCTTCACATCATGCAATCTCACTGAGTAGCATGACCTTTTCCAAATACACCTCCCCTTTCTATTTGCCTATACTTTTTTCTGTTATTTAAGCTATTCTTCAGTGGTCACTTCTGCCAGAAATGTTCCATAAAATCCCAGGGTGATGCTCTCCTAGTGTGTTGGATTTACATCAATATTAGTATATTTTATGATGTTTCTGTTAGAATTTTCTTGCTTGAGGTCAAGGAAAAGATTTTTTTGTGTGTATCTGTGTGTTCTATTTTATAGGAAATTTCTATTTAAAGACAATACTCTGTAGAATTTTTTAAATAAAATAACTGAAAATCTAATTAAAATAATTATAAATAAAATATAATTAAAAGTATGAATATATGTATGGGGCTGAAAATATATTTAAAAGTATGATTATAAATATAAGGGCTATCAGAAAATACTACTTATTTTTAAATAATAAATTATTGTAGCAAAGCGCATAGTGCTCTTAATATACATCAAAATACCCTTTCTTATTTCAAATACACTTATTCCATCATTCTTGGCACTTTCTTGAGCAGATATCTAAGTCCTATTTCATGGTATGTAATCATAAATACAGTGAATGCAGCTGCTGTTTGCATTCCAACTAAAAATCAGACTCATAAAAATATCACAATTTGTCCTCATCCAACTTATTCACTGGATTTGACATCCTGCAATTTCAGGGTCTTCCCCAAAGTCAAAATAACCTTGAAATGTAAAAGTTTTGAATCAGTTCAGGGCAGTTGGGTAGCCACTGCAGCACAGTGCATAAAAAGATGGTCTTATTATGAGCATTTATAAAAATGTACAATAAAGTAGCACCCAGTAAAAAAAATCCAAACAAAATATAACTAAGGTAGATTTACTAGTATTCTTTCACAAAATAAAATGACAAGGGAATAAAAGATATCCACTGTCCATTCTGGCACTTGAAGATGCTAGAAACTATTGGAGACTCCATGTGGGCAACTGACAATTAAAACCTTCAAGGAACCCTGTCACAGAGAGTCAGGACAAAACTATGTTTGACCTTCAGAAGCTCTACAGGGTGTTCACAGTGAATTCCTCAGAAAAAAATTCTCTGTGCTTCCAAGAGGGGGCAGAGTTAAAGAACTTTTTTCAAATATTCCAATGTATTCTAAATTTAAAAAGACCTTCCCTGTTAGGAAACTATTATATTAGTGACTGGGCTATTAGGTTTTCTTCAGGTTTATCCTAATTAGGTGGAAGTAAACATTCAACTCCAGTCAACTCTAGATCCTTAAGAAAGAAAGGAAGTGATAAACTCCAGCACACTACAGATATCCTGCCTCACCTCAGGGAACAAAAAAAGGAGAAGCACTGCTGATATTCAGAGACTCCGAACTGGGGAAGTTTAGAGTCCTATGAGTTAATTATACAAGTTAAAAAATCTTCTGTTTCACATTACCATTACATTACTGAAGGTCTATATACCACATTTCCTATAACCAAAACATCATGTCTTTCTATTGAGAAAAAAAAAAAATACAAGATACAATAAAATACCAGAAACAGTATGAAAGGTCTGAATGAGTACTAGAAATAAGGGAAAATGTGGAAAGAATATTCAAGGTATAAGAACATGAATTTTAAAATAATATCTGTGATTAATAAGCTTAAAGCTTTAATAAAAAACAGAACACATGAACAGAATGATAACGTGAGAAGAGGAATGGAATTGTTAAGAATTTTTTAAAATGTTAGAAACAAAAAGAACTCTAATAGAAATAAAAATGCACTAATAAGGCCGGGGATTTAGCTCAGCGATTCCGGGTGCCTAAGTGCAAGGTCCCAAGTTTGATCCCCAGTAACAGCAACAAAAAAATGCATTGATGGGCTCAACAGATTTGATATGGCTGATGAAAGATCTTCTGATTGAGAATATGACAATAGAAAATTTGAATACTGAATGAAAAGAAAAAAAGTTTGAAAAAAACACAATAGAAATTCTAGAATGGCGGGACATAACATGCAGCAGGTGGGGAAAAGAAATGAAAAAAGGAGCAGAAATAAAACATTATTTGATGTCAAATCCCCTGACCCTGAAAGCATGGATAATTTAAAGCAGAATAATGGAGAGCAAAACAATCAAACAGTACTCACCTTCATGTAGGCATATCAAATTCAAATTTGAGAAATCACAGATGCCACAGGAAAAAAACTCTTTTAGTTATAAAGAAGGAAAGATAAGAATTAAAATAGATTTCAGAAAACATGAGGAGAGGAGAGAGTGCCTTAAAGTACTGAGAGAAAAAAAATCACCTACAATTCTATACCTTAAGAAAATATTATTTAAAATAAATAAGAAATAGTTTTTTCAGAAAATATAAAAAATTGAGATTTGTTTATAGATCTGCCTTGCAAGAAATGTTTCAAAAGTTCTAAAGGCAGAAGGAAAGCAGCACAGGTAGGAAATTTGAATTTACATGAAAAAGGAGGAATCATAAAATAGAATAAACAAAGGTCACTGGTCATTTGAGAGATGCAAGTGAAAATAAGGCTGAGATTCCTCCTCACTCCATAAAAAATGGCTGCTATCAAGAAATCAGCCAATAACAAATGTTGGCAAGGTTGTGGGGAAAAAGGAACCCTTCTCCACTGTTGGTGGGAGTGTAGACTACTGTGGAAATCAGTATGCAGATACCTCAAAAAACTAGAATTAGAGGTCCCATTTGACCCAGCTATTCTCCTGCTGGGTATGGTCCAAAAAAAATTAAAAGAATCATACCACAGGGATATATGTGCACCCATGTTCACAGTGGGAGAGCATGCAATAGCTAAAGCTTGGAAACAGCCCAAGTGCCCATCAACTGGACACTGGATAAAGAAGATGTGTTTTTTTTTTTTTTTTTTAAGTGAAATGGAGTACTACTTAGCCTTAAAGAATGAGAAACTAGAGACATTTATAGCTAAATGGATGGACACTGAGACCATACTCTTTTAAGTGAAATAAGTAGGACACACGTGTAAATACCAAGTAGTTTCTCTGGTGTGAGAAACTGAAAGTGTAAATAAGGATCAAAATATATAATAGATAATTTGAAATAGGAAGAAAAGGTCCAAACATGTAGGGGAAATGGAGAGGTATGGAAAAGGAAAGAAGAGAAAGGAATAAATATGAGAAAAGGAAAAAAATACAGAAACAAAGTCTTTGTAAATAGGGAGGAGTGGAAGGGGTGAAGGGGGGCAGGGGTATAGGGAAAAAATAAGAACCAAGATACATCCTGTAAAGGTACAAATTCCCAATGATGATTGCCATCATATCATGTAACTAAAATGTACCAATAAATTTAATGAATAAAAAAAGATAGAATAAACAAAGGTGAAATAAATTAATTTCCTTATTTTTGACTGATTTAGTAAAAACTTTGTAAACACTTAGTAAAAACTTCAGTAAAAAAATTCTAGTAACAAATATAGTAAAATATAATATAGCAAAATATAGTAAAATTGTATGTATATGTATTCATAATATTATATATGTACAGTGGTTCCATTATTCATAAACTTAATTTGTTCTACAATTTTGGAAAAGATGCCCTCATTTGTATTTGTGTGGAAAAGATGGCCACCGTAGTATTTGTAACCAGATGCAAACAAAAACAATATTTTGTCAAATGCTTCTTTTTTTCTTTTTTCTTTTTTTTTTTTTTTTACATTTTTACCACATTTATTTTATGTCATGATTTTTTAGTCCCAACTAACATGATACAATTTGGGAAATAAATATTCCCCTTTTTTGTTGCACATGTGCTGCTAACAAGGGCAGGAAGAAAAGAATCAGCAAAGGTTGCAAGAAATGGAAAGATGGGGAAAGAAAGACAAGGCTGAGGGGGGGAAGTGTTTCTATGAACCTCCCTAAAGAAGCACTACCAACCCACCAAGTTCCAAGTTGACAACATAAAGTGTTTTCGCCTCACAGAAGTCATTCGGTGCCACATTCAAAGTCCACGAGTTATACACGTCTCGGAGTGGGTTCCCTTTCACATGTCATGCGTGTATTTTTTTACACTTTGCAAGCCCCATAGATGACACTGTTCACCACGCACTTTCAGTGCATTATTCAGCAAATAATTTGATCATGTAAACCAATCTTGGTTAGCAGAGGGCAGTCAGCTGCCTTGTAAGGTTCTTTCTTTCAAGTAAAACAGGTCTGTACTTAGAGCTCTGAGTCGGAGGAACCTCTGAAAGCGCATTCCTGTTTCAGCCGGGTTTGCACGCACTTGCCACCCGAATGTGGATTACATTAAGCAGCACCTTGGTTAAAGGTACGAATATAACAGCTCCTGGCACAATTAGCTAGTATCTGTCCAGACAGTGGGTGTAAGTGAAAGCTCTTTTAGCTCCTCCCCCAGGTCCTCGAAAGGCCTCGATCCAGAGGCTTTGCTGCTCCATAAGGACTGTGCAGCTGAGCTGCTGTTTCAGAGATCAGAATGTGTGAAAATAGCCCTGGGTGGCATTCATCTCATCAGTGCCGCCCAATCCACAGGAGTGAAAAACGGGTGAGATTTGATATCTTCAACACAGGCAACTCCAGCTCCCAGATGTTCCAGGGGGTTGAACTTCAAGAGCTGTTGAATGAGGGACCGAGCCTCTCCGGAGACATTTTCTGGCATGTTCAAGGTAATGTGAGTATTTATTCCTTCCGGGTGGCACTCAACCAAAGTCTTGCCAGTGAGAAGTTTAAAGAGGACAGTACCCAAGCTCCACCAATCACAGGCTTCAGTTTCTCCTGTGATTGCTCCAACTTCTGGGGCACAGTACATTCTCTCTATGGCATCGCTGTCACAGGAATCTTCAACCTCACTCCACCTGCTAAAATACATTAGCTGAATATGTCCTCTATCATTCAATAAGATGTTGTTTGGGTTCAAATCGCGGCACACAATTCCCTGTCTATGTAAAGCATCAAGGGCTACCACCATTTCACCTGCCCATCTTTGAATGCAGTCCTCTGGGATATAAAACCTGGAGTTTAGTGCTAATTTTTTATCAAGGTCCTCAAAAATCTGATGGATTTCCTTGTCTCCTTCCACGGCTAACCCACTTTCACCCTTAGTCTCTGAATTTCTTTGGAATAAAGAAGTAGCCAGTTTACAGATCAGTCTGATCTGTAAACAGCAATATTTTCTCTGTTTTTAAAGTGCCTGTGTTTGCATTATATTGGTTAGCACCTGAGAGTGTATTAGAAATATGGAATAAGCTTTCTTCCACGTTGTCTCCAGTTAATTCCGACTCAGTTACTCCAAGTCGTCCAAACTTAGGATCTGAGTTATGTAACAAAGACGCATCTTCTGAACCACTATGATCAATAGCTGCTACAAATAACACCCCCAGGTCCTCCTAGACATAGTGTGTCTCGGGCCTAGAGGGGCCATTCAGGTTCTCTGAGCCTTCCTCTTCAGGGGCTTGGCATTGTTCAGCACTAAGCTAGAGACCTAACACATCTGGAGCCTCCAGCAGCTTATTTTCTACTCTACCTAGTGAAGTCTGTGTAAACTTAGTAGATCCTACAGCTGCAGCTTCTTTTGGTGGCTCCAATTCACCAGGTAGATTTACAAGAAGATCAGGCCTTCCTTCATCAGTACCAGTGATATCATCAAAAGCTGTATCTTTAAACTAGATAACTGGGACTGAGTTATCTGAGCTCCTGCTAATGGTGTCCAGAGCTGTAAACTCGAGCCTGCTTTCCCTGGCATTCAAACTCTTGGAAGTGTCGTCTCCATCTGGAAGACCAAAGAATGGCTTCAAGGGTTCTGATTTCAGACTACAATTTTTCTCCAAAATTGAGTCCCAGAAATTCGTTTGTGCTGTCCTTACTATCTATTCTAAAGAATTCCATGGGGCTGGTTTTTGATCTGCTAAGGGAATTGGATGTTCTTGGAGAAGGAAGTGCTTCAGAGTCCTCATCTCCAAGGAAGAACTTCAACTTGTGAGCTCTCAGCTGTGTGCTGGAGTTGGCACTGTCAGCAACAAGGCATGCTGAGAAGGGCTGGACTGCTCTGTCACCAACATCCTTCCCTTTGGTCTTCACAAAGGGTTCCTCATTCAAAACCCTTGGTTCGATCTTTTCTTGACCATATTCATTGCACAATGTTAAATAACTAGTAGTGCAGTCCTCTTCTGAACTTGATCCAGAATCAGGCCACTTGGGAGAGCTGTGTTGGCCATTGTCTTCCTGGTTGCTGTCCTCTTGAGAACTTGGAGTGAGACTGGTCTTCAGAGGCAGAACTCTGAGCACACCTCCCCTGTCGCTGCCCCTGGACTCAAAGCAGCTGTTATCCTGAGGGCTGGGAGCTGGCTGCTGCAGGTGAACCTTGGCAAGCATGGACTTCATTACTTCCTTGGTGTCAAAGCTTCCTTCAGGACTTCTATTTAGAAATTTACTGAGATATGACCAGAGCTTGCCACCTTCTGTGTGCTGCAGCACCAGGAACACCAACTCCTCTGAGATGATGTACTTGTGCAGACACACCATGTTGGGCACTCAGCGGGGGATGATGGTCTTGCTGTTCCTGCTGGATTCGCAGCTTTTCCTCAGACCCTTACTCATTTAGTTATAAATTAAACTACTGTATATACTGGATCAAGTTGAATTTAGATCAAAAGAGGGCCATACATGTAGATAAGGTTTTCCCAAACACTTAAGATGAATGTCTGCTCTGTCCTTGTGTCCATTACAAGTAAAACCTTGTCAATCACTCCAAGGACTCGGAAGGCCTTCAGCTCCTCGGTGGGGCTCCTTAGGTTCCAAGGGGGCCTTGAACTTAGTGATCTTGGAGGCTGAGATCCATCGCCCAGCTTCGGTCTTCAGTGGAGGCCAGAGATGCTTTCCACTCGCCTGAGGTACTCCGCTGTCCTCTTCTTCACAGCCTCATGGCGGGTGGGGCCGGACTCTCCTTGAACACCTTCTAGGAGTAAGTCAACTCCCTTCTTATAAAAATCAGAAGCAGCTTCATAGTCGTCTTCCTCTTCCTTTTTCAAGGTCAGTTTTATTAATTCTCCTGCTTTCTCCAAATAATCGTTCTTGCCAAGTTTAGATTTTAAACTGCCAGGGAAGAGGCTATGACTTTCCCATTCTGTTTTGTTCTGTTTGCTGTCAGAAGCAACAGCTCCTGGTGTGGAAGACTCCGAAAAAAGACTGAGACCCAAAGTTCTAATGGGAGAATTTTGATTGGAAGCCATTCCATCATCTAACTCGACAAGAGGATTCACATCAACAGTACGGGATATCAGATCAGTGTCACTGGAGAAGCCTTCCGCACTACACTCAGGAATAGCATCAGCGAGGGAGTCTGAGCAACCTTCGGCGGGGCCAATAAATTCAGAGCCATCATTGGTTATCCCTCCCTTGAAAAACTCTTCAAGCTGTTTACTGTTGTAAAAAGCGGGAATGTTGGCAGAGAACAGCAGCAGGTCTTCGACACACTGTCTTCTCTCTTTTATGATGGTTTCGTCAAATCGCCCAAACATTCTTCCTTTAGCAAAGGGAGGAAACAGCTCTGAATGACGGAATAAGTGTCTGTGAATTTGCCATAGCTCTTTGTGCAGTTTCTTAAAATCACTGTACCTCTTCCATACGATTATCTCCTGGACATCCTCTGGGTTTTTCTGTGAAACCACCCGGGGGGTGACCTTATACACAGTGTGGCCCTTCGGGTGTCCCTGGGGCTTGATGACAGTGTAGAAACGAGCCAGGTCGGCACTACGTTCCCCATGCAGCCGCGGAGCGACAAGGGGGAGGTGGCTCCACGGTGGCGCTCGGCCCACAAGTGCTTCTTTCTGTGAGCCAAGTTGTCTGCAAACAAAAGCTTTCGTGACCAAGGTACCACTGTATGTTTACGTATTCTTAAGTGAAAAGAATAATAGAATAGATGTGCGAAACAGGAGGATGAAATCAGGGGAATTTTGTTGTTTTAAGGTACTCACACTAGTGTTATTTGAAATTACACTTGAATTGGCTTACTTCAGAGTCTAGTGTAACCACAAAAGGGGAAATATTAAAAGAATAATTTAGATGTGATGAAAGGAATGTAAAATAACAAAATGCACAGTAAGACAACACAACAAAAGGCAGAAAATAAATGGAAGACCAAAAATAGTAACAGAATAAATATAAGAAATAGCAAAGAGCAACAAATATGGCCCTATCCATCCAACCGTTATTATATCCATCATTACTGTAAACATCAGTTTATCTACAGCAATAAAGGGTAGAGATTGTCAGATTGGACTCAAAATAAGATCAAACTACGCATTCTCCACAAAAAATCACATTAAGTACAAAGATGTAGATTAAAAGTAAGCAAATAGAGAAAGGTATGTGAATATTAGTGAAAAGAAAGTGAGCGTAGCTATATTAATTTCAGAGAAACTTGAAAGCAAGGAAAGATATCCAGGATAAAAGTGAATATTACATACTTCAGCAATGCATAAAAATCCTTAATGTGTTTTTATCTAACACAAAGTTTCATAATATGTGAAATAAAAACTGACAGAACTGCTAGGAGAAATAGATGAATCCACTAATACAAAAATTTAACACCTTTATCAGAAAGAGACAGATTCAGCAGGCAGAAGACTACTGAAGACATACTTGTAATTAGTAGTACCATCAAACAAGTGTATGTGACTACATCTATAGTAAACCACTTCATCCCAGGCTCACATTGAAACATTAATCAGGGTAGCCTGCCTTTAAAAAAAGATGATATTGCAATATTCAAGAAGTTCTTCATTGGAGTAGGTAATTAAAATTCTAAAAATTTAATGTAGCAAAAATATAGGTAACTATATCCTACCTGATGGGTGGGGTGATAGCTAACTTGACTTTTTTGGGGGAGGGGGAATCAGGATATTTTGTGCTAAGATATAAAAGATAAGCAAACATTCAGATTACGGTAAGAGAGCAAGTAACATTCTACACACACAAAAAAGCCAAATGAAGAGGTACTGGTAGAAATTGAAATTGAAACCTCTGTGGATGGAGAGGGTCTAAGTGTGAGCTCCATGAATAAAGCCAGGTTGGCCTGATTCAGACTGGAGGACACACTGAAGTTTCACATTGTTTTTCTTAGTGTAGTGGGACACATTCAAAGAAATTTATGCAATTTCACACAAGAAATGGGAGGGGGAATCAGTTTTCTGGCCTACTGGAGATGCTAGAGATGATTTAAACCAAGTTCTTTTTTGGTGGGGTACTGGGGATTGAACTCAGGACCTTGCACTTGTAAGGCAGGTGGTGGAACCACTGAGATAAATCCCTGACCCAAGTTCTTAATTATAAAAGCTGTTTCCCCACACCAAAGTAAACTCTTTCAGAATTGTATATACCACTCCCTATCTCTTCAATTTCCCTCATAAGACTCATCCTGTAAATAGGATTTTTCTTCACTCTGTTATATTCTTATTATTTTATTTTGTTTGGAGGGGTCCTCTAGATTTAAAAATATCTCCAATTATTTGACAATGTAAAGAATTTCATAGAAGGAATGTACAGCACTGACTCTCAACCTTGGCTATATCAGCAAAACCTGAGAAAAATTTTAATTCCAATGTAAAGACCATACTCCAGTCTCTGATTATAGAACCCATTGTTAATATTTACTGAGCTACTCAGGTGATTCCAATGTACAAAAGAACAACTTCCTCAAAAAACACAGAGATATGGATTGAAATAGCAGGTATTACACAAATTTGGTGGTCATGGTAAAATTACTTAACTTACAGAGCCTTAGTTTTCTCATGTTTAACTCAGAATAAAATCGTTACTTGTCAGAGTCATAGAGATTATTAAACATGATAATGTGCATCAAAAGTTTTAGTACATTTTCTAACATGAAATAGGTACCAAATAAAAATATATGTGCATTTCTTTATCATTCTTTAAAATCTGGGTTAATGACCACTTCAAAAAAATTCAGGGAGTGGGATGTGAGTTTCATCGGTTGGAAACTTTTAGTTTTCCATTTTCTAATAGGACTTTGTTTGAGCAAACATACTTAGGGATGGAGATAGTATATATCACAGAGACTGAGGAAGTAGCTCAGTGGTACAGCATTTGCCTAGCATACTTATGACCCTGGATTCAAAACACAACACTGCAAAAGGAAGACAAACTGTAAGAGGGAGAACATTTATCGTAAGAAGAATTGAGTCATAACCAGATGGTAATTCTACTGGAAAAATTATAATTATGTGTGAGTTGCATTAAAATATTTGATAATTAAGTTGTCACTCTCAAGTCTATATTGAAAATCTCTTGTATTGAAGACTTTTATGAGGAAATGAATCTTGATTGTAGTCCTCTAACTGGTCTTCTTCAGACATGTGAAAGTGTGGACATAGCTGGACTTGCACTTCTCTAGTATCTAAAACAGACCCTGCAAGAACCGAGGATCCAAAGTATCCACAGGATGCTCTTCAGCAGATGCCTCAGGAGGGTCTGTCAATGTCTTGCCAGGGAGACTCTGGATTATTCTTCCTTCATGATTTCTGGTTTAGTCTTTGAAGGATAATCTAGACATAACTGTACAATCTCCTGGATGAAACAGTCAATGGCTATGAAACACATACCAAGATAAAGAGTAAAAGCCCATAGTAAATTCTATGTGATCATGAATGGGCTTTGTGAAAATGGATTCCAAGACAGCTAAAAACAAACTTTCGCAGAACTAGTCTGTGATGGCACTGAAGGAAGTTTGAATCTCGGTAAGAAATCCAGTATTTTCTTGTCTGGGATTTTTTTGAGACAGGGTCTCTCTCTGTAATTCAGGCTAGCCTTCAACTCAACACAATCCTCTTACCTCAGCCTTCTGAGTCCTGGGAGTGTGCAAGTGTGTACCAGATGCCCAGCTTTGTCTAGCATTTTGTAAAGATAGATTATTTTATATAATCAAACAAGTAAATATGTAAACACACAATTATTCAGGATAAAATGAATGATATTAAAAGAAATGGTATGTATGAGAAGATTTAAATTTAAATATTAATGTTATTAAAATTAACTTTTTCAACCAAAGAACTTCCCAGGATTTTTCAGAAACATTATCCTCTGGAAGGTGATTGTGATTTTCCAGAGATGGGCTGAAGAGAGATTTGATTAGGAAAAAATTTGTCTTAGATTATTTTGTTTGATCTCTGTTCTCTAGAATACTGTCTGACAAATGCTGGTATAAAACATTGTAGTTCAACAATCTGAACAATTTTTTAAATTAAAAATAACTGGGAGGCAGTCAGAAAGAGAGAGAGAATTTAGAGAGAAAGATAAATGTATAGATGACTAGACAGACAGATGGACAGATTAAATCAGAAAAAAAAACAGAAAGGCCAGCATAAACAGAGTAGATCTGAGATAAAGAAATGTTCTAGAAACAACATTAGCAGGTTTAGAATTTTTAAAGAAAATTTTTAGAAATTTTTTTTAGAAATTTAGAAAATATTCATGCTGAGATTGCAAGACTTTTCTTGTATTTCTCTAATTTGAAAGTGATGCTGAATGTTTGGGATACAGGTTCCTTTAGAGAAAACCTGACAAACCTGAATTATTCTAAGTCATGAAAGAAAAAATACCACACTATTGCTCTCATGGTATGAAGATAATTTTCTTTTAATGTCTGTGCTTTTGCTATCTTATTCATAAATCAAAAGATAGCTTCTTTTTATTAAGGCAATCATGATAAGGGTGTAATATTTGAAAGAATTTAATACAGGTTCCTAGTCAGGCATGGCAGGCATGCTTGTAATCCCAGCACTCTACTAGAATGAGGCGGAAGGACTGCAAATTTGAGCCCAGCCTTGAGAATGCAGTGGCTTAGTGAGAATTGTCACAGAAATCTCAAAATAAAAAATAAAAGATGAGAGATGTAGTTCAGTTCAGTGTGAATGCCTTGGGTTATCTGTAGTGTCTCAAAAAAAATTCCTGCCCACAGCAAGTGTTCTGTTTATATCAGCTGTTATAAATGAAGCAACAATTTGTTTAATCTGCAAAGTCCTCAACTGGTCTTTTGGCACAAGACCTATAAGCAAGTCCTGGCCCTGTGTGATATTTGTTACCAAGAGCTTTGGATTTGGAATGTAAAAATCTGATCAGAGGTTCTACTTTTGGTTGATAAAGTCAAAGTATTTTTGAACAAGATACTTATTTGACTGTCAATGTCTATGAAATGTTGCTGCTAACTCCTGTTCTGATGACTGCCAGGGTTGCTAGATTGACATTAATGGCCTGAATCCTCCATAAGTAGCAAAAAGAGTTGGATTTCCAGGGATTGAAATAGACATAGTAATATCACATCATAACACATATGAAAATGCTTTGATAAATGGCAAGTATCAGTTGGATATAGGGATGATTGTCTGTAGAAGTAATTTGACAAGGGAAAATTAATCCATGTCAATATCTACAAATTTGTGAGATCTGTATGTAGGAAATAAGTAATAATTAACATATTTTTTGTATGTATTCACCTTTAGGCTGAGATAAGCCATCATCAATTTCCTTCAAGCCATCCTATTTGGATGGACATGTATATAAAGTACAGAAATGCAAGCCTATCTCACTGTCAGATACACTAGCACATTATGGGTGTGTGACATTTCCTTTCTTTTTATAGTTTACTTAAATGTACATTCATCATCCAATAAACTGTGACATTTTCCTGTTTATTTAGTTACTTAGTTCAATGGACAATGCCATTAAACTGCATTTGTCTGAGTTCATTTCTTTTTTTATTTCTTTGGGTCCAGGGATCCAACTTGGGACCTTGTACTTGCAAGGCAGGTGACGGCACCACTGAGCTAAATCCCTGGCCCTGTCTGAGTTCATTTTATGAAAGACAAACAATGTTTGCTCCAGTATCACAAGCTGGCCCTACTTAAACAATCATGGACCTCTCCTTATTACTACTTCCTTCTTCCTTTGTCTCAGGTGCACAGACCTGGTATGCCTCCTGTTCTCAGGAGTTCTTCCCACTGCCCTCTCCACTGAGTGTCCTGCAGAAGCTTAGATTCAGCATGGAATCAAATATTCTAGCCATCACTCCTTGACTTTCTCTGGATGCAAGTTTAAAACTTTTGTTTTCTAACTGAATTGTTTTAATTTTATTGTTGATCACTGTGGGGAGCCAATCAGGAAACTTACAGTCCCAGGAAACATGGAGAATGTACAAAGTTGAGAAGTTTATTGTTGTCTGATCCCTGGTGTCCAGCTTCTTATTGCTTCTCAACAGCAAAAATAAAAGCCACACAGGGCTTTTGTCCATATTGAAAGACTCACTCACATTCTTTGAATACAGGATTTTCAATATTGGTTTCCCAAAATCATTGTGAATCACAATCACAGAGGGAACTTGTAAAAAATACAAATTGATGCAATTAAGAGCTTAAGTATTTCTCTGTTTTTCCTTCAGTGTTACATTAAAAGAAGTTTATTAGTGTTAAGTATTGTCTCCATCACTGCAAAAAGTGTATTAGTATTAACAGCCCACGGAGATTATCAAATAGGGTCTTACAATTTCAAATATACAAATAATGTAAAAAAGCTTAGCTAATTTTGTAATTTGCAAAGAACATTTAGAGAATATTTATCTCTGCAGAATGGGCATTGGAACAAAGAATAAGGCTTTTAAAATTTGTTTCCATTGTTGCTTTAGGCTTATTCCCCTCTGATCTTATCTGAGAAAGGAAAAAAAATAGAAATATGTTTCATGAAAAAAATATTGTTTTAGCCACCTTTCCCCTGCTAAGAAAAAATATCTGACACCTGCAACTTAAAGGAGGAAGGTTTGACTTTGGCTTATGGTTTCAAATATTTCAGTCCATGATTGGCTGCATCGAAGGCAGAAATGTCATGCCAAAGGGGCATGGCAGGGAAAAGCTGCTCATCTCAAGGTGGGAACAGGCAGAGAGCCAGAGAGAAAGGAACCAGGGACCATGTATAGTCCCCAAGATCACATCCCCATAGCCCAATTCTTATAATAACTTTCACTTATAGCCCATCAGCTATGAACTCATCAAGAGGTTAACCCATTGAGGAACTTTGTGCCTGACAATCCAATCATCTCTCTAGCAGTCTTTAAATCTAGTAAAGTTAACAATACATATTACCTGCACAAATAGGATAAACAGAAAGATTGTGGTTGGTCCCTAAGGGCTAGGTAGAGGTATTATTGACAGAAAGCAGGTTAAATAAGTAAACACAGAAATTAATAACAAGAAACAAAAGAGGATATGATTTCTGAATTTCCACCTAAGTTGTACTCAAAAATGAATAATAATTGACTAGGTAGAAACATTAATTTTTTTTATCATTTCTTATACTAGTGGTAGGCCCTGTAAATATGGAGCTTTATTATTGTGGACTTATATCAAAGATCACATGGAAAAAACTGCTTTTATTAAAAGCATATGATTCTGAGTTATACAAAAATTCAAAATAGAAAAGAACAATGTCCTTTGACAACAGGATGACAAAAGGGAAAATGGAAAAAGCAGAAAATTTAGGGCCCTACAGAAAAACATGTAGACATAAAATTGAACTTATCATTACTCATCTTTCTACCAACAAAACCAACAAATATATTTTAGTATCTGGATTTTGCAACTCATAAAGGAGGGAGTGATATTTAACCTGGAATTTTGTAAAACTCTCAAAATGTCAAATATGTTTTTCTTTTCCTGAAGTGTGTATACATTTTTTTTTTGGTGGGCTCTGTATGAACAAGAGGGAGATTAAGAAATCCATACAGAAAGACATTTTAAAATCAACTGGAAAAAGTCTCTAGGAAATAAAACAACTCTGAGTAACTGTACCAGAATATTCTAAACAGCACTGTCATGAAGTAAACATTGAGAATATTGAAATAACTTTTCAATTAAAATACCAGGAAGACTAATGGATTTTAAAAGTCAGAACACAATAGAGAATTGATTGAACTCAGATTCAAATGGGAGAAAATGCAAAATTAAATTAGAAATGAAGTCTAAATTAGAAAGTACCTGGTGCTTTTTAAATTACAATATTAAATAGAATCAAATAAAATTTAATTAGGAGAAAAGAAGAAAGTTGAAAAGATAACAAAAAATGAGTAAAACAAAAGGTAGCATAAAGGTTTATAAATAACATTTTGGGAAAGAAAAATATATAATGTAGTAGAAATATTTGTGTTATTTTTAGTCCCTGAAAAAGAAAAACAAAACAATATAATAATATTAAAATGTGAAATTATATTCTAAGAATATTTCACAAATGTAGAAAAATATTTAAATCCACATTTGCAAAGGTTCATAGAGGTCATAAGAAGAAAGACTAAAGATTACATTAGGAAAGGATATAATTAGGTTCTCTGTAATATGTTTTACTTAATCTCATTTTGAGTTACTTTGCTGTCAACTATATTTTACTGAATTATTTACTAAATGAAAATTTATTTTAATTTTCTTTATCTATTACAAACAACTGAGGTCTCACCAACTTATTGGTAAAATTATCTAGTGAGACGCAGCAACAAATTAACTTGAAAGCATGGAAAAACCAACAGTTATATACAGAATTAACAAAAGTTGTATAAAGCATCTCCAAAACAGCACAGAACATGACTAAGAAAAATGAAGAATATTAAATAAATGGAAATATATACCATGTTCATGGACGAGAGGTTTGGTAATTTGAACATGATTTTCCCCCCTCAAATTTATCTATAAACTCAATAAATTCCTGAAAAAAATCTCAGCATGTATTTTGTAGGACTTAACCAGCTGGTTTTATAACTTACATAAAAATGTTGAGAATCTAAAATAACTAATATGTGCTTTGTATGTATGAGTGGTGTGAGGGCATGGTGGTGAAATGCAGCCTACGACCTCATGTAGAAAAGGCAAATGCTCTATCACTGAGAAATACTCGCTGCCCAGGAACCTAAAATAGCTAAAATATTCTTGAAAAGGGGAAATAAGTAGGATAGTTTATACCATCCATTCCAGTATGAGGACACTCTACACAGTGCATTTTCAGTGTAAAAATAAGCATATAGAAACAGTCTAAAATATATGAACATAAGTAATATTCATTTGAGGTTTTTTTTTCTGGTTATTATAAGGATTGATCCCAGGGCTTTGCACATGCTATAAATACCCCATCATTGAGTAATAGTTTTAAAATTAATTTTCAAATGGAACCTCATCAAATTGCTCACACTGGCCTTAAACTTACAAACCCAGTGAAACACCCTGCCTACCCTAACCTACTCCTTTGTGTCCTCCCAAGCTTCCTGACAAGCTGAGACACCCAGTTAGTTAATTTAATTTTTGTTTAAGGAGCATACACTTATGAAAAACTTACCATTACTAAATCAGTAAATATTTACATTAAACTCCCACAAAAAAAGTCTGCAAATTGTTTGAAATATACTTCAAAATGATCTTAGCATCATACAGAAAACCTAAATATTTTTTAGTGTAAAATTACATTGAAAAAATAAATTTTACATTGAAATATATAATTTTTAAATGGAAGAAAAAAAAACACTCAGAAAAGCATGTACTCCATTCTTAAATCACATGGATCTCTACATGTTATGGTTTGTATGTAGAAGTCCTCCCAAAGCCTTGTGGAATAAAAGGTGAGGCTTTGGGATGTGATTTTGTGACCATGATACTCATGAGTGGATTAGTCCAATTATGACTTTATAGCTAAATATGATGTTGGGAGGTGGAAGGAACTAGGTCACTGGGAGCATGGCCTGGAAGGGTCTAGTTCTCTCCCTCTTCCTTGATCTCTCTTTGCTTCCTGCCACCATGCCATAAGCTCTTTCTCCACTGCCACCCCTCTTTAGCTTGATGCCACCAAAAATGGACTGAAACTTCTACAAATGATGAATCAAAATAAACTTTTGCTTCTTAGAGTTGTAGATGTAGAGTATTGTGTTTCAGGGACAAAATAATAACTAGGATACTACATAAAGACAGAATATCTCTTTTATATTGTTAGCAGGTAATTGTTCTTGCAATTCCTTTCGAAAAGAATATGCAATCAATATGATACAATGCAATTCAAATATTTAAATTATATTGATACTAAGCTAAGACAAATAGATTGTGCATGTCAAAATACAGTTCAAACGATGCTCTGTGCTATAAATGAAAAAAGTACAGAGGAAAAGGAGAATGTAGTAGAACTAAAAGCATAAAGTTGTAGAAAACAGACACATTCACTGAAAACATTGTTACCCTTCAGGAAAATAATCATTAATAATGCAGAAAACTTTTTAGTAAATATGTCAAGAAAATAAGTACAAGTACACAAAATTGCTACTAAAATATAAATACGGAAGGCATTTCAATACTATACCATGATTTTCTTGTTCAGAGTAAAAACTTACAAATCTTCACATTTTGAAAAATATAAACCATTAAAATGGTATCTGGAAAATTAAGAAAAAATCTGGAGAAAAAGAAGTAAGAACACACTTAAAGAACTATCATCTCCCACTAACCATTATATATGCACCATAGTTATGTAGAGAAAATGTAGGCCGGGATGTTTACGTGCTCTACGAGAAAGGCCTGACCCACTACACGGAGAGTATCTGCATGGCCAAAATCAGTGTTTATGGGACTCTCTGAGCCAGGGGATGGGTGGATCTTAGCCCTTAGGCCCCAGGCTCTCCAGAGGGTCAGCTACAGATGCCTAAGAGACAATGCCAACTTCCTTTGGACGCTAGGGTTTTGCAATATCAACTTCTCTTTGCCAGAGAAATTATTCCGTTAGGATGAAAAGTACAGTTTCTTCTCCCAGACGGAAGCACTGCCCTCAGCTGAGTGCTTCAGCTCTGCACCCCTACCAGGATGGGCCAGCCCTCTCTGGACTCTCTGCGGCAGGGCTGAGTGGAACTGAATAAATGTGAACTCAAGGACTGAGGAACCCCAGGCTCCTCTTAGGCATAGGAGGAAGACACCAGCTTTGGATTGTGTTGGTGGAAGTCAGTGCAGGGCAAGATTTTTGGTTTCAGGGTGAGGAATAAGTGCAGTACCCTCGATTATTTATGGATCAAAATGTTTATAAGGTGAAAGTTTTTAATGAAGGAGAATGAACATTTATTGATAGAGAGTAGGATAAGTATTTATAACACCCTGGCTCTAGTACAGATTTTTTTAAAATCCAGTATTTCCTACATGAATATTTACTATATAAATCATCAGACACAGGAATGCCATTCTGAATTCTTTTAAGGAATAAATAATTCATATGATCTGGTCATAACACTTCCCTATGTGCAGTGCTGCAATGGCTTTCCATTGTACTTTGATTAAAATTTAACATCTAACAGTCATCTCTCAGCCATTGCTTATTTAAGCCATCTTCTCTATATAACTAGGCTTTTCCTTTCTGTTTACTCTTCAAGTTTATGGATAGGAAAGATTAACCATTATTAACTATTCCTAGTACACTATTACCTATTTTTTATATTCTTGAACCTGACAGTTTATAGTCTAATTATTAAACTATTTCCTCCTAGCTGGTTTGAGCATACACGCAACTTATAAAGTGAACAAGTAAAATATAGATGGTACATTAAATAGTAATTTAATATTAAATCATTAACTATTATAATTCATCAAACAAATGGGTCAATAAAAATGAATCATTTGAAGAAACATCAAAGAGATTTTTAAAAGTCAAAATCCATACCTATTAGAAACTTAATAAAGTAATAATTATTTTCCTTAACATAATAAAAATGGATGTTAGTAAAAGAGATGTTGAAAGCACAGGCATTATTAATTATAATGAAATAGTAGATTAGAAGCAATCTCATTAATGCTAAAAATCAAACTGAAAGTGAATAATATAATCACTGTTATTGAACTGCTTTCTAGATGTGATTTCCAATTATTTATTTTATTTTATTTTTGTACCAGGAATCGAACTCAGGTCCTTGTGCTTGTGCAGCAAACAGCAAAACCACTGAGCTAAATCCCCGGCCCATGTGTATATATATATATGTATATTTTGAAATTTCTATCTTTTTTTTTTTGGTACCGGGGATTGAACTCGGGTCTTTGCTTTTGTGTAGCAGGCGGCGAAACCACTGAGCTAAATCCCCAGCCCTTATGATTTCCAATTAAAACAGAGAAGATAACAAGACAAAAAAGTAATTTTTAAAAGTTGAGAATTGTATTGGTTAGCCTTCCCATTGCTGGGATGAAATACCTGATATCCATAATTTAAATGTGGAAAGCTTTGTTTAGTTTATGATTCAATAGTGTTTAGTCCATGGTTGACTGGCTCATGGCATGATGAAAAGGCCTTGTGGGGGAAAATTGCTTAACCCATGACAGCCAAGAAGCTTCTGCTTGGTGGAGGTAGTGAGGGGCAGTGAAGGAGAAAAAGAGGAAGGCGGAGGAGGAGAAAAAGGAGTAAGAGAGAGAAGGGAGGAGTCATGCCTTTTCAGGTCATGCCTTCAGTGCTCCACCTCCTACAACTGGGCCCTGCCACCTCATAGCACATTCAACAGGAACATCAATGGATTAATCCTTTGATGAATACAGTTCCTTCATGACCCAGTCACCTTTCAGAAGCTCCAATTCTAAATGCATGAAACTTTTAGGGGACATTTTAGAACTAAATAAAAAAAAGCGTGCAATTTTTACTATTTGCAAATCATATGATATTTTTTAACCCAGGAAACTGAACAATAGCAGCTGCAAAACAAAAGTGACAAAATGAATCTGTCCAATAGCAGAGTCCAAGAACAAAGTTGGTAATAAAATTAACATAAAATCAACAACTTCTCTATTTACCATAAAAGAACTAAGTAGGGAATGTTATGTAATTATTTTGCAATAGCAATGATTAAAACAATATCATATAGTTCCTTATACAACACCTTACCAGAGTATTAATGAATACTTGAGAAAAATTTTCCAATGATTTGAGATTGTGGAGTCCAGAGGGAGGAGAAATCCCCAAGAGATTAGGTGTCAAAAATGTAAAAATTGAAGGTAGGGTGACTTAGTAAAAAATAAAGTACAATAAATATTTGCTCCACAGAGTTTGGTTTACAAGAGCATGAAGATTTGAAATTAGAAGTTACTTTTCACATGATGCAGTTCTGGAATCTAACATTTTATACACTATAAGTCAAATTTATGGCTGTTGAATGAATGATATCAATGAATTAATACCATGATGAATGAATTCATGCATACATACAGAATACATGAGTGGGTGATACAGCAAATGTTCAACTTCAATTCAAATTGCTTCCCCTGGAAAATGAAAATTGTATATAAAATAATGTATTGCATGAATATCTGAGATTATACAGCTACACCAAAAATAGAATAGGAACTACAATTGTGGTTTTATTGCCACCAAATGTCAATGCTTATCACTGCATGTCCCCAAAAATGTAATGTGGGAACTTCATACTTAGGCAGACTTTGAAATTTCATTCAAACCCTGTACTCATTCCTGGTTTTCCCTGAGGGTCCTTTTGGTAGACCAGATGCTGCTAGAAGCTACTGTCGATGTTACAGTGAAATAGTCACTTGAAATGAATGATGCTAAAAATAAAGTGAATGGTGGAACCACGTAAAGGATTATTCATAAAGGACTTAGGCTTTCTTCAGAATTACAGTATCTTTGAAAAGCTGTTTGAACTGATACTATAAGTGGGAAGAAATTCTGACAACACATCATAAGGGATTCTTCATAGAAAGATTCACTGCATTGGTTCGTGAAACTCAGATATGTCCAGTGAGTATAGACAAAGTTAGAGATTTTAAGTTTTTTTGAAAATAAAAGTTTTTCAAATATTATACCCAAGTTTGGTGAAAACCCAAGCTATAAGGACCAATACTTAATTATTTATTATTAAGTCATGGCATTAGACCATTGTAAAAATAATATAATTTTACATCAGAAGACCAGGCACAAAATCCTGAAGCCAACAATGAGTTTTATGACTTTTTAATTCATTTAACTATCTCAGGTCTTGCTTTTCTTATCTACATGATGAGAGTTATAATGCTACATCAGTTATCTTATGGCAGATCATTTGGACAACTGCAAAAGAATAAACATATTGTAAATGCTCCCTATAACAAAGAACGTCTGCAAAGATTTTTGCACTTTGTTACATCTAACAAAATAGGATTATAAAGAGCTATAGATAACAGCTCCTGGCTATTAGGACTTTGACTCTAATTTGCAAAGACCTGATCCCTTCTCATAGACTCTTCCTCTTTTTTCTCTTTTCCCTTTCCACCTACCTTTTTTCATTCCCTCTTTCACCCACTCACAAAAGCTCTCATTCACTCTCACCAAAAGCTTGAAAATAGTTCATCACAGTGTAATTTTGATATTTTCTTAAGAAATTGATAACAATTCCTGCACTTTCCCTACCACCCTATTTTGGACATGTTCTGGCCAAAATTCTGGGTCCATCCATTGTAAGCATATATTATGCTTATTTCTGATAGCAGCAATTGTATAATAAAACCAAATGTGCAATTGTCTAATAGTTTAGAGACTTGGATAATATTATGTCTTCAAATGCATACATCTCATTTTTGTTGGGATGGCTGGAGATATGGAAGATTTTAATGCATGGTCAGGTAGATCTGTATAATGTGACCTATCTCTGAATCCCAGAGCTCTCATTAGCACTGTTTCACCTCAGGCAATCAGGTACCTTAAAGAAAAAAAAAATAGGCATAATAATGGTGACTACAGCAAGGGTTTGTTATTAAAAGTTAATTAATATACCTAAAGACCAAAGAAAAGTGTTTGGAACATAATATCAATCATTATTATGTATATATAAATTTATTATATATTTGTATATGTTAACTCTAAGGCACATACATTCACCAGGTTAATGATATTTTGGTCAAACAGAACCACATATATCATGAATCCCAAAAAATTATAACAGAGCTAAAAAGTTAAAACTGAATGATGTCATAATTATCACAATGTCACTCAAAATCTTATTCACATGTTTGTGGTTATGATGAGGAAAACAATTTTATAATATATTTTACTGTAGCTTTTCTATGCTTGGATATGTTGAGATATATAAATAGTTTCCTTTAAGTTATAATTGCTTTCAATATTCAGTACAGTAACATGCTATACAGGTTGGTAGTGTATGATCAATCAACTATACTTTATTGCCTAGTTGTCTTGTAAGCTAATTCACCTAGGTTTGTGTAAGTCCTCTGTATGATGTCCATACAATGACCAAGGCACCTAACAGGGCATTTCTCAGAACATACCCCTGTTGTTAAGTGACACATGACTGTCTATCTGTCTAATATGCCATATATTTACATGTGTGAATATGTATATATAGAGAAAGCATACATAGTGATGAGCTTTATATTCCAATGGAAGTAAATTTTATTTATTCATGTATTTATTTCAGAAGTATTTCTTGAGTGTCTACTAGGTGCAAGCTATGTGAGCAGTGTAAGCAAGGCAAATTTAAATAAATAAATTGTGATGAGCAAAGAACTGTGACCTTGTGTGATTAAATTCTGGGTCCCAAACAAGGAAATCAAGCATCCATACTTAACGTTGTTAAACTCATTTCTCAACTGTATTTGTACTTTAGCTGTTGGGTGTGTATAATGAGAGAGCACTAAAATTAGGTACCAAGATCCATTAAGAATCAACCAGATGCATAAATATCCTTTGTAAACATCTCCAGACAACTTTTCAATTTTTCAAGTCACATCCTTTTGCTATTTAATTAACAGTTTTAGAAGGTAAATGAGATTATATATAAATATTTTCAGCTCCTCCAAAGGTCATTATAAATGCTAAATCCATACAAATTATTCCAGAAGAAATGGAAGAAGTAAGTAGATTGGTTACCAAAGTTAATCTGGGTATAAAATTTGGCACCTATAAAAATGTAAAATGAATCCTAAAAGGTATTCCTCTTCCTCAATTTGCCATGACAAGAGTCAGTCTTTTTCAGTAACATCCATTAGCCAGATCTGTGAAACCCTCTTAGGAGAAAAATCAATTTTCAGTACATTTCTCAAATTGAGTAATTTGCAGGGCAATTTAAGAGTTTTGAAATCATTAAAACTACTTAGTCCAATTATATAGAGTCTATATCATTATCATGCCTTTGAATTTTCTCCCGTCTATTTTAAATGTAGCTTTTATCTCTAGCATTTATAAATGTAAATAAAAACAAACCAACTATTTATTCCTCTTTTGGAGCTTGGTGTTACATTAGAAATAAATACATGGCTATTAATTTGCCACTCAATTTGTAGAATGTAAGATTGAATAGTTATTTTAAGGTATATATTCAAAAATGTAGATCTACTTCTAGAAGATGGCTAAATGTTTGAATAAATTATCTGATTTCTAAATGTCTCTATAGAAAGTCAAGTATTTTGGTAAGATCATTTTCTTTGATTATTGTCCTATATTTTATTCTTTGATCAATTTTTTTTTATTTTGTAACTGTCTGTTTCCTTTTATCTTACACCCTGCTGTTTGTTTCACTCATTAAATGTTGCTGGTTCCTAAAATGATATCAGTGTTCTTGACTTTTATTTATCATGATCTCAAGCTTGTTTTTCTTTTCTCAATTTATTTCCCCTTTGTGTACTGAAATTTTATTTGCTAATAAGTAAACTTAAAATGATAAATTCCGAACAAGACATCTAAAATGTAATGGGAATAATAAGCCAAATTATTTATCAAATGCTGTATAGAAGCAACCTCCATTCCTCCATGCTTTTTGAAGGTGAGAGTTTAGGAAATGTGGAGAATAATTCTGAGTACTTCAAAAGTTTGGCAGTAGATGTAAAGAGGTCAAGTTTTTACATTGCCTATATACTTCTAATTAGGCCAACTTCTACCGTTTATAGGAGTGTGTCTGTTAAACTATGAAACCATAGTTTGTAAAAATAAATAAATGAATAAATAAAAATGAAAGAAAAACAAAGAACTATGCACCTAAACTTAAGAGTGAACAATTCCTGGAAAAGAAAGGATCCAATGCTGTTTTCATCTTCAGTGTGCTGATGAGAAGAGGAGGAATGCGCCATGAGGGGTGGTTGGAAGAAGGAAAAAAAAACAAAACTTGTACTGAACTTTCAATGGCCACGTATGGACTGACATGAACTCTTAAGAACCTTAGCCAAGGAGCAAGTCTGCACATACTGACTCTTTCATATTAGTTCACTGAATTCACTAAGATAGCATGCAAAGAATGGGGAATACAAAAAGACTTGAGAAAGATTCCCCTGGAAAGAGGAGTCTTCATCAAGGAGGGAAGAATTGCAGAGCTGAATGTTAGGGGCAAATCATCTCCAGAGAGACACCAATCATTTGCCAAAATCCTACAGGGTCTCTTCAAAGTCTGAGCAAAATGCCAGAAAGAGATCTATAAGAATAAAAATTGAAAATCAAAAATGAAGAGAAAGTACACTCCAGTATTCTAAAAGGTTGACATCTGGATTGCAAAGCAGAAAAAGATTTCCTGTCTCAGGATCCTGATAGCTCCAAAATAAACATAAAATGATATCCAGAATCTTGCCCATGCTCAGACAGAGCTCATGCTCTGCTAAAGAACAATCAGTAAGTTCATCTTCAAAATATATTAACTAATAGTGAACTCAGTATAATTAAAACTACCACAAAGTCCATGTGCATGTCAAGTGCAGATTAGATTAAATATGCCTCACAATTATATTCTGAAGGGAAAATGAGCCACAAAATCTTCACATCTTAATGTGGTTAAATAACAAATATTTTGGTAGTTAAAATAATATTTTATATACAATTAAAAATGTGTATCAGGAAAAACCTGGAAAATTTATAGTGAATATATAGTCAATAAAATTAGACTAAAATAGCCAGATATTAGAATAATTGCAGCAGAATTTTATATTAAAATGACAAATAAATTAAATCGTCAAAGATATGATACATTGCATGCATGCATAGACAGAGAAGTTTCAGTAGAGTGAAAAAGGAGAGTAAGTGAAAAGTTTCAGAAATGAAAGTCTCATTTGATGATTTTAGCATCATAATGAATACAACAGAGGAGGGGGTCCATCAAATTATGTTCTATTACTATGTAACACCACAAAGTTAGCTGCTTCAAACCAGTTGTATTTATCCTCTCATGCTTTCCTTGAATCAGACAAATCTTCAGATTAGTGTCTCACAAGACTGAAGTCACAGGCGCCACTAAGGAAAATATCTGCTCCCAAGCCTCTTGAGGATGTTGACATAATTCATTCCCTTGCAGCTGTAGTACTCACAGAATTCTGCTTCTTCAAATCCCTGTCACTAAGGGAGGAAGGAAGGGGAAGAAAGGGAAAGATGGAAAAAGATAGAGATCAAAGCAAACTGGATACTACAGTCTTATGTTTCATGTGGTTGAAAACAAGACTCAGGTTCAACCCATATTCAAGGGCTCAAGGAAAGAAAATTAAATTTTCATGAATTCCTGATAAATTTTCTTGAATTAAATTTTCTGGAATTACTGGGGGAGGAGTTCAGGGGAACCACTTTAAAGTTTGTGCATGAAAACTAGTGAAATTTGAGACGTCAATAAAAAATAACCAAAATGAAACAAAGAGACATATATTTCAAGATGCATAGCACAATGTTAAACTGCCTAGAAAATACACAAAAAAAGATGCCAAGATAAAGAAAAGAGAAATAACAACTAGCTTTTAAAAATCTGATGAAACACAGAACTATACAGGAAAACAACCAACAAGGCAAATAGTAAACCTCAGCAGATATCATGTAGTATAAGCACAGGAAATAAAGAAATCAAGTCACATTATCTGTAAAGTGCCAACACCAAAAATAAAGAGGAAATTGTAAATCAGCCAGAAGGTTAAAATGACACAATTTATTCAGGTGATGTGTCCTCATTCACCTTGTTCTCCAGATCTGGCACCTTGACTCTTCTGGTTCTTCCCACAAATCAAAATGAAAATCGAAAGTAAATATTAAGAATAGATTCAGGGCATCAAGGTAGCCAAAATAATGAAACTCATTTTCTTATATGTAGAAGTAAAATGTATGCCAAAAAATGAAAAAATAGCAGAAGAAAGAGGAATACAATTATAACAATTATTTGTAAGATCTTATGTTAGTTTTCTGTTATTATAACAAAATACCAGGAGTTGGGTTACTAGTTATAAAACACATCAGAGGTATATTTAGCTCATAGTCCTGAAGGTCTGAAATCAGGGCATTAGCTTGTGCTCATCTGATGTAGCCCTTGGCAAGGTTGACATCACAATGGTAGCAGTGTGTGTGGAGTTTGGAGGAGGTCATGTAATGACAGAAAGACACGAGGAGGGGCCAGTCTTTCTCTTTGTATAATATCTGGGCTCAAAGGCATTAATTAGGCTCCTACTAGGTCTACGTTAAGTCTAATGAGGGCAGCACTCTTTTTCACTAAGCCCCACCTTTTAAAGTCTTCAGCATCTCTCAACACTGCCACATCACGACAAAGATTCTATGTCAACCTTTGCGAGACACACTGAACCACATGCAATCCTTGGCAGATCTTAGCATTCAGATGAAGCAGTGAAATTTTATCTCAGAATCACATGTCATGTCAAGTGTCCATACTGTTATCACTGGTATGACCAGTAAAACACAATTTTAGCCAAATGTCAGTTGAAAGGCTGTATAGGTATGGTTCAAAGTTCTGGCTGAATTATATCCTGCTCAGGGCTCCTCTTCCAATTTACAGATGGATAACTTTTTGTGGTATCATCACATAAGAGAGAGAAGATCATCTTTCCACTGTCTCTTTTTATAAGTGCATTAACTTAATTCACAAAAATTTCACCCTCATGACCTAAGCATCTCCCCAAAGCTACTCTAAATGCTGTCACATTAAGAGTAAGAGTTTTACTGTATGGACTGTATGGGGTTTTCCCGTAGGGACTGATATTGTTCTCTATATACTGGGGTGATGGATACATGATTGCTCCTTTGACAAAGTTTATAGAATAATATATCAAAAGAGGTGAAATTTATTTATGTAAATTTAACAAAAGTAGCCAACCAGAATATCAAAAGTTATTAAGATTAAATGAGGACTTTGACTCTCCTTCCACACAAAACAGCTCCATTATAAACTGTATTAGTCTTGAGCTGCCATACAAAATGTCAAAAAGTTTATGAATTTAACAACAGAGTATTTTTCCAAATTTGAGAGGCGGGGGATGTCAAGATCACGGTGCTAGCCAATGTGGTTTCTGGTGAGGGTTTTTTTTTCCTGAATTATGTGTAGCCATTTTCTCATTGTCTTCACATTGCTTAGTCATGTGGATGTCTGTTTGTGTAGAAAAAGAGACAGAGACAGATGGAAAGAGATTGAATCACCCTCTCTTTTCTTAATGGGTATCTATCCTATTTGATTAGGTCTTATAAAGTCATTTAAACTTAATTACTTACAAAACCTCCATTTCAAATACATTTCCACTGAAGGTTAAGGCTTTAGCATCTAAATTTGGGGGACACAATTTAGTCCATAGCACAAATACATAACATAGTTGCATTGAATGAATTGGGGATAAAAGAGATGACCTAGATAACCTGAAAATTATACTTTTGGTATCTGGATTGGAAATTATAAATCTAAAATAAAATTACAATTTTAAAATTGATTCATATATTTAATAGTTGTGTTTCTTTATTTTCTCCTTCCCTTATCTCCCTGAGTTGTTATTAATTTGATGGTGGGATCTTAAAATTTATAGCCTTTAATGTCTTATAGAGATTAATTTTATAACATCATCAAATTTTCTACTACGTTCTCAAACACAGAACTAGCACTTAATTAATGGTAGGTATTACACTTATTAAACCTTTTACCTTATTAACATCACAGTGAATATAAAATGTACATAGTTTTTTAATCTTTTCTACCATAATCTTAGACTATTTCTGTGTTTTCACACTTACAATAGTAATACTGTAATAATTTTTATACTACCACATAGCTTTACATAGCCTTGATGTATTTATTTACCTATTCCTCTATTTTCAGACAATTAAAGTACATCCAGTTTGTGATGCATAGTAATGTGTTTGTTGCTACATAATACTGTTTTTGAGTGCTTAAGCATAAAATAAAACTGAGGAAACATGCAATGAAAACCAAGCTGATTGTAGAATATATCTTAAGAATTCCAAGCTTTAAAATAATGATAGATGTGAGGAATTTCACATTTAGCTTTCTTAAGGAATAATTTTCATGATGCTTTAAAATAACATTCTTAGATATTTCTCTTGGTTTTTCCCCTCGGTTAGTCAATCTTTGTCAGTTTATTAGCCAGGTACCATATGTGTTAGTGTTCTCTAGAGGAATGGGATCAATATATATATATATATATATATATATATATATAAAATATTACAATGGATTTATCACATGAGCTTATAAGATCTGAGGCAAAAGAATAACTTGTATGGAATCAGAGGAGGAAGAATCCAAAGTGGCTATCTGCATCCTGTGGAGCCAGAGGCTTAAGCAGTAGTCTGAGGTTGAATGTCTTGAAGTCCACTGTAGAGTCACTGGTGTATCTCTGTTGGAAGGTCATAGATTCTATATTGGAAAGCTAAGGAGTCTGTACTGAAAGGTTGAAGAAATGGGAGACCAATACCCAAAGGGAATGACAAACACCAGAGCACCTCCAGAAAAGGGGAAAACCCTTCATTTTCCTTTCCATTTTATTCTGTCCAATCTTCAAACCTACTGGCTGGTCCCACCCACACCAGGGTGAATCCTCCTCCCTCAATCTTCTGGCCTTCATATAATTTACCTGCAGCCACTCCCAGAATTTCCTAATCTAGAGGTGTTTTTTAATCAAATCATGTTAATGTATCACAATTAATGATCACACCATGTAAATTTCTATTATTTTCCTTTGCTTTTAATAAAGCTTAATTGAGATATAATTCACACACTATGTAATTATTATATTTAAAATGTACAAATAGATTTCTTTAAGGATATTTCTAGGTATGTGTAATAATGACTACAAGGAGATATATAAATATTTTGCAAAGGTATTGTAGAGATTGGCTTCCATTCATTGAGGTGTCTTTATTTTCTTGATGGTTTCTTTTGAATCATAACATATTTTAATTAAGTAGAATTATCAAATTTATCTTCGTTATTTGTGATTTTGTTGTTACATCAAATAGTCCTTTACTAAATTCAAGGTCATAAGTATTTTACCTTAAAGTTTTATATTAAACTTCTCAAATTGCTCTATATTTGGCTGATATTATATACATGCTCCATTTTGAGTTACTGTTCATGGTGTGAATTACAAGTATAACTTTGATTTTCTGTAATTGGCTATATTAGTTATTACTCAGTACCTGTTATAGCTTATATTTATATGTTCCCCCAAAGCTTCATGGTTTTCCAGAGGTAGTTAAATCTAGATCCTGTGTTTTACTTACAGTGGGGTTAAGCCCGAGAGCACTAGGATTAAAGGTGTGAGTGTTACCCTCCCTAAATTGTCTGAATAAGATGAAAGGGGCAAAAAGACACTGCTAAGCACTCCCTAGTTGCCTTTTCTACCTTGTGTGCACTATTTTGTTTCTCCTCTGTGATATGTGTTTGCCATCTCTGTTTTGGAACAAACTGATTATGGACCAAAGCCTCTATGAACTGTAAGCCAAATAAATCCTTTCCCTTTCCACTTTGGATGTTAGGCATTTTGTCTCAGCAATTAGAGAAAAGTAACTAACACAGATATTTGGTACCATGAGTGAGGTCATTGCTATGACATTACCTGGCCATGTGGGTCAAGAGCCTTTGGAACTGGCTTATGGGAAGGGGAAGATTTAGGAAAGATTTGGAGATTTCAGCTACAGAAGGAGAGCTGGAATGCCTTAAGGTGTTTTGTATGGGAGATTCCATTCAGAGCTCAGAAGACCAGAAGGCCAGCAAAGACTATGCTGAGAAGATTTCTGCTGGGAAGGACCTTATTGGCTGTTGGACTACAGACAATGTGTGTTAAGGCTTGGCAGAAAGTTTGTTTGCATTTTGTTCGTGTCTGGAAACTTTGCCTGAGACTGAGATTAGGGGTGGTGGAATAATTAATTTTGCAGAAGAAATTTCAAGGCAGCTGAATATTAAGGTCTTTTCACCAGATCTATGTTAAGAATAAAGAACAAAAAGCCCAGCAGAATGATTTAAAATGTTTTTGAGTTTGGACAGAGGGAAGCTCCAGTAAAGCTGTGGACTGAAAAGATATAGCTGAAGAGATCTCAATTGCTGAAAAGGAACAGGGGAATATAAAAGAAGGCCTGAGGGCATCATAGGAAACAGCAGGACTGCAACCTTTGCAGCCTCAGAGTTATGAAGGTGAAAGAATTTTCTTTGAGAAGAAAGTCCCAAAGCACCAGGTTCCAAAATGGCAGCAGCCCCACCGTGTCCCAGAATGGTGGCAGCCTAGAGAATTTGTTCCTTGGAATTGAGTTCACAGTGCTCAGTGATCCAGGCATTCAACCCCTACAGCCAAGAGAGAAAGAAGCCTGGCTACTGCTCCAGCTGGCAGCAGACCTCGGTATCATCCATGTGGAGCTAGTTTAAGGTACATGCGGAATGCAAGAGTTGTGGAGTCAGGATGGCTTCCATCCAGATTTCAGAAGGCCTGGGAGGGCAGGCAGTGTGCCGCTGAGACAGCAGTGTGTGAAAATGTGAGTGTGAAGCTGAAGGTGCACTGGAGACCCAAGAAGTTTGGAGAAGCCAGGAGCATGGATCTTCTGAGGAAAACTGCAAGGAGGGAGCAGAACCAGCCCAAGAAGGAAGTCATGGGAGCCACAACCACCAGAGATGCCACAGAGATGGAGTCACTCAACCCCTTTGGAGTTCACATTTTCCACAGATTGTCTCAGATACTGTACATGGGACTATTGGACTTAATATTTGCCCTGCTGGATTTTGGACTTGCCTTGGTCCCATTCCTTCATATCCCTCTGTTTGTAACTTTTGGAATAAAAATGCCTATCTTGTGCCATTGAATGTTAGAAGTGTTCAACTTTCTTTTCATTTGTACAGAGGCTTGTAGCTAAGAGTTTTCCTTAATTCTCAGGGGAGACTTTGGACTTGGACTTCTCAGCAATGCTGGAACTGTTAGGACTGTGGCAACTCTTGGAGATGGACCAAATGCTTTTTTTCATAAAGGGATGTGCATGAGTCCTTTGGGAACCAAGGCGTGGAATATTATGGCTTTTGTTTAGATGTCCACTCCCAAAGTCTCATGCTTTTCCAGAGGTAGTTAAATCTAGATCCTGTGATTGACTCATGGTGGGGTTAGGCCTGAAGACACGAGATTTAAAGTAACATACTTGAGAGAAAACAAAAAATCAGCTGCAAACAAAAATCAAGGAGAGAAATTATAAAGATGAGAGTGGAAATAAATGAAATTGAGACTAAAAACTTAAAAAAGTATATGAGAATGCAACTGATTTTTGAATATTTATTTTATACCCTGACAATTGGCTTAATATTTTATGTTTTACTAGTTTCCATATTTAAAAAGTCATATCTTTGAGTACAGATTTATTTCTTGCTTTCCTATATGGATGATGTTTATTTATCCTGCTTGCCTAGTTATCCTGGCTATCATCTCTGATAGGAAGTTGAATATCAGTGGCAAGAGTAGATTGCTTGTATCAATTTTGAGCTCAGAAGGAAACCACCCAGTCTGTCACCATTAAGGATAATGTTAGCTGTGGGACTGTTACAGATGTCCCTTAGCAGATTGAGAATGTTCTTTTCTATTTCTAGTTTGGGGACTTTCATCAAAAAAGAAGTTTAGATGTTTTTCTATTTCTACTGAAATGGCCATGCACATTTTTATTCTATTAATATAATATCAAAATGATGTTCAAGTATTGAACCAACATTGCATCCCAGCAAAATCTCACCTGTTCTTGTTATATGATTTGTTTTATATGTTCTGTAAAGTGTGTGATGCCATTTTGTGAAAGACTGAAGTTTTCATACCCATACAGATATTTCCTTGTGATATATGTGACTTTGATATCATGGTGATGTTAGTTTCATCATTGAGAAGAGAAGTATTCTTTCCTTTTCTTTGTTTTAGAAGAATGTGTGAAGAATTGGTATTCTTTAAATATTTAGGAGAATTTGGCAGTGAAAGCCTGTGTCTGTGGATCTCAATGATCTGCTAAAAGCCATTTTGCCATTATGTAGCTAAATATTAAAGTATTTCAAATTTTAAAGAAGCCTTCTTTCTTTTTAATTGCATGATTCTACACATAGACCACAAAAACAGTTTAAAGCTGCAACAAATATGATAAGGATAGAAATTCTCACTTTGGCATGAATTACTGGAAGTAATTCAATGTAATATATGTAATATATCAATGTAATATATCAATGTAATCAATGTAATATATGCTATTATTTTTATATCTGAGTTTTAGGCTATGTGTTATTCATCTTAGTGCTATCCAAACTTTCATTCCTTTTTTTTTTTTTCATACCAGGGATGGAACTCAGGACCTTGCACTTGCGAGGCATCATTCCTCTTATTATTAGTTGATGGCAAGATATTTAGAATTCCTTTCCTCTAGTTTCAAATGTGAAATGAAGCATTTATGTCATAATCTACCTCATGGATTTAAATAATACATCATTCCCAGTTCAGTGAGAATATATTAATCCGGGATATTAAAAAATGTAAAGTATATGTAGTTTTGTGGGTTTTTTTGGTACCGGGGATCAAACTCAGGTCCTTGTGCTTGCGCAGCAGGCGGCGAAACCCCTGAGCTAAATCCCTGGTCCAAGTATATGTAGTTTAATGAGATATTTGGCTTTGCTACCATCATAAGATGAACATATACTTCTGTATGTTTTAAAGGATCTTTTGTACATTTTTATACTTGTGTTAGAAAATAGTATTTATATAATTACAGTTCCTTCTCTGTGCAGGGCTCCAGATATAACACAAAATAAGATCACCAGTGTCTGATCACCATTGACACCACGGAGAATGCATTGTGAACCAGATTTACAGTTTCTCTCATGATATACTCTAGGTTTCTTACTAGACATTTTTAGATGTCTTCCTCTCTTACTTTAAATATGATAATACATGCTTACATTTCCCTTTTCTTTCTATAACATACTACTGAGCTCAACTTAATGATTCAAACTACACAGCATCTCAGTTCTCAGTAGATTATATTGTTTTCTTTTCTGACTTATTATAGAAGTTCTCAGGTTTACTATGAAATTGAAAGTTTGATGGCAGAACCATCAAAACAAAGTAGAAAAAAGTACACAAGTTTCCAGTTCGTTCAAACAACCTTTTATGAGTGCATCATGAGCATTAATCACTACAATGGGCATTGAAACACATCTTTATCTAGACAAGCTTAAAAATATTGCATAGTACTGCCTTCCAATCACCAGGAATCTGGAATTCAGAAGAAAGATCAGAATACAGGAAAGAGTTTCAGTGAGAAGAGTGAAAGTAGATATTACAAGGAGAGAGTAAAGAGACCTTAGAGTCCTCCACTAACAGTCCCAAAAGTACATATGATTATCTAGACAGGGAACTGAAGGCTTTCCTGCGAGTGACTTGAGGAGGATTAAAGACATATTCATGCAAATTTTCAACTTTTTCTTCACAAGTAATTGCACATATCTTTAAAAAGACCTTCCAAGAGTACATAGGGCAAATGGATACTTTTCTCAGTTGTTCTGTGAGGATAGTCTATATATTTATATAATCTATATCTCCATGTATATGGATGTTCCAATAAATCTCTTTGAGTATCCGTTATGGGGCATGGATTTTGTTATATACTGGTTATACTCTGATAAAAAAGATTTTCTTCACCATGTAATTTCACAATGCTGTCTATAGAACTGTATGTTATAGAACTGTGGTTTAGCTGTTATGACCAATACAGAAGCCATGAGTTACATGTGACTATTGAATAGTTAAATGGGCCCAGGATAACAAAAGTTATAATTTTATTTTTTAAAATTATTGTAATTATAAATAGCCAGAAGTGACTAGTTACCACCACATAGGAAAGCTGAGCTATATAATCTCATGTTTAATTCCTATGGATATCTCACAGTCTAAGGTACTGAATCCTCAACTAGGTTGCTCAGTGCCAGGGTGCTCAGATAAACTTCATCAAGATCCATATATAAGAGAGAAAGGAGCCAATAAATAGAATTCAACAACCTCTCACTCCTGTAAGTAGAATATTTCATATTCATTTTTGTATTGTTTATATTTCATGGAGTAAAATAATTGTTAAAGGAGTTAGCAACTGATGAATTTAAAGCAATCAAGCACAATCTATATTAGTCCTCAGTATCCTGAGCTTTAGTTTTCTTTAATGAAGTGGGAATTGTGATTCAATACCCAATAGACAGTCTCGGCCCAGAAGTCCATTTAATTATATAATTTATAATTCTTCTTGTTTCCATAAATAATGCCATCACATGAGTTTCCAGCAACGGAATTATTGACCTATAAGATAAAATAAGTCTACCTAAAATGTCCATGAATTTGATATGACAACAATAAATTATAAATAACCGTGGTCTCAGAATAATGTACTGTTAAGATTGATCTTCCACTTTCCTTCTAAATAATTATTTTAAAAACCTAAAACATCCTTTGAAAGAATAAAAAAACACAGAAACTTGGAAGCTAGGCAGGAAATTCCTGGTAGCTGCTGCTATTTTAATCAATTAACTGTAGGTAATACTTCACTGTAGGATAGCTTACACAAATATGGTTTCAATAATGTACTGGTTTTGCATGGATCAAATATGTATTTCTGGGAATTATTTTTAAAATAAGACAACTGTCAGGAAACCACTCTAGAATTTGCCTTTTTCATTTTCCATTAAAATTGTGTTGCAATTCATGCTTACTGTGAAAATGGAAAAATAGACTAGAATTCTATTAGTGTGTACAGAAAAACAGCACATAATCATCTCCATGTTTCATCCATTTTATATGGAGTAATGCAGAGCCAAGAATTAGAATAAAAATCTGCTATAATCAATTACATGTTACCAAATTATGTCTATGTGATTGTGTATCAAAACTTAAGAATCAAAGAGATATTCACCGAATCTTGAACACTGGTATATTATTTAAAAAAAAACAGTTTTGTGTATGGTATCCTAACTTTTCTGGTTATATTCAAGCTGTTGTTCATACTTTATGGGTCAGTTGAAGCACATTACTTTGAGTCATGGTATTTCAGCACTGATAATACTAAGCTTCCAGAACTAAGTTGTATGCTTTGTACATCATTTCTCAATTTGAAGAAATGAGGTTTGAGGGAGGAAAGAAGGAAGGAAAGAAGAAAGGAAGGAAGGAAGGAAGGAAGGAAGTCAAGTAGGCTGTAGAGCCTAGAAATTGCATTGAAAATGAACTAAAGTGTGGATCTCTTGCATATATTAAGTACTATTGTGGCTGTCAGGAAATGTCATCTCTGAAAGTGTGGCATGCTGAGATGAAAGCAATGTGGTAGGAGCTATGAAGGTTTACATTGGATGCAATTTTTTCTCAAAGATATGCACTATGCCTTAGTTCTCAACCCACTGTTTAATATGCCCTGAGCTGTGAAGAAGGAGGATGGAAACTTTGTCTAAATTATTGGTAACTGTATTTATAGATTTTAGCAGAGATGCTACTTCAGACATAATGAAGTGTGCTGAATGAATAATATTGCCTAAATATTTCCTATGAAAGGAGTGCAGAAGCCAGTGCAGGTAAAAGGGAATATGACCAAGAATTTTTTTGAATGAAAGATATCCAACTATATATAAGAAATTTTGAAGGAATTTGTATTTAATCTAATTTTTATGACAGTAAAGTAGCTAAAAAGGAAGTGCAATTCAAATCAAGGACTATTAAAACATCACCACCTCAACCAGATTCTCCCTATCTTCTTAAATATTATCCTATCCTGATGGCCTGTTTTCAGCTCCTCACCTTTCCCAGACCCTGAGTCAGACAGAAATGCTGTCATCCACAGCCACTGGGCATCCTCTCACACCTTACATTTGGCCCCTGCATATAATGTAGAATCATATTAATAAACAATTAAAATAGTGGTAATGGAATAAGGAGAATAAAATTTCTCATAACGCATTATTGTATATTGCTACCAAATCACTCTCATTAAATATTAATTGATTATATACCCACATTAGCCATTCTTAGTATAATTTAAGAAAACTGTAATAAATTGCATACAAATTACCACTATTAAATATTACACAATCTGTGACACTATTTTTATGTATGAAGAGATTAGCAGTTTGCAATACTTTTTCAGCACATTCCCCCCAATGCTCTCTGCTAAACAATAGTAGTTTTATTTTATTTATCCACATATCTAATACCTAAATTCTCATGTCTATCTATCAACTGTAAAATGAGACAATATGATCACTTTCCTTAATATTCAGAGATTTGTTCTACAGAAATCAATATCCCTGGATTGATGCAGAGTACATACTTGGTACACATTTGCCTTACATAATGATCACATTCATCGTAGGTAATTTGTCTCTGTACATAATATGTCTTAATTTTTCCCTATCTCTCCTTCAATCCTTCTACCCTTCCACATTTACAAAAGCTTTGTTTCCATTTTTTTCCTTCCCCTGTTAAAAATCCATTTTCCCTTCTTTCCCTTCCCCCTCCTCCCTCTATTGTTCCCCTTCCTGTTTGAACATGTTTTTGCTACTTCCCAATATCTGTCCTCCATTTATCTGCTTATTTACCCTTTGGGTTTCTCACACAAGAGAAATAATGCGATATTTAAACTTGTGTCATTCTCCACTAAAACTTGTACAGTATGTGATTAAATTAAGCTCCACCTTGCCTACTGAAACTTCCCTGTTATGTTCTTCATTTTACTTCTTCTAGAACAGGACCACAAACTCTGTCTACTATATTTCAAATTTTAATGCAAAACACTGTTGCAGAAATGTTTACATTTACCTGTAAAATGTTATAACTTTTGAGATTAACTGGTGGATATATTTGAATGGGCTTGAACATATCTACCCATGCTTAAGGCTAGGGAGAAAATAATGATTTTTCAATAATTCTAATTAAATCATTTATCTTGTGCAAGCTTTCTGTTTGTTTTGTTTCTAGATAATAATCACAATATCTACTTGAAATTATTTTTTGTAAGAATTAATTTACAAATTCATTAGATTAGCATTTACATGGTTAATATTTTTCCCTATTTAAAAATTGTTCTTTTATTTAAATTTGTTTATTGATACATTTTAGGTATACATTATGATCACATTCATGATTGGAATTTGTACCTGTACATAATACATCTTGGTTCTTATTTTTTCCCCATTCCCCTGCCCTCTCTTCAACCCCTCCACCCCTCCTTATTTACATAAGCTTCGTTACCATTTTTTCCTCTTTTTTCCTTTTTATTATTTTTCCCATCCCCTCTTTCCTTTCCCTGGCCACCCTCCCTAATTCCCTTAACCCTTTGAACATTTTCTTCCTTTTTCACAGTATCTATTATACATTTTGGTCCTCATTTACACTTTCAGTTTCTCACACCAGAGAAACAATCATTATTTACACATGTGTGCCCTATTTATTTCACTTAAGAGTATGGCCTCAAGGTGGGGCAGGGATTTAGCTCAGTGATGCTACTGCCTGACTTGCAAGCACAAGATCCTGAGTTTGATCCCTGGTAACAAAACAAACAAACAAACAAAAAGAGTATGTCCTTAAGGTGCATCCAAGTTGTTCTTTAAGGACAAATTTTCAGATTTAGTGTCTGTGTCATGGGCTTTGTGTTAACTCTTGCAAAGAAAACTATTCTTAGGCAATGCATGAAGTGACTGGAAATGATTCTCTGAGAACTGCCTAGCATCTTATCTGAGTGTATTTTTCCATTTCAACATATTAATTAGATACACAACACAGATTTTGAAATTGCTCATTCCAACAGTAATAATTAAACATACAACGTCGACCATCCAAAAATATAGAAATAAATTCTTATTTAAAAACTTAACCATGTTTGAAAGTTTATAATCATAAATTTCCACAGGTATAAATAGTCCATGTGTACATGTATATTGTGTATGTATTTCTATTCATTTTTAATTCTGAAATAATGTATTCTTTTAGTAAAGACTTTATTATGATCCTACCATATGCTGAATTTTGTGGACATCAAAATACATTAATAGTGCAAAGAACATGTCAGAGGACAGGAAATCTTGGTTTAGATGACCATTTTATCAATTTGATAAATTTTAGTTCTTGGTGAAATTTCTTCATCTCATTTTTGTTTTTCAGTTTTCCTCTCATGTGAAATGGGGGTAGTAAGTCCTACCTCAAAGGGTTTTTCATAAAGGTTAAATGAAATGGTACCTGTAAAATTCCTGGCAGAGTAAGCGGCACATTATAAGAACTCAACAAATGCAAGCTTTCTCCACTCCTGGCTTATGGAGAAATCAATGCCTGATATAAGACATGGCTTCTGGCTCAGAGAAATATATTGTAGATTGATACAAAAGTCAAAGGATAATCACAGGAAAAACTGAAAAGCCTCGCAAGCAGGAAAAAAAATGTTATTTTATTGTCAAAGGAGAAGTGAAGCGTTCCCTCTAATTTAAGAACTAAAGAACAGAAGAAACTATTCTAGAATAGTTCACGATGGCTCTCTGGTGGAGGGCTGTAGTGAATGGACAGGATTTGGCTACATTAAAATAAGTAACAACTGAAGTCACAGAGACAAACATCGGGATCATATTTTTATATTGCTTTTAATTTTCCAATCACTTTTATCTATAGAAAATTAAAAGCCAAATTATTCTTTAAAATGAGGAAGGGGCTTACTTCTCTTGAGTGTTAATATTGGAGAAGTCCCTGGCAAATATTACATTCATGGCTATGTTCACTAATGGAGAAGGATACCAAGTAGGGAGAAGCCAGTGGAGGCTTTATGGTGATAATATACTTCTGCTGATCATTTCTTATTGGCCCTGATCTAGTCTTTCCTCAGGTGCACCTTATTTAATGAGATTAGACAAAGCTATGCATATCTCAACCTCAATTTCATCATCTGTAGAATGAAGTAGTTGCAATTCAGAGTCTGAATTCCTTTCTGTTCTAGTATACTTCATGTGTAAACTCAATTTTTTTACTGCTAGAAATTCTTGGATATCCAGTGAGCTGTAAAAAAAGAAGCTTATTAGAAACTGGAACACAGGAAGGAAGGTGAGCTAATTAGATAAATAAGCACAATGGGGAGATTAATAAGAAACACCATGAGTCAGAAAACTGGAATTGAAAACCATGGAAGCACTTCCAAATGAAGAAAAATAAATTTTAAAGTATTTTATGATGGTCTCTACCCAGAGAGCAAAATCCTCTTTGCTCTTCGTTTTGTGGTGACCACTGAACAATATGTATCTATTTCCAAATTCACCACTAACTCATTTCTCCCTACCAAATTCCAGGATCCTTTTTTCCTCCCACTGCAATGGTGTCTTAGTTAATAAATTAGATAGGCTAGATTTAGCTCACTTGGCCTCCAGAGAATGAGTTGCTATCACTGTGAGAAAACAGGAGATCTCTACCCTATATCAAGTTCTTTCCTTCCTAGAGGTAACTTTGAGACTATTTCTAAAACCCTTCAAAATAGTACTTAAATACCACTCAAGATTCTAGTAAAGTTGACTCAATCATCAAAGGTAATTATACCTCAGAGGAAGAGGACAACCTTTATGTGCTATTCAAATACTATCTCCTAACTCTCCTCCTTCACTTATCATGTAAAACATATAAGTTGCAATTGCCTCACTCATGTAATACACACAGTTAAGGGTAAAGGAAACGGTAAAATTAATTCAGTAATCAATATTCTCTTTAATACTTCAGAGTCTGAATGGTAGTTTTGATTTGACATAAGAAAAACTTATAGCTCAGGTTTTTATGCTGTTTTTTAATTTTAATATTCAAAGGTACCAGTTATTTATTTATTTATTTTTTTTATTAAATTCTTTTATTAGTACATTGTAGGTTACAACACAATTACATTTCTCATTCGGAATTGTATCTTTACATAATGCATCTTGGTTATTATTTTTTCCCCATTCCTAGCCCTCCCTTCACCCTCTCCACCCTTCCCTAATTACAAAGAATTTATTTCCATTTCTCAGCATTTTTCCTTTCCCTTCTTTCATTTCCCCTGCCCCTCCCACTACCCCTACCTCTTTGGACATTTTCTTCCTATTTTGCATTATCGATTATTCATTCTAAACATTGGTACATTTTAGGTATACAATAGGATGACATTCATCATTGGAAATTTGCACCTTTACATAGTCTCTCTTGGTTCTTGTTTTTCACCCTTGCCCAGCCCTCCCTTCAACCCTTCCAGTCCTCCCTATTTACAAAGATTTTGTTCCTATTTTTCCATTTTCTCATATTAATCCCATTCCCTTCAATCCTTTCCCCTAGCCCTCCCACTTCCTTCCCCTTTGCCCCTTTTCTTCCTATTTCACATTACCTATTATACATTTTAGTCCTTATTTACACTTTCAGTTTCTCACATTAGAGAAACTACTCAGTATTTAAACATCTCTGTCCTATTTATTTCACTTAAGAGTATCGCCTCAATGTCCATCCACTTAGCTATAAATGTCTCTAATTTCTCATTTTTTATGGCTGAGTAGTACTCCATTTTATAAAAAAAACAACACATTTTCTTTATCCAGTCTGAAGTTGATGGGCATTTGGGCTGTTTCCAAGTTTTAGCTATCACAAACTGTGCTGCTATGAACATGGGCGCACATATATCACTGTGGTATGATTCTTTTAATTCTTTGGGGAAGATCCCCAGCAGTGGAATAGTGGGGTCAAATGGGAATTCTAGTCCTAGTTCTTCGAGATATCTCCATACTGATTTCCACAGTGGTTGCACCAGTTTACACTTCCACCAGCAGTGGAGCAGGGTTTCTCTTTCCCCACAGCCCCAACAGCATTTGTTTTTGGTTGATTTCATAACAGCAGCCATCCTTTCAGGAGTGAAGTGGAATCTCAGAGTTGTTTGCATTTGCATCTCTCGAATGACCAGTGATCTTGAACATTTTTTCATGTATTTATTTGCCATTTCTCCTTCTTTGTCTGAGAAACATCTGTTCATGTCAGATGTCCATTTTCAGATTGGGTCTTTAAATTAAGGAGGTCTTATCTTTTTAAGTTCTTTATAGATTCAAGATAGTAGACCTTTGTCTGAGGAAGAGCTGGTGAAAATTTTTTCCCACATTGTGGGTTGTCTCTTCACACTGCTGGTGGTTTCTCTTGCTGTGCAGAAGCCTTTGAATAAGAAGAGATCCCACTTGTTGATTGTTTGTGCTAGTTCATGGGCAACTGAGGTTTTGTTCATAAAATCTTTTCCTACATCGATGTCTTCAAGGGTTCTGCCTAACCTCTGTTCCAACTGGTTCAGAGTTTCTATTTTAATATTTAGATCTTTAATCCATTTAGATTTTAGTTTAGTGCATGGTGAGAGATACAGGTCTACTTTTAATCTTTGGCAAGTTGAAGCCCAATTTTTCCAGCATCATTTATTAAAAAGGGTATCTTTCCTCCAGTGAGGGTGTTTGGCTCCTGTATTGAAGATGAGATGGCTGAGTGTGTCTGGCGCTGATTTTGCATCTTCTAATCTGTTCCGCTGGTCCTCAGGTCTGTTTCTTGGCCAGTACCATGCTGTTTTTATCACAGTAGCTTTGTAGTATTGTTGCAGGTTGGGGAATTTAATACCCCCTGCCATGTCTCTGTTACCTAGAATTGCTTTTGCTATTCTGTGTCTCTTCTTGTTCCAAATGAATTTTTGGATTGTTTTCTCAAGGTCCATGAAGTATGCTACTGGGATCTCAATTGGAATTGCATTAAATCTATATAGCAGTTTTGGAAGAATGGCCATTTTCACTCTATTAATCCTTCCTACCCAGGAACAGGGGATGTCTGTCCATTTTTTGATATCATCTTCAATCTCTCTTTTCAGAGTGCCATAGTTTTCATAGAAGAGGTCTTTGATTTCTTTCATTAGATTGATTGCTAGATATTTCAGTTTTTTGGATGCTATTGTGAAAGGAATTATTTGCCCTATTTCTCTCTCAGTGAGTCTGTCATTGGTGTAGAGGAAAGCTATTGATTTTTTTGTGTTGACTTTGTAACCAGCTACTTTAATGAATTTGGTTATTAAGTCTAGAAGACTTTTGGTGGAGTTCTTGGGGTCTTCTCTATAGAGTATCATGTCATCTGCAAATAAAGACAATTTGACTTCTTCATTTCCTATCTTTATTCCTTTTATTTCTTTCTCCTGTCTAATTGCCATGGCTAATGTTTCCAGAACTATATTGAACAAGAGCAGTGATAGTGGACATCCTCGTCTTGTTCCTGATTTTAGTGGGAAGGATTTCAGTTTTTGACCATTTAGTATGATATTGGTTATTGGTATTTCATAGATGGTTTCTATCAGTTTGAGGTAGAGACCATCTATTCCAATTTTTTGTAGGGTTTTTATCATAAATGTATGTTGGATTTTGTCAAATGCGTTTTCTGCATCTATGGAGATAATCATATGGTTTTTGTCCTTGGCTCTACTGATATAGTGTATTACATTGATTGATGTGCATATATTGAACCATCCCTGCATTCCTGGGATGAATCCCACTTGATCAGGGTGTATGATCTTCTTGATGATCTTCTGCATTCTGTTTGCCATTATCTTATTAAGGATTTTTGCATCTATGTTCATTAGTGAGATTGGCCTATAGTTCTTCTTTTCGGTTGGGTCTTTCTCTGCTTTGGGGATCAAGGTGATGCTTGCTTCCAAGAATGAATTTGTGAGTATTGCTTCCCTTTCAATTTCATTGAAGAGTTTAAACAGTCGTGGCAGCAGTTCCTCTCTAAATGTCTTGTAGAATTCAGCAGTGAAGCCATCAGGGCCTGGGCTTTTCTTAGTTGATAAGTTTTTAATTACATTTTCAATTTCATTGGTTGATATTGGGTTGTTCAGAATTTTTAGGTCTTCTTCATTTAACTTTGGTAATTCCTGTGTATCTAGGAATCTGTCCATTTCTTCTGTGTTGTCCATCTTATTGGCATATAGTTTCTGGAAGTTACCAGTTATTTATATAAGGCAAATACCTTACATATATGCTTTTCAACTTTAGAAATAGTGTTACTCCTCTTATTTTGTTTAAACTCCTCAACCTATATGCAAGTACTTCAGGTGGACTCTTTCAGTTTGAACTATTAAGTGAAGTGTGTTCTACATTTTGTTTTTACATTACAGGCACTCTAACCTTTGGCTTTATCTTCCTGTTTGCCACTAAAATAGTTCACAGTGGATTTATTCCAGGGTATGAATAGACTCAACACACAGCAGGTTAAGATGGAAGGAGTTATTTATGGCTGGCTATGGTAATTGAGCTGGGTAGATCAGGCCAGATGAGTAGGTTAATTGCACTACTCACAATGATTCAAGGGCCCAACTTCCCTTTAGAAACTAATAAGATACACAGTTGAATGGCATCATTAGATGTGAAACTGACTCATCACCATGTATGGTTTCTGGCAAGTAAGAAAAGTGAAGAGATCATGGAAAGAATAATGTTCAAGCCTAGAAGTGGCACTCGTTACTTCTATCCAAATCCTATTGTAGATGTCCTCAGAACACTACTGGGAGCAAACCTGGGCTCAACTGAAATGCCAAGAGACCACACGTATGGAGCTAATATGCAAAATTTGGCTCCAGCAACTGTAAATATTAACATCCAGACATATGAGTAAAGTCAGCTGGGATCATCTGGCTCAGCAAAACCTCCATGTATGGGCAGCCTCACCACTGACCTCAGGTGATGGGATCAGAACAATCAGCCAGCAGATGAAATTTCAGAAAGATTAGGTTTAGGAAATAATCCTCCTATACTAGGTTACCATTCTCTCTGAAAGATGTAAATTCATAGACAACAAGTAGTGCCACACATTCTGTATCAGACTAAGTTTGTAGTAGTAGTAAGTGTATTTCTGGAAACTGCCTAAATAGGAAGAGATTGGGGAATATTTTCCTATCTACCAGACAGATAGACTCACTCTCTGAGACTTATGTCCAGAGAATCCTCTGTTCCATTTACCTGCTGGGAATGATTTGGCATGGAACCTGTAAGTAAAAAATATTTAAGAAAAGATTTGGCATAAATTGGCTACCATAACCACACAGGCAATTTATAGGTAAAAGTGAAAGGAGGCTCCCTGATAAATACAGGCTTCAGGAAAGTAGCTGGCTTCTGGGCAAAATGATCATGAGTAAAAATTCTCTGCCATATGACTGTGGCTGATGGGTAGCAACCATAGTTATGTAAGCATATCTGGTAAATAAAGGCAAAGCACATGGGCAGGAGTGGCAATGATTTGCCTTTGAAAAGTAACTCAGAATATGGATAGTTTTTGAGTAACCAGTTTTGGGGATTGATTGTAGGTGTTAGAATTGTCCCTGTGGAAGCATTAGGGGTTTTATTGGCCTCTGTTCCTTCTAGGGTATAATATCTGATGTGACTCCCTCTTGGGAACAGTGTGTGTGTGTGTGTGTGTGTGTGTGTGTGTGTGTATGTGTGTGTGTGTGTGTGTTTGTGTGTGTGTTGTGGATCTGTTAAAGTGCATTGTTTCTCTTAGGGATTGTGTGAAAGGAGAGAGCAAATTGAATCTCCACTCTTATTAGCTATCTATTCTGACCTTTGTATCCTGCTCAGTTACTTTTATACAAATTTTACCTAATTCCTACAAATGGAAAAGTAATTTATATTTCTTTATTTCCCAAATGAAGTAATTAAGTAGATAAATGTTGAATTATGTGACCCAGGTCACTCTGGAGTCAGTAAATTATGGCTATTTGGTGCCAAAGCTGATGTTTCTTCAGTTACAGCACATGGCCCGAGCTTACACCATTGGCTCCAATAACATCATCTGCAAGAAGAAGTGTCTAGTAATTCTATGAATGTTACAGGGACACTAAAAACAAGGACAATGAAAATGAGTGCTGAGAACAGAAGCCAGGGAGAGGTGCATTTGTACACAAAAACAACCAATGCCTCATTCTCATCAAAACTGTGAATCTTGTTTACAACTACAGATAGTGCAGTATAAAGAATATTTTAAGGATAATCAGCATCTCAGGCTATCATTGAAATGGTCTTCTACAAATGATTACTATCATATATTTATACATCATCTTGCCTCTGTTCTGAATGCATCAGCAGTGTGTAGAATAATGATAACATGTTGGGAATTAGAGGCAAAGGTGAGATATCCTGGCATAGTCACAATTTCTGAGTTTAGATTGCAGAGATATTATATTACACATATACTTTTAAAAGCATTAAAAATTCCCAAATATAGAAGGATGACATTGTAAAGGATATTTTAGCAACCAATCCCTTATACACTGAACTCTGTATTTGACAATTCCAACATCTTTTCATGTTCCTAAGCCAAGTTCACACTGAACTTAACACTATGGAAAGATTCAAGTATTAATCCTTGAACTAGCTGGCTCAATAGATACCTTGCCAATAGGCCTATGATATGAGTCAGATGAAATATATGGACTATACCTCAAGTACAAGAGTATTCTAAATTGGTCATTTGCTACGATATTTATGGGGTCAGAAAATTTGGAAACAGTGTTATCAGGCCAAAGGTTATGAGAGGAATACATGAAATGTTTTCTGATACAATATTGGGCTGTGTCTGAGCATCCAATTCTCCTAAGCATTTGTCTTTTAATCGATAAAATGGGAGTAATACTACCAATTTATATAGTGTCTAGGAATTGACAACGCGTAAGGAACTGGGAAATAGAGCAAATGTTTAAATTTAAAATAATAATTGTGACTGTAAAGACATAAATGACTCAAAATACCCTTCCTCAATTCAAACGCACTTATCTTCTTGTTCTTACTGCTTTCTAAAGCAATTGTAAAGTTCTCTTTCATTAAGGCTACCCTGATGTGCTGTGGCAATTGAAACTGTGTACATTTCATGGTCATTTTTACTTTAGGGAAGACTAAGAAGTTGCATAGTGCCAGATCTGGTGCACAAGGTGGATGAGAACATGCCATAATATTTTTACCAGCCTGCCTTTCCATTGGATGACATGCAACAACAGAATTCATTGTACTTTTGATCATACCTCACGAAGACCCTCATCATAGAATGCTTTCAGTATTACTCAAAAAGTGGCAAAAATGATGGGATAAATGATGCTCAAAAATAATGCTCAAAGTGAGAGGGAAGATTTTGAAGACTACTACTAATAATGCGTCTTACTGCAAAAAAATTTATAATTTAAACATTCAGCATATATTTTGATCATATATCTATTTGTGTAAGGTGGCTTTAAAATGATATATGAAAGGGCATATGATATTTCATAATGGTTTTATTAATATTGATATTTCAAATTAGAAAATCAGCTACATATAATCTTTCTTGTATATAGTAATTAAATGTTGTTGGTGAGAAATATGTTCTGACCTCCATCAGATGCCTAAAACCATGGATATTACCAAACCCTATATTTACGATGATTTCTGTATGTGTACTTTGCATCATTACTTTACAGTTTCATAGTTAATCTGCCTTCCCATGTTTTATGAATTGGTCTCTTCTTTGCGCATTACTACTTTTATACATGAGGTCATTATTGAGTAAAATAAGCGTTACTTAAAAGCCACACTGTGATACTATGGCAGTCAATCTGAAGGCCAACATGACTACTTGGTGACTAGTAATGAGTGGCTACCATCTACAGTGTGGATGTGCTGGACAAAGGGTTAACATACATTCTGGTCAGGACACAGGATGATAGTGTGAACTATGATCATGCTACTCAGACAGAACACAACTTAAAATTTATGGCTTTTTAATATCTGAAATATTTAATATTTTCAGATTATGTTGACTACGTATGATAAAACTTTGGGAACTTAAACCTTCATTGGAGGGCAGAAATCTATTGTATATGTATCCAGTAGGAGAGAATAAATGACAACATGAACTGAAATCATATTACCTGACTCTGAATCCTAATTCTTTTCTAACTATAACCTTGGAAAAGGTTTTTTTTTTTTTTTTTTTAATCACTCTGCAACTCATTTTACCATGCATTAAATGCGGATACTAATGGTATTTACCATGTAGAGTTGCTATTGCAAATTAATAAGGATAAAATCCTATCATCAAGTCTATGATACAATAATATCAGTAATATTTGCATATTAGGTATATCATGCTTATTCTCTGTGATAGTTTGATTAGAGATTAGGGGTCACAATCCTGACTGCACACCTAATCATGTGGATTGTTTGCTAAATTATGAGGGCACCAACCTGCCTACTAGAGCAGCACTAGGTACTAAAAATATAATGCAGGTCAAATGTGTAACTTCAAATTTCCTAAGACTCATCTTAGACAAATGGAAAAAGAGACAGTAAAAATTAATTTTAATGATACATTTTATTTAACCCAATATACTCCAGATATATTTATTTTTAACATATAATTATATCATTAAACATGATTTACTCCCTGGAAACTTGTTAAAGAGAAAAAGACATATACTATTCAAAATTATTGCAATAGAAGAGAGTCTGAACCCAACTCTCAGTACAGCAGATAGCTGTGAATTTATGGCCAATGAGCAAAATAAAGGGGTCAGTGGATAGAAAATTACTAAAAGGAGACATCAAAGTTAGGGAAAGTTCTCATTAAAGGGAGCCCAAGGACTTGGAAAATCAAGGTTGGAAGGTGAACTAAGTATCAAGAGTGGTTAACTCTCAGAGGTGATAGGATTCTTGCTAAACTAACTTAGCAGGATTGTTATTCAAACTGGGCTTGGCAGGTTAAGGACAGGGCTCAAGGACAAGGTCTAACTGAAAAAGTGAGCAGAGTCTACTGGAAACTTGGCCAAAGAGACAGTCTTTGTCAGTGTGTCAGTTTCAGAATAAATATTTGAAATCCAATGTGTATTTTGTCCATATTCATCACCTTTTAAAATTTTCATGGGATCATGTGGCTAGTGGATTCTGTGTCAGATAGTGTAGTCATAGAGACCTCAATTCAGTCTACTTAGGCCACAGGCCAGGCTTACTTATCTTTATTTTTAACTTCTGAAGTGATATATGGTATATAGATTTGAGAACGAGGGATTAAGTCTTGTTTACTAGACAGTGTGTCATTCCTCCTTGCTTTCATGAACTTCTTGGTTTGGCAGACCCCCATATAATCCCAAATAAATTATCACTGAGAATTTCTTATTGCTTCTTTGGCTTTCTATCATGTATCAAACCTTCCTGAACCATATAGTGGCATATAAATTATATAAGAAAAATGTAATATAAAAGCAGGGCATAGGTCATTTTAGAACATCATCATTTTTTTAACTTTATGAGCTCTGGTGATGAATTCTGTCAATATTTAAAGCCAAGTCCATGATCTCAAAAATGAATAGGTGTTGGCTATATAGCTCAATAACCAAGTGTGTACTTAGTATGTGAAAGGCTCTGGGTTCAGTCATTAGCCACAAAAATCAAAAGAGCCAAAGAACTGTGAAAAAAGATAGCAGTGTGAATTCACTGTTACCTACAAAAGACATAACTCCCAACTATATTTTAGATATGTAAAGTGTGCTTATCAATAAATTTTCATGGAAATATGAATTGCAGATTTAGTATGCCCTGGTTTATAGCCTTCCAAGGATCCACTAATGATGTTAATGTAATAATGTAATGATTTTGGTGTATGTAATGACACCCCCTGCAAAGCTGCCTTTTTGCCTCAGAGCTGGAGTCACCTTGGTCAGTCACCAGCACAAAGAGTGTTTTATGCATGGGCTGCCACACAACTTTTTAAAAAATCACAAGAAAATGTAACTGTACACAAAAGCCATTAGTATTCCTCAGGGAGGATTTGTGGTTTGTGTTTGAGGCAGCTCACATAAAACTCAAGGTCTTAATACTCCTTTGAGGCCCCTCTGGCCCCATGGTGACTCTTGAAAAGGCTTTTATTTCTTCAACATATGTAAATTGCATAGGGTGAAGTCAATGTGATTTAAAGCTCACATCTCCTTAAGAGCTCAGAGGAGACAAAGATTTTATAAAATGAAATAGTGGAGGAAATTGAAGCTGCAACATTTCAATATAATGTGATCGTGAATATTGAAAAATAATATTTAGTGAAATTAAAAGTTCCAGCTTAGAATGTACATCACTCTTAATCTACATCTGTTCCTTTCATTTAATTTGTCTGACATGCTCCATTCCTTTCAGGGGAATCCTCAAACAAGATCTAGGGGATAAAAGAGATATTTGTGAGAGGGCCTTAAGGGAGCCACATTATGGATTTATGCAACACTCTTTAAATATGTTTGTCAGACTCAGATGACAGTATATTTTGCACACATAAAGTTGTATCAAATACATGTATACTTTCCAACAAAGCTTTACATTGTCATTTGGCAAAATAGAATTATTTATGAGGACAATATTTACTTTGATATTTTAAATTGTGTCAGATAGGAAAATCACTTTTCTTCATAGAGATTTAGGTGATGATAGATGGATGGAAGGATATGGTACATGAATGATACATACACATTTAATGCACACATACATGTGTACATACATAGTTTCAGCTATGAAGTTCTTAATTTAACAGTCAGTAAGACAAGAGTTGGGTTAAAATATGCTTTCTGTGAACTAACTGAAATAGGTCTGTTGATGGTTCACTTGCTCTTAGCTATTGCTATCATAAGTTCTGTGTCTTTAACTAAAATAAAAAAAACTAACCATGTATTTACATTACTGGGTTATGTATTAAAACATGAGACAATCCCTCTACTTCTAATTATATAGAGACAAAGAAAAAATAAAAAAGAGATCTTCTTATATAAAAATAACCTCCTAACTCAAACACATCACCACCAATAGAAACACTTCCATTGATGGTACAAGGGTTGTACAGAATAGAGTTTTGTTGATATATTGGGGAATCTATATACACTTGATATATCCCAATGAACCCAATTCTGGATTTGAAACCACATCTAATACATAGAGAGATGTAAACTAGTCCAGATATCATTTATTTACTTACTATTTTATTATTCTAAAAAATGTTTTATGTGTACCTCCTGTGAGAGTTTAAGAGCTGAGTTTAGGAAATTGAATTCCAAGTTTACCAGATAAATATGTTGCCAACTCCTTGGGCTATACAGTCAAGAGGAGAGAAGAGTCACAAACAGATAACATGATTTAATGTACTGAATAGAAGGATAGTTTCCAGGGCTTCAAGTATATTTGATAAAAGGGTCTGGCTTACCCTAGAGAAATCAGGGAATTATTTTCAGAGGAATTGAATAAGGTAAGAATCTCAATAAAACTTATCAGAAGATATTTTTCAAGACCTGGGGTTCAAACCTGAGAAAACCCTGATAATCTATGCAAAAATCAAATATGTTCCTAAATTATTACACTCTTATGAGAATATTGTAATTTAATCATTAAAGAAAAATGGAAAAATTTTAATTAAAATGAAAATAAAACTAAATTTAGCATTATATGCTGCTTTAAACGTAATATTGAATAAAGCAATGAAGAAATAAATGAAATTAAAATAAGAAAGACAAAAGCAAAACAGGGAAAACAAATTTAATGCAAATTCATGGAAAAGTTCAGGAATGAAAAGCAGAATTGAAGAATGAGATATGAGAAAAGACAGGAGGCAAAAGCCAGGACTATTTGAGCATTTAAGGCAAGGACACCAAACAGTTATGTTATGGACCATCTGGGATGAAGAGCTAAAACTCATGCGGTTCTTGTCATGGTTCTTCAAAATTCCCATTTCTGGAAGGAAGAATTCTATTTTCTAGTTATGGGTCTTACACATAATTAAGATCTAGCCATTTTGATTACCTTTTTTTGCAAAGACCTTAAGCAAAAAGTGGAAAAGAAGCAATTATTTAAGAGAGAATTGAGCTATTCATCCTTGAACTGGTTAAACGTACCATAAACAATCTAAATAAAGCCAAAACATCATAGGAAGATGTATATTAAAAAAATCACCATTTTCCATAATTTTACTGGAGTAGATAGTTCTTCTTATTCTGGCAAAGATGCAAAAGGATGCATGAATATGTTTTGTACAAATAGACCATTCACATGATAATATTTGAGAATGCAGCTAAAGATCGAGGTAATCTGTGATTTCAATAATTTTGAGCATGTAATGGGAGAACATGGAAAAATTCAGCACTAGAAAAAATAGGAATCTGAAAATTGACCTTTTCTTAAAGACTAGACCAACTATGTCAGTCAGAAAGCTAGTGTCCAAACTTTCAATATGCCTCTAGTATTGTTCATGGAAATGATGGTGCCTGGAGTCCTGACAGAGCAAACTCCACCACCCAGTTCTCAGGATCAGCTTACACAGTGGCAATCAATCCTGGGGACAGGCCCTTATGGAAAGCAAATGAGAAGATTAGCAGAAACATGGATGCTGCATTAAGCCATCATTAGGTTCAATTTCCTGAAAAATTGTGTATGGCCCAATGTCTCTTAGCACTTTTAATTTCATTTACAAAACGCAGATGATGTTGTTTAATATGATTAGTATAATTAAATGGGGGCAAGGTAGGAGTAAATAATAGACATGCAAACAATGGGGCCAGTACTTAAGGATTTAATGCCGGACATAGGAGTGGAGAGACCATGGGAATAACCTGAGCTTGAGACTTTACTTTCTTTCTTTACTTAACTTTGGAAATACATATGTCATGCCTAAGAATAATTATAAACTGGAAAACTAATCTCAAAAACTGTATTTTCTGCTTCTCAGCCTCCATTATTTAATGAGTTGCTGCTGGTTCAGCAAATGTGTCTTCAGGTTTACGTAAAGTATATCAAACACTGTGTTTTGAATACTTGAAAATTCAAAGAAATATGCTCTGTTCCTAAGCAACTTTGATTCTCACTGTAAAGTCAACAACAATGTTCATCAACTAGTAAGAAAAAATATTCAAACAAGAATGAGAAAGTAGTTCTTTAACCAGAGAAATGCATTTTTAATGAATTTCTAATACAAGCAAGGTGGTATCAACATGAGCAAATATGTACATTGCAGATGTCTGAGCCCATAAATAAGTAAATAAGCTGAGTCCTTGAAATAATGGTTAGAGATAAATAATGCTCAAAGATTAATTATTATTTGATAAAATTTACATGTACATACATCATTTTAGAAATCGGTGTAATGGTCCATAAGAAGAAACACTCAAATGTAGTTTATATTTTTGCCCAATGATAAAAATATATTAATTCCTATCTATCACAGAAGACATAAAGTTAAATGTCTGTAAATGGATACATCATACATCTTCACTTATTCACTGATCTGAACATTATACGGATTTTAACAATGAGATTGTTTAAAGCAACTAGAAAAAGCCTCATGATGAAATTTACTGCCTTATTTTTTTGAACTTGTTCCATTTCTTCCTCTGCATGAAATTCATTCTATTGTATTTTTAAATGTAACTTCTAAAAATTATTTAGAAAATATATGTAACCATAAATACAAATTAAATAAATACTGTTTTCTACAGAAGCTGATTATATTTAGTTTTTAACTTATTATAAAAGTATGTTTTGCACTTTCTCTTATGAGCTTTATGTATAGAGAATATAAATATATAATATACATAAGTATATATATAAATTATATATGTAGGATATTTCTTCAACAGCTCTGCATGAGATGAATAGGGGCAGGTTACTTCCAAGACGTGTTATTACTAAAATTAGATAAAAATTAGCATCTCTCTCAAAGATACCAGAAGAACCAAAGTTTTTTGCCTACAACCAAGCTCTTTGAACGCAGAATCAACAACTCACACATTCTCTTCCAAGTGCAGCTTCTTTGCAAGTCTTAGAAAACTGAAGTGTGTTTGTTAGAGAAAAATGTGGGTCTTATGTGAGATAAACTTTCTAAATCATGAAAGTGACTGGTTAAATCATTAATGGATTTACTTTGTAAGACATTAGGTGGTTTCTTCAGAAGATGACTTACATGATGTGGTGTAGAGAGTTCAAGTGTTTATTAATAATGATGAAATGAATAATCCCTTACATGAATACAGAGCTTTAAAGATTACAATTCACGCTAACATCTTTGATTTCATTTAATTCTTCCAAACACCTTGCAATGAAGGCAGAATGAATTTTTTATTCCTTTTTTATCTTGGAATAAATGGAGGGTCAGCAAGATCAAGCTAATGCAGAAACTTGTAGGATTGACATTTAATCTCGTATTCCCAGAGTTTAAAATTAAGAATAATTTCTTCCCACTATAACATTACTTCTCGAGTTGTAAAATTTTATCAAGGACAAAAAAATGACCTGTCATTATTTCATACAATTAATATATATTCATATAAATGAGTTCTAAACTCAAGCTTTACCTTACATAGAAATTATAAACACAAACATCCTGTATAAAATATTAAAACAATAAAAAGGTCCTCATATGCCCACAGCAATCCAAAGTAAAAAAAAAATACTATAATTTGAGGGAACTAAGTTATTATTCATAATATGAAAATAATAACAACTACTGAAGTTCTTTTGTATTGGCAGAACACATCTTATTGTGTGTCAAATTACAATTTACTACTTTTTAAAAAGATCTTTTCTGAAACACTGAAGAAACTGTTTGATTCAGTTCACTGTCTTCTGGTTCTGGCTTTATTGGTATGATGACATCATGTAGACAGTAAGTTTATTTCTGCTCTTCATGCATTAATCAAATAGTGATACCTGAACTGCATGCTACCATATCCAAGTATAAATTCAGGCCCTGAATTTGGGGGATAATACCCATTTATATGGTCACCATTTACAGGAGTCAGGAAAGGTTGATACAGTTTAACTAAGTACACTCAAATTGAGTACAATTTGTAGCAAATACATATAACTTGGAGAATTTGTGTATTAAACCTCAAAAATTGTATATATAATATATATATAAATAAATATTAAAATAATAACATATGTATTTCATATATATATCACTAAGTTCTCAAAAACCAACAGTGGAAATGTCGTATCTGAATTTTACTATTAAGTAGGATATACTTGGGACAATATAACTTGTTCAAGGTTGCTAGAAAAAAAAGCAAACACTGAAATCGGGAGTTTAACCCAGATCTATGTACACACTGACCTTTTTTTCACCCACACTACTCTAAGTCTGGGAATAATCTCTGTTTCATTGATCAAAAACAATTCTGATTTCAGCCAACACCCCACAAAACAATCTTAATGTACAGAAAATAAAAACCACATATTGATTCCTTCCTAGTATAGCACTACTTCTATAAATTATAGTGTATGTAGACCTTCAGGCAACTAGCATATGAGACACGGGTTTCAAGTACAGTCAAGATCAGTATTTATTAATGTTCAGGGACTATGTTTCTTTGAAACACTTAATAATACGTCTTCGTTTTGCTAGCTGAAATGTTTGCTTCTGTATTGAAGAAGAATGTGATATTCTGCAAATGCTGAAAAAGTGTATCTTATAGATTTTCATGAAATCTAAAATGTTAACAACATAAAACAGAATAATTCAATGTAATAAATACGCCAATCTCTTACACAAGTGTATAGACCAAGAGATAAATGGAAAAAAACAGAATAATGTTTCCACCTAGTACTAAAATTTTAGTGAAATCTTTATGATCACATGGAAATTATACAATTACAAGAATACAAGACTATGAAAATCTGTATACTTAATATTTGGGTTGAATAAAAATAACAAACTTGGGTCACTAAAAGAATATAAGTTTTTTTGTGCATATGAAGTCAGTAGGTCTTTTGGGTAATTAATTTTCACTTAAAGAAACTTGATTAGTGGAAATTTTTCTAATTCTTTGTTGTTTCAAAGAAATTTATCTGTATATTTGCTTTGCTTTATTTCATGTAGTATACGAATGCCACAACTTGTTTAGTTTTGGTCTGCTTTTGTTTTTTGTTTGCTTTGGTTCACATTCTGGTCCTATCCCTGCATATATATTACTCCCAGTACTGACACTCACCTTTACTAACCAGGGCTCAGTACCATGAACCTAGAGACAGAGGAAAAATGTGGTACTTTTGGATAACTTAGTATAGACGAAGAGGCATTTTTTTCTTAGCAATCATATATTCTGTCATTATCCATCTCATTCCTGAGTAGCTTTTTGTACAACCATGCTCTTAAGCATTTTACACACACACACACACAAACACACACACACATGCACGCTAACACACTTCAGCTCTTGGGACAGGAGAACAATTTGAAGGTTCATTGTATATCACCCTCAGAATGTATTATAAATCTATTCATTCTAAATCTATTATCCTATTTACTTAATTCTTCAATAACTACTTTCAAGTTCTCCCTTGTTCCATTTTCACTTTATGGCATCCAAATTCATTTCACAAAAAAGGGAATTTGGAGTAGTGACAACTAAATGTTTGGAAGTTAGTATTGTATGAATAGAATAACATTCAATTGTTGTATCAAATAGTTGAAACATTGCTAGTAATAATTCATAAATAAATAATTTTTAAATATGTACATTTTCTAATGATTATAAAATAAATGAGAGCAGTTACTATCTCTGTGGCATTCAAAGCATGGTACTGCAGCACCTTTGGGTTTCTATGGACTTTACTTTGACAGGAATAAGTGGTTCCTGACACTCTATCCTTTAGTTCCCCCAGTTCTCCAAAGCTTAATTCTTGTGTGAAGGCCTTTAGGCTTCTAATGCAGCCCAAGGTAAGGGAATACACTTTGAAACACTCTGGAGAAGTTTCTTTTTTTTTTCTATTTTGTGGGTAATTGTAGCAATGAATGCTTTTTCTTGGCCAAAAACCTGGGATATACCTTCCACTGATTAGCAGTGTTTCTAAAATTGAAAAAATATTTCTATCATCATATCATGAGAGCTGCTTATTAGGTTTCTGAGGTGAGAAAAATATTACTATTTCCATTTTTCTTAGGATGAAGACTTTTGAGATTCTGATTTCTACTGTATTTACAATTTTTATAATTTTGGTGAGAATATGCTTTATATTAGTTATAGTTCTCTTAACAAATAATTCTCAGAAATAGCTTCTTTCTAACAAATAAAATCTGTTTGGTTTTCATACAGAGGAATGCACCCCCATTTCTAGAATTCTGGTAATAATATTTTAATGAATCCAATATTTGCTCACTCTTTTATTCTATTCTATAATAGCAGCAAAGCTTATTTCCAGTGGGACCACTAACTATCTCACTCAACCAGATGCACATATCTGCAGATTTATATAGTTTGATATGGATTTATATAGTTTGATTTTAAAGTCTAATGTGGGAACCAACATTTATTCCATTCACCCTCTTACCCCATTACTCCTTTATTACATCTTACCTGGCATACAGCAAATAATTGGTGGATTATGAATTTAAATGATTATCTTTAATTTTGATTTAATTAGTTCCATGTTGTATGTTAGTTAATTTGGCTGTACCTAAAAATTGAAAAATTATTTCTAAGACATCAAAAATCATAGTATGATGTTAAACACTTTAATCAAATGGAAAATTTAGCACTTTCAGGTTATAAAGAAAGTCTGGTACTTTAATCTGCAATCCTCATCATACAAAGGTGACATTGGAAAATGCTATGCTATTAGACAGCACAAGAATGTCATTGTGTCACAAATGAGTCATCTTCATATTAAATGTTCAACCATAAGACTAAAAGATAATGTGAAGGGATTTGATATCATTACCGAATAGTGACTCCCCTAGTGTTCACTCAGCTATAAAGAAGAAAAACAAAAGGAGAATACTAATAATGAGCCAACATTTTACTGCTATTCATACATCCATCTTGATATCTACATTGATATTTGTATCTGCTTATATCATTTATATTTAAAAAAGACACACAGCGAGACTGACAGAGGTAAGGATTTTATCTCTATAAATTTTTCTCTTACAGTTTATCCTGGTATAGTGTTGGGCTCAGAGAAATTTCAAAATTTATCCCACGTCTGGGTATTAGTCATATCTTGCGTACCACTGCATGTGTTTCTAGCCTTCATCAATAATTTCTTAAAAAATATATTTGCTCAAAATTAAATTAATAAGAGGATAATAAAGGCTAATTCTGTGAGAAGTGTTAAATTATGTATACCTAATGAATTTGTATATTTTTATATCTTTATATTTCATATTTCTCTCTGTTATCAAATGTTACTCTTCATTCTTTGCCCTTCAGGCAGTTTCTTGGGTAATCATCTCATTTGAAATAGCTAATATATTGAGTTTTAAAATAAGTCCACATCCTAAGCCTTGTAGGTGTTAACCACACATGAATCAACAGTCACATCCATGACCTGAAATGCCCCTTAGAAATGTCTTGGAAGTGTTCCTTTTTTCAAACTTCCTCCTCTCTCCTTTCAATATCAAGAACGATTGACTTACTGAATGAGGCTCTTTACCTCAGTTAATGTTTCTATTATCTGATTGGAATGAAAATTACATTTTAAAGCATCACCAATCTAAATCTACAAACATTACTCCATCTTCTGACTTCCATATCATCATTTATGATTATTTCAATTTTGATCATATTTACACCTGGGTCAATGATCTTGACTCAGTTGTGCTTCATAGTGTAAATGGGTATAAAAGGTTTCAATAAATGAGAATGATTACTCTTATATTGGAGTTAGTTTTAATTTTCTTTAAATTTCTATTACATCTCAATTTAGGTTTCATGGTGATTTTCAAAATTATTTTTAGGCCATGTCTCAGGTGCTTAATAGAAGATGGTAATAGAGTAAATACTAAGTCTCTAATTTTTATTAGTTAATATTTGAATTAAGAAATAGAAAAATCCATGTATTTATCATTAAGATAAAATGATAAAGTAAAAGCATGTTATTTTATGAGAATATATAACCAAAAATCTGATATAGAATGGGAAAAAGCCATGAGAAGGTCACATTTTATTTAGTGTGCCTAAGGCTAGGGAGTTAACTAGGCAGCAGTGGGTTATATACTGGAAAGATGTTTTGGAGGAAAAAGCTAGTCTTTTTTACTAGACAGGTAAATGATCTCAGTACACTACTAGGACTAAAATATGCAGACCATAGTGTTGGGAGAATTGAAGTTTTAGCAGTACTAACAGATAATGAAAAGATCAGTAAGCCATGGTAAAGAGTTGAAACTTTAACAAAAGTCCATTGAAAAACATTGAACACTGTTATACAAGAGACTGTAAACTCTAGATCCTGCATTTGCATAGACAATGAATAGGGTAAGCAGAATGGGTCTAGTAAAAGGAATACAGGAAGTTGAGTTAGATGGATAAAGCAGATTTCTAGGAAAGAATTAATTGTGTTGAACTCAGATGATGACAGGAAAAATGGAAGAAATGCCATAATTAAATACAAACTTTAGATCATCTTATCCATTTTAAAGAGCCAGGAAGACTTCCTTGTAATGATTCCACCCACAGACACAAAGCTGCTGCTGCTACCATTCACAACATTTTTAACGTGGAGGTTATACAAATAATATTTTTCCTAAATTGATCCTAAATTTTGAAAATCCCCGAATAGCTTAAAAACTATCTTAGAGTCTGAAGAACATTGGACATGAAATTTTTCAGAGTGCACCCTGTAAGTAAGTTAATGCTGTCTGTGTTTGAGGAAGCAGGCATGCCACATGTCAAGTGCTGTCACCAGCACTACAGAGTATCACTTTCTCTCTCAAAGCTTAAACAAGTTTAAGTTCAAAGGAATTTTAAAAGCACTAAGATAAGGTGCATTGACTGGAAATTGCAACTGAATTGTTCCTATAAATGATCAAGGCAATGGTAAACAAAAGGAAAATGACTTCAAATTGTGTAAGCAATTTTGAATGAAATGGAGTAAGTCCCTACCCTGCCAACATTGTACATATTATAGTAAACTTTCATCCAAAAGCAATACTAAATGTTTTACATAAATCAATTGTTTACCCTATGCTAGATGCTAGGGAAATCTCTTTATATATATTAATTTAAATTTAATTCTCACAACCTATTTTTTCAGATGAAGCAAAAATGAAATGATTTGTCTAAGGTCAGAAAGTTTCTAAATGATAGAACCAATATTTATACAAAGACAAAGATAGCCCATATTTTCATACTTATTGAACAGTATTTTCCACTATGAGGCTTACAAGTTTTTGACAACTGTCAATCTGGAACTGAGCAACTCCCCACAAGACAACATGCAAAATGTATATGTGACATTCATTCCTTCCACAGGAACTGAGTAATTACAGCCTGTATCAAATACTATGTTAATTTCTCAGAATTTAGTTGCGAGTGTGACACTCACAAAGGCTGCCATTCTACAGGGAAAGCAGAAAATTGAACAATGTGGTAAAATTTGTACAAATGAAATAACAGAGAATGTTTTAGGAAACAAATGAGTGTTTCATGGCTGGGAAATCTTCGGGCTAGAAAACATAAAGTGGCTTGCAAAGTAAACTAATTTGGGATCAAAGAAGATGATGTAAATCATATTAAGAAGGTTAGATATTCTAGGGACAATAGGAAGTCACTGAAGAGGGAATAAAACCATTAGAAATTTAATGCTTAGGCTGAAATTAGTGTGCTCAGTGGGTGAGGCTGAGGGGAGCATATGTAACCATTTAATCAAATACATGATTGTGAAAGACTGTAGGTGACAGATTGTAGTGATGTGGGCCAAGAAACTGCTAATTAGGCTGGAGAAAAACAGAACCTTTAGAAGATATTTAGTAAGTCAGATGAATAGCTTAATAGTGGGTTACATATATGCTAACAGAAAGGAAGTCAGAAAGAGACTCATAACATTACATATTTCAGTTTGGGGTAAAACTATGGAATATTAGAATTATACATTGAATGTGAAATGACCAATGGCAGAAATTATTGTTAATTTATTTTTGTATGAGTTAAATTTAAAACAACAGCAACATATCCAGTGGGTGTATTTTCAGCAGACATTTGCAAAATAATATGGAGTATGAACAATAAGTCCCTCTTCTAGCAGAAATGAAAGATGCTTATGGAACAGCTAACAAATTCCATAACAAGTACCAGCTTTGTGACCAGGACTGTAAGAGTAAACAAGATGTCTTTAAACCAAGCAGGATTATCTTCTTAGTTTCTTATAAACAAACAAACAAAAAACAAAGGCAAAAAGTAAGCTAGTAAACATGAAAAACCAGATTATTCAGATGTTATCTTGGAGGAAATATTGGGCAGGGTGAAGTTAATAAAAGGTATCTTCTTTGAAACACAATTCACAACATCCACAAATTAAAGGAGAAGAGGCTTGTTCTGATTCGGTTTTAGTGAATTCATTCCATGGACATTTGGCTCCAAAACAAAATCAGTATGGAGAAAGGGCCCAATGAGGGAAAGCTGTTCATGTCATGGGAGCCAAGAAGCACAGAATAAAGAGGGATCCTAGGTGAAACATTTACCCTTTCAGGTCATGGTCCCAGTGACTGGCCTCTAACCTACCTGCCAATAGAACACTCAGCCACAAAAATCGTTAGTGAATGAATCTATTAATGCACATAGCAACTCAATGTTCCAAACACCTTCATAAACCCTACCTGTGAGAGGATGAGAGTTCTGGGAAACAATCTAGTCTACAAGTAAATCATAACATAGGTATTTTAAATAGGGAAGGAAAAAAATAATTCCCAGAAATGTCCTATTAGATCTTCCTCCAATGTAATGAAAAAAAAATAAAAAGGACGAAGATATCACATGGATTAAAATGTTAACTTTGAGGAATCCAAGATGATTCATTCCCAAAGGAGGCTTAGAAACATTTTGATGTGTTTCTGAAGTAAAGCTTTTTGGGTCACTACATTTGAAATTTGTAGAAAGAACTGCATCGGTCCTTTTGGAGCACCCTGGAATGAGTATTAACAAACACACTAATGACTATAACTATGACTATGACTTGAAATTCAGGAACTTAATGAAAGACTCTGCTTTCCTTAAGGTCAATGAACTTAGAGTGGAGAAAGACATACAAGGGAGAGAAGACATTATCCAGACACGTGCCTCTATGTTGTTATCATGTGTTCGTATCTGTGATTATTTCTCATGTTATAAAGGAGAAAATGGATTCCCTAAAAGATCAAGGAACTTTACCTAAATCAAACTGTCCATGCTTGACAGAACTGGTGTTAGGACATCTGTGGGGGCAGAGGAAACAAGACTGGACATGATTAAGGCTGCCTTCTAGGACTTGCTCAGAAAGTTTCTCCTTACCCTACCAAGTAGGTCTCTTTGAAAGATACAACATTCTTTACAGTCAAATATCCTTCTCTATTGAAGAAGAATTATCAAATTTGATCCATATGTTTCAAAGTAACTTTTTTTCTAAAGCTTATCTTGAGTCTAATTTTATGCCCTTTTGTCAAAGGTTGCCTTCTGACATCTTTATTGAAGGAGTTTTGAAAATAAGAGACAAAAAAAAATCATGTCCCTAGATAAAATGTATAGAAATTCTAACTAAAGCAGTCAAGACCAATTTTATGGAGATCTTTTTGTCCATGAGCAAATGTACCAGTTGACTTACCGGTCTTATGCTTTACTTTATGAGTGAGGATACTGAAGTTCATAGATATAATTGAGATGTTTACTCATAAAAAATAAATGTTTTTATTTGTATAGAATATAGAAAATTAAAAAATAAGAAAATTTCACCAATTTAAAGATAATATTTATGTTTAATTTTTTAATATGTGACCAAACTCACCTGGACAAGTGTCCCTGGAAAGAATTTTGTAGTTGCTGAACGGAGGCTTGGGTCTCATACTTGCCAATAGCAATTATCTATTTGCATTTCCTACTTTTTGGTGGCATTGAGTTAGGGCCATGTGACTGGTTCTGATTCATAGGCTGCACCCCGAAGTAATGTGAGTCACTGTGGAACAAAAATTTTTCAGAGAAAATTTGCCTTTTTCATTTCTTTTCTTCCTGTTTCAGCAACTTTGGAAATTCTAAGTTATAGACTCTTTGACTAAGACAAGCTAGCCCAGATACCTGAATAAATAGTTTCAGGACAACAACAGAAATGTACATCCTCCTTCTGAAAAAAAATAGATACTCAAGCAATTAAAACTGAAACTTCTGAGCTACAGATATTTGAGGACATTTTTTCTGCAGAGTAACGGTTTCTATCCTAAAATAAACTCTGGCTGCAAAGGAGCTTGACCAGAGAGACTTAGGAAACCATAGTGAGTTCCAATGTAGAAAGCCCTGCTGTGGGCATTCAGACAAGATTGGCAAAGAGCAGTTACAACTATTTCAATCACCTCACTTTCAAAATCAGAGATTTATGCAATATTAATGACACATATTATGCATTGGTTTTTTTAAGAAGTTGACTCCTGGATATTTTAATGTAAATATTTTGTTGGGAAGTATTCTCAACATGAAAATTGTTTAGGAAGTAAGTAAACAGGACTGAGCAGAGGGAGGGGTGAAATATAAAGCATTTCACATATGACTATGACTTCAAATTCAGGAAATTAATGAAAGACTGAATTTTCCAGTTGTGAAGTCCGTGAAGTTATATTGGAGAAAGAAGGATATGGTAAAAGAGAAGTCATTATTTTTTCACAGGGCACTCTGTAGCTGGAATGGATTTTCCAAAATATCTTGAATTAGAAAATGTGACCAGGTTTGTAACCCACATAGACCATGAAATTGATGCAAAATAATGTCAGGAAGAGGGCATGCCCATGTGGTAATGCAGTTCATTTCAGCCAATGTCACTTGCCAAAAGAGGGAATTGTCTGAGATTGGTTGGCCATCAGCATTCTTCTCTGAGGCTTCAGAAATCACTGCTGCAGTCTGGGGAGAGCGCCTGAGGGTTAGCCATGGATTTGAATGCAGCAGACATTGCTGCACAGTCCTTGGGGCTCACCTGCAACTATCTGCAATTGGATGAGTTGTAAAGGGGCCTCATAAGTCTTGAGGTTTTTGGTTTGCTTTTAATATACACAAAACTTTTGGATGCTCTCGGTTTCTGTGACCTTCCTACTTGCTGATGCTATGAATGGGGAATTCCTTGTCCAGTAGATCAATCATTTGGAAACAAAATTGATTTTTGAGTGACTTCTACTACATATTTAAACCTGAGCTTCCACATATGGCTCTGATGTATGAGAGAAAGTAGGCTCAGCATGTTTTCCTTAATGAACCTTTCTCTTCAGTTCCTCATTCTAACTGCTCATGCAGATAAACCTCTCCCTTCCACCATCTCTTTAGGATAATAAATCTCTCTCTTTGAGAAAAGTATTAATATTTAATTGGAAAAACTCTTAAAATGTTAGGAAAATATTAAACCAAGGACTGAATAATGCCCAGGAGAGTAGGCAGCTTGATTTGTGTAGTGAAGTTTAGTTGCTCATTTGCATTTTTTTCTAATAACAGTGACCTACTAAGTGGATCTTTTTCATATTCCTTTTTAGAAGTAAAGTTCTATTGAGTGAGAAAATAAGTCACAAAAGGGGATGTCAGTTTACATTTCTATTCCAAAGTGTCCTTTGAAACACTTCTTATTTGAACACATTAAATTTGTTCCAAAAGTATTCAGGTCATGCATAATTAAATATATAGCTTTAAGCAATTTTAGTTCTTCCAAGATATGCTATATAGTAGCTAATTTCTACTTTTCACATAATATTACTCTTTCATGCTTCCAGATGTCTCTGTAATTTACTATTCAAAGGTTAATTTTATGAAAATAATGAAGATCACAATTTAGTGGAATTTTAAATGATAAATGTATGCACGTTCCAACATGTACTATTATGGAAAAGAGTTTGACAAGGACATATTCAAAGAATGGTTCAAGACTGAGGAAAGTTAAGAGCTATATTAATGTGAAATTTAATATTGCTTATTGATTAATCCGAATTATTTAAATCACCTAGGTCATAAGTGGGAAGAAAGAGCATAGAGTCTAGTGGTTGGTCAGCTTCCATGAACAGTAGAACTTTTTCACATCTACACAAAAATTACTCTCTTATTTCATTAGGAATTTTCAGTGTTTGGTGATGTTTTTACCTCACAAATATCTTTGTATGAAAAATACAATACAAAAAACTTCCTACATTCTGACAATAGAGTAATAAAAATGACATTATTAATAATTATATTACACCTATTATGTTAAAGTAGTGTTTGTATTCTTTAATTCTCAAAAAAATCTTGATTTTCACTTTACTCTCATTTCAAAGGTGAAATGTGGACAGTCTTCAGAGAAAGTACAGTCTTCATAGGAAACCAGAGATCATTTGCTATAGTAATGGGTATTCTTTTGTTTTTAACCCAAGCATGTTAGCTTTACAAATAAGGATGCCAGATAGTCAGAAGGCTGTGGCAGAAGGATTGTTCTGGACAATTTATTGAGACAGAGCCTATCTGAAAATTAAAAACTAAGGAAACAAATGCAACAAATACAAAAATAACTGAGGATGTAGTTTAGTTCTAACTGGGTTGAAATTCTAGTACCATCAAAAAAACAAATTAAGAAGATTAAATCACAAATGTGATATGCTGCCTGTTAAAATATGAACTTACATATTTTATATCCATAAATTTTACTTCTCACTGTTATGTACTAAATGTTTACTCTCTCAAATCGTAGGTTATAATCTTACCCCTCAATGTGGTATTAGGAAATGGGAGTTTTAGGAGGTAATACTTCACAAGTGGGATAGTGCCCTTATAAAGAGACCACAGCTATAGCTCAGTATCAAGGTCCTAGGTTCAATCCCCAGGACTACAAAATAAATAAAAGTTAAATAATACATACGTACATAAATTAATGAGAAATAGAGGCCCTGGACTGAGAAAATCTCTAGCCTTCTTCTACCATATGAGAACACAGTAAAAAGACAGATGTCTGCAGCCTAAAGCAAGGCTTCATAGGACATTGGATGTGCCAACACCTTAATTCTATAGTCACTGACATCCAGAGCTGTGAGAAAAAGTGCCTGTTGTTTAAACTACCTAATTTCTGGTATTTTTATTGTCACAGCCTGAACTTATTAAAACACTCATAAGAGTGATCTTAACTCTAAGAAAGTTTACCAGTTTATAGCTTCCTGTTCTTGAAACCCAGCAGAGCACCCTCTTTATAATGTCTCTTCTCATATACAGTCTTGATACTAGATGCTCAGGAAAGTCAGGAAAAACAGAATGGAGTTGACACAATGCGAGTTATTCCTGAAGGATAATTCTCTATGATACTCTCTGTTTGAAATTCTCTGCCAAAATGCACAGTCTTGACAGAAGTGATCACAATTACTATTACCTTCCCAAAGTCTTTCTTATTTCTTAACTTGTAACATCACAGAATTACATTCAGGCTTAATGGACAGAAGAACTATACAAAGATTAGACAAATTCTGATAGTATGCATTATATTCACCTCTCTGCCACTGAATAATCGCAAAGACTTATGGCAATACAGATCTGCAAGTATCAGGAGCATACGGTGGTGCAATCAATGGTATTTTAAAATAAACAAGTGCAAGCACATATGTAAACACACATATCCCCAACGTGTTTTTGCAAAGTAGAAAAATAAACCATTGCATGTATTTCTGATCAGATATAGAGGATTCACATGTTTCAATCAATATTGAAACAGTGTTAATTTTCTGCTGAAGGGTAAACCATATAAAAATCAAGGATAATCAAAGATATTTTCAGCCCCTGTAAAATGTGGATTACAAAAGACTTCAGAGGAAGTTCTCAATATCCAGTATTAGCAAGTCATACCTTATTAGCTTCTGATTTGCACCCATTGTTTGAGAATTGCATCAATCAGATGTCAGGGTGGCCTGTGGCCTGGAGCTCTTGACCACCAGTATGACATCATTTATCAAAGAAATGTGCATTCAGTAGTAAATTCAGTATGGTGGCTTGGGCTGAATTTATTCAATGAAATCTGTTTTCTGATGCTTAGCTAATGTTTCATAGGCTGAAATATGCATGTGTTCTTTACTTTGAAGTTCAGTTAGTGTATCTGTCCCATTTATATCTGAAGCAATAAGTATTTACATTATCTTTATTTCTGTCTTAAAACCATATTTTCTAAAACACTAGCATTTCTGTGCCATTCTCAGACTAATTCAAGCAGCATCCTAGCAACTTGGCATACTTCAGAAAGTGCTATAAAAAATTGAGGATTACTTGGCTTGAGGGTGCAACATCTGAATCACCACATCCTCTCCCTGGCCTCTCCTCTGCCCTCTGTTTTGCATATCATTGTCCAATGGCTCTAGGAACTCTCCTGTGTTTGGAAATGTACAGAAAGGAAATGTGTAAATTTCAGGAAGAAGGTGAGATATATTTACAAGAAAAGAGTAGATCCAGCAAAGGTGGAAGGAGATAGTAGGGTAGGGGATGTCTAGAGTCAGCATACAATATGGTTTAGGAAAATTTATGGGAGTTCTCAGAAAGCAGGAAGACATGGGGTGTGATTGGGCGCTGATAAAGAGAATAAGGACATTTGTCTTGGTCCAGGAATAGCATTTGCAGAGATGAAGGCAGATGGTTTTTCCAAATATTGATTTTTTTCCCCATAAAAGGAATTTCCTATTTGCCTTTTCTGAGCAATTACACTGAATAGTAAAATTCTTTTTAGCACCTTCAGGACTGTCAGAAATGTGTTTGTTTGAATGCCATCATCTTGAGTCCGTGCAGGAAACAGCTAACCTTACTCAGTGTTTACCCAGGTGATAAGCTTTGGGCAAAAGAATCTTGAATGTGACAGTCAGCTGGAACACAGTAAATCTAGATTTGTATTATTTACTTTATTATTTTTTATTTATTCTCCTAGAAAGTGTCCTGTAGTTGGTTCTCTGTTCATTGACACCATATAGACAAAAAAGGATAAGCAAGGGAGAGAAGAGAGGAAGAGAATGGGGAGTAGGAGGAAAAAACAGGAGGAATGGGCAGGAAGATGGGGATGGAGGAGGGAAGAAGAGAGAAAGGAAGGAAGGAAAGAAGGAAGGAAGAGGGAAGTAAACCACCTGTGAACTACATTCTCTGATGCAAGAGTTCTCAGTCATTTTTTACATTCTTGAACATTGTAAATATCCAAAATATATGGTGTTTATCAAAGGTAATCAATTGATGTAGTAGTGTTTTTGTGTGTGACACCTGGTGCTAGCATTTTATGAAATATACTTGGGAAATAGAGCTTTCCTAGCATTTAATTCAAGATGTCTTAAATCAGCAAGAACTATTACTATTTTTATTGCAAGAAATGTAATTCACCTCTCAAATACAACTATATTTGATTAAATAGTTGAAAAACACTTTTTTTTGCATTAACATCATACTCATATGGAAGAATAATTCTAAATACTAATACAATTCTCGTATCAGTTATTTTTCAATATCTCATTCAAAAATTTGTGAATCACTTAGCGTGCTTTAAAGGAAAATAATTTTTATGCTCTGTATTATTTTCTGTAGCCCTTAAATCAACACCCTAAACAGATTTCTTTATGTGTTTCAAAGCCATTAATTGAGAGTGTTGAACTACGTTTGCTTGGTTTCAGCCTTTTTCATTTGAATCTGGATTATTTCTAAGTATAGCAGATTACCAATTTATCCTCTTATTTCTAAATTTCAGATTTAAAAGCAAAGATTGTGTTCTGTTTCATTAGCTTTGGTTACACTAAATTTATAAGGATATTTAGAATAATGTCATATCGAAAAAACCTAAAACTAATTTTTTGCTATTTCATTTATCTAGGAACATTTCTCCTTTACTGTTCTGTGAAATCTAGGCAATATTATAGATTACAGTTTTACTGTAATTCTGGCCATGTGGAAGGATGAAATCCTCTTCCAGATTTTGTCAAGAACAAGAGCAGTTTCTTAGCAAAACAACTCTCTAACAAAAGTTCCTCTATTGGGCCTTCATGAACTGCACATCAGTATGCAGTATCCTCTTCTAGCTAATTCAGGCAATTAAGTTAGATGATTATCAAATTTGAATAACCATTATTAAAATGATATCTAAAGCATTTGGAGGTGGAGAAGCAAAGGGGTTATGACTGCAAATGTATAAAGTATAAATCCTCTAGTTACTTAAAACGTAATTGTGGTCCAACTGAACTTTGGATCAATTCAAACAATAGTGATAATGTAGAGATTGGAATACAAAGGAATTCTTCCTTTTCTCTCTTTCTTCATTTTTTCTTTCTCAAAAAACATATTAAGCCATACAAAGAAATTATTCATCTGGTCTCTTTACTGTTAATTTAATCTTATAAATTAACAAGGGTCTAAACTAACATAATGCTGATAATGGGAGAAGAAGGGAGAAAGACAAGCAGAAAAGCAAATTCCTATCCCTAAAATCTGCATATGTTAGCTGGATTTCAAGCAGTATAAATGAGGATTAGAGAATTGACTTTATATTTGAAATTATACTCAAGAGACTTTTTAGTTCCAATCCAAACAAATTAATTGCCTATTAAAATAAGCAATCAAAATAAACCATGGAACATTCTTTGGAGAAATATAACAATATCCCAATTTTCTATAACATAACTTTCAAAAACATATGCCCTATACAGATGCAATTGAGTTTTGATATAAAAATTATCTTAAGTGAAGAAAAAAATAACATAAGAGCTAAAAGTTTGTCTCTTTTAATAAAAATTGCGTGAATCTTTGTGACTTGAGAATGCATAATGATTTATTAAATATAACATCTGAAGCACAAGTAGCAAAAGATAAAACATACCATGGACTTCATCAAAATTAAAATAAAAGTTGTGGTTCAAAAAACATTAGCAAAAAGTTGAAAAGACAATTCATATCTGCAAAGCTAAACATGGCCTTAACATATGATATAAAAGAATAACTCTTAGATATTTACACAAATGAATTGAAAAGTTATGTGCATACAGAAAACCTACACAAATATTTATAGTGGTTTTATTCATAATTATAAAAACATGAAAACAATCAAAATCTTTTCTAGTAAATGTACACATAAACAAATGGTGATATTTATGTACAATGAAATATTGTTCAAAGATGGAAAGAAATGAACTACCAAGCCATGAAAATACATTGGAACAACGTATTTCTAAGTGAAAGATGTCAGTCTAAGGGATACGTCTTTTATATAAATTCAATTATCTCAGTCTAAAACACCAAAGTTACAGAGACAGAAAAAAGGGCAGAGGTTATCAGCGACTCTGGTGGAAAAAGGAAAGAGAAGTGAACAGGAGGAAAAGAAAGTTATTGAATGCAGCCAAACTACTCTATATGATATGGCAATGGGGGAGTAATAGCATCATACATTTTCCAAATCCATAAAAGTATATAGTACTGAATAAGTCCTACTATAAATTGTCTCCTTTGTGTAAAAATAATATTTCAATATTCGTTTGATATTATAACAAATATACTACATTAATGTAGCATGTTAATAATAAGGGAAAATGGGTACAGTGAGGAAAGAATATTTTTGGACTCTGAAAATTCTAATCAATAATTCAGTAATCTAAAACTACTCTTAAAAATAAAATATATTAAATTTTAGATTAAAATAATACAGAAAGCTATATCCTGCTAATATTAATGATAAAAATAAGGTAATATGACAAAATAAGTGAAAATGTTTTCAAATCACATATTCATTAGGGGTCCAATGTCCAGAATACATTAGTTCTTAAAAGTAAAATGATAAATACCTGAATAAAAAGTAAGAAAATTCTTGAGATAGATATTTCTACAAATAGATATACAAGTCACCATTAAACATATGGAAGATATTTAATATGACTAGTCATCAGAGAAATACAAATCAAAATGATAAGATACCACTGTAGATTTATTAATTCACTAGGGCAGCTATAATAAAAATGATTAATAATAAATTTTGCTTAAGACGTGAAAAACTGAAACCATTAATTGTTTCTTATGGAATCTAAAATGATAAAGTCATTTTGGAAAAAAATGATTTTTCAAAGATATGAAGTTCCATGTTACCCAATATATACCCAAGGAAACTGAAAAAATATAAGCGCATAATTTACACTTGAATATTCATAAAAGCCTTATTAATAATACTACACATAATTTACACTTGAATATTCATAAAAGCCTTATTACTAATACTACACAAAGTAGAAGCAAACTAAATGCCCATGTATTGACAGATAGATAAATAAAACATGGAAGTATAGTTTATCCAATTATTGGAATGTTGTTTAATTATAAAAGCAAAAGTAACTCTGATAGTACTGTGAATGTACCACAGTATATAAACTGAAAACATTATGCCCAGTGCAAGAAGCCTGGAACAAAAGGCCACTTTATATGAAGTATGTAAGATAGACAAACTCATAGATCCACAAAAAGAACATCCATGTTTCTCAATGCCTTGGGGATGAGGAGAATGTGAGAGGACTGCTAGTGGGTACAGGATTTGGTTTTAGTATATTTATGATATTCTGAAATTAAATGTTCTTTTAAAAAATATGGTGAAAGAGATGTATAATCACCATCAATAACTGTACAACTAAAGTGAAAATTTTATGGTATCTGTATTTCATTTACATTTATTAAAAGTTTTAAAAAGAACAGTAGGTAAATTTTTATTCAGAAAATCGATCAATGTAATTTACTATGTTATTTGAATAAAGCAAAAAAACTATATAGTTATTTCAATAGGTATAGAAAAATATTTTGAAAAGTACCCATTCCTAATAAAAACAAATTCAACACTGAATGATTGTGGAAGTTAAGTAAACTTTCTCAATTTGACAAAGGGAATATACAATAAGCTTATAGCTATTTTAGCTGCTTAATGGCAAAACATAGAATGATTTTCTGGGAAAATTAGGATAAACTATGCATTATTGCTTTCCTACTCCTCAGCACCATAAAAGTGATCTTATTGATTGAAATAAAAAGGAAAATGAGTTTCATGCATACCATAAAGGTGTGTAAACAAAAGGTAAAATTGTCATTATTTGCTTTTGACATGGTTGTTAACACAGACAATGTTAAGAAATTTGCAAATTATTAAAACTGTCACAATTAAATTTAGCAAGTTCCTAAGATGCAAGTTAATGCACATGTAAAATTATTCTCCATTTTATATTCTAGCAGTATTTCAAAAGTAAAATTAAATATAAACATTTCTATTTTTATGAAAATTTAAAAATACATACATGTAGCTCTCTAGACTATTCAAAAAATTACTAAGTAATAAAAATAGGCATACAGACCAAAGGAGATAATAGAAATACAGAAAAAAATTTCATCTACTTTCAGCCATCTGATATTTCATAAAGGGGCAAATAACATACATTATACAATCAATAACACATCAGTAGCCTTTCTTGCTCTCTTTTTTTGGTTTTCTCTTCCCCCGCCCCCTTCCTCTTCTTCCTTCTTTTTTTCCAAAAGGTGCTGGGAAAATTGGTTATCCATGAGCAGAAGAGTGATTCATATCTTTCACCTTGTAATAAAATCAAATAAACCGCTATAGAACTCAGGGTGTGGAAATTCCTCAAAACAAAACCAAAAGAAATTCCATTTTATCCAGCTATCCTCCATCTAGGTATCTTCCCAATAGAGTTAAAAGCATCATATTACAGGGATACTTGCATACCCTTGTTTATAGCAGCACAATTTATTATATCTAGATCTTGGAAACAGTGTATATGTCCATCAACAGATGAATAAGTAAGGAAAATGTGGTATTTATACACAATGAAGTACTATGTTGTCATAAATAATGATAAACTTGAGGCTTTCATAGGTAAAGAATGCAACATATGTAGTGACATTTGCATACTCATATTTATAGCAATGCAATTCACCACAGATAAGATCTGAGATAGCCTAGATAGATACCTTTCAACAGACAAATGGGCAAAGGAAATTAATATGCATTAATATGAATACTATTTAGGGATGACCCTGAGGCTTCAAATGCGAGATGGCCACTATCATGAGGCTGAGTGTTCTCTGCGGTGCCCGAGGAGCCTGAGTTCTTTTCCTTCGAACTCCAGTGCTCAAACCTCCTCATGTCTCAGCATTTCCTCAAGACTGACTTTCCCCAGGTGGTGTGGAGAATAGCACATTCACCTGTCACCAATCCATCATTCTGGTTCTAAGGCTGCAACTCTCCACTGGACTAGTGAAAGAGTAGTCAATGTTTTGCTCCTGGGTCTGCCTCCAGCTGCATATTTGAATCCTTGCTTTGCAGTGGACTACTCCCTGGCTGCAGCTGTCACTCTCCACAGTCACTGGAGTCTTGGACAAGTTGTTACTATGTTCATGGGAATGCATCACAGAAAGCTGCCCAGGCAGGTCTTTTGGCTCTCTGGGCTTTAACTTTTGCTGGGCTTTGTTATTTCAACTATCATGATGTGGGTATATGCAAAGCTGTTGCCATGCTGTGGAAGCTCTGATCTTTTGGATTTAATACTTTAAGCATTGATTGTATGTCTCCTTCCCTCTGCTCTGTCATGCCATTCAGCTCACAGTAAGCAAAAAATAACAGATAAGTCCATTGGTCCTTATTGCATGGTTATTTTCAGAATTTTAATTTTGAGGAAAAGATTTGAGAGGAATTGTATCCAAGAAATAGTGAGAATGAGTTGTATATTTTGGTGAGTTAATGGGATTGTCTCCCAACTCACAAGACTCAGAGAATAACTAAACATCATGTATGAGCTTTTGCCTTTAATTTATCAAGTCTCTTAAGGAGAATTCAGCTTTATTACTGTCAATACGTGATTATACCTTTTCTTATTTTTCCTGGAAATAATAGACAAAGGGAAAGACTGTTAATTCATGAGTAAAGAGTCCAGAAAATCAGACGGTGTTTAATATGGAAATGTCCCTGTCTGTTCAGTTGGTACCAGATAATGATGATTATTTTGTGTCCTAGAGAAACTTTAAAATTAGAAAATGCTGATATAGATTCCTAAATCCTAGGAAGGAAAGCTTGGAGAGTTTCTGAATTTAGAGAGCCATTTAGGGAAGAGATCTTGCAGATTTATCAGAATATTACAAATTCCAAACAGAATTAATTCTCAAATGTCTTTTACTTTTTCTGAAGTAATCTGACCTCAAATATAAAATTGTAAGTAATAATTGCTTTCCCATAGTGGGAATTGCTAATGAAAAACTGTATTCAGTGAAAAGAATCAGTTGTTAAAATAAAAGATTGTATAATAAAAATATATTCTACTCTTTAAAAAATATGAACACTATTTATCCATAAAAAAGAATGAATTGTGTCATTTGGAGTAAAATGGATGGATCTTAAGACTATAGTGTCACATTAAATATGTCAGACACAAAAATTAAATATCATATTTTTTTGACAAAACAAAATATAAATCAATTAATGAGTAAAATGAAGGAGAGATGATAGGTAACAGGGAAACAGACATTTGGACAAATGGAATCAGATCAGGGGAAGGGGAAATAGAAAGGGTGGAGAGGAGAGGTAAAGAGATTGAATATGACTAAGAAATTAGATGTATAGATAGATGTATTTGGATATATATATATATATATATATATTCCTTACACCAAATGTAACTCATATGTATTGCAAATACCAATAAAATGTGATAAGTGAAAATAAAGAAGACCAAATAAATTAAAGGATATACCATGTTCATGGATTGGAAAACTCAGTTTTGTTTGTATGACTATTTTTCAAAATTTATCTGTAGATTTAGTAATATTCTGATCATAAACCCAGCAGTTAATTTTTAAAAATATTTTTAGATATAGAAGACCATGAGGACACCCCCTGGGCAGGCACACCAGCTGCCAGTTTGACCTTGTGGTCAGATGCAAGTGGTTGCAGCTTGCTCCATCTGGGTTTCCCTGCCAACTTGCATCCAGGAGACCATGAGGACACCCCCACCACCACCACAGGCCCACCAGCCGCTGGCTTGGGTGCCACATCCCCCCACCCCTGGCCTCTTCGCTGTGCAGCTACCTAGTTTCACACCACAGAGGCACAGGGGGACATAAAGGCCATTGTCCTGAGTTGCAGAAGTGAACAACAGAGAGAGGGCATCTCTCAGGCTCCCTGATGAAAACTGAAGCCCACTAGTGTCGGAAATGGTAGAATTCAGCTATCTAGTTGTAAGAATAAATCACAAGAAGTTTGTTAACTAAGAGAATTAAGTCGTTTCTGGGAAATTCCACAAGTCTATTTGTTAAAAGAATGCCAGAAAACTTTAAGAGACCTTGTAAAAGTTGCATGGGGGCAAAAGAGGTTTTCCTAGTTTTCTTATTTATTATTGCCCGGGATCAGAGGACTGGGACCCAATGACTCTATGGGTGGTAAGAGAGGTACGACTCATTATGCACATCTGTGATGTTTATGGTGGTTGGTGGGCTTGATTTTGGCTGAGATCTTCCTGCTGTCTTGATACTATCTGAAAAGAAGAGGGCTGCGGTGTGCTCTTTGATGTACAGGATTGGTGAATGGAAACAGGGGACTTGTGGATTCGCCTGTAGCTTTTATGAGTCACTTAAAGTCATTTGTCACCAGAGGTTAAAATCAGAAAAATGATAGCCAGAATAACTAAGCTGCTTTCCTACATGTGTAAAAGCCTTGCTTCTTTCCTTTGTGATTGTTGAATAGTGCCAGAGGAATTAAACTGCTGTTCATCCCCCAGGCTGTCTCCTTTTCTTTCTTTAAAAGTTGGTGCTTTCCAGGATTCCAGGTCTCCCTCTAGAGAGACCATCAACATAATAGAAAAGTAAAGAGAATCTCTGCAATATGGGCACACCAAACCACTGTACTTGGTAAGTTGGAGGGATCATCACCTCCCATTTGAACCTGGACTGTTTTGGGGGGAGAGACAGCTGGAACCACTAGTGGAACCTTGCAATATTCAGCCCCGCAGGAGGACAGGGAACTCAGTTTGGGCCTTGCAGCCAGAGGTCTGTCTGAATCTCGTGGCTCTGTGGCTGGCTTACTGAAACTCATTGACTTATAACTGACAGTACCAAAAACAAAAATGAGAAGACATTTAAGCAAGTCATGAAATCAGACCTTTACCCCACAAAAGGCAATTTCTGGGGAAAATGAGGATGAAAAGTCTGATAATCAACCACTTGAACACCCTGAACTGATAGCACAGAAAGTATCAAAACAGATGAATGAGGCTCTAGAAAAATTCAAAGCAGAAATAATCTCCCAGATAATGACAGAGATGCTGAGAAGAGCAAAAGACATAATTAGAGGCTCTAGAACAGAAACAGACAAAAAAATAGATGAATTAGAAATATGATCACCCAATATAAGATTTGGAATCCATGAAACAGATTCAAACAGATATTCAGGAGATTGAAAAATCCATTGAAAGATTTTGTAGCTGATTTCAGATTGAACTTTCAGAAATGTGCTGAATTTAATGAGCCTGATTCAGAAGTAGCCAATGCTGGTATAAAACTTGAAATCTATTTTGAAGAACTTCTACAGAATCTTTATTCAGAAAAAAGATTTTCCAAAGTAGAATTCAAGAATGAATCAGAAGATAATAAATTTAGTGATGATTCAGATGATGGCTTCATGCAGCCCCGGAAGAAGTGCCTCAAAAGCATCAAGGAGTGCCAATTGCTTAAATAAAGCAGCACCACTGGCATATGTCTGTTGGAGTTTCTTGTTTGTCAGTAATTTAACATCATTTTAAAGAAGAATTTGTGAGCTGTTAAAAAAAAAACTCCATTGAAAGCATGCATAGCAGATTAAGGGAATCTGAAGATAGAATATCAAGAATATCAGATATACAAGACAGGATTGTGGTGAAGGACCATGAAAACAGAGATTTCTTAAAAATAGTAAGGGACCAGGAGAAATCAATCAAGCAGCTGCCGGATGATGCAGAGAAAAATAACATAAGACTGAGAGGAATTCACAAAAAAATAGGAGAAAATATAATCATCATAAAAGAACTGTTCACAGAAGTAATTGTAGAAAACTTCCCAGACAGAGGTAGAGAATTGGACATACAGGTAAGTGAGGTATATAGAACTCCAACTAGACATGATCAAAAAAAATCTACACCTAGACACATAATAATGAAGATCCCAGAAGCCCAACAGAAGAATAAAATTCTACAGGCAGTTAGAGAAAAGAAACAAATCACCTATAAAGGAAAGCGCATCAGAATTATGGCAGATTTTTCAGCACAAACCCTTAAGTCAAGGAGAGCCTGGAGTCAAATATTTCAAGCCCTAAAAGAAAATAACTTCCAACCTAGATTGTTGTATCCTGCAAAATTATCTTTCAAAATCGATGGGGAAATTAGATACTTCCACGACAAAGAACACCTGAGAAATTTCATGAATACCAAACTAGCACTCCAAAAATCCTAAGCAATATCCTAGAAAAAGACAGTGCAGAGTACATCTCCATGAGATCCAACAAAGGGAAGCAACCAGGCAAGGTAAGAAACTAAAGGGGAAAACAAAACAAAAGAAAACAAGAAATAAAAGAGACACCAATAGTAAAACATCATGACAAGGATGAGTCAATATCTATCAATTATAACTATCAATGTTAATTGTCTCTATTCACCAATCAAAAAAATAGGCTGATACAATGGATTAAGAAGCAATATCCAACAATATGCTGTATACAAGAAACACACCTAACTCAAAAAGAAATTCATAGACTGAAAGTAAAAGGATGGAAAACCATTCTCCATGCCACATGAACCCAGAAAAAAGCAGGGGTAGCAATTTTATTTGCAGACAAAGTAGATTTCAAACCAAAACTAATTAAGAGAGACAAGGATGTTCTTTACATCCTTGTGAAGGGAAGAGTCCAAGAGGAAGAGATGAAAAATACAAATATATATGCACCATATATGAATGCACACAACTATACAAAACAAATATTAATGAACATGAAAAACCAAATAAACTCTAATACAATTGTAGTGGGGGATCTCAATACCCCATTATTACAATTAGACAGACCATCTAGACAAAAAATTAACAAAGAAATTCTAGAGCTGAACCAAGCTATTGAACAAATGGATTTAATAGATATTTACAGAGTGTTCCACCCCACAAAATCAGAGTACACATACTTTTTGGTTGCACATGGGTCATTCTCCAAAATAGACTACATGCTAGGTCATAGGATATGTCTAAATAAATGTAAAAGAACTGAAGTTACCCCCTTTATATTATCAGACCATAGTGCAATAAAATTGGAGACCAATGACATAACAAACTGCAAAACTCCCACAAACACATGGAAATTGAATAACACCCTCCTGAACAACCAATGGGTCACAGAGGAAATTAAAGGAGAAATTAGACAGTTTCTACAAGTAAATGATAATGCCAGTACAACAAACAGGAATCTATGGAACACAATGAAAGCAATTCTACATGGGAAATTCATAGCAGTCAATACCCATATTAGGAAAACAGAGAGAACTCACATAAATAACCTAATTCAGAACCTCATGCTCCTAGAAAAAGAAGAGCATAACAAGCCCAAAGCTCATACAAGAGAGAAAATTATAAATATCAGAGCAGAAATCAAGGCAGTGGAGATGATACAAACAATTAATGAATCAGAGTTGGTTTTTTGAAAGAATAAATAAAATCGATAAACCCTTAGATGACCTTATCAAAAAAAGGAAAGAAAATGCTCAAATCCATGCAATCAGGAATGAAAAAGTGAAGCCACAACAGATCTAGCAGAAATCCAAAGCATCATCAATACCTACTTTACTCCAATAAAATGGAAAAAAACAGAAGAAATGGACAGATTCCTAGATACATATGAATTGCCAAAGTTAAATGAGGAAGATATAGAAATTCTAAACACCCCAATTACAATGAGTGAAATTGAAAATGTAATAAAAAAATTACCAACAAAGAGCAGCCCAAGTCCTGATGGCTTCACTGCTGAATTCTACAAGACATTTAAAGAAGAACTGTTGCCATTACTCTTTAAACTCATCAAGGAAATTGAAAGGGAAGCAATATTTCCAAATGCATTCCTGGAAACAAGTATTACTTTGATTCCAAAACCAGGGAAAGACACAACCAAAGAAGAGAACTACAGGCCAATGTCCTTAATAAATACTGATGTAAAACTCCTCAACAAGATACTGGCAAACATAATACAGAGGGTCATCAAGAAGATCATACACCCTGACCAAGTCAGATTTATCCCAGGGAAGCAAGGATGCTTCAACATTCATAAATCAATAAATATAATGCACTATATTAACAGAGTCAAAGACAAAACATATGATCATGTCAATACATGCAGAAAAGGCATTCCACAAAATCCAACACCCATTCATGATAAAAATCTTACAGAAAATTGGAATACAAGGTCTTTATGTCAACTTGATTAAGGCTATCTATGAAAAACCAACAGCCAACATCATACTAAATGGTCAAAAACTGAGAACTTTCACAATAAAATCAGGAACAAGACAAGGATCCCCAATATCATCACTCCTGTTTAACATTGTTCTGGAAACATTAGCCACAGCAATTAGAAAAGAGAAAGAAATAAAAGGAATAAAAATAGGAAAGGAAGAAGTTAAACTGTCATTATTTGCTGATGATATGATACTTTACATAGAAGACCCAAAATACTCTGTCAAAAGACTTCTACACTTAATTGACAGATTCAATAGAGTAGCTGGATACAAGGTTAACACTCAAAAAACAATAGCCTTTTTATATACAAATAATAGACTCACTGAGAGAGAAATTAGGGAAATAATTCCCTTTACAATAGCATCCCCCAAAAATGAAATATCTAGGAGTTAATCTAACAAAGGAAGCAAAAGACTTCTACACTGAAAACTATAGCACTTTGAAAAAAAGGTGATTGAGGAGGATATAAGAAAATGGAGAGACATCCCTTGTTGCTAGATAGGAAGAGCCAATATAGTGAAAATAGCCATACCTCCAAAACTATTATATAGGTTTAATGCAATGCCGATTGAAATTCCAAGAATATATTTCCCAGAACTAGAGAAAAGAATCCAAAAATTAATTTGGAACCAGAAGAGACCTAGAATAGCAAAAGAAATTTTAGGCAACAGAGATATGGCTGCGGGTATTCCAATCCCTAACTTGAAACTATACTACAAAGCTACTGTGATAAAAAACAGCATGGTACTGGCAAAGAAACAGACCCAAGGATCAGTGGAATAAATTAGAAGATGCAGAAACAACTACAGATATGCTCACCCACCTCATCTTTGACAAAGGAGCCAATCATCCTCATTGGAGGAAAGATATCCTACTTAATAAGTGGTGCTGGAAAAACTAGATTTCAACCTGTCAAAGATTAAAACTAGAACAATACCCATCACCATGCACTAAATTAAGATCAAAGTGGATTAAAGATTTAAATATTAAGACAGAAACACTAAATTTGCTGGAAGATAAGTTAGGAAGGACTCTTGAAGACATTGGTATAGGAAAAGATTTTACGAACATAACCTCAGTGCCAAGGAAACTTGCACAAAAAATCAACAACTGGGACCTTATCTTATTAAAAAGCTTCTGCATTGCAAGAGAAACCACCAACAGAGCTAAGAGACAACCTGCAATGTGGGAAAAAGTTTTCAGCAAATGTGCCTCAGACAAAGGAGTTATATCTAGAATATATAAAGAACTGAAAAAAATCAGACCCCCAAATTAAAAGACCAATTCAAAAATGGACATCTGAAATGAACGGACATTTCTCATACAAAGAAGTAAAATTGGCAAATAAATATATGAAAAAATGTTCAACATCACTGGTCAGTCATTTGAGAGATGCAGATGAAAACTCCACTGAGATTTCACCTCACAGGAGAAAGAATGGCTGTTATCAAGAAATCAACCAATAACAAATGTTGGCAGGGGTGTGGGGAGAAAGGAACCATTCTCCATTCCTAGTGGGAATGCAGACTGGTGCAACCACCCTGGAAGTCAGTATGGAGATACCTCAAAGAATTAGGGTTAGAGGTCCTATTTGACCCAGCTATCCATCTGCTGGGTGTCTTCCCAAAAGAATTAAAAGAATCATACCACAGCAATATATGTCCATCCATGTTTATAGTGGCACAGTTTGTAATAGCAAAAGCTTGGAAATACCCCAAGTGCCCATTAACTGGAAACTGGATAAAGATGTAGGTTGTTTTTTTTAAAATAGAGTACTACTGAGCCATAAAGAATGGGAAACTAGAAACATCCATAGCTAAATGGATGCATATTGAGGCCATACTCTTAAGTGAAATAAATAGGACACACATGTGTAAATACCGAATAGTTTCTTTAGTATGAGAAACTGAAAGTGTAATTCAGGATATACATGGATGAAATCGCCTAATAACAGATTTCTCAGATTATGTTTCCATCATGTGTCATATGACTGTATTGAAATTTAAATTAGGGAGAAGCTTGGCTTATGTGGAGTCTGCTAGGTAACTGGAGTATTTTTTCCAGAGCACTATTTGTTCAATGTTGGTTTTGGGGATCTTTCTGAAACAAATCTCATTCTCTGGTGTCTTCTTGGTTCTTGAGATCCTTTATTCAGTTATAAGGAAAAATGTTTAAGTGCTTTTCAGGTTTTTTTTTTTTTTATTGAGTTCTACTATATTTGAATATTATTGTAGTTTTTTCCCCTTGAATTGTTCTTCTTTGAATGGTTTTAATTTTTGTATGTGCGTGTGTTTGATAATAAAGTTATTTTTTAAAAAATTTAAGTACAAAGGCCATGAAATAAAACAAATATGGAAAGGGTACAAAAATGGAGAAATGGCTTCTAGATTTATTATTTAAAAACTGTAATCTTGGAAATGTAATATCAACATAAGAATCTATAGACAATTGCAATACAGTGGAATAAGTCCAGTAATAGTCACAATCTTATACTGGTATACAACTTTTCACTAAGAACACCAAAGTAATACAAACCATGCTGACTGAAGGAGATGCTTATGGTAGGAATGTGATGGTTAAGCTTGATTGCTGTTCCTTGGGTCATGGAGGTGAGACTTTTGGTACTATATCTGGCTCTTACATCTTCCTCTCTGACATTTTGCCCCTCTTCCGGGGCCAGGAAATCACAAACTAAGCACTTTGCTTAGCCATGTACTTCTACTCTGACTTCCTGCCTGGGAGCCAGCCAACTCTGGGCTTCCAACCTCTGAAACCATGAGCCAAATTAAGCATCTCTCCTTCTAAATTGTAGGGATTAGGTATTGTGTTCCAACAACAAAAAGCTGACTAATACAGACCTCAATACTAACCTCACACCATAGACTAACATGATTTCAAATGGAAAATAAACTTCAACATAAAAATGAAAATCATAAAACTTTTAAATAAAACAAAGAAGAACATATCCATGGATTGTGGATAAAGAAAAATGAAATTAAATTTAAAGAGGATAAATGAACATTCATCATAAAAATTGTACTCATTAAAAATAACATTAAGTATAAATAGATAAATTATACATTGTGAAAAATAGTCATAATCTATATATTTGCTAAGAGATAAAAGGCTTGATGTCCCAACTTTATAAAGAACTTCATAGCAATAATGCAAAGATAATTGAATGAAAAAACAATAAAAGATTTGTACAGACACATCAAAAAATCATATTCAAACTCTCCCGGTGCCATCCCAGTCTCCTAGGGCAGAGAAGCTCAGCAGGTCCCAGCACCCAGAAGGAAGCTCCCCCACCTCCATCCCAGGCTCCTAGGGCAGAGAAGCTGAGCCAGTCCCAGAACCCACCTGGAAGGAAGCTCCCCACCTCCATCCCAAGCTCCTAGGGCAGGGAAGGTGAGCCACGTGGGTGCCAGAAGCACCCCCGCCCCTGTGGAAGAGAGAAGACACATAAACAAGCCTCAAAAATAGACTTCTGGATCACCTACAGCAACCCCAAAGGGAAATGAGATGGAACAATCTGATACTCAACCACCTGGACTCTCTGAACTGGCAACAAAAGAGGATCTGGGAAAAATGAAATCAGAAATAATTACTCAGATAACAGCAAAGATTTTGCTCACAGTGGAAGACATGATTAATAAATCTAGAGAGGACACAGATTAAAAAATAGAGGATCTGAGGAACATGATGGAATCCCAACATAGGAAACAAATGGAATCCATAAAACAGATACAAACAGATTTCCAAGAGATTAAAAACTCCATCGAAAGTCTGAGCAGCAGAATGAACCAATGTGAGGATAGAATTTCACATATAGAAGATAAGATTGCAATTAGTGACTAGGAAAAGAAAAATTGCTTCAAAATTGTAAGGGAACACGAGAAATCAATCTAGCAGCTGCTAGACAATACAAGGAAGAATAACATAAAACTGATTGGAGTCAATGAAGAAATAGGAGAGAGTGCAGATGACATAAAAAAATCTTCACAGAAGTGATGGCAGAAAACTTCCCAAGGAGGGGAAAAGAACTTGACATACAGGTAAGTGAGGCATATAGGACGCCCGCTAGCCTTAATCAAAAGAAATCTACACATAGGCATATAATAGTTAGGATTCCAGAAATCCAACAGAAGAACAAAATTCTACAAGCAGTGAGAGAAAAGAAACAAATCACATACAAAGGAAAGCCCATCAGAATCACAGCAGACTTCTCAATGCAAACCCTCAAGACAAGAAGAGCTTGAAGTGATGTATTTCAAGCCCTAAAGGAAAACAGCCTAAAACTCAGATTGATGTACACTGAAAAACTATCTTTCAAAATTGATGGAGAAATAAGATAATTTCATGATAAAGAGGACCTCAGGAACTTCATGAACACCAATCTAGCACTCCAAAAAATTTTAGACAATACCCTAGGAAAAGACAATGAGGATCACAGCCCCAGGAAACCCAAGAGAATGAATCCATTGGGCGTGACAAATTAAATGCAAAGGGGGAGAATGCAACAAAAGGAAAGTCATGACAAGGCTTTTAAAACTTCTGACTTCATCTCCCTAATGAGTGTATAATTCAATCTTATTATTGTACTGATTAATATTTTTCTGATTCTAGAGTTGCACACCATTCCTTGTGCTATACTGGCTATTTATCATCTTCTTATGTTAACATTTTAATTGGGTTGTCTATTAATGAGCTCTAAGAATTCTTTATATATTCTGGTCATAGGTTATATGCATTGTAAATGTGGTCTCTTTAAGGACTACTTTTCATTTTAATGATGTCATTTAAAGTTCTAAATTTTAATGGAATCTCATTTATCATTTTTTTTTCTTTTATACATCATATTTTTTGTATCCTAGGTAGTTCTTGCCTACCCTGAATTCATAAATATTTTCCCTTATAATTTCTTCTTAAAATTTTATACTTTTAGGCTTTCTTATTTAGCTTCATAGATCCCTTCAAGTTTTTTTCATGTATGGAACAAAGGATTGAGGTTAACTTTTTATATACGGATACCACATGTTCTAGTACCGTTTGCTGAAAACACTATCTCTTCCTCCGCTCTTGAATTGAGTTTATATTCTACAAAATGCTAATTTTAAATAATCTTTCAAAATTCAGTGGATCATATATGTGTGGTTCTATTTCTAGATTGCTGTTTTATTCCAATGATCTATATGTCTTTCCTTACACCAACACTGCCTTGATTACTGTAGCTTTAGAAGAAGTCTTAAAATTAGGTACTAAATGTCTTCCAACACTGTTTTTGTTTTTGTTTTTAACTTTTCTAGGTGCTTTGTACTCCTACATAACTTTTAAATTTCAATATCCAATTCTTCCTTTATAGCAAGTATACACAGACCTGAATTTTTATATATACCTTGTGTTTTTTAATCCTGCGAAATTCAAATACAAGTTCTAGGGGCTCCTAGAGATTTCTTAGTCTTTTCTCTGTAGATGATAAAGATTTTGCTTCTGCCCTGCCAATCCTATCCTAGTTGTGTCATTTTATTGCCAGACTATTTTGGTGGGGACTAGGTTTCAAAGTTTAATAGACTCATAAAGAGTAAGCATATCTGCCCTTGTTCCCCACCTTAAGGAGAAAGCATTGTATCTTCTCCATTCATATAAGGCATTCTCCCTGGAAGTATGGAGTATATGTCCTTAATCTGTTGAGAAGTTTCTGTTCTACTTCTAGTCTCCTGATAGCTTTTACCATGAACAGCTGTAGAATTTAGTCCAATACTTTTTCTCCAACTAGTGACAGGATCATATGGCTTTTTCCTTTCCTCTGTTAAAATGATGACTTTTGGGGGTGGATCTTCCAATGCTGAACCAACACTGTCATCCCTATAATAAAACCACTTTCTACATCCTGCCAGATCTGACTTCTAATACTTTGTTTTGTTAAACAAATTTCTATCTATGTTCATACTTTTTTCTTCTATTATCTTTATCCAGTTTTAGGATTAGCATATGTTGAGTTCCTAAAATGAGGGGAGAAGTGTTCCTTCTTTTTTCTGCTTTAATTGTTTGATATATTTTATCAGTTAAAATGTTTATGAGCCTGCTGTTGTCATATAGGTTGGTTTTCGAGCTAGGAATATACTTTCTTTCATAGGTGCTATTCAAATTTTATATTTCCTCCAGAGTTTGTTTCATTAATTTGTCTTCCAAGTTACTTCTTAAAAGTTTTCAAGTTTATTTCAAAAAGATTTTTGTAATATGCTTTCTGTAACATTTAAAATTCTGTAAAATCTGTGGTAATGTCTTCTAGATCTTAATATTGTAATTTTAAAAATATATAACTGATATTGTGTAACAGGAAGATAAGGTCTGAAAGAGCAGGGGAATTGTGAGGGGTAGGGGAAGGGAAAAAAGGGAAACGAAAAAATATGAGAAGAGGAAAAAAATGGAAACAAGGTCTTTGCAAATAGGGAAGGGTGGAGGGTGGGAAGGTAGGGCAGGGGAAACAAATAAGAACCAAGAGACTCATGTAATGGTACAAGATCCCAATGATGAATGTAACTGTATTTTATACTTAAAATGTACCAATAAAGTTAATTGGGAAAAAATCATATTCAAATGATAAACAGAAAAACCTTAAACCATTAGTTATCAGAAAATTGTAAATTAAAATCATAATTATGTATCGGTGTGCACCCATGTAAGTGTCTAAAATTAAAGAAGAAAGACTACTATTAAAATTCAATAAAATTTGTTATTGCTAGAATTTTCATACATTGCTGGTAGAAATAGACAATCTTACAGACACTCTGGAACAATTCAGGTGATTTCTCAATATTAAGCTTACATCTCACTGTATAATAGCATTTCTACTCTGAGTTAGTCATTTAAGAGAAATGAAAGTTTTGATATCAAAACATTTTATAAAAATGTATAAAACAGATTTAGTCATATCAGCACTAGGTGAAAAACTGCCTAAATATCCATCAAGAAAAGTTTTTTAAAAATTACATTCATACAATGAGACATTGTCAGTAACTAAATACATTATTATCACATAAATATATGAATGAATCTCAAACCTTCATGGTTATTGAAAGCAGACTTATACAGAAAGTATATAAGGTCCTATTTAATTTACATGAAATTCTAGATCAACTTGAATCAAATCTATGGTGGATACAACTCTATCTCTCAGGGTTTAGGGCAAGAGTTGTAATAATTTTCTTGAATAATGGTAACACCCTACAATTTGATATAGATGTATAAAGTTTGGTAAATTTTGTCTAAAATTTTCAGTTTTATAAATTTTCCACAAAATACTATTCATAAATACCTCACATTATCTAATAATGTGGGTATTAAATTATTTAGTATTAAAATATTTAAAATTTACAATGAAGTGCATCCCCCAAAAGATATAAAAGAGATGGTTTGATGGGTAAATAAAGCAATGCATGAATATATATGTATGTGTTAGTAGAAATATAGTACAATTATAATTGTAGAATCTGTTAGGTGAATGTATATATATTCACTAGAAATTTAATTTTTTACATTTGAAAAATCTAAAATAAAATTAAATCTCTATGTTTTTATGACACAATATGCTTTGGAAAAATCTCAGCAAGAATAACTTATCACACATTGTTCATTGATACTAGATTTTTCAGAAAGACATGTCTCTTCTTCAGGGGAAAAATTAAAATTTTGGACTAATTCTTACTTTCTATTTCTACAGAAACCCAACTTTGCTGGAGTTTGCACATAAACCTAACATAACATCTTTGTGTTCCATTTGGGAGGAAAAAACCTACTGTGATTTCCAAGCCATGAAACCAAACCCATCAAGTATCCTAATTATCAAGTATAAATCTAGCTTTGCATAATGCCATTTGAATGCAACTTTTTTAACATACAGAAATAAAGGCAAAAAAAGAAATGACAATTCAGAGTCATTAAAATCATTTTAGGTCTTATTAACTTGAGGTATTGTTTGGGTAGAGACCCCCATTTATCCCCTTTTTTCTTCCCCACTGTGGTTTCTAATGAACAATTAGCAAGGGTTTCCTATGTCATATATAGAAACCAAAGATATAGTTTTATTCCCTTGTGTTTTAAACAGCACAATAAAGCTTAGAGAAGGAAAATGATGCACCAAGTTCACAGAATATAATTCTCTAATTGCCAATTGAACTTCCTATTAAAATAATAATTCAGAGTAATATGGTAACATAAAAACAGTTGCTTCTGTGATTTAATTTTCACTTCTTTCCTGCAATTATTGACAGACTAGAAAATGTACATTAGCTTTTCTTCTTTTATTTACCAAATAACTCATTAATTTGGAATAAATTAAAGTAGAATGAATTAAAAGAAATACAGAGAAAAAGGTCTCTTTTCCCTGTGTTGTACCTATGGAACACAGTTCCTGATTAATTTGTTCAAATGACTTGCCAATTCATCAGTGTGGCTTTTAATGATAATATTTTCAAATATATTATTTCTTAATGCCAATTCAATCTTATGCATATTATTCAAATAAAGCTTGTTACTGTAAAAAGACAATGACCTGTATACACTTGGTTCTTATTTGCTAAAACTGAATGACTTATAAGATAAAATAACACCTCTCCTTCAATAAGTTACATTTTAAGCATTATCAGCCTCCTAATATGCCTACATATGCAATTTCAGGCATCAAATGAAAATACAGGAATGTGTTATTATCAGAACATGAGTCCACACTGCCCAGATAACAACCCATACTTAAGCCACCAGGCTACTCTTATTTGTCTTTCTGTGTTGTGAACAAGGCTGGTCAATTATAGGTGGTAAACCAAGTTTTTGGTTCTTTCATTCTTCTACTATAATTTTTTTAAGTTTAGAATTTGAAGGGAATGGACATAATGTGTGCAAATAAATCATTTCAGTCAGTCTTTAAATAAATTTTGTCCTTACAAAAATGCAAATCTTCTTTATATTATGTATACACCTTATTTTAAGAAATTGACAAAGATCATTACTTTAAAAACTAGAATAAGTGCTCCTTTGGCCTGAAGGGCTTGGTAAAACACAAATTATTGGGCCCCACCTCCAGAACTTCTTAAGTAATAGGTTTGAGAAAGGAATCTAAAACCTTGAATTTCTTTTTTTTTTTTTAGCTTATTTTATTATTTTATTTGTACATATTTGCCATACATAATGATTACATTCACTTTAGGGAATTTGTACTTGTATGTAATATATCTTAATTTCTTCCCATCTCCCTCCCCTCCCTTTAACCTTTTTCTGGTCCTCACTTACGCAAGTTTTGTTTCTATTTTTTCCTTCCATTCTTGTTTTTAATTCATGTTTCCCCTTGTTTCTTTTCTTCTTCCTTCTTCCATTGTACCCCTTCTTATTTAAGAAACCAATAAGAAAATGAAAGTCAACTCACAGGGAAGAAAACATTCACCAGCTATTTATCAGACAAAGTACTAATATCTAGAATAAATAAAGAACTAAAGAAATCAGGGCCCAAAGTTTAAACACTTAATCCAAAAATGGGTATCAGGAATGAATACACATTTCTCAGATCAAGAAGTACAAGCAGTAAATAAATATACGAAAAAATGATCAACAAAAGCAGTCATTCGAGAAATACAAATTAAAACGACACTGAGATTTTATCTCACTACAGAAAGAATGGCTACTATCAAGAAATCAGCCAATTACAGATGCTGGCGAGGCTGTGCCAAAAAGGAACTTCTCCATTGTTGGTGGAAGTGTTTATTGGTACCACCACTATGGAAATAAATATGGAAGTTCCTCAAGAAACTAAGGATCCATTTGATTCAAATAGTCCCTTTGTAGGTATCTTCCTGAAAGAATCAAAAGCATCATATCAAAATGATAGATGCATACTGATTATACCAGCACAATTTATAATATTAAATCTTGGAAACAGCCCATAGGACCATCAATGAATGAAGAAATAAAGAAAAAATGGTTTTTATAAACTCTTCTAACAAGTTCCTCAGGGAATGGTCACCTTTTGAGAGATATTGCTTTACTGCAATCATACTGTATGGTATATATATAGTCAATACAATCCCTTAAAAAGAATTTAAAAATACTGCATTAATGAAGTTTTAGATTATACAATATTCCTTCTTCTCTAGTTTCCTTTATATTCAAGTCACACAAATACAGAGGACCATTGGAGCATAATGTATACAGTATGCATTTATAAAGATTCAATTTGATATTTGAATCCACAAACATTTATTTGGTTAATGCTGTGATTGTTATGGCATGTATCTACATATTCCCCCCCACCTACTCATGGGTGGGGATTGATTGTCTTGCTGGAGCTTGCTGGAACTAGGGCATCTGATACTGGATTAAGGGTGTGTGGTACTAAATTAGTCCACTGATTGCCTTAGCATAGTTCTGAGTGTGAGTGGCACCACCTCAAAGGGTTATAGCCTAGATGAGATAAAAGGGAAAGGGAAGTTCACTGTTGTTTCTTCCTACTTCCTGCCTGAAACTTCATGAACTGTTGTTCCTCTGCGATGCCTCTCTACCATTCCACCTGCCTTAGAGCAAGCCAACTAAGGGCTGAAACCTCTACAAACTGTAAGGTGAGATAAAATTTTCCTCCTTTAACTTTGAGTGTTGGGTGTTTTATCTCAGAAATGAGAAAAGTAACTAACATAATGATGCAATGATATTCATCAGCAACTTTTTTCTAATTTTTAAATCATAATTTTTACAAAGCATAAGCTATTTTTCTTGCCCTCGATCCTTTTACTTCCTTCCTTTCCCTTTCCTTCATTGCCCCTTCCTTCCTTCCTTCCTTCCTTCCTTCCTTCCTTCTTTCCTTCCTTCTTGCTTTCCTTCTTTCTCTCCCTTAATATAATTAAATACATATTTTTCATGGTCAGACCAAAGTTAAATCCCATCTTCAGCAATAGAGCACAGTAATATAGATTCTGGAGGCTGGGAGTTGAATACTATTTCAACGGCCATCCATAACATCACTGGTGGAATTTAAACCATCAACAATGCCAATAAGTAAACATTGCAAAACTGTTTTGTGCATATGGAAACATGCAACATCCTAGTCTCCCTATATTCATGTAAATACTATACACTTGGTTTTGATAAAAGTGTAATCTTATACAAAGCCTTCCACATCAATTCACTCCACTTGTGACTTGAAGTAAGAGAGCAAAGAACTGCGAGGAGAGATTACCAACCTCTTTCTTGATGCATTTATCTATATGTTTCTTCCTTTGACACTCTCAGAAGAGAGCCTGTTGAGGTTATTCAAGGAGTGTAATTTTCATTTCTCACCTTGTGGCTAAAAATTCACAAGAAATAATTTATACCTTTAAGTCTATTTCTTTTTTCATAAAGGGCTCGCATGCAAAGCAAGTAAATATCATCTTTGCAATAAGGGATCTCTCTGATTGACCCTGAATATCAATTTTATCATCTGTAAAATGGGTGGAGAACAGATTAAATAATATGTATATCTCTTACACAAAATATGTTTTAATGCCTTCATGTTTAAAGCATGCTGATAGTAAATAAGATATGAGAAATCAATTTAGTACATCTCACAAGAACATCATTGAACACATCTGCATATAGTTCTTGCAGTTACAAAGCACCATCTGGCTCACTTGTGTAAGTGTTTGGTCAGCACCTTTTCTTCATGATGGCTGTGTACAAATAAAGGCGTGTGGTTTTTTTCTTACTCAAATGTAATTTACATATACATTTTCCTCTAGATATTCCCAGAAAAACTTGTTATTGCTCCTAAAAAATATAATAAAAATGCTTGAAATTGTTGAGGATGTAACTTTTCTATTCTGATACATTATATTCTCATCTTTTGGCCAGAATTCTGCATAATTTATCCTCCTCTGTCCAGTTCATTGGTGGATACACTGATTTTAATTTGGCTATTTCCAACTGGCAATCCATATTTTTAAAAAATTACACATATTGAAATCGAAATTGTCTACATAACATGTGAAAACAATTGATGAATATAACTACGGTAACTTAGAGAGGTTTTTTTTTTTATAGATGTTCCTGGTATTTATTGGAATATAGCCATAGAAGCCACTGATTCCTGCGCATTGTGCCACTGATGTGTTTTACTTATTATTTTCTGCTCTTTGAAAATAAGAAGAGTTGCATTTTTCATCTTCCAACTTCACAAATCCCTGATGAGGTCAGTGCTTTCTAAAGTAGAAGCAATTTTAACCACTCTAAATGAACAATTAGCATAAATTCATATTTTTTGCATAGGACGAGTTCTCCATTTAGAGCACCATAGTTTATTTTAACATCTTCCGTGCACTTCAATAGCTTGAAGAATTTTGCATGCTATTATCCCCAAATGATTTTTGGCTTTTAAATTGCTGATCTTAATAAGATGGGCTTTCTTCATCTCCAGTATTATCATATCATACCTAATGAAATCAGATTGAACCAATCAAATTCCTGGATGACTGACCTTTATTAACTAGTAATTCAGAAACATGATTTCAGAAAGCTCTGTCTTACAATGAAAAAAATTACAAAAGCAAGGTTATTTCTCATTGGCAAGGAAGAAAAATGTTCCCTCGGGGCCAGTCACAATTAAGCTTGCAAATATAATAGAGTGATAGAGAAACAATGTGTATTGTTCCAGAAGATGACATTAATTCATCCACTTTAATTAAGTAGCTTCATGTCTGTTGTGTCAACTTTATCCATGGACAAGGCCATTGTATGTTTGAAAAATGTTGTGTAGTTTTTTTTATTGACTTTATTAAGTCTTTTGCAAGAAAATGCATTTTCCTTTATAGATGCTTCTTTCATGAATCAAGAACTACGTAATCATTCTTTGATCAAGCATTTTGAAATTTATTATGTGCAACACACTGTGGATATATGGAGAATATATTCAAAACTTTTTACTAGTCACTTTCTCTTTAAGAGAAACTGATCTATGTGATTATATATATATGTCATATATATATGTCATATATATATGTCATATATATGTCATATATATATACTCTTAAGAATACATAGTACAGGACAGAAATAAATTTTCATTTTGTACTTTAAATGCTAAGCAAGAAGCAATCACTCTTCACAATGGGGGAGAATTCCCAATCTTGATGTGATGACAGCTTCTCTCTGTCTGGGTCTCTATGACTCCGTTCCCCTCCCCACTGCCATTCTGTTGTGGTAGTATGCAAAAACAAAACTTTTCTAGTACTAGACAGTTGAATCCTTGCACAGTTTTGTTTAGTTTGGCTTAGTGATCTTTCTTTAGGGATAAAGATGAAACTAAAAATAATAAATATGTGGAAATTGTGAATGATTTGTGACTTTCAAGTTATAGCCTTAGGTGTTTATCAAACTTAGTAAATGGAATACGACACTTTTCTTCCCTCAAAGCTCAATCTTTATAGAGGGCAAGATGTCATTATGAGTAAATAAATTATATTAGCATTCTAGCAAGAATTTGATATTTCACTAAGAATGGATAATTGAGTGAAAATTCATGAAAGATCATTTAAGGTGTGGCAGTGGGTTCTGCTTCCAGGAAAATATAGTCAACACATATTTCCATATTTTAAAAGTATAAATGGTTATGGCATTTAAGACAAACATAAGACAAGGGAAAAGGAGAAAGCACAGTAGCTACAGATTTTAAAAATTAAAGAGAAGTACAGTGACAAGTATCTTTAGATTTCTTTTGGTCTCATATATTTTCAGACTTATAGAGGACAGAGACAACAAGGTAGAAATGCCAATAGGCACAGACAACAAGAGCTACATTAAAAATTGCTCTTCTTGCTAACAGACCAGAAAAAGAGTAGAATTGCTCTACTTCAGCCAAACACCACAGGAAAAGCTGTAGCCTCACCCTATTCAGACCACAAACAACCCAGGTAGATAAGACTTTCACTCTTATCAGATTGTACCAATGTGGCCACATCCTACTATCAGGGTGGTATTCAAAGAGCTATGTAAGCATAAGAGACTTTCTGACCACTTACTATTAATGAAGCATACAGTCATCACTACGAAGAAGAAGCTTAGCACTGAGTGAATTTGAGCTTCTTTGAAACTAGGTAGAGACAAAAGTTTCAGTTGTGTACATGGCTTTTTGGACACTACTTCCAGGAACTGGATTAGGGTCCCCTGTCAGGCTGTCAAGGATGGAAGTCTGGGTTCCCTGAAACTTTCATTACTTCCCAGTACTAACCAGGCAGCTCCCCTGACCTTGGCCCAGCTACTGCTGTCAGTGGAGGTCACTAGGGAAAAAAATAAATGAATAACTTTTTATTCCTTCCAACCAAGAAGGTATCAGTGGGAAGCAAGAATTATCACCATTAAGAATGAGGAATGCCCTCCACAGGTATCAGTGGAGTCTGGAAAACTTGAAATTCCTAACTTGTCTGATTATAATGAAGAGGGGACAATCACTCTTCTTCCACCAGAATGGTGTTTCCAGAAGCCAGTTAAAACTAAGCATTTAAGGGAGATTCAGATTTTTACAATACTCTAAATGTAACACTTTCCATAAAACACGTTCTTAGTTAAATACCAAAAATTTGAAAGACTGCATTGATTAAGAAAATCAACAGATGCCAGCATGAATATGCTAGGAATGTCAGAATTATGTGACAAAGATAATAATGTAATCATGATTAAAATGCTTCAAAAAGCAATTATAAAAGTTCTTGAAATAAATGAAAAAATAGATAATTGTATCAAAGAAGTAGAAAATGTTAAAGAAATAGAAGTTATAAAGAAGTAAATAAAAGTTTTAGAACTACTTAATATCCAATATTTTTAAATAGTGGATGGGCTAATCATAAGAATTAAGGAGATGAGCGATAGAATTAATGAATTGGAAGATAGATTTAAAAATTAACCTATCTGAACAACACAAGGAGAAAACATTTAAAAAAATAGTGCACTAGAGCACACCAAATTTTTATTGTGAATCAAGATGTAGTGAAGTCATATTTTGGGAATTAATAAAAAAGCCTTGAGGGAGGAAAGAGAAAGAAAAGAATAACTTTAAAATCAGAGAGATAGAGAAATAATGGATTTTCTGTAGAATAAGAACAAAAATAGCAGAGGATTTACCAACAGAATCCATCGTGGTTTCCACTGAAACAGGAGAAAAATCGCGGTACATTTTTCAAATGCTAAAAGAATAGTCCAGTATTTTACATTCAATGAAAATATCTTTCTGAGATGAAAAAAGAAAACCAGCCATTTTCTGAGGAAAGAGGACCATGAGAATTTATTGCCACCAGCTCAAAAAGAATAGCTGAGGAATGTTCTCCAATAGAAGAATATGATAAAAGAAGGAATTTTGAACATTGAGAAGGAAAATAAAGATGTGCAAAAATAGGGACAATGCCATAGTTTTTTTCACTTTAATAAACTTTCTAAATTATGTACAATAACTGAGCCAAAATATCATAACACTGTTGAGGTGGTTTTAAATGTATAAACAGAAAATACTTAAGGCAGTAATGTTATAAATGATGGAAAATAAATGCATGTAAATGTTGGTAAATTTCTACACTTCATTTAAAATGATAAGATGATAACCAATAGATTGTAATATGCTATGTACTAATAATGCAGTATCTAGAACACCCAGTAAAGAACCCATAGAAAATTTATAATGAAAACCATTACAGATAAAATTTAAATTCTAAAACCATTTTAAATCGACATATAACATAGTAGAATAAGGAAAATAGATCAATTAAAAAGAAAACACAAAAATTAAAGACTTCAGTTCTGAGGTAAGTATAACTTTATTGACTACAAATCATGTAAGTACAACAACTAAAAGATACTGGAAAGGTAAATTTTAGAAGTAATGTAATCATATGAATTTATTAAGATTCACTTTATACTCATATACATATAATATATATTATATATAAATATAGACAATTTGTATAAAAGATGGAAAAACGTATCATAAAAATTAAAAAATAAACATCCCTATGTGAATATCAGATAAAGCATACATTAGAGCAAAACTAATTACCAAAGACATAGAGAAACATTATACACTGATAAGGCTTATTCCACCAAAAAAAGTATAGTGAAGTTTATTACTCAAATGAAAAAGTAAAATTTAGGACACAAAACCTAATATGGGTGAGGAATATAGATAAATCTACAATTATAGTTAGAGAGTTTGATCTTTCTATCAAAAATTGGATGAATACACAAAAAAATCAGCAAGAATAGGGAACTCAATGATACCATCAACTAACAGAACCTAATTGACATACATAGACCATATTGTCCAACCCCGGAAGAAAGCACATTCTTTCCTAGGAACCAGAATATACACCAATTTAGAAAATAACCTGAATTTTAACATAAACAAAAGTCATAGTGTTTGATGATTACAAAGCCAATTAATAGAAGATAATGGGCAAGTGGATAAACATTTCGAAGTGAACAGACATGCAATTAAAGGATTCATGGACATTCCTGTGAAATTTTAAAATTCATTGAACTGAATAAAAATGGAAATACATTTTGAAATTTGTGGGACACCTAAATCAGTGCTGAAAGGGAAAAGGTAGTGTTAAGTGCAGACAGTAGAATATAAAAAAAAATTAATAAAAATTGAAGCAGGGCTAGGGATGTAGCAAAGTAATACAACACCTGCCTGGAAAGCATGAGGTCCTGAATTCAATTCCTGGTACAAAAAAAAAAAATCTAAGCTTTTGCCTTTAGAATTTGTACGGGTGTAGCTCAGAGGTAGCAAGTGTAAGGCTCTAGGTTTGATCCAGAGCATATTAAAAAGAAAGACAGGGAGAGAGAGGGGTGAGAGTAGAGGAAGATGGATGGAGAAAGGAGAAAGAAAAAGAAGGAAGGAGGAGGAGGAAAAGAAGAGGGAGAAGATGAGGAAGAAAGAGAGGAAGAAGAGGAAGAAGAGGAGAGGAAAGGAGAGAAGAGAAAGAGAAGGAGAAACAGAAGGACAAGGGAGGGAGAAAACTTAGAACAAAAGAAGCCAAGCCAGATCAAACACAAGTGAAAATCAAAGAATAAGGGACAAAGAAAAAGATGAAATTAAAAGCAAAAATGTTATATAAAATCAATGATATGGGTTGATGCTTTAAAGACCAATATCATTAGTAAGATTTACAAGGTGAGGAGACACAACTTATGGTTACAGAATGTTGTAAGTCCAAAAGTGTTGCAAGTCCCTTGTGTTTGGCATCTGCCAAGAGATCATTTTGGTTACATGGAAGCATGGCAGGAGGTATGCATCATGGTAGGAATACATGCAAGAGGGAAAGATCACGTGACAAGATAGGAACCTGGAGACTGGGATGGGATCAGCCTTGTTCTTGTACAGCAACCCACTCTCTTAGGAAGCAATTCCTTCTGAGTATGACTTCTCATGGCAGTGCCCTCAGTGAGCAATTCACCATCCACTGGGCTCTATCTTTAAAGGTGCCGTGTCCTACACTGACATCATGGAAACATAGCTACTAACACATGAACCCTTAAGCTGCAAACTCCATTCAAATCATAGCACTATGTCTCATACCTGATACAAACATTAACAAGAATTATCATAGGCATAAATATATAACATAATAGTACAAAACATATAACAAGTCGAAGTGATCACATGTCTATCAGTGGGCAAATAGTTAAATTATGGATTATTTCATGAAACACTACTTGGTAATAAGAAGGAAAAATGTATCTATCTGTATATCTATCTATCTATCCATCCATCTAACTACATAAATCCCCTGAGAATTATGATGTCTTAAAAAAGAATAGCCAGGGCCGGGATTTAGCTGAGTGGCACTGTGCCTGCCTTGCAAGTGCAAGGTCCTGAGTTTGATCCCTGGTACTGCAAAAAGCAAAAAACAAAACAAAAAGCCAATCCCAAATGACACAATTAAACATACAGGAACCAGATAAGTGGTATGAAGTAATTGAAAGGGGCATGGTGCAGTTCAGAAATGGCTACAAGAAGAATCTGCAGTGTGCTCTTGGTGCTGGAAATGCTCTTTTTCCTGACTGTCCCATTAATATAATATGTGTCATCATAGATATCCTGGGGATAATACTATGCTATGCATTTCTAAGTTATTAGCATTTGATAAACCTGAACAGCATAACAAGATTTCTGTACCATGTTGTATTACTGCATGTGAATTTACAACTACCTCAAAAGAAGAAAGTCTAAAAGAAAAAACTGACTTATTAAAAATAAACCAAAATGGAACACATTAAACTTCCAGTCTCATCAGAAAGACATTATCTGAATGAAGAGGAAGAGTTTAAGTTGAGAAGTCCACTCCATGGCCAGTATGGCCTGATGAAAGGACATTTTAGTGAGAGAAAGGTGAGAATAAAGATCCCCACTTCTCACAGCAGGTAGAGGAAATTAGAAAAACACAGGCCAGCAAGCCTTTTGAAGTGAACCTGGAGTACTGGGACATGTGCAGAACAAATAAAATCTCAGTCCTGATACTTCTGTACACATACTTACTCCATGTTATGATTCTTAAAAGTGATATCCAGAAATATCCAAGATCATCTCAAATATGTTCTTAATAATGTATGGTTTTAGTTTCATGACTAAAAACTAACTCTTTTTTATCTTAAGAAGAGAACCATTAATATGAGAAACCATCATCATAATGGATAGTAGATAAGAAAACAAGTGGAAAAGACTTAAAATATCACCTGGGACACTATTCTAAATTGCTTTTCTTCTCTTATAACCTGCTTCCTTAGATCCTTTCTCTTGTCATAAATAGGGGCAATAAAAATTAGAACATATATCTCACATGGGCTTTGCACAATATTTTCTTGGTCTTATCTTTAGGTATTCATAGTGACAGGCCTATTCTTCAGAGACTGGTGCCAATCCAAGTAACAAGAGAGATTTATTTTTTGGGAGTAAGTGGGATTGAACTTGAGACCTTGCACTAGGAAGGCAGGCAGTGGCACCACTGAGTTAAATCCCCGGCCTACAAGAGAGATTTTAAAGAGAAGATAGATCAGCTGTTCAAACAGAGATTATGGAGAAGCAACTGAACTTTCAGCCTTAACTAAGGAAGGAAAATAAACTATCCTATCCATTCCCCACTCCAATGGAAATTCACAGAAATGCAGCAAATAGTAAATGCCAAAAATGGTCAAGAATATGAGAGGTAGAGACTCCAAGACACCAAAATGTCAAAGAAGATTAGTATTTAAGGTAAGAAACTTGAATAATTCAGATGTGAAAGATCGGGAGACAGAAAATGACCACTGTATGTACTGGAGAAAAAAAAAGAATAATGCTATCTCATCCAGAGGCAATTTAGTATTAAATTTTACAAGATTATATAAAAATCAATGAAATTTATAACTCCAAAGAAACAACTTAATGTCTATATATTTGCTATATAATTACTGATGACAATTATAATGATGATTATGATTCATATGATAATATGAGAGTGGTATTGTTAGTTCATTCTTAGAACTCATTAACTGATTTCATTTACATTGTTACTTAACATTGTTAACTGGAAGAGATATAGGTTACTAATTTTGAAGGGCAAAATCTGAGAATTGAGATTCTTCCTACATGAAAAGGACATTTTTCCATTTTATACATTTTTCCTTTACATGTATTTTTCTCCTTATAGTTTATATATTAATTTCATTCATTGATGGACTAACAAGTTTTACTTGACCAAGTAGCTATGAAGTAATTCTTCAAAGAATTCTGACATATCTTATAAGCAATGAGAATTAGAATTGTGTTCTAAACCCTTATTATCCCATTTTCACTTTGAGGAGTTATATTTGTAGTTGATAGAGCGGTTAGATATTTTCCAGAAAATTTAAAACATGTTATAAAACTTTAGGGTAAAAGATTCTTTAACAAATTAAGTCCAAGAAAAAAGTCAAATGGATTCACAGATATGTGAAACTCTGATGGGTTTGGCAAAAATGTTCCTTCTTACTACTTTTATATGTCTTATATCTTGATATAATTCATCAATTTATTCATTAACTGTTCAACCATTTACTATCTATCCTCCCTACAAGTAAGCATTTCTCTGGGCATTCAGGAGAAGCTACTTAAGGAAGCTAATATTTATTGATAGTGAAAAATCATTACCACACACCTAATGTCATGATAAATGCAATGAAAAAAAGGGAGGAAAAGGTTTAGGTGGGATGCTGAGGTTGATTTATGAGATATGTTTTCAATTGTCTCCCAAAGAACAGCTCCTTAGAGAATGTGATGTTTCACTGGATGTCTCATAGAATGGAGGGAGGGACTCATACAAAGGTATCTGGGGAAGGAAGTGTTCCAGACAGTGAGATCATAGAGAGAACAAAGTCCCTGGTGCATATGAATGCACAAGATTTTCAGAAGCAGAAATAAAATGGATATGGCTGGAGCTGAATAGAACAGGAGAGTTTCAGAGGACATGGGCAGGATGATGGGAACTCCCATCATGTGTCACAGGACATCAGATATACAGGTTCTAAGACAGGCATCCTTAGGCAGTTTCATCATGGGGACATTGCAGAGTGTTGCTATGTAAAATATACAGTGATGTTCCTCTTAATGGTCTTGCAGCAAACAATGGACTGTATTTATGATGGTGATCCCATATGGTTATAATGGAGCTGAAAAGTTTCTACCACTTAACCATGTGCCTGTGTTTTCAGTTGAACATTAGTATAAAAGAGTATTAAACATAATTATAAATGATATTATGAAAGAGTCAAAAACATTTTTAAAACTTAAAGGTAGGTAAAAGGATGCATCTTGAGACCACAAAGTTAAGTGAAGTAAATCAGACATATAAGTTTAAATATCACACACTTTCTCTTATATGAGGACTCTAATGTATAAATAAGGTGCAAAATAAAGAATACACTGTAGGAAATAGTGAGATAGATCACTGATATATAGGAAGGGAACTGAAAGATACTGGGAAGGGGGGATGGAGGAGAGGGAAAGAGATTGAGGGAAAGGAGAAAGGATTGTGAAGTGCTGTGTATGATCACCAAGTACCTATGAGAAAGATGATCATCATATACTACAAATAAATATTGTAATGTTTTATATATATATATATATATATATATATATATATATATATGAAGGGAGAGAGAAGGAAAGGGTTAAAAAAGAATTGAGAAATGCCATGTACCTGTACCAACAACCTATGATGAATGTAATCATAACTTACTAAAAACATGCACCAATAATAAATACAAAATATCATTGATCCTAAAAAAAGTTTATAAAGCAAATGTTATACTTTGCATTGTGCTATAATTGCCTACCATATTCAATATAGTAACACACTACTCAGGATTGTAGTCTAAAAGCGATATGCTACACATAACATTGTAGAATAGAGAATTTTATTATTCTTTTGAATATGTTGAGAAGCCCTTGGAAGCTTTTGAGAAGGTGAAGAATGTTATCAGATTCACATTTAAGATATACAGCTGGCTGCTGAATGATGCATATATTGTAGGGTGGCAAGAGTAGAATGACAAAAACCAATTAGACTATAAATTATAAATAAATTAAAGAGAAAAATGAAAGATTGATAACAGGGAGTAGGGAGATAGATCTTTTGGAAAACGGAAGGAGACCAACAGATGGAGGGAGGTGAGAATGAGGAGAGAAGAAGGGGATGAAAAAATAATTGAGATGTGTTACGTGCACGAACCAACTTCCCACGATGGATGTAATTATGTATTGCAAACATGTACTGATAAAATTAAAATTATAAAAATGCACCAAAATATATTGCAGGCATGATGCTATGGCTGAGTAGATTTGAATGTGGTTAGCAGGTATGAATGTGGTTAGAATATATTCTCTTCTATATGTGGTTTGGGGCATAATTCCACACTATTTTCTGGCTGATCAAATGTTGCTATTAGGGAAATAATTTTGACCTGAATATTGAAAGAAAAGGAGTGTTAATATTTAGCTAGTTCTCTGAAAATTCTGTTTTTGACACTGCATTGGGTAAATACTCTTACATAAACAACAGAGCTATGCTGTGATTGTGAAAGAATTTATACCTTACAAATACAGGCAATAACACATACATTATAAAAATGAATTAAATTTATCAATACGGTGTTTCTTTTTTTATTCATTTTTGAGTTTGAGTTGTTGCCTAAAAATCAGACACTTAGATTAGATAGATTCAGTAGTGCAAGAGTTCATGACATTATTTTAAGACCTTAAAAAAATAAAACAGAAGTTTCAAAATCTATTATCTTTTTATACTGCCTAACAATTATGACTATGCCTCATTCAAATCAACCTTTCAAGTCTTGTCATAAAATGAAGGACAAGTCACAGAGTTTCTTAACAAGAAGTCAGTAAAGAGAGTAAGTGCATAATCCTGAGGCTTTTATTTGGCTTAACTTTAAACCCTTCCAAATTTATCATTAAAGTTAATTTTGATAACATGTCCTAAAACTGCTCTTCCAAATTAATTTTGAACTTATTATTTATATTATATTCTGAAAATTCATTATATATATATAATAGTTACAGATCTACAGTAATTACACCCTGGTTTTCATTCAAAAATAAGAGAGGTAGGATTGGGTGATTTACATATGGCTATATAATTATCCTGGTACAGAGATTAAAAAAAAACAGATACCAACTCAGGGCACAACGACACAGAAATTGAAAGAAATGACACACTGTGTAGCTTCAATAATCATTTCATCATCAATTAGTGTCATGAATAAATTACCCTCTTAAGTGAGAAATTATAGACAATCCTCCACAGTCAACCAAGCCTGGCAATAGATGCCTTCTGAAAATAAAGTAGAAATACTGCATTTAATTACCTTTGATTTTAGGAATTGTTATAAAAATAGAATTTTGAAAATGGAATATAAAAATATCCACCGGGGTGTGTATAATGGCACACTTACCACGGCAACTGGTGTTAGCTCAAGAGAAATACCTTAAGCGTTCATTGATTATAATCTGAAATCTTTTCAGAAAACTTGCTTTCAATTAAATTTGATTGTCTGAGATGGTTAGACATAAGGATGGAAAACTGAAAGGCATAGATCATCTTTATTGGCTCAGTTATATTTTGATGGCCCATCTATATGACATTATCTTTTTTCAATAATCTTTGTGAAATGGAAATAATTACATGAAGTAGGTACAAATGCATTTTGAGGCATCAGTGAGATTGCAGATATTAGACATTTGGGATATTCTGATTATATTACCCTTATGCCAGATTCACATGCGTGCAATTTTTCAGGGACCAGAAATATATGACATAGTACAATAAATAGGTGAGAGTCCTTCATAGACTTCCTTGTACAGGCCTGTCTTTCAGGCAATAATCTGAGGACATTCTGGGAAGTAGTGGTTGCTCCTTTCTCAGGAATAACGCTTACTCTGCATAGCCATGTTGTTTTCATGCGAGAAAGGATCTCAGTGCATGCAGTGTGGGCTCCTTTTGGTATTGCCCGTATCTGATGTCTCTGACGGTGATCATGTGATTTTACCATTCTAAAGTAAGACAGCCCTCCAGGTTGATGGTAGGGCAAAAAGCACTGATCCAGAAACCATAAGTGGTTCTTGTACTCTGCGGGGATTCTAGAATATCTTTCTTCCCTACCGTGGACCTGTATTTTTTTTTTTATACAATATGAGTGTCTATAAAGAGCACCTCATCACATGCCTTGAACACTAAGATCCTATCCTTTTGAGGAATCTCAATGAATTCTTTACCTTCTGGTGTGCAGAGTTCTTCAGACATAGTAGTCAATTGCAGAAAAAATGGTATGGCATATCACTTGATGAGCTATAATGCAGCCATCAAATGATAGATAAAAACCCACATAAAAATCTTAGAATACACTGCTATTAAATAAGATTTGCAAAGGCATAATACACATAACTTTTTAAATAAATCTGTGGACAATATCATAATAGCTTCTATAAGTATAGAGATGAATATTAATGAATTAAGGATAGCAAGTTTCTACATTTTTATGATTATTTTTATAAATATGTATATATCTCCAGCTCTCTATATCCCTATCTCACTGTCTATCTGTCTATCTATCTATCTATCTATCTATCTATCTATCTATCTATCTATCTATCTCTATCATTTTGTAGTATATGGAATTAGGAATATCCTTATATTGATCCTAAACAACCAGCCTTCACTTTTCAATAGTCCTTTTTCTTTCTGCCCGAGAGACAATTCCATCACTCTTTCAGGTCAGCCTTCCAGTAATTTGGATGTGAATTTCAAAGTGATACATTTTTTTTATCTAAGTAAAAAACTGAGTTCCTTTATTCCTTCCAGGACATTGTTATAAAACTGGACCACTTTATTTTGATGTCCTTTTAAATACTAGTCCCTATGAATGTGCAGGGAATAAGGATTTGAAGTAGCCACATCATATGGATGACTAGCTATATTGTCATTAAAATTCTTACATCTTTATACATGCATTACTTTTCTCCTTTATTGTCTCTCATATTTTATTTTATCAAAATAACTCTTTTGTATGTATTTTCAGAAACATATGTATTTTTCTAATTCTGTTTTTGATGGAATAAAAAATTGCTTTTTCTTAACATCCTCTACAAACATAGCTGAATAGAAAGCAAAATGCTTTTGGGACACTAAAGTGTAAATTATCAAACTTCTGGAACCATACACATGAACTAAGTGATTTATACAAACACAGATTTCTAAGCCCCATTCCGAGATTCTTATCAGTCTGATGCATGTGGCATCCTGGAATTCATTTTGAAAGAAATTTGGAAGTGATCCGGATGCAGGTGAGTTAGGAATCTGCTATGATGAACTTTAATAGAACTTCCAGTTTCTGGACTGTTCTCAGGTTCTATTTGGAATATTTATATAAAATATCTCCCTAGTTTTCACCAAAGTCTCTGGTTAACAAGTAGATATTGCAGAAGAGCATTCTATGGTCCCCCATGTAGGGTGAACCTGACTCACTCTGTTTTGACTGCATCCCTGAGCATAAACAGTCCGAGTGGGTGGATCATGACAAACATTAAGGATTTAGCTTATTGTGTGACTGTGCAATTCATCCATTTATATTTGTTCATTTATTCTATACTGTACTTGCTGTGTCAGAAACTATCATCTTTTAAGGTCTTTCATATAATCAGGCAAATATCTAGTCTGCAATATCCACCATTATCATCCTCATTTTACAGATAAGAATATTTGTATGAAAAGAAGATAGCTATTTCGACCAAAACAGTAGATATAGTAAGTGGCAGAAAGGGATCAGAATATTTGTCTCTAACTTCCAACTCAGTCTATTTCAATTTCCCCATGCTGCTTTCTAACTACACGGTGCCTCACACATTTTCAGTTGACAGATGCTCATGTGAAAAAGGATGCATGTAGATATGCCGCTGACAATATTAGGTAATTTAGTGCTAGAACTTGTTCCAAATGAATGTTGATAGCTCAGTTCAATGTAAAAGGGATTGCCTTTTGAGGTTCACAGAATAAGGAGTACCTAGTAAGAGTCCAGAGAATTCAGAATAGATTAGATAGAAGTAAATATGTATGTCAGAGCCCTATAGGATTTAAACCTTCCCTCCTCTCAAATTCATGCTCAGTACTCCAAGGGATGGGGATTTAGCTCAGTGGCATGGCATCTGCCTGGCTAGAGCAAGGTCCTGAGTTTGATTCCCAGTATTCCAACTCCATTAAAAAATATGCATTTTTACAACTCATTCTATACCCCCTTTATCAGATCATTGCTTCTTGTCATTCAGATAGACACAAAAATTTCACTTTCTAACTTTAATCTTCCCTTAATACTTTTAAAATATCCTTCCCTCCAACTACAAATTTGATTGACTCTGCTTTCTCATTCATAGCAATTTTGCACCTGAGACAACACTTTTCTGTATTTGTCTATATTCCTCACTAAAATATTGATGGAGCAGTGGTAATTTCTGAGTTATTTGCCATTATAATCTTAGAATTCTATATAGTAAACCCTTAATAAATATGTATATTAATGAAATAATGAATATTAAAATGTTCTATGGAAATAGCTAAGAGTTTTTGGAGACAGAATAAAATAAGACCACTGAAATACATTATCAGAACTTATATGTATGTTTACATTGAGAAAGTTATGAGGTTTTTATAGGATAAGAAGAAGATTCTTGGTAATTTTCAAATATTTTCTTGACTATTTCTCTATTAGGATAGAAAGATGTAATAAACATATGGAAAGATCCTCTATAATTCAAGAATGTTCCTTTAAATATGATCCTACTAGATGTTTCAGATATTAACATTTGTTCATTGGTCAACATGAAAACACATCCATCCTTCCCCTAATGATCTTGGGACCTCCTATAAAGCTTTCCCTCTTAAAGGTTCTATGACATTCTAATAGTGCTACTGTGAGGACCAAGCTTTGAATACACTGGTTTTAGGGTGTGATCAAAAGAAGCATATATATGTAATAATGCAGCTCACCCCACACACATACACAGATACACAAGCACAAAGAAATAAAATGTAATTTAGCTAACAGTAAGTGAAATATCTTCCCAGTGGTTTGAAATTTTATTGATCATTCTTTTATCCATATTCTTTACTTTCACAATTATTTTTTCCCTACAACATTTTGGGTTTTTTTATTGGTACATTTTATGTATACAATATAATGACATTCATCATTGGAGATTTGCACCTTTACATACTCTCTCGGTTCTTATTTTTCCCCCTTCACCTGCCCTCCCTTCAACTCCTCCATCCTTCCCTATTTACAAAGACTTAGTTTCCATTTTTTCATTTTCTCATATTAATTCCATTCTCTTCTTTCCTTTCCCCTACCCCTCCCCCCTTCCCCTTCCCCTTTACCCCTTTTCTTCCTATTTCACATTACCTATTATAACTTTTAGTCCTTGTTTACACAATTATTTTATCATATGTAATTCAGGGTGCTATGATATGGATGTAAAATTGAAAGCCTCGTGTGTTTGGGATGTGATTGGACAATAGAATGATTATAGCTGACTTGCTAACACCAGGTGGGGCCTGGTAAAGAGGCAATCACTGTGTGTGTGACCTGGAAAGGTCTATCTAGCTTCCCAGCCCTGGCTTTTGCTCTCTTTTTCCTGGTTTCCATGACATGAGCTGCTTTCCTCTGCCAGACCCTTCCACCATTCCTTCCTGCCTTGGAGTCAGCAACAGTCAGCTGAAAACTTGAGGCAAAATAAACCTTCCTCCTTTCAGTTGCAGGTGTAGGGTATTTTGTCCCAGCAATGAAGAAACTGACTAAGACAGAGGGGTCAGGTGCTTTTGTTTTTCAAGGAGATGTGGTTAATATTATAGAATTCTTTGTTATTCAGAGTAAAATGTCCAAGTAAATTTAATGTATGTGGAAACCTATGATGGGATGCTGAACACTGTAAGGAGAGATCAGCATTCTTCAGCAGTGACATCAGACAAAGTCTTAGATGTAAGCATGTTTTCATTTAGAATGTTTAAGATAGAGATCATTCCTTTAATTCTTAGGAGATATACATGATGGAATTAAAATATTACTAATTACAGGTCCTAGAAGACACAAAGAGACCTTGGATAATACAAAAGAAGGCCAGAGAATATGTAGAGAATAAGAAAGAGACTTGTAGGGAAACACTTTTCTTGGGGTCCAAGATGTTATTCACACAGATGTCTTGGAGGGAATTTTAACTGGTGACTTTAAAGCAAGCAGACATGATTTCCAGGAGGTTAATTGTGACATAAAGGTGACCATTGTGGCACGGCTCAAGAGTCTGTGTGAGTTAAGGGGATCAGGAGGGCCATTCAAGGAGGTTGTATTTAGATTTTCCCTGGGAATGTGGTCTCCAGGAAGAAGCTGTAGGAGATAGGTATCTGGACTGCTTGCCTAGAGGAACTCCGGGATCTTTAGATTTGGAAACTTTACTAAGGATGACTGAGCTAACATCTGGCACAGGAAAGCTACACCTACATTCAAAGCATGTATGAAGGCAACATAGAATTATAAGAATCCATTACAGGGGATTTCAAGTAGAAAGTTTCAAAGTCAAAGAGAAGCTGTTTACTTTAAGGAATGATGCCTTATAAATTGAGATGAAAATGATCAAAGGCACATATCTGAATAGAAAAACTATTGGAATTTTTAAATTTTTCAGTTTTAAGAAGACGTTATAAATAAAAATTATTCTGTTCTGGGGCTTGAGATAGCAGGTATACAATGTGAAACTCTTCAGCAGATAAAGTTGTCTAAAAGAGATGTGCAATAGTAACGACATAGTTCTTTAAATGTAATAAAGGTGAAGGTCAACAACTATGCAAGATAGTGCTGAAAACCTACTTGTGACTTGAAAGTTTTCACTATTTCCACCAAATCCAAAGAAAGAAGGTAAGTGCATTGAAATAGAATGCTTAGTCTGATTGACTTTCAGGCTCACTCGAAATCAAAATGTAAAAATAAAAAGAGGGCGAACTCTCCTAATCTGAGAAGTTTAGCTTTTACACTGCCCATTTTCATAGATTATCATGTTTGTTTTCTGTTTGTTTGTTTTTTGGTACCAGGGAACAAACTCAGAACCTTGTGCTTGTGAGGCAGGCACAGAGCCACTGAAGTAAATCTCTAGGCCCCATATTTTTTTTTATTGTATTTCCACATATCATTTTATCTCTAGTGCAACCACAAGTTAAAGTTCATTTGTTACTTTAATGACATAAAACTAAGATGTAATTTTTCTTGAATATTTTAAATGTTTTATATAAATGATTATTTTTTGTTTTAAAAATAAGTTCCTTTTGTAGTATTTCTAGACTCATACATAGTCTGAACATTTTTAACATTAAGCAAGGATAAATAGAAAAATCAGGTTAAATAGCTGTAGAAAACTTTTCAGTCAAGAATGATAAAACTAGCAGGCGTAGTGGAGCATACCTGTAAACCTAGCCTTCTGCGAGGCTCAGAAAGGAAGATTCTTAGTTTGAGCCCAGCGCAGGCAACTTAGCAAACTAATGAAACCCTGTCTCAAAATAAAAAATGAAAATGGCTGGTGATATAGCTCTGTGACAAAGCCTTGGGTTTCATCCCCTGTACCATAAAAAAATTAAAATATATTATTGAGTTTAAAAATAGTCATGTGAAGAAAGCACAATCATGCAGACAGAATTCAAACACTTTATGAGAAATTAATGTGGTCTTTTGGAATTCTTTGTGCCCGATTTTCTTTTCTCTCTTTTTCTTTCTTTCTTTCTTTCTTTCTTTCTTTCTTTCTTTCTTTCTTTCTTTCTTTCTTTCTTTCTTTCTTTCTTTCTTTCTTCCTTCCTTTCTTTTCCTTCCTTCCTTCCTTCCTTCCTTTCCTTCCTTTTTAGTGTTTTGGTAAAGCTGTTTTAAGATTTTTCAAATTCAATTTTTTACAAATTATAATCATACGTAATACTGGGGTAGTAATTTTAGGATATATGTATATATGTGTGTATATAGGTAAAATTATTGAATTGAGCTAATTAACATACTCATTGCTTAAAACTTATCATTTATTCTTTCTGCAGATATGTACCCTTTGACAAATATCTTCCCATTCTCCCAAAGTCCCTAGTCTTTGGTAAGAAAATTCTATTCTCCACTTAATTGTTTTAGATTCCACATATAAGTGAGAATATGTCTGTATTTATATCAACAGCATAATCTCTTCCAGGTTCATTCAATATTGCTGTAAGTGACAGAATTTCCTGGTATTAATTATTCAGCTTTCATTCACTGAAACCATGCCAACCTACATCCTATAGACTTTAAACAAAAATTTAAATATACAATAATTTAACTTTAAATTTGACAACTGCAAAAACATGCCAGGAATGTTAGAAAACAAATGAGTCAGGAAATCTTATTCCATGTCGGAAGAGCATTAAAGTGTACTCTGAAGTATGAATAGGGGATGGTCAGGAAGTAGACATGAAGGATAGCATGGAGAAATACATTTGGTAAAAAATCAGCATATTTGAAACTTCAGGCTGAGATAATATAACCTTTTGAAGCAGGCTAATGGAATGACAACATGAGTAGCTATTGCATAGGAGAAGGCAAAAAAGAATAAAAACATAATGGTGAGGAATTGGGATGTATTTGAAGTTCAATGGGAAGTCATTAAATAATATTAAAGAGGAGAATGATCTCATCAAAGTTGAGTTCGATACATCCTATTAATGATCAATTGGCAGTCATTTCCCTTCTCTTTCCATTTCTTCATCTGTAAAATGAGAACATAGGGTCACTTTTAATAGTTGCATTTTTATAGTGTACTATGTGATAGATTTTTCTCTGGCTTCACATAATAAATCAACCTATTACAACCCTGGTCACTTTATGAGTCACGGAAGAGATATGACATTTAAATTTCATTTAGACCTGGACATTAGCACAATGTAGTGGAAAGAGCAGAGGGCAGGAACCATGGCTTCTCCTTTATTGGGAGCATAAGAAGTCACTCAACGTGCAAATTTCTAATTTTTCTTCATTTATTAAATGTAAGGATAATAATATCTTACTAGTAAATGTCTGTATATATGAAGTAATCTTTGTTAATAGATTATTTCATTCCTCTCTTGGACACATTCGTAAATATGAATCAATCTCAATTGAAATGTTTTGTCCTTAAATCCAGCTTCCCTAAATGTCTACAATTTATTTTCTTGTCAAACTAAAGACAGAAATGGGCCTTCCAAGAAGGACAATTGTGTTATATACATCTGTCCCTGAATTTCCAAGCTTTCTCTGCAAGCATGAGGAAATTTGCTGTCATTTGAAGTAAAGCATGGGAGAGGACCACATACTTATTTAGAATTATAAAACAGAAATTCATAAGCAAGAAATTAATAATTGCCTAACTTAACTGGCTCCACTACTGCACCTGGACCAAGGTGCTAATTTTCACCTGACCAGCGCCTATGTGTAGAAATTGAGAGCACTGGTGAATTTTTGTGGTTTTCTCTGATCTCAACTTCTATGAAACCCATAAAGACATCTTTGTGTCCATTGACACACTTTAAGAAAAACTTGAACTTATATTAAGTAATACCTCTTGTTACTCTTATTTGGGTGGATTAGCCATGGTGGTCTCTGCTTTTTTACCGTTACCATTCACTTAAGAAAAGCTCAAAGGTACTTCTTCCATAGTTGGTGTTTAGTAAATATTTTCTGCTAGATTTCTGTGGTGATAGTTTGTCTTCTGTCTTTTGACTTACAACTACAACAGGGTGTCAATTTGGCTTAAATATATACTTTACTCTTTAAGGGAAATAATAAAATGCTAGATATAGTAAAATATTAATCAAGAACCCTGAGGGTCATTGTAAGTGAAATTTTTAAGTCTACAACATTAAATAATATGCTAGCTACAATTTTTTTGTGGGAATGAGTGGTAGTAATAAAATTCATGATATATAACATAAATGTATAAAGAATGGCTTATTCCTGGATATATACTTTATGGTCAGGGAAAGGTAAAGTGGCACATTTATACAATTAATACATCACTAGACATAATATTTTCAACCATTAGAAAATTAGCCCTCAATGTCTATACAACCCTTTTCTCTTTATACATAAACTGGCAAGGTTTAAAACATTACTTGCAAAAATTACTACACCCCCATTAAATGTTATTTTTAAGAAAGGGTAAGATAAAGTGGAAACTTAGAAGTTGAGTGTGGAAAGATGTACATTTGAGGGTCAGATGCATGATTATGACAGTCTTTTGCCCACTCTGGATCTCATTAATGTTTCCAGAAATTAGGAAGAATTCAGTAAATTCTCTCAAAATTCTCTCTCCTATATGGACACTTTCTTTTTATTTATAAACACTTCATCAAAGATATAGCCAGAAAAAAATTCTGTGCACCTCTGCACAAATTTTGATGTGGATCCAAGAGATGACCACATAATGCAGAGCAGCACTCAGCCAGGCTGATTCAAACTTTCCAGTAACATTGTAACATTTTCTACTGATATATCCCATTTTTAAAAATGATCCATGAAAAAGTTTAACCAGGCCTGACTTTGGCTCAGACATTGAGACTGATAGCAGGTTATACTTGGGAGGATGAGATACTAGATGCTAGATCTGTACAGATATCAGGTATTAAATACAGAAGAACAAATATTCTTGCTTTGAGGAGTTTCTTTACACATATTGTAAGACAATAATGTAAGGAAAATAAAAATAAGTAGTGGGAGATTCAGATTGTAACTATTCAGAAATCAAAGATGCATTATTTCATTCACTGACAAATACCTGTTTAGTTCCCTTCCATCAGTGTGATATACATGGCACCAACAAATAAGAACTCAAGAAATCATACGTGTTCGTTGCTAGTCTCAAGTAGCTCAATAATCTAGGGTAAAAGCATTACTGTATATAAAAGAGATGCAATATCAATTTTAAAATGATTGTTTTAGGAAGTTGCAGAGGAAACACAAATGAACCTGGGAAAATTGTCATACCTAGCTCAATGGTCCAGGAAACCATTCCTGGCCTCTAAACCATGGGACAGAAAGAAGCTAGCAAGTTGGAAAGAGATGCATGAAAATATGCCATACTCTAGTAGCTCTGAGAAAGAGGGAAAAAGATTTTCCTTCTTTTGAATTATTGGGAGAGAATGCCAATGACCTCAACCTGTGTTTACTCCCTTTTAAAGAACAAAAGCACGTGACCTCAGCATACCATGGAAAGCATCATATTCTCAGTTGATAAGACGGTAATAAAATGGTCACCATTCTGTTTGAAAATGAAATAAAGCAACTTACTGAAATAATTATACACCAATATCTATACGTTTCATAAATTGTGTACCATAGGAGTTGGATATCTAAAAGTATTTCCACTAGAGAAGTGAGCAGTATTCAGATATCATCACATTTATTCCAGATGATGACAAGTTTATTCAATCTTGTTAATGTGATAATAATTTGAGAAAATATATATCAAATCACTCTTAATCTCTTATGACACATAAACCAAACTAAAGTAGGATCAGTAAAATATAATCAAGTTAAATAAAAGCCATGGTCAATGAAAAATAAATAGGAGGTTTGCCCTATGGAGACAAATTGCTAGTCATCCTTGAGAAGGAGATTATTTTCTTTAAAGTTAAACAAGTACAAAGATTCTCAAGAGATATTCATGGATTTACTGAAGAAATTGTACATGAAATTAAAACATTTACAATAGTATAATGTTATAGGGAATGTCCTGGAGGAAAGAAGTAAAAAAAAAAAAAAAAACCTTGAGAAAGACACTAGCAGCTTAGAATCTGCTTTAAATGACTATCTCTGTGAGGAGGGATTGTTTACTGGAGAGGTATGATTATGGATGAAGAAACATGGTCTCTACCTCCAAAGATTCTAACCAAGTGGACAAAATTTGGAAATAACTGATTAATTATCAATGATAAAAATTCTACCCCCAAATAGAGTTTTATACAAAGAAATTGGCCCATGTCTATTTTTTCTTTGGGAAGGAAATTACGTAAGGCTTTAAGGGGACATCAACTTGATTTTGAACAATGGGAAAATATTCAATAAGTCAACATAAAATAGAAGGAATATGGGATTCTATGAAGAGGGACCAGTGTATGCAAAGGTAAAAGATGTGTCCTGAAAGTCATGAGTGATGTAATATGATGGGAGTGTAGACTGGCTGCAGAATTGACTGGAGAAGTCAGCAGATGACACTCTCAAAATATCTTAAAGGTATCACAATGGAGAGTCCATCAAGGTGCCTGACGTGCCTGCTTAATTTCTTATTATTCTTTAAATGTGCATGGGTCAAAGATGTGTTTTTGCACACACGGTCCAGCTTAATTCTCATGTCATTGTGAAGTGTCGGTGGCTGAAGGTTTTGTAGATTAACAAGGATAATTTTTTTCAAATAGTAAGTGGCAGGTTTGAAAACAATATTTACTTGTGTTAGAGGACAGGCTTATTATTGAGAATTGTTTCACATGCAGGTAAAGTAAAACTGAGTTTGATGTGTCAGAAATAGAAACTAAGTGAACTTTAAAAAAAACTTCAAGAAAAGGTTAAGCCATAATATTAGCTGCCTAGGGCAGGTGGAATAAGAGGTTTGAATGCCATGAGATTAATTCTTATTTCTGTCTGTTTCTCCCTTCATGTCACCTTTTTTTCCTCTTACATACATTGTTTTACATATCTGCATTTATGACAATTGACGATTTCTAATTTTTGTGTTACATAGTTTCAACTATGGGTTGGGAAGAGACTCAAAGCTTTTTCTCTTCTCACATTTACAAAGAGGAGTCCTGTGACCAAGGACTGCTTCCCAATCAAATCAAATGTGGCACTGAGGTGGTACGGTTCTGCTGCTACCACATGGAATGAGAGGTAAGACAACCCTCAGGAATGTCTACCAGCACTGGTTTTATCATCTTGTCTTGTTTTTGTACCACTGGGAATTGAACCCAGCATCTTCGCACAGATCTACACCACCAGGCCTTTTTATTTTATTTATTTTTTTGACATTTTTCAGGAATGGTCGGTCTAAGTTGCCTGGGCTGTGCTACAACTTTCAATCCTCCTATCTCATCCTCCCACATTGGCATTAAAGGTGTGGCCACCATTCTGGGCTTGGTTTCCATTTTTAAAGCCAGAATAGGTTATATTAGAAGTAGAGTGATACCCTTATCAATGCCATGTTGTAACTTCAGACTGTGGTAATGCTCTTTCTGAAAGCTAAGTTGTAATTACAACTTCCATTCTATGAGACTTCTAGTCATTATTTCTTTCCTTTGGAAAATTCTAAGATTAGTGTGATGTAATAGGCACAGATCTTTTCTTCCATACAAAACCACTTTGTCATTATGTATGATTTAGTCACTAATTTGGCCTTTTAATTGTGCACACATCATTTAACCTGTCTGAGTCAATAGTTTCTTTCCAGTAAAATAGGTATGATAATGTCACTTGTAAAGATGTCAGAATAATGTGAGTCAGCAAGGCAGTTGGCACAAATTGGTCTCCCTATAAAATGAAGTAATATTACCAATAACCAAAACTAAAAATTGATTCAAATAAATGTGATGTCTATAAATATAGTGACCTTGTCTACATTAGTTATTACTTTATTTCAGTCCCCTCATTCTTTGATGAACCTCAATAAATACTTATTAAGAAAACAATTCAATAACTAAATCATTAATTGATACAAGTTGGATAATTTTTACAAGGGATGAATTGAAAACTACACAATAATCCAAATATAACACTTCTGCAATGCAGGCAAATGGACTAAAAAATTGCCAACCTCATCAAACATATAATTTTTTTTTTGCAATTTTATTAAATTCTTTTATTGGTATATTTTAGGTATACAACAAAATTACATTTCTCATTGGGAATTGTACCTTCACATAATGCATCTTAGTTCTTATTTTTTTCCCCATTCCTAGCCCTCCCTTCACCCCCTCCACCCTTTCCTAAATACAAAGACTTTATTTCCATTTCTCATCATTTTTCCTTTCCCTTCTTTCCTTTCCTCTGCCCCTCCCACTACCCTTACCCCTTTGGACCTTTTCTTCCTATTTTGCATTATCGATTATTCAATCTTATCATTGGTACATTGTAGGTATACAATATAATGACATTCATCATTGGAAATTTGCACCTTTACATAGTCTCTCTTGGTTCTTGTTTTTCACCCTTGCCCAGGCCTCCCTTCAACCCCTACATTCCTCCCTATTTACAAAGATTTTGTTCCTATTTTTCCATTTTTCCATATTAATCCAATTCCCTTCTATCTGTTACCCTAGCCCTCCCACTTCCTTCCTCTTTGCCCCTTTTCTTCCTATTTCACATTACCTATTATACATTTTAGTCCTTATTTACACTTTCAGTTTCCCGCACCAGAGAAACTATTCAATATTTATACATGTGTGTCCTATTTATTTCACTTAAGAATGTCACCGCAATGTGCATCCACTTAGCTATAAATGTCTCTAATTTCTCATTTTTTATGGCTGAGTAGTACTCCATTTTATAAAAAATCACATTTTCTTTATCCTGTCTGAAGTTGATGGGCATTTGGGCTGTTTCCAAGCTTTAGCTATCACAAACTGTGCTGCTATGAACATGGGTGCACATATATCACTGTGGTATGATTCTTTTAATTTTGGGGGGAAGATGCCCAGCAGTGGAATAGCGGGGTCAAATGGGACTTCCAGTCCTAGTTCTTTGAGGTATCTCCATACTGATTTCCACAGTAGTTGCACCAGTCTACACTCCCACCAGCAGTGGAGCAGGGTTCCTCTTTCCCCACAGCCCCACCAGCATTGGTTATTGGTTGATTTCATGATAGCAGCCATTCTTTCTGGAGTGAAGTGGAATCTCAGCATTGTTTTCATTTGCATCTCTCAAATGACCAGTGATGTTGAACATTTTTTCATGTATTTATTTGCTATTTCTACTTCTTTGTCTGAGAAATGTCTGTTCATTTCAGATGCCCATTTTCAGATTGGGTCTTTAAATTTGGGAGGTCTGATCTTTTTAAGTTCTTTATAGATTCAAGATAGTAGACCTTTGTCTGAGGAAGAGCAGGTTAAGATTTTTTCCCACATTGTGGGTTGTCTCTTCACACTGCTGGTGGTTTCTCTTGCTGTGCAGAAGCTTTTTAGTAAAAAGAGATCTCACTTGTTGATTGTGCTAGTTCATGGGCAACAGAGGTTTTGTTCATAAAGTCTTTTCCTGCCCCAATATTTTCAAGAGTTCTACCTAACCTCTGTTCCAGCCGTTTCAGCATTTCTGTTTTTAATATTTACATCTTTAATCCATTTCAATTTTAGTTTAGTGCATGATGAGAAACATAGGTCTACTTTTAGTCTTTGGCAAGTTTAAACCCAATTTTTCCAGTACCATTTATTAAAGAGACTATCTTTCCTCCAGTGAGGGTGTTTGGCTCCTTTGTCAAAGATGAGGTTTCTGAGTGTGTCTGGAGTTGTTTCTGCATTTTCTAATTTGTTCCACTTTTATTCAGGTCTGTTTCTTTACCAGGACCATGCTGTTTTTATAATAGTAGCTTTGTAGTATAGTTTGCAGGTTGGGGATTGTGATACCCCCTGCCATGTCTCTGTTACGTAGAATTGCTTTTGTTATTCTGGGTTTCTTCTTGTTCCAAATGAATTTTTGTATTGTTTTCTCAAGGTCCATGAAGTATGCTATTGGGATTTCAATTGGGATTGCACTGAATCTATATAGCAATTTTGGAAGTATAGCCATTTTCATATCTTGATCCTTCCTACCCAGGAGCAAGGGATGTCTTTCCATTTTCTGATATCCCCTTCAATATCTTTTTTCAAAGTGCTATATTGTTCAGAGAAGAGGTCTTTGATTTCTTTCATTAGGTTGATTCCTAGGTATTTCAGTTTTTTGGATGCTATTGTGAAACTAATTATTTGCCCTATTTCTCTCTCAGTGAGTCTGTCATTCATGTAGAGGAAAGCTATTGATTTTTTGTGTTGACCTCGTAACCAGCTACTTTAATGAATTTGGTTATTAAGTCTAGAAGACTTTTGGTGGAGTTCTTGGGGTCTTCTATATAGAGTATCATGTCATCTGCAAATAATGACAATTTGACTTCTTCAGTTCCTATCTTTATTCCTTTTATTTCTTTCTCTTGTCTAATTGCCATGGCTAATGTTTCCAGAGCTATATTGAACAAGAGTGGTGATAGTGGAAGTCCTTGCCTTGTTCCGGATTTTAGTGTGAAGGATTTCAGTTTTTGACCATTTAGTATGATATTGGCTGTTGGTTTTTCATAGATGGCTTCTATCAATTTGAGGTAGAGACCATCTATTCCAATTTTTTGTAGGGTTTTTATCATAAATGAGTGTTGGATTTTGTCAAATGATTTTTCTGTGTCTATGGAGATAATCATATGGTTTTGTTCTTGGCTCTATTGATATAGCATATTACATTGACTGATTTGCATATATTGAACCATCCCTGCATCCCTGGGATGAATCCCACTTGGTCAGGGTGTATGATCTTCTTGATGATCTTCTGCATTCTGTTTGCCAGTATCTTAGTAAGGATTTTTGCATCTATGTTCATTAGTGAGATTGGCCTATAGTTCTCCTTTTCAGTTGGGTCTTCCTCTGCTTTGGGTATCAAGGTGATGCTTGATTCCAGGAATGAATTTGGGAGTATTGTTTCCCTTTCAATTTCATTGAAGAGTTTAAACAGTAGTGGGAGCAGTTCCTCTCTAAATATCTTGTAGAATTCAGCAGTGAAGCCATCAGGGCCCGGGCTTTTCTTAGTTGATAAGTTTTTAATTACATTTTCAATTTCATTGGTTGATATTGGATTGTTCAGAATTTTTAGGTCTTCTTCGTTCAACTTTGGTAATTCATATGTACCTAGGAATCTGTCCATTTCTTCTGTGTTGTCTATCTTATTGGCGTATAGGTTCTGGAAGTAGGTTTTGATGATTCTCTGGATTTCTTCTGGGTCTGTTGTAATTTCATTGTTTTCATTCCTAATTGCATGGCTTTGGGCCTTTTCTTTCCTTTTGCTGACAAGGTTGGCTAAGGGCTTGTCAATTTTGTTGATTCTTTTGAAGAACTATCTCTTGGTTTCATTGATTTTTTGTATCATTCTCTTAGTCTCCATTGCACTGATTTCTCCTCTGATCTTTATAATTTCCTCCCTTGTATGAGCTATGGGGTTCTCCTGTTTTTATTTTTCTAGAAGCTTGAGGTTCAGCATCAGGTTGTTTAATTGGGCTCATTCTGTTTTCCTAATATGCGTATTCACTGCTATGGATTTCCCTCATAAGACTGCTTTCATTGTGTCCCATAGATTCGGATATGTTGTATTGTCACTGTCATTTAATTGAAGGATCTGTCTGATTTCTTCTTTAATTTCCTCTGTGAACAATTGGTTATTCAGTAGTATGTTGTTCAATTTCCACATGTTTATGAAATTTTTTGAGTTTCTTTTGCTACGGATCTCCAATTTCATTGCACTCTGGTCTGATAATATACAGGGGATAACTTCAATTCCTTTGCACTTACTTAAACATGTTCTATGTGTGAGTATGTGGTCTATTTTTGAGAATGACCCATGTGCAGCTGAGAAGAATGTGTATTCTGATTTTGTGGGGTGGAAGATTCTGTAAACATCTGTTAAGTTCATTTGTTCAAGAGTTTGACTGAGTTCTAGTATTTTATTACTTATCTTTAGTCTAGTTGCTCTATCTATTTGTGATAGTGGGGTGTTGAGGTTCCTCACTACAATTGTATTAATGCATGTATGACTTTTCATGTCTGTTAGTATTTGTTTTATATAGTTGGGTGCACTAGTGTTTGGTGCATAGATATTTATGATTGACAACTCTTCCTCTTGGATTGTTCCCTTTAAAAGGATGTAGTGTCCTTCTTCATCTCTCTTAATCAGTGTTGGTTTGAAATCTACTTGATCTGCAAAGAGGATAGCTACTCCTGCTTTTGGGGGGTTCCCGTCACATGGAGTATGGTTTTCCACCCTTTAACTTTCAGTCTATGAGTTTCCTTTTGAATGAAGTGTGTTTCTTGTACGCAGCATATTGTTGGATTTTGCTTCTTGACCCATTCTCCAAGTCTATTTCTTTTGATTGGTGAATTGAGACCATGAACATTGATGGTTATAACTAAAATGTATTGACTTGTCACTGCCATGAGTTTTTCTTTTTGTTGGGTTCTCCCCCTTTCCATTTAATTTCTTGTCATGCCAGATGGGTTCATTCTGCTTTGCTTCCTGGGGTTGTGATCCTCAATGTCTGTTCCTAGGATATTGTGTAAAATTCTTTGGAGTGCTGGTTTGGTATTCACGAAGTTCCTAAGGTGCTCTTTGTCATGAAAGTATCTTATTTCTCCATGAATTTTGAAAGATAGTTTTGCAGGGTACATCAATCTGGGTTGGTGGCTGTTTTCTTTTAGGGCTTGGAATATGTCACTCCAAGCTCTTCTTGCCTTGATGGTTTGTGTTGAGAAGTCTGCTGTGATTCTGATGGGCTTTCCTTTGCATGTAATTTGTTTCTTTTCTCTGACTGCTTGTAGAACTTTGTTCTTCTGTTGAGATTCTGGAATCTTAACAATTATATGCCTATGTGTACATTTTTTTTGATCAAGGCTATTTGGAGTCCTATATGCCTCACTTATCTGTATGTCAAGCTCTTTTCCCATGCTTGGGAGGTTTTCTGCCATTATTTCTGTGAAGAGATTTTTTTATGTCATCTGCACTCTCTCCTGTTTCTTCATTGACTCCAATCAGTCTTATGTTATTCTTCTTTGCATCATCTGGCAGCGGCTGCATTGATTTCTCATGTTCCCTTATAATTTTGAAGCAATTTTTCCTTTCCTGCTCATTAATTGCAATCTTATCTTCTATATCTGAAATTCTGTCCTCACATTGGCTCATTCTGTTGTGTAGACTTTCAGTGGAGTTTTTCATGTCCTGGAAATCTATTTGCATCTGTTTTATGGATTTCATTTGTTTCTTATGTTGGGATTCCATCATGTTCCTGAGCTCCTCTCTAGATTTATTAATCATGTCTTGCACTAGGAGCACAATTTCTCCTGCTATCTGAGAAATTATTTCTGATTTCCTTTTTTCCAGATCCCCTTTTGTTGCCAGTTCAGTGGGTCCAGGTGGTTGAGTATCAGCGTGTTCCATCTCATTTTCCTTTGGGGTTGCTCTAGGTGATCTGGCTGTCTGGTTTTGAGACTTATTTATGTGTTTTCTCATTTTGACTAGGGTGGTGCTTTTGGCACCTGCACAGATTACCTCCTCTGAGCTGGGAGAGGTGGGACAGGGGCCAGGAGCAGTGGTAGAGATGGTGGCCCAAAAGCCCTTTCCTGTGGGCTTGGAGCAGGGGGAGGGATGGTGGCTGGGAAGCCCCTTCCTGTGGACCAAGAGCAGTAGCAAAGTGGCTCAGAAGCCCCTACCTCTGGGCCGGGAGTGGCGGGACTCTGTACAGTGGTCTGGTGGTCTGGTGTCCTCTGTGTCTTTGTAGTGTGGAGCCAGGTGGTTGTACAGAGGAGCCAGGATGGGAGGGGGAGGTTGTCCAGTGCATTGTTGCCTGGGTGCGGGCTGATTCGGCATGTTACGCACAACTCGGGACCTTTGTAGCACATCCGCAGACCTGCCTGTCTGCAGCGTGCTGATTTGGCATGTTTCCTGTGACTCAGCATATACATTTAAAGCTAAACAAATTTCAAAACAATTGCTAGTGCTATGATTCATTGAATATAAATAATGGTGAGAACTTTGATTTCAAAATGTAAAAAGTATGTTTTTATGTTTTCTCAAGTACAGGGAATTCAATTTTATGAAATTAATGAGAAATCAAAAAGTATCACTCTAGCAGTAAAAAGTGGGTATCAAATCTCAAGCTTATCAGTGTGGTGCAAATGTTGACATACACCAAAACTTGTGGCTTCATGGAAATATGGGTGAAGCTAAACTTCAGGAGAAAAAGAATTAATGTGGAACAGTTCTACACAATCTCTATGATGGCATTCCATCTGTGTAAATATATCCCCTTTCAATGATTTGGGGGTACAAATAATCCTATACAATTTTTTCAATGTTAAAAAGTATAATCAATCATGAAACTCCAAAATGTTTTTGACTCAGAACTACTAGCTTCCTATTCTGAATAGCAGTGTATTTTCAAATTACAACTTTGGCACTGATAACACCTCCCATAATGCAGTAATGACATCTTTTTTTGTCATTTTTACTATATTTCCCATTTCCTATATATTTAACCTCATGTTCTATTTTCCACTTCCTCCACCCCTTTCTCTGTTCTGGTAGTTTTTGTGTGGTTTGTCTTTGTAGCATATTTGGTTCTGAGGCTGTCTGCTGTGGTATCATCCATTTAAGACAGCACACCTCTTTTCAGATGAATTCATCTTCACAGTGATGTTAGGGAATGTGATTTTTCTTGCCTCTAACTCTTGCGGGAGCAATTCTAACCAAGAATGATTTGTGTTGTAAAAACCCACAGAAGAGATTTATAGGGCTTACTGCTTCAGAGAGCTGTGAGAGACAAAATTAGTTGCACTGAACCCTGCACACTGGGCAGAAGGCCTTGCAGGAGCCAGGGTACCTGCTTTCACTCCTGACCCTACCCTGAGATAGTTGAGGGCCTGCCCGGAACCTGTGCTCCTTAGACTGCTTTACTTCCTTTTTCAGAGAGCTCCAGAGTGTTTCAAATGTGCCTCACAGGTCAATGGATAAGGTAGCTGGAACACTGCCTATAAAGTATGGATCTGCAAACCTGACTCATCTGGACCATTCCTAATGTTTTTTAACCTTATGTAGTTGTGAGTCACACAAAATTTTATTTAAACAGAGGATTTGTCAAACTGTTACATTCTCTTACATTTTAGACGATTAGAGACTATGATGGTGTTAGATAAAATTGAAGTATGAAACAGAAATGATAATCTGTCTACAGATTCAAGCCTTTCATCTTGCTCCTCATTTGAATGAGTTCTGTGGAAGTACAGAAGGATTTACGTGTGTGTTTCATTTTGCATGATACATGATGAAGGGGTCATGAAGTATAGAAAGGAGGGAGCTTATATTTGTTGACATTAATAAATGGTTGGCAGCCTCAATGTGTATGTTTGTTTTAGGAAATGTTAATCTCTAAGGGAGGAATCAAGTTGTATAATATCCCATAGTGCCTACAAAACAGCAATAATTTGGAGAACTATGTTTACATAATTACTTCATTTACTACTGTAATCCAAAAAGAAGAGATCCCACAGACATTAAGAGTATACTCAAGATCCAGAGCTTCTCTCCGCTGGTTGGACAAGCAGCCTGAGGCTCCTCTGCTGTGTTCCGGTTCCTGTCCACAGCACGGTGAGATTCCAGGAGCAGCTTGGAGCCCTACCTTCATCCCGTGCTCCGCTTAGCCAGGCAGGTGCCTGCAAGGCCCTATTCCATCTCGCCCCCCGCCTTACGGCTCTTCTGCTACCTGGTCCCTCACTACAAAGGCACAGGGGATTAGACTTCACATAGTTAAATGCGATAGACTAATAACTACCACAAATTGTCATTTTCCAAGCTACACTTGATGCTATGGTATTGCTGATAGTAACATTTGGCCTAACATTTGTGATTGAGCTAATCAGTTTTTCTTCCTTGTATAAGGAAAATAAAATAGCCTCAGTGTCATTAGAGCCTCAAAACCTAAACACAAGCCATATCTGAAGACACCTCTGAAAAGCAATCATTCCACAAGGGTTTTAAACACAAGTGACAAAGATACCTGCATTAAGCAATTTTGAAATATCAACCCAGGAATCAAACTAAGGACAGTACCAAAAACAAAAATGAGAAAACATTTAGGCAAGGCACAAATTCAGGCTTCCATGCCACAGAAAGGAAATTCTGGGGGAAATGAGGTGGAAAAGTTGGATAATCAACCACCTGGACACCCTGAACTGATAGCACAGGAAATAACAAAACAGAGGAATGGGGCTTTAGAAAAATTCAAAGCAGAAATAATCTCCCAGATAAATACAGAGATGATGAGTAGAGTGAAAGACATGATTAGAGGCTCTAGAGCAGAAACAGACAAGAAAATAGATGAGATCAGAAACATTCTGGAAGCCATGAATGCCCAGCATAAGAAAGAAATGGAAACCATGATCGCCCAACATAAGAAAGAAGTGGAATCCATGAAATAGATTCAAACAGATATTCAGGAGATTAAAAACTCCATTGAAAGCATGCAGAGCAGACTAAGAGAATCGGAAGACAGAATATCAGATAAAGAAGACAGGATCACAGCTAAGGACCATGAAAACAGAGATTTCTTAAAAATAGTAAGGGACCATGAGAAATCAATCCAAGAGCTGCTAGATGATGCAAAGAAGAATAAAATAAGACTTATAGGAGTCCATGAAAAAACAGGAGAAAGTACAATTGACATAAATAAAAAGCCTGTTCACAGAAGTAATAGTAGAAAACTTCCCAGACAGAAGTGGAGAATTGGACACATAGGTAAGTGAGGCATATAGAGCTCCACCCAGCCATGATAAAAAAAAAAAATCTACACCTAGGCATATAATAGTCAAGATCCCAGAAACCCAACAGAAGAACAAAATCCTACAAGCAGTTAGAGAAAAGAAACAAATCACCTACAAAGGAAAGCCCATAAGAATCATGGCAGATTTCTCAACACAAACCCTCAAATCAAGGAGAGCTTGGAGTGAAGTATTTCAAGCCCTAAAAGAAAATAACTTCCAACATAGACTGTTGTATCCAGTAAAATTATTTTTCAAAATCAATGGGGAAATTAGATACTTTCACAACAAAGAACACCTGAGAAATTTCATGAACAACAAACCAGCACTCCAAACAATTTTATGCAACATCATAGAAAATGACAGTGAAGGTCACAACTCCATGAGGGCCAACAGAGAGAAGACACCACACAAGGTAAGGCACTAAAGGGAAAGGAGGAAAAATTAAGAAAAGAGCCAACAACAATAAAACATCATGGCAAGAATGAGTTAATATCTCTCAATTATAACTATCAATGTTAATGACCTCAATTTACCAATCAAAAGAAAGAGACTGACTGCATGGATTAAGAAGCAAAACCCAGCAATATGGTGTATACAAGAAACATACCTAACTCAAAAGGAAATTCATAGGCTGAAAGTAAAAGGATGGAAAAAAGTTCTCCATGCGACAGGAATGAGAAAAAAGCAGGCATAGCAATCTTATTTGCAGACAAAGTAGATTTCAAACCAAAACTAATTAAGATAGACAAAGATGGTCACTACATCCCTGTGAGGGGAACAATCCAAGAGGAAGAGATGACAATCCTAAATATTTATGCACCAAATATGAATGCCCCAACTATACAAAACAAATATTAATGGACATGAAAAACCAAATAAGCACTAACACAAATGCATTGGGGTACCTCAATACCCCTCTATCACAAAAAGACAGATCATCTAGGAAAAAATTTAACTATGAAATTCTAGAACTGAATGAAGCTATTAAACAAATGGACTTAAGAGATGTTTATAGAGTGTTCCACCCCACAAAATCAGAATACACATTCTTTTCAGGTGCACATGGGTCATTCTTGAAAATAGATAACATGCTAACTCATAGGGCAAATCTAAGTAAATGTAAAAGAATTGAAGTTATCCCCTGTATATTATCAGACCATAGTGCAATAAAATTGGAGATCAATAACATAAGAAACCATAGAACATCCACAAACACATGGAAATTGAATAACACTCTCCTGAACAATGAATGTGTCACAGAGGAAATTAAAGAAGAAATTAGACAGTTTCTACAAGTAAATGATAAAGCCAGTACAATATACAGGAATCTATGGGACACAATGAAAGCAGTTCTATGTGGGAAACTCATAGCAGTGAATGCCCATATTAGGACAACAGAGAGAACTCAGTTAAATGACCTAATACAGAACCTCAAGCTCCTAGAAAAAGAAGAGCATAACAAACCCAAAGCTCATACAAGAAAGGAAGTTATAAAGATCCGAGCAGAAATCAATGCAATGGAGGCTATGAGAATAATACAAAAAATCAATGAATTGAAGAGCTGGTTCTTCGAAAGAATAAATAAAATTGATAAACCTTTAGCCAACCTTATCAAAGAAAAGGAAAGAAAATGCTCAAATCCATGCAATTAAGAATGAAAAAGATGAAGACACAATAGATCCAGCAGAAATTCAGAGGATCATCAATACCTACCTTGAGAACCTGTACTCTAATAAAATGGAAAACACAAGAAATGGACAGATTCCTAGATGCATACAAATTGCCAAAGTTAAATGAAGAAGATATAGAAATTTGAAACACTCCAATAACAATGAATGAAATTGAAAATGTAATAAAAAATTTACCAACAAAGAAATGCTCAGGTCCTGAGGGCTTCACTGCTGAATTCTACAAGATGTTTAAAGAAGAACTATCGCCATTACTCTTTAAACTCATCAAGGAAATTGAAAGGGAAGCAAGGCTTCCAAATTCATTCTTGGAAGCAAGTGTTACTTGGATTCCAAAACCAGGGAAAGACCCAACCCAAAAAGAGAAAGACAGACCAACCTCCCTAATGAACAAAGATGCAAAAATCCTCAACAAGATACTGGCAAACAGAATACAGAGGGTCATCCAGATCATACACCCTGACCAAGCCGGATTTATCCCAGGGATGCAAGCATGGTTCAACATCCATAAATCAATAAATCTAATACATTATATTAACAGAGTCAAGGACAAAAACCATATGATCATCTCAATAGATGCAGAAAAGGCATTTGACAAAATCCAGCACCCTTTCATGATAAAAACGCTACAGAAAATGGAAACAGAAAGTCTTTATCTCAACCTGATCAATGCTATTTATGAAAAACCAACAGCCAACATCATACTAAATGGTCAAAAACTGAAAACTTTCATGGTAAAATCAGGAACAAGACAAGAATGCCCACTATCACCACTCCTGTTCAATATTGTTCTGGAAACATTAGCCACAGCAATTAGACAAGAGAAAGAAATAAAAGGAATAAATATAGGAAAGGAAGAAGTGAAACTGTCATTATTTGTTGATGATATGATACTTTACATAGAAGACTCAAAAAACTCGATCAAAAGCCTTCTAGACCTAATTGACAGATTCAGTAGAGTAGCTGGATATAAGGTCAACACTCAAAAGACAATAGCCTTCTTATATGCAAATAGCAGACCCATTGAGAGAGAATTTTGGGAAATAATTCCTTTTACAACATCATCTAAAAAATGAAATATCTAGGAATCAACATAACAAAGGAAGCAAAAGAACTCTACACTGAAAACTACAGCACTCTGAAGAAGGAGATTGAAGAGGATATAAGAAAATGGAAAGATATCCTTTGTTCCTGGTTAGGAAGAATCAATATAGTGAAAATGGCCATACTTCCAAAAACTACTATCTAGATTTAATGCAGTACCAATTGAAAATCCAAGAATATACTTCACAGAATTAGAGAAAACTATCTAAAAATTCATTTGGGAGCATAAGAAACCTAGAATAGCAAAAGCAATTCTGGGCAACAGAGACATGGCTGGGGGTATCACAATCTCCAATTGAAACTATACTACAAAGCTACTGTGCTAAAAGCAGCATGGTATTGGCAAAGAAACAGACCCGAGGATCAGTGGAATAGATTAGAAAATGCAGAAACAATTCCAGACATACTCAGCCACCTCATCTTTGACAAAGGAGCCAATTGCCCTCATTGGAGAAAAGATAGCCTGTTCAATAAATGGTGTTGGGAAACATGGATTTAAACATGCCAAAGATTAAAACTAGACCCATACCTATCACCTTGCACTAAACTAAGATAGAAGTGGATTAAAGAGCTAAATATCAAGACAGAAACAGTAAACTTGCTGGAATATAAGTTAGGTAGAACTCTCAATGACATTGGCATAGGAAAAGACTTTATGAACCAAACTTCAGTAGCACGGGAACTAGCACAAAGAATCAACAACTGGGACTTCATCTCATTAAAAAACTTCTACACTCCAAGAGAAACTACCAACAGAGCTAAAAGACAACCTGCAATATGGGAAGAAATTTTTAACAGCTGTACCTCAGACAAAGGTCTACTATCTAGAATATATAAAGAACCAAAAAAAATCAGACCTCTCAAATTCAAAGACCCAATACAAAAATGGGCATCTGAAATGAACAGACATTTCTCAGATGTATAAGTAAAAGCAGCAAATAAATATATGAAAAAATGTTCAACATCACTGGTCATTTGAGAGATGAAGATAAAAACAACACTGATATTCCACCTCACCCCACAAAGAATGGCTGCTATCAAGAAATCAACCAATAACAAATGCTGGCATGGGTGTGGAGAGAAAGAACCCTTCTCCATTGTTGGTGGGAGTGCAGACTGGTGCAAGCACTGTGGAATTCTGTATGGAGATACCTCAAGGAAATAGGGCTAGAGCTCCCATTTGACCAAGCTATTCCCCTACTGGGTATCTTCCCCAAACAATTAAAAGAATCATACCACAGTGATATATGTGCACCTATGTTGATAGCTGCACAATTTGTAATAGCTAAGGATTGGAAACAGCCCAAGTGCCCATCAACTGGAAACTGGATAAAGAAGATGTGGGGTTTTTTTGTAAAATGGAGTACTACTTAGCCATAAAGAATGAGAAACTAGAGTTATTTATAGCTAAATGGATGCATATTGAGGCCATACTCTTAAGTGAAATAAATAGGACACACATCTGTAAATACCGAATTGTATCTCTAGTGTGAGAAACTGAAAGTGTATAGAAGAATGAAAATGATTAAAATTAATAATTGATAATTTGAAATAGGAAAAGGTCCAAAGGTGGAGGGGTGGTGGGAGGGGAAGGGGAAAGGGAAGAAAGGAAAGGAAAAATTATGAGAAAGAAAAAAAAAATGGAAACAAAGTCTATTTAAATAGGGAAGGGTGGTGGGGGTGAAGGGCGCATAGGTAATGGGGAAAAAAATAAGAACCAAGATACATCATGTACAGGTACAAGCACCCGATGATAAATGTAAATGTATACCTAAAATGTATCAATTAAGATATAAACAAAAAGAAGAGTAAACTCAAATTCTACTTAGGTATTTCAAAAAAATCTTGAAATGCCTCCTTGTAGCAGTATTCATAGATTGTCAAGAAGTTACAGTCTAAGATAAAGAGCGCAGAAGAGAGGAAAGGGCACCCATGACTCTACCCCTTAATCTGTGCATGGAGTCAACTCTTTTTTTTTTTTTTTTGCTTAAATTCTTTTATTGGTATCTTTTAGTCATACAGTACATTTACATTTATCATTTGGTGCTTGTACCTGTACATGATGTATCTTGGTTCTTATTTTTCCCCATTACCTGTGCGTCCTTCACCCCCTCCACACTTCCCTATTTATACAGACTTTGTTTCCATTTTTTTCTTTTCTTATAATTTTTCCTTTCCCTTCTTTCCTTTCCTCTTCCCCTCCCTCTTTCCCTACCCCTTTGGACCTTTTTTTCCTATTTCAACTCTTGAAACTGAATGAAGTAAGAAAATATTCTGCCTGTGTGGAACAACTGTGGGAAGGGGCACTCATTTGCACTACTTCTGTCCTCACAATCACGTTTCAATTTCTGTTCAACAGTGACTGCTAGGAATACATGTACATCATGCAGATTTCTTGCCTTCTTGAAGGTATAATTCCGAGGCACATTGTCTACTGTTTCGCATGTCTTCCTGATGAAATTGAGTCCCAGTTTCCTGTAGTAGTAACTTGTGCCTCTTTGCACCTTGTGTTATTGCTCTTCCCTCTTCTCTGTCATTTCTCTACTCCCTACTGATGTGTTTTGTGATCATTTCCCAAAATCATTTCTCGTGGTTTCAAACACATCCCGGAGACTTGTTTTTTAGGTACCCTGAATTTAAGATGCATAATTACTAAATGATATTGTCTTTCAAGTTCAGCTCCCTCTAATTCTAAAGACTATACATAATTTGTCAACAGTACATGCTGTGCTTGAACATGGGGAATATAGTCTTTTTAGTGCTTATGTATTTCTAGACACTCACGTTTCCCAGAATTCCAGCTTTAATTTTAAATTTGTTTCCACAAGTTAACACTTTTTACACCAAGTGTTAAGATTAGAGCACATGAGGAATTATTAAAAACAACTGAGTGTGACACCATTCACAAGCAGATTCTATATTGCTGCTCTTGCAGCAAGAGACTGGGAAAGTGCCTGTGACCTTCCGGGGTGTCTGTATAGGTCATCATTGTACAGCAGGCCTGACTTTCCTCTGAAGAGCCTAGTTAGGCAGGCCTCATTGTGCGCTGAACCTTGTGGAAAGACTAGACTGCCTGGTGGGGTGAACCTCAGAAGAAACCACAGCAGAAAATGCAGATAGTTTGTAGCTACTAACTACAGTGTGCTGTGAACCTTTTTCCTTGAGAGTATGATTTGAACTCGAGTTGTTCCCCAGAAGAGCTTTAATTTGAATCCAACATAGCTATAAACCTGAAATCCAATGGATAAATGCAGTTATAATAGTTACCAACAGCACTAATAAACAGAAATGTTTTCTTTAGTCCAAAGAATCAATAAACCACATAGAAATTTTATTATATTTTACAATGATTATACTTCAATGTTAAAAGTAATACAACTGTGCTGAAAAACTTCAGAGGAGTAGAAATCATATAATACATGATCTGATGATTTCACCCAAATTAAAACTTAACATTGAGTTTAATTGTGGGAAAATATAAACTTCATATTAAAAGCATTTATGTTATATTCAATATAAATTATAAAATCCTTTAACATTACTTTCATGGATTTTATTGTTATATAATTTATTTAATGCCTTAAAATTTTTGCATTATCCTCAGCCCCTATAAATGAATATAAGAGACAAACAAATCTTAGTTTTATCTGCGGAAAAGTTGATAAAAATTATTCTTCTTTTTCTCCTATTTCTCTTTGCAGATTTCTATAACTAAGTTGTCTTGTTCCTGATAACTTAGGATTCTAATATAGGGTCCCTTCATGTTTCATGAGTTAACAGTACATTGCATCTCATAGTCTATAGCAGGTGTTATACAAATGTAGGTACTCTTCCATTTGCAGTCTCAAGTGTTTATTTTTACTCTTGCATCCTAAGCTTGAACTGTCACTGTTTCTTCCGCAGTCATGCAGCTGTCTTTTTCCTCCTCAGAATCTAGCCTAAGATTCTTTAAACGTACAAAAGAACATAAGTTTTCTCCCTGACTGCACTGAGGTATGCAGTAGTTAATAATTTAAAATTGTATATATCTAAAGTGTATAAATTCATGCATGTACAACGAATAAATATTCAGCAAGGTGCCCAGAGCACACATAGAGAAATGATAGGCTCCTCAGTGAATGAGGTTGAAAAATTCAATATCTAGGTAGAGAAAAGTGAAATTACAGCCTACTTATTTTACTCAACATAGAAAAATCAACTCAAAATGAATGAAAGTCTTAAGTGTAAAACATGAAAACATAAAATTACTAGAAGAAAGTATAAGAAGACAAATCTCTTCACACTGGTCTGGGAAACTTTTGTTTCCAAAATACAAGATCATAAATGTTTTGAGTTAAATAATCTCAACCAGGATAGACTTCTAGGTCTTATTTGTCCCAACTTTATGAAATTAAGAAGTAACTTATTGTGTTCTCAGCTTTTTTCGTACAAAATAAAAGCTGTATTACTCTATTAATCACTGTCCTCTTGTTAGAATGAAATACTCAATATTGATAATTTGGAAGATGAGAGATTTAATTTAGCTCATGGTTTCAGGGATTCAGTCCATAGTTGGCTGCAAGGCAAAAACATCATGACATAAGGCAATGTTGGAGCAAAGCTGCTTAGTTTATGGAGGCTAAGAAGCCATGCAAGGCAACAGTGCCAGAGAGGAAGGGGCAAGGGACTGGTTGTAGTTCCCAAGGTCACACTTCCATGTTACACCCAGACACTTCCAGCAGCATGCTGCACTAATCTTCTGGCCAGCTCCAAAGCCAATCAAGTTGACACAATCAAGCTCAACTATCACAAATGCCTAATTAGTAAGGAGTTTTCAGAATGTATGATGCCATATGTTAAGTGCTTAGCATAGTGACTCTTAAATATTTCTGAAAGAACACGTATTACTACCAAAGGTATCTTTGCACCTCTTGAAGAAAAGTGCCACCAGAAGGGGAATAAAAGCACTTATAAGAAGTTACAGAACTAATTCAATGATTTGTCTCTCTAGGGGAAAAGAGACTTACTTACCAGGCTGGACAGCTGCTTCTCAAACCAATTATATTTTCCTTGCTTTTGAGAATGCAGAACTGAGTAGTAACTGTGCCAGTATCATTTTTGATGAGAAAAATTATGGGTATTCTGGAAATGTGAGAACTACCAAAAACACAATATTTTTGAAGAATTCTATAGAAAAAGAAGGAAAAGTATTTCATTTCATCGCCAACATCAATTATTGTGGAAATATGTGAATACAACCCATTTGATTAATACCACGGTGCCTAAGACCACGAGAAGTGGTATTTTTCTTGTCTGATTTCAACTCAGTCTTCTATAGACCTTATATAAAGCCAGATAAATTGCAGCAGCTGAAAAGATGAAGTGGCTGTAAGTTTCTGTAAGAAAGACTGATGATAAAAATTGGCCTGGACTAAAATATCAGTTATAATCACCAACCAACTGGCAAGGGGGAGGAAGTGCTATTCATCTCTAATTCCAACTGTTAATTACCTAAAAATATATACATTTCTACTTATATTTTTGGCATATTATGATTTAATCAAATCATTGCCTGTCATAGGTTTAAGAAAAGCATATTCAATTCATAGGGTATTTTTAACAATGTAATATTCCTGATAGTTTAGAGCCATAAGAAGTAAAAGAATAAGAGAGGAACAGATAATATTTAGTGTTGCAAAACATACAAATATCCTAAATTAGGTACCAGATGACAGCATGCTATACTTATTCCTAACCTATTTTATAATTTATATAATGGATTCTAAGCTGTCTCTCAGCAAGTGGGCTGAGGCATTCTGTAGGATTTATCATAGTTGTTCATTAAAGGTATAGGAAAAAAATGTCTACCATCCTTAGGTGAAAAATAAGCACAAGAAGGATCTGTGATAAAGGATAAAGGCAAATGCAGAATATTTCATATATGATAAGACATTTAGTACAGCCACATCTATTACATATATGATACTTGGAAAGATGATCCTCATCCTTGAGTCTGAGTTTCTTCTCTGTGAAATGGAACAATAAAAAGTAATAAAAAATGGGCCTGAGATTTAGCTCAGTGATTCTGCCACCTGCCTCAAAAATGCAAGGTCCTGAGTTCCATCCTCCCCCCAAAAAAGTAATAAAAAATGACAAACCATATTCATGTCATTAGCATTTCAAATGATTCATATGATAGTATTTATCTAGTAGTTACTATGTTACAAGAATATTCAAGGTGGAAAGATTACACATCATGGCAATCTAATTCACAGTATTACCCTATATTTATTTATTTATTGTCTCATCAGCAGAAAAGGACATGAAAACTCAGAGAGGTTGAAGGATTAAATCATTCTCATGTAGCTTTTAGTAGTAAAATGTGAGCATGAACCCATGAGGACAGATACTAAATGCTGCCTTCTTAGCTATTATATCAAACAATATCTTCTACACTGAATATATTAAAAAGAATGCCTGAAAACTATAACTGTATTTATTAAAACCAAGAAAATGGTGAATATTGTTATAAAAGTGGTTATAGTCTGTCACACAGATACAGATTTCACTAAGGCATATAAAATCCACTTAGGAAAACTTTCACTTAGAAGAGGCATTTAAGTTGGACCTTGAAAAAGGTACACCTATTCCTTGTATGGAAGGACAAGTGTGTTTGGTAATTTGCTTACATTTTTATCCCTATATCCAATGCTAGAAATTAAGTAAGTCTGCATGAGCCCCAGAAATATTCATAATTAATAGGACTCTCAGGTGATTCTAATTAGAGTGTGGCCCATTTTTTAGAGAAAGGATAAGTGTACAAAGAGAGGAATAGCTGATGCTAAAGTAGAGTCAGGAAAAGACCGATGTACCTGGTAGAAGCATAAAAAGCTCAACCTGGTAAATTCAAATTCATGAAGTTGGGGTATGCGGGAGACTGGATTATGCAAGTATTTGACAGCAGATACTGAAGAATCTTTCATATCAATCAGAAGCAAATAGATTTCCTCTTATAGCTAAATGGCCAACCAACCATTTAAATGAAAAGTGTGGAAATAATGTGACTTTAATTATTTTTTCTAAAATTCCATATTTTTCGTAATGTTGAAAATTAGACTACAGGGAAAAGAATCTATTGTCAAAGGAATCAGCTGTTGATCTGATTATTTCCATTTGTCTTTCTCATCAAATAATATAATTTCACTTTCTGTTTATTGGAGTCTGTTGTTGTAAAGATCTTCCAATGAAAGCATTTCTACTATATTTCTCTCTCTCTTTTTTAATTATTTAGATAAAAACAAGTCTCAGAATTCTGAATCCTAGGAACATTGTGAAAATGTCAAAAGTCATCTTATTTTGACCTATTGGGTCAGAAGCTACGGAGAGTTGTAGAAAATGATATACAAATAGGAACCACAGCACAATAATGGAGCTGGTAGTTCTACAAACTAGAAGTGCACAAGATAATTGAGACAGGATACAAGGAACATTTAGATTTCAAACTTTAATATGGTCAGCGATCACCTCTGAGAACTTTGTTTAAAAATTTGATTCCTATATCCAATATCAGGAATTGAATAAATCTGCATGGGTCCCAGAAATATTCATACTTAATAGAACTCTTGTGTGGTTCTGATAGATATGATCCCTTGGCCCATTTTTAAGAAACATTGAGCTTGTCATTCTCTTTCTTCTTCTAATATTAAAATATAGTGGAATGAGCCCTTTGTTTCTTGAGTGACATATTCAAAATTGAATTTTTGGAGGTAGAAAAAATTTTAGGGTAGTAGTGTTGATGTGAGGTTTGCATAGGAATTGTTTCTGTAATAATGAAAATTAAATCTAAGTTAACAGTATGAATTTATAGTCAAAAGCTTTAGTTGAGGAAAGAGAAAGGATGGGAAAAGGATTTCATCTTCAGGAGAAGAGCTAAAGGGAGCACAGATCTTAAAAATCATTAGTGGCCCATTAACAAAGGGAAGAGATGAGCTTTTAAAGCATAGCTAGGGTCTGATAATTTTCAATTGGGGCATGAATTTATTTTTTAACTTCTTCCTCTTGTTTCAAGGGATTTTCTCCCTGTGTAGGATATAGATAAGCAATAATTCTCAATCTTTCAACCATCACGCTGAAATCCTACAAATTCAGTGCAACTGGTCCTTGCCACATAAATAGGGAGACCAAAGGAAGTCACCTTACATTGTTGGAAAAGTAGACAGTAAAAATGATATCTTGACTTTTAGTGTGTAACTAGTCCTGGATTAAGGCCAGATAAATCCTATCTCTTCTCCTCACTAGGATTCCTCATCTACTTCAGCAGTGATGGTGATATTTAATTTGAACTATGTTATGCTTTCTTCTTTGCCTGTAACTACTTTAAAATCAGTCTAAACATATGACCCATGATCAGGTTATGAAATATTAACAGAGACCTTTCTCTCCTCAAATAGAACATTTAACAACAACAAAAAATCATTTATTTTAACATGACTCTGGAGGCATGAAACTAAACTGCAAGTTCAAGAAAGTGTTCCTTGATTTGGACTTGGGATGTGTGTTAAGTAAGAAGAGATAAGAAACCTCAGATATCCAGCTGAACATTGACAGAAGGAAGCCTGAGTCTCATGCCAAACTCCCATATTGCTAGCGGAGTTTTGTGGAGATATTCATACCCTATTGTCCCTTCCCAGTGAACAGAAAAAAATTGTGCAAAAATGACTTACTCTCTGATGTAGGTGTGTCCATGGCATTAGAGGATAGTAATGGGAAAATGATGAAAATTGTCATCGAATTTGATACAAGTCTATTCAATTTGAGTGAAGCTGATCAACCTTAAAATCACTAAATGTGTTCATTTTTCTATGGACACTGTTCATTTGCCTTTGCATGTATTATTACTTCTCAGGATAATGTAATCCTTTCACTATTCAAACCCACGCTTTTTACCAACCTCATCTGGGAAGTTTTCCGTACTCCCAAGCAGAGTATGGTGGTAGAAATCACATGCTATTTTCTAGCCAGCAAAACTGTAATTCAACTGCCTCACAGTCAGTTAAAACATGCAACATACCCCATGAAAATCACTTAAAATTTCTAATATTCAAATTCTTCATGAAATGGGGCCATGACACTGTTCTTATAGTATAAACTTATTTAGTAAAATCTCAGCCAATATTTTGGAATCTTCTTTTCTTTTGAAACATATTTATTTACTCATCTTCTCTCATCATTAGTATTACCTAATGTTTTAGAGCAAATGGCCTGGTTCTGGGTGTCCCAATAGACAAGATTTGGCACTGGTTCAAAACACTAGTATTAAGAGATGAGCAGTGGTTAAAGACAGGAAAGAAGCTTCAATCAGCATGGCTGGGAATGAAAGTATTATTCTGCCATCCTGCTGATGTCAGTCTTAATAACAAATTAATCAGCAGATAATGATAATAGATTCCTCTAACAGCTTCCTTATATGTGGTCTCATTTTTAGATCAGTGTGTTGTGTTTCTATGTTGGGGCTGAGTTCAACTATCAGTAGGAAATCAGAGAAAGAGAATTGGGCTGAATGTTTTTAGGTCTCTAACTTCTTCAGTTCAGGACATCATGGGTTTGTCAGCATTCTAGTAAAAGACACTGGTTTTATCAAAATGGATTATTTTATATAAGGCTATGTTTATGTCTCTTTAGTTTAGTGGTAGTTACAGCTCTTCTATTTCTATATTAGTTACAATGTAATCTAATGGCAAATTACCCTTCCATCCACATTTCAATATATTGCTTCTTTGAAAAATGAACTTTCTTTAAGTTTATCCTCATTAGAGTGTATCATGTATTTCCTTTTGTTTCTATCACTGATGGAACTATCACTTGTAGAAGAATCCACTCAGATCCATTAAGTGAGGTGGAGTATAAGTAAATTTATTAGAATTAGAAATTTGAGATTCAAATCATGGCTATCTTTTATTGTTTAACCTGGGACCAGTTACCTGGGCTTTTTGAATTTTGAGCATGTCCTGTGTAAAATTAGGACACCTGATAACACAGAAGTAAACCAGAGTGGTCCTTCATATCCATAGGACCTGGTTCTCTCCAGGATGCCAAAAGTTCTCGATGCTCCCACCATTATACAAAAAGGCATACTTTTTGTCCATGCCCTATACACCTCCTCCCATACTTTAAATCATCTATGGTACTTAGGACACATAATACAGCAAGGTTAATGCTAGGCAAAAAATTCTGAATTTGCATTTTATTTTAATGATTCTTTTTTTATTTTGGGACCGGGGATCAAACAAGTGTCCTTGGGCTTCCAAGGCAGGAGGGGGAACCACTGACCTAAATCCCCAGCCCTCATTTTACTGATTCTTGTTTGAAGCATGTTGATCATTCTCAGAATTAAGCAGCTAAGTCACCAGATAGCAATTGATTATACACTTCTACTATTTCTCCAGGAATGCTTTTGTTTTTTTCTCCTGAAAGTGTAAATTAATTAACAATTATAACATATTTAAATGCTAATCCTAAAAGCTGAAAACAGAAATGTTAGTGATAAAAGTCTTCAATTGTGGGCTAATTGTCTCAGGAAGACAACTGTCACTGGTAGAGAGGCATCTATCTTGTGAAATATTATAATATCAAGACCTCCTATTAAAATCAATGTAGTTGAAATGTTACATGTTTCCAAATTTAGTATATAAACAATTGAGGATTTTTAAGAAAATGTTTTAGAAGGTAAAGCAACAAAATTATTCAGTGGGGGCAATTTTGTGGCCTATTTCACCTCTCACTACCCCTACAGTTTTCTGAATGATCTTTATTTTGGAGGGAGGGATCTCAGCAGAGGGATACTTTTTATATCCTAGAGAAGATCACAATGATATTATTATTGTTTACCAACTGATAGACCCGTAAATAAGATTTCTTTTCCTAATTGTTCATATCTAAGTCTGTGTTGTGTAATAAAAAATTGTATGAAGTTGTCAAATTTTGCAAAATTATCTAAGGGCAACACTATTAATAAAACTAACATTTAACTGAGTGCCTCCTATGTGCCCAGATCTAGGATGAACTATTGTACATGAATGGTCTTACTCAAGGCTCACAGTAATATATTGAGGCAGGTTGTTTTCTCCAAATCAGGATTATAACTTAGCCAGTCTCACACTAGGTATTTGGTCTGAACCATAAAACTACAAAGGCAGATTTACATTTTGTTAATCATGTTCTGAGCATGAGCCAAAGTAAAATACTTAACTTTCTGTTTTCAAATGAGTCCTGTGACCTGATTCAGTTTTTCTCTTGACACCTGCTTTCTCTCAGATATCAGATATCTCTACTTTTCAACATCCAATGAAATTGAGTCAGACCCACTTTCAGTGTTCTCCAGAATACAACACAACTCATAATCAGGGTTCTCTGTTGCTTTCATTATAGTGTGCAGTGTTCCTAAGGCACATCTAGCTCTGGCTAAATGAAGACGATTTGGTATTCAGGCCTGGTGATTGCCATGATTACTTCCATCTGTTCACATAGCATGCAGTCATAAAATCCTGGTTTTCTTGTAACTATCTGCCTACCATTCCTGCTAGAGTTAGTCTGTGTATATTTATCTTAATGAATCCTCTATGCTAACAGGGTCAGCCTAAGAAACTATTGCCCAGTGTTTCTATGATCAACATATTTGAAGTTCAACCTCTCACAACCTTGTACACAACTATCCACTTTTTATTTTGGCAGTGCTTGTTATTTTAAATGGCACAATCTCACCCCTTTCACTTTCTCTTGAATATAATCTCTTAATTTAGGTTGAGCAACTCTCACTTGCACTAAAAAATCTGACTGCATCCATTTATTCACTAGGAAACCACTAGACTAAATTATTCTGTGATCTAACTTTGAGTCATAAAGCTATTGTGTGTTCTAGCCAGTAACTTCCAAACAGTGGCGAAACGTATATAATGAAGAAAGCTCTGATCTCAGACAATAGGAGCTGATAGAGGGGGAAAAAAAGGAGAAGACAGGATGAAGCAGGGTAGGATTGATTTGGAGTTTAAACATTCTCTTTTCAGTTATTTATGGCTTTGAAAGAATGATTTAATTTTTTCTCAACAACTGGTTCAATCCCCTATTAATAAAGGATGAATTTGTAGCTGACTTTAAAAAAAGCTTGTTATAAATGAGGGATTTTTCATCAAAGACATGCAAACAAGTTAAATTGGAATAATAACCATCCAATTCATAAAACTCTATTACCTGCTTCATGATACACCTTAAATTTATCTTCCTTCCTGATCTCTCTTCTTCTCTCAATATTTCTGACTCATTTTCAGAATTTCTCACACACTTAATGTCCTGCTTTTATTTCATACTGTAAATTGCATTTCCACTCCCTTTTCATCCCTAGGCTTACCTTTAGATACGTGAACATCTATTACCATGCTCCACTACAGAACAGAAAATCTATTTTAGTTTCTGCAAAGTAGGACCCAAAACTGCATGCAGTGTGTTATAATTTGAAAATTGCATGCCTCTTCTTTTCTTCTTTGCTCGTCTCTCAAAATAAGGAAAAAGTGAATTAGATTTTTCTTCCTTATAAACTAGAAATAAAATTTTTCAATTTAAGTCCTTTTGGAAGTCTCCTTCCTACCATTTAACTCCAAAATACATATTGTTATCCCAATATCACAAATATGGAAACTGATTCAGAGAGTTTAATTCATTTGTTCAAAGCTCAGATCTAATGAAGATCTGGGGCTAGAATTTGAGCACCCAGTTTCATTTCTGCCCATTTTCTCATTACCATTATATAACCCAAACAGATATCAAATATTCTATATAAGCTCTGTATGAAAAAATTCAGAAGTATTTTAGGACTAGTTCTAATACACTCTAGTTTTTGGCATGTCACATAAAATAAACTTGGAAAAAAATGTTACAGGATCAACTGTAATTTTTACATGTAACTTACTCTTTCCTTAACTGCATTATCAAATTTCTGAATTCTAACAGGAAAAAGTTTTGGAAATTCTTAAGTGTTGGAGTGATATTAGTACTCAAATTCTGTCTTAGATTGTATAAATTTTACCATTTCTCCCTCCAATGGAAGCGGAAAACTACTGTACTAAAGTACCATTTTATAATTTTTAGCTGGAAACTTCATTCTACCATCAAAAAAAAATAGCATTTCTTCATCAAGTTTCCTTAGATACATCAATTATTATTTGTTTGTTTTGCAATACTAGAGATTGAGCCCAGGGCCTTGTCACTGACCTGTATCCTCATTATTTAAAAAAAAAATTATTATTATTTTGAGACAAGATCTCCGTAAGTTGCTAAGTTGCCCAGGTAGGGCTCAAACTTATGGTTCTTCTTCCCCAGCCTCCTAAATTGCAGGGATTACAGGTGTATTCCACCATGACCAGCCCATCATTCTTCTTTAAACATCTTTTTCTTTCTTTCTTCTTTTTTTTTTTTTTTTGGTTTTTTGCTGTCTTCTTCCATATCTTTCATTCTAATGTGTGAAAATAAGATAGATCTTCTCAGTGCTTATTATAGTTTATCCCTAGCAATTATTCTGCCTGCACAGAGCACACAGAATTAACCACTATGTCATCCTGCCAAGCTTCCCTCTAACCTTCATGGTAGACTTCCTGAGATTACTAGCCCTTCTTCTTTAGAACTGAAGATGTTAGTGCTTCACTATCTCTCTCCCAAACACAACTCTTCAAAATTCTTAATGACTCTAATATCTACATTTGATAATTCTTTCATGACTTCCATCTCTCAATCTTCCTACTGTTCTTTTAATAAGTTTGTCTTCAACCTATTCTACCTAATATCAGTTACCTATGCCCCTTACCCTTGGCATTGCCAATAGATATATCCTCTCTTCAACAGACTAACCAAGCATTTTAATTCCCTACCACTTCCTTAAACAGACCAACTGCAAAAAGTTATGGACCTATCTAGACTTTTAATAATGCTTTGACAAAATTCCCTTTTTGTTTCTCATTCTCCCTCCCATTGTCATTTTCTTTCTTCACAACTTTAGATTCTTTGGCCAGTCATTATTACTCTACCATAAATTCTATTAGCTACTTCTTTCTTTTAATGTCCCTCTGCCAAGTTCCAAAAGTGGGTAAAACCATCTTTATTCTTTGCAGCTTAATGTCACCATGTGTGTGTGTGGGGGGAGGACCTGAACTGTGCAAAGTGATATCAATTTAAATTCGCTATAGTAACCTCAAGCCAGGCCTCAGTGTTGTGGGGACTCTTCCTCTTTCTGTAGCTCATTTTCTCTCCCATCTCTTATTTTACATTCCTTTCTCTTTCTTCAGAACTTGACGTCCATCATCTCACCTTATTCTTAGCTGATACACATCTCTCAGTTTATTGCAAAAATAGATCAGTCAGAAAATGTCTATACATTTCAATTATGTCTACCTGAACTCTCATGCCTGTATCCTTATATTCTATCTTCCCTCCTATAACTTTGAATGAATTATCCAGGTTACTAGATAATCCCATTAGCTCTGTATTAATTTCCAAACCATTAAGCTTATTTAAGAGAATCTCTTCAATGATACCCATTTTTCTTCTACACCATCAAAATTTCCCCCACAGAGAATTATAGCAGTAGTATAGAATGGTATTTCTCCTGTCTAAATCTATGCTTAATATATTACTCTCAAACTATCACCTCGTTTGTGTATTCTAATTTAAAGCACAATAATCTTCTTCAATTTTCTCTTGTACTCACTCTAGTCAGAATTCAGTTCTAATTCTATTTAATTCATCACAATTGTTCTTTTTCAAGACTCCAGTTTTCTCATTATTATGAAACCCAATGGTCAAGGCTTAACCTACATTTCTTTTTTTATTTGACAGCAAATCAGCTCATCTTCAATTATTCTCTATCCTATGATCACTCTTGGTTCTTGTTCCCACAACAGCTCATCTCTCCCATGTCTGTCTCTTTCATTCAACAAACCTGAAAACAATAACACTGTCTCCCCTTATATTCACTTCCTAAGACATACAGTCTTGGTGTTCTTATGTAGAATGATAGTTTTATTTATTTATTTTTATTTTTTATTTTTTTGGTACCGGGGATCAAACTAGAATGATAGTTTTAAATGCCATTAGTATTGAATATCTCTTTCCCTGTTGGAATGTCTCCTCTGTCCTCTAAAGAGGTTGATTAAACTACTGGTCTTTGTTGAAAATAAAACTTCTGCTTTTTCATCCTCCCAAATCTCAGTCCTCCTCCAGACTCTGTATTTCAACAAATAAGCATTTTCTTATTTCTATTTGTTTAGCCATAACTCTTAAAGTAGGGCCTGGTTCTTCTCTTTCTATTAGTTTTACATGTATCCACCATCAAAAGCACACCACTTTGACCTCAGAGTTTATTTGGTGTCTGACCACATCTCTTCATAAAATTTTCTATCCAATGAATAAGTTTCTGTTGTACATATTTTGCTTAATATCCTCAGTATATTTTGAACCCCAAAGCAAGAGTGAACTTTCCCAAACATGTCAGCTAGTTCTTCTGTGGAAAACCAACTTTTTAAATAGTCTTTATGACTACCTGTAAATATTTTACCTCCCACTACACTTCAACTATTTCCCTCATAATTTTGTCTTTTATTTATTTACTACAGCTATATTTGTCACTTGCCATTCCTGAAAACATAAACACTTATTTGCAGGGGATATCTGTGTATTTACTTTTCTATTTGTGTATAATCTATTTCTTTTCACACCTGTATGTAGAACACAAGCTCCAAAAGAACAAAGTGTGTTCCATATTCTTTGCTTCATCTCTAGCACCTAGAACAGTATTAATTCCATAGTAAGTGGTTAACACTGATATTGAACAAAATTGTTAATAAATTTAATCAACTATAAAACTGTAACTCATATTCATATATTTTTGTAGTAGATATATTTTCATTGTGCTTCCTAGGAAAGGTATAAATCTACACTATAGATATAAATAAATTTAGTTTAAATGATTTTTCAGGTAAGTTTCTCCCACTTCTTTCTCTAGTTTATATAATAGCATGTATTGTGCAATACATATACACATATATTCATCTCACATACAAGTATCTCTTAGCCCTTCTTCACCAAAATTTTTAAATACTGGAGAAGAGTTCAGGAGTTATTCTTATAAATTTATTTATTATTTTTGTACTAGAGATCAAACTCAGGTCCTTGCACTTGCGAGGCAGGCGGCGGAACCACTGAGTTAAATCCCCAGCCCCTTATTAATTTAATTTGATGTAAACTATATTTTGGCTCTGGACCAATCCTGAAAACTTTAAGCAATCTGACACAGGTACTCTGTTATGTTTAACTATTATCCATTCTTTCTCATTTCCCAGTGAAATCTCTGAATTCTTTCCACACTAACTTTCTAGGATATCCTAACCAATCTACACAAATAATCATTTTATGTATCTTTACGGTTTCAAGGTCTGAATTATTAATGATGTATCCGGGGGGGGTGAATCTTTCGAGTTATTGTTGCTTTGCAAAAGGAAAGGTGGATTTGTGTGTTACCGTCAGGAACTGATAAATTATTTTAGACAGTGGCAGTGGTGGGCTTGCTGTGTGTAGAAGTCAGGACATGGTACAGGGGAATTTCCCCTGTAGGCTGGGGTTGTGTATTTCCTAAGGCTTCCACGTATCTTGCCAAAATGTGAAATGGTTTTCTTTCCAAACCTTTACTAAATCTTTAGAAGTTATTCATGTAGCTTCTAATAGTACTAAATTATATAGGAACTAACCATGTTAACCTTGCCTTTATTATGCTCAAAGTAGTGCCTTTGCCCTTTACCTTCTCTGTCACCTTACTTTATCGCACAAAGCATTTTTCATTAACTGTCAGTAAATGGTGCTGTTCAAGTTGTTTCTTCTGAGATTCAGGAAAAAATAAATACAAGTCCCTCTGGGCATTTTCATCATATTTCCATGCACATAAGTATTAAGAAAATGTTTATTAACCCCTTTCTTTTTATATTAGTCTATATTATATACATGAGTTTGGATTTTCTGAAAGATCTCATAGTGAATAAAATAAAGGAAATGTTGCTTATAATACCACTACTTACCTGAGCACCCAGACATTTCCAATGTCTCATTTTTCTTTTGCTAACACAATGTCTGATTCTCACTCATACTTTAATATTGACTGCAACTTGGTAAATATGAAAGCAAAATAACGAGCAAATATTATTTCCCCTCTGAAGAATCACTCCTAAAAGAAACTTTAGAATTTCAAAATTTTTGAAATCAAAAAACTGAATGTGTATTTGTCAAAGAAAAAATAATGCATCAGACTGAGTTGAAAATACAAGAAAAATTTTATTCAAGGCATTGCGATAGGTAAGAGACTGACCTCAACTCTGCTCAGACACAAAGTGGAAGAGCTTTTAAGCCGCAGAGTGATCAAATGGAAAACTAAAGGAAGAATTTAGGAGAGAAAGATGATCAATGTTATTAGGTCTTCTGGGTTCGATAATTGTCAGTGATGGACCTTGGGTTCCTACCTTGGTACAGAGAATGGGAGATAAGGTTGCTGTTGGTTTTTTAATTTATTTGGTATTTTTCCCCTCATAACCACATTCCCAAGGGATACTTAAGTCCTTGAAAAAGACAAAAGACTGGGAGAAGACTCATGTCTCAAAAAAGTAGAAAAAGATGCTAATTTCACTTTTCTAAAGGATCATGAGCTCATAGATAGGAACTAACCTCCTTAAATTTCAATGAAATAAAAGCAAATATTAAAACCGTCTTGAAAATATAAAACTGCTTATATGCTAAGAACTTTTATTTGAGTTACATCACTACATTTTGGAAAGTAAGTAATTATAATATATATCAAGGGAAAACTCATTCAAAGTGTTAAATAGGTAGACTAACAGAGGATAAAGCAGAGGAAATTTTAAGACAGTGTAAGGAAGCACGGTCTCTTCACCAAGCCTGGTCTATGAGAGCACTTTTTTCCCCTCCCAGTACTGTGTTGTTAGAAATGCCCATGGAAGCTACACAGAGCTCCAATTATTGTCTTTTCAGTCACCTAGGCCACAATATCCACAATACTTTTTGTTGAATAAAACACTTCTAACTGTCCACACTTCCATCTTAATTAATCCCAGCCCTCTATCCCTGAAGGCTTGGTTCCCCCTTAACATCCTCCCAATCTGGAAAGGATCCTAGATGATATGCACCAAGTATTCTTTCTAAAAGAGTAGCTTACTTTAGGACTAAGGTTTTTTTTAAGTGATTGTCAAGGAAATCATATTGAAATAAAGAATTTTGGAGGGTGAAAAAATCTAGATGTGACAAGGACTTTGGCTGGTGAGACCAAGGTGAGAGAAGGGAGAACTCAGTTGTTTGAGTTAATTTGTCTCTCCACAGCCACTTCTAACACTACAAGGATCATAATCTTGAGTTTAGGTGAAACTTTTGTGGAAATTTCTACATATTGGAAAAAAGGGAAATTTATCCTTAAATTCAAAATTTTTATTCCTAACTGAATGCTAGAAGAAATGAGTTAATTAGCTAATTATTACCCTTACTGTGATAATTATTACTCTCAGTTGTTTGGTAGGTCAATGATGTGGTTGACAAGATCTTTTTCTTTTTTTTTTTTTTTTGGTACGTGGGATCAAACTCAGGACCTTGAGCTTTCGAGGCAGGCGGTAGCACCTCTGAGCTAAATCCCTGGCAAAAGGATCTTTTTTTATGCTGCCTGAGGCTTTAGGCTAGGAAGTCAAACTTCATTGAATTTAATTGTACAGGATGCAACTTCATGTGGTTTAGGTTCAACCCCAATGTTTATTTATAAGAAGAAATATTTGAATCTGGAAATGTCATAAAAATGAGATTCCATACAATTGTATAAACTTGGCTTCTATGAGAGTTAACTGAGCAAGCAGTTCAACAAATATTTATTGGGTGCTGATTTAGCTTCTCTGATCTATCTTTTACATTCCCAACTAGAATGATTCTTAAAATCACAAATGTTATGATGTCATTTTTAAATGGTGAACTTATCAGTGGCTAGTTCTTTAATTATTTCTTTAAATAGAGGATGGAACCAACAGAGGTAAAAAGTGATCTGTCTGAGAATGCACTACCATAGGAGAAGCATGAGACTGATTTTCCTAACTATTTAAAAAATATGTCAATCATAATAAAAACACTTAGTCATGGTTGGCATACAACATTCACACAAATGTTTAGAATAAGGTAGGTTATTTCAAAAAATAAATCATCACTGGCTTCTTGGGTTTTATCTGTTATTTCCTAGGAGAAAGCATTATAGTACATTTTCTACCAGGAATATTTGAATTGATCAACTTGAAAACCATTTACTTGAATGGTTGTTAAAATAGGATCAACAGAGTAAAAAGAAAACCCCCAGAATCAAAGAAAATATTTTTAAATCACATATCTGAGATGGAATTAATATCCAGAAGATATAGCAAACATCTAAAACCCAAGAACACAAAAGCAAATAATCTAGCTGAAAATGTGCCTAGGACTTTAATAGTCATTTCTTTCAATGAGATATACAAATGGCTAGTAAGCACATGGAAAAGTGTGGTACATGACAGTACTAATAGTTAGGGAAATTCAAGTCAAAACTATAATAAAATAAGTCATAATCATTAAGATGGTTATTAACTATATATCCATATATACACATGTGCATATATGCATAGATATGGATATAGGTAAAAGAATAAATATAAGTGAGGATCTAGACAAATTGGAAGCCTTCTGCTACATGGGGTATATAAAACTGTATAGTTGATGTGGACAAGAGTACACCATTCCTCAAAATACTAAAAACAATTGACATAGGTTTCAGAAATTTCATTTCTGTGCACATACGCAAAAGAATAGAAAACAAAGTGTTGAAGTCATATTTATACCTTTATCTTGATAGGAACATTAATCACAATAGCTGAAACATGTTAGCAACCCAAACATGTACGGAGAGATGAATGGTTAAGCAAAAGGTGGTGAATACATACAATAATAAGGTGAAGGTTTTTATAAAAAACTATTACCATAACAGATACATTGCCATTTGTTATAGTTTATATCTACATGTTCCCTTAAAGCCTCAAAGGCTCATAGGTGGGGGTTTGGGGATGTGATTTGATCATAGGGATGCTAGACTCACCATAATAGTCCACTGATGAGTTTGTGATGTTAGGAGGTGAGGTCTGGTCTGAAGTGATGAGTCACTAGAGGCTGGACTAGAAGGATATCCCCCGCCCCCGCTCTGCCTTTTACTCTCTGCTTCCTGTATGCCAGGAAATGGGCAGGTTTCCTCTGCCAAAGCTTCCATCATGCTGCTTCTGCCTGGAGCAGGCCTACCATACAAGGACTGAAACTTCTAAAAAGTGAACCAAAGTGAACCTCTCCTTCTTTAATTTTAGGTGTTTGGCACTTTGTCCCAGCAATGAAGTAACAATAGACTCATTAATCCTCCTCATAAACCTCCCCCTTGTTTTGAAAACCCTTATCCCATTTTTCTTGACACTTTATAGAGCAGTTTACAGTATACCTTTAAGATGATTTCTGTCAAATAAAGATGTTACAGTGTTTCCTCATCCACCTTATTCACCTGAGTATGGCATTCTGACATATAGCTCTTCTTCAAAGTCAAAATGACCATGAAAGGTAAACATTTTGAACTGATTCAGGACACTAAGACAGCCATGATGGCACAATTAAAGACATTCAGGAAAAAGAACTTTCAGAAATTCTTCAGAGAGTGGCGAAATGATGGGTTAAGAGTATTTAAAATGAAAGGGAGCATTTTGAGGGACATTCATATTAATGTGTCTTTTATGGTAATAAAATGTTTTAAATTTGAACATTCACTGTGTTTTGTGATCATACCTCCTGTTCTATAACATACATTAATCCTGAGGACAGTATGCCAATTCAAATAATCCAGCTACAAAATGGAAAATAGTGTATGATTTCAGTTATATGAGGTACTTGAAATTGTCAGAATCATAGAAATAGACGGTAGAATAGTGGTTGCTAGGGCTAGGAGGGCAGGGAACTTTTGTTTAATGGTTATAAAATTTCAGTTTCAGAAGACTAAGCTTTAAAGATGGAGAAGGATGGTGCAGATGGTTGTGCAAGATGCTACTGAATGATATATTTTAAAACGATTAAGATGATGCATTTTACCTTGTCTGTACCTACTACAATAAAATATTGACAAAAATTCTACAAATTATCAATAGCATTATCAAATTTTACAGAGGTTCAAGGAGCTGCTATAAAGTCTTGAAATTTGGCAAAAAAAAAAAAAATCCTTAGGAATGGGTTCGGAAATGGAAAAATCCAGATGATTCCTCACTGTGAGATTGAAAAAGATGCAAATCCCATGCAATCTTTATTAGGACAGAGAATAATCTTTGTTTTAATCACTGTCTCATCACTGGAACAGAATATCCAACATCTACAACTTAAGAATGGAGAGGTTTATTTATTTTCTGTTTCATAATTGTTTCAACTTTTATTAGCACATTTTTGCATTACCTAACGATTACAGTTCTTGTAGGAAGTTGTTACATGTATATAACACATCTTAATTCTTTTCTCATCCTCTTTCCCTTCCTTCTCTCCCCCTCCCTCCATCTCTTGGTAAGAGAGGTTTATTTTGGCTCATGTTTCAGATCCTGTTATGCTGCTTCCAGGGCCAGATGGCATGGCAGAGTTGCTCCTCAGGGCATGGCAGGCAGGAACCAGAGCCTGTGGAGCAATGATCTGCAAAGGGAGATAAACCTTCATACCCACAAAGACCTACCTCTTCCATCCATGGCCTTCTCCTAACAGCAAGTCACTCTTTGAGAGAAGAAAAATAAGTGTATTTATCAGGCGGAATAGCTAATTCAAGATACATAATGAAATTCCCAGGAATTATTTAACCATTTTTATTTGACCTAACTTCTTCATGGATTTGAAATGTTTTTTCTTTGCCATCTTACATCATCTTGAGAAGTGACCGGAAAATTTTATCTGGATCAAGGCTCTTTAAACTTTCTGGAGCTACTGAAAGAGACCACACCCATTTCTCAAATCCAATAACAGTTACAAAAGAAAAGATTACTCAGGAACTAAAAGAGCAATTATAGAAGAATGACATGTTAAACCCTAAAAACAAAAGTAAAATAATACATTGGAAAATATATTCCAACATGTGTAATGTAGAATAATATCACATGGTTTTATCCTAAAGTAGTCAAATCCAGAATAGCAGTTCACCTGTAAAGTAAAGGTGACATGGTTGAAAATTGCAGGCTGTAACATAGCTTAGGATAGTGGCATGGATCTGTCCCTTGTGGGTCTTTTTCAGCCCAGCTGTCATTTTTTTTTCCGTTTCCAGTTGTCCTCATACAAAGAGTTTGAGTGTCCTATGAGCTTTCCTGGGTAAGCTCTTCAGATGTTCTGTCTGGAATATTTTTTCAGGATTTTATTATCTCAGAGTACTTAGATCTTATTGGGGAGTATTTATTATTGGGCTACAAAGAATTATCAATGGCTAAAGAATTAACTTCCCAATGGAGAGGGCTGGTATAGAGAACAGAACACTCAACTCCTCAGTAGTGTACCTATGCCTTGCCTGGTACCCATATATCTGTATTTGTATATCATCTCCCCGTGTCTAAAATGGCATTATTTATGCATATAGGGTTAATAAAAGAGTGATTTACTACACTTATTATACTCAGTACATTTCAATTTATTCTTCTGTAAGACAAGGTGATATGAAAATATTCCAAACAGGTTAATTATGTACATTTGAATAATGAACAACAGCTTCATATTTACATGTTTCCTTCTCCTTTATTTTGGGCCTCTTGAGGACAAGGACTAAATTTTATTTAACTTTCTATTCTTTATGTATTACAATCTGTGCTGACATTTAAAAATCTTGTACAAGGTAAGTAATGAATATAAGATAAAATCCCCAGGTACCTTTCTCAGAAAATTTTCCTTTTAATATACAATATTGATGAAAATGGCTAGGACGGTGATGGATAATGCTCAACAAATGTGAATTATAAGTTTTATATTGTATTCTTTCCCTCTGGTATACCAATTTCCTTGTATCATCAAAATGGAAAGTTGGTAGTTAGTACTGACCAGATTGTCTTTAGTATTCTCCACTCTTGAGCCTAAAGGGGCTTGAGTAATTGTCTCTCTCATTTGAGTGAGGAAAGTGTTTCAAGAAAGATATCATATATTCTTCAAACACTTAGAAGAATGCTATCTTGGAAATAAAAAGGAAAAGGGAAATAACTACAACTGAGAAAATATACCCATTTGAAATGCAATTATCCCTGCCTTGGCTTTTAGCCAGATACCTTGGAACTGATGAATTTATTTAAACTTCTTTATCTCTTTTGTCCCTGCACCTCCTGTCACTTTTGGGTTAGGCTGTCTAAGAGGAGGTCTTAGAGGGATCCACTGGGGAAGGACATCATATTTTAATCATGTTTGCCTATGTGTAATGCTTCACATATATGATCTCAATTAAATGTTGAAGTGTATTATGAATTATTCACTTAATTACTCCATTTAGTGGCTGCAGAACTTGAGATTCAAAGAAACTTGATCATTGACTCTAGGCTAGAAAGATAGGGTAAAGATTTGAACCTTGGACACTGACTTTGAAGTCTTTGGTCTATTCAATTCACCACTTGTCTTCTGTTTGTCATATATACCCATAATGATAAGGAAATAATGTACAACATGGCAGGCCTTTGTCTGTTCACAAACCCTCTGCATGTTTTTGCCAGGAATCTAAGATGTTTTGTTAAAACCACTTGCACTGCAAATGTAACTCTTCAAGCAATGTCACTATTCAAGCATCCTAACTGCACATGTAACTGTTCAAGCTACCAGATTTTCCTACTCAATGTTTCAAGATATTCTGTTAACTCTGCTCTTCCACTTCTGTAAACATGCTTACCTGGTATGCGACACCAACCACCCTCCCCATAGATGTCTGTATAAGATTGCTTCCATTTCTGTTCAGGGACCAGACTTCAGAGTATGAACTCCTCTGGGCCCACTGGTGTAGTAAAACTTGGTTCCCTCTATCTCTCTGAGTACTGGTTGGTTTCTTTGACTGCAGAGACCTTCACATAACTTTAACACTTGGCTGTAATGCTGAGTTTTAATGCTGTAACAAGAGCATCTAATATCTGCCCAGGTTTTACTAAATGACAAAAGCCCACATGGTGTGAAGAACACAAAGAAAAGAGGTTCTGGAGAACTTTGTTGATTGTATTGTCCATATCTCCAGTCATGTACTCTGACTTATGTAGGTGATGGCTTTGTAGGAACATAGTCTTTAGTCCCACAGCTCCTGAAAAATGTGGATGACCCACAAACAGCCAGTAGTTCCACAGAGAAGGGCATAATTTATTCCTTAGTTTAAGGCAAGTTTATGATAAAATGAACTAATAGCAGTGTATGTTTCATATTTCTTTTCAGTATGAGTTCTCTTGTAATAAATACACACACACATACAGAGGAAATCATCTTTTTTGTTTGTTTTTTATACACAAAGACATATTATAACATATACAAACTGTTGGGAAGATAATATTAATATAATTGTTAGGATGTTGACTCTAAATTAGGTAATAAAAGTAGAAGTTTACGTGAAATGGAAAGGTTCATGGAGAGGACAGTGAAATAATCTCACTAAACCACCAAGCCATGTCAGTGGGAGTTGCTCATTCATTGCAGAATAACCCTAACAAGAGAATTTGAGCATTTTGAGAGGTTTCAATATTGTACTGTGGCTTCTCTCTCAGGGCAACTTCATAAATCTTACTTTCCCTCCCTGATAGTTTCTGTTTTTGTTCCTTTCATATGATGAAAAACTCAACTACTGACAATTTTGTATAGTTTAATGTTAGCCTCTTCTTTCCATGTCTACTCAGACCAGGGGAAAATATTGTTGCCCCAGCTCATGTCCAGTTCTATGGCAAAGTAGTCAATAGAAATCAGAATATTATGATTGGCCCAATTGCGGTCCATTGATTAGAAGTGCATTAATCAACAAATAAATGAGGTCATATAAATTCATATCTCTTCTTGTTATTACTTGAACAAATCAAGTGCAATCACAAGAGTATTGCTTGGCAGTAGGAATAAGGGAGCAGCAATGGTGTGGGGGACCACTGGAATATAAGGGCAAGATGCCAAGGGCTCTTTGGTCACTTGTCTTCTCTACTTCTTTCTTTCTAAACAAGAGCTGCAGATTATTCATTGAGAGAGATGACTTTTAGGACTTTGGCTCCTTGGCTTTGTTAAAGCAGACATTCCCAAATTGCAGACAGAAAATTTAAGATACACTGATGATATGAAACATTGGGGATTTCAGAATGAGTGATTATTTTGATTCACACCACTGGCTACAAACAGGTATATAATTAGAGTATAATGTGAACTTAGGAAAATGCCTGTGCCTAACAATGTATTTCTCAAGATCCTGGAATTTTATCAGAGAATCACAAAACTGTCAGATATTAGGATATGAAGGAAAGATAACCACTGTAGATCCTCTAATGCTGCTGCCCTTTTATGTTGTACATAACACAATCAAGATCACAAACTTGTTTGAAATTGGTTAATACTGACGCTAAAATTTTGAATTTCTTCTTTATGAATAAGCATTTTATAAGTATACCATTAATACAGTGCAAAAATGAATTATTTACACAATAGGTGTTCTCCTCCATGGAGTTATATCTGGTTATGTTTGTTTACACTCTGGCTTCTGAACTTTTAAATCTGCACATCCAGGTACTACTTCTGAGAATTCCTCCTCCAGTGATTGCTTCTAGTAAATAGCTGTCTATATTCACAGTCAGACTTTCCATTACTACATTGTTTTGATGATTAGAAAATTATTTTGATAATGATATAGAGTGTGCCATCGTTTAAGTTTCTTCTAATGGTTTTTGTTCTGATTTCTATGTGATCATGGGGAATTATTTTTCTGTTGCTGATGGAAAACTTTAGAGTTCTTGAAGCTGTTTTTGGCCATCTATATGACAGCCTTTCCTCACTAGTTAGAATGTTGTAGACCTTTCAAGTATTGCTAATTTCTTTCATCATTACATAAACTTCCATTGCATCTATGTTTTCCCTCAATGTTATCTTTCTTTCACCATACTTTATGAGCATTTTGTCATCATATGTTTTTGACCTGGCTATGCAGTTAGACTATATAAACCCATAAGCATGATTTTTTTTTTTTACTTGCACTGTTTGTACTGAATGCTTGCTGCAGTTTCTAGTATGTTGCAAACGCTCTTGAATATTTAGATAATCAAATGAATGAAGAGTAGAGAATAGATGTCCAGAAACATTGTGAATTACTCACTTATCACACAAAAGGCAAAATATTAAATAAAAATGTTACTTTTGTTGAGTTTTCTAGCCTATGCCTGAAAACTGAACTGAATTTATGAAAATATATCATCAATTATCCAAGGATCTGTTTTTATATTTTTCTACCCTGAAAAGAAGTAAACTTAATAGAGTTTTTGATTCCAGTGTTATCCTGTACTTGCTCCAACATCAGGAAAATAAACTTTTTACTAATTACAGATCCTGGGAGGTACACAGTATGCCTCAAGAAACATGGGACCCATGGGCCAATTCCTTTATCAGAGCCTAGGGTATTGTCCAGACAGGCTTTCTATAGGGAGTTCTAATTTGTGGGCTTGAAAAAATAGGAAGGAGTTCCAGGGTGGGTCACACTGTGACCAAGAGGTAGTTATTGTGAAATATTTGCACAGTTCACATGAGGTGTGGAGGTCAGCAAGACAAGTAAGTAGATTGTATCTAGATGTCCCACAGGGAAGTGGTCACCAGGAAACAGTTGTATAAGGGAGATATATGGAATAAGCAAATTGAGGAACTGGGGGAGAGAGGTAGAGAATATAGTAACAGAACTCCCATCAAGAGTAACTGAGCTCTGAGTACATTATGAGAAGGATGAGCTTAATGAAAATGAATTTCAAGGTATCACAAACTTGTTTAGTCATCAAAACTGGAGCTGGTTCAAGCTTTCTTTACCTTTGCTGTCCTTTGTAATCATCATAGATGCATGAAAAGACCAGGAGAATTTTAGTAGGCAAAAAATACATTAGACTGTATGAAAGGCAAATGAAAAAAGGGAATTACTGACTAATACTAATATTGAGGAAACATAATATATCAACATCTCTTATTCCAATGGATTCCCAAAGGTTCAAACTTTGTCTACTTGACTGAAGTTGTCTTAGGGACCCTTAGGATATGTCCTTGCTAGTGAAAGGCATCCTTGTAATAGATCCTAACACACTCAGAGCAATCACCTATTTTTATATTATTTCCCTAGTCTATTTCCCATGATTAGAGCCACAAGACTAGGGAGACTTTGGTTATTTGGTATTCTAACCACTTTGCCCACTAGAAAAATTAAATGAATGATAGGTGATAGAATTGGAAAGCAAATGTCTCAGAGGGCATTTCTATCTTTTCATATCACCTGTCTTCAGATGATGAGTGGGAGAAATGAGGGAATAAATTTACTTTAAAGTTTCTCAAGATATTTGTGCTCCGTTTATTTTAAGTTCTAATATACTTAAGGTAGTAGTAAAAAATGATAGCATAAATTTGCAAATATGTTTTAATTCACAATATACTATTTTCAGATTTATTCATAAATATCTTGATTAATTTATGCTTTGTCCTATCATTTAGAAGAATAAAATGTCAACCTAAATTTTCTGTCCATATGATTCATCTTTTCCTTCTAATAAATGCACCAAAACCTCCATCATAATAGGAAAAGGGTAATGAAAGGGAGGGTACAGTTTTCCCAGGAAGCAGCCTATCAGGCAGCATTCACCATTTCTAGTAATGAGACTATCTGTGAAAACCAAAAGGGTATAAGTGATACATGTCCCTGTATAATTGCTACGCACATATATAGTGATGCAGGCTTCAAGATGCTGCAGCGTAGTTTAATAGCAAAGGAGGGTTACTATAACTATAATTTAGTGCTATTGACTGTGTGTGTACGTGTATGTTTGCATGTGTGTGTGAGTGTGTGTGTGTGTGTGAGAGAGAGAGAGAGAGAATGGAAAATTTAATTTTTCTATGGCTTCTTGGTCTTGACAAACATTTTGAATTAGTGATAATTATATTTGTGAGTAATGAGAAATATATTCAGTTTGGTGGGTCCACTAATGGTATGGCCATTAAGAAATATCTGTCTATAGCAAGCTGCTAAAAGAGGAGTCAAGATTTCCTCATATTTTAATGCTCATGTGTAGTGATATGTCTGGTATGAGGTTTGCTCTATGTTGTTACACTAAAAACTCACTGGTTGAACCCAAAAATGGGTTAATTCAGTATAGAGTATAAGACATCTGAGGATAAGTAGCATAGGGATAAATACACTTGGGAATTAGTGACATTGCTGTCATCAGCACCATTGTTGCAAATCTTCATTTTTCTCCACAATAATAGTCTGACTTAAAAGAACAAAGACAATGGAAAAAACACATCATGTTACAGTTAGTCGATTAGACTTTTAATCAGAAAACTATCTCCTTGTGTGATTTAGGGAAAAGTCACAACACTCTGGAAAGATTTCCTGATTAAAAATGAAGCTAAAGATGCCTATATCGCTATGACATCTTCACCTTCAGGTAGTGCTGGGGATCCACTGAGCTAATCTAAAGATGTTTCTTACAACAGAAACATCACATAAAGGGCTACAGAAACATCTTGCCGAGAACCAATTACCATGGGTAGTGTCAGCTTCAATAGCCCATCCCTCTGATTGCTGTGCTTGCCTTCCCTGATGCTGAAAGCTTGGGCTGATAGAAGTCCCAGTGTATGCAACCTACTCTGACCATATTTGAAAATTTGCTCTTTTGAACTTGTATTTATAAATAGGTATTCATGGATCTTTATATATTTTCTTCTGCCTGATACCCCTCTGCTTAATCTTGATTTCTGGTCCATTTTGTGTACTTTTGATCTCTGCCACCATCCAATTCACCTCTTCTATTTTCTCACTAGCTTCATCTGAGTATCCAGAAGAATTGTGAAAATGCTTGTTCTTTTGTGCATGGTATGAATATTGTTTATGGTTCCATCATAGCATCACTCAATTATTTTCAGTTATTTATTCATACACCAGATTCCCCAGATATCATACCAAGATGTTAATGAAATAGGATATGTTCTAACATCTGCAATGAACTGAATGCCTAATCTGTGTTAGGCACCATATTTACAAAATTGTATGTTTAGAAGCAACTCAGCCCCTGGCTGTGGGGTCCTTCTTAAATCTTAGAAGAAGAACATTTAAAATAATTCCATGATATTTAAATGGAACTTAGATAGTATTTTTAGGAACTCAACAAAAGATTTTCTGTAATTTGTTTTTTGTTTGTTTTTCACGTTTATTTTTTATTAGTACATGTTCACAGTACATAAAGATTGCATCTTTAATGGATACATGTCCATCACACATTTTAATTCTTTTGTTCAATTTAATTAAGTTTACTGGTACAATTTAGATATACATACTGATCACATTCATCCTATAGAATTTGTATCTGTATATGATATATCTTAAATCTTATTCTTCCCATTCTTCCCTCCTTTGAACCCTTCTCTCCTTCTTTATTTCAAAAGCTTTGTTTCTATTTTATCTTTTCCTTTTCTCTTTCTTCCTCCCCCCCCATAATGCCCCTTCCCATTTGAACTTTGTCCTCTATTTCACATTTTCTATTATACAGTTTTATACTTTCAGTTTCTCACATCAGAGAAACAATGTAATATTTACACATGCATATCCAATTTCTTTCATAAAAGAATATGGTCTTTAGGTGCTTCCATTTAGCTATAAATGTTTCAAGTTTATCCTTCTTTATGGCTGAGTGGTTCTCTACTGTATTAAAAATCTCGACATTTTCTTTATTCATTGGTTGATGGGCATTTTAGTTATTTCCTAGATTTAGCTATTACAAACTGTGTTGTTATGAACATGAGTGTGCATTTATCACTGTGGTATGATGCTTTTAATTATCATGTTTTTTAAACCCTCTTTCCCTCTCCTCCTTTTCTGCTTCTCTTGGTCCTCTTCCTTTTTCCAAAAGATCTAACTCCCAATTTCCTATTATCTATATTTTATATTGCTCTTTATCTACATTTTGGATTTGTTATATAAGAGAAACCATGTATTTCTTGTGTTATGGCACACAAATGAATATTAAACTATGTACATAAATGGAAACCAAGGAAGTTTTAAAACTTGAGAAGCTACATTCTTTAAGATGAATACACTGTACTGGTATATTGCACTTCGTAAACAAATTGCCAGTTTTTCACTTGTGGTGTGATTTTTAAAAAATTATTTGTGTGTGTGTGTGTGTGTGTGTGTATAAATTAGTTTTAAATTTTCAAAATACAAGGCAGGTCCACAGAAAGTATTTGCTTAAAGAGTCTCATTTTTAAATCTTCTCTGGCATGAAGTGCCCACTTCACCTTTCTCATATAACTGTTAAATATACTTTGACTATTGATGGATATTTCCTATATTTAAGTATTTATGTATTTAAGAGGACTTTTTGTTTGCTTTCTTGGTATTTTAATCAATAATTAGTATTAAATGCATTTCTGTTGTTTTTTTAATACAGTTAAAAAAATTTAAAGATCCAAGTAATCGTTTAAATCAAATTACTTACCTATAAAATTATAAATACATTTTAAAGAGTATAGATTGTTAATGAAACAAGATTTTGGAAAAAGGTAAGAGAGATAGAAGGGAGCTATTATGAAGCAAGCACATTTGCAGTTTTTCGATACCTGTTTGTAATCATGCTATTCGGTTAAGGCATTGTGGTTTGAATTTTGAAACTTAGAGAATCCCTTGAATATTTGTCTTTGGTGTAGAGCAGGACTGAAATAAGAACTGTACACATATAATTATATCAATATAAATCTGAATAGAGCAAGACACATGTTAACTTTTTATAAATTTGCCACTGGAGTCAATAAAGCAGCTTTTTCTAAGGAAAAAAAGAGAGAAATCATGTGATATTTAAGACTGTGTGTTTGATTTATTTCCCTTAACATTATGGTCTCTAGGTGCTTCTATTTTCCTACAAATGTTTCAAGTTTATGTTCTTTATGGTACTTTAGTATTTTAATTCTGTGCAACTACCACATTTTCTTTATCCATTCATCTGTTGATGGACATAAAAGGCCACTTCCAATATTTTTCTATTATTAATTGTGCTGCTGTAAACATGGATATGCATATATCGCTGTAATGTGATATTTTAACTCTTTTGGGAAGATACCTCAACACGGAATAACTGGGTCAAATGGAATTTTAATTTATTTTTTTGAGGAATCGCCATACTGATATATAAATATTTCCTGGGCTGGGGATTTAGCTCAGTGGTGCCGCTGCCTGCCTCACAAATGCAAGGTCCTGAGTTCGATTCCCAGTACCAAAACAAAATAACAATTAAAAATTAAAAATAAGTATTTCCTCTAGTGAACCTTAACTGATACAGATATTTTTTACCAGGTATGGCTCTGGAAACACAGAATTGTAAAGATGAATTTCTTTAATATCTAGTGGTTCTTACAGTTGTCTCTCTAATGATAAGACATAAAGATGCTATGGTCTCTCCTTCTGATAATGTGCAGAGTACTGGTAGTGCATAGTGTGAACTGTGCAATAGGCTCTTGCTTATGGTATTCTCTGGTTTTACAATGTTCCTCACCATTCAGAAAGAGCTGTACTGATAAAAAGGTGAAATGGCCTTTTGAAGATGCAGTCGCAGCACCTGGTAGGTGGCAATGCCTTTCAGAGCTAAACAATGTTCTTCAAAAGGGTGCATATGTTTTGAATCAGTCTCCACTATATTATATGGTACTGTGTTTTCCATAGCCATGATTCACACATCCAGGAATCAAGGGGTGGAAGTGGGAATGGTTCCACTTGCTATTACTCCTATTGACCTCACCTTCAAAGTCACTTATTTCCATAATCTCATTCTCTGCCAGCCTAGAAGTCTTAGTTTCAGAGGGCAGAAAGCTTGTACCAGGAAGCACAATGATGATTCCTTTGACCCTGGAGGCTAAGACTTCTCCCTGGTCATTTGAGCTGCTCATGCCTCTGAGTAAATAAGCTATAAAGGTAGTTTCAGTGTTGGAAGGGGTGATTGGTCCAGACATTCCACAATGGAGGGAAGGAAAAATATATTTGGAATTCAGGAGATCCCTTATGGTGTCTCCTAATATTATCTTGCCCTTTTATTAAGGTCAATGGGAAACTACAACAACCCAATCCAAGCAGGAGGAGAAATTGCCCAGAACCTTCTGGAAATGAAGATATGTGTCATCCTACCAGGACATGAACCAAGAAATGCTGAGGTGCTTGGTGAAGGCCAAGGGAATGCAGAATGGGTAGTAGAAGTAGGCGGTTATAAATATCAGCTACAACTACATGATTAATGACAGAAATGAGGATTGTAATTGTAATACATATATATATAATATTATTTATATTAAATGTGTTCCTCTTGTGAACCCTGACTGATACAAGCTCTTTAGAGGAAAATTGTTCCATCTCCTCTCAAATATAATATAATTATAAGTTTATATAAAAAACAAAAGTATATCTGATTTCTAGAACAATTATCTGCATAATGTTGGAAGAAACTTTTATTTTAATTTACTTTATTTTACTTATTTGTGGGGCTAAGAACTGAGCCTAGGACCTCAGATGTACTCAAAAAGCACTTTAGCACTGAGCTACATCCCCAGGTTTGGAGAAACTTTTAATTTAGGAATCCAGCTTACTATAGGTAACACTTGGGTTTCTTAAGGATCTGTGAAACTTTACACTGAATCCTGAATACATTTTTGTTGAAGTATACATTTTTCTTTCTCTGAGAACAGCAAATAAATTCATTGGATTCTAAAAGATCCGTTCACTTCAAAAGAGGAAAGGGATGAATTTTATAGAAATGGTGCTTATAACAACTGCAGATTGGAAACAACACAAATGCCCATCAAATGGACAAACAAAATGAAGTACATATACATAACAAAATAGTATTCAACAATCCAAAGCAACTAATTACAGATACATGAAATAACATAGATGAACCTCAAAAATATGTAAATGAAAGAAATCAGAAATAAATGATTTAATAGTTTATGGTTCAATTTACATTCAATCAAAAATCACAAAAATATAAAGATATAAAGTATATATAAATTTCTAAATTCATCCAAAAGTACATATACCGTATTTATATATATATATATATATATACACAATGAAATTAGTTTGTCAATTTTATCTTTATAAACCAGTTAATAAAAAACTATTATAAGATTCAGAGATGTGAGATATATTGTTTCACTTATACATTCTAATTGGATTATAAAGCTACAAAATAGATTTTAATACTAATAGATTTGACAAAGTTTCTAAATTAATACGTATATCAATATAAAAGAGCAAAACAAATCATCACTGAAAAGATTCAGGAACTATGAGTCTATGGAAAATGGGAAATAACTTGGGGTCAAAGAGCATAATAAACATTTTAAACAAAACAGGCACACATAAATTACAGTAAAATAAAATCTATATGTATTTTAGCAAAATATTTACATGTGCAGAAGACAGGATTTAGATTTGGATAAAAACAGTTTTGATTTTAGACAAAGTATTTCATAATAATATTACAATAATGGTGTCTTTATGTGCCAAGCACTGTAGTATAAGCATGAAGTATATTATTCTGTTTAGTCCCTAAAATAACACAATGCATTCTATTCTCATTACATTTTCAGAAATTGAGTTTCAAACTTAATTGGTCACAAATATATGAAGGTACAGCTGTTTGACTCTAAAGTCCCTAATTTCCTTATGCTACTTATTTGTTTCCTTCTATAATAAACCTTATGTGTAATATGAATATGTCTGTTTATGAAATTACACACATACATGTGTACACAAACCATCAGGTGGGCAGCAGAGAAAGCTGCATCTCATGGGGAGAGGCAACAGGATGATCACCCAGTCCTAAATTCACATTTGTCAGACATTCATTACTAATACCAGCTACCACCAGCCAAGCTTTGCTTGGAGTGTTATCACTCCTTTCACACTCTGGTCCCAAAATAGACCAATCTACCCACTTTCCGTTTAAAAAAGCTAAGATCTTTCAAAAAGACTAGTTAAATTAGGTTCCTCCCTAAGAAACAAGGACTAAGGCAGAGGTAGGAGGGTGAGGCATGGCTGTTGGTGGGTGTAAAAATTTTACTTCAGGTTCAACAAATACTCTCATTTCTACCCACTAGGGAGGGATATCTTTACATCCGTTTCTTTCTTTCTTTTTTTTTTTTTTAGCATTAAGTCAGTTACTGGGTAAAGCAAGACACCTGAACTCGGTTGGATATGGTATCTGATCAAAGTGAATCAGACCTTAGAAATTAAACAGGGTAACTATCAAAATAAAGCATCTACTGATACTAATACCTTAGCAATATTTTCAAGAAGAAAGAGCCAAATAAAATTGTCTGCAGAAATTCTTGGCCATTACTGTCCCTCCATTTTTTTTAACAAAATCTCACCCTCAGGCTAAAAATAGCCTCATTATAAAGGCATCAATATTTCAACAGTTATAAATAATATTAGTTGTACTTGTCAATGATCCATGCTGGCCCAAAGTACTATTATTCTAAAAACATTATCTTCACCAGTCAGACTCCATAGAAAGAGAAGATCAAAACAAGTTTGCAGTTAAATGTGTAATTTTAGAGTGTCTTTTTATATTAACACTTTGCTGTGCCTTCTGATAAATTTCCCTTTTGGACCTGCTCAAAGAGTATGCGGTTTCCTAATTAATAACTGCTTCTCCTTAAAATTCTTTAATGTTCAGAATGAGATGATCATGCTTCAAATAAATGAAATACCTTTATTTTGCCTTGCAGTAAGTCTGAAGATAACGGAGAAATGCCATTATTTGAGTTGCGATTAGGGTACCATTTAAAGTAGTGACAGTTTAAGGTACATGTAATCACAGGACAATTAGCAGATAATTATGTTGTTACTACTTAAATTCATGTCTGGAGTGAGCAAAGATCCTGAATTTCAGCCTGTGACAATTTAGGTGAATTATTTATTTTCATTGAATAACTATTGAGGAAAGCAAATGAAGCAGGACCAAAGCATCATCTATTTACCTGACAGAGCTAAGTGTAATAGTCAGACTATCTACTAAATAGGTGAAAGTCCATTTGAAAAAGATTGTTTACATAACTATTCTCTTGGAAAACAATTACATGATAAGAAATCTTTTTACATAATATTTTAAATTATAGCTTGACAGTTTTATTGCAAAAAACTGAGTTTGCATAGCCAATATATCATTGATCCTCCACCTTTTTAGCCCATACTCCATTGCTTTAAAAACCTACAGTGTCTTTCTCTCTGTAAGATGTGCATGTAACTTGATTTCCCAGGGGCCTAAATGATTGCTTATTTATAGTAGTTGATGAAAATTTGTTGAGAAATTGGAGTGCATACCTGTTGCTCCTACCATTTTATCTCTAGTAGTGGCTTCATTGCCTTGTGCTGTAGGAAAATCTATGAATTCCTAGCTTCACGGTATTTCCAGCTTGGTGAAGTCAAAGACAGATTTTTTCAAGTGAGAACTTGTTCTTAACATGTCTTTAATGAATCCATAGTATGTTTTAGGTACTCGAATGAACACTTTCTCATATTACATATATGATTCATAAATGTCTTAGGGGAAGTTCCAATCATTTATTGATTGACTAATTGATTGTATACTGGGCAAAGGGGTTTAGTGAAGCAGCATGGATCAGTGGAAAGCCCAGTGCTTTTGAGTTTGTCTGACCTGGAATTCTTGTTCTGATTCCATATGTGTTCTGATTCCATACATGGTACGAAGAATAGCATAGACTCAATAAGAAAGTTAATATTAAGCCCACAAAATCGTCTACTCATAGTGCCCAGTACAGGGCTTGAGTCACCGTAGGAATTCAATAAGTTGCAGATATATTATATTAATGTTATTTTCTTATGGATAAGTGACGTTTTTAATCATGGTGATGACTGATGAGCTTGCTGATCAAGCACAAAATGTCAGGTGAAAATTACAATAATGTTTCTTATACTTACTGTCAGAATCCAAGGCTAGTGCAAGTTTCATTTTATAGTCACTAGTTTCTGACATTAGTCGAAAACATACACACAAATGCACTGATAGGAAAATATTTATTAGCAGGAATAAGAAACATCAGACCTTGGCCAACTATCAAAAGAAGCATATTAAATTGCACTTTCTAATCAAATATGTTCAGAAAATACATGCATTTTGTCCCATTAGCAAATCCTTAATATTCACTGTTGCTTTAAAGTCTTTGTTTCTGTCTCTTTGCAGATGTATGACAAGCAATAAATTGAACAAATAAATAATACCCAAATAAATAATCAAATAAATAAATTGATGCACAATTTAATGACAGCAACAAAACCACCAATAGCATAACAGTAATCACCATTCCAAAAAAGCAACATATACAGATACATGTGTGCATTATATATTTATAAATATGATTTTGTGTTTACATTAATTTATAATTTTTTCATGGAAACATCATGTTTTAGAAGAGTGAAAATATAATACTAGTAGATGCAACCTAGATAGGGTGGTAAAAAAATGGCTTGTCAGAGGATGTCACCATTAATTTGAGATCTACAGTGAAAAGGAACTAACTTACTGAAAAGAGAAAATTAAAGACTATGAAGAGAAAACATGTTTGTAACAACCATTATTCAATAATTGGAGTTTATTTAAAATAGAAAGAAGTTATTTCTGGAACAAGAAAAGGAGAGAGATATGTGACTGAACCTGAAAATAGAAAAAATACTTTATTTTTAATTTCTTTTTTATTTTTATTCCTTTCTCCTGCATCACTTTTCCATCTAGAGTTCTAGTCCAATAGTTTTGAGCTGTTTCTCATGTTGTTTTCAATTAATTTTTTAGGATTTTTGTATTTCACATTTTTTTTTGAGACAGGGCCTTATGCAGTTCAGGCTGGCCTTGAACTCACTATGTAGACTACATTGGCCTCAAACTCACAGTGATCCTCCTGCCTCAGCCTCCTTAGTGCTGGGATTGCAGGCATGTGCCACCATGCCTGGCCATGTATTTCACTTTTTTGATTTGGTTCCCTCAATATTCTCCTCCTATTTTTATATTTTACCTATTTTTACACATCCTTTAAGTACTATTGTAAATACAGTTTTCTATAGTTTTTGAAAGTATATTTTTTGGATTGCTTATTTCTCTCCGGGGTTAAATTTTTAAATTTTATTTATTTATTTCCTTATTTATTTATTTTTGTGGAACTGGACATTGAATCCAGACCCTGGTGCACAGGATTAATTTTTGAAATTACATTTTAATTGGCAGTTCTAAAATATCAAAATACATTGGAAACCAAATGTTCATTTGCCCTTCCATGTCATATGCTTTTATCTGCTTTTACCATTCCTTAACATTTTTCCAAAAATATTTTTAAATGCATGCCATCTTAGATTTTTGACTTGCTAGTCTTCTTTAAATGAGGGTCAGTATATATTTACCTTAGTCATTAATTGTTTAATATCTGGTGTTATTTTTTTCATAAATTCCTCATAATCTCCATTCTTGAATAATATGAATTCCTGCCTAAAGGATTATAAATATATCAGAAAAAAAGCTTTGCAAGTCTTATTTCTTTTATGTTTGCTTGTTTTTAATTTAGAAATTTACTGATACTTTTTTATGTTTCCTTTCAGATGGTCAACAGAAGAAAAATATCTCCTTTTCTTCCCTTAAAGCAGCAGGGATATTCTTAGAACTTAGTGATATGGTGTAGAGGAAGAGATATCAGTTGAATAGAATAGTGAAATGCAAGCTACATATCCCAATAAGAATAATATCCCACATGCACATACAGCTTTAATTGATTTGAAACCAATTACAATATTTATTTGTGACTATGTGGGGTGGGAGGGTAGGATAGATATGTTCATTAGATCATTAGTTTTTTTTTTAAATCTATACTTTTTTGTTCATGTTTTTTGACTTTGACAATAGTATTTTACAAAGGAATGTATTAAATATTGATAGAAAAATTATATAATGCAGCTAGTTGATTTTCTATTATTATTCAAAACACTTTCCCCAAAGTAAGATTTTTTTGTTGTTGTTAAATTCTTTTATTGGTACATTGTAGATATACAACACAATTACATTTCTCATTGGGAATTGTACCTTTACATAATGCATCTTGGCTCTTATTTTTTCCCCATTCCTAGCCCTCCCTTCACCCCCTCCACCCCAAAGTAAAATTTTGACATAAATATATTAAATACATTTTATTAGTCATTTAATATTTAATGCTTTTCTTTGAATCTTCTACTTTTGTGGAAATGATTTTACTGTAGTCTTTTCTCAAAACCCTAGCCAATTTCAGCTTCAATCATTTCAAAAGACATTTTCTACTGCTGATTTAACATGTTATCATTATCCGAGACTGACTCAATACATAATATGATTGGAATTGCAACTAATGCATATTAACGGCTTTTTAAACTTTTGCTCTGATGGAGATTGAATCCAGTGTTTCAAACATGCTATCCAAGTGTTCTATTAATGAGATATACATCCCTCATCCTAATTTAATTTTTATATTAGGACCAACCTATGTATATGTTTAATTTTATATATATGTATGTATGCATGTATATATCTTGTAATTTTACCCTGAACCTAGTGCATGGTAAATCCCTTCCTTCCTTATTATTTCTTTTTTTTCATCTCAGCTCTCCAAAGCCTATTTGTATGTTTTAGTTTGGGCAAATGAACTTCTTAATTTGATAGGAGAAGATGTAAGGGTGTTTTGGGGGAGAAATTTTTGGCTTGGACTTATTATTTAAAATGCACAATCTTTATGCTTTCATACTACCATTCCTTCTGGTCTATTAAATCAAGTCTCTTTTAATGACTTTTACAACAGAAAAATGAGTTAAATGTGTCAGAACCATGGAAAATGGGTTAAGTGAGAAAGGAAGAATTCGGAACATGACAACTTTTGGAGAGAAAAAGACTTACATCAGCACAACATTTTCCCAGTAAATATAAAGAGTGTCAATAACTTCAATAACTTTCTTTTTATTTACAGAGCAATTCATGAAGAATAAAATAATAGTAAATACATGGATTTCTGATTTGTAGCTTTAAAATCTCTAAAGTTTAGTCACTTTTTCTTTCCTCTCACTGAGCCTAAATAAAAAATGCAGGGGTATAAGACTAGGTAAAGAGAAAGCAAAAGAAAACTATTTAATGGATGCTTTCCTTCACCTGTTTAGGTGAAGCCAGAAGTGTTTCTGTAGATGTGGATCTAGGAAGCTTTGCTTGGTTCCTTTTACTTCCTCCTTTCTTCACCTCCCTCCTATCTTCTCACATCCACACATTATTAATATCTTTGTAGATATCTTTGTGTCAGACTCTATTTGTCCAGATGGTAGGGATATGTGGGAAATTATACGTTATCAGTTTATAAATATTTACAAAATATTTTTCTAACATTTCATAGACATTCCATTGAATCTAAAAATAAAGTTGGAAAACATTGACATATTTACTACATCAAGTGTTGAAATCTATGAAAATGGTATATATATCTTTTTATTTTATTTTTTCTCTCAGAATCTTCTACTTTTTCACTTGTAGATATTATGCGCATTTTTTTACAAATTGATATGTAAGCACCTGAGTTTTAATACTCTACAAATGGTAAGACAAAATATTCACTTCAAGTTCCAGTTTTTCATTTTGATATATAGGAAAGATATTAACTTCTGTATTTGAACCTCATATGCTGACATATCAGAATATTCTTATTAAACCACTTATGGATTCTTCAAGGTTTTTGACATAGCAAATCATATCTTCTGTGGCATAGCACTTTGATTCCTTCCTGTCCAATCTGTATACTATCATTTCCATTTCTTAGCTTTTTCTATTAGCTGTAAATTAACAATGTGACATTAAACAAGAATGATAAGAGAGAACATTTTTGATTTTTTCCTCTCGTATTGGTAAGGGATTCAGTTTCTAATTAAGTAATATCTTATCAGTAGGTTTTTGTAGATGTTCTTCACTAGGTAGAGAAAAATCTCCATTCCTAAATTATGGATAGATATTACTATTACATATAAATATTGGATTATGTCAAACATTTCTCTACTTTATATTGATTTGATCACACCGACTTTTCTACTTTAGCCTATTCATTGGCAGATTACCTTGATTGATTTTAGAATGTTGAATCAGCCTTCCAATTGTTTGTGGTGCATATTTTCAAATATAGTTAGATGTGACTTGTTAATATTTTAAAATATTTTTAACATCATATCTGCAATTTTTCTCATTGATATGTTAGCATCAGATAAGTTGAGAAATATTCCCTTTGTTGCTATTGTCTGAAAGAAAATTGTGCACAGTAGAGGCATTTCTTTTATAAAGATTTAGTAGAACATACCAGTGGAACTATTTGTGTGTAATGCATTATCTTTTAAAAATTAGTTATTGATTCAATTTTTATATAGACTTATGCCTGGTCAGATTACTTTCCTTTGCAATTTCTTAGTTTATGTATTTGAAGGAATTGATCCACTTCATAGCAGTCATCTGATTTTGCAGTAAAATCTTATATAAAATTTCTCTTTGTTATATTTTTATTGTCAATGGAATTAGTAGTTAATTTGTGTTTTCTGTCTTTTATTTTTATAGATTGGTTTGATATTTCTTTATATTACTATTCTTTAAAAGAATTGAAGTTTTTGTTGATTTTTCTATATTATTTTCCAATGATTAATTTAATTATTCTTGATCTAGTTTATAAATTTTTAATTACTGTATGTTGTTTCTTTTTTTTTTTGAGTACTGGAGATCAAACTCAGTACCTTGTGCTTGAGAGGCAGGGGCAGCGCCACTGAGCTAAATCCCCGCCCCTTCCTTTGTTTTTATTTGTCTTAAAATGTTTATATTTTCTTGTTTTTAAGATGGATATGCTAATTATATATATATTTAATGCTCTAACATATAATGTTGTGCTAAATATGTCCATCAAAGCATGCTTTTTTATTTTTTGGTTTTGGTTATTATATTTATTATAAAGTAAGATAAAATATATGACCTTGCAATGAATTCTGTTTTCTTCCATAATGTTTTCATAGACACAATTTCAAAAAGTTACTTAGGATTAAAACATAGGTTTCAATAATATATAGATCTTGTTTTAATACTGAATCATATAATAAACCAATTAAAGATATTGAACACTGTGAACATATTTGCACAAAAATTTTAAATTCATTTTCAAAACATGTAACTATTTTTTTCAAAAAATTAGTTTGTCATAACATGTATTATTATAATACCATTACAACCTATATATTATACCCTATATTATTATATTACCAGTATAGCTATCTCGTAAAGACTTTATAACTAAAGTTTTATATTCTAAAATTATAGCAGACTAGAATATTTTACAATGATTTTCATAGAGCATACAGCACAAAAATTTTTCAGGTGCAACTCAGAGATATGTCGAGGTTCACATGAAATTCTGAACAATTCTTTGGTTATTTTCAACTTTGTTAAGTTAAATTAGTAAATTTTCACACAAAAACTTTCTTGCAGGTATGAGGTCAAATCTTACATTAATGTATTACAAAAACAGGCCTTCAGGACCAAAGCCATTGGCCTTCTTGAGAAATTTCCTAGTTTTACACTGAAATTGCAAACAGTGTTAGGTGGGTTTGTAGCTCAGTGGCAGAGCCTGTACTTAGCATGCTTTAATTGAATCCTATAAAATTTAATAAGACAGATATTTAGTTTTGATTAATTCAAATACTTAAAAATTATTTCAAGACTCCTTTGATCCATATATTGTTTTGAATTGTTGTTTAATCTCCGTGTATCTGTTTATATTCAACTAGCTATATGTAAATAATATTTAGCTTAATTATTTCTAATGAGAATATACTTAATATGATTCCTGTCATTTAGGGATACTGAGATATGTTTTATAATTCGGCAAGTGCTCCACGTTGGTGAATGTTCTATGAAAGCTTGCATATGTGTCTCTAGTTGCTTTGGCATGGAGAATTATGTAACTGTCAGTTAGATTAATGATAACTCCATCCAGTTCAACAACATCCAACAGCTTGCTAACTTGTTCTTTCAATTACTAACCTAAGGGGACTCAAGTCTTCAGTAAAATAGTCAATTTTATTTCTTTTTCCATTCAGTTGTATCTTTTTTTTCTGCACATATTTCAGCGTGCTGTTGTTTGGCAAATACATCTTAAAAATTATGTCTTCTTGGAAAATAAACCACTTCATCATTATGTAATTTCCCCCTTTGTCCCTGATGATTCATTTCTGAAGTTTTCTTTGCATGAAATTAATACCGATATTTCCAGTTTCTTTTGAGTAGTGGCTTATTTTTTATTTCTTATTTCTTTTTTTTTTCTTAAATTCTTTTATTGGCACCTTTTAGGTATACAACACCTTTACATTTATCTTTGGGTGCTTGTACCTATACATGATGTATCTTGGTTCTTATTTTTCCGCATTACCTGTGCGGCTTTCACCCCCTCCACCCTTCCCTATTTAAATAGATTTTGTTTCCATTTTTTTCTTTTCTCATAATTTTCCTTTTCCCTTCTTTCCTTTCCCCTTTCCCTCCCCTCTTCCTCTACCCCTTTGGACCTTTTCTTCCTATTTCAAATTATCAATTATTCATTTTAATCATTTTAATCCTTATGTACACTTTCAGTTTCTCACACTAGAGAAACTATTGGTATTTACACATGTGTGTCCTATTTATTTCACTTAAGAGTATGGCCTCAATATGCATCCATTTAGCTATAAATGTCTCTAGTTTCTTGTTCTTTATGGCTGAGTAGTACTTCATTTTATTAAAAAAAAAACAAAAAAAAAAACACATCTTCTTTATCCAGTTTCCATTTGATGGGCACTTGGGCTGTTCCCAACCTATAACTATTACAAACTGTGCTGCTTTAAAAATGGGTGCATATATATCGCTGTGGTAGGATTCTTTTAACAGAGTCAAGGACAAAAATCATATGATCATCTCAATAGATACAGAAAAAGCATTTGACAAAATCCAACACCCATTTATCATAAAAACCCTTCAGAAAATTGGAATAGAAGGTCTTTATCTCAACCTCATTAAGGTTATCTATGAAAAACCAACAGCCAACATCATACTAAATGGTCAAAAATTGAAAACTTCCACGCTAAAATCAGTAGCAAGACAAGGATGCCCACTGTCACTACTCCTGTTCAATATAGTTCTGGAAACATTACCCACAACAGTTAGAAAAGAGAAAAAATAGAAGGAATAAAGATAGGAAAGGAAGAAGTGAAACTGTCATTATTTGCTGATCATATGATACTTTACATAGAAAACCTAAAAAACTCTGCCAAAAGACTTCTAGACTTAATTGACAGATTCAGTAGAGTAGCTGGATGTTTCTTATTTCTTATCTCAGTCTTTTCTTCATTTTAGGTTATTTGTAGACAAGTATAGTTGGGTCTGATTTTTAATCAACTCAGCCAATCTCAATCTTTTAATGAATATATTTAGATCACTCACTTTTTTAAATAAAATGTAACTTTATTTTATGTTACTCTGCTGTTACTCACATTTAACATGATTATTAATAAAGTTACATTAATAGCTAACATGTCTATTACTCTTTATTATTTCTCATTAATACCTAACATATCTATAACTGTTTCTAACTTGTATGACTGCTATTTATAACTGTCTATAACCATTTATTACTAATAACTAACATGTCTACAATCTTTCTCTTAGTACTTAACATTTCTATAACTGCTATTCACAGTTTCTTGTTTTCATTATTTTCTATGTTCTCTGATTTTAACTGAGCATTTAATGTAATTGCATTTATTTCCTATTTTTAAATATGTTATAGTTTTATAGTTATTTTAAAAATGTATTTAGGCAACTGTTTTGAAGTCATCAATACATTTTTAAACATATTTAACCTTCAAATAATCCTTTGCAGTATAGATAAGTTACTCATAAATTCTAGAACTATCTTCAAATCATACCTTATGTACTTAAGCAGTATAAGTAGGATTCTTATAGTACTATAATTCCAATTCTTCTCTCTCACCTATTATGTCATTACTCTTATCCATGTCATTTATTCATAAACTATATTATTCAATATATTCTTGCTGGTTTTACCTTTAAAGGCAGTTATATTTTAGAATTTATAATGATAATAATAATGATAAATGACAGATATTTTATATTTTCCTTTCCTGACATCTTTTTTGTTATGTATGTAGATTTGAGATTCTGACATACATAATTTAATTCCTCCTTAAAGAATTTCTATTAGTATTTATTACAGGGAAGACTATGGGTGATTTCTTCCTTCAGTTTGTGTTTATATGTTATAAACATTAAGGTTTTCCAATATAGACAGTGTAAACATTATCCACACCCCATGCTTTTGGTTCATGAAGTTTGCATATGGTATGTTAAGTTGTAGTTTGGGCTAGTTACCATGCTTGCCATTCTCTGGGCTTCTCACATCTATGTTTTGGTGTCTGTCATTGATTTTGGAATGCTATGAGCCACTCTCACTACAAATAGTTTTGCTGTTCCATATATCCATTCATTATTCTGACATTCCAACAAAATACAATATAGTTTGTAAAGTTTCCTCCATTTCTTAGGTGTTTTCTTCTTTTTTATTTCCTTTTCTTTTTAATACTTTCATTCTTTTTTGCCATTCACTTGGGGAAGTTTCTATTTACCTATGGTCAAGCTCACCTACTCTTCGCTATGACCACTATCCTAATGAACCTATCTAAGGCATTCTTTATTTCTATTCTACCACTTAGAAATTCCTTTTGACTTTTAGAGTTTTCATTTCTCTGCTTATATTACTCATCTGTTTTTGCTTGTTGTCAATCCACTGTTAGGGTCCTTTACATACTAGTCCTAGATATTTTTAAAACTATGTTTTAATTCACTTGTTGATGAAATAGTTGACGGTTAAGTCTGCTTCTCTTGCTGTTTTTTAAATTTTTTTTTACTTTTCGTAGTATTAGTACCTGTTTGTAGTTCATAATGATTACATTCACTATAGGGGATATGTACATGTTAATAACACATTTCAATTCCCTTCTTTTTACCTCCTCCTTTCAAAGCCTTCTGATTTTCCAACATTAGATTCATTTGTTTATGTAATATGATCTTATAAAGTAAATTATCATATATACAAATTGAAACCTAGACCAACAGGCCAAAGAAAATATAAAATACATAAGACAATTGCACTAAGTCAAGGTACACTTTTAGATACATTATTAGCACTGGTTTATAATATCTTTTTTCTTTTTTCATATTATCTGTCATATATATATATTTTTTCTCATATAAGAGAAACTGTGCAGTATTCAAGCTTGTGTGTCTGAGTTACTTCACTTAACTTTATGGTCTTAAGGTGCATCTATTTTCCTACAAATTACTCATGTTTATTATCTTTTATGATAGTATAGAACTCCAGTGTGTGCAAATACTACATGTTTTATCCATTCATCTTTTGATGAACATATAAGCTGTTTCCATGATTTAGCTATTATGTATTGTGCAACTCTAAACATTGATATGCATACATTACTGTGGTATGATGACTTTAATTTTTGGGGATGATAACTAGAAGGGAAATAGCTGCACCAAATGGAATACCTATTTTTAGTTTTGTAAGAAATCTCCATACTGATTTCCATACTGGTTGTACCCACTCTTAGTAGCCTAGATAAGAAACAAGGCATTGAAAGAGCTGTGGCCCTTCCTTGTTTGTTGCTGCTATCTTTTGCCCCTCTGCTATGTGCCACTATGCCTGGGGGCTAGTGAACTACAGACTGAAACCTCAAGGCAAATAAACTGCTATTGTAAATGATCCTTTAAGTGTTCCTGTCAGCATATTGCTCCTGAAAGTTTTGTTCGGGGTTAGTTTTGACTGCTCAGATTTAAGGTGTCAGTTTCCTCTACATTTTTAGTTCTGTGATCGCTATAGGAAAGTCATTGATTTTTAGATAGTTCAAGTTTCTTCTTCTTTTAAGAATAGTAGTAGTAATTCTTAAACTCTTGACATGGTAGAACTGAAGCAAAAAGTATCTAGACTGTTGATTTACAAAATAATAGGTTTATTATTGGTTCACCACAAATTTAATGGTTATAAGCAGAACTTGGATTTATTAGTGAAGGGAATGAATTATATTTTCTTTATTTGATGGCCTAAGAAGTTCTTAACCTTTTCTAATTGATACTTGGAAACATAATTGATACCTCAAGGAAAAGAACAAGGACATTATTTAAGGGCAGTACAGTGAAAATAAAACTAATCAAAATGGTGTAAAATTAAACTACTACATATCCAGACCTCATATAGATAAGTGATTAATAGAAGTAATTTGTCAAGAAATGATGGCCTTGTGGTGAATGTTTATTTTTTTATTTTGTTTTTGTGTATAAGGTATATTATATACAAAACACATGATGATTAAGTGCATGACTACATTTTTCCAGGTACACATATAAACAATCTCCTATCCTTTTCCACTTCTTTTATCATAAAATTGTTCTTATATGTAGGTAAAAATAAGAAATGTCTTCCTTTCTAATCAGAGCCCAGTTATGACCTTGATAATGATTAAAAGATTCATACATGGCCTAAGCCTGTTTATGGATTATGGTTCTGCAAAGGAGCACCCTCTTCTATCTAGAAAAGCTCTGTATGAAAAAATAATTAAACTGTATAAAGAAGGTAAAAGATATTCTTGCTTCTACAGGGGATTGGCTCTTCTGAAAGTCAAGCAGTTCCATAGGAATGCAGAGCCAAGTGACAGAGCAAGTCAAATCTGATGACAGAATGACTTAGATCTGGTTGTCCCTGAGGCCCCTAGAAAATTTACTTATATCTGTAGTGTACAAGTAAATTTGAGTAAGGATTTTCTAACTAATAAATATTCAGAATTTGCACCTGTCTGTGGATCTTGGAGACGATCTCTACAAGAGTTTGTTTTTTGTTGTTGTTGTTGTTGTTAGGGTTTTTTGTTTTTGTTTTTACTAAATTGCTTTTGGAACTGCACAATATTTTTCATCAAATGAAGTCTCTGTAAATAGGGAAGGGTGGAGGGGTTGAAGGGAAGGCAGGGAAATGGGGAAAAAATAAGAACTAAGATATACCATGTAAAGGTACAAGATCCCAATGAGGAGTGTAACTGTATTGTATACCTAAAATATACCAATAAACCTAATGAAAAAAAATGAATATTATAAGGCCCCTGCCTTCTATATGTTCTTAAAAAGACTCAAATAAAATAAGGATGACCCTTTCATGAGGAGCAGAAATGATATTCAAAAGAAATAAGAATAGACTGTCATATAAAGGCTTTGCAGATTAAAGTTAAACCAGTGATAAATGAAAAAAGAATGTATTTATATAGATTAAAAATTGTAACTATATTAATATAATTCACTATGGATTATTTTCTCTTCCATCTGGACTATAAAGGCATTCATCTTAAATGGGTTGCATCATGTACTAAGTAGTAGTATTTGTCTGTGCTATCTCATTAACCATTAAACCAAGCCACTGTTCATCCTTTGTGGACAATTCACTGAGGTCAGTGCTATTAAGAAACTTACCCAAGGGCCCAGAGAAAAACCAAAATTCAAAACCTTTTTTGCCTGACTTCTTTCCAGGTATCATTCAGGGATACCATTTTCATTTTAACATTAAAGGTGGTGAATTAATGGCCCAGAAAAATCTGAGCACTCCTAGCAGTGATTTTGTGTTCCCATAGTGCTACCTAAATGACTTCAGTCAATAATCGCAAGTTTTGGGTGCAGTTGCTAACTTTTCCTTTGGCTTCATTGTTTGCATCACTAAGGGTGGTAAAAGTAAGTAAATAGAACACTTAAATTAGTATAATCGAAGGTATGTGTAATAAAGGATCTATTAATATTGGTATGGATGGTGAGCAGGGAGCCCACCAAAATAAATAAATAAATAAGGAAAGAAAGAAAGGAAGTCAAAAGCCTAAGATCAGTGAAAATAGTGATTTGAAATTGGAATGGGAGCTATGAAGAGAAAGCAGCGTAAAGAGGAACAGTGATGCTGGGCTGGGGTCATAGCTGGGACATTCTGTGGCTTTAGTTCCATCTATTCCTTTGGTCCTGCCATTACTTCCTCTCCAGCAAACACCCACCAAAGTAGCATCTCAAGGTACCTGCTGAAGGAGACCACTTGTCAACTTATTCAGGGTTTAAAGCAGAGTAGAGAAGGCAAAGGGGTAAACATGGAGCAGCAAATGGAAAATGTCCACCAGAGCCAACTCTTCTTTCCAAAACACAGAGCAGAGACCAATGGATAAGTTATTAAATTGTCTTTAAGTCATTTCAAATGTATTAAACATATGTGCATGCACACAAACACACACACACAAAACACATTCACTCCTTGGTGTTCCTCAAATGAAGTTAATATTCCATTTTAAGAGTTGAGGGAGAATATGAATGGTAAACATACTCCCCAAAGAGAACTCATTCTCACTTTTAGAGAAATCACATCCGGTGTTAATTCATGCTTTTAAAAACTTATGTAAAAACAAAATAAATACTGCCAAACATTTACAGAGAGGAATACATACTCACATATAAACATACATACCAGTTTTGTGTAGGTGCAAAATGTTAATTATCTTCTATTTTATGTTTTTGTTAGGTATCTATTTTCTTAAACATACTATAAACATCATACATCAATTTAACACACTGACCATTAAATTTTATCTGACATATGCTGAGTAATTTTCAGTGCAATATAACATTTTAATCCACCCAACAAACATATATTGAGTCTAATATTGGCCAGACCTTGTGCTATGTATTGACTTATTTTATCAAACTAAGTAACTTAGATTGTCTGGAGTCAGTTTCCAGGTTTAATGTCAGGAAGTGGGCAGATACAGTATTGGATTAGATCTCATAAAATCAATTTGATTGACAAATCTGGTGATCATATAAGTAGGTATAAATGTTGGGAAATAAATTCGTCCAAATGGCAACTAACTAACTCCAGTTCAGTCAAGATTTTTAATGAGCATTTTCTAAGCCAATTGAATAGTTCTGATGCATGTGTGGTTCACACGTTCTTTGAGGAATTTGGCTTGTGGTTGTAAATGAAAAAAGGTATTGAAGTCAATGAGCTAGCATTATGTTAGATCACAATTTATTTCCATGTGAGTGAGTTTGGAAAACGGAAGTAGAAAACATGTGTGGAAGAACTTCAGTTAATCATAGTGGCAAGGTAGCCTAACTCAGAACAACACCATACCTAGAAATAACAGCTATCGAATGCCGAGCTTAAAAATAGTAATTAAAGACCCAAACAAAAGCAGCATCTGAAAAAATACTGCAGAATTGCCAAGCCCATTTTGGGAAGAAAGCCTATAATCAGTAATGCATGTAGAGGGTCAGAGCACCAAAGCCACCATATTCATCACAAACACTTGTGTCTTGGTTCCTTGAACCCTCTGAGCCCGTAAGAGGCTGAACTCAAGACTTGACAGGGGTTAGAGTTTGTGTAAAGTATTCCATTCCCCTTGTTCTCAAAGTGAGAACAAGTTAGGTCCAAAATGGCCTCTTATCTTCCTGTAGCCACAAGGAATATCTCTATCATAAAAATCTGTCACTAGACATAAAGGCACTCATTACTTGATTAAGACAATTTAAATTATTTCCACCTATGAATATAAATTCATACAATATAAATAAAAATGGAATGAACTGCAAGAAGAAAATATGGAAATCCTAATAAGCATATTGAAATAAAATATATTGAAAAAATCAATAGAAAAACAATATTATGAATCTTAAATTACTGAGTAGTGTATAGACTCAGCTTGACATGACTGTATCAGTCTTGAATCATAACTGCCATAATTGTCCCATACCAACCCTAGCTGGTATTTCCTGGTTCATTTGCCTGAAAACTACAAATAGACCAAACAACTGGATTGGTGTATGGAACTTTACAGCTGGACCCTAGCACCAAGAATGTGCCTGAGTCTTTTAAGACAACCCCGACATATTATGAGTAAGATGAAGGAAGTTATGTTTTTCTTAAGCAGTATAGCCTTTCATTCTGATCCAAATTGTGTGGATCCTCATGATCTTATTACCATCCAGGACCACACTTTCATCACCAAATCACCAGGGTTCTGCTGAAACCAATGCTTTAGATACTTTTTTATACCAGGTTCTATAAAGTATTGTATACAATAATCACCAAATCAACATCCTTCTCAAATAGCCACATAACATTCACAAAACTTGACCATGCGTGTCTTTAGTCATTAAGCAATTTCCAGAAAGGTCACTCTTTTTGTTGTCAATAGTGCAATTCAGTCAGAACTGAAATACTGTTTGGCAATTTAGAAATTCATTGCTAATAATTCATGGATTAAAATAGAAAATGAGTAAAAATAATTTATGATTTTACTGAAATGACAAAGAAAAGGGCATAACAAAAAATGAGAGGACAATGTATTGTATGTATGTATGCACACATGTATGTATTTATGTATGCATATGTTTTGTCATGCTAGGAATTAAACATTGAGGGTTTATATAGTAGGCAAATGTTTTATAACTGAACTACATCTCAGGCCCTTATAATAAAGCATTAAACATCCCCTTCATTTTATATAAAGGAAATAAAAAAGTGAACAATGCATCAGCAAAGGAAATGAGAATAATAGAGTATTTATAGAATATATTATAAAAAATTAGTCAGGCATGGTGGCCCATGCCTGTAATCCCTGCACTAGGGAGGTTGAAGCAGGAGGATCACTATGAGTTCCAGGCCAGCCTGGCCTACATTGTGAGCTCAAGGCCAGCCCGAACTGTATATCAAGGGCCTAGCTCAAAAAAAAAAAAAAAAAAAAAGAAAGATTAAAAATGAGAGCAAAATTAAATGGAATTTAAATTAAAGTATATGAAACATTACTAAAACACAATTAAAAATTATCTAGTTGCTAGATTAGTGTTTTGAAGTTTTTGAATGATATTGACAATTTGGGAATAAAATTTATCAAAATTCAAAAAAGGGAAATGACCGTGAAAAGAAGGCATCACTGTAGCTGTAGTTAATATTAATGAATATAATAATTTAAATAAATAAGTTTGAAAAATATAGGTTAAAAAATACTCTATGTATGTATTTCCCAGAAAAAAACAGAAGTGCATATGTGATTTTCTCAAAAATAAAGAAATTTTGAAGCAATTTTGAGAGCAGATTCAAAGAAAACTCTTTTCCAACAATTACTCAATGAAGAAGTCTACCAAATATTTAAGGAATAAATAATTCCAGAAACAATAAGAAGTGCTCCTCAATTCGTTTCACAAAGACAGTAAAATTTTAAATCCCAAAATGAATAAATTAAATTAAAAATAATGATTTATCACACTCATTAATATTGATACAAATATGTCCTTAAAAACATTAGGAAAATGAATTCTGTAACATGCAAAATAGGTTAATGTATCAAGATCCAATTAATTTGTTTCCAATAACGAATGATTTAACTTTAGAAAGTCATTCAATGTAATTTATAATATGAATAGATTTTTAGCTATATATTACCTAATTAATTTTATAGATACATAAAAAATATAGATTTAATATATGTACAAAAATGAGATTTTCTAATTATTTTCAAAAGAAGGATTTTTAAAAAATTCTCATGAGTTCCAGAAATAAACATATTTTTTGGTAGAATATGGAAAACTTTCCCTTTGATATCAGAAGGAGAAAATTCTCTACTATAACTTCTGCTAATAAACATGGTATTTAAAATCTTTGCCTGTGCAATAAGCCAACAATAGCAAACAAAATGCATGAGGATTTTTTTTTGTACCAGGGATCAAACTCAGGACCTTGGACTTGCGAGGCAGGGGGATGCACCACTCAGCTAAATCCCTGGCCCTGCAAGGGAATTTTAAAAGAAAAAGTCTTTTTCATTATTCTTTGTAATACTATTTATATAGAAAAGCTCTAGATTCTGTTGTTATAACAGAAGAAATATAGAACATATTATAGATATAGATACTAAGAAAAATAATTTAAAAACTGTTATCACTAAAATCAGAAAAACTTACAGTAAATTTGTAACACATGTGTGTAAGACTCTTATAAAGAAGAGTGGTCCATTTTTGACCAGAATAAATGGAAAGATGCTTTATATTCATTTACTGGAATATACTCTAATATAAATATATACTAGTTTTTCCTGAATTGAAAATTCAGTATAAGCCCAGCAGCAACCCTCACTTTTTCTTGCTCTCTCTCTCTCTCTCTCTATATATATATATATAAATTTTAATTTTTCAATTTGATAATCTATACCCTAAATGTATATGGAAATAAAGAACTGTTGGACTATTCTGCAAAATGTCATTGTATAAAACTTGTACAACTATAAAGTCAAGGAAGCATCGAGAGAACAAGAATAAATAAATAAATAAATAAATAGAAATGAATAGAGAACCCCAGAAGGAAAATGTGACATTTGATTTTGTAAAAATATGAACAGTTAGCTGAGTACAGATTTGGAAATTAACTGAACTGCAGCAATTGGATATTTTCAAGGTGAAAATTTTTTTTTCACTACCTCAAATCAAACTATAAAATTAACCACAGATGGTTTGACACCTTAAATATCAGAGGAAATATACACATAACTTCTGTATTTCCATGTATGTATTTATATACACACACACACATACATGTTAAAATCGGCTATTGGATCTTCATGAGTGTCTTTTGGTGCCATCTTGTTTCTGTGATTCTTCCTGTTCCCTATATTGTTTCATTCTTGTTCATGCATTGAAGAAATACATGTCTTTAATCTGTTGAGAAAGTTCTGTTCTACTTCTAGGCTCCTGATAGCTTTTTACCATGAACAGCTGCGGAATTTATAGTCCAATACTTTTTCTCCAACTAGTGACAGGATCATATGGCTTTTTCCTTTCCTCTGTTAAAATGATGACTTTTGGGGGTGGATCTTCCAATGCCGAACCAACACTGCCATCCCTATGACAAAACCACTTTCTACATACTGCCAGATCTGACTTCTAATACTTTGTTTTGTTGAACAAATTTCTATCTATGTTCATAATTTTTTCTTGTATTATCTTTATCCAGTTTTAGGATTACCACAATGCTGAGTTCCTAAAATGAGGGGAGAAGTGTTGCTTCTTTTTTCTGCTTTAATTGTTTGATATATTTTATCAGTTAAAATGTTTATGAGCCTGCTGTTGTCATATAGGTTGGTTTTCAAGCTAGGAATATACCTTCTTTAATAGGAGCTATTCAAATTTTATATTTCCTCCAGAGTTAGTTTCATTAATTTGTCTTCCAAGTTACTTCTTAGAAGTTGTCAAATTTATTTCAAAAAAGATTTTTTGTAATATGCTTTCTATATTCTTTTAAATTCTGTAAAATCTGTGGTAATGTCTCCTAGATCTTAATATTGTAATTAAAAAAATGTATAACTGATATTGTGTAACAGGAAGAAAAGGTCTAACAGAGTTAGGTTTTAAGACTCCAGGAACTTGAGCCGGGGATTCAGCTCAGTGGTTTCACCACCTGCTGTGCAAGCACAAGGATCTGAGTTCAATCCCTGGCACCAAAAACAAACAAACAAACAAACAAAAAATTTGTTAAAGACTACAGGAACAGTCTGGTTCAAAGTCTAGTTTCATCTAGTGCTAAATAAAACAAATGTCCCCTGGAAATTATATTTCTGTCCATTATGAAGTTATTAGTGGAAAAATATGATCCAAAAGAATTTCAAATAAAGAACAGTATTATTTCAAAATTTTCATATATTCAGTGAGTGTGTCCTCAATGTCTACTTCACGTTCAAAACACTGAAAAACACAAAATAAATCACAGCTTCCCTTCCTGTATGAAGATATCAAATATATTCTATTAAATTAGAATATATTCTTCTTAACCCACAGATAATTTCTGGTGTAGTGGATAAATTAGCTCAAAATTCAAGTCATCATTGGCAAAGATTCAGCTCATACAGCAAATTTCATCTGGTAACATTCAGGAAATACAAAATGGAAATCTAAGTCAATCTTTAGGGTTACAGAGAACCTTCTTATTCTCCCACTTTCTATCACCTCTCTTTATCTTTCTGCTCTGCTGGAGATTGAACTCCAGCATTCTGAGCAAGAGCATTACCACTGAGTGAGAATCCAGCCCCGCCCCTCCTTTTCTGCAGCTAAATTACCCCACGTTTTGCACTTAACAATCTTTTAAATAACTTACACATGTTTTCTTTTGACCTAGTGATTTTTGATGCACACACACTCATCAACAATTTGTGTGACAAATAGTAAAAATTACCTTAAATAATATTCTAAATTGACACTCAGGATAACAATTCATTTGATTTAATAAAGTATAAGAATGACACAAAAGTTAGTTAGAAAAAATAAATGACTGAAAATTCACGCAAAGGCACAGGTAATTCAGTAAAAAGAAAATTCCAACAGCAAACTCAACACTTAAGTATTGGTTAAAGAAATCACTTTACACACATAAACACATGAACCGTTAAAGTGGTAAAGACTATCAATATTGTTTGGGAAATATAAAATGATATTCATGTAATGCTGGAAGAATTTTAAACATTACATATTGGTTATGACATATTGAATAGGCATTTATCTGTGTCTAATAATTTAATATATATCCCTATTACTGAGAAATTGTGATAAAAAGCAAAAAGTAGGGATGGGACAGCATACGTTTCTGTATGAGAAAAACTTCAGTGGGATGTAATGTATTGAAAAATTATTATTAAAAATGATTCTGTGGCTGGCAGCTGGTTGCTGACAGCTAGGAGTTGACAAGTCAGGATATTCCTAGTGAACATGAAGACGTCTCACAGAATATGAACAGCCCTCCATAGACTTCCATGTAATCATGATGGAATAAACAAGAGGTGAGACCACTCAGAAGTCACCCCAAGACAGATCACTGACACTGTGGAACTGGCAAAAACAAGCAAACAAACAAACAAAAACATAAGCATCATAGTTTTAGATTGACTGGTTTTGTTCTTGTTGTTGTTTCTTAAAATAAAATTCTCTCAGTTGTAGATAAACAATGTAAACTCAAGCTCTACTTTAATCTTCCTTCCACCCATAAAATAACATAAATGGTATCCTGTCAGTTCAACACAAAACTGGTCATTTCTTTCCTAAACCAAGCTCAAAGACACTCAGCACAAGGCATCCTAAGGGTCCTTCCTCAGGATTAGTTTTCATGAGTTTACTTTAATCATAGCATAATTGTTCCTACAGTTTTGTGTTTTCCTAGCCTATTTCCCTTCAAGACTGATTCCCTGGAAAAAACAGACCTTGTGTTGATTTTGCACCTTTTGCCAAGGATTGCCATATACACTCAAAAAATATTTATTAACACAGTCAATGAAAGAATAAATCTAGCAGTATATTAATATCTACAGAAATTCCCTAGGAAACAACCCACATTTCATCTCTTATATATAATTTTCATATAAAATAGGCACCAAACATTAAATAAAAACTAAAGATGAAGTAAAAGTAATCTGTTTGTCTGACATTTCTTCTCATCATCTCACATCCCACTCTTCCCTAATCCCAAAAGGGAGAAAAATTTCTTAAAAAGGACAAGCGATATCTCAGTCTATTGATTGTCAACCATGTAGTCTTTATTTGCAACTTCCAAAGCCCTGTTTTGAAAGTGTGTGCACAGCAGTGTATTAATTGTGGGGATTATGAAACCCTGCAGCTTGATGTACTGAAACAGAAGTGTTTTAATTCTGGGGGAACTGTCTTTAGATTTTGATGTGAAATAAAATTTCTTGCATCGACCTCTACTAATGAAGATCAGAATGTTCTCTTAGTGTGATCAGAGCTATTCCCATGTTGATTACCTCTTGGTGAGTTGAGAGGAAATGGAAAGCAAAAGCATTGATTTTGCAGAAATTTCTTGTCTTGTAAACCACATATTACCCAAATAGATTTACTCTTAATCTTTTAATAAACTGAAACAGTTAGTGATTTCAGCAAATGGTGTCTCAGGTTAATCTTGCAGAAGACTTTACAGTTCTGCAGTGGATTAGAAAACTCACCCATCTTTCAATATTTGTCTTTGTTCCTTTCAGTAGCTGAATTTAATTTTTATTATCCACAATGACAATGCAATTTCATATGATGAAATTTCTCATGTGAAACCTACACCTTTCGAATAATAATTCACAAGTCCAAATTGGATTTGTGTGTGTGTATGTGTGTGCACAGCTTAATGGAAGATGACAGCCTGATTTGTGAATATACTTCTTTCATAGACTAAAATGTTTTTAGATACAAGCAATGAAGTATCATTGTTTGTGAGGTAAGATTAAACTCACATTATCCTTGGGTTCATAATGATAGATAAAGTGGCAAAAGCAAAAACAAAAATGAAATCCTCAGATTTCTAATCAATGTGGTTGAGCAAATAAAGTTAGATGGGTTTTGATTTTTCTGGTACAGACTCACATTCAGGTGTGCCTTAACTCTTTCCTACATTACAGTATTATCTTCTAATTGGTTATAGTTCAGAAAACTTCATCAAAATATCTGTTCTTTCCATTAATTTTATCAAAATAATCTTTCTAAAATTGCATTAAAAATTAAGACATAACTGGACATGATGATACATATCTTTAATTCAAGAACTCAGGAAGCTGAGTCAGAATGATTGTAAGTTTGAGCTGAGTCTGAACTACATAATGAGACCCCATCACAATAAAACAAATAAAAAATTACAAAGTAAAAATAAACAGATTAAAACAAGTATGGAATATGGTTTCTTTATTTTAAAATGCTAATGTTTTATCATGTACAGGCATAGTCATGACTATCATAATGTGTCACAGTTTTAATTCTGATGGCTCCCAAATAGATATGACCCTCCTCAAATAAATGAGGACTCTACTCAGGAAAATTAAGATAATTTTTTTGTCATCTAAAGCAGGATTTTTCTACATCAGCATCTTCGCATTTTAAGCTGAACAGATTTTTGTTATGGATTTGCTGCTGTGTGGTGTAAATCTTATGCTGCTTTCCTGACCTCTACCACTTTATGCCAGCAGGGTGCATTTGGTTCCATTGAGGAAACCAATAATGCATCCAGATATTACAAATTTTCCTCTGGCTGAATTGCAAATTTGCCCTCAATTGAAAAACATTGGTTTAGACTCAACCTCTCTTTAAGGATAAATTAGTTCATATACTTAATGACCTCATATACATTTGCTTCATTATTTCCAAATATTCATTACTTATTCATTCCTTAATTTAATTTGGAGATAAATTTAAACTGAGGACTCTATACCAGTCTGTCTGAATTTTATCCCAGCTCTGAAATTTACTAGTTTTGTTACTTTGGGAAGGTTCTCAGCCTCTCTTTGCTTTGCATGCATTTTGAGTTAGGAATAATAATCACACATAGCTTACCAGTATGTTGTGTGTGTCATAGAACCACTGACATTTGGACTGATTGCCATGGGGATCAAAGTGAAATTTCTCTAAGTTTCTCATCTGGCTGTTTTTCTTGCACTCTTACCTTTGACCACCTATGTCAAAGAGCATAGAAGTAGCCTGGAGAAACAACCAAATTCCCAGAAAGAATGTCAAGAACCCCTTCCCTGCCTATGGACTTTAGCTAAATGTCCTTCTCCCAGCATAGCATCACTACAATGTTGTTGCCATATTCCCTGCTGTCTTAATTCTTTTACAAAATACACAAATCTGAAGGAGGAAAGGATTATTTAGCTCACAGTTTGTGGAGGTTTTAGTCCATAGTTGGCTGTCTCCAAGTCAGGTGTGGCATAGCAAAAGGGCAACTCAGAAGAGAAACAGTCCATGTTATGGTGGAGGGTAGGGTAGAGGCAGCAAGGAGCAGTAGCAGCAACAAGCCTGCCTCTCTCTTTTAGTCCATTGAGGCTACCAGCATTTTGGGTAGTGCCAACTGCCCCGAGGTGGGTATTTCCATTATCCATACCCAGAACTCTCCAAAATCAATCTGGACAAATTTAATACTGACACACCTCTAATCCCAGTATCAGACATGCTTGATCCATCCCCCTTGGAAAAGTCCCACCTAGACCCCATGAGGGTTCAGGGGTACATCTAGATACAAGTCATAACATCTGTTAAAATTACTCTTTTCTCATTATAGTGATACCTCAGTTCATGAACTTCAAGTTTTACAATTTTGGGCAAGATTTCCTTGAATGTGTTTGTGTGAGAAAGATGGCCAAAATTGTGTTTGTCATCTCATGTGGAGTTTGTGAACAAAAACAAAATCGCGATGAATATTTTTGTTGAGAACTGAATTGTTTGGGAATAGATGTATTCATGAACTGAGGTATTACTATATATGATTCACTGAAAAGGTTGCCCATGTCTGTAATCTAACATTCTCAGAAACTAAGGCAGGAGGATCACAAGTTTGAGTCTAGCTCAGGCAATTCAGTGACTTACAGAGACTCTGTCTCAAAAAAAAAAAAAAATACAGTGGACTTTCCAGTTGGGACCAGCCTGACATACAAACAACTTGGGTTATGACCAGAATTTTAATTTTAAATTGAAAACAAAGTCTTGATTTATGACCAGAATGCCAGCCACTTGTGTTTCCAGATGGTCTTGGATACAGACTTAAACCTGAAAGAGTTCTGAAAGGAACATTATGACATTCTTTCCTGTGTGGGGTTAATTGAGAAATCCAGGGCCAATGTCTCTCTAAGGATACAAAGATCAGCCTGTATACAGGAGAGAAACTTTGAAAGCTGTGTAGAGGAGCCTGAGCCTTCAACTGACCAATTTGAGTTACAACCAGTCCTTGCAAACAATTGAGTTCGAAAGTCAAGGGCCCACTATAGAGAGCCTGGGGATGTAGCTCTGTGTGAACCCCTTGCATTCAATCTCTAGTACTGAAAAAAAATTACAAAAAATAGGAAACAAAGAGTTTTGCGCCACTTCTGGATAATATATTACTTTGTGCTATAAACCATTTTCCAGACTGGGAGAATGGATCAAAAAACAAGATCCAACAATATGCTTGATCATTTTGTGTAAACAGATATGCCAAATCTGCCCACTGTAGGATCTCTACTTTTCCTGGGACTAATTCCCTTTTTCTTCACACCCATTTTATTCCTCCTTTTCTTATTTAAAGTAGCTATATATATGTTTATCTATAGATGAAATACAGAAATGTGCTTAAAGCAAGGAACACTCAGATAAATCTACTAAAGGATTATGGAAACCTTATGAATGATATCCTATTTGAGCTTAAACCTAAAAGGAAGAGTGGGCATTAGTGAAAAATAAAGGACTGAGATAGTGGGAAAAATGCTGTTTCAGAATATAAAGTGAAAGCCAACAAAATAAGAAAATCATATATATACATACAGAGATAAATATATATATATATAATAAAGAAATGGAAGCAAATTTAATGTTTATGTGTGTGTGTGTGTGTGTGAAATACATGAATGTTTTGGTATTTGACATGCCGACTGGAGAAGAATCTGTTTTATTTATTGATTCATCTGAATCAGTCCACCCCAATCCTCCCTGTCCATTCTTTGCTCTTCATATGGTCAATTTTGTCTCCTCTTTCTGTTATCAGATCAAAACTGAGTTTTTCTGTAACTACTTCACCCTAATACAATGGTTTCTACAAGTGTCATGAAAATTTTTTTTAAAAAGAAACATTCATTCCAACAAGAACTCTAACTCCTTACATAATGGCTGTCAAGGAAGAAAAAAAATTCTTGAAAGCAGGGGATGTGCCTGTTTTATTCACCTTCATGCTATTAATGCTTTCAAAAAGTACTCATAGTTGATGCTTTAAAAGTATCTGTTAAATAAAGATCAGAAAAGTTGTCATTTGCAATATCACTCACCAGTTGTACTCTAGTAACCCAACACTGTCAATAATTCAATAACTTACGATGCTAGGCATATCACTCTGTTAAGGTAGAAAGCAAACAATCCAGGCAACAACAAAAGCATTTTTTTCAATAAGAGCATTTATTTTACTGACAGCCAAGATTCTGATTTTTCAGGTCTTATCCAACACCAAGAATACATGAGCTCCAGGCCAAAAGATTGTACAGAGGCTTGATGTGAATTTCTCTGTTACATCAGAAAGCTAAAATGGAAAAGTCACTAAAATTCATTATCAACAAGGGTTTGGAACAAGTATACATTTTTCACAAGAACATAAAATTGTTTATGTACTTGATTTGTACTGAAATACACACAACTTTTTCTGGAAATCTTAGGTTATTGTGGAGGAAGTTTGTATCTTCCTCTATTTTTAAAGACAGTTGATACGGAATTAACCAAAGCTTAATTTTAAGCATGGGTAAGAACTAAAAGTAAGTCTTTTGCTATGAATCACACTTTATATTTATTGCTCAGTTTTAAGAAACTTATTGTGTCATAATTATCATAACATAGATTTAAAAAATCATGGGAACATATTTTACTTTGAGTTCAGTGATTTATAAGGGTCTGATATGGGAAAATAAACAATTTAAAATATAATTTAAGTTACAATGATTTCAAGGCTCCATGAACATGACAGAGTGATGGATTTCTTTTTTCAAGTCAAGATCAGTTCATATTTACATCATTTTCATTTCTGACCCCTTCCTGCAGCTGTGGGTCCATGAAGTCATGGTTTTGCTGAATTCACAACCTATTATGTTTCCTTGTACAATGTTTTGACCATGTCTGATTATATAGCTCAATTGGAGTGGAGAAAATTACCCAGTAATTTAGAAAAGAATTCCCTTTCAAAGCCTGCAGGAATCTGGTCTTCAATTTAGAAAGAAATTTACAGAATCAGGTTGTTTGTGTGAGTTCTAAGTCTTGTTTAGTGTTTTGACCCAGGGTTGCTTGATATACCATTCAACCAAATATGATTTTATATTTGTTTCCTTTTCTTCTTTCTGTGCTGTGAATTCAGATGAACTCAGAATATCTTCCCTGCCATGGAGTTTTCCACACATATTTCTCTGTAGTTTTGTTATACGTTTCCAGCATATATATTCAAGCCATAGCTATAATAAACAAGCCTTTATTATAACATTCCTTAAAATAAGATATCAGACAATTTTAAGTTTTTAAGACTCTGTTTAAAGGGTATTTCCATTATTCAGAAAAAGAAAAAATAACTTACAAATGCACACACTAACAACTTGTGCTACCTGAAAATATTCAAAAGTGTTTGTTAAGTAGATCATTTCTGAGATCAACTTTTCTTTCATGTCCTACACTTCATCTTCATTGTAAATTGTCTCACCCTTTTAGAAGATTGCTGATGACCACATACATGTATAAAGAGGTTAACTGCTATCTGATTTTCTACACATTTTTCCAGTTTACAATATCCAGGCTTTTTTGTCTGTCCTTCAGTGGGAATGTGTTAGATTCCCTTGATCAAATGTTGAGAATGATTTTGATTCTCTATATTCTTACAGTAAATTTTCCTTACAATAAAATCCCATTTGGACCTTTTGCCATGCTCATACAATCAAACTTGTAATGTGAAATGTTAGGTGATATCTGTTCATTAATAGCTAAAGTATGTAACCTGCCTAATGAGAGAGGCAGTCAGGTTCACGGGAAAAATAAAATAAAACAAAAATAAAAAGAAGCATTAACAGGAATGAATACTGGGCACATTACACAGGAATAGTGTGAGAAAGAAGGTGAATGACTCTCCATGAGGGGCCTAGGAAATACTTGACACAGGACTTTGAAAAGGGTCAAAAGGAGAAAAGAGATTTTGCAAGAAAGACAGCATATATAAAGCCTCAAAAGCATGGAATGTACATGGCTTATTTAGAGAACAAAGAGAATTTAATATTTTAGAATCTCAGGGATCACCTGGGGGATGAATGTCAAATTTGAAGGAAACATCAAAACATAGATATATGTTATAAAATTTCAAATTATTTTCAATCTATATACACAGAGTAAACCGAAACAAAATCCTTGTATTTATTTATGTGCCATGGTGGAAATAGCATAATGACTCACTGACTTATTTCTTGCATCTTCTCTTTGGTGAGCCTTACTTTTCTCAACTGAAAATTAAGAACAATAGACTATTAATTGTTTAAAGCTTCTTGATAATTTTCTATGTTTTGAAAAGTTTCAAAATTTGAAAACTGTGGTCTAAATGAATGTTCTTCTACACAGTTGTCTCTCAGGATGGATGGGGGAATGAGTCCAAACCCTCCCTGAAATACCCAAATCTGTGGATGACATAAGCTTTGCATATAACCTATCCCACTGGTTACTTTCAATCATCCTTACATAATGTATAGTATTTAATGCAATGTAAATTGAATTAAGGGAATAATAATAAGAAAAGTATCTGTGCATATTCAGTATAAGAGTGTTTTAAAAAAATATTTTCTTCGCTTTTTTGAATCTACAGATGCAGAACCCATGAGTATGGAAGGCTGACACTATTCATTCATCTGTTTTTGAGTATTTGAAGTCTAGCCAGGTGTCAATATTTGCTACCCATGGGCAAAATATCAGAGATCAAGACAGACAGATAAAACTCTTGTGCTATGAAACTCATGATAGCCTATGCTATGACATTTAATCTTTGGCCTCTAAAGACTACAAGGAAAAAGTATTTGGGCAAAAATAACAGAAAATATAAAGATCTCAAAGTAAGAATGACATTGTTGTAACACATACACACACACACACACAGAGGAGGTGGGAAAATGAGAAAGACAGAAATGTGTCTCCAACAATCCCATGGCATTGTATAATATATTTAATTGAATATGTCCAATATTCAATATGTCATTTTGAACATTTAAGATTAAATAAAGTATTAATAAAATATTTTACATACTTTTTATTTTATATTTTAAATGTACAGTCATATATTTTACACTTATAGCACATCTCAATGAAATGCTGTTTTCATCACCATAACTTGAACTTACATTCATTATAGTTAAAAATTCTTTCATAAGAATTATTGTTCAAAAATAAATTCACATAGCCTAGTATGTTCTGCATGTGTATAGTTTTCCAACAGCTGAATAAACTGTTCCCAAATAATTTTCTTTTAAGAGGCACATGCACAAACTGGTTCATCAGATTTAATAGAATATATTTGACTTTAAAGCTAAAACTTATTAACTTCAAAACTACCCATATCCAAATTAAGAAAATTGAATAACTCTTGTGTCCACTCACTATTTTAAACATGAAATTTGGCAGTGTTGCATAAAGTGGAAAGTAACACTAAATTTATTGATATCAAAAAGTGTTTTTTGTTGTAGCTTTGTAGTCAATTTATACCTTATTGTTCTTTATAAATTACAATCTTCAGAATAATGATCCTTATTATAAAATGTAGTAAATCACAGTTAGTTATTTGTTTAATAAAACGTTTTAATTCTGACATAAAGTCTTTCCCATCTAGCTAGGTTACCGATAACCTTTTCCTTTCCTTGCAGCTATAAATTTAGTTCTTTAATTTGCTGCTTTATATCAATAAAAAAATAAAAAACTTTCTGCAGTTTTTATTTTTGGTTATTTGATATTTTGTAAGCATTTTTTTTTTTGTACTGGGGATTGAACTCAGGACCTTGCGTTTGCAAGGCAGTTGTGGTGCCACTGAGCTAAAATTCCTGCCCATGTAAGCATTTCTTTATTTCAAAATATCTTGAATTTTAATTCACAGTACAGTAGATATTTATAAGGATTTATGGCATCTCAATCAATGAGCATTAGCAAAGAACAAGAGATTGTTTAATTATCTTTCTTGTAAGTATATACTAAATGATTTAATTAATATATTCAGAATTCTTTTCACAGTCTTTTTCAAGAAACTGAACATATTCTATTTTCAATGCTTATCTCATAATTGAATGAAACAAAAAGAAGCAACACTTTCCTATGAATTATAACTCTAGTATTTAACCTAATATAATTGTAGCACTATTCATCTTCATTGAAACTTAATGCAAGCAAAAAAATACATAAGCCATGAATGCAGTTATTTGGGGTATGAAGTGGTGAGATTACCTTGTAAATTTGGAAGTCTTCTAAAATTGAAATATACATAGTGTCTCTAAAAGCAAGACCAATATGATTTTCACTTAATCGATCATTAATATTTTTAGAAGTATTTTGTTTTCTAACAGACAAGTATTTGCTGATTAATTGAGGACATTTCATTTCATGTAAAATATATATTTAAGAAATGTCTCATACTATTAATAAACTTAAAGTAATTGTTTCTTCTACTATTTATCAAAAAAAAATTTTCCCCCACAAACCCAAAAATTTCTGTGGTTGGCCAATATTACAAGGTGTGATTATTTTAAAAATCATTATTTTTTATGTGGCTGGTGTTTATTTGTAATTTCAGGGAACTAAAACTGTTTTAACTATTGAAAACCAAATATTTAATAGTATCTAGTATGTTATTTAAAATTTTTCTTTTACATTATAAACAAATGAAATTCACATTTTACCTTCCCATAGTAGATTCCATTTGTTATCCAATGTGAAATTTTTACACACTTGCTTCCAATATTTGTTTTAACTTCACTATTGTAAATATATTATATCTCTTCCACAGAATTTCCACTAAATTTTGAAACACTGAAATGCTTTTGTTTTAAATATAAAAATTTGCCACTCTTCATTCATAATAGATACATTTTACTTATAAGTAAAACAGTACTTCAGTTTAATTATCAGTATGATTACACTAGCTCCATTGTAATTCCTGTTGTCTGCATAGAACATTCAAGTAAACATAATCATTAGATTGATATATAGAAAAAGTCATTTTGACTGAATCATTCTGTTGACACTAACTAGATTAGTGATGCATTTTTTGTAACATTTGAAATAACACAACTTTAACATGTGCATGCTAATGCAACCATAATATCTTACATGAGGCAGCAGGTAGAGTGAAATGGAGTCTGACAAAACAAAGAGGTATGTTTGATAGAAAAATAAATTGCATTGCTTCTATTTTTAATTTAAATGTAAATTAACTAAGATAAAAATACAATAAGGAAATGCAATTCTTTGGGTAATAGCCACATTTCTAGGGCTTTCTGGTTACATATAGCTCATGGTTACTTTATGGATCACTTCAGGTCAAGAACTTGTCATAGTAAAAAAATAAAGACTCACTAGCATAACCACAGGACACTGTTTCCAGGTATATACTCTTAAATATGTAATTTTTTTTACCTTCTATATGCTATTCTATGAAAAGTAATTATAACTATTTAGACTGAAGGAATATCTGCAATCTACAACATATATTTGAAAAACAAAGAGAGAAGGCACTCCTGTCTTGAGATGAATTTGTCACCTAGGTGCTTTCAGAAGTTTAGGATCAATTAAAGCAGATTGAAGCTAAAGTCAGAAAGAACAGCATCTAATAATATAGAGTTAGTTAGTTAGTTAGAGGAAGAACCGCAGAAGGAGTCCTCTCCAACTTTACCTAGATTCAGTTTCAAACGTCCTTTCCTCAAAAGAGGTCTTTTTGATTTTCCCTGTTTGCTCATTATATTAAATGATTTATTGTGCCTCACATCAATGATATGTACCTTTTAAAAAATCTTAAAATATGCCTTTTCTTTCATTTATTCCTATAGAAAATAGGCTTCCTGAAAAGATTGCCCCTTATGTATATTTAAATTGTACCAATAAAATTCATTTTTTTAAAATGGTCCCTTTTGTTTGTGACTATATTCCTTAAAACTAAATAATTACTGGGCAAAAAGTGATCAGTATATATTCTAATATCTACATAATGAATTAATGATCTTATATGTATAAATATTGCTGTATGTATATATTTATTTAAAGAATGATATATATGTGCATATATACAAATATATATCCATTCACTTATTCACTGGTCCATTTGCTATGGTAAAACACAATGAAATGATAACATTGAACAAACACAGATATGACCATTTCCTTTCAGATATTGTAAGACTTTACTTGGAGAAATATATATAAATCTAATTGTCACCCAAAACAGCTTAATGAAAGTATACAGATCCTGAACGTTAGCTCAGATATCATGTAAGACTACCCACATGAAATCCTGTCTGATTGGAAATATGAATAAAGAAGATATAGAAAGAGCAGGTTTTCATACAGAGAGAACAGCATGAGAAAGCCTTTATGGGGGAAAGTCACAAGAAGTTGTTCAAGAATTGAAAAGATAGGAGCTGAATCTAGGAAACCAAGACAGCATTTTAAAGATGAATCTAGAGAGTTGAGATATGTAGGTAGATTTAGGTATTTGAGTATCACCTGAGAAAAATGGGAAGCTATTACCAGATATTTTAAAATGGGAGTGTGGACTTTATGAAATATGGAGTTAATGTAGACACATTAGATTGTATCAGTGATAGTGCCAATCTTTTTGATTATAGATTATTTGTACAGGAAATGGCATAAAGGCTGCTTCTGTATTTCCAATAGGTTTACTATATCAACTTGAAATTTTAATTTTTGACGTTTTTTAACACAGTTATTTAAAAAATCTCTTTCCTAAAGCAACTATTCTGTAAATGGCAACAGAGCTTAATTCTTCACTGTTTCTTCTTAGTACTTATAATTTGTTTGAATTATAGTTTATTTGAATTCACAAATTTTTATTTACACTAAATATAGCAATCATATTTTGCATTGTATAGCACTACTGAATGAAAATAAAATCAACATGGTTGAGAAAAAAATTACATTTATTTGAAACTAATTAGGATTGCAATCTAGAAAAACACAGATCTAAAATATGTAAAAAATGTCCTCTAAGGTTTCATGAAATGGTACCTGTATTTATAGCTTAAAGCCTCAAGAGGGTGGTGGCAGAAATGATAATATTCATTAGTCTGGGATCTCTGAAGTTGTCTTCTAGGAAAAGAACTGGGTGTCTCCTCATTCTTGGATAGTTTGGGGAAATAGTTCCTTGCACAGAAAGTCAGTAATGATTAACAAACAATATTTCAGAAACCTGCAGTTTGAACCACTGCAAAGATTCAGTTCTGGATAGAGATATTGAGGTAAGGGATTAGGGCTGGCACAAACTAGACAAATAACAGGTCAGAATGTGTCACAGGTCATGAAAACCCAGAGGACATATAAGAACACAGAACCCAAAAATGGCTCAATGCCTTCTGAACACTGTACACAGAACCAATCAGGAAGCAATTATTAGGGCTGGGGATTTAGCTCAGTGGTTCCATCGCTTGCCCTGCAAGCACAAGGACCCTACTTTGATCCCCGGTACAAAAAAAAAAAAAAAAGAAAGAAAAAAAATTAGAAAGTAACTATTTTTGAACCTTCATTTGTATCTGACGCTGTTTTCAGAACCAATCAGAAAAGTGCTATTTTCAATCTTTCATTTACCTCTGACATGAGGCCAAGCTATCTTTCAATAGGACAAGTTAAATCTGATGCCAGACCAAGTGAGTTTTTGATAAGACAAATCATCCAATGCTTTATTTACATGAGGAGGAAGCTGATTCAGGAATTAGGAATAAAATGACCCTTTTCTCTTAACCTTGGGCCTCTGTAAATCTACTTACGCTGTAGAGTGTACTTCCTTTCTGCCTTCAATAAATGTACACTTTTGCTGCCTCTTCTATTTGTCTTTTCCGATCCTTTTTTCAAGAAACCAAGAACCTGAAAAGAATCCCCCATTGGACCATCCATACCATAGAGTAAGAACATGATTAATAAGGGCCTCTCCATACCATTTCAAGTACCCCAGGCAAATGCTTCTCCATTTTGGCTGGTTTTTTCTTTGTCAGACTACTGTTGAAGTTAAGATTCTGAATCCTTCACTGCAGTTACATAATTCAGTCCTCCAACACCCAACTCCCATAAAGTACTTGATTTTAGCCTCATTTTACATATAATGAACTTTAGCATGAAGGGGTTAAAGAAGTTGCCTAACAGCAAAGAGCAAGTAAGAGCCAGGATTCAAATCTCAGGACTCATTTCCCAAAGGATAAGCTCATATAAAGCACGTTCCATTACTATATAAGCAAGTCATCATCAAAATTTCCCAAACTAGGGCTAGGGATTTAGGTCAGTGGTTCCGCCGCCTACCTCGCAAGCACAAGGTCCCGAGTTTGATACCCAGTACCAAAAAAAATTTTTTTTTCAAAGTGTACTATGTGCCTTGTGATCTTAATTTAATAGAAAGACATAGTTTAGAATAACAAATACTTGTCCAATGCTGCACAGAAAGTGGTAGGAATAATTTTCTCACATGTTGATGGCTGTGTCCACTCATTTGTGTATAATTTAAAAGGGGCATCTTTATCCTGCAAAACAGTTAACATTTTCAACAGTAGAAATCCATAATATACATATTCCTTACTCCCTCCTTAAATGCATAGCATTTTTTCATCTCTAGGAAGAGACATCAAGGTAATAGCATGGTTATAAGTCCACTTCTCATCAACCACACGTAAAGTCAAGCAGTAGACAATGCCATAAACTACCAGTGTCATAAACATAAACTTACCAACCAAGCCAGAGCTCAGGATATAAGCCAGCTGGTGGAACTTGCCATCAGATGAGAATGGGAAGCAATATGTTAAATATATCCACCTAGCTCTTCAATGACATCTCTTTTAAAATGACCATGATAAAGCCTAGGGCTTGAAGGTAATTTTAGTTGGACTGTTCCTTCAATAGCAGCTTAAAAATTTCCCTGTTATGCTTAAGAAGGATGGACCAAAGAGACTAAAATAAAGAATAATTACACATAGAATGGTCTTATGCTTAGTCATTAACTGCAGTTAACTACAGACTAATTGTTTTAGAATTACTGCGGGATTCTGTGCCAGCTGAGAAATCCTCTACAGTTCACAAGGTTGTAATCTGCACTTTTGTTCTCTCTTCTCTGAACTTTTTTTATCATTTTTTTTCAAAAACCAATTCATAGAAACTCATTAGCAGCTATAGTAGAAAACTAGAACTGGACAAAAGTTTGTTTAAATCTTAGTACTTCTACATTCACAATTCTGTGTCCTTGAACTGGTAGGTTAACCCTTTATTTCCCTCCAGCCTCAAAAGAGAGAATGATGAAAAGCAACTCTTAAAAGTCATGCAGGGGTCCAGGATTTAGCTCAGTGGTTTTGCCGCCTGCTGAGAAAGCGCAAGGACCCGAGTTCGATCCCCAGTACCAAAAGAAAAAAGGAAAAAAAGTCATGTAGGTTAAATGAGATAATGCATTACTAAAATGACTGGGGCGTAATAGTGCTCATTGGTAAATAAATGATTGAATGTTTGCATATTACTTCTCCTGCACTTTTAATACCCATGTTCTTTGCAACATAAAAATTTGGAGAATGAAAGAAAAACCTTAGTAAAACTTGGGAAAACCTCCTTTTGCTTCATTTTTCTTCGGGATTTCTGTATTACATTTCAAGTTACGGAAATTTAAGTGGCATTATTATTACTGTTTTGATAGAACAATATTATGTCTGAATGTGGCTCATTGTATTCAAGTACTTAATTCAGAAGGGCCTTATCCGACCCAAATCTTTTGCATCTAATTGGTGGTTTGAATAAAATGTCTTCCTTGGTGCAATTTTTCTTTAACAGTAGGCAGCTGTTTTTTGGATTCTGTCCCATGTCTGGTTTTTACTTCTGGGCTGAAATTTTGTGAGCAAAACTACCTTCCATCAGGTAGAATTATAGTTATTATGTAGCATTAGAAAAAAATTCAAGTATTTCCAGTTAAAAATTTATATCAATTGTTAATAAATCTTATGTACCATATTTAAATATATATAAAAACATCTTCCATTGTTGAACTTTTATTTATAAAGCATAAACTCAAGTACTAGATTCATTAAAAAAACTATAATTTCTAAAGATTCTGGCTTTTATTAATCAGGAAGAACCTACTTTGATTATCTCTGATTAAATTGGAAATATTATATTGCTTTCCTAAGACATAATAAAAGGATACCTTTTACAACCAGTGAGACACTTAACCCTTATCCAGCTGATAACATTTCAGATTGTGATACAATTTAGCTGTATTTAGAAAACATCAGAGTTGACTAAAATTAAGATATTTTCTTGAAAGAGAAAACATTTTTTTATGTTTCATTGATTCAATCTTTAGTTTTTCCTTTGTTTGGTATAAAATAGTTCTTGGTTGTTATTATTCTCTGGACCCAGAAATGAACAAAATTGAAACTATATCTCCTATCACTCACTAATAGGCATAAAAGATTCTTCATACAAAATATATTGAAGATCAAAGCACTGATAAGAAAGTAGAAATTTAGAAGCCAGTTCTTTGGAGTGTTTCAATTGATGCTTGAACGGTCCAGAACGTCTAACAAAATGTAGAGCTTGTTGGTATTAGGACTCCGTGTTAACCATAAAACTATTCTGCTCCCTTTTAAAGCTATTAACTTCTATTCCTTTCCCCTGAGGTCTCACTTCAGCCCCATACAATGTTACATAATAATCTAATATATTTCAAAGATGCTCCCTTCCCCATCTGCTTCTCTTCAAGAGAATGGTAACGACATGGGATGATATCAGTAGGGAGTCTATCACCAGGGGAACAACTTTTGCTTTGACTTAACCATGAGTACTCATGCTCAGACAACATGATGCATTTATCAAAACCATGAATTAATTTAAGTGCATTCATTTTACTCATAGATCTTTTAGAGCTTGAATCTTAAATGTCTCACAAAAGCTCATAATTTGAAGAGTTGGTCATCTTCCCGTGGCACTATTGAAGTATAATGAAACTTTTAGGAGGTGAGGACTAATGGATGGAAGATAAGTTTTTGGAGCTACCCCATGAAGAGGATAATGAGACACTCTTCTCTCCTATCTTTGTGCTTCTGGGCTGCCTTGAGGTGGGCAACTTTACCATATGGTTCCATCACATTACTCTGCCTTTGCAAAGACCCAAAAAGCAATGGAGTAAGTTAAACATGGACTGAAGCATCTAGTCAGGAGCCAAAACAAACATTTCCTCCTTTTAATTTGTTTATTTCAGGAAGTCTTTCATAGCAATGAAAAGCTGACTAACATAATGTTTGATGCTGTGATCTAGCGGTCACTGTTTCTTCAGGCAAATCACCCTGTGAAACCTCATAACTTATTCTTGATCAACTCTCCTTCATCCCATATGTGTCCCTTCTTTCCTCTCAATGTAGCCTATTTGAAAAAGGCATTGAGAATTACATCAATGCAAAATGTAATGTAAATTACACTGTATTAATATAGTCATGAATTAAAAAAATGTTTTGATCAATGAGACATTATCTAGTCAAAGATTATAATTGACTTGAAAAATTTCTGTGACCTAGGAATGTTATAAACATCCTAACAATGCAGTTCAATACTTTATTCACATATTTGTGTAGATGCTGTTGTTAACAAACCTATAGTGCTACCAGTCATGTAAATGCATAGATACATACTTTAATGTGTAGTGCATAATACTAGATAATAATAACATATTACTGGTTTATGTATGTTTTATATTATAATTTTGATTTTTATTTTAGAATGTACACTTCTATTTTTGTTAAAAAATTTACCACAAATGGTTTACAATTATACAAACTTCAAGTCAAATGATTGATTTATATATCATTTAGGTTTATGTAACTATGTGTGTTTTACATGTGAATAATGATGAAACTGCCTAATTATCCTCTGCTCAGAATGTATTGTTGGGAAGCAAACCATGATTGTTATAATTCTCAAATACAAACGTTCTTTGCTAATGTATTTGCATACCTGAAATTTATTTTTTTTGGTATTTTACATGCATGTGAAGAGCTTAGAGTCATTTCTAAAATGATTTGATGAGTGTACAAACAAAGAAAAATGTTTATATTTGAATCTGAAAGGGCCTGATGTATCTTTATTTTTTCCATACTAAGGGTCAAACGTTGGGATTTCCACCTGCCAGGGCAAATTATTTTGTTCTGTTTTTCAGATAGTGTCTCATCAAATGTCTAGTCTGGTCTTAAACTTGCAATTCTCCTATTTCAGCATTACCAGTAGCTGGGGCTACAGGTGTGTGCCACTGAGGCTGCCTTGATTCACTTTTTGATACATGTCTAAAATGCATGAAACTCAGAACTACGCAGTTTCCTGGCAACTAAGCATGTACTTTATACTAATTGCTGAGCCCTTGAAAGCAGGATCTGCAGTTAAGGTGAACAGGGCGGGGGGTAGGTTAGATGCCATGATTTGGAGTGTATACTTCTGTTGGCAAAGGGTAGATATTGGTGGAATATCGTCCAAAAGCAGAAAGAGATTATGCCATGAGAACAGGCTCATTTAAGAATGAGTAATACTGGTACAGCATTACTGAGACTTGGGGAAAGAGCAGATTGCTGAGTTGATGCCTGTTAGCAATAATCTTCTGTGGAGACTCAGAAGATCACGGCCCCCAACTAATGAATATTGTAGCAGGGAAATGGCATGACAGGTTCCTTCTTGTTCCAATTGAGCCTGTTTCTGCAAGAACAAAAGGTCATTTGTGCTAAAGATATTGAGAGAAGCATAGTTTGGACATGCCTCTCAGTGCACCAGAGTTCGATAGCTGCTGTGGAATTGATTTCTTACACCAAGACCAGATGGTTGCAGCAGAAAAAAAAAAAAAGGCAGAATATGTCCCTCTATTCACCAAAAAAGATATAGGAAAAAATATCCTCAAGAGAAGATGTAAATTTTTAGTAGATCACCAACATAGCTTTTTATTTGTGAATAAAATTGGCTCAGTGAAATACCGATAAATCTAAAATTATTAAGTCATTGCACCAGACTTTTGTAATAATAAACAAATCATTATTTAAATCAAGCATACTTTTAAAAACGACTTATTTTTAATATCCAACTTTTTTGACATTTTGCATTTTTTTCCATTTGGAATAGTATATGTACAAATGTATGCAAATGTACATAATAAAAATATTGCTTTTAAAAATAATTTTAAACAATAAAAGAAAAATAGTTTACTATTCTCTGAAAGCTAAAAACAGCCTTTTCCTCCTATGAGGATCTTTTATAAAGTTTCTTATGCTAATACACACAAATTTTATTTTGTTCTTTTGTGTTGTAAAGAGAAAAAAGAATTTTAATGTAGATACTATTTAAAATGGATTTTATTGTTCTCATGCTTATAAAACTCTAGGAAACTAATATTTCTGCTTTTACATGGTAAATTTGAAGGTTAGCTTCAAGAATTTATTATGTGCCACATCTATGTATGCCTATATATATAAATAAGTATAGTGAGTGCATATGTGAGTGTATATATATATATATATATATATATATATAGTATTTAGTGCTCTATTGAAATTTGTTTACTTCTAAACTGCCATTTCACAGAAAAAGAGAGATCTAAGCATATTAAATAATTTATTTACATATGTGTGTATTGCTAGTAAATCCTGTTAAGTACTCCTTTTCATTTTCTTCTTCAATAAAATATATTTCAGTACATTTGTATATAAACTGCCATTGTGTTCAAATTTATTTTTAGAAACAAATTATAAATAAAGTATCCTGCTGCAACAGAAATATTTTCACACTCATTTTGGACTCATTGTAAATCACTCCTTGCAAAATATGATTTGCCTGCAATATCCCAAAGATACCACAGACTAGAATGTTATATATTTGGAATCAGATAGTTCATAGACTTTTCACATTGACTTATTACACTTATCAATGTTGACTGAAGTTTTTCATCTGTATCTTTTCCAGCCTGGGGAGCTCATTTCTTATTATCACCAAATAATAATATTCTGTCCTATAGATATAACACAGTTTATGCATTACCTCAACAGAAGATATCTTAGTTACTTCCATGTTTAGCCAATAATACATAACACTACTGTAAACATTTGCGTGCAGTTTCTTAAATTTAAATTAAGTGTACTATTTAAATGATACATAAAAACATACAAATATACATATTTTGGGTGTACCATGTGATGTTTCAATGATGTATGAAGTGTATGATGTTTAAATCAGGCTAAATGTCCAGATTTCCTCAAACATTTGGCATTTATTTATGTGAAAATTTCAAAATCATTTCTTCAAGATTTTTGAAATGTGTAGTAAATGATCTTTATCTGAAGCCACTCTACCATGCACTAAGACACCAGAACTTCTTAATCTTGTCTGATTACAGCTTTGAACCCACTAATCAACCTCTCCCCATTTCTGCTTATCCCTTAACCCCAGCCTCTGGTAACTACTTTCTATTCTCAGATTCTAGAGATCAGCCACTTTATATTCCACAAAATAAGTGAGAATAAGCATTACTTGCCTTCCTGTGCCTAACTTATTTCATTTAGCATAATCTCTAGTTCTGTCCATGTATTACAAATGAAAACATTCCTTTTCTTTTTAAGTTTTTTGTCCATTTTTACTGGGGGTTTTTTTGTGCATGTGTGTGTGGTACCGGGAATTGAACTTGGGATGTTGCACTTGCCAGGCAGGCACGACACACTGAAGCACATCCCCTGCCCTTTTTGTCCATTTTCAAATAAGGTTGCTTTTTGTTATTAAATATTTCGACCTGCTTACATATTCTGAATATGGAGTGTTTCTCAGATATGATTTGCAAGTGAATTTCCATTTCTACACATTGTCCTTGTATCAACTCTTTCCAACTTTCTGTCTTTAAATTTTGTGTGGGGAATGAATAAATACTAAAGAACCCAGTTTCCGGATCACATGGTAAAAACATGTTAAGCGTCATAAGAAATTACCAAAGTGGCTATGTTTTTTAAAATATTTCCTTCAACACTGAATGAAACTTCTATTGTTTCTTGTCCTTACAAGAATTTTACTTTTTCAGTTGATTAGATTTTAGTCATACATTTTTCTTTATAACAATTCGTATTTGTTGTCATTGTTTCATGGTAGAATAGGAAGTAGGGTTTTAAAGTATATACTCCTTATAATATTTTTACTTTCTCATGTTTATAAAATATTTGTCTAAAATCAGTTTGTACTGTTATGAAATTATAAACTTACATGTTCAGATCTTGTGTGTATAAATACATTGAGAAATTTTCCCCAAAATTTAAGTAAATTAGGAATATCCTACCAAAACATTTATATCATGTATATAAAAATCCTTTAAAATGCTGTTTTCTTAATTTAGTAATATTACATTTAGGAAATAATCTCCAATGTGAACAATTTGAAAATGAAGAAGTTTCTTATTACCATATTTAGAATTGGTAGAATATGAACTAACTTAAATTTCTAAGAAACATGTTAAGATGCATCTGTGTAATGTGTTTCACGTGGTAAGTGCAATATATTAAATAGCAATTCTTTCAAACATAAAAGCCTATGGAATAACTTTTAGTGAAAAAAATTAAGTAATTTACACAGTTTATGAAATTTAGCATGGCATGATTACTCAGCATTATTGCCAGTCATTGTTTAGTGTCTTTTTGCAAAGAAATAATGCTTCATTGGAAAAAAAAGTAGACATTTACTTCTAGTTTGGTACTAGAAGGATAAAATTATATCATCTAGGGAAAGTTAAGTTGCTTCCTATTCTTCCAGTGGAGGAAATGCAAATGTCATAGTTTATGTGTTGTAATGAACCTCACTTTTGAATGGAAACAGCCTAAGTTTCTAGTACCTTATTGTTGCAAAACCACTTAAACCAAGACTAGTGTTCCATAGTCATAGATTAAAGCAGTGATGTAGCATAGATTATTTTTCTTTGGAAGAAATTATGAGACCACTGGCCATGAGAATCAAGTTATGTTATACAAAAATTGGTACAATTATTCTTCACTTGTCACCACAGTCCAGATCCACCATTCAAGTAGAAATTGCAAAATAGTCTTAAAATCCAATTGAAAAAGTTACGATTTTCTGTGATCTTTTAAAATCTTTGCCGAAATGAAAAATCTCTCCTATTATGTATTTTTAAATGAGTGGCAAAAGGATGAATAAAATTACAAAATGGCTAGTTACAGCATGATACATACTTTATAGTAGATAATTGATATAAACTACTAAACATCCCAAAAAACCAATCATGAAATATCTACAGAGGAAATATCAAGAGAGTCTGAACGATGAAAGCAAGATAACCAGAAGGTCTCAAGTTCCCCTTTCCAGCACAGACTGTTCAATCAGCAACTATCCACAAATAAGAAAATTCTCTAGAAACACCAAGAGTAAAATTAATCAATGTCTCATCTTCTCATTTTGTTGTGTAGTGCCATCCACAAGGCAAAAGTTAAGGTCTTCTCTCCCAAGACTGAAAGAAATCATCACTATAATAAAAAGCATCGGCTCTTATACAAAAATTTCTTTGACAAGTCCTCTGACTGTCTGAGAAATCCAATAGAAATGTCTTCCAAGGTTTGTTAGTTTAGTTATCAAAAACAATCTAACAGATCTCCCAGATACCAGGCAGAAATTAATCCGTACATGGAAAATAGCAATGAGAAGAGAAAACAGGTTGATGCGGCAGGTAAGCAGGCAGGCAATACTTGAAAGAGTCCACATAACAATACTAACCAAGGTAACTCTTTCTAATTTGGTGTTTAAAAGTTAATAAATTCCAGCTGGTAAATGTCACATTCTGATACAGCCTGACACTTTTATGAACTGCTATCTATTCCATTTACTGAGTTGTGTGGGTTATCTTCTATAAAGTGTATTGCTGTTTTCAAATGGTCTACAGTGTCCTACAGTATGTGGTTTAATATAAGATAAAATGTCAATAAGATGGTTTTTTTCTTTGCTTTTCTGTGAGTTCCAGATTAATAGGAGAACTCTGTTGGATAAACACTATTTTAACATAAGGGAAATAGGATAGACTCTTTTATTAACAGAAGAAAGAATTTAGGAAAGCTTGCTGGAAATATTTTCTTTTCCAGAGTAAGGGAAGAAAGAAGGCAGAAGAAAGATGGAATTGAACAAATAAGTGAGAAAAAAGAAAAACACTAAAAAACAGAATGATTGAGGATTTCAGAGCCATTAAGACAGACTGTTCTAGACTGACATATTGTGGTGAGACTGGAATTACAGTGTTATAGTAGAGAGAAGAAATAGAATTGTTGGCCTAAAAAGAAATGCTACTTTGACCATTAAACATTAAACATTCAACCATCCTATTAGTTATATAGCATTATAATCTCCATTTTATAGAGTTTTCTAACAATCTGAAACTCTAAAAATTAAGAAAAAAATAATTCCCCAAGGTACAAGAGATAATTAGAACTGTGATTCAAATTCCAGATTCTATGACTATAAAGCAAAAAATGCAAAATAAAAGGAGAAATAAAATAGAACAATACTATATTGTAAGGATCCCTATGAAACATCAAGAATGAGATTCTCTATCATTTACAAGGTCACTATTTATTCAGTTATCAAACACAATCTCAAGACAGACTAAAAATAGTAGAAAAATAATACACAGTCGTGAAGTTCAAATGAGTCAGAAATCACTTCTGGTGACAATGTGGGAAAGAACACCAAGAGACGGAGAGTGAGGAGGAAATCGAAGGTGGTTTAGTATTCAGTCTTTAGAAATGATGAACAAAGTGGCAGACAAAAAATAACATTAAGAGATGATCTTTTCTTTTTTTTACTTAAATTCTTTTATTGGTACATTTCAGTTATACAACACATTTACATTTCTCATTGGGAACTTGTACCTTTACATGATGCATCTTGGTTCTTATTTTTTCACCATTCCTAGCCCTCCCTTCACCCCCTCCACCCTTCCCTATTTACAAAGACTTTATTTCCATTTTTTCCATTTCTCAGCATTTTTCCTTTTCCTTCTTTCCTTTCCCCTGACCCTCCCACTACCCCTACCCCTTTGGACCTTTTCTTCCTATTTTGCATTATCGATTATCCATTCTAATCATTGATACGTTTTAGGTATACAATATAATGATGTTCATCATTGGAAATTTGCACCTTTACATAATCTCTCTTGGTTCTTATTTTTCACCCTTACCCAGCCCTCCCTTCAACCCTGCCACCCCTCCTTATTTACAAAGATTTTGTTACCATTTTTCCATTTTTTCATATTAATTCCATTCCCTTCTTTCCTTTCCCCTACCCCTCCCACTTCCCCTTCCCCTTTGAACCTTTTCTTGCTATTTCACATTATCTATTATATGTTTTAGTACTTGTTTACAATTTCAGTTTCTTACTCCAGAGAAACTATTTGGTATTTATACATGTGTGTCCTATTTATTTCACTTAAGTGTATCGCCTCAATGTGCATCCATTTAGCTATAAATGTCTCTAATTTCTCATTTTTTATGGCTAAGTAGTATTCCATTTTATATAAAAAAAAGTCTTGATCCAGTCTGAAGTTGATGGGCATTTGGGCTGTTTCCAAGTTTTACCTATTACAAATTGTGCTGCTATGAACATGGGTGCACATGTATCACTGTGATATGATTCTTTTAATTCTTTGGGGAAGATACCAAGCAGGGGAATAGTGAGGTCAAATGGGACTTCCAGTCCTAGTTCTTTGAGGTATCTCCATACTGATTTCCACAGTGGTTGTACCACTCGACATTCCCACCAACAGTGGAGCAGGGTTCCTCTTTTCCCAAAGCCCCAGCGTCATTTGTTATTGGTTGATTTCATGATAGCAGCCATTCTTTCTGGAGTGGGGTGGAATCTCAGCGTTGTTTTCACTTGCCTCTCTCCAATGACCAGTGATGTTGAATATTTTTTTCATGTATTTATTTGCTATTTCTACTTCTTTGTCTGAGAAATGTCTGTTCATTTCAGATGACCATTTTTGGGAAAGGTTTTTAAATTTGGGAGGTCTGATCTTTTTAAGTTCCTTATAGATTTGAGATAGTAGACATTTGTCTGAGGAAAAGCAGTTGAAGATATTTTGCCACATTGTGGGTTGTCTCTTCACACTGCTGGTGGTTTCTCTTGCTGTGCAGAAGCTTCTTAATAAGAAGAGATCCCACGTGTTGACTGTTTGTGCTAGTTCATGGGCAACTGAAGTTTTGTTCATAAAATCCTTTCCTGCACCATTGTCTTCAAGAGTTCTACCTAACCACTCTGCCAGCCTGTTCAGCATTTCTATTTTAATATGTAGATCTTTAATTCATTTCAATTTTAGTTTAGTGCATGGTGAGAGATATAGGTCTAGTTTTAATCTGTGGCAAGTTGAAATCCAATTCTACCAGCACCATTTATTAAAGAGGCTATATTTCCTCCAGTGAGGGTGTTTGGCTCCTTTGTTGAAGATGAGGTGGCTGAGTGTGTCTGGAGTTGTTTCTGCATCTTCTAATCTGTTCCACTGGTACTCAGGTCTGTTTCTTTGCCAGTACCATGCTGTTTTTATCACAGTAGCTTTGTAGGGTAGTTGCTGGTTGGGGGTTGTGATACCCCCTGCCATGTCTCTGTTACCTAGAATTGCTTTTGCTATTCTGGGTCTCTTCTTGTTCCAAATGAATTTTTGGATTGTTTTCTCAAGGTCCATGAAGTATGCTGCTGGGATCTCAATTGGGATTGCCTTGAATCTATATAGCAGTTTTGGAAGTATGGCCATTTTCACTCTATTAATCCTTCCTACCCAGGAGCAGGGGATGTCTGTTCATTTTCAGGTATCATATTCAATCTCCCTTTTCAGAGTGCTATAGTTTTCAAAGAAGAGGTCTTTGATTTCTTTCTTTAAGTTGATTCCTAGGTATTTCAGTTTTTTTGGCTGCTATTGTGAAAGGAATCATTTGCCCTATTTCTCTCTCAGTGAGTCTGTCATTGGTGTAGAGGAAAGCTATTGATTTTTGTGTGTTGACCTTGTAACCAGCTACTTTACTGTATTTGCTTATTAAGTCTAGAAGACTTTTGGTGGAGTTCTTGGGGTATTTGTTTTATATAGTTGGGTGCACTAGTGTTTGGTGCATAGATATTTATGATTGTCATCTCTTCCTCTTGGATTCTTCCCTTTACAAGGATGTAGTGTCCTTCTTCGTCTCTCTTAATCAGTGTTGGTTTGAAATCTACTTGATCTGCAAAGAAGATAGCTACTCCTGCTTTTTTATGGGTTCTTGTCGCATGCAGTATTGTTTTCCACACTTTAACTTTCAGTTTATGAGTTTCCTTTTTAATTAAGTGTGTTTCTTGTAATGCAGCATATTGTTGGATTTTGCTTCTTGACCCATTCTTCCAGTCTATTTCCTTTGATTGGTGAATTGAGACCATTAACATTGATGGTTATAACTGAAATATATTGACTTATCATTGTCATGACTTTTTCTTTTTTTGGGTTCTCCCCCTTTACATTTAATTTCTTGTCCTGCCAGATGAGTTCATTCTGCTTTGGTTCCTGGGGTTGTGATCCTCAGTGTCTGTTCCTAGGATATTGTGTAAAATTTTTTGGAGTGCTGTTTTGGCATTCATGAAGTTCCTAAGGTGCTCTTTGCCATGAAATTATCTTGTTTCTCCATTAATTTTGAAAGATAGTTTTGCAGGGTGCATCAATCTGGGTTGGAGGTTGTTTTCCTTTAGTGCTTGGAATATGTCACTCCAAGTTCTTCTTACCTTGCTGGTTTGTGTTGAGAAGTCTGCTCTTATTCTGATGGCGTTTCCTTTGTATGTGATTTGTTTCTTTTCTCTAACTGCTTATAGAACTTTGTTCTTCTGTTGAGTTTCTGGAATCTTAACAATTATATGCCTATGTGTAGTTTATTTTATCAAGGCTATTTGGAGTCATATATGCCTCACTTATCTGTATGTCAAGTTCTTTTCCCCTGCTTCGGAAGTTTTCTGCCATTACTTCTGTGAAGAGATTTTTTATGTCATCTGTACTCTCTCCTGTTTCTTCTTTGACTTCAATCTGTCTTATGTTGTTCTTCTATGAATTGTCTAGCAGCTGCTGGATTGATTTCTCATGTTCCCTTATAATTTTGAAGCATTTTTTCTTTTCCTGGTCACTAATTGCAATCTTATCTTCTACATCTGAAAGTCTGTCCTCACATTGGCTTATTCTGCTGTGTAGACTTTCAATGGAGTTTTTCATCTCTTGGAAATCTATTTGCATCTGTTTTATGGATTCCATTTGTTTCCTATGTTGGAATTCCATCATGTTCCTCAGCTCCTTTCTAGATTTATTAATCGTGTCTTGCACTATGAGGACAATCTCTGCTGTTATCTGAGCAATTATTTCTGATTTCATTTTTTCCAGATATCCCTTTGTTGCCAGTTCAGTGAGTCCAGGTGGTTGAGTATCAGAGTGTTCCATCTCATTTCCCTTTGGGGTTGCTGTCGGTGATCTGGAAGTCTGGTTTTGAGACTTATTTATGTGTCTTCTCATTTTGACCTGAAGGGTGGGGTGCAGTCCTGTTGGCACCCATGTGGGCCAGGAAGCCCCTTTCTCTGGGCTGGAATCAGCAGGCTGGATGGTGGCTCAGTAGCCCCTACCTCTGGGCTGGGAGTGGCAGGATGGATGGTGGCCCAAAAGCCCTTTCCTCTGGGCTGAGATTGATGGGACAGATGGTGTCTGGGAAGCCCTTTCCTCTGGGGCATTAGTGCCAGGCTGGATGGTGGCCCAGAAGCCCCTTCATCTTGAGATGATCTTTTCTTTCCTGTGGTTTTTTAAGCACAGAGAAAATATTTTGAAACATCAAAGTAGCTATTGTATATATCTTCCTCAGTACTACTTATTTTATTGGATGTAGTGAGGTTTGGTAGTTACTCAGTTTTTTGTTTGAATGAGTAGATATACTAAGTAAAATGACTTGCTCTTTTTGACAAACTACATTTGTCACCTTCTTGAATTTTAAGGGTTTGAAGTTTTTACCTGAGGAGTGGACATATGAACTACATATTAACTACCACTATCATCATTTCTTACTAATATTTAAACTCTTAAAAAAATCCTCCCCGAGTGAATCCCTGGTTAAGAAAATTGTGAGTTTCAGTCTTAACTCTGACTTCTACTATGGCTTTGAAAACTTTTATCTATAAACAAAGCAAGTTAGATTGATGTGAGGTCTTTTTCTAAAGGTCTAGGTGCTTAATAGTGCAAGTCCTAAATTGAATGCAACTTTCCTGGCCTTTTGCTTTAGCAAAACCTTTAGCTGGATTGTTTCTTTAACAGTGAGAGTGATTCTATATAACTTAGCATCCATGCTGTGTCCATTGCTATTGCTTCCTATTTACCTTTGAGAGGAAGATTTAGCAAATTGGACTTTAGGCTTAATACACTTCAGAATATATCTTCCTTAAATTTTCCCTTGAAACTATTTCAAACTCCTTAATATACCTTGTACTGATAATCATTAGTATACATTTTACTACTACAAAGTTTCTGAAAAATAAAATGGTTGTATGCATTTATTTTGAGATGTTCTACTAGTTATTTTAACAACCTTTGAGTAGTTTCACAATAGAATTCTTTTTAAGAGGATAGAAAATAACATAGCATGAGAAATAATGCTGAGTATCTACTTAGAAGAAGATAATTTTATACGTGACAAGGCAATCTAGTGGAAACAAATAATGAATAATCAACTATACTGTCTTTGTCATCTTTCCCAATTTGGTGTGACATCAAACTTTCTTCACTGATTTTTTTGTGAGCTTCTTTAAAAGCTGCCTCTTATGGATAAATGTCTTACTGGAATGTCAGAGTTTGATGCTGCCCATTTCTTGTCTGTGTGAGGACTAGCTGGAACATGCATCATGCCCTGGGAAGCATCAGTGTCTAAGTCCCAAAGCTACTTAAAGGCATTTTGCTGAATCCTTAACAGCAAACTTTCACTTTACATTATTGCTAAATTATGTTTGTCTTGCTCTTTCATTTCTACTTTTTCCTCTTTTAATATACCCTTTAGTAATCATACAAAAGATATCCAGCCCTTTTTGCTTTTCAATAAATGAAAAGAATTAAATAAGAGTAATCTACCTTGAGAGTTCTTGAAAAGAATTCCAGTATCTTGCCCTTCACCCTTCATTGCTTACTAATTTGAGATATGAACATCTGATTTCTGGCTGCCAGCAAAAGCTCCTTTGCCTTAGGTCTTTCTGGTAATCAGGCTTTCAAGCAATAACAATTGTTGCAATTAGAAGCCAAGAAGATTGCTTTTTATAGCTTTACAGAATTATACTTGCATTTATTTGCAAATAACTGTGCATATTTATTTATTGTATACTACTTGACGAATTTAGACGTTTGCAAAAACCCACAATATCATGACAATAATAAAAATAGTAATATGCAACATATTCCAAAGTCTCCTAGTGTGTATCTCTCTTTCACTCTTTTTTAAAGCCACAGTTTTAAGGTAACCTGTTGCTCAGAAGTAGTTTATTGATATACACTCCAATACCACTATCTCTAGACTTCCATCATAGTTCAATTTCTATCCCTGCCAACTGCCACCATACAATCCTGACTTGAATATCACCATCTACACAATTACAGTACACACTCTGTTTTACAGCTAAGTAACTGCTCATTTTTTTTCAAGTATCCTAAAGGAATCGATATGGTTGCATAGTGAGATAATGTGAGGATTAAAATAAATGAATTTGGGATCACTCCCAAAATAACAAATTTGATAAAAATTATTGTATTTCTTATTATAAGTTAATATTTGAGCCTAGTAAGTCTCAAAAGATGATAGGGAGTATGGTACAAATGAAGTGCTTTAGTCAACAAAAGTAATTGGGTGATAAAGAATGATTCAAATTAATTTTAACATAAAAATGTGATTTACAGAGACAACTGAAATACATATATATGTATCACTATGCATATACAATGTAACCTCATGTTCTTAAAAAATATGAAAAATTAAATAATTTTTCTATTTTGCTTATTTGCCATGGTTTCTCCACTTTAATTTTCTAATAAAACTAGTTAATATAAACTTTAGAGAATAAAACATTTCCTTACATGCTCTGCACTGATTTGTTTTAGTGACTTTAACTATCTTTTTGTTCTGCCATATTAATTTAAGCCATTTAAAATGTTAATAAGAAAGAGAGATGAGCAAGTAATAATGAAAGTGAGCAGGCAAAAACTTCTTGTATAGACTATTTTCATAGGGCATTTCTTTAGACTGACGGAAGGATGTGTCTCTCTGAATTTAAGAACAAGGATAGGATAACTTTTTATAATACATTGCAGACAAATAATAAATATTTACTAATCTAAAAAAAGTTTTAATCTACAAAATATGTATAGCCTAACTTCTGGAGGGCTTGGGAAAATCCAGAACCAAAGATTTTAATCAACTATGACTTATCATGACTGTATTATCTGGTATGTCATTTCATTTGGGGTATTAAAAATTAAAATTTCTAGAACAATAAAGCTAACACTATTTGACAATGAAATTTCTTGTCTAGAAAGCCATCCCAAATAATAATATGGAAAAAAACTCTATACAAAAATAAAATATTAATGTCCTTGGTACTGGAGAAAAGGTAAAATCATCAAAATATAAATTACTTGTTAGGTAAAATAAGAAATGTATGGAATTTTTAGCATGTTTTAACAATGTTGAACATAGTGACTAGGTGAACAGACAAGTAATTAAATAGGTTATGATGTAAGAATTTCAGGATAAACATCAATGTATCACATAAAGAAAACCGAAACATAAAACATAACAGACATATAGATATATATTTACATGAGGGGAAATTAGATGAAAACCCTCAGGCTACAGTAAAAACATGAGTAAGATAAGTACATTTTGCACTTAAGGGTTCTGTAACACATGTGGGCAAGTAGTTTAATTTTTTTGAGCAGTTTTCCTCATCTGTAAATTGCTATTTTCATTTACTTTGAAAGGTTAGTAAAACGAATGGAAACAATTTACTTGAAATAACAGGGCCACAGTAAATACCAAATAAATTTCAATAATTACTATTATGTTTACTGTTTCTATTTGTAGTAATTAAGTGGAGGGATTGAGGATTTTTTCTCCCTTATCACCAATCTCATAATTATTTTCTTTGCAAGTGAAAGCATGTGTGCACAAAGAATGAAACTAGAACTCAGGCCACAGTGTTGTCTTTCATTCAACTATAAATATATTTCCAAAGACTGGAGATGCCATCCTTCCTGTGCTAGGTGGTCATTTCACATACACATGTACAGCGCAATTAGTGTACTTTTTCTTTCATATAAGTAGAAAGTAATTGCCTCCCAGTGACTCAAACCTTACGAACTGCTAAGAGTACATGAAAAGAAAATCTGTATACATCATCATTTCCATTAAATAGTTTTCAAAAGTACAGTGCTGATTATGTCACTGCATCTTTTAAATAACTAGCTCCATAAATATAAATATCACAACATAAAATATTAAAACTAGTCATATAAAGAGCAGTCTGTGGACTGGAAAAAGACTCAGGTAGAGATTCACTGAGAGGAACATTCTAGCTTTTATCTTCCTGCTGAATTTTTCCTTCTGCTGTCCTGTAAATGTTGACTATAATTCTTACTGGAAATGCATTGAGTATATGAGAATTTGCCTCTTCTATTATCTGCCATTAGAAACTATGTTTACCTCAGGGAAATTGCCAGTAAGCAGCCTTATTAGGGATCCTTTCTTTCTTCCTTCCTTCCTTCCTTCCTTTGTTCCTTTATTCTGTCCTTCCTTCTTCCCTCCTTCCTCTCCCTCCTTCTCTCCATCTCTTTCTTTCTTTCTTTCTTTCTTTCTTTCTTTCTTTCTTTCTTTCTTTCTTTCTTTCTTTCCTTCCTTCCTTCCTCTTTCTCTCCTCTCTCTCTCTCTCTCTCTCTCTCTCTCTCTCTCTCTCTCTCTCTCTCTCTCTTTCTATTTTCTTTCTTTTTTCTTTGAGATTTCCAAAAATATATACTGTCAGGTAACTTCCAGGGCTTTTACTTTCTACAGTATATTATTAAGGAATTTATGAAAAGCCACATTTTTATTGCATTATTCCTGTGACTTTTTCATTGAACAATTAGTTTGCTTACACACTCTGGGTTGAAATTAGCTTTTAAGATTTTTATGATAGATTTTTGAAAAGTAAAAGGAAAGACAGGTATCATAAATGTCTCGTCTTAAATTAATGGTATTTGCACAAAGAAATCCTTTGTGTTGAAAAGAACTGACTCTTTTCTTCTTGTGACACTGTGTCAGGCCAACTATGATTTTTCTTCTACTTTCTTTCTGCATTTAAACTCACCGTGTTCCCTCATCTCACAGCCACTATTCTCATTGTTTCCCCCATTATTTTAGAATTGCTCCTCTTCTCTCTTCAATGAATTAACTTTGTGAATTATTAAGATCTCAGCTCCATCATTGCTTCCTCATGCAAATGTTCCCTGAACTCCATCACTAGGGCACATCAAGTTTTTCCAAGAAACCACATGAGTATGCATGTCACCTCCGCAGCACTTTGACATTTGGATTACACACTTGTGTATATTTATTTGATTTATATCTTTATCACTATTTATACTGTTAGTGACATGAAGGTAAAATCTAGGTTTGTACTTACTAATAATTGTATTCCTATCGTCTAAAATATAGTTCTTAGAATGGGCAATGCACTCAATAACTAATTATTGAATGGGCAAATAAAGATTTTAAGATTAAATAAAATAATTTTGTAGAAAGTCTTACATATTAAGTATTTTTTGTAATTAGAGCAGCTTCTTTTTTAGGGGAGAATGTTAGTTTTTGCAAAATATCAAATGATCTCTCAACAAAATTGTTCAAGATGTGTATCGTTAACATTTTAATATATTGATGTATTAAAAGAGACAAGAGCTGATATCAGTGAGGGAACAGTTGGCTCCTCTTGGTGTAATTTGTCTGAGTTGTGCATGCATACTGCCTACATGATGAGTAGAGTATGTGACCTTCCTGATGGGATCTTTTGGAAAACACTACATTTGGGGTTTAAATAGTCCTAGAATTCTTTAAAAATGTAAATACATATTTATTATAGCTTAGGACATTTTTAAAACAAAAATTTGACTGGTTTTCATAGAGAGATTTTGTATGGTACAACAGAAATTCTTTGGGGTAAGAGATGGGTACTTGCAGCTGAGCTCTGTCATCTCCTAACTCTGTGTGACAGCCTGCTCCTCTTTAAATTGGAGGCCATTGGGACCTGTCAGCATGTATTAGTTACAAAATTGAATAAATGTGCTTAGAAAATGTTTGCATCATACATTAACATATATACTCAGCCTGCCACCACATGCCAAGCATACAAATGCAGACCTACCACTGTTTGTAAACAAATTGTCCTAAAAAAGAGAGAAACGTGATAAAATGATATTTCTTAAACAACTAGCACATGCAGAGCATATTCATGTAAATTATCTGATGTCCTCTCAAACAGCATGAAAGTTGATCCAAGAAAGGAAACACCTTAGAATAATCAAACACATTGCTGTAAAATCACAAAGGCATGGATCTTCCTTTGAAAAGAAAACAAGAGTCCCAAACCTCTCACAATGTTTTAATTCTATTAATGTAAAGATTTCAGTAGATAGATCTGAGCACCCTGGAAAATGAAATTATTTTTAAAATCTAGAAAAGCACATATAGCATTTCTTTATATTTATTTTAAAAATATTTTTCCAGCAAAATAATCTATCAATTTCACAGTAAAGAAATGAATATGAATGGAAAGTTCAAGATTAGAACTATTCAAGGAAGTCATCTTGGTGACTTCAAGAAGAAACATTTGTCAATAATTCAAACAAGTACTTTTTGAAAGAATTAAAATATCCAGATCGAGCCAATGCCAAAACAAAAAGTATGTATTATGATATAAATTTGGTTTATGATAACAAAGTGATGTGTGTTCCAAACTGAACTATGAAACCTTTAAGAATATCATCTTAACATTATAGTCATAACACTGATTCTTCAGTTTTCTTAGCATCAATTTTAGATGAGAATTTCAAATAGATATATATATACAAATTAACTTTCATAGAGTGGGTACTTAATAAAATAGGTATTATGATTAATATTAAAGTATGCTCAACACATTTCCCGGCTTACTTCAAGTGCTCACAATGATAATTACTTTATAAATGACAGAATGGAGAGCTTACTTTGCTTTTACCAAATTACTACTTCCTAAGACTTCAAATGGACTAAGGCTACTAATATGAATAAAGGCTGATAGCATAATTAGTAGTTATGTCACTGTGACAATTTATTATTTTTTAGGAAGCAAAAGCATTTAGACAGCCAAAAGCTTAAACCACAAAAAAAGAGAACACTGTATCTAGAATGGGGTAATTGGGCTAGAATAGAAATACACAGAAATCAACCTAATAGGAAAGTTGGCCAAAGCAGAAATGCAATACAAAGCAGGATATTATTTCAATTGCCATTGAAGGTAAAAATTCTCAACAATCTTTGTTAATGACAGAAGTAGGATGAGTACACTGGGTGTTTATTTTTTCAAAAAAGATTTTCTGAGTACATCTAGGTGTTTATATCCAAAGGGCCTTGAGATATCTATGAGAGAGAGAGAGAGAGAGAGAGAAAGAGAGAGAAACTTTTTCCTATAAGGAATTAGCTCATATTGATATGGAAGCTAAGAAGTTCAATATCTACAAATCAACAAGTGATGACCCAGGAAAGCTAAAAGCATGAATTTCAGTCTTAGTAAAAGTATGAAAGCAAAAATACTGATGTTTTGGGTGAAACACAGTCAAGCAGAGAGAAAAAAATAATTTCTTGGCCTTACCACCTATTCTAGCCTTCAATGCATAGGATACGATCCACCCATGTCTTAGTCATTAGGACTAAATACCAAACACATGCAATTTAAAGGAGGAGACATTTATTTTGGCTTATCTTTTAAGAATTTCAGTCCTTGCAGGCAGCAGCCACATGGTGAAAGGGTCTGGCAGAGGAAAGCTGCTCACCTCATAGCAACCAGGAAGCAAAGAGTGAAGGGAGAAGCCTGGAAGGGAAATATTCCCTTCCAGATCGAGCCCACAGTGACCAGCTTCTCCTTACCTGACCCCAACTCCTACCAGTAAGTCACTGCACAGAACCATAATTCAATCACCTTCTAAACATGCGAGGTTTTGAGAGCCATTTTAGATCAAAACTGTAACAATGCATATTGAGGAAGATAACTTGCTTTATTACTTCTATGAAATCAAACGTTAATATCATATACAGTATTTAACAAACACATCCAACAAATAGAGTTCAACTATTTATGGGAATCTTGTGGTCCAATTAAGTAGACATACAAAATTAACCATTATAGAAACCTAGATCTCTTGGCACTCTATAGAAATTTTACAGCAGCACCTGACACTTTCTGATATAAAGTTCCATATACATTATGGATGATTTCAGATTTGCAAATTAATTTCTATAGGGAAAGATTCTCCTGTTAATTTGGCTCATGCATGAGAAGGCTAAGATTACTGAATCTATACCATTAACCTCTTTCTGATGCATCAGATCCACTGAGCTGTAAAACTAAAGAGTGCTCATTAACCCTGGCCATATGGTTTCTAGTTCCATGCATTGGGCCATGTGGGAAAAGGACAATCACTTAGTTAAATCAGCCAAAATTTTTGGTGGAATCAGTTTAAAAATAGAGACCTAAAAAATAAACATTGGAGATTTGCTTTCTGTTCAAGTGAATCTTTGTATTAATGCACATTTGTATAATTTGGTCCCAGTTTTTGTTCACCAAGAATTTATTCAACAGTATTAAGTATCTGCTTGATGCACTTACAATACAAGATGCTGTGGGTGTGAGTGGACAAAATTTGTTCTAGGCCCCCTGGGAAGGTTAAATGTATTAAAGTTTCTTTTAGTAAAGTAGGATTACCCTGAATAGAGAACATTTTATGAGAACATTTCCCTAAGGAACACTCAGGTAACTTACTTTAGTATTGTGTCCGGTGCCTATTAAATAAAATCAGGAAGCAAAATATTCTCATTCTATTCAAATTTGGACAGATGCTTCCTGAGAGTTCTCTCTTAACTGGTAGCACATGAGGTCGAATTTTAAATTGAAGATTATTATATGATATTCCTGTAACATTTCTATATGCCCACTTGGCACTGCTAGAAATCAACCTAAACCCTGCAGGTGCTAAGCGAAGGTAAAATGAGAGCCATTTAATAGGATCATTCTCAATGTTTATTTTTGTGGTTGGAAAAGTCATATTTATTATTTACTTTTTTAAATAGAAGACAAAAATAAAATAAAAATGAAGTCTAGAACACTTAAATGTAAGTATTGGGAGTAATAGTTACTAAAATACACTTTTAGTCTCTATACATGATGTCTAAAAACCCTTAATGCTTTTCTGCTATAGTTTCTATTCATGACACTTTACATGCATTATCCCTTCCCCTCTTCTAAACTAGCTGTTTTTAGTATTTTCGTCTTAGTAACTGTAGAAATGAAGTGAAAAGAGATAAAATAACTTTCTCTAGTTAGTAAGTACCTATTACTTAGTAAATACTTTTCTGCATTTAATCAATATGCAATTCAGGGGAATAATTCAGAACACATATCCTTAACTGTTATCTTCCACTGATTATTTATATTCACAGACAACATATGAAGTCATTTGTGTTCAGAGATTTGCTTTAATCATTGTTATTTATAAACAACAAGATTACTGTTTATATTCTGTGTATACACAATATGGTTTTTATTTTAACTTTATATTATATAAACTTTGTTATATCAATATATTTAATTACCCCTGTTTGAACTTTCTGGGTGTTACATTGCTTTAAAGGTTGAACTAAAGTTTTTTTAAACATACGTGGTGTTATGTTTATATTTTTTAATATTTGTTATGAATTTTTTTCACAAAGCATTTTATCCCGAGTACTGTCCACTGTCACTTTTTCACAAAGTGGTTAATCCTGAGGATTACTTGCTAAAACCATGGAGAACCTTCATGAATTAGAACAGAAAACATGTTTTGAGGAATCTGAAGATTCTTGATAGCCTAGGTTTAGGATAACTCTTTAAGATTGGTGTGGTCACATCCTGATTGCATTTGGTCCTGTTTTTAGCATTGAAGTGCCTGCAGAAATCACATACATTATCTCTTGTCCATAAGACAGTGGGAAAGAAATGAGAAAAACTGTGCCTTATCTCTCTAATATGTGACATTGAATCAATGCTCAGGTTTCTAGAGATGAGAAATCCTGGACCCTATGTGTTCTGGTAAAAGGCATAAGAAAACCAACCAACTAAATCTCTTAAAAGGTTAAATGTTACCATTTGAACAAAAGAGGTTGTGTTAGTCAGCTCTCTCTACTATAATAAATACCTGAGATAATGCAATTTAAAGAGAGAAAAGGTCTATCTTGACTCAATTTCAGAAGTTCTAGTCCATGTTCAATTGGCTCCATTGCTTTTGGGCCTGTGGTGAGCCAGCACATCATGATGGGTAACCAGAGTGTGTAGTTGAGAAAACTGCTCCATTCATTGTGATCAGGAAACAGACAAAGTTAGAGGAAGTACAAAAGTGCCTTCCCAGGTCATGTTCTCATTACTCAGTTACCTTCCCTAGGTCCCACTGTTTAAGGTTTTCCTCCAGCTTCCAATATTGTCAAACTGAGGACCAAGATTTACACACACAAGCTGTAGAGGACACTCTAGACCCAAACTAAAATGGAGAGAGAAACAATTACAAGTTCAGAGAAGGCCATGTCCTTCTGGTGAACTGCTTAGGAGGTTCCTCAAGGGACAAGTGGGGTTTAAACCTAGAGTGAAAGAAGCCTTGTAATAGTGTGGTTTGGTGTGATATTAATGACAGAACATCTTTTCCATTATTACAAATGAATGTTCTTATGGGTACATGAATACCTGTTGTCACTGACACCATATGTCTAAAGAAGCTCAGTTAGATCAGGTATAGCTCCGTCTGTCACTGATAATATTTGGAGAAACTACTGTAAAGTACAAACTTCATTTTACCAAATACAAGATTGAAATACTCCTTCTTTAAATAATTGGTTTTTTATTCAATTTAAATAGGTATTGTATACATAGTCTAAAAATTAGCATATTTCTGTATACACAGAAATATAATTTAAATAATTATCAAACAAACCGAAAGAAAAACTGACAACTTCAAATCTCATTTGATCTTATTTAATCTAAGAAACTGCTTACATCTGATCAATTGATTAAAACTGACAGTTAAATACTTTGAAAGCATCACAATTTATCCAGAGAATGATGATAAAACCTAACTTGTGCATTGGAATTTAGCAAATAATATAGCAGTATTTAGAGGGAACCATTAATGCACCATTGCCAATAAAATTGTGAATCAAGCAGTTATATAAATATCTAGAAGTATTTTATTTTCAAAAAGCATCAGTGCTTGACAACTTCAGTTCTAAGATGGATTTCAGTAGATATTATCAATAGGTTGAAATGGAATTGCGGTAATTATCTGAAGTATAGAATCTGTTCCTTACTCTTTGGATTTAGCAAACTTCTCTCTGAGAGCAGGGAAGACAGAGAGAGAGAGAGAGAGAGAGAGAGAGAGAGAGAGAGAGAGAGAGAAACAATATTAAAATTTTCATACTTTAGAAAACAATTCAGTTTGTTGATAACTAGAAGATTTAGTTTCCTCGCCTGAGATTTATTTATCTGTGAGACCATTAAGTGGAGCCTCTTATCCCACTCTATGTCTATCTCTTCAGTAACAAGACAAGCTGAGGCAGTGTTTCCAGTGAATAAGCATGGACTTTTCAAAAATATTGAAAAGCAGGCATCAGAGCAAGATCTGCATTCACAAATAGCTGTGGCTGGTCATTGAGCTCATTCAATCAAAATCAATTTCATCTGTAAAGCAGTGTTCATGCCTGACTTTCTCTGATTACCCAACCAATACCGATCTTTGTACTATGTGGCAGAGAGGAGATAGAAGCATGCTCCTTCCCAAAGGTGTAACAGAGCAGATACTAATACCAAAACATTGCCAATAAATTTCAAGGTTTAATCTACCTGAGTGAAAGTTTGAAGAACTGGATACAAACATGAGTAGTATCTTTATTTTTTTCTTAGTAATGGTTTACTGAGTTCACATTATGAGGTACACATTAAACATACTGGAGATGCAAAAATGAACAGATTCATTTGAGGATCTGGTCTTCTGAGAGCTTAGAGACATATATATCTTAATAGAGATGAAAGTCTTATAAATACTTGAAGCAAATAAGATTTCTTGTCTTCATAAGTGTCTGTGAAGCCTGCCTAGAGGACACAATATTTCTGGTGAGCTGCACACACACACACAAAAACGACAGTGAAGACTAGATAAAGCCATGGAATGTCTATATAGAAAAGATAGACAATATGCAAATGTCTCATGGAAGAAAAGCACAAAGCCCAATCAAGGGATTTGATTTAGTTTGAGTTGTAGGGAACCTTAATAGTTCCAGTCAGCATGATAGGAAGGATGGTTGAATGGAAGGTTGGTGGCAGGAATATATAGATAGTGCCAATTTGCTATTTGTCATGTATGGACATTAGAGAATTTCTTTATAATAGTGGCTATATTTTTGTTGAATTCTTGCTCAAGTTCTAGAAACATAATGCCCAATCTCTATATCAACCATGTATTTTCTCTTCAGTTTTCAGTTTTTATATCAACCTTCAGAATCCCCAGACAGATTCAAAAGTAGCTAATATATACTGTGGGCAAATTAAGGGACAGAAGTCTACAGATTCTTCATTTTGTTTCACCTATATGTCACTCTTATTTAATGCAGGCATTATTGGTCTAATCTAGAGAAGAAAAACTGAGATTTTCTTAAGTATATTAGGTGAGTGGAGCTACATGACATTCTTATCCATGAACTTTCTGTTGCTTCATTTGCAAACTCAAACTATGAGGCATGATAAAAAAAATATATAATGGTTAACCTTAAAAAGTACTACAGTAGGGAAATAGCTGGGTCAAATGGGACTTCCAATCCTAATTCTTTGAGGTATCTGCATACTGATTTCCACAATGGTTGCACCAGTCTACATACAGTCCCACCAGCAATGGAGAAGGGTTCCTCTTTCCCTAAATCCACATCAGCATTTGTTATTAGTTGATTTCATGATGGCAGCCATTCTTTCTGGGAATCTTAGTGTTGTTTTCATTTGCATCTCTCGAATGCCAACTGATGTTGAGCATTTTTTCATGTTTATTTGCTATTTCTACTTATTTGTCTGAGAAATGTCTGTTCATTTCTGATGCCCATTTTTGATTGGGTCTTTCAACTTGGGAGGTCTGATTTTTTTTTAAGTTCTTCATATATTCTAGATAGTAGACCTTTGACTGAGGGACAGCTGGTGAAAATTTTTTCCCAGCTGCTGAGTATCTTCCCCAAAGAATTAAAAGAATCATATCATGGTGATATATGTGCACCCATGTTCATAGCAGCACAATTTGTGATAGCTAAAACTTGGAAACAACCCATTTGCCCATCAACTAGAGAGTGGATAAGGAAACTGTGGGGTTTTATAATAAAATGGAGTATTACTCGCCATAAAGAATGAGAAACTAGAGACATTTATAGCTAAGTGAATGCACATTGAGGCGATACTCTTAAATGAAATAAACAGGACACATATGTGTAAATAATGAATAGTTTCTCTACTGTGAGAAACTGACAGTGTAAATAAGGACTAATGTGAAAATAAGGATAATGTGAAATAGGAAGAAAAGGTGCAAACAGGAAGGGGAAATGGGAGGGTAGGGGAAAAAAAAGAAGGGAATGGAATTAGTATGAGAAAAATGAAAAATGGAAACAAAGTCTTTGCAGATAGGGAAGGGTTGAGGGTTTGAAAGGAGGGCAGGAGAATGGGGAAAATATTGGAACCGAGAGAGTATGTAAAGGGGCAAATTTCCACTGATGAATGTCATTATATTGTATACCTTCAATGTACCAATATAATTAATAAAAAATAAAATGGAGTACAACTCAACCATAAAGAAGAATAAACTAGAGACATTTATAGGTAAATGGATGGATGTACCTTGAAGCTATACTCTTAAGTGAAATAAATTGGGCACACATGTGAAAAAAATATTACAGTAAAAGACATATTTCATTGATTCCTTTCAAGATACACCTCCTTATTTCAAACACATTTATCCCATCATTCTTACCACTTTATTTATTTATTTATTTTTGGTACCAGGGGTGGAACTCAGGACCTTGCTCTTGCGAGGCAGGAGGCAGAACCACTGAGCTAAATCCCCGGCCCTCTTGCCACATTCTGAAGGAGATCTGAAAAGTCCCTTGTCCTGGCTGCCTCGATGTCCTGAATCAATTCAAAATGTTTACCTTACATGGGCATTTTGACTTTGTGGAAAAACTAGAACTCCTAGAATTCCAGGTTTGGTGAATAAGGTGGATGAGGACACATTGTATTCTTTTTATAAGCCTAGCTTTCCAAAAATAGTAACACTCAGCAGAATGTCCAGTGTATTTACTGGACATTCACCATATTTTCGATCACAACTTGTAAAGAAACTCACAAAAGAGGTCTTCTGGAACTGTTTCAGAAAGTGGCCAGAATGATGGCATAAGTGTGATCAAAACAATGTTGAGTATTTTGAAGGGGATTAATGGCAATACCTTTTAGTGTAATATTTTAAAAAGTTAATCATTTACCATATATTTTGATCACACCATGGAGTATTAATGTATATCTGTGGGGCAGTATCTTATAATTTACAATAGTCTAAAAATGGGCACATAATAATACACATAAAATAATGTATAAAATGGATAAATGATATAGTATGTATCTAGTACATATATAGATTTCACAATTTTATATTTATTTGGACATTTGTATTCTGCAGAACAAAAATTTTACATTTTTTCAAAGTAATTTCAATTGATAATTTTATTTGAGTTTAAGTAACTAAGAGGTATGTATCTGCATGTATTTTCTATTTTCATGTTGTTTTGAATCAAAATAAATAAGGGCTGCTTTGAATTTATATGAAATGATACATGAAATGCTCTATAATTGAAAACAGTATAACCAAATCTAGAATAGTATGGAAATGTGAAAAATGGTAATTTTCTTTCTAGTCCTTGTTAGACAGGGCATCTGTAAGAATCATGTAGTTCAATTCTCTGTCCTTGGCTCTGCCACAACTTCTGTGACCTTGAGTGAGTATTTTTTTTTAATTTAATATTTAGTAATGTGCAGTACTTGTATATTTCAAAAATTGAATTGAAACAAATGTCACCAAGAAATATGCTAGGTTTCCAGATGCCACTGATAGGTATCTACCTCCAAAAAGTTTAGAAAACACTTGTATTGTGCAATATTGAGTTGAATCTATCAAAGTTACTTTTTTCTGTAATACATAATTAAATCCATAACTGATTTATCATAAAATCTGTCAACTTAGAGTAATCTTCTTATTAGTTTTAAACGAGTAAAACAAAAAGTTGTACCTACTTTCCTCCAAGGTAAATGTTGGTGGGACATTTTTCTCTCCTACATGGTTTATTCACAGAGCCTACTTCACATTTTGTTTGATTTCTCTTCGGCACCAGCACAGAAATTGGTATCCATGACAGGTGACTTAGACAGCTGGCCAGGATATTTTTCTCATGGTCAAAGAAACCAGTGTCTGAAAGTCACATATGCCCTTTTGTTCCTAACATCTGTTTGGGTTTATAGCTGTTTCAAGTTTTCTTCTTACAACTGGGAATCAGGAAATCTGTATTAGAACTCAGGCTCTGCCTTTGTAGTTGTTATGTTCACTCTTTTCCCCTTGTATATTTGATTTCTTGTTCATGCATTGGAATTGTCAACAATACACTGTGTAGAATGGAGTGCTTTGGGATGGCAGGTTGCCATTATTTGTAAGGCATTCTAAAGGAAGTATGATGCTGGCAAAAGGAGAAGGAGGGAATAGGGAATAGAAATGAACTATGAAGAAAGCAATTAAAAATGGATTTGTTATGACTCCCATGCTGTGTGATGACCCTAGATTTTAAAATGACCTAAGACATGCTGGTAAGATTTTCCCAAGAGAGAAACTATGCTATAGATAAGAAGAAAACTGGGTTTTTCTACTAGAGTTCCTAAAGTGGGAGTTATTGAACATAGGCTTGTTAAGGCTTATCTCTCCATTTGGGGTCATCTCACCTAAGTAAGAAAATGAATGAAGAGTTAAGAAGGAAGGGCAAATACCAAAAATACCGTTTGAGGTAATTTCTTTATATTAACTCTAGACTTCCCATTCAGATGAAGCAATAACATTTTAATGAATTGGATGTTCACCCATTGCAACCCTAAGTATTTTGGACAATGAAAGTTATTGTGAAACAAAACTCAGTTTCCTTCTTTTATGTAACTTTGAGCCTAGCTATGGGATATTTGTAGAGGCCAGAGCAAGACAGTGAGATTCTGAATTTGAATGCTCACTCACTGGGCTGCAAAAGACAATAAAGAGTCTCTAACCAATGGAGGAGGCAAGGGGTTATTACTCAGATTTAATATCGATAACCCCTACTTTTTATAGTCACTTTCATATGACTCTTCTAGATAATCACAAGAGCAACAATATATTCACAGTATATATATTATTATTCTCATATTTTCAACAATTCTCATATTTTCATCTATGACAGCTGCTTTGTTCAAATGATGAGTGAGATGAGAATTCTATTCTGTAAATATGCATGCATGCCCTGCTGAGGAAGATAGAGACATCAACAGAACATCACAATAGCTAGTGATACACACTTTGGCAGAAATATGTGTAGAAGTAGTTGGAGCATGAAAAAGAAACATATCTTTGTCAGACTAAGCCAAATAAAGCCAAGGAAAGGAGGGAAAGTGTTTCTAAGTGAGAACAACCAGAACAAAGTCAGGGAAATATGAAGGACCATGGCAAATTTGATATAAATTGGTATTTCTGATATAGATGTATATGGGTGTATTAAAAGGGGAAAGGAAAGAGGCAGAGAAGTCAAAAGAAGGTATAGACACAGAGGAAAGCATCCAAGTATGTAAACCAAAGGTCCAGCTTCGCCGCTTACCACAATGTGGAGCCTGGATTGGAAAAGAATGAACCTAATGTTGATTGTATGTTTTAGGAATCCTGATAAATAATAGCAAAGGGTCCAATCACATACCAAAATACATCTTAGAAAGATCAATCTTTGGAAGACCTTATGTCACCACATTGGCTCTGTGTCAGTTATATGATTTAATTATGTACTATAGAAAAAAGTAACTGATAGTCAACTCAATATTACACAATACAAGTGATTCTCCATTTATGAATCTCAGTTTGGCTACACAGAATACTGGATCAACTGGTACAGATAAACCCTGAAGATTATTTCTTCCTGAAATGTGAGACTCTATACCTCATGTATCAGAAAGGATTTAATGCTGTTTATATATAGGCTTCATTTTAAAATTCCTACTGAGGTCATAAATCTAGTTCCCATACTATCAGGGCTCATTCTTTCTATTTACATTGAGGTGCCCAAGTTGATCAAGTCTAAGGTTCGTTTCTATAGTGTTGTTAAATTGACCATGTCCTTGCATAATTCTATTAGTACACCTCTGACGTTATTCTGCTATTCCAAACCCATTTTTCAGCAAAGGTCTATTTCTATCTATTTGCCTATCAATATTTACTCTTATTAAGGCATCTATTTTACTGATAAATCTGTTTTAGAATATACTGTGATTCAGATTTGAGAAAAAAGCCCTATAATAGTGTATAATCAGATCAAAATGTTAAAAATTCCAAAGCTTAAAAAAAGAAAAAGAAAAGTCAACATGTACTGCATTCATGTAGAATCAACTGTTTTCTCAGCACCAGTGACTCCACTTTGAGATTTCTTTTACTTTCTGGTTGCCTGTCTTTCACTGAACTGCAACAGTGTGAGCCTAAAAGTTAATCAGAAGATGAGAACTTCCTTGTACTGTACAGACCTCACTGCCATTCAGCATTCTAACTGGTTGATAAATACATAGATGTCCAAAGTATGCAAAGCATCATTTGTGGAGAATTGTATGAGTACTAGGAGATAGGTGGTAGGTTCTTCATCCATCCAGCATGCTGGGCTTGATCTGAGCCTTGTGACACAGGGAAATTTGCAGAATCACCTTAAGGTCCCAGATCCTTTTCTTGAAAATTTGAGTTACAATACACAAATGTTTCACAGACTGTAGGATGATAATATCTGTGCACTTTGGGCTCCTGGAAATCATTTTTTTTCTAAAAATTAAATGGACATAATAATGGAACTCAGTATCCCTGTCAGATGTACCCTTGTCAGATTCCTTGAGATCCACTTCAGCATCTCTTTGGAACAGCTGCTCACTTTCTGTGTGTGCTTCGTCATTAACAGCTTGAGCCTGTGAGTCTCTGAGGTTGGTTCTTTGGGCACTGAGTTTACATATCCATGGAAAGATCCAGAAGGAGCTTACATTTGACATATCCCATCCCCATTTCCACAATAGTCTACACCAAGTGACTGGTGGCAAGTAACAATGCCCAGATCTTTTGCTTTTAAATGGGACAGATTCAGTTGTAATTTCTTCATCAAAGCTGGGCTTAGGATCATATTTCTTCTGGGACTTTATCTGAAGTCACACCTTTGTGTTCTTGTCTAGTCCTCTGCATGCTTTGCTAGTTTCTTCTGGGAGCATCTCCTTAATGTACATATCAAGTGTATTCGGATCCTTTGACTAGGCTCTGCCTCTGATAAAGCTCAATTTAAGACATAAAAATGTTTAGTGTTAGTTTCCTGTAAGGTGTTAGGCAGCTGACCATAGAACATAACCAAAATTCAGTATTTGGAAGCAAAGGTGACTGAATTTCAAAGACTATTATCCACTGTCTTAGAAGGTGATGCTAGACAGGAAAGAGATTGTGAGTAGGGAAGCAGAAAAGCAATCGATTCTGCTCTGAAAGACTCCATTAACCACAGGAAACTAGCCAAGTGGAAGCCAGAGAACAAGAACACGTCAGTGTTGATCTAGGGTCCTTCAGAGAACATAAGTGGTGATAGAAATGGATGTTTCGGGCATTGTCTTATGTAAACCAACCTCTCTCCTCTCTGGATGAAATATCAGTCAAGACGGGTGGCTTTTGTTCACATTCATTTATTCTTAAACAGGTGCCTGAGTAATGTAGAGAAAGGGCATGACTGACTAGAGGGGAAAAAGTAATCAAGGGACTGTCTTTGTGCCCCATTTCTAGTTTTGCCAGTACCTTTGCAAAATGCTTTACTTTTAGAGTATAATTTGTTTATTTCACTATCTAAGCAGAGGGCTCTCAGTTACCTACTTCTCTCCATATCCTTGCAATCCAGCCTGGCTCAGGTAAGATGCCCTGTTGAGTTCTGGCTCTTAGCTTCCAGTTTTTGGCACTAGGCTATTCTATCTACCCATGTCTGGGAGAGTCTGAGTCTAGAAAGATGCTGTCATCACCAGGATATATTACCAGAGCTATTTCATGGAGCTTAATTTACATGCTGTTTGGTATAAAGCAAAGAGTCAGCACATCTGTCTGTTCTAATACATCCCCTTAAGCAAACCAAAGACATAAACAAAACCTGTCTTGCAGTCACACTGCTAAACAAAATATTCGGAGCTAAGCTGTGGCTGACTTTTGTTGCAGGCGGGCTCATTCAGATCTATTTCACTATAAATTAAAAATCCAGAGCCCTGCAGCAATCTTCAATACATAAATATATACAGTACATGATTAAAACATCCAACAATGCACTGATCACCTATTGGTTGCTTGAATAAAAAGCATGGTCATGCTTTTTAGTTTGTTTATTGGATCATTTCACATAAATTAACTGATATCTCCTTCAACTCCCCAATCCTTGCACACACTCCTTTTGAAGCATTTAATTTGAATTTGAACATTGAAATAGAAATATACATTGGCAAGGCTAATGTGGCGTAATTTGAACTCTGCCACACTATTGTAATCCATGGAAACTCATCAAGCATATAGTTATTATTACCCCCAAAAGAAAGTAACTCACTTTTGTAAATTTCTGAAGACATCAATCTGAATTATCTGAGTATTTTGCACCAGTGCAAGTGTATTTATTCCTTAGAAATAATTTTTACAATCAAGGAGGCACTGTTTAGCTCCAGTGGGTGGATATGCTCTACTTTATGTTAACCATTTAACCATTATTTTCTAAAATGCTTGTTTTCATTTAAATGAGTCTTAACAATGTAAAGAAATTTTGTTTAAGGCTAGATTAGAATATCAATCTCTATGCCATGTGAATTGGTGCAAGCAAATCTGTCCACATAGAATATTAGATGTGAATACTAAGTAGCAGACTTTGAGAGGAGAGGAGATACTTACTAGATGTGATGTTTTGCATATACTTTTCCATGACATATGAATTTACATTGACTCATAATGATAATACACATTTCAGAATGATTTACTCTTCATATAATATGTACAGTTAGAAATAGAGAATATGGAAGGACTATAAGCTCAAGAAAAAAACAATTTGTAATCTTTTAATGTGGCCCACTGCCCATATCCTAAAGTAATAGGCTGTTGGAAAGAGTCCCTGAAATTCCACTTTTCTCACTTCTTCGTTATGGAAAAAATATTAGGTTGATTCCATTTTTCAGCATTATGCTAACGGATGCAAATAGAAATGGTAGAAAGGAAAACTAGATAGCAAGATGAGACTTTGCTGGATTCAACATTTCAGAAAAAAGCCAGTGGTACAAATCTCATTTTCGTTGTGAAGCAAGAAGGTTAAAATTTGTATTTAATCATGGATTGGCTTGCTGCAGCTCTCATAAAGCATTGATAGTGTAGGCACATTTGTTGACTGGATAATAGCAAACAATTCAATTTTCCTCTCTTTGCGGTTCAACACAGATAAAAAAAAAAAAAGGAGTGAAATGTATAAATTCTCATCCTAAAAGTGATATTTCTAGTTGATGTTATTTTGCTATATCAGAGTCTGCCAAAAATCTTGCCTTCTGAAGTCAATAACTAAAAAAATAACAACAGAAGGTTGACAGGCTTAACATCTTTTAAAAGATAAATAATAAATAAAGAGAAAATGTGTATGGGCAAGTGTGTAAATTGTTCCATCTTCCAGCTGGCCAGGTTCTTGACTCAACACAAACCTAGCCAAGGAAAGCGAGGTTCTGATTTGACCATGAGAATTCCTGACTTCTCAGGAGGTCTTCTGTGAGTAGCATGGGATACCAATGTATCAGTGATTATGTCTTTAGGAAAAGCCAATCTACTAAAACCAAAGGCCACAGGCAGGATCAGATGCAGGATTCTGGATGTGTCAAGGTCAGGAAGAAGTGAAAGTGAATCCAGAGAATTGCCAACAACAGCAGATAGATGTGAGGGAGGAGCAGGCAGTGGGGCAGATGACCATTCATATCATGAAAGGAGGGTCTAGCAAATAGCAGACAAAATGTGGAGCATGATAAAATTACTATTATGAGGATGATGGAAAGATCCCAGGGTTTAAATCACATGTGAAATGAATTACAATTATACTTCTCTATCCGCTGACTAACCTTAAATTTATGATCTCTCAAATCCTAATTTCATCACTCATAAAGCAGATTTACAATTGATATTATGTGAAAATTAAAGAAAAGAATATTTGTCCAGTATCTGTCTTGATCATAATCACAGGAGTTGTTGGAAACATTTTTTTTTCTTTTTACTACAAAGGATAGGAAAAATTTTACTGAAAAGAAACTTTCAGGATTTTCATTTTTATCTAGAAAATTAATTCAAATTCTTTAAATGTGTAAGTATTACTAATACTTACTGATACAGGTGGGTATGTTCTAAGCTTTCTCTTGAATTTCTCCACCAGTAAAAAGCAACATCATTTGAGAAAAATCAAACCAAGCTGAAATATACTAAACAAGAGTCCTCTGTTCAAATCTAGAAGTCAAATGCAGAAATAATTCGTGGATCAGACATAGGAGATTATAGTTAGAGACAGGATGTTCATGATTACTAAGATCATAGCCATGTGTTGTTAGCTTCTATGTAGCTCAAACATGTATGGAGCTTTACTAGGAAGCTATAATCTAGTATCTAAGAAATGGAAAGCAAACTCTGCTTTACCTTCACTTTTGAATACAATCTTAAATCTATTATTCTATCCCTGACTATAATCCACTCTTATTCTATTTCTGCTGCCTGGTTGAGATTCTATTTGGAATACCTGCCCTACAACATTATCATCTACAGAAAATGAGTACTTAAGAGCATGAGTACCTGCTTGGCTTTACAAATATAACCACAGACACTCTGTATACCTAAATTTGGAAGCCATCATGATTTTCCTTTACTAAGTATTTTAATTTGAAAGGCATAAAAACGAAGGTAGAACTGCCAAGACCCTGTTTGTATATTTCTTCATAGCTGTTTAGTGTAGCATTTCCTTATCTAGACAGTGTTGAATAACCTCAGGCCCTAGGGACCCAAACTCAACTCAGCTTTCAACATGAGAAAACTCATTTTCATTCCCCTATTTGACAGAGGTGAAGAACCTGTGTTGACCTTGGCGACAATTACAGGCAGGAGCTGGGCATGGAGTCTCAAAACAGCAGGCATCAGTGAGCCAGCTCTCAGAGGTAATGAGCCAAAGATGAGACTTTCTTCCAATTCCTTTGGGGAATTACTAAAAATAGAGCCTTTGCTGACTTTAAGTATAAAACTAAAAGAAGGACTTAGAAATATTGATATAGATATAAATTTAAGCTTTGTAAAATGAAACAAAATTCCAAAGGTGAAGAGATTGATTTTTTTAAAAAAATTAAACTTGATGGAAAGTAACAATAAAAGCCTGGTACCCATGATGTGTAATATCTGAAAAGACCCTAAGGAAACTAATTCAGTCCCTCAGTGTTACAGATGGGGAAAGAGGCCCAGGGAGCTTATGTAACTTGCCCAAGAGACTGAAGAAGTTAGAGGTAGAGGGAAATCTAGAGCCTTGCTCCTTGGTACTAGTATATAGTTGTTGTTTTTTTCACCCACTGTCACAAAATGCCTGCTATGCAGAAGCTATAAGCATGCAATGGTTTCTTTCTTTTTTTTGTTGTTCTTTTTTTTGGTACCAGGGATCAAACTCAGGACTTTGTGCTTGCGGGGCAGGTGCCGGGACCACTGAGCTAAATCCCTGGCCAGCAATGGTTTCTTTGACCCACTGAAAGTTAGACAAATGTTTTAAAATAATATGTATTATTTCCAATACCTAGAAACTGCACTCTCCTTGGGAAATATTTATTTCTATTCTTGGCAAATAACAAACTATGACATTCAGAGACTTAAATACGTATATGTATATGTCTTGTATGGATGGTTACTAAGAACATTGCTGTGTGCTTTTAAGTCTTTGGAAAGGCTTGGTAAGTGAATTACCATTGCCCAACTGTGCATTTTAACTGAATCAAACATGCTGTAAATCTAGGCAAAAAAGAGAACACATTTCTTTTTGTTTTATGAACGAAGAAAAAAATACATACATAGCATCAGTTGACCATTTCCATTGTTGGCCTGTGAAATGAATTCTACTTCCACTTAATACTTAATCCCTCAGGATGAACATGGCTGAGAGAAGGGAATTTACATAAAATTCCAGATAGATTTCAACTTTGTTGTATGAGTCTTCATTTCTCACATGTAAGGGAATCCCAGACTTATAGATATACATCCTATGGGGCTATACTGTTGGAATAGCATGTCCATGATGTAGAACTTATATTATATGCTAGGCTAGCTTTGGCCCAAATATTTATTTGGCACTTTTTATACCTGTGTTGTTCTCCTTCCTTAATGACAAAAGCAACAGGTTTGGAGCTGGCCACATGCTGTTCATGAGCAAAGACTATGTATCCAGGTTAGTTTTGTCTTAGTAATTCTCCTAAATAAGATGAAAATACAAGTGTCATGATGTTATTCATTCTTATACAAGGAAGGACTTTACTTCTTTTCAGCATTATTCATTGATTTTTTTCTCCTTCCATTCTGCTGCCTGAAACCAAAATGCAATGGTTTGAGCTATAGTAGTCACATGGATGATGCATTAGCATTCATAGCCATGTCTTTGATAAAACTGTTTTCATGAAGCAACTCTGTCCATAGCTGGCCTTGTTCGAAGTAGAGAGTAATATCTGTATACTTAACCCATTGTTATATGTCACATGAAGTTGAAAGGTCTAATATATCACTTTACATCAGAGAAGTGAAGGCATCTTAGTGAGATTTTTAGCTAAGGGCATACATAGAAACTAGTATTTGCTGAAGTCTAATAAAGAGAGTTTATTATTGTTAAATAAACAACTTCGTCTTAGAAATTTAGGTTTAAGAAATCAGAGCATAGCTTTGGTTCTATCTTGTTGGTTGGTTAAATATGAAAGAAAATTTTATTCATGATACATTTGTAATGTAATAATTTGAATAGATAGGAAAATGTTGGAAGGAAATATCATCAGCAAAAATAACAGCTTTTGTAATTTCAACTGAAATGATTGCATCGAGGGTAAGAAGTTACTGAAATCATGAGACACATGGAACATAATCCAAGGAAAAGAAAACAAATCTATGATTAACCCCATTGATACTATGCCATCATCCATATGTTTCTGTATTAAACAATTATTGAGCACTTTACTCTGTGCCAGACCCTGCACTCTGTACTTTTCAATATCTTTTCTTCTTCAATATTCTTGAAAATCTATGCAATAAACTTAGCTTTGTAAGCTTTTGATTTACTTTCTTTTTCAATGAACCTTAATTAAAGCTTCCCTTGATAACATTGCCCAAAATTATTTGCAGGAATTCTGCACTATTCAAGCTTTCTTTGCCATTTATCTACGTTGGCTTTCAACAGACCTTGAAAGAGATGAAGAGAGACATAAAATTAGAAGTTATAAGAATGAATGCTGGCAAGTATGTGTCTGTGCTATCATGGAGAGAAGGCTGTCAGAGTATATGATCAAGCTTGAACAGTCCTCTTTTGGATACCAGAGAATTACACTTAAGGAGATTTTATGAGAGCTGTAAGTGCTACCATCCACTGTGTTAGATTTGTTGGCTCAGTCACAGGCTTGCCAGGGGCCTTGGAGGTGCTTTTATTTTTATTTTTTTAATTCTTTCATTGGTACATTTTAGGTATACAATACTTTTACATTTATCATTGGGTGCTTGTACCTGTACATGATGTATCTTAGTTCTTATTTTTTCCCCATTACCTGTGCAGCTTTCACCCCCTCCACCCTTCCCTAGAGGTGTTTTTAATTTTCTAACACTGTCATTCCATTTCCTAATTGGGCTAAACCTTGTCAGTGGCTTTCTCTATCCCTAAATGGCTTTGTGAATTTTAACCCTGAAAAAAGGATCCCAGTTTAAGATTCTTGTGTTGTGTTCGTGTCAGCTAGGTATTCTTTTGACAGTCTTTGCACACTCCACAAATAAGTGTATGACTTAAAGGGAGTGCTGCAGACTGGGCTGGCAGGTTCTCCTGTTGCTCCTAGTAGCTGAGAGAATTTGGTAGGATCTCAGTGTGGTCATGAAGGACTGACTCTCTTTACTCACTGTTTACAGGTATTGTCAAACCAACTTCATTAATTTAGAATAATTGTGTCTTAAGAGCTGGCTGTGTGGAAGTAACAAAATACCTGAATTATTAAATATCCTAAAATATTTAAATAAGGATTTTGTTTTGCAAAGTCATGTTGCTTCATTCCTCCAAAAAACAGTGTAAATACAGTGGATCACTAATAACACATAGTGAAAAGTAACTTTAATATAGATATGAAGAGAGTGAGACTTTTTCTGAACACATAAAACCAACCAAATATAGTTTCTGTAGCCATAATATGTTTTAATCTTTAGTTTGCTTTTATCTAGGGTCTAAAATGTAGAGGGACTCGAATAGCTTCCATAGTTAGATATAGAACTTAATTGCATATTGTTCTAGACTACACACTACAAGATGAAAAAATTAAAATGAACACTTGGAATCAAATCTAGATTCAAACTAAAAGCCTTGCTACATATAACTATATATTACTGGTCATTAAAACGGTTTTTCGAATGATGTGTCACTGCTCTAAGTCATTATTTGAGCACCAGATGTTTTTGAAAAGCAGTATAAAAATCACTTCTAGGCTCAGAGTATTTGTTTAAGCCTTATTAGTTCTCCTCTAGTTCATAACAGAGAAGGATATGTACTGATTTAGGAATTGGAAGTGGAGCATAATCCCTTCTGCCATTAATAAAGAAGGAAAGATTATTGAAAGACAAACTATTAGACTTAGCTTATCCACTAGATTATTCTTGAGAGAGTATTAGCTACATGTTGTTTGGAAGAGTAAATATTGTCTACCAGAAAAATTTGAGGAAAAATATTGGAGACAAGAATACATGATACCTGTGTAGAGTATATGAATTGCTAAATTTGGTTGAAGGATGATTTAATTTTCTGAAACAAGATATTTTTTACAACCTCAGCCTTGTTTAGATTTTTTCCTATGTTACTAAACCTATTTTTCCTGATCCTATTAGAGTATTTCAGTTTGCCATAATTTAAATTATAATACTTATCAAATTAATGAAATCTGAATGAACACTCAATGAATACTGAACTCTTGGCATACTTGAAGAATAAACTTATCACCTTTACATTCCTCAATAAGTACTTGACAAGCTTAATTCCATAGAGATATAACACAAAGGGTTTTTTTTTTAACTCCTTTTTTGTTAAATCGGGACTCCTTTCTTTCAGATAAATATACAGACAGTTGGTATGAGATGAGATAAACTGACTTCTTTGAAGTATTTACAGCAAAGATTTCCCAAGCTGCTAAAGAAGAAAGATTACAGATACTATCAAAGTCTTGCTAATGGCCATCAATAAAATCATGGCTTAGTTCATTACATGTTAATGTAAATCAAGTTTTGTGATCCAAGGTCAAATTTTCATCTTAGTCAAACAAAGCAGGGATGCAAAGAAAATTCACTTCAGTAGTTACTGAGCCATGGGTTCAGAAAGATCTTGATTTGAATCTTAGTTTAACAATTAACGATATATAAGGATGTGTGTGTGTGTGTGTGTGTTGTTTTGTTTTGTTATCTGTAAAATGAGAATGAGTTATTTCCCATATGGTATTTATTAATATTTTAAAAATTTTATTTTAAAATCTGGAATAGTATCTACTTTTACTTTAACTTAGTTTTTTTTACTTTCATTTAATTACATTTATCTAATTATTTACTTTTATTATCTTAATCATATGCAGGACATGTACTATATACATATATACAGCAGACATAATCACTGTCTTAATAGAAACTTATAGTGGAGAGAGGCGTGATTTATTACTAATAAATTACAGTAGGGTAAAATTAATCTTTAATAAATTCCTAAGTGCAGTTCTGAGAGAATACAGATGAAAGAATGATTAATTTGGGTTTAAGAGATTAGGGCATGCATCCCTGCAGCATTGATATTTTAGTTTAACCATGAAGGATGGTTATTCTAACAATTTAAGAATAAAAATGATGACACTGTGAATGAAGGAGCAGCAAGGGAGGGGAGGGAATTGCAGTTCATGAAATTTGGAATGGCGGAATAAAGTTTAGTATTTGTGTCTCTGTGAGATGGTGACATTGCTTACCTCTGCATTCACCTACGAGTCAGTGAAAATTATATTACAATCATCCCCTTCTGACTCTATCCTTTGTCATTATCCTACTTTTCTTTCCATTTGCATTTCTAAATTTCTGTCACAACTTTACTTCTATAAGACTCATGCAAAAGAGTCAGCAATATACACCACTAGAATAGGGCTTTCTTGGAAAAAAAACTGCAAGTAGAAGTGTAATCATGTACACACGACTTGAAACTTGAAACTCTAATTAAACTACAACATCATCCAGTCGTAATTATCCACTATAGACAGTTCTATAGCAAGAAGCCCTGCAGCAATGCTGTTCTGTTTGTGATTAAAAAAATAGAGGGGGACAGGGAGCATTTATACATCAATATGATGATGAAAACTCACTGTTCAGGAAACTACATTACTGAAGAAAACAGCTTCAGGAGCCCATTGGCTGCTGTTAACTTGTCCCACCGTTTAGCTATCTCACAACTGTCAAACAAGCTTTCATTTAAGCAACATGCTCTCCAGATTTATCTATTATCTTGCTTTCTAGTCCTAGTTCCAAACATTAATGGAATCTCTATGATCCTATTAGAGTCTTACAATGATCGGCCTTTATTGTCCTAACCTGGGTCAGGTTAACACTCAGCATTTCCATAGTGCCCCTTCCAGTAAATTTATTGGTATAAATATCATGATATGAAAAAAACATTTACCAAGGCATCCTTCTGTACCCTCCAGAGAATGGGGAAAGGGATGGGTGAAGGAAGAGGTAGCACAGCAAATATTAGAAGAATTATAATTCATAACCCAATTCACTACTAACTGATGGACATAAAGACATATACCAAAAATTAACAGTGAGATCACCAAATGCCTGGCAAAAATGTGGTATTATTAATTATGTATGAAAATCTACTCCCGAGAACTCTTCAGCCATTAGTGCCTTTCTTAAACTGGCATGACATGCAACCACCACAGATTTCCTGAAGTCAATACATGAGGTAAAAATCCTTGAGTCCTACACTATAGTCATGGTGGAATTTTATTTCTGTGGGAAGTTTATGAAAAGTTCTGTAAAGAATTTATGAAGCAATGTGATGGGGAGGTATGAGGGAGAGTTCTCATGGCTGAAGGTCCTAGAACCCGGAGTTCTGATGTCTGCAAATAGGAGCGGACCAGTGTCTCAGCTCCAAGAGAGAATCCTCTGCCTTCTTCTGCCTTTTTGTTCTAACAGCACCCTCACATTCAAAGACACACCTAGCAAGAATGCTTTACCCGTTATTTGGGTATCCTTTAACCCAGTCAAGTTGATGCTAGAAATTAACTACTTTAGGGCTCTTATTTTCAAGTCATTTCAAGAATATTCTGGTTTGAGAACTGGTCAAAGTAAGTTAAACAAGCCAGGCATGTGATTCCAGCACGCAGCTGTGATCCTAGCATTCTGGAGGCTGAGGAAGGAGGATTGTCCTGAGTTCAAGGCCAGCCTGTACTACATAATGAGTTCAAGGTCAGCCTGAACTACATAGAGAAGCCCTGTCTAAAAAAAACAAAAACAAAAACAAAAAAACCCCAGGAAAATAAGTTAAACAGAACAATAATAATACAAAGAAAAATGTTTAATGATTTGTAAATTTTGTAGTTTAAGTAGGATAAAATTAAACATAACCAAAAGCTTACAATTTGGGGATAAATTAATAAATAAATGGAAATAATACAAGAAACAAAATATATAAAGTTACAAAAATGTATTTTTGATGCCTGTACCCCTCTACTAAAACAATCACATTATGTAAACTTTACACATATCAATAAAAGCACATGCATGTAAATACACACCCTGGTTTCTTATTGAATGCACCTTACCATTGCTCTCATCTCACCTTTGATAGACACTTGGAGGCCAGGAGAGTAGCATCTTATATCCTTTAACGTAAGCAACATCCATGCTCTTGTTATTGCTGCATTGAATACTGTTATTTACCAAATGTGTAAAATAGAATGAATAGAATAGTTAGAAAAATATTACTCCATAAATATATATATAGAATGAAGTCAGGAAATTCTCTGCAAGCCCTTTAAGTATCCATCAATATAAATAATATATATCAATATGAAAATTCATGATTATTTTTTCTTTTATAATTGGCTTTCAGTTCAATATTTAAAAATTATAGAATATATTTATAAATAATTGTATAATATATATTCTTAGTACATTCCTCTAATTTCCTCTATGTTACATAGTGATTTGTCAAGTGGTTATTACTTAGCAAAAAATAACAATGAGTAAGATTTTAAGTACATTCTCTGAGCTATAAAATGTGCTGGTGTCTTTTAAGGGGTCAGTTGCTTTTTTCATGTTATATCCTAGCTATTCTGTTTTGATTTATGGAAATATAATAGAATGACAAGAAAATAATTATCCTGTCACATCTACACCAGATGTGGTAAGATGAAATAAGGCTAGAGCCAGATTATTAAAGTACTTTATAACTATGGAAATTATTTTTTCAAATGGATTTTTTGTTTTTGTTATATTGTTTGCATCTTGTTTATTCTAAATAACATTTTTATAAGCAATGAGGACAATTTCAGTAATATTATTAGACACATTACTTAAACAGAACTTATTCTCCAGAAAATTACTGATATTGAAAACTATTTTTGATCACATAGTTTTGGCTTTGGTGGGAAAAACAGATGACCAAATGCAAGAAGCAAGGCTTTTTTAGTCAGCAGTGTTGGACTTGTATCCCCAATAAAAATTAGCTTTGGAAAATTGATTGAGATGCATTATATTTTGAGTAATAGTTTCCTTTGTTAAATGAGAATTAAAATGCCTGTAAAAATAGTATTTACTTTTGTCAAAAATATGTGTAAACATAGTGATTTTCAGTAATTTTTAGTTAATGGTTTGTACCAATGAGTGTGTTCCGGGAATCTCATTTCCAAAACAAGAAACACCTGCTTTTATCTCTGTTTAAGTTGCAAACACTTTGAAAATATAATTTGGATCCTACCAAAATATTAGTTCATCTCAATAGATTTCTGAGACTTGTTCAACCACCTAAGAATAAGTGAGTAGGCCCACATGCCAGTGGTGATTTACACTTCTTAGAGAAGCAGATGGTTGCTGATCTAAGAAAATTGGCATAAGACTGTTTGTAATATGAATCGTGTATTAGATGTTTGCAACAAGACTTTCCCTTTCTGGTTTTCCAACTGCTTTGGTATCTATTACAAAAGACTAATGAACCATATTTGACCCACTTTACTTTTTGCCCCCCCACTTTACTTTTGAGAAGTGGAGTAAACAAAGCAAAGAGAATGCTGAAAAATTTACCTTTGAATTGTTATTAATGTGTAAAGCTAAATATTAAAAAGGTTAAACCTTAATTTTTACAAACACCTTAAGGAAGGGCAGATGGTAACACAATTTTCTGTGTAGCTAATTGTGTGTGATAAGAACATTTTCCTAGTTCATCTGTGAAGTTCATATTGTATTCTATAAAAAGAATATTGTTGATCACATTTTATATTCCTAATACCAGTATTGTAGCTTTTTTTTAATATAGTACTTTGTTTTGTTTCCATAACGGTTGTGGGCAGCAAATGTTCTTACAGCTGTATTCATGGAAACTTTTTGAGTAGAAACTATCAGCAATAATTAATTAGCTTAGGAAAACACTGAAAATAATTTATGGCTTACATAGCTATAACAAATGCAATATAGCAATAAGCTTTCAGTAACTTACAAAGGAAACAGAACTTAACACCACTAGTGCTCCTGTTTACAAGCTATACAAAACAATCTGAAGAGAACAGGGAAATTTATTTGAAAAATATCAGGGGCTCTTGCAACCAATATAGGTAAGACACCCAAATTTGGAATATAGCACGAACAAGGGAAATTCCTAAAGTCCGAAGAGAAATAAATTTAGCTGTTTTATTTTTTATCAGGAATATTTCTCTAAGAAGCCATTTGTAGTCTGTCAAGATTCAGAGTCCTTGCCACAAATCAGAAAACACATTCATGTAGTTTATTCTGTTTTCTCCACTCAGTATAGATACTAGGAGAGGAGTATCTAATTAGACAAGTCTAGAAATGAACCATTTCATCTGGAGTTCTCTGTCAGACTCTCTGTGTGACTGTCTACCAAGAGGGTTCTTCAAATCAGCATCGGAGGCTAGAGGAGAGATAGTTCCTCCAAGAAAGAATTACTGTGCAATACAGCTCTCTCCTCTTGACCAGTCAATTTGTCTCTCTGCATTGGCCTTCACATCTTCTAAATCTCAATTTTTTCCATTTGCCAGGGAAGGGTACTGCCAACAAATACTAAACTTACATTTTCATCACCTGAGAAGAAATATTCAATTCCTTTTCATATATCTTCATAAATTTGGTCAACACCTTGGATTATATTTCCATATCATGTCCATCCCTGATTCCAGGAGATTCCTAGTTGCCGTTTCCTATTGAAAATATGATTTAATTGGGCACAGAATCATTTGCATTAAATCTGTTTGTTTTATGTAGCCACCCAAAATTCTCCTTCACTAAAGAGGATATTAAATTTAGAAGAATAGATCAAAATAAGAGACAATAGGAAACAGGGAGATGCATCGTTTGCAAAATGGGAGGGGGGATAGAGAAGGGAGGAGAGGGGAAAATATTAAGATGAATTATGTACATGCACCATTGCTCCTTCATGAATATCATTATGTATTACAGACATGTGCCAATAAAGATAAACAGGTAAAATGTAAAATTCACCAATTTTGGACTATTATCCTCCACTGTCTCATTGAGAAGTGATAGCCAAAGAGAAAATCCTATTATTATGAAAATCAGCACTTATGAGTAAGTTTCAAGAAATAAAAGATTTTTATTTCATACACCAAAAATCGGAATAGGTAAACATGTGTAAAGCTATATGGATGCTAAGTAGTAGAGTAGGTTTTGCAATTCAGTGATGTATGGCTATTTTCAATTGAATCATTCTGCCTCTCAACTGCTTCATGAGTAAGAAATATGGTCACTCTGGCTACTTGAATCTCCGCAGCTCTACACACCTAATGAGACAATGAAGAATTTGTTCATTTTTAAGAGTAAGATGGAATTAAAGATTGTAATTAAATGTCAGAACATCACCCATTATGAAAACTACCCCAAATAGCTGATTGAAAATGTCTAGCAGATTTTGTGAAAAGAATTAGCCTGATTTAACAAAGACAACTCAGAAAAAAATTAAGCATTGCTGACTTTTCAAATAACAATATATGAAATAGTCTTACTATGACCATTAATTACTTAAAGGGGTTAATTATCAAAGGCAAAATGTCATCCCAGTGATTAGAGAATAATATCTCATTAATGATTATTTAGGAAGAAAATTTCATACCAATTTTTATAATTATAGTATATTTACATTAAACCTTTTCTAACCTTGCTAATCATCAGAATATCTTTGGAGAACATTTAATGTATTTTTAGTATTACAAAAGCATAGATCTTATCTAATAGCTGTAGAATCTGGACTTTTTGGACTATTTAAAATCAACAAATCTTTAACCCCATGTCCTCCGTATATGAATCTAATATTTAGATGGCTGGCATTGAATACTGTATGTATTGCTAGGTAATATCTTCAACAGAAAAATTAAAATTAAGTATTTGCTTGATTTTTAAACCATTCAATTGCAAGATGTTAAGGTTAGATATAAAAATAATTTCCTGTGGTCTATTAATGCATAAAAGATAAAGATAATAACTTAGGTACATCATTAATCAACCTCTTTGGGCATTTGTTTTGATGGTGGTGGCGTGTTTAGACTACATGTTAAATTGTACATTAAAAAATCACAAGTACCTACAGTTGAGAAAACAGGACACAATCCCTATATTTAATACCATCAACTTGGGTTGATTCAATTTACTTTTCATACATTTTTGAGAAACTTCTATTTAAAGAAATGACTATGTACCGTAAGTCAGGGAAGAAATATCAAGGTTAAATTCTTGAATTGTATGAACTAAATTTGGATGCGAGATAAATATATTTTTGAAATCAAGGAATTTTGAAGTAAGAGTGAATGTCATTAAGTAGCTTGTTCTGTTTGAATAACAAATGAGGTCTATGATTTAGCCAGATTTCAATATGTCAGCAAAAAACAAAAAATTGAGAAAACACAAGATATTAAAATAGAATGTTTAAAAAGAAAAAGTCAGAATTATTACGATGATAAAAGAAATGACTGAAAGCCAGACATAATACATGTGAGAGTAGAGGAAAGTGGGCTTTTAAATTTTAGACTTATACTTGCCTGTAAGAAGTAAAGACCAGCGTTTGACAAAATGGGCGAGAGAAAATGCAATAGAGTCTCTAATTCTACCATGTACCCAAATATTCCTCTTGGGCTATCTCTGAACTGAGAGGAATTGCATGTAACGTTTTCTCTTTATACAATGGAGATGAGATAAAGGACACAAACCCTGTGTTGTAGTGAAAATGTGACCTTTGATTGGTTTTATGGGGCTGTGCTAATGAACTTCCCAATACTGAATGGTCCCCATTCCTAAATTCTGTGCTCAGATTTACACTGCTTTTCTGAAGCAGGAAGATGGCAGACTGTAAGAAAGAGTTCTATGATACAAATTAAAGGTTAGTCTTTTAAAAATATATCCTAAGAAATATCTAATAGGTAATGGCTTTTGCTGCACAATATATTCACTATAATTTGACCCTAGGTTACCATTACCTAGTGTCTTCATTTGATGTGCTCCTCATATTACCTAAGGAGTGATTCTGTACCACGCATTTACATTTTCTCTTCCTATTCCCTTTCCTTTTCCAATGACTCTTTTTCCCCTTCCACATGCCATCTACCTTTCCTTTGTCTATTGGTGAAATACAACTTTCCAATGGATGTCTTTCCTTCTCTTTTTCATCCATCATTTTGCAACATCATCATTTTGTAACATACATCATTTTGTAAATGAAATCATGTCTACAAATCTGAACTTGTGCTAGAGTTATTGGACTCAACTTCCTTCTTGGCAGAATACCCTTTCTCCAGAAACTAATTCTCACATGGTTTACTTTTCCAAAGGGATTCATTTACTGCTGTTGATGACATTATTTTGTGGTTTATTATACTTTTCTCCATCTTCTCCTTTATCCTTGGGCATGTAGCAAGGGTACATTTCTAGGCTTCTTTTGTAGTGAATTGTGATTTTGTAACTGAATTCTGTTCAGTAAAATATAAGGAAAAATGAATTAAACAACAAAAACACATCTCCTAATCCCCCATACTCTCTTTTTTATTTTGCTGTCTTGATAAAGAGTTTATATTGCAAGATGCAAAACTTTTGGGATGTTAGGGTAAGCAAGGTTCCCTACTGACTTAAACTGCATTTTAAAAGTAAAACAAATATAAATTTCCTTACAATTGAGACACTGAGATTTTAGATTTACTATAATGAATATATTTTTCTGAATAAAATTTCTGAGCACATGATGGCTACTAGCTTTGAAGCAGGCCTAAAATTGCCAGTAGATGCTGCACAGTTCAATGAATTTATTTGGTATCTTAATTCTTTTAACTGAAAACAAGTAATAAAGCAAAACAGCATTTACACTTTTAGCTTTCTGTGTTGTTATGGACAGACCATGTCACTCATGATTACTATGTTGGGATTGTCCCCTGCCCCCATCAAAGTATTTGAAGATAAGGACTTTGGTAGGTAATAGGTTTTCTGGCAAGTAAGAGTAACAAGATGGGATTAATGTGCTTATAAGATGAAAAAGAAAGACCATATCTCTATTTTTCTCCAGCATAGAAGAACACAGGAAAAAAGCAGCTATCTGCGAACAAGAAGAAAGTCTCTTGCCAAAAGTAAAATCAGCAAATACCTTGATCTTGTACTTGCTAGACTGCAGAACTAAGAGAAATGTCTTATGTGTAGTAGTCTGCCTATAGTAGTTTACTTTAGCAGGCCATAGTAAGATAAGTAGTAAATAAATAATATACCATTACTAAAAACATCGAGCAGAAGGCCCTCAAGACTATAGATTAGCAAAAAATGATGTTCTCCTTCATCCATTCTGCCTTCTTGGGTAAATATCTTTAAAAAAATATAGTATTACTCATTTCCCTTAAATAAGAGCCAAAATCATACACTTTTTTTCACTTAAAAGAATACCAAACCTCATAACTCATATTCTAGAGACTATATTTTTCTTACATCTTACCACTGTTATTGTTTTTCATTTTAATTAAAAATGGACCCAATAGTAAAATTAACAGAAGAAATTGAAAATATCTATCAAGGAACCACTCATGAATAATAAAAGTGTTATATAGTTGGCATTGTAACTTTCATCAAGGAGAAATTATTTTATTAACTGTGGTAAATAGTCTTCTGCATTTTTCAAAATTTCCAGGACAAGATGAGATGGTGGCTGCTGTCACCCAGGCTTTCTTGCTCCAAACTCTAGTTTGAAGAGTAAAGACACAGATATTATTTAGTGAAGACTAGTGTTTGAACTTTAACAATATTGCTATGACCTTTACCTTTTTATTTAATTAGGCTATGAACATCTTTTGTATTATCACTCTTCTTTATGACTTTGATAAATGAATGAATACATGGTAGCTTAGATAAATCAATCAAATATAGATAGATAGGGCCGGGGACTTAGCCCAGTGGTTCCGTCGCCTGCCTTGCAAGTGCAAGGACCGGAGTTCGATCCCCGGTACCAAAATAAAAAAAATAGATAAATACATAGATAGATAGATAGATAGAAATTTACATTTTGTTTTCTGTTTTTTGGTCCCCAGGTAACTACCTTTAAAAATGTTATTAAACATTATTATTCAAATGTTATAAGATTTACAGAAAAATTGTGAAGATATTACACAATATTCCCAAATCCCTCTACCTAACTGACCTTATTATTGATACTTTTAATTATTATGGTACACTTGTCACTACCAATGAGCTAACACTGAAACATTATTTTTAAATAAAATCCACAATTTGTTCAAATTTCTTTAGTTTTTCCCTAGGATTCTTTTTTGTTCCAAGATAATATCCAAGATACCATATTACTTTCATTCATCATGTCTCTTCATGTTCCGTGCTGCTCTCTGATAATACATCAGAGTTTATTGGTCAGGTATTTTGTGAAACACATATAAAATGGGATTTGTACTATGTTTTTCTCATGACTAGATTGTGATAATGAGATATTAGGAGGAAAATAGCAGAGACAAAATACCATTTCATTGCATTATGCTAAGGTTATATACTGACAAAACAAATGATCACTATTGATATTGAACTTGGTAATATGGCTGAGACAGTATATGTCAAATTTTTCCTCTATCAATTTAGTGTTTTGTCTCTCCTTCCATACTAAACTCTTAGGAAAGAAGTCCTTATGGACAGAATAACCTTGAGGAATGGGAAAGTATTCCCTACTTACTTCAGGAGAGTTTCTAGTTAAATCATCTTTTTCATGGAAAATTTAATTCTTCTTGGTTTTATGACCAATTTTCAATTACTTGTCTATATATTAAGGCAATCACAAATATTGCTTTTATAATTTTTTTCATTATACATTATTACATTATTGGTTTTATTGCTTAGTATTTCCAACTTTGGTCATTGACGCATCTTTCAGTTGGACCCTGAGCTTCTCTTAATGCCTCTCACCATCCAGTTTGGAGAGGCAGATGCAAAACAATTATGGTGTATCATCATCCATCTTAGTCAACAGATCTGGGACATTGTGAATTCTGGCTCTTCCCTGAAGTGAAAATGACCAAGAGAGGTAAATATTTCAAAGTGCTTCAGGATACCAAGGCAGCCATGACAGTTCAACTAAAGACTTTTAAACTGCTTCAGAAATTTGCAAAAAGATAGGATAACTGTGTTGGAATTTATGGGGAATATTTTGAGAAGGATTAATTGCAATGTGTCTTTTAATGTAATACATTTTTGAAATTTAAATATGCAGCATATATTTTATTAGATCTTGTGTAAATGTACCACAGTTTAGGACTGAAGATCACCATGGGTGCTCTGTTTTAAAATTTTAGCAATTATAAATAAAACTGATATTGGCACTAATGAAAGTATTTGTGAGTATATAGTTTTTAAATTATGTAGGTAAATAGCTTGGAGCTTAATTGCTGATCTGTATTGTAAGACTACATTCAGCTTCGTAAGAAATTATCATACTATCTTCCAAAGTGGTTTTACCATTTTGCTGTAGCATATCCTTACCAGTAATTAGTATGGTCATTTTTTTTGAATAGTCACTTTTGTCACTGTTGTTTGGTGCCTTAAACTGTCCTTTTCTTCTAAGTTTCTTAAGTGGAAATTTGCACTGACAATTTTAGAGGGTTTTTTTTTTTCTCATTCTACAAACTTCCCTCTCAAACCTACTTTGGCTATAACTCAAACAGTTTGTTAACTTGTAAAATTTATTTTTATTAATTTAAGATAAATTAATTCTATATAGTGCTAGTGTATAATATATATTTTACACAACATTTTAACTTATTTTTAGTCTTAATTTTGACAATACTATTATTTTAAAATATACTTTTACTCTCCAAATATTTAAGTATTTTCCAGCTATCTTCCTGATTTTGATATTTTCTTTAATTTCACAGTAGTCTAAGAACATATTTTTTACAATTTCTTTCAAATTTCTTACTGTGTGTTCATTGCCCACAATTGATTCTATATTGTTTAATATTCCTGAAGAGCTTGGGAGAAATGCATAGAAGGAATATTCTTCTAAATGTTAATTAGATGAAGTTGACTGATAGTGCTGAAGAATCAGCTCTTTTCTTACTTTCCTTCTGTCTTCCTAATATATCCTAATATATCATTTACTTACAGAGGTGCTGGAGTTTTCATTTATAATGGTGTATTTGCTTATTTATCGTATGGCATTTTTATCTCATTTAATTAACATTCTATTGTTAGATACTCTAGCTTTCTTTTGATTAGCGCTAGCATGATATAGCTTTTTCATTTTTTTATCCTAAACCTGTGCTAGTTTTTGTATTTAAATTGTCTTATTATAAAAAACTGTAAACAAGGGCTGGGGATTTAGCTCAGTGATGCCACCACTTGCCTCACAAGTTCAAGGTCCTGAGTTCAATCTCTGGTACAAAAAAAAAAAAAAATATATATATATATATATATATATATATATACACACATATATGCTTTAATGTTTAATTTTTTTTCATCATTCACTTTAAAGTGGTTGTTGACATAGTTGGATTAATTTCAATCATGTTTTAAATTTGTCCAGTTCTTGCATTTTTTCTTTCTTTCCTACTCCACATTTTATGCCTTCCCAATTTTAATTAATCCTTATATGTCATTCTAATTCATCTACTTACTTATCATATCAATATATTTCCTTGTTAATTCTTAGTGGTTACCCTTGCGTTTGCAATATTGATTTTTAACAAAGCCTGTGTTCATATGACATCATATCGCTTCATATAAAAAATACATTTTATTTTTCTTTACTTTGTTCCTTTTGTCTGATTTTTTTCTTTTATAGACGTAGATTCAAACCTTCCATTTTTTTTGAGTTTAAATCCTCCCTGAAAACATTTTTAAAGATGATCTGTAAGGTAGATCTAGTGACAATAAATTCTTTATTTTCTCAAAAAGGCTTTTTCTTTCACTTTTGAAAAATAATTTCATTGAAATAGAATTCTAGATTGCAAGTTCTCCTTCTTACTAATATTTCATTCCATTCTCTTCCATTGCCTGTATGGTTTCTAAAAACATATCCAATGTAATTGTTTACCTCACAACTTTATAGATAAATAAGTGACTTATCTTCTAGCTTCTTCCAGTCTACCCTTCTTTTTTGGGGGGGGGGGTGTCTTTAGTTTTATATGATATGCCTGGCAGAGATTTGTATTGCTCTGACTTGTGTTTTCTAAGATTTATAAAATCTGCAGTTTGGTTTTTGTAATTAACTTTAGAAAATTCTCAGTAATTTATTACCTCAAATATTTCTTCTGTTATATTCTTTTTTTTATCATTCTGGTATTCCAATTTCATGCTGTATATTTTTTAAATAGCCACTGTTCTTGGATGTTTATTCTGTTTTCTTTTTTCTTTTCATGTCAGGCTGATTCATCTCTCACAAATACACACTCTTATTCCATATTAGTACTTCCCTCTCTCATTCATACACACTCTACTTATTCTACATAGGTATTACTGTTTTGAATTCTACATTTGTGAATCATTCTCATGGTTTCTATCTCTCTGAATTTCCAGAGTTAATTCTTACCTCTATTTCTTTGCTTATGCTGAATATTCACCTTTTTATTATAAACTAGCTCTTTCCCATATATTTGTTGAATACTAACTGTAACAAGCAACATTCCAGGTACTAAGGTTATAGAAAATAAAGCAGACCAACACTTTACTCTAATATTAATTAGGTCTGTATTCATCTATGTGTGTGCATATGTATTCTATTAGAGTTGGAAGATGCAAAGATAGAAATATAAATACATGAATACAAGCTAATATGAGAAGTACTATGTGTCAAGAAGAAAGTATCCTATATGTGCTAGTTACTGACAGTGTTGAAGAAGGAGGATAATCTATAAAGTGCAATCATTCATGAATATCAATGTAAGTAGATGATTTAGAGCTGAAATAAAATATAATAGAAGAATGTAATCATTTGAAGAATGAGCTGAAAACATAGAGGAAGATAAAAATGTAACTATATATTTAAAAATGAAGAAAAAGTGCACCTGAGTTACTAGAACTTAGCAAATGTGCTGAAGCATGAGAGGAGATGAGTTTTCAAAGTGTTTTGGGTTAAGATGAAGTAGGGATATGAGAATAATGTTATTTGATTGTTAACATACATAGAATAAAAATCATGGAGAGACTTTAATTATGTATTTGTAGATGCTGGGAGTTTTTTAATCTCATTCACATATTTTTCATTATTAATAAAATAAATATTCTTACCTCTTACCTCTTCAATTAGATACCCACGTATATACTATAGTCACTCCCTTAAAAGTGTGAGCTTGATTGTAGAATAAATTCATTATTTTGCTTCAAGTCTTTTGCATTGTCTTAGTGCTTACATGCTAAGGAGAAATCAATACATGCCCAAATCACAATTCTTTTCTGCTTCCAGCACTGAGAAAATGCTTCTTAGATTATGCAAAAAGAGCAGGACACCTGCTTTGAGAGAGAAGTGAATTTTGGGAAACATTCCAACTTTCAGGATAATCACCAGCCTGCTCTTTCACTTAAATGAAAATATCTTGGTGATTTTGACAGATTTACCACTGTAAGAGGAAGTTGAAAGAGGCATGACAGGTGACTTACCACTGTTATCCAGAGACAATGGTGGATGTGACATTATAGCTTACACATCTTGCTCCACCCTGACTCTGAGCAACAGCAGCTGAGCTCCCTCTTAGTTTAGGAAAATTTATCCATGTCTTTCTCCCACTCCACGGTAAAAATCCCATGGAACTGAGGTTTCAAGGAAACAGGACTTAACAAAATCACTTTTACTCACTGACAGCAAAGAAAATATGAGGCATTAAACGCAATTCTCCATAATACAACAGAATTGCCTAACATTAGCCCAATGTGGTGATTTTTATACTTCCATAGTAACGGAGTTTGCTGCCTTAAAAGTGAGCCAGTACTATTTTTAGTGAATATTAGTGGCAAATAATGATAGGCCTATATGGGCCTTTTAAACTGCACAGTTAAGAACCAAAACTACTATTAATTAATTTTAAATTTTAAAATAGCTTTCTCATCATGAGTCTATTTCTTTTGCTAAATTATACACTTAAGTATTTTGAGGACAAAAATTTCATGTGCACTCTGTAGTTATTCCACATATGCTTCACTTTATTCCTTTTTGCAGTGTACTGGGTGATGAGTTGGATATCCTCCAACATGGGACACCACAAACAGAAGATATCCTGATGAGATTGTTATCCTGATGAAGTTGTCCAGATGTTTGGGAAATTGCAGTGACATTAGGAAAGATGATGTTCCCACTCGATTTGGGGGAAGAAGAATAAAATGTTGGAGTAAAAGAGTGATGGTGCAATCATCAGGGTGATAGTAGAAACAGGAATGGCTTTGAGCCCGGGCACACCTGGTTCAACTTCTGAGCCACATTATTAGTTATGCGAGCCAAATCAGAGGACTTTTGTCAGAGCTTCACAAACAAAATAAAATATAAGCCATGTTTACTTGATTGTTGTTAGGAACAATACATATTAATATTATTTTAAAATTATATGTAATGTTCACATGAAAATAGATCATAACTAGTGTTGTCACTAACATTATTAGTTTTAAAGCTTGGTCATTGAGTTTTTGTTTCTTTTGTATCAGGGATCGAACTCAGGTCCTTGCGCTTGCGAGGCAGGCGCCAGAACCACTGAGCTAAATCCTGGCCCCTAGTCATTGATGTTTTAAAAGAGAATTAACTGAGTGAACAAGACCTTTTGAAGTAGTGAAAAATGATCAGAAGTGTTCAATGGAGCATTTACCTTAAATTTACCATAAATAATTTTCTTCATGAATTTCCAAAGCACACAACAATCTCCATACAGATAATTCTTTTACAGTTATAAAGCCCCTTACCATCCTTTAAACGACTATCTTTATATTGTGATGTGAAGCAAAATGAAAATATTTCTTTTCCTTAATTTTACCATGTATGAACAAGAATAGTATTTTCTTTGTTTTAAAAAGAAGAGAATTGATGTTTTAGACTCAAGAGAATAAATTTAATTACACATTTTGTTTTGAAGAGTAGCTCAAATGCAGATTAAGAGTCCACTTTCACACTTAGGCTCAAGCTCTTCTAGGCAATTTAACCTCTTGCCAAATGTAGGTCATTTGATGCTCCATTGACTCCCAAAAGCTTTTTGAATATGCCAGTTTCTCATATTCAAGACAGGTAGGAACTCATGTATAAGACTATCTATATGCTCCTGACACATTAAAGGTCCCCCAAGTTATAGTCTCCTTTTGTCATTATACAGGGAAAATAATGCAGGCATCACATCAGCAGGAAAAGTATTAGCCTTAACCTGAGCAAAATAATGAATTATATTTTAAATGTTTGTTGCAAAATCTAAACTGTTGAAAACTGTCTAATTAGCAGGGGAGTGTCACAGTGCTTTAATGGCCTGACATTCCACCCTGGTTGTGCAGATAGAGTACAAAAATACGAAAGTGGAAGCTGCCTATAATCCTATGGTACCCTGCTTTTATAGCCTTTGTTATAGAGATAGAGTGATCTAGCAGATTGCTTAAGGGAAACAAGGGAAAATTGTCTTGGTATCACAACAGCAAAGGACCTACTTCTCCAAAGTACAGATATTTTTCGTGTAGCTATGTGAGCACTGAGGACTCTGTTAATAGCACAAAATTCTTCCACTATAGGATATATTTTTCCTATGAAGAGTAGGAAAATAGATTGCATCAGATTTGCTGACAATTACAGACCATTTTAAGAACTAGAAGGCACCAATAGGCTATAGAAAAAGTCTTAAGAGGGGAAAAAGTTACACTGTCTTTTACCAGTCCCTTGTTTATAACTCACCAATCTGAAAGGGAAAATGCAGTGTTTCCATTCTTTCCCACGATCATATTGCCTGGTAGTGTACCTTCCTTTTGTTATTAGAAAGGTAGGATCATGGCTTTGCTTTTGGGGAAGGAGTGTGCTCTAGTGAGGGACTGTTTGACACTTAACCTCCAACAAGCATGAGTACTGTAGCTAAGTGCTCAGGTTCACAATACCAACCCATCATACCAAACCGTACCGCATCTACAGCTCTTGTGCATAACTTCAAAGCACTCTAGGCTACCCCTGGAACAGTTGGTTTTGGGTAATCCTTGTCTATTCTCCTACAGGAGCAACATAAACAGTGCATTGTCTTGGCCCATGTCGTAAACATTTTTATTTCTTGTCCAAAGGCATCTCTGCTGTGTACAGGTAGGATTGTCATGGATAAATGTTCTGCAAAATTTAATGTGCAACCTAAAGTTATGAGCTTATGTAGTCACCCTTGGCCAAAAGAAGGGAACAAGACCTGATAAATGCATATGTCCCTCTTTTTTCTCCCAGGAAGTAGATTTTGACACAATTAATAAGAAAAATGGCCCACTGAGAATGAGGCCAAATCACTCAATTCTTTCTTTTATTGGCTTTTCCTACCTCTCTGTGTCTCTCATCATGTCTGTGTTCCTATTCCCTGATATCATATTACCAAGCAAATTAGCTCTACCCAAGCCCTTTTCTCAGGGCCAAGAGCATAAAATTTAAACCCTTGATCCATAAAGTGTGGTCTGTGTGCCATTGGTATTGTCATCCCCTGGGAACTGTTCAACACTGAAAACATTCCAAACCTGCTCGATCTTCATCTTCATCCCATGAAGACACTAAGTGCTGAACAAATCTTGGGAAAAACTTCCCTAAAATTCAAATGTCATAGAATTGTATGAAAAACAGTCTAGACAAATTATTGACATAAGTTAAGCAGACTGATTTTAGGGCTACAGAGAACACTGGAAATTTTCAATTAGAAAACATGCCTCTTGTACTGTTTAAACTATAACACACACAGCATTTAAAATGTGTACCAACAGTAATACAGTTCCTCTTTTAGCAAATTTTTCTCAATGTACAGGATGCAAGCTAATTTTCATAATCTTTAAAGCACTTTGTGGGCCCACCATGTAGAAATTAGATCTATTTTATATGCTCCTATTGGCATCCTTGTTTACAGATATTTAAGCTATTATATTGAAGAGACATCAAGCAGTGAAGGAAAACCAGCAATGGGCAATCTGTTGATAATCCTTAGGTATTCTGTTGAATCCTAATCTTTTTTTTTAATTCTTAACTTTCCTTCCCTTTCTACTTTCATATGCTTTTTTTCAGTTTAATTCTCATGAATTTATGATTTTTCTTAATGGTCATGAAATTGAGTTTTGTCTGTCAGATTCCAAAAAATTAACTGTCTTTTTTTTCACATTCAGTAGTTTTTGAGGATAACGCTATCATAGAACCCACTGGAAGCAATCACGATATCACTTGCTCAGATCTTCTAAGTTTTCTGAAAGCTCAGGGTTAACTAGGACTTCTGGATGTCTGCATTGTCATTATGACTGACTTTGTTAAGTAAACTCTGTATATTTTTCAACCTAAAAATAATTGAGTTAAAAATAACTATTATTTCCCAACAAATATGATATTGTCATATTGTTATATATATAATGAAAATTATCTAAAACATGATGACCATGTAAAAATAGAAATAAAATTTCCCACTTAAAAAAATCAACATTCCTCTTCGGGAAGAAAAAAAAAATCACTGGACCAGGTTATTACTTAGGCTGTTTTAATTTTTAGGTCTTATTCACTACAATTTCTGCTTATCAGCAATTTAAGATGTTCCCTTGGACAGAAAAGTGACATGCACCATGGTGAGATTGTTTCCCCGTTTGATTATGAATTTTGTTATGAGAATGTAAGCAAATTCTACACTAAGCCCTGTGATTTGAAGATGGATAATGAGAATCAGGAAATCAATACTTAGTAAAATAATTTAGAAAAAAAAACAATGAATTTTTGCATTTGAAGATTAACTTGGTTGTTTGTCTCTTCTTATGAAATTACTTTTGCTCAAGGCCTACTGTAGAGGAAGCCTTAGGGAAATAAAGCAGTGCATTTTTCATTGTCTTCAAATCTATTTTCTGCTTGAACGGAGTCAGCATTAAATTTAAAGCAAGAAAATCATTCGCTGATGGAAGTCTTAGCATAAGAAGCATGGTGGAAAGTCCCACTCTCTTCTGGGTGAAGAATTGTAATCACTCAGGTACACACATTACTGTCCACAGAAACATCAGGAGTTTGTGTTTAGACACTTTGATCGCCTAACATATACTCCAATAACAAGAGATGATTTTAAGGACACAAATAATACTATTTATTGTAATCTAGTAAAACAAAAAGCGTTATCTTTTAAATGTGACAGTGCTCACTTCAGCAGCACGTATACTTTTTAAATGTAAGAGACTTAATTTTGAACCTTTGCTCTTATGCTTATTCGTCTTGGATAAGTCTCTTAACATCACTAAATAGTTGTTGTCTGAAGCCATTCAGGGCAGCACATGTCTTTTGTCCCAGCTACTCAGAAGCCAAGAATGGAGAATCACTGGAGTCCAGGCATTTAAAACCAGCAGAGGCAACACAGCAAGACCAAATGTTTGAAACAAACGAACAAACATAAAAGTTGTCTGACTCCTATAACTGATAACATTTTCATACGTTAACATTTTCCTAAAGTGTCCAGAGCCAGATAATGATTACCACTAAAAAATTTGAATATTTTCTTCAGTTCGCAGTGTTGGTCACTACACATTCAGGATCCGGATCCATAGTATGTCTGTTCTTACTCCATAATATTTTGTTTAACAAGTTCTAGAACTAGTAGCTTATAGGATATAAATGGACAGTCACCTACATAAATCCATGTCTTCATTCCTATAATTAAAGGATCCATCATAGCTTCTGATTACTTAATAATTTTGTATCTTTCTCCCTCTTAATTGAATTAAATATAGTATTCATTAAATAAATGTAAGAAGTTTGGAGAAATGATTGTCTCCAGAAAAAATCTAGCTTTGGAGTTCTCTTCTTAAAAAGCGAGAGAAATAATCCACATCTCCAGCATCATTTCAGGTCAGAGAAAGAGCTATTAACAAGCTTGTCACCAAACATTGTCCCGGGTTGATGGCTCAGTATTTTTGTTCTTTGAACTGGATTCATTTTACAAGTAGTATGTGCGACTGGAGGAAAACAAAAGTCATATGTAATAGGTGACACTTGCCACCCCCTGAGTAATTACCATGTGAGTTTACTTTGCCCTGTTCACCTCTCAACAATCCCTGCTTTCTTTCCACTTCCCAGGAAAGCTAACTACTTTCAAGGATTTGATACAGAGAGGAAAGAGGCGGGATCGATCATCCTCAAACTATTTACCTGAAGTGTTTCCCATGGACAAATATTCAATTTTGTGTCCTTTTTAATATCCATCAACTAACTGGGTATCTCCATTGCAAAAATAGACCATCTCAGGAAAGTATAATCTGTTTCTTTGCCTAACCTATTATTATGGTTAATGAAGATTTAGATAATAAATGTTAAATTTTAAGTCAGAGAAGTAAGTACAAACACAAGGAGGGAGAATAACATAGTAGAGATTTATTCATTTATCTAAGCAATAGATGAGTATCTATGATATCTCATCCATGTGATTTCTGAGACTTAAAAGGTCTATGGCTGTGATACATGAAATTGTCCAGTAGAGAACAAAAATATGTGAATAATTTAAAACATGATTGCAATTGGCAGGACTGACAAAAAGTAAATATATAAAAAATATAATACCTGCTGGGGATTTAGCTCAGTGGTGCCACAGCCTGCCCGGCAAGTGCAAGGACCCACATTCGATTCCCAGTACCCCCCCAAAAAATAATAATAATACCTGATGTCAAAGGAGAAGCAAGAGGAAGAAAATTCGCAGTATGCAACTCTGACACAGTGATATTTGAGTTGAAAGCTGAAGGAAGATATTTCCTTGACAAAGATGGAGTAAGGGACGAGACTTACTTTTGATCTGAAATAACATAAAAATATAAAATAAATGAAATAAAAGTTTTTCAAAAAATTGGACATTAGAAAACAAAAGCGGAAAATCCATTGGCTTGGAACATGCCAGATAAATGAGGGACGCCCTTCTTCTGGCAGAGTTTATTGGCCAGAAAAAGCTTCTAGGCGGCCATGCAGAGAGCATAACCCAGGTTGCAGGCCTTGAATGGAAGAGACAGGCCTGAGTGTGTGAAATACATTGATGGACAGAGATCATAAAAGGATAGAAGGACCAAAGAGTTAGCTACCACAGAGAACTATTACACGTTTCTGCCAAAGGGGCTCCACTGACTGTTTTCATGAGGAGACAACTTGCAGCCAGAGAAAGAACTTCCAAGAAAGATACAAGTGCTGGCATTTGGAGAGGAAGTCATATTTTTCTCAACAATTGGACTGGAAAATTTTATGATTCATAAGCCATTGAGTATACTACACAGGGTAATACTTCTAGACTAAAGATTTATTTATTTTTTTATAAGAAGTCATGAAAGTAATGTCTGGGAGCACTAAATGGTTTTGAAGTTGCATGACTGTGTCCCTGAACATGGTTTAACAGTATATATAGTAATAAAAAATATCCAGTGATGAGATAAAAAATTCACAACATGAGATACACAAAAATAGTCAGACATCCCAAAAGAAAGAAAATGAGAAGGAAACAAAGGAAGGAAAGAAAGAAGGAAAGAAGCAAGGAATGATAGAAGGAAATCATACCTATAATCCTATAATGAGAAGATAAACTGAAACTAATCCAGAAGGGACACAAGTATTAAAATTAATAGAAAAGAATTTGAAAATGGTTACTATAACTACAATTTAATTATGTGTCCAAATATAAATGGACACACTGAAGATATAAAAGAGAAAAATCAAATTTGTAGAGATTACATTATGATATAGTGGGTAAAATATACACTCAATAAGTGTTAAAAATATGTTACAGAAAAATAATAGTGAATTTGAAGATAAAGTACTCAACATTTTCAAAAAGATCACAGAAATACAGAATTTGAAAAAAAAATCCTTAGTGAGTTATAAGATACATCCCAGTGACCTAATATATGTGAAGTTATAATTCCAGAGGTAGAAACAGGACATAGAAAAAGTATTTTAAAGTTAATTGCTGCTTAATTTAACCTGCATTAAAATGAAAAAGCTGGAGAATGTTTTATTTCTTGCAGCAAGTAAGGAGGGCACTGGGATCCTTCCCAAAGCAATGCTTTCCCTGAACAAAGGAAGCTGGGCATTTCGCTTGGGAAACCAGGATATAGTCACACAGGAAAGTGTGTGTAGAGGTGAACACAATCTGAGCAGGCTGAGTTTAAGGCGCACATTTTGAGCGTGCTCTTTTTAAGGTCATAGATCACATTTACAAATAAGAAAGATGACAACCAGGAATGTGTGTGGACATCTCAGGACAGTGTAATACACCAAATTTACTCTACTTTACCTAAAAGAATGAATCAGAGTGACTTAGTGATTTAGCTGATGCCAGACAAGAGAGAAAGAATTTTATTTGAAAAAAAATTTTAAAGGCACATTAGCACTCTTAATGTAAGAGCAGCTATGTTCTCCATGAGTTTAGGAATTTGCACAAATGGGCATCTGTCTTTATTAACAGCTAAGAAAAGTATATGTTATAAAAAAATTATATTATATATTTTATCATATATATATATATATATCTTAGCAGAAACTTTGATGGCAAAAAGATAGTAAAGCACCATATTTAGAGATCAAAAAATAAAATTGACAGCTTTAGAATTCTTTTTCTGGAAAAAAAATTTTCAAAAGAGTTGTATAATAACTGTTCTGAAATGATAAAATTGGGAGAATTAAACAACCACAGATCCACCTTACAATATAGATGAGAAGAATATCCTTTAGATTGAAGGAGAATAGATTTATCTAGAAATCAACATCAATACAAAGGAAAAAAATCACAGTATGGTAAATATATGGTAAATATATAACATATTTTGCTCTTTAAATCTCTCAAAGACTCTTAAAAAATAATTTAGTGGAGGTCTTCCTAATATAGACAGAAATAAATTATTGTATGACAACAAAGCACTCATTTTAGGAGTAGACAAATGTAAATATGATAATGTAAGTTTCTTATATTTGGCATGAAGTGACATTACAGAGATTCTGAAAAATTATAATGGATTCTATAATCACCAACATAAACAAAGAGTCATAGCTAGTAGACATAAAAAGGAGATAAAATTGTATGATTTTAGCTAATCCAAAATCATGCAGACAAAGAAGAAGAAAGGAGACATAAGCAGATAAGACAAATAAGAAACAAATAATGTGATTTCAGATACAAAACTAGTCATACATATTCAATTTAATTGCAGCTGATAAATACTTTATTGGAAAAAATTGAGGCTTAATGACATGCCTACTGAAAAATTGTTATTTATAAAGACACAAAAAGGTTATTTTTAAATGGAAAAGATATATCACATCAACTCTAATAAAAATAAAGTTTCATGTTAATATTAAATAGTATTATACAATGCTAATATTTGATAATATTTGTCAGAAAAAAGACATTATCATCAACTCAGGTGATTATTTCATAACTATTAAAGGAGTCAATATTTGAAGAGAACATAACAGCTATAAACATTTACTTACCTAATCACAACTTTTCAAATACAGATGCTCTTTCACTTACAAGGAGATTACATCCAAATAAACCATCATAAGATGAAAATACCATAGGTTAAAAATGCATTTTTTAACCTACCAAGCAGCACAGTGTAACAACGTAGTACCATGTAGAGTGTCAGCTATTTCCCCTCATGAGGATCGGGCTAATTAGGAGCTGAGCCACATTGCTTTGCCTAGCATTTCAAGTGTGGAAAATATTCAGACCCTGTAAAAAGATTAAAATTCAAAACCTGAAGCATTGTTTCTATGAACACATATTGCTTTTTCATATTGAATAAAATAATAAAATAAATTTTAAAAACCAGAAGTGGAGCCCTCAAAAATGGGGAGACATCAATACATGATTCAAAACCTTATTTAAAATGGCATAGGGAAATAAACAAATGAAGGGTTATAGCCAGAGATGCCCACACCCTTCTTTCAATAACTGATATGACAAATAGAACAGTATATGGAAGATTTGAACGGCACTGTCCACCATGTCTATAATTAACACTTATAGAAGAGTCCTCACTAAAGTATGAAGGGGTAGTGCCTATCAAACTCCAAGATAAAATTCTGAATAGTCATTGACAAGGAGACAGAAAAGCTAAAATTGCTAGTTATTCTAGTCTCTCCCTACATTTATTATCACATGCTTATATTTCTGCTCTAATTTCTTTTTTTGCTTCCCTGTGATTTTCTCATTTGAATTCTTCTGCTTAGATTTCCAAGGATAATCTTCTAACCTCTTGGTTTTCAGATACTGCCTGATGGATTTGTTGCAGAATCACATCCTTCATGTTCCATTCATCTATGTCACTCAAGGGTCTCACTATATTTCCCATAGACACAGTCAACTGTATGCTGAGTAAATTATTTTCATTCTGAACTCCAAGATCTTTTCCTCACTGTTCTCAACATTCTTCATTGTCACCATGAAATTTTTAATTGTAGATTAGAATTTAGTATATTTAAGACAATTCAACATGATTTATCTCAAGTCAAAGGTAGCCAAAATCCATTCCTATGATCAAGGGGTAAAAATATCTAATTTCAAAAGAAAAGTTTGTGAGCAAAGATTCCAGTGCTTACTAGGTGAATAAGCAAAAGAAGAGATATCTTTTTGTTTGAGACATTAAGATGTTGTGAAGTGAGATGAAGAAGTATTTAAAATTATATGTTCAAAACATGTAAATTTGTCATCATACCCTGTCAGATATTTATGTTTGTGTGGGTGAACATATGTGTTTGCATGCTCAGTCTTGCCTCATGTCACAATATTTCTGTCAATGACAAACATAAATAATAGTGGTCTCATAACATTATAATGAAATAAAAAACTCCTTTCACCATGGAATATCATGCTATTCAAATGCTCATGGTGATACTGGTATAAACAATCCCACTGAGCTGCCAGTTGTGTAAATGTATAATACATATAATATGCATAGTACATGACAGTGATAAAGTGACTGACTGCTTTGAGTACTTAAAATACTGTACCATATATTATCATTTTGGAGTATACTCCTACCTATTAAGAAATAGTTTACTAAAAAACAGTATGTTGTATTAGGCCAGAAGCACCCTCAGAATTTTTTTATTTCCCTCATCTCTTGACTTCATCATTTTTCTTGAATTTGATTTAATCTTGCGTTGTTATGTTGAACTAAGAGCATATATATATATATATATATATATATCTATGTGTGTGTATATATATATAATATATTCCATACATTGTAGGTGCTCACTAGCTATACCATTATAGCATTTAGATTTAAGTAAATATACAGTATGATTCTCATATAACAGTGAAATAGGCTAGCAATGCATTTTCAGAATTCATTCACATCATTACGTGCTGTGTGATATATATTGATGTATACATAGATGTAGATATGTATATAAATACATGTGCATGAATACATAGGATGAGCCCAGGCTCAGTCACACACAGACTGCAAATTCTTGTTTGAAACATTTTATTCCTCTACCTTCAATCACTAGAGGTAAAAATGACAATAATAATTTCTGCTAAGCTCCCTTCAGGGTATTCTTATGAGGGGTAAAAGGAAAAAGTGACTTGGAAGTAACTTGAAAATATGTTCAATATTTTTGTGTGCATCGGTAACTTCTTTGTAGATTTGAAGTGGAATGAAAGTCATGAATTTTCATTATATAAAAGACATCATGTTAGATTAGACATTAACCAAATTCCTCATGGTTTATATGAGAAAGTGTGATTCTCATCCCAGTCCGTTCTCTTATTTCTTGGAAATTTTAGTGCCCCTTTTTGTTTCTGCATTTTAAGCAAATTTATTAATTTCTCTATTTCTTAGTTTGAACATGAGTTGAGTAGAGAAGGTAATATCTGCTTCAAAAATATTTGTGAGAATTACATGAGGTAATGTAAAAATCACATCTGTAAGATCCATGTATACATAATCTCAGATTCTTCCTAAGTATCTATAAACAAAGGCATAAACAATATGGAGAGGTGGACAATCAAGTACATTTGTTTGTTCACAGTAAACCGAGAAGTCATTTCATGATAGTACACTGTGTCTCAGTTGTCACCAAAGGGACTATCGACAGCGTATGGAGATACATTTGTGTCACCATTGGCAAACAGGTGCCAGTGGCATCTGGTTGGTACATGTGACAAATGCTTCAAAATGATCAAATGTCTCCAGGTATAATGACACACATCTATAATCCCAGCACTCAGGAACCTGAACCAAGAAGATTGCAAGTTTGAGTGCGGTTTGAGCAACTTAGTAACTAAGTGATTCCCTATCTCAGAATAAAACATTTACAAAAGTCTGGGGATGTGGTTCAGTGTGAAGGCCTTGGTTTCAATCCCCAGCAACTCCTTCACACACACACACACACACACACACACACACACACACACACGAACAGGATTGCCCCCTACAACAAATTACCAGATCAATGGTTCAGAGGTTGAGAAGACGTGTAGTAATGAATATATGAAGCAAAGAAATGAATTATATCCCTCAAATGTGTACGATTCTAACAAATGAGATGTTTGGGCAGAGAGAGACAGAGAGAGAGACGAGAGAGAGACAGAGAGACAGAGAAAGCAGAAGCATATATTCTGTGTATTCTGTGACTTCTATTTTCTGCCTCTTGTTTTTTTTCATGTTTTTCTATAGGAATTTCTCTAGTCTTTGTCAGGGTTAGTGGTCAGTAGGATACAATAATACAGCCATATCTTATGCAGAAGTTCTGCCTATTGTCATAATAAAACCAGAATATTGTGCACACTGCGGTGACTTTACTCCTGATTCATTTTTATCTTTTATTTTTCTTGGAAGATACTTATATTATTTCTTATAGTCTTTCTATATACCTGTCTCCATTAACTAAATCAAGATATAGGCTGATTTTAGATAGATATTGTCCATTCTCAATCTCGAGTCCTAGTTCTAAAGGCATGAACAGGATCATAACTTTTAACTCTGATTAGTCATGATCATCCATTTCCTATGTAAGACAATTTTACCCCAAAGTATAAAAGAAAAAAGCAAGAATAACCTTGAGAATGCACTACAGAAATTCTCTTCTCACATCTAGACTGTTGACAGTTTCTGGTAGGGCAAGACAGATATGAGATTGTCACCTGTATCCACAGTACACAAATTCTGCATACACGACCCTGCCTGAGATGCCTCATCCCTTTTCTGTATACTATCCCTCCCTTGAAGAATTCATTCCGGTATGGCACAACTTATATAGAGGTACAATGGCACGGAAACCAATGCCAGCACTGCACTATAGATGTCACATGATAACAGGGGCACAGGTGTACAGATGAGAACAGCGGGAGGTGTTCTCATCTGATAAAATAAGTTCAAAGGCATTTTAAGGAATGCTGTAGTCAGAGAAGTCAATTTCATTTGTTAATTTTAAATATTTCATGGCAATAGTAGAGGTCAGGGCCAAGACCCACTAGCCACAAAGTGAGTACTCAGAATGTTTTCTATGATGAGTTAATTAATACATGCATGGCTAAGATGAAACAATTGACTTCCCATTGTTCTTAGGGTAAAAGCCAGAATGTTTTATATGATATGCAAAGCTAGCTTTCTTCCAGTACTTTAAATTCTCTCCTCCGAAGCTCTTCTTTCAGCTAATATTGTCTTTTATAAAGCTCCTCCTGTCTATTCTTCAGATCATAGCCTAGAATTCACTTCATGAAGGACATCTTCCCTCATCTCTTCACACAGCACATGTATCTCTCTTTACATTACCTCTGACTCTTTTAGTTATATTTGAATTACTATAGTTACTTGGTGAATCTCTTACGAAATTGTGAAGTCTGTAACAAAGGTAGAGACTACAGCAAGTTTTGCTCACCAAGTATCTCCACTGTTTGGACACAGTACCTGCTACATACATTGGGCTTTCAGTAAGCACTTATGAAATAAATGGATGAATTTGTAGAAGTCCACACATCCTATGTGTTTCCTCAGGTCATTCTAAGTATGAACATGCAGGACAAAATATTAGAAACTATACTTTGTGGAAATATCCTACAATTCTGTATGGATGGTCATGTTTGAACATGCAAAGGAAAATGAATATAAAAATGGCTTAATAATGTTATATACACAGGAAAGCATGTATAGATATTTGTACCCAGTACCACAGCCACTAGAGAACAAAATCACTTGCTAGTTTCTATTTGCTCACTATACCCTATTTAAAGCATTTTCTGTATGTCTTCTTTGTCACCCAAGCAGAAGAAAATGTGGTTAATCTTCTGAACTGCCATTTGGTGTATTTGGAATCTCTTTCTCTATCCTTCTGGCCATTTGTACTCATTCACTTCTTTCATCAGGGAAAATTTCTGAAACAATACCTCCTTAAAAACCATAATTTCAGTACTCTTCAATGTTACATGGCATTTTTACAGAATTATATTTCTTCTATTTCTAATAGAATTTATTAGTAATTTAAAATGTATTTATTATCTTTTTCCCTTTTTTATCTTCCAGAATGGGTGTGCCATGAAAAAAGGAGTTTTATTTTCTTATCTTTTTCATCATATTTTCCTGGATATCTCAAAGAGGGTCATGGGCCTAGAAGACTAAATACTAATGTCTTTTGAATGAGTATATGAATTTAGAAAAGATGAATATGTATTTGAATTTGGTATCATAGGGTAAGAAGAGTTTTGGGTTCTGAACGCGGCAAAAGGAATTATATATATTGAATCCCTGAGACACGAGGGAATTATGGTGTATTTGTGGATTTTTTTCAAGAAAGATCTTGTTTATCTTCTTTCGGGGTGAGTGAGACGGGTACAGAAACACAAAGATAAGAAGAAGGACGTTTATGAGATGCCTGCTAAGTTAATGAATTTATATTATCTTCTGTGAACAACAGGAAATCACAGAAGTCATTGGTAAATAAAATGATGCATTTTGCACTTTAGGTAGGAAGAGAAAGTGCCTGCAGACCAAGAAACCAGCTAGAAGAATGTTGTCCAAATCCGCAGAATAGTTTTAAAGGCTACCCTAGAAGACTTTCAGTTTTTGTGTCCTTAAATATGGAACTGAAAAAGTTTAGTGTTATAATTAGCACTCTACAACTTTTTCTTTTCTACAGTCTTGTTTCTTATTAAAATTGTTAATGTACCTAATAGATCTTTGTTGTATAGGTTTTTAAAATTATAAATTGACAATTAATTTTTAATTTATAAGCTATTAAGTGATGCTTTATTCCAATTTTGTAAATGCAGAGAAACATAAGAAGAAAAAGAAATAAGAATGATCAAAGATATTTTTCTTAAGCTTGTTCTTTTTAATATGCATGTCATCAAAGGTTAAGCTATACAAGTGGATTAATAAATACCAGATCAAGAGAGACCAAGGCAAGACAGATAGAAAAACTAAGGCTTGAGGTAAAGAGGCTAACAAATTTACACAGGATTATAGGATGGCCTATATGCGATATTAAAATTAGAAGGACTGCCAGGTAACAGAGCAACAAGGATAATCATGAAGGCAAAGATGTTGATTCAAATATATTGACAGGGTTGAAATAGAAGGACGTTAAACTAGAATCTGCCAAATACAGACAGGCAAACACTGCATGATCTCACTTATATGTAGAATCAAAAAACCCCTAAATATATAGTAACACAACGTAGAGTAGGGGCTAGTAGATGCTGGAGAGTAGACAGAAAAGAGTAAATATCAGTCAAAGTATACAGGTTTGTAATTTATAAAACCTATAAATACTAGAAATCTTAGGTGGAGGTGGTGACTATGCTTCCTAATAATATATTCTTGAGATCTGATATGAGAATTTCTCAAGTGTTTGTACTGCACATTATGAATGCACGGATGCTAGCTGCATGAGTTGATAAGTTAGTAAACTCCATTGTGGTAATCATTTAACATTGAATGAGTATGATAAAGCATCATATTATATACTTTAAATATGTACATCTCATCACAAATACATATACACAAGCAACATGCAGTATTACATTTATTTTTTATTTGTCAATCATAACCTAAGAAAGCTGGTAGAGGCAGGGCCTGCACTGAGCCAGGGGATGCAGCCAACCCAGACTGCAGTTCCACTACGGGTCCTCGATAGCAGAACAACACCAAGTGAGACTCTTTTCCTTCCCCTAGAATTTGCTCCCTTTACTTTCCAAAAGAAGCCACTGGTCTTGACATGTTATTAAAAGCAGGGGTCCCCTGCTTCCTAACATATTTCAAAGTTGTGATGGATCTATTAAAGCCGCATTAAATATTTTATAACTTATAAAGAAATTTTATATTTTCTGATTAAAATGCTACAACAGGTATCCACAACATCATGCTCCTTTTGAGGTCTGAAAATATGACTCTTTGTCATCACTTTTCATTGTTAATGGTGTTGATTAGTAATTACATACTTTGTGTTCATTATAAGGGCACAATTATTGCTGTTTGAAATGATTTATTTTTCCAATAAAATTTTTTCTTGCCAAAGAGGAAACATAAATAACCAAAGCAATACCTGAGACACAAGCTTGGATTTTGATAACAAAATGATGGATAGAGGGCATTCAGCTCTTTAGCTGGTTTTTCTTCCTTTCTTATTTTTTGGTAGCGGGGATCGAACTCGGGTCCTTGTGCTTGCAGGCAGTGAAACCACTGAGCTAAATCCCCAGCCCTAGCTGGTTTTCTTCTTAGAACTTCCTAGCAAAGAAAAAAAAATACAATTTATTCATTCGATAGCACCAAGAAGCACCTGAAGAATATTACCTCAGCAGATTCATGAAGAGTTAATATCATAAAGTGTTAATTTGTGGAAGGAGAAAAATTCACCTGGTCATCCCGGAGCAGTTTGTAATTCTTTCCAGGGAAGTTTCCTATACACAGTGTGTATCTGTCTCTGGTACAATGGGATTGCTCTATGGATTTTTTTCTTACACTTTTGGAACTAATTTGTTGACTTTACACATGAGATAAAATATTCTATTTTTGAAACTTCTCATTTTCCTCCAGTGGTGGAGGACAAAAAATAAGCAATGCTTTCTCATTCTAGTTACTTGGCAAGAAAACCCACTTTCCTATTCACAGAAAATAATTTAGAGCACGTAGAAATGTTGATCTGTGGGAAAGAAAGCTTTGAAAGTTTATCTAAGACATTATAGGGTACTATTTTAAGGACAGTTACAACCTGAGAAACTGGCAAAATGTGGAGTATGATAGTTAATCAATTGTGTCAATTTGAGTAAGAAATGCCCAACTAGATTCAATTAGCATAGTTCTGGGACTAGGTGCCAATGGCATCAACCAGTTTTTGCCTGAATGAAGTAAAAGGGAAATGAAGCAGGAAGGTTCATTTCTGTTTTTTTTTCAAAAGAGTTCCAGGCTTCACCTTCACCTTGGACGTTGTCTCCTGGCTTCTAGCACAGACCCTTCAGCCTTCTGTTGCAGACACTTCACCCTAATGATACGGACTAGTATAGGACTCCACAGTGAGCTCAGGACTTCCACCTTTGACTGTGTCCTTCAGATCTCCAGTACACAGACAGCCCTTTTGCACTCTTCCACACCCAAGTCTGCAGGCCACGATTGTCACCCCACCTTGTAAATCCTTATATATCGATACATTGTGCATTAAATCTTTTTCTTCTGTGTACACTAAATGATGTGTGGAGAATCATGTGTTGCCTCTGATGCCTTCTAAGGGATGGCCTAGTGTTACATGTGCAGAATTGCACAGAGTGGACTTTGCTGGAATGGTTTCTGCCTTATGTCTATATACCTAATTATTACTTGGGCCCTCCTTTACCAGCAGAAAGTCCCTCTTTGAATAATATTCTATAGTATTAGTCAACTTAATCTAGATAAGGTCCAGCAACTCAGTCATTTCAAGTTTCCTGCAGCTTCTGCTTCATACCTTAAGTGTATCCAACTGGGCTCATTTTCCTTAGTTTGTGACTTCTGTCCTAGTGCTTAACTCTACCTCTCTATTTCACCTGATTCTGAGTTCTTACATCTGAGAATTGGATTTGATATGCTTAAAAAAAAGTAAGGAAGGAAGGAAGGAAGGAAGGAAAGAAAGAAAGAAAAAAAGAAGGAAAGAAAGAAAGAAAGAAAGAAAGAAAAAGAAAGAAAGAAAGAAAGAAAGAAAGAAAGAAAGAAAGAAAGAAAGAAAGAAAGAAAGAAAGAAAGAAAGAAAGAAAATCAAGTTACTTTCCCTAGAAGAATTTAAGCTCTGAGTCCTCTACATTGTTCCCCTTGGATTTGTTCCCATCATAGCTGTATTTTGGGCACTAATTTCTGGGTATTTTGGACCCATAATTTTCTTGTTAGCACTTTTCAGTGGAGAGAGACAGACTTTGGCTCTGGACTCTGAAATTTATTTCATCAGTTGTCTACCTATTGATCAACTGTGTACTACTAGAACGCCACCAATTCTAAGTAACTTTTATTCCCTCAACTCTAAAGGAGATAATGACATGTAATTGTTTTGAGCAAAAACAGTAAAAATGTGAGCCAATTGTTCAACATAGTAGATGACATATAGTAGATATTGATGAAGTGTGATTTTTCTCTTTCCTTAATTCAAAAATGCCAAATAAAGAAAAACATACCAGAGAATTGACATGTGACTACTACTACTTTCTTGACTTAAAATATCAGAGTAAAAGAAAACTACCTAACACATCAAATATTATGTTTGGAATCTGATCTTCTTTCTTACAGGAGAATAACTGCAATAGTGTACACTTGACAGCCTTGGAATGTATACAAACATGAACATACTTGAATGATTTGGTAAAGGGAAATTTATAAGTATAATCAGGCACACAGTAGTTGCATACGATTTAATTTGTAATTTCCTTATTCAGAACAGAAAGTTTCATTATAAAATTATTCATTACAGAAGACTTATGAATGACAGTAACAAGAGTGATTCCTTTTAAAGCAGACACCTAGCCAGGTACAATGGTATACGTCTATAATCCCAGCACTTTAGGAGTATGAAGCAGGAGAATCACAAATTTAAATCCTGCCTGGTCAACTTAGGAAGACCTGTCTCATTGAAAGGCATGAGGATGTAACTGAGTGCAAAGACCCTGAGTTCACTCTCCAGTGCCACACAAAACAAACAATCAAGACAGACACGCAAGATAGTGAATGTGCTTACAGCTGATTCTCTCTAGTTCATTAGGGTATCCTCAGGTCTGAAAAAAAATCTTCATTATTTTAAGATACCTGCACTTCCAATTTGCAGTATGGGATTGCCTGCACCAGGAAGCTATGATTGAACAGTAAATGTCAATACATTTAACGAAAAAGTAGTCAAATCAATGATGAAGACTGAGGGAGAATACAAAATCCCATTATATCAACTTCAGCATTTGTAAACACTAAGGCCTAAATAAATAAATACAATATTAATAAATAAAAGGAAAAAGAAGACATAATGAGAGAAAATAGCCTCCTTTATCTGTAAATAGAATTTCAATATCCATCATCCAAAATGATACTTGTGATGCAGTTTCCCTACTTACTTCAAACAGAAATCAGGTAGGGCCACTTTTTCTATACCCACATTTCAGTATGTCAGCTGTCGCATACAAATAGATGAAAAACTCAAAATCTCAGAGGCCATTTACATCACCAATTAATGTTCAAAACACCATTGATTTAAATTGATTAAAGACATACATTAACAGGGTGACAGAAAACACAAATTTGCCATCTCAGACAAGGATTTTTTTAATTGAACTGGGCAAAAGAAACATAACTTGTTTTCTAAAGCAATATATTCGTTTGAAGTTCTCATTCTTAACTGAGTGTTACATAGGTCATATGTTGACATGCAGTTGACTGTCACATATCCTGTGCTTTTGGATCCAATGAGTTGAGACAAGGTTGAGGCATCTCACCCAATGTCCAAGCTTGACTGATTGAATCTGAACTATATATTCATTTTCTTACCATCTTTCTTCTGAGATTTTCTCCTATGCCATGATAAAATAAGACAGAACAGCACAGATAATATGGTATCATGAACATATGGTTATTCAAGGTGTTCATGACTATGTTAGGTAGAACAGTACTAAACCAATACAGTGGACCCTGGAGTTATGACCAGGCTGACATACAAACTTGGGTTATGACCAGAATTTTAGTTTTAACTTATGAATAAAGTCATGAATTATGACCCAAATGCTGACTGATTTGCTTTCAGATGGTCCAGATGGTCTACAGATTTAACCCTTCAAGAATTCTAGAAGGAACATCATAACATCCTTTCCTGTTTGTGGTATTAATTGAGAAATCCTGGGCCAGCATCTCCTAAGGAAACTGAGATCTGCCTGTGTAGAGGAGAGAGACTTCCAAAACTCTGTAGAGGAGCTTGTTTCTTCAATTGACCAACTTGAGTTACAAGGAGCCATCAGGTATGTATTGAGATTTTGAGTCAAGGGTCCACTGTACTCCTTCCAAGATATCCAATGATATAAGGGTGTTGAGGAAAAGGCGGACATACAATAGTGCTAATGGGGCTGTTTCATAGTCGGAGTCCTAAATAATTCACACACACACACACACACACACACACATTTTTGTGTATCTTCTATTTTCTTCAGTGTCTCTATTTTAATACTTGATCTTGCTGTCTGCTTGTCTGCATAGTTTTATCCATTTCTCCTGAGGCTGTGCAAAGATCAGCTCATCGGATTAGAATTGACTAATATTCCCAACATAGAAATCTTGCCAATGCAAATATACCATTCTATTAAAGGTTTGAACTTTGTGGATTTCCCTTAATTTATTATAAGTTCAATTAGACAATACAATGCATGTTTGTAATGTTTAACATTTCAGGGATTCTACATCAGCAAGGTTTTTGGGAATTTAATATGCTACTGCAGATGATGAAGTCCAATTGCTCTACTTATAAAAACAAGCACAATATCATTTTTAATCCTAGAAAGATATTACCATATATAGAACTTCTTCTAAAATGAATTTTCTGGAAGATTGATTACTCTTTAAATTGCTACAGTTTTCATGGGGAACACATTACCCATGCCTAGCCACAGGATTTGAAATTCTTTATTTCATATCACAAGGCCTTCATCACTTTGGATGTTGTGATTCCTGCTGCTTCTTTGTTATCATCAGGACACCCTCGTCCTCCGGTCACACTGTTTAGTCACATGCATGTCTCACACTGACATTTCCCCCACAACATCCCTTCCTTTTTAACACCCAACACTCACCTCCTGTATGAAATTTAAATCCTGTCTTCAACAAAGTCTTTATAGATCCTTAAAACTGACACAACTCTCCACCTTTCATCATTGGCAGATACTGGATTTTAAAGATTGGTATGAAATTATACACCATGAAAACTAAATGCTCATCATTTACTCCTCTCTCTCAAAACATTTATGCTACTGGATTATACATGTGCTTTTAATTGGGCAGTTTCCTTCCTTAAAGATGGGATAACTTGCTCATCTATATAGTTTGATTTCCAACAAGGGTGGTAGACATGGGGATGCTCAAGTTATAGTTGCTAAACAAATGAAAGTAGGCTTATTTTCTACCCTTAATGTATTTTTATCTCAAAAAGTAAGGTTCATACTATGTCATCATTGCTCAGGAAATTCCAAGGACTATTTGTTAATGTTTCAGGAGACAATGTTATTCACTATAATTTTTGAACCAAATTGCATCACGTTCAATGTGGTTTTCTTAAAAAAAGAAACATTTGATTAGAATTTTGAAGTACTTTGAACATTGCTTCTTATAAGGAGAGAAAAAAATTCAGATATCCTTCACTAACTTTCTCCTGCACAGGTCTTGCATGCATGGAATCAGCTTTGCCCTTTTGAAAATTTCTATCTGACCTTTAGAGAATGCAGAGCAGTGAGGGCTCAGCAGTAATAACAGAAAGTCTTGCTTTTATAGTGAGCAAAGGAAAACTCATGAAAAATTTAAAAAGATGGCTTTGGTTGTTTGATGCTTTTTAATTTAAGGTTTAGTAAAGAATAGTCCTTTAAACACAGTAATTATTCAAATTCAGATCATGTGTGTACCTGTCGGGGAAAATGTATATTTTTTTGAATTCTCAAGCTGCCACTTACTAGTGACATAATTTGATCAGTTTCTACATTTTTTTTCTGTTTTCCTCACCTGCAAAATCATAGTTTTAGTGAGGCACTTGCTAGAATTGAATACTGAATGACACACAAAAGCTACTGAACATCCATCCTTGCAGATGGGCCAGCACAAAGAGAGAGACTGGCCAGTTTTGTGGAGAGAGAGAGTACTAGGTTTGGGCTTTCAGCTCACAGCATCTTGTCCATTCCTCCTTCCGATCACATGATGAGTACAGAACAGATACTCACAGAAGCTCCCTCTTAAACTTCATGAAGCTGCCAGTCATGGAGCACCAGGACCTGGGTGTCATCTCTAACTCTGAAAAAATCAACTCTTCACAAATTAGCAAATTTACTGACAAAAACTAAGATAGCAAAAGTAATGGCTTGTGATAAAAACCAATATTGAAATAAAATGAAGTAAACAATAAAACAGCAGTTGCACTAGGAATTGGACACAACCAGGGCAGCTTGGGGCAGGAGGCTGACTGCAGTACTCTAGATGGAGGTCGTCAAAGTGAAAAAAAAATCACTAATAAAACATCTGACTTATTAAAACATATACGATAGCAACAAACATTTTTACAGAGTGCTTATGTCTTAGCTGTACACCTAAGACGGGGTAATTATTTGTTAAGTTTATTTTTACTTTCAGATATAGTGACTGCCTGGTAATACTTCGTGTTGCATCATCTAGTCAAAGCAGAATGTGGAAGGAAGGTTTCAACCCATGACTGGTTTGCCTTGTGCTTTGGGCCTGTGGAAAGGAAGCTCGTCAGAGCAGAGAGCATGGCAGAGGAAAAGCACTGGGCTCATGGCTGAAAACAAGCACAGGCAGGGTACTGAGATACCATGATCCCCTTCAAGGGCAAGCAAGCAATGACCTAAAGATCCCAGGCCTGGCCTCACCTTTGAAAAATTCTGCCCCCTGCTGTAGCCCCTGGGGACCCAGTATTTAACACAAGGTCCTTGCATGACCCTGAAGATCGAAAGTATAACAAGGCAAAACAAAACAAAACAACCAAAAGAAGAATGCCAATTGTTCAAGAAAAGAAATTAAAAATGAATATGTTTCTTTTCTCCATAGTAAAGACTATTTACATAGATATAGTAATAAAGAATATTTGTTAATCTGAAAATTGGTATAATGTATTTGTTAGGAGAAAGTACAAAACTGTGAGTGAGGTTAATTCACATCTTCCATTAAAGAAAAATAGTACATTGTATCTAAATTGATTAGTCAATAAATAATCAGGATGCACATAGTATTTATATACAGAGAGTTAAACATCAAACTAAAAAGCTAAATGAACAAAAGCTTCCTTCAAACATAAGGAGAAAGACAGTGCTTCTGGTAGCAAGATGTAGGAGAAAGAAGAAAAACCCAGACTGTAGTTTTATAATGCAAACATTTCATGACTACTTTTAACCTGACATGATTTGTGTTCACTTTTTAAGTATTACTGATAAGGGTATAAATAACAAATATAAAGGAAATTGTTTGTTTGAAATGACATAGAATGAAATTTCAGTCTCATCAATCTTATATGATGCTACATATATTTTTTCACCTTTTTCTTACAGACACAGTGTTTGGAAAATTTATTATCACAGAATATTATAAAGAGAGAAAGAAACGCTTAAGAAAAAAAATGATATCAACACACAGTAATAAAATCAATCACATTTTAATGATCTGACTTTAAATACAACATAATTGCTTATTCTAAGATGATTACAATAGCATTTCCTAACCCTCTCTACTAGTTAATTGAGATACAAGGTTTTGGAGATGCTGTTGACCCCACATACACCCAATTTAGATGTGATGTTCTGTATCATCCCATGGACTGAGATCAGGGATACAAGCTCTAAGAGCCTCTTGCTATCTTAAATATTGTAGCAAGAACCTTGCAGTTGGACTGATAAAAAAAGCTACAAAGAAAACAAGATTGTCGCCATATTACTGTGATTTCCATTGTAGCAGAATTTTATTTGCTGTCTTTGGGAAAAAATACAAATAATTAAAAATAATGTGTACAAGACTGACCTGAACAGTAATGAGATAATAATTTTTCCAGCTGTGTGTTTGGATATTGAGTCTGTAATTTTATCCTCCAATGCTTCCAAGCGTTCTCTCACATTTATCGATTGCTGACAACCGTCGCAGTTAACAAAAAGATATTCCCAGGGCCAAAACCTTAGTGCTTCTGGCAAAGGATGGAATTTAGTTTTATCATAAAGAAACACTGAGGTTTTTATATTTTTGTAATTTGTATCTCTACAAAATATTTTGAATAGTATGAAGTCATGGAGCACTTTTTCTCTTGACTGTAAATGGTTTAGTACCTTGTACCTGTAGGTTTTAAAGATATCTATTATTATTACCAAGAGGGAATTGGTAGAAAACTAGTACTGTGACATTACTTTTTCTTCCTTGGGACACTTATTAACCTGCAAAGATCAAAATAACTTGGCTATAACCAGTACTAATTCATACTTTTTGCTGTCTAAATGACACCTTTCATCTACCCATTCATGTGTTAGTGGATGTGTGCATCTATTCAGATGTTTGACACATACACTCTATGCATCCACCACGTGGTTGAACTGCCTCTGCCCAGGGGATACAGAGATGACAAGCATAGTACATACCCCTTATATAAGGAGACAGAATACAAAGAGCATGGTTCAATACAAAATGCGACATGGGGCAGTTGAAGTGGAAGAGAACTCCACTTTGAGTCCCCGGTAGACTCAGCACAGAATGCTACCATAGATCTGATTGAAATTCTTCTGCTGGGGCAGTTCTTTTTTTATGGGAAAAGAGAGGCAAGACTGGGAAAATGGACCTCGGTTCAAAGGAAGGGATGACTCTAAGCATGTCTGTATCTTGCTTCTTTGATTTTCCTGCAGCCCGGATTCTTCCTGAATGCTAATGTGAGAAGTGACACTGGGAAACTGAAGAAGTGCAATTTAGCTCTGTACTTATAGATACTTCCCATGCAGGAGACGTTGAGACAATTGGGAAGCTCAAAGATAGAAGGCAGACCCAGATCAAAGTCAGATTTTGTTCTAACCACTCCGTCCATGGGAGGGTATCTTCTAGAATTTTTATCAAACATGTTATCTCAGGTATACAGAAAAATATCTTATGCTCTAAGAAATCTTGAATAGATATTACTTGCTCTCTGCATTCAGGAAATGAACGTTAAACAGTGGAGAAACTATTTTCTTCTTTGGCTTTGGAGACATTTTAAGTTAAAAAGGAGAATAAATACAAATCCTAAATATGAACAGGAGACCACCTAAGGCAGATTTGAGGCTCAGCTTGTCCCAATTTAACATATTATTTCTTCTTAAGTTTATCTTATTATCTTACTGAATCCTACATTAATTTTGAAACAGGGAGGGAAATTAGGAATACATCACATAAACATATTTAAGTCACAGAAATCCTGTGCTTTTTGTTTCAACAGCTGGTGGAAAGAATTATTTTAAGTGAGGAGAATTACAAACATAAATTGGAGGAGAAAACACTTTCAATATTCCTTGCATTTCTTACTTAAACATACTTCAAAGCATCTTCAAATATTGATGACATGAAGCTACTATTTTTACTTACTCAAGACAAAGAGAAAAGATGTTTATGTGATGCAGATTTTTGCAATACTGAGCATTTTTTTCTTGACAAAAATGTTCTTTCATTAGTTTAATAGCTGAATAAATGGCACTTTCAATCTTCTGTAATTTGGTCTAAGTATCTGTCATCTCCCAGGACTCATGCCAGATGGACCCAGGGAATATTTCTAATAGTTCACTTCTAACATAAAGAGAAGGTGAAAATGCACATCAGGTCACAGGTGATAGGAGTGTGATGGATAACAGAGGCATCTGCTCTGCAGAGCTCAATGAATGTGCTTTTGCCATGAAGGTGCAAGATCAAGGCTGTCCTGGGGAAGCAAAATGCAGCAAAGCATGGGCTACTGGCTCATTCATGTCTAACTCCTTGTAAGTGTTTGCAGACTCCCTTCACTGAGCACTTACTCTATGGGGCATTGGGGTAAACATAGCCCTGACATCAGGGCTCAACATTTGCCCTCATTTTGGAGGTTAGGAAGCCGAATCCAAATGTTAAAAACCTTTTCAAATGTGCATCAAAAAATGTAGCAGAGGTGGGATTTTCATAAAAGCCCTCTAACTTCAAACCTGTTCACATACCAATGCATTTTGGAAGATTACAGAAACTTATAATTTTAGGGCTGCAAAAGATGATACTATCCACAAATTAAACACTCACATATCATTACAGTTACCTCCACAAGTGGTCACTTAACCTATTAAGCAAATGGTCACTTACCAATGCTTCTCCTGCCATTGAAAAGTTTCTCAAGTGTATTTTCCCTTTTTGACCCCTTCACACTGTCTCCTTCTCTCCTTCAACCTCCCCATGGCCAGGCTGACATTCACCGGTACCAACCACAGAACAGGCCCTGGATGACACTCCATTGCCTTAAGAACATAGTGGAGAATGCTTCATACTTTGACAAAAATGCCTGTCCACATTCTTTTTGTTTCACATATATTAAGAACAATAGTGTCTAACATTGTAGTATAGTTCCTAAACTCTATGCAATGTCATGTTCCTATGCCAATAATCATACTATGTATTTCTGCTTGAAATTTAGACTTGCAGAATTTGCCATCTGTAGAATGCCCACTCAGAAAGACCCATTGCAATGATGAACTTACTAGAGAAGTCCTATTACATTGTTCAATCATAAGCAGTCTCAACCAAATATGGTTTCTATAGTTGGACGATACAATTTTGTAACAAAACCAGGAAGTTATGATTTATTTCAAAATATTTTATCTCCCAGTGCATGTGCACTTCTTAAAGAAAATGTCCTCATTATGGTCTTTGCTCCCTTTTTACACTGTATGCCTATAATACCATAAAAGCTTAGCAACTATTTGATATGCTGTGTGATTTAATGTGAACTATAAAGTTACGGACAAGGTCATATTATTGTCTTACTTCATGGTGAATCTATTCCCTGAGTTTGGGAATCTTTTTTCATTATCTCAACATTGTCTTTAGCCTTCCATTATACACATTTATCCAAGGTTTAACTCATGTAGATGGTCATCATATAATTACTCCTCTAAATAACTCATGTGCACACAATGATGATGTGGAAATTCAAATATTAATTATGACAGTTTATGGACAATGATAAGCACTAGATAGGCAATGACTATTAAAACTTTCTTGTTACTGGATAATAATTTATTTTTCAAAAATCTCAAAAGTATTTTTGACTTTAAAAATTATTATACTACTTAAGGATTGTTTATAAGTATTGAATGCACTATTGACTTTTTATTTATTTTACCATTTAATTTTATTGACTTAAGAAATTTGCTTTCTAATAAAAGGAGGTTTAAACATTTTAAAAGTGGCAAACTGTCAAATACTTTAAAAGAGATCATATAGTCTATGGATATAAATAGAAAATTGACAAAATTAAGGTGAAAGAGCAATAAGATGAAAAGAAGAATTGCTATAAAAAGAATGGAATATTATAGTCACAATCAGTATTTTCCGTGTGAACAGGCAATAATCTGTAGTAAATATGAGGAACTTAAAAAGAGTACTGTGTATGTGTACCTGATATGAATGTTGCAACCCAAGCATCCAGGGATGAAAATTAAGTGTGCTCAATGAATATTGTTTTATATTCTAAAGGTACTAAAATTCACACTAACAGATTTTGCTTTTTGGTTGATTGAATGTTTAACTTTGTCTTGTTAATTTTTTTCTTCATAAACCACATGGCACTTATAAAACTGAGACCATATACTTGGCAGGCCTATATTCCTTCAAGGGGTACACATTAAAGAAATACACAGTTGAATGAAAATGAATTAATCTCTATTACTGTACATACATCAAGGGATTGTATGTCTTGAGCTTTGTTGATGGCAATTTGTGAGATGTACTAATGGATCTAAGGATATAGTCCCACAATCTGCAAACTCAATCATCTAAAGAAGGAAATGAAAGGTAACAAACATACCCTGTCATGGTTAATTATCTTTATGAGCTATGAGGCTCAGATATTTAGACAAATACCAGTCTGGATACTGCTATGAAGGTAGTTAGTGTTTAAATCACTACATTTTATTATTTCTTATTTTTGCAGCATTTCTATTTATTTTGTATTTATTTTTATGTTTATTAATACATGTTTTCTGTACATAATGGTTACATTCTACATGGGGAGTTGGTACATGTACATAATATATCTCAATTATCTTTACTCTCATTGCTCTCCTATCTTAAAATGGTAAACTTAAAATAAAGCTAATTTTCATCTAGAGTGTGGGTAGTCCTCATCCAGTCAGTAGAAGGTCTTAAAAGAGGAGACTTGGATATTCTGAGGGCAAAAGATTCTACCTCTAGACATCTTTATTGTCAAGATTACAACATCAGCTCTTCCTGGGGTCTTCAGCCTGTCAGCCTTCCACGAGATTTTCATAAAATTAGCCAATTTCTTAAAACTTCTCTGTCTCAGACTTCATCTTTTCCTTGGTCTCTTTATCTTTTCTTCCTGCATCTCTCTCTTCTCTGTCTCTGTATTAAATAGTAGGTATTCAAGGGCCAGATAGATTTCCTTTTGATTCTATTTCCCTAAATATCCTGACTTTTGACTAATATAGACTAACAAAAGACCAACTCCAGAAAGAATTCTTGAGGCAGAAAATAAAAGGTTTCCCATCTTATTGGCACATAGGACTCAATAATAAAATGTCGTTTATCAATTTAACTTTTTTTCCATTAAGTTTACTGGTACATTTTAGGTATACAATACAGTTACATTCATCATTGGGATCATGTACCTTTATATGATGTATCTTGGTTCTTATATTTTCTCCCTTCCCCTGCCCTCCCTTCACCCCCTCCACCCTTCCTTATTTGCAAAGATTTTGTTTCCATTTTTTTCCTTTTCTCATTTTTTCTTTTCCTGTCTTTGCTTTCCCTTACCCCTCCCAATTCCCCAACTCCTTTATACCTTTTCTTCCTATTTCACAATATCAATTATACATTTTGACCCTTATTTACACTTTCAGTGTTTCACACCAGAGAAACTATTTGGTATTTACATATGTATGTCCTATTTATTTCACTTTAGAGTATGGCCTCAATGTGCATCCACTTATCCATAAATGTCTCTAGTTTCTCATTTTTTATGGCTGAGTAGTACTCCATTTTATATAAATATAAAAAAAAAATGCCACATCTTCTTTATCCAGTCTTCAGTTGATGGGCAATTGGGCTGTTTCCAAGTATCAATTTAACTTTGATTGTTATAGTTTAAGGAAATGTTGATATTTTAAGTGTGTGTGTGTGTGTGTGTGTGCATGTGAGCACATGTGTTACATTTTCTTAAGTTTATTTTTAAAAGCATTGTAACAATTCTGTTTTAAAAACAAAATTTCAATTCCTTCATGATGCACTTTCTGTGGCCATGAGAAATCAATCTATTTTCAGATAATCTGCTTAAGGATTAGAGGCTTAGTCAATCCTTATTAAGCAACCCTGCAGTTTTAAATTCACTCCAAACTGGCTCTATTGGAATAGATGTAGTTTTTTTTTATCTCCTTAAAAAATAAGCAAGGCAGCATTTGCAACATGAAACTGGATTTTGATTTGTGTTCATACCAGTACTATTTATGATTGCAGTTTTAAAATTGAAATTGCTATTTGGCACAAATGTTAATATAAATTTGATCTGATTTTTAAAGGTTGATCATATTTTAAACTTCTATGACTTTTTTGCTTTGTAACATATTACCTCAATAAATTATTTCTAAGGAAATGTTACTGATTTTTATACTTCCATTATTTCCTACAGCAATAATATGTTTATTATTCATTTTCCAAAGAACATACCAAGAAGTGGTTTTCCTTTCAGAGGAGATGAATCACTGATGATATATATCACTGACAGTTGGTGGCAAATGGCTTGCTTTCTAGTCTATGTTTGTAATCCGATATTTGCAAACAGGGGCAAGTATTGAGTCCCTCTCTGATAACTTAAAATATATTATCATATGTTAAATCAACAAGACCATGGTTAAGGGATCTAACATATGCATTTTATATTGGTCAAATAGCAAACAAGACACTGTGACCCGCCCAGCCCAGAGGAAAGGGCTTTTGGGCCGAAGTCTGTCCTACCACTCCGGGCCCAGAGGAAGGGGATTCTGGGCCACCATCTGTACCGCCGCTCTCAGCCCAGAAGAAAGGGCTTTTGGGCCACCTTCTGAACCACCAGTTTTGACCCAGAGGAAAGAGCTTTTGGGCCACCCTCTGTCCCACTGCTCTGGGCCCAGGAGAAGGGGCTTCAAGGCCGCCATCCATCCCGCTGCTCCCAGCCCAGAGGTAGGGGCTTATGAGCTGCCATCTCACTGTTCCTGGTCCAGAGAAAGGGGCTTCCTTGCCATCATCACTACTGCTGATCCCTGATCCCGGCCCCTGTCCCACCTCTCACAGCTCAGAGGAGGTGAGCTGCACAGGAACCAACAGCACCCTGCCTGCCCGTCAAGTCAAAATGAGAAAACACATAAATAAGTCTCAAAAGCAGACTTCCAGGTCACCAATAGCAACCTCAAAGGGAAATGAGATGGAATACTCTGATACTCAAACACCTGGATCCACTGAACTGACAACAAAAGGGGATCTGGAAAAAATGAAATCAGAAATAATTTCTCAGATAACAGGAGAAATTGTGCTTCTAGTGCAAGACATGATTAATAAATCTAGAGACGAGCTGAGGAACATGATAGAATCCCAACATAGGAAACAAATGTAATCCATAAAACAGATGCAAATAGATTTTCAGGACATGAAAAACTCCATTGAAAGTCTACACAGCAGAATGAGCCAATGTGAGGACAGAATTTCAGATATAGAAGATAGGATTGCAATTAATGACCAGGAAAAGAAAAATTGCTTCAAATTATAAAGGAACATGAGAAATCAATCCAGCAGCTGCTAGATGATGCAAAGAAGAATAACATAAGATTGACTGGAGTCAATGAAGAAACAGGAGAGAGTGCAGATGACATAAAAAAAAAAAAAAAAAAAAACTTTTCACAGAAGTAATGGCAGAAAACTTCCCAACCAGGGGAAAAGAACTTGACATATAGATAAGTGAGGCACGTAGGACTCCAAATAGCCTTGATCAAAAAATATCTACACATAGGTATATAATTGTTAAGATTTCAGAAGCTCAAAGGAGAACAAAGTTCTACAAGCAGTTAGACAAAAGAAACAAATCACATACAAAGGAAAGCCCATCAGAATCACAGCAGACTTCTCAACACAAACCAGCAAGGCAAGAAGAGCTTGGAGTGACATATTCCAAGCCCTAAAAGAAAACAGCCTCCAACCCAGATTGATGTACCCTGAAAAACTATCTTTCAAAATTGTTGGAGAGATAAGATACTTTCATGACAAAGAGCACCTTAGTAACTTTGAGAATGCCAAAACAGCATTCCGAAAAATTTTACACAATATCCTAGGAACAGACATTGAGGATCACAACCCCAGAAAGCAAAGCAGAATGAACCCATCTGGCATGAAAAGAAATTAAATGTAAAGGGAGAGAACCCAACAAAAAGAAAAAGTCATGGCAATGACAAGTCAATACATTTCAGTTTTAACCATCAATGTTAATGGTTTCAATTCATTAATGAAAAGAAATAAACTGGAAGAATGGTTTAAGAAGCAAAATCCAACAATATGCTGCATACAAGAAACACTAAATTCAAAATGAAACTCATAGACTGAAAGTAAAAGGGTGGAAAACAATACTCCATGTGACGGGAACCCAAAAAAACCAGGAGTAGCTATCCTCTTTGCAGATCAAGTAGATTTCAAACCAACACTGATTAAGACAGACAAAGAAGGACACTACATCCTTGTAAAGGGAACAATCAAGAGGAAGAGATGACAATCACAAATATCTATACACCAAACACTAGTGCACCCAACAATATAAAACAAATACTAACAGACATGAAAAGTCATATATGCACTAATACAATTGTAGTGGGGGACCTCAACACCCCACTGTCACAGAAAGATAGATCAACTAGACAAAAAATGAGTAATGAAATACCAGAACTCAATCGAACTCTTGAACAAATGAACTTGACAGATGTTTACAGAGTCTTCCACCCCACAAAATCAAAACACACATTCTTCTCAGCTGCACATGGGTCATTCTCCAAAATAGACCACATACTCACACACATAACATGTTTACGTAAGTGCAAAGGAATTGAAGTTATCCCCTGTATATTATCAGACCATAGTGCAATGAAATTGGAGATTCACAGCAAAAGAAACTCAAAAAATTTCATAAGCACATGGAAATTGAACAACACACTTCTGAATAACCAATGGGTCACAGAGGAAATTAAAGAAGAAATCAGACAGTTCCTTCAATTAAATGTCAATGACAATACACATACTGGAATCTATGGGACACAATGAAAGCAGTCTTATGAGGGAAATTCATAGCACTGAATACCCATATTAGGAAAACAGAATGAGCCCAATTAAACAACCTGATGCTGAACCTCAAGCTTCTAGAAAAAGAAGAGCAGGACATCCCCAAAGCTCATACAAGGGAGGAAATTATAAAGATCAGAGGAGAAATAATGCAATGGAGACTAAGAGAATGATACAAAAAATCAATGAAGCCAAGAGTTGGTTCCTCAAAAGAATCAACAAAATCGACAAACCCTTAGCCAACCTTATCAGAAAAAGGAAAGAAAAGGCCCAAATCCATGCAAGTAGGAATGAAAAGGGTAAAATTACAACAGACCCAGCAGAAATCCAGAGGATCATCAATACCTACTTCCAGAACCTATATGCCAGTAAGATGGACAACACAGAAGAATTGGACAGATTCCTAGATACATATGAATTACCAAAGTTGAACAAAGAAGAACTAAACTTCTAAACAACCCAATATTGACCAATGAAATTGAAAATGTAGTTAAAAACTTACCAACTAAGAAAAGCCCGGGACCTGTTAGCTTCACTGCAGAATTCTGCAAGATATTTAGAGAGGAACTGCTGCCACTACTGTTTAAACTCTTCAATGAAATTGAAAGGGAAGCAATACTCCCAAATTCATTCCTGGAAGCAAGCATCACCTTGATCCCCAAAGCAGAGAAAGACGCAACTGAAAAGGAGAACTATAGGCCAATCTCACTAGTGAACATAGATGGAAAAATCCTTAATAAGATAATGGCATATAGAATGCAGAAGATCATCAAGAAGATCATACATCCTGACCAAGTGGGATTCAGCCCAGGGATGCAGGGATGGTTCAACACATGCAAATCAATCAATGTAATACACTATATCAATAGAGCCAAGGACAAAAACCATATGATTATCTCCATAGATTCAGAAAAAGCATTTGACAAAATCCAACATGCATTTATGATAAAAACCCTACAAAAAATTGGAGTAGATTGTCTCTACCTCAAGCTGTAAAAGCTATCTATGAAAATCCAACAGCCAATATCATACTAAATGGTCAAAAACTGAAATTCTTCACACTAAAATCAGGAACAAGACAAGGATGTCGACTATCACCACTCTTGCTCAATATAGTTTTGGAAGCATTAGTCACAACAATTACACAAGAGAAAGAAATAAAAGGAATAAAAATAGGAAATAAAGAAGTCAAATTGTCACTATGTGCAGATGACATGATACTGTATATAGAAGACCACAAGAACTCCACCAAAAGTCTTCTAGCCTTAATAACCAAATTCAGTCAAGTAGCTGGTAACAAGGTCGGCACACAAAAATCAATAGCTTTCTTCTACACGAATGAAAGACTAAGTGAGAGAGAAATAGGGCATGTAATTCCTTTCACAATAGCATCCAAAAAACTGAAATACTTAGGAATCAATTTAAAGAAAGAAATCAAAGACCTCTTCTCTGAAAACTGAAGCACTTTGAAAAGAGAGAGCGAAGATGATATCAGAAAATGGGCAGACATACCCTGCTCTTGGGTAGGAAGGATTAACATAGTGAAAATGGCCATACATCCAAAACTGATATATAGATTCAATGCAGTTCCAATTGAGATCCCAGCAGCATACTTCACAGACCTTGAGAAAATAATCAAAACATTCATTTCTAACAAGAAGAGACCCAGAATAGCAAAAGCAGTTCTAGGTAACAGAGACATAGCAGAGGGTATGGCAATCCCCAACCTGCAACTATACTACAAAGCTACTGTGATAAAAACAGCATGGCACGGGCAAAGAAACACTCCTGACAACCAGTGGAACTGATTAGAAGATGCACAAACAACTCCAGACACATTCATCCATCTCATCATCGACAAAGGAGCCAAACACCCTCACTGGAAGAAAGATAGCCTCTTTAAAAAATGGTTCTGGAAAAATTGGGTTTCATCTTGCCTGTACAACTAGACCTGTATCTCTTGCCATGCACTAAACTAAAATTGAAATGGATTAAATATCTATATATTAAAATAGAAACATTGAACCTGTTGGAACAGAGGTTAGGTAGAACTCTGGAAGACACTTGTGTAGGAAAAGATTTTATGAACAAAACCTCTGTTGCCTGTGAACTGGCACAAACAATGAACAAGTGGGATCTCTTCTTATTAAAAAGCTTCTGCATAGCAAGAGAAACAACCAGCAGTGTGAAGAGACAACTCACAATGTGGGGAAAAATCTTCAACTGGTTTTCCTCAGACAAAGGTCTACTACCTCAAATCTATAAAGAACTTCAAAAGATCAGACCTCCCAAATTTAAAGACCCAATCTGAAAATGGGCATCTGAAATGAACAGACATTTCTCAGACAAAGAAGTAGAAATAGCAAGTAAATACATGAAAAAATGTTCAACATCACTGGTCATTTGAGAGATGCAAATGAAAACAACGTTGAGATTCTAACTCACTCCAGACAGAATGGCTGCTATCATGAAATCAACCAATAACAAATGCTGGGGCTGTGGGGAAAGAGGAACCCTGCTCCACTGCTGGTGGGAGTGTGGACTGGTGCAAGCACTGTGGAAATCAGTATGGAGATAGCTCAAAGAACTAGGACTGGAAGTCCCATTTTACCCTACTATTCCACTACTGGGGATCTTCCCCAAAGAATTAAAAGTATCATACCAGAGTAATATATGTGCACCCATGTTCATAACAGCACAGTTTGTGATAGCTAAAACTTGGAAACAGCCCAAATGCCCATCAACTGGAGACTGGATAAGAAAATGTTTTTTTTTTATAAAATAGATTACTACTTAGACATAAAAAATGAGAAATTAGAGACATTTATAGCTAAGTGGATGCACATTGAGGCAATACTCTTAAGTGAAATAAATAGGACACACATGTAAATACCGAATAGTTTCTCTGGTGTGAGAAACTGAAAGTGTAAATAAAGACTACAATGTATAATAGGTAATGTGAAATAGGAAGAAAAGGGGCAAAGGGGAAGGAAGTGAGAGGGATAGGGGAAAGGAAAGAAGGGAATGGGATTAATATGAGAAAAAGGAAAAATAGGAACAAAATCTTTGTAAATAGGGAGGAATGGAGGGGTTGAAGGGAGAGCCTGGCAAGGGTGAAAAATAAGAACCAAGAGAGATTATGTATAGGTGCAAATTTCCAATGATGAATGTCATTATATTGTATACCTAAAATGTACCAATGATTAGAATGAATAATCGATAATGCAAAATAGGAAGAAAAGGTCCAAGGGGGTAGGGGTAGTGGGAGGGGCAGGGGAAAGGAAAGAAGGGAAAGGAAAAATGATGAGAAATGGAAAAAATGGAAATAAAGTCTTTGTAAATAAGGAAGGGTGGAGGGCATGAAGGGAGGGCTAGGAATGGGGAAAAAATAACCAAGATGCATTATGTAAAGGTACAATTCCCAGTAAGAAATGCAATTGTGTTGCATACCTACAATGTACCAATAAAAGAATTTAAGAAAAAAAAAAAGACAGTGTGTCCCTCTGAAGTATTATCATTTACTTGTACTCCCTTGACTATAGAAAGGTGGTTGCCACTTTACTTAAACAATCATTCCTAAGACACTGCAGGAGAGCAAATTACCCAAGAATCACAAGGACCTAGGAAAAAACAATGTCATTATTTTCTCTCAAAAAAGTTTTTCTTTTTAAACAACAAAAGGTATAGACATTGCTATTGCTGTTCTCAGTCATTAAAAAGATAGAAAGTAACTGATGAGGAAAGATTCTGGCTGTTGATAACTTTTGTGGCGGACTTAGCATTTTAATTACACCACTGACTTTGATTTATAGGTTCTGGGAAACCTTTGCAAATAAGTGCAGCATCACAGAAGCCATAATGAAAATATTTCCTAAGGCATACATCTCCTGCCTCACCCTGGTGGAAGAATGAGTTAATTGTGCATTTTGATTGAGGAGGGGTCCACTTTGGAAGTTTACAGTCCTAGTCTTCAGAAGAATTATAGAACTAATTCTATAAGTGGAGGCTAAAGATGCTAAAGAAGGTACTCATTATCTCTAAACTTAATAGATCTGGTTAGATTAAAAATGGCAAAGAAAAATATGATTAAATTTAAAAACACTACCATTTCTGTGTAAGATATTTTGGTCAGTGATTTTAAGGAAAAAAAATTCTCAAGGTTGTATATTATGTTTATTATATAAATAAAAGTGGTAAATCAAGGACAGTTTAAGTATTTTGCCTATAGTCACCATATATATCCAGAATTCAAATTCATGCCTATTTGACCTAATATCTATGATTATTTCTACTGCACAATAACTCCTTTATATAGAAACTTTATGTAGAAACTTTGTATTTTCCTATAAAGTGTATAGACATTGTTACATACTATAGGTTAAAAAGATGGGACTAAAAAGTGCCACATTTAATGTTTTTCTATTGAAGTTGTGCCATAATATTTTAGATGAGTATTACAATAAGATTTCTATGTATCCCTAATACTGCTAGTTCTTCTCTTCCTGAAACCACATGAGAAAACTGAATATCTATAAATTTTTCAAATTAGATATGATTAGATATCTAATTATGTCAATGAAATATGTGAGAAGCAGTAGCTGTCACTTCCAAGCCTAAGCATTTAATCACTAATGCTTTACTTTTCAGCTCTGTATTTTCATGTTACAATGAATAGTAAAGACATACTCATGAGATTGCCCCTTAAAATGGGTCTACATGACCCAGTTTATGGACACAGATCCACACCAGCTAGTGCTGAATATATAGCCAAGATGTGGAAATAAACCTTAATTGCATTACACTATGAAGATATTTGATATTTTGTTATTATAGCACAAACTATCCTCTTTTGTCTAATTATGTTTCTTAATAATCTTTCCTTACAAAGTAGAGTAGCACATTAAAAGAAAATACTCTCTTACTCATTATTGGGTTTCATCCTCCTTATGATCTATTTTTTTCTCATCTCACTTTGAAGAAGAGCATGCTCAAGTTCATGGTAGTAAAGGAATTTACTGTGCCCTGCGCAGCAATTATCTGAAGTCTCCATGTAAACACAGACACTCTTTCAACCCAGATCTCATTCTCTTGTCTCTGGTCAGTCCCAATTCTTAGTGCCAAAACCAATAAATATGTTTCAGATCTAAATGAACTCTTTTACTAGGCTTTTCAGCTCCATTTGACATTATTGATGTTGCTTTCCTGAAAATGTCTTGACTTTGTGACACCAATTTTGTTCACTCTTTTATCTTGCGTTGCTTCTTTCACGTACTTGGACCTCCTCTGTCTCTTAAATATTCATTCTTTTATGTGTTCTCAGGTAATCTCTTTCCTTTTCCTAACCTCTCCAAATGTGTGATCTCATGATTATAATTTTCAATTTTAATGTTAATGAACCTCTAATTTATAAGCAAGTATTAAGGATCTCATTGCAAAATTCAAAGCTCTATAATCTATGCCATTTCCTTTTGACCATCTTCAAAGTAACTCAGACACATCACACCCAAACAAATGCATCCTCTTCCCCCAAAGTTCAGGTTGCATGGCCCCTTATATTTCAATTAAATATCAGTGTCATTTATCTAGTCATTTAATTTAGAAGCTTGGTCATTATCCCATTGTCATCTGTATTCTTCATCATAACGCAACCTAGAAACTCCAAATTGTGATGATGACTGCATGGGTGTTTTGTGCCCATTTCTATCTTTCTGCCAAATTTTTCAAATGTATTTTTTTCTTTTCCTATTTTTTTCCTTTTTCACTTGATACTTTCTGGTGAATTCATGTACAAATTTTACCTGGACATTCTGCCTGTTCTCTCCATTTACATTTCCCAATAAATCATTCTGATTCAGTGTGCTGTCCCTATGATTTATTTTAATCAGACTAATTGAAATATAACGTATATAATATTATAACACACACATTTTAAAATACAGGGTTACTAAGTCTTAACAAATATACACATCTATTCCCTTACTTCATTCAGGGTTCCATAACAAAAATCCCATAGGGCAGTCACCTTGAACAACCTTAAACAACATAATTTATTTTCTTACAGTTCTGAAGTCTAGATTGCTCTAGATAATCTAACTTTTTTTTCCCCCAGTACGGGGATGAAGCTCAAGACATTGTGCTTGCAAGGCAGGGGCGGCGCCATTGTGCTCAGTCCTCAGCTCTAACTGATTTAATTTCTAGTGAGGATTTCAATCTTGGTTTGAAGCTGATTACATGTTCTCTGTTCTCACAGCGGGGGGTGGGGGGATAGAGAAACTGTGTGGTGTCTCTTCTTAGGAGAGCACTAAACTTGTAGAATCAAAGCCCATCCTTGCAATGTCATTTAACCTTAATTTTCTTCCTTAGAGATTCTGCTTCCAAACACGGTTACACTGGGGCTTAGAGTTTCAATGTGTGGATCTGAGGGAGTGTGTGTGTAAAAATTCAGTCCACGTCCTTCCCTCCAAATCAAGAACTCAGCCCTCAGCCACGGACTTTTGGAAGACCCCGTGTGGACTGCAAGGGCTCATCTGTGATGTTCCAAAGTCTTAGTCACTTAGGGATGCTTTAAAAAAGAAATGTGTCTCAGATTGAGTGGCCCACAAATGGCAGAAATTTATTTGTCATAATTGTAAAGTCTAAGACCATCAGCACATCAAATGTCTCATATGGCATATTTTCCAGTTTGTGGACTATAAGCATCTTGTATCCTAAGAAGCCAGAAAAAACATAGATTGGAAAAAACACACATATATATCATTTAGTAGCTTAGCAAAGATTGAATAAAGAATGCTAAATTTTGTCATCATGGAAAGAAACTCCCTAAGGGGATTCAATAAGATCTTTGCTGTGGTAATAGCACTAGTGATTTCACCACCAACAAAACAGATATAAAGATTTTCCTTCCAATTATTTAGATTTCATGCTATTTGTGCCTTAATATCTAAACTGGGCATACCAGAAATCTTTCAGTTCTGTGAACATAGTAGATGCTGTTAGCACTCCATATATAAAGTCTTCAATATTCTTCAATTCTATGTGCATTCATAGTTTTATACTTACAGAACTTGTGCTATTTGACTGAGAGTTTTCTCCCACAATTGAAGTAGCATCACCTTCATGTGACAGGACACAGATGCCTCAAGAGAAGTCCATGGCCAGTGACGGACAGAAGTTGGTGGATAAATGGTCCAGGTTGCTCAGTGAGCATGGTGCTCTGATATATATTCTTTGAAGACTCCTAAAGGATTGATACCTCTTTTTGCACAACTGTGACTTTTCACTAACTTACTGAATATTGGCACTTTTTCCGCCATAAATCTTTCCATGTCCATACTTCGCCTTCTAGGATTATTTCTTAAATAAACAACCAAAGCAAAAGCTAAAATAAAATAGAATAAAATATCCAAAAAATAAAACACTTGCCCACATATTTTTGCTACAAGGTCAGCTTCCAGGGGAAATAATGTATTAAGGTTAGTGACTGCCTTAAATTCATACAGCTAACATGACAAAGATATATACTTCCGTGACTTAAACATGTTACAATTTTTAACTTTAAAGAGTGCACTGAGATAAAGAACTTTCTATGGAATATTCCTTTCTTAGTCATTTTCTTATCAAAAGGCCTTCAATCTACAATAACAGGCATTTAGTTCACATAAATTGACTTTCAGTTCAGTTGTATTTTCCACTAATACATCCAAGTTAAATAATAGTTTTGAGAAACAACATAATTCACTGGGAATAGCAGAGCTTTGGAGTAATATGTGAATTTAACTCCCTTTTCTATATCTTACTTGCCATAAATATAAATTCATTATCACAGGTTCTAGGAAGCTCTTCCATAAAATGCTGTTACTAATAATGGTATGCGAATCATAAAATTTTTGCATAAAATGAGTAAAATAATAAACATAGTGTACTTAATGTATTTTCAATTGCATTAAATATATGGTACCTTCTGTTATGGTGATTTCTTCTTTAAGAGTAGCAGTTTTTCATTTTATTTTTAAAAAGAGGCAAATAAATATTTGGAATAAAATCAGAAATGCATTTATTGATCTCTTTGAGTAAGTGAACAAACAAGACTTATATGAAAGAACTCTGTTAGAACAGTAATCCTTTCATAAGCTTTGGGAAATCTGGCTCTAAAATCTTTATTTCATAGGTCTAAAGATACTTAGTGAGCAACTATAACCCTGTTTCAACCAGTTAGTTTCCCATGGATATTCTGTCTGGCTACAGGTGACACCTTGTAAAAGTTGAGCTTATCTGACAGGCATAAAATTGCTCTTAATTAAAAAACAGAATAATAATATGATCCTATTTGACAGGATTATGTATTCCTAAGTATTTGGCTTTCACGATAGCCAAATCCTATATCTTTGGCCATGCCAATAAACTATCTATCAGTTCTTAGATAACTTCAAGGTGTCAGATCCTTTTATGTATTTTTAAAGTTCTTAAATGTTGATGCAGTGTGAATAGAAAAAAAGAGATCCAGGATATTATATTTCTTCAAGTTCAAACATCAGGTTATTAATTCTAAAATTTATTTCAGTGCTCTCCGTAGGATTCCAGAAAGCTGTAGGGTAAAAGATATAATAGGGAAATGAAACTTACATGGAACTCTGAGAAGCCTTCAAAGAAACATTGACTTGAGTGTGATAATATGAAATATGTTCTGAGTTCATATTCCATGACTCTTTTATGTGCTTTATATGCATCAAAAACTCTTACAAACACATGGTCTATTAAAAAAAATCAATGCAATTACTTAACACATTGACATAAGAAATTAGAGACAAAGCTAAGTTAAATGAATTTGTACCAGAGTCTCACAGCTAATAAATGGCTCATCATTTGAACATGGGCAATCTAGCTTAGTTAAGAGCCAGCCATATGTAAATGTAAAACCACTCTTTACAAAGGGATATGAGTTCATGCTATGGAAGAAAAGACAGAAACAATGAAGGCATTCTAAGGCAATGGAACAACATGTACTACAATTAATTGTGTTGAATACAAGGAGAGGTTGTTTCCAAATCATGCTTCCTGTTGCACTATGAGTTCACTTGGCATTGGGGAATTTTGATGGATACTTTCAGGAAACAACTAAATACACTGAAGTTGTCAATTACTTGAAAGCATCCTGTGGTTCTCATAAGATATCATAATTGCTAAAATTGTTAAATTATGAACGTGGATTTTAATGGTTTCAAATATATTTTTAGAACCCAGTATAGCATCATATCTTTTAAAGGAGAGATATCAAAAACTAAACCTTTAAGCTAATGGAAAACTAATTACTGAAATCTTGGGTCATTTGTCTAACATGTTGACTTGAATCTCAACCTAAAACCTCTGTCTGAATTTCTTAAGCTCTTCCTCCTTTTCTCCCTCCATTTTTCATGCCTTCACTCCCTTATCTTTACTGTCTTCTTTCATCCCTTCTTGTCTTCCTTCTTGCCTCCTTTTTTCTTTCTTTCCTTCTTTCCCTTTTCTTTCTTACCCCTTCCCTTTCTTTCCCTTCTTTATTTTTTCTTCCTTCCTTCCTTACTCCCTCCTTTTTCTTCCTTCCTTCCTTCTTTCCTTCCTTCCTTCCTTCCTTCTGCCTCTGAAGATTTGCTTATACCCAAAGTTGGCATAGTCCATATCTTATTTTTAACATTTATATATCTATAACATGTAGAAGCCTCCAAGAGTCATCTTTCTATAAAATTCAATTTAAAATATAGACTTTATTGTTTCTGTTCTGAGAATTCATGGAACTTTTACTCCCAATCTCTGCCTGCCTTAATTGTAGACAGAAAGCACTATTTCCATCCCCTTCTGTTGATTGTTTAGGAATCAAATCACCATTGCTTTCAACATCACTTAATTATCAATTTGCATGAAATAGAGATTTATAAAATTTAATATTTTAAAATCACAACCATTTTGCTATTATCTCATGATTTGTGGAGTATTTTAGGAATGAGTGACATGACACTCAATGACAGAGGTAAAAAACAGTGTATAAACTCAGTTGTGTGTGTATGTATTTGTATAAACACACATACACACACACACATATATATACATATACATGTTGCCAAATACTGAGCATTAATTGCAATCAAAATGTTATTGTAACACAGTGAATTATCTTATTAACAACAAAGAAATCAAACATAATCCATATATGTATTTATTTATATGTTAACGTATAAAAATATATGTATATTCATTTTCACACTGCACAACATTGCTTAGACTATATTTAAACATTATATGAAATATTATATGAAGAAGTTGTACATAATATAAGTAATTATTTGTAAGAATTATGGTAAAACTGCTATTCAAGTACACACATGCTCAAAAATAAGATTTCCTACAGAATTACTGTAAAGGATAAGAAAAAGCAATTATTGCCTTACAGGTATGTCATTAGTAGTAAAATGGATGTAAAAATACATGATTAACAAATGATGAAAACATATAGATAGTAGGGATAAAAAGCATCAATATATTATATATCTTTTCCTTAATTCACAGATTTATAATCTTTATGCACCTGAATATTGACTAAAAGGAAATATTTTCTCTTGCTCCTTAATCTGTGTTTCTTCTTGGTTTAGTATCAACACCAAAGAATGTGGTAGTGTGTGGTCTTCATGATATTCTTATACCTCTGACTCATAAAGATTTCATTGTTATTAAATACCTGAAAGACAATAGGCAAATTGGGACAAAATGTATACTTATATATCAACCACTATGTGCTAGAGAGTGGTAGGCACTTTATGTGTACCACTTGGTTAAATTAAGTGTGTGACCTGATGGAGATATTTTAATCTCTGCACGAGAATGATAAGTAGAATTATGCCCTTCTCCCAAACACAACCACACCCTAATGCACAGAACCTGTGAATTTATTATCTCACATGGAAGAAGTGATTGTTCAGATTAAGATTATTATCCATGATGTTGTAACATGATCTCTAACATGGAATCTCTAACTGCAGGGGTGAGTGGACCCAATCTATTCACACAACTCTTAAAAGTAGAAAACATTTCCCAGCCATGTTAGAGGAGGATGTAGCTATGTAACTATAAAAGCAAAATGGTCAGAGAAATTGTGTTCCTGAATTTAATACAGAGCAACAGAATGTGTTCCCCAAAACTCATGTTGGAAACTTCGTCCTCAATGAAACACTGTTGAGAAGTGGGCCTAATGAAGGCTCTGCCCATGTAATTAAATTACTGGCTTAATGGCAATTGTGAGAGTGGATTGTTTATAAAATTGTAAGTTTCTCTCTCTCTCTCTCTCTCTCTCTCTCACACACACACACACACACACACACACACACCTTCTGCCATACATGTACCCAGCAAGATTGACAAATGCAGCTCCTTAATCTTGTACTTTTCAACCTCTAGAACTATGAATCAAATAAATGTTTGCTCTTTAGAAATGACTTTATCTCAGTCTGCTCTAGGTGTGTGTTAAAAAATACAAAATGAACAAAGACAAGAGACAGCAACCAAGGAATATGGCTACCTTTCAGAAGAAAGAATAGGCAAGGAAGCTAATTCATTCCTAGACCCTCTGAAACAACAACAACAACAAAAATGAGTAACAGAGCTTGGTTAATACCTTAATTTATCTTGTTGAGATATGCGGCTAATTTCTTTTCTGAAGAACTATAATATAATAATCATTTTGTTTATTTGTTTTAAGCTCCTAAGTGTGTGGAAATTTGTTACAACAGAAATAGAAAACTCATCTACAAGAGTTGAGACAGAGAGTCAGAGAAGAACATATATAAACATGCAAACAACCTAGACATAGACCTAGGAAAGTCTGAGTCTAGGCCCTGTAATTTCTCGGTCACACTAAATTGTGTTGAGGTAATATATTTTTTCTAGAAGCCTCTCTTTTGTGGATCAAGGACAAATTTTATAGCAGTAGACATCATAATTTCTGGAACTGACATAAAAATACCTTTTCAGAGTAAAGGTGTAATATTATGACATGAAATTTTATGGAAGGTGAGTAGAAGAAACATCAGTTTAAAGAGCAGGTCTGTTTCTTCTCTAAACTTGCAGGAGATTCTATTGTCTCTTATCCTTGGCGATGCCAGCTGAATTAGGGCCTGATTGATAAATACCACTTTGCTGTCCAGTGATGAGACATTGTCCCAGTGGAACAAACTTTGATATTACCACAAATCCGTAATTTGAATACAGCAGCGTGTTTCACATAACTTTATTTCTCTGTCCAAAAAGTGAAGAGCAACATTTCCAGTTTTAAAATATAAGAACCTAGTAACAAAGTAAACACAATGAGTTCTAATAAATAAAACTCATTTCACAACCTTGGCCAAAAACATATCACTACTTCGGTATTAGTATTCTTGTTCTATTGAAATTTTTTCCTGTTTGTGGTTTTGCTGATATTGTATGCCACCTCAACTATTTCTATGCCATTAGTCTTCATATAACACTATTGTACATATTATCAAAATGTTATTATGTACTATTAAATGTTATCATTCTTGATGTGTGCAATAGGTAATATGCTATTGAAAATATATTTCTGTGATACCCTGTTCTCTGTGGATGTCTGTGAGTACTTACACTTCACTGTATACACATGATACTTCAGCTACATAGTGTCATGTATACTGTATATTACAGACAGATTTAATTTTCAGTGGAAGCTCTGCACATCAATAGTAACTTTCTAACATATTATCTTAGAAAGGAATCATAAGACTCTCTAAAGGTCCAAGATAATGTAACTAAATGTGACAAAATACCAAGTCACAGTAAAGAGAGATTGCTGGGGGTTTGTTTCTCATTTGCCAACTATAAACTAAGTGTTCACAGTTTAAACATATATACATACAAGTTCTGTATTCTGTGATTTGAGTGAGAGTGTCAATGCAGTTATTCCAGAAAATAATCCCAAGAATAGAATATAAGAAATTTGGTTAAATGAGGGAAGAGCTAAACTAAGCATGCATAATCAAAAAAGTCGTCATTACAGACATATGGGTTTCTATGTCTCTGAAAACATCTAGAGATCTAGAGCTGTACATCCTTGGACAAAAAATGGGACAACTTATTCATGTAACTCTTCTACCTTATTGGTCAGGAATTGACCGGGAGTTAATTCCCTTGCTCTTCCAGTTTGTACTGTGGAAGAGCAGGTACCTTTTGACATGCTGCATTATGACATCAGAGAAACCTTGGGAGCAGCAGGGGAAATAGCTCAGTGAGACAGGCTGCACGACGTGTGTACCTGAGAAGCTGGTTGTTGTAGCAGCGGGTAGCATAAGAGGTGAAGAATGAGAAACAGCAGAGTCGTGTATATGTAGATAGATTGATTATCCGTATGTTAATATTCAGAAGCAAACTCAATCTTTTCCAAAAAAAGATTTGTTAACATTTTAAAGTATGCACCCTTACCCATGTGCACACAAGCACAAATAATTGCTGTGAATGAATTCCATCACTTTAATCAAGGGAGAACAACTATTTTAGAAAATATGTTAGAAAATAATATGTGTTATATGTAGCCATGTCAGCCTTATCTAGGGCCATAATAACACAATAAAGGAAAGAAAAAAACTACACAAGTAAATTAGTAGTAATATAAAGCTCATAATCAGGGTTAAAATTCACATTTTCCTATGGTAGGAATCTGTAAAGGGCCAAATTACAAATGTTGCAGACTTTACAGCTCTGCTACGGTAAAACAAAAAGCTGCCATAGAAAAATGTAAACACACAGGTTCTGCTATGTTCTAATAAAGCTTTATTTATAAAAAAAGACAGTAATATGATGACCTGTAAATTAAATAATAGAAGAAAATATTTCATGCAATATGAGAATTACAAAAGATATACATATTTGAAATATTAATAAAATTAGATAAGTTTTGAAAATAGAAATCAACAGAAATTTCCAGACACTGTTTGAGAATAATATTTTAAATCTCATAAAATAAACACAGAAAGAGTAAGAGATCACTTGCTGAAGGCAAAGGAAATAGCATTTGGATTGGAATTAGGAAATCTTGTTTCTAGTCTTTCCTTTCCTACTTTTCCTACTTCTGTGATCTTAGGCAAAACTCTCAAACTGTCCGTGTTTACATATCATAATTTATAAAATAGGGGAAATATCAGACACTTTAGGGATTTTTTGTGAAGTTTAAATGCACCCGTGTGGAAATCCATCAGCTCTGTGCCTGTTATAAAATGTACATTCAATAAATATCAGTTAAATCTCAATCAGAAAATGATTGCTCCTGTCATCCTTATCACTGAAACTAGTCATTGTGGCCATACAATCTGCATAAATCTCCAGTATTTAGGACATTTCGTGTAAAAGTCACACATCTTTTGTGCTAGAGCAAGTCAAACAATTGCTCATAGTCAAATAATTGCTCATAGTAAGTCAAAATATTGCTCATAGGTCTCTAATAAAGGTTTCACATGAGAAAATCTGGGTAGGAATTTAAGTACCCTATATACAGCATCAGATAATTTCTGATGCATCTCTGAATCATGGAGTTCTATGGTTCTGAGTTATATTAATATTTGCTTTTAGAAAGTTAATTAGTAATACTAAACTTTCCATTGACAACAGTTGATTTTGTGAAGCAGAAGTTACCTTAAGAGAAACTGCCTCAAGGCAGAAATCTTAGCAAGCGATTCATTTCAGCCAGTAAAAGTATGACATTTCCCCTCCTCAAAGGTTATTGCCTAATGGATCTGCTTCTGTGAGACAGGTAACTACATGATTCACGTGAAACGGATTCACATCCTGGAAAAAAGCCTTTCCAGGAACGCATTGCTAAAAGATGTGGGGCACTATCCATTTGTTCAATAAAGTCAGCTTAGTGGATTAGGCGTGACTTCTCTTAGAAGGGGTTTAGCTTCAATATCATGGAGTGAGAATTCACAATTGCAACATTTACTTACAGAGGATCAATGAGTTTCATTTTAAAAAGGCTTCTGTCATCAGCAGGAAGAGATCTCCCTGCAGTTGCTATCTGTCTTGGCTGCTGTTTTGGAATACCCACTGTTTCAGGGATGGGGTAGGCCTCTGTCGGAAGTGAATAGAATTCAGCATGATATCATTCTCACATCCCCTCACTGAGAACCTGTCTCTAAAGTCCTCAAAGGTTTGCTGAGTGCCTCTTAGGGTGGTGCTGATATGTTACCTTACAAAGGGATAGAGAGACAAGGATTTGCAGAGAAGGAGAAGCTGATTCTTAATCTATGTCAGTAAAACATTTCAGTAAACCTACTGGGCAGTTTTGTCATAATTACACTTTTTATTTATTCAAGTAAATTTCTTGTTGCTGCCTGATGATAAATTTTCAAGCATCAATCCAACTAACATTCACTGCCACTTCCTGTGTCTCATATCTTAGAATTTGAATTAATGTAATAAATAAAATGCCATCTCTACTTGTTATAAGCTAATATTCTACTTGACAGAAATATAGAAAAACAGAATATAAAATATGTCATAAAGATGATTATTTAATGAAAGTATTTCCTTGTCATGTACTTGAACATCTAAGTAGATATTTCTCACAAAATAGATACTAATTAAAAGGAGTGTAATAGTTACAACAAAGGCTGAAAATTCCAGAGCTTATTTACACTACCTGCTAATTCCCTACTTTTACAGATTTATTCAGGTTGATTTCTGGTTTTTCCCTTTGCTCGATTCTTTTCACATCAGTTACCAGCAACTAAGATAATCTGAATCTCATTGCTTGAAGTCTGGAATTAAATTACATGATTTTTTTCTGATTTTAATATTAGTACTATTTCGTGAAAATTTTTAAGTATGGCCATCTGGCCTTATGTGTGCATTTTTCTGAGGGAAGGAATTACAATCCATTCTTTCCCACGGTATACTCTCTAAATGTATCTATCTATGGTAAAACCACCATATATGTCAGAAGATCAGCCCAAAGTAGAGGATTAAAGACAGCAAAATTCAGAAGCAGAAAACAATTACTAGAGTTCAGCTGTCAGTTGACAAGGATATGATATTAAATATATTATTGGAGACAGACGGCATGTAAAAGGTTTTGAAACTACACGGTCTGGAGCCAGTGGATCGTACTGATAGATAACAATTTGGCTGAAATATTCACAGACTCAAAGGTCAGAGGAATTTTGATCTGAAAGTATTTATTTGAAAAGTTCATTATAGGCATAATAATCAACACCATTGGCATGTCTGGGTCTACACTGAGAAAAGTACGTGAGAATGCAAGAGGTATAATCCTGAAATTATATTCCTGAACTAATATTTACGTATTTATTCACGCAGCACATGTTGGGTGTCCTAGTTTAGGCCTGAGATAAATTATCTTCAATCTTGCAATAACATAGAGAGAAAGAGAGACAGACACCCAGAGAGCGAGAGCGAGAGAGAAAGAGAGAGTCAGAGAGAGAGAAGGGAAAAGGAGGGAGGGAGGTATTGCAAGAAAGAGAAAAAAATGCTTAACATATTGTGAAAACAGAAACAAAATATAAAATAATAATACTCAAATTTAATCACTGAGTCAATTTGTTAAAAACAAGAGGCACATTTCATTTTGTCTGGTACACTGTCAGCCAAGTGTTGTGTAGGATTGAAGGATAAAATCATACACTCTTGCCTTTCCTATTATGGCTCCCCTCTTTTCTCTATGCTATCCTATGACATGCCCAAATTCTAATTTCCAGCTAGTGCTACTGGCATAGAATGGCTCTTGTACATTGTCGAATGTTACAATGATCAATTAGAAAAATAAAACTGACTACATAACAAACATTACATGAGAAACACACAAATCTGCATTGCTTTTCTTAGTGGTGGGGTTACATGAGGGAAATTCAGGTATTCAAATTAAAACATAATCGTGCCACATGCTGTATTCCTTGTGACAAACTAATCAAGTAGGAACAAACTGAATATAATCCCAATGGGTAAACATCGGGCTTTTCCTAGGAAAGAGGTGGTGTCTTGAGGGATTAGATGTGCTCCAGTGTGCACTGTCAATGAAACAAGCTGTATTGTGTTCTTAATGGCTTAATTGCACACGTTTAGAAGCCACAACATCCCTCGTAGTAAACACAAACCTATACGAGTTGTTTCCAGTTGTTTCTTTTCTACCAAATGTGAAAATTTCATCTTTTAAAGCCTCAATTTTAATTTCTGAAAATGTCTCGGTTTATTTATTTATTTTTTGGTACTGGGAATCAAACTTGGGACCTTGCGCTTATGAGGCAGGCACTGGAGCCACTGAGGTAAATCCCTGGCCCAAATAGAAGAAGAAGATGAAGAAAATATTTTAGTTAACTCTTGTGCCCAATGATGTACAATCAGCACCTGCAGTTGGGCAGGATTTTTCTGATACCATGCAGAAAATACACTTTGGTAGGAGTTGTTGGAATATGCCTGAACCTGTTTTAGAATGGAAAGTAAAATGATTTTTCTTGTCAAAGTTATAAAGATTCAATATCTAGGGGCCACTTCTGGTGATAGTGCTTTTGCTGGCAGAGTTCCAGTATGGTAGAGGATCATATGTCAAGAGACATAGAGTACATGTACGCCTCTGTGTGTGTGTGTGTGGTGTTCTCTCCCTATGACAAAACCATTAGAATTTAATCAGGAGTTCCTCATTATTTTCCAAAAATCTTATTTCTAAACATTATTGTTGGATTTTTATTCCAGACTCTTAGTACCTCACAATGAAAATTAAATTTCAGCACATAAACTCTTGGGGGACACTCAAACCAAATTGTCTGAACTTAAAATCCTCCAAAGAAAAAAAAAACTAGAGTATAAAGACTTTTATATTAATTCTGCAAACATAATATTTATAATAATTTGGGAGAAATATCTTTTCTTTGAAATTTAACTTGGATTCCATTCTTACTCTTTAATCTATGGTTCCATCTGAATGAATGTCATTGTCAGAGAGAGTCCTGTCAGTTAAGAATCTTAGTAAGAATAGCCAGTCTTGAAGGAGACAGGCCTTTCAGTTCAAGGATGAGATTTACCTGTTTTTCATTTCTCTTTTCATTTTTCTCTTCTCTTCTCTTCTTTCTCTTCTCTCCTCCTGTCTCCTCCCATTCCCTTCCTTTCTCTCTTCTTTTTCTCCCTCTCTCTTTCTCCTGCCTTCTTCAGCCCTATTTTATTCCCTTTCACCTTTCTCTTTATCTCAAACTCATTTTTAAATATTTTTTTTTCTTTTTCCCAAAGATAACTGCAATAAATCTAATAAAATTCTTGGCATAACTTTTTTAAAAGATAGATTTACAGAAATATCCAATTTAGAATAACAAAATTATGCAATATTTTAATGTTAAACTCAAGGTTCATCTGAGGCATTTTCACCATAAAAAGTAAAAAATATGTTACCTCCAAATATTTGCTAATGGCATCATGAAAACAATGCATTTGGGTGACTATGTCAAGTATATATCTATCTTCCCCTCTATCTCTCCACCCATTTATTATTTATCAACCTATTCTATTACACAGTATACTAAAGAATAAAAAGTAAAATTCTTGATCATTTTAGAATAACATGAAGTACATTTATTACTAGCTGTGACACTTGGGATGTTATATTTTTAAACTCGATTTCCAGTGTTAACATTATTTTGATGATATTTAGGTCTGTATAGCACATTTATCACATTCATTTTAGGAGTCTTTTATAGGAGATATTTGGTTGATTTCTGGTTTTGGACATAGTAATATCACCTTCCTTTACATCACACATGAAATAACTGGGCCAAAACAATAGGCAAAAAAATAAAATTATATTACACTGGAAAGCAAACACTTATTTATTAACCTTAACTAAAGATGATGATACTTGGGATCACTAAATCCTGAGATCCCTTACTGCATAAACTTCCCATTTCATGAGAAAAGTCTTGCATTCTGCCAGAGGCCTTAGAAAGTCTACATGCGTTTTCTGCTAAAGAATGATATCAACACTTTACTCCCTTGCACTATAATTATTAAGTAAGTGTGGTTCCACAATCCATAATATGTATGTGTCTATAGTGTCTCTGTGCATGTGCACATGTATTTGTAAACCTAATATTGAAGTCCATCGTGGTCTCTCTCTCTCTCTCTCTCCCTCTCCTTCCTCCCTCTCTCCTTTATTCCTTCCTTCCTTCTTTTGAGACAGTCTTACTATTAGGCAGGCCTGATTTTTAATGCATTGTGTCACCAAGCTGGCCTTGAACCTTACATCGTCCCATATCAGTTCCTGAGTATTAGCATGAGAAGCATGTGTTATTGTCCACAAATGGCCCATTCTACAGTGTTAATAGCTATTTTTGCCACAAGATATGTTTTACATCTTTCAAGGAGCACTTGGAATGGGTATTACATATAATTTATACTTTTGACACATAGCCAAAATTGTATCATTAGCTATTGCTTCTTCGCTGTCTCACTATTTCTCTACATAAAATATTCCTGCAGCAAGGGAATCCATAGATCATTTAGTCCAAATCAGTCATATTATTCGTAGTTGAGAAAATTGAAGTCTATAAAAGTAAGCTGACTTGAGGTAAGTCTTGGAGCAAAATGACAAAACTAGCAAATAAAACAGTTTGCATAATTTCCACAGTAAGGTCCAAGAAAGTAGTTTTTTTCTAAAGAAAAGAAATTGTCTAACATTTGCTAGATAATGTATCAGCTAACATCCCAAGTTATATCATATACATTTAATAATTACAACTCTATGAGTAATATGTAAGTAGCCTAAAAAAGGAAATTCAAAATTCTACAATACTGCTGTATTCAAAAAATTTCCAAAGTGACTATGCAAGTCCCTGATGCTTTCTAAACTTGAATAAATCTAATGTAATGAGATTAAAATTTCAACTTTTTAACATGTGTAACCTGAATCAAAATCTGATCTCATTTGATACTTTCAAAATAAACTCTTAAGTTGGTTGTTAAAGATTAATTCAATTTTTTTGTTTCTTCTGTCATGCTTCTGCAAAGAAACAGCACCTTTAACATTTTACAAAAGGGCCGACTGCTGCAGAACATAGGTAAATTAAGGAAGGAACAAATAACAATAACAATAATACTTGTATTAGTTTGTTAGAGCTGCTACAACAAACTACCACCAGTTGGTGGTAATACTAATACATGCATGCTGTAAACAACATAAGTTGCTCATTTTATCCTTTTGAAATCTGTAGGACTGAGATCAAGTTGTTTACAGAATTATTTTCTTCAGAGAACTATGAAATTTCTAGTAGCCTAATTCCTGTGGCTTTTCTGACACCTCTGACTCATAGAAGTTATCATTATTATTTCTGTTTTTCCCTTCCCATGGTGCTTCCCAATGTATACATAGGTCCAAATACCCCTGTTATCAAGACACCAGCCATGGTGAGTAAAGGAATATTTGAGGGCCATATTTCAGCACAAAACAATAATAGTCTCTAATTAACAATAATTATTGTTTTTCTCTTCACAGCCAATGATTATCTAGAATTTACCAAATAATGTAAAAGTTAATATGCCAAGACACATTTAATAACCAAAACTCTATGAGTAATATGTAAGTAGCCTAAAAACAGGAAATACAAAACTTATAACTTGCCCAATGTCACACAGCTAGCAAGACTGTTGTCTGCAAATGGTGGTGGGATGTTTGGCAATAACTAGAGACATATCTGTCTGCCACAGTTCAGAAAAAGATACTACTAGCATCTAGTGGGTAAAAGCTGAGAAGCTGCTGAACTTTCCAAATACACAGAACATGACCCTTCCCCCCAACCAAGAATTATCTAACCCAAAATGTCAATAGCACCAGAATGGAGACATCGTGATGTAACAGTCCAATCTAGACCTTAGGAAAAGGCAGACTAACCCTGAGCACTTTTAAACTGTTTTGAAAAATATGAATGGAAACAGTCAATAATGAGAGTGGCTTCTTATACAAACTAGAGACGTCTTTGGGAGTTGGTAGGTAAATGGGCAGGAGACAATACTCTGAAAAGAGTTTGGGGAGCTCTTTTTACCTTTAAAATACCGAGTATTTATCTCCTTATTATTATTTTTAAAAGAATTATGCTGCAATTTCGATTTAGAAGTAGTAGGAATGTTCACACAATATTTGAAAAGTAGGAAATAAATTACAATCATACAGTTCTTTAACTCAAATACCCAGTCATTGGGTACCTGTGACAGTTAAATTTCATTCTTATCCTAACTGACTTAGGAACTATGAAGGAGGAGTAGTAACACGCATTTCTAGGTGTGTCTGGGTGGATAATGGAGATGTGCCCTTGGGGTCTATGTCCCTTCCTCTCTGGCACTGCTCCCCTGCTCTGCTTCTTGGCCACCATCAACTAAACAGCCTTGCTGTGCCATGTCTTACTGCCATGATGTTCCTGCCTTGAAGCCAGCTGACAATGGGCCAACTCCTCTGAAACCATGAGCCAAATTAAACCTTTCCTCCTAAAATTTGTGAATGTGAGGTATTTTTCCCAGCAAGAAAAATCAGACCAATACAGTACATTTTAATCGATTTCTTTCGGGGATTTTTAGTGCTAATTTTGGCATGGCTCTGACCACATCGTATGCATAAATTCATGTTTAATATTAAATTTATTCTTGTCAGTATTGTGTTCAACAAAATGATTATATATATACATATATCTATACATATCTCTGATTTCTCTGGATCTCTGCGTATATAACATATACATATATATATATAAAAATAATATCGTTTCTGCCCTATCTACAGTATCTATTTACACCTGTTTATAGAGAAATTGTTTTCTCTCTAGTTTCTGTTTCATCCCACAGAGTTGGAAGATGACATATTCCTCTGCCGATTACTCTCTTCTTACAGAGAAGTAAGAGGCTAGTACTTAGAGATATTTATTTTAAAAATCTGGACTCAGCTACACTAATCATAATGTGAAGCTGCAGTGTTGAGAGACTGGAATGGTTAAAGTTTTAACAGGTAACCATTAACATGCTACGTTATGGAGAAAATTTCTCCTTATCAGTCTTATTCATAAAATTTATGGCATGTGACTTTTCTATACACAAAGAAGGTATTGGAGGATTCTTCTCTAAAGAAAATGTGCAGTCAGGAAATACCTGACACATATATCTCAAAGACTATCAGTCAACTGTGTATAGAATGCAAACTATGTATAATTGGTCATCAATATTTCTCCTAAATACAATGTCAAAAATAAACAAAAATAGTCACATATTTTTGAAATTCTCCAATATGAGAGATATCGAGCATGCAAATAAGGTAAAATAAAATTAAAAGACCAAATGGCAACTTTGAAATAATAAAAAAGTTTCATATATATATATGAATATATATAAATATATATATCCTTGATCATGAGAAAATTTGAAAGTGCATACTGAGAGAATGTGTGAAGAGCAACTGAATAGCAAAAAGATGTAGAAAATATATAAACAAATAAAAAACAGTTTGAAAGGTAGGCTCAATTTTTAATTTGAGTTTTAAACAGAGAAAACAAAAATAAATGAGAATAAATTTAAGAGGGTTTTAAAGAACCAAAAGAAAACAAAATAATAAAAGTGTGTGACTACACCCATGTGTATACATACACACACACACACACACACACACACACACAAAACCTGAGGTACACAGCTGTAAAGTTTTAGAACATCAGAAATACTGATATAATCTTTACTGACTCTGGAGAGACCAACAGATCATTTTTAAAACAATGTGAATACATACAGTATTGGACTTGTTAATTGGATTATAAAATGTATCACAACAATGCCTTCAGAATTCTCATTTAAAAATACTTGTATCATACATTTCTAAAGCACATTCAATTATCAATCAAGTGAAAGAGTGGAATAAGAAAGGGTAAAAATTGTGTAAACATTCCTTGTGGGTAGTACTGAAAAATTTGTGTTAGTGAACACGAAGTAAAAGAAAATGAATTAATGAGATATGGAAAATAGTGCTCTACATCAAAAAAAAGGTAGATAGATTTACAAGGATTTTGGCAATCTCAAATTTTGATTGTAGATCTTGGAGATAGCAACTGGTGTAAATTGCAGCATTAACACAAGAGGCTCAGGGGAAGAATTATGTTATGGGTTGTAACATAGGGGTAAATACTGGCTAGGAAAACAAGGACAAATAATCAGTAAGTGCACATACACAGGCTTATTGGAGGAGCATTTACTGAGGAAATATCATAGAAGTAATAGTAGGCAATAGGCTCCCATTTGTTCCCTGCTTTCAATGTCAGAACGCTGGAAACTTAGCTGAATTGAACACCAGAATTAGGAAAAGAGACTCAGTACTTTGCTTGGTGGGAATTTCAGTGTATGTGTGTAGAAAACCCAGCCCTTCACTTGGCATCTTAAGGAGCTTCACATTATAGTCATATAATGTAGCAGTGGTTTATCTCAGCTTGATCTTAACAGCTCAACGCTCTGTGGAATCATCAATCCTCTAGGATCCAAGATTTAGGTTTAAAATTTTATGATGTGGTGAGATGTGACACGACTTACCATATGTATTTAGAGGAACAACAGTCCTGCCCTTGAAGTGATAGGGAACTGGGATCCAACTTTATCATTGCCATATGTACTTGGCTGTATTTCAGGTCTAGAGTTTGGCAGGAAGAAAAATCCTTTACTGGAAAGTTAGACGCAAATAATCATATTAGATAATTTAATACTTGTCTGCTACTAAGTAGTTGACATATATTCTAGAAATGTTTCAAAAAATAGATACCCAGACAACCACTTGTATAAATAAAACAAGTTAAATAATTAATCCCAGGTGAAAATAATGTTTGAGAAGGTTTATGTAATATTTGGCTTAGCTATAATTAGAATTTACATTAACATGCACCGTATTGATTTTAAACAATAATTGGGATATAAAATATTAGAATGAGGTGAAGAAGAAATCAGAGATATAAAAAACCTAATTACCCAGATACTATAACAGATGATCAATACATAATATATGAATTTAACAAACCAAGAAGGATCTCATTTTCATATCTAATTTAGATATACAGAAAAAATTTGTAAGAAGCAGCTAAATGAGTCAAAACTTACCATTTTATGAAAGCAAGGCTGGAGTAAGATATCTCTATTTTCCACTAAAAGTCTCTTCATAATATTTATTTCATTATATAATATAATAAATGAGTATTTCATTATATTAAAGTATTCCTTTAGATATATAAAAATAATAAAATATGGAAAAACAAGCTAGATAGGGATATACTTTAAGATGTTGAAAATAATGGTATGATTTTCTACACATGGCAATAGAAATATTAAAGTTTGAATTTTTCTTCCAGTCCATTCATATGGGCTCATATATTTGTGTGTGTTTTCATATAGTTTATTATATTTGAATAAACTATACTATATAATTTCTGGTGTATATTTTCTCATCTGTGTTTTGTCTTTAATCAGTACTACAGATTCAACCAAGACCTTCACACTGCACTCCATCCCCAGCCCTTCTCAACATTTTTCTTTTTATGACAGGGTCCACCTAAATTGCTAAGTTACCCAGGCTGGGTTTGATCCTTCAATCTGCAAGGCTCAGCCTCCCAGAGTGCTGAAATTACAAGCATGCACCATCATTCCCAGATCTATTTTCTTGTCTTGTTAAAATGCATATTAATCATCATGTGTACTTAGGGAGATGTTCCTACAACTTTTCATAACATTCTGTGCCATGATTGTAAGGATGATACCTGTACAGACCACATCAATAGATTCTAGTTGATATTGGCCAGTGGAAAAATCATTGTAAAAGGAATTAAGAAAAATACGATGGGAGAATTTATTTCCACAATCTGTTCCATGAGGAAATTGACTCAGCTACATTTATATTTTTAACAAAATTCTCATCTTCTCTCATTGCAGCTCCCTTCATTCTTGATTCTGTGAATTTCCATATAAAAGCTGTGTCAATATTTCCCAATTGTTAACTATTTTTTCTACCCTCAATTTGTAAATATCTATAATGAACCATCCTCAAACTCTAATCTGAGAGTTGTGGGACTTCGAGTAAAGCAAACACATAGTGTTAAATAATGAAAAGCATGAAAGGGCTTTAGGAAAACAATTCTTGCTTTGAAAATTGGCTCAGACAATTTCAAATAGTGTTGCCGGAATTCTTCAACAATTTTCTCATTTTAAAAATGGTCATTAACCCTTTGCCTCGTTGCATTTTTGTAAAGAATAAATGATCTAATAAACATGAAAGAGATTATTACAGTACCTGGCACATAGCAGACACTCAGTAACAACAACAAAAAATAACATTTTACACTGTGAAATCTGCTCTTCTCAGACGCTGGAGCACATATAAGACAACCAGTGGTTTGATTAAAAAGAAATACGTTGATTCAGTAGAAATTTCAGTTGAGCTTCTAAATGTTCCCTGTGTTACTACTTTAGAGATTACACAGTGAATGTTTTTTTCTGTATTATTCTATTTTATGTCTTTAAATATTTTACATAAGAATTCAGTGATATTCTAATTCTTGGACTTCTAAATATTTTTCATTATTAAAATAATAGTCTCATTTATATTACAAGCTTAAGCCTCACCTTATTCAGCACATAGTTTTCACCAGTCGCTATGTTAAATGCCTCTCATTTATTCCCTTATTTAATTATTATCACTCCACTGTATGATAAGTATTGATCCCCCAGCTTCAGGTGAAGAAAAGAAAACTCAAATGAGTTGAGCCAATTGTCCAAGTTTACAGCACCAGGTGGTACAAGAGCAAGAATATAACACCCCATCAATCTAACATAAGGCATTGAAGCAAAAGTGAAGTGCAGAGGCAATGTCAGAAAATATTAAGCATGCCTTCCAAAAAAACCTCTTTCCATTGGTGATGCTATTCATAGAAACAGTTTCTGTCTCCATGACCCATGGGCATCACTTGGTTTGGTGCCCATTTCCCTAGAGGTGTGATGATTAACTGATGATATATATTCAGAGGAATCTCTCTCTCTCTCCCCCCCCCACCTCCCTCCCTCCCTCTATTTGTGCTTGGGGAGTGAGGAAAGGTGGAAATAACATTTTTTCCACTTTAATATCATCATTCTTACAAAGAAGCCCTGCTCCATAGCTATGGTTGGCACCAATGCTCTATTGTCTATAATTACATAGGAATAACGGGAGTCTGCTTGCAGAGCATTATCAGCCTATCCTCTTTTCAGTGCTCAGTCAGCACTTTGGTACACTGTACTACCGGGAGCTCAGCAAACAAAATTCATCTGCTAATAATACACTACTTTTCAGTCTTTCGGTTACTTGCAATGAAGTCCCCATGCAGTAGTGCCTGAAGTGAAGTGAAAGAGATTCCATTATATTCTTTTTTCATACAACAAAATAAAACACACAGATATTCACACATCAAGGCATTTGATGCTACAATATGAAAGTTGAAATCACATTTCCTCCAAATCCATTTTCTCTTATTGGATTACATTTCTGTATTTATTTTCAAATATGCAAAGTATACCTTCCCAAACTTTATCCACAGAGAGAAAAGAAGACTTAGCTTTGAGAGGTAAATTAGTAACAGGACAAGGGAAGAAAAATGTAAGCTAAATCACAGGATCAACTATGAGATAATAAGATAAAAATTATTTTTTCTAATATCTGGTGGACTTTATCAAGCCACAATCTTATCAGATTTGAATTTCTTAATCTAAAAAAGATGAATAGGTTGAGTGACATCAGTAGTTTTCATAGGTGGAATAGTGCATTAGTGTAGGGATACCGCTTGTTGAAGGCTCAAATAAACATTATAATTATAAAATAATAATGATAAAACTGCAACCACTAGCAATTATTTGCTTTTTACAAATTAAAATAATTGGATTCAATTTTCTGCATATTATTTTTCCTTCTTTTTGAGATAATTCAGATCACATATTACCATTAGCTATTTCAGAAAACAAGGATTTTGATTTATAATTATATAATGATATTGATTATTTGACTTCACAGACTCCAAGGGCAGGTGATTCCTATATTCAGATAATGGAAGAATTGGAACATGAGCATTAACCAAAGACATTTTCTCCATAACTCAAGAGCTACATGCTCTTATTTCTGTAACACAACTGTTTCTCCTGCCCTGTATTACATACACTAACATATGCTTTAATTCCTTGTCCTACACGAAATTTAAGTTCAAATGACCCTGATTTATAAAGATGGCTGTTGGTATTCATTTTTTTATAATTTCACCAATAAAATTATAATAGACGCTTATTAAGCTAATCCATTCTCATATACAAAAAATTGTGTATGTAAGGTCTCTAGGCTCGACTGAAAAGTTAAATAGACAACTGCAGGCCATTCTGATATGTTTTCTTGATGGGTGGATCTACAATTAAAATTTCTGAAAAGTGTGCAGAACCCGTACCTTACCTGCTGGAGACCCACAGTGAAGATTCATGCTTAGGCTTTATGAGAACAGTGGGTAGAGATCTGTGTAAAAACTTTGCCTTTTCCCCTAATGCAATTCTTTCCTAAAAGTAGCATTTGCAAATGCAGCCTTTATTTTCTATGTTAATAGGTGATTCAGCACTCCTGAATGCATTGATTTCTACCTTCCTTGGGGATTTGCAATTCTACATATCTATGACATAATCTTTGCAGAACTTGATTGACTTTAGTTGAGTTTTCTTCAGTTTATCAGCTAGATTGTAGCAAGTCTGGTGCTTGAAATTGGTGACCCGCAGGTGAAGAGCTGGGCTCTTCTTTCAGAGGTTTACAGTCTGGTGGCAGAGGCAGACAAAACAAGTAACTCCAGTGAAATATTGCCCAAATTTTAATAGTAAAGCCACTGAGAAACCTTCAGGCAGAGATTTCCTAAAGAAATGATGTCTGAGTTTTATCCTAAAGCATGAGTTCAGTTCCAAGTGAGGAGTACTGTAGGTAGAAAAACATAAATAGAAACAAAGACGTGGGCAACACCATTAGAGTGAGTCCTATATTTAGAGAAATGTCAAAGTCCGCCTTGTCATTGCTGGCATGGTTTAGGGGGTGGAAGACAATAAACGGCCCATAAGAACATTTAGACAATCAAATTAAGGAAATCTTATAAGAAACTGACATTGAGGTCTCCTGTGGCTGCCTTTAATTGTATGGCTACAGATTTGCTGTCAGATTCTAGCTAACTTTAATAAATTGGGAAGACTCTGCATGTTATTTCACCTGAAACTGTTCTAAGAGCCAAATCTACTGATTACCACACATTCTGGCCAGCTTAGTACTTTTGTGTTACAGCTTAAAATACCCTGATGTTAGCAAAATATATCACCCTTAAAAAGACTTTTATGGTGGCTTAGGCTCTAGTAGATCCATTCGTCATGCCCCCCCCCCCCCGCCATCTAGAAACACACCTCAAAGAGGCCTGAGAGCTACAAAAAAAGAGTCAGTGGCAGAGAGGGTTGTTGAGTGAGAACTAAGTAGGCCCACTTTGGGAGGGGACTGTGACCAGTAATCCTGATATGTCAACTTTACTGGATTAAAAAAGCCTAGAAATTTAGTAACATACTTCTGAATATGTCTGTGGGATGTTTATAAGGATGACTGGCATGCAGATCAGCAAATTGAGAGGGGAGTACCCTCCCTGACTGTGGGTAGTGCCAACCAATAGGCTCAGTTGTTAGGCATTTGAAGAGCTCCATTCTGCATGAGCAGGTGTGTTTTTTGAGACAGAGTCTCCTTGCATTGCCCATGCTGGCCTCAAACTTGTGATCCTCCTGTTTTAGCTTCCTGAGTACCAGGGATTACAGGAGTATGACACTCTGCCAGTATTAGATTTAAGTTTTAGTGATCTTTTGAACCCACTTTTCTCAGCCTAGACTCATTAGCCTGCTAAGAACAGAAGCCTAAGAAGGGTTCATCAAAGTCTCTTCTGTAGCCCAAAACAATATTTCCCACAGTGTCCCATATCCTCAAAGAAGAAGAACTGGAAAAACAAATCTTTAAAGAAATTGTTCTCTCATGTCTCTCCCTCTCTTTGCAGTGCTAGTAAATAGCAAGACTCAATAAATACTTGTTGAATGGATGGTATTCAGAACTCATTCACTTTATTCTAATTAAATTTCTCTCTCTAGGTGTAAAATGACTTTTCAGTCAGCACAGCTCAGATAAAAAAAATTTAGACAAAGAAAATGTAGCCACAAAATGAACCCAAATCCTATTTGGTTTGATGAGCACATTTTATTATCTGTTGTTTGCTAGCAATTAGATACCAAGAAATCTGAAGTTGTGTAAACACCAGGGGGATTAAAGTAGAGTAAACTCACCAATGACATGTGATGCTTTCAACAGGATGCAGATGAACTACTTTGTTCTGCATTGTTTGTTTTGTTTGTTGCAAAAGATTCTCTGGAGCATATCTGTCCTCTCAGAGGAACTTGGTGAAAGTGGCATTTGAGTATTCAAGAAAAGAGCTTCAGGACATATTAATAGACTTTTATTTATCCATAGATGATAACCCACTTCAACCATCTTCCCCAAAGATCTCCATATCAGTTTACTTTGTGAGTCTTGGAAGCTCATATATGTTTTGTCACAGCTGTGTGTGAAATATTATGTAATTAAATTTTACATTACATCAGACCAACTGCATAATAAAATGTCATCTGGTTAATTTTGGTTTCCAAATGTGCTTTATGACCAACTCAGAGAAAAAATTACATGTGATTCATGGAACAAATAGTTATGTAGGCATGTACTAGCATATTTATGGCATTATGCCACATGCCAAATGATGCTCTAAATTCAAATATGGACATGCTAATTTCCCTTGTGTTGACAATATGAAGTTCCAAGCATTGTTCTTTCATCAGAATGCAACCAGTTTGCTGAAGTCATGAAGTGGACTTCTCCCAAATCTGCTTTCTTTATTTTTTTTTAAATGTGAGCTCATTAATTTTTAAAATATAAGTAAACAAAGGATAAATGTAAAAGGTTTATATATATATATATAGTATATCATAAAAATTTATGGTTCAATAACAGAAAGGGATTACAAGAATATTCTGAAACAAATGTGACAGCTGAGAATTAATGTCTATGACAGTGTTCCATGTCAAAATTATTAGAAAATTGATGCAAATGAACAAATGACTCCAGTAAGGGAAAGTTCCATGATGCCCATTTTTAGAGACATCCTTAAACTAAATTTTTATGTATTTGTTGAATTAAAGAACTGGTTCACAGCCTGATGAAGATTACGATCTTTTGAGGCTGGAGATGTACCTCAGAAGTAGGTACAGTACATGCTCAGCGCACTCAAGGTGTTGGGCTCAATACCTAGCACCAAAATAATAAATAAGCAAATAAATAAATAGAAAAATAATGTGCTCTTGACTTTCTTTTTTTTTTAATTAGAATTTAGAACTGATCTGGAAGAGGGCGACATTTTAATCATCCATTTATTAGGTTCTAATGTTATTTTCCTTAAAATGTTTTCTAATATTCTCTCCAAATCCATTGTGCTATTATTTTTCTTTTACTTTAATTTTTTGTTGCCTCTCATTTTTTCCCTAGTTCTTTGATGAGAAGAACTGAGATCAGTCCAATCATCTACCTTATGATGTAGATGTAACATTAGAGTTCTAGATGACATGTAAATAATAATGTCAACAGATCAGGAACTGTGTTATCTGAATTAAATATATGAGCTTTTCAGGGCAAACTATGGGCTCAGTTATTTATCAAATGAACAGAGTAATAATCAGAAGGTCCTTGAACATAATGAAAACAATAATGCTAGGAACAGTGGTTAAAGGTTAGTTTGGGAGAACTTCAGCTACACATTAGAGCAGCAGCATGGTATAACAAAGGTACCACTGGTGTGAAGTATAACATAAACCGTCCCTCCAAAATTGTACAACATAATGAAGCACCTTTATCTACAATTGTATCAATGGCAGTCTTTCAATCATCCAAAAAAAAAAAAAGAATCAAAGAGAAAATAGAGTTCACTATACAAATGAAGCCTCAAGGAAAGGTCTCTAAGATAGAGGTTGGCAACTGGAAGGCACTCCTGTATAAAAACAAGATTTTCCCATTTCCTAAGCTACTAGCATGATCAAGACAAGATATTCTTTTCACTGGAAATCAATCCCCTTATTACTTGCACATGTGTATATACATGTAAATATTAAGCTAGCAGTAAGTTTAACATTTATTCTATGTAATAGAATTTATTTATTCTATGTAATTTATATGCCTACACTTTTACACACAGACACACACACACATACACTACAGAAATAGACATAAATAACTACATTCACAATAGCAGAAACAACAAATTTTTGCCTTACTTGAATCAATAATTTTGTTTATTTATATAACCTTAGAAGTATGCAAGTTTGAAATGATTATTTGCAGTTTACACTAAGTCTTAATACACGAAGTAGACATTGCTGGAGCACAAATCATTATCCAAGCATTGCCTTAGTTGCAATGGCTTGTAACTAGATGACCCCCCAAAACCTCATGCACTTATGGGGGGCTCTTGAGAGGTGTCTGGATCATGGGGGTAATACTGGATTATGGGTGTGTGATAACTTGATTAGTCCCCTGATTGATTTAGTGTTGTTGTTCTGGATGTGGATAATGGGAAGCCTCACTTTAGGTATGGGCTTATAGCCTGAATGGGATAAAAAGGCATCAAAGTCTTGCTGCTTTAGTGTCTCCTGCCTTTCACATCATTAGCTCATTCTTTTCTGCAATGACCCTCTGCCCTCCTGTCCTGCCTTGGAAGAGACAGCTACAGACTAAAACCTCTACAAACTGTGAATTAAAATGAACCTTTCCTCCTTTACCTTGTGGGGGGCTGGTATTTTGTCCCAGCAATGAGAAAGTAACTAAGACATTAGCAATTAGGGATACAATTGTAAAGGAAAGAAAGAAGAAACATAGTCTATGCTCTTGGAGATCTCACATCATGAGTGGAGATGGAATAATTAAAATGTATATTTTGGTACTGGCTTATAGAGTTTAATATGAAAAACAGGATGCAAAGAATGCAACCAGGAAGGATTCCTCATACCATTGCACTGCATAAAGAAAAGATATTTATCCTCTATTTGCTGTGTCAGATCCATTTTCTCTCTTCTGCGTCCCATCTTGTTCTGTGATCTCTGAGATGGCATTTCCTGGGTCTTCATGCCCTCGAACTTCTGTCAAGTTTGAGCAATGGGAGACATAGAGGAAGAGAGAGTTTGAGCATTATTATTCTGCCCTTTTCTTCTTTCCTGTGGCACTGGAAATGGTGGAGTTCCTCTTTGGCTGCAATTGAGAGGCCTTCCTATCAAACACCATTTCATAGGAGGCTCTAATAACTCAGCCACTCAATTACTTCATTCAAATGTGGAGTGATAACAGTTTCCAACTTTAATTCCTCTATGTGTTATTCACCCTTACTTGTTGATTTCCACAATCCTGTCTACAACTCTGTAAATAACTCCTTGATTAAATGTTCTTTAGTTCAACCATTCTGTGTATCATCATTTCTTGCTAGGAAATTTACTGAGAATTTTTGGCAGTGATCAACTCTATATATTCTGCATATTATAACCATAAAGAATATTATCTTTTGCACTAATTACTTTTATTTCATTGCTGACACCCAAAGTTAAAAGAGGAAGGGTTTGTTTAGTTTACAGTACGTAGAGATTTCAGTCCATAATCATCTGGCTCCAAGGCAGGGTGGATGGTAGACAGGCATTGGAGAGGAGAAAAAACATGGCATGCACAAGGTAGCAAAAGCAATATGGGGCCTTAACAGTATCTTTCTGTTCCTTTTATCATATTCAGACTACAGGGACTAGAGTGATGCCAAATCAATCACTCAAGTGTAGTGGATTAGTAATTACCTGCCCTTAATCCCAGCATCACACACTCTAGATTCAGCCAGCTATGAACGCATGAGGTTTAGGGGGGAGCTCTAGAGCCAATCCATGACATTTTTATAGTCAGGTAAATGCCAGTTTGCACATATGATACATGGTCTACATGATACTGAATTAGTTTCTGTAAACTTTGATCTTCTCATGTGAAAACTGTAACATTTGGGTGGTCACAAAAAGCTCACATTTTCAATACAAGGAAATAAAATCCATGTATATATTTTTTGGTACTGGGGATTGAGCTCTGGAACTTGTGCTCGTGAGGCGGGCAGCAGAACCACTGAGCTAAATCCCCAGCCCCAAAAATCCATATTTAAAAATAACTCTATACATGTTCATTATATTGTTCACTTGTGGCTTACATGACATGCTGAACAACAATAAGAATAAAAAATGCTGTCCAGAATTTACCAGAGTTGGAATAATCAACAAAATTACCCTATTCTGGAGCCAGGGATTTAGCTCAGTGGTTTCACCACCTGCCTCACAGCACAAGGTCCCACGTTTGATCCCTGGTACCAAAAAAAAATAATAATAATAAAATAAAATTACCCTATTCTGAATCAGAAGTGAGCTTTGTATTTCTTTGTCCATGTAATTCTAATGACTCATTTACTATATAATTTTTTTTAAAAAAATTGAACTTTAAAGTAACAGAACAAAGTTGAGATTGAAATACCTAGGAGTTTGGATAGGAATATTTACCTTATAACCTCATGCCTCACTTTAATTAACAGGTCATTTTAACTAGAATTCATGAAATCTTCCAAATAATTACATTTTCAATATTAGAGTTAGATCCTTCAGAAACACAAATAATTTCATAACGGAAAAGATATCTTTAATAATCCAATTAAATCAACTCTATTGGTATATCATGGCAATTTAAGTTATGCTGCTATTTTTATGCTACTATTTTTAATGAAATAATTACCTGCTTAGCATCACCATCCAAATAATTTGATGATTTGCAACAAAAATTCTTCCTCTTCCCAATTTCAAGAAGACTAAAGAAGTCAAGCAATTGTAAAAGAAAAATGAAAATTTAAGCCTATAACTTCCCACTGTAGATGAGATGGTACATGAAATATCTTCGGACTATGCCCTCAATTGTGAAGTTCGATGAATATGGATTAGCAATTAACCATGGCTACACTCAAAGCTAAGAGAAATAACAGGAATAAATTTAGAGTGGACAGTGTGGTGTGGAATCTATATTGATCAGCTTTCAAAAAAGGACCTGGAAACTACTCTGATGTGGCCAGAGATATTTCTTGCAGCCATATTTTGCCCAGTTATATAGAAAAAGTCATTAGAGATGTTGGGAAATTGCTAAGAAAGCAATTAGGTCTGGGACAGATCCCAGAAATGTCATATTTGTTTGGAAACTCAAAGAAAATAAAATCTATGTTCATAATCTTACAGAATCATAATTTTATTAATAGCTCAATCATTGTACTAATCTCCCTGAATTGTCATTGTCATTTACAGATTGATTATTCTTACTGGACCAAGAACTCTTTAAGAACAGAAAATATATATTGAATCTCTACTCACTCAACACGTAGCACTCAGTAGGGACTAAAGGAAAGCTTGATAAATTGAAAAAAGGATTTAACCTTCTCCAGCACCTTGGAAAAATATATAATATATTCTCATTCCACGTATCTGGCTTTGCTCAATAAAACATGGATCAAGGCATTACACATGAGGAAATTTACACATAGAACAGTTTCTAAGCTGAAAAAGCAAGAAGAGATGCTAGACCTTTACTCTTCTCAAGTGTTTCTCACAGAAAGATGACCTTTCTTTAGACAGAAGAAGAAAGGAGAACCAGTTATAATTGTTTTACTCACAAGTAATTAATATCATATGCATTATCCTAAGTGTCTAGGAATACAGATGTTCATACTCATACAAGATGGCAGAAATCTAACAGAATAAGAGGTCATTAAAGTTCTGGGTTGTGTTTCACAAAACATGACCTAATACCTAATAAATCTATAGTTTTTAATCATATGTAGTTAATATAATATTATAGCCATATAGTACATATTTCAGGTTTTTCTTATTCATCTATACATAATATAAAACATATAATTCTATATAGTGTCCATTTTTATACATAGCAATTATATAACATCCAACATGTATGATAAACAGTGAATATTTACATTTAAAAAACCTTTTACAGTAAAAGAAAGATTGCAGGTAACCCTCCTCAAAATACACCCTATCTCTTTGAATGCACTTAACTTGTCATTCTTGTCACATATGAAGCAGTTCTGGAAGTCCTATTTTGTGAGGATCATTATTTGTGCTGTCATGACTGACTGGAGGTCTTGAATCAATTCAAAACATTTAGCTTTCATTTTAATTTCAACTTGGTGGAAGAGCCAGAGGTCATATGGTGCCAGGTCCCATAAATAAGGTGGATAAGTACACACCATAATATTTTTATTCAGGAGATCAAGGCAGCCATGGGCACACAACATGAAAAGGAGCTTCCAGAACTGCTTTCAGAAAGTGGCAAGAATTATGGGAAAATTATATTCAAGAGGAGGAGGATTATTGGCAATGTATCTTCTTACTCTAATAAACTTTTATTTAAATATTTACCATGTTTTTTATCACAACTCATGCATATTTATATATTGTACAATATTCATATATCTGTATGTCTGTATATTTATAAATTATATTCATATATTAAATAATTTGTATTGTGTATTGCCTTAGTCGCTTTCTTTTTTGGTAAGACAAAATACTCAATACCCTCAGCCTAGATAGGAGAGATTTATTTTGGCTCTTGTTTCAGAATTTGCAGTCCATGTCTGGCACAGTTAAACAAAGGAATGGAACCAGCAAGGGAAGAGCAGAGGAAAGCTGCTCACATCGAGGTGACTGGGAAGCACAGAGAAGCCAGAAGTCAGGCGGGCAGAGAAACTTTCCCAACCCATTCCCCAGTGATAGCCTCTTCTGAACAGAACCTACCTCCCAATAGCAAGTCAGCTATGTCATCCTCATGATTCAGTCAGCTTCCAAAATTTCCCCTATGAGCGCTTTGGGGAACATTCTCGATCTAAACCATGTATAGATACATATTATGTATGTAATGATATATAATACATATGTGTGTATGTGTGTGTATATATATATATATATATATATATATATAGTAACCCTATATATAACCCTAACCCTGACCCCTAACCCCTAACCCTAACTCTAATAATACATAAACGAAGTATTTCCTCTCATAAGGACTCATTTCCAGTGTTGATTTCTTCTACCTTGGAACTGTGCCCTCTAAATTAGCAGACTAACAAGATGTCATTTGGACTATGGAAAATGAAAAGATTCCCATACACTACGTAAAAATAAAAAACGTTGATTTTTCAGTATTATTCAGATAAAGAACATTACAAAAATATGTAAGCTCTAGAGGAGCAACCTCTCATTAGTTTCCCTGTAGGACACTTGCTCGTCTAAATTACATTCCAATTGGAATAATTCAGAGGGATGGGCAGTTGGTCTCTGGGGTCTTTGTTTTCATTTTGAAATCTCCAGGGACAGAGACAAATCTCCTTTCCATTTCTTTTTGCTGTGTATTTGTCAGAATTGTCAAGAGGAGGGGCCACCCACTTTCCAGTCCCCCTTCTGTCTCTCTTAGGCAGAAGCTTTCTTTCTCTCAATAAATTTTTCTCTTAACCTCTGTTGTGCCTAGAATTCATTCTTCAATTTTAGAGAACAGGAACTCATGTTTTGGCTATCTAGCAGGGCCTCATTGTGCAGTCCAAGCTGGTCTCCAGCGTTTGGAGATCCTACTGCCTCTGCCTCTGGAGTGCTGGGGTGGTGGGCATACGCCCCGACACCTGGATTATTTTCTGATTTTAAAACAACCTTCAGTGAGATAGTTCTCCAGACTACATGCAGATGCTGAAGTGAGGATGTGTGGTGGCTGCATAATTTTTCTTCACACAAATAAAGAACAAGGCCTTCAGGGTCTTGCTAAGTTGCCCAGACTGGTATTGAACTAGCGATCCTCCTGCTTCAGTCTCTCAGCTTGTTGGAATCACAGACTGGCTTCATCATCATCTCAAAAAACACAAATAAATAAAACAGAACCAAAAACATGAAAGAAAGAAAAGTCTTCAGTGAAAAATGGATGATTGTTTTTTGTGGCAAGAAGTCACCCTTAAGTTTGTTTCACCAGACTATAGCCAGATGAATTGAGGAAGTGGAGAACCCTACCGAAATAGATTTAAGAGTGAAGCTGCTAATTTTAAACTTTACTCTTTGGCAATAGATGAAAGTGCTGACATGTCAGATAGGGTTCAATTTGCTGTTTTTAATTAACAGTATTACAGATTATGAGTATAGTATCACTGAAGAAATGACTTCTTTGATGCCATTAAAATAAAGCTAAATCTCTTAATTTGTATGAAGCAGTAAAAATAACAGGGATTTTCTTCAAACTTTGTCAACATATCTGGTTTAGCCATAGTGGTACCCTGTGATGATTGGTAAAGAAGAGAGTTTTGGCTGGGCGTGGTGGTGCATGCCTGTAATCTCAGCACTCAGGAGGCTGAGGCAGGAGGATTGCTTCAAGTTTGAGGATAGCCTGGGCTACATAATGAATTCAAGACCAGCCTGAACTACAGAATGAAACCTTGTCTCAAAAAAAAATGGATTTATAAATTAATAAGAGATAATGCAATTGTCTCTTGCAAGTCACTTTTAATAAAATAGTGCTGGATCATACATCAAGGAAATTCATGTGAGAAAGCTTTAAAAATGGATGTTATGGGAGCTAGGTGTGGTGATGCATGCCTATAATCTCAGTACTCAGGAGTCTGAGGCAGGAGAACCTCTGTGAGTTCAAATAAGCCTAGCCTGAACTATGTAGGGAGACCCTGTCTCAAAAACAACAAAAAAACAAAAGGATGTTATGCAAATCATCATCAGAGCTGTAAATTTCATGAGGTCCTAGGGATCAAATCATCACCAATTCACAAATTCCTTAAGAGTAAGGATGCTGATTAGAGGGACATCATTTACATTTCTGAATTGAAGTGTCCCTGTTGGAGTAAAATGCTGAAGAGATTTTGTGAATCGTGAAATGATACCATCATTTATGGAATCAAGGAACCTGAAGACAAAAAATTACTCATCAGTTTCATATTTTTTATTTGACTACTCATTTAAATGGGATAAATGTGTCATCGAGATGAAAGTCAATTTATTGGTGGTATATTTCAACACAGTGTACAATGCTGGGTACAAAATGGAGGGAAGAATGGGGAAAAATGGTGGGATGTACCATGTATAGGTGCAAATTCCCAATGATGAATGTTATCATTATGTATGCCTAAAATGGACCAATGAATGTTTTGCTAAAAAAAATAGAATTGTCAAGGGGAAAAAAATCAACATAATATATAGATGCAGATACAGGTAATATTGGTTGGCTGACAGGATTACAGAGGCCAAATACTTCCATATTCTGTTTGTTGACTGGATAAACAAAAAATTCAATCTGAGTCTATCAAAGGCTTGACAATCAACTGTGCCAATGTTTGAGACCAGGAAAAGAAGAATATCCCTGCTCAGAGGAGGACAAAATTTTCCATCGTGAATCTGCTTTAGTTCGAGTTAGGTCTTTATGATGCTGCCCAAGTTGGTGAGGGCAATCCTTGTGAATTCAAAAGTATCAGTCTATGGACTCAAATTACAATCTATTTCAAAAACATTAGCAGTAATATTTAGTCCATAATGTTTTACTAGTTATCTGAGTACCTATTAATCATCACCAGTTGCTTCTATATTCTGCTATTATTCTTTGAAATCATTTTTCAGAATGAAGCCAGAATCACATTTACATGTTTAAAATAGAGCATATAACATTTTGGTTTTTAATTCATTTGGAACCAGAAGAGACCTAGAATAGCTAAAGCAATTCTAAGAAATAGAGACATGGCAGGGGGTATCAAAATCACCAACTTGAAACTATAGTACAAAGCTACTGTGATAAAAACAGCATGGTACTGGCAAAGAAACAGGCCTGAGGATCAGTGGACTAGATTAGAAGATGCAGAAACAACTCCAGATATACTCAGCCACCTCATCTTTGATAAAGGAGCCAATCACCCTCATTGGAGGAAAGATACCTTATTTAATAAATGGTGTTGGAAAAACTGTATTTCAACCTGCCAAAGATTAAAACTAGATCCATATCTATCACAATGTACTAAACTAAGATTGAAGTGGATTAAAGATCTATTTAGATATTTATTAAAACAGAAACACAACTTGCTGGAAGGTAACATAGGTAGAACACTTGAAGATATTGGTGTAGGAAAAGGCTTTATGAACAAAACCTCAGTAGCATGGGAACTAACACAAAGAATCAACAACTGGGATCTCATCTTATTAAAAAGCTTCTGCACTGTAAAAGAAACCACCAACAGAGCTAAGAGACACCCTACAGGGGCCGGGGATTTAGGGCAGTGGTTTCGCTGCCTACAAGCGCAAGGACCTGAGTTCGATCCCCAGTACAAAAAAACAAGAGATAATCTACAATGTGGGAAAAAATTTTAGCAGCTGTACCTCAAACAAAGGAGTACTATGTAGAATATATAAAGAACTGAAAAAAATCAGACCCCCAAATTCAAAGACCCAATTCAAAAATGGCCATCTGAAATGAATAGACATTTCTCAGATGAAGAAGAAAAAGCAGCAAATAAACATATGACAAAGTGTTCTGCATTACTTGCCATTCAAGAGATGCAGATGAAAACAACACTGAGATTCCACCTCACCCCAGAAAGAATGGCTGCTATCAAGAAATCAACCGATAACAAATGCTGAAGTGGGTGTGGAGAGAAAGGAACCCTTCTCCATTGCTGGTGGGAGTGCAGAGTGTTGCAACCACTGTGGAAATCAGTATGGAGATATCTCAAAGAACTAGGACTAGAGGTCCCATTTGACGCGGCCATTCCCCTGCTGGAGATCTTCCCAAAAGAATTAAAAGAATCATACCACAGCGATATTTGTGCACCCATGTTTAAAGCAGCACAGTTCATAATAGCTAAAGCTTAGAAACAGCCCAAGTGCTCATCAACTGGAAACTGGATAAAGAAGATGTGATTTTTTTAAAAAAATGGAGTACTACTCAGCCATAAAGAATGAGAAACTAGAGACGTTTATAGCTAAATGGATGCATATTGAGGCCATACTCTTAAGTGAAATAAATAGGACACACATGTGTAAATACTGAATATTTTCTCTAGTGTGAGAATCTAAAAGTGTAAATAAGGATTAAAATGATTAAAATGAATAATTAATAATTTGAAATAGGAAGAAAATTTCAAAAGGGGTAGAGAAAGTGGGAGGGGAAGGGGAAAGGAAAGAAGGGAAAGGAAAACTCATGAGAAAAGGAAAAAATGGAAGCAAATTCTATGTAAATATGGAAGGGTGGAGGGGGTGAAGGGCACACAGGTAATGGGGAAAAAATAAGAACCAAGATACATCATGTATAAGTACAAGCACCCAATGATAAATGTAAACATATTGTATATCTAAAATGTACCAATAAAAGAATTTAACCAAAAAATAATATTTTGGTTTTTAAAATTTCAATATGCATTGAACAGAAAATAATATCCAACCCCTTAGCAGACCACAAAATTTTGTACAATCTTAAAACTCTCCTAATAAATTTTGAGCTATTTCTCCTTCCGTCACCATGTTCTACTTCTTTATAGTTTCTTTACATTTCCAAAATGAAACATTTTTTTGTTTCTGAAATCTTTAAAGTACTCTGCTCATTTTAGTATTTCAAGCCTATAGTTTGTTCACTCTTATAGTATAAATCTTCCATTGGTTTTGTTGTTGTTCTTGGTCTCTTTCAGGTCTTTCATAATATAAATATCCCAGTAGTTTTCTTCATTAATCTTCATCAGAGTCATCCATTGTTTATTAACACAATACTATTTATTTTCTCTATCTAATTGCATGATTATTGGTAGTTTTTCTTCACTACAAGCTATACACTGTGAGGTCACGAGTTATCCTTGTTTTACTGCTAACCATGTAACAATTTCCTGAAGTGGCATTTAGCATATACTGGTATTAACAAACATTGCTTGATTTAATGAATAACAGTACAAACAAATTGTTCCTCATCTGTTGAGCAATGACCCTATTGTAAAGATAACTGAGTTCTGGTATGGATGAACTGAGGTTATACCCATTCACATGTCTTTATGGTGACAGAGGTGACAATACAGGCCCTAATTATCAGTGATATTCTGCTCCATTATTCAGTCTATTGACCAAGAAAGTAGCCATGATTCACAAAATACAAATTATCATTTCATATTATTCTTGAAAGACTCACTTTGTCAAGGGTCATGAATAATTCTGTTGTGAAATTAAGAAACCTTTTATTAAACTAAAAGCATATTAGTCTTCCCTATGAATGGAAGCTATCTATAGTTTTCTTGCATCTACTTATTGGTCAACTGATAAAAGAAACTACTGGTCATAAAAAGATACTGAAATTAATTCCTTATTCTTTGCTCATATGTATTTTCTGTGTGCAATATCGCTCCATGAGATAAGATGTACGCCATGCTTGTGTGTGACTGCTCAGGGCAAAGTAGCCTTAAAAGGCTCCCTGAGGACCCAGAGTAAAACTTGGGCTCTCTTCTTCCCCAGCACTGGGAATGTGGTACAAAGAGGACCCAGGCACCATTGACTGAATGCTGACGGCTCCTTAACATTCCAAAGGCAAGAAAGGATGATAAAACATCTGCCTGTCTGCATTGCAATTTGTGGTGCAGACACTGTTGGTGGAAAAAAATCTGTGAGAGACTATTTTTTAAACAAAAGAAAAAGAATTTATCTTCCCAAATAATTAGAATAAGTGACTCAAGGTATGTTTATATTAGAATTGGAAAATAAAGCTTACTTAAGTATAAATTTAATAAATATATAATAAATGAATGTATCTTGATATATGTATCTGTCTCCCTTTATCTATCTGTAACACTATTTTAACCAATATAGTATTTGTGCAGATACACCATCCATCCACAGATGCATTTTTCTTTTTATCTACCTATTTTGCCATGTGAAATTCTTTTGAAATGCAACTTTATTTTGATGACTGGATTAAATAATCCAAATGAACAGAAATATATTAGTCCCTTAAATATAAAATATTTGATAGTATATTGAGTAAGGCCATCATGAGTTATGGAAAGGAGGTACAATTTTTTTAATGTTTTTACTGGCCAAAGTATCTGGAAAGGTAAAGAAACAAATATTCTTTACATTGAGTACAGCACTTCAGTTAAAGATACATTTGTTTAATAAATATATACATATATATAACATAGATAGATTTCCAAATATTTAATTTCTTTTGTAATGCATAGATGCTGTACATAGTTAATATCTTGAAAATTTGAGATATAGGAATTATTTTTCTCACTTTATAAATGAGGACTCAAGTGCATTTTTCTAGGTAAGATAGATAGGAAACTACCAGAACTAAAGTCAGCTTTATTTTACTATTTATGCTTTTATTTCTATTGAATTACACAAGTGATCTCCCTCTTTGTTCTGGAAGTTAAAGCAAAAGAAAAAAAGAAAAAGATAATTTGTTGCACCAAAGTGGTATAAGACTGATAACTATGGACTTAAACTTAATATTTAAATGGATGGAGTAAAAAAGTTGGGGAGATCAATTGCATGAGATACAGGTTCAGAAAAATGAGGATTTAAGGATAAATCCTTTATTGTTAATAAAGTCAAAATGGGAGACATTATGGACCTCCTTAAGCATATGTTAGAAAAAAAATGAGAAAATACATGGAGGATGTATCAACTCACTGATGAGTTTTACTGCAAAAGTAGAGATTCAAGGAAATGAGAAGACCAAACAAACAAACTAAAAAACTAAATAAATAATAGAAATATATCATTCCAAGCAAAATATCTGATATTTAGCACAAATTATCAGAAACTATTAAGCAAGTTAAGCTGAAGAATCTGAAGCTAAAGACAATAATGGGCACATTTTCAGTCCATCTGTTGAGCAGGCCATACAGGCTATGTTTCAGAAAACTTCCTTTCATTCTCTGTGGTTCTAGTGGAGTTGTCAGTCTTAGAGAACCACAGAGCTTTGGGAGGGGAGGAACTATGACACAGGCTGTGACAAAACATACACTTTACCTTGGTTTTAATTGTTAATTCAAGGCCAGTGACATTGCTTAGGACAAGTCAAACAAGCAAGGAGTCTTCTCAAGTAGCTGATCTACAGAAACTAGACAAAGATTTAAAAATTTTTTTTAATAAATATTCTGGGACAGAGGAGTTTGACTATAGAGCTGTGACATTCATTTCACTATAATACCTGATAAGATTGTTTTCAGAGTAAAACTGGGCAGACCTAGCAGAAAAATAGAGACAGAAAGAGTCCTTGTCCCTTCATGACCCAGTGCCCATCTATCTCTAAGGTACTAGGTCCAGCCACCCTCTCTTTTAATCTGTGAACTACCTTGGCATTCTTTTTGCCAAACAAATGGATCCTGAGGAAATAACCACTTAGACAAATCTTGATGAATATGAAAGATTTCAGAATAAAGGGGAAAAATAAGACAAACATTCATATTTGAAAAAAAATGATTAAGGAGTAGAAAGGAACAAAATTCAGGGTTGCCTCTTATCTGTCCTTGAACTTACACTCAGAAAGTATAGAACATCAAAGACTCTAAAAGTTTAAGTAGATGCAGAGTATGAAAAAGATCAAATTTAATGTTCCTCTTCTGTAATATTTAGGACAAGTTTCCTGCTTTCCTCTATCAACTATGATTTCCCAATACAGGAATTGTCATCTCTTATTATTTCTTCTATAAACATCCCCCTGAAGGTCACTAAACTGAAAAAGATGTTGATGTCTTTTGTACTGTGCTGGTAGGGAGACTGATTCAAAGAATGCAGGGCCATTTAAAAAAAATTCTCATTTTTACACTTGACTGAAAGACAAACCCAAAGATAATAATTAGCAGGACTCACAAATATTGGAAGGACTGTAACTACATCGAAGTCCATATTAGCTTCAATGAAAACAAATTTAATGACATCTTGTCTTTATCATATCATTTGAGCTTTAATAGCATTATTTATATTTGTCACTGAGGTTTTTGGTTTTAATTTCCTCTTTCTCTTTGTCCTCCTCTTTCACCTTCTTTGGATTATCACCCATCAAAACAAAATAGCATATAAAGACTGTGTTAGTTACTTTTTTCTCATTGCTGAGAGAAAATACCCAAAAGTTAAAGGGGAAGGGGTTTAATTGGCTTACATTTTGTAGAGGTTTCTGTCCATGACCAGCTGTCTCCAAGGCTTGGACAGCAAACAAGCATTGCAGAGGAGAACACAACATGGCATGCACAAAGTAGCAAAGGCAACAAGGGGATTTAACAGCATCTTTCTGCCCCTTTTATCTTATTCAGACTACTTAGGGCAGGTAGCACTCACACCGCTAATCCCAGTGCCTTTGGGCCTACTATTGCATCATGAATCAATTCCAGCTTCACACAATCTAGATCAAGCAAGCCTATGATCCCATGAGGCTTTGGGGGAACATCAAGACCCAAACCATAACAAAGACTCTAAAACATAAATATTTAACTGAGTGATAGATCATAGGCAATCATATGTAGCAAAAATCCATATTAACAATCAATTTTTATATGTCAATTAGCATTATTTTCAGTATAAATAAAGAGAGTATTTAAAAGTCAGATTAAGGTCAGAAGACTGAGTTCAGGCTTTCTGGTCACTGTGTTTGTTTGGATGAAAGATGAGGGATGGATAACTCTAAGCTCAGCATGTGCTATGACTGATTTTTCAGGACATCTCCATGACATGTGAAAGCTGAAAGATGAAGGAATCTATCCTGTCTCTGAAGATATATTTTAAACATGGTTCTGTATAAATCAGTTTCTTAAAAATTCAGTCATGCAAGTGGGATTGCATGACTTATAAGTCTATTCAAAGTAACTAACCTTCTTCAAAGACTGATAATGGTCAAAGTGGCCCCAACATCTCAAAATTTATTGATTCCTTATAAAAATATCACTTTTGTGTTCCAGTATTTCATGGATGAAAATATGTAGGTCTCCAAACTTACATTATGTTTCTGCTAAGTGATAGAAGAACAGAAAATTAAACTGTTGGACCCTGTCACAATATGCTCAGAGCTGATTATGCAAAAATGGTGGCATATGGCATCTCACACATCTTCAGGCAATCTGCTTTGGGTTGGTGTTCAAACTCAGGAGGTGTTGAGATTTGAGAATAAAAATACCTCTGTTGCTTATATGTTCAGCTTAAATTCTGTCCAGAAGAGGGCCAGCCACTTAGGATTACACTAAAAGTGATGGATTGTGCTGGCCTTAGGCAAATGCTCATGATTCAAAGCAAACTTTTGATATCCAATATGCACCTTATAATTATTTCTCCTTAAATAATGATAACTAATAGTCCCATAGAATACATGATTTATTGTTTTGAATTGTTACCAAGGGCATTTATCACAGTGAATAAATATCGGTTTATATCAAGACACAGTGAAAGATGATTTTGGAAAAATGCCAAAAATCTTTTAAATATTGACTATATGTTAGATTTTTTTCCAAAATCATATGTGTAAAAAACTCAAAGTATTTTCAATCTTGTTTGTCATGTGATTGTAGAATATTGACTGCTTTTTTATAGAGTCTGAAAAATGACTAGAAACATGATCAGTGATAAAACTATGCTGCTACACATTTGTGTATTTAAGAATTAAAATGCACTTTAAAAGTTCTTCAAAATGAGAAAACTCTATATCAAAATTGTTTTTTAGTAATATATCTTATTGATATAATTTAAATATATATAACGATCACATTCATCAAAAGGAGTTTGTCCCTGTGCATGATATAGCTTGATTCCTTTCTCTCCCATTCTGCTGCTCTTCTTGAATCTGGCTTCCCCACCTTAAGTGCAAAAGCTTTATTTGCATTTTTCCTTCTTTTATCATTTTTTTGCCTTTCCTTCTCCTTCCCTCTTTCACAGTTTCCCTTTCCTTTTGAAGAGTTTCTTCCTATTTCATATTATCTGTTATGAATTTTGATCCTTATTTATCCTTTCAGTTTCTCAAACTAGAGAGACAATGCAATATTTACATATATGTGTCCGATTTATTTCACTTGCGAGCATGGTCTCAAGTTGCATACATTTAGCTGTAAATGCTTCAAGTTTATCTTTCTTTATAGCTGAGCAATAAACCATTGTATAAAAAATATTTTTTATTCACCCATCTGTTAATGTGCATTTGAGTTGTTTCCAAGTTTTAGCTATTACACAATGTGCTGCTGTAAATATAGGTGCACATATATCATTGTGGTATGATGCTTTTAATTCTTTTGGGAAGACAACCAACAAGTGAATAGTTGGCTCAAATGGGACCTCTAATCCTAATTTTTTTTAGGAATCTCTACACTGATTTCCACAATGGTTGCACCAATCTGCACTCCCACCAACAGTGGAGAAGGATTCCTTTTCCCCCCACAGCCTCACCAGCATTTGCTGTTGATTGGTTGATTTCTTGAAGGCAGCAAATCATTCTAGAGTGAGATGTAATCTCAGCATTGTTTTAATTTGCAACTCTCGGATTACCAGTGATGTTGATTTTTTCATGTATTTGATTTTTCATGTACTTGTTTTTGTGTTTTTGATTTTTCATGTATTTGTTTTTCATTTCTACTTTTTCATCTGAGAAGTGTCTATTCATTTCAGATGCCCATTATTGTATTGGGTTTTTAAATTTGGGGGGGGTTATTTTTTTAATTCTTTGTGTGTGTGTGTGTGTGTGTGTGTGTGTGTGTGTGTGTGTAGAGGATCGAACTTGGGACCTTGTGCTTGCGAGGCAAGCGGTGGAACCACTGAGCTAAATCCCTGGCCCTTTTTTAAAATTCTTTGTATGATCTAGATATTAGTCTTTTATCTGAGGGTCTCCGGGCTAAATTTTTTCCCACTTTATGGGTTGTCTCTTTCTTCACTCTGTTGGTGATTTCTTTTGTGGTACAAAAGCTTTTCAATAGGATGAGATCCCAGCTGTTGATTCTTTGCAAGATTTCCCATGCAATTTGGGTTTTGTTCATGAAGTTGTTGCTTCTGTTATGTCTTCAAGTGGTCTACCTATTCTCTCTTCCAGAAGATTTAGTGTTTCTGTTTTCATATTTAGAACTTTGATCCATTTTTACTTTAGTTTAATGCATGGTAAGCGATGGATCTAGTTTTAATCTTTGGCATGCAGAAAGGTAGATTTTCTAGCACTGCTTATTAAAGAGGCTATCCTTCCTCCAGTAAACATGTTTGGCCTCATTGTCAAAGATAGGGAGGCTGAATGTGTTTGGTGTTGTTTCCACCTCTTCTAGTTTGTTCCATTGTTCTTCAGGTTTGATTTTTGCCAGTACCATGTTGTTTTCATCACAGTGGCTTTGTACTATAGTTTCAAGTCAGAGATTGTGATCCTCCCTAACTTGACTTTCTTGCTCAGAATTGTTTTTGCTATTGTAGGTTTCTTCTGGTTCCAAATGAATTTTAAGAATATTTTCTCCAGTTTTTTGAGGTATGCTAATAGTAAATTGAAGTTTGAGAGTATGGCCATTTTCACTATGTTGGTTCTTCCTGCCCAAGAGCAGGGGATATCATTCCATCTTCTGATATCCTCTTTAATCTCCTTTTTATTTTTGGTAATGGGGATAGAACTTGTGCAACGAAACCACTGAGCTAAATCCCCGGCCCACGTAATACTTTTTCTTTTTTTTTTGGTACCTGCGATCGAACATGGGTCCTTGTGCTTACACAGCAGGTGGCGAAACCACTGAGCTAAATCCCCAGCCCTTTTAATCTCCTTTTTAAGGGTACTGTAATTTTCTATGTATAGGTACTTTATTTCCTGTGTTACATTGATGATTAAGTCTTTCATTTTTTAGTGCTATTGTAAAAGGTGTTATTTCACTAAAATCAAAACTGTCAAATTTATCAACAAAGAAAAGCCCAGATCCTGATGGATTCACTGATGAATTCTACAAGAAATTTAAAGAAGATCTACTGTCAATACTCTTCAAACTCTTCAATGAAATAGAAAGGGAAGCAATGCTCCAAAAATCATTCCTGGAAGCAGTATTACCCTGATACCAAAACTAGAGAAGGACTCAACCAAAAAAGAAAAAGTCCAATCCCCCTAATGAACATAGATGCAAAAATCCTCAATAAGATACTGGCAAACAGAATGCAAAAAATTATCAAGGAAATTATACACTATGACCAAGTAGGATTCATCCCAGGGATGCAGGGATGGTTCAACATACACAAATCAATAAATGTAATATGCTATATCAAAAAAGTCAAAGACAAAAATCATATGATCATGTCAATAGACACAGCAAAAGCATTTGACAAAGTCCAACATCCATTCATGATAAAAACACTACAGAAAATAGTAATAGACAGTCTTTATCTCAATATGATAAAAGCCATCTATGACAAACCAACAGGCAACATAATACTAAAGGGTGAAAAATTGAAGGCCTTCACTCTAAAATCAGAAACAAGACAAGGATGTCCACTATCATCACTCATATTCAACATAGTTCTGGAAACATTTTCCAGAGTAATTAGAGAATAAAAACTTTTTTTTAAAGATAGGAAAGGAAGAAATTATATTATCATTATTTGCAGATGACATGTTACTCTACATAAGAGACCCCAAAAACTCCACCAAAAAACTTCTAGTTTTAATACCCAAATTCAGTAGTCTAGCTTGATACAGAGTCAACACTCAAAATCCAATAGCATTCCTGTACACAAATATCAAAATTGTTTTAAATTATGTATACTTCAAAATAAATACTCATTCCAATATTTTCAAAAGAGAGGGAAAGTTCTCAAATTAATAATGGTAAAACAGCAGACTTCAATAATAAACACGATTGCATAACTTGGTAATTGTTAAAGAAAGTCAGTGGTACATGAGATGGCAAAAAGAAACCACACACACACAAACACGCGTGCGCGCACACACACACACACACACTATTCACCACAGAAAGAGGCAAAATGGTTCCAATAGCCACACCTTCAATCACTTTTTTCATCTTGTTGAAGTTGGATAGAAATGCGGGGTCAGCTCCTTACTCAGCCTGCTGATGTTAACAGTAGAGATAGGGGGCAGGGATTTAGCTCAGTGTTTTCACCTCCTGCTGACCAAGCACAAGGACTTGAGTTCAATCCCTGGTACCAAATAAAACAACAACAACAGCAAAACAGTAGAGAAAGAGAAATCAGCCCTTCCTCTTACTACCTTTGTATACTTTTTGATACTGATGTGGATCTCCTGAAGGTCCCAGCTATCACTACTGTGGTGGTGGAAGCAGGACATGGCTTGACTTCCATTATTTAGAAAGCAAAGATCTACTCCCTTCCCAGCTTCACTCATTATCTCAAACTTCTGCAGGGAGGAGTGAGGTAGGGTCAAAATCAACTCTTCTTCGAACTCCTTGAAACTGCAAATGGCTATGGTTTTTACATTTGTACTTGGCTGTCACTGACATATACACTCAGTTATTTTTTTTTTAATTTTGTCAGTCCACTGCTTTTTCTCATTCAATGACTAGGATGCAAAAAGATTTTACTTTGACCTTTTGTTTTTTTGTCTACTCCTAGGAGTGGTTCAAGGTTGACATCTTCTGCAAATCCTTGTATGTGATATACGAGATAAAACAAGAAAACCCGGGTTTTTATTTTTCTTGCTGTGATGTAGTTGAAGTGGCAAGCTCTTTATAAAGCCAGTCTTTTTCCCACTCTTCCGAGTCAGTCTTTGTTGGTCTGTTATGCTACCTTCTATTGCTCTTTAGATATAAGAAGGAAAATCATGAAAGAATAGTTCTATCTTATTAGATCTAGAATTTGACTTTACTTTTTTGAATTAATTTTACTTGATAATAGATCTAAAATGTTAAACATATTGCTAAATATGACTGCTATCCCAGAAGAAAGCTCCCTGCTGCCATCCCAGGCTCCTAGGGCCAAGAAGGTGAGCCAGTCCCAGCACCCGGAAGGAAGTTTCCCGCCTCCATCCCAGGCTCCTAGGCCACTGAAGCTCAGCTGGTCCCAGCACCCAGAAGGAAGCTTCCCACCTTCATCCCAGGCTCCTAGGGCAGTGAAGCTGAGCTGGTCCCAGCACCCAGAAGGAAGCTCCCCAGCTGCCATCCCAAACTCCTAGGGCAGAGAAGGTGAGCCACGTGGGTGCCAGAAGCACTCCCCTGATCCGTGGAAATGAGAAGACACATAAATAAGCCTCAAAAACAGACTTCCAGATCACCTACAGCAACAGAAAAGGGAAACGAGATGGAACGCTCTGATACTCAACCACCTGGACTCTATGAACTGGCAACAAAAGAGGATCTGGGAAAAATGAAATCAGAAATAATTACTCAGATAAAAGCAAAGATTGTGCTCATGGTGCAAAACATGATTAATAAATCTAGAGAGGACACAGATAAAAAAATAGAGGATCTGAAGAACATGAAGGAATCTCAACATAGGAAACAAATGGAATCCATAAAACAGATACAAACAGATTTCCAAGAGATTAAAACCTCCATCAAAAGTCTGCACAGCAGAATGAACCAATGTGAGGATAGAATTTCACATATAGAAGATAAGATTGCAATTAGTGAGGAGGGAAAGAAAAATTGCTTTAAAAAGGTAAGGGAACATGAGAAATCAATCCAGCAGCTGCTAGACAATGCAAAGAAAAATAACCTAAGACGGATTGGAGTCAATGAAGAAACAGGAGAGAGTGCAGATGACATAAAAAAACTCTTCACAGAAGTGATGGCGGAAAACTTCCCAAGGAGGGGAAAAGAACTTGACATACAGATAAGTGAGGGATATAGGACTCCAGCTAGCCTTAATCAAAAAAAACTACACATAGGCATATAATAGTTAGGATTCGAGAAATCCAACAGAAGAATAAAATTCTACAAGCAGTGAGAGAAAAGAAACAAATCACATACAAAGGAAAGCCCATCAGAATCACAGCAGACTTCTCAATGCAAACCCTCAAGGCAAGAAGATCTTGGAGTGATGTATTTCAAGCCCTAAAGGAAAACAGCCTCCAACCCAGATTGATGTACACTACAAAACTGTCTTTCAAAATTGATGGAGAAATAAGATACTTTCATGATAAAGAGCACCTCAGGAACTTCATGAATACCAAACCAGCACTCCAAAAAATTTTAGACAATACTCTAGGAAAAGAAAATGAGGATCACAACCCCAGGAAACCCAGCAGAATGAATCCATTGGGCGTGACAAATTAAACGGAAAGGGGGGAATCCAACAAAAAGAAAAAGTCATGACAAGCCTTTTAAAACTTTTGACTTCATCTCCCTAATGATTGTATAATTCAATCTTATTATTGCACTGGTCAGTATTTTTCTGATTCTAGAGTTGCACACCATTCCTTGTGCTATACTGGCTATTTATCATCTTCTTATGTCTACATTTTAATTGGGTTGTCTATTAATGATCTCTAAGAATTCTTTATTCTGGTCATAGGTTATATGCATTGTAAATATGGTCTGTTTAAGGACTACTTTTCATTTTAATGATGTCATTTAAAGTTCTAAATTTTGATGGAAGCTCATTTATAGTTTTTTTTCTTTTATACATCATGTTTTTTGTATCCTGGGTAGTTCTTGCCTACCTTGAATTCATAAATATTTTCCCATATAATTCCTTTGAAAAGTTTTATACTTTTAGGCTTTCTTATTTGGGTTCATAGATCTCTTCAAGTTATTTTCATGTATGGAAAGAAAGGGTTGAGGTTAATTTTTTGTATATACGGATAACAGGTGTTCTAGTGCCATTTGCTGAAGACACTATTTCCTCCTCGGCTCTTGAATCGAGTTTATATTTTGTAAAATACTAATGTCAAATAATCTTTCCAAACTCAGTGGACCATATATGTGTGGTTCTATTTCTAGATTCTCTGTTTTATTCCAATGATCTATATGTCTTTCCTTACACCAACACTGCCTTGATTACTGTAGCTTTAGAAGAAGTCTTAAAGTTAGGTACTAAATGTCTTCCAACACTGTTTTTGTTTTTGTTTTTAACTTTTCTATGTCCTTTGTATTCTTACATACCTTTTAAATTTCAATATCCAGTTCTTCATTTATAGCAAGTATACACAGACCTGAATTTTTATATATACCTTGTGCTTTCTAATCCTGCTAAATTCAAGTACAAGTTCTAGGGGCTCCTAGAGATTTCTTAGTATTTTCTCTGTAGATGATCATTTCATCTACATATAAAAATTTTACTTCTGCCATGCCAATCCTATCCTAGTTGTGACATTTTATTGCCAGACTATTTTGGTGGGGACTAGGTTTCAAAGTTTAATGGATAGATAAAGAGTAAGCATATCTGCCCTTGTTCCCCACCTTAAGGAGAAAGCATTGTATCTTCTCCATTCATATAAGGCATTCTCGCTGGAAGTATGGAGTACATGTCTTTAATCTGTTGAGAAGGTTCTGTTCTACTTCTAGTCTCCTGATAGCTTTTACCATGAACAGCTGTAGAATTTAGTCCAATACTCTTTCTCCAACTAGTGACAGGATCATATGGCTTTCTCCTTTCCTCTGTTAAAATGATGACTTTTGGGGGTGGATCTCCCAATGCTGAACCAACACTGCCATCCCTATAATAAATCCACTTTCTACATACTGCCAGATCTGACTTCTAATATTTTGTTTTGTTAAACAAATTTCTATCTATGTTCATACTTTTTTCTTCTATTATCTTTACCCAGTTTTAGGATTAGCACAATGTTGAGTTCCTAAAATGAGGGGAGAAGTGTTCCTTCTTTTTTCTGCTTTAAATGTTTGATATAATTTATTAGTTAAAATGTTTATGAGCCTGCTGTTGTCATATAGGTAGGTTTTCAAGCTAGGAATATACTTTCTTGAATAGGTGCTATTCAAATTTTATATTTCCTCCAGAGTTAGTTTCATTAATTTGTCTTCCAAGTTACCTCTTAGAAGTTGTCAAATTTATTTCAAAAAAGATTTTTGTAATATGCTTTCTATAGCCTTTTAAATTCTGTTAAATCTGTGGTAATGTCTCCTAGATCTTAATAGTGTAATTTTAAAAATGTATACCTGATATTGTGTAACAGGAAGAAAAGATCTAAAAGAGCAGGGGAATTGGGAGTGGTAGGGGAAGGGAAAAAAGGGAAAGGAAAAAATATGAGAAGAGGAATAAAATGGAAACAAGGTCTTTGCAAATAGGGAAGGCTGGAGGGGGTGAAATGAGGGCAAGGGAAGGGGAAAAAAATAAGAACCAAGAAACTCATGTAATGGTAAAAGATCCCAATGATGAATGTAACTGTTTTATACCTAAAATGTACCAATAAAGTTAATGGGGAAAAATATGGCTGCTACTTTCCTCATTTAATATTTTTTAAATATCTTCTGAGATAGTTTTATTATTGTCTATAGACTACAAAGCTCAGACATAAAGTTTAACTTACTCAATTTGTTCAAACAAAAGTAGAAGAAGATGGATTTGAACCTCTGTGGGTCTGACATCTATCCACTATTTTCTATTGGATACAGAGAGATTCACATTGTAAGGAAGTGTGACTTATTTAAATGATTTTTCACAGGACTTCCTTTTGTATAGTCGAGTAGGTATAAAGATGACTCCTTATTTCTAGGTTTTTCTATTTTTGTCTCAATTACAGGCAGAATGAGAAATACTTATGCTATTTGGTTAAGCTTCTACACTGTCTCTCAAGAGCATTAATGATTATCGTTTTGTTTACCATCTTAAACTAGTAAAGCTATTAGAGTACAGAAAGTGTCTCTAGCTGAATTGATTAGTGTTCATAATTTTCACCAAGACACACATTAAGAGCATCATCTACAGTGGTACCTCTTTCACCTATCCATTGAAACCCTTGAAAGTAAAATTTTGTGTGTTAAATCATTACCATCAGGCTTGATATATATGAGGCACTTAATTGTTAGTTCCTTTTCCTGACAGATTTTCCACAGGAAATAGAGAACGAATACTTCTTTTCTTAATTGAATTGGGCTTAACGTGTCAAAGTCTGTTGAGCTAGGATATTTCAATATGTCAAATATGTACATAAATCTATACAACCTCAGTTTCTACTTATGTAGATATTGCCAGCTCATTAAGCTGGAACAAAAATCCATGCCCCAAATCTCTTTGTCCTGTAATTACATTGCCAATGTCTTCCATCACACTGGATAATATGTAACCTGTCATAGATGGTTTATTTGGCTTTATTTTCAAATAGGAAATCTCAACTTGTATTCAAAAACATCTCCACACTGTAGGATAAGAAACTAAAAGAAGTATTTATCCAAGCTTTCATTAAATGCTTCCATTTAGATCAACCCTGGAAACTTCAGGTGAGCAGAAAATTGAATGTACAATATAACCAGCGAAGATATTTTTTCTTCAGCTCTTAGGGTTGCAGCACATAAAGGAAATTACTTTAGTTGGTATATTCCATTGTAAGTCAATACATTTTTGATTGGAGATGAATATATGGAATTCTTATATTATTGCTGTTTAACAGCATGAGATGTTTAAGTAAAGTCAAATGGGGAAAGGGAATACTATTGATTGTACTAGTTGACTTTTCAGGAAGAATTTACAATATCCCAAAATTTTCAGCTATTTACCTCACATAAAGTTGTAATAATATTAATAGAATTAAGAAGAGTGGTTTAAAGAGGAAGAGTACTATTACTAGAAATGATAACTAATCTAGTATTTTTTACAGGGAACCATGTTCAGGTATTTACATATTTTATGTTACCCATTATTTTACGTTACCACACACCAAACAAATTAATATTACTAAAGTAATCTAGTTAGCAGTTAATGTCATATAAGCCTAGGAGACTAAGTGACTTGACCAATACCATACATATAGTAAGTGGCAAAGCTGAGATTAAATCCAGATGTAGGTGCAGGGGAGATAGTCTCCAACTGCTAGCCAATGTGATAATATTTTGTCACTATTAGCTGTACTGTGAGGTCTTCACATGGTGCCCAGGCTGCATGCCAGACTACAGCAAAACAGAGCTATCCTTGATGATGCTTGTTGAGATTAACAACCAGGATTTCTATTACTACTACTGTTAACTAATCCAGTATCTTTTAAACTGAACCATGGATGAGAACAGAGTGCATACAAATAATACTTTCCCCACAGATTTGGTTTCTTACTTTTGTGTTTTTCTGTGTATCTTATAGCCCTATTAGATAAATAGGAACTTGGTAAGCAAGGTGTGACAAATTTGGGAGCACAGCTACACTTAAATTGTCCATTGCTCTGTTGGTAACCACTAAAGAACTCATTTATTTGCCAAATGACTTGTGTATATGATTCTTCAGTCTGTTGGTGCTCTATTTCAGAGGTAAATGTCTCTTTCACATGTCCCAGAGAAAATCAAACAATAACAAGTAATCTGAATCCAAAGCCTATATTACTAAGAATTTTGAAATGGGCATTTCTATATACTGTTTCTATATCATTATTATTATTGCATAGACATAAAATGAGTATGTGTTTCTGTTCATGTGTGTTTGTCAAAGCATGATATATGTATTAACTCTAAGGAAGTTGTTATGCATTCATGGTAGTTTTTAATTATTAGAAAATCATAGACTTGGGATTAGGATAATATTATAGGAATGAATTTATCCTTTTGTACCAAGGTATACAAGTATAATATTACTAGAGTAATTTGCACATGAAGATAATTGGTAGAAAAGTATGTAGTAATTTTTCTACCAGTTATATGTCAGGATACAGTATAATAATCTCATTAAAAGTAAACAAATTCAAGAAAGCAATATTACTTTTGATGGTCCTCCGTATCCAATGCCTGATCTTTTCCAGTTTGATCTGCTCTCCCCCCAACTTACCCAGCCTCTACCAAGATTTGAAGGTATGAAATTACCTGTTAGGTCTATTGGCTTCTCATTGGAATTAGCCAATGATGAGCATCATAAAATATTGGAGAAGAATGGGAAAAAGTGGGATAAGAGTATTTCTTTTCCTTTTGTGGAATCATTTCTGACCAGGCTGTTCTCTAGCGTGGGCTTAACGTGCAACATTTTTCTTTTCGTTTCCTTTAATTGTCCTATTTAGTCACCCCTTTGTACCTAACAGTGCTTCAATCCTTGGGATAACATACTATAATTTGCAGTACAGATTAAACTTTTCTACATTTTTAAAATAACATTCTCATTAAAACATCCTTAAAATAGTTTAATTTCTGTGTCCTATATGCTTCCTATTAAAATACTAATACAGAATTTTTCAAACCTTGCTTTACTTCTTAAGTAAGTTTATTTTAAAACAGACACATTCATATATAATTTCAGAACTAAATTCATAAGTTTAAATCTGATGTCATTAGCAAAGCAGTTAAGTGGGTTTTTTTTTCTCTTAACAATGGAGAAAAGGCTTGCTTAGGTCCCATTGTAAGGCAATGACTAAGATAAGACCTAATTACCTAATTGTGACATTGGGGAGTCTATGAAATTCATGCTATTTTTACTATAATTTTTTCCTGAGCATCACACACATTTACACAGTTCACCATTCTGTACTTTACCCATAAAATTGTATTGTTGTACTCAATGCACATTTTTTCCAGCAACATACTACATTTTATATCACACAAATCTTTTTGCTTTCAAAACACAATATAGTGCAAAGTATAAATAAATATTTTCACTTAAAATGCCATTTTCAAAATTACTATGTTTTTGTTTGCCTTTGGAAAGAATTTAAGTCAAAACAACAATGGGTTGACTGCAAAGAATATTCCATTTGACAGGTATTATCTCTGAAATACAAATATATTTTGAATCTTTTTCAGACTTGTCCTGTTTCTTTTCAGTGGCCAATTTGATTGTCCTTGACAAATTAATCTAGTCAAGCATAAAATATACCCAGTATCATGTTTTCTGAAGATTTCCTTTCCTGCTACTTACAAGCTGATCAGGTGTAAACCATCTCTTCTGACCAAAATAATTAGAAAGACACTTACTCTTAGGGGATTTCAGTTTTTTCTGGTGTTATACAACCCATGAAGGACCACAAATACATTCCTTTGGCTTCTCTTCTAGCATTTCATGGTGTTTTAAAACAACATAAATCATTTATCTATTATGTACTTCTTAAATATTAACTATATTCCTTTATATGTATGAAAAATGCAGTCAGAAATAATCTTTGAAGATGACCTATTTTGTTGGGCACCAAGGGACTATGTTCTTTCTTTACCCTTTCTAGGCACCTGAATTTTGACTAGTATTCACATATGGTTTTCAACATTAGGACTTGTGTCATCTGGAAGAATTTTTTAATTTAAATATTTTAAGGATGATGACATCATAAATCCTTTAGATCTTGCCTCACATTTTAGAATGAGAATGAGAGACAGTTCATTATAGTCTTAACAGTGCATACTTAGAATGAAATTGTGTATTAATTCATCTTCACAATAGGACTAATGGGAATTTTTGAACAATATGTCCAAAAAGTATGCAATGTGTTCTCCATTCCTTCATCTATGTTGTTCTGTCATCTTTTTTAAAAATCTCTTGACTTTTTTCCCCTTCCCCTCTACATTTCATTTGTCAATTTTAAATGCCTTTATTATGATTAGAATTTTATATTTTCTACTGCAATTTATACATGTCTCCTTTCAAGGGAATATTCAATAAACTAATTGGTATAAAAGTTTTCTTCGGCAAATAACTTACCAAACTGATTTGCTTTAGCTATTCATTCAGGTAAAGGCTGCTGTACATCATTTAATTGTTTGGTTTTTTTTTTTTTTTTTTTTTTTTTTTGACTCTGGATTGATTCACAGTATGTATTTTACTACAACAGAGAAAGCCTTATTCTCAGTGTTGTTCTGGCTAGAGGATGCAATATTTAATCAACAACAACAGCAACAAAGTCATGGGCCCTTAACATTTCCTTCATACCTGTACATCTTTTACGAGCATGTGACTATCCATTGTTACTCTCTTATTCTTTTGCTCAAGCCCTCACTTCAGAATCCCATTGTGGTGGAAAATCAGGTTTGTACCTTTCTTATTTTTTGATTCCTATTCATCATTCCACCTTCTAGTTGAGTATTATTTCTATTTGCTTTTTTAAGCAGAGAGTCATGTTAGTAAAAATGATCTCAGAAAGAGGAAAGTGAAAGAGTTCAGGCACATTCTTAAGAGTACTTTGAATTGAGATGTTTGCATTAGTCATCTTTCTCATCATTGGAACAAAATACTTGACACCCACAACTTAAAAGAGGAGAGGTTTAATTTGGGTCACTGATTGGGAACTCATCTCATGGTCAATGCAGAAATATGGGTTAAGAACATGGTGGAGGAAAGCTGCTTACCTCATGGCAGACAGAAAGAAGAGAGAGAAGACATACAGGGACATATGTCCTCCAAAGGCATGCTTCCAGTGATACACCAATTCCAACCAACTTCTCCCCCCTACCAGTACATTTAGCTATGAATTAATTCATGGATCAACCCACTGGTGTGTGTAACCTCCCCATGAACCAATCTCTTTCCAAAATCCCCTTTTCTGAACACATTAAGACTTTTGGGGGACATTTGGATCTGAACCATAACATTTTGCTCCTTGGCCCCCAAAGAGTTATTCCATTTTATGCAAAATATATTGAGTCCACCTCTAAAGATCCCCAGAATCTTAAGACATTCAGCAGTGCTGAAAAGTCCAAGTCTAATGTCTCCTCTGAGACTCAAGGCAAATTTTGAGCTGTGAGCCACTCTCAAAATTAAAACGAATATTACATATTTCTAACCTTAAAATGGCATAGGATAAATATTTCAATTTCAAAAGGGAGTAATAGGTGACTAGAATTAAATCAGACGAAAGCAAGAAGAAAACTCAGCAGAACAATCATTAAATCCTGTAGCTCCATATTCACCACTCAGGGGATATTTTGGCCATATGTGAACTCTAAATGACTTGGGCAGCCTTGTCCTCTGGCCTTCCCTTATGCAGCCCACATAGCTTCCCCCTTAGGCTTCCTTCACTCACTGATTGTGGCTTTCCTCAGGAGAGGATCCTTGTTCTGGAATCTCCAACTTCCTGGGTTCTTCCCTGTACCTTCACCTCCACTCTGACAGCTTAATGTATTATCTTTTCAAGGACATATTCCCTGGTGCCCCAAGCCTTCCTTTGAATTCTGGGTGAAGTTTCATGACCCCATAACTCTTACATTCTGCATGTATGAAAACCATATGTATGTTGCCAGGATGAGCAATTAGCTCAAGCAGTAACAGGGCACCCTTGACCATGGCTACAGAGACCTCTTAGTGCCAGGATGGTTCGATTCAGGGAAATACTTCCATAGTTTGCTCTGAATGACCAAGAGACCTGGGACACTATTCTCAAAGCATAGTCCTTTCAAGGACCTTATCTTTCTACACATTTGAATCTGTTATGCATAGGGTATGGCCATCTCCTGAGAGACCCTCAAGGCTTGTTTCTTATTGTCTGATTGGAAAGTAACTTAAATCCCTTTTATGGCGCTAGTTTCTTAAACAACTATATATACTTTTGCTTCAATTTTTGAATGTTTCTCTTTGGGAAAAAATTTAAATTTTTCAAATTTATTTGCTCTGCCTTGTGCCCATGATTCTCAGTACTAATCTGGCTAAAAGCAGCCGGTAACATCCATGCCACAGACTAAATATTGGTCTGTCTTGACATTTTCTGCCCCAGACTAATTGATCCATTCTCCCAAACCTGTTTCCCACAAAGTCTCAGTACATGTGGAAAATAAAGACACATTTTTTGCCACAGTTTAATGCCCTGGGCTTCATGTCCCACTGCCGAAGGAGTATATGTTTGAAGCTGAAACTTGAGTCTGACCGTTAGTATCTGCATTCCTATCACCATTAGGGTGTTCAGCATTCCAACCAGAATCACCCACAAAACTTTTTACCACATACACTTATCCAGTGTTTTCTAAACTCGCCCTGCAAAACAGTTTTAAAATTTTCTACACTGCACTGCCAAGTATAGTCACAGCCACAACCCTACTTTTCTGGTACAAGTTTTCTGAATTAGTCAGAATATCTGACATCCACAACTTTAAGGAGGAGAGGTTTTATTTGGCTCATGGTTCAGGGATTTAGTCTATGGTTAACTAACTCATGGTGGAAGGACCTGCTGTGGGAAAGCTACTTAGCTCATGGCAATCAGGAAGCACAGTAAGAACAGAGGAGGCGGGGGGCGGGGGAGATACACCCTCTAAAGCCCAACCTGGCCCACCTCCAGATAGCACTTAGAGTTATGAACTAATCAATAGATTAATTCACTAATAAGAGCAGTGGTCCTATGATCCAGTTCCCTTCCGTAAGCTTCATCTCTGAACACATTGAGGCCTTTTGAGGAACATTCTAGATTTCATCCATACCAGTTCCTAGTGGCCTATGCTAACGCACCTACTTTTTTTATTATTGTCACATGTCTAGTTTATTTAATTCTTAAGTAAAGTGATTTTATCTTGAAAAGTATTGCTCTACATGTTAGATAATCAATTCTCCAAATTTAGTAGACATCAGGATAATTTGGTGTACTAGTTAACATAGAGTTATGATCTCCACTCCCAAAGAACATTTTTTCTTTACTGTACCTAAAAATCACATTCTGTTGATTGTGTTTGGTGTAAGAACATGCATATTACCCAGTTTGGGGTATTATGAGATAACATTAGTCAGGATGGGCCTCTCTTCTGATATAAAAATAAAACCCCTTCCTAAAATAAATAGCATTGCCCTTTTGGCTCATTTGCTTCTTTCTGCCATGGGAAGAGGATATATTTAGAGAAATGGCAATCACAGTATTATGGAATCAAATGATAAGAATCACATAATGTGAAATTTTTACTCACGGGATGATAGGTTGGGTCTACCCTAGTTCTTGAATTTCTAGTTTTTTTTTTATTACAAATAGGCACCTATTAAACTAACCTTAGTCTGAAATTAAATATTTTCTATTACAGTGCATACAGGTACCCAGTATTTTAGAGGATTTGGATTTTAAATTTCTAAATTTTCACACCTGTGTACATTCATATTCCCTTGGGCTACTGGCATCCTTTTGTTTGATCAGCTATTTCCGCTGAACCTTTTATTTACTTTACTTCTTATTTCTTCTCTAAAAGCAATCCTAAACAATGATTTTTTTTCCACTGACATCTATTAATGGATATATCAAAAAGAAAAGGGGATTTTAAAGAAATGAATATCCATTAAAACCTGCATATTAAAATGTCAGAACAGAATTTTATGATGAATTAAACACGGCAATGAATTTAATATCTTTAAATCACAGCAAGATAGCTATTTAGGTGCTATTGTGTACTCTTGGAAAACATATTCCAGCTGTTCTAGAAAGCATTATGACAGCCTAACCTGGCAAAGAACCCTGATCTTGACTATATTTTACTCCAGGCCATTGCCTAACATATGGATGGAAATTCCTACAGATAACACTACAAGCCTGATTGCAGAAGCAAGCAGAGTAGAACATAGTTCCACTTGACTCAGTGACTAGGCATAATGCAATGTGTTGTGCAGTTAAAAATTCATTGTGTTGTCTTGGAAATCTTTGCCCATAAAATAATTCAGTGACACAAAGAAACATAATGCCTTCTTCCATTATTTTAACAATTACTCTGTTGTCAGTTTATTATCTGGAAAACCAAAAGTTTATAGTTCTTAGAGTAATTTCATCTCTATCATCTATTTCATTCTTGAAGAAACCTGTGCAAAACCAGTAAATCAGAACATGCTTTCATAATTTTACAGCTAAAAGGATTAGGATTCGAAACTTTAAAATATGAAGAGGAATGGATTTTCAAGGTCATTTATTTCCTTCTACAAATGAATGTGAAATTCGCATAACAGATTTTCTGTTTATTCTCCAGTTCTCCTTTGCATAAGAGATGTAGAGACTTGTACATGGTCACTACTGAGTCAGTGGTAGAGCTAAAACTACAGTCTAAATAAACTGACATCCAAACAAGTGTGTTTCCTGCAGATGATGATCCTTCTTGTGAAGCTAATATTATGTTCTTTTTTTCTTGATTTCAAGATCAAGAGTTTGACTCTAAACATCACTTCCAGAAGGTCTCCTGTACTGTGGCCTTAGTATATAAACTAATGTCCTGATGAATTTCTAGAGTGATAGAGATAGATGTGCTCGTGTCAGAAAGTCTACGCTATCCCTGGGTAAGAGTAGCAGCAGAACAAAAAGTATTGTAACAAAAAGTATTAGAATTGTTCTTCAGTGTCTGATAAATAACCAGGTTGTCCTTGACACAGCTGAATAACTATCAGGCCTAGGTAGAATTTTCTGGTGAATGTGATATAGGAATGTAAGAGTGATAAAGTGGTGGAATCCCCACCACGTATGTAACATAGCTTTACCTGTTAGAAGAAAAGCAAATGGTGGAGAGTTGCTGTAATTTCACTACAGACTTTAATTGAGATGCAAAAACAACCAGAGAAATATCTTTTACAAGCGTTTCCAAGTTAAAAAAAACACTTTGCAAATTAAAACACACACACAGACACACACAGACACATATGTGGTTGTTGACATGTATGTATAAGTATGCATGTGTAGATACATGGATGGTTAGATAAAGAGATAGACTGATCTTATCCCCACTGGATTAAATATAGGAAAAAAGCTCTTTCATTATAATGGGTTACTACCTGAATTTTGTAACAAGCTATGTACTTTTCAAATGTTAATTCAGGCTGCCATTAGGGAGCTCCTGTTCTATACAAGGCCCTGAAAGAGGCACTGAGAGGTATGCAAAAGTGAGTCCTACCTTGCATATGTGCCTATTAAAAATTTTACCATATTGTTAAACACATTTCTGTTCCTCCCAGACTGTATAGAAGGGAAGAAATGGTTTAATGGGGGAATCAAAGACCATAATTGATTGCTCTTTGTTTTTATGGTTCCTGAACAGTAGCATGATAAATGATATACATTTTATTTTTATCTACCCACAATCTTGTTCTTGTTGTTAAGATTAGGAGAGACATATCAGAAGTCAAACAGAGAAGAATGGAAGTCTCTTTCTGAGTTATATAGACATTTAAATTAAATGTTCCATAACAGGATAGACAAATAACTCCACGGCATATTCTATTATCGTTTGTCCTGTTTTCCCGTGGTGTATAAATAAGAAAAAATATGTTTAAAAACAAAATCTTATGTAAGAATATTTTTTACATAGTAAAACCAAGAATATCAGATTTACAACTTATATAGTGGTTTTTGTTAATCATGTAATTTATTCAGAAAAGATGAATTTTCTAGTTTTGTGGGAAAAATGCTACTGTTCACAATCACCTGTGTGAGCGTGCCACTTTATTTTCCAATATGACACAAAACAATCAAGAACTGCAACAGAAAAAAATTAGTTTGTGTATGACATGCTACATACACACAGTTGTTTTTACTAAGATGACAGGAAATAAATAATATTCATGACAGAATTAAGTTTGCATACAAATAAAAATATTCAGAGATAAACACTTTTATCTTAAAGAGGGAAATGACTAGGTGGTCGCAATATAATTTGAAGTGTTGAAATTTTATCGACAATGAAAAGCATTAAAATTCTGTTTCTACAGTCATCTCACTGAACTTTGAAATGAATGAACTTATTGACCACATAAGTTAAGATACTCTTAAAAGAAACAGAGAAATGAGGTGTGAATGTATCGCCTTACAGAATGTTCACTACTGAGTTACTCTGGTTAAAAACAAGTGTCAATTAAGCTCTTTTAGTTGCTTTCCTAGCCATAGTCTTACTCTCTTCAATCACAAAATAGCTAGAAAGAGGCAATGATTCTTATATACTCTAAGCAACAAATCCATCCAGAAGGAGTGAATCTTTTTTCCTGAAAATAAAATAATCTGTAGCTCTTTGGTCTAATATGGACAAAGCTCATTCCTAAACTCTGAGAAAAAGAAAAAAAAGAAGACGATTCTAAATGGTCACAGAGTGATTTAGTATCTAGGACTTGTTGCCTGAGTTGACACCAAGCTGCCTTAATTATGAAAATTGTGCTCCCTTAAGCAAGTTATTTAACCTTTTTGATTTCAGTTTGAATATATCAAAGGTGGACAGTAATATATCTCATATATTTCATTATTATACTTGATTTAGGACTGCCTAGCACATACTTACAGAAGGGTTAAGAATGAATTTACACTAATATCATTGTAGGTATGCTCTACATTACACTAATCTAGGAATGAAGAGAAGACGATAAATATATATACAACATAAAATTTAGTCATTATTTTGTAAGATAGATGTAGACTATACCCAAATTATCCATCTATAGGTGCCATCTAATAGAACACCCAATGGGACTATGTCTTATAAAAGTGTGTATTACAGTCTTCTTTTACAAAATGTATCTAACACTTATAAAAGTGTATCAAGAGTGCCTGCAGAACAAACACTGGAAGTCATTCTGCTTTCCTACTTCTGGTTACTATTTGTGACAACAATCTCTTTTCTCTCGCTATAATGTATCTACTACTTGAAAAAAACTATTCTATTCTGTTGCACAGCACTTTTTCCTAGGCAAGTAGTTGCAGAAAGGTTAAGTAGGCTTTCTTCAATATTTTTTTGGGAAAACATTTACTGGTACATTTTAGATATACATAATAATAACATTCCTTATAGGGAACCTGTACCTGTACATGATGTATCTTGCTTCTCTCTTTTTTCCCCATCCCTCTTCCCTCATGTACAGAAGCTTTGTTTCCATTTTTTCCTTTGATTTTCTCTTTTTTTTCTTGTTCCTTCTTTCTTTTCTCCCTCCCACTCTCTTGTTTCCCTTCTCATTTGAACATTTTCTTCCCATTTAAGTGGGCTTTCTTCAACTTTGACAAGAAGTTTCTAAATTTAAAGTTATTAATATTTTGGACATTCCAAGTTGTAAATGTTGATTTGTTAAATCTCAAAAGTGAAGTCAACTGAATCCCAGGAAATATTTGGCTGACTAAACCAAAAAACTTTCCAAAAACTTTCCAGTATTGATTTACTGTACAGGAATTCATTAATGATGGGCAGTATAACATTTGTGACACAAATATATTACTACACTAAGGAATCCTCTAAGCAAAGCAATTGAATGATGAATCACCTTCTGAATACAATCATGGTTGGCATTTTACTTTGGTCCCAAAATATTGACGTAAATATCCCAACAGGAGTCACATTTCCCTGGTGGTGTCTAAACATGCCATATCATTGTAAAAAAAGTCTTGGAGCTGAAGAGACCTGCTTTCTCCCTTGGGTGTTACCTGAGCACATGGTGTTGACATCATCACTTTACTTCTTCTTTTTTACTCTTCTACCTCTTTACTTCTTCTCTACCCTATTGTACTTGAAGCTATGAGCCAACAAGGGCAATATGGGTTTTCCATAATTCTAATCATTATTAACTAACACAGTTAGGGAACTAAAATATTAGAACATTCAAGATTATATTTGAATGAATTAGTGAATAAATATTAAAATTAATGAAAATCTTAAGACACTTTTATACACCTGTTGCTAGTCTTCCCAATGAGCTTATCTCCAAAAGATAAATACATTTTCTCTCATTCTCTTTAGGCAGTGAACAACACTACTTAATAATCATAGTCAAAAATTAAACTACTATGGGACAGTTATTATTGTTTTCCTTTATAGTGATCCATACTCCTCCTTTTAAATAATAAACAAATCATGTCCAGTATCTTTCTACCATTATACTTTATACACTTGGAATCCCCACACAGAGATTATGCTTATGCACTGAACCGTTTAAACTTCTTTAAGTTTCATACTCCTGATATCATTTTATGTTAATTATTAATAATTCAACAAAATTTTTTTGGCATCTGTAAAATACCTAGACATGGAGTTAGGCAATTATTGTGATTATCCTCCTCTGCTCTAGTTATAATTAAAACAGGAAACTACAATAATTCATTGTCTTGAGTAAAGTGGCAAAGAGGAACTCTTTTATAAGGGAGAATGTCACATTTTAGTGAAAAATACTTACAGCACTACAATCTCAAATTAGCTATTTCTTGAATGTAAGGTTTTCTTATTTCTGTGAAGAAGCTGCATGTTACTGTGGCTGAAAGTAATGTTGAATCATGACATGAACCATCGCATGCACACAAACACACACGCAGAGGCTATAGTGATTCAAATGTGATAAGACTACTGCGAAGAATGACCAGAATATATCTAGACAGCTTACCTACAAGTATAATTTTTTCATATCAATTTTGTCTTTTTGGTACACTTGTTTGGACCAAAAAATATTCTGAGAAGTGAAGGTTTAGCTTTTCCTTTCAGAGGACATTAAAGGAAGCGTTTCAACTTAAATTGTTCAAAAATTATCTAGGTCACATTCAGTCTTTAACTGGCATGGTGAAAACTTAGCTTTTTCCCCAGGTGGCAGAGGCTACGTAACTGTGTAAGAAGACGGAAGGGGATCATGGCTTCTCAGTCTTATTCTCACATTTTTCACAGTCTCAGGGGTGATTTTGCAGCTTTTCAGATTCACAAACTTAATTTCACTGGTTTACAATGTGAGAGGGCTCTAGCCACGGTGAATCAATTCTTGTTATTGTAAAACACAGGAGACCGCTACAGAAGCCACAATGTCAATGCATTAATTTATATTTTTAAAAGTATCTAATGGAATAAACCTCACTAACTGTTCATCAAAAATACCCACCCTCATGGAATAAAAATCATATTAATCTATGGTTATATTGTTCTTTGAACAAACACTAGAACACATCTACTTGGGGTGTATTACTGGTGCATTTTGACTTTCACAGAGGACCCTAAATTCAGTAGCATCAACATTTTGTATTCTGCCACAAAGCACAATTCCCAGGAAATATATTTTTTTCTACCTTGTCTATTTAAACAGAAACTCAGTGAGAATATAAAGTCTTGGTCTAACTTCACCTGATATCACTGTACCCTGAATTCTCTGCCTCAGTTCTTAGACAAATCAAACCATAATATGAATAATTGTACATTAAGTCTTTATCCATTGCAGATTGGAAGGGGATTTGTAGTCTTTGGTCTTATCTCAAAATCTGGTTGCAACAATAGATACTTGATTGAGCTTTTAGCATGAACTCTTGCTTAATTAGCCATAATGTCTTACTGTGGCATTTCTATGTCTAACAGGAATATATTTTTTAATATATCACAGACACTGTAAATTCTACCATATCTAAGTTTGAAATTCAGAATTTTTTCTACAAAAAAAGCTTTATCACCTAATACCCCTTATCTCAGTGAATTGAAACTCTATGCACAAAACCATCCAAGTTGTTATATCACAAATATTTTAATTTTCAAGCTTGAACTCCATAATAAGGATATATTTGTTTATTTTGACCAAATTACTGTGATTTTGTGCTCCTTCCAGCTCATGCTGGCATAAATCCCAGTCTTTCCTTGGCCACCACTTGCCAAATATTTGCAGAGACCCTAAGAATAACCACTTCCTAAGAAGTTTCTGGGAAAAACAATGATTTCTTCTTGTTTCCTTGAGAAAAACCATGTAGACTTTTGCCTGTATCCAGAGCAGGGTATATGACATGACTTGATCTCACGCACACCAAAATAAGACAAAAAACTATATAACTAAGAAGGTTATGAGTCTCCTACTTTCAGACAATAAGCAAAGAGAAAGGCATGCTTTTTACATTTCAAAGGAAGCAAATGAAGTGACTCTAACATGTCTTCTGGCTCTCTGACTGTGGGTAACTGATAGACTGCAGATCAAGGACACACAGCCCAGGCAGAACACAAGGAGTCTGAGGAGACTGAGATTGGTGATCTGAATTGCTGGAGTGTTAGTCACCCGTCAACTGTGATGAAGTACTTCAGCAATGCTGCAACTTGAAGACATTATGATTTGCAAAAGGAGGCCATGCAGTATGTGATTTTCTTTTATGGAGAAAGTAGATTTAGGGTGTGGTTTCCTAAACCTAGATGGAAAAAAATATGTATAGGGTGAATTTGTGGGGAGGTGAGGTGGGTAATTCCAATTAAAATAAACAAGATTACTTTGGAAGGATGTATTGGTCAGCTTTCTTATTACTAGAACATACAGGAGGAGAGGTTTAATTTCTCTCACAGTGTAGAGTTACAGTCCAGTGTTGGCTGTTTCCAAGACAGAAATATCATGACAGAAGTGTGTGGTGGAGCAAAGTTGCACACTTCATGCACAAGGGAAGACTGCAGGGGGAGCTGCCTACTCCAAGGCCAGCCCATAGTAACCCACCTCCTCTACCTGGGCCTCAAATCCTAACCACACATTCAGTGATAAACATTTGAATTAATCCCCTGATAAGTATAACACACCCATGGTTGAAACACCCCTCCGCAATTCTATTAATTCAGTCAAGTACAGTTTGATTAATTGGAACAAAGGATGATGAAAATATTATAAAAATATATCTAAATCAACCCATTACAAAAATAAAATGGAACAATCTGTTAAGCAATAGGGACCATTAATCTATTTAAGGACACATTTTGTATAGAAAACTCTAGTGTTAATCACCGGGAGAAAAAAACATCCAGTCATGTGTTAAACGTAAGAAGAGATCTCAATATTAACTCTGTATTTGTTAACACAGATTCTCAAAGCTTCTGTTCCTGTAAATTTTTGTCACTCTGTTGTGTACATTTCTTCTTCACTGTATAAAATAGCACTGCGTTTCTAATGCTGGGGTGGACAACACCTTCTGTTTTCTCAATAGTTTCATTTATATGTTGCACAATTCAAAATGCCTGTCAAGTCATATTCTCAATTTAGAGTTTCATGATCAAAGAAATTTGTAAAATATTTTGGCAGGATAATATTAACAAGGATTTATATATTAAAATTTCTGAAAATTTTAGAAATGAAAACTCAGTTTTACTGTGAAAGTCCTGGTTTCCTAAACTGACTTGATGGAGAGTATCCCACTACTTCTTTATTCTTAATTAATTGACATGGAGGAATTGAAGCCTTGGAGAAAAGCTTTGTCAGTGGCTGTATTACAGAGCCTTCCATGTAGCCAGACTGAATTGAGTTTACTGACACATGGTTCAGATGCAAAGAGGAAAGACCAACTTTGAAATCAAATGCCACTGCTCCAATGTTCAAATGGCCTGGCTGAATTAATTTATTACAAGGTTCCCTGTGGGCTCAGTGTTGCACATCTCTCTCCTCTTCTCAGCTCCCCATGTAAGGAGTACCAGCCACACCAGTGTTCTTAGCTTGCCTCAAGCAGTCTCAGGCAGTTTGCACAAGTGTCTACCATTTAAAAAAAAAAAAAAAAAAAGTGTTCGTGAAACAATTTTAAATTAGGTATTTTTGACCTATGTGTTTTGCTATTTATTTTGTGGCTGTTAAGAATTCTTAGCTAAATATAGAATATGCACTTGATACTAATAATCAGATCTCAAATAACAAAGAAATACAGCCAAAATGAAATCAAACAATATGACTTGAAGGCAAAGGAGAAATCAACATATCTCTATATCCCCAATTGCATCAATTGCATGGAAAAATATTGTTGTAATATGTTGCTTCGAGGCTGTCAATCAGTATTGTGTTAAAATGGTCATAACCATCTGGTAAATGTAGGAAAATGGGGATAAAGTTACCACTAAATTTAACCATATGAGGTCCAATCAGAATTTTGAGTTTTTAGGTCCATAATTGATCTGTATTATCATTCCTATGTGCATTTGTTTATTTACCAATAATCGCCAATACCCTAGTTCCAAGTAACTCTCTTTGACTATGGAAAGAAGAGTGCTAATAAGATGTTAGATCTGGAAGTACAAAAAAAAAATAACTTAAGAGAAAAGGATATTTCAGATAATTCTAAAAAAGGAAGGCATAGATCTCACAATTGAGAGAAATGATATGAATGAATATTTACTCACTTCTGCCTATGTATGTGCATTATGCTAAGAACTATAAAATTAAAGGTTAAGTGTATTAGTTTGCTAGGATTATATGACAAAATATTAGAGACTGGGCAGCTCTAACAACATAAATGTATTTTCTCAAAGATGTGGAACTAAAAAGTGCAAGGAATTGGTGCATTTTGTTTCTGCTGAGGACTTCTTGATTTGAAAATTAATAGTTCCTCTCTGTCTTTTCTTGCCTCTTGACGTGTGTATTTGTGGCTAATTTCCTCTTATAATGACATCTATAATGTTGGAATTGTCTCTGTACAAAATATTTCATTTAAATCTAATTCCTTGTTTAAATTATAATTGCATTCTGAGGTACTGAGGATTAGAACTTAATCATGTGAATTGTGAGGCAACACATTCAACCTATAATATTGTGTTGTTTTGTTTTCTCATTTCATAGATATTCACTCTAAAACTCAGAGTGGGTAGAATTCAATGGGTCTCCATTGCTATTGGAGACAAGAATCTTGTGAGCTAGAAACTCTTCATATCAATCATCAGAGAAGAAATTTACTATGTATCACATTCAATGTTTAGAATATTACAGTGACTTATTGCACCTTCGCAAGGTGCTAGATGCTAGGCGTTAGCTCCATTTCAAAAACATAAGCAAAAATGAAGCTAAGAAAGATTAAGCAACTAAATAATTTTCTCATAATCAGCAAGAGAGAGAGATCCAGGTTCCAAATCTTTTTTTTCTTCTTTTCATAAACTTGCTATTTTTATCTCTACTGATGCTAACTTTGGAGGAAAAAGGAAAGGAAAGGAACTGACTCTTCTATCTAATGGGCAAAGATGTAAATGAGCAGTAGTAAATCAAAGGGAAAAAATAAGCCCCTGAATTTGCCCTCTGCCAGGTTGAATAGGAATGAGAGGCTCCATCTGTCTAAGATGGAAGAAATGTGTGACCTCTGGAAGAGAAGGAGAGGAATTCTTTAAAGATGAGAAATGAAAATGTCACAAAAATTTTGCAAAAATACTACTTCCCAGGAGCAGATTAATGAAGCAGAAGTGAAGCTCCAACTGTCAGCAGCTGAATTATTAAAGGAGGAAAAGGAGAATCTGTGGACAGGTGCAGTCTTGTCGGAAAATTGAAGAATCTTACACCAAGTTTCCAACTGAATCACAAGAAGATTCATTTGACTTCTATCTGAAAACTTTAAAGTTTCATTTAGTGCTTATTTTATCATTTTTAAAAGAATATTATATATATAAACATATATATGTGTGTGTATATATATATATGTATATATAGAGAGAGACAGAGACAGAGAGAGAGAGAGAGAGAGAGAGTGTGTGTGTGTGTATGTGTGATCATTGTTCATTGTTTTTGGAGGGATAAATGGAACCCAAAGGGTATTTTCTTACAAGGAGGGATGATATTGACTTTACTTAGGGAAGACTATTCAAGAGACTCCTCATGCTAAGATTTTGGTTCTGTCTCTACTTAGCTTGCGTGTCTGTGAGGAAGCCACTTAAATCCTTTAATACATATTTGGGAGCAAAGCAGAATGTACACTGCTGGAACAGAGCTCCGTGTCTGGCATATAGAAATACCAATTGAACAGATTAATAAAACAATAAATTGAGAAAACTGTGATCATTACCAGTTGTATTCCAGAGCTGAGGCTTAACAAGGTATTTTAAGTAAGTTCTTTCTTTTTGTTTTGCTTTATAATATAAAATTATACCTTTATTTATGAAGCAAAAGACAGAGAGTGATTATTTGTACATAATGCAGAATCCCCCTCTCCCACCTTAGGTCCTGTCATAGAATCCTTTTAAAGATGAGTACACTTTCCTTTGCCAAGCCACCTCCACTCTTGAAGTCTCCCTACCCTACTTTGTACCAGGAAATGAGTATCTCTGGGCAGCTCCTTTGCTTTCTGTCTGCCATATAATTTGGGCCAATGAGTTACACTAAAATGAGTCCAGAAGATAGGAGAGTCTTAGAGAATGGAGGGGTGATTATTTCCCGCAAATCCCTCCATACAGCTCACTATGGACCACCATGATCCTTATCCAAGGCTGTGGTCCATGTCAGGTTACCTGTATAACCAGCATGTTCAGGGACCCACTCTCTCCTCTTATTCCTCTGTCTTGGTATTTATAACTCTGCACTACAGCTCTAGGGAATGTTGCCATCCTTTGCTGATTTCTCTATAGCCTGCTCATATCTTCACGAATACAGACTTTATTAAACTTGGGCAAATTACAAAGCTTGAGTGCTCCATCTCCCTCTTTCCCTTACTAGTATATTAGCTAACCTAAGAGAGTTTGCCTGGGGATTTAAAAATTTGATTATAGTTGCAAAATTCTATTTTCATCTATATTTTTTCAGAATCACTTTTCTTCATCATACTGAGCATGAAAATAAATGATCTCAGCTGCACTCAATGTGAAATTTCTATAAACTTTATTCACAATATAATGTAAACGTGTATGTTCTATTTACATGTCTCAAATGGGAAAATGGATTGAGTCATTTTGAACCTCAATAAAGGGATTTGCTTACAATGAAAAATGCTATTTTTTAACTATTGTAGTGGTTAACTTAAGAAAGTAAATCTTAAGCACATTTTTAAAACAAGTACACAAAAAGAGCATATAAAAAAAAGAGCTACATTTTTAAATATGTTCACAAACAGTGGGCTAAATACTGTAGATTGACTTAAATCTCCCAAAGTTTACTTTTTTTTTTTTTGGTACCGGGGATTGAACTCGGGACATTGCACTTGCCAGGCAGGTGGCTGAACCACTGAGCTAAATCCCTGGCCAAATCTCCCAAATTTTAATATCATGATATTAATTAGTTCAATCAAATAATTGTGCTTGCTTCGGTAGCACATATACAATCAACCTATTAAATATCATGTATATACTAAAGAGCATTTTATAAAAATGGTAATACTTGACGAAAGATGATGTTTTTATGTTAGCCGAGAAAATATCAGGCTGTACTTTTTAAAATAACTTTTCTAGAGGAAAACACAAAACAATTGTTAAGATGATTTCATCCAGCATGGAAGCCATAGACTACATGGTCTGAAAAATATACGTAATTTTGAATTTCTAAAATGAAAAAAAAAGAGTTAATTCCTTATACTATTTTTAAATAATAATATATGTAGAGGGATGAATTTGCTTTAGGGATATATCTAAACTAATGTGGCTCAAAATTTTAAAGAATGAAGTGAATGTTCCCAAAATTATAGTATACTTTTATAATAAAGACAAAAATAGTGATAGAACTTTAGATGAGTAGAATATAATATATGACCTAATTCCCTCTAAATTATACTTAATTAATGCCCTGATAATACTATTGCCTCTTAGAATTGAACTTTTAATAAGAAATCCTACTGGTTTGACATACATTTTCAAAGACATAGAAATGCTAATGAAACAATGCAAGAAAATTAAAAACAAAATCACTTATTTCCCTAGGATTAAATTTATAATCTTTTTGTCCCTTGTGATACCTTTTCTTTCAGTTATCAGAGAAATTATAGGTACTTCTTTCTTTTTTTTTTTTTTTTTTTGGTACCGGGGATCGAACTCGTGATCTTGCGGTGGGGGGCAGGTGTCAGAACCACTGAGCTAAATCCCTGGCCTATAGGTACTTCTTCTGACACTAATGTTAGACTAAGATTAAAGAATACTTCAAAATATTTTCAGATGGGAGTATATATATAACTAATTTCTACAAAATCCCCAACTTTTTCTCAAGACAAGTTCTATCAGTAAAAAATAAAACAAACCAGAATTTCTTTTTTTATAACTGCACCAGAGAGAGAATGTCCAAATTGGAAATGTTGGTACTTTTAGTTCTTCCAACTTTCTCTTATTTCACAAAGGCTTAATATATTATGAACTATCAACCTTCCTTATATAGACATCCAGTGTATGCATTCTCTGTCAATGAACACACAACATTCTTTCAAATGGAAGTGGGAAAGTTTATCTGGTAGGTAGACTTCTTTTCTGTTATGTGATCTGACTACTGATTTCCATAACTATAAATAGCCTAACAATTTAGAGTGACCTATGTTGATATTTTTATGATGCAAATATAAGTCAAGTCATTTGTAAGTGTGCAAGTTAGTTACAGAAAAAGATACATGAATCTTTTCACTTCAAAAGAGATCAAATCAGCTGAGTTCCGCTTTCCTTCTAGGTTCATCTCCTTTGAATTTTGCATACAAAATGTTTCTGATATTTTGAAGTGTTAACTTCCCCTGTCTCACGCCCAGCCCAAGCATCTACAACTCAATTTTCCTATCTATTCTTTCTTTATTGTTCCTAAATCGTCTTGAGATTTATTGTCTAACCATCAGAAATTCTTCTCATTATCTCAACAAAACTCAAATATAATCTTCTGCATGTAATAGTTCCTGAGTATTTTTTCTTCCTTTCCTCAACAAAATTTTGTATCCCTATTTGGAAGAACTGACAATATTTTACTGTTCTTGGTTTGTTAAAATAAGGATTTCTGGTAATGTTTCTTTGAGAACTCCATTTTTAAGTTAAATATAGAAAGTTGTTAAGCCTCACCTGCTATGTTGGAACACAGCTGGTTTCACAGAGCTGGGTGTTAGGCAGATCTTAGGTTTACATAACTCAAGATAATAAAATATTGGTAGAAAACTGAGGTGGCTGCTTCTTTGCATCACAGTGACCCACAGGCATGTTGGACCTTGTTCATGAAAACCAGACATGGTCCCTGTAGACCAGGAAGCAAAAGAAGCTGTGTACTCACTACAGAGGCTTCAGATCTCTGAGAGGAAAATGCTGGTGCTAGTAGCATTTTATCTATTGCCTTCCGTACTTCTACAAAGCTAAGCAAACACAATGTTATACTGAAGCTCAGTTTTGTTATGTGAGTTCGACTGCCACTTGCACTAGAATCCATACTGAAATTTCCTTCTGCAATTATATATATGCAATCATTTGCTTATATTTCAGTTTTTAGTATATTATGTTCTATGATGCTCCTTTCAATTTTCTTTTAATACCTAGTTCCTATATGATTTCTTATGGTTTATAAAACAATTTTTTTAAGGCTAAGAGTACAAATCTTAGGAAAATACATTAAAAAGATGCTGTTATGCTTTCTTTTTTTTAGTATATTTTTTCTGTAGCCATTTTTAGAGATTCTAGGCAACTTCTGTTTACCTTGACTCTAATATTTCAGGAAAAATAATTGTCCAGAATGACCTTCATCAGGTAAGCTTAGTTGCAATGACTTTCTAAAGTATTAACTTTGTTTCTTCCATTCCTAAGTGCACTCAACAGTCCTCCAGAATGTGAGAGGTCAACTTTGTCTCTTTCTTTAATGATCCATACACAAAAATGTTTGCCTAGATTTTGAAATAGACCATCATGATGCTTGAGGAAACAATTAGATCACAGAATACAGATATGCACTTTGAACTTTTCATTCAAAAATGGCTCCACATGAGAAAATAGATATTACGTGAAGAATTTCTTTAAGTTTATAAGACTCTATAGTTTGTACATTAAAAGAAGTAAGAAAGCCATATGGCTATGATATCTCATTTTTGGAAGAGTTTGAGAAATTTTAGCTGATTTATAAATTTGTAAATGATGAGGATTAAGTTTTATAAAATAGCTTTATAGAGAGGGTGGTGAATGCAGAAAAATCTTTGGAATTACTTAAGCCAAATAGGAAAAATAAATTATATATCAGAGAAGATATAAATAAGAAGCAAACATATTGAATGTGCTATTTAGGGACTATAAAGACAAAACTCTATTAATGAAGTGAAAATTGAGGCAGGCTAGAAATAAATTTGGTTAGGGAATGCTGACAAATTTGGCTGGGAAAGGAATTATATAAAGGTATTCAATTTTTGTAAGTGATTAACAAAACATTAGGAACTGCAGATAAATAATAGTCATTTCTCAATTTGTATAATGGTGATTCCTGATTCTGGCAACAAGAAATTAGTTCTTTCTCTTTTTATACATTTTCCTGAGGAATCTCCGCAGTTTTATTTTCCGATGTTTAGGAGATATTGGTCTTAATACCACTTCTTAGGACTTTGTAGGGTATAAAACTTCCTGGAATATTAGAAAGAAAGGCAGTTTGGTGAGGATTAGGGAACAGTTAGCAGGGAAATAGCAACAACTTGGTACCAAAAGAAGCAGAATTACAGTCCTATAGAACATATACAAATAGTGAAAATGAAAAACTGGACCTAATCCAAGTCAAACATTAAGAAACAAAAGAGATTCTTGATTGAAAATAAACCAAGGTACATAATTTTAGCATTAGAGGGAAATCAATGGTAGTATCAAAGAAATGCTGTCACCCTCCTTGTAACCTTTCAAAACTAAAGGGTGAACAAACAAAGAAAACAGAAGCAAAATAAAATTCCACAAACTTTACAGGTTAGAAATATCACACAAAAATCTTACCATAACTAACTTTGAAGTACAAAGCAGATAAATGGGTAAGGGGATGATAGAAATATCTAGCTCTTTAATTATGTTGCTGTCTCTATTCTCTACCTTCTACTCCTTGTATTTTATTTACACTACATTTTTCTTTTTTTTCCCCTCTTCTTTAAAGATTAATTTTATTTATTTATTTATTTATTTATTTATTTATTTATTTATTTATTACATTTCTTTCCCCATTAACTTTATTGGTACATTTTAGGTATAAAATACAGTTACATTCATCATTGGGATCTTGTACCTTTACATGAGTATTTTGGTTCTTATTTTTTTCCTCCTTCTTTTGCCCTCCCTTCACTCCCTCCACCCTTCCCTATTTGCAAAGACCTTGTTTCCATTTTTTTCCTCTTCTCATATTTTTTCCTTTCCCTTTTTTCCCTTCCCCTACCCCTCCCACTTCCCCTGCTCCTATAGACCTTTCCTTCCTGTTATACAATATCAGTTGTACATTTTTTAAATTACAATATTAAGATCTAGGAGACATTACCACAGACTTTACAGAATTTAAAAGGATATAGAAAGCATATTACAAAAATATTTTTTGAAATAAATTTGACAACTTCTAAGAAGTACCTTGGAAGACAAATTAATGAAACTAACTCTGGAGGAAATATAAAATTTGAATAGCACCTATGAAAGAAAGTATATTCCTAGCTCAAAAACCTACCTATATGACAACAGCAGGCTCATAAACATTTTCACTGATAAATTATATCAAACAATTAAAACAGAAAAAAGAAGGAACACTTCTCCCCTCATTTTAGGAAATCAACATTGTGCTAATCCTAAAACTGGATAAAGATAATAGAAGAAAAAAGTATGAACATAGATAGAAATTTGTTTAACAAAACAAAGTATTAGAAGTCAGATCTGGCAGTATGTAGAAAGTGGATTTATTATAGGGATGGCAGTGTTGGTTCAGCATTGGAAGATCCACCCCCAAAAGTCATCATTTTAACAGAGGAAAGGAAAAAGCCATATGATCCTGTCACTAGTTGGAGAAAAAGTATTGGACTAAATTCTACAGCTGTTCATGGTAAAAGCTATCAGGAGACTAGAAGTAGAACAGAACCTTCTCAACAGATTAAAGACATGTACTCCATACTTCCAGTGAGAACACCTTATATGAATGGAAAAGATACAACGCTTTCTCCTTAAGGTGGGGAACAAGGGCAGATATGCTTACTCTTTATCTATCCATTAAACTTTGAAACCTAGTCCCCACCAAAATAGTCTGGCAATAAAATGTCACAACTAGGATAGGATTGGCATGGCAGAAGTAAAGTCTTTATATGTAGATGAAATGATCATCTACAGAGAAAATACTAAGAAATCTCTAGGAGCCCCTAGAACTTGTACTTGATTTTAGCAGGATTAGAAAGCACAAGGTATATATAAAAATTCAGGTCTTTGTAGACTTGTTATAAATGAAGAAGTGAATATTGAAATTTAAAAGTTATGTAGGAGTACAAAGGACCTAGAAAAGTTAAAAACAAAAACAAAAACAAAATCAGTGTTGGAAGACATTTAGTACCTAACTTTAAGACTTCTTCTAAAGCTACAGTAATCAAGGCAGTGTTGGTGTGAGGAAAGACATATAGATCATTGGAATAAAACACAGAACCTAGAAATAGAACCACACATATATGGTCCACTGAGTTTTGAAAGATTATTTCACATTAGCAATTTATAAAACTCAATTCAAGAGCCGAGGAAGAGACAGTGTTTTCAGCAAACAGCACTAGAACACCTGGTATCTGTATATAAAAAATTAACCTCAACCCTTTCTTTCCATACATGTAAATAACTTGAAGGGATCTATGAACCTAAATAAAAAAGCCTAAAAGTATGAAACTTTAAGAAGAAATTATAAGGGATAATATTTATGAATTCGGGTTAGGCAAGAACTACCTAGGATACAAAAAACATGATGTATAAAAGAAAAAAATTGATAAATGAGATTCCAATATTTAAAACTTTAAATGACATCATTAAAATGAAAAGTAGTCCTTAAACAGACCATATTTACAATGCATATAACCTATGACCAGAATATATAAAGAATTCTTCAAGCTCATTAATAGACAACCCAATTAAAATGTAGACATAAGAAAATGATAAATAGCCTATACTACATTATTCTATAACAAAGTAACCTGCATTGTCTAAGATAATGCCAAACACCCAAGATAATCTTTTTTCTTTGTTCTTTTGAATTAACCACAGTTTGAGCAAAATTCTTTATTTCTTCCAATATTCTGGCTGAGGTATGAATCTGTGGGGCCTCTAATTGAATTCTGCATCTGTCCTTGTTCCCCAACTCAATAAAACTTCAGCCTGACTCCTCATCTTCTAACCTCTAGAATATTAAAATGAAAGGACGACTACATTAAAAGAAACATGTCTATCTTTCTCTCTTTTTGCTAATTACCCTCAGTTCCTTAAGAGAATAACATTGTAGTTAAATGCAGCACATATTTATTTTGAATATATTTTTGTGTAGCTCACCAGGTTTGATTGCTCACAATTTTTCATATGTGTAAGACTAACTTGAGAATTTTGATAAAAATGAGAGTTGTAGATACTCTGAATATATGTATGAATTAAGAGTGATGGTCATACATTATGTAATAAAAAAACCTAGTGACACTGACACTCATGGTGTATAGACTGTTCTTTGAGAATATTTGTTGTTGCATACAAGGCATTGTATTTAATCATCAAAAAACTAAAATGTGTTGTACATATTCTCTGTTCTCAAGAAGCACTTCGGGAAGAAAGAAGAAATCCAGGGAAGGAAAGATGTGTAATAGAAATTGTGAGATGAAAGCACATGACAAGAGAGAAAACAAACATAAGATATTGAATACCTCTCATATCCCATGCACTTTGCTGGCCATTTTATATGCACTATAGATTTTTGAACAGTACAACATAAAATCTCTGTTTTGTTAATGAGGAAACTGGGCTTAACCATAATTTATTAAGAGGTTCCAAAACTATTAAGTAGCAGGATATGCATCCAATCTAATATCAATTTTTAAAATAATCAACAATCTTACCGTGGCAATATAGTAGATTGAAAACATATATATGTATATAATTATACCACAAGAGATAAAAATATATCCATAATTAAAAGATACTCCATAATATAGTTACAACATATTTTCATGGGTGAGATAACAGTGCAGTGACTAGAGAAGGGTAAATATTTACCAGTAGCCACATATTTCCTATTTTCTTTCATTCAGGAAGTTAATAAAAGGGCTCATTCAAAGAGATCAGTGGATATGACAAGCATATTTGACTTTAAACTGTTCATTCCATGTGGGGATATGTGAGAATAGGAAATAGATACATTCAAAAAAAGTTAAACCCTAAAAATCTCAGAAGTAGCCACGTCTTTCTTTTACCAGAGTTCCATCCCCGCTACCAAAAAAAAAAAAAAAAAAGGAGTCTTTTTCTATTTTTGAACAAGCGAGTTTCACAAAGAGCAAGAAATCTGTTAAAAGTCACAATTAGAGAGCTCTGCTAGCAAGATTTTTCATGTCTGATATTTTCCAGAACACAACCAGAAATCTTTCCATGCCAAATGTTGTGGATGTGGTGCTGCATGTTAGACAGTTGAATGACCATGAGAAAAGTTACTGTTACGGTTTAGAAATAAAGAATCCCCCAAATGTCTCAGGTGTTTGGAAGGTGATTGGATTATGGGGCTTTATATTCACTAGTGGATTTATCCACTCATGAGTTCAGCTCCAAAATGTGCTCTTAGGAGCTAGTGCCTGGTGAAAGGTTTGTCACTGGTGAAGTGACCTGAAAGGATGCATTTTGTCTCTCATTTCTCCTTTCTCTTTCTGCTTCCTGGCCACCACAGCATGAGCACTATTCCTCTACCCTGCCTTTACACCATGCTGTTCTCACATGGAGCCAACCAACCACTCTTGACAGCATCATCTGAAAACCATTAACCAAAATAAACCTGACCTTTTCAGTTGTGGTTGTTGGATATTTTGTTCTATTGACTAAAGTGACTTATACAGATTTTTAGTACCAGGGAAGTGGGGTCATCGTTGGGACTATACCTGACCTTGTGATTTAGAAGCCTTTGAAATTGGTTTGTAGGAAGAGTCTGGACAGGATTGAAATGCCAGAGAGGCCTGAGAGTGCTGTAAACAGAGATCAATAAAAGATTGTATGTGGAGCGCAGAAGACCAGTGGTGATAGAAATGCAGACAATAGAGGCAAGCCTCGTGAAGTTTCAGTTGGGAACAAGGACTCCATTAGCAGCTGGACTGGAGGCCATATGTGTTACAGTATGCAGACAATGTGTCTTCATTGTGACCCTGTCCTGAGACAACGTAGGAGACTAAGATTAAGGACAGTGGACTAATTGATCTGGTGAAGGAAATTTCAAGGCTGTGGCATAGGTCCTGCCAGCTGTTTTGGGCCAAATCTACAGTGAGAATCAGGAGCAGAAGTCCGAGCCAAAAGTTATAAAAATGTTTCCAGTCTTGCCAGAAAAGAAGCACCTGCAATGTTGGAGCAAAGGAGAACAAAGTTACTAAAAAGATTGCATTTAAAAGAAGCCAAGTACTTTCCATCAGCACAATAAAAAACATAGTTTGAAGGTATTTCAAGAATTGGCCAAAGCCCACACTTACAGACTCAAGTGTATGAATGGATAAACATCATTGGAAGACTGCTTTGAGAAGAGAGTGGCAAGTTGCTCTGCTCATGCTGAGGCAAGCGCTTGTCCAAGTTCATCCATCCAAGCTACACAATAATTAAGTAACGATGTCCCTATACAACCACCACATAAGGTTATCTAGCCTATCATTTGATATAATAAACAAACGTATCCTATCGCCATGCTGCATGTATATCTGAATAATATTCTGAGCTACTTAAGAAGAGAAACATGTCTTCATTTTAGTATTTCTGACACTAAACAGTGATGGGACAGAACAAGTGATTCTTCCTTGAATAATCCTTTGCCAAAGAATACTTAACTTTTGTCTCTCTAAAAAGCTCTTATTCTTTATCTTGATTATTATCTCCTGAGAGGTGTATATGGAAGTGTTAAAAAGAATGGGACATCAGTTCAGACAATGAGAAGAGCCGACCAATATTGTACTTGAATAAGACTATGGCTGTCATAGTCATAATAATACTATAGTCAGGAAAATCAATAAAATATATTAAATGACTGAGTGAAGAAAGTTAATGACACTATTAGTTTAATGAAAAATAAATTTCTTCATTTCCAGTCCCATCGTGTTTTTGACAACACAGGATAAGACTCCCTTAAAGGAATGATGAACATGTGGGTGAACTACTAGCACCTCTTCTCCAAGAAGAGATAAGAAATCACAGAAAGAAATATGAGAAAAGAATAAAATAAGAAATGTTGCTTCTCTTTGGAAATGAGGAACTTAAACTACAATGTCAAAAAAATTCAGCTTTGAGGAAAGAAACATGAATCGCTGACCTAATTAATCATTGTTGTTTGTATGGTAATGTGTAACAATGAGTACAGAAGTAAATTCATCAAACACAGAAGGAATAGCAGTCGTAGGTCATGGTAGTCAATTAGATACTTTGATAAAAAATAAAAGGGTTATCATTTCAGGTCATTGAGGAAAGGAAAGGAAAATCTAGGCCTACTAGGGGAAAGGCTCTGCCAGGCTTCCCGGGCCAAAGAAACAAGCCCCAGATGGAATCCTGTGGACATCTGCCATCTCATTGGCTGGGCTGAATTGCTGCCATTTGCCTACATCTGTCCATGCAAAGTCTCTCTTCCCACGCTCCTACTTCTGCCTCCACCACCACCCCAACACTTTCAAAATATATTTTATTTCATTGTTGCCATACTTATTGGAGATAAGATTTGGAACTCCACTTCTCAACAAAATCAGCCCACTTCCTGCTGTATGGGTACTTACTTCTCTGCCCAGAGCAGGTGTTATTGTTTAAAAATACAAAACAAAACTCCTTTAGCTACTATAAAAAGCATAGATTAAGAAGCTTTATATAATTTTCAGTGCAAATGGCATTAAGAAATTTGCTCTTGCACCGGCCTACTCTTCAGATTTGCATAAATGTTCATTGCTGTGCAAATCTAGTGCAGCATTTGGTTCTATTTAATTCAAAAACAAGGCTCTGTCCATCTGTAAAGCATTTTTCAAAGGAGTCATAGATACTTATTTTGCTTAAGTGCACAAAAGAATGAGAGTGGCTTTCCAAATTTTGTACAAAAAAACCCTCACAAAATGTTAAATATTGACAGGAGAAGACTGTCCATATACTTTTTTCTTAGGTACAAATGCTTACTTGAATATGCTATGTTTGAATACTCAACATTACCTTGTGGGAGAATTTTCTTAACGGCATTAAGGAAACTAACTCAGTTTTGAATTCATGATATCAGCCAATGTTCTTGATTTCTAGTATCATCAGTGACTATCTGGTCCAAAAACTTAATCACTCCAAAGTGATTTGAAGTCTTCAGAAAATAAAATTTTAAGAAAAAAAAATCAGAAACATTTGAGCTAAGTTAGCTTGCTACTGTAAACACACATATTTCTTTACATTTTACTTTAAATGTAAATTTCAATTTTATTGCCTACAGTAATAAGATAATTGGATCTCTTTTCCCACAGTAAGTGCTATTGAATATGTTTTGTTATGGTTTGCCATTGTGTACCTTTCCTTCGTGCTATGTTTTATTTCATATTCTCATATTTACTTACAGAATTACTGGGATAGTTTAATATTGTCATCACATCATTCAATTCCAGCGCTAACAGTCAATTCATACATTTTCTTATAAATCAAATCTAGAAAATACATATGAAAATGAAATTATCCTGTTAAAATTATATTACTTCCTCCCTGTGTTACCCTCTAGAAAAAACAAAGCTTTCATGTTTGGTTGTGTTAGCTTCAATTATAATTTATTTTCCTATTGTTTGTTTACCAACTTCTATAAAATAATTACCAAAATTTTAGGATGAATAAATTTTGTAGTTGGGTGAGGGAGCACTTCTGTGCAAGGTAGAGGTTAGCATCATCCTTGATCTTTAATGAAGAGATTCCATACCATTGTCCACACAGTCATAAGAATCTAAAGGGCTCCAAATATCGCCGTTGAATTTCAGCTTCAAGAAACTCATGTGTTTTCTCAAACATACAAAACTATTAAAAGATGTATTTTTCTGACTACCTGACACATATTTCTTCATTACAACCTAACTCAAGTTTCTTTGCTTTTGTGAAGTTTCTGGTAATCCTTTTAAAATTTTGTTCTTTGTTCCACTTTGGACACAATACTGTTATATCACATCATCTCATAGTGATGCATTTTTTTCTTTCTCTTCTCTTTTATCTCAGAGTGTATCAAACATAGAAATTTTATTCTTTTCACACAGATTTTCCCTTGTTTTATTAAATAATACAAAAACCGCATGAAAAAGAGCTTATTAACATATTTGAATGAGTGATTGTATGATTAAATGAATATGTAAATGGTAAATATTTGTCTATGTGCCATATATTGGATATAATATATACTCAATATGTATAAAATCCTACTACTGCTTAATGAAACCAGTAATGTGTTGCCATTCACCACTGAATACTAGTAGTCGTATTCTAGCAATGAATCCCATAGCTTCCTGGATATTCACTTCAAATTATGAATCTTCTCTAAATAGTAGCCTTGATGCCTAAATTAAGTTTTTCATGTGAAAAATTACATTTATTTCATTTTGGATGTTTGGAAAGAAATAGATCCCTGTTCTACTGTGTCTATCCTATAACCTTTAGTAGAAAAAAGGATGAATCTTAAATGGCTTAGAATTTATTTGAACCATATAAAATAATTGTAGTTCATTTATCTTTCCTTCTCATCTACACCCTTTTCTCACAGAGCAATTCTATAATTCTTCGATCCTTTAATTCTTGGTTTAGAATGAACTAATGACAGTTCATTTACACCTCTGAGGGTTTATAGTTTGAATTACAGCAAAGTGGCTTTTGATACAAATTCACATGATGCATATTTGGTTGAGAAAATAAAAGAAGAAAAAGAAGTAGCAGATTATATGTGAACTCTTTCTTCTCTGAGGTCCTGTGAGTCACTGACAGGTCAAGGCTAGTGGTAAGATTCTTAAATGTCATATAAATTTATGAAACTGAAGGACTGGATGGAGGATGAGTATCCTCTCCCTTTGCACACTCACTTTTGTGACAAGCCTTCCACCCTTTTCTTTTCCCAAGGTTTTACTGAAGCAGACAAGAAAAACTTCTTTCATGATTGCAGGAAGGCTTACAGACTTTTCTCTGTTGATTTACATTGAATGGATTGTAGAAAATACTGTGAGGTTTACAGTGTGTTTGTTAAACACTAGCACATATAAATACAGTAGATCAATGCAGAATAAAAAGATAGCAATATAGTTGAAAAAAGAGAAAACAAAATGGTCGAGGCTTATGAAGCAATAATTTTTAGGTAGCCATTTCCACTTAAATGTACAGTAGATGTGTAATATAAACAGAAGCTACAGAACCTACAAATACATTTTTTCTTTTTCTTTTTTTTTTTTTTTGTACTGGGGATCGAACTCAGGTTCTTGTGCATGCGAGGCAGGTGGCAGAACCACTGAGCTAAATCCCTGGCCCCAAATACATTTTTTCTTATTACTGTTAGAGTTAAGATCCTATTAGTAAGTAGTAGCACATAATTGGCAAGCTGAGATGTAGCTGGGCTTGGAGTCTGTAGATAGAAATCTTGTTGTCAATTATGACAATTTTTTTGATCTCTAATTCTCCTGTTTGGGAAAGTGTGTCTACTACCATTCAGTTCTTGCAACTTATACCTACTGAACTTATTCTTATACCTACTGATACAGTGAGTGAAGATTGATAATCGAAGAAAGATTTTGTTTAGTGTTCCAAAATGAAGTTTCTCATATGTATGTTAAATACAACTTTAAATATGACTAAGTGCATCTACGAATATAGATATAGAAACAGATACATATAGATAAGATAGATGTAGATATAGATAAAACTCCCTTTTAGGTATGAGCTAAAAATCTGAGAGAAACGTTATTCCCTCCCAAAGATATGTTCCATGACTTTTTAGTCTATTTTTCATGAGAAATTAGTTTTCTTCCTTTTCATGTTCTTATTATTGTGTTTGTGACATAAAAAATAAAGGCTTGGTTCATATATTAATATATCAAATACCTCACACAGAGATATTTTCCAATATTGAAAAGCAAATGGAGAAGTTAATTATCTCAAATATTGCAATTTATTTGTTTATGATTCATCAACAATATTTACCTAATTTCAAAAATCCCATAGCCAAATTTGGTTTCCAGAAATATTGGGAAGATTATATGACAAGCTTTTCACATCATAGAAAAACAAAGACACTGTAGAACTGTAGAAGACACATTCGAAAAATGGTGAAATGGTACCAGATTGGAAAGTGTTAAGTAGACTAACAGCAAGTAACAGTCCAGGTGAGGGAAATGCACCACGATATTTTTATAGTGACTTAGCTTGATCTTTTTACATGTGTTATGGTTTAGATTTGAAATGTACCCCCAAATTTGCATGTGTTTGGAAAGTGATTGAATCCTGGGGGTGCTCAATCTGACTTATTGTTCAGAGGTGGGATCTGGTTACAGGTGGGTCACTGGAGTGTGATCCAGAAAGACACATTTCTCTTTTTTTCTCTCTGTTTTTTGGCTATCACAGGATGAGGAGATTTCCTCTGCCCAGGTCTGTGCATCATGCTGTTTCTGTTTTGGAAGCTTGGCTACCATGGACTAAAACATCTGAAACCTTGACTTGAAATAAACCTGTCCTTTAGTTTTTGGTGACAGGTATTATATTGCAGGAATGAGGAAATTATCTTAGTCATTGTGCTTATTTTAACATGCATATGTACAAAATGTGTGAAAGTAGTTACACATGTGCATAGACACACGAACATTTAAATATTTAACTCCTAGTACTTTTATGAAAATTGTTTTGCCAGAATTCAGGAAAGTGTATTTCTAAAATTTCCTTTACTTATACCTCTGTAATGGTAGAAAGTTCCAAACTATGGAATGTGGAATGGATATAATGTGACTCAATAAATTAAAATCGTGATTTATTTTTCTCATTGTACAAGCAACATAAATTTTCGAATCCCACTTTTGTTCTGAATATTCATAGTTCTTTGATGATAAAGGGCTTTTACTCCTTCAAAAGAAGAAAAAAAGGTGTATTTGTAGTAGATGTTAGGGTGTTTTTTACTTGTTCAGAATCACTTGAGGTAATTTAATAATTTACATTTCTTTCATGTTTGTTCAAAAAGTATATTCTGTTATAGTCAATAGGTATTGAAGTCATTCACATCAAACTTTGCCTTCTCATTACCTCTTCTGTGAAATAAAATATCTGAATCAAAAATTACCATGTTTTAGAGGCTCAGACTATGTAATTATGCCAATTTTCAAGGCTGCTCAAATGGTTAGACAAAATGTATTTGAAAATCAGCATTTTCCACTGATCACTTGATTCAGTCTCATTAGATAACATTGCCTGACTCCCAGACATTAATTAATGCCATGACTAGAGGATGGATTTCTCTATACTCCTGGCTGTATTTTGTCATCAAATTAAGTACAAAGAAAAATGAAGTCATAGACCAGTATACATACAAAGAAAAAAGATTTTTAAATGCTTATTGAATGTGATTATAAGAAACAATAAGAATATTTGAAAATCAGATCTAAAGTCATGGAATCTCAAAGTAAAAACAATTCTGAAGGAGATGTAAATCTTTTTTCTACATATTTCTTCTGGGCTTCTTTTGACAAGAACTGAGCATAGAGTAGACTGAGTTTATGATCTTAGAAATTATCAGATAAACTATTTCTCATTACAATTTTTGAACTTAACACTGACACAAAAATTATACACATTCAGGAGAATCTATGCTTCAAATTGTGAATTTTTATCTTTTCCTGAGCTAGTGGTATTTGTATGATACTCTCTCAAAATTCTCAGCAACCGCAGTCATCCCAAGGTTAAGACACTACACTGAAGTGGACTGTGTTGTTCAGTTATGATCTTAGATAAGTTAGTTGAATTAAGGGCATTTTTGACTTAATGACATTTTCATCTTTTAAAGTGTTGTTTTAAATTCACAAGTTGAAGAGCATCTTTCGTGATTGATGAAAACCAGGTTCTAGGAAGTCATGGCAGTGAGCCATGGGCAACAGAAGGAAACCAGTAATGCTCTTGAAACTATCCAAACTTATTTCAGGACTTAGTTTTCTGGCTTGTAATTCTGTTTGTGACACGGTGTTCATTGTCAATTTTTCTTCCCACCAATTAGCATTGGCTTCTTGCTCACTCTTACTGCAGATAATTTATCTTTGGACACCTCACCTGAGGTATGTATGTAGCAATATATCTCTATGATAATATATACAATTCTTTCCTGGACATACTAAAACACATTGAAAACAACAACAAAAAAAGACCTGGTGCACTCTGTTGAGAATAATTTATCCAACTGTTCTCCTAGGAATGGAGACATGGTGACAACCTATATGATAAAGGAGATGCTGACATTTTGTACTTTGATATTCATGGGAATTTCTGAATAGGATTCAATATGCTCTAAAGTTCAAGTTAATATTAGTGAAATGAACATATGGCTCTGGGTCTGGATTTTATTTTTTACCATTCTTTCCAATGTTTCCTGTATTTTTTTGAGCATGTCTCTTATTTCTACATTTCAGTTTCCCAATGTGACTATTAAGTTCACTTTTGTTTTGCCTATCTGGCAAACATAGCAGACTAGATCAAGAAGAAAAAGAAAATTGTTTAACACAGGCAATTTTTTCACGTTCAATGTGTGATATATTTATTTTGAATTTACTTTAAGAAACTAATCTTTTAGACATCAAACTCCTAATCTTCTAAATTAGGAATAGGCAAGCAAATATAGACTAGGTAAATAAATTGATAATATCATGTATTATTATCATATCTTTTAGTTGAGTTAATAAAAAAGGTTCTAAATTCTTCACCATTGATTTTGAGGATAACGTTCTGTAAGTTTGGGATACTGGCAAGGTTCTAAGAGCATATTTGAATCCTATTTTCTCTTTGTATCAAATACAAGACTCGAAGAAAATATTATCTTAAGGAAAAATGCATGTTTTAATAGGCTCTGTCTTCTAAATAATGTTTTGGAGGAAAACCATTCAATCCATGTCCCCTGCTCATAGAACTCTCAAAAAAAATAAATAAATAAAAAAGAGAAATTTTAGGAGAGCACTTTCTTACAACCACAAACTTTCTGTACTGCTAGATTTTTTTTTTTTTTGTACCAGGGTTCGAACTCGGGTCCTTGCGCTTGCACAGCAGGCGTCAAAACCACTGAGCTAAATCCTGGTCCTTGATTTTTTACATAACAAGGGATCATAGTTTCTGATGGGTACTGAGCACTTAGTAACTTGTGGCAGCATTTAAGGTGTTCTAAAGGACAAGATCTCTATGGATCCCCTCAAAAGTCTTACTGAATAAAGATGTTTGTGTGGAACTTTTTTTAAATAAAAATAAAATTCATAGAACTTAATGACATGTAAAATCATGCAACTAGTAAAACAAAGCTAGGATTAGAATCCAAGATTTTGAGATCCTAAATGAATGCTTATGGAGCAGTTCTGAATCCAACACAAAGCCTAAGTACATATGTAACACGATCTTCATTTTGAAACAAATTCACCTAGATGAGAACTAGTCTCTACCAAATCACAGCTGATCTTTTCTCCTTGGGTAAAAGAACCACTAATTATTGCATACCACTGAGTTTCAGAATCACTTGTTAGTAAATTGTGCAGTAGCTTTAAAAAAATGCCTCAGCTTTATCAGAGCAAAATTTTTCGGCCTCTATAGAAATTGTAAATGTACATTGCTTTTGTCTAGTATTTACATTTACTAATATTTGTCCAAGCAAAAACCCAAAACAGTAACAGTAAACACAGCAACACAAACTAAACAAACCAAACCTTTGTCTATATTACAAAAAGCAATCACAAGTGTTACTGAACACATAGTTAGACACTAATTTGCATTCAATGTGTTGAGATTCTTGCAAAATTTCCTTTAAGATTGGTCTTGAAAAATAGCAGAGAGAACTCAAGATCTTTCATGAAGAAAGTAACTTTAAGAGTTATTTTATTAGTAAAATTTATGTGTTCAGAAAAATATGCACATTTTATTTTTTCTTTTCTCTATTTTTTTTCCTCTGAAACTCACACCAAACTTTTACAATATGACTAATTTAATGCACTATGAACATATACAAGATATTATAAAAAGTAGGTACAGCTTTTCAAAGCCACCAGGTATAATTAGACATCTGAAAATTTGACTTGAATTCCAAGAGGTAAAACTAAAAAACAAATCTCCTTTCCAGTTCTCCATCAAGAAAAATTGTAATAGCTGTTCTAATTAATTACCTTTGATACAAAGTACTTTGAAGTCCAAAAGAAAAGGAGAATGGCTGTAATTAATGCAAGCAACAGATAATACACTCATTAACATTACTCCTGTATCATTTTGTAAGACACATTTAATAAAACCCTAAAGAGCTGGAGGAACATATTACACATTTTAAATGCATTTAATCAAGCCTTAATCTTTAGATTCACTCAGATCTTCAACAACTAGTTATGTAAATTAAAAGGACAACCCTAAACCCTAATTGATTAGTCCAATGTTTATGAAAGCTACTGTGTGCTTCTCCTCCCAAGGGCTACCAGGAAAGTTGATCTTCCATATGTTTGGGTGATTTCAGAGGGAAATTTTTAATTAAAACACAGATAGAAGGCTGGAAAATGAAAATAAATAAATCTTTAGTGTAACCTACAAAAAGTGATAAGTTGATGTAGTTACACTTTGCATTCATTAATTATAAATGTATAGATTACTGTAAGAAACACACCTGTTTCAACATGGTGACTGAAAGATATTAAAATAATTTCCCTCCTACTTGTTCTATTTTATTTTTAAACAATTAAAACATTAATACAATATAGAATTTATTCAAATTTATAAATAAATAAGCAAAGAAATTGACCAAAAACAACGGCATAGCCTCTAAAAGGGGGAGGTATATGGGCATTCATAAAGGTAATGTAGATGAAGCAAGCAAAATGAGGCTGTGGAGGGAGGCTGAAAGAACAAAAATGGGGTTACTATTATATGAACAAACTGTATGCTATCCATCAGAGAAATGAAATATCTCCAGGATTTTCTTTATATGGATATCAGTAAGTCTTTATCTCTTCATCTTTCTATCTATCTTGCTATCTGCCTAGCCTTTCTACAGTACAGATTATTCAAGAACAATGTGTGAGGAAAATAAACATTACAATTGCTCATTGCCTAGCTACAAAGGTTAATCACTTTAGGTATTTTTTTTTCTAGTTTTGGATTTTCATTCTAGAATCTGAGATTGAAATAGAGGGACATTTGTGTGTTTGTCATGATTTGGACTTAGAAAATAAAAGTAATACCTACCACCTAGATTACTAACTTCATACACTGATTTTTTAGACATGTAGCCCAATTTCCTAAGCAAACTTAATTTTGTAAGTAAAGTGAGCACTAGATGCTGAGTGCTACACTTTTATACGAAGTTGAAGAATGGTGGAAGTTATCACGTGGTGCAATTGATCAAGTGTGCTGGCTCAAGTCTTTATCATTTTTTAATGATGCAAATACTATAATGAGAACTTCACCTTTATATCTTCCTCTGATCCCAATAACCTCTCAAAAGGCCCCCCTCTAGGCACAATTAACATAGGACTTTGAGGATTGTATTGCAAAAGATGAATTTAGCAACCACATTCTAACAGGAAGGACTAGACTGAAATATCATTTCCTGTGTTTACATTACAAAATGAGATAACTAACAGATATGTACAGTCTTATCAATAATATAAAGGTTAAATATTTTTATAAATACACATCACACTGCATGAGAGATTTCATTTCTGGTTCAAGTTCTGAAGACAGAGTTGAACAGTTCTGTGTGGCTCTAGATGGTGCATTTTTCTTTATTTTAACACTTCTTTCGTATTTGTAAGATACTAGTGCCTGGGTCAGGTGGCAAAATGCATTGAAAAGTGGTTTGTGAATTACAAGTTGCTACTTAAATGGAAGTTATAGAACAAATTAAAATGTGTTTTTGTAGAGTTAGCAAAATCAGAACACTGTAACAACTTATATAAATGCACCAATACCCAATGACAACCTAAATCATTAAATTCTGAAACTGTTGTTTAATATATTTTAACAAATGTTCCATTGTATGTCCTCTGCCTTGACTTTTGAATTTTGGTATTTAAACTATGTGAATATTAAGGTAGGACTCCTCTTAAGCATATGATATACTGAGGGGAGAAAATTTGGTACATGATAATTTCTTTAACTCTAGTCATAGTGGTATAAAAAAACACAAGAATTGAAAGTAATATGAATCATTACAGACAGAGACTGAGTGCAGGGGTGAGATACATAGGATTGTAGGAAAATAATGTCTTAAGGAAAGAGTCATTGCTTAAATCTTGTAGTATAATTTCGACTTACTCTGAAAGCATCCAGTATCATTTTAGTAATTTATTGGAAACCAAGAAGCAGCTGGGCATTTCTTCTCTTTCAGGAACTGAGCAAGATCCTGGATCTGAGAAATGCAAAGTCACACTGTACCCTCAAGAGCAGAGACAGACATTTCAAAAACAACTACAATGGCAGTTAGGAAAAACTAAAATAAGAATTTGGACATCGTGCAATGCAAACATGAAAGGCCGCACATTATTCTTCCTTGAGGAAGAAACAAAGAGGTAAAGTACGTTTATGATGAGCCTTGAAGTTTGAGTTTTGTTTTATCAGGTAGACAAGAACAGAGAATTGCTTCTAAGAGGAAAACTCAGTGATATGAAGGCATGAAATTACACAGAATTTGAGAAATCACATATATTAATGTCAGAGACAATACCAACCAGGGGCTCTTCTTTTTAGTGTCAATAGTATGATTTACAAGACTATAGCAGGCTATGTCTTGTTCCAGCTACTCAGAAGAATTTAGGTCAGGAAGCACATTTAACCAGGAACTATTTTTGCCAGTTTCCCTTCCACCAGGTTGAAAGCTCAGTCAGTGGGGGGAAGCTCACGTCGTGCAGGTGTGTGATCCAGTCTGGTTTCCAATTTTACTCTGCAACAGGAGCCAGGATCTGTCAACTTCTCTAAAGGAAAGCTTCCAGAGTGCCCATATAGGACACACCAGTTACAAGAGACTCCTGTCCGTGGAATTTTATGATTATAGTCCTATATTAAATTTTTATCATGTATATATAAAATTCCCAGTTAAGAAACAATATAATAATTGGGGAAAGATTTTATTATAAGCAATACTGTTGGTAACTTAAGAATCTATCTTTGACAAGTCTCCAGAGGATCAGAGAAAGTTAATAAAAGGCCATATCATCATTCAGAAAAATAAAGGGTTTGTTAAAATATCTGAGGCATTCATTCTGAAATTTGAGTTTGAAAACAGTGACTCTCTTTGATAAATATTAATATCTTTGGCCTAAATTTGAAAATTGGAAGATATGAGGTTTGCACATTTGAGTGCTGAGACTTTCCAGGCATATTCTGCAACTCACCATGGTTTGAGAACCACTGGCAATACATAACTGGAAAGGAGGAGAAAGAGGAAGTAGTAGGAAATAATTTATTCCTTTATGTACTGTATATGCATTTAGTCATTTTTCTAAGAGGTGTATGTAGGGTTATAAAATGGCCTGTAGTCTTGATTATATTTTATAATTTTAAATTTACAGCAATGGAGAATTGTAACTAAAACAGCGAAATGAGAGGTTTAGTATTTTTATTTGCTTGATTTTTTTTAAGATAATAATTCTACTATTTGGATGCTAGAAACAGGGGGAATGAAGAGGGGGTTATCTATAGTTATGGATAGGGCAAGAGTTTGAAGAAATAGCAAGGTTTCCCTGTCATTGGAAAGACCAGGATGATACCAGAAGCTCATCATAGGTTCACCGATCTGGTAATGGGGTTTACTGGAAAAGATACAGGAAATGGTAGAATATCTCCACCAAATGGTTACCTTCATTTAAAGAAGAAAATAAATCTCAGAGAACAAATGTGTTAGTCAACTTTTTATTGCTGTGATCAAATATCCATGAAACAACTTAACAGGGTTAGATTATTTTTGGCTCATTGCTTCAGAGACTTCAGCCCATATTCAGCCAGCTCCATTGCTTGTATGACTGTGGTGAAGCAGAAACATCATGGTAATAGGGTGTAGGAAAGGAAAGATAAAAATCTGATGACACTTGGGAAGCAGAGCGAAGTGGAGAGTTGAGAGAATGGGATTGAGGACAGTTATGTTGTGCTCCTCAGTAGCACACTCTCATGACTCGCTCCCTTCAATATATTTGTTAAATTCTCACTGTCTTCCAATAGTGCCCTCAAATTATAATCTGACCAATGGATTAGTCTAGGATCCAATTGCCATCTAAAGCCCCTCCATTTTGAACACAAAACTTTTCAGGAACATTTTCAATCTAAACCTTGATAGATGTTAATATCAATCAGACTCCAACCCATCTCCTACCATGATTTCTTTAGCAGTTTGAATTCTCATCATCCTGACCTGATTTTGTATTAAATATGCCATGTCACGCCTAGAAATAGAACCTTTTGCATATGTTTACTCTTTAGTCTGTGCTAATGTTATAATGGACACATGCACACATACATATACATCAACTGCCACACACTACTTGTTCAAAGAAATTCCCCTGAACTCTCCAAGGAGTTCTCTCTTTCAAATCAACTCTTCATATCTTTATACAGCAATCTTAAGTAATTTTCCGTTTAAAGTTAATTTCAATGTTTCTGCATTTATCTTTCTTCTACATAATAAGTTTCATGAATGTAAAATATATGTATTGGTTTTATGCCTTCCCAAATTCTTGGCACCTAGTGAATACCTGTAAAATTATTTGGGGTAAATCAATCCAAAATAAGTGTATAAATAAGAAAAGTAAGGAAAATTATGGGAGAAAATGTTATGTTGTGAAAATGTAATTTCATCTATCTATGAGAGATCCAAAATTGAAATTATTTCAACAGTGACAAGGTGATCCCATTAGAGAGAAGAAATTAATAGCATAGAATGTAAAAAGGTGTAAAAGGCCTAAAATGATCATGAACATTGCAGTTAAAAATCTCAAATACTAGAAAGAACATGATTAAGGAATAGAGTTTATTATATTTTTTCCATTTAGTTTATTGGGAAAATGTTAACATTACTAACTTTATCTCATTTTTATCTAAAACAGAAAACAAAAAGTTTTGTTCTAACAGCCACTGGTTACTTTTTGCTTGGAATGACTAAATTTATAACCTTTTTTAGTTATCATAAGTGGATACCTCTGATCTATTGTTACTTTTTAGTGAATAAGGAAAAGAACTCATTTCAGAAATTTAACTTATTTCCCTAATTAGCAAAGTAAGTGAAATGATCCTTGTGTTAGTCAGCTTTCCTGTAGCCAGGGGAAAAATAGATGTCATCCACAATTTTAAAGAAGTGAAGTTTATTTGGCTCTATCTGTGTCCAGCTGACTTCAAATAAGAAACACCATGGCAGAAGAACCTCATGGAGCAATACTGCTCTCTTGATTGTGGCTGGGAAGCAGAGCACAAAGAAAGAGTACTAGATGGATTAGGGACCAGATATGGTCCATAAGGACCATTTGACCCATCCAGACATGCCTGGAAGTGTGCCAGTCAAGTTGACATCATAATCAGCATGATATGTGTTAGATTCAACATCTATATTCTTCCAATATTTTAATTTTTAACATCTCTCTCATAGTTCCTCTTAGATTCTCTTTACCTATACACTCAAAGAGCACTATATTTTCCTTTGAATATTTTCTCAATGTCAGGAGGCTCAAGTATTTTCATATATTATATTTTTATAAATGTGAACATCTCCCAGGTTATACAGTGTGCTTGGTATTTTCCAAACCTGAATACACACCTGGCAGAGGTTCTGACTCTGACTGCACTCAGATGAAACAGTGTCATTTCTTTGAGGCCAGGTGGAATAATTTCTGTGCCTTTCTCTTCTCACTAGCTCTCTGCTCCAATTATTTCTAATTTGGGTCTCTCTTTCCATTCATCTTTCTCAGATCAATGTTTATTCCTTGTGCAAAAGGAAGCATCACAGTTCATATACACTCATGTCAGGGTGCCAAATTACCAGTTAGCAATTAAGGAAGCTCATTCATAAACAGACATAATCCTTCAATTATACTGAAGTCAGAAGAATAATCCTTCTCACTGATACTGGCTTCCAAATCCGCATGAAAAGGCCCAGAATTTATTTCAGATCATTTTACCTTGATAACTGATCAATCTGACCATCTTCCTATTCTGTGGAACAAACAGTAGGAACCCTTGTCTGTATTTCATGGCCATTTATCATTTCTTTGGCTTTCAAATTGCAAAGATGAGATCAAAGAAATGGAGGAGCAGTACTTAGCAGCCTAAGTCTGAGAGAAAAGCAAGAAGATGATTCTGTGATTTATAATTGTTAAATATTACCTTCCTTGAGTTTGTATTGTAAAGAAAACAAGCACACTGGAACCATTAAGATAATTAACTGCCTTAATGTACTGTACAACAAAATTGTATTTACTCTCTTTGACTTTTATATAGATGGCACAACTGGGGGCTATGGTACCCCTCCCCTCCATTCACATTAACCAAGGCAACTCCCCAAGGCCCACTCTCCACCCTGCCCCAGGCCTTATACAGTGGTAAAGATAAGGGAACCAAGGCTCCTAAGCCTACCTTGGAAAATTCCTAGAAGTACAAACTAAGGCATATGTTGACTAGACCTATGTGACCTAGAATAGTCTTTACACCCCTGGAGCTCATTGAAAGTTCATGAGTATGGACAGGATCATCCATGTACAGTTATACCAGAGTGCATTATGGGAAAGAACGTGCACAATAGACACAGTGGACATGACTAGATACCCTGTCAATCATGCTCTGGAAGAGCCCCTCCCATGGGAAGCTCCTTAAAGGAGGTGGAACATTTAAATCCTCCACCCCATCCCCTCAACACTGGCAATATTTTTCTTTTTCTGGGCAAGGCCACTCACTCTGAGTGTACTTTGGCCTTAATAAAATTTGCTGCTGTTTCTATGCTGTTGTGTACTGTGTCTAGTTCTTCATCCATGGCACACAAGACCCTGAAAACTGAATCCTAGACCTCAAAAACTGCAGTAACATCTTACCCATTCCTGGACCCCATAACTCATGGGAGCAGCACAAATCATTTCCTTTGTTAGTAATTTGCTGTGTGATTTGGCTAGATAGTTTTCCTTATCTGGGTTTAAGTTTTACAAATGTAAATTTAAGGAATGTGAACTTAATTATTTTTGACATTTTCACTAGCAAAATAAAGATCTAGATTTGCTATTCGAGTCAGGCAACAAATTAAATTTTTTACCATAATTGTTTTCATTCTACAAGCAAAATCCATAAATAAGAAGAGTATGTGATTAATAGGAACACAGAATGTATAGCAACAATATGAATTTATGCCGTAACATTTTGCCACATCATGTCTATAAAATATGAAATCTTGGTGTGAGACCTAACACTGTTTTATTTGGATAATCATTACTGCATAAAAAAGCACCACAAGATAATGAAGTCTCATTTACTCCCTTAAAAATGTCCTAATTCTCTCCAGAAGTAACCACCTTTAATGGCTTAATATACATCTCATCACATTGCATTTGATGGAAGGAGGTACTTATACTTTTATATGTGTATGTTTATATGTGCAAGGTATGCACACACGCATTTGCATATACCTTTTGTTTTGCATGAATGGGGTTGTACTTTGCCTATTGTGTGTGATTGTCCTTTTCTCTTCATTCATCTCTGTATATGTTTTACAATGCTAAAAAACATCAGCATATAGAATCTCATTTATTTGATGAATGCATAGTAACTAATGTATTTATACTTCATCTATTTGTATACATGTTATTAATTTCCTTTCATTTCACGAGGAAAACTAAAAAAGTTATTTTTGTCATTTAAACTGTAAGTTTTCATGTTGTTTTATTTCTAAGTCCTCTAACATGAGTAGTGACTCAATATATACCTAATGATTAATTCATAGAAAAGTATTATTGTTGTATGTTACCCTAACAGTGGACTCATTTATAGTGAAGGAAATAAGCCTCTCCACCACTGTTTGGGTTTAATTTATTATTGGATGGGGCCAAAGAGCCAGCATCAATTATCAACGTATGAAAGGGCAAATAATTGAAAGATTAAGAAGTGTTATTACATGATTTACCCAGGGAGAAGAAGGATGTCTAGTTACTTCTTCCTTCTAAATTTCTCTCCATAGTCTCAATAAAACTGAAGAGATTACAAAGCTGAATAAGAAAAAAAAAAGACTATTAGGAAATTTCACACTATCCATCTATCTATTATTTGGCTTATCAGTTATTCATTTTCTCATTTATTTCTTTTCTTTGCCATATCATATATAACAATCTGTAGTAGATGACCAAGTATACTACTTATTACCAAAGAGACTATTAGAAAGAAAGAAAAAGTGTTATTTATTGAGCATTTACTGTGTTTTATCACTTTGCCATTTCAATCTTATTTATTTATGGTAAAAACAGCTCAAATTAGTGTTTTGATTTAAATTATGTAGATATACAAACAGGTACAGTGAATCAATTCTCCTCATGTTTACAGTGTGATATTTGCAGTTAAATAAAATATATTCTGGAATCTAAGCTAAGCAATGACAAGTTATGTGACTTTAGTTGCTCAGTTTCTTGTCACAGGAAGCAGAAATAGCATTGAGAATCTTATCTGATTACACTGAGCTCAATTTAAGACAAGACCTAGGATATCTTTTAAGGAATCATAGATACTGTTATTTTCACTACCAATTTCTACAGTGCCAACTTTTAGCAGCCAAAAGAGGTCCAGATGAATGGAACCAAAGATGGACTGATCAGATTTGCTTTGGAGTCTGTACAAAAGAAGATACCATTGCTCTTTTTCTTGTCTTTGTGTGATGGCAGGACACACACAGGCCCTTCCCTGTATTCAGTTAGGCAATTTATCACTTAGCAACACTTTCAGTTCTTAGTTTCAGAGAAGGAAGAAGTTAAACAGTGAAGCGAAAGTACTGCTTAAGAAGAAATGGAGAATGGTATCTTGTAGAAAACATTGATTATCTGATGAGAAAAGGCTTGATCAAGTTCATTAGCAAAGGGAGAACCTTCATAGTAGATGTCTAAGACTGGTCAACCTGGAAAGGCCTACATAATCATGTACATAATTCTTTTTTATTGTTTCTATCATCCCTAATTTATTTGTTTGTTTTGTTTTTTTGGTACTGGGGATCGAAGTCGGGTCCTTGTGCTTGCAAGGCAGGTGCCAGGACCACTGAGCTAAATCCCCAGCCCTATCACCCCTAATTTGAAGCTTATGCAGTATTCTTCTAGATGTAATATAATCACCATTTTGGTGGATAATACTGCTTACGTTACAATCTCCTCCAGTTGGCCTGGCTAAAAATCCAAGCTGAAGAATCACACTTCTGAGAAAGTATTTGCATATAGATGAACTCAGGATTTATTCAAGATCTTTTGACCTGTTTCAGTCTCTATGGGTAACAATCTTTAATTCTTTTGAGCATCTTTGTTATGCAGTAATGACACTACTTCTATTTGAAGCATTTAATAGGCATCTTGAGGCACTTGACCATCATTTGTAAGAGCAAATCAAAAATGTAATGTCACAAGTCAGCTGAAATTTGGGTTTAAAAACCAAGGAACAGAATTTTTACAGACAGTGAACAGTATGATATCATTTATCACAGGAAATCCTCAATATTGTCCTTTTAATAAAAGTAAGGGAGGGCTTCACAAGCCCAAAGATCACACTTTTAACAGCTTTCAACAGTAACCCATAACTTTTGTTATAGGCGCACCGTAAAATCTATTTGATTTTATAACCAAAATTATTAAGATGTAGTTGCTTCTCTACTCATCCTATCTGATTAACTGGAGACATGATTTCAAAAAATGAAGACAAAGAGGGCTAGAAAAAGGTGGGAGGAATTCAGCTGTCATAAGTCAGTAATCTAAAACATTGCAGGTTGTTTAATATGACTCTGAGAGTGTTAAAGGTGAAGAGAAAGTAAAGGTGGGCAAAGGGTTATTTTCTACCTCCTTTTTCACTTGGCTAAGTCTTCATTTCATCTGTCACTTCCTTTTAGAATCCGCATTTAGTGTCCTCCCTAAATTTTCCTAGTCATATGGGATTTCTCCATCAAAACATTTTTAATGTAAATTGTAATTCTTTAGAGATGTCTATTTACTCCTTTGCCTATCTTCAAAACTCCATTGTAAGCATCTTAAGAATGCCTTGTTATAATTGTAATGCCAGTTCCTGTCATCTGATTGGTATTCATTATATCTTTATTGAAATGAGGTTACTACAGAACACTATATCTGAGTGAGATCCTAATGAAATAAGGGAGTACTGTACTTTATTATTTCTAAGGTTTGAACATATCATGTGTTTAGTGAACATGTATGAAATATGTCATAGTGTCAAAGGAGTAAAGGCATATTGCACAGAAGTTTTATATTTGGGCCAATGTGAACTTTATATAAAGTTCTCTTCTAATAGTCTACAAAGGTTTCTCCTAAGGACTAGGCAAGTCTGCAATGATTCATAACTTTTTACCTCAGAGACCATTTGGCTAGGAATACAATTCAAATTGCAGTAAGGAAAGAAGCTTGATAAAATTGGGGAAATGGTACCCAGTAAGAGCTGGTAAAGTGATATTTAAATAAATTAATTCAGAGTCAGAAATCATCTCTGAATGCTATTCAACAGAGCAGATCGATCAAAAACTGATGTTAGAATTTGGCTTTTATACTTCTCTTGATGTAATCATTAAAAAGAGTTTGGCATATATTAATATTCTGATGCATGACTAGGAATTGGGTAGTGAAAGCTAACTGAAATAACATGTGTACATCAGGGATCTGGCAGAAGAGCCACTTGAAAAAGAGATCCATTTCAGCTCAGTTGCAAATGATGTTACATGGATCTAAGGTTAGCATGATACATTAGCATGATATTTATTCTGTAATGAATGATTAGGGAACATCATCAATGGGGGCACAGTTGAATGTGGTCACAAAGACTAGGTAAAAGATCATTTTAAAAATATAAGTAAAAATAAAAGAGGAGCTTAGAAAATGATGAATATTCTATTTAAGGCTATGAAATGTGGATTTGTCCCTAAGATCTGAAAGGATATTTCTATACTCCAATACGGTATCTGTTCATGATTCATAAATTGCTTAATGTTTTCATATTTCTTCATTCAGCACATAGAGGATCAGCACAATCAAGGTATATGTTGAAAACTATGCATTTAATCATTTCAACTGTAGCTTTTCATATGTATACATAGTTCTCTAGTATAAAAAAGTACAGGCTGAGCCACCATCATGATAGGCATTCATATTCCAATATAGATACACACACACACACACACACACACACACACACACATGCACTCAGACAGAGGGAGAGAGAGAGAGAGACAAACACACACACACACTCATGCACATGAAGCCTTGTTGGGGGAGATCAGGAAGGACAATTTATCTGCAGAGATGAAAAAACCAAGGGTCAAAGAATACAAGGCTCTGCCTAATGTCATCTGGGAAGCTTCAGATTCATGATTCAAAGAATAATTTTCTTGAAACTCTCTACTCATTCTTATCTAATGTACTATCTTTCCATGGATCTATGATTCATTGACTGCAGAGAATGTTCTGAATAAAATGTACATCCTTCAAAATAAAATTCAGTTGCTCTATTTCCCACCAAAATGATAATTCAATAAGGCATTCAATAAAATTAAAAGTCAAGTTGATTTTATTTAGGACCAACCCTTTATATACACTCGAAAATATTTCAATACAAATATAGAACATAGGTAATTATGCACAGTTTTCAACATGAAAGAATTACATTATACCTAAATAAAAGTTCATTCTCTTTTTCAAAAGCATCATATGTACCCAAACAAGATGAGCTAAAAGGGTCGCAAGTGAAATGTCACAATAAAGAAGGACCACTTTCTAAGATTCATACTACAGTAAGTCAGAAAGAGACCCTTGAAGGCATAGGAGGGCATGAAAGTGACTACTTAAGAGGAGATTCTAGTTGGAATGTAGGAAATTCTCCATCTGAGCTGAAAATATCAGGATGGGAGTTGGGATATCTCTTTTTACTGTCAGGAGTTATCACTAAATGAGTCTAGCCCAAATATTTTTTCCTAATCTATATTATATAGAATATGTCATAATTTTCCTGTTAGCTCTATTTCGCAACCAGTATTGGTTTCCTGTAACTGACATAATAAACGCCTCCCAACTTTGTGGCTTTAAAAAAAAAGTTTATTTTTTCACAGTTCTGGAGGCCAAATGTGAGATGAACTCCAACATCACTGAGATGAAATCCTAGTGTCAGGTTTACTTAGGGGATAGGCCCACTGCAGGCCTTTAGGAAAAAAACCATTCCTTGCATCTCTAGCTTGGGAAAGGCAATGATCTTATTTTGCTGTGGCCACATCAGTCCAATCTCTGTATATATCTCCATATCACTTGCTCTTCTTCTATGCATAAAATCTCCTTTTGCCTTCTCCGATGAGGCCAATTGTGATTGGAGATCCTTCTGTATATTTGAGTACAGTCTGTCCATCTCTAAATATTTACAAGTTCCAGAGATTAGGACCTGATATGTTTCGGTGTCCATTATTCAGTTTATTGCACTGCTGAAGATTTCATTAGTATGATATTAGAGAATAAGATCTTGAGCCAGAATCCTAACAAATTCTTGGGCAAAGTAACAAAAGCTTTCTTTTCTTCTAAAAAATGGAAATAAAAATGAACCTGTCATATAGTCTTTTATGAGAATTAAAGGACAATGAGTGTAAAGCATTTCAAAGAACACTTGTCACATGACAGGTGCTCAGTAAAACTTAACTTTTATTATTCACTATTACTATTTTCCACCCATGAAAAATCTGCATATATTATATTGAAAGATTTTGTCTACCAAAGACACTGCATGTATTCTGTAATATTTAATTTGATTCCTAATACTGTATTAATCAAAAACATTTATCACTGCCTTTTAGAGCTGATTCAGCAAGAGATAATCAGTGTGTCCACAGTGAGCTGACACAACTCCAGCTAAAAGAAAGGCATGGCACATTTTAACGAGTGTTTGATAGTCTGAGTCAAAGTACTACCTCTAATACAGTGAAAATATCTTGTTTTCCTCTAATTAAGAATCCAAACATTAGATTCCTTCTCAATGAGGACTTTGCAATCTTAATTACTTGTTCATTTTTTCATTCAAATTTCCATTCACTACTAGCCAAAGACCTGAAAAGAACCAGATGAGATCTCATGGAGGGAGGGTCTTGATTTTAGGCAAGGTGATGGCTTGGGAGATCCATCATCCAACTGGAGAGTCCTCATAAGTCATCTCTGGAGAATGTGTCTGCAGAGGAGGTGGTATGTGAAAATTGTAATATGGACTTTACTACTATGCTTATAAACAGTCCTGTCAGGAAACCAAGTCAAGCAACTCAGATTTTCATTCCACTGAAATTTACTGCCTTGGGGACAGAGGTGATGCTCAGCCATGGTCAACATCCCAGGGAGTCTCTAAGAGTGGCAGGAATATGCTCCTTTTGCATATTTCAGCCTGGGACAATCCAATTGCCAGATCTATCAACATTCATCTGTGGTTGTTGTGATGAGATCCGACTAACTCTGCAGCATGATTTACAACTCCGTGACAACTTTCTTTCTTCTAAAAAGCTTGCAAAATCCCAAGGATCCCTGTCCTTGGAAAATACAGATGGCCAACATGAGCAAAACTGGACTATTGAAAGAAGGAACTCAAGGCAAGTGATCTTATTCTTCAAGTAACTGCATTAATTCTTCTCTGTGCACATTTTAGCGGGATAAAGTAAAAAATAAATTGCCACTCTGCTGTATGTGACTCTTCATCTCTTCCTCCTAGACTGAGCTCTCTGTTTCTTCTTCCCACAGATGTCCAGCACTTACCAGACAACAAATCCTTGCTCCTTCAACTGATGCAAATAGAACTCACATTTAAGTGAAATAGACAAAGTGTGAGCTAAATTTGAGATTTCAGCTCATAAACTTCAAATAATATGTTTTGATCACATATCTAACGTAAGACACTATACTTTTACATGGGATCACTCACAATGAAAGTAAAGCTGAACTGGTAAGGTGTAAATGTCTTACTTTAAGCCATATCAGGAATAAGGTATAGAATGAGTTGAACTGAAATATTTGGAACTCAGAATTTAGATTCTTAAACAGTTTTCTGTGCCGCCTTCTGATGTGTGGGGCTTCCAGCCTGCTTTTCTTTATCCTTTTCCATTCCGTATTCTCTACGGATATGCAACTCTCACCTTCCTTGTGCATGTGAATGATTGAAGCCAATTTTATTTTCGACCCTAGACTTGTCCCTGAATACATGTGTTCTACTTCCCAAGAGTACAGAACTGTAGCCTATTACCAATGATGGAAGCATGTGTCCTTTCACTTATATTGAAATCGTATTTGAGGATACTAATCCTTGACAATCTCACTATGAATTCTATGATACATGTCAGACTCCATAATTCCATGTTCAAATGTGACAATGCATGTTCCATATCTTTGGCTCAGGAGGATTTTAGTGTTTTTCTCCACCTTTCTATTGTGTATTTTATTATTCTTTATTAAACTGTAGAACAGATTTTGAAAGGTATTGAAAAGGATAATAAAAGTGCTTAAATCCAACAGGGAAAAATTTGTTTGACCTCATTATCAGGAGTTTCAGTGGTTTCATCAGTAAGCCAGTGATGATTGTACACCTAATAAAGTTATTAAACGGATCAGATAAGAAAACATTCATAAATCACAGAATAGAGCACCAACAGCAGCAAGTCCCTAATAACTAGCAGGTATTTCTTAAACATCATAGTCTTATTCACAAAGATTTATTTTTAAAAATATGTTAGTAACATTTCTCAACATTCAGGCACTCCCTTTTCTTTTTCATCTTCTAATCTTACTCTGGTACTTGGCCCATAGCACTTGCTCCATATGCAGCAGTAAAATTGAATTTCTGAGAGCTGTTTATACTTCAAATGAATCCATGGAAATTCTTTCTAGTCTAAAACTTCTTGCCCTTATCTAAGGTTAATTCCTTGGAAATTGCAGAAGGCAGTAGGATGGGGGAAGTGTAAATAGAAAAAAGGAGGGAGGGAGATCGTCTGTGAGATATTGATCTAAACAGCCTGGCAGTAGAAGTGACAGGCTGTGCACCATCTCCCATTAGGAGGGGAAAGATGAATGGTTTCTAGGGAAGCCTGGTGCTGCTTCTTAAAAGGAGCCTGCTGAGACTACAGCTGGCCTTCTTGACCCTGTTTTAATGTAGGAGGAGGGATAGAGAGAATCATAAAAGGAATAAGTACTGTCTGTCTCCTATAGCAGTTTCCCTGGAATTACTGGCTCTGTTGAGGCAGCTGAGATGTGAGGCTGCGCGGTATGGTAAGAAGGAGCCCAATTGTAACTCTATTGCCGCATCTCTGTGAGTCCAGGTACAGTATTTGGTTCTCAGAGCTCCTTACTAATTCGCAAAATTGAGGAAAATATCATTTATCACACTGAGCTACTTATGTGATTAAATAATATGAACTGCATTAAAGTTATTACCAGAATTTATAGATTTATGATGTCACTAGTTATAACTGGCTGTGTATCACAGATATTTATTTTAGAATAAATGTGAAGGATATCTTGGGAGATATGTGTCTGTCCATATCTATTTAAAAGTGATTCTTTCTGAAGCATTCCATTGACATCAATGTATTTACTCTATACTCCAGATCTTTTGGTCAAATTTCAACAAACTATGGGTGGATACCTGATTTCTAATTAAATGATAAGGACATTTATCTGCCAGAGTTTCAATTTGGATTAAACTATTATTTATATACTTTTGTGTGCATGAGTGTGTGAGAGAGAGACACAGACAGACGGACAGAGTTAGACAGAGACAGAGATAGAGACAGAAGGAGAGAAAGAAGAAAAGAGAGAATGGAGTGGGAACCTATCATAATTTTTTTCCTGGAAGCATTTCCTCAATAAATCTCTTTCTCAAGAATCACAGTCTTAGTTTCCACATCTGGAAAGTGAATTTAAATCAACTGACATAGAACTTACTTTCTAGAAATTAGCCAGGTTGATGTAGGTGTCCTTAAAATCACACAGCAAAAGCCAATAATGTTAAAAACAAAAAACAGAGTGGTCTACAAAATCTGAGACATTTGATCTTTCATTCTTTATCAGCTACCAAATATTTGACCTTAGAAAATTACTTAATCTCACAGTGCCTTCGTTTCTCAACTGTAATATCTAACTCACAGTACTATTTGGAGACATGAAAAAGCATATATAGAGAGCTTATGAAATAACATGTAAAGAGCATCCCAGATGTCCTGACATATTAATAAATTAGTTAATAAATTATAACTATTACCATCATTATCATTACTACTATTTCTCTCTGAGTGAATGAAACACAGGGATTCTGCTCAAAGCCTTCTCTGACTCTTCATTTTTGAATACAACTATTCTCCTAACTTACAGTAAACCAGAGTTAAAGAAAACTCTTGAAACCAGTAGTTTTAATGGAAACATTAGTATAAACACACTTGGAAGAGATGAAGCTTTTGCCAAAGTAATGGAAAGGTAAGTTAAATGGCAAGGGAGTTTGTAAAAAGTTGCCTGAATTTTTTAACTGCATTGAGAGTCGGGGATTCAAGAAAATTCCCAAATTATATGTAGCAGATATTGTCTTCTATTTAAATTTTTTTTACAAAGAATATATTTTTATTTCAGTATTGCTGAAACCCAGAAAAAATTTTATCTATCATTGGCAAATGTTTCTGTGGAAAGAAAGTTATATCAAATGATAGAGTTAGTCCTCCTGGGTTTGAATTCTACTTCTGTAATTTCCTGTTCTTAAGATTTTATACTTATTTTCTCACCTAGGATTTGCTTTCCTCATAGGTAAAATGTAAAGAATGACTGTTTTCCAATGCTAAGCATTGCATGAGTTAATTCCTATAAGTAATTAATATAGAGTCTAGCATTTGTGAACATCAGAATGTTTTAGTTATTGTCATTACACTGGCAACATACTTACTGTCATCATTATTATAGATCTGTTCATTATTATAGAACAGTAGAGTTTGGGCAGTCCTGAAAGAACACCTAGTTATACTGTGTCATCTTATGAAGACTATTTCCCACATATCAAACAATGAGCTTGGCTCTGGTGGCTTATTTGTGAAAAATGAACAGTGTCTGGGTGTGGGGATGCATAAAGTCCATTTTTTTTATGTCACAGGCTCCACAAACTTAAGGGATATGCCTGCTTTATTTATCACTGAGTCTAAGCAGAGCAATATGCCTAGTATGGTGTTTAGCACAGCTTTCACATTCACTAAACACACATCAAAGTAATTAGTCGATAGAATGGGATCTGAATTAAAGAGTAAATAAGTAGGAATAAGCTCAGAAGTAGGACTTCAGGGGGCTGTGCACTACAACTCAGGGACCTAACCTAGTCTGGGGTTTGCATCAGAGAGTATTTTCCTAAAGGATACCTCCTTCAGCCAATAGAAAGCCACCCTTTCCATTGGCCTAGACAATGACTGTTGTTACAGTTTGCAGTTTGAGCAGGTGTAGTGTGGTACCCTCTTTACCCAATATATACCACATGATCACCTGGACTTTTTAAATGTTTCTCTAGCTCACTTACTTATTCCAAAATGAGTGGCTCATTTCCTGTTTCTTGACCGGCTAACACACAGGTTTTCACTATCTCCAACTTGCTCTCAGGAAATATTAGTAAATTATATCTATAGGGTCTGTATGTAATGTGACACTGAATATTCTCACTTGATCGCTTACTTGCATCTTCTCATCCTCTGAAAAGACATTTGTTTTTAACAAGGCTCTGCCTTACATCAAGGTTTTAACAATTTCCATTTTGTATACAACTTTGGCTTATTATTCAAAAGTTATAATTAGTGCCTTAAAAGAGAAAATTTCCATGGAAAAATGTATTCTAAGATGCACTGCTTGGTACTGTCCCTAATCCAGGCCAAAAGGACTTGAGTTTTCCTGTGTGAGTTTATCTGTGTGTTTCTATATATGTGTGTACTTTTTATATATAGGAACAATAAGAAATCATAGTTGTGTATCCTTTTTATTAGTTAAGCACAGATAAATGCATATAATTCACCCATTTACAGATATCATTGTTATGAACTCTTTGAGCACCATCTGTCTTGGTTACTTTTCTCATAGCAGAGACAAAATACCCGACAATCAAAAATTAAGGGAGGGAAGCTTTGCTATAGAGGTTTCAGTCCATAATAGGCTGGCTGCAAAGCAGGGTGGCATGGCAGATGGGCATTGCAGAGGGGAAAGTGTTCATGGCTGGCAGAAGGTAACAAAGCAGTGAAGTAGCAAGCAGCAAACAACAAGCAACAACACTTTCTATTCTTATATTTTAACCAAGCTATGCCCTTAAGGCAGGTAGTACTCACACCCAGGGAGGGGCTTTCTCATTATCTACTCTCAGAACTATGTCAAACCAGTCATTCAGCTAATTTAGTAATAATCACATACTCACGATACTAGGATCACACCCTTTGGCCCAGCATCACACACCCTAGATCCAGCCACCTCTAAGAAGCTCCACCTATGACCACATGAGACTTTGTGGGGGTGACATCCAGATACAAGCCATAACACGATCCAAAAAATTAATTCATGTCAAACTTTATCAGGAAACATTTTCTTATTTACTATGCCTTGTTGAACATTCAGATGATTCCTGCTGTACCTTGCAGTTTCACTATGACTCAAGATTAGTATTCAGCCAAGAACTCTGATTCGTATATTTAAATTTTTTTAACTTTTTCATTAGTACATGTTTATAGGACATAATCATCACATTCATCATGGGGAGTTAGTACATGTATGTACTGTTTTAAATGCTGGGTTGAATTTAAAAGCTGAAGATATAGGTCAATCCATGTTTCTCTCCTTCTAAACTATTTCTAGGCCACATATTTGTATAGTAGTGGAAAATCTTGGTTCTGACCACATGTCCTGTGATAATTTTGCCCCACTAATCGCTAGGTAGCATACTACATTAATCCATGGTTCAGATACTAGGGTTTATTGTCCTCAATTAATAAATGGAGAGGTTCTTACATTATCTTTTGTCCACTATTTCTACGTTGTACAGAGCAAACCAGTTTCATTGGTGAAAGTTGTGTCAGGCACTACATTAAATACTTTTATTTTCTAGCTGACTATGTTATCAGAGTTGCTATAGAGATTTTATGTACATTTTACAAATGAGAAAATATTATTAAAGAGATAATACAGTCTGCCTAATATCAATCTTTTAATGTGTTATTACTGACTAGACAGGCTATAAAAACGTGCACTATATAATTACATGAAGTTCCAGCTACTGTAATACTATCCTAGAAACAAAGCCTTCAGTTGATAACATAGGTTTCCAAGCTCACTGTATTGAAAATGATGCAATCAGGATAAAATCCAAAACTTTTAGTTCAGTATTGGAGTTGCCTTCATGATACCTTAATATTATAAAAAAAGAAAGCCGGTGAGATAGACTGAATATTTATGTCCTTTCAAATTTAGCTAAATCCTCAAAGTGGCTCCTTTGGGTATTAATTAAATCATTAGTCTAAGGATTAGCCCTTATCAACAGAGTCCCAGGAAGATCCTTTGTCCCTTCCTCCACCTGAAAACACAGGGAAAAGACAGCTTTCAGTGGAACCGGAAGCCAGATCTTACCTGGCATTAAATTTGCCAGTGCCTGGAGTTTAGATTTTTCAGCCTCCATTACTGTGGCAAATAAACTTCTTTTGCTTATAATCCACACAGTTTATGATATTCTGTTACAACAGCTAAAATGGACTAAAATAGTAGATAAGAGCAACTGTTACTTAACTAGAAATATAACATCTGAAGCAAATTGAGGTGAAAATGCCAGCACTGCCACATTTAAGCATACTGTGAGCTCTAACAAGTCAACTCTGAGGTTGGTTTATTTTTAATACTGAAAACGCTGTTGATTTTTCAAAACAACAATTAATTATTCAAGGTGCTTTGCAGAATGCCTAACATATAATTCATGATCAATAAGTAGTATTTGTTATTCTTACTCTATATAATTCAGATTTGATTAAGTCACAACTAGCTGCCTATATGAAGTGCTACTGTAAGAGGTACTCAATGATTCAAATAAAAAAGAAAAGTCTCTCTGTTTAAGTGATGGACAATTCCTCACCATGTATTTAATTTGAAGGAGTCTCCTGCTTTCTTAATGGGAGATCAATCCCTGTCAAGGTTTGGGAAGCTGATTAAATGGGCTCATCATTCTACCTAAGGAAGTCATTTCTTCTGCCCAGGCTTCCTATTGAATTAGCAACTTTGAATGATGTGCATGTAATATTTAACTGGTGTGAGCATCTCAATATTTTTCTTCAAGTCAGTCCTTCATTTAGAAAATATATAAAACAGCCAAAAATTTTTATTTTCATATTTCAAGTCTCCAATTATCCCTTAGTCACAACAGAAAATGATTTCTGTTGGTCAGTTTATAGTATCAGAGTACAGTATTTATCCTGTAATTATGAACATTCTTTATAGAAATTCAATTCTAACCCCTCCATATAATTTTAAAATTATAATATTGATTGAGATACATAGGTGTTTATAGAATGATAAGCAAAGCCATTATTATTATTACTGACTTTAAAAGAATTTTGTGTACAATATAACCCTCATGGGCATATTTGTGTGCATATACACACATTCCTAAATACATGCAAACTGGTCTACATATAATTGAACTTTTTCACTGCAGAAGAAAGTTTTGTGCTTTAAATTGAATCCAACCACAAATTAAATTTCTAAATATTCTCATTTCTTTCCTGTAACATTTAAATCCTTAAGGATTTTAAGGATTAATATTGGTTTAATAATTTCTAAAGGGAAGAAGCCCATCCTGTATAGTAATTAATGCAAATGCCTATGGTGATTGGGCTAGCCAGAAGTATCCTCACTGCACCATAAGTAAAAACTCCTGAATTCACACTTAGAAAAATATGTTGGAGTAAATAATGGAAGTTATGTCATTCATGCTTATACAATATTTTCCCCCAAATCTCCAAATGTATCTATAAACAATGTGAAGAAATAAACAAGCCAAGTGCTATTGCCCTCAGCTTACAAACCAGAAAAGCAAATGTCAGAAAATGTAAGTCAATTGACAAAAGTCCTATACATAGCTATTTGAATAGAAAATATATATATTTATTTATATATAAAAATATATTTATATACATATATTATTTGTTATATATTTATATATTATATTATCATACAGTATAGTCATACAATATATTTATATAGTATATTTTATTTATATATAAAATATATAATATATATAATATAATATATATGTATATGTATATTACATATACAGTGGATCCTCAAGTTACAACAGGCCTGACATACGAACAACTTGGGTTAATTAGATTAATGGAAGATTTATCTGTCTTTTGTTATCTATAGTTCATACCCAGATCATTATCCAGGTCTCAGCTGTATTGACTTACAGCCAGCTTGAGTTACAACCAGCCCTTGGGAACCCATCATGTTTGTACATCAAGGATCCACTGTATATTTATAATATATATTTCTACAAATGTTGAAATACATTTTCAAACTACTTGTTCCCCATCTGCATATTATGGGAGGACAAAATAAGTCACTGGAGACAGACAAAATCATTTCCAAAATTGGATTTCAGATGATTTGGTATCCTCCATATCCATGATACCAATTGGGGTAAGTGATAGTTTCATATAGTTATCTATGAAAATTTCATGGTTAAAAAAAGAAAATTAAAAAGGCCAGTTCCTAAGTATTTGATCCTCCATAGCCTAACACTGAAAAAATAGATAGGATTCGAGTTTCCTTTACTAGTTTTTAGTACAGAAAAAATGCAAATCTATAGAGAAAAGAAACCAAGAAACTCACCTATTTGCCACATTGCTGTGGCTTCACTTTAAAGCTTCTTGTATCAGAATTACTTGAGTTCATATCTGATTGAACAACCAAAGTGTCTAGTGGGATGAAATTAGGAGGAATTTACATGGCAAATATCCATCCTTCTTTATTCATACACATACCTGCCTTGCAATCCAGACATTATATGACCTCCTATTAGCAGGTTAACTTTTAACTTCTCTATGTCCTTTATTCATAAAATATATACAGCAATAGTGCCTGCCTCTTGGGTTAAATGTGAAATTTAAAGATTACCTATCTAAACAAGTGTTAGGTAGTATACTTTATCCTCTTTGTTTAATTTCACTTGGAAAAGGCTCAGAATTATTTACCAGGTTCCACAGTTCTTGCTAGGACAAGTTGTATTCTGGATTTTGAGCTTTACATCTTCATAGGACGATCCCACCAAGGTTTTGTATGGGGAAAAATCAGCTGAAATGACAAACACTTACACCTTTGAGATATAGACAGGTCATAAAGTACTTACACCACAGGCAAGTAGAACAATCACCAAAGAATACAGAGAGTTTGCATGTCTATGAGATTCTGGGATATGAGAAGCATTTTGTTTCTCTAGAGTGAGAGCTGTGTGCTACACTACACCAATAGTGAGTAACGTATATATATACATATGGTAAAATATGAACTATGAAATCATATTATTTTTTTTTTGGTACCAGGGATAGAACTTGAGTCCTTGTGCTTGTACAGCAGGCGATGAAACCACTGAGCTAAATCTCTGGCCCCAAAATCATATTATTGAAATAAGTTATGAGAGCTTATGCTACCTAACAGATACGAAAATAGGATACTCTTGTAGCATAGCAGCCTTGCTTCACAAATTAGCATAATATTAAAAAACAAAATAGAATACAATTACCCTTGTGTTACTCAGGAGCTCTTTGGGCGAGCTGTTGATATCTCATTAAAAATATGTGGCCAGGGCCAGGGATTTAGCTCAGTGGCACTGCACCTGCCTCACAAGCACAAGGTCCTGAGTTCAATCCCTGGTAATGAAAAAAAAAATGTGGCCATATTTCCCACTATTCTTGAGAGGATGAAAACACACATGCAGGCACGTGCACACTCACACACACACACACACACACACACACACATTACTCATCATTTAGTGGGTTTAGTTCTAGTTCTTTGATAATTTGAGACAATATCTACAAAATAGGTCTTGAAAATTGAACTTACTTTAGAAATAGAATCCTGGACTATTCAGCCTTTCATTCTCCTTTAGTTTCTCCTTTCTCTTTTAAGAGTTTTCAGTTCTTGTAAATTTGCATCAAGATCCTCATCTTGTGTTTTCTGAAAAATTGATATCACCAAACTTAATGACATGCTCTCTTTAAAATTCAAACCATATTGTAAGTGTGATTGAATTTAGAATAGTGCCACTGCAATGAAGTTATGTTGGTTTATCAGAAAAGGATGTCCATCAACAGTTCAGTGGCATTGCCTTTGACCCATCCAACTTATTCTACCATTTTATTCTTATATGATCATGCGAAGTATTGTTCTTCTGTAGCCTAAAAATTTGATATTATCAAATTATTATTCATTAGGCATCAAAATGTTTTATGCCACCACTAAATCCTTGATTACCGTCCCACAGAATAAATAAGCAATATGTTCCCACAGTTCTGTAAATATGTGGCGAGAGACAACACAAAACATGTTCCTCTTCCCTTTCACTCTCATTTCCCAGCTCCAAATTATAAAAAATCCACTACATGAGTGCTTTGAATCATGCTACTCCTTTCTAACTATTCTGTTACTACTGTGTTTTAAGGCTTCATTATTTCATGTTTAGATAAATCTAATGATCTCCTAAAGTATGTTGCTTTTATTAGTTTCCTTCCTCCTTCCCCCTTTCAAGTCCCTTATCTCTAAATTCATCCTTTTATAGAATAAACTGATTGGACACCTAAATAAAACAAAAATTTAAAAAGACTAGTCATTCTCTTGTTATAACGTCTTTATTCCACTAACTATATAAAAAGAAAAGTTCTAAACACATAACATAAAAACTCTTAGTTGGGTAAAATATCAAATTCTTTCCATCTGCTTTATAGACACTTAACTCTTGAATAAATTAATAGGTAAATGTATGTGGGACGACACCTCTACTTGCAATATGTTAAATTTTTGTCTTTGTGAAATATATAACCACATGACAAGCTATCCAAATATTTGTGCGATAAATTTTGCCTGCATTTTAAGTGATTAAATTGGGATGGCGCCTAGTTATCCAACCACCAACTATTGGTAGTTGATTCCATGAAATCTTTAAAGTACATATTTGATTATTGATGATGTGTTTCATTTCATTGTTGAGTAATTTCTCCATGATGTTGTCAAAAAAATTTAGGAGATAAAAATTCTGAAAATCTTAATCTACTTTTAGTATATTTAATTGTTTTAATGCCCATTACTATTTGGCATTTTTTTCTATTGGAAAAAATAAGTTGGCCAAACTATTGAGACAGCACTTGGAATATTACTGCAAATAAGCGACTGTTAGTGGAAATATTTTGGGTAGACTATATTTCTCCTTTCAAAGTTTTAATTTTGTTATTTTTTTAAAAGAACAATTGTGGGGAGAAAATATTGATGACATTAGAAGTGTTTAATTTAACTAGAGAATAATTACCTTATAGAGACCAATAGAAGGTAATTCAGATTCACAGAGAGTAGAAGATGTGTGTCCAACCAGAGAGAATGATAGAAAGGTAGAGGTCCTCATCTTTTAGAATCTGTAGACATTAAGATGCCTTGTGAAAAATCATAAAAATATTAACAATAAAACCACAGCATCAAGATTCTGGCTTGTAGTTTTTAAACATTAGGAATCCAATAGTAAGCTCAAGATTATTACTAAAGGCAAGCACACTTCAGAGTGAGTAAGAACACATTATCATCCAATTTGGGTATTTACATGACTTAGCTATATCACCTTAAACTATTAAGTCTAGATTTGTGTCCACTGCTACACACTATCACAAGCAATTGTCTTACCTCAGTTTTAATTTCCCTGAAATCTACTGGTGACTCTATTAAACTAATGGCATATTGTAATGTGTTATGCTCTGATGTCTTCACTCCTTTCTGCATGCCTAGACAGCCTTCTTTATTGATTAAGTTAACACAAATCACCTGTAAGGACATAAGTCTTTCACCTCCCTCTGTTTGAATTCATTGATGCAGTGTATATATTTGCTAAATGAATTAAAATATTTATTCAATGAATACTTTTATCTCAAAGTATCTGAGTTAATTGCTTCTCTCATGTTATGAATGAAATAAACTTCACTTCTCTGTGTTTAATCATCAAATATCACAAAATGACACTAAGATTTAAAACCAATCCTTAAAACTCCCCACTGTGTTCCTAGATCCTTAGTACATATATAAGAGAGAATCAGATTTGATCAGCTCTGACTTCTCATGTCCTCTGATGTTAACGTTGCTTTAATTTGACTTTCCAAATACTATAGTATTGTCTTCCTTTTAATGGCTAGCCACATACATAATAAAATATGCACAAATGGATATTTAACTAAAATATAAAAAATTGGTTTTATACATACTGTTTTCTTTGTATTTCTTTATGAGTCTGATTGAGTAATGCACACAGCATGGAGCAAAAACTCTACACTGCTGTGATGTCTGCATGCACAGCTATTACTTGAAAAAGAGATTCTATTAGGAGCATAGCAGAGAAGTAAAATTGGAAGGAGGATCAAGACCTAATACCTTTGTTTTTTTTATTTTTTTGGTACCAGGGATCGAGAACTCGGGTCCTTGCGCTTGCACAGCAGGTGGCGAAACCACTGAGCTGAATCCGCAGCCCAAGACCTAACATCTTTTATAAGACAAATGACATCGGAATAACTACACATTCCATTGATACTTAATATTTCAAAGATGCATGTATTCTATTTGTATGTGCTATTACTAGAACAGAAGCATTTGATGAAATTTCTTCCTGAAGGTCTGGAAGGTTTTTTAAATTTTCATGTTACAATGAATTTCTCATATAAAGTCAACAGTAGCAAGAAAAAAACAGCTATGATAAAATTTTTCTTCTAACCTTCTACTAGAATCCAAGTTATCTCCAATTTTGTGTCCACCTTAACTTTATTCTGTCCTATGAAACATTTTATTGGTGTCCATATACACGAGAACGGGTTCTATGAGAGTTGCAAATTATTAAATCATCATCTTGCTTTAAAAGTCCTGTCTTTGAATTCTTGAAAATATAATTTGTCATATTGTTAATTAGCATATAAATTTAACTAGATATTGGATGGCTAGTAGGATATATGATAATGTACAGATGGAATGGATACTACTATTCCACTTTTTAATTATATATGTGTCTATGTGCAATTTCGCTTTTCTGAAAACAAATGCCTTAGGATATATTTATACCTACAGAGTATCTCTCTATCTATAATTTATCGTCCATCATGGCTGAAGTTTTTATGTAGATATATATTTAGCTTTTTTCCATTTATTGCTATTTTACAATGAACATATTATAATTCAGTATATAATCATACAGTTTTCATTCTATAAGTACCATATTTTCAATTATACAGCATTGTAGGTAATTGCACATTTAATTTGATATAACACCATCTAATGTGTACTAAATATTTTAACTCTCCAGAAGTTCTTAGACATTACCAACTTTAACCTTCAACAGGCTTTGAGAGTTGACATTTTAGTCTTTCTATTAAATGATTGTAATTTGGTTATGTACAAGTATCATTTAAACAAACTTGAATTTTGTGATTTTCCCATACACACAATCCAGTTCACTAGAAAATTCTGTTTTCTGTGACTTCAGAAAACAAATTCAAGATGTAAGTATTGCTATACATACACCTTCTCACAACCTGACTCTAAGCTTTTTTAGTCTAGTCTAAATGACTGCAACTGGCAGCTAATGGCTCTTCTTCCCTTTCCTTTAAGGCAACATAATTTGTTAATTGCTCTAATCTCCAAGTCATATTCTGATTGAAAATATATCTCTGATTTATAATATCCCATGTGAAGTAAACTTTATTATTGCAATTTTGTAATTGATGAAAGTAAGGGACAAGAGTATGAAAGAACTTGTTCTTGTCAGGTGTGTGGGAACAATAGATCTAGATTCAAGAGTGTGTGGATCGTATCTCTGTTGGTGAGTCTTCCTCCAGTCTATTACCAACCTCAAATGACATTGACATAGAACATACTCATACATAATGTGCCCAGCAAATGGCACACCTTCCCATGGATTTCAAAACTATTGAATTCTAATACCTCTGGAATTGATTTGTACTTTTTATCAACTAGCTTTAGACTGATGTTTTCACATGTGCATTCAAATTGAGCATCACGGAAAATATCCCCTAATTTTTGACATTTTAAGTTTGTAACTATCCAAAGCTTCTATATCAAAATTCCTCATTTAAAGTCAATTTACTACTCTGTTTATTTTTATTTTATGATACGGTGAGTGTATTTCTTGGTATCCACCTGTGGGTTTTTTTGTTTGTTTTTACATAGACTAATAGAAACTACTTTCTAATTGTACAAGTATTTCCAACTCTTAAATGAATTTATTTTTATCATACTTTAGACCTATATGATCTTTATAAGTACATTAAAGCAAAATATATACTGTTTTTCTGTATCTTATATTTAACTGATTAGTTGTTCTCTTTGAAGGTAAACTCAAATTGTACATTTTTGTGTGAGTCAATAGAGAATTAATGAGAGTTACCACCCTTGAGACATCAGGCATAGATTCTGTTTCACCCTCTTTATTGTTCAGACATACTTTTGGTCTTTGATGTTATGTTATTTTTATTTGTTAGTTTTACTGTAGCTCTAAAGCAAGATTCTTAATTTTCCTACTCCTTTTATTAGTATTATGTAATTTTGAAGTTGAATCACATCCCGAAATTATTTCTAATTCTCCTCCCTCCTTAATGTCCTATATTCGATCATTAGACAATTTTGTTTGATCCTTGAACCTATATTGATATCAATGCAAACAAAAAGGTTTTTCAATATAAATATTCACCACATCATATGTCTGTATGTATCTAGATAGAGATGTATCTAGATATCAAGATAGATATCCATATATATTGCACGTTGTGTATCAGGGAAACCACTGTGCTCTGCTTGGTGATCCCTTCTCTACTCTGAGTTTGGGTGGACCTCCGGGTAGAAATTAGAGCAATAGCAGTTTTGTCCTCATTTCTCTTATCTCAAAGGTAACACCCCCGCCTAGCTGATTAATTGTATCTGAAAATAACTTGCATATATTTTGCCCTACTTGTTTATGATGGATGTCTGGAGATGAATTATGTACTCTCAATTTTATACCTCTAATACACTGGACAATAACTATACTGGAACATGGAATCTTTAAAGAAGTAATGTAAAATGAAGTCATGTAGGTGGATCCTAATCTATTGAAACTTGTGTGATTGCAAGAGCAGTTTGGAACAAAGACAAACTCAGAATCCAGAACAACCAATTGAGGAAATAGAAGATGAGCATATCTAAGACCTGGAGAGAGATCTCAGAAGAAAGCAAACCTGCTGATGCCTTAAATTTCAAAGCACAATTATGAGAAAATAATTTCTGTTGTTTAAGCCACCAGTCTATGGTATTTTGTTATGACATCTCTAGCAGACTGACAGAAGGTAGCTCATACTGTATTTTATTTATTATTTCCAGAAGTAAGAAGGCATTAATAGTATTATAAGTGACTACATAAAATTTTAAAATATATTTTGAAACCTAAGTGTCCTCCTGCATATCACCAAGGGATCATTTAGAAGTACTTAAGCAAATATAATAAAATTATTAAATTGTGAGATATAAATTGGATTTAGTCTAATATTCTTTATTTGGATGACTTACAATATTTTATTTTATTTCAAAATATAGCCTACTTTCAGTAAATTAGTAAATTCTAGCTTTGTCTTGCAATTCTTCTACAGTAATTGTTGTGCATTTGGAAATGATAATTTTTCTCTGAAAAGAAAATAGCCAAAAGAGCCAATCATTTGTGTACAACTATTGAACCTTACGTATTAATTATAATACTTATTTTATAGTATTCACTTTTTAATACACACAGCACTGTAATATGCCTTTATTAGATGAATGACCTGAGGAGATAAATTTGGTTAAATTACTCATGGTCAAATGACTAAAAAGTGAAAGAACTGGGCCAGGAATTTAGCTCAGTGGTTTCAGTGCCTGCCTCACAAGCACAAGGTCCCGAGTTCAATCCCAAGTGCAAAAAAAAAAAAAAAAAGAAAAAGTGAAAGAACTGATTCTTACCAATTCCCTGGCTATCTTTGTAGACTCCTTGTCTTTCTCAGTATTAATCAGAATAAAATCATCATTGTGTATGAGGCTGACATTTTTCCCAAATGAGCATGCCCAGGGATGTATGCCAGAACCATCAAATATATTTTACTTAATTCTTCTGTAAACCCTTGCTCACTTAACTAATGAGTATAAGATTCTGCTAAGAAGAAAAGTTCATTGTATCATGAAATTACAAGTTGTCTTGGGAAAAATGAGGCAGCTGCCAGGTGAGTATTCTCTGGGGAAGTAGGAAATAGGCTAAAAGATTATCTCCCAAAACATTAGTATAGTTGACTTAGTCATTAATAATTCATTCACATGGGCCGGGGATTTAGCTCAGTGGTTCCGGCGCCTGCCTTGCAAGCGCAAGGTCCCGAGTTCGATCCCTGGTACCAAAAATAATAATAATAATAATAGTTCATTCACATATACCATGATAAAATTAGTTAATTTTTTGATAGTAAGGCTCAGTTTCAAGGCTATGATATTATAGTGACACTTCGTCATACTCAGAACATTAATAAATGTTTTATGACAACTTACAGTATTTGAATCTTTGTTTTATTTAAGGAGAAATAGATGGAAATAACATTAACATTGAATTTTCTTTTTTTCGTCTTTTTTAGTACCGGGAATCAAACTCAGGACCTGTGCTTGTCAGGCAGGAGTGAACATTAACTTTTATTTAGACCTTTATGCCAATCCCAATTGTTGTAATAATTAACTGTATTAGTCAGTTTCCCATCACTGAGGCAAAAATGCCCAAGTTTCACAGTTTAAAGGAAGAGAGCTTTATTTTGCCTCAGAGTTTTGGTGAATTTAATCTACGTTTGGGTGGCTCCAAGGTAGAAATAGAATGCCAGAACACATGATGGAGGAAAGCTACTCATTGCATGGTGGCCTAGAAGCACGGAGAAAGGGAAAGAACTAAGGATGTGAAGCACACTTCCAGCTCATGTCCCCAGTGACAGGCCCCTTTTTATGAAGTCCCATTTCTGAACATGGGACTTTGGCAGATATTTTAGATGTAAATTATAACATGAATTAATGACTTCTAGAATACTGTGGGATGGCTTGTATTGAGTTTATTTTCTTCACTAAGAATAAAGATTTTTTTTTCTAATCAATATCTTAGTTCTCCTCCTCGCAAAGCACAATGATTTTGGAAAACTCTAGTTATAGTATTGCCCATTTGGAGAATCATGGGGATTATTAATAAATTAAAAAGTCTAAAACTCTAAAAGTAAAGACATTTTTTACTAGGTAAAAAAAAATTTTTCTAAAATTTATTTAACAGATTCATTTCAACCTGCCTCCTATAATAACTGCTAATGATCCATTAAGTCCATTACCATTAATAAGGAACAATTTGCTACACCTCTTTTCAGATGATGTATTCCAAGATGCTCAGACTATTCCCCCATAGGTTTCAATAGTTACCAGACTGTATTTCAATGCTTAGGGAAGGAAATTACTTTTTTACTTCATCTTCTGTAGAAAATATTCCTAATATTGCTGCAGAGAGGCTATGGTTTTAGACATTGAGATTCATCCTTTGGAAAAACTCAAAACAAAAAATAAATATGAGCCACATAATCAATCTTAGGCTTAGACATAAAATACAAGATAATTAAACTCCTATGAAAACACTGATGATTTTTGGTTTGGTGTTCTGCTTTTACATACAAAATCAAAGACATGATCATTAAAGAAAGAATTGACAAATTAGGTTTCATTAAAATTGAAAAAAAAAAAAAAAAAGCAAAACTTCTGCTCAACAAAATGAACTGTCAAGAAAATGAGAAGAGTTGACCCAGGTCAGAAAAAAAAAAATCTGCCAACAACATACCTGATAAAAGACTCTTATCCAAACATTAGAAAGAATTCTTAGAACTCATTAACAAAATAATCTGCTTTAAATATTGAAAAATATCAGAATAAACACCTTACCATAGAAGATATAAAAATGACAAATCAACATTATAGGAAGTGTGATCAAAACATATAGTGAATAATTAAATTAAAAAACACTATTCTAGTTAAAGGCACATTGACAGTAGTCGTCCCCTCCTCAAAAAAAAAAAAAAATTCTTCCTTGCTTTGAACTCAGTTATCTCACTGTGCTTGCCAGTATCTGAAGGAGTTCAGAAAATCAAGAAAAGCATTTGTTCCATCACGCCTGCTTCAATGTCTTTAAATGATTCAAAACATTTCAGGCAGTTTCTGTCAAATACAGCATTACAGTGTGTCCTCATTCACTTTATTCACCAAATCTGGCACTGTGTAATGTCTGGCTTTTCCCCAAAGTCAAAATGACTATGAAGGGTAAATGTTTTGAAACAATTCAAGACATGGAGGGACTTTTGGCAGCACAACCAAAAACACTTATACAGCGGACATTCAGAGCTGCTTCGGAAAGTGGCAAGAACATTAGGATAAGCGTGTTCAAAGGGAGGGGCAATATTGTGATGTAGATTAATGGCAACTTTTTTCTTTAATATTTTTTAAACATTCATGATATTTTGTGATCACTTCTTGGATAATGTATCTGTCAGTGTTTACTAACAAAAGATAAATATATATATATATATATATGTATATATATAATACAACACATACAAATATATAAGAATTTACAAGATTGACTTAGAACGGCCCCCCTCAGAGTCAGATGTGGAAGAGTGCAAAGGGTCTGTCTTCACATTGGAGAACAAAGGATTCAGTTGAAAGTCTGGAACTGACTGAACTGTCATATGGGAGTCCATATCAGGAGGCCAATGGGTCTGTGATGAAAGGCTGAAGTCTACGCTGGAACCCAGGAGATGAAATCCAAGTTGAAGGTGAAGACTGGAGCTCCTCTAAAGAAGCAGAAGCAGATCCAGCCTTCTTCACTTCCCCTTAATACCACCCAGGGGACAAGCCTCCCTAGGGACCCTAGAGTGTGGAATTGCTGAGCCAATTTAGTTGAGCTTCTCTTACTCAGGTTGACACAATCAATCAACCATCACAGATGTCATTAGAGATTTTCAAATTAACACATCAGTTAGATCCCACCTCAAAACTATAATACTGGCTAAAATAAAAATTACTGACATCAGGGCTGGGGATTTAGCTCAGTGTCACTGTGCCTGTCTCCCAAGCACAAGGTCCTGAGTTCGATCTCTGCTACCAAAAAAAAAAAAAAAAAAAAACTGACATCATCAGCAGTTAGTGAAGATGAAGAACAGTGCAGTTCTCATTTGTTGCTGTTACTTAGGTATACAAAATGGTGCAGTTACTTTGGAAGTTTGGTAGTTTCTTACAAAATTAATCATATTCTTGCCCTATGATCCAGCAATTGTGCTATGTTTACCAAATGTACTAAAAATTTGCTTTTATGTTTACTCACACAAAATCCATCACACAGACACTTTTAGCAGCTTTTTTCTTAATTGGCAAAACATAAAAGAAGCTAAGATGTCCTTTAATGGGGAAATGAATAAATATATTATGGTACATCCAAACAATGGAATATTATTCAGAGGTGTGAAGAAATGAGCTATTAAAACATGAAAATACTTGAAATGACAATAAATGCATGTTGCTAAATGAAAGAAGCCAAACTAAAAAAGGCTACATACTGCATTATTCCAACTAAATGACATTGTGGACAAGATAAAATAATTAAGACAGCAAAAAAATAAGAAGATTATCAGTGATTTAGGGGAAGAAAGAAACAAATAGGTGGAATACGGAATTTTTAGAGTAGTGAAACTGTTCTTTATAATTCTGTAATTATTCACTCATCAAAACTCACACTATATGACACAGTGTGAACAGTGGGTAAACTTCATGTGACAATGATAAGGTGATACTGGTTGATCGAAATAAATGTACCAATGTGGTACTTGATACTGAGGAGACAGTGTATATCATGGTAAGAGGTATATGAGAAGTCTGCGTTTCCCACTTGATTTTTAGGTGTACAAAAATTACTTTAAGAAATGAAATCTATTTTTTTTTTTTGGTACCAGGGATAAAATTCGGGACCTTGTGCTTGCAAGGCAGGAGGCAAAACCACTGAGCTAAATCCCCAGCCCAAGAAATGAAATCTATGCTATGAAATAAATACTTAACACTCAAACCTATGGCAAATATTATTAATAAAGGCTAAAATTGGTCATGCATTCTTCCATTGGACCACTATGGAAAAGGTTGTGTTTAGATCAATCAAAATTTAAGAATGTTATAAAATCAGAGATAATTCAGAATGATGTGGAAGACAGATGAATGAATCATTTCTAATATATTCCATCTGCCATCCTGATCATCCTGTGTGCATTAGGCCTCAGCCTTCTCATCAGTGAAGTAAGGGACATGGTCTAAAAGGGACTTTTAGTTATTGTGTTTATTTGTTAATCATGCTCAATTTTGCTGGTCTTATGTGTTTTTGTACCATTAAATTCTTATAACAATAATGACTTGTAAATATGTTGGAACATCAAAATATTTGTATGAATATTAAGATCAAAATATTACTATAGTTTCAATGAGTGATTTTGGTGCACAGTTTAACATTCATCAAATGATGATGAAAGGAGGAACTCAGACATTTCCTACTCCATTTCATAAGCCTCAGCTAAGAACTGCATTGGTCAGTTGCCACGAAACCTTTCTGTTCTACACGATTACAGGTTATTTGACAGACCTGTGAAAATTTGATAAATTAGCCTTCAGTAAAAATCATTTCAGATGAGGCAAAATTAAGTCAGAATATTTAAGCACCTTAACTAAAGTCATTTATAGAAAGGAGAGAAATGGCAACTAGTCAATATCTAATATCAAACAAAATTTGTGAAATTTTTTCCTTAAATTTTTATTTTTTAGTAGTTCATGCTTGTAGTATATAATGATGGCATTTCTCATGAGGATTTGGTACTTGTCAGTAATGCATCCTGATTCTTTTTTTAATCCTCTTCCTCATCCTTTCCTCTTATTTCCTTCCATTCTTGGATCTCTTTCTGGAAAAAAAAAATCTTTCCCTGTTATCTCTTTTACTTGCTCTTTATTTATATTTTAGGTTTCTCATAGAAGAGAAATCATGCAATATTTAAGCTTGCATGTTTGATTTGTTTCACTTATCTTTATGATAGTAAGGTGCATCTATTTTCCTACAATTGACTCCAAATTATCCATCTTCGTGGAATTTTCTTTATCCATTCTTCTGTTGATGGACACAGATGATGTTTCCAAGATTTAGCTATTATGAGTTGTACTGCTTTAAGCATGGTTATGTATGTATTATTGTAATATGATGTCCTTACCACTTTGGGGAAGATACCTAGAAGGGTAATAGCAGGGTAAAATAAAATCTCTACTTTTAGCTTTTGAAGATTCTCTATACTAAAATTATAACATGTTATGTGAAAAGTATAAACTGGTGGAATTTATACCAATATATCAAAATATCAATACAGACATATATATCTTCAATAGTAAAATGAAGACATTATTTAGAAATATTTTACAGAATTCACCTGAGTGTATTAAAAATTTAGAGTCAAGCTAGAGACATAATCAAAAATATATTTTTATTATATTTTATTTCACTTTTTTTACATATTATTGAGTTAATTTCTCATTAAGCACATGAAATAAATGGATCTTCGGACCTTGTATGATGATAAAGCACTCAAGGTAGTAGGATACAAAGCTTGAGAAATGTTGGCGTTAGGTTTTTGCTAATGTTTTTGGAGAACTCAGTGGTTAATCCATTGTTTCCCAGGGCCTTCTTAGTTGATACTTTTTATTACTGTCTTAATTTCACTATTTGTTATTTTTTTTCAGGTATTTTATATCTTATTGTTTCAGTTTTGTATATATATATATTCATATTTTTATATATAGATATATAATGGATATATCCACTTAAATGGATAAATGGATATATATTGGATATAGCCATGGAAATTCTTTTGGAGTCCCCAATTTATTGGAGTACTGGTTCTCAAATTATTTACTGATAATCTTCTGTATTCTATCAGTGTTGGTTTTGATTTTCACATTTTTCATTTTTAATTATATTGATTTCTTTCATTTTTTTGTAAAATTGGCTAAGGGTTTGTCTATTTTGTTTATTCTTTCAAAGAACCAGTTCTTCAGTTTATTGATTTTTGTATATTTCATTTCTCCATTAATTTCTACCCTGATCTTTATAGTTTCCTTCCATGTACTAGCTTTGGATTTAGATTTTTCATCTGTTTCTAGAACATTGAGTGTATCATTAGGTTAATTTATCTGGGCTCACTCTGATTCTCTGATGCAAGCTTTCACAGTTAACTTTCCTGTTTTTTGTTGTTTTTTTTGTTGTTTTTGGTATCGGGGATCGAACTCCGGTCCTAGCGCTTGCATAGTAGGCAGTGAAACCACTAAGCTAAATCCCCGGCCCAACTTCCCTCTTAAGACTGCATTCATTGTGTCCTATAAGTTCTAGTGTGTGGGACCAGCTTTATCATTTTATTCAAGGAACTGTCTAATTTCTTTCTTGATTTCTTCTGTGATCTGTTGATTGCCCAGTATATTGTTTAATTTCAATTTTTAAAATTAGTTATATGGTTTCTTTCGCCATTGAATTGTAGTTTCACTGCATTTTGATCTGATAATAGGTATGAGATAATTTTGGTCATTCATATTTATTTAAGTACACTTTATGGGATAGTACATGGTCTATTTTGGAGAAAATTCCTTGTGCTCCTGAAAAGAATGTGTATTATGTATTAGGTGGAACACTGTATAGATATTTATTATGTCCATTCCTCAGAAATGTTGTTCAACTCTGATATTTCTTTGTTGAACTTTTGTCTAGTGGATCAATTCTCTTTGTGATAGTGGGATATTAAGTTTCCCCACCATAAATGCTTTGTTTTTGTTTTTTTTTTCACCTTTTCTTCTGTCCAGAAGTATGTGTTTTATGAAGATGTGAGTTTCAGGGTTTGTTGCATATATATTTATAGTTGTTATCTTTTCTTGCTGAATTTTCCCCTTCTCCAGGATGTAGTGAACTTATTTGATCACCCTAAGAAAACAAGTGTCATTGTTCTTCTCCATAACCTTGATATTCCCAAGCAATCAGAGGCAGTCGCCTGCACAGGGAAGAGGTGATCAAGACAGCCTGGAGTAAGAATAAAGTCTTTGGTCTTTGATTCCCTTTCCCCCATGTCCTAAAAAATTATATTGACAGCACCATTGGCCTGGCCTCTTGCTCTTAGTTCAGACATTCCTTTCTCCATCCAAATGTGCATGCTGAGGTTCCCTGTGTTTGTAGACAATCAACAACTGTCTGTTATCCCTCTAGGTGAATTGCTTTTCTTTGAAATTGCAGGAAAACCATCATTTAAAGTTTGCATTTAGTTAAAAATCCTGAGAAAACTCAGCAAGGACCAGCAACTGAGTATAAAAAAGAGAAAGAGAAAAGGGATAGAATAAGAATTAAGATTCAGCAGAACTAGTTTTCATTTCTTTTTTAAAAATCAGAGAAACAAAGACACACCACCCACATGTGCAGGTTACAAACTCAGAAATTCAAAGATAATGAATCTTAATATCAAATTAAAAGTTACTCAGCTAAACTGAGACAGAATGCAGGTGTTTCTCACTTACATGAGTGATTTTTCTGCTTAGATGAATGCAAGAAACACTGAATGTCTCAGTGACAGTCCTTTAATTTCGTGTCCACAGACACAATTTAGAATGAAGAAGACAAAATGGAGGAGACCATTTGTTCCCATTAATTGTTACAGTTTTCACAAAAGATGAACCACTTAATATTCATTAAATCCTGTAAAAATTGCTATCCTCATTTGTAGGCATGGAGTAGAGTGTGATTAGACCAAGTTAACTGCCCAAAATTCTCATTATTTTTTCAAGTATTTTTAAAGATACTATCAATTTGTTAATATCCAGTAAATCTAATCCTTCTAGGCATGTATTTTGGAAAATATACATCAAAGGGTTTAATTACAGCATAACATTTAACAACAAAAATTAGAAATAATTTACACATCGATATAATATGGATAAATAAAGTATGAGATTTTCATGAACTATAACAATGTGCTGAAATGAAAGTAAATGAACTGGATGATATCCACCAATGTTCTCAACTTACAATATTTGCTAAAATTGCAAGATATTGAATGATTCCTGTTGTATGATATCATTATATAAAGTGTGAGAACATGAAAAACAATTGCAAGCATAGATTATAGCTCCATAAATAAATAATAATAGCATAGTAAACATTTATAGGAATGAAGGAGAAAAGAATCAGGAGAGTGATTAATTTCCAGTAGGGAGATAGGAATGGAATCAGGAGAAATTTACAGGAGAATTTACAGCTCTATTTGAATAACCATGAGGCCAATTGTAAAAGTTCCAATCATATTTAGTTAGGCAGTGGCACTCAAATGTTTATTATATTATTATTTTAAAATAATTGTTAGGTAGATAAATGATTAAAACATAAGCCAAGGAATGAGTGCATTATTTTACATAAAAGCCTGAATTTCAATTACTTTTGTTCCTCATAAAATTCAGATGTCTTATTATATCTCAAATCAAATAAATCAGATTCAATCAGATTAAGTCTAAAAAGACAAACCTGTATATTCACAACACACATACACATACTCACACACATTATTTCCAAGATGTGTGCTATTGTGTACATCTATGTACACCATACCACATTTTGAGAATTATTGATTTGACAAAATTATGAACATTGTGGGGAACCAATAAAGAATGTTACTCTAAGGAATTTGCCTTTGTGGAATGCATATCCTGTCTCGTTACTTTTTTACTCTTCTCTAGATTCTTATTTTCCAGTTGATTATTGATATTCAAAATCCTAGTTATGATCTTTAGCCATCCATTTATGTAATTAAAATAATACCTTACTCTTGGAGATCTCAGCCTGACAGGAGAGAATAGATTATGATACCCAGAATAGCAGTGCATAGTCAAGGCCCAAGGCACAGTGTAAGTGTTCTTCCCTTTCCTATTTTGAAACTTTCTTAGTGTAGATATGCTGCTCTTCTTTCTACCCTAGAGAGACTTATGTTCTCACTGTACAATATCATTTAAAACTACTAAACTAAACTTTTTAATAACAGTCAAGAATCCCTTATGGATATGAGGAATCAAGACAAAAAGAAAAACACATGGTGAAAAAAGACCACAGACATTTTCCTTTCCACTGTGGGAGATTTCTGAGTGCCTTTTTGGCCACTTGGATCTTCTTTGCTTCCTTCCAGCTGATCTCAGGATCTCAGACTTTCACAGTACTTTTTCCTTATTTTCTACTTGTTGCTGCCTGCTTCCCTTACTACCACTCTGTTGTGTCCTTATAGTTCTCAAAAAAGAGAAGAGTGGAAAATGATAGAAGTTTTTTGTCACAATAGAATATGTGTAACATTCCAGTCTCTCATCCAAATTGGGTACCTTGTCAAATCTTACTTACTATTTATCCCTCTTCTCAAATAGTAACTGTCTATGAAACATTCCAGGAGCACTCTTAATCATGGCAATTACAACTCAAACTAAGACTTGTTATTAAACAAAATTTTGTTTTAATGTCTGTCTTTTGTTGAAATACATGTTGACTACCCCAAATCTGAAAATCTGAGATCTGCAATCTTAAGCATTTTATGTTTTGGATTTTGAGATTAGAGATGCACACACAGGTTAAGTCTATAAAATTAGTCCAAAATAAAAAATCCAAAATTTAAACCCTACTGTTTCTAATCATTTGGTATAAGTAATAATCAACATGTATATGCATCTGGAAACTAGGGCTATGCTTTATGTATTTTCATAGCCCAAAGGCTAAATGTAATGCATAAAAGAGATGCTAAGATTGTTGAGGACTTCAAAATATTCACTAAAATCTTCTAATTTCCAAAATCCCTTCATGGAAGTCTTCTATTTACTAATACTTTATAAATAGTTAATGTCTTAATATTAAAGACCTAAGGGCCAGAGATTTAGCTCAGAGGCGCTGTCCCCTGCCTTGTAACCACAAGGTCCTGAGTTTGATCCCTGGTACAAAAAAAAAAAAAAAATTAAAGACATAAATTTCAAGACATAAAATGGTCACATAAGAGCTTGTTATAAGGTTTTATATATCAATTTCTTCATGTTGATTACCTGGTAAAGAGAAAACCATCTTCAATTTACAGCTTTTACATTCATTTCCGGGGATAGGTGTCATAATTCTCCCAGTTGAGTTTTTGGAATGTGTCTCATACTTCTCCTACTGGCCCTACTTCTCTTTCCATAATTCTACTGAAGTCTGTACTAAAAACCTGGACTAGTGAGGTAATTAATGGGTAAAATTGGGTAAGACCTTAGTATTAAAAGACATTTTTTCAGTTGGAGAATATTTTAATGGCATTCATTTTCCTGGGACTCTGTACTTCACACAGAAAGTGCATATAAGAAAATAAATCATATTATCACATAACAACAATTACATATTGTCTCAAGACTCTCCCCCGAATATTTGGTAAACAAGGACATGAGGATTCAGCACACATGCTATTACAAGCCTTATAAAACTCTTTCACTGCAATAAACATTTTGTCAAACACCACATAAGACTCTGATACATAGAAAGCCTTGTAATATGGAAGTTATGATCTTAATTTTATAAAGATCAAAGCTCAGAGCTAGTGTGATAGAGTAAATCAGCATGACAAGTGGCCGAACTATGAAAATTGTTTTCTTTTATTGCGGAGTGACACTCAATATTCTGCTCCTACTTTTCGTATTATTTTTTCTTAGGTTCTAAGCCGTGAGAGAAGTCTCTTGACGATAGAACAATGGCAGTACTGGTGGCTGCAGTCCAAGCAAGACTCCAGTGAACAGTTACAGCACCCTGAGGTGCAGGAGGGATGAGTAATGGGGTTGATGATGAGAAGCAGCTCCGGTATTCACTGCAAGCTGACACTGGTGTTTTTGGATGACCTTTCTTGTCTGTGCCAAGAGGCACCTTTACTAACACTGCTGCTGCATGTCATTAGTGGCAATGGCGAGCTTTGTTCTTTCACTTGCACTAATCTCAGGAGAGATGTTTTCAAGGGACCTCTTCCAGAGGTCACTGGCTCTTTCTGTCATCAAACTGCTGGCCTGTGATTAGAAAAGGCAGGTGGGAAGTCAATGGAATGGTAAGCTGAATATTTTTAGAAATACAGGAGAGTTAAATTAGAACTAGGCTTCAAGACCAAGAAATCAAAAATGCTACTGGTCAGAAGATAAATAAGTGGAGACCAGGAATAGAGTGTTTTATTCTCCTTTCCATCAAAAATAGATAATTTTACTGTGTTGAACCAAATATTTTTAAGTATTGATTTTGAAATCTCTTGCTTGACATTTAAAATGACAGTGAAGAAATAGAGACAGGGAATCGGGATGTAAGCCTGGTATGCCTTAAGAATGTCTTTTTATCAACAATGATTTCATGTATGTTCATAAGACTGAGATAGGTTGTGGATATTAAAACAATTTCTGTGTTTGGGGTCTTACATGTATTATTTCATATATGCAATTATTCAGGAAAATCACAGTGGATCTCACCATGTGTTACATCCTCAATGAGGCTGTGAGATTACAGTCTCTCAAGGAAAAAAAATACAACTCAGGAATCAGTGCTGCCAGAGCTCCCTCTACTGCCCCTCTTTAGTTCTAAATCCACAGAAATCTAGGAAAAGCTGATGAATGCAGTGACCATGGAGTTTTTCTGAACCCATTAAAGTAAGAAAATATGAGGAAAGAAGTGCAGCAATGAAAGGGCAATTTTTCATGGACCACATGTTATAGTGACTGCAGGAGGATCAGAGATGCTGAAAGTTTTCAGGGCTCAGAGGACTAAAGAACGTCATTTTTAAAAGTAAGCTTCATTTTAAAAAGAGGTCTTTGATAAATACCTTCATCTTTAAAACTCTTACTAATTCAAGACCCTGCCTTCCTTGCATTTCAGGGTCTTTGGAAAAATTCTAAAATGGACATATTTTCATGTTTCCAGTATTTTAGAAAATCAAGAATAAAATTTCCAAAATGTAGCACCTTTGCTCAACTAGAAGAGAAAAATGTCAGTCATTGATTTTCATCTATTAAAGTATTATATTATTTGAGCCTTATGGTGTGATATATCCCTTAAGGCTGAATTTCAGTATGATGTCCCTGGTGAGTTTCTCATTGTCCCTGTCTCTCCAGCAAGACTTTCAGTAGCTCTATTCTCATTGCACATTCCTTGTAATCTTACATAGCATGCAAGTAAGTTCTGCTGTTGACTGCAGTCCATGGAAGAACATTTCAGGAAAAGAGACCTGGTTTCATAGGATCTGAGCCCTGGAAATCTTAACCTGGGTAATAGTTTACATGATCAAGAAATGTCCAGTTTGCTGGAAACACCAGAAGACAGGAGAGGAAGAGCTGGATGCTATTAAAGAGGTGAAAGGATGATTAATAGTTGTAATGTCTGTGTTAAGTTTTAATAAAAAAGGAGTACAAACCCAAGAAAAGCCTTTGGGTGCAGGGATCTTGTAATAAAAATAATGATATTTGTGTTTTCAAGACTCTGGCTGCTGTCTAGAGAATGGGGCAGAAATAAATTGGTGAGGACAGTAAGTAATGTTTCCTGTCTTTTAGGTGCTTTCACTTGGATAGCTTAGAGGTGACATGTACTGCAAAGTAAATAAAGTATTAGAGAATATTATTTAATTAGATTAAAGTTACATATTGGAATACAGTTTTAAAATAATACAGAAAGATACCATATGTCCTTTACATAGTTTCCCACCATGGAAATCTCTTGTAAAACTATAATAAATGCAATAGTATGATATATATATTCAAGACACTAAGCACTCCTATCACCTCATGTTTCCCTTTTTAAGCTGCATGCACTGTTCTCCTGGTCCCATTTCTGATTAATCCCTGGAAGCTAGTCTTCTTCTTCATTGCTACACTGTTTCATTTTAAAAATGTTACAGGTTAGGTGATACAGTGTGCATTCTTTTTCAATTAGCTTTTTTCACTGGTCACAATTCTTTGGAGATCCATTCATATCAGTGGATATAAAGAATTGTCAAAACTAAAATTTAAAAAAATTCTAATTAGAAAATGTTCCATGAGAATAAAAAGTATTGCAGCAAAGAATAATACATTTAAAAAGTGCAATATCTTTAATCATTAGGAAATTGCAGACAGAAAACATATCACTAAAAAACTGTTTAAGTGGCTCACTCATACACACATGCCTGCTTATAGCTAATACTGGAAAATATACAGATAAATTAATTATTTGTATTTTTCTAGTAGAAATTTAAAATGTCACAAATACTCTGAAATAATTGAAAGTGAAATTACCATATAATACCCAACAAATATACTCTTGAGTATTTATCCCAAAGAAAGGTAAATTTATGTTTGCACCAAAACCTGTACTTACAGAGTTTTAGGAGCTTTGTTTGTAAGAGTAAGAAATTGGAAATGATTCAGAAAGCCTTAAATGTGTGATAGATGAAATTAATTCCTATACAACCATACAGGGAATATTATTTGGAGATAAAAAGATGAAATTACTTCATACTGATCCAATTATTGCACATGATTTTGAAAATATCTACATTTTACAGCAAAATATTTTCTAGAAAGACCAAGGAATTTTCAGAATTTATGTTTAAAAAAGGAAGAAAGAGGGATATATAATGATAAATACAAATAATATTTACTTAAAGATCATGTTGGGGAGAAATGTGGTATCTATATGCTAAATGACACTATGAGTGTGCTGCTATACAAAGTGACAGAAATATGTCTATAGTTATGGTTACCCATTAAATACATTACTATCATGTGATCACAACAATTTTATAGGGCATTCATAGTATTTACTGTTTTCTGGGGTACTTGATGCAAATCCAGTTATGTTGAAAGCCTGAGTTCTGAGTTCTAACATCACTATGACGTGATGTTTAATTCCAAAGTCAGTGAAAACTGTTCAAATGCATGTCAAGGACATAACAGTTATATTTCATGAGGACAAATTTGATATAGAGAAGAATCTTGGTCTTTACTTACCCTCCAAAGTCCATATCAGTCCATATTAGTGGGAAAAAAGTAAACTTGGAATAGTAGGAGAAAGTCTACTTTGTACCATGAATAAACTTGATTCAGCAACATAGTGGAATATATATTCCTAAAATGTCCACAGCAATATTTAAACACATATGTCCTTCAAGTATTTGGCTTGAATGCAAGTATATTTTTATTCCCCTTTGTTACTGCCCTGTATAACAGCCACTGGTAGGCCATTAAATGCAATATGCCTTCTTATGGGTCTTTCTCTTTCTCTAAGTCTCTTTCATTCTCTTTTTCCTCCTTTACTTTTGCCACTGTAGCTTTGGAAATAGCTACTTTGTTGTAAGAGATCCCAGGTTCCATGTAGAGGGGCATACTAATGTTCCAAGGAATGGGCTCCACTTAGTAATAAAGAGACAAAAGAAGGGAGCTAGAATTAGCTACTAGGCCTGGGAGTAAGGGAGATTACAGTTCATTTCCACCCTAAGCCCGGGAGCCACAAGAGCTGACAGCATGCAATAAGCTAGAACAAGGCAAGTACAACTGAAATTCAATATACACACAAGAATTAGCACAAATTATGTAATCCACCAAGCCTTGGTATTACCCTGTGTTAAAATAAGAACAATTACATCTGTCGTTTATGGTTATTATCCAAATTAAATAACATGGCTGCTATAAAATGCCTATTAGTGAGCTGTGAATATCCTTCACACTAAAATAAAACTTGGTACTCTTTCTTCTTAATATATATCAGCCTATCTGTGATGCTGGAGGTCATTTAAATATCCAGATAAGAAATGTAAACTTCATTAGGAGTAGGTAGATAGTTTATGAAAAGAAACTTTGAATGTAGGTTTCCTGGAGGAAAACAGTGCTCATGCCCAAAGTTGAATGTAGCTAGCAGAAAAAATAAGACAAATGACAGAAGACTGAGCAGAAGTGTTACAGCAAATCAGGAAAGAGGCACAAAGAAGAGTGAAAGTCTTAGAGAAAGAAGACTACAAAAGTTTGAAAGGACTAATTCAATTTTAGACTTAGAAAATACACTTCTGTTCCAGGACTGATGCTTAGAAAAAACAAAATTAAATAAAATAAGAATACATTAAAAATCATATAAGAATATAAAAGAAAAAGACAAATCAACACATTTTAGGGTATTAGTGTTGAAAGATTCCTACTATCCAATGTATTTCGGGTCATGGCATCCCTGGCCATATATGCTTCATTTCTATTTCTAGTTATTGTTCATTTTTTAGTCCCCATTTCATATCAGGAAATAAACTTAATCAGCTATTGACAATTAGTATTTAGGAGATGATCATTTAATAATTTTTATTCTCATATCCTAGGATTTCACAAATCCTGAGAAACTGATTAACTTAAAATAATCTTGCAGTTGAAACTAAAAAACAATTCTAGAAAACATTTCAGTTGTTTAGTGACCCATTTCCCTCAATATTCAGTTTACTGAAATAATTTTTCTCCATATAAAAACATAAGAAAAGCAAACAAGCCAAAACTAAATCAATACAAAATAATAAAGATGCTTGATATGATATTTCAAGAGGTAATTATCTGAGGTATTTGCCTAAAGAACAGGAGAGCTGATATTTATGAGGAGCATCTGGTATAAAGCCCTTTTTTCCATAAACTATGCTATTTTCAAACACATTCGTTTTATTACTGTGGTAGAATCTACAGGATAAATATATTTGAGCTAGTTTTAAATCTCTAAACGAAAAAATATATATCCTTTGTTTGGCCATCCAAATACAATATTTCAAATAAATTAAGAAAGAAAACACATACTGAAACAACAAAAAAAAAGTTGCAATAACTGAATATATTAAATACTGCCTACTAAGCCCCAGGATGTTTTAGACTCATGGGTGAACGAGCCTGTTTTCATAGATTGGCAACAGCAGTCAAGAATGAAGACCAAATATATATTATGATGTTAAGATTTTACTTTAATGCAAACACAAAAAGGGTGTGTGGTAACTACACAAAAGAGAAAAACACTTTGAACCAAGTATCCCAGACATTTAGAACTCAGACATTTTCACTTATTAGCTAATTTATTACTTTGTGGCCTCAAATCTTAGGTTTTGTGAGGCTTTAACATGATACCCTCAGACATCTAACAGGAAAATAAACCATTTTGTCAAAAGAATACAAATAAATTTTATTTTCCTGAAAAAACCTCTGAAAGATTCTTCATAAAGTTTAGCTCAGCATAATAATAGAAATGAGAAGTATTAATTTTCCTTTGTACATTCATTTCCAGTCTGAACTGAAAATAACCCAGGCTTTTCTAGAATTCATGGAGTAACCTATTTTGAGATATATTTATTTGCTGAAAAGACGTAGATGGGAAGGGCATCTTACCTTCATATGATCCACTACATTTTGCTTTCTTTTTTCTTTTTAATGGGGAAAGGATTTATTTAGCTCACAGTCCACAGAAGTTTCAGCCCATAATCGGCTGGCTTGAAGGCAGAGTAGACAGCAAACAGGCATTGCAGAGGAGAAACAACACGGCATGCACAAATAGAAAAAGCAACAAGGGAAACAGTTCATGGCAGTGGAAGACAGCAAAAAGCTGCAAGTGACCTTGAAAGTGTCTTTCTGCTCTTTTTATCTTATTCTGACTAGGATTACGGTGGTGCCAAACCAATCACTTACAAGTAGTGGTTTAGTAATTACATCCCCTTAATCCTAGCATTACACATTCCAGATTTAACTACTTTCAAAAAAGATTGCATGAGGCTTTGGGGGAACATCCAGACATAAGCCACAACATTCTGCCCTTTGCTCCCCAAAGACTCATGCATATCCCTATATGAAAAAGGTACTTAGTCCATCTCTAGGAGTTGCTCAAGTCCTAACAGTTTCATCATTGCTGAAAAGTCCAAGTCCCAAGTCTCAGATTTAAGGCAAACTCTTAGCTACAAGTCCCTATACAAATGAAAATAAAGTTAAACACTTCCAACATTCAATGGCACAAGATAGACATTTCCATTCCAAAGGTTATATTCAGGGGATAACAAGAAATGGGAAAAGAGTAAGACCAAAATCCAGCAAGGCATACATTCCAAGGCAATCTGTTGCAAACTGTGAATTCCAAAGGTCTTGGCTGGCTCCACCCCTACGGCACTGCCTGTTGTTGTAGCTCCCATGGCTTCTCTCTTGGTCTGGCTCTGCTCCCTCCTTGCAGTTTTCCTCAGATCCATGGTCCTGGATGCTCCAGCCTTCTGGGGTCTCCACTGCACCTTCAGCTTCATACTCACAGCTTCTCACACTGCACTCTCAGGGGCACACTGCCTGACCTCCGAGGATTTCTTCTGAAATCTCTTGTTGCTGAGACAAAAGACCTGACACCCAAAGTTAAAGGGAGAAAGGGTTTATTTGCTCACAGTTTGTAGAAGTTTCAGTCTATGATCAGCTGGCTCCAAAGCAGAGATGGGCAAACAGGCATCGCAGAGAAGAAACAACATGGTGCACGAAAGGTAGCAAAGGTAACAAGGGTCCTTATATGATAGCCAACCTGACTCTATATTGAGCCTCAAGATTAGCTTGTACTTGTGCTTGGATAAAGTGCTTGTGCTTGGACAAAGCACCCAAACCTCTGCAACCTGTTTGACAGTAAACTTTCTGCAGTTGCAGGATGTTTTGTAGCTCACCTAGTGGGTGAAACTTCCTTGTGCCTCCCCCTAACCTGACATGGTTCTGCTTCTGTAAGATTCTGCTTGATCTCCCCTGAGACCTCCCCAACTGAAAGGATGATTTAAAAGGAGAAATCAAACTGCTTCCCCTTGCTGAGAGAACTTTCTGGGTAGTAGCCCCCTTAGCTGCCAGCTTTAATAAACAGGCTCAATTCTGGCACAGTGTAGCACATCTCCATTGTTCTAACTCACTCATCCATGACACTTAAAAGTGTCTTTCTGCTCCATATTCAGAGTGATATAGGAGGAATAGCTGTAACTCCTAACCTACTAGGTATCTGAAATGGGAGTTCATGTTCTCCAAAACTGAACAATGAATTCTAGGAACAACAGAGGATAGGAGCAGGAAAAATTTATTGAGAGAAAGGTAGCTTCTATCTAAGAGAGACAGAAGGGGGACCAGAAAGCAGATTACTCCTCCACTACATTTTCTTGACACACTAAGCAATAGGCAATGTTTAGAACTAGAAACAAATTTACTCTTTATATGCCATTTTAAAAAGTAGAAAAAAGAACTCAGAGCTATAAATCTATAATACTGATATCTTATATGTGGGGACAGCCAATTTAACTTTTAGTATGACCAAAAGCTTCAAATCCCTCAAACTTGTCTATTTTTTTCTTATATTACATGTTTTTCTTTGAATTATTGCCTCAAAATCTGTGAGATAAAATAGAATAATTTTTGTTCATTTATGTCAATATGTTTTGGTATAATTTGTTATTCATCAGTAGCTATTCAAAATACTAGTTCCACACTTTCTCCTACCACTCATTACTTGCAAAGTCTTAAATCTTGATAAAGTTTCCAAATGTCTCTTAGAGTTTATATTGTTGCTTAAAATTGTTCTAAATAATATCCAGAAAATTTAGTTTAGAATACATTTTAAGTATCAAAACATAGGCCATCCTCAACTTACCATGATTTCATCTGCGATGTTTTCAAATTATGATGGTGTGTAAGTTACACACATTTAGCAGAAACCACACTTTGAATTTTGTTCTTCTCCTGGGGTGGTGATATATGACACGATACTATCTGGGATGTTCATCAGAAACCAGGAGCTATAGCTCCCAGTTGACCATGTGGTTTCTAGGGTAAGCAACTGATGGTAGATGGTGTATTGTGCTGTTAAGCTATAATGTCTCAGAAGTTAGGTGTATACAATGCATTTTTGTTTTATTATATTTTTCACTCATGCTGGCTTTATCCTGATGTAACCTCCTGTAATCTGGGAAAATCTGTACAATAGTTCAGAATCCTGAAAAATGTTAAACCCAGAAAAATCTAGTTCAAACAATAGATTAGGGCCTAGGAGCAGATAGGTCAAGGGCCATAATTATGTGCGTAACAAAATGTGGTTTCCCTTTACTCTTTTAATAATGGCAGTATATATCATATATTGCCTGTCTTAGTTACTTTTGCTGGTGAGACAAAATATCTAACACCTAAAGTTAAAGAGGGAAAGGTTAATTTGGCTTACAGTTCGTAGAGGTTTCAGTCCATAATTGAATGGCAGAGGAGCAACAGTTTATGGCAGTGGAAGACAGGAAAAACAAGAACAGAGCTTATTCAGATTACTTAGGGAACTTAGGACTCATACTCTTAATCCTATTTCCCTCAGGCCTAGCCCCACTATGAATCATTCACACACTCTAGATTCAGCCACTTTGGAAAAAGTATAAGGCATCGGGGAGACATCAAAACATAAGCCATAGCATTACCTTAAAATGCTTGATCTTGTTCAATGTGTTAAAAGCCTTGCAAAAACATCAATATCTGTTACTGAGGCAAAGCACAGTAAATATAATTCCACCTACATTATAGAGGCAAGAAATTTCACCTTGAAAGTGTTATCATACTATACATGATGTAGGTCAGTTAAATGTTGGAGGCACAAACCAAAATTTAGGGCTGCTGTTTCTACTCTAACTGGATTGGTTCCAGACGTTGTAGTAAAGTCTTCTTTCTCAGAATCATAGTTTCCGATTTGGTAATGCAAAGGCAAACTTGGGTTTCTATTTAATTTTTGTGTGTGCAACAGGACCTGTGACTTTATAACTGAGCCTGTCTGTCAGAGGAGGATAAAACCTGCTACCCAAAGAGGAACACCCCACCATACATGGAAGCAAATAAATTGATGTGATGGGATATGCATAAAATTTGCATTCCAACACTCATAGGCAGTTTAGTTTGGCAGATTTTATGGTCCCGAGGAGAGATCAAACAATAGATAGGTTATAAGTCAAGATTTTATTTTTGAAAAAGTTTTCCAAAGATGACAGAAACTATGGGTAGCGTCTGAATTATTTTCACCCAGTCTCTTGTGACTTCCATGAACAGAACCAGTTCTTAGACATAGTAACCTACAATCTTCCTTCCTATTTTAGAAGTGTCAGTGTCTCCCTGTTTACTAAATTCTGAATTGTCTTACATTTCATTGCTATCTTTTTATCTTTTCCTTTTAATAAATTGTGTTGAACACACACAGACACATCCATACACACATATATTATTTTTAGAAAGGCAAGATAGCTACAATTACTATTTCCAGCTCACAGAATTTCAAAACAAAGAGAACCTGAAAGAAAAGATTTCACAATATCACAATACAAGTAGCAACAGACTCAACATTAAAGCTGTCTCTCTCTCTCTCTCTCAATCTCTCTCTTACTCTCCTTGCCTTTCTCTCTATTTCTCTTTCTCATGTGTTTGTATGTAGAGAGTTAAAAATGCAAAAAAAATCTCTTCTCAACCTCTAGTAATCCCAACAAATATTTTTTCCCTCAGCTTTTGGAAGTAAATTTGTTTAAATTTTAAACTTTGCATTTTGACTATATGGTAACAATTGAATCAAAGTAATTTTATTTTAGACGACATTCACATCAATATAATTCTGTTTTTGAAACTGTCTCAATCATTATCATTCCTTTCTCGGTTGTCTTTTTTTTCAAACAAAGCTGTTTCATTGATTTGATTTGTCATGTTGAATTGTTTTAAGATTTACCCTATTATGATGTTGTCTGTGAAAATAAAAACTTTTCAAGGAAATTCTACCAACTAAAGTTGCTTTTATTTAAAGCTAACAATAAATGGTCCAACGTGAAAGAATAGATTAGAATTATATCAGTAGAAATTTTGGCGTAAGGATCTCCAAATATTTGTTAGCTCATGAAAGAAAGACGATGTGAATAAAATGATTAAAATCAATCATATAAACTTTAAGATTCACTAGATTTTTTTAATAACCTAAGTAGCATTTATTAGAAAAACAGTGCAAAATTTTTGTAAAGATTAAGTTTGTGTTATTTTAACTATCTTATTCTCATCTGGAAATCTCACTCTATGACCTTCAAAGTAGACTTGGAAGCCAAGGGCCTAAGCATGGCGAAAGCCTGCAGCTATGCAGGCACTGGAAGTCAGAAAATAGGACCAAAATTACCCACAAGCTCTCTTTGTTCCAGCTTACTCTTATGTGGTAAGTTGATGTTTTATAGAAATCCCCCTTGTGAGGAGTTAAGCCTCACTCAGGAGAAACCTTCATCCCCTTGGAGGAATTTGTTGAAATTAATAGGAAGCAAATTGTGCGCCAACACATCTTTTGCAGTAGTGACAATAATGGTAAAGAGAAACTGGCTACTATATCCTAAATAAAAAGCCGGGAAATGAATTGTTCATATGGAAGCTTGAATCAAGTTCATGTTACATGAATAGAGTTGTGTGCATATCTAGGATTGTGGGCATGAAATTGAAAGGCCTAAAATATTCTAGGCTTTCAGCTGTGGCTGATTTTGAGATTTTGTAAAAGTATAAATAATAACATAGTACTTATTTTTTGCCTGAGCATTGAAAGTAAATCCAAAAACATTCCAAGAAACCTCTGAAAACAGAAATTTGTATTGGTCCAACCTTTCAGGATATTGTCTAATCAATAGCTGGGCATTACTTTTAGTTTCACAAAAACTAGTTGTTACACATTATAAAGAATACAGCCCTTACAAAATCACTTCAGGGATTGCACTAAATAAATGAACAGCAATACCAGTAAAAATATAAAATAGCAACAAAAGCAAATTCTGGGGTGGAAAGAGAATCTCATTTCCAAGGTTGCTGAATTAGACATTTTAAATGTTTATTCCTTACCAAAAAAGTTATAAAATATGAAAGAAAATAAAAATTATGACCTAGACATTGGGAGAAATAAAGCAGCTGTGTTCATTTTGTGATTTTCATCAAGTTTTGTGCTATTTTTTCACATTGTCTGAATGTCTGATATATTTCAATAAACAAGTTTACTTGAAAATCATTTTAAAAATTAATGCCACATTTCAAATTAGTTTTCTTCTGTATATGCCTCATCAGCTAAAAAACTAATGTTTTAATGCCATAAGTCTGATTATTATTTTACGTACAGTGCACAAACAACAAGTGCTGAATTTGAAAATATACATGTACGGTTCTGTCCTGGGTGATTCCAATGCCTTTTTGTTTCTTTGTCTTGCCTTGCCTTGCCTTGTCTTCCCTTCCCTTTTGTTCGCTTAACTTCTCTCGCCTCCCCCACTCCCCTATCCCTTCCTGTCTTTCCTTTTCCTTTCCTTTCCTTTTTATGTCACATGTGCTTTATCCGTTCATCTATTGACAGGCATCTCAGCTGTTTCCATAGCTTTACTGGTGCAAATTGTGTTATCAACATGGGTACGCCTGTATCAGTATGGTATGCAGTTCTTAATTCTTTGAGAATTATTAGCAAGATTGATATACCCAAATCAAATAGTATTTCTATGTCTAGTCTTTTGAAGAATCTCCATTATAATTTCTATAGTGGTTGTAGTAAAGTACATTCCACCAACAATGTAGTTGAGTTAGGAGAGGATTCTTTTTAATCCAAATCTATATTAGCATTCCCTCTTTTTTTTGGTAGTCTACATGATAGCTATTCTGATTGTCAGATGAAATTTGAATGTTGTTTTAATTGCATTTCTTGAATAATTAGGGATATTGAATATTTTTCATGCACTTTTTGACACTTTGAACTGTTTTGAAAAGTATCTATTCAATTCATTCATCCACTTTTTATTGGGTTCATTATTTTGTAAGTGTTAAAGTTCCTTTATATATTCCAAATGTTAGTAGCAAACATTTTCTCCCATTCAGTAGGCTCTCTCTTAACTATTTAATTGTTAATTTGCTGTGCAGAAACTTTTAGCTTGGTATTATCCCATTGTTGGGTCTTGATATTACTTCCCATGCTTTTGGAATCCTCTTCAGGAAATCTTTGATTTTGTTTATAAGCTTTTAAAGTGTTTCTCTTATATTGCCTCTCATCAGCAGTTTCAATGACTCAGTATTTTGTCAATTTTTATTTGATTATACAGGGTGAGAAATAAAGGTGTTATTTACATTTGACATATTTTTTGCCAGAAAACAGTTAGTTGTATGTTTATTTGTCTTCTATTCTCTTTAATTTACGTACATTTCTGGTTCTGCCCATCATATGTTCATCTTACAAATACTAAAAAGCTTTGCAAGAAGTCTAACACCATGTGATGATAAAAATTCCATTGAAACTTTACCTCAAAATAATAAAAGCCATGAATGATACCCCCATAGACAATATAATATTAAATTGGAAAAAGTGAAAGAATTCTCTCTAAAGCCTGCAGCAGGAAAGGGGTGTCCATTCCCAACATTTCTGTATGTAGTTCTTGAAACTTTAGCCAGAGCGAATAGTCAAAAGAAAGAAAGAAAAGGCCTGCAAATAGGAGAATTCAACCTAAGACTCTTTGCATATAAAATCCAAAACCTCCATCAGAAGCCTTTTAGTTCTAATAAACAAATTCAGCTAAGTAGCAGGACATAAAATCAATACACAAAAACATCAATCATGTTGCTGTACACAAATAATTGACCTATTGAGAATGGAAACAATTCCATTCACAATAGCTTTAAAATATACTTAAGAATCTATCTAAGACCTCTGTAATGAAAATTACACAAGTCTGAAGAGAGAAACTGAGGATATTAGAAAATAGAAAAATAGATACCTGGTCTTGAATTGACAGAATTAATTTTATTATAATGACCATACTAGAAAAAAATCTATAGATTCAATGGAATCTTTAATAAAATACCAAAAATCTTCTACACAGAACAAGAAAAGGCAATCCTAGAATTCAATTGAAATCATAAAAGACTCAAAATGAAATCAACTATGAGCAAAAAGAATAATGTAGGAGGTGTCACTATTTTGGTCTTTAAGCTATATTATAAACCCTTAATGACAAATACATAATGCTGGCACATTATCTGAATTTTTATACACATTGATATATTTTCTTCATCTCACTTCTCCCTTCTTATACAATAAATACCATTATATAAACACCACAAAGGCAAGGACTATATCACTTCTCTCCTAATATCTATTATTGCACTGGGCATAGAATACACACAAACACACACATACACACACACACAAAGTTCTTCAAGTATTTTTTTTTTTTACTTAAGTTTATTGGTACATTTTAGGTGTATGTTATGATCATAGTCATCATTGGGAATTTGTACCTTTACATGATAAATCTTGGTTCTTATTTTTTCCATTCTCCCTCACTCACTTCAACCCCTCCACCCCTCCCTATTTCCAAAAGCTTTGTTTCCATTTTTCCCTTCTTTTCTCATTTTTATCTTTCTTTTCCCTGGACCACCTCCCCAGTTTCTCTTCGCTTTTAAACATTTTTTCCTATTTCACAATATCTATTATACATTTTGGTCTTCATTTACACTTTCAGTTTCTCACACCAGAGAATCAATTTGGTATTTACACATGTGTTCTATTTATTTCACTTAAGACATGGCCTCAATGTGCATTCAATTAGCTATAAATGTTTCTAGTTTATCTTTCTTTATGGCTGAGTAGTACTCCATTAAAAATCTTTTTATCCAATCAGCAGTTGATGAACAACTGGGCTGTTTCCAAGATTTAGCTATTAAAAACTGCTGCTATAAACATGGATGTACATATATCACTGTAGTATGATGCTTTTAATTCTCTTGAGATGATACCAAAAAGGGAACAACTGGGTCAAATGGAACCTCTAGTTTCAGTTTTTTGAGGAATCTCCATACTGATTTCCACTGTGATTGCACCAGTCTACACTCTTACCAACAGTAGAGAAGGGTTCCCTTTTCCCTACAACCATTCCAGCATCTGATATTGGTTGATTTCTTGATAGAAGTCATTCTTTTTGAAGATGGAATCTCAGCATTATTTTCATTTGCATCTCACAAATGACCAATGATGTTAAACATTTTTAATATCTTTATTTGCCGTTTTTACTTTTTCATCTGAGAAATGTCTATTTCTGATGCCCATTTTTTGATTAGGTCTTTAAATTTGGGGGTCTGATTTTTTTGAGTTCTTTATATATTCTAGATAGTATACCTTTGTCTGAGGAATAGCTGGTAAAAATTTTTTTCCCATGTTATGAGTTGGCTCTTCACTCTGCTGGTGGTTTCTCTTGCTGCACAAAAGCTTTTTTAAGAGATGAGATCTCAGTTGTTGATTCTTTATACTAGTTCACATGCTATTGATGTTTAATTAAAAAATTCTCTTACTACATTAACATCTTCAAGAGTTCTACCTAACCTCTCTTCCAGATGGTTTAGTGTTTCTCTTTTAACAATTAGAATTTGATCCATTTTTATTTTACTTTAGTGCATGGTGAATAATATGTAGCTTTAATCTTTGGCAAGTTGAAACCCAGTTTTTCCAGCACCACTTATTAAAAAGGCCATCTTTCCTCCAGTTAGGGTGTTTGGCACCTTTGTCAAAGATGAGGTGGCTGAATATGTCTGGAGTTGTTTCTGCATCTTCTAACCTATTTCACTGATCACTGGGTCTGTTTCTTTGCCAGTATCATGCTGTTTTTATCACAGTAGCTTTGTAGTATAGTTTCAGATTATCTTGCCTTTGTTGCTTAGAATTTCCTTTGCTATTCTAGGTCTCTTCTGCTTCCAAATGAACTTTTGGAGTATTTTCTCTAGTTCTGTGAAATATGCTGTTGGAATATCAGTTGGGATTGCATTAAATCGACATAATGGTGTTGGAAATATGGCAATTTTCACTATATTGGTTCTTCCTAACCAAAAGCAAGGGATGTCTTTCCATTTTCTGATATCCTCTTCCATCTCTTTTTTTAGAGTGCTGTAGTTTTCAAAGTAGAGATTTTTTTTTTTTTTTTGGTATTGGGGATCAAACTCAGAACTTTCCACTTGCAAAGCTGGCAGCAGCACCACTAAGCTAAATCCCTAGCCCCAAAGTAGAGATCTTTTATTTACTTCATTACATTGATTCCAAGGTATTTCATTTTTTGGATATTATTGTGAAAGGTGTTGTTTTCCCAGTTCCTCCCTCAGTGAGACTGTTATTCATGTACAGGAAGGCTATTGATTTTTGAGTACTGACCTTGTATCCAGCTAGTCAATGGAATTTGGTTATTAAGTCTTGAAGAATTTTGGTGGAGTTTTGGGGGTCTTCCATATAGAGTATCATATCATCTGCAAATAGTGACAGTTTAACTTCTTCTTTTCCTATCTTTATTCTTTTTATTTCTTTTTTGTTTGTCTAATTGTTGTGGCTAATATTTCCAGAACTATATTAGACAGGAGTGGTGATAGTGGATATCCTCATCTTTTCTTGATTTTATCACAAAAGTTTTTAGTTTTTGATTATTTATTATTCTGTTTGGTGTTAGTTTTTCATAGAAGGCTGTCTTTAGGTTCAAATAAAGACTATCTTTGCCAATTTTCTATAGAGTTTTATCATGAATGGGTGTTGGACTTTGTCAAACACTTTTTCTGCATCTATTGAGATGGTCACATTGTTTTTGTCCCTGACTCGGTTAATATAATGTATTACATTTATTGCTTTATGTACATTGAGCCATCCCTGCATCCCTGTGATGAATCCCACTTGGTAAGGGTATATGAGCTTCTTGATGATCTTCTCCATTCTGTTTGCCAGTATCTTATTGATAATTTTTGCATCCTATGTTCATTAGGAAGATAGGGCTGTTATTCTCTTTTTTGGATGGTTCCTTCTCTGCTTTTCACCCCTTTTCTGCTTTTGAAATCAATGTAATGTTTGTTTCCATGAAGGAATTTGGGAGTATTGCTTCCATTTCAATTTTATTACAGATTTTGAGATGTAGAAGTACTATGTCTTCTCTAAATTTCTTGTAGAATTTAATAGTGAAGCCATCAGGACCTAGGCTTTTTTTGCTGATAAGTTTTTAATTACATTTTCAATTTCATTGATTGAAAATGGTTGGGGTTTTTTAGAATTGTTATATCTTCTTGGTTCAACTTTGGTAATTCATATGTATTTAGGAATGTGCCCATTTCTTCTCTGTTTTCCATCTTATTAGAGTACAGATTCTCAAACTAGGTATTGAAGATCCTTTGGATGTCTGCAGGATCTGTTATATTTTCACCCTATTCATTTCTAATTTTATGGATTTGAGCCTTTTCTTTCCTTTTTTCGATAAGATTAGCTAAGGGGTTGTCAATTTTATTTATTCTTTCAAAGAACCAACACTTGGTTTTTTTATTTTTTTGTATCATTCTCTTTGTCTCTACTGCATTGATTTCTAATCTGATTTTAAAATTTCCTCCCTTGTATGAGCTTTGTGTTTGTCTTGCTCTTCTTTTTCTAGATGCTTAAAGTTCAGCATGAGTTAGCTTATTTGAGCTTGAACTGTTTTCATAATATGGGCATTCACTACTATGAATTTCTCTTGTAGGAGTGCTTTCATTGTGTTCCATAAATTCTTGTATGTTTTATTGGCATTATAATTTAATTGTAGAAACTGTCTAAGTTCTTCTTTAATTTCTTCTGTGACCCACTGGTTGTTCAGGAGTGTGCTGTTCAATTTCCATGTATTTATGAAGTTCTTGTGGTTTCTTTCGCTATTGATCTCCAATTTCATTGCATTATGGTCTGATGATATACAGAGAATCACTTCAATTCTTTTGTATTTACTTAAGCATGTTCTATGAGATAGAATGTGATTTATTTTGGTGAATGACCTGTGTGCATTTGAGAAGAATGTGTATTCTGATTTTGTGGGGTGGAACACTCTGTAGACACTTCTTAAGTCCATTTGTTCAAAAATTTGGTTCAGTTCTAGTATTTTATTGTTGATATTTTGTCTAGTTGCTCTGTCTATTTGTGACAGTGGGGTATTGAGGTCCCCAACTACAATTGATTAGTGCTTATTTGATTTTTTGTATCTGTCAATATATTTTTTAAAATTTCAAGTAGACATTAATAAAGAAAATAATTTTTAAAGAAACAGTCTTCTTACTACTGTGGAAAAATAAAGCAAAATTTTGTAAAACATTGAAGAATAACATTAGATAATAAACTATGTACCATAATCTAAAAGAATGGTCAACATGCTGGAGTAAAAGTTATAGACAAAAAAGACTCTTACAAAAAATAAAACCAGATAATAGCATAAAACTTTCTTTTCAATGAACTAAGAGAACCTAACAGTATAAATGAAACAAATTAGCATATGTATTGAGATATTTTTGAAACCATGGAATATAAAATTTGGGGAATAATTAGAACTTCTCCCTACTTCCTATATTTGTTTTATATAATTGGGTGCACTATTATTTGGTGCATATATATTTATAACTGTCATCTCATCCTCTTGAGTTGTTCCCTTTCTAAGGATGTAGTGACTTTCTTTGTCTCCCTTAATTAGTCTTGTCTTGAAATCCACTTTGTCTGCAAATAGAATAGCTACCCCAGGTTTTTCCAGGTTCCTGTCTAATGGGATATTGATTTCTATCCTTTGATTTTCAGCCTATTGAATTTTTTGGAATTAAGTGTGTTTCTTCTATGCAGCATATCGTTGGATCTTGCTTCTTCATCCATTCTGCGAGCCTATTTCTTTTGATTGGTGAATTGAGACCACTGACATTCATGGATATAACTGATATGTATTGACTTAACTTTGCCATATTTTCCTATTGTTGGTCCTTCCCCTCACCATTTAATTTCTTGCCTTGCCTGATAGATTCCTTCTGTTGGGGTACATGGAATTGTAATCCTCACTGTCTTTCTCTAGGATATTCTTTAGAATATTTTGGAGTGCTGGTTTGGTATTCATGAAGTTCCTTAGGTGTCCTTTGTCGTGGAAGTATCTTATTTTTCCATCAATTTTGAAAGATAGTTGTGCAGGATTCATCAGTCTGCATTGGAGTTTGTTGTCCTTTAGGGCTTGAAGAACTTCACTTCAGGCTTTCTTTGACTTGAGGATTTGTGTTGAGAAGTCTGCTGTGATTCTTATGGGCTTTCTATTTTATGTGATTTGTTTCTTTTCTCTAACTGCTTTTAATATTTTTTCTTTTGTTGGATTTTTAGAATCTTGACTATTATATTCCTATGTGTAAATTTTTTTGATCATAGCTAATTGGAGTTCTATATGCCTCATCTATCTGTATGTCAAAGTTTTTTTCTCTGTTTTGAAAGTTTTCTTAAATTACTTCTGTGAAAAGTTCATTTACGATTTTTACAATATCTCCCATTCCTTCATGGACCCCAATTAATCTTAAATTATTCTTCTTTGCACTATCTAGTAGCTTTTGGATTGATTTCTCATGCTCTTTTGCTATATTTTTAAAAAATCTTTCTTTTCATGTTCACAATTCTGTGTTATATATCTGAAATTCTGTCCTCACATTCACTTATTCTGCTGCAGAAACTTTCAATGGAATTTTTAATCTCTTGCACATCATCTTGGATCTGTTTCATATATTCCATTTCTTTTCTATGTGAGTTATTCATGGTTTCCATCATTTTCTTCAGCTTCTCTATTTTTTTTTTATCTGTATCTGCTCTAGAGTTACCAATCGTACAATTAGTTATGGTCACTATCTCTGTAGTAATCTGAGAGATTGTTTGTGATGTGATTTTTTCCAGAGACTCTTTCATCTGTTTTGTTACTTCCATTCTCACCACTTCAGGGAGTTCTGGTAGTTGACTAGGATTGTTTTAACTTTTAACCCCAGGATTTGCCTTTGGTGAGCTGGAAGTCTGTGTTGTCTCTTGTTTGAGTGTCTTCTCATTTCTATTTTTTTGTTGTTGATCTTTTTTGTTAATTCATAGGCTGATGTTTGTAGATTGCCTATGGGGAGTATCTTTATTGCTAATATTTAGATGCCTTAGGAAATGTCTATTTCTCAGAGGTGTTTTCCAGGTAGAGCAAGCATTTGGGTTTTGAGTCTGGTGCAAGATCCTACCTCTTCAGTTTATTGGGGATGAGAAGTTTCTGCCTTCTTGCCAAAGAACCTGGTTCTTTGGTACTGGCCTGTAGTATTTTTAATGACTCTTATGCAATCTCAGTCTTGGTATACCAGGAAGAATAACTGATTAGAATGATTATGTCACCTTGGCTAAAATAATACAATCAGCATTAACAATAGCATCAAATCCAGCCTAGAAAATTACAAAGTGTAGCAACTATTAATTTGCCACCTTTAACTGTAGGAATTAGATTTGTGGTTGTATAACAAAATCTAAAACAAACAGGAAGTGTTTGCAGTAAGTAAGCCCTTCAATATAGTGAATTTACCCTTTGAGAAGAAGTTTTAGAAGGAATTGAGGGATGGTGGTAGAGAAATAGAAGGAAAGGGAAAGATTATAAATAAGGCCAGAGGGCACAGGAAGATAATCCAAACTTTGGGAAATTGATGAAGACAGGAGAAAAAGAGAGAAGCAAAGTATAAAAACAAGAACAGAACAAACCAACACTAGCAAGAAAACTAGAACCCATATTCACACTCCTATGAAAATAAGAACAATCAAGAAAAAACAAAACAGAACAAAAACAGAAGCAAGAAAGTAGAGAAATGAAGAATAAAAAAGTTGCCTTCAAGGTGTGTTTCTGTTCTCACTGGTAGACAACATGGGAAGGGTACTGATCAGACTTGATTAATCTCAGTGAGCCAGCCATTTTCCACTAAAGTTCAGTCTGGTTTCTGGCTGTGAGGCTGGAACTGAGCTCCCTGACCTCCTGGGGGTTTGAATTCTAAATGGTTTCACTGCAGGTTTGAGCTACTCTTCCCCCTGCAGCAAGTATGGGCTCCAGTAGGAGGTGCTGACCCCAACAACTCACTAACTGCTGTAGTCCGCTGGGTCTTTATTCCAGTGACTCTCTTCACTCTGCTGGTGGGATTCAATTTTCAGTGCAAACCCTTGGAGAGCCCCTCTCTGTGCTATTCACTACTGCACCATCTTCCTAAACTCAGAACAATGGCCTTTCTGTGCTCTGCTGCTGTTTGGCCCCGGGCTTCTCTATGATCCTGTGCTGCCCTCATGCAAGCTGTGGCTTTCACACACACTGTGCTTGGGCCTCACAGACTCCTGCTACTCCTCTTCAATTAATCTTAACTGACTGAATAATGCATTCAAACTGAATCTTCTAAAACAAGGTAATGACATAAAATTCTTCTGTATCTTAATAATTATCACAGAAGCCTCACTTGTTTTCTTCATGTAAGAAATTGTCATTCTGTACATATTTTAAATTCTTAAAATTTATTTCCTTAAAAAATCATGTGTGTCCTCAAATTCACTATGCTAATAATAGCACTAAAATTCAATTAAATTATCACAGAAAACAAATGTGTAGCCCTGCCCACTAACAGTAATTTGAGTGTCTACCATGTGTTCTTTTGCTTTTCTTACTATTACTTCAAAAGCTCCATTTCTTGGTTAGTGGGAAATTCCTGAGTAGCCATATTTAAAATTTTACAATTAAAAATTAGATTTAGAGAAGAAAGTATATTATCAATATAGGCATTGCCTTTGATTTTCTTGTCTATCATATTCTTCGAGTCCTGTAAACTTCTCATTTTGTACTCCCCAGATATGAACTTCAATGTCAGTATGTAGGTATACAGAGTTGCAGCTATAGTTCTATATTAATTTGTAAATTTTTAAAGCTATCATTCAGGAAAGTATTTTTAGCAGAGAATATCTATAATCTGGACTTTGGGGCCACTCAGAACATTCATTCAGTTTTGTCATTTACAGAATGTAAATTATGGAATAAGTGAATGATGCAATCAAAACGTAACCCTACCTTTGCTATATTCAATCAAGACACCTAAAAATTACAACATAAAAATTCACCAGTAGAGAGAATTTGTGTTGTGGTAACTTATGACCTATTCTAATTTCATGATTTTGCATTATTCTCATAACTAGTCCACACAGAGTAACTAAAATATGAAGTATGTGCTTTTTTAAGTTAAAATTCTACTGACTCATTTTAGGAAAGCAAACTTCTTATGCAGGATAAAAGCATTAGTAGCAGTAATATTTATATTAATAATAAAAATAAGAGTATCTTTTCTTTAATAAGTCAAATATAGCATACAATCTCTCTCTCTAAGGCAAGGAAAAAAGCAAAATAAGTTATTTTGGTAAAAAGGAAACCAAAGATTATATGTATGAGTCAATTGTTGAAACATGGACCCAAATCAAATTTATTTTATGCAGTGTGTAGAGATATATTCACTAGAAAATTTCAGCCATCTATTTGGATTTATGTCTTTTTTGGGGGTGGGGGGGAATTATTACTGAGGAATTAGTGTCAAGGCCCAAAGGGGAAGGGGAAGTAGGAGGGTTAGGGGAAGGGAAAGAAATAAATATGAGAAAAGGAAAAATGGAAACAAAGTCTTTGTAAATAGGGAGAGGTGGATGGTAGAAAGGAGGGGAGGGGGATGGGGAAAAATATGAACCAAGATATATCATGTCTTTACAAATTCTCAGTGATGAATGGCATCCTATTATATACCCAAAATGTACCAATAAACTTAATTTAAAAAGTGTCTTGTAAAAGGACATTTCATGTTAATCTGCAAGTTACAGTTCTTGTAACACCTTGGGGTGTTAATTGGGACTATGATGCTCCGTTTGTTCTTCTCAAGAAACATTAGACAATTCAGTAGGCAGAGAAAAGCCAATTCTTCTTCCTGTTCATTAGCATGCTTGAACTTAGGGCTATTTAATTTCATTCTGGCAATTAAAATATGAATCAGACACACTGTCACCATGAGTTTCTCCATGGGAGCCCAAGCCCTTATTCCCAGCTGTAGGAAGAACCATGTGCTGTACCATCTCCTTCAGCTGAAAATTCATTTGCATTTATTCAGGCATGAAATGCATCAAGCTACCTGACACGTGGCAGTAAAACATTTTGTATCCTGTCAGTTCCAACCTGTTGAGCAACTATTTCAGATGGAAAGATATGCCTACAAATAGAAGGTTAGTTCCTAGAGTAGAAAAACTTGGCCCTTAAACTAATCCTGTCTCATTTTATCCATCTTCTCAAGATGCACCAGAGACCCTTAGTTTCGTGCTGTGCTACTTGCTTTCTCCTACGTGAGGTGACCAAAGCAATTTATAATAGTTCACAATTGCCTAATTTGGTTTCTTTTTCAGGAAAAAAAACAAGTCAGATGTTAAAAAGAATTATGATGTATTATGTAAGTGCACCAACTCCCCATGATTAATGCAATCATTATTTACTACAAACATGTACTGATAAAAATTAACATTAAAAAAATAGAGTGTGGTGGCACATGCCTGTAATCCCTGTCCTCTGCAGGCTGAGCCAGTATGATTGCTGCTACAATAAGGCCAGCCAGGGCTACATAGTCAGTGTAAAGTCAGCCTAAACTACAAAGTGAAACCCTGTCTCAAAAATCAAACAAAAAAAATCCAACAAAACTACCAACAGAAAGTAATACAAAAGAAAAGGAAGGAAAACAGGTCAGATCTTTGGAATCTAGTCTGCTGAACCAGTATTTAATCTCTAAAGGATACAGAAATTACCACCTATTATTTTTATCTGAATCCTTGGCATTACTCATAGAAAAACTCAGTAATGCTTAGAATAATACATGGATTTCTTAGCTCTGTATTTTCATTCATATTCTCGTTATTCATTCAACAACCATTGTCTGACACAGTGGGTTAGAATGTAGAATAAAGTGTTGTGCATATACAGAAGGATTTCAAATTTTTCATAGACAATAAACATGTGAATTACTGATTACATTTTGAATTAAATAATTAAGTACAAAATTATTATGGGAATGATTGGAAAAAAGGTAAAAATCCTGTCTTAATTTAATTATGTTCTCTTTTTATTCATTAATTTTATTGGTACATTTTAGGTATACAGTATGTTGACATTCATCATTGGGAAATTGTACCTTCACATGATATATCTTGATTCTTACTCTTTTCCCCATTTCCCCTGCCCTCCTTTCAACCCCTCCACACCTCCCTATTTACAAAGACTTTATTTCATTTTTTCCTTTTCTCATATTTATTCCTTTCCCTTCTTTCCTTTTCCCTATCCTTCCTACTTCCCCTTCCCCTTTGCACTTTCTCTTCCTATTTCACATTATCCATTATACATTTTAATCCTTATTTACACCTTCAGTTTCTCATATCAGAGAAACTATTTGGTATTTACACGTGTATGTCCTATTTATTTCACTTAAGAATATCACTTCAATATGCATCCATTTATCTGTAAATGTCTCTAGTTTCCCATTCTTTATGGGTGAGTAGTACTTCATTTTACATTTTAAAAACACCACATTTTCTTTATCCAGTCTCCAGTTGATGAGCAACTGGGCTATTGCCACATTTTAACTCTTACATACTGTGCTGTTATGAACATGGGTGCACATCTATCACTGTAGTATGATTCTTTTAATTCATTTGGGAAGATACACAGCAGGGGAATAGCTGGGTCAAATGTGACCTCTAATTCTTGTTTTTTGATGTATCTCCATACTAATTTCCACAGTGGTTGCACCAGACTTCACTCCACCAACAGTGGAGCAGGGTTCCTTTTTCTCCACAACCCCACCAGCATCTGTTATTGGTTGATTACTTGATAGAAGTCATTCTTTCTGGAATGAGGTGGAATGTCAGCATTGGTTTCATTTGCATCTCTCGAATGACCAGTGATGTTGAATATTTTTTCATGTTTTTTTGATATTTGTATTTCTTTGTCTCAGAAACGTCCATTTCTTTCAGATGCCCAGTTTGGGACTAGGTCTTTAAATGTAGGAGGTCTGATGTTTGTTAGTTCTATAGAAATCAAAAAATTTTTCTTATTGAATACATATATATACCTATTCTTTTTTGTTTTGCAGTATTGGGGATGGAACCCAGGGCCTTCACCCTGAGCCACACCTTCCCTCTTCTTTTGAGTTATGGTCTTGATCAGTACCTAGGTTGCCCAGGTGAGATTAGATCTTGCAGTGCTCCTGCCTCAGATTCCCAGAGTGCTATGATTACAGATAAACATCACTAGCTCAGCTTGCCTACACACATTTTTTAATTATGCCTTAATTTGCCATTATTGAAATACAAGCATCAAAGTGCATCTTCTTGTTATTATGTTTTATTATTGGTGGCTCTTTTATTTATTTTTTTGTTTTTCTTTCCCTTTCCCTTTAGTTTCTTACCTTGACTCATGGCTTCCCTCTGTTGCCCTTCATGGAGTTGTGATCTTCATTGTCTTTTTCTAGGATATTAAATAGGATTGTTTGGAGTGCTGGTTTGGTATTCATGAAATTTCTAAGGTGTTCTTTGTAGTGAAAGTATCTAATTTCCCCATTGATTTTGAAAGATAATTTTGCAGGATACAACAGTCTAGGTTGGAAGTTATTTTCTTTTAGGACTTGAAATACTTGACTCCAGGCTCTCCTTGATTTAAGGGTTCGTGTTGAAAAATCTGCCATGATTCTGATGGGCTTTCCTTTGTAGATGATTTGTTGCTTTTCTCTAATTGCCTGTAAAATTCTGTTCTTCTGTTGGGTTTCTGGGATTTTGATTATTATATGTCTAGGTGTAGATTATTTTTGATCATAGCTAGTTGGAGTTCTATATGTCTCACTTATCTGTATGTCCAATTCTCCACCTCTGTCTGGGAAGTTTTCTACTATTACTTCTGTGAACATCATGACAAGGTAGAGTCAGTATCTATCAATTATAACATCAATGTTAATGGTCTCAATTCACCAATCAAAAGAAATAGACTAACGGAATGGATTAAGAAGCAAAATCCAACAATATGCTGTATACAAGAAACACACCTAACTCAAAAAAAAATACATAGACTGAAAGTAAAAGGATAGAAAACTGTTCTCACTGTCACAGAAACCCAGAAAAAAGCAGAAGTAGGAATTTTATTTGCAGACAAAATAGATTTCAAACCAAAACTAATTAAGAGAGACAAAGATGTTCTTTACATCCTTGTGAAGGGAAGAGTCTAAGAGGAAGAGATGAAAATTACAAATATATATGCACCATATATGAATGCACACAACTATACAAAACCAATATTAATGGACGTGAAAAACCAAATAAGCTCTAATACAATTGTAGTGGGAGATCTCAATACCCCATTATCACAATTAGACAGATCATCTAGACAAAAAATTAACAACAAAATTCTAGAACTGAACCAAGCTATTGAACCATTGGACTTAATAGATGTTTACCCCCACAAAATCAGAATACACATTCTTTTTGGATGCACATGGGTCATTCTCCAAAATAGACCACATGCTAGCTCATAGGACATGTCTACATTAATGTAAAGGAATTTAAGTTACTCCCTGTACATTATCAGACCATAGTGCAATAAAATTGGAGATCAATGATATAAGAAACTGCAAGACTCCCACAAACACATGGAAATTAAATAACACCCTTCTGAACAAACAATAGGACACAGAGGGAATTAAAGAAGGAAATTAGACAGTTTCTACAAGTAAATGGTAACCCCAGTACAACATACAGAAATCTATGGGACACAATGAAAGCAGTTCTATGTGGGAAATTCATAGCAGTCAATGACCATATTAGGAAAACAGAGAGAACTCAAATGAATAATCTAATGCAGAACCTCAAGGTCCTAGAAAAAGAAGAGCATAACAAACCCAAAGTTCATACAAGAGAGGAAATTATAAAGATCAGAGTAGAAAGCATGCAATGGAGACTAAGAAAATGATCCAAAAAGTCAATGAATCAAAGAGTTGGTTTTGTGGAAGAATAAGTAAAATTGATAAACCCTTAGCCAACCTTACCAAAAAAAGGAAAGAAAAGGCACAAATCCATGCAATCAAGAATGAAAAAGGTGAAGTCACAACAGATCCAGCAGAAATCCAAAGCATCATCAATACCTACTTCAAGAACCTGAACTCTAATAAAATGGAAAACAAAAAATAAATGGACAGATTCCTAGATGCATATGAATTACCAAAGTTAAATGAAGAAGATACAGAAATTCTAAACACCCCAATTACAATGAGTGAAATTGAAAAATGTAATAAAAAATTTACCAACAAAGAAAAGCCCGGGTCCTGATGGCTTCACTGCTGAATTCTATAAGACATTTAAAAAATAACTATCACCATTATTCTTTAAACTCATCAAGGAAATTGAAAGGGAAGAAAAGCTTCCAAATTCATTCCTGGAAGCAAGTATTACTTTGATTTCAAAACCAGGGAAACACACAACCCAAAAAGAAAACTACAGTCCAATCTCCCTAATGAATATTGATGCAAAAATCCTCAACAAGATACTGGCAAACAGAATATAAAGGGTTATCAAGAAGATCATACACCCTGACCAAGTTGGATTTATCCCATGGATGCAAGGATGGTTCAACATTCATAAATCAATAAACGTAATACACTATATTGACAGAGCCAAGGACAAAAACCGTAAGATTGTCTCAATAGATGCATAAAAGGCATTCAACACAATCCAACACCCATTCATGATAAAAATCCTACAGAAAATTGGAATAGAAGGTCTTTATCCCAACTTGATTAAAGCTATCTATGAAAAACCAACAGCCAACATCATACTAAATGGTCAAAAACTGAAAACTTTCACACTAAAATCAGGAACAAGACAAGGATGCCCACTATCACCACTCCTGTTTAACATTGTTCTTGAAACATTAGCTAGAGCAATTAGAAAAGAGAAAGAAATAAAAGGAATAAAAATAGGAAAGGAAAAAGTTAAACTGTCATTATTTGCTGATGATATGGTACTTTACATAGAAGACCCAAAATACTCTGCCAAAAGACTTCTAGACTTAATTGACAGATTCAGTAGAGTAGCTGAATATAAGGTCAACACTCAAAAAACAATAGCCTTTTTATATACAAATAATAGGCCCACTGAGAGAGAAATAAGGGAAACAATTCCTTTTATAATAACATCCAAAAAAAATGAAATATCTAGGAGTCAATCTAACAAAGGAAGCAAAAGACCTCTACACTGAAAACTATAGCACTTTGAAAAAGGAGACTGAGGAGGATATAAGAAAATGGAAAGACATTCCTTGTTCCTGGATAGGAAGAACCAATATAGTGAAAATAGCCATAATTCTATTACTATTATATAGGTTTAATGCAATGCCAATTGAAATTCCAACAGTATATTTCACAGAACTAGAGAAAAAAATCCAAAAATTCATTTGGAAACAGAAGAGACCTAGAGTGGCAAAAGAAATTTTAGGTAACAGAGATATGGCTGGGCTTATTCCAATCCCCAATTTGAAACTATAATACAAAGCTACTGTGATAAAAACATCATGGTACTGGTAAAGAAACAGACCTGAGAATAAGTGGAATAGATTAAAAGATGCAGAAATGACAACAGATATGCTCAGCCACCTCATTTTTGACAAAGGAGCCAACCATCTTCATTGGAGGAAAAATAGCCTCTTTAATAAATGGTGTTGGAAAATCTGGATTTCAACCTGCCAAAGATTAAAACTAGACTCATATCTATCACCATGCACTAAATTAAGATTGAAGTGAATTAAAGATTTATATATTAAGACAGAAACAATAAATTTGCTGGAAGATAAGTTAGGTAGAACTCTTGAAGAGATGGGTATAGGAAAAGATTTTATGAACAAAACCTCAGTGGCACGGGAACTTGCACAAAGAATCAACAACTGGGATCTCATCATATTAAAAAGCTTCTGCACTGCAAGAGAAACCACCAACAGAGCTAAGAGACAACCTACAATGTGGGAAAAATTTTTCAGCAACTGTACTTCAGACAAAGGACTATTATCTAGAATATATAAAGAAGTGAAAATAATCAGAACCCCCAAATTCAAAGACCCAATTCAAAATTGGGCATCTGAAATGAACAGACATTTCTCAGACAAAGAAGCAAAAGCAGAAAATAAATATGTGAAAAAATGTTCAACATCACTGGTTATTGGAGAGATGCAGATGAAAACAACACTGAAATTCCACCTCACCCCAGAAAGAATGGCTGCTATTAAGAAATCATCCAATAACAAATGCTGGTGGGGGTGTGGGGAGAAAGGAACCCTTCTCCATTATTGGTGGGAGTGCAGACTGGTGCAACTGCTGTGGAAATCAGCATGGAGATACCTCAAAGAATTAGTCTTAGAGGTCCCATTTGACCCAGCTATCCCCCTGCTGGGTATCTTCCTAAAAGAATTAAATGAATCATACCACAGCAATATATGTGCACCCATGTTTATAGTGGCACAGTTTGTAATAGTGAAAGTTTGGAAACAGCCCAAGTGCCCATCAACTGGAGACTGGATAAAGAAGATGTGTTTTTTTTTTTAATATAAAATGGAGTACTACTTGGCTATAAAGAACAAGAAACTAGAGACATTTATAGCTAAATGGATGCATATGGAGACCATCCTCTTAAGTGAAATAAATAGGACACACATGTGTAAATACCAAATAGTTCCTCTAGTGTGAGAAACTGAAAATGTAATTAAGGATACACACGGATGAAATTGCCTAATAACATATTTCTCAGACTGTGTTTCCATTGCGTGTCATATGACTGTATCAAAATTTCAATTAGGGAGAAGCTTTGCTTATGTGGAGTCTGCCAGCTAACTGGAGTTTTTTTTCCAGACCACTATTTGTTCAATGTTGATTTTGGGGATCTTTCTGAAACAAATCATATCCTCTGGTGTCTTGTTGGTGCTTAAGATGCTTTTTTAAGTTATATGGAAAAAATGTTTATGTGCTTTTCAGTTTTGTTTTGGTTGAGTTCTACTATATTTGAATATTATTGTAGGTTTTTTTTCCCTTGCATTGTTCCTCTTTGAATGGTGTTAATTTTTGTATGTGTGTGTGTTTGATAATAAAGTTATTTTTTGAAAAGTTGCAACTTCTTAGAAATTTACTTTTGGTCTGTAAACAACACTGTTTGGGGATACCTCTCCTAACTGCTTCCAGTGCAAGTGACAAATTTATAGGGCTATTTTGAGTGCTATAGATAAATGCAATGGAGCAGCATTAGATTCTCCATCTGTGTTATTCCTAGGGCATTGTAAGATACTTACAGAAGTAAAACCATATGATTGCATATTGACCCACAAGATTTTTTTTCCAGGTTGGCCATGAGTTCATGTAACTCACCTAAAGGATCTAGCTGTAAATTCGGGGAAAATAGGAAGAGGTAAGGTATTCTTGTATGGTTTTAAGCACTGAGCAGTCCAGTTACTTAAATACAGGATGACCAAAAATTGTATTTTTTCATTAATTTTTATAAGATAATACAAAAGGAAATATAAAAACAATAATTTTACCAAATTTATTCAATATACAAATAGACTGGTAGAAATGACACCTGCCCAAGCAATACTTGGGATAGTCAGTACATAAACATGCTGCATAGAGTGATGCTGGGAGTAAACTGGTAGGTGGTTAATGGTTACATGTGTTTTAGAATTCAATTTTTTTGAACAAATATTCACAGATATAAATACACAGTGCCACACCCACTGGGGACACAGAATGCAATAGACTGAACTTCCTCTGAAGGGTGTGGAAACCCAGCAGGCAGCAGCTCTGCTCCTGCTTGGCCAGGACACTACATTTCAATTTTGTTCTGACTTGTCTCTTCTTGAGGCAGCAGTCCTCAGGGCCTCCATGTCATGCCCCTAGCTTTTCCATTTTTACTGTGTAAGCTACCTGAGACCTGTGCCCAGAGAGCTGGTTCTGTTGGTGTGTTTGGATTGTTTCCACTTGTCCCATGCTGACTGACCATGATCCCCAGGCTTTGCAATAGTATCTAGCATGCAGTTTGTTAAACAGATGAAGGAAGCAATTCTACGCAGAATACACCTATTTCCCGTCTCTGAAGAACACAGGAATGAAGTTGTATGATATTTTACTCTGCAGCACATTCATGATATAAATATAAGGATAATATAAACCGATACAGTTAAATGTTGGTTTTATGAATGAAATCATTTAAAAAGTATACTGCCTCTCAAGCCATATTTGTGGATAAGCAAGCAATTGAAAATGACTGCAATGTAATTTTATGAAACAAATAGATATAAATTAGGAAAGTTAGAACAGGAAGCACATTGTTTAAGAAGAATAATGTTTATTGGTTAATGAGGAGGAATTCCTGATGAATTTTAGCCATTAGAATGATAATGCAAACCAGATTGTGCATGGAAATTCTGCTGTTTTGGGATGAAAAATATGCAATGGATTTTAGACCAGATTTTGGCAAAAATTCTGACAGATATTTGAAATTAGGCAACTTGATTTTATGGGGAAATTGAGAATTTTATTTTTTTAGTCTGATTCCCACTGGAAGTACGATATATCTGTGAAATATCTACACAAATGTATTTAATCTAGCCTATGATTAGTTTGGCAGGTTTAATTAATGGTATCAGTTACTAGATGCAGAAGGAGACCATTATCCTTCATAAAAATGTACAAAAATAAAAAGGCAGTCAAGGATTCCGCTGAAACAAATACTTTTTCTGGATCCCTCGATATAATGGGGTGAAAATAGTAAGTCAGAGAGAATCCTCACCAGAGGCTGAGAATATGTGTAGTGTTTGCTCTCTATTCAAACATAACTCGGGATTGATTTAAATATCAAGGGCTATATTTTTTTAAAAATCTATGTAACAGCTTCTAAATTGTGACAAGCTCAAATTAACAAGACAAAGATATTTTCTTTGACTTTTCTTGTTTTCTTTGTAATTGATATGAATACTTAGTTGAATTCATGAGAAAATAAAGATATATGTATATTCAATACCAATAAACACTTGCATAAATGCATATGTGTATTTAAACACATGCATGGGTGTATATATTATATATCACATTTATTATATGTAGTATTTATGTATGATAAGTCGACTTAAGATTTCACCGTATCATCTTCAAAGCTCCGTGTAACCTATCTCCTTCTCAAACTTTTCCACATAACACTTTCTCAAAGGAAAGCTATGAGGCCCCATTTCTAACTAGTATATTACATATTTTGTTTAATTTTGATAAATATAATACTCATGCTATCACCTAGGATCCTTATTGACAAAAACATAGCAATCTGATAAGAAATGCTCTTATTTCGAGAACAACGTTCAACTCTACTTGGTCAGGTTCTTTTGGTCACAACTAACCTCATCTTAATAAAGTCTGAATCATGTTTAACTTTGGTTCCTTCAATCTTTATAATCTTTTCACTTCCATAGTCATCTGTATACTCAGCTACAATATTTTTTCTTTAAATATATTGATTTAAATTTTGGTATTACCATTACTTAACTTGATGATTTTATCTATTTGTATGACATAGGTCCCTTCATACATCAAATATATCAATATTTTCATATTCATTATATATTGATTTAAGATTTCAATGATCTACTCATATACCTATATTTGTGTGTATGTATATATAGATAGATAGATAGATAGAATTGGAGGACTATATGTGCTTGTTAATATAAGTGTACTTGTACACATATACACATGAAGATAATCTTTTAATTTATATATATATACTGACATATTTTTATATATAGACAAAAATGTATTCCCCTACCTTCACTTTTTCACATCTTATATTTCTCACCTTGCCTTTGTGTATGCTATTGTTATTTTAACTTATGACTCCAGTGTTTTTGTTTCAATAATGGGAAGTTTCTCCAGCCCCCATTCCTTCTTTCAATCCGGACCCTTACCATCATTTGATAGATAGTGATTGTGACAGTCATCTATTAAAAACACACAAAGTCTTTGCCCTTGTCAGACTCTTGCTGCTTGGAGTGAGCTTCACCTCCTTGGCACTGTCTGTCACTGGATCTGTCATCATTTTGTGTTCTGCCCACATGGGACTTCAAACCCAGGTACTGCTCATCCTCTCTTTTTGTTTCAGTCTTTTTCACTGTGTTGTCCTCCACTTTTGTCTTTCCTGGTAGAAATTCTGTTCATCTTTTCACAGTCATTTGCAATTCTATCTCTTCTGAAAACTCTTATATAGCACCCATAAAAGTGATCGTCACTCACATTCCTTACTCAAAATAAATTCAATTGTAACTTTTGCCTCTGAATATTTTTACCAGTTTTCTGATATCGCTAACTATATTTCATATCATTTAAACCTTAGATTAACTACATGACTATATGATTTTTGTATTAATTATTGAATATGGTATATTTATCTACACAAAGCTTTTGTATATGTATATTCATAAAAATCCATGCTGATGAAAAAGCATATATATGTCCATTGTTTTGAGTACCTTCTATTTGCCAAATGCACTACAAGATTTTGGTTTTTAGTACATCTTCTCTATGGCTATATGAACAGACAATGTGATATATTGTTCATATAGAGATTTTAGAATAAGAGCCAAACTATTAGTAATATCACAAAAAAACCCAAAAATAATTTGAACATTTCATGAGTACAAGATATATAGGTATCCTACATACAAAGGATGTGAAGTTTTATTTTTATAGAGAAGGAAAATGGTCCTTCCACAAGTGTAGAGCCTGAAGATTAATTCAAGGTAGTTAGAATTCAAATTCAGAGTTCTTTTTTTCTTGATCATTCAAGGCTATGCTCTTTTCCAGTGAAAGATTCCAGTGAAAAATTTATTTGCTACTTAAAGAGATTTTATTCACAGTCTCTGTCATAGGTAGAATTCTGAGGTGTCCTTGAAGGTCCAGGAACCTGGGGCATACATTTATCTCAGACATGACAAAAATCTAAGTTCTGCTGTGAAGGAATCTTGCAGATTAAAGGTTGCAAGCCAGTTGATGTAAGCTAAGAAGATTATGCAGCATAAGGAGGATCCAATTAAACAAGTCCTTTGAAAGCAGAGCATCTCTTTAGCTATTCATAGAGGTGAATTTAGAGGGGAACTTCTGCTGGCTTGGCCAAGGCATCATGAAGTGCCTTTGGAGGCTGCCTGGCTGGGAACCATGGGCACCTTTAGAAGTGAAATTTGGTCTTGGGTTAATAGCTAATAAGAAATAAGGACCACAGGACCTTTAATAATAAAGAACGAAATTCGTCTAACAACATGAATAGCATATGAGAAAACCCTGAGTCTCAGTGGGTGGTACAATGTTTGTAGTTTCCTCATGCTCAAGACAGAGATCAGATCTAGGCCATGATTAGTCTTATGACCTATGGAAGCTGGAAAAGAATAAATTATACTGTTTTAAGTTGCTCTGCTAAATGTACAGCAATTTGTTACACAGAATACAGAAATAATGCAATCTTCATAATAATTGTCTGAGTCAAGTAAAAAAAGGCCTAAATACAGATACAATCACTCATATGATTTGAAGGTAAGATGTTAATTTTTAAATTTTTTTTACATTGCTGAGTTAAAAAGTCATCTTCAATGTAGAACATTCTGTTTCATATACATTTAATACAAGCCTGTTAAAGTTATGATAGAGAAAGGAATTAAATGTATCAGTTAATGAAAGTGTAAAGTACTTTATTGTGAATCACAGACAGAGGTTAAATATTATTATTTTTGAGGAGCATGGGTCAAATGGCATGTCTAAAAGATTGAATTTATTCTGTAATTTTACTTGAATTTATAAGCTGTAAAATTAATAAACTCAGATATCTGTATCCTGACCTTTGCTATTTTGTATAGTTTAATTTATGTTCTATCCGGATGCTTCCACATTAAGTGTCATTGCACCCAAGATACTAGGGTGGAAGTCACTTCATTTTGCCTAGATTATATAAAATTCTTTATACTTATTAATATTTTATTTCAAAAATCAAATTCAGAATGATATTTTTCAATATCCTCTTTTACTCTTTTATACACATGTTTTTTCTGAACCCTAGGACCTTGCCTTTTGTCTTTTTTATTTCCATTTTCTATTGTAATTTTAATTTTTATGAGCACTATTATTTCAAGGTCGCAAAGGTCAAAATTATATTTGAATCGGAGTACAGTTTAAGAAAAGTAGATATTTTCTTTAAAATCACCTAATGCAGGGATAAGTGTGACCACTTGTAGATGTAGATTCTAAATACTTTCAAATATGATCCTGAATAATATGTAAAACCTACAGTCAAATAGAAGATGTGCTTATTTCAATCAGGAGGATACAGCCTGCGACATTTATGTGGTGATCTTTCTATGCTTGCTTTCACAAATAAAATTTCCAATCCAGACCATAACTAATATTTTAAATAACACATTCTCCTTTTAATACACACAGAGTACAGAAGGAGAAAACATTTAAATTACTGCAACAGATGCTTATTTATATGTACTTAGTATCATTATAAAAAGGATCCTGGAGTATACCCAATGGAAGGTTTTCAAATATATGCCCAGTGCTGAGGGAAATGGATTTTATTTCTAGTAATTTAAGGCATCTAATCACCATCATTAAACAAATAAGGATTCATTATGTGAACAAGAGGAAAATGCTGTGAACACAGTAAAATTCAGCAACAAATGTGATCTAGAACTTTAATTTCTGTGCACATCTATTTTGAGCACCATTTTTTTGTGAAATTTATGACCTGTGACTATTTCTCAATTTAATACAACTAACAACTCTAATGGTACGTCTCAGCCACTTGTATAATTGGAATGGAGAGGAGGTTTGCAACAGAGGGGGAAAGACTCTGCATATTAATATTATACACTGACGTAGCTCAGCTTGGAAGAAAAAGTTACTTTAATAGAAAGGAGCCCATGCACAGACAATGGTCCAGTATACTGAAAGACAGAAAAACCACCAGGGAAAGCTATGAGACAGAATAAACATAACAAGTGTCAAGTCTTAGATATAAGAACCAGCCCATGGTGCCAAACTTAGGACAATACCCATTGGTTCCTCTAGCTATGAATAGTCCTCATATGGACTATTCTGGTAAAAATATTAAAGCCTTTGAATATAGACAACCCTGAGGTTAATCCTAGCTTCACCACGAATAAACTTCCTACCATGTAAATGGGTTACCTTGAGAAACCTCAGATTTCTCTGTAGTGAAAACAGTTTAAAGGTTCTTCTCTGTGAAGGACTTTGTGAGGATCAGGTCATTGTCTCTAAAAGTTAAGGGAAAAGTAACGACAGTTTGTCTTTCAGTTTTCATCTTTAAATTTGAGTAGGTGGCAACCCACCCTTACCAAAGAAACTTTATGTGGATATATCTTGTAACAGAAACATGTGGAGTTTACCTCAAGACCTGTATTTGACAAGACTAAAAATATTCAAAAATACAAAAACTACTTTTGTAATTCAATTAGAACAATCATTCTTAAATTTGAAAAGTTTAAAAAAAGATGTTCAAAAAACAAAAGAAAAAGTATAAGACAATGAATTTTTAAATGATGTAAACAAAACAAATTAACAACTTGGATAGTTATTCATAGCACATTTGCCCTCATGCTAGAATCTGTGGCTAGATTACGCTCAGAGGACTGAGTGACAACTTTCGAAGGAGACATATGTATGTAGGAAACAAGTAAAGGTGACAGTCATTGACTTTTGGTAGAATCTATGAACTCTTCATGCATAAGAGAATTAACTGAGAGAACGGGTGATAGATGGATGGATTGATGGATGAATAGATGAAATTTTGACCTCAAATCCCACTTTCAGAATTCTTTTTTTTTTTTGCTTAAATTATTTTATTGGTACATTTTAGGTATACATTATGTTTACATTTATCATTGGGTGCTTGTACCTGTACATGATACATCTTGGTTAATTTTTCCCCATTACCTGTGTGCCTCTCTCCCCCTCCACCTTTCCCTATTTACATAGATTGTTTCCATTTTTTTCTTTTCTCATAATTTTTCCTTTCCCTTCTTTCCTTTCCCCTTCCCCTTCCACTTCCCCTACTCCTTTAGACCTTTTTTTTCCTATTTCAAATTATAAATTATTCATTTTAATCTTTTTAATCCTTATTTACACTTTCAGTTTCTCACACTAGAGAAACTATTCGGTATTTACACACGTGTGTTCTATTTATTTCACTTAAGAGTATGGCCTCATTATGCATCCCTATTTAGCTATAAATGTTTCTAGTTTCTCGTTCTTTAAGGCTGAGTAATACTCCATTTTATAGTTCAAAGAACTAGGACTAAAGGTCCCATTTTACCCAGCCATTCTCCTGCTGGGTATCTTCCCAAAAGAATTAAAAAAATCATACCACAGCGATATATGTGCCCCCATGTTGATAGCGGCACAGTTCATAATAGCTACATCTTAGAAACAGCCCAAGCACCCATCAACTGGAAACTGGATAAAGAAGATGTGGATTTTTTTATAAAATGGAGTACTACTCAGCCACTTTCAGAATTCTAGCGTATCATATTTGCAGTGGCTTCTGGGGAATATTTTATTTTCGAACACTATTTATGACTATATTGCTCTAGGCCAAAACAACTTAAAGCTGATTGCTCTATATTCCACCAATGGGCACACATGATTATTGGATTCTGAGATTTCTCTGTCCCAGTCTAAACATTTCCTATAATCATAGAACTGTATATGCTATACATAATGTATATGTATTCATTGTGTACATATAAATATTGATACCATTCGTACACACACACACACACACACACACACACTGAGTGAGCTGAGATATCCAGAGTTTGGAACTTTCAATATAGCAAGTATCCAGAGTATCCATGGCTCTCAAAATGAAGTTCTTCGATGAACAATATTAGCATCATAGCATAAGTTGTACATGTGTTAGAAATGCACATTGACTTCTGTACCTATTCTATCAAAAATCAGTGCAAAAGTCGTCAAACTATACTCTAGCACATTCTCCAGGTGGCTCTAATGCACACTGACATTTAAGAACCATGCTATAGCACAAGCATGACTTCAGATTCACCTTAATTTTAAAACTCCTGAAAGAATAATAAAAGGTAAAAGAGTAGAGGTGTTGGTAGAATAGAAAGACTGAAAGCATACTCATGAAGGAAAGCAGATACAAAAATAATGGAATTATTAAGTAAAATTAGATTTTCAGCATTTCAAGTGAATTACTTGGCTGATAGAGGCTAAACTATCTATAAAGTAGTAATTTAGGGGAAAAATTGAAGATCAAACAAATCCTCTGACATACAAAATTGAAAAATGAGTAACAATACTAAAGAGATTGTTGGGTACAATGGAATTCCAAGTGATCAAAGCAAAGGTCATCCTAGGGAACAATGCTACATAATTTTAGGGAAAAATCATTTGATTAGGCCTAGTTCTCCTGCCTACAGGCCGGCTATGGCATTTCAAAACAAGATTTCACCTTGGCCTCCTGTCACAACTGAGACCTCAAGGATCCCATGATGCTCCAGGGCAAATCACACCTGTGGGAGACATCCTGGGAGGAATGAAATCTTCATCTGTTTAGTTCCTCATTGATCCAGGGATTCCACCACTCCCCAGTTATCTGTTACATTTGTTTCTCCCTATGTACAGAATAAAAAGTGCAGCAAGCTCTGGGGCTTTTGTCTTTGCTGCCCAGAGCAGCACTGATCAGGCCCAAAGCTCAGCTTCTCCAAGTCTCATTTTTTCTACCTTTCCTGTATAAGTTAATTTGCCCTGTGCTGCCATGGCTCCCAGGAGACTAGAAACTGCAGAGGTCCTAGTAACGTTCCATTTCCCTGTTTCCTACATTTGGCTCTCAAACTCGGAGTAAAAGAGATAGCACAGGGATCTTGCAGGACGATTTCCGGACTCAGATGAGGGACACTGGTGGTAAGTGTGTCCAGCTAGGGGTAATTTTCTATCTTTCCTGAATTCCAAATATGGGTCAGTCTCTGTCACCAGAGTAGCATAACTTTGCTAAATTACTTAAGTCACTGTTAAAGCAAACTATGTATCCAGTACCGAAAGATGCTGTGATAGATTTGTTAAAAGACATACAAATGTACGTCCCATCTTTTCCCCGGGAAGGGACAACTAACTTAATAGCATGGGAATGTATAGAAACTGTTCTCCCTGAGGCCCGGCGAAGGAGTCATCCCACTTGGGCCTTAGTCCACTCTGCTCTCAAATTCTCTCAATCAATTCAAGGAGACCTCGGCTACCCCTCCCCCCACCCACCCTTCTGTTCAGGCTTCCCCGTTAGGCTTCTTCTCCGGTTTCCTTTCATTTCACAGAGGCTTCTGCACCACCACCTCAGCATGCTGACAGATAAGGATGAAACCTTGTGGCTGCTCTCTTGGAACGTGAGATCATGGGTCACACTGGTGGAACCGCCAATATCTCAGAGACCAGGGATAGCACCCCCGCTGAGAGCGATGAGCCAGCAACACCTGAGCGACCCACCTCACCAGCCACAACCAACAACACGGCAGGGTCCAGGACTAAGGTGATGCCCCCAGAGGGAGAATAAATATAGATTTATGGTTAAAAAGGGGGCCGGGGGGACAACTTCCAAAAGTTCTTTTTAAGGAAAAATTATGAGAAAAGAAAAAAAAATGGAAACTAAGTATATAAATAGGGAAGGGCTTAGGGGTGAAGGGAGCACAGGTAATGGGGAAAAAATAACCAAGATACATCATGTACAGGTACAAGCACCCAAAGATAAATGTAAATGTACTGTATACATAAAATGTACCAATAAAAGAATTTAAGAAAAAAAATGTTCTTTTTACATTTACAGGTATAAAAGTGCTTGCATTCCTTCTGACTCTAATCTCTAGAGATCTCTGTTAATTGACTACAAAAGTTTTTGACCAGTCTTATATACAATTATAAACTAAAAATCATAAAAGGGATATTATAATTCAATTTGGCCAAATACATTTGAGTGCACTCTAGTTTTATAAATTCTTACCTGTTTGTCTGTTGTCTGTCTGTTTGTACAATTGAGCTCAATTTTTTTTTCTCCTCTCTTTTCCTTTTCACCTTTTGAAAAAAAAATTTTTTTTCTTAAAAGATATTCACCTATTATTACATTGGCTTGTAGATAAAAGTTATTAAATTAAAGGAATGCCCTCCTTCCCCTGGGTTACTAACTGATCAAAGTGCCACCGAGATTTATTTTTCAAAAGTAATGTGTATTGTCACCTACTTGCAATAATCAAATAGCAATAAGCAGTTATAAATATAATATATATATATATATATATATATTACTTATTTGTCAAAGTAAATAGAGACCTTGGGTACTCCCTTTGGTGAAAGAAGTGGCCCCCCAGAAAATAATTATTCTGGTCTTAATTCACTAAAGGGACCCCCTAGTAATTTTCATAATCTTATGGGAAACACATCACAACAAATATTGTCTCAATTTGTTATTATAAATTGATTACATTAGTTATCATTGACATTTAAGCACTAAATATGTTATTATAAAATGTTTACATAGGTTAACTTCTAAATATGGTATTGTACTATGTCTACATTGGTTATCTTCAAAAGATTAATTTCTGTGGCATAAACAAAAGGGTGTTATTAGAAAGATGCTTTTGGTACCAAACTATATTGAAGAAGATAAAGTTTTATATATTTGTGATATTTATTACTGCTCCTTTTCTGGTGTACAAAATGTATTCAAGCCCTCTAATTCTATGGGTTTTCCAACGTATTGTTTATGGTAATAACCTTTTGATTCACATATTTGCCCTTCTCTTATCCTCCAGCCACCTATGATAATAGGCACACTTGTAGTCTGATATATTGTCCTTAAATGACATCCTATAAAAAGATAGCTACTTAGGGATTCTACCACAAGAACATGCATGATTGGCAATAATAGATTTTTAACTATATTTTTATCCCACAATGCTTAATATCCAGGTAATTTTGTAATAGTTGAATTCACTACTCCTCTTACAATGCTAATGTTATTGATCTTCTCTTCTGGGTGTTCAAAACCCAAAGTTTAGAGACCAGAACTAAAAAGGTATCTGTGCTAAAATGACAGCCAATATTTTGGCCCTGGCCCTCCAAGGTCAACTACAACTACAACAAAAGGATCCAGGACATAAGGGAACCTTCTCCAAGATCCTACATCTTTGGTGAGTCACCCAACCTCCTGAGCAGAGAGGTTGCTGAACATCAAAATGTAAGATCCAACAAAAAGTGTGCCAAATGAATGTCACCTGGAGGAAAAAATCCCCCATGCTTTCGCAGAAAGCTCAAGCAAGGCTGTGACATATCCTGATGGCTGACACTGACTGAGGAGCTAAGAGGCTTTATGCATGGTTCCTAGACAATGCCTTCTGAGACTTAATTGACTTTGTTAGATAGCAAGAGGTTAATTTAATTTATTATAGGTCTCACCTTAACTTAGTCTTAAGCACCCAATAGAAAAGTATAACTGTAGATAATATTTGAGTCCAACAAAAGTTTTGGGTTTTTTTAGCCAACATTGTTTTTAAAAAATTATTAGATGTTTTTATCCTTTTACAGCCCCATAATAAGAAATTATGCTTACTATAGACAGCTAAGCCAGACAAACAAACACACTATAGATCCTCAAAATATATAGGGACAAGCCTTTGTTGGGTGTGCTCACTTTTCCTAAAAACATCCTCACATAAAACAAAAGAAAGGGAGATATGCTACATAAATTTAGGAAAAAATTATTTGATTAGGTCCAGTTCTCCTGCCTACAGGCCAGCTATGGCATTTTGAGACAAGATTTCACCTTGGTCTCCTGTCACAATTGAGACCTCAAGGATCCCATGATGCTGTGATGCTCCAGGGCAAGACCACACCTGAGGGAGACATCCTGGGAGGAACCAAATCTTCATCTGTATAATTCCTCATTGATCTAGGGATTCCACCACTCCCCAGTTATCTGTTACATTTTTTTCTCCCTATGTACAGAATAAAAGGGGCAGCAAGCTAAGGGGCTTTTGTCTTTGCTGCCCAGAGCAGCACTGATCAAGCCCAAAGCTTAGCTTCTCCAAGTCTCATTTTTTCTACCTTTCCTGTATAAGTTAATTTGTCTTGTGCTGCCATGGCTCACAAGAGACTAGGACTTACTGTAGATGTCCTAGTAACATCCCCTTTCCCTGTTCCCTATCGTCATCTGGCCTTAAAATAATTTTATGGAAAACGAAGCTACAGCAGAGAAATAAAAAAGCAGTAATTAAAAAAAAATGTTCCTCAGGGGAGGAAATGAGCTTCTTCGTTCTTGTAGAAGAATAAATATGTGGTCAAGTAGCATTCTGTGAGAGTCAAGGAGCATAGGATAACCACAGTTAATATCTGGGGTGAGAGGCTGTACCAAATATCATGTGACTGTGGGTGTATCTCTTTGCCATCAATTTGAAAGAAGCAGTTTCATCCTCTTAAAAGAAATAGGAACACAGAAAGGTTTTAAATATGCTTTTTTGGTACATCAGGGCTAATAGCTATTATTTCAAAAGTATGACCAATAATTTTTCCACAGACATTCTGTATTTGTGGTTTGTCTGTAATTTTCAAGCTGTTACTTTGAAGTAGAAATTTATCATTTTTGAAACTATTCTGTGACTTGAATGACATCTCTCTCTCTCTCTCTCACACACACACACACACACACCACGAACCACAGTGTTATCTCCTTTCTCTATATGCTACTCATTAAAGTTTGAGATAATTCAACCTGAATTGCCTAAATATCCAGAATAGTAGTGGCTCTCATGACAATGGAGGATGAAAATTCTGTCATTTCAGATGGATGGTGGAATGATGCAGAGAGATTAGGTAGAACTTGTTATGCCAAGCCAGCCAGGAAATCACCAAACACTGGGACAAAGACAGAGTTAAAAACTGAAAGGAGTTTAGTCACCCTTGTGGATGTGGACTCCACCCTCTAGGAGAAGTGAAGTCCAGAAGCAGGGAACAGCACAGCTTTTATAGGTAACTCAAACAAAGAAGTTCAGGGAGAGGTCAACATGTCCTTCAACCAGCTGCAAAGTATCTTTCACAATCCAGCTTTTTCAACCCAGCTATCTTGTCAAGATAGGACATTCTATGGCTACAGGGTTCAGTGGTTACAGGGAGGCACTAGGCACCATCTGTTCCCAGGGAATGGTAAAGCATATCTGCAGAAGCAAAGAGAGCAGTTAGAAGGGCAGTTACAAAAATGCATCTTTAGGAGAATTCCAGCACTCTGTAAGGGGAGAGTTATGAGGGGAGTTTACTCACAGGCCAAGATGGTGTTGCTTAGGTTCACTTTTGGTCTCACAGAACTCTTGAAGACATTGATGTAGGAAAAGATTTTATGAACAAAACCTCAGTTGCCCGTGAACTAACACACACACACACAAAAACAACTGGGATCTCTTCTTACTAAACAGCTTCTGCACAGCAAGAGAAACCACCAACAGTGTGAAGAGGCAACCCACAATGTGGGAAAAATTTTTCACCTGCTGTTCCTCAGACAAAGGCCTACTATCTAGAATATACAAAGAACTTAAAAAAATCTGACCTTCCAAATTTAAAGACTCAACCCAAAAGTGGGCATCTGAAATGAACAGACATTTCTCAAACAAAGAAGAAGAAATAGCAAATCATATCAAGAAATGTCCCACATTACTGGTCTTTCAAGAGAGGCAAATGAAAACAATGCTGAGATTTCACCTGACCCCAGAAAGAATGGCTGCTATCATGAAATTGGCCAATAACAAATTCTGGAAGCTCTGTGGGGAAAGAGGAACATTGCTCCACTGCTGGTGGGAGTGTAGACTGGTGCAACCACTGTGGAAATCAGTATAGAGATGCCTCAAAGAAATTAGGATTGGAAGTCCCATTTGACCCAGCTATTCCCCTGCTGGGTGTCTTCCCCAAAGAATTAAAAGAATCATACCACAGTGATAGATGTGCACCCATGTTCATAGCAGGACAATTTGTAATAGCTAAAACTTGGAAGCAGCCCGATTGCCCATCAACTGGAGACTGGATAAAGAACATGTTTTTTTTTTATAAAATAGAATACTACTAAGTCATAAAAAATGAAAAATTAGAGACATTTATAGCTAAATGGATGCACATTGAGGAGATACTCTTAAGTGAAATAAATAGGACACACATGTGTAAATACCGAATAGTTTCTCTAGTGTGAGAAACTGACAATGTAAATAAGGACTAATGTGAAAATAAGGATAATGTGAAATAGGAAGAAAAGGTGCAAAGGGGAAGGGGAAATGGGAGGAGTAGGGAAAGGGAAAGAAGGGAATGGAATTAACATGAGAAAATGAAAAGATGGAAACAAAGTCTCTGTAAATAGGGAGGGATGGAGGGGTTGACAGGAGGGCAGGGGAATAGGGAAAAAATAGGATCCAAGAGAGATTATATGAAGGTGCAAATTTCCAATGATGAATGTCATCATATTGTATACCTAAAATGTACCAATTAAATTAATAAAAATAATGGTAATAACTTGTAAAATTTGAAGACATTCCATGTATTTGTATGCCAAAGAAGAATATCCTCAATTGAATATATCAATTGAATAAATACAATGATAATACTTCTAGATAAGAATAGATTTCGATGAAGAATTATCTATGTTCAAATATGAGGTGAAATATTTTTTAGCCATGTTGCCTTGGACAACTTTTCTATTTTCTCTTCTTATTGGGATATCCTGATCTGCAGAGAATTTCAAGAAGTATCAAAATGTACATACAGAGCTTAACACAGAACTCACTAAATGGTAATTCCTTTCCTTCTCAATTGTTCTGGCTTATTACTATCTAATTTCAGTATTGTTCCCAGAGTTGTCTGCATTAAAAGTCTAGTACTTCCTACTCCACTGAATAACTCTCATGTTCCATAGTCATCATGAGAACACATAGATGAATATTGTCCACTGATAATTCAGACTGTGATTTCTCTTCCTAATAGACAGAAATTTGAACGTGATGAATATCATACTCTTCCTGGAGGACTGAAAAGCTATTACTGTCCAGAAGATAAATCAGACAAGTATAAGCCAACCATTTCTTCATTTATTAGTTTATTCTCTCTTATACCCACAGCTTCATCAAACATCTGAGGCTTGTGAATTAGGCAGTGTAATAGGACATACCTGAGATATATTTCCAGGAATAATACACTTATTCTCTGAGTAGTTCAAGTGTCTTCTGTGTGTCTGTAGACTACTAGGTCCACTATGATCACCCCCAAAATGAGGAAGTGTGTCATGGAAGGTTCACCCTCTTCCCTGGAGCATGTTCACATTCTTGATGTAAGTCTCTTTCACTGATTGCAGGAGAATCAAAGTCTCTCTTTTTGTCTTAAACTGAAACTTTCGGCAAGGCCATTAAACAGCAAAAATAAGTTGTTCCCAGTGAAATTTTCTATGATTTATTTTTATGTTTTATAAATTAGTGTTAATAGAGTCATACCTTGGTTCAGGGACACTTTTGTTTGCAAACAATTCAGTTCAAAAACAAAAGCTTTAGGCAAAATTTTGCTTCTGTTTGCAAACTGTACATCAGGTGACAAACATGAACACAGCCACCTTACCCACACAAACGCAAACTCAGCCATCTTCCCTAAAATTGTAAAACAAATTAAGTTCATAGACCTAGGTACCATTGTACTTACTTCTTAGAACTACTGTACATAATGTATGAATTCACACATATAAATTGCTTTGAGTTTTGAACAATGAAAGTATACAAGAAATGTTACCTAATAATCAGTTAATTTAAATTATTTGATAAATAGCTGAAGAGCCCACTTTGTAAATATAATCATATTTATACTCTTCTCAACTGTCATTACAATGATCTTGGTTACAATTATTTTTCTAGGTGATTTAGTAAGATTAACTGGCAGAGTTGGACGATGTTACTTATCAAAATCTCCCCTTCCTCACTGATAATAACTGTCACTATTTGCTTTTCATTCATTATAAATAAACTTTCCTTCTGTGAGTATTTTCTGCAATTTTCTCAAGTGTTCTCATTGTAAAGTTGACATTTGTAAACCAAACGAATACCTGTGATACGCTGTACCAGGGCTGAAGCAATATATGGGGAAACACAGAGGGTTTTCTCTGCTATAAACAAGACAAACTCAGGTTGAACCCTGGCCTCTGAGACCTGGCAGATGTGAGGTGATCCATCATTAAAACTGGTGGTTCTGAGCCTCGATAAGTGTTTCATCACTTATATTTCCACCCCTTATTTAAGAAAGCAAAGCAAAGCTTTATTCCATTGCCCTGAATATGAGGGGTTTTCAAATTTTTGTGGCAGTCACATGTGTCATGTTTAGTTCCCTCAATCTTGACTTATTATATCAATACTGAGTCATGGACATGAGGAAAAAAGTGTTTCTCAAGTCATAGGAGTGAATATTTAATTCCATATGTGCCTAGGCAGGAGAAAAGTTACAGGAATTAGAAGCACCAGATTTTAGGCATTTTAAAATGCAAACAGAGCTGGTAAATCTTAAGAGATATCTAACAAGTGTAGGAATGACCAGTCTTCAATATGCAGTTTTTCTACACCACCAAATTTGACCTGGCTAAGTACATAGGCAATTACTCATGACACTGGTCTAATCCTCATTTACTATCTAAAATGATGACCTGTAACAATGAAGTATTTCAAAAACTCAAAAAGATTTTGGGATTGAGAAACAGAGACACATTGCATGTAATTTTAAAAACTGATTACAGCACATGAACAGATGTGACCAATTAAATCTCTAAAATATGAGTAATTACTTGATCCTTTACTGTTAAAATATTCAAAGACTTGGTTGAAATATTTAATTATTAAGTCATTTTTTAATCATGGCTTGCAGTATAAGCATATTCTATTAGTGTTTAGTATTATAGTACTTTTATTGCTATTATATCCAGTTCAGATTAATTCAGAATACAATAGGACAAGTTAGTTAGATTAGTGAAAAATATAGGACACAGGCTTTCAGAAATCCTATTAACTAAATATCTTAGGTTTTCATAGTCTGTGATTTATTGTGGAAAAGTATAGACTGTAACAGCATATTGGTTAACACTGCCGACTACTGAACAAGGATCCAAGTAGCAGTATACAATTGAACACAGCATTCGACTTTGATAAGAAAAGAAAATATAACTTACTTGTTATTGTTTGCACTGCCTGATGTTCACAATTACCTCCAAAGTGTGGAGAGTAAAGCAAGAGAAGATACCTACTGAGGTATTATTTAGGTTTTAGGGAATGATTGATTGCTCAGAGTTTCATGATTTTTCTACCACCTCTTTATTTCTATGAACATTTTTGGTTGAGGGAAGAAGCCTCACCCATGCCGCTTAGCAGTTGGTGAAGGCTGGCATAGATGTAAGGATTATATTGTAGCTCAGCAAGCACGGCAGTATCCCTTGTTTCCAGACCTTCCTGCCCTTATGTAACAAAGAAGATAAAAGAGGCTTTAACATTTAATATTTTTTAAAAGATAAACTGCTTCTCCAGACATCCTCATCCTGACAGTGTAAACTGCCACCCCTAGACTTGAACACAAAGAGACTTCAATGCTATCAGCACTTTGGGTCAAAAGTTGTCCACATCTGCACATGGATATTTCCTGGATTTTGTTCTACCCTTTTCTCCAAATTGGAGTGCCTCTGTGAGATCCAAGAGACCCAATCTAGTTGCCTTCCCAAATTGATCAAATTGTAAGTAAACTATCTTTCCATTTTTATGAGTTTGTCTCATATTTGGTTGTAGCCTAGCATAGAAACTAAGTAACCCTAGACAGCTAGGGCCCGACTTTAGGCCTGAGCCTGATTTTTCATAGGTGACTGATTAATTAATGCTTGATTCGGCATATAAACATCCCTGTCTAAATTGCTCTCCCTTTATCTTTTGCTGAGCTACAGAACCTATTTGAATCTCTACTGTTTCCTTGTTTACTGCTCAAGTTAGAGGTGAGTCCTTCTCTAGACTTTGCTGGCTCTAAGCCCAGCATTCACACCAAATGGGAATCCAGTGAAACTGGAGATTTTATACACCAAATTTTTATAAAATTTCAGCAAAATCACCTACAAAATGGTTATAACACTTTTTCCTCTACTATAGTAGTGCATAATGAAGACAACATTTAAAAGGAGTTAGCACTGTACTTTTACAAAGACAATTAATAGATAGCCAAAAATAATATAACAACAAGGAGCATGAAAACAAGCCGTCTTTTTTCATTACTTTCCTTGTAAAAAGACAAAAAGCAGATGTGAATGGGATGGAAAGATTAGAGCTCAGTTTATCTCCTTCATTCTGTGTGCCCTTCAACCATTTTTCCTTCCATGATAAAACCTTTCTTTATTATGGACTCCAGTAAATTCTTCCCAAGGCCTCATATCTACTTGATTTATTTTGAAGAAAGGTAAAACAGAGAGAGAGAGAGAGAGAGAGAGAGAGAGAGAGAGAGAGAGAGAGAGAGAGGAGAATTCCTGCCAGGAAAAATTTCAAGAGCTTTCTCATTGCTCAATAAAACAGCAGCAACCGAAAACCCTGATTAAAAAGGAACATATAGATAGTAGGAGTCACCATATTTTTATTGTTCAGTCTTAATTGTCCTCATGTTCATTTTCATGGTTCTTTCTGACCTACAAGTTCTAGTCAGTATGGAGTACCCAGTGCCTATTGAAACTTTGATCAAAATACGTCATTTCCTCAGAGAGGCACATGGCAGAGTGTCATAGCCCTGCTATTGTAGTTTTCTCAAGATTTAGGTAACTCATTTTCTCTCTTCACACCTGAATGTTCACATTTATGTTGAACTACGACGAAGTAGTTTTAAAACTTTTAAAATAGTATTTTAAGTAAGATGTTTTCCTCTTGCATATGAAAAATTAACAAAAAAATCAATGCATGAATTTTGAAACCCTGTCCATCCTAATAAATGTGTTTCATAGTAGGTATATTCACTCAAATGTAAGCATACTGTGAGAATAGATTGTTGTTTACCCTTAATAGGTTGTGATGTGAAAGAATAGATTTGGTATTGAATTCTGGCAAATTAGAGCTAATTTAGTAAATAATATCAATTGTGATTTACATTGTTTAACACTTGCACTAAGATATTGTATCTCTGTGAATAAATAATTTTTGAGTTCATGCTAACTAGGGCATAATTCATGCTATGCGGGGCCTAGTGAAAAACACAGATTTATACAACAGTCTAAATACCTGTATGGACGTTCAAAAAAGCAGAGTGATTCAAAATATTTAACCAGTGTACAAGTATCTGCAAATCAAAGACATACAATTGTATCTGTCCATTTGAAAAAAATGAATATTGTATCTGAAACTCAATTGTACCTTTTGTTTGTTGTATGTAACTTCTTAGTTTTTAATTGGAGACAGAGATGAACAATAGAAGTTAGTGAACTACTGCATTGAATATTCTTTTAGTATCGTACATTCAGTCACATACACTGAATCATAATATTAGTTATCATTATCATTGTTATTTTTTGTTGTGAAATATTTCTATATATTTTATTACAACTTAAGATATTCTCATCCACCCATGAATGTTTTTTTAATTTTCAAAGGAATGATTTAAAAGAGATATAGAAATTGTTATCTTATGTACATACACCAAATCCACAAAACAGAAAGACAATCAAGATCACTTGTATACCAAGTAGCAAGGCAGACACTGGAAGCCAGGCCTTGGACTCTTTTTTGGTCTGTTGTGCACTGTCTTAGTTTTGGCCTCTATAATAAAATATCTTAGGACATAATAATGTATAAGTAGCATCAGTTTAGTTCTGGCAGTTCTAGGGGCTGAGGAGTCCAATATCGAGATACTGGTAGATTCTGTGATTAACGAGAGCCTCTTCATTATAGATGGTGCCTTGTTACTGTGTTACACATGCTGGAAGTGGCAAAGGGCTCTCTTCAAACTCTTTAATGGATCATTAGTTCCATTCATGAGAGAACTCTCATGACTTTATCACATCCTATATGTACCCGTTCTTAATATTACAGTACTGGGTTTTAGACACCAACAATTGAATTTGGGGAGGATACTTTATTACAGCACCTATCCTGTCATTTCTCAGCCATAGCCGAGAGCACATTCCTTTCCCACATTTGTTTTCTGAGATCAAAAATAGTTATATTGTTGACTATAGTTCACCTGTCAAAACCTAGAAAATGTCTATCCTACACCAACAACCGTTTTGCTAAATCTTTTTCCTTGGTGCTTTGCATAGAGACAGTGATTTTGTAGCTCAAAATGAAGGACAGGAAAAGGAGGGTTCCTGAGACTGCAGAGGTCATTGTGCATTGAGATGTGCAGGAGGTGGTTCTGGGAAGGTCAAAGGCTAAGCGGTGATTTAAATCCCAACTAGGGAACTTGTAACAGGGAAATGTGCTGTCAGATTTTAAAAGCTCAGAGGAAATGAATGGAAGATTAAAATAGATTAAGTCTTTCACTGCAATGTTAATAAATTTATAAATTATATTTTTTCACTAGTATTTCTAAAATTCGATCATCAAGGCAGCATTTTATGTTACGTTCTTTTGTTTGTGGTTCTGAGTTTGTATGTGCATAATATGTAGGCAGGGAAGGAAGGTTCTGTGGTCAAGTTTGAAAACTTCTAAGTTAAACATGGTGTTATTTTGATATTGAGAATTTAATGTTTGCCTGCTTCATTGTGAAATTATAAGAAGACAACTTTTTGCAGTGTTTTCAGAAATATATGTGAGGGCCACCATCTGTCTGGGTACTAACATTTCTTGGAGTTCAATTTGGAAAATTATTCTTTGGTGGAAAGGGAGTGATTAAAGGATTTACAGTGAATTACAAATGCACATGAGAGTGTATGTTAAAGATGAGGGTAGTGGGCAGAAACGGAATATGATATAAAATACCTTTCCACAATCATCCTTTGGTTGTGTTCTGATTGAAACAGAGATTGCTATTATCTTTCACTTTTGAAACAAGAAGGAAGCAAATCTAAAGGCTTCATTTTTAAGAAACTACAGAGCTTGAAATATTTGAGGAACTTGTCACATAATTTTCATGCAAAATGGCTACTCTAGGACAAGTAGTTCTTGCACGTTCATTGGGAAAACACATACTGACACATACACACCACCCCACAAATTTCTGTTCACCGCCTCCCAACAAATGCCTGTGTTGGGGAACATATAAACAAAACACTCTGCAGTAGAGGAAATTTTGAGAAAGATACCGCAGTATAATAGAGTCAGCATATTCCTCTCATTACATCTTTGCACTTACTATAATCTCAGGAAGAGCTTAGATTGTACAAACATAATAAAGCCACTTTTGAATGTTGGTATTCTTTTCCTGCAGTAGTGGGATTTTTGATGGGAAAAAAGGTGGTCAATGTTGTTTCTTTTCCAAAATGCAGTCTGTTTTCTGTTCTTAAAAGATCTTCACAAATTTGAAAATATTAGTATAAAGATCAAAAGAGAGGAAAACACCTGCTCTTACGTGACTTTAATCTTAAACATAGGCTAAAGAAAGAGTGTAAAAGAGTTGTTAAGAATTGTTAGACTTGAGCTTCATAATAAAGAATAAGTGTAGTGCGTGTGGATTACAGATCCACTGGAAATGGTATTCCCATGGCTCAGTTCACCATGCCAAACTCCTGCCTTCATTTTTCAGGATGAAAATTCAAACTGATTCATGGCACAAGAGACCTTTTCTAAACTCTCTTATAGCTACTTGAACATATTATTTTATCTTTCCTAAACTGATGTTATGGAAGGGTTGCAAGCTAATTTTCCTCCTATTACACTTTCATCTGTTTCCTACTCAGTCTGAACAGTCTTAGCTTGTTAAATTCTCCACTCACACTGGACTATTTTTAGTTGCCTCTCTGAGTTGTTAATGGCTCCCTGATACAAGTTTATCAAACTTATATACATATTTCAAGAGTCAAAATTGTTGATGTAAATATCGATGAATATGGCAGGTGCCATGCTGTGTCCTTCCATGATTTACCCTCTTGAAGTGAAAGTAAGCTATTATAACTGAGTATTACATAGGCCTCTGCAGGGAGCAGAATGATCTTAGTCTCTTTTATATTATCTATATCTATAAGTAATAGGCCATTTAAAAATATTTGCACAATAAATCTGTCTATAAGGCAGAAAGACTGTTACTAAATAATATTCCTGTAATATATTGAGAATATTTTATATTATTCTGAAAAAAAATTAGGGTATCTGTTTTTTTAAAATATGAGTAATAGTCTTATTACAAACCTGAATTAGGAGAAGAAATTCTGCAGACATTTACTTAGTCCAATCACATCAATACTGCCCACCTAGGAATTATTTTGGAAATCTAAGTATTACATAAGTATTTTGAATACAAAATAGTTCACTAGTAGTATCCTTATTTTAAGTCAAATCAGGTAGATTTTGATAATGCAGTTGTTAAATTAGTTTTAAAATAGAACATGAAGAAAGTGAATAAAAACATGAAATGGAAAATGAATTTTGAGATGTGAAACAGGAATCAAGAGTGGATGTAGAGAAATTCCACATAGATTACATTCTCTGCTTTGTATAATATTCTGCAAGCCCATGATCCTCTCTAAATGCTGACAATAATACTGTTTCTGTCCCATGGGAACATTAGTCATTAAATAACTGTGTCATTCAGAAATGTGTTCTAACATGTATTTTTATTAGAAGTATGAATAGGTCTCAAATCATAAAATTAAGTCATCAGTAAATCCCTAAGAATGCAAGATGAGAAATTAGATTCACTCACTATTGTGGCCTTGACAGAAAACAAACTTTTTTCAGAGCTAAGTCAAAATTGCTTAAGGTTAAGAAATGCTTTCTCAGCAGCTAAAATTAGCACAGTGATAAAAAATAAAATCTAGTTTTAGAAATAAAGATGAGATCTGTTATCTGTGTATCACAGGTAAAATATATGAGGAAAATAAAGTCACTAAAAATTAGACAGGTTTTACTTTTTAAATAAATAACATGTATATAATTTTTAAGTTAAGAAATATGGTAATGACTTATAAATTATAACAAGATTTATATTCTTTCTGGGCTGGGGATTTAGCTCAGTGATTCCACTGCCTGCCTCCCAAGCACGAGGTCCGGAGTTCGATCCCCAGTACTGAAAAAAAAAAAAGTTCTTTCTATAGGAAATAATTAAGAAAGTATATTATATACCAAAACTTTTGTTGGATAATTTTATATCTTCTTAAATCTTCTTGTAAATTTAGAAGTAAAGATACAACCTTTGTTTTACCAGATGAGAGATTTGTAAATCAATGGACTAGAGAATTTGTCAAAATGCAAATAATATGTATTGTTCTGGGTTTTCCTATCTTCTTTCCATGTAATTATAATTTTTGTTTCTCTTCTATTTAATCAATGATGTTTCATTTAAAAGAAAAATAATGATTTGAAGCACAGTAACAGAGAAAATATACCCAACTTATTACATTATTACAAATTGTGATATCTGTTCTATTTTTCTGAGATTAGTCAATGATTTTTGAACATTTTACATTTTGAACTATAAACTGCTATATAAGTATCAACATTCAACACCTTGTCATTACGTATTGAATGGATATCTGTTGGGTTCCTAAGCACCATTCTAAGCTCTAGAAGAAAAAGCCAGATATACTAGATCCTTCCAGTCAACAAGCTCCTATTCTTGCTTTAGTAATATAAAATTAAACAGGGAACCAAATAAGTGAAAGAGATGATTCATAACCTAATGAGTACCAATTGATGTGATAAAAAGTGAGATGTAGAGTCAGGGTTAGTGGGTAACATGTCGTTTCAAAATAGAGTGTTCATCTATGAACAAATAATGAGTAGGCATGGGTAGTCTCAGGGAAGAGAATTAAACATAGACACACGCAGTGAAAACTGCATAGAGGATTCAAAGGGCAGGCATAGACTCAAAAGTTTTACAGAATTCAAAAAACAGGGTTGTGTGACTATATTTTGGTAAGCAACAAGGAGAATAGAATGAAAAGTCAGTGAGAGAAAGATACACTGGAGGATTTATACTAAAAGCTTTAGGGAACAAGTCATAGTGCTTCTTACCTTTGTATTTCTGTTTTGTGATTTTCAATTCAATGTTAGTCTAAAGGTTGTGGAAAAATCCAATAAAATTATACTTACAAACTGATAGAAAACTGTCATAAAATTCACATAATACCTTTATTTATCTTATTTTGCACCAGTAAAATAGTATAAGGTATGATTAAAAATATGATGTGTTTAATTTTTCCAAAAATACTTATTACAGTAAAAAATATGTTACCACTAATTCCCCTGAAAATACTCCCCTGTCCTTTGAACACAGTTATTTCATCATTCTTGACACACTCTGAATCAGTTCTCAAAGTCTGTTTTTCTCTTTAGTTGTCCGTTATGGCTGTCTCCATGTCCTGAATCAACTCTAAATGCTAACCTTTCACAATTATTTTGACTTTATGGAAGAGCCAGAGTTACACAGTGCCACACTTGGTGGGTGAGGACACATCATTTTATTTTTACAAACCTGTTTCTGTTGGATGACATTTTCCAACAACATTCATCATATTTTTGATCCTAACTTGCAAAGACATTCACAAAAAAGGACTTCAGTACTGATTCTGAAAGTGGCAAAAACAATGAGATATGTGTGTTTGAAAGGGGAGAGTATTATGAGGGAAATTAATAATAATCTATCTTTTACTGTAGTAAATATAAAAAATTAAACATTTGCCATCTTTTTGTTCACTCTTTTTATTCACAGATAAGAGCTACTTTACCCAAAACAATTTATGTGTCTCTGATTAAGATGATTTGAAGGACATTGATAAGATGATCTGACACACACAAAAAACATATAAACATACAGTGCTCCACAACTGTGATGGGGTTATATCTTAAACTCCCATCATAAGTTGAAAATATTTAAATGAAAGTGCACTTGATATGTCTAGCATACATTAAATGTCCTACAACATTAGCCTACAGGTGGGCATTGCTATCTAACCTGAAGCCTACTTTATTTGTTCATTTGTTTGTTTTTGGATCGAACTGGGGGACCTTGTGCTTGCGAGGCAGGCTGTGGCACCACTGAGCTAAATCACTGGCCCTTGAAACTGACTTTAATAATATATTTAATAATATTTCTTACACACACACACAGACACACACACACACACAAATGTGTGTTTTATATATATATGTTTAAAATTTTTTGGCTTTGCAACAGTAAGAAACTGATGTGAATTTTATGCTTTTATATATATATATATATATATATATATTTATATACATACACAAACACACGTACATGCACTTTAAGTTTGTATATGAAAAAGAATATGTGCGTATATGTATGTAAAATCACCATTTTTGTTTAAAGTTTATTGTGATAAGAAACAGCATTCCTCATTTTGGTCCAAGGATAGGATTCTACACTTTTTCTCCAGGGATCTCAAACATTAAATATGTCTGAGGTTTGTATTTATATAATAACTTTAAACAACAATAACAACAAAAATTAAAGCTAATGTGAGAGAAACAATACCCTTGGTAAACTTGTATTCTCAATATTCATATTCAGTAGTGGATCTAAGCACAGATTACTTTACTTAAATTTAGCTACCAGTGAATCTGTAATGTTGGTGTTTGAGTCAAAAGCTTCTTGGTTTTTGTCTCTCAAGCTGTAGATTGCAAAGTAAAAACAAATATGTGAATAACTGACATCAGATAATGTGAATCCATTTTGCTGGTTACAACTCAACTGTGATCACAGCAGCTTGGTTAGGTAAGTTGATATTCTTCTCACTGCAATTTACAGAGTAGCAATCCATAAGGCGTGTTTGGAAAATATGGTGAATGTTTACATTTTTCAAAAAAAGCTCAACTACAGTAAAAGACACATTGCCATTAATCTCCCTCACAATAGTCCCTCCTGCTTTGAATGCACTTAGCTATCTTACTTGCTGCTTTGTGAAGCAGTTGTCAAAGACTTATTGGGTGAGTGTCTTTAGTTATGCTCTTGTGGCTACCTGAAATCCATTCCAAATGTTTGCTTTTCATGGTCATTTTTATTGAAGGAAAAGTTAGAAGTCATACAATCTCAGAGCCAGTGAATATGGTGGATGAGGCCTACTATAATATTTTTATGAGCTCCCCTTTCCACTGGATGGCACTCTGAGCAATATTTACTATTTTTTTTATTACACCTGATAAGTACATTTAAGTAAACTTCCTGAACTTCTTTAGAAAGTGTGGCAAGAATGATGGGATAAGTGTGCTTGAAGCAAGGAGGGGGGGTGTTGAATGGGCTTAATGTCAAATGTGCTTTTTTAGTAATAATGTTTTATCAGTTTAAACTTTTACTGTGTATTTCCATAACACCTCATGAAGTTTAGTATGTAAGGCAGCATCTCCAAGACATTAATAAATAATGCAGAATTTAGATTTTAGGAGTTAAAAATATCAGTGCACACATTTTAATTTCCCTTAAAAGCAGTAATGACTCCAACAATGCATATTTAGTGAATTAGTGCAAACTTAACATAGAGAATGATTTTTCAGGCCACGAAATTCAAAGAGCTTTTTCTACATTAGCATTTTTACTTAAACAACATGTGTTTCTATATTGCACTGTATCAGGTGAACACTGCATTTGGAAAACTTAAGAGTTACTCTTCCCGTCTTGGCCTACAATGGCTAAGTGCCTGCACAGAATAAAACCCACTGATCATTCAGGATTTATGTTACAGGACTGCTTCTGAGATGGAAGAATAAGTTTTAATTCAGCTTTGCAAACAATAGAATTTTTAAAATGACATTGAAGATAATTTTAAATTTTAATAAAAAATATCCCCCTACCTTTAAATGTGAAACCTATTTTTTGACAATTTTTCAACTATCTCACTCTCCACTAAATCCCTTTTGTTACTCATGCAATTTAATTCGAGTATTTAAGTTAATGCCCAGTTGTCATATTTTACCTATAAATTTAAGTGTCTTTTATTTAATATTAAAATACTTTGTAATGTTAGTTTAAGAAAAAATAAATGAAGAATCAGGTAAAATTTGTAAAGAAAGCAATCCAGAATTGAAAGAATGAGAATACTTTATATTTATTGTGTATAAAATGAGAAATTACATGATCAATCATGAGGCAATATATGAGGTATTTTTTAAAAATATTCACATAAGGAGTAGGAGAATCATTTTAATGATTCTATTAGTCACATCAAAAGTATCCTTATAACTATTCTGCATTTCTTGTAATGTACGCCATAATATATCCTAATGGCATGTTTGGTGTTATAGAAATCCATTGCTTCTCATTACATTGCCCAAAACAACATGCAATTAAAAATTCTCTGTTGAAAGAAGAGCTTGTGTTCACCAAAATGCCATGAAACAGTGAAAGGATCTAAGCCACATATTTCATATTTCATGTGCTATTCCCTTATAGTAAATATGATGGAAAAATTAAGGCTACTCCATTATATTTACAAAGGACTTTATGTACTCTAAAATTGTTATAAACTTTTACAACAAAAACCACTTAGTACATGAGTATTGCTGCCTTTTCCACTCATGTCATGTTTCTTTTATTTCATTTTTAAAAATTTTCAACCAGAATATTTTATTTTGAACATGTTGGATACTACTTCACCATGTCAAAGCCACAACATCACGGTTGTTTTCATCTTTTTTGTATTTACTGGAAGTACATGCCAATGTTTAATTTTGAAAGCCACACAATGCCTACATTAAGTGTTAAAAATAGTATATTAAAGAACACACAAAGTAATGCAGAAAGAATAAAGCCTATTTTTACTTCAAAAAGCATACCCCTAAATCCTAAAACCTTAAATCTAGTGATACTGTACTCAGTACATGAACTTAATTCATTTCACAATTCTAGGAAAGATGGCCATGTTTTTGTTTATGCAAAAAAGATGTCTGCAGTTGTGTTTATCACCCAATGCAGAGTTTGCAAACAAAAGCAAAATTCTGCCAAATGCTTCTGTTTGTGAACCAATTTTTTTGCAAGCAAAAGCATTCATGAACCAAGATATCACTGTACATACAGTACATCAAATTTCTTCCATGTAGAAAGAGACAAAATTGAGAATAAAAAGAGATTTGATTTTATTTTAATTATTTGCTATTGTTGCTGCTTTGGTCTTTTCATTTATTTATTTTTAACTCAAACCTCTCATAATATTTATTTGAAATTCAATTAAAAAATAAAAGTTAATTTCTACTCCTTTGTATTTTACTTCCTAGTGCCTGAATAAATTTTCCTGCTGTCAATATATTGTGAGTAATATACCAAGCACATTTAACTCATTTCTCAAACAATCAAATCACTTCTTAAGTGACATCACAAACTGTCTAACTTTATTAGTGAGTCGGATAGAAAAAAAAAAAGATACTTTAAAGATTATACTTGAGAGCCACAGATCTGACAGATCCCATTTGGCTTTTTATATAAAATTCTAGAAATATTGACATTTTAATAAAAGCTAATTTTATAAATGAAATATTTTAAAGGCATCAAGACAGATGTATTGATTTTAAAACGTGCACCAGGTTTTACCTGAATTGGGCTTCCTCCTTGCAACTATAGAATAAATTACAGGAAAACACAGACAGATTATAAGGACACTTTTGATGTGGCTAATGAAATGATTAAAATGAGCAGCCAAAGAGACAAATGGTGCCTGGCATGGGACAGTCACACACTGGCACTTTAAACTAAGCGCCCAGTTAATTAAACCCTCCTTTGGCTAAAGAATCCTAAGTCACACTTTACAATAAAACTAAAACCACCAACATAGTTCAACAATATAAGTATATATTAATTGTTATTATTAAAGGTGGCTTGTGTACTCTTCCCTAAACACATTCTTTTATACTGGTTCTGCAAGTCTTTCTCAGTGTAACTAGCTAAGATGTGTAGCTTGCCTTTCGATCAGTGATTCTTCATTTTCTAGGAAGCCTCAGTGTCTAATGATGACCAGTTCTAACTTCTGCCTTAAAACACTTATCTCTAATATGTTTTTGTAGGTTTTTGGTTTACTTTGTTGTTCTTTTTTATTTGTTCACTCTTTTTGTATTAGATTTAATGAGCGTCATGAGCACTCACTATTACCCTGTGCTGGAGAAATTTACTTATTCTCTAGAAATATGGTCATTATCAACAAGAATGTCCTTGTTTAGAATCTGACAACCAGATTTCTTAAATATGCACCATACTAAAAATCATATGTTGTAATTCTAAACCTGTTCACAAATAAAATGTTGATAATAAAATAAAAGCAGATTCAGAAAAAATGATAATGTTATTGTCAGAATCATTAGGAGTGAGGGTTTTAAGTCCCAGGTCAGCCACTTAATAGCACTAAATGATAACCACAACTTTCCAAAGTTATATTAATTTCTATTTCATGATCTCTAAGCTAAAAATGATAATGTCAGAGATGAGGAAAGTTGATTACACAGCTTAAATTCCTACCTTCATTAAAATAGGGACATAATTTTTGACTGAGAAATACCATTCCTGTTAAATATACTAAGATATTTGAGACATTTTAGCTCAGGATATAACACTATGTATCTACTTGGTAAGTGTTTGTCATTACTGGTACTGAGTACTACTATAAGTAATTATAGTACTTTTGCAGTATTTTTCATGCTGTTGTTCCTAATACATTGAATTCTAACAGCATAATGAATGTTGAATGAATATATTGATCAATAGATAAATAAATTAGGAAATGAAGCCTTTTGCAGAAAAGAATAATGTATATGATAATAGAGAAGAAAAATTTTATATAAATTCTCATTTCAAAGTATTTAAATCATCTATCTGAAAACTTCTTAGTAAAGTATCTGGCTCAAGTCCCACTTACATGAACAAAATCATGGAAGACGAGAACTAATATTCTGTCAAAGGTCACACACCTTATGGCAAATTAAATTTCCTTTAGATTAAATTGTGTGACATGCCAGTCATATGTCCATCAGAGTATATAATGCATTTCTCTTACAAAAGTTGAAACATTTCATAAGATATATAGTAATCTCACTTATGAGTCCCCTAAAACTCCTATAAATGTATAATAATCATGAAAGAAAGACTAAATCATACATCCTACAATGCTGAAAGGACAAAACTGTAAAATTTACTTCTAAATCAGCAACACTGTTATTTATGAAACTTCCTACAAGTCAAGAAAAGAATGAGAATAGATATACTAAAATAGTTTCATCTGTATATGTGCATTGCTGCTATCCCCAAATCATATTCATATTTCTTTTTGGTGATTTCATGAATATCTTTTAGAGCAATTGTCATGAGGGCTTTTGCAGTATCTCATTTTTAGCTCATTATTATTACCTTGTCAATCATTGGGAAAGTCTTACTGTCACCTGGAACACAGTGTGCCATTGAAATTTACTTTGTTATTGAGTTTATGTTCTTATAAGCAAACATTTAGTAGAAATAATGTTTTTTGATGGTTGTATCAGGGAAGGAACCTTATCCTCTTTCCTTTTCCTTCTTCTGTCTAATTATTTTTAAGAGGAACACATTTTGCTCCAACTTATCTGTTGCAATCCCTTGATTCATCAACTTTTTAATCCACTCATTCTATAAGTTATGGTTAAATGATTTCTCCTTATTTAAGGGTCTGTTAATCCAACTACTAAAACAAAGGTCACTAGTCTTTGTGAAATTTGCAATAATAGGGGGCACGCAGACAAGAAACTACATAGTCATTTATGATGATCAATACATATCATTGTAGCAGTCAATGCACTGTTGTTATTGGAATCTCCTGGTTATGCACTGAACAAAGCATGTACTACATAAGAGATGTTCATCAAATAATCAAGAAATACATGTGTACTAATTAATAACTGAAAATAATCATACCACAGAGATCAAAGAAGACAGAACATTAAAAGATAAGGACATAAAACTGCTTTTATCTGTCATAATATTTTCTGCAGCTCTGAGTATATAATAATTTATTTTGTTTTTCTTTCTCCATAGGATCTTCTTGTATTATAATCATTTGACTCTAATTCTATCCCCTAATCCTCTAGCCAAGTTTAGTATTTGATCAAAAGTAAACTTTACATTTTTGTTGATGCTTACTTTTGGATTTGCTAGATTTAACATATGGTTTTAATAATCAATTGTAATATTGTAGGCTCTGGATAGGCCATTCATAGAAATTCTATGCAATAATTCCCCCTATGGTGCAATCTAAGTTTATAACAGGCATATTAAATGCCTATTAAATTCTAATGCACAGATGTTCAAATACATAAAGAAACCATAAATCTAAAAGCTAATGTACATATGCTCAAGTACCCATAAGAAATAATAAATATAATCAGTATAGAGTTTACTGATTAAAATATCACATGAATTTATCTCTGGTCACGACAGTTCTGCTATGCCTTAGATGCTAATATGACATTTATGTCCATTTGTGTTTCTTTTAAATGAGAAAATACAATTTACTACTTCACCAAAGGTGAAATTATTAATATGACTTAAGTTGAATCAATTATAAGTTGATGCTTCCATAATGGAATAAATATGAAATACATCTCAAGTGATGAAAAGATTTATAATTACTCTAAATTTGAATTCTCTCACTTCCTGCCACAAGGTTTCTAACTGTTAAAAAAATACTCTGATTACAAATTTTATGTGTTCATATTCTGAAATAAAGACAGTGAAGAAATAAAATAAAAATCATCTGTGACTTTTCCAGTAAAAGTTTTTAGGCTGTTATTTTTAAAAAGCCTAACATAGATATTTCTCTCCCCTATATAATGCCATCATAGGAATCACACAATGTAAAATATGTTTTAAATATCTTCTCACAGGCTGGAAGTTTTTGAGAAGCTATAGGATATTTACCACTCTAGTTTCACTGATATCTGTCTTACATGTGACCCTGTGCTCCATCCATGCCACCCTGGATCCCACGTCTCTTTGTCTTGTTGCCTTGTATTCGCACACCTGGATACCTCTGAATTATGACTCTCCACCTACCACTAATTTGCTGTACTTTTGCTAGCTTCATTTGTGTCTCTTCTGCTTTGAAATTATTTGTGAAGTTACCTGGCTTTCCACAATATTTTTTAAATGACTTTGGTACATCACACACTACAATTTATTGTTTTATTTAGCTGTCTTTATAACTAAACCTCCACTGAACCTTCTCCAACTCCATGGGGGCAAGCACTGAGAATTTTATAACAACATCCAGAACAAGCTTTATAGCACCTGGCACAGGGATGATGCTTGTAGATAATTACCATGTTTATATTTTAATTCATAGCCATGATGATGGATTAGGCCACCACCTTCCACAATGGCTACTACTATTTCAGGTAAAACTCAGTCTTTTCCCTAACTGCCAGTACAAAATAAAACTTAGTATATACAATTTCTATTGAGCTACATTCTTTTAATATAAAATTTATGTTTAACATAATCTTAAATGTCAGATCATGTCATTTTCTGCCACTGTAAACAGTGAGATCACTAGAATTGTATGACTCTCTTACTATCTGGAGGTAATATTAGACAATTAATTTTAGAAATTTATATTTCCACTGGGCCAAACCATAATGAAAAGCTTGGATAAGAAAATACTGAACTAAAATTATTGCCAAGATGATATTTTCATAATAGAGAAATCTGTTACCAAAATTTTATGAATAAATAAATAAATTGGTAAATGCACAAATGAAAACCATATATCCCTGTTATTGCTTAAAACATCTGATAAATGAAACTGTCATATAACCTGTATTACTAGTTTAGAGTAAAGGAAGAATAACTAAATATTCTGTCTTTTAAAAATGTCAGAAACTTATGCAATAGGAGCCCAAATATAAGAATTCATCACTTATTACATCCTTACTAATATACACATTTTTTGAGCAACAGATTTTTTTAAACTTCAAAATTAAAAGGTCAGCTTCTCCTCAGAGAAAATATCTATTAAAATGTTTATGGTCTACTGAAATTGCAAATTGAACAGATAACAAGATTTTGAAATTTAAAGGATTTTGTAGAAACAGTGAAATAAGTGACTTTCAAGCATTATTATGTATTGACCAGCTTTCTTCTTGCTGGAACACAGTGCCTAATACCTACAACTCAAAGGAAAAAATGGTTTCTTTGGCTCTCAGTTTCAGAGGTATCAGCCCATGATCAGTTGAGTCATTGCTGTGGGCCTGAGTTGAGCAGAACATCTTGGCAGAAGTGGATGGTGTAACAAAGCTGTTCACTTCATGGTGGTTAGGAACCAGAGAGCAGAGAAAAGTGCCAGAGTGGAAGGGTCCAGGGACCAGTTAGAGGCCCCAAGGTTACAGGCCCATTATCCATTTCTAATAACTAGGATCCACCTTTTAATAGACCATTCAGGTGTGAACTAAGTTGTTTATCAATAAACTGTCCCAGATAGGTAGGTTTTTAAGGCAGATTTTCAGCCATGAAACCCGCTTTTAAAATAAAACTCCATGGTGGAAATCATCATGTCCAGCCACTTAAGTTAGTGCAACTGAACAGTGAATGTGACACTGTATGGTAGTGATTCACATTTTACTATCTGCAAATTTATATCCTGTGTCTATTCTGAGTTTCAAGAAAAATTATTAAGGAAGGAATGCTTTCTTAGAACTGACCACACAAAGGGCATGTTTGCCCCCAAAACATATAAAAATAACATCGTTTTCAATTAATAAGTTAAACTCACCGTTTTCTGCAACACAAATAGACAAAAAAACAAATCTCCCAATATACAAGATGATGAGATACAAATACTAACAATGATTTACATTCACATGTATTGTTTTAGTTTCAAAAATTCCCTCACATCTGACCCTCCTAAAGACCTGCATAGTAGCTAAGGCCACACTGCTCATGTTCATCTGATACATTATAAGGAAGCTACAGGGTCATATATGAAGAATTTTCCCCAATACCAGTAAAGTGGAAATTATATAGCTAGAGTTAGAACTGTGTTATTCATCTTTTTCCATCACTGTAATACAACACTTGAGACAATTAACTTATAAAAAGAAAAAAAAAGAATTTGGCTGAAACATTTTAGAGATTCTAGTCCAAGATCCATTAGACCTATTGCTTTGGGCTCCTGGAAGTCATGCTGGATGGTAATGAAGAAAAGCCTATAGCAAAACAAAGAGCTCACCTCATGACCAGCTATTAAAAAAGAAAGAGGGGAAACAAGGTCGCACTCGCCTTCCAGGGTCTGTGCCCAATAATCTAAGCACTTCCTAAAGGTTCCTGTAAAAGTTCCTTCACCACCTAATAATGTTAACTCAGGAACCAAAACTGAAACACATAGGTCATTCGGGGATATCTAAGAATCAAAGTAGGCAAATCTGGATCATCCAATTCACAGTCCAGGCCCTTTTACATCAAGCTGCCCCTGTCTGCTAAACAATGTCCTATTTTTCATAGTACTACAAAAAAAAAAATCATAGCTTATGTGGCACTAAATTTCCCAAATATATGTGCCAAAATTATGTCAACGAAAGAAAACACATGTTTATGATTCTCCTATGTGATATTATAATTAACTGCTCAAATCTGGACAACTAAATTTCTCATACTCTATACCAATTTTCAACTTAATTTTGAATCACTTGTTCACACTACCTAATGTGATAGGAAGGGAAGAGTAATATAAAACATGTGATTTATTTCTAGGTCAAAACTTATCTCAATACATGAGGATGACCTACCACCACTGCCACTGCCAGAATATAATTCCATGAATTTAAATTGTCACGGATGTAAGAGATCATGTTAAAAATGAAATTAACTATTAGGTATATAAATTATAATTCTAGGACTTGATTCATTCTGTAAAAGTTTGAAATTAATAATAAAAAATTATGTAACAAATTCATAGGATTTCATAGGCCAATGATATGCTAAATGTCATGCCATGGAAAGATTTTTATCTCTAGGCCAAATTATATTGCTTAATTTGTGTTTCTGCTTATTCTTTATTGTAGATCTGTTGTTTGTGTTAAGCACAATTTGCCTCATATTGTTATATATTTTATTGATTCTTTTCTATGTAATGCATAAATCTCATTTATTTTGTAAAAGAAATTACAAGAGGCAAATATGCAACTACATTGACAATAAAAAATTAAAGTTACAGAACTACATTGTGTTACAACTAAGAAAAAAGTAATTTGAAAATGTCACCTAATATTGATGTTACAGACTAGTATATTAATTCATTCCCTTCTGCATGTAAGCTGTTGCATTCCTTTTCAAAGGAATTTAGTAGTCTGCAAGTGTTATGATGATATTTTAACTATCAGTCAAGTTATTCTATTTTAATTTATTTTTAATATATACTTTAACAACAGCAGAAACTACATTAATAAAGTATTAATTTGGCATTACTAATCATTTAAAGGAACAAAACAATGAAAATAATTATAATTTATTCATAAATAGAGAATTTCTTTATAAATAACATATCAGATCAGTGGAGTATATTTCAGTCATTATAGAAAGCAGACAGTTAATTGCAGAGACTGATGGTTGGGCTGGCTTATATCAAAGAAAACTAGAGCCAGACAGAACTTAATGTGGTAAAAATAAATTTTATGGAGGACTGTGATAAAAAGGAAGACTCCGGTATATAGCTGGGGTCCTCTCCAAATACAGCAGCAACAAGTAGGGATTATAGTCAAAGAGCAAGGAAGTTGGTAGATAGAAAATTACTAAAACGATGTTATAGTTTATGTCTCATTGTCTCACCAAAGTATAATGCCCTCCTAGGCAGGGCTTATGGGAGATGGCTGGGTCATGAATGTGTGATGTTGGATTGTGAGCATGTGATATTGCATTAGTCCACTGATTGGTTTAGCATAGTTCTAGGTGTGGATGATGTGTTTCTAACCAGTGAATGGTCGTATAGCCTGGGTGGACTAAAAAGGGAGGAATACGGAAGGCTCCAGGTATCCTGCCAAACTAACCATGGACTGTTTCTCCTCTAGTACGCCACCTGCCATGCTGCCTTACCTTGGAGCCAGCTGACTATGGTCTGAAACCTCTACAAACTGTGAGGTAAAGTAAACTTCTCCTTCTTCAATTTGTAGGTATTGGGTATTTTGTTCCAGCAATGAGAAAATATTTGAGAAAAAGAAGATAACAAAAGTCAAAAATTTCTGATTGAACCAAGCTGACAGGATTCCTGCTCAAGACACACCAGGGTGATCAAATATCAAAGGTGGGGAGTAGGAAATATTTTTCTTTTTTTTTCCATTTAGTTTATTGGTAAATCGCAGGTATACAACACAGTTATATTCATCATTGGGATCTTGTACCTTTACATGATGTATCTCGGTTCTTATTTTTTTCCCATTCCCTGCCCTCCCTTCGCCCCCTCAACCCTTCCCTATTTACAAAGACTTTGTTTCCATTTTTTGCTTTTCTCATATTTTTTCTTTTCCCTTCTTTCCTTTCCCCTTCCCCTCCCACTTCCCCTATTCCTTTAGACATTTTCTGCCTATTTCATGATATGAATTATACATTTTGATTCTTATTTATGCTTTTAGATTTTCACTTAATGAGATCTGACTTTGAGCAGGTACCAGGAGTGAGGGGCACTTATTAAACTGGCATAGCAGTGTTATTTGATATACCTGGATTTTACAAAGGAATGTATAGTTAGACCTAAGAGAAGGTTCAAAAGTCTAACATTTGCGTCAAGGAAAGAATCCTTTACCATTTCTTTTCCTATTAAAAAGAAGAGACATTGTTTTTTCCTCTGAATGATATAAGCCTTTTTTTGTTCAATCATATTTTTTTCATTTAGCACCAGCTGAACCATTTGTTGACATTTGCTTTCTAATTGCTGTTCTGTGCAACCCTTACAACATGGCAAAGATGCTTATGAAGATACAGTGGAAGACAAAGATTGCAGGCTGGATAAATCTGTACACCCAACTTCAAACACCTTCAGTGGGGCACCAGATAAAGTCCCAGAACTTACAGTCTTTCTCGTGATTTTAGCACAATGGCAGTGATGCGATGCTTCTGTTTTTCACCTCTAGAACCCTATTGTTTAGGATGAATGGAAAATTTGTGAGGAACAAACATACCATAGTCATTTCCAACTAGTAAACAAATGTCTCTTTCTTCACTCATGCAGCAAGAAATGTGGTTTTGGAGCTGACAACTTCAAGTTTCTTGTAATTGGTGAATCACTGATTTAAGACCAGTAGTGATATGGTCCAGGTCTGTGATGATTTAATTTAGTAATGAGTAGATGATTCTGTTGTTGGCTCTAACATCTTCAGCCACACAATAACAGATTCCTAGGGTGGTAGCAGAAAGATGGAAAATCTTCCCAAATAGTGAGATCATGGATGGGCCTTCAGCTATTTGTGAAGCTGTTTTTATTCTAAATTACTTTTGTAAGGATCAAAGATCACTTACAAAAGGACTCCTGATGTTCTGCTTACCCATGTTGTTTCTTTAATGACAGAGAGGCAAATCAGAGGAGGTGCATGATTGCTTTGGAAACAGTTTAAGAAAGGATGAAATTTGGAGAGAGTCTAGCAATACCAAAGAATTAGGAAGATTGGCAAGATAACATAATTCAGTCCTTTTGTCTGGTGGCTTCCAGTAGGTTTGGATTCCACAGACAAAATAGAAGTAATTATCTGAAAGCTAAGTCTGACCAAAGAATGCAGATTTTTAGGACATAGAAGTGATTTGCCAGACATTTCATAGTTGTTCTTGGGTAATTGAGCTGGGTCTGAGAAATTACGCCAGGAGGAGAAATAGAGATGCTATCATTCATTTGGAGGATATCTGGAAAACCTGTTTCAGCCAGTGATTTTGTAGGAGATTCAGTGCCAGATAAGTGTAATAACAAATGCTTATTTTCAAAAAGAGGCCAGTGATAAAATCCTCATAAAAATAAACACATCTCTTCCAAGGGTAGATGAAATTAGCATGGGTTTGGGTCACAATGTGATTGTTTGGTTTCAAATGGTAAGAGGCAAGAAGAGAAGAATTATTCTGAAACAAATATTTGGATTGATTAAAAAGATGGGGGAAATGCCATATATGCCCATGAGAAAGGGAGCATAGTACCAGTTGTATATTTGTATGGGAAATACTGACTAATTTGGCCCAAACTGGCCAGTTTCTGTGAGTTAAATAGTCTTGCAGGGAACTGGCACAGGTACTCTTAACTTTGAGGAGAAATAAAATGAAGATGATTGTCAATCTCAGGTGAGAAAATGTCACATCAGAGTTGCGACTGTTAATCCTGACGTGTCACCTCCTTTGGATTAAAAAATGCCCAGAAGATTAGTACAGCACAGTCCTGGGAGTATCTGGGGAGCTCACAGAGGTGTGTTCCTGGGTATCATACATGGTCTCTTGCTCATTCCCCTCTAGAGCTGTTACTCTGCTCTGAAATCAGCAGCTTTGCTTTGCAGTCCCTTTCACCATGAAGTTCCTGCCTTGGAGCCAGACAACCATGGAATGAATCCCCAGACCATGAGGAAAATTATACCTGTCCTCCTTTCAGTTATGAATGTCAGGTTTACATGTCCAACAATAAGAAAGTGAATTAATACAGTAGTGAAGAAAGGAAGTTATCCTTGGAAGAGCTGGAAGGTCTCTAGACAAACATTCAAGATAAAGAGGAGAATAAGAAGTGGGAATCCAGGTAGGTCTTGTTACATGGTTTTGGGCAGGAACTGACTACTTCATATTGTCAGCTCCTTGTGCTGAAGTTCTTAGCGTAACTGTTTCTGGCTGTCATCTGCTTGGGAAGACTTTTGATAAGAACCAAGTTTGAATTCTCGGGTTGAAACAATTCACCCCGCTGAATTTTTTAAAATTTTTCTTTAGTTGCTAAACATGGATACAAGTTTGAAGAAAGTATAATTTGATAGCAACGCTATCAAAATGTCCAGTACTATCCTATCCCTTCCATCAGAGCTCAAGTTTCATTTGCTAACTTGAGTGTTCTCAAAACATCAGATTTACTACTTGGTGTGGTGTTCACTTTTTGTCAGGAAGTTCTAAAGCCAAGGCATCCTTAACTTAGATACTGCGGGTTTTAGAGAATGGTGGCACTTAGAAAAAAAATCAAATCAAGTAAAATCATACACATTCATGTGGCCCTTTTTTAGGTACCGTGCTTATTCTGTGACTATTTTTCTAATATCTAATTCTATGAGCTTTCTTTTCCTTTAATTCCTATATTCTGTCTTGCATATGCCATCAATCCAGATTTCTTCATATTCCTAATAGATAGAGAAAATATGTCAATTTGTCTGGAACACAGTGGGCCCAGACATTTGATGAAACATTATTTCAAGTATGTCTCCTAAAGTGTCATTATTTCAAGTATGCCCTAAAGTGAATAAGTTTAATTGGCAGACTGAGCACAACACATTACCCTCCCTAAAGTGAGTGTCTTCATTCAATCAAAGGCCTAAATCTAGCAAAAGAGCTATACTTCTCATGGATAAGAAGGAGCTCCTCCTGCCTAATTGCCTCATTAAGACAGTGGTGTTTCACTATCTTCAGACTCCAGCTGAAACATGGGTTTTTCTTGGGTTTTGAGCCTACCAACCTTCAGACTAGAACTTGAAGCAGTGACCTGTTTGGCTCACGTGGCTTTGGACTTGGCCAAGAGTTACATCGTTAGCTCATCTATGTGTCACCCTTTCTGCCTACGGAAATTGTAACATTGCAACCTCCATAATCGCATGAGCTGGTTTGTTGGACTAAATTTTTTCCTGTGTGTTTATTTTCATTCCATTCATTGTGTTTTGCTAGAGACTTCAGATGAATACGATTATATTTGAAGACGTGTTTTGGATAGTTTTTAGTTGCTCGAATTCAAAGTCTATAACTTTTATGTTTGTAAAGCATATTCCTGGGGAAATGGACATTGTTGTCTTATTTTTGACAGATAAAGAACTCATATAGTTATGGAATAACATGTAGTATTTCAATATACATTTTTTAAATGTTTAAATCAAGGGCAAGTGGGCAATTTAACTTCACAACATTTATTTGTCACAAAACATGCTACATCCTTTATTCTTTTTCTGTTTTTTTTTTTTTGATCCATAAATCTCTCTCTGAAATAGGGCACCAGGACTTATTTTTTCTCTCCAACTATAACTTAATAGCCAAAAATTAACCTTTCTTCATCCCTTCCTCTATTTCCCAATAGAGATTGTATTGTCAATGAATAGATTTTTGAGCCCTTGGGGTTTTTGCTACCATTTTTTAAAACTAAATATCCTTTCCAAACTGTAGATATGAGTCAAGTTAAATTACATCTACAAGAAGTTCTGTGAAGAGCCATGTAAAAAATGCTATTTGTGAATCTGGTACAAAAAGATTAAAATAGAAATTTCACTTCTCATATTATTTCCTAATGTCTTTTTAAAACAATCTTAATTTAGATTATTTTCAGTTTTATTAACATACTATCTTACAGCATGTAATCTTATGTGACCTCCCTTTTTATTTTATATTACAATACAAAAATTTGCCTTTGTTGTTTTTCACAGCTTGGTTAATTATTTTGGGGAGTAGGTAATATTCCATTGCATTAGTATATCTTCCTTCCCAACTCCTATAATGAACAAGTATATTACCATTTTTCTGTAGATTTTGTTACACATGTGCCAAAATTCCTGTGGGGTATAAACTTCAGAATTGCTAGATTGTGTCAATTATGCTAATGATAAAATTCGTGAAACAATATGAACTATTTCTTCAAGTGATTATGCTACATTATATATTTTTAAATTCATTAATCTCATTGGTACCTTTTAGGTATACAATATGATAACATTCATCATTGGGAATTCATACCTGTACATGACATATCTTGCTTCCTATTTTTTCCCCATTCCCCTGCCCTCCTCCCTTCAACCCCTCCACCACTCCCTATTTACAAAGACTGTTTCCCTTTTTTCTTTCTTTTCTCATATTTTTTCTTTCTCTTCTTTCCTTTGTCCTACCCCCACCACTTCACCTTCCCCTTCTCCTTTGGACCTTGGAAAGAGCCCAAATGCCTTTCAACCGGTGACTGGATAAAGAAGATGTGTCTTTTTTTTTTTTTTTTTAATATAAAAGGGAGTACTACTCAGTTATAAAGAATGAGAAATTAGAGACATTTATAGCTAAAGGGATGCACATTGAGGCCATACTCCTAAGTGAAATAAATAGGACACACATGTGTAAATACTGAATAGTTTCTCTGGTGTGAGAAACTGAAAGTGTAAATAAGGATTAAAATGTATAATAGATAATGTGAAATAGGAAGAAAAGGTCTAAAGGGGAAGGGGAAGTGGGAGGGATAGGGAAAAGGAAAGAAGGGGAAGGAATGAATACAACAAAAGGAAAAAATGGAAACAAAGTCTTTGTAAATAGGGAGGGGTGGAGGGGTTGAAGGGAGGGCAGGGGAATAGAGGAAAAAATAAGAACCAAGATACATCATATAAAGGTACACATTCCCCATGATGAATGTCATCATATTGTATACCTAAAATGTACCAATAAAATTGAATAATAAAAAAGAGAAAAAAATTAAACTAAGATAGGATTTTCTCCCTTTTTCACAATCATTCCCATAATAATTTTGTACCTACTCAATTACTTAGCTATTGTAAACTGTGTCACTATGAACATGGATGTGCATGCATCACGATGGTGTGATGCCTTTAAATCTTTCCAAAAGATAACAAGAAGTGAAATAGATGTGTCCAAAAGAACCTCTAGTTTTAGTTTTTTGAGGAATTCCCACACTGATTTCCACAGTGGTTGCACCAGTCTGCACTTCCACCAGCAGTGGAGAAGGGTTCCTCTTTCCCCACAGCCCCACCAGCATTTGTTATTGGTTGTTTTCTTGATAATAGCTATTCTATCTTCAGTGAGATGAACTCTCAGAGTGGTTTTTATTTGCATTTTTGAAATGATCAGTAATGTTGAACATTTTTTCACACATTTATTTGCCATTTCTATTTCTTCATCTGAGAAGTGTGCATTCATTTCAGATGCCCATTTTTGAATTGAATCTTTAAATTTGGGTAGTCTAATTTTTTTTTTAGTTCTTTATATATTCTAGATATAAGTCCTTTGAGCAAAAGCAGGCAAATTTTTTCTCTACCCTGTGGGTTATTTCTTCACTCTGTTTGTGGTTTCCTTTGCTGTGCAAAAGCTTTTTAGTAAGATGAGATCCTAGTTGTTTATTCTTCATGATATTTCCTGTGCAATTGGGGTTTTGTTCATAAAGCCTTTGTCTATACCAGTATCTTCAAGGCTTTTATCTTCTAGCAGATTTAGTGTTTCTGTTTTATTTAGATCTTTGATCTTTTCAATTTTAGTTTAGTGCCTTGTGAAAGATATGGATCTAGTTATAAACTTCAGCTTGTGGAAAGCCAGTTTTTCCAGCACCACTTGTACCTAAATGGATGCAAATTATGACCCTAATCATAAGTGAAATTAATAAGTCACACATGTGTAAATACTGAATCATTTCTCTGGTGTGAGAAACTGAAAGTGTAAATGAGGACCAAACTGTATATTAGATAATGTGAAATTGTGCTCGCTTCGGCAGCACATATACTAGATAATGTGAAATGTGTTATACACTTTTTATCTGTGTATTTCTCAAGACTTAGTGTTGTTCCTCTTCCAGTTTTTAAAATTGCTTAAAACTTTCACTTTCCTAACAAACTTAAGTTTGCTCTTCCACGCAGTGTTCCACAGGTATTCCTTGTCCTTGTCTGCAAAATGCCTGAAATTATATATTCCAGATTTTTTTATCCTGGTATTGACATTTCCTACTACTATGGCTGGCACATAATATTTGTGTGTAAATATTGACAAAAGTATAAATGTCAAATATTAGTGGATCTCAGGACTGATGCTACCTTAAGGGAGAAAAAATTTGAACCATTAACTGATTCAAAAATTATCTTTACCACATCATCAGATGATTGTCTAGGGTTTCTTTGGCATTCCAATCAACAATGTCCTTGTACCTGCTGAGGAGATTTCTGAAGAACAAATGTATATGTCTATATATATTTTTCTCACCAATGTCAGAAATTACTTATGGCTTATTTGTAATATCTGAGCTATTTCCATTTAGATTCTCATTTAACTAGCTCAGTTTTCCTTGTAGCTGCAATTCTCATAACCTCTTCTTATCACAGATTTGTTCTTTCTTATTTGCCATACTTTAAGAGTATTCTCATTTAAGACAGAAAGCACCTCTCATCAAAGGTGTCAGTTTAAGCATATGTATCAGCTTCCTATGGGTTTTCTTTCCCATCATTCATTAACAGCAATCTGAGATGGCTTTCTCAATCTTTATATATTTTATCTTCCATGTCTTATGATATATAGAGCCATGTTATGCCCATCAAAATATTCATGATTCCATGTTTATATGAATCTGAATTAAATATCCTCTGCCATTTATTAATATTTAAACAATCAATTTAATTCCTACATTATTTTGTATTTTAACTCTGTCATATTTTCTACTATGGATTTCCTTTTTGTTCAGTAATAAGGTTGGTTCTAGTTTCTTAACACATACTTGGCAATACTATTTCACCTATGCCACAGAGGGCTCTTCCAAGATGTTTGGTGATTTTAATTAGTCAAATGGGTGAGACTGAATGCTGCTTTTTGAAGATCAGAGAAGAAGATGATGAAAAATCATTTTATGGCTTTTAAATAAATTCAGGAAATAAAGACCCCACAATCATGAGAAGCTATATTGTTCTATTATTTCATTTGTTTGAGAGTTTTTAATAGCATGCCCTGATTAAAGGCAGGAACAGCTCTTAAAATTTTCTGTCTTCTCTGTCTTTATCACAGGGTAACTACAGTGAAGTTGTTCAATATGTATTTATCATATACTTGTGATGATCCAGAGTATTTGAAAAACAGGACTAACACATCAGTCTTTCATATTTCTTTTATTATAAGAATTATGAATGTAAAAAATGCAAATGGCAAATAAAAAGACTCCATGATGTTTATTGCAGTCAGTTGATTTTAATAAAAAGGAAAGTTACTGCATAAGATGATCCAGTTCTACTTATATTTTTCCATTATTAGCAGTGCATTTCATTGTGACCTGCCCTCTGATTCAGATCCCAGCCAGAAAGCTGAGACTTCTAGCTCTGTTGATCTAAGCCCCATGAACACATTCATATTCATTATTCTCTCTCCTCTCTCTCTCTCTCTCTCTCTCTCTCTCTCTCTGTTGTTCATTCTCATTTCATCCTTCTCTCCTTTTTTTCACATCTAAGTCCTGGACCTTGTGCTTTAATTTATCCACTGCAGCAACTATTCTCATTCCCTTCCTGATGATTATACTGAAGACAGAAAATGCCCCTAAATTAATCCATCACACTGGCACAGATTCTAATGAATGGGAAATGCCAAAAATGATCCATTATCACAGCAATTGGAAAATCATAATATCATAGTTCACCCTGAAAAATCAGTAAAGCAAACTTCTGAAGCATATCATGATGGCCAGATAAGGAAAGGCAATCTCTGGTCTGGGAACCGCCTCAGTGGGGCACTGATTTATATGTACACACAGCTATGCAAATCTACATGTACAGCCACTGCCCCAGAGTACCTGTATGTGCTCATCCTGGGTTCTGAAAAACTACATTATTTTCTGAATTGTCTTAAAGGGTCACTTGACCAAAATGCAATCCCGCAGTGCCCTCAAGTGGTCTTGGATTTTTAGAATAACTATTTTTTAGGGTGGCAGGATACTTGATTCAGAAATTTTTAAGATGTTTTCATTTGACTTTAAAAATAGTTAAAGAATATAAACAACAACAGTAGTGACAAAAACAACAATTTCATTTTCCCTTGTTCCTAATCTCATTTTTTAATTATCTCCATCCAGCACACTCACCTCATTTTTCTCCCTACCCTATTCTCTCTCTAATATTAGTGTGTTCCCTTAAGCTCTTTCTGGGAAAGAGTGGACCAATCATTCCAACCAAGGTCTATGTTGTGTATGTTGTGGTCTTTTGAAACTAGAAAGTTATTTCTCTCTCCCTCTCTCTCTCTCTCTCTCTCTCTCTCTCTCTCTCACACCAGTTGTATGGGAGAAGCTCAAGAAAAACATAGTAGGAGTTCCTTAGATGCATAAAAATAAATGGAAAGATAATCTAAACATTTATCTTGCCCTCTGATAAATTTACATATTGTGTATAAATAATTTTTCCTTCCTTAACCTTCTTAGAGCACTTGAGCTTTTACTAGCAGTTGTTTTAATTAGACTTAAGCAATTTCTTTGTCCATCCATTTTATTTATCCATACATCTACCTACTCATTTTGCTTTGGTATTGAAGCAATTGTTTGCAGTAAAACCCAGAAGAGTGTAAGGGTTACAGTTTCAACTGTTGATTTCAGAGAAATGTGACAAGCTATCTAACTACTTTGAAGCTCATTTTACTCATCTGTAGGATTTGGGCGAAAGTTAGTGTACAACCTTCACAAGGCTTCAGAGGTACTAGACCAAAATAAGCTTAAAGCATTTAACCTAGCACCCTCTAAACAAACAGTGAGTGTTGGTAGCTATTATGACTATTACTATCATTACCATATCTTTATATTACAATTACCAATTCTATGCCATCCAAGCACAAATAGAATTTGAGTATCTATAAAAAATTGAACTATGAATATCCACAAATTATTATCTTCTATACATTATCTTTTATACATTGCCATTTCACTAATAAATAACTTAAATGAACTTCTCAAAGTTTAAAGTCTTCATAATCCATCAAAATAAAACTTGGTTCCATTCGGTCTTCTCTGTTAATAGCTATGATGTCATTTTAAAATAATTTTTGGAGCCTGTTTTACATTAATATTATCCAGTTGTGCAAGTTTCATCAGTATATTTTTGTGTCATGATGCCACATTCACCTTTTATTTTTAATTTTTGTCTTCACTTATTAGACTTACCATTTCTTAGGTTAGTTATAGAAGAAATTCTAGATTTAATTGTACTATATTTTATTACTTGATTAGTAACATTTTATTTCAGCACTAAGTACAAGCTTTTTATAAATAGAAACAATAGTATCAGTGATACAGTTTATATTCAGCATGTGTTGTTTATAAAATCTATGTGAATAGTGATTCTTACAATAGTCATCTAAGATAACATGCATGTATACATGTTAAACATCATGTATACATATTCTTCTGGAACATATATTTCAGTGTGTGTCTACAAAGACATATTCATAGACATTTGTGATATATTTTTATGGACAAAGCCAAATCCCCTTGGTCTTTTTAGTATTAGCATTTATACCCATTATTTCATCAATGTCATGGCTCCTATTGGTGGCAAACTTGCCAGAAAATATTTTTGTTTTGAGATCACTTTATGTACAACAACGTATTGACTATTTCAAAGCATTGATCACTTCCTTCAAACCAAGCTTCTACTATAGATTGGAATGTTATGTTGTGCTCCTGTGCACTCTACAGTTGAACAAGCTGACTCCAATACCAAAGATTTCCCCAAGACTGTGTGAAACAGGCCAGGGTTCCTGGGCCAAAATCTAATTTTACCTTCATGTTCTGCTCAGATCATGTGGAATAGTTATTAATTTGGGTGAAATAATAAATTTTGTGATTTTTCAATTTGTATATTTGGATACCTTTACTGTGAAAGTTACTTTGGGGAAAATGACACATACAAATATAAAATCAATATTCTGTGAACTTTAATACAAAAGTGCTCTTCCAGTCTGTGAAAAGTGCTCTGTTAATTGTTTCAAACTATAAATGAAAAGAAGCATAAAGTTAATTATACTCAATGTCTTACATGTAGCTATAATTTAACCACACTAAAATGTTTTGGATATAAGTACAAGTACTTTTAGGTGTTTTTTGACAGTGTTACTCAAAAACTTATGTCTATACACAGCTAAGACAACTTGAAAAAGTTTAAAAGTTAAAATTAATCTGTAACTGAGTTATGGACAAAAATATCATATATTTGGTTTTTAAAGAATTTAAGAAATTTGATTTTTCTTAAGATTGCAGCTTCATTTTAGCAAGTATGTATTCATGGTTTAAAATGCACAGTTTAAATTGTCTCCTAGACAGTGAAAATATCATTTTCTCCCAGTCATTTTCAGCTTTATTAAATGGAGAAATGATGACATTTCTTTATCTTTTTTTCTTTTTATGCCAACATTCCATACAGAAATGTCTCCGTGATGGTTATTTTGAATGTGTGCTACCTCTACTTACCACCATTCTAATCATCTTAAAATGTTTCTCAAATTCTGCATAAAAAGAAATATTTTGAAGAACATACACTGTAAGTACATTAAGCTTTGGGAAAAATCTAATTTTGTGAGCTACAAAATGTAATCAACATAGTGCACTGGGTAAAATTATTAGAAACCACAAGTGTGAAGAATGTAGAGTTTCCTAATTAAAGAAGGACAGATGTTAATTTCTATGATTATAAGAATGCAAAATAAGAAACATCTAGCACAATTATACAGACAGCATTTCAAGAAACCACAGGAAGAGAACAATAAACTCTTGGATTTCATTTGCAGTTTTTTGATATTGTGGTATATTTAAATGTCTACAATTAATAAATATGCCTAGTGGTAATTGCTATTTTATATTCTTCCTTGACTGTCCTTTACATATCTTTCCATTTAGAATAAAATTTTAATGTATTCCTGGAGTTTAAGTGTTAAGTAATTTTATTAATAATTTTTTATTCATTTCAACTGAAAAGGAGATGATCAAATAATTAATATAAAAATTTTAAATCTCATAAATATATTCTCAATGCATTGAAGAGAAACTGTATGTCACATGTATATGTTCCATTACTAAAGCACATTAAACACCTCCTCTATGGCAAGTCCTGGTCCATGTTTTTGAAGAAAAGAAATCCATCACATATAGTTGCCCATAATTATAGCATCATCAGGTAGCTCAAAGCTATGCCATCAGAAATAGAGCACAACATACAAAGCCTGTGATGTTTACTCCATGTTGTTAAAGAAAGAGCTTCTCGGGAAAAGACATGGGAGTTTGGACAGAAGGCAGGTAAGGAGATTTCTGGCAAAGAGAATATCCAGCCTCAAGGTGTCGTGGTATAGTAATCAACAGTTTGTCAATGGTTAAGATGATTTTCCAGAGAAGCTCAGATGGTCCGAGCACCCGGAAGGAAGCTCCCCGCCACCATCCCAAGCTCCTAGGGCAGAGAAGCTGAGCTGGTCCCAGAACCCAGAAGGAAGCTCCCCTGCTGCCATCCCAAGCTCCTAGGGGCCGGGTGGGTGCCAGAAACACTGCCCCCCAACCCGGGGAAATGAGAAGACACATAAACAAGCCTCAAAAACAGACTTCCAGTTCACCTACAGCAACCCCAAAGGGAAACGAGATGGAACACTCTGATACTCAACCACCTGGACTCTCTGAACTGGCAACAAAAGAGGATCTGGGAAAAATGAAATCAGAAATAATTACTCAGATAACAGCAAAGATTTTGCTCATGGTGCAAGACACAATTACTAAATCTAGAGAGGACACAGATAAAAAATTAGAGGAGCTGAGGAACATGATGGAATCCCAACATAGAAAACAAATGGAATCCATAAAACAAATACAAACAGATTTCCAGGAGATTAAAAATTCCAATGAAAGTCTGTGCAGCAGAATGAACCAATGTGAGGATAGAATTTCAGATATAGAAGATAAGATTGCAATTAGTGACAAGGAAAAGAAAAATTGCTTTAAAATTGTAAAGGAACACGAGAAATCAATCCAGCAGCTGCTAGATGATGCAAAGAAGAATAACATAAGACTGATTGGAGTCAAAGAAGAAACAAGAGAGAGTGCAGATGACATTAAAAAAAACTCTTCACAGAAGTGATGGCAGAAAACTTCCCAAGGAGGGGAAAAGAATATCACATAGAGATAAGTGAGGCATATAGGACTCCAGCTAGCCTTAATCAAAAAAAATCTACACATAGGCATATAATAGTTACTATTCCAGAAATCCAACAGAAGAACAAAATTCTACAAGCAGTGAGAGAAAAGAAACAAATCACATACAAAGGAAAGCCCATCAGAATCAGCAGACCTCTCAGTGCAAACCCTCAAGACAAGAAGAGCTTGGAGTGATGTATTTCAAGCCCTAAAGGAAAACAGCCTCTAACCCAGATTGATGTACACTGCAAAACTATCTTTCAAAATTGATGGAGAAATAAGATACTTTCATGATAAAGAGCACCTCAGGAACTTCATGAATACCAAACCACACTCCAAAACATTTTAGACAATACCCTAGGAAAAGACAATGAGGATCACAGCCCCAGGAAACCCAGCAGAATGAATCCATTGGGCGTGACAAATTAAAGGCAAAGGAGGAGAATCCAACAAAAAGAGAAAGTCATGACAAAGCTTTTAAAACTTTTAACTTTATCTCCCTAATGAGTGTATAATTCAATCTTGTTATTGTACTGATTAGTATTTTTCGGATTCTAGAGTTGCACACCATTCCTTGTGCTATACTGGCTATTTATCATCTTCTTATGTCTACATTTTAATTGGGTTGTCTATTAATGAGCTCTAAGAGTTCTTTATATATTCTGGTCATAGGTTATATGCATTGTAAATATGGTCTGTTTAAGGACTCCTTTTCATTTTAATAATGTCATTTAAAGTTCTAAATTTTGATGGAATCTCATTTATAATTTTTTTTTATACATCTTGTTTTTTGTATCCTTGGTAGTTCTTGCCTACCCTGAATTCATAAATATTTTCCCTTATAATTTCTTCTTAAAGTTTTATACTTTTAGGCTTTCTTATTTAGGTTCACAGATCCCTTCAAGTTATTTTCATGTATGGAGAAAAAGGGTTGAGGTTAATTTTTTACATACAGATACCAGGTGTTCTAGTGCCATTTGCTGAAAACACTATCTCTTCCTCGGCTCTTAAATTGTGTTTATAGTCTATAAAATGCTGATGTGAAATAATCTTTCAAAACTCAGTGGACCATATATGTGTGGTTCTATTTCTAAATTCTCTGTTTTGTTCAAATGATCTATATGTCTTTCCTTACACCAACACTTCCTTGATTACTGTAGCTTTAGAAGAAGTCTTAAAATTAGGTACTAAACATCTTCCAACACTGTTTTTGTTTTTAACTATTCTAGGTCCTTTGTACTTCTACATAACTTTTACATTTCAATATCCAATTCTTCATTTATAGCAAGTATACACAGACCTGAATTTTTATATATACCTTGTGTTTTCTAATCTTGCTAAATTCAAGTACAAGATCTAGGGGCTCCTAGAGATTTCTTAGTCTTTTCTCTGTAGATGATCATTTCATCTACATATAAAGATTTTGCTTCTGCCCTGCCAATCCTATCCTAGTTGTGTCATTTTATTGCCAGACTATTTTGGTGGGGACTAGGTTTCAAAGTTTAATGGATAGATAAAGAGTAAGCATATCTGCCCTTGTTCCCCACCTTAAGGAGAAAGCATTGTATCTTCTCCATTCATATAAGGCATTCTTGCTGGAAGTATGGAGTACATGTCTTTAGTCTGTTGAGAAGTTTCTGTTCTACTTCTAGTCTCCTGATAGCTTTTACCATGAACAGCTGTAGAATTTAGTCCAATACTTTTTCTCCAACTAGTGACAGGATCGTATGGCTTTTTCCTTTCCTCTGTTAAAATGATGACTTTTAGCAGTGGATCTTCCAATGCTGAACCAACAATGCCATCCCTATAACAAAACCCCTTTCTACATCCTGCCAGATCTGACTTCTAATACTTTGTTTTGTTAAACAAATTTCTATCTATGTTCATACTTTTTTCTTCTATTATCTTTATCCAGTTTTAGGATTTGCACAATGTTGATTTCCTAAAATGAGGGGAGAAGTGTTCCTTCTTTTTTTTGCTTTGTTTGATATAATTTATCAGTTAAAATGTATATGAGCCTGCTGTTGTCATATAGGTAGGTTTTCAAGCTAGGAATATACTTTCTTGAATAGGTGCTATTCAAATTTTATATTTCCTCCAGAGTTAGTTTCATTAATTTGTCTTCCAAGGTACTTCTTAGAAGTTGTCAAATTTATTTCAAAAAAGATTTTTGTAATATGCTTTCTATATCCTTTTAAATTCTGTAAAATCTGTGGTAATGTCTCCTAGATCTTAATATTGTAATTTAAAAAATGTATAACTGATATTGTGTAACAGGAAGGAAAGGTCTAAAGGAGCAGGGAAAGTGGGAGGGGTAGGGGAAGGGAAAAAAGGGAAAGGAAAAAATATGAAAAGCGGAAAAAAAATGGAATCAAGGTCTTTGCAAATATGGAAGGGTGGAGGAGCTGAGGGGAGGGCAAGGGAAGGGGAAAAAAATAAGAACCAAGATACTCATGTAAAGGTACAAGATCCCAGTGATGAACGTAACTGTATTTTATACCGAAAATCTACCAATAAAGTTAATAGGGAAAAAAAAAAGATGATTTTCCTAGAATGAAGAGTATGTGATTAGCTCACTGCTGCAATTAGTGTTGCATAATATACACAGCACAGATTGAAAATATCATGTAAATATTTCCAAATCTAGTGAGGAGTCACAAAAACATTTTATGAAAGATAGCGATAGGGTCATACTTAGAGAGAGAGGGTAGAGTAGCCTGGGGACACAGAAAATGGGAACGCACAAATTGGTTGGGCCAACAAGGATTCTTTCTTTTTTGCTGTTTTCAGAAACTTCAGCTTACTTCATATACGGGGGGGGGGAGCTATTCTTAAATAAAAGTAAGAAATTTAAGGCCAGCTGGATTTATTAAGGCCAGCTGGATTTAGGAGTTAAGCATAATATTAAGATGTGTTTTCTCTCTGGGGAGTTAAGATATAAGCTTTTGTTGCATAACAAACCATCTCAAAACTTAGTGGCTGAAAGAATCAACATTTACACAGCTTGTGATTATGTGCATCAGTAATTAGGTCTAGAGCTGGGTAATTCTTAACTCAGCTGACCTCACCTATTCTTCATTATTATGCTGCCCATTAGGTAGATGGTTTTCCAGCTTGGGGGTTTCAGGCTATCAGCAAAGGCTACACAAATGAATGGGCCATGTGTCTTTTATCATCAACAAGCTAAGCCTGAGCTTTACTACTGGATACTGCCTGGATTCTCAGGGCAAGAGCAGAAGAACACAAAAAGTCTAGAGCGCCAGGTTTAGGGTTGGAACTGCCCCACTGACACACTTGCTTCATTCTGCCAGAGGAAGCCCCATGCCTAATCCAGAATTGAGAGGAGGCAGAATTTGACTCACTTTGGTAGTAGTAATTAGGGCCATATCGTTGGTCATTTAAACAAATAAAAGCATAGCACTTAGTTTCTCCATCTCTAAATAGTGACCCTGGCAATTTCTAGTTCTTCTTGCAACAATGGTGAATTGGATGTTGAAGTTCTGGCTGCAAATCTTCTCATTTCTACATGAAATAGAAATAGTGGAATTCTAGTTTCTCAATAGAGAGGAAAGAATTATTTTCTACTTTATTTCTAAAACAAATTTCACAGAGTTTTACTTTACCGAGCCACTTCAGCTCAGTTGTCTATATTGAAATGGTCGCCAAAGAATGGGAGCACACACGGACGTTCAAGCAAGCTTCATTGGGGCGACAGTCTGCAGCCTGCCGGGCTGACTCACAGAATGGAGACCAGCAACTGTATGGCCTGAGCTGGAAGCTTATATAGGGATCTTGCAGGTGGGAGAGCACTAGTCCATTGGTGGGGCTGGGTGATTGGGGCTGGGGTATGTAGCAACAGGTTTCGGTCAGGGGGGATGGAGTCGCCGCTTTTGGGAAGCCCCTATCTTACTGGAACATCTGACCACGAAACCGGCGGGGCAGAAAGACCTTAACTAGGCAGGGAGTCACTAACAAAGGGAGGTTATGCCTTAGTTATGCGGAAGTTCCCTGTTCCCTGTGGCCGGAGTAGGGCAAGGGGAAAGGAGAGGAGGGGGGTTGCTCTGTGGGGGTTCTGAAGTACCTAACATATATCAGAATCAGAAATACATAGATTCTTCAGTTCTGGGCCTGTACTTCTTCTAAATGGGATAGTGGTGTGATAACAAAGCTTCTTAAATCCTAAGCTATGGACAAAGAGTAAGAAAAGGGTTGAACTCTTGGTGGAAAACCATAGGTTCTTTCCAAGTGTAGAAAAATGACAACTAGAGAAAGAAATAGAGAATATCCACTGAGTAATATACTTGGGTTTTATTGGAATGTGACACTGGTATTAGCCAGATACTGTTAAGATGTATATGCTATGTAAATAATTATTTTGAAAAAAGAGTTTTCAATATATTTTTCTGGATAAATTTCTAATTTCAATTCTGTTTTTACTTTTAAACTAAGTGTTGTATTTTGATATTTGTTCCTCATCTGAGACTTGTAAGTTCTGTGAAACAGTGACTGTATTTGGTCTCCTTTATTTCATATAGATACTGCACAAATGTAGTCTCTCAGCAAGTTTCCATTGATTTTTTATTAGAAAAAGACCTATGTTAAACAATGGGAAGAAAGCCAATACAAGGTAAGCATGGCCTTGGTCTTGGCAACTCAATAAAATAACAAGGCTATTGTGTCCCAAGTGACCTCCAGATAAAGAATAATATGAGTAGACCTCTGTCCTTGAAGACTAACATGTGAATGGCTAAACGCCATGTTTTACACAATGAGTTTATGGAAGTACCTGCAAGTATTCTCATATTTCAGAAGTAGCAGTTTAATATGATCTTGGGGAAATTAAAGAGGAGAGTGAAAAATTTGTTTTTTGGAAAAATGTGTAGAATTTGTCATGTAATGCAAGGAAGAGAACAATACCACAGTAATATGTTTATATATATTTATCAGTCTGTCTATGTATGGGGAGTGAGTGTAGTTTTGAACACTTAGTGTAACAGGATGTGAGTAGCAATGAAATCAATGTTTGTTAGCATTCAGATGCCAGGGCCTGGGATGTAGCTCAGTGGCACCCTGCCTGCCTGGAAAGCACAGGCTCCCGAGTTCAATCCCCAGTACTGGGGAAAAACAACAACAACAACAACAACAACAACAACAAAAACAGATACCACTGGGCCTCATTAGATAAAAATATAGATTTTATGCTGACACCGATGTGGGACTTTTTAAGCAAAAACATGTTTTTCATAACAGAAATTGAATATATTTATATATTACATATATTTGTAAAACACATTTTCTTCATGAAGTACTGGATACTTAACCCCATTTTTTTCATTTATACTTACAGATAAAATGAAATATATTCTACTCAAGAAGTTTCTGTCAACTAGTACTAAAGCAGTAATAAGTGACTCCAAATACTTTGTTCAAATTAGTGTCAATGACAAATTGAGAAAATATAACTGGCCACAAATATCCTGGTAAATAGTAATCCTTTCAGATTTTTCAAGACTTAAGACTATATGGGAATAAATATCTGCAACAGCCTAAGTTCAGTTCATGCTAGGAGAGCATAGAATGTAAAGTCATGAATTAGTGATAGATACAGTGGACCCTTAAGTTATAACTGGCTCGATATATGAACAACTTGGTTTAATTAGGTTAATGAAAGATGCAGCTACTTCCTGGTGTTTACAGCATGTACCTAGGTAAACATCTAGTTCTCAGCTGTATTCACTTATAACCAACTTGAGTTACAACCAGCCCTAGAGAACCTGTTGAATTCATAAGTCAAGGATTGACTATATAATTAGAAAAGAATCATTGTGGCTAGTAAATAATAAAATGGATAATACTTATGTGATATTGAATGAATGCTTGTTGGATTATAAATCCAGATATTTCCAGCTTTCTCCACCCATTGAAATCAATGCTTTCACTGCTTAGGGCCTTAAATTCACACAAATGGTCCATTGCTCATGTCTGAATTTTAAGTTTTATAGACTGATTTCCATAGTGAATCAATTGTTTTGAAAGTAGGTAGGGTAGAAAAAAAAACTGTCACAGTTTTAAAATTATACAGTCTTCCCTCAGTAATGATGAGATGAGAGCCTAAGGAAGGAACAAATAAGGGCTGGTAATCCAAAAGCAAAGAGAAAGCTGTTCTAGTTCAGAATGTTAAAAATGGAGAAAGGAAATGAGTTTACCTGTTGTATCTACCATCCATCTCTGTGGTCAGTTTTATGTACTGCAAATTTAGGGTTCACTCAGTTGCACAGTTTTCATGCTGGTTTTCATTAGATTCACTCAACATTTGCCTTCAGTTAATCGTTAAATCTTCTGCATGTATCTCACAGTTGGCTGGCAATTGATCGAATGTTGGTCAAGACACACCCAAGACACCAGAATATATATCGCTCATCCTAGCGCAGAATGGCCTGGACTCGTGCACACGGTGGTGGTTTCCGACGTCTCCTGAACATCAAGAGTAAGTTTCGTAAGGCTCAAGGCCATCGCTTTCCTTTTCACATTCTCTGAGAAAGTAAAGTGGCTAGACCGGGTTCCGGTTTTAGGGAAACAGCTTTCACATCTTAAGAGAAGAAGGTAGAAATGTAGAGAGTGTTGTTACCATTAAAAAATACTACAGAAATGTAATCTAAATGAGCCACCAAGGACCCAAAATCAACCTGTAGGCTTCTCCCCTACTTGGTGTAATTAAAACATGTGAGTGATTAACACATGTCCACTATACAAGGCCAAGTGGAAAAAACATTCTTATACATATAAACAGTTTTTTAAAAGATCAGTGCAATCTGCTAATCTATGACATGTTAAACTGTATAAAATAGATTCCAAGTATACAAAAATATGAGAAATGTAAATGTAACAAATGAAATATATACAATAATATTTTATGGGGAAAGATTGCATGTGCTGCTTCTGAATTTGGTCAACAAGGTAAAGAAGTTCTTGTACTTTTATTCAACATCACACTGGAACCAGAAAAGAGTTACTAATATATATTATATATATATTATATATTAGTAATATATATTATCTATGTATCTATCTATATATATATAGAGAGAGAGAGAGAGAGAGAGAGAGAGAGAGAAAGAGAGAAAGGAAAAAAACGTTTCAATTTGCAGATTATAATTATTCTACTTAGAAAACTCACTGCTTTTCAGTCCCCTGAAAATGATCCCTAGAGAGAGAGGAAAAAAAAAAAGATCCACAAGGTTATTGGGAGACTCCCAGAATGTGATGCAGATTATTATAAACATGTCTGTCTGTAATACAAATAAACAGCATATCAAAAGAAACAAAGGGAATAGATTTACTCCAAATGCCCCTGGAAAATAAAGTTTTGTCAAAATACACAGGGCTAAAGACAAAGTGCAAGCAAATACTCTAATATACTTTAAATGTCTTTATCATTTAAACATTAGATAGAAATGCTGCATTTAACTTTATCTTAAAACAGAAATTGAATATAACCACTGAGTAATAGATTTTTTCATTGCCAAAAAATTACAAGAAATTAAAACCATGAGACTAAATTACATGATACTGGATTAGACTCAGATATACCAGCATATTTCATATTTATTTCAATAGGTAGATAAAATATAAAAATTGATTAATGCATATAGAGAGTTTTATGTTTATGTATATTTTTGCTCTAACTTCATTGTCTTAGAGGTCCTGGAAGCAGGCACTTCAATAGCAATGAGCATACTTTGTGGCCAAATCAGGGCTTCTAAATACCATTTTCTAAAGAAAGGGAAAACATAACTCTTTGAAGAAAATATTTTCTAGAATTTGGTCAGGGAACATACAAACTGAGCTTGAACTTGAATCTTTTTGTATTACCAGAAAACAAAATTATTTTTTTAAATGTATATGCCTAAGTCACTGGAGCTAACCTGGAAGAGATCTTAACAAACAGAAACAAAAAAGAGGCTAAAAAATAAATAGTGGTAAATTGGATCATACCTAGAGAATAAGAATTTATGAATTGATAATGATGACAATGATCAAATGCATCACTGAGTAATTATTGAAATGTAGTTTTACTTTTATAAATTATTAAATAATAATTTTGTGAAAAGTAATGTAAACCAAAAGGAGTCGAATTAATTGCAATTTTAAATATATCTAAACTTCTGCTATCTGTACTTGAAAATACAACGGGTCTATAAAGGAAGATGAAAGTAATTGTGGGTCTTTATTTTTTTACATTTGCGTTCTGATGTGTAAAATTCTACTCTACAATTCTAAAATAACTGGGGGTTAAATTAGGCATAGAAGAATGGTTGTAGCTCTAACAAAAAGCTATTCCCAAAGATATTTAACAATAAGCTTGCCTTGGGGAGAGCTGGTCTTTACCTTCTTTCTTCTTCTCTTTCTCTTTTTTTCTAGAGTAAGGAGAGACGTTATGGATAGCATTTAAACTCAAGACACTAATGGCCCCCTGGATATGTCTCAGAAAGTACAATGATTCAAAAGACTCTTTTGAACCTTTCTTGAGTTAAAAAAGTTGTGTGTGTGTGTTTTGTGGGGTTTGAGTAAATTCTATGAAGTGTGAGAACTGTTAAAAACCAGTCACTCTGTGGGTTTTTATTTCCCCAGGTTCCACATGATCTCAGTTGCTGTGGTGCCTATAACTCCACAAAGGATACTAAAATTTTGTATTGTGTTTGGAAAATCTGTGTGGCTGCCTTAGAGAATACAACATTTGTGGATGTTGAAAGCATTATGTTGTATAATGATATATAACAATCTTTGTTTTATATCACTTTTAACCTCTGTACAAAAATATATATCATGTCATTACATGATGCTCACCTAATTTTAATAATTTGACTAACAGAATGACTGGGTTTAAATCATTTGTGTAACATAATAAAAACAAAATGTGATGCAGTTATGGTGACACAGCTCATGGCAGAAGGTTCATTGGATATGACAAAAAGAATTTGGTATTAGAGTGTGATTTCTTTGAAAAATAAGTTGACTTAATTTTTTTAAAGCACGATAATACCATTTTCTCTGATTTAATCAAAAGATCTTATAGGAAAACATCTGTTTCTAATGCTATTATGTATGTTTTTCATTTGGTCTAAAGATATTAGAGTGGCGAATATCTCAGCCTATAAAAGTGAAATGTGTGATAGATATATTCTTGGAAGTCATTCATCCATGTGGAATGGCAATTGATGGAAAACTTTCAGAATTCAAATAAAAGGACAAACAATATCCTTGTGATGAGATTGATGTAATCCAAAAGTAAGGATGTATGTGTGCTTCTCAGTTGAAAGTTTGAATGATTTGTATGGTTTCATTTCTAAAAATGTTTGCCATTCTGATCAAGGAAATACCTTCACACTTATTTGGAAAATCTCACACCATGACTGAGCCAAAACAACTTGGAAGTCAAATTAGAAAGGTTAGTTTGCTTTCAGGTTAATGTAAATGCAGGGTTGCTTTTTGATCTACACTACTCAACATCACTCTACTTTAGATTCTTCATCTGTGAACTAGAGAAACAATAATGTCACAATATATTGAAATAATAAAGTAAATGAATGATGAGAAAGAACAGAACACAAAACATTAGTCAGAAAAGAATACTAGACTTTTTGCACTAAAGCTTTTAAACAGTTATGAATTTAATTAGAGGGTGAATGATGTGTTAGTCAGAACTCCATTACTATACCAAAATCCCTGGACTAAACAATTAAAAGAATAAATGGTCGATTGTCTTTTGGATTCACAGGTTTCATTCAGCAGTCAAATAGTTCTAAGTCAGAAACATGGAAGGAGGGAAAGTTGTTTGCCTTTCAGAAGTTGGTGTGAGAATGAGGGAAAGAGCCGGGGACAGGACATACCATCTGAAGGAAGGGGTACCCCAGTGGCCTGGTTCCTGCCCTGTCCCTGCTGTGAAGCCCTTTCAACTGTGAATGTGTAACACATTGTTGTTGTCAGTGCCTGCATCCGATTCTCTCTGTATACCGCAACTCTGAACACTGATGCATGTGGATCAAGCCATCAATACAGAAGTTTTTGGGAAACATTTCCTATTTAAACTAGAACAAATGCTACACATTCACAAAGTAGAGTCACAATACTATTAGTGCTCATGACTGATAGTTGTAAGCATCTTTAATTACTTTATTGCTTTCATTATTATTTTATTTGTCGGATATTTATTCAACAAACATACAAAGTTATTGGATTAATCCTTAAGTGTTTAAGCATAATGACAATAATCATTTTCATCAACAATAATAATAATTTAATAGAGAATTAAAACTGGGTTTCTTTTACCTGCAACTAAATTTTTGGAATTCAAATGTGTACAATAATATTTTAAATTTTAATGAAATTATGAAAATTTAAAGATTGTTTTATTTATTCATTTTGTAAAGGAAAAATCATAATTTTATCGATATTAGACTTTTCTTATATCTAAATAATTTAAAAGATGTTGCAGTAGTAAACTACTAAAAGCAATGATAGGGATAATTTGTATGTATCTTTTTATAGAATGAAAATTGAACAGCATAGAAGAATAATGAGGAGAAAAAAAGCAGAAAAGAAGGAAGAGAGAGAAGGAAAGAAGAGATCAAAGAAGGGAGGAAGGAAATATACAGGAATTATTGCAAGAAGAGATAAAGGGAGCTATGTGCCTACAACATAAATTTCTAAACTGAATTGTTAAGCAAGTGTCTATAAACAAACTCTAGATATTAAAGAAAGTGAGCAAGTAAATCCTCCTTTACCACAACCATGATAGAGATTCAAGAAACTAAAAATAGATCTACACTATGATTCATCTGCCTCATTTGTAGACATATAAGGAAAGGAAGTGAAATTATTATAGACAGCTAAGTTAGAGGCAGTTATAGGCAGTCAGACAGGGCCGTGCACTCCAGAGAGTCAATACGGAAGATAAGAACACAACTGTGGCTGGAGGTACATTCCTTGAAGGTCAGGCCTCAAGACAAAAAGAAATGACTGCATCCACATACTTCCCCTAGGGATGAGCAGCAGTGATGATATTCTAAACAGGCATCAATCACCTTGAGTGGGGGACCAAAACCTCCCTAGCCCATGCCTTCCTGGAAAATCCTTGTTCAGTGTAGGTACACTTTCTATGTGACTTGCCTCCCCATTTGATCCCAATTTAATCAATGGGACCTAAGGGACTCTACTCATAATCTCATTGGTTGACCATAGTTTTGTATCACTTACACTCACCTCATGATTTTGCCCTGTAAAGCTTCCTGTGAAAAGTGGTTTCCTGGGCAACTCGCTTTCCAGGTGTCCCCTCCTAGCCCTCTCAGGTAAGAGCTGATTTTTCAATAAATATTTCCTTCTTACTCTTAACCCCCATTGTTCCTAGAATTCAGTCTTCAATTTTAGAAAACAAGAACTCGGTGCATCAGACATCTAGCAGATCATGAGTGATATTTTTCATATATTATTTGGATTATTTGGAGGTCCCACATCACCTCTATATCATACATCCTGTATCAAAATCAATATGCAAAGTAGGCCTGAGCACACACATTTATTTTGGCACTATTCACAGCTGGTAAGCTACAGAGTCAATCAGCTTAGGTGCCCATCAATGCATGAATGAACAAATATGTGTATCTATGGAATGGAATATTATTCAGCCAGAAAGAAGAATAAAATTCTGAAATTTCTCATAAAATAGATGGTACAAGAGAGCATTATATTGTGTGAAATGAACACAAACACAAAGATAAGTACTGCATGTTCTCTGTCATATACTGAAGCTAAAATACTCAAAGTTAACATAAATGTTGAATAGTGATTAATGTAGGCTGGGAAAGAAGTGAGAGTATGGGGGAGAGAATGTGGAGAAAGGTGACTTTGATCAGTATAATATGTATGCTGCATATATCAATATGTCATTTAGTCTGCATGTTGTTTAACACAAGTTAATCAAGCAGTTTGAAATATTTTGAAAAAAAAGTTTAAAAGAACTTCTGACAATAATCAGCCTATGAAAACAGTCAAGTCACATTCGGTTCAACTGAAAATGATTTTGAAAAATATTCTGGATAAACAGCCTATATAGTTATGTGATATATGCACTGTATATATCCTGTCATAGTAGATACATAGAGTATGAAATCTGAAAATATTTAATTCAAGGAATACAAAGGAATCTAAGCATGGTCAAGCTTTATGATATTTGAAAGGAGAGAAGTATTATACTGCCCAACTTATTACTGTTTGTTTAATGAATGCAAATAAAATAGTTTTGATATCTTTTCAGTAACCCAGTTCTTTCTGTTGGTGGGGCAATTACTCAGCTTTTTTATAAAAGTATTCTTTAAAAATGATTTATAAGTTAAATCAAGTTAGATGTTGATATACAACTAATTTTTATAAAGAGAAATCTGCCAACTTTGAAAAAAATAAGGAAAATATATAAGCATTTTAACCATTAATATAATGAAAAGATTGTTATAGGCAGGGTTTGTGATGCAATGGATTTAATACCAGACACATAATTTAGTTTTTTACATTTGCCCATAGGTCTGTCTTACTAGTAGTAGAGAAAGCAGTCCAAAGCTGTAGCTCAGTTCTTAACAGAGGCTTAAGAAAGGCCTCTGAGGACATCCTTTCAGATCACTCTGAGACAGAGGATATCTGATGATCACTGACAGACTTCCCCTTTCACCTCACTGAGGAGTCCAGATAGGGACAAGATGTGGAGATTTTCTGCCAATTACCTGGACGGGCTATCAGGAGCTAGTTTCTTCTGAGGGACCCTTGAGTATCATCCAGAGAGTAACCCTGGCCATGACCCCTCAGTTTTCACCCAAGTTTCCACTAGTTCCACACAATCAGAGATCTGTCTCCAAAAGGAACCCAGTTGCCCATCTAGTCAACATTCCACCCACTATTGGTGTCAATAGGAGTGAGGATTCACAAGAGGGTGACTGGAGAAACCTGTCTTCTTTAACAGTGACAGCTGCTGTAAGGGCAATTACTAGTTGGCAGAATAACCACTGTTTGTCATTCTATAAGGGACAGATAAAAGCCTGAACTGTCTTTATCTGAGGCGATTTCATGAAAGACTCATTTTACAACAGTTTTAAGCAACTAAGTACAAATGCAACATATACTAAACAAGAATAAAATGTAATTTTAACAAAGGACAATGCATAAAAAATAAGAAATTTGCAAACATTTAAAACACACAACTTAAAATTAAGACACTTTTGAAACAAAACCTGAAACAAAGGCCAGAATTTATGAAACAAAAACCAGCATCTATGAAACAAATATCCAGAGCCTAAGAGACAAAAGTTATAATCTATGAAGCAAAAAAACCAAAGTTAGAACCTATGGAAAGAAAGATCTTACTTCCAACCAGTAGTCTTGGTGGAAGACCTCCAAACTGATATAAGGAGAGGAGATGTAACTCCCAAACCTGGTAGATATCCGAAATGCGTGTTCACATTCTCTGAAATTGAAGAATGAATTCTAGGGAACAACGGAGGTTAAGAGTAGGAAAAATTTATTGAGAGAAAGAAAGCTTTTGTCTAAGAGAAATAGAAGGGGGACCAGAAAATGGGTTGCCCCCTGGACACATAATTTATGTGATTGTCTTATATTATTTACCCAAAAAGTCCAACTCAGAAAAGTGAATGAGCTTTGTCCTTGTGCTACAGGCCAGAAAAGCCCAACCAGTGGAGGCCCTGGATCCCACAGCAATGTCCTCCATGAGCCTGGAGCCCAAGTCAATGTCTCATGCAAGTCTGCATCAAGGATCTGCTCCAGAAAGCCCCAAATGCCAGAGGTGGAATCTAGAAAGTCTATTTGGGCAGGGTGAAGAATCTGTGCCAGAAGGCTGGGGGATCTGCCCTGGAGGCAGGAAATGAAGTGATGCTGAAGACAAAGGCAAAGACCAGAGCTCCCCCAAAAGAACAGCAGCCATCCTGGGTGACAGCAAGGACCTGAGCTCCTCTGGCCATGCTGAGAACAGTTGAGTTCCTATCGAGAAAACCAACCACGGCAAGCTTCTCCAGGAAAATCAACTGCAGCCAATCTTCTTCTCCATTCTCCTTTTATGCCATTCCGGAACAATCCTCAGGTGGATCTTCCATGCTCAGAGCCACACTGACTCAGTTCAGCTGAGTGATCCCACTCAAGTTGACCATTAATTAATCCACCACAGAGACAATAGATTTTTTTCTTTCCTTCAATGTTTTGCGCCTTTCTTCAGTGTTCTCTCATATATAATGTATTGGATATATAGCCTTGTGATTGTTAGGTGATTTATCACTTGAGTAAGAAACGCCCGGCTAAATTGGATCAGCATAGTTGTGGGTGTGGCTGAAGGGACATACTGAAGACCAAGGACCCATCCTGAATATAAGTAGTCCCAACCAATAGGCGTGTTGCCTGAATGCAACAAAAGGGAAATGAAGAAGCAAGGCTAGCTTCTGTTTCATTGGAGGAGCTCTAGTATTCACCTTCACTTTGGAGGTGATCTCATGGCTTCCAGGACAGATTCTTTAACCTTCCAGTGCAGGCTCTTCAGCTTCTAGCACAGAGCCTTTAGCCTTCCATCCTACACACTTCACTTCCTGATTCAGACTAGCATGGGACATGAGAGCGAACTCCAGGCCTTTGGCTTTTGGCTGGATCCTTCGGCTCTCCAGCACACAGACAGACTTTTTGTACTCTTCCACACCTGACTCTGCAGGTGGCCATTGTAAGCCTACCCTATAAATCCTTATATATTTACATATCTTACATTAAATCTATCTCTCTAGTGAGCACTGACTGGTACAAGCCTACATATTTTTAAGTTTTTAGTTTGGATAACAATACATTCAAAAGAAATTATAAAATTAGTACAGAGAAGTTACATTTACCTTTTAGTCATTCTTCCTCATGTTTTAGCTTATAGAAAAAGTATAGTGCAAAAGCCCCAAAACCCAAAGTTGGTGCACTCTACATGTATAATGTGATATCATTTTATCACATATAGAGAAATCATGGAGTTTTAGAACCATCCCACTATCTCTCTTGTGTACTTCTTACCATAAATAATTGCTGAATTTTATTAAATTATTTTTACTATCATTTGGTTTGATCAAGTAGTATAGGGCTTTTTTATTGTGGGAAAATATATTTTGGTGATTCACAATGACCTTGATAGCACTTTAACTGTATGGATGGATATGCACACAAGCATATGTTTAGGTAACTGGATGAGCATGTGATGGGACTTAACAAATTTCCCAATGAAACATCACATTTGCAAAATGGAGCTCTAGTGGAGCTGTAATGAGCTAATATTTATCTATCTATAAGCTTTTTCTTGGTGAATATCCATTGAATTTCTATGATCTCAGTGCAATATTTTAAAAATTTCTTCCTCCCTCTTCTTGGTTTGCCTGCTTATGCTATATAAACTGAAATGCAGAAGAGAAAAGAAAAACAAAACAAAGTAAAACAAAAACTATGCTTTCAGTGGTTTTAATATAAGCTATATACAAACTTTTGAACTGAAAACTTTGATATTTGAATGTGTTAGTGGCTTTGGTTTTTTTTTTTTAATTTACCCACATGGATGTCCCAAAATGTGCAGATTTTAATATATGACTGAATAAATAGCAACATAAATGGGCTGTGCTGTGCTTTTTTCTGCCTTGGGAAATTTCTGAGGACTTGGTACAATCACCTCAATTATGAGTAAGCTATGGAAAACCAAAGTTCATAGAGAATGAAAGGTCAGGAGAATACATAAGAACCACAAAGCCATACTCTTATGAAAACTGCACAAGAGATATGTTTCTACTTGTAAACTATTTACACTAAAATTACAGTAGTAATAAACTTTCTCCAGTATATGACCTTTCAGCCAGGACCTTCAGACACAGTAAGAGAATGACACCACCCAGTTTCCTTTGTGGGCTAGATGTAACTTTGTGCAAAAGATCTGTTACTGATGCTCCTAAAATTAGGTTAACATTGAACTCAATATTATCAGATGTGAAAAGTGAAAGATTTCAGCAGTCTATATTAATTTTGAATGTTGAAATCACAAAATAACGTACTAGCTACAATGTTCCATATGCAGACTTTGAAATAGGAGAAGCAAAATTTGAGAAAAAAATTGGTAAAGAAAAAGTAGATATCAGGAAAAATAAATGAAGATGATGGCATCAAGTTATTTGAAAGGCAGTAGGGGTTATATTCTTACAAAGTGTTTCATATGATAATAATCACTTTGAAACATTATCTCATTTGCTTTACATAAACACTCATTTTACCTCATTTCACAGGTAATGTTGAGACATTTAATTCTTTGACTTCTCAATTCTCAAAACCTTGGCAGAGCTTTGAATACTGCTTAAGTAATAGAGCAAGAACAGCTCCCATCACTCTAAATGGTTAACTGAAGTCTTTGCCTCTTTGAAGAACTATTGCAGCACATCACTGATGGACAGACTGAACTTAATGCACGTTTAGGTTTGATTATGACTTTTTTTTTTTTTTCGGTACCGGGGATCAAACTCAGGAATTTACACTTGTGAGGCAGGCGCCGCGGTGCCACTGAGCTAAATCCCTGGCCCGGTTTAATTATGTTCTTAAATACTGTCACCTCTCTCTGTAGGCAGAACTGCCAAGAACCACTGGGAAGTGGTTAAGGTGCAAATTTTTAGCACTAGCCTAATTTTAAGATCTGTAATTAGCTTTATCCAGGACAGTGGGTAGTTCAAATCAAATTAATTAGAAAAAAAATAGAGAGAGAGAAAGAAATGGGAGAGATCACAGAAACCAAGATGCTAAGAAGAACTATCTCGAAGATATTAAAATTGGTTTCAGTAAGTTATATTATAAACATTCCACAAAAATGAAAGAAAATAACATATTCACTTTAATACAGTATTGTTGGAATACTTTGTGATTCACAAAATATGTTGTGAAATTTATAGAGTTCTTACAGACTCTACAAATAGTTCCCTTTGCTGTTAGCAACCTATATTAGAAAGCTATATTTCTCATGATTAATATATGCATATCAATGGATTATTAATTAACTTCCCCACTTAGTTTTAATTTTCATAGTTCTTATCTAATGCACTGTCTCATTTATATGATGCTCTTTAGGGTACCATGTTGTATCTGCCCATCCATGTCTTAGATTTTTCTTGGCTGTGATATTTTCTCAGCCTTTCCTTGTTTTGATAACTGCAAGATGTAAGCAGTGCTATTTGATAACTTTCATAATGTTTCTCACCCAATACTTGAAACTGTTCTCATGATGAGACTGAGGTTAAAATTTCTGGGCAAAGATAACATAAGTAACATGTCATTTTTATCATATCACATTAACTACCAAGATTTATCACTATGAATGTTGACATTGACCACCTGTCTGATAGTAGGTGAGATTTCTACCTTTGCAAAGTTAACTCTGTTTTCTCCAATTCTAACTGTACTCATTCAAAGAAAGCCAATATATTTAACAGACTTAGGAATGGGGAGTTATGTGCCTCCTCCTTGATGGTGAGATATTGCCATAAATTACTTTTATTTCTCCAATATAACTTTTCTCTTAATTCTTCCCTGCATTTATCATTCACTGAACAGTTTATTTCTGTTATCATAGGCATATGGAGATATATTTCATAATTTAAGTTATAATCCAATGCTATCTTATTTTATTGCTGATATTATTCTATGTTAGGCCACTGAAAACTTTTTTAGTTGATTCCCCTGAGGGTTTTCTTCGCATACTCATTTGCTGTAGCTTGGATCTGAAGTGTCCCTCAGTGGCCCATGTGTTGACAGCTAGTTCTCTAGTCCACTCCTGGGAGGCAGTGGCATCTTCAGGAGATGGGGCATAGTAGGATGAAGTTAGGTCACTGACACATGCTCCTAAAATATGTGGGACTCCGGGTTCTTCTACTTTGTGCTCCCCAGTTGGAATGAAGGTAAGAGCTTCCTCTGCAACAATTTAGGCCCCAAATCTCTGAGGCCTATATGGACTGAAAGCTTTAAAAATGTGAGTCAAAATAAAACATTCCTTTTTCGACAGTTGATAATCTTGAACAATTTGTTACAGTTATAGAAAGCTAAAACATTCATCCACTTTTTGTTTTAGTTTTGTGCCATTGTTTTATTTGTTGTATTGTTTTGTTTTTGACCAACTCCTAACTTTCTGGAACAATGAGATATTTCAATCTCAGATTATAAATTTCCTTTTCCAGTTGTCCAGTTCTCCAAAGGAATGCTGGTTCCTCATGTTGGGAATTGGTATTAAAAACCATGTTTATGTACTAAGTATGTTCCTTTCTGTTAAAATGTCATTTCTTCAAGACTTCTTTTCTCAGAAAGCAAACAAATATGTGTATGCATACTCATCTGTGCATATATAGATATATGCTTGCTCAAATTACTATGCATACATTCCTGTACATATATCTGAATTGATAGTAACCTATAGAAGATCCCATATTGATGTCTCCAATTTTAAGATAATACCATATTAATCATTCCAGGCCTTTTCCATCATCTATAATTTATCTATTCAAACTCTATGAGTTTTTTCACATTCTAATAGTGATTTGTTGAATCTATACACCCCTTTGAGTCAAATTGACTCTTAAAAGTCCTGAATTTTTCAGTGCATGAGCTAGGAAAGTGAACATAAAATCGATCCTTTTATGTAGAACTTAATTATATTTCCCTAATTAGAGAGATTCCACAAATAGATTTTGTATATGTATTGTTAAATTTATAAGTAAATATATCCTTTTAAAAAGTAATAAATACATGGTATATTTCATACTCATAAGTGTTCACAAGAAAATGTATACTGCTTTATAGATTATAAACTATGACAAAGAGACTATGGAGTTAAGTCTTCTTTGTTATATCAACATGAGTTCTTGATGATATCCATGGTAACTAGGCACTTGAAATTTAAGATACAATATTTAACTTTTTCAAATTGCCTTCTTTGCATGTGTGTATCATTATGGCCTGTTTAAGAAAGAAAACATATCTTTAGTCACAGGACCTTAATATCTTTTTCTACATTTTTAAAAACTCTCTCACATTAACTAATTATTATTCTATCATTGAAATCTTGAGCATATGAATATAGTCCCATTTTTTAAAATGTTAACATCTTGACTAGATTATAGAATATTATGAGGTCACTATCCTATGATTCTGTAATTGTTCTGTATTCCATGTCATATGGAATGAGTGCTCCAGATCTCACTCATAAGTATATGTAAAGTAAGTTCATTTCAAGACATTAATAGATGCTGGGAAAATTGTTCATCAATTTTTGCATACTAAGAGGAACATTATATATTCTATTCATCAACAAAATTACACTTAGGACATTTGACTAGGTTCTGGCCAAAAGGACAGGGGAAATGTTGTCCATTACTGTTATGCAAGCCACACCCTCACTCATTTTCCTTACAAATGTCAATGATTACATTATCAAAAGAGGAAGAAAAATAAGATCAATATGTGTGACATCCATACATATATGTGACATATATGACACGATAGATTATATTTAACATTTTTAATGCTAAAGTTAAAATTGATTGATATTAGAAAGTCCTTGAAATTTGATAATGTTTTTAAACGGTTGTTTGTTTCCTATAATATCACCATAAGGTCACCATTATCAGATTAACTGCAAGATACATTTTAAAAGGCATATTGTTATTTTTAAATTTGTTCAAATGAAATCTATGCAAGGAGACTTTCAAGTTTTGTTTATTTTTTAAAATAATCCCATTAGAGAAATAGTACTTATGCTTTGAAGACTTTTTCATATAAACCATTTCATTTCATCTACATATAAATCCATTTCATTTATCAGGATTTTTCAAAATGTTTTATGTCTGCAATTATTTATGTTCTCTGTTATTTCCATAAAAACAAAGAGAATAAAAGAGGCTTTCACAACTATTTAACAGATTGAATTTCTTTTAAAGAAACTGAATTAAATGGATTTAGGAAAAAAAACCGATGACGCCAATCAAAAGGTTAATACACAAAATGTGTGGCAGATGGCAGGACCTTTCTGGTCCCCTAGAGCTCCGACAGCTCTGACTGTGACCTGAAGCTCTGACTGTGAGCTTCGGCTCAGACCAGCTTGCAGAATTTCACATGCCACATCCACAACACGTCAAGGGCCTTGATTTCACTTCAGGATACAGCCTATCTATCCAGTTTCCAAAATTGAGATTTCTATGTGAGTTTGAAGAGACTCGCCCTTGCCTCAGGGGTCCTACACTTTTATGGAAAACAGACTATGAATTTCTCTTTAAAACTAGGCTTCAGCCTCTGCAACAACCCCCTGAAGGAGCGTGGTTAATAAAAAATAATATAATAAGAAACAAAAAAAATATGCTTCTGCTTCTGATGCCTGCTTTGTTAATAAATAGCAGATTTCATTCTCTGGGGCCATGCTAAATTTATAAAGAACACGTTGTGCCAGACAAACTTGATTGCTTTTTTTAATAAACTCACTAAATTAGTGGATAAAAGAATAGAGTGGATAGAAAATATCTTGATAGCAATTTACAAATACGCAGTCAATGAGATTTTGTTTGAAATTTTAATTCAAATTACCTTAGCTGCAAGTACTGCCACATAGATTGAAAATTGAATGAAGAATGACCATAAAGAAAAGATAATGAAAAATGCTAACAAAGAAATCTATCATGGGGGCCTAAGAACTTAATGAATATTATAGAAAGAGGCTAAATACCCAGAATTTAATTTCTCATTTTGCCTACTCAATTCAGAAGTTTCATAGGTAACACAAGGAATTATTTTACTTCACTGTTTAAAAGCTTGCAGTATTTAGAGAAATTGGATTTCTTATGTTTACTAGACTGCAGATATTAATTCTTTACTCCATAACGTCAGCCATAGTAAATTCTATGGAAATGCTGACAAGTACAAGTAATAATTTAGTAGTCTCTCTTATATTAATGCATGGTGAGAGTGGGTGAACGTGAGAAGCATGAATCTGGAATTGGTGTAATTGTTTCAGGTACAATATCTGCTATTCTCAGGTAAAACAAGATACTACAATTCCATTATTCATTATATAACTTACTGTCTATTGAATTGTGCAAATTCAGCCTTCAAGATAAAATGCTGTTGGTTTAGGTCATAGTTAAATTATCTTGTTCTCTGAATCAAGAGAAAGGATGGAACACAGGAACAAAACTTTGAGGCTTGGTCTGCCTCTTAGAAAGTAAATAAGCTTGTCATGCATCACAACCATTTTTATCTTCTTTTGCCTTATCTGTAACTTAATGATAGAAACACAAAGTTACATAGATCTATGACAAGGAAGTAGAAAACATAAAACTTTGAAGGGTATTAAAAGTTAATGTGTAGGCAGCTGTGGGTATTCAAGCATCTGATGTACGCAATATGCTTGGTTATTTACCTAATTCAAAATAAATATGCAATTATTAATGGTGGTGATCATGGTTAGGTTGATGTTCTAGAAATTGAAATTGAGCCTGCTTGGTAGAAACCTGATATTTTCTCTTTTTAAATTTTTTTTTTTTGGTACCAGGGATCTAACTCGGGTCCTTGCACTTGCACAGCAGGTGGCAAAACCACTGAGCGAAATCTCCGGCCCTCTCTCTTTTTAAAAAGAAACATATGATCTGTCTTCATTTCCTCTATTGTTAGATTTCATTCTTCATGTAACCATGCCACTTCTTGATTATACATTTATAAATTCCACACATTACCTCTTTCCCTTAGGATTCCACACATTTGTACTTTTTCAAAATTCTGACTGATGTCCAAAATTCTTTCATGTTTTCTGTATCCACTTCATGATACTGGTTAGGATCCACTGATCCTTGTCTGTGAAATCACATTGGAAATGAAACAATTGGTCATAGATACAAAAAGCCAGTCACAGTTACATCAATAGCTGATTGACCAACTTCCTAATTTCCGACATATGAGGGTAATTTATACCACTGCTATTTGTTAATAAACTGAATAAAATTTTAAGGCTTGAAAGTGTCTGTGTTCTTTGACAAATCCCCTAGCTCATAAGAGTATCCATCCCTTCATCTGCAAAATGGGAATTATAATCTCTACACTGCCTACAGTACAATATTTTTATGAGACCACAGGATTGTTATGAGACTCAAATTACTATTTCAAATTTCTTTGCATCTTTTAAGTACTTCAGAAGATTGATAAAGCTATTAAGTGATCCATTTCTTGAATAAGAAAGAGAAGCCCAGCTCTCATTATTCTCTTTATAGCAGCTAAACAGAGATATTTTTAGCTACTATGAAATTTTTACTTTTAGCACAAGTAATTTCATTTTGGGTTGTTAATGAGCAAGCAAAATAATAGTCTATATGTACTTTTGATATAAAAATTTGGAACAGTAGTTTCATAAGAAGGTCTTACCTTTTATAATATAAAATTTTCATGATATCTATCTATATATGAGTGTGTATACATATGGATATATACATATGTATGTATGTATTGAAGTTAGTTTTTCTAATAGCTTCAAATATTGTCATATCTAGTTCAAATTAAATGAGTTAGAAAGAGAGAATATATTTGAACCAGAGAGGCAAGGCATTGATTCCACATTCTTAACTTTTTAGCAATAAAACTTTTCAATACATCACTTCACTTCTCTCACTTGTGGTGTACTTTCTCTATTTATTGTGATGTATAATATTTATAATATTTTTATTTTTATTGATATATAGTAGACAACTTTTAATATTTTATATTATGCTACAAGATTGTTCGCTACTATTAATATTAGTTATAGAACTACAGTAGGAGTAGAATGAAAGGTATATACTGTGCTGTACATGAAAACAAGTTAGCAGAGCTGTTGATAATAACATATGGGAAATTTTGGGATAATTGTTCATGCTATGTCTTATCTTTGGTAAAAAACAATTCATTTTAATCTACTTTCTTAAATGAATACTTACTCTGAATAAACTATTTTTTTAAAAAGTGATGTAATTGCTAGGAAAAATATAACCTGCTGGTTGGCTAAACAAAAGGTCTGCTTTCGTCTAAAACAAATTTTATTTTTTGAAATCAGAAGGCTTAGTCACTTAATTGTAGTCTTTGACAAGTATTTTCATTTTTAAGATGCAAATACTAAGTTTAATAAATAGGAATAACATTCTTACATCATAATAATGTGAAAATTAACTAATATGTACAAATTTCAAAAATGTATGAGGACATTACCAGATTCCATGAAATACAAAGTTCTGTTACAGACTGGGTTATGATTTAGAAACTAGAACCTGAGTTAAGGGTCTCATGATCACAGTTAATCTGGAAAACCTAAATCAAGGAGGTGGAGTGGGAGACTGTAAAGTGTGAGCCAGGGAGAGAGGAGTCAGTATAATGGAGAACTCTGGAGCTAGTTAGAGTTTTTGACAAAAAAGAGACCACATTTCTCTGACACTTTTTAAGGAGACAAAAGAATGCGTAACAACAAGCTTTGGCATTATACTGCAAGTTGATAGTTATATATATTTATTTGATAACTTTTATTACCCTTGGAGCCAAGGTTGTTGCATGAGTTGTTAAATTTCCTGTGTCTGCAGGTTAGTGGGAACTGTAATACAGAGTAATAACCTGCATATATCCAAAACACTAGTACCAAAGAGGCCCAGAAGCAGAAACCCTTGTTGTAGCTAAAGAATTGACCAGACCAGTTTACACCTGAGCAAAAGTGCCTGCTTTAGTAATTCCAACAGAAAATGGGGGTCCAAGAAGGTGTCAAATGAGAACATAATTCAGCATCATTCAAATAAAACAAGTTAAATTTACTATTTACTCTTTCCTACATACAATCTTGGGACCATGTTTCCCTCCCTCTACTCTTTTCTTTTCTCTTTATCTTCCATTTAAAGATATGTTATTTAGTTATGATTTATAATAATAAAATATACTCTTCTTAGTGTACTAGTGTGTACCTTTGACAAATATTGTGAATTATATGTCCACAACCATTTTCTTTACCTTTCAATGAGATTTTTGTTTTTGTTTTTATTTTTGTTTTTTTACTATTACACCAACCTGATGGCATTCAGTACAAATTCCTTGCCATTTATATCTCTCCTTCCCTTAAAATACATCTCGAAATGTGATTAAATGAGAAACATATTCTTTTTGGAAGTAAGCAATAAAATATATCTCAGGTTGACAAAACAATCTTAACTACTAAAAATGGGACAAGAATTACATATGTTTTCTTTGAGCTCTCTTGTTTACATTTCTGTATGACAAAAATGGTTCCATTTTATTACCCATTTATAGAATCCATGAACATTAACAAAATTTCTAAGCAATGTAAATGAATTAAAATGACTAACCAATATAATTCTAAAAAATAAGAATATTCACTTTGAAACATAGAAAGTGTGTGGAACACAATATAGTTATAGTGAAGAATCAGTGACAAATGTAGCCAGATACAACTAGAGCAGAATTATTTTTATATTCTATTTATATGAAAACATTTTATTTGAAAATGATATTTAAAGTCTGACATTAATTTCCATCAACATAGAAAAACCAATTGTTTAAGACTAAACTCAATTTCAAAGTGATTAACAGTACTGTTATCAAAACAAATATAGCCTTTCCAATAGACACATATTTTGTGATATTCATTGGGGAAAAAAAAGAGATAGAGGAGATCAAGACAAAAATCATCAATTAGAAAAGGACCTGTGGGTCCTTTTCTTTATAAGGTCCTCAAACTAAGTCTGAGGGTCACTTTCACAAGAAATCTTGTAATATTTATTAAGTAAAGTAAAGAGAAGGGGCAATAAGTTGTTGTGCCTTGTAATACACACTGTAAAGACACATGGAAAGTTTTGAGAAACTATGAAATAAACAACTGTTACATTCCATAATCACATAGTATTTTACATTTAATCTGTAATAACTCGTAAAGCAATCCTAAAAACTAGTAAGAATACCAAAATGTAAACAGAAGTCATTGGAAACCCATGTACACATCATGTCTCTTTAAAGATATATCAAGGATCCGAGAGTTGAAGAAAATTTGACCACTAGGCAGTTACTATGGAGCTGGATAAAACCTACCCTTCATGAACCCCATCTCCAACTCTACCAGCTACCAGGGGATAGATAAAATTATGTATGCATAATAAATAAATTTTAAACTTCTCTCTTTAATATTGAAATAGAATGAGGACCATACTACATTTAAGACAACCAAAGAGTCCTCCTAAATATCACTATGAGTCGGTATGTTATTTATTATATACTTAGGCTTCATTTTCCTTCTGGGCATTATATCATTTTAAAAATTTCACAGAGAACTTTGCATTAAGTAAAAAATTAGGTTTTACTTGATGTCTATAAAAGAGAAGAATAAGTAAAAAAAAAATTCTTATTTGCAACAGAAATGTCATCTCATGTTACCAAAAGTAAGAAGCCATATTGAAAACTCCATTGATAAAACTAAAAGAAACAAATAAACAACCAAATACAAATGAAACTAAGTCCATTCCCAATGGTTTACTCTTTTGGAAACAGATGGTCTAATTAAAGACACTAAAAGAACAAGATAGGACCATGTGCCAAAAGGGAAATAAGATGCTTCCCCTCTGGGATGAAAGTATGATTTCCTATTGCAGAAATAATAGCTATTGCTTTACTCTCTGAATACTCACCTTACAAGAAACCTTGTTAAAATTAAATCAGAAATGGAAATTAACTTTGATAGTCAAATTATTTCATTAAACTGTAGAGGAGCTTGAACAATACAAGATATCTGTTGCCAGCCAATTAAAAATTTTTTTAAAAAAAGAACTTGAATGAAATTTAGCAAAACTTATTTGGAATGGAAGAATAACCTTTGAGCTTCTGGAATGTCCACGATGTCCCAAGTGTCATGCAATGTCCATGGTGGTGTCAATGTAGATGTTATTTTGCATTATAGAATGTCAACAAAAATAAATCAGTTTTTCAAACCAGCTGACAAACTGAAAAAGGCTAAATTACGTCAGTGAATTTTGACTCTCCAATTGGATTTTTTTCATTAAGTTTATTGGTATATTTTAGGTAGACAATACAGTTACACTCATCATTGAGAACTTGTACCTTTATGTGATGTATCTTTGTTCTTATTTTTTCCCCATTCCCCTGCTCTCTCTTCAACCCCTCCACCCCCCCCATTTAGAGACTTTGTTTCCAGTTTTTCCTTTTGTCACATTTTTTCCTTTCCTTTCTTTCCTTTCCCCTACCCCTTCCTCTTTCCCTACTCCTTCAGATCTTTCCTTCCTATTTCACATGATCAATTATACATTTTTATCCTTATTTACACTTTTAGTTTCTCACACCAGAGAAACTACTTGGTATTTGCACATATGTGTCCTATTTATTTCACTTAAGAAGATGGCCTCAATGTGGTTATGCTAGTGATTCAATTATCAGAGGAATTGGACTAATCATTTTCCATTGTCCCTTCTGTGCTAGGATTTACCAAAAGAAAGAAAGAAGGCAGAAATTTAAAAATTCTTTCATGTTACAAATACACCTCAGAAAGTGCAGGTAAAACAATTTACTTTCCCTAAATTCATGCATCTCTGATTCACACATGACAAAGTGGATATTCTTCATGGTTTACTTGTCAAATGAGTTGATTCTACTCATAGCAGTGCTATTCTTTTGGCTCTAGTCATTGTGACCAGTTGACAACAATTTCGAAAGAAACACATATAAATAAATAGTAAAGAATTTAAATTATATCACAAAGAAATATTAATACATTGACAAAATTGAATGACTTTATTATTACCTTATAACTCAATTTTAATTTTCAGGACAGTTCCCTAGGCATACTAAATAGTCAAAATGTCTTGACGAATGGCTGAATGAATATATGACTAATTTTTCATAATTAAATATTTATTCATGGGTTCCTCAAATAATTGTGAATATTCTACTTTGTACCAGGGCCTATCTTGGCAGAGCATGAAATATTCTTTTTTAATTATAATAAAAAATGATGGATGCTTCACCATAAAAGGAATTGCCTGTCTAGAATTTGAGGAGAAATAGAAGAAAGTAAGAGGACACAAACAATCAAAACAAAAATGGATATACTAAGTGATATTTGGTATATTTGTCAAGAAATAGATTTAAATTCTAACTTTGATAAATTTTCCTAAATAGGTGAAATTTTGTTGCAAATTTTGATCAGTTTGTGACTATTTTTCTCACCCTGTTTTGAGTAGTATTTATTTAGAAATGAGGTTGCATCTTGATTTTCCCTCCTCAATTTGCTTAAAACTAAATATGATTTGTTTTCAAAGTAGAAATTCAGGCCACTCAGTAGCCAGGGCTGCAGAGCCTGCCTATAATCAGCAGTGGAGCCACCTGCAAGACCTGTGGTCAGATCCAGACAATGATGGAGAGCTAAAGGGCCAACGTTCTAAGCTTGGGAAGATGGTGGAGCAGTGAGCAGCAGAAAGAGGCCCTCTCTGAGGCTTGTGGCTGAGAATTGAAGCCCACCTGGAGAATGAAGAGAGCCACCATAATAAAGATGCAGTAGACTACAGCGGTTGGTGAATGGTTGGGATCAGCCAGAACCCAGGCTTGCTGTGGAGGAGGGCAGCTTGAACCTGCAGCAGAACTTTGCAGAGTTCAAACCCACAGGAAGTCAGGGAGTTCACTTCCAGCCTTGAAACCAGAAAACAGCCTTAATCTCAATGGACTACTTCTGGCTTGCTGAGATGAAGTGACTAGGATTTGGACATTGCTGCCACATTGTCTAATGGTGATAGCAGAGACATGCCTTGCAGGGACTTTTTATTTTCTTTTTCTCCTTTTCTTCCTCTTCTTCATTTCTCTCCTTTCTTGTTCCTGTTTTTCCCATTTTCTTTTATCTTGACTGTTCTTATTTCTATAACAGCATGAGTATAGTTTCTTGTTCTCTTGCTACCATTAGTTTGTTCTGTTCTTGGTTTTTTCCCTTTCTTCTCATTTTTCCTCCTGTCTTCAACAGTTTTCCAAGGTTTACATGATATTCCTGTGTTCTCTGGCCATACCTCTAACCCTTCCCTCCTCTTTTATTTCTCTATTTCCCCCAAATCCTTCTAAGTCTTCTTCCCAGAAGGTAAATTTGCTATACTGAAGGGCTTATTTGCTGCAAAAGTATTTCTAGTTAGTCCTGGATTTTAATATATAATAAGAATTCTAGTTCACGTGGTTGAGAATAACAGATAAATACTTACCCCAATTTGTTATTTTATAAGCAGTGTTTGATGCTATTGTTGATGCTGATTGTATTACTTTGGCCAAGGTGAGATAATCGTTCCAGTCAGTTGTTCTTCCTAGTATAATTAGATGGAGATTTCCTAAGGGTCATTATAGACTCAAAACCCAAAGAAGACACCTCTGAGAAACAGTCATTTCCTAAGGGTTCTAAATACTGGTTTAAAAAGAAACTTGCAATAACTAACTTATAAGCATCAAGCCAGAAATGAAACAAAAACATCAAGAACAACAACAACAAAATAGAAATGAGAAGACACCTAAACAAGATGGAAACCCAGACTTCCATATCACCAAAAGAAAATCCAATGGGGAACAATATGGAACAATGTGAAAGACAACCAGCTTAACTTGCTGAACTGGTAACAATGGAGGTAACCAAACAGATGAAAAAGGCTATGGAAAAAATGAAATCAGAAATAGTTTCTCACATAACAACAGAGATGGTGAACTCTAGAGTAGATACAGATAAAAAAATAGAGGAGCTGAGAAAAATGATTGAAACCATGAATATGCAGCACAAGAAAGAATTGGAAAAAATAAAACACATGCAAACAGATATTCAAGAAATTATAAATTCTATTAAAAGTACTGGGAGCAGAGTAAATGATTGTAAGGATGGAATTTCAGTTATACCAGAGGATGGTGTTAAGCAAACAAAAAAAGAAAGATTTCATAAAAATGGCAAGGGACAATGAGAAATCAATCCAACTGCTACTAGATGATGCAAAAAAGAATAACTTAAAATGGATTGAAGCCAATGAAGGAGTAGGACATACCATAAAAGATATAAATAAACTTCACAAAAGTAATCACAGAAAACTTCCCAAACAGAAAAAAGACTTTGACATAAAGATAAGTGAGGAGCTGGGGATTTAGCTCAGTGGTGCCTCTGCCTACCTCAAAAGCACATGATCCTGAGTTCAATCCCAGGTACCAAAAAAAAAAAAAAAAAAGAAAGAAAAGAAAAAAAGAAAAAAAAGTATAATAGTCAAGTTTCCAGAAATTCAACACAAGAACAAAATATTAAAAGCAGTTGGGGAAAAGAAACAAATCGCATAAAAAGGAAAGCCCATCACAATCACAGCAGACTTTTCAACATAAAGCCTTGAGTCAAGGAGACCCTGGAGTGAAATATTTCAAGTAGTAAAAGAAAACAACCTTCAACCCAGATTGCTGTATCCTGCAAATCTATCTTTCAATATCAATGGAGAAATAAGAGATTTCCATGACTAAGAACAACAGAGGAACTTCATTAAAACAAAACCAGTACTCCAAAACATTCTAAACCATATCTTAGGAAAAGACAGTGAGGGCCACAACTCTATGAAGCCCAACAGAATGAATCCATTAGGCAAGTCAAGAAATTAAATACAAAGTGGAGGAGGGGAATTCAACAACAGGAAAAGTTCATGACAAGGATAAGTCCATAGATAGCAGTTTTGATCAATGTAAATGATCAAAATTCACCAATCAAAAGAAATAGACTGGCAGAATGGATGAAGAAGCAAGATTCAACAATATGCTGCATACAAGAAACACACTTAACTCAAAAAGAAATTAATAGACTGAAAGTCAAAGAATGGAAAACAATACTCTATGAGATAGGAACTTGAAAAAAACCAAGGGTAGCTATCCTATTTGCTGACAAAGTGGATTTCAAACCATGATTAAGAGAGACAAAGATGGTCATGACATTCTTGTAAAGGGAACAATCCAAATAGAGGTGATGACAATCATAAATATATATGCACCAAACACTAGTGCACCCTATATAACAAACTGATGGACTTGAAAAATCATATAAGCACTAATACAATAGTAGTGGGTGTCCTCAATACCCTACTGTCAAAAATAGATCAACTAGACAAAAAATAATGAAATATTAAAACACAACTAAACTACCAAAGAAATGGAATGACTCAATAGAACTTTTCAGGGTGTTATAACCAACAAAATCAGAATACATATTCATCTCAGCTGCACAGAGGTTGCTCTCCAATGTAAATCACATACTAGGTTATAGAATATGATTAAGTAAATCCAAAGGGACTGAAGTTATCTCTTGTAAAATATCAGACCATAATGCAATGAAATTTGATATCAATAGCAAAAGAAACTACAAGAACTTCATAGACACCTGGAAATTGAATAACGCCCTTCTGAATTACCAAGCAGTTACAGAGGAGATCAAAGAGGAAATTATATAGTTTCTACAATTAAATGACAATGCCAGAACAACATACAGGAATTTATGGGATACAATAAAAGCAGTCTTATGAGGGAAATTCATAGCAGTGAATGCCCGTATTAGGAAAACAGAACAAGTTCTAATAATTAACCTAATGTTGAACCTCAGGCTTCTAGAAAGAGAAGAGCAAGATAATCCCAAAGCTCATACAAAAGAGGAAATTATAAATATGAGAGCAGAAACTAATGCAATGGAGACTAGGAGAATGATACAAAAAAAGTGAAAAGTTTGTTAATTGAAAGAATTAACAAACTTGGCAAAGCCTTAGTCAACTTTCTCAAAAAAAGGAAAAAAAAAAAAAGCCCTCCCAGAAAAGACCTGCACAAGCACACAAGCTTCAGCCAGAGGCCCGCCATTCCATTGGCAAGTGCCGGCAGATACTGGGGAGCAACTGTGTCACCCAGACCAGTGCGGCTGCAGGTGGATCCAGGCAGAGGTCTGCCCCCGCCCCAGAGGCTAAGGTACACCCACCCAAGCCAAAGCCACACCAAGAAAAGAACTGCACAGGTGCACAAGCATCAGCCAGAGGCTCGGCATACCATCAGCAAAAGCCAAGGACCTGCCTGGAGAAGAGCTATACAGGAACACAAGCAAAACCCAGAGGCTCTTCTCAATACCATTGATAAATGTGTGGAGACCCTAGCCAAAGTCTGAGCAGACAACAGGAACTGGGGTATACAGCCCCCAGCCAAAAGGCCCTCCCAACAGCCACATGGGGGCCCCAGCAAGAGGAACACCTACATACCATCCCAAGTGTGCTCAGGTACCAGCCAGAAGCCCACTCAGACAACAGGTCAGGTCAGGGGTCCAGAAGGCCACCACTTTGAACCCAGGAAATGGTGTACTGGTGAGCAGCAGAGTAAAGGCCGCTCAGTATATTCCTGAGAATTCAAGACCACTGAGAGACCAAAAAGTCACCTCAGCAAAGGCACAGCAGGCTGCATCTGCTGAAATGAGAAGACACATAAATAAGTCTCAAATGCAGAATTAAAGATCACGTAAGGCAACCCCAAAGGGTAACAAGATGGAACAATCTGATACTCAACAACCTGGACTCCCTCAAATGGAAATGAAAGAGGACCTGGAAAAAATAAAATCAGAAATAATTTCTCAGGTAAAAGCAGAGATTGTACCCATAGTACAAGACATGATTAATAAATCTAGAGTGGACACAGTTTAAAAAAAAATAGAAGAGCTGAGAAACATGATGGAATTCCAAAATAGGAAACAAATGGAAGCCATAAAACATATTTCCAGAAGATTAAAAACGCCATTGAAAGTTTATGCAGCAGAATGAGCCAATGCGAGGATAGAACATCAGATATAGAAGACAGGATTGCAATTAGTGTCCAGAAAAAGAAAAATTGATTTAAAATCTTAAGGGACCATGAGAAATCAATCCAGCAGCTTCTAGATGATGCAAACAAGAATAACATCAGAATGATCAGACTCAATGAAGAAAGATGAGAGAGTGCAGATGACATAAAAAAAAAAAAAAAAAAAAAAAAAAAAAAAAAAAACTGTTCAGAGAGGTAATGACAGAAAACTTCCCAAATAGGAGAAAAGGACTTGACATAGAGATAAGTGAGGCATTATAGGACACCAACAAGCCATGATCAAAAAAAAAAATCTACACATAGGCATATAAAAGTAACATTCCAGAAACCCAACAGAAGCACAAAATTCTACAAGCAGTTAGAGAAAAAAAACAAATTACATAAAATGGAAAGCCAATCAGAATCGTAGCCGACTTCTCAAGACAAGCCCACAAGACAAGAAGAACTTGGAGTGATGTATTTCAAGCCCTAAAGGAAAACAAACTCCAACCCAAAATGATGTACCCTGAAAAACTCTTTCAAAATTGATAGAGAAATAAGACACTTTCATAACAAAGAGCACCTTAGCAACTTCATGAATACCAAACCTCCACTCCAAAAAATTTTAAACAATATCCAAGGAAAACACAGCAAGGACCACAACCACAGGAAGACCTGCAGAATGAATCCATCAGGCATGACAAGAAATTAAATCCAAAGGGGGAGAATCCAACAAAAAGAAAAACTCATGACAATGATGAGTTATAAGTTATATGTATCAGTTAAAACCATCAATGTTACTGGTCTCAATTCACCACTCAAAATAAATAGACTGCCAGAATGGGTCAAGAGGCAAGATCCAACAATATGCTGCATGCAAGAACACACAATTTAAAAAGAAACCCAGAGACTGAAAGCTAAAGGGTAGAAAACAATGCTCATGAGACAGGAACTTGAAAAAAAGCAGGACCAGCTATCCTCTTTTCAGATAAAGTGGATTTCAAGCCAACACCAATTAAGAGAGAAGAAGAAGGACACTACATCCTTGTAAAGGGAACAATCCAAAAGGAAGAGATGACAATCATTAATATATATGCAACAAACACTAGTGTGCCCAACTATATAAAACAAATACTAATGGACATGAAAGATCATATAAGCACTAATACAATCATAGTGGGGGATCTCAATACTCCACTGTCACAAATAGATAGATCAACTAGACAAAAAATCAGTAATGAAATACTAGAACTCAATCAAACTCTTGAACAAATGAACTTAACAAATGTTTACAGAGTGCTCCACTCCACAAAATCAGAATACACATTCTTCTCAGCTGCACACAGGTCATGTTCCAAAAGAGACCACATACACACTCACAGAAGGTGTTTAAGTGAGTGCAAAGGAATTGAAGATATCCACTGTATATTATCAGACCATAGTGTGAAGAAATTGGAGGTCAATAGCAAAAGAAACCACAAAGATTTCATACACACATGGAAACTGAACAACAAACTTCTGAATAAAAAGTGGGTCACAGAAGAAATTAAAGAAATCAGACAGTTCCTTCAATTAAATGACAATGCCAATACAACATATTGGAATCTGTAGGACATAATGAAAGCAGTCTTACAAGGGAAATTCATAGCAGTGAATATTCACATTAGGAAAACAGAGCAAGCTCAATTACCCAACCTGATGCTGAACCTCAAGCTTCTAGAAAAAGAAGAGCAGGACAAACCCAAAGCTCATACAAGGGAGGAAACTATAAAGATCAGAGTATAAATCAATGCACTGGAAACTAAGAGAATAATACAAAAAATCAATGAGGCCAAGAGTTGGTTCTTTGAAAGACTAAAATTGACAAACCCTTAGCCAAGCTTATCAAACAAAGGAAAGAAAAGGCCCAAATCCATGAAATTAGGAATGAAAAGAATGAAATTACAATGGACCCAGCAGAAATCCAGAGTATCCTCAATACCTACTTTGAGATCTTATATGCCAATAAGATGGAAAATACAGAAGAAATGGACAGATTCCTAGATATCTGTGAATTACCAAAGTGGAATGAAGATGACCTAGGAATTCTAAAAGAACAAATATCAATCAATGAAATTGAAAATGTAATTAAAAACTTACTAACAAATAAATGCCTGGGCCCTGATGGTTTCACTGCTGAATTCTACAACACATTTAGAGAGTAACTACTGCCACTACTATTTAACCTCTTCAATGAAATTGAAAGGGAAGCAACACTCCTAAATTCATTCCTGGAAGCAAACATCCCCTTGATATCCAAAGCAGAGAAAGACCCAACCAAAAAGAGAACTATGCCAATCTCACTAATGAACATAGATGCAAAAAACCTAATGAGATACTGGCAAATAGAAGGCAGAAGATCATCAAGAAGATCATACACCCTGACCAAGTGGGATTCATCCCAGGAATTCAGGGATGCTTCATCATATACAAATCAATAAATGTAATACACTATATTAATAGAACCAAGGACATAAAAACATAAGATAATCTCAATAGATGTAGGAAAAGCATTTGACAAAATCCAACATGCATTTATGATAAAAACTCACCAAAAATTGTAATAGATGGTCTCTACCTCAATCTGATAAAAACCACCTATGAAGAAACAATAGCCAATATCATACTAAATGGTCAAAAACTGAAGTCCTTCACACTAAAATCAGGAACAACACAAGGTTGTCCATTATCACCTCTCCTGTTCAATGTAGTCTTGGAAACATTAGCCATGGCAATTAGACAAGAGAAAGAATTAAAAGGAATATAAATAGCAAATGAAGAAGTCACACTGACATTATGTGCAGATGACATAATACTCTATATAGAAGACCCCAAGAACTCCACCAAAAGTCTTCTAAACTTAATAACTAATTTAGTAAAGTAGCTGAATATAATGTCAACACAAAAATCAATAGCTTTCCCCTACACAAACAACAGACTCACTGAGAGAGAAATAGGGCAAACAATTCCTTTCACAATAGCATCCAAAATTGAAATACCTAAGAATCAACCTAACAAAGGAAATCAAACACCTCTACATTGAAACCATAGCACTCTGAAAAAAGATATTGAAGAGGATATCAGAAAATGGAAAGACATTGCTGGCTCCTGGGTAGAAAGAATCAACATAGTGAAATTGGCCATACTTCCAAAACTGCTATATAGATTCAATGCAATCCCAATTGAAATCCCAGCAGCACAGTTCACGGACTTGGAGAAAATAATGCAAAAATTCATTTAGAACAAGAGACCTAGAATAGAAAAAGCAATGCTAGGCAATAAAGACAAGTTAGGGGTTATCACAATCCCCAACTTGAAACTATACTACAAAGCTACTGTGATAAAAACAGCATGGTACTGGCATACAAAGAGACCCAAGGACGAGTGGAACAGATTAGAAGATGTAGAAACAACTCCAGACACACTCAGCCACCTCATTTTTGATAAAGGATCCAAACACACTTACTGGACGAAAGATAGTCTCACTTAAATGGTGCTGGAAAAATTGGGTTTTAAATTTCAAAGATTAAAACTAGACCTATATCTCTCACCACTCACTAAACTAAAATCAAAATGGATTAAAGATTTACATATTAAAACAGAAACACTAAACTGGCTGGAAGAGAGGTTAGGTAGAACTCTTGAAGACATCAGTGTAGGAAAAGATTTTATGAACAATACCTCAGTTGCCTGTGAACTAGCACAAACAATCAACAAGTGGGATCTCTTCTTATTAAAAAGCTTTGCAATGGCAAGAGAAACCACCAGCAGTATGAAGAGACAACCCACAATGTCGGAAAAAAATTTCACCAGCTGGCCCTCAGACAAAGGTGTACTATGTAGAATCTATAAAGAACTTTAAAAAAATCAGACCTCCCACATTTAAAGACCCAATCCAAAAATGGACATCTGAAATGAATAGACATTTCTCAGACAAAGAAGTAGAAATAGCAAATAAACATATAAAATAATGTTCAACATCACTGGTCATTTTAGAGATGCAAATGAAAACAATGCTGAGATTCCACTTCACCCCAGAAAGAATGGCTGCTATCAGGAAATCAACCAATAACAAATGCTGGCATGGCTGAGGAGAAAGAAGAACACTGCTCCACTGCTGGTGGGAGTGTAGACTGGTGCAACCATTCTGGAAATCATTACGGAGGTACCTCAAAGAACTAGGATTGGAAGTCCATTTGATCTATCTATTTCCTTGCTGGGTATCTTTCTCAAAGAATTAAAAGGATCATACCACAGTGATATATGTGGACCCATGTTCATAGCAGCACAATTTATGACAGCAAAAACTTGAAAGCTGCCCAATTGCCCTTCAACTGTAGACTGGATAAAGAAAATGTGTTGTGTTTTTTTTCTGATAAAATGGAGTATTACTCAGCCATAAAGAATGAGAAACTGGAGACATTTATAGCTATATAGATGTACATTGAGGTGAAATAAATACGACACACATGTATAAATACCAAATAGCTTCTTTAGTGTGAGAAACTGAAAGTGTAAATCAAGGGTAATAGATAATGTGAAATAGGAAGAAAAGGGCCAAAGGGGAAAGGGAATTGGGAGTGACAGGGGTAAAAAAGAAAGGTATGGAGTTAATATGAGAAAAGGAAAAAAATGGAAAGAAAGACTTTGTAGATAGGAAGAGGTGGAGGGGTTGAAGGGAGGGCAGGGGAATGGGGAAAAAATAGGAACCAAGATGGATTACATAAAGGTCGAATTTCCAATGATGAATGTCATTATATTGTATACCTTAAATGTACCAATAAAATTAATTTTGAAAAAAAATGGAAACAAAAGGCCCCAATCCATGTAATTAGGAATGGAAAGGGTGAAATTACAATAGACCAAGCAGAAATCCAGAGGAACATCAATACCTTTTAGAACCTATGCACCAATAAAATGGAAAATGCAGAAGAAATAGGCAGATTTCTAGATACATATGAATTACAAAAGTTGAATGAAGAAGATATAACAATTTTAAACAACATAATATCAATCAACTAAATTGAAAATGTAATTAAAACTTACCAACAAAGAAAAGTCTTCATCTTGATGGCTTCACTGCTGAATTATACAAGACTTTTAGAGAAGAGCTATTGTCACTACTGCTTAAACTCTTCAAAGAAACTGAAAAGGAAGTAATACTCCCAAATTCATTCCTGGAACCAAGCATCACCTTGATCCCCAAAGCAGAGAATGACACAACCAAAAAAGAGAACTACAGACCAATCTTCCTAATGAACATAGATGCAAAAATCCTCAATAAGATACTGGCAAACAGATTTCAGACAATCATCAAGAAGATCATATACCGTGACCAAATATGATTCATTGCAGGGATGCAGGGATGGCTCAATATACATAAATCAGTAAATGTAATGCACTATATTAACAGAGCTATGGACAATAACTATATGATTATCTCAATAGATTCAGAAAAGGCATTCAACAAAATCCAACATCCATTCATGATAAAAATAAAAGCCCTACAGAAACTTGGATTAGGTGGTCTTTATCTCAACCTGATAAAAGACATCTATGAAAAAACAACAGCCAACATCATACTAAATGGTAAAATATTGAAATTTTTCATGCTAAAATTAGGAACAAGACAAGGATGTCCATTATCACCACTTTTGTTCACTATAGTTCTGGAAACATTAGCCACAGCAATTAGAATAGAGAAAGGAACAAAGGAAATACAGATAGGAAATGAAGAAATTATATTGTTATTATTTGCATAGGACATGACACTCTATATAGAAGACCCCAAAAACACCACTGTCTTCTAGACTTAATAAACGAACTCAGTAGAGTAGCTGGATATAAAGTCAACCCACAAAAATCAGTACCCTTCCTGTACATAAACAATAGACTCATTGAGAGAGAAACTGGAGAAATAACTCCATTCACAATAATATCAAAAATGATATACCTAGGAATCAATCTAACAAAGGAAGTAAAAGACCTCTACTCTGAAAACTACAGCACTCTGAAAAAAGAGATCACAGAGGATATCAGAAAATGCAAAGACATCCCTTGTTTCAGGTAGGAAGCACCAATATAGTGAAAATAACCATACTTCAAAAACTGCTATATAGATTCAATGCAATGCCAATCAAAATCCCAATAGTATTTTCCCATAGAACTAGAGAAAAAATTCCAAAAATTCATTTAGAACCACAAGAGACCTAGAATAACAAAAGCAATTCTAGGCAACAAAGGCAGGGGTATCACAATCCCCAACTTGAAACTATACTGCAAAGCTTTTGTGATAAAAACACCATAGTACTGGCAAAGAAACATACTCAAGGACCAATGGAGCAGATTTGAAGATTCAGAAACAATTCCAGACATACTCAGCCACCTCATCTTTGACAAAGGAGCCAAATATCCTCACTTGAGGAAATATAACCTGTTTAATAAATTGTGCTAGAAAAACTGGGTTTCAACTTGCCAAAGATTAAAACTAGACCCATATCTCTCACCATGCATTAGATTAAAATCTAAATGGATCAAATATCTAAATGTTAAAATAGAAACACTATACCGGCTAGAAGATAGCTTAGGTAGAACTCTTGAAGACATTGGTGTAGAAAAAGACTTAACAAAACCTCAGTCTCATGTAAACTAGAAAGAAGAATCAACAACTGGAATCTCTTCTTATTTTATTTTATTGTTTTGGTACCAGGGATCGAAATCAGGACCTTGCACTTGCAAGGCAGGCATGGCACCACTGAGATAAATTCTTGGCCCTAGGATCTCATCTTATTAAAAAGCTTCACTACAGCTAGAGAAACCACCAAGAGTGAAGAGACAACCCCAATGCTAGGGACCCCTGAAGTTAGTTTCCAGTCCCCACCTGTCCAGTATACTATGCAGGCCTGAAAAAAATACACTAAGAGACAGAACTAAGAGAGAGAAAGTGGGGTGCCAGGATGACCAATGCCAGTGTAACTGGTAAAGTCCCTGGAGAGTCCCAGGGACTGACTTTTATTGACAATCAATTGGGTTAAAAGCAATCTAGAAGTGGTGCCTATGTAAATTAATGTAAACAAGGCTCATGAAGGACAGGACAAAGCATTCTTGAATTAGGAACAGAATAGACAAAATATATGGCTGTAATTAGAACACTATCCTTCTAGTCAGGAGGTTTCAGTTGTGGAAACGGAATTTGGGTGTGAGTAACTCTGACCTTGGCACTTAGGCTTCAGTCAGACTCACTTCTATAAACAAGCCAATTGTGGGGTTAACTCTTTATAGCCTGCTTTGAGAATAATCAATATTACAGTCCTCTGCACCTCAATATGAGAAAAATTTTTATCAGCTATAGCTCAGACAAAGGTCTACTATCTAGAATCTATAAAGAACTTAAAAAAAAAATCAGATCTTCCAAATTTAAAGATCCAATTCAAAAATGAGCATCTGAAATGAACAGACATTTCTCAGACAAAGAAGTAGAAACAGCACATAAACATAAAAAATATTCAATATCACTGGTCATTCGAGAGATGCAAATAAAAACAATGCTGAGATTCTACCTCACTCCAGAAAGAATGGCTGCTATCAAGAAATCAACTAATAATAACAAATTTTGCCACTGTTGGTGGGAGTGTAGACTGATACAACCACTATGAAAATCATTATGGAGATTTTTCAAAAATTTAGAATTAGAAGTCCCATTATACTCCACTATTCCCCGGTTGGGTATCTTCCAAAAGGAATTAAAAGCATCACACCTCAGTGATATATGTGCACCCATGTTTACAGTGGTACAGTTTGTAATAGCTACATCTTCTAAACAGCCCAAATGTCCATCAACTAGTGACTCAATAAAGAAGATTTGGGCTGTGTTTTTTTATAAAGTGGAGTACTACTCAGCCATAAAGAATGATTAACTAGAGACATTTATAGCTAAATGGAATCACATTGAGACCATACTCTTTTTTTTTTTTCTTAAATTCTTTTATTGGTACATTTTAGGTATACAATACATTTACATTTATCTTTGGGTGCTTGTACCTGTACATGATGTATCTTGGTTCTTATTTTTTCCCCATTACCTGTGTGCCCTTCATCACTAAACCCTTCCCTATTTACATACTTTGTTTCCATTTTTTTTTTCTTTTCTCATAATTTTCCCTTTCCATTCTTTCTTTTCCCCTTCCCCTCCCACTACCCCTACCCCTTTGGACCTTTTCCACTTTCAAAGTATCATTTATTAGTTATTAATCCTTTTAGTCCTTATTTACACTCTCAGTTTCTCACACTAGAGAAACTATTCACTATTTACATATGTGTGTCCTATTTATTTCACTTAAGACAATAGCCTCAATATGCATCCATCTAGCTATAAATGACTAGTTTCTTGTTCTTTATGGCTGAGTAGTACTCCATTTTATAAAAAAAACACATCTTCTTTATCAGGTTTCCAGCCGATGGGCACTTGGGCTGTTTCCAACCTTTAGCTATTACAAACTATGCCACAATAAACATGGGTGCACATATATCTCTATGGTACAAATCTTTTAATTCTTTGGGGAAGATACCCAGCAGGTGAATAGCTCGGTCAAATGGGACCTCCAGCCCTAGTTCTCTGAGGTATCACCACACTGATTTCCATAGTGGTTGCAGCAGTCTGTACTCCCACCAACAATGGAGAAGGGTTCCTTTCTCGTCACACCCACACCAGCATTTGCTATTGGTTGATTTCTTGATAGCAGCCATTCTTTGTGGGGTGAGTTGGAATCTCAGTGTTGTTTTCATCTGCATCTCTCAAATGAGCAGTGGTGTTGAACATTTTTTCATATGTTTATTTGCTGCTTTTACTTCTTTGTCTGAGAAATGTCTGTTCATTTCAGATGCCCATTTTTGATTGGGTCTTTGAATTTGGAGGGGCTCTGATTCTTTTCAATTCTTTATATATTCTAAATGGTAGCCCTTTGTTTGAGTTACAGCTGCTAAAAATTTTTTCCCACATTGTAGGTTGTCTCTTAGCTCTGTTTGTTTCTCTTGCAGTGCAGAAGCTTTTCAATAAGATGAAATCCTAGTTGTTGATTCTTTCTGCTAGTTCCCGTGCTACTGAGGTTTTGTTCATAAAGTCTTTTCCTATGCCAATATCTTCAAGAGTTCTACCTAACTTATCTTTCATCAAGTTTAGTGTTTCTGTCTTAATATTTAGATCTTTAATCCACTTAGATCTCAGTTTAGTGCATGGTGATAGATGTGGGTCTAGTTTTAATCTCTGACAGGTTGAAATCCAGTTTTTCCAACACCATTCATTAAATAGGCTATCTTTCCTCCAATGAGGGTGGTTGGCTCCTTTGTCAAAGATGAGGTGGCTGAGTACGTCTGAAGTTGTTTCTGGATCTTTTAATCTATTCCACTGATCCTCGGGTCTGTTTCTTTGCCAGTATCATGCTGTTTTTATCACAGTAGCTTTGTAATATAGCTTCAAGTTGGGGATTGTGATACCCCCAGCCATGTTGAGACCATACTCTTAAGCAAAATAAATAGGATACACATGTATGTGTACATACCAAATTGTTTCTCTGGTGTGAGAAACTGAATGTGTAAATAATGATCAAAATGTATAACAAATAATGTCAAGAAGAAAAGGTTCAAAAAGGGGAAACAGGAAGGGGGGTGGGGGAAAGGAAAGAAAAAGTATGAGAACAGAAGAAAAAATTGAAACAAAGCTTTTGTCAATAGGGGGGTGGAGGGGTTGGATGGAGCAAAAGAGAATGGGAAAAAATAAGAACCAAGATATATCATTTACAGGTACAAATTCCCAATGATAAATGTGATCATATTGCATATGTAAAATGTACCAATAAACTTAATGGATTAAAAAAAATAAAAGTAGAAATTCAGTAGTAATGTTTGAAAAATTGTTTTAAAATGTTAACTGCATAACTCACAGCTGTTTAAAATCCGCCAACATTATGTGAATCAAGCCCTGTCTCTGGATTACACAGAGTGATAACAATTTCCTTTTCTTTTTCTTGTTGTCCTTGCACATAATCCCTAAAATAGTCCCCTTCTTTTTAGGTCAAAACAGTTACAATGGAAGTTTTCTGTTGTTTTCCAGGCATGTATTACAGTGACAGAAAATTTTCATATAATCAAAGTTGGATATTTCTAGAGAGATCAAAAGAGATGGTGAAGTGGAGAGCAGGTGCAGCAGCATTCTTAGAGGAGCTGTGGGTGCAATTAGCCAGCAAACACTCCCTTGTAAAGACAGGCTTCCTGATCAGACTGCACAACAAAAGCCATGGAGAAATGAGGTGGCTGAGGTCCGAGGATGCACAGGACCCTCTGCCCTGGCTCTTGAACTTTAGGAAGGGAGAGAGATTCAATAGAGGCAACAAACTCAAAACAATTATGCAAATCTAGGAAATTCCAAGAGGAGATAAAAGAGCAGACTGCTTTTACTAAAGCTCTTGTAACAGCGCAGTACTTCTTCTTTCTTTGCCAGTAGTATCAGCTTAGGGCTAACAACAATAAATGGCGTCTGAAGCAAAAGGAGATAGCAGCATGGTTTAATCACTTGACATTAATATGGGAAGTTCAAAACTTAGGCGCAGAGAGCCACAGTAATAAAATTTATCTCAGCTTTGACAGCTACTAACCATATCAATGAGAAACACTTAAACTCTCTGACTGTGTACTCTTTTATTTGTCAAGTGTCAGTAAAAATCATAATAGTAATAACATGCTGCTAGTAAAAATGATTTTTTAAAATTTCCCTTACAGAGCTATGATGAGAATTAATGATGACTATGTTAACCACATGGATAATAATGTTAAAATAATGAAAGAAGGCATTATTTTTCTTTGTGTTGCTGAATTATTTTAATTTAGTTTCCAGCTAAAGGGATTATGGAACTTTAAAATATGAAGAGGAAAAGACCTTCAAGGTCATTTATTCCCCTCTACAAATGAGTGTAAAATTCACACAATAAACATGTCACATATTATTCATATGGCGACACATTCATCCATATGACTGACAAAAATGAAATCATCCCATTTCCCCTGTCTCCAAAGCCTTCCCAGGTATTCAAAATTGTGTTATTTATATGCTGTATTATATGTATGCTGGAACATAGAATTGATATATCATATATATATGATTATATCACCTATATAACATATATATATGTTGTGTGTGTATGACTGATGACATTGCTGAGAACTCCTAGTGCCTCTCACATGCACTGAATCTAGGCATCAAGTTAAATGAGGATTTCCTACTCAGGATCCAGAGATGAACAACTATCTCACTTTCTATATAATAATGGTGAAAATAAGCCAAACCTGCCAATGTTAAGGATAAAATAATACACTAATAATTAGAATTACACAATGTACACTCTATGGAATATTGTTTAAATATATCAGTAACTTTAGTTTGAGATTAATTTGCCTTCTACTGATGAGAAAACAATGTCTAAGAAAAACATTGCCAAAGATATTTAGCTAATAAATATTTACATTTTCATATTCATACTTTTATCTTTAGAGAAACATAACAAGGGACTATAAGTCTCTTTATTCTTTTAAAATATATTGCTAAGATTAGAAATGAGTTAGATCATGTCACACAATGCAGGAGAAATAAAGGAATAAGCATTTCAGCACTGTCAGCTGTTTTTCCTTACAATCATCTCCCTTGAACTATACTGAATTCTCAAAGGATTTGGGTAGATTAAAAGGCATTGTGTTTGCTTTGTCTTGTTCAGATTATCCATCTACACGAAAACTTGACAAGGTGACAAATTATGTCTGCCACTGTCAAATTTTTGGTATTTGCTTTAGTGTTAAGCAAGTTGAATATTGAAATCTTGACAAGTAAACCAACTCTGTTAGGATTTCAAACCAGTATTTAAAGTAAAGTTGACTGCGGTTAAATTTTTATTCAGTCACTTGGTACCTGAGTAACCATGGACAAGCCATTTAACTCTTCCATGCCAAAAAGTAAGGAAAACATCACTTGCTTCAAAAAACGTTAATACATGCTAAGCAACTTAGTCCTTGCAAAGTATTTAGAAACAACTTGGCTAAGTGTATTAAGTTAAATATGATATTTATTACCTTGGATAGATAATGTAAAATTATTTTCTGTTTGTTTTCTCATTTGAAGGACAGTAAATATCTGCCTGCAGAATTATTAGTAAGAATATAAAAAATCTGCAACAGTTATATTTTGTGAACCTAATAAGTAATATATAATAATTTTCTTTATGAAAGTAAATTCCTGTCTAAAATGATATTTAATCTGAGAGATTGTATGTTAATAAAGCTTTAGCTTTAGACCTTACATACAATTACAAAGGAAATAATTTTTTAAAACAACTTGATGGTGTGCTACAAAAGTCCTTCCTTCATACATAGTAAGAGTAATTATTCCAGTTAATGTAATAATATTAAATTCCAATCCCTTGCCATGAACTCATGGTGCACAGAATAGACGAAACAGCCTGGGAGCCTGGGCTTAACACTGTGACTCTGTTGACCAAAAGAATGTTAACAGGAATATGAATTTGCATGAACACTGTGGTATGCCCTCCTGGGTCTCTTTAATTCACTTTAAAAATATCCCAAGTGCTGGTATGGGGTTGTATTCCTGCATTTCCAGCATTCTGATAACTGAGACAGGAGGTTGGCAAGTTTGAGCCTAATCTGGGCAACTTAACAAATTAGCAGGATCATGTCTCAAAAAAGCGTGCAGGGTGAGGGGTGGGAATGAAGCTCGGTGTCAATGCACTGGGTGCAATTGTCAGATTTGGAAAACAAATACATCAGAAGTATCTACTACTTCTCCTATCTGAGCCTAAATACGAGGAAAGCAGAACAGAGTCACATTAAGTTGATTTCCAGATGTGTGGCACTGTGATGTGTTCTTTTATATACCAAAAAATTTGTATATTTATTTTTCACGCAGAATATTTGTAACACTAATTAACACTTCTACATACTTGATGACAGACATAGCTTTAGCTTCAAAATGAGCTACTTAAAATTTTTACAAAATAAGTATTTTTCCCTATGTGGAGTCCATATTCTATATCAGTTTCCTCATGTAATTTTGCCCTCTACTCCAAAAGGAAAATATTTTTCCGTCAATTTTCAAGTATATGTTTTGGTATACATTTGGTTAGTGAGGTCAGCTAAGAATGGTAAATTTAAATGGGTTCCTTATATGTTTCTTTTTCTTTTTTTTTGTATATCCAACAGATAATACACATTCTTAAATATACAAAATATATTGTCAAAAACCATTGCATTTTTATTTTTTACGAGAAGTATAATTATGTGGTTTTAAACTCTTCATAATTAAACCATATCCTGCAGTGGCTCATGGTGTTTGTTTAACATTTTATGTTGGAGGAAAGGTTTTAGTTCTAAGAAGTTAACCTATTTGGTATTTGCACCACAGCAAATTGGTAGCAAAACAAACAAATATTTAAATCATCTTACTGATGATAAAATTTGGGTGTATTTAAAGTGACTGTTCAATGTTCAATTAAAAAATCAGATCATTCCTTTCCTTCAGTAAAACACTTAAACACACATTTCCTTTTATTTATATGACATATAAAATAAGTCATATACATATTTTTTGAAATATATAATTTCTAATTCCTATAAAGACCAAGTAGTAGTGTATTTAAGATTATTATCCTTTCCATGCTTTTATATATATATATATATTTTTTTTTTTTTCTTTTTTTTTTTTTTGGTACCGGGGATTGAACTCAGGTCCTTGTGCTTGCACAGCAGGAGGCGAAACCACTGAGCTAAATCCCTGGCCCCATGCTTAAATATTTAAAAACTGAAGTGAAAAGATAGAGAGATAGATGCCACTAATGAATAATTAAAAGAATGTGAAAGAAACTGGAGGGCATTTGACACATACATAGATAAAATAGAGAAAAGCATTACACCTTTGGTAGTTTGAGGGATATATCTTAGAGATCAGGTCTGACAGATTGACTAGATGAATATTGACAGGTAGGAGAAATACCAAGAAGGAGAGAGCCACTGAGGAAAGGGCCCATAAAATCTGCATATGAAATTGATTCAGATAATTACACGTCCCTTTACCTATGCTTAAAAGCATACTGTAAAGCAAAAACATTCAGGTTAAAATATCTGAGTGGAGATTTCATTTGCCATTAACCAGAGAGAATTTCATTTGGATTCAGGATTCTGCACATTTTTAAAAGAGTGAGGTAAACACTTGGGACATTCAAAAGATACGAAATAGTGTAATACCTACTTCTCATAATCGTGAAGACTAGTTTTTATCCTCAGTTAGAACCAAGGACAAAACTGAAATGAACCTCTCTTAGCAGAGCATAAAATTAAGCCTCCCAAGTCCTTCTACTAATCTGCTAGCAATTTAACTACATAATAAATACAAATAATCAAAATACCCCACAAAATGCAAGAGGAATATATGATTGCTATATTAGTCAGGCTTCTCCAGGGAAACACAACTAATAGAATATATAGAAATTTATAAGAGATTTATTATGGGAATAAGTGACACATGTGATTATGGCAGCAAAGAATTCCTATGATAAACCATCTGCACCCTGGACAGCCAGGAAAGCCAGGGGCATAATTGGGTCTGAATGTGGAAAACACAGAGTGGGAAGCTGATGGTGTAATTTTTCCATTCTAAGATAAAAGGCTGAGAACTCTGTGGTGACTGGTGTATATCCTGGTGTCTGAAGGCCAGAGAACCAGGAGGATGTATACCTGGGAAGAAAAAAAGGAGAATGACCTTGCTTTTTCCCCAAATGAGTTGGAAATATTGTGACACAAAGATCTGTACAGGGATTCCTCATATAATGAGTGAGTTCCATTCCATGAGGAGGTCATTAAATGAATTGTCACTAAATGAGGAACTGTATACGGTATGTACATTTCAATATACAAAACAAAGAAATGCTCAAAGGAAACTCCACTCTAATGACTGCTTTTATTTGCATAGCTTACATGCAGTACTATAATATAAAATGGAACATAAAAGTACAGTACTGTACTATACAGTAAAACCAGTGAGAAACCAAGGTGTCTTTCCATTGGTGAATGGATAAATAAAGGGTGATATGTCCAGAAAACAGAATATTATTCAGCGCTAAAAGTAAATAGTTGATCAAGTCATAGGACATGCAAGAATTTAGTAAACAAAGCCCATCTGAAAAAGCTATAAAATAGCAAGTACAGTGATACCTCGATTGTGGAACAGCTCCAAGCTTGAACTTTCCACAACTAGAACAGAGAGTTTGGAAAAAATCTGCTTGTTGTTGTAAACTTTGCTCGACAGTCCAACCAAAAATGCGACTTGAAAAGACCTGCACAGGCTGAAGTGAGCCACGTGTTACATCTGGTTGTGGACAGCAAGGTGATGCTTCAGTCAAAGTGTGGCTCTCACCAAGGCAACACACACAGCTTGTGTCACTGCATTAAAACATTCATCATTGTGGGTTTTTTTGCAGTTTATTTACATGATATATTGTAACCATGGCTCCAAAGAAAGCTAGTGATAGTAGCAGTAAAGCTAAGAGGAAAACTGGGAGAACCACCATAGCATTGAAGAAAGAAATCACTGCAAAATTTGTAAAGCTCCTATAAAAATGAACTGTAAGTGCAATATTTCAGGCATCAGAACCAATTACTGGGTTTTCCATTATTTCTCATGGGAAAAATATGTTCAATTCTTCAGTTTTTCTGTGTTCAAACACAAATTTGTAAGGAACTGAGTTTGACAGCAGAGATCATTGTATATGGCATTTGAGACAAAGTAAAATTACAGAGGAAGTAAAAATATTAGGGGTTTCTCCATGAAAGTAAAACTTCCCTAAAAAGTAAAACATCAAGGAAGAAAAAGAAAAAAAAACTACACCAAACTTCAGTAGTAAGACCTTCCTTGTTGGTACATATATTAAATGCGAAGGCTTTAAACTGCAATCAATTGGTGGTTGGCAGAATGGATGTTTTAAAAATATTATCCAACTATTTGCTTTCCACAAGATACATATTTTAAGTAAGAGGGGGACACAAATAGTTTTAGAATGGAAGTATGGAAATGATACATCATGCAAATAGTAAACGAAAGTTAATGATACACCTGTATCAGACAATATGGAGATTAGGGCAAAACATTTTTCAATAAACTAGTGAACATATTATACATTGTTATTAAACTATCCAGAAGATACAACAATTATATATATAAAGTATATGTAATTGTGATTTTATATATATATATAATATATATATATATGAAAGTAATAGAGCCCTAAAACTTATGAAGCTGAAATTGACAGAAATTTCAGGATAAATTGGCTGTCTTACAATCATAGTTGGCACCTGAAATACACCACTTTCAGTAATGGACAGACAACTAGACTAAAAGACAATAAAAATAAGAAGAGTTGAAAGACATTATAAACCAACCAGATGAAACCGATGTATCGAGTGCTCCACTGCATAAACAGAACATACACATTTCTAACATGCACATAAAAATGTCTTCAGGAACCATTATATTATATTATAGGCTATTAAAGAAGTCCCAACAAATTTAAGAAGATTGAAAAAATGAAAATATCTTCTCTGAACACAATAGACAGGAATGGGAATCAGTAACAGAAAAAAAAACTGAAGATTTAAAATATTTGGAAATTAAACAAAATTTTAATGATCAACCAGTGAGTGGATCGAAGGACAGACCACAAAGTTACTATGAAAATATTTTAAAATGAAAACAAACAAAACCAAAACTTTTGAGATGAGGTGATAGTAGTGCTTACAGGGAAATTTACCATTGTCAATCCTACATGAAAAGAAAAAAATATATAGCATAAATAACTACAAAAATGCACTAAATTCAAATTAAGTGAAAAATGTAAATAATATAATAGCTGAGATAAGTGAAGTAGAGGAAAAGAAAGACTAGAATCAATAAAACAACAACAAAAACTGATTCTATGATCTCTCCTCTACAAACCCTACAAACTCAACGTCTTCCAACCACAGCTAAGACAAAACCCCAAGGGACAGTAGTACTATAGGCATCTCTGAAACAGAGTCTCCAATAAAATCTTTGAAACAGAGTGTCCAATAAAATAAAAGACACACAAATTGGAAAAGTGAAAATAAAACTGCTGACATGAACTCATGTATGGAAAATGCTGAAGAATTTATAGCAATGCAAAAAATAATACATGAATTAGGCAAAGTTGTAGGGGACAACATTAATGCAGAAAATCGGTTGTATTACTATACACTAGTAATAGAGAAATCAAACATGATATTAAGAAAAAAATTCCATTTACAAAGGAATAGCATGTTTAGGAACAAAAATAACTAAGGAAGTGAAGGATTTAGTCACTGTAAAATAAATTATTGCTGAAAGAAATTTAGTAAAACTTAATATAAAGCTACCCCATGTTAAATTATTGGAAGACACATGTTTTTAAAATGGCAATACTGGCCAAAACTATCTATAAACTCAAAATAATTTCTATTACAATTTGAATGGTCACTTTTTGCAAGAATGGAAAAGTCTATTATTGAATTCATGAAATTTCAAGGAATCTCAATTAGCCAAAATAATATCCAAAAACAAAATCAACGTATTCACACTTCTCATTTTAAAAACTTTCTACAAATCAGCAACCATCATAACAGTGTAGTAGTTGTATAAGGACAGACCTATAAACCAATGCATGATTACTGAGAGTTCAGAAATCAACATTATTGATTTTCCACAAGGGTACCAAGACTGCTCAATTAGAAAGGAGTAGTCACTCAAATGATAATGGGACAATGGATAACCACATGAAAAAGAAGAAATTTAGAGCCTTGATTTATACTATTATAAAAACATAGGTAATGGGGAAAAAATAAGAACCAAGATACATCATGTACAGGTATATCTAAAATGTACCAATAAAAAAAGTTGTCAAAAAAACAAAAACAAAAACAAGAATTGCATCACTTGTCTAAATTTAAAACTCTTAGAGGAAAATTTAAACTTTAATCACCTTAAATTTCACAAAGGACTCACAGCTAAAACACCAAAGGCACAGAATCATTTTCGCCTTACCTTGGAAAGAATATCATCATCAAAATAATCAACCATAAACAATTTTAGAGAGGCTGCAGAGAAAAAGGCACTTTTCTACACTGTTCCTAGACCAACCACTTTGGAAATAAGTATGGAGATTCTTCAAACTCTGAAACTAGAAATTCCATTTGACCCAGCTATTCCCCTTCTGCATACCTTCCCAAAAGAGTTAAAGACATCATACCACAATGATGATGTATACCCATCTTTATAGCAGCCCAAGGTCAGATATAGTATTATACAACTTATATGATTTATCAAGAACAAAAAAAATTCAGAGAGTAGAAGTCAACTTATGTTTGCCAGCATTATAGAACACAGGAGAAATGAGTAGTGCCTGCTTCATAGGTGGTGAATTTATATTTGAGATGATGAAGATGTTTTCAAAACGCTTAACAGTTATGGTGTTACACAACATGTGACTGTTCATATTAAAATGAGTTATTTTGTTTAAGGTAAAATGTATCCCCATTTGAGTAAAAATAGTATTTTATATTTTTATCCATACAATTTTGCCCATTTCAATTAGGTTACACTCTATCTCAATTGTTTTTCTACAACAAATTCTCTTTCTCTGTAGAATATCCTTTTCTGTTTTCTTGGATTACTTTTTAAACTTTAATTCTATTCCTAGCTCAGAGTTTTTTCCTTAACAGTTATCTTCACTTGACTTCAACAGTCCTTCTCACAAAATTTTGTTTGGCTTAACGAGTTACAAATATGCTATTTCTGTGTATCCATAGCTATAAATCAGAAAATCTGGTTCCATACTCTCCGTCTGGAAGTGTAAACTAGAATATTTTGGGAAAAACGCTTAATTTATTTAAGCCTGATTTATCTGAAACACTAAATATGTTTTATTATTGCTTCTATAAAAGCTCCCTAGGGAATTTATTCAAGATCAAACTGCATTGTCTGGATTTTAATCATTAAAATACTATAAGATGAATAAAAATGCAACTATTGGCAATAAGATAATAATATAGTAAAACTTATGTTTCACTCTCACATTCAAAAATACTCAATTTATTTATTTTTCATTGACCCATGGGTTGGAAATATTATTAACAATTGACATGGTCTACAATTCACTTGGTCTTTATAAACACATAGTTTATAATGATGTTGATGGCAATGATTAAAATACTACTATACTTTAGAAATTCTCTAAAAAATGTGCAAACACATAAAGGCAGTTATGTTTGCTTTTCCATCATTACTTATATTATTTACAGAGACAAAATTCAACGAGACAGCTTAAAACTATTTTGTTAATTGTGTGATGCAAAAATCCTGGTATCTATATACTGAATGAAAATAAGCAAGACTATCTGAAGAGATAATTCTATTTAAATGTATCCACATTTAAATGACTTATCCAACACAGTGCCTGCCCTGTAATAAACACTGAGTGTCTTGAATTATTTATACCTGAGAAGTCATCCCTCCAAAAATCTCTAAAGCAATTAGCTGAGAAAGTACTTCAACTTTTGAAACATTAGCTATTTGTAGCATAATACAATAGATACTGAGGTTATGAGGACAGCATTATAGCACAGAGAAAGGCTACTCTCACTAGTTGTATTATAATAGCTAGTATTAGAAAATCAAATGTTACAATGTAAAAATAAAAATTCTTTAGCTGTGTTGAGACCACTACTAAATTGAAGACTAGCATTATTAGATGTATGATAAACATAAAATCAGTTAACACATCTGAGCCTCAATTTAGATAACTACAAATAGAGGCAAAATATAAGTTCATATGCATTGAGATAGGATGTTGTATTAAGGCCTGTATGCAGATTCTGGAATTTTAAAGGTGAGCTAAATGTATACTTGTCATAAAAAAGCCATGGTCCACTGCAGAATATACAAATACATTGAAATAAACAATGATTTAGTATTTTTCCAGGTGTCATTTCAGCAAATCCAAACAAAAAGGTTAAATAGACTTTCTCTGGTTTACCACTAGAAAACCTCAAAGTTCCTCATAGTGATGAGTCAAGCAAGGGCTACTTATAGCTCTGTCAGAGAGAGGGAAAATAGCCATTTTCAAACATCCTCATGTTATTCTTCATTAAAAATGCCTAGTTTTTAGGATAAAAAATATTGAGTCTCACCCCATGTATAAGGAAAGCATATTTACCCAGTCCAGTCCCTTCTCACTTTCATAAGAGAGAGAAATTCTGAAATATATGATACATACCTGATAAAAGACTTGAGATTTAATCATAAGAGCACAGCATGCATACCTTTCCTATACCTAAGCATGAAACCTTATCAGAGATCCAGATAATAACAGGGGATTAAAGATGAAAAAGCTGTGAAGTCTAAACTCTACTTAATGATGCAAAGCTAATGACATTAGAGGAATTTGAAACAATTTGTACTGATATCTATAGCAGACAATACACAGTTCAACTATAGCCAGACTAATGTAAAATGCAAAAGCTTCTCAACTAATTTCTTGTTAACAAATACATCATATCCACTTTTCAAACAAAAATTTTAATATAAGAAAAGAAAAATAAGAAAACAATATAAAGAGTCAAAGTAAATATTATAACCAGATGTAGAAATTACATAGAATTTGGAAAAGTTAGTCTGTCAGTATGGTAAAGGATGTACTGGAAATTAGGAAGCATACAAGAGCAGATGGGTAATGTGAACGTAGATCCGAAAAACATGAGGAATCAAAAGGAAGAGGTGGAAACCAAAAACACTGTGACAGAATTGAAAAATGCATTTAATGACTGACACAGCTAAGAAAATAATTACTAAGCTTAGACAAAAATCAATAGAAATTTCCCAAACTGAAAAGCAAAGAGAAAAATGAAAGAAAAACTAAAGAACATGAAAATATCCAATGATTATAGAAGAATTTTAAATAGTGCAACATATCCAACCATAATATTTATATTCAGACTTCAAAAATCCAAAAATCAAATTTAAAATCTTGAAAGATCCTAGCAACCAGAAAAGAAGACATCTTGTTTATAAAAGAAGAAAAGATAAGAACCACAGTGTACTTCTTGTCAGAAAGAGGGAGAGTAGAAGAACAAATTACAAATTTTAAAGAGATGAAAAAGAAAAACATTAACCAAAAATGCTATAACTAATGATGTTATTCTTCACATATGAAAAACAAATGGGAACCTTTTTCAGAAAAATAAAAGACTAGGGAATTCATCACTATGTGATTTTCCTTGTAAGCAATCACAAAAAAGTCTTGGTGGCATAAAGACGATGCACTCCAATGACAGAAAGAAAGAGCAACTTTAGATAAGAAAAAACATTAAGGAAAATTGCAAACTTTTTATTTTTCTGATTATTAATTTATCTAAAGTATAACCATTTAAAAATTAATATTAATCTATTGGATGATTATAGCATAAGGATGTTACACAATTAAAAGTGTCATATAAACAGGAGGGAAGAGAATGGAAGATGCTGTAGAATGAAATTTTCATCAGAATTAATACTTAAGAGCATGATATTTGAAGTGGATCTAGAACATTTTAAAATGTTATTCAAAAATACTAGAATGAAACTGAAAGGGAACAAAATTTAGCCAGACCTACTTGTGAGTGATGAGTGATCTCAGAAAAAGAAAATTGGGGAGAAGTGATAAAGCACCAAATAATAGCACCAAAGGGGAAAGCTTGTAACTTTATATTATTGGAGAAAATGAAAACGAATCATATAAAAAGAACTCTGAGAACAGAGTACATAAAAAGAGAAAAGTAAAAAATAAAAGATCTAGTGGAGCAAAATTGAATGTAATTACATGTATGAAAGACCAATTATACCAGTATTACTTTAACAGTGAGCGGTCTAAATATGCCAGAAGACAAATTGTCTCACCTAGAACATTTACAAACAGACAACATTAGAACCATAAAACACACCTTGCAATATTTAAAACACACTTTGCAATATTTAAAGGAATATATACAATACACAATATGTTCTTGGAGTGTAATGAAACTGAACTAGAACCTGAAAAGATACCTTTAAAAGTCCAAAATATCAGAAGTTGACCAATACAATGTTCAGTAATGTATGAGACAAAATTAGAAGATTCAAAATAAATCAAACATTACTTGAAACTTAAAGAGATGGAAACAAAACTTACTAAAATATCAGTATGTATAAACCAACCATAACACACTTAGGAATCATCAAAATGTTCCTGTTATCACATGCAGCAAATCCTTCAAATCTTGTCAAGAATGTATTTGAACTGTCTTTTCTCTACTTCTTAGCCTCCCACCTGCTCGTGTTTGCTGGTTATAAAATGGTTTGAGGACCAATAACTACTGATTATGAAATTGTCTCTGTTCGGATTCAAGCAGGATCTCCAGATGCTCCCAAATTTATAATGTTCTGGGAAACAGAAGTTTTTGCTACCAATGAGTAATATTTTGAAACCTGTATCCTTTAACAATTCCCCTGCCAACATATTCAGTTTTATAGATATACATGTATATAATATATAACAATAGAATTCTTATATGTGTAATATAATATATACTGATGTGTTATACATATGTGTAATATATGTATATTATATGTAATACATTATAACACATCTGTATTATATAGCGTATATTCTATTTTACCTAGCATAAAATATATTTCATGTAATGTTATATTTTATATTGTATAATATACTATTCATATTTTTTTCTTTTTGGTACCGGGGATCGAACTTGGGTCCTTGCGCTTGCGCAGCACATAAATATATATCATAGAAAAATATATATTTCTTATGTCAAGAATCATCCCCAGAACCTTGCATATGCTTGGTGAGAGATTCATCATGGAGTACATTTCCAGCTGCCACATTCATATTGATTGATTTTTTTTTTGCCTCAATTTTCATCCACACAAGTAAATCCTGATTTCCACTTTCAGGGTTTCTCTTCACCACAGCACTTTTTCTCTTTTCCTATTTAAAGCTTGCAAGTAAATAGAATCAGAAAGCATAAATAAAGACAAAAACATATTAGTATGTGTTCCAGTTAAAAGACATAATTTTTTGTAACAGCAACAGGAAGGGAGCAATAAACATATTTATGCGAGAACAATAAATGTATTTTAGTGTAAGAAGGAAATGTGATGACAGTGTATAAATTAATTTATTATGCTGAAATAATTGTTTAATACCTTCCTGTGAAAACAATGTCATTGGGATTTTGAAAGAAATAATTTTAGATTGCTCTAATTTAAACATTTTAATAATACTAAGTTTTTCAATTTGTCAACATATGACATCTTTGCATTTATTTATACCTTCTTTCATTAATGCTTTCTGGTTTTCAGTATGTAAGACTTTATTTGCCTCTTTGGTAAAGCTTGTTCCTAATAATTTTGTTCTTTTTGATGTTACTGCAGGTAAAATTATTTCTTAATTTACTTTTTTGACGGCTATTGTTGATAATGTTTTGCATATGATGCCAAGAACAGATAAAAGTAGACCAGTGTGGCTATATCAAGCTAAAAATGCTACACAGCAAAGGAAATAATTAATAAAATAAAACCCAGCAGATAGAATTGACCAAAATACTTGTCAACCATCTAGCCAATAAGGGGTTTATTTCCAAAATATGAAAGGGAATCCTAAAATAGCAAATAAAATAAAATTAAAATACCAAATGCACAGTACAACAGTCAGTGCTGAGGCCTGGGAGGGAGGGACAATGAATTGTTAGACAATTGATATAATGTTTCAATTATGCTAGTGTATAGCTTCTGGAAATTATCTGTATAATATAGCTTCTGCACATTAAAATAATATGGTATTCTGGATTTAAAAACATAGTAAGAGGGTAGATCTCAAAACTTTTAGAGGAAACACAAGGAAATTGGAAAAGTGTTGGATATGTCTGTTTTTCTATGGTGATGATAATTCAATAGTTTTCCTGTATCTATATACTTCAAATTGTATACAGTCAATATATGCATGTTAAACATAAGGAAAAAGACTTTTATTTTTAAGATGGAAATTTACATAATTTAAAGATTTAATATAATAACCACTTATTATTTCCCATGATTCTGTTGTCTACCTAGGTGTTTCTGGTCTGGATTTGTTCTGCTGGGGTGAATCTTGATTATTAATCCTGCACTTCTGCTGGGATGACTGATAAACTGGGCCATGTCTTTATATGATTTTTCACCCAGCATCAAGTCAAGTCCTGCCAGAATATGTTTGTGCACTTTGTGACTGGAAATTTCCAAACAATTGCAAGAGAGGATCAGATCCAATGTGCAGACATTTGGATCTACAGTATTTGCTTTCATTTTATTTGTAAATACTCTATTTCATGCTGAAAATCACATTGCAAAAAACAGATTTAAGAGCTAGAGAAATAGATTTCAGTACTACATAGAAGGAATAGCCATGCCTCAAGAGATGGGAAGAATTATTTATCCATTTTTAAAAAATCTTCATTTTGTTTCATGGATAAAATCACTTTTGAGTTTCAATCTCCATTTGGAAATATCTTCTCCCCGCAAAAGAAGTCACAGTCACATACAAAACACAAGATATGAATAAGGGAATCAGATTGCAACAAGTTACCAAAGCTATTGTGGGCTTGCAGAATTCTACATTGATAACTTTCTCAGATTCTTTAATGACCCCAATTTATTTACCCAAATTTCTGCCTTAGTCAAAGTAAAAAGCTCATTTGGCATTAAAATATTACAGTTTATTTAATAGAAATAGCATCTTAATTATTTATCACGACTTTCCCTAAGACAGGACTTTATTTCTGAAAATGTATTTAGAAAAATGATTATTTAAATTATTGTGGTCAAATAAGTATGTGGATTATTAGCTTAAATTATGCAAGCTTCATTACTGCAGAATTTTAAAATGCTTTTAATATGTTGGTGAGCATTGTATTTTCACAAAAGTGGAATATAAAATATTTTGTGCATACGGTTTTCATTTTTCAGATAAAGAAAATAAGGGTTAAATGACTTTCATTTGGGAAGAGGCTAATATTTTAGCTATTGGATAATCACAAAAGCTTTCAATATTTAACTTTGAAACAGGTTTTATTACTCTAATTAACAATCTGGTAAAATGTAATATAGGAAAAGCTAGTTAACTTACAAAAGTCCACATACCTTGGAAGTGACATGTTTAAGTATAAAATCTAGTCAGATTTAGGACAAAACTGCATCAGACTCTACACATTGCAGATGGTACTTCTTCTAACTCCACATCTAGCAGCCGAGAAGGCCATTGTTTACTGGTCCCAGGTCCATAATTCTCTAATGCCCCTAAAGAAAGCTGTCCGATCATGTGATGCTCTTTTTGCAATGATCACTCAGACGCATCCCATTAAGCACACATTCTCCCCTCCAAATCACTTCCCTACATTGCTCTCCAAGAATGCTCTGCACAGCCAGACAGTGAGGCTCCCTATTAATTATTTATTTATTAGAACAAGGGAGCTGAACACCTGGCAACAATTACATTTGCAATTAGGGAAACTGCCTACCTTTAGCAGAAGTCTGACTTTATTATGTATCTTTGCCTTGTACCAAGTTGTCTCAGCATCAGAGAAAGTTATATTAATATAAATAATGAAATACTGTAAACTGCCTTTTACCTGCCTTCAGATGTAGTACATATTAAACAAATGTATGTACACAAAACTCACTAGGCAATTGTCAGTGAGAAATAAACAATACATTGATATATTAATCACATTTTTTCATTTTTTCAAGATATCCAAGCTACTGTGACTAGAACTATGATATAATATTAAGGTCATGTTCAGATAATGTTCTATGCACAAATTAAGACTTGTATATCTGTATTCTTTAAAACAAACATGTAGTCAACTGCCTTCCAAAAGATGGATAGCACTTAGGATCAACTGTGATAAACTTCTAAGCTTGCTAAACACTCAGAGCCTCGATAATCTTTCTGTGAAATAAAAATAGTAACGGTCTCATAAGTCTTCTGAGGCTTAAATGGACATCATCATAGTCCTTAAGCCATAGGTGAGTTATATCAAAATTAGCCAGCTGTTACCCTCCACATAAGAACAGTGATCACAGAGAATATATAGAGTTAGCTCATGGTCACAGGCTTTAAACAAAGCAGGCAAAACCACTTACAATTAAAATTCCTAAAAATGTAATGTAAAACTGACTAGTGTCACAAAATTCAAATATTTGTGAGCAAAATATAATTTTTGGTATGGTCACAGCAGATAACATAGTCAAGTTTTCTCAATATATTTTATTTAGAATAGTGCAAAAATATGAAATAGAAGCATATATAATGAATGAATATAAAATAAGCCTTAGGTGGTTGAAATTTACACTGTAGCCAAAATTATTCCATTGACAGCCAACAGCCATACATCAGCAAATTTAATTTAGCCATTGTGTACCTGTGGGAGGGCGACTGAGACTGGAGAGGAAGAAGCCAATTGGAACACTAGAAAACTGTAATTTCTCCGATAATCCCAAGTCTTCCAATTTTCTGGATTCATTATTTTAAAACACAATCTCCCCAAAAGAGCATTTCTTTCTTTTGTAAGAAAATTTCATACCTCTTCAAACCAGCAGTTCCAACTACACTGATGATAAAATTAGAACATTTCTGTCTTACAGGATGGACTGGAGGGTAGAAATGATGAGGACTCAAAGAGGGAAAGAAAAACAAAATTTAAAAAAAAAACCCTTCAAAAAAACAGAAAAGTTCTCTCTTATCAGGTTACAAGCTCTGAAATACAGTCTTATTTATAAATTAAGACGTGTGTATATAAATTCTTTAAAACAAACGTGATAAACTATCTCCCAAAGGAATAGACAGCACGTAGGATCTGTCCTGAAACTATCGGTAAATACACTGAGCAGAGAGTAACTTTAAGAAAAAAGAAAGCCATAAATCAACTAGGTTATAATGGGTAGTCAACTTATCCCCTCATGTTGTTAAAGAATTATGTTATCCTATGAACATTATACACCATTAAATACACACATTGAGATCATAATAGGCATATTATAATCAGCATTTTATAAAAAATGATACACCTGTCACTTAACATAGTCTATGATTATATAAAAGATAATTTATGGATTTCCATTGTCCAGAAAAATTTCAAAGAAAACTTTATGAGAAAATGATCAGTGAAATAGTGATTTGTGAATAATACTGTGGATGTTAAAATGTATGTTAGAACTCATAAAAAAATAAGTAAATCTTACTGGTGGTAGGGAAAAGTGAGAAAATTTATTTCTACATATCAACAAGATTTGAATAAAGATGCACTTGAAGAGATGTAGGCAGCTGAATTGCTAACCATTTGGGGATCCAATTGCCCTACATGTGAAGTGCTAGCTACCTGCATAGAAAACAGATGTTACCACTTTGATTTAATGTGGTAGCAGGAAGTTGATAATGATAGAAATTCATGTTATCTCTAATGATGTAATTTTTACTGTTTAGAAACTTTTCAAATGTGTGTATACCTGGAGGAGATGAAAACATTTATTGCTTTTTTTTCTCTCTCTCTCAGCTGTATTCACATACCACATCAACTGTACAGGACTCTGCATGTTAATTTGCCTTCACACATGGATGCAACCAAAATGTTGGCTTCCTTCAAAACAGACTGAGTCTTTATAAACACAATCTTCTTTTGTTGAAGCTACTCTAAGGCTAACATATGTAAAAACCTGCCCCAATACAGCATGTTTTGTGTGTGTTTATATCCTACAGCTGCTTTCAACTTTATCCAGCATGATAGAAAAGCATTCCTCAAGTTAAACATCTATTGTGTTCTCCAGGAAAATTACTTCCAGGCTTGCACTGATTGGGAAGAGTACTTATCTATTCTAACATCACTCCTAATAAACTCAGACTGGTTATTCATCATTCTTGTCCTTGTCAATCTATCTTACCACAATAATAATAATAATAAAACAAGTAGTATTAATAATAATAGTTATCATGTATCAAGCATTTTATTTGTGATAAGAAATGTACTCATTATATTATTTACATTATCTACTTTAATGCTAACTCCTTTTGTGTAAGTTCCAAGATGAAGAAACTAAAAGAAGGCTTAGGTAAATTTGTCACACATCTACAAAGTGATTAAACTGTGTTTTAGACAAACAATGACAGAGTTGCCATAAGAAGTGCATACTGTTTTCTTCAGGAATTAGGAAAACCAGATCCAGAAGCTAGATTGTTTGTGTTCAAACTCTGCCTCTCTTATCAGCTTAATGTTTCTGTTGAGAGCTCTTAGTGTTACTGCCTCAGCCTTGGATTCTTTTGCTCAATTTGATATAGAAACCAAAAAGAGCCAAGCAATACTATGTAAATGAGGCTTCCTTGTATTTTATGCTTGAGTATAAGGGAGACAGTACTTGGGAGATGGTTCCTGGATTGTTCCCTAAGGACTAAAGGAGCAAAGCTTATGTAGACAAATAGGGAAAGCTCATACAGGGTCCAGCGTCAATTGCTGGTCAAAATATCAGTTTTTCGGTGCATGTCTTTTCAGCTTTTTGTGCTTTGCACTGGCATTTGTAACTTAAATTGGGGTCTATCTGTACTTAGCTTGCAAAAGATATTGGAGATGCTCACTAGCACCACCACAGGAAGTTTTTAATTCATCTACAGGGTTTGTAAGAAAGCTTGAGGGGCAGTCAGCCTTTCTTGAATCTGGTCACTGATGGAAACAGTTTTTGAAAGCTTTTGCACTTTGTGGAAAATATTGGTGGGAGAATCAAGGTCATCCCTGCTCTGTCTTAGGACTAAAACACAAAGTGTCTATCCAGAACCTGCCATATCTTTAAATAAACAAAGTTGATAGTAACATTGCGCATCTACAAGGGTGAAAGGAGTACATTTGAAATATTAACTTCTAATTATATTGCTAATACTCATATCATAATGAGGAATTATACTGAAGATTCTCCTGCAGTTTCATCTCCTCAGAAGATGAGAGGAGTCTACAGGCTATGAAGCATGAGGATCATTTTAACTTTTTACCTAAACCTAGAGTAGAACCGTAACAAATTCATATATAATCCTTCCTCCATAGGAAACCTGTGTCTTAAGACTATATTTCACACTCAGTAGTTCATGAAAAGCATGACAAACTTTAAGGAGAATAGGATACTGACTATATTGGCCAGTAGAGTAGCCTGCTCTCTCTTGACTTGGGATCTTTTAAACTTACCCTATGGAGAAGCTCCTCTTTCCTGCGGGATGTGGATTATGGAATAGCCAGTCATCTGTTCTTCCTTGATCTAAGAGTGAGTTGATATTGGAGTCACAGTCCAGGAAACACTTTTAACTCTAGTGTGAAGAGTCCAGGAAGCTTAGGAATTAGAAAGTTTTTATCTCTAAGTAAAAGAAGCATTCAGAAGAGCTGACTTCTTAATGAATGAGGAGAAAATGATGCATTACCCTATTTACTGTACACACTTAATTCCTTTAAATTTCCAGTTAACATACTTTACCCTTTTTTTATTTTCAGGCTGTAGATAAGGAAGCTCTAGATTTAGTAACTCTAACTATTAGTCTCTATTAATACTGAGAAAAATATATTTACACCTTACAATGTTTGAAATAATAAAATAGAAATGTGAAAGATAAACAATAACATATATACATACAATAACATATAACATATATGAGATGTCCACGTGCATATAATTGTGTTTTCACTTCAAACAAATATTGAAAAGAAAAACTTTATAATGCTGCCTAAATTTTTGACTGTGATTTTTTTCTTTATATTACATGAGTAATCTTTCTGATTCTTTAATGAGAAATGAATTTATAGTAAGAAACAATGAAGAAAAACATTATACTCAATCAAATCCTCAAAGTAAATAATAACTACCTAAATTGATCATAGTTCTGTTTCTCTAATAGTTTGGCATTTTAAAACCACAGAAAAGCAATAATGTACTTTAAAAAAGTACATTCTTCAAAATAAATCATGAGAAAAGATATAAGGAGAAAAACCCTCTGAATCTTTTATATTCTTCTATGAAGCAGTTTAAAATAGAAAATAGTGATAAGGTTGGCTATGAAGGGAATCACAACAGGCTAGGTTACATTTAATGGTTTGTCAGTAAAATTAATACCTATGATCTTATGTGACACTCTTAACATTGTGACTTAGTTATTATTGTCCCAGTTTTCAGATTAAGTGGCCCTTGTGAAGTACTCTTGCTGACAAATTGATGCAATAGAGCTGTAAGACAGCCTACTCAAAATCTACTCCAAGTGGATTCCAACCAAAGAAAGAAAAGGAGAGGGGGAGGGGACAGGAAGGAAGGGAAGGGAAGGGAGGGAAAGGAAGAATAATGGAAAGAAGAAAAAGAGACTGAGAGAGAGGGAAGGATGGGGAAGATAGGAAGGGAGAGAAGAATGAATGAAGGAAAGAAGGGCATTAAGAACTCTTATTTATAGTGAGAAAAAAGAAATATCCTTATAGAGATGTACTGATCACTAAGAAGAATAGAAACATCACTATACAATATTTAAGGTTTTACAACTACACATGTAGCTTTATTTTGCTATCAGAATTACGTTTTGCTTATCTTATGTGGTGTCAAAACAAATGGTATAGATAAAATTAGTTATAAAGAAGAAAAAGGCCTTTGTCATGCTGAGCACCAACCATAGCCAAGACTTTGTACTAATCCTTTGGTTTATTAGCTCAGTTAACCCTTAGAAAAATCTTATGAGAGCATAATCTCCATTCTTCATTTACAGAGCAGCAAAGAGGGTTTGAAGTAAGCTGAGTATCTCCCTCGAACTCTCACAGATCACAAGAGCAGCTTTGGAGTATGACACTGGGCTGCTTCATTTCGGAAATCATTGTGTTTTGTTTGTTTGTTTTGATTCATCTCTATAGTATTTCTTTTCTTACCATAGGATCTCAGTACATTGTCTAGCTTGGTCTCAGCCTAAGCACATGTGATCTTCCTGCCTCTGCCTGAGACTACAGGTGAGCACGAGCATGTTATTTTGTAATATTCTTTAGTAACTCAAATTTTAAAGCAGACATTCAGGAAAGTTCCCTGAGTTTATAAATAATTTTGTAATTAGAGAATACAGGATGACACAGGAGATTATGTGATGTCATGGAAATATGTATAAAGTGGTTATTATACATCTCTGTTCACTGTGACACTGTCTATACCTATGCCCACTCGTGGACATATAAATACATGTAAACATACCATGAGTCTACTTTGGGGTAAACAGGGAAATTTCTCATTATCATTCAATCATGGCTCTAGAAGCTGCACCTTGATATTTTTTTTTTTAATAAGGGCAATTGCTTCTGGTTGTCACACATCTGTGGCTTAACATAAAGTGTTTCTTTCTACTCAAAATTGATTCATTTATAAGGAAAGTGAATAAATGCAGTTTCACATAGACTTTTGCTGTGTAGTAACATACTCTTCCAGTGATGTCAAGTTGCCTTTCTAGCATAGTTCTAGAATCACTTCATATCGCATCCAAAAGAAAAGAAAATGAAAGACCGGAAATGATGCTACAATCATATCCCTCTCCATAAACAATCCACAGAAGAAGTAAAACAAATAATCAATTAGTGTGTGAAATATATTAATTGTGTGCCTAGTAAAATTGCAAAACTAATATTATTTGAAATTTATATTAATGCCCAGTATTATCAGGGAGTGGCTAAGAGTTATCCCATATTATTGGTTAGTGTTAGCCAGCTTTTCATTACTTTAACAAGTATTTGAGATAATCAATTTAAAAAGAGAAAAGGATTATTTTGGATCACTATTTCAGAGGATTTAATCCATAATCTTTTGGCCTCTTTGAAACTGTAACAAAACAGGACATCTTATATAGAAGCATATGATCGGGCAAAGCTGCTTACCTTGTGGCAGGAGGAAATAAAGAGAAGAAAAGGAGAAGCCAGGCCCTAGTATCACACTCAGGAGCATGCCTCTCATGAACTAATTTCCTTCACTAGTTCCCATTTCCTCTCACTTCCTCACTGTGAGTCAGACTGGTGAACAAACCTTCAGGCCAAGAGTTTTTGAAAAACAGTCAGGTTTTAAACTATATCAGGGAGAATCCACATGGACAAAGCTTTTGAAAAGGAACTGGCTATATGAAATAAAATGTAACAAAATAAACCTTAGAGTCTTCAAATCTAGTTCTAAACATTTGTCTTAAAGTGGTTAACAGATAAGTTCACCACAAAAAATGTGCCTGAGAAAATGTACACAGTGACAATGTTTACATAAACAAAAAATAACTACTTCATCAACATTTCATTAACCAGAAATTGATATTCATTATAATTCATGCATGAATTTATCCATTTTAAGTATCAAGGTTTTAGATCTATAGATAAATACCTATCTGTATAAGGATAGATCCATGGAAACATAAGTAAATACATAGATACATGGAAGGATGCTTAGACACATAGATGGACAGATAGGGAATTAATATGTCTGAAATATATTACTAATAAAGAAGGTAACTAAATTGGCTTATTCCAATCATTCAGCTTAATATTGGCTAAGAGAAGTGGATTAGCCTGTATTTATTGATCTTTCAGGGTCATAGGTCATATAGCAAAAGTACGATAGGAGTTCTAATATATATAAGTCAGAGATGAGGCAAAGAGTTCAACTCAGAATCTGAAAGTGGCACATTTGGGATTTCAACACGAGTCAGTTTAATTCCAAATCTGATGCTCTTTCTACTGCATCAAGCTGCTTCCACAGCAGTTGGAACTTGTCTACATCTGTTCTATACGTGTTTTCATTTTTCCGTGTTAAAGTAACAGCCACCCTCTGTCCCACCGTGCTCAGCAACACTTTGATTCCCTTCCTATTGCTGAGGCAGATCCACTCACTTCCCTGGCATTCATGAGCAGCTTTGCAGAGCGCTTGAGCATCTGGCAATTCATCCAGCCAGAGTGACTGGGAAGTGCAGAAAATCCCTCTGAGAGCAGGCAACATCTGTTTGATAGGCAATGAAAAATAAACCCATAATAAACTCATTTTAGGAGCAAAAAATGGCTTCTCAAAGTGCTGATTATTCATTTTATGCAAGTGTAGTAATGTTGGTCTACTTGATAAACAGGAAAACAGCATGTCCAGAAGCAAATGATCACAGTCAGAGAGAGATGCTGCTCACACCAGGAGCAAGCACAGGCAATAGCAGATGAGGAAGCATTTAGAGAGATTACACTGGAAAGCCCACACCACCTGTGGCTGGCTCCTGGCACAGAGATGGGACCCAGGTGCTTGGAGAGGGGGCATACCTGTCAGGAATGAGTTTCAACCCAGGAGCAATGACTTCCTCACTACTCCTGACTGCCAAGCAGATATCCACTCAGACAGTCACCAAAACATTCTTTCCTTTATTCATTCATGCATTGTTTCCTTTATTCAAATATTTATTACATTCTCTAATGAAAACATCTTTTTTATTTCTCTTACAGGTATGCTAGTTACTATAATATAATTTGAGGTGTTTTGCTTAGAGAAGCCTGAAGGAGAGAGTTCGTCCATGATGGCAGATTAATATTTATTGAATTTATGTCTCACAAGATATAAATGAATATAACAAAATGGAATGAGGAAGGAAAGAAAATAATTGAACGATGAAATCATCCTTTGAAATAATTATACTGAATATAAATTAGTTCTACTGACTACAGAAGAAAAAAAGAAAAAAAACCTTTTTTTCCTTGATTTAAGGAGGAATCATCTTAGTGTTTTTCTCAGTCAAAATCATAATCTATCATGGTGAAGAGCAGAAAAAGAACTCATCTAAAAACTGCATGGTTGAGCATACCATACTAGCCAAATAAAGCAATCTATATCATTACTGTTTTCTTTTCATCTTCAATCTTTCAGATAAATTTTAATTTTATGGTCTCATATCCCACATGTATGCTAGCTGAGTAGAAATGTCAAAATCAGAAACAAGAACATATTGAGAGTGAGAAAGAGGGGGCATGTCTCTAAGACAAAATAGATCACGTTAGCAGAATGTTTAACATCATTCCAAGAAAATGGTGAAATTCTCAAGATTGAGGCATGACACTTGGGACAGCTGACTCTCCACACTTTCTACTGCCCCTTCTGATGCCTAGCATTATTACTCTGCTTAAGGTACAAAAGTGTTCCTTAAATATTTCTACATAATATCTAGCACAATGTAAAGAAAGATGCAACATTGCATCTCTGGCCTTTCTCCTAGCATCAGGAATGTACCATTTTGTCATAAAAGCCAGATAACTTTGGGTTTGATGCTATACTTTACTGTTGCTTAGTTCAATGATACTTGACAAGTTACAATTCAGAATCCTCAAGTATACAATAGATATAACAATGCTTGCCCATGGTAAGCATTAAGTGAAATGATATTTATGAACTACTTAGAAGACTGTATGATACATACTAATCATTCAATAAACAGAAGCTATTATTCCTATAATCATGACCATAATTATTTTCTCTGTGCCTGTTTTCCTCATTAGTTAAATTTGAATAATGGTATACAACATTAGACTGAACAAAAAATCATGTGAATTTCATCCATTCTAAGTGATAAACAATATTAGATTTAGCTTCAAATAGATACAAGTGATAAAATGCATTGACTATCTAGATATGTTTGTAGAAGTGTATAAAATCACACAGCAATGGATATTTAACTAATTTCTTGTGGCAAGAGTAAATCTAGCATGAAGTTCTAGGGGATAAATTCTGGCATGTTCAAAATGAAAGTGGATTACTTTCCTGAAGGTTGAAGTAAGACTTTAAACATAGAAAAATAATGATAAGTTTAAGTCATAAATTGAGACGTTTAAGAGTTTGGATGTCACAATTCAGTACTCAGATAAAAGATTTGCAAAGGTAAATAATGATCTCCTAATAAGACTGAGTTCATAGCCCTTCATTCCTTGCTGAGACCACTGTCCTTTCTTATCCTGACCCTGCAGCCTGACCTCTCATTTTCCCTCAGTTAACATCTTTACATCTTACCATTCAGCATTTCTAAAAGTCTTATTAATGCTACTCTCACTCCTTGACACATTCTTCTCATCTACTTTTCTGCATTAATTTATAGTTGCATTCCAATAAAATGGTTACATTAATTTCATCTTATTTTTTCTTGGATTTATTAGTAGCTAAAATAATATTTTACATTTTCTTATTTATCTTCCTCTCGAGAAGATTTGTTTCATGATAGTAAATCATTTGTCTCTATGTTCTCTACCAACTCCAGAATCTAGATGTTTTCTCAGCACAATGTGGGCACTAAGTACCTATTTGCAAAGTACATGAATGATGGGATAATATGTACAGAAATTAGCATAATGCCTATTTATACTGACTCTTGAGGAAAACTGTATTTAATTTTTTAATATTTGAAGTAAATTGTGATGTAATATAGACATTCCTTGTTTAACAACCAAGTTCCAGTCCTGTGACTAGATCATTAAATAATTGGTTGCTAAATGAGGAATTGTATATAGTATGTACATTACAATATTTAGAACAAAGAAATAGTCAAAGAACACTCCATCTTTGCTGCCATTTACAGTACTGTAATGTATATCAGAACAATAAACTATAATACTATACTATAGAGCAGAACCAGCAAAATATACACACTATATAAATAAGATATACTTACAAAAATAAAACATTGAGGCTCTATCTAGGTAACAGAGACATGGTAGGAGGTATTACCCCCAACTTGAAACAATACTACAAAGCTACTGTGATAAAAACAGCATGGTACTGGCAAAGAAAAAGACCTGAGGACCAGTGGAACAGATTAGAAGATGCAGAAACAACTCCAGACACACTCAGCAAACTCATTTTCCACAAAGGAGCCAAATACTCTCACTGGAGTAAAGATAGCCTCTTTAATGAATGGTGCTGGAAAAACTGGGTTCAACTTGCCAAAAATTAAAACTAGACCTATATCTCTCACCATGCACTAAACTAAAATTGAAATGGATTAAAGATCTAAATATTAAAACAGAAACACTGAACCAGCTAGAACAGAGATTAGGTAGAACTCTTGAAAACATTGGTGTAGGAAAAGATTTTATGAACAAAACCTCAGCTGCCTGTGAACTAGCACAAACAATCAACAAGTAGGATACCTTCTTACTAAAAAGCTTCTGCACAGCAAGAGAAACCACCAACAGAGTGAAGAGACAACCCACAATGTGGAAAAACTTTTCACCTGCTGTGCCTCAGACAAAGGTCTACTATCTAGAATCTATAAAGAACTTAAAAAAATCAGACCTCCCAAATTTAAAGACCCAACCCAAAAAAGGACATTTGAAATGAGCAAACATTTCTCAAAGAAGTAAAAATAGCAAACAAATATATGAACAAAACTGTAGAAAAAAAATAGCAGATTGTAAGACCAAACAGCATGTCTCAATCATAAAGCCATGCAGTCTTTATCATTTAGATCATTAAATGAGGAATATCTGAATTAGACATCATGTTATGAAAATAGTTCAATAAAAATGATTTGTTTTTCTTAAGAACACATGTTCTCCAATAATATTTACAATATAGCAGCTACCCACAAATCATCAAATCAGCTTGGTTCATGCAATATTAATATGTTACATGTCACATGTCAGAAAATGTAAGGGTGACAATTATTCAGAAAAGCCAGGATATCTTATGATATAGCTATAATATAGAAAGTACACATAAATAAGCATGATTAAAAAACAGATGCAAGTCATATATGATTTTTAGCAAATCAATAAAATCTGTATTCCCATACTTTCTCATATGCCTTTTCCTGGCATCTCAGTAGCTTCCATGAATTCTTCAACGTTATGTTTATCTCACAGTTGGTATTGCTGGAAGCTATATTTTGAATGTTCTACCTAACTTATCTTCTAGCAGGTTTAGTGTTTTTGTTATAATATTTAGATCTTTGATCCATTTAGATTTTACTTTGGTGCATGGTGACAGGTATGGGTCCAGCTTTAATCTTTGGCAAGTTGAAACTCACTTTTTCTAGCACCATTTTTAAAAAAGGCCATCCCTTCTTCAGTGAGGGTGTTTGGCTCCTTTGTCAAAGATGAGGTGGCTAAGTATGTCTGGAGTTCATTCTGCATTTTCTAATCTGTTCTATTGATCCTTGGATCTGTTTCTTTGCCAGTACTATGCTCTTTTTATCACAATAGCTTTGCAGTATAGATTCAAGTTTGGGATTGTGATACCCCTGCCTTTGTTGCCTAGAATTGCTTTTGCTATTCTAGGTCTCTTGTGGTTCTAAATGGATTTTTGGAATTTTTCCTCAGTTCTGTGGGAAAATGGTATTGGGATTTTGATTAGCATTGCATTGAATCTATATAGCAGTTTTTGAAGTATGGTTATTTTCACTATATTTGTGCTTCCTACCTGAAACAAGGGATGTCTTTGCATTCTCTGATATCCTCTGTGATCTCTTTTTTCAGAGTGCTGTAGTTTTCAGAGTAGAGGTCCTTTACTTCCTTTGTTAGATTGATTCCTAGGTACATCATTTTTTGGATGTTATTGTGAATGGAATTATTACTCCAGTTACTCTCTCAATGAGTCTTTTTTTTGTGTACAGAAAGGCTATTGATTTTTGTGTGTTGACCTTGTATTCAGCTACTCTACTAGATTTGGTTATTAAGTCTAGAAGACTTTTGGTGGAGTTTTTTGGGTCTCATATATAGAGTATCATGTCATCTGCAAATAATGACAGTTTAAGTTCTTCCTTTCATGTCTTTATTTCTTTTTTTTTTGTCTAATTGCTGTGGCTAATGTTTCTAAATCTATATTGGACAGCAGTGGTGATAGTGGGCAACCTTGTCTTATTCCTGATTTTAGTGTGAAGGATTTTAGTTTCTGACCATTTAATATGATGTTGGTTGTTGGTTTTTCATACATGTTTTTTATCATGTTAAGATAAAGAACAACTATTCCAATTTTCTTTAGGGTTTTTTTTTTTTTACCATGAATGCGTGTTGGATTTTGTAGAACACTTTTTCTGCATATATTGAGATGATCATGTTGTTTTTGTTCTTGACTCTGTTAATATACTGTATTGCATTTATTGATTTATGTATGTTGAACCCTCCTTGCATCCCTGGGATGAATCTTCCTTAGTAAGGGTGTATGATCTTCTTGATGATCATCTGCATTCTATTTGCCAGTATCTTATTGAGGGTTTTGGCATAAGTTCATTGGGGAAGTTGACCTCTGGTTCTCTTTTTTTGGGTGGATATTTCTCTGCATTTGGAATCAAAGTGATGGTTGCTTCCAGGAATGAATTTGGGAGTATTGTTTCACTTTCAATTTCATTCAATTGTTTGAGAAGTAGTTGCATTAGATATTTCCTAGATTTCTTATAAAATTCAGCAGTGAAGCCACCAGGACGTGGGCTTTTCTTTATTGTTAAGTTTTTAATTACATTTTCAATTTCATTAATTGTTATTGGATGGTTTGGAACTTTTATATCTTCCTTCAATTTTGGTAATTCATACATATCTAGTAATCTTTTCATTTCATCTGTGTTTTCCATCCTATTGGAACACAGTTTCTCAAATTTATATTGATGATCTGGATTTCTGCTGGCTCTTTTGTAATTTCACCCTTTTCATCTCTAGTTGCATGGATTTGAGCTGTTTCTTTACTTTTTTGATAAGGTTGGCTAAGGTTTTGTCAATTTTATTTATTCTTCTGAAAACCAGATCTTTGTTTTGTTATTTTTTTGTATTGTTCTCTCATTCTCCATTGGATTGATTTCTGGCCTGATCTTTATAATAGCTTTCCTTATATGAGCTTCGGGTTTGTCTTCCTCTTCTTTGTCTAGGAGCTTCAGGTTCAGCATTAGGTTGTTAATTGAGCGCAATCTTTTTTTCCTAATATGGCCATTCACTACAATGAATTTCTCTCATAGGATTGTTTTCATTGTGTCTCATATATTCTGGTATATTCTTTGGCATTTTAGAATTGCAGAAACTCTCTAATTTCTTCTTTAATTTCCTCTGTGACCTGTTAGTAGTTTGGAAGGGTGTTATTCAATTTCCATGTGTTGGTGAAGTTTTTGCAGTTTCTTTTGCTATTGAACTCCAATTTCATTGCAATAGGGTCTGACAATATATAGGGCATGACTTCAGTTCCTTTGCATTTACTTAAGCATGTTCCATGCATGAGCTAGCATATGGTCTATTTTGGAGAACAACCATGTACAGCTGAAAAGAATGTGTATTCTGATTTTGTGGGGGTAGAACACTCTGTAGACATCTATAAACTCCTTTTGTTCAATAATTTGGTTGAATTCTAGTATTTTGTTGATGATGTTTTGTCTAGCTGATTTGTCTATTTGCAATAGTGGGGTATTGAGGTCCTCCACTATGATTGTATTAGTGCTTATTTGATATTTCATGTCCATTAATATTACTTTTATATAGTTTGGTGCAATACTATTTAGTGCGTGTATATTTATAATTGTCATCTCTTCTTCTTAGATTGTCCCCTTTACAAGGATGTAATGTCCTTGTTTGTCTCACTCAATTAGTTTTGAATTGAAATCCACTTTGTCTACAAATAGGACAGCTACCCGTGAATTTTTCCAGGTTCCTGTCACATGGAGTATTATTTTTCATTCTTTGACTTTCAGGCTATGAATTTCTTTTTGAATTAAGTGTGCTTCTTGTATACAGGATATTTTTGGATCTTGTTTCTTGATCCATTCTGCCAGTCTATTTCTTTTGATTGGTGAATTGAAGTCATTAACATTGATGGTTTTAACTGATATGTATTGACTTATCCTTGTCATATTTCCCTGTTGTTGGCTCTTTAATTTTTTAATTTTTCCCCTTTCATTTAATTTCTTGCCTTGCCTGATGAATTCATCTGTTGGGCTTCATGAAGTTGTAACCCTCACTGTCTTTTTCTAGGATATAGTTTAAAATATTTCTGAGTGCTGATTTGGTATTCATGAAGTTCCTCGGGTGTTTTTTCTCATGAAAATATCTTATTTTTCCATTGATTTTGAAAGATAGTTTTGCAGAATAAATTAATCTGGGTTGGAGGTTGTTTATTTTTAGGGCTTGCAATACTTTACTCCAGGCTCTTCTTGACTTGAGAGTTTGTGTCGAGAAGTCTGCTGTGATTCTAATTGGCTTTCCTTTGTATATAATTAGTTTCTTTTCTCTAACTGCTTTTAATATTTTATTCCATTGGATTTCTGAAATCTTAACTACTAAATGTTTGGGTTTAGTGGTTTTTTTTATCATGGGTAGTTGGAGTCCTATATGCCTCATTTTTCTGTATTTCAAATTCTTTTCCCCTGCATGGGAAGGTTTCTGCCGTTACTTCTGTGAACAATTTTCTTTTTCTTTTTGGTACCGGGGATTGAACTCAGGTCCTTGCACTTGCAAGGCAAGTGACAGAACCATTGAGCTAAATCCCTGGGCCCAACAATTTTCTTTTATGTAATTTTCACTGTCTTCTGCTTTTTCATTCACTCTAATCAGTCCTATTGTATTCTTTTTTGCAACATCCAGCAGCTGCTGGATTGGATTGATTTCTCATGCTCTCCTGCTATTTTTAAGAAACCTCTTTTCCTGATTACTAACTTCAACCCTGTCTTCTATATTGGATATTCTGTCCTCACATTGGCTCATTCTGCTGTATACCCTTTCATTGGAGTTTTTAATCTTCTGGATATCTGTTTGAATCTGTTTCATACATCCCATTTCTTTCTTATCCTGGGTGTTCATGGTTTCCATTTCTTTCCTATGGTGGGAGTTCATGGCTTCCATCATGTACCTTAGATCCTCTATTTTTATCTATTTCTGTTCCAGAGTCACTATACAGTCTTTCATTCTGGCCACCATCTCTGTAGTTATCTAAAATTATTTCCATTTTCATTTTTTCTGCAGCCTCATTCATCTGTTTTGTTACTTCCCATGTTATCAGTTCAGGGTGTCTAGGTGGTTTACTTTTTGATTATTCCCCCTTGTAGTTCTTTAGATTTGCCTTTGATGATCTGGAAGTCTGGATTTGCATCTTGCTTAGCTGTCTTCTCATTTTAATTTTTTTGTTGTTGATGTTTTTGCTTTAATTCCTGAGTTTATACTTGTATATTGCTTATTGTGAGTATCTTTACAGCTAGTATTTAGAATTCTTAGGGAATGATTTCATCTCAGAGGTATTTTCCAGATATAGCTAGTCTTTGGGTTTTGAGTCTGTTATGAATGTTACACAATCTTGCTTCTGGTATAACAGGAAGGACAACTGATTAGAATAATCACATCATCTTGGACAAAGTAATGCAATCAGCATCAACAATAGCATCAAATACAGCTTACAAAATGACAAGTTGTGGTAATCTGTCACCTGAAACCACATTAACTAGACTTATATTTATATATAAAACTCAAGGACCAACCAGAATATGTTTGCAGTAATTAAACCCTTCAACATAACAAATTTACCTTACAGGAAAAGGACTTAGAAGGAGTTGAGGTAGAGAGATAGAAGGAGAGGCAAAGATTAGAAGTGGGGCTAGAGGACACAGAAAGATCATGCAAACTCTGGCAAACTGATGAAGACAGGAGGAAAAGAGAGAAGGATGGAACAAAAAAAAGAACAGAACAAACTAACAGCACCCAGAAAACTAGAAACCATATTCACTCTCCTATAAAATTAAGAAAAATCAAGGAAAAAAACTGGAAATAGGACAGAAACAGGAACAATAAAGTAGAGAAAAGTAGAAGAAGAAGAAGAAGAAGAAGAAGAAGAAGAAGAAGAAGAAGAAGAAGAAGAAGAAGAAGAAGAAGAAGAAGAAGAAATGAGAAAAAGTCCCCTTCAAAGCATATCTCTGCTGTCCCTGGTAGACAATGTGGGCAGCAGCATAGAGATCTAAGTTGATTAATCTCAGCAAGCCAGCCATAGTTCAGTAAGAACTATTCAGGCATTAATCTCAGTGAGCCAGTCATAGTCCAGTGAGATTCAGGCTGATTTCTGGTTGGGAGGCCGGAATTGAGCTCCCTTACTTCCAACTGCTGTATTCCACTATATCTTTATTACAGAGACTCTCTTCATTCTCCTAGTGTGCTTCAATTTTCAAAAACAAACCTTGAGAGGCCCCCTCTCTGCTGCTCGCCACTGCTGTATCTTCTACAGCTCAGAGGAATGGTCTTTCTGGCCCCAGCCCACTTTGACATTTGGGTTGGATTCCTGTGCAGCCTGGGGCAGCCTGCTGTTATCCAGAGTGGGGGCAGGGCTTGGTGGTGAGGCTTCATCAAAGTAATTCATATACCTATAAAAACTTAAAGATTTTGAGGAAAGCACAAAATCAGACAAATTGAGCGGAGGCGGGACTGGATCATGACTACTATGATGGTGATAAATTCAAGCAAACCATGCTTGAATGTTATATATAACAAGGCAACAGAAAGTTAAGAGGAAAAAATTCTTAAAAGCATTATGAGAAAAAAAATTAATACATAATAGAACACTGGTATCTATACTACAAAATTCTAATTAAGGCCATAAGAACAGAATTGAATAAAATAGTAGGTTAAAAAAGTAAAACTTACTTATAGTCAGTATACTGGATTAATTAATGGTCAACTTGAGTGGGAACACCCACCGGAACTGACAGCGGTTCTGGACATGGAAGACAAACCTGAGAATTGTTGCTGGAATGGCATAAAAAGAGAACAGAAGGGTAAGACTGCACACTGTTGATTTTCCTGGAGAAGTTTGCTGCGGCTGGTTTTCAAGATAGGAACTCAGCTGTTCTTGTTGGAGGAGTTTGGATCCTTGCTGTCAATGGGAATGGCCGCCATTCTCCTTGGGGGAGCTCTGATCTTTGTCTTGAGTGTGGTTTCCTGGTTCCAGTGCAGATCCCTCAGCCTCTGGCAAATATCATTCACCCCAACCATGTGAAATTGTCTTATAATTTTTTTTTCTGTTTGTCTGTCAAATTTTACAGTTATTTTGTTTGAGTTTAACCATTTTTTTCCTTTTTTAATCTTTCCAAAATTTTTAAAAAGATATTTGCCTATAATTTAAATTGGCTGATAGATAAATGTTATTAAATTTAAAGGCATGCCCTCCAGGTTGCTAGCTGATCAAAAGCTGTCAAGAGTAATGTTAAAAATGTAGTGTACTATTGTCTATATACAATAACCCAAAAAATTTTATTAGTTATGAATGATATATTGTTACAGTTTGGTTTTTACAGCTTATTAAAAAAGAATTGTAAAAGAAAGTAAATGGATACAACACTTAGGTATGGGAAGACTGCTAAATTGGACTCCCCTTGGTGAATAAAGGAGCAGCTGCCAGAAAAAATTTATACTGATCTTTGTTCACTAATGGGATCCCCTAGCAATTTTCATAGCCTTAGGGGAGATACACCCCAATAAACATTGCTTAAATATATTATTGTGATATGTTTACATTGGTCATCTTCAAAATGTTAAATTTTCTGTGACAAATTTTTTGTGGGAAAAAATGACAAGGTTTTATTAAAAATATGCTTTTGATACCAAACTGCATTAAAGGGCATAAGATTTCATATAATTATGATACTCATTATTTCTATTTTTCTGGTGCACTAAATATATTCATGCCTTCTGAATGGACAGGTTTTCCAACATATTGTTTATGGTAATAACCTCCTTTTGATTCAGGTATTTGCCTTTCTCTTATGCCCCATATACTTATAATACATTTCATAGACCAATATATTTTCCTTAGATGGCATCCTATCTAAAGATAACAATTTTGGTAAGAGTTTTTTCTATTTTTTGGAAGGGAGTGAATGTGTTTAACAATGACTATTTTATACTAGGATGGACATTTAAGTTTATTACAATGATAATGTCATCATGATTGTTATGTTAAAATATTAATGATGGACATTGATTTCAAGCTTTTTTTCTGTTAACATTATACAAGAATTCAACCACTAGAACAACCATGACTGGTAAAAATAACAGTCCTCTAATTATATTGTATATTCCAAAATGCTTGATATCCAGGTAAAATTATAATAAAGTTCACTACTCCCATTGTAATGCTAATGTTATTGATCTCTACTAGGTGTTCAACAACTAAAGTTTAGAGATCAAAACAAGAGAGATAACTGGGCTAACTATACAGCCAATATTTTGGCACTGGCCCTCCAAGGTTAACAAAAAACCCAGGTCATGAGAGAACATTTTCTACATAATCCTACAATTTTGGCAAGTCAGCCATCATCCTGAGCAGGGAGATTGCTGGATCCCCAAAGATAAAAATCAACAAATGTACAATTTGCCAAAGTAGCATTTTGTAGAGGGAAAAATGTCTGACACTTTTACAGAAAGCAACATGGTAAAGCAAGGCCATGACACATCCTGACAGCTGACACTGACATGAGCTGAGACATTCTATACGTGGTTCCAAAGCAATGCCTAACAAGAATTAACTGATAGACAAGAGGCTAATTTTAATTAATATAGGTCTTACTTTAACTTGGTCTTGAACATTGAGTAGAAAAATATAACTAAAGATATATAAAGTCAAGACCATAATAATAAAGCTAGACATAAAGACAGGCTTCAATTGCTGACTCCTTCTGGCATTTTCCAGGGACATTCATAGCTGACCACTATTATGAGTCAATAGAAAAATAATATGATAAAGTATATAAGTGCTAATAAGAGTTTTAATTTTTTTAGCTAAAATTATTCTTCAAAACTACCAAACTCCCCATCTTTTTACAGCTAAAACAAAAAAAAATTATGACAAAATATTAGACTTATAGACAACCTTCATTAGTAGAGGGGTTTAAGAGCCAGTGGTTACAATTGCTATTCCAATCCCTTAAGAAAGGTTTTATATATGGAGTTTTTTCCCAACCTGCTTTTTAAAAATTTTACTACTTAAATATTGATTGTATATGCTCTAAAAACTTTTTTAAAATTTTGTTTATTTTTGCATAGAGGCTGCTAAACGCTTAAGTGATCAAAAGATAAAACCAACCACAAATATGCTAGATTCCTTTCACCAAGATCCACCAGATTGACTTTATAAAAAGAGTTTAAAACTGTTAATCTACAACATGATTTTTATTTGGGACATTTTAAATTAGTTCCCTGGAGAGACCCAGTAACTATAGTTTTCCCTACATCAACCTTTCTCAGCTTGAAGTGGATAAAACGAAACTACACCCTTTCTCCCCTAATTGCAGTTGGGGATAGCTCTTTGGAGAACTATTATACATAGCAAAGTCAGTTAAACACATTATAGGTTCTTATAACCCACAGAGATGAGCCATTTTTGGGCATGCTCATCTTTCCCTAAAAACACAATAAGAAAAACAAAAAAGGAGGAGTAAGGTTACCCCCACAAGCTGAAGTAGATCCTATTACTTTCGTTTTTAAAAATTTTAAATCCACTTATAGAAAGTAAATATATTCCATCAGAATTCCACTGACACTAAAACAAATTTACAGACATGTGCCAGGCACAAATGTTATAAAATGATGTCCTAATTAAAAGGTGAAATGATCCACCATAATTAACAATATGTAGAAGAGATATAATATGCTTGTATCTTAACAGATAATACAGAAATGCTGTGGCTGTCATCCAGGAAGCTTGAACTGCCTTTCACCCAGGTCTGCCATAGAGGAAGTAGAACTGAGCAATGTCTAGAAGATATTCAGTCCTGACTTACCTTGATACAGCTTCTACAATTACAAAAACAAATAGGAGGAACTGAAGGAGAGCACCCTAAACAAGCTTCAAATTTATAAATTGGCTTTTCTGAGTCTGCTAATAAACTCACAATGCCTTGTCTGTAGAGCCAGCAATTGGTGTGGGAAAGAAATAACTCCCCATGCCACTGGTTACAGTGGTGGTCTTGATATGGAAAAGTTTTAGATAACTTAATAGATTGACTGTTAAGGTAGTTGTAGAAGCAAAATAAATAATGTGTTCTTTTAAAATTTGCTTTGCCCAGAACTTGATTAAGGTGAGGATTATCTGACTCTAACCAGTAACTTCATTAACCTAATAAAGTTACCATGCCAGGGTGAATTTACAATGTACATGGCCTATCTTGTAAATAGGAAATGGAATTGTATTTACATATCAAAGACCACTAGGGATGAGATAATGGCTAAAGAGGATATAAAAAGGGAAATGCTGAACAAAGAGGGCGGACACTGACCAAACTGGTTTCTGGTGTTCCCACCCGCTCACAAGAAGAAATTTTATTATTTTATCCGAATTCTGTGTCTGTGTATTTCTTTCCAAAATTTCTGTAACAGTCTCAATGATCCCTGATGCTGTGACATCTTGGATGGCAAGACAATAGTGCAGCTAAGGGCAATATGACTCATACACAAAACTTCTACACAGGCAGAAATTAATCTATGGGAAAAACAAATTTCCCATTAATCAATCATTTGTTCCTACTAGAATGCCTTGTTCCCTTATTGCTAGGACCCTGCTTGCATCAGTGTTCTCCACTCCACTGTTCCTTGTACCATCCCTTTCCCCTTCAAGAAGCTGTATATTCAAAAATAGTGGCAAGATCCAGGAGATATTGTCTTAGCCTGATAAGAGCTCTGACTTCCTGCCCCCCCATTTATGCAGTAAAATCTTGTCTTTTCTTTTGTTATCCTGCCACCATAACCTTGGTCAGGTGATTGGTAGTCTGATTAGTCTCTGATAACTTTGCAGACTTTCTAGCTTCCACCAAATGGACTTTGGGTTTCCCAGTGCGGATTCTTGATATGAACTTGCATGAGACATTGCTGTGGGTTGTAGAATTCCAGTTGGACTTGTGAGGATCCAGGCCCTTGGCTGGATTCTCCAAGGCTCTAGTGCACCTACAAATCTCTTGGACTTCTCTGCATTTGACATTTTGCATAAATATTATAAGGTAATCGTATAAATTTGTGTGTCTTTTGTTGAATCTGTTCTTGGAAACATCTAACTTTAGTGTACCCTGACTAGAACAGTCAGGTTTCTCATCATTGGGACACAATATCCAACACCCTCAATTTAATAAAAGAGAGGTTTATTTTGGCTCTAGGATTACTCCACAGTCAGCACACTGCAAGGAAGAAAAGACTCCGTAGAAGGACAGGGCAGAGGAAAGCTCTTCACTATAAGGCACCCATGAACAAGAGAGTGAGAAAGAAGGAGGCAGGGGATAAGGTTCCACCTTTCAGGACATGATCTCCATGACCTGCCTCTTTAGATCAGGCCCACCACTGAACAAATGAGACTTTTGGGGGACATTTTAGATTTAACCCATAGCAAGTTATTATTCATGATTTTTTTTTTTCTGATACCAGAGATTGAACTCAGGACCCTGCTCTTGCAAGGCAAGTGCAGTGCCACTGAGCTAAACCCCACCCCTCACCTTATTAGTTGAAGATAATTTTATTTTCTGTTCAATATAATGCATAGATCCCACATACCCTTTATCCAATTTCCCCTAATGATAATATATTGCACAAATAGTGCTTCTAGCTTATTGGTAGTTATGAAGTCAATATACAGAATCTGTATATCCCTCCAGAATACTTTGCTTTTCATTTCTAGAAACATCCACTTCTTTCTGCCTCTCAACTTTCCTCAAACACTTGCAACCATGAAAATGTTCTTTGCTTCTAAAATTTTCTAGTTTTCAGGGTGTTATATGAATGAAATATAGAGAAGATATCTTCAGAAGATTGGATTATTTTTCATTGAGAATAATTCTCTGAAATTACTCACATCGTTATGTGTATCAGTTGTATGCTTCTTTTCTTTGCTGACTATTGCTCTGTGACTTGGATACACCAGGGCTTGTTTGAACTTCTACATTCTTACTCAGAGAGTCTATGCTATTCTACTTACTCATCAACAGTTTATGAATGATCTAAGTTTTCTTCACCTACCCCATTTTTTTGCTTTACCTATTCTGATAACATTGTAGTATAATTTTCTTTTCCCTAATGTTGATAATGTTAAAAATCTCCTCATTTGAATACTTAAGATATATTATCCTCTTTGATAAAAACTTTTTCATATTTTTGCCCATTTTCTAATTACATTATTTATTTTACTATCCATTTTAATAGCTCTTCACATATTTTAGGCACTAATATCTTACCAGATATATAGTTTGCAAATATATTCAGCTTTGCATTTTGCTTTAAATAGAACATTAAATAGACTTTGTCCCTCTCCTCTTTATTACTATGAGAAACATGAGATTTGGCAAAGTCAGCTGTATTTTTGGTATTTGCAAAACAAAACACTGTGCTTTGAAATGAGCTCATTGGTTTTTTTTTTTTTTTTTTACGTGTGTTTTGTTTTTTCCACCTAATTCTTCTCACTTACGCAGAAGGCCTTTATAAAATAACAGGGAGAATTCACTGCATCATCACTCTAATTATCTCCTACAGGAATTCATCTCCACTCACAGTTTGATCAAATATATATCAAAATTACAGGGAGGCCTGCAGGGTGTGTAGCTCAGTGGTAGAGGAAATCTACGTATTTCTTACTTATTTCTATTTTTTTCAAAATGTCAAAATTAAGAGATTCAAGAAATACATTTCACGTATCATTAATGACTGCTAATGATTAAAATGTCCAGATAAAGTTATTTTCTAAATAGTATATACCAAAAAGTAAGATATAAAACAATATACAGTATTATATACTAATACACACTACTGTGATGAATTTTCTTCCAGAATAATTTCTTGAAATCTTTTAATACAATTTGCTTTGGGGGAGACAGACTTCGAATTTCACCACTATTCTGCTACTTTATATGTTCTTTGAGATTTTTTTAAAACTACATTTGCAAATTACTATTTCTTTTTCAAAATGACATATGAATAAAATGATAAAGTATAGTATGTCTAACAAGTAAGAAACAGAAATTTATGGTTGATGTTTAGCATCATGTTGTTTAGCATCATGATGTTTCGCATAAAACTCCCTAAACAGTGAATTTGTATGAATGTTTGGGTGAACCTTCTGATAACTGCCAGGGAACATGATAGGAACAATCCACAGGATCTCATATATTTGATGAAAACTCCAACACTCAATTAAAGAAAAAAAGAAACAGAGTAAGAATATTCAGTAAGCTGTCTGAATTTACACATTTAGATTACAGATTCCAAATCTGTGAGTAAACCTGAATGATTCCAATTGCCACATGATTTTTACTTTCCCTGTTATTTGAATTGTGATCCTGGATTATTCTGGTTCCTTACAGTAACCTCACGCAGTGGCTCAGTTCCCCAGTTGTCCATAACTAGCTACCTGAAATATCTAGAAAGAAATGTATTGGTTTATTTGAAATGTATCTAGGTTAAGACTTTAATTTTAGTACTTATTTTTACTAAAATTGTATCTTGCAAAAGTACAATTTCACAACTTTATTTTTCTCTAATATCATCTTATTTTGGTGGTTTCATCAAAATTCTTATTTCTATAGTAGCACAAACATATGATTGCTATTTCCTTGGTATTAGATGGAGAAATAGGAAAGCCCTGAGTTATCTTTGGTGAAAGTGCCCTGTTGTCAATAAATGACAACTTTAGCTTGCACTCATTGCCACAGTCTACTCAGAGGAAAATGGAACAGAGTGATGGCTCCTGGCCTTACAGTGATTTCCATTCTGAACAGGTGAATCTTAAAATGACATAAGAGCCTTTATAACTCATCACATTTGAAATTTAAAGTTGTAAAACTGATGTATATCATTTCCTATATTATACAGAAAAATCAATTCGGAAGGATTTAGTGGGTTTTTCTGAGACAGATAGGAAGTAGGACTTGGAATCCATACAAGTTCTATTAATCTCACATTAATTTTATCCTAAATATATCATACAGACTTTGTTATGAATTTGAAGTCAAAAGCAGAAAATAAGGTAATGCAATTTTTGAAATTCAGATTACATAGATGGAATTATTGGCTTAGATTTCTGTGTGAACTTTATCATTTCCTCAACTACCAGATTACTTTATCAAATGGCTGATATGAAAACACTCAGTGTTTCAGATTCAGAATAGGTTTGCAATTAACTGTGTTATGTTCTTATACTATAATACATTTCAAAGGTAAAGTCATTTGACAACAAAGTAAATTTGAAAATTTAAAAAATCACCTTAACATATCAATTTCTTCACTCTATTAGCATCCTGTATTAAGAATGAGTTTTAGTTCGTTATCTCTTTGATTTCAGTTTATGTCCTCTTTATATTTCCCAGACAGAAATGCCACAAGATAAGATATTAACCACATTATTAGTGTGAGAAAGACAGAAAATAATTGCCTTACCTGAAGTGCTGGCATGCTAATGGATTATCAACAGTTACATAACATTATATTGACCACCAAGAAAAAAAAGATTTATAAATTGTGTATTAGACTGGCTAGGATGAGATATGCAATTAGTTCTAAGGATGGGATACATATCATTGTCACTCTGTCCTGTTAGAGTATGAAAACAGGCAATGATACACTTTAAAAAAAAGTAAAAGTAACTCCACATTTTGAAATGTCTGTGCAATGTCTATGTGCAGAAACAATCAAATTGGAAAATTTATTGATAACATATTATCTGTGTTTCCATTTATGTTTGAAACATTGCACTATACACTGAATTTGAACAGTTATCCTATATTGGATTGTATGCTGTATCATATTACTGTAGACAGATTATTCTATGGGCTTCAGGACACAAAACTGGTATTGGGAGGAAATTGGAAGATATTCTCCTTCAACTTTGTCATTTGATAAATGACCCTGTGCTATGGTTCCATCCTTTATGCACTCTGTGTTTATACCAGGGCAAGGGCAGTGTAAAGAACTGAAACTAATTTTTTTTGTTTTGTTTTTCAGGCCAGTTTGCATGGATCTCTTGTCAACTCTCACCTACTTTGTATTGATGTGAATATTTCATTTTTTTGTATGTTGTCACCAGCTTTTCTTTAAATCTTCCATTCCATTTCACTCCTCCATAAGGCAGAATTCTACTGCATAGCACTTAATATTTGCCATTAGCACAATGATGATGCTTCCTTATGTCTGCCTCTTTGGCAGTGGAATATCAGACTACACATTGTTTTATTTGGACATTATTAGGAGAGGATTAGAAACAGCCTTTACTAAAGTTTGTTATTTATATATTTCAGTGTGGAAATTTGTTTTAACAAATAATTGAATTGAAAATTGGTTGAAAATCCCAATAAAAATAGAAGTATAATATTGTACTAACACATTCCCTCAAATATTTATTGTTTGAATAACCATTAGACTATGATCAATGACTGTGAGTTAGAAATATGGTAAGAGCACAAATTCACCTTTTCTCTGCTTCACAACATCTTCAAATGACTGAAAGTTATGCAACCACTAGGGACCAGGAATGAAAAGGATGGGGATCCATTTTCATGGTGTTTCTTCAATCAAGTTTTTGGTTTCTAAGATGTGATGGTTGAAGTAAGGATTCAGGGAGTTCTCTTGACCAGGGAGTCTATTGGTCCCTTTCTGACCTAGAAGTCTCAGAGCTATTGCATTTCCTACATGAAAGATTGTTAACCTCCAACAGCAACTATTAACAGTAAATAACATGAAAACTGCAGGAGCTTTTATAACCTAGAATTGAAGCCCATTTTCCTTTTTTTTTTCTTTTTGAGACAGGGTCTCACTATGTAGTTCAGGTAGGGCTTGAACTCACTATGTAGCCAAGGCTGGCCTAGAACTCATGGCAATCCTCCTGCCTCAGCTTCCTCAGTGCTAGGACTACAAGTGTGCACCACCCCTGGCTTATATTTATTTTTATGAAGCAGTGATAGCCTAACACGTATTCAAGTTCAGCAGATATAGACCACCTTCTCTCAATTAAAGAATGTAAGAATATGCTTTAATATTTGACTTCTATAGACATTTAAATCTTATGCACAAACAAGAAATGCAAAATTGAGAGTATGAGCATGTTTATGTATCCATAATGTTTTAGCCATCTTAATACTAGTAATGTTAAATAAAACAATGGTGACAAGCTACATGTGCTCATATAGAATTAAAGTGAAAATTATAGGAAAATAAAATCCCTACTTAAAATAACTATGGGAGTAGAGTGTGAAATAGAACACTATAATCAAAATAAAATACTTTATTGATAGCTTTCAGTTGATGGAACTTAATGAATGTTGGCTCAAGCATTCCCATTGACCAATGAGTGCTGACAGAACTGTTCATTGGTACCAAACTTAGAAAACATGATTGCTAGATAACAGGAATCTTAAAACAGGACTACATATTGTCTTATGAACTTTAACATCAGTGTTTAATGTAGAAGTGTTTTAAGTACCTATAATTGCATCCTTGCTATATTATTTCCAATTTCGAAAGCCAGCATTTCAACATTCAGAAGAAGTGTTAAATAATGGTAATTGATAGTCAAAAGTAGTTATGAAATATGATAACTATAAAATATTTTAAAGTTACTTGATAATATTTCCAGTCATAACATTGATGAGATGAGACACAGATACATATGCTTGGTTTTGAGACAAAAAACATATGCATATATTTGTGTTTAACACAGGAATTGGTGGCTCTATGAAGGGATGTATTCAGATAGAAAGACATAGATAGATGCTAGATCGATGCAGTTATATGCAGTTTGGGGTGGTAATTTTTGTAGCTACCATGTGTAAGAACCATTTAAAAATAATTTTATAACAGCTTCACAGAGCATTCCTGAGGGACACCATGTTTTGTAGAATACATCTGAGTTTTATTTTGTTTATTTGTTCATTTAAATCAGTATGTGGTTGGTATGATTAAGTCAGTAATATTACATTATATCAATGGTTATAATTCTAGCTAGAAGGTGGATTGCTATATTCAAAATATGGCCAGCTACCTATTTGCTTTATGACAACAAATACCAAAATTTTAGATCTTAATATTTCAAAATCTCGTGTTTAGTAGTGTATATTCCGCTTGACATAGATTTTGTTCAGATATTATAATTAGCCTGTGAGCTACAAGAACAGGTAATTTATATTGTATTTGTATTCCAAGTACCTAGAAAAATGCTATCCATTCACAAGCCTTAATAAAAGTGATAAATTATAGGACTCAGAAATCAATGTTATGACTTATTGTGAAACATTTGGCCAATATGTAAGTTTACAGGCCATTTTAATTCTTCTCATTTTGCATCATTACATACTAGCCCAATGTGGCCCCTTAAATATAAATACAAATTCTATGGTTTGGATATGGTTTTTCCCTCAAGGATTTATGTGTTGATAGATTAGTCCTCTGGCTGAATGTATTGAGAAGGAGTAGAGCTGTGGGAGTTAGTTGGGGCCTAGTGTAAGTTTTTAGGTCACTGTGGGAATGACCTCAGAAGGAAGTTAAGTCTGCCCCCTCTCTGCACTTTCCTGTTGGTCATATGATCTTTTCTTCACACTCATTCCCACCATGATATGAAGCAGTGAAGAGGGCCCTTATCTGAGATAAGGCAAATCCTGCACCCTGTATTGAAACTATGAGATAAATAAACTTCTTTTCTTTATAAATTTTCCTGCATCATGTCATTCATTAGAGTAATGAAAAACAGACTGATACACCATTCCCTAGGTCATTCTTTTAATTTCTGTTGAACCTCAAATATTAGTTCACTGAAAACATGAGTGATTATAAATCCCACCTAATCACTGTTTCATCAATTGTTTATACCTATGTAATTACTGAGAAAAAAATTTAAAAGATGACAGTCCTTTACATATAGGTTACAAAGTATCAGAAATGATTAAAGTAACCTAAGAAATATGCCAGATTCCTTTTGGATCTGAAGATGGTGAAGGTGGTGGTAAGATTCTCTACATCTTAGTGATACTTTACCCTGGTTTTCCTCTATTCGTTTCCTCAAGAGTTCATGGGTGATTTTAAATTTTGTCAATTGTTATATGCTACTTGGAATGATGAGTAGAATTTGCATGTGTTTTAAAGAAAGCTTAAACTTTGTCCAATAAGAGAAAAATAGAAGATAAAATGTATGGTTTTCCTAGAAGAACTATAAGATTTCTCTGCTATAAAAGGAGCAGAGAAAATAACTTCAGTCCTGAAGTCTCAGTGCATAAATGGGCCTAAAAGCAGAAGTTTCTGTGGGTTGAATAATAGATCTGGTGAGATAGTGAAGTAAGGGTAGTCACTGAATAACCAGGAATATGTAAAAGCTTTGCACATCTTCAATGTATTTTAAGTCAATTTGTTCATATTATATTTCTTTAAATTTAAATGCTTTCTTATTGCATTTAATAACAGTTGCATGCTTTCTTGTAGCTTGAAGAGTCAACATTTTACTTGCTCTATTCTCTTGCCTTTTATGACACCATTTGTTAGCATCTATGATTCAATCTCATCTCCAATCACTCTCTTTTTCCCAAATATTACTATGATGTTTCTTCACTGGGTTGTATGGCATAGATATTCTTTGAAAACTTTTCCCACACAATTGTCATAAGTTCCTAAGCATCCTTTGCATTCCAACATAAGCATTCCTTCTTTTCACTGTACAAAATAAATTTCACCTGTAGTATGTTCTACAAGGAATATCCAAATGTAGTACCTGAGTGGGTGAAATACCAATTGTATGTTCTTAGATGTTGAGTTACATACAAGTGATATCTAACAGGGTGATGGATTCTTGTTAAGATAGTTGTTTGAGGACAATGAAAGTGAAAGAGACAAGATATAAAAGGAAATTTTAAAAGCTCACTGGATACAAGTTTATCTACTACACAGTTGGTCCTGCAGTCTTACAAGGACTGTAACAGCCTGTATAACACCCTTTCAGTCAGCATTTGGTGTTGAGCATGATATACTGAAAGTTGCTCTCATAGATTCCAGGTCTAGTGGACTCTAGCATGAGCTAAGGGCAATGGTCTGATATGAAGACAACTGTGCATGATTATCAACCAACCATTAAAATACATTAAGGAAGAATGCCTGACACAGCTGTTAATGGTGCTTAGATAGGTAGGGCACTAACAGCATTCACCATATTATACCCAAATATTTTTTGGGGTCATGTATATCTAAATCTATAGAATGCAAGGTCCATAAAAGCAAATATAATGTTTTCTTTTATTCGACATCTTACTCTTTGGACATGCTACTAGGATAGACATTCAAGAGTTAGGTGTATAAAGAAAGGAAGGATCAGTCCTTGTCTTCATTTGGTAAGCTTAGAAAACAGGTAAAATTTTAGGAAATCAAAAATATTTAAAAATTCTTAGCATATGAAGATAAGTGACAGATTCAACAAGTCATTCTCTAGAAATCTAGTAAGATAGAAATAATGTTTCCTCCACAAGTACATTAATCATGAAATCTTTTAATTAAAATGGTTATTAAATATATTGAGTCCAATTTCCCAATAATTGTTTGATATTTTTCTGAGTCTTTGTTATAAACGAAAGTATCCCCATGTTAATCCTTCAAGTGATGGACTATCATTATTTTACAAAGGTCTATACTTTCACAGATGTAATACTTAGTTTTAAAACCTAATCAAGACAATCCAATGTCCCAAAGGTTAGATAGTCTTTATTTTACTCTAGTAGTAATCCAGAAAGCAAATAGTGACTAAATCTTAATATTCAGTTTTAGCTTAGAGCAAAACTATGAATTTTATCCTGTCTTAGTATAATTAGCTGCTTAATCAATGCTTTATCTACCTGTACAAATCAGAAAGAGAAAGTGAAACACTTAATGAGAGATTATTTGACCAAACAGAATAAATTGAATAAATGTGTTTGTCCCTAGAAATAAATGTACAATGACATCATTTGGAATGGAGATAAAGAGCATATGTTTCTTCTTCACATTTTGCACAAAGGAAAGACATTACTTACATGCTACAACATTTCTCTGCTTCACCTAGATATGACAAGTCTAACCCATAATAGATTGTTACTTAATTTCCTCCAATCAATCAACACTGGTGATTGTGATAGAATGACATGAATCTCTTGTGAAAGAATATAAAACCCTACTTGGTACTATTGTTACTTGGTAAGAAACTTTATAATTATCAAAATTGGAAATGACACATATAGACAGCATCAATATAAAAAATATAATTGGGTTTTATGTACACAGAAGATTGTATGGCAATGAGGTAAGAAAAATGACAATTGCATATTACACGACAGTGTTAGAAATACTGCTTATGTCACCACTTGAGTAAAGAGAGGAAGCAGAGTTGGACACAGAGAAGCTGTATTTTGGTCCAGTCCCTACTGACTTTTTTGCCAATACTTCAAAGGAATTTAAAGAAACCTTATCCCATTTGAGATTTCTGGAACCAAAACAAGAGGGCTGACTCTATGCATCCCTAAGTTCATTCCCCATTAGATGTTGGACAACCAGGAGAATGGCCAAAATCCTAAGTGATAATATGTCATTTTAGGAAAGGAAGCTGAAAGTTCAGAGCTGTCTTCTGCAACATTCCAACAATATGGTTATTAATCAACCCTTTATTCCTGGAGAGAATTCTGGATGTGAGTTATGCAACATAATATCCACTGTATTCATGCAATAATGTGAAAGAACAAATGACAAATTACTATAATTTCACTTGTATGAAGTATATAATAGGATAATCATCATATAGTGTTATAAATCAGGATAGTGCTCATTATTGATAGTACATAGAAAGGATTATTTGTAATGGTCACATTACTCATTCAGATGTGATGTACATGGGTGTATTCCATCAGCCATAACCATGGTGGCTTATCATAAAGTACATCTTAGCCAATCTTACCTTCAACAATTAAGTATATGTTGGAGAAGAAATTAAAAATGGATTGCCAAGTAGGCACATACTTTCCATAGTAAAAATGTAGTTTCAAGGCTACAATGTTTGGTAACATTTCTATCTCAGATTAATATATTTTGCAAACATTTGCTATTTATCCTTTATTTTCCAAATCTTCACTATGTGTCAGAAACCTTGTCATTTCTGGAGTGGTGAAAATGAAGGGTGCACACCTGATCATGAAGAACTCAAAAATCTTAGAAGGAAGACAAACAAATAATTGTGAGTGATATGGATGCTAAGCATTAGTAGATACGTGGTGCTAAGTACTGATAATGGATACCTAACCCTGTCATAAGTTAAAGATAGCACTGGAATCATTATGAAACTTTATATAAGTGGATGCTAAAATGTCTTAGCAAGTTATTAGGATTAGAAAAAATAAATGAAAGAAAAGTAAATAAAAGTTGTGAAGTGAAGCATGACAGGATAAGGCCAGTCACAAATTCAAACACTTGTTTGAGCCCCTGGGTTTATTTTTAGCCTAAAACATGAGGAAGTTTCTTTACTTAAAGCTCTGATTCCATGTCAAAATATTATCCCAACTTTCTTCTCCTGGACAAGTTGTATTTTTTTCCAGTTGCTGAAAAATTGCATTCTGCATCTTTCTTTCTCCAGTATTGACAAATGGTTAAATGGAAAGGAAGGTCAAAAAAGCAAATCGATGTGATTTTACAGTCCTCATTACTAGGTCAGCCATGTCTTCACTGTGCATAGTCAAGCGAGTTTCCTTGCTGTGAATAAGGCTTTTAAAAGGTTGCTCTCTGGCTGAACTGTCAGCTCAGAAGAAAAATTGGTTTTCAAAATCTATACTGCAGAAAAAAAGAGTAAAACCTCATGTACCACATCTATAATTCTTTTTTTAATTACACCATTAATAAGAAATTAAGTAGGATACAGTGGTCATTCTCACTTAAAATTTTTAAGAAACTATAAAAATTTGCAGCTGGAAGGGTCTTTGGGGATTATCCATGTCAAATATCCATTCCCTTTTAATTTTTTAAAAATGGAAATTTTTGCAAAAGAAGTCAAATGTCCCAAGGTGACAGATTAACCTAACTGCTGAACCTGAATAAAATGTATTAAGAAGCCCAAGCATTGAATCTTCAGGGCTAGGCAGAATAGTTTATTTTGAATTCCACTTATTTATTTCTTTAAAATGAAATCCTTTTATATTAAAGCTTTGGTTTAACTACACCACTGTATCTATTTATTTGTGGCAATCTCTACATGTAAGGGTGTGTTTGTTTGGGAGCATCTACTTTTCATTCTTTCAAATCAGAATAAACCAGACAAAGGAGGAGACTTCCAGCTTGACATTCCACTGCTCCTAGCACAGAGGAGAAGACTTCCAGGCCTATGTACCCCTGCACCTAGTACAGAAGAAGTGGCTTTTGGGCCAACATACCACCTCTCCCAGTACAGAGGAGGAGGCTTTCAGGTCAACATGACACTGCTCCCAGTACAAAGGAGGAGGCATCCGGGTCGACAAGCGACTGCTCTCAGCATAGAAGAGGTGAGTCACGGGGGCATCAGCAGCACTCCTCCACACAAATGAGAAGACACATAAACAAGCCTAAATAAAAGGACTTCCAGATCACCTACAGCAACACCAAAGGGAAACGGAATGGAACATTCTGATACTGAACCACCTAGAACTCCTCAACTGGCAAAAAAAGAGGATCGTGAAAAAATGAAATCAGGAATAATTTTTCAGACAACAGCAGAGACTGTGCCCATAGTGCAAGACATGATTAATAAATACACAGAGGACATAGATAAAAATAGAGGAGTTGAGAAACATGATGGAATCCCAACATAAGAAACAAATGGAATCCATAAAACAGATGCAAATAGATTTCCAGGAGATTAAAAAATCCATTGAAAGTCTATGCAGCAAAATGAGCCAAGGTGAGGACAGAATTTCAGATATAGAAGATAAGATTGCAATTAGTGACCAGGAAAAGAAAAAAATAATTTTTAATTATAAGGGACCACAAGAAATCAATCCAGCAGCTGCAAGACCATGCAAAGAACAATAACATAAGATTGATCATAGTCAATGAAGAAACAAGAGAGTGCAGATGACATAAAAAAGTTCACAAAACTAATGGCAGAAAACTTCCCAGACAGGGGAAAAAAATTGACATACACATAAGTGAAGCATACAGGACTCCAACTAGCCTTGATCAAAAAAAGTGATACATAGGCATGTAATAGTTAAGGTTCCAGAAACCCAACAGAAGAACAAAGTTACACAAGCAGTAAGAGAAAAGAAACAAATCACATACAAAGGAAAGCCCATCAGAATTACAGCAGACTTCTTAACACAAACCCAAAAGGGAAGAAGAGATGGGAGTGACATATTCCAAGCCCTAAAGGAAGACAGCCTACAACCCAGATTGATGTACCCTGCAAAACGATCTTTCAAAATTGATGGAGAAATAAGACAATTTCATATCAAAGAGCACCTTAGGAACTTCAAGAATACCAAACCAGCAGTACAAAATATTTTAGACAATATTCTAGGAAAAGACAAGGAGGATCACAACCCCAGGATCCCCAACAGAATTAATCCATCAGGCATGACAAGAAATTAAATACAAAGGGGGAGAATCCAACAAAAAGAAAATGTCATGATAATGATAAATCAATATGTATCACTTATAACCATCAATGTTAATTGTCTCAATTCACCAATCAAAAGAAATAGACTGGCAGAATGTGTCAAGAAGCAAGATCCAACAATATGCTGCATACAAGAGACACACTTAATTCCAAAAGAAACTCATAGACTAAAAGTTAAAGGGGGAGAGACAATACTCTATGTGACCATAACCCAAAAAAAGCAGGAGTAGCTATCCTCTTTGCAGATCAAGTGCATTTCAAACCAACACTGATTAAGAAAGACAAGGACACTACATCCTTGTAAAGAAAACAATCCAAGAGGAAGAAATGACAGTCATAAATATCTATGCACCAAAGAATAGTGTGCCCAACTATATAAAATATATTCTAATGGACATGAAACATGAAATAAGCACTAATACAATCATAGCTGGGAACCTCAGTACCTCACTGTCACAAATAGATTGATTAAGTAGACAAAAACAAGCAATGAAATACTAGAACTCAATAAAACTCTTGAAAAAATGAATTTAACAGATGTTTACAGGGTGTTCCAACCCACAAAATCAGAATAGACATTCTTTTCAGCTGCACACAGGTCTTTCTCCAATATAGGCCACATACTCATTCATAAAACATGTTTAAGTAACTGCAAAGGAATGGAAGTCATACCCTGTATATTTATATTGCAAGATGATACAGTGATGAAATTGGAGATCAATAGCAAAAGAAACTGCAAACATAAACACATGAAACTGAACAACACGTTTATGAATAACCAATGGGTCACAGAGGAAATTAAAGAAGAAATCAGACAGTTCCCACAATTAAATGACAATGACAATAAAACATTTCAGAATATATGGAACACAATGAAAGCAGTCTTACCAGGGAAATTAATAGCAGTGAATACTCATATTAGGAAAACAGAGCAAGCCCAATTAAACAACCTGATGCTGAACCTCAAGCTTCTAGAAAAAGAAGAGCAGGACAAACCCAAAGCTCATACATGGGAAGAAATTATAAAGATCAGAGCAGAAATCAAGGCAAGGAGACTAAGAGAGCAATACAAAAAAACAATGAAGCCAAGAATTGGTTCTTCAAAAGAATAAACAAAATTGACAAACCCTTAGGCAACTTCATCAGAAAAAGGAAAGAAAAGGCCCAAATCCATGCAATTAGTAATGAAAAGAATGAAATTACAACTGACCCAGCAGAAATCCAGAGGATCATCAATCCCTACTTCAAAAACCTGTATGACAATAAGATGGACAACACAGAAGAAATGGGCAGATTCCTAGATACATATGAATTACCAAAGGTGAACAAAGAAGACCTAAAAATTCTGAACAACCCAATATCAACTAATGAAATTGAAAATGTAATTAACCACTTATCAACTAAGAAAAGCCCAGGCCCTGATGCCTTCACTGCTGAATTCTACAAGACATTTAAAGAGGAACTACGGCCACTACTGTTTAAACTCTTCAATGAAATTGAAAGGGAAGCAATACTCCCAAATTCATTCCTGGAAGCAAGCATCACCTTGATCCCCAAAGCAGAGAAAGACCCAACTGAAAAAGAGAGCTATAGTCCAATCTCACTAATGAACATAGTAGCAAAAATCCTTAATAAGATAATGGCAAACAGAATGCAGAAGATCATCAAGAAGATCATACACCCTGATCAAGTGGGATTCATCCCAGGGATGCAGGGATGGTTCAATATACACGAATCAATCAATGTAATACACTATATCAATAGAGCCAAGGAAAAAACCATATGATTATCTCCATAGATGCAGAAAAAGCATTTGAAAAAATCCAACATGCATTTATGATAAAAACCCTACAAAAAATTGGAATAGATGGTCTCTACCTCAAACTGATAGAAGCCATCTATGAAAAACCAATCACCAATATCATACTAAATGGTCAAAAACTGAAATCCTTCACACTAAAATCAGGAACAAGACAAGGATGTCCACTATCACCACTCTTGTTCAATATAGTTCTGGAAACATTAGCCATGGCAATTAGACAAGAGAAAGAAATGAAAGAAATAAAGATAGGTAATGAAGAAGTCAAACTGTCATTATTTACAGATGACACGATACTCTATATAGAAGACCCCAAAAACTCCACCAAAAGTCGTCTAGACTTAATAACCAAATTCAGTCAAGTAGCTGGTTACAAGGTCAACACCCAAAAATCAAGAGCTTTCCTCTACACCAATGACAGATTCACTGAGAGAGAAATAGGGCAAATAATTCCTTTTACAATAGCACCCAAAAAATTGAAATACCTAGGAATGAACCTAACAAAAGAAATCAAAGACCTCTTCTCTGAAAACTATGGCACTCTGAAAAGAGAGATTGTAGATGATATCAGCAAATGGACAGACATCGCCTGCTCCTGGGTAGGAAGGATTAATATAGTGAAAATGGCCATACTTCCAAAACTGCTATATAGATTCAATGCAATTCCAAATGAGATCCCAGCAGCATACTTCACGGACCTTGAGAAAACAACCCAAAAATTCACTTGGAACAAGAAGAGACCCAGAATAGCAAAAGCAATTCTAGGTAACAGAGACATGGCAGGGGGTATCATAATCCCCAACCTGCAATTATACTACAAAGCTATTGTGATAAAAACAGCATGGTACTGGCAAAGAAACAGACCTGAGGACCAGTGGAACAGATTAGAAGATGCAGAAACAACGCCAGACACACTCAGCTATCTCATCTTCAATAAAGGAGCCAAACACCCTCACTGGAGGAAAGATAGCCTCTTTAATAAATGGTGCTGGAAAAATTGATCTTCAATTTGCCAGAGATTAAAACTAGAACTGTATCTCTCACCATGCACTAAACTAAAATCAAAATGGATTAAAGATCTAAATATTAAAATAGAAACTCTGAACCAGTTGGAACAGAGGTTAGGTAGAACCCTTGAAGACATTGGTGTAGGAAAAGATTTTATGAAAAAAGCCTCAGTTGCCCATGAACTAGCACAAACAATCAACAAGTGGGATCTCTTCTTATTAAAATGGTTCTGCACAGCAAGAGAAACCACCAGCAGTGTGAAGAGACAACCCACAATGTGGGAAAAAATCTTCACCTGCTCTTCCTCAGACAAAGGTCTACTATCTCGAATCTATAAAGAAGTTAAAAATATCAGACCTCCCAAATTTAAAGACCCAATCCAAAAACGGGCATCTGAAATGAGCAGACATTTATGAAACAAAGGTGTAGAATTAGCAAATAAACATATGAAAAAATGTTTAACATCACTGGTCATTCGAGAGATGCAAATGAAAACAATGCTGAGATTCCACCTCACCCCAGAAAGGATGGGTGCTATCAGGAATTCAACACTAACAAATTTTGGTGGGGCTGTAGGGAAAGAGGAACATTTCTCCACTGCTGGTGGGAGTGTAGACTGGTGCAACTACCGTGGAAATCAGTATGGAGATACCTCAAAGAACTAGGACCAGAAGTCCCATTTGACCCAGCTATTCCCTTGCTGGGTGTCTTCTCCAAAGAATTAAAAGAAACATACCACAGTGATATATGTGCACTCGTGTTTATAGCTGCACAGTTTGTAATAGCTAAAACTTGGAAACAGCCCAAAGGCCCATCAACTGGAGACTGGATAAAGAAAATGTGTTTTATTTTTTTGTAAAATGGAGTACTACTGAGCCATAAAAACTGAGAAATTTGAGACATTTATAGCTAAAAGGATGCACACTGAGGCTATAATGCTAAGTGAAATAAATAGGACACACGTGTAAATACCAAATAGTTTCTCTATTGTGAGCCACTGAAAGTATAAATAGGGACTAAAATGTATGACAGATAATGTGAAATAGGAATAAAAGGGGCAAAGGGGAAGGGGAGGTGGGAGGGGTAGGGGAAAGGAAAGAAGGGAATGGAATTAATATGAGAAAATTGAAAAATGGAAACAAAGTCTTTGTAAATAAGGAGGGATGGAGGTGTTGAAGGAAAGGCAGGGGAAGGTGAAAAAGTGAGAACCAAGAGAGATTACGTGAAGGTGCAAATTTCCAATGATGAATGTCATTATATTGTATACCTAAAATGTACCAATAAAATAAAATTTAAAAAAAACAAGAAAAATCAGGATACCCCATATTGGTGGTTCTTGACACTAGCTACATTTCAAAATGTGACAGCTTTTAGAAGATCAGTGTCAAGATTCCATTCCTCAGCGATCTTAATCCCTCTGAGATTGGATCCTGGCAGGTATATATTTCAAGTACCTTATCTGAGACTAACACCATTCCGGATGAGGAACAACAGCTTTGATCCAACATCATCCTAATCCAGACTCAGTTGTGCAGAAGTTTCTTTGTATTTATGAGCTATATATACTGCTAAATATTTAATAGTTTCTTCACATGGACTAATACTTGAGTAAATTTATGTTAAAAATAAATATAAAAATGAAATAAATATGACACAGGGAAAACCATATTACTAAATACTGAAAAGATGCCACTGCTCCTGTGAGATTTCAATCATGACGCCTGGTTCTTTGCTACATTTATAAATTAGCACATATTGGAAAATGGTAAAGTCAAGCATATGATACCAAGGCATTCTTTTTCTTATTATTGAACGGATTCATGGAAATACATGAAGGGAACATGTTTCTTAAAGTGCCTCATATAATTGAAAATCATCTCAATACTGGTGATAATTGTCTGACACATGGAAAATCTATCTTTTAACCAATAGGATGAACCAGAAGGAAATTGTCTCCATTTCAGGATATGTGAATGTATCAAGTTATTGACCTTGAGTCTTGGTCATTTTGTTCTCAACTGGACCAATGGTCATCTTTCACTGCATAAGGGTTTGTGACTATTCCTCCTTGTTCAATTTCTTCAGTAGGTTGCTTCTTCTTTTAAGGATAACCCTTGACAAAATGGAACATGATACATTCAATTCTTTTCCTTTATTTCTCCAGAGTTTATAAAATTAGCATGCTATACTAATCAGATTTATGCAAATTGATTTACAGTTGGATTTAAAGAATTCTAAGGAGAATTTGAAGCTAGAAAATGAAGTTCACTGCATTCTACTTTCTCATACTGAAAAAATTGAAATGAAAGAGGTCCCAAATGAATATACAGTCCCTGAAGGTATGTTCCAACTAGAAATTGATCACCATGAAAAGGGAAATGGTGAAGTCTTGTGCCAAGCAAGGGAAGGTGTTAAGAGGAGGCCCAGCTTCAGTGTAATAATTTAATTATACTGTCAACTTGATTGGCTCATGAGCTGCTACTAGATCAGCAAATCAGACTTCTCAGTGTAGCTAGGTAGATCATGGAGGCATGATTTTGGATACAATATGTAGTGTCTGGCCCCTTCCTCTCTGGAGTTGTTCCCCTCCTCAGGTTCATGGTCACTAAGGAGTTTTGCACAACTGAACCCTTCCACCATAATTTCAACCATCTTGCAGCCACTCAACCTCTGAAACGAGGAGTCAAATAGATCTCTCTTCTTTTAAACTGTGGGTGTCAAGTATTTTGTCCAGCAGCAGGAAAGTTGAACAATAACATCAGTCATAACTCAGAAGTGTGTGTCATATATATTTGCATCTCAGTTGTAATTTTAATGGTTTTTCAGAGCATGCATTAATAATGCAGTTTTGTGTTTGGAGAGCCTTAGCTAACATTATCAAGACAAGGTGTCCTAACTTGCATCCTTATAGCTACAGCTAGTCAGCTGACATGATTTACAATTTAATATCCCCCACAGCTTGTCTGTATTGTTTTGTTTATCTTTTTTCTCTCCTCTTTATCTCCATTTTTGATGTTGTTAAGTGTTCATATGCCATGGCTATGTTTTGCACATATAAGAAAATAATTAACACAGGGGATATCTCTTTTTTTTTTAATTGATGTATGTATATGCTCAAACCAAAAGGCTCTCCTCAATTCACTTTCCAGGAAAGGATCAGATTTCCTAAATCCTTTTCCATTTTTCTCCCTGGGGAGCAGGTCTGCATCAGAAATTTGGCACAGATAATATGAAGATGTGCCTGGATATACATGAGTGATATTCTCACCATATAGGAAGTAAGAGAGACAAGGGACAGTCAGGGATAGGTCCAACTTATAGCAATTGCTATGTATCTCATAGCTACTTATCATTTTCAAAATTCTCTACAGCATGATCCACAGCTTACCTACTTCCTCTGACTATTCAAATTATTTTAATAAACACTCATGAGGACTTACAAAGTGAACTAATTTTAAGTAAGTAGACAATGTCACAACTAACAAGGTCCTTGCTGCTCTATATTTTTAAAATTAATTTTACTGGTACATTTTAAGTATACAATATAATGACATTCATTAGAAATTTGCAATTTTACATAATCTCTCTTGGTTCTTATTTTTTCCCCATTCCCCTGCTCATCCTTCAATCCCTCCATCCCTCCCTATTTACAAAGACTTTGTTTCCATTTTCTCATATTAATTCCATTCCCTTCTTTCATTTCTCTTACACTCCCAATTCCCCTTTGCCCCTTTTCTTCCTATTTAACATTATCTATTATAACTTTTAGTCCTTATTTACACTTTCAGGTTCTCATACTAGAGAAACTATTCAGTATTTACACATGTGTGTCCTATATAATTCACTTAACAGTATAGCCTCAATGTTCATCCATTTAGCTATGAATGTCTCTAATCTCTCATTTTTTATGGCTGAGTAGTAGTCCATTTCATGAAAAACTACATTTTCTTTACCCAGTCTCCAGTTGAAAGGCAAATGGGCTGCTTCAAAGATTTAGCTATTACAAATTGTGCTGCTATGAACATGGGTGCAGATATATCAGTGTGGTATGATTCTTTTAATTCTTTGGGGAAGATACCCAGCAAAGGAATCACTGGGTCAAATGGAACTTCCAATCCTAGTTCTTTGAGGTATCTCTATACTGATTTCCACAGAGTTTGCACCAGTCAACACTCCCACCAGCAGTGGAGAAATGTTCCTCTTTCCCTACAGCCCCACCAAATTTGTTAGGGGTGAATTCCTGATAGCACCCATCCTTTCTGGGGTGAGGTGGAATCTCAGCATTGTTTTTATCTGCATCTGTCACATGACCAGTGATGATAAACATTTTTTCATATGTTTATTTGCTATTTCTACTTCTTTGTCTGAGAAATGCCTGTTCATTTCGGTTGCCAATTTTGGGATTGGGTCTTTAAATTTGGGAGGTCTGATCTTTTTAAGTGCTTTGTAGATTCTTGATAGTAGACCTTTGTCTGAGGCACAGCAGATGAAAATTTTTTCCCACATTGTGGGTTGTCTCTTCACACTGTTATCGGTTTCTCTTGCTGTGGAGAAGCTTTTTAGTAAGAATATATCCTACTTTCTGATTGTTTGTGCTAGTAGACAGGCAACTGAGGTTTTGTCCATAAAATCTTTTCTTACACTAGTGTCTTCAAGAGGTCTACCTAACCTCTGTTTTGCCAGTTCAGCATTTCTGCTTTAATATTTAGATCACTAATCCATTTTGATTTTAGTTTAGTGCATGGTGAGAGATATAGGTCTAGTTTTAATCTTTGGGAAGTTGAAACCCAATTTTTCCAGGACCATTTATTAAAGAGGCTATCTTTCTTCCAGTGAGGGTATTTAGCTCCTTTGTGGAAGTTGATGTTGATGAGTGTGTCTGGAGTTGTTTCTCCATCTTCTCATCTATCCCACTGGTCCTCAGTTGTGTTTCTTTGCCAGTACCATGCTGTTTTTATCACAATAGCTTTGTAGTATAGTTTCAAGTTGAGGATTGTGATATCCCCTGGCATGTCTCTGTTGCCTAGAAATGCTTTTGCTATTCTAGGTCTCTTCTTGTTCCAAATGAATTTTTGGATTGTTTTCTCAAGGTCTTTGAAGTGTGCTGCTAAGATTTCAATTGGGATTGCATTGAATCTATATAGCAGTTTTGGAAGTATGGCCATTTTCACTATGTTGATCCTTCCTACCCAGAAGCAAGGGTTGTCTTTCCATTTTCTGATATCATCTTCAATCTCTCTTTTCAGAGTGCTATAGTTTTTTTCAGAGAAGAGGTCTTTGATTTCTTTGGTGAGGTTGATTCCTAGGTATTTCAGGTTTTTTGGATGCTATTGTGAAAGGAATTGTTTGCCCTATTTCTCTCTCAGTGAGTCTGTTGTTCATATAGAGGAAAGCTATTTATTTTTGTGTGTTGACCTTGTGTTCAGCTACTTTACTGAATTTAGTTATTAACTCTCAAAAACTTTTGGTGCAGTCCTTGAGCTCTTCTATATAGAGTATCATGTCATCTGCAAATAATGACAATGTTAATTCTTTGTTTCCTATCTTGATTCCTTTTGTTTCTTTCTATTATCTAATTGCTGTGGTTAATGTTTCCAAGACTATACTGAACAGGAGTTGTGATAGTGGAAATCCTTGTGTTGTTTCTGATTTTAGTGTAAAGGAGTTCAGTTTTTGAATATTTAGTATGATTTTGGCTGTTGGTTTTTCACAGATGGCTTTTATCAAATTGAGATAGAGACCTTCTATACTAATTTTTGTAGGGCTTTTATCATAAATGTGTGTTAGATTTTTTCAAATGCTTTTTCTGCCTCTATTGAGATGATCATATGGTTTTGGTCCTTGGCTTTATTGATATAGTGCACTACATTGATTGATTGCATATGTTGAACCATCCATGCATCCCTGGGATGAATCCAACTTGGTCAGAGTGTATGATCTCCTTGATGATCTTCTGCATTTTATATGTCAGTATCTTATTAAGGATTTTTGTTATCTATGTTTATTAGTGAGATTGGCCTATAGTTCTCTTTTTCAGTTAGGTCTTTCTCTGCTTTGGTAATCAAGGTGATGCTTGATTCCAGGAATGAATTTGGGAGTATTGCTTCTTTTTCAATTTCATTGAAGAGTTTAGACAGTAGTGGCAGCAGTTCCTCTCTAAATGTCTTGTGGAATTTGACACTAAAGCCATCAAGACCTGGGCTTTTCTTAGTTAGTAAGTTTTTAATTATGTTTTCAATTTCATTGATTGATATTGGGTTGTTTAGATCTTTTAGGTCTTCTTTGTTCAACTTTGGTAATTCATATGTATCTTGGAATCTCTTCACTTCTTCTGTGTGTTCCACCTTACTGGCATATAGGTTCTTGAAGTAGGTATTGATGATCCTCTGGATTTCTGCTTGGTCCATTGCAATTTCCTTCTTTTCATTACTGTATGCATGGATTTGGGCCTTTCCTTTTTTCTGATGAGGTTTGCTAAGGGTTTGTCAATTTTGTTTATTCTTTCGAAGAACCAACTCTTGACTTCATTGATTTTTTGCCTTGCTCTCTTAGTCTCCTTGCCTTGATTTCTGCTCTGATCTTTATAATTTCCGCCTGTGTATGAGCTTTGTGTTTGTCCTGCTCTTCTTTTTCTAGAAGCTTGATGTTCAGTATCAGGTTGTTTAATTGGGCTCGCTCTATTTTCCTAATATGAGTATTCACTGCTATTAATTTCCCTGATAAAATTGCTTTCATTGTGTCCCATAGATTCCGACATGTTGTATTTTCATTGTCATTTAATGTAGGAACTGTCTGATTTCTTCAATTTCCTCTGTGACCCATTGGTTATTCACAAAAGTGTTGTTCAGTTTGCATGTTTTTATGAAATTCTACAGGTTCTTTTGCTATTGATCTCCAATTTTACTGCACTATGGTCTGATAATATAGAGGTGAAAACTTCAATTCTTTTGCACTTAATCATGTATGAGCGAGTATGTGGTCTATTTTGGAGAACGACCCATGTGCAGCTGAAAAGAAAGTTTATTCTGATTTTTGGGGTGGAATACTCTGTAAACATCTGTTAAATTCAGTTGTTCAAGAGTTTTATTGAGTTCTAGTATTTCGTTGCTTATTTTTTGTCTTGTTGATCCATTTATTTGTGATAGTTGGGTATTGAGGTCCCTCACTATGATTGTATTAGCGCTTATTTAATGTTTTATATGGTTGAGTCCACTAGTGTTTGGTGCATAGATATTTATGACTGTCATCTCTTCCTCTTGGATTGTTCCCTTTACAAGGATGTAGTGCCCTCTTTGTCTCTCTAAATCAGTGTTGGTTTGAAATCCATTTGATCTGCAAAGAGGATAGCTACTCCTCCTTTTTTTCAGGTTCCTGTCACATGGAGTATTGTTTTCCACCCTTTAACTTTTAGTCTATGAGGTTTTTTTTGGAATTAAGTGTTTTTCTTATATGCAGCATATTGTTGGAACTTGCTTCTTGACTCATTCTGCCAGTCTATTTCTTTTCATTGGTGAATTCAGATCATTAACATTGATTGTTATAACTGATATGTATTGACTTACATTGTCATGACTTTTTCTTTTTGTTGGATTCTCCTCCTTTTGCATTTAATTTGTTATCATGCCTGATGGATTCATTCTGTTGGGCTTCCTGGGGTTGTGATCCTCCTTGTTTTTTCTTAGGATATTGTCTAAAATTTTTTGGAGTGCTGGTTTGTTATTCATGAAGTTCCTAAGGTGCTCTTTATCATGAAAGTATTTTATTTCTCGATCAATATTGAAAGATAGTTTTTCAGGGTAAGTCAATCTCGGTTGGAGGTTGTTTTCTTTTAATGCTTGAAATATGTCACTCCATGCTCTTCTTGCCTTGAGGGCAAGAAATCTGCTGTTATTTTGATGGATTTTTCTTTGTATGAGATTTGTGATTTGTTTCTTATGTTTAAGTGCTTATAGAATTTTGTTCTTCTGTTGTTTCTGCAATCTTAACTATTATATGCCTTTGTGTAGATTTTTCTTGATCAAGTCTAGTTGGAATCTTGTATGCCTCACTTATCTGTATGTCAAGTTCTTTTCCCCTGCCTGTGAAGTTTTCTGCCATCACATCTGTGAACAGTTTTTCTTAATGTGGTCTTCATTCTCTCCTTTGTTCATTGACTCTGATCAGTCTGATGTTATTCTTCTTTGCATTGTCTAGCAGATGCTGGATTGATTTCTCATGGTCCTTTACTATTTTAAAGCAATTTTTATTTTCCTGGTCACTAATTCCAACTTTATCTTGTATATCTGAAATTCTGTCCACACACTGGCTCATTCTGCTGCATAAACTTTCAATGGAGTTTTTAATCTCCTGGAAATCTGTTTGCATCTGTTTTATGGATTCTATTTGTTTCCTACGATGGGATTCCATCATGTTTCTCAGCTCCTCTATTTTTTTTTCTGTGTCCTCTGTAGATTTATTAATCATGTCTTTCACTATGGACACAATCTCTGCTGTTATCTGAGAAATTATTTCTGATTTCATTTTTTTCAGATTCTCTTTTGTTGCCAGTTCAGAGAGTTCAGGTGGTTGAGTATTAGAGTGCTCCATCCCGTTTCCCTTTGGGTTTGCTTTAGGTGATTTGGAAGTCTGGTTTTAAGACTTTTTTATGTGTCTTCTCATTTTAATGGTGCAGGGGAGTAATGTGTGCTGCTGGCACCCACAGGGCTCACCTCCTCGATGCTGTGGGCAGTTCTGCACCTCAGCACTTTGGGCAGTGGTACAATAGCCCAGAAGGCTCACCTCCTCCTTGCCATTCTTTGGAGCCATGATTCTTGTGTATAGTAGCACATTATTATCATCTGAACATGCAGTACTAATAGCTTAGCTCTGTTAGAGATATATTAAATCCATATATTTAGGGTAAAACTTAATATATATTTTAAACTATCATATGACTAAATATGTAATAAGTTTTATAAGTCTATATTTTGGAAGTATTGTGCATCCATTATTATTTAGGATTTTGTTTTCTTTAACTTTTTATTTTAGCACCTGAGGACAATGTATGAGTTAGCTTTAACTGGCCTAATATTCCCACAGATTCCTGAGAATAGGTTGGAAGCATTACACAGCAATATGCATGTGTGCTTCTATGACTATTTTACATATTTTCAGATGCATTTGTTTTTCTCTTCTTTAAACCTATAATGTTCATGATCTCTAAATTCAAATTTTATGGGTTTTTTTTCCTTTCCTGTTTGGCTTCAAACACTTAATCCTTTCCAGTTTTTATAGACAGCAAAGCTACACATCATTTTAATAAATTTGATCATGCTGTACCATTGTCCTGAAGTCATCGTATGTCACCCATGATAACATATAACTTCAACACACTCTCTCTCTCTCTCTCCATTCCCTCTTTCAGTCCCTCTTTGAATAGTCAGAGCCATTCTTTAAATCACAAAATAAATATTCTCTTCACCACTCTTTCCATTTTTCTCTACTATAAAACTAAACTACTAGTTTAATATGAGTAATAGCAGTCTCAGCCTTGCTCTCTTTCTCTCTTTTAGTATCATACACATCTAGTGGAGAAATGTTTTATAGATAATTTTAAGTGGAAGGGAGGGAAGGAGGGAGGGAGGGCACAGAGATGGTGGGGAGAAGAGCAAAGAAACATACTTCCCCTAAATCAAATGAAAATGTCTTAATAAAACATCCCCCCACATGACACTGTATTTTCATAAAATTGTTTTTCCTGAGAACAGAATATATTTTAGGGAGACAACAGTATCTTTGTATAAATATATACATTCTCACATATTTCAATAATGTAGAAATTAAGTCTTATTTCTAAATCTAGTGGACATTTTAAAAGTTTTGAATGGTATCTAAACTATTTTTTATGTTTATTTTATCCTTTATTAATGATAGCCATTTCTCCATAACTATTGCTTTCCTTTTTTTCATTGATTCTATATAAAAATATTATATATTTTACCATAAACTAATTTTTTTCCATAAACTAATCTTGTTCTGTACATGTTTGGTAAATTTAGGTAATAATAACACCATCAGTATGCAAATTTAGAGAGAATAAAGACAGAGAGCAGAAATATTTGAGTTAATTTTGGATTAAATTCATAATATTTTTAGCTAAAATACAGGCAAAGGTAATCTCTTTATTATAAACACACTATGTCATATAGCTAAAAAGAGAATCTTGGTATGTATTGGTATGTATGTATGTGCTGTTAAAATAGTCATTATGACTGATGTTATTTTAGATGAAAGAAAAATATTTATTAGTTTACAACAGAGTAATATTCATAGTAAATAAAATTTTAAGCTGAAATGGGAACATTCTCACAAGTACAATGATAAATGAAGGGAAAATGCCACTTCCAAATATCTATATAAAGAAAGGGAGAGTGATAGAGATCATCCTTTAATGCCTGGTTTTACTAGAATGCAATTCTTAACTATAATACTGTAATTCTGTAAAAATATTTTCACTTGGAGAAAGGAGCAGGTATGTTACATACAGAAAAGCAGCTCTATTTTGTTGGTTTATTATAAAGAAATTGCACCATTAATGCTCTTTCCCCTTTCTGCTTGCTGTCTGCTTCTGAAATCACCCTATCCTCTTCTGATAGACAAATACAAATTAAGTTATCAAACCAATCCCCCCTCCCATAAAATTAAAATTTAGGCACCAATAACCTGTCATCAAACTCTGTCTTGCCACTGCCATCTTGTGGGCAGGATGCTACAATGCTGCTTTTTAGCCAAACCAAGACACAAATTTGGTACCTAACTACAAGACTTAGAAATCACGAAAGTAGCAGACACTTGAAAGAAATTGTGGATATCTCTGCTGATGGCTTTTCAGATGGCATCGTCAGATGTTTTTATAAATATTATGTATGTATGAATTTATATTAACCACATTATATATGTTGTATATATGTGAAATTTTTAAAAGAATTCATTGTCTATTACAAAATAGCACATATAACAAGCCCTTATGATAGTAAACATATAATATGTACTGTAATATGACTTGAGGTGATATTGTGTCATAATTTATTGTTTAAATATTGGGAGGCCGTATACTCAAATATTCCTTGTGGTTTGAGAGGAGTCATAAAGTCAGTACTGACTGTTATGTTTCACCCTTGACTGTCTGACCACCTCTTGCTTTCAAGTGTACAATTTCTATTCTACCCTTGCTTTTATATATATATATATATATATATATATACACACACACATACATATACATATGTGTATATATATGTATATATATGTATATATATACCAGGAAATTATGACATAATGACCAATATGTTTCCTACAGGGAAAATCTTGATTCTCTTTGGCAATTTAAAAACACAGATCTACTATCCTGAAATTCTACTCTCTGATGACTTAACCACAGTCCTAAGGATGGGATACCTATAGCAATCATCAAAGGACAGAGCAAGGTTTCTCAACAGTGGCACCAATGACACTTTGAACAAGATAGTGTTTTGTTGTGGTTGTGATGAAGGCTGACCATTGCACAATAAGATACTTGGCAGCAACCCTAGATTCTCCCCACAAGATGCCAATCACACACCCCCACACACACAGTAAGACAACCAAAATTGTCACCAAGTTTTTCAGTATGCCTAAGGAATGGTGATGTGATGGAGAGGTTCTGGGCTTCTGCTTTATTTTATTTCTTAATAAATTTTATTTTATTTTATCCCATCCTCCCCTCAAGCCCCTTTCTCACTCTATGTACAAAAGCTTTATTTCCATTTTTCCTTCTATTTTCACTTTTTGTCCTGGGCTTCTATGGCAAAAAATCCTTAATAAGATACTGACATATAAAATGCAGACGATCATCAAGAAGATCATACACCCTGCCCAAGTGGGATTCATCCCAGGGAGGCAGGGATGGTTCAACATATGCAATCAATCAATGTAGTACACTATATCAATAAAGCCAAGGACAAAAACCATATGATCATCTCAATAGAGGCAGAAAAAGCATTTGACAAAATCCAACACAAATTTATGATAAAAGCCCTACAAAACTTGTTATAGAGGGTCTCTTCTTCAATATGATAAAAGCCATCTGTGAAAAACCAACAGCCAATATCATACTAAATAATCAAAAACTGAACTACTTTACACTAAAATCAGGAACAACACAAGGATGTCCACTATCACCACTCCCGTTCAATGTAGTGTTGGATACATTAGCCACAGCAATTAGATACTAGAAAGAAATAAAAGGAATCAAGATAGGAAACTAATCATTGGTCTTCAAAACTGGACATTTAGCTATTTCTGTAATAAATCCTACTCTATCCCTTGTCTTTCTAAACTTTCCTTGGCTGTTCACTTACATTTTTCTCTCACTTTTAATGGATAAATACTTCAAAAACTCTTGCAGATCCATAAATTTCCATAGTACTTAATAATACTTAATCTAACATTGTCCAGATCATAGTGTGGTGGAAAAAGGACCGGTAATTAATTGTGTCCAGATTGCTTGAATATAAATAAAACTCTAGTTAAGTGTTAATGCTAGAAAGACACTGTAAATTTTTGGAGAAAGTTTCACAATCTACATCATGAAGGCATTGGAATGGGTAATTCTTAAATTTTTCTGAGCTTTTACCGTGTTTGACCATACATTGGTTGCTGGCAGGGTAGAGATGGAAGTAGAGAGTATCCATGTAATTTTGTACTTCATCTTGGTTGTTTTTCAGGTTTTCAGTCTTCATAAAGCACTGTATGGGTTTATTCTGTGCTCACAGGAGTTAACTACTTTAAATTAAATATAAACTTTTGTGGCAAATATTAGAGAGGGATTGTGGATGCAGTGAGTCCTAAACAGTATGTTTGTAGTTGGTATTTTCAGATGCTGAGTTGATTCTTGCATTGGAAGGATACCACTCAAACTCAACACAGCTGTTTTTATGTTCCATGGCTCTCATAACTTCATTTAGATATGCAATCTCTGCTGCTTACCAAAACTCACATTGCAAAAGATATGTTTGGCTAATAATATTAAAGTAAAACCACTAATGCTAGCTTAAAGGGGAAGTCGTCTTGAGTCAAATCAAGACTAAAAGTATTAAAATTCAAGAGAAAAACTACTTCAGGCAAATTCTCAATGTAAGTAGGAAAAATATATTTTGAGATAAGAAAAGTCTACTCTCTCTGCTCAGATGAGGAGTTCTATCACAGAAGGGAAATGTCTTTACATTTTGAGTTTATTTAAGATGCAACTCTTGTTTCTATTTCTACCCAGGGATTTAGAAAATAGGACATAATACATCCATTGTGTCACATGCAATTATTAACCTTGTGAATTGCAAATGAAGCAACTCCAGCTCCAAAGAGACATTTTAAATTAAATCCAACCATACATCACATCTTCACAAATTGCTGTTATAAATTAATAAATACACAGACAGGCATACAGAAATGATAATGAATTCTGCAAACAACCCCTGAGCAACTACCCTGTGCAAACCAGGTTAGGTGCTAAGGAGGAGGCAAACAGGGAGTCTTATGAAACCAAGAGTCATGGATACATTTGTGCATGAACAGAAAGTACTGCAGCAAGGAGAAAACTCTTCTCTTGTAGAGGGGCAGTTTGGAGTAGAACAGATAGGGCCAGAAACACTAGCAATTCATTCTCACACATGTGCCAAGCAGTACCTGAAGGAGAACCAGGATTTTCATAGGCAAAATAGAAAATGAGATGTCTCAGGTAAAGGAAAGAGTTGGAATAAAAACAAGCATATGGAAAGAAAATTGAAAGAAAGAAGTACAGTGAGGCCACAAGATGCCAGAAATTATTTGACGAAAGGAAGAGGATAAGTTTTGTCCTTAATATTATTTGAAGCATGTTTTACAATTTAAAAATTAGAATATCAAGTTTTTTTATTCATTCAGTTTATCAGTACATTTTAGGTATACATTATTATCACATTCATCATTGGGAATTTGTACCTGTACATGATATATCTTGCTTATTTTTTCCTGTTCTCATTCCCTCCCTTCCACCCCTTCTTATTTACAAAAGCTTTGTTTCCTTTTTTTTCCCTTCTTTTCTAATGTTTTTCTTTCCCCTTTTTCCTTTCCCCCGTGCCTCCTCCTTAGTTCGCCTTCCCCTTTGAATATTTTTTTTTTCCTGTTTAAAAATACCTACTATACATTTTGGTCTTCGCTTACTCTTTCCATTTCTCACACCAGAGAAACTATTCAGCATTTATATATGTGTGTTTGATTTATTTCACTTAAGAGTATGGTCTCAAGGTACATCTATTGGGCTATAAATGGTTTATCTTTCTTTATGGCTGAGTAGTACTTCATTTTATATAAAAAACACATCTTTATCCAATCACCAATGGAGATCATCAGATTTTTAAGCAAACTTACATAGAGATCCACAACTAAATTAGTTAAAAATAAGATTAAGTTATTTCTCAAGGTTGTATCATACAGTTTTTACCTCCAGGAGGCCATTTGATAATACATCATTTTACAACGGCAACAAATTCAGTAAGCAAGCAAAATTCAGTGTGGTGCCTCAGAATAAAGTCTAGAGTGAAACACCAAGAAGAGTGCTGCTTACTAAAAATATAATGCAAGAAAATAATCTGAGCCATATATATGATTTTAGTTTTGGTAGTACTCATAGCAAGAAGTAAAAAAATTGAAGAGGTGAAATTAATAGTATGATTTACTCAATGAAATATGTAAAACTTCATCTTTTTCCATTGAATAATCGTAAAATTATTTAGATACCTTACATTCTGTATTTAAGCTCATTTATTGAAATCTAGGTAGTATTTTTAATTAATAGCACATCTAGATTTGAACTCATCATTTTTCAAATAAGTCATCCCTTGGTATCAATGGGAGGATTCCAATATTAAAAGATCCTGAGGTCCCTAATATAAAATAGTGTAGTACTTGCCTATAACACATGCATACACTCCCATATGATTAAATAGTCTCTAAATTAACAATAATAATAATGCAATGTAAATGTTACACAAATGATTGTTTTACTATTTTTAATAGAGCATTATTACATTAAAAAGTCTATATATGTTCAGTACAGGCAAGTATTTTTTTCTGAAAAATTTTAACTGATATGAAAACATAAAAATTGTGCACATTAATGGACTGCCATATAATATTTGATACATGGATAATGCTTAAGTTGTGTTCAACATATTTATCTCCTCGAGCATTTATCAACTATTTGTGATGACTTTCAAAATCCTTTGTTCTTACTTTTTGAGACCTACAGTATGTACTTGACTGCTGTCATCATACTGTGCAGTAGTATTGGAGCACTTCTTACTCCTCAGTATCCATAACTTATTTCTGAATATTTTTGATCTGTCATTGGATGAATCACAGTTGTGGAATCCACAAATTCAGAAAAAGGTCAATGGTCTTCAACAGCCAAAAGTGGAGTTTTGTTTTGTTTTGTTTTGTTTTGTTATACTGGAGATTGAATCAGGGAATCCCACTGAGCTACATCCTCAGGTTTTTTTACTTTTAATTTTTATTCTGAGACAAGATCTTGGGGACTACAGTCATGTGCTACTATGCTGGTTACTGACTACCATATTGGACATATACATGTCCAATTTATTTGGATCTTCTTTACAAAAATTTTAAATTATATTAATTATCTATTTTGAAATGTATGTTATTTCTATATATTTTGCTAAATGATGGCTTAGTATTTTGTTTCTGATGTTATCACAAATGCATTTTACATTAAATTCTACTTCCTGCTTTTTGCAGACATGTAGAGATGTGTGTATATTTATTTGTATATTTTAATTTATATATAAACTGAATTTGTATTGATCTTGCATTAAGGACTTGATAAATTCATTTTAATATTCAGAGTTTTGTTTTTCAATAGATTTTCAGATTACTAAATTTTTCAGTCTCAATCACCAGACACGTTGTAAACAAATGTTTAACTTCTGTCTTTCAAACCATTTTTTCCTTCACGTTATTCAAAGAGCTAGAATCTCCAACGGAACACTAAATAGTAGTGACTTATTCCTGTTACTAGAGATGAAGAGAGCAAAGTTCACTCTAAATTATGATTTTGGCCACACTCAAAGTTTCCCCTTAAGTATTTTGAGAATGCTTCTCTCTATTATTCTAGTCTTGTTGTTCCATTCTATATTTAATTTGTCAAAAATTTTGTAATAAATGGGTTTTAACTTTTTTCAAGTATCTTTTCTATCTATTGTCTTCCCTCCTTCATCCTCTCTTCACAAAACTGGTTCATGACCAAATTTAAATAACATCTGCATTTTCTTAAATAAGTGTCAGATTTTTGAAAGAATTATTTTAAATGGGGAAATATGGATATGAACACATAAGTATATTTATTCAAGTTTATTTACTCACAAGTGTTATTAGTTTTAAGTTAGATTAACCGTTTAGGTTGACATATTAAGCTAGGTTTTAAGACAAAAACTAATGTCAAATTGATGATGCATATTTTAATGTTCTCTTTAAGACTTATTTCACTAGGAAGGTTTCAGTCTGGTGGCTATAACCACAACATGTTCATCATTACAGGCAACAGATGCTCTTCCTTTACTTCGCGTAGTCAATTTCTTCTTTGGAGATTGTCTATCCATCAATATCCTTGGACTCAATCACCTTGGACCAGGCCCATCAACAGCTCTGTTGGCAATGTCACTGGGACCATTTGCAACCTAATTAATCTATCTTTGTGGTGCTTCAAAACAGCACATACACTGCCTTAATTGCTACAATCTCACACTCACTGGGGACCACAAACAGAGAATAAGCAGACTCTGATCCCCCCCGCATCTCCTGTATTAGCATCATTTACTGCAAGATTAATGAGAGAAGCTGAGAGAGCCAGAATTATAAAAGAAAACCATGGATTTGGGCTTTAGAAAAAGCCACTTTTTAAAAGCACCTTTTCAACTATTAATATCACCATTTTGAAATAACACTCTTTTGGCTTTTATTTACCTCTTATTTGATTTTTTTTGATCATTGAAATGTAGTATTAGTATTGTTTAACAAGAAATTCAAAATCCAAACTATTTCTTCAAAGATCTAAGTGTACTGTAATATAAATCAACCAAATAACTTCTATTAATTTTTTGGGATACAGATTAGTACATTTAATATATCTACAAAGGAACATTTAGATTTTTAAAAATTATTTTAAAATCACTGTTATAAAAATGGAATAACAAAATATAATTATTAAATACCCAGTAAATTAAATCAGGAAGACAAAACCCATAAATACTAGGAATGTAGAAAACACATACACACAAAACAATAGAAAGTATTCTTGAGTGCTGAATGTTAAATACAGGCTTTTTAAAATTGGAAGTATTGTGGTGTTGATATTTCAGTCTTATTAAATAAGTTATATAAAAAATGTTTTATATTCAAATTTAAGTGTAAATGCATGTCCCAATATTCTAATGGCCAAGAGGCACTTGTATTGCATAAAGATATTTACTCATTCCTTGAAATGAAATAGCTTCCATTGCCATATGATTCACTGTTAATTGGAAAAATTTCATTGACTTTTAAAAGTATATGTGTGGAATGAAGCTAAATTCACATCGTGTGGAAATAAAGGAGCTAATGTTTGCAGCCATGGATGTGACCCTGTAAGTTATTTTCACTTTGTCTGTACCCCAGTGATCAGGAGAAGGGTGCAGAAGAAGTTCAAGCTCAACTCTATCCCTGTGTCTCCTTAATGATTATATGGATAAAATAGATGACAATTTGAAACTATTGGATCACTCACAGGTAGTCATTTTAAAATTTTTTTTTCTGCAGCATATCCAGTAATAAATTAGACCTCAGTAATTAACATGCACAGAATAACATTAATAAAATAATATAATTAATAAATTATAGATTAACTAATTATAATTAATTATATTAATAAATTAATGAAATAGTATAATTATTTTAATACATAAATAAGCTAAAATGGTTTCAGTGGTAAGTTTCAAGATGTTTGTTATTTTCTCATTATACTCTCATGATTACATCATATCTGTCTCTATCTACCTAATCTCACTGAAATAGAAATAGGCAGTTTCCAACTTTTAAATGATGGAGCAAGGCAGTAAGTAATCAAATGCAATGGAGTGATAAAGCAAAAAATAAAGTGGGTTAGAAACCTTGATTGAAAATAATCACCCAGTAGGAAACAATTTGTCTTAATTGAAAAAAAATACATGGGAGTACATACACACCCCTACACAAATACATACACACACACACACACACACACACACACACATATATATATATACAACCATAGTTACTGATAAACCAAACAAGAACGGTAGTGTACTTCATTGAGCTTATATACTACTGAGGAAGAACAGAGAAAAAGAAAGATTTCAGAAAAGGCTTATATGTTCTAAAAATGATAATTGAGAAAGAAAAGTTCACTAAACTGTATAACCCTAGGAGGGTGACACTGTGCAAATGCAAGACTAGGTTTCAACAGACAGGATACCAATAATGAGGCATTTTGGAAAATTGATGATATGTTTTGGAATACATGAAGGATTTAGTGTATCAGGAATGAAGAGCCCAGAGCAAGAAGTGAGACATGACAAGTAGCTCAGTGTGAAGATGTAGAAGGTCTTCTTTGACTTAACAGAGTCTATACAGAGTTAGTATAAACACTGTTGTCAAGTGAAGCCATTGAACTATTTTATACAGTGGAGTAATACCAAAGTCTGGCTTGCTGAGGTCACTTTGCCTCCCAACCATGTGGATGATATTTTGGGATAACGGTGAGACATAAGATGCTATTTAGTACCTATCTCAGTGGTTTGGATGAGAAATGATGTCTCTAAAACTGATCTCAGACGCTGGAATGGATGGTACAAAATATGGTGGAAGTAGAATGAATTCTGATTGTTCAGATCATAGGACATTAAGTTAAGAGAAAGATAAATTATTGGTGATTACAGTTCTGCATTACTCCTAAAAAAATAATTAAAATTCCACATGATTTGAGGTACATGTTAGATTTAGTGATACCCCAACATAAAATCCCTGTTAAGATAACACACGGTTTTAGATTTATACTGCAAAGTCCATAAAAACTTTGTGCAAAATTTCATTTGTGAAGGCTCAGGAAGGTGATTTCCTTTCTTAGAACTACAAAGTTCAACGACTTTTTCATTGAAGTTAGTGATGACTGCCACGCAATATTTCAAGAATCAACCACCACTCAAAACAGAAGGAGTTAGTGTTGTTTTCTTTTGAATGTGGCGTCATCTAAGCCTTGGCACAAAAATCCTATGTCCTACATAATGTGTGTGTTCTGATAGTGCAGTCATGTTAGATTAATTGTAATAAACAAAAATTGTCACTAAAGCTCTCAGCTTATGCCTCTAATGTTGTGTGAATACATTTTATTTCCTAACATTATGAAACAACCAAGAGTATAATAAATTACTTACCTAAGCCCTTTGAGGATTTTTGCATAATTTACCAAAACAAATTGATTTCAGTGGAAAAGCTGCTAATTTACATGGGTAGGAAGTGTTTTCCTTGGTGTGATGAATTTAATTTCAATTTCCCTGTTTTCATGAATTCACTCCAGTAATTCATCACTGTTAGATTAAACTACGACTATGTTTTACTTGAATGGGCCCCTAACATTCAATATATATGAATGAAAATAAATTGCCCCCAGAGCATGGCTACATGTTATATATAATACATGATTGTTAAGGTATCTTTAATAGAATAAATAAGTTTTAAAATAGAAAATAATGGAATTCAAGGATTTAAAATATAAACAAAGTACCATCATTCAATTAATTTTACCATTATTCAATTAATTTTACCATTGTTCAATTAATTTCACAGGTATTTTTTGTTTTTTATCTTTTTTTAAAAGAAAGACACGTTTCTAAGTGTTGAATATATACCCATTTACACCGTGGATACTTTACATTTGTCATGTTAGCCTTTAGACATTTTTACTTGTGTGTATGGCTAAATAAGTGAATAAATAATGTTAGTAGTCTACAATAATAAAATTCTATCTCAGAATCTGAGAGTGACTCATTTAAGTAGTTTTGTTGCAGGATCTTTCACACAAGGTCACAACTCAGCTGCTGGTTGGAGCTGCAATCCTCTCAGGGTTTGACTGGAGCTAGAGATGATCATCAACTTCTTTCACATGGTTGTTGGCAACATTTCAGATCGCTGACTTTTGGCTGTTGATCCCTCTTTTTTGCCATGTGAGCTTCTCCACAGGTAGACTAAGTGGCCTCATAACATGCCAATTGGCTTCACCCTAAGTAAGTGATTTGAGAGAGGATGGAGTAAGATCTGGCTAGGAAGAGAACAAGCAAGAAACTCGTCTTTTATAAGCTAATCTCAGAAGTGTCAAACTATCACTTCTGCCATAGACTGTAGGTCACAGAATCCAACCAACATATCTATAGTATAGGAAGAACCTCTACAAAGTTCTGCACACTGGGAGGCAGATATTATCTTGGAAACTGACTATAAGTATCAAATCTACACCACAACTGAAATGTAAATATTGTAAAATTTTCTTCAAGAAAAAAGTTTATTTCTAAAAGTGCCAAGCTCTTGAGTGGTTAGAAATAAAGTTGCTGTCTCAACAAGTGTGCTCTGAGCAATTAATTTAATGTCATAGCCATAGTCTGTGATCTTACAAAATGTTAACTGTGCAATAAAGTTCTTTGACCCTAAAAGTCTTAAATTTTCTAGAGGCTAGTTTGAAAATGTTCATAATATGTGATTTGTCTTTTGGTCAATTTGATGAGTAGAGAACATTTGGTAGTAATAATTAGCAGTCAGGGCAGCCTGCCAAGATATGGATGAAGAGTACTTTAGGTTTTATGAACATAAAAATTGCTAACAGTGGCTTCAACATAGCGGGGAGCACATGACCGATGGTTTCAACTCAGCAGTAACTTGATATCAAGTTTTACTTTTTTCCAGTTCACTTGAACTTTCTCCCATTACCTATATGTTCATAGGCTGTCCATACTTTGTGTTCCATCTAGAGCAATCATTTCTAAATTCATGTTAGCTGTGAAAAAGGTCATGTAGGACCTGCAACAGTTTTTCATTTTATTAGGGAAATAAAAGCCATCTTAATATCATAGTTGACTTTCATTTCTATTCTGCATGCCAGAGTAATAGCAGAAGGAAAAGTAAAAATAATGCCTTACTAATGAGACTTTACTATATTCTGGGCACTTTACATATAATAAATTATTTAAGTATCTATCTCTCTGTAACCATATGTTAGAAACATGGGTCATCTTGATTCAACAGAAGAAAGTGAAATACAGTGCAGTCATTTGGGGCCTTAAATCATATAATTAATGAATGAGATAGGAGTTAGGCTCAGGGATATTTCTCTAAAATCCACACTGGTGACTATAATGGTAGAGAAATTTATAACCAAATCTCAGGCTGCAGAGGATGAGGTTATGTACCTGAAACTTCTTCGGTCTTTTAAGCAGGAGTAGACACAGGATAAGAGAGTTGGAGAATGGGATCTAGGTCTTCCAGACAATATTGTCTGCCATAGTATATTACATGCCATATTAAACCCATTTAAAGTTAACTTTCTTCATATGTAAAAATGTAGAGAAATGCATCCTTTATGTGTTTTAGGTTATATAATAGTCACTTTAAGAGAGTAACAAAGCATAAAATTTAAAAATTAATTATAATAAATATGTTATTCTAAGATATTATGATATCATATAAGATAACTTGGAGATGATTGTAATTCTTTAAATACTTAATAAAATAATTCAAATTGCAGTTTCACTAGGTTTTAAATGTTAAGTCCAATCAAAATTACCTTAGATTTTTTTGCAATTTCTCTTTGTGCGTCACTTCTTTCTAGTGTAAAGCATTTTAGAGTCTACTTGGTAGCAAATGGATAAGTGGCCCATAAGCATTCATATCCCTCCTACAAACTTTTATGCCATGCGCCTGTACCAGTCCAGAAACTTGCTCCCTGGGCTCTTATAACTGGTACAAAACACATGCTCCTGACTTTCAAAACAAGCATAGTTTCAATCCTTTCCATTTAGGCTTCATAGTGATACATCTTTAATATCTTCTAGACATTGTATGAATGGCTTTTGATCTTATTAATTATTGTGATAAGAAAGTATTGATAGAAAAATGTGTTAAGAACGTGAACCAAGTTCTGGGGAACTGCACTTGCATATGGTGCCTACTGGACTGCATTATTCATGTGGATGTTCAGCCTTGACGTTGTACTGAGGGGGGATCTCCTGTCATGGAGCTGACAACATGTTGACAGTTATGAGTCAATACACAGCGGGACATACCCAAAACAAAACAACAGCGACAAGTGACAGCCTCACAGTCGTTACACTCATTTCTATACACTATGGAATACGACAGATTCATAGTGGCCTTCAATTAATCAAGGACAGTTAGTGAATTCTAATATTATGCAGAGCACTGCATCACAACAATCAAGTCCAGTAATCAACAAACTCAATCAAGTCTGGTAATTGAAAAGTTTACAAAATATTTACTAGTCAATATATTTTAAAACTACAAATATGTATTTATTTGGGTATCTATTAAATTGGGTATTCAGCATTGCCTATCCTCAACTCTAGAGTATAAGAAAAATGTAGTCACTGTCTCTGAAGAGTGTTCAGCATAGAAGAGAAAAAGGCATTCACATTAATGTTGTCTGAAATGGGTCATGAAAGAATGCCTAAACCAGACTCAACCCTGGAGGAAATATCCATGTATGCTATTGCATACCATGATAGCTTGGCATAGTTTGGATCTTGAATATATTCTAAAGTCCCAAGTTCAAGGCTTGATCCTCAGAGTGGCACTATTGGAAGTTGGTGGAGCCTTTAAGCGGTGGGGGCCAGGGAGAGGTCCAGGGGCTTGTTGCCAAGAGATTGGACCTCAGATGCCTCCATCTACTCTTTTGCTTCTTGGTTGTGAGCTAGGCAGTTTTGCACTCCCACATCCTCTCACCGTGACGGGGTGATTTGGCCCAGGCCCAAAACTATAAGGATAATTAGCCATGGACTGGAGCCTACAAAACTTTGAGTCCAAATGAGCCTTTATTTTTTATAAGTTGACTGTCTCAAATATTTCTTTAAGGTGGCAGAAAAATGATTAACATAGATCCCTAGTTCCAAATCCAAAGAAAATGTTCAATAAAAACTTGTTGGGTGAGAGTTAATGAATGACAATGAGGACTAAATATTGTGTTATTAGAACATAGATGAGGGCTATTGAACTTAATATTTGGGACTATAAGAGAAGGCTCTTAAAAGAAGTGTGGTTCTTAGGATGCTTTGATAGGAATTGTGTTATACAGGTGAAGAAGTATGGAGAGAGCAATCAAGGCTAAGAAAATTTACCCATCAAGGCAGAGAGGTGAAAGACCTCGTCAGATTAAAGAACCCAGAGCTATTGTATAAATTAATATTTTTCTACCACCCTGAAAAGGATGAAATAAATATTCCTATTAAAGAAAATCAGAATTTTAACAAATCTATAAATAATAATTAAAATTTAGTGTTAATAGACAAGTTCATCTTTATGTGAAGTTGTAAATAGACATATCATTTTATTATCACAGGGTAAGTAATTTCTATTTCTCTTTTAGTTTACTCTCATCAAATTCACAAGGGATCATCATTTCAGAATGATCTTTGCCAATGAAGAAAAGACTGGGTAAGTGTGAAAGGTTAGAAATGTTATGCACAAATTGTCATCAACTATTGAAGATATATAAGGTCAAAAGCATATTTATCAATCCCTTTATAATTAGAAAACCTCTTTAATCTTGCTGAATATATTTTCCAATGAATATTTGAATGTCTTCTGAAAACAATACATAATATAATCCTTACCAATAATATGTCTCAGAAACTTAGCAAATAAGGGTGTCATATAAAAGAAGTTTTAATTGGCAGCATCTATCATATATTTACTGAGTTTCAAAGAGACTGAGAAAGTGGACCATAAAGTATGAATAACAGTATATTCAGAATGGTAAACCACAGTTTATGAATGAATATGGAGAAGCTGAAGATCTTGCTATACAGCAAATTAATGACATCGTATTACATTAACTAGACTAAGAAAGTTATGGAGAGTGAGAAACAATTTATCTCTGACAGAATCAAGAAACCATCACAAAAGAAAATTAGAAGGAGAAAATGAGTGAAATTTCAAAGATCAGATAAAGTCTGGCAGTCAGCTTTACCAATTGCTATACCAAATTCCTGAGATAAATCATTCATTCATTTTTTAAAATTTATATATATATATATATATATATATTTATTGGTACATTTTAGGTATAAAATACATTTACATTTATCATTGGGTGTTTGTAACAGAACATGATATAGCTTAGTTCTTATTTTTTCTCCAATTACCTGTGCACCCTTCACCACCTCCACTCTTCTCTATTTACACAGAGATGGATTCCATTTTTTTTTCTTTCTCATAATTATTCCTTCCCTTCTTCCCTTTCCCCTTCCCCTCCCAACATCCCCAAACCCTTGGACCTTTTCTTGTTTCAATTATCAATTATTCATTTTAATCATTTGCTTCCTTATTTACACTTTCAATTTCTCACACTAGAGAAACTATTTGGTACTTACACATGTGTGTCCTGTTTATTTCACTTAAGGGTATGGCCTCAATATGCATCCATTTAGCTATAAATGTCTCTAGTTTCTCATTCTTTATGGCTGAGTAGTACTCCATTTTATAAAAAAACCACATCATTTTTATCCAGTTTCCAGTCGATGGGTACTTGGGCTGTTTCCAAGCTTTAGCTATTACAAACTGTGATGCTATACACATAGGTGCATATATATCACTGTGGTATGATTCTTTTAATTCTTTGGGGAAGATTCCCAGTAGGGGAATAGCTGGGTCAAATGGGACCTGTAGTCCTAATTCTTTGAGGTATCTCGATACTGATTTCCACAGTGGTTGCACCAATCTACATTCCTGCCAACAATGGAGAAGGGTTCCTTTCTCTCCACACCCCTGCCAGCATTTGTTATTGGTTGATTTCTTGATAGCAGCCATTCTTTCTGGGGTGAGGTGGAATCTCAGTGTTGTTTTCATCTGCATCTCTCGAATGACGAGTGATGTTGAAAATTTTTCATACATTTATTTGCTGTTTTTACTTCTTTGAGAAATGTCTGTTCATTTCGGATGCCCATTTTTGAATTGGGTCTTTGAATTTGGGGGGTCTGATTTTATTCATTTCTTTATATATTCTAGATAGTAGACCTTTGTCTGAGGCCTTTTGCTGCTAAATATTTCTTCCCACATTGTAGGTTGTCTCATAGTTCTGTTGGTAGTTTCTCTTGCAGTGCAGAAGGTTTTTAATATGATGATATCCCAGTTATTGATTCTTTGTGCTAGCTCCCATGCTACTGAAGATTTGTTCATAAAGTATTTTCCTACGCCAATGTCATCAAGAGTTCTACCTAACTTATCTTCCAGCAAATTTGGTGTTTCTGACTTAATATTTAGATCTTTAATCCACTTCAATCTTAATTTGGTATGCGGTGATAGGTATGGGTCTAGTTTTAATCTTTGGCAGGTTGAAATCTAGTTTTTCAACACCATTTATTAAATAGGCTATCTTTCCTCCAATGAGGGTGGTTGGCTTCTTTGTCAAATATGAGGTGGCTGAGTATGTCTGGAGTTGTTTCCGCATCTTCTAATCTATTCCACTGATCTTTGGGTCTGTTTCTTTGCCAGTACCATGCTGTTTTTATCACAGTAGCTTTGTAGTATAGTTTCAAGTTGGGGATTGTGATACCCGCAGCCATGTCTCTGTTGCCTAGAATTGCTTTTGCTCATCTAGGTTTCTTCTGCTTCCAAATGAATTTTTGGATTGTTTTCTCTAGTTCTGTGAAGTATATTGTTGGAATTTCAATCAGCATTGCATTGAATCTATATAGTAGTTTTGGAAGTATGGCCATTTTCACTATATTGGTTCTTCTTACCCAGGAACAAGGGATATCTCTCCATTTTCTTATATCCTCTTCAATCTTCTTTTTCAGAGAGCTGTAGTTTTCAGTGTAGAGGTCTTTTGCTTCCTTTGTTAGATTGATTCCTAGATATTTTATTTTTTTAGATGCTATTGTAAAAGGAATTATTTCCCAAAATTTTATCTCAATGGGCATGCTATTTGCATATAAGAAGGCTACTGTTTTTTGAGTGTTGACCTTGTATCCAGCTACTCTACTGAATCTGTCAATTAGGCCTAGAAGACTTTTGACTGAGTTTTTTGAATCTTCTATGTAAAGTATCATATCATCAGCAAATAATGACAGTTTCACTTCTTCCTTTCCTATCTTTATTCCTTTTATTTCTTTCTCTTTTCTAATTGCTATGGCTAATGTTTCCAGAACAATATTGAACAGGAGTGGTGATAGTGGACATCCTTGTCTTGTTCCTGATTTTATTGTGAAAGTTTTCAGTTTTTGATCATTTAGTATGATGTTGGCTGTTGGTTTTTCATAGCCTTAATCCAGTTGAGAAAAAGACCTTCTATTCCAATTTTCTGCAGCGTTTTTATCATGAATGGTTGTTGGATTTTGTCAAGTGATTTTTCTGCATCTATTGAGATGATCATGTGGTTTTTGTCCTTGACTCTGTTAATACAGTGTATTACATTTATTGATTTACATATGTTGAGCCATTCTTGCATCCCTGGGATAAATCCGACTTGGTCAGGGTGTATGATCTTCTTGATGACACTCTGTATTCTGTATGCCAGTATCTTGTTGAGGATTTTTGCATCTATAATCATTAAGGAGATTGATCTGTAGTTCTCATTTTGGGTTGGGTCTTTCCCTGGTTTTGAAATCAAAGTAACACTTGCTTCCAGGAATGAATTTGGAAGCCTTGCTTTCCTGTCAATTTCCTTGATGAGTTTAAAGAGTAATGGCGACATGTATAAATACCAAATAGTTTCTCTGGTGTGAGAAACTGAAAGTGTAAATAAGGACTAAAATGTATAATTGGTTATGTGAAATAGGAAGAAAAGGGGCAAAGGGGAAAAAAGTGGGAGGGCTAGGGGAAAGAATAGAAGGGAATGGGATTAATATGAGAAAATGGAAAAATAGGAACAAAATCTTTGTAAATAGGGAGGAATGGAGGGGTTGAAGGGAGGGCTGGGCAAGGGTGAAAAATAAGAACCAAGAGAGATTATCTAAAGGTGCAAATTTACAGTGATGAATCCCATTATATTGTATACCTAAAATGTACCAATGATTGGAATGAATAATCGATAATGCAAAATAGGAAGAAAAGGTCCAAAGGGGTAGGGGTAGTGGGAGGGGCAGGGGAAAGTAAAGAAGGGAAAGGAAAAATGCTGAGAAATGGAAAAAATGGAAATAAAGTCTTTGTAAATAGGGAAGTGTGGAGGGGGTGAAGGGAGGGCCTGGAATAGGGAAAAAATAAGAACCAAGATGCATTATGTAAAGCTGCATTTCCCAGTGAAAAATGTAATTGTGTTGTATACCTAAAATGTACCAAAAAAAGAATTTAAAAAAAAAAGAGTAATGGCGATAGTTCTTCTTTAAATATCTTATAGAATTCAGCAATGAAGCCATAAGGACATGGGCTTTTCTTTGTTGGTAAATTCTTTATTATATTTTCGATTTCACTCATTGTTATTGGGGTGTTTAGAATTTCTGTATCTTCTTCATTTAATTTTTGCAATTCGTATGTATGTAGTAATCTGTCCATTTCTTCTGTGTTTTCCATTTTATTAGAGTACAGGTTCTCAAAATAGGTATTGATGATTCTCTGGCTTTCTGCTGGATTTGTTGTGGCTTCACCTTTTTCATTCTTAATTGCATGGATTTGAGCCTTTTCTTTCCCTTTTTTGACAAGGTTGGCTAAAGGTATATTGATTTTATTTATTCTTTCAAAAAACCAACTCTTTGATTCATTGATTTTTTGAATCCTTCTCTTAGTCTCCATTGCATTGATTTCTGCTCAGATCTTTATAATTTAATTTCTTGTATGAGCTTTGAGTTTTTTATGCTTTTCTTTTTCTAGGAGCTTGAGGTTCTGCATTAGGTTATTTAACTGAGTTCTCTCTGTTGTCCTAACGTGGGCATTCACTGCTATGAATTTCCCGCATAGAACTGCTTTCTTTGTGTCTCACAGATTCCTGTATGTTGCAGTGGCATTATCATTTACTTGAAGAAACTGTCTAATTTCTTCTTTAATTTCCTCTGTCACCCATTGGTTGTTCAGGAGGGTGTTGTTTAATTTCAATTTGTTTGTGGGAGTTTTGCAGTTGTTTATGTTATTGATCTCCAATTGTATTGCACTATGGTCTTCTCATACACAGGGGATAACTTTGATTCTTTTACATTTACTTAGATATGTACTATGTGCTAGCATGTGATCTGTTTTGGAGAATGACCCGTGTGCAGCTGAAAAGAATGTGTATTCTGATTTTCTGGTGTGGAACACTCTGTAAACATCTATTAAGTCCATTTGTTCAATAGCTTGGTTCAGTTCTAGAATTTCATTGTTACTTTTTTTTCTAGTTGATCTGTCTATTTGTGATAGAGGGGTGTTGAGGTCCCCCACTACAATTGTATTAGTGCTTATTTGGTTTTTCATGTCCATTAATATTTGTTTTGTATACTTGGGGGCATTCACATTTGGTGCACATATATTTAGGATTGTCATCTTTTCCTCTTGGATTGTTCCTTTCACAAAGATGTAGTGGCCATTTTTGTCTCCATTAATTAGTTTTGGTTTGAAATCTACTTTGTCTGCAAATAAGATTTCTATGCCTGCTTTTTTTCTGGGTTCCTTTCACGTGGAGTACTGTTTTCCATCCTTTTACTTTTAGTCTATGGATTTCCTTTTGAGTTAGGTGTGTTTCTCGTATAGAGCATATTGCTGGGTTTTGCTTCTTTTTTTCCCCATTAAGTTTATTGGTACATTTTTGGTATAAAATACAGTTACATTCATCATTGGGATCTTGTACCTTTACATGAATATCTTGGTTCTTATTTTTTTCCCCTTGCCTTGCCCTCCCTTCACCCCCTCCACCCTTCCCTATTTGCAAAGAACTTGTTTCCATTTTTTTTCCACTTTTCATATTTTTTCCTTTCCCTTTTTTCCCTTCCCCTACCCCTCCCAATTCCCCTGCTCTTTTAGACCTTTTCTTCCTGTTACACAATATCAGTTAGACATTTTTAACTTACAATATTAAGATCTAGGAGACATTACCAGAGGTTTTACAGAATTTAAAAGAATATAGAAAGCATATTACAAAAATCTTTTTTGAAATAAATTTGACAACTTCTAAGAAGTACCTTGGAAGATAAATTAATGAAACTAACTCTGGAGGAAATATAAAATTTGAATAGCACCTATTAAAGAAAGTATAATCCTAGCTTGAAAACCTACCTATATGACAACAGCAGGCTCATATACATTTTAACTGATAAATTATATCAAACAATTAAAGCAAAAAAAAAAAGAAGGAACACTTCTCCCCTCATTTTAGGAAATCAACATTGTGCTAATCCTAAAACTGGATAAAGAAAATAGAAGAAAAAAGTATGAACATAGATAGAAATTTGTTTAACAAAACAAACTATTGGAAGTCAGATCTGGCAGGCTGTAGAAAGTGGTTTTGTTATAGGGATGGCAGTGTTGGTTCAGCATTGGAAGATCCACCCCCAAAAGTCATCATTTTAACAGAGGAAAGGAAAAAGCCATATGATCCTGTCACTAGTTGGAGAAAAAGTATTGGACTAAATTCTACAGCTGTTCATGGTAAAAGCTATCAGGAGACTAGAAGTAGAACAGAAACTTCTCAACAGATTAAAGACATGTACTCCATACTTCCAGGGAGAACACCTTACATAAATGGAGAGGATACAATGCATTCTCCTTAAGGTAGGGAACAAGGGCAGATATGCTTACTCTTTATCTGTCCATTAAACTCTGAAACCTATGCCCAAACCAAAATAGTCTGGCAATAAAAAGACACAACTAGGGTAGGATTGGCACAGCAGAAGCAAAATCTTTATATGTAGATAAAATGATCACATACAGAGAAAAGACTAAGAAATCTCTAGGAGCCCCTAGAACTTGTACTTCAATTTAGCAAGATTAGAAAACACAAGGTATATATAAAAAATCAGGTCTGTGTATACTTGCTATAAATGAAGAACTGGATATTGAAATTTAAAAGTTATGTAGAAGTACAAAGGACCTAGAAAAGTTAAAAACAAAAACAAAAACAAAAACAGTGTAGGAATACATTTAGTACCTAATTTTAAGACTTCTTCTAAAGCTACAGTAATCAAGGCAGTGTTGGTGTAAGGAAAGACATACAGATCATTGGAATAAAACAGAGAATCTAGAAATAGAACCACACATATATGGTCCACTGAGTTTTGAAAGATTATTGAACATTAGCATTTTATAGAATATAAACTCAATTCAAGAGTCGAGGAAGAGACAGTGTTTGCAACAAATGGCACTAGAACACCTGGTATCCATATATGAAAATTTAACCTCAACCCTTTTTCTCCATACATGAAAATAACTTCAAGGGATCTGTGAACCTAAATAAGAAAGCCTAAAAGTATAAAACTTTAAGAAGAAATTATAAGGGAAAACATTTATGGATTAAGGCTAGGCAAGAACTACCTAGGATACAAAAAAACATGATATATAAAAGAAAAAAATTGATAAATGGGATTCCATCAAAATTTAGAACTTTAAATGACATCATTAAAATGAAAAGTAGTTCTTAAACAGACCATATTTACAATACATATAACCTATGACCAGAATATATAAAGAATTCTTCGAGCTCATTAATAGACAACCCAATTAAAATGTAGACATAAGAAGATGATAAATAGCCAGTATAGCACAAGGAATGGTGTGCAACTCTAGAATCCGAAAAATACTAATCAGTACAATAATAAGATTGAATTATACACTCAATTAGGGAGATAAAGTCAAATGTTTTAAAAGCCTTATCATGACTTTCTCTTTTTGTTGGATTCTCCCACTTTGCCTTTAATTTGTCATGCCCAATGGATTCATTCTGCTGGGTTTCCTGGGGTTGTGATCCTCATTGTCTTTTCCTAGGGTATTGTCTAAAATTTTTTGGAGTGCAGGTTTGGTATTCATGAAGTTCCTGAGGTGCTCTTTATCATGAAAGTATCTTATTTCTCCACCAATTATGAAAGATAGTTTTGCAGTGTACATCAATCTGGGTTGGAGGCTGTTTTCCTTTAGGGTTTGAAATACATCACTCCAAGCTCTTCTTGCCTTGAGAGTTTGCATTGAGAGGTCTGGTGTGATTCTGATGGGCTTTCATTTGTGTGTGATTTGTTTCTTTACTCTCACTGCTGGTAGAATTTTGTTCTTCTGTTGGATTTCTGGAATAGTAACTATTACATGCCTATGTGTAGATTTTTTTTGATTAAGGCTAGCTGGAGTCCTATATGCCTCACTTATCTCTATGTGATATTCTTTTCCCCTCCTTGAGAAGTTTTCTGCCATCACTTCTGTGAACAGTTTTTTTATGTCATCTGCACTCTCTCCTCTTTCTTCATTGATTCCAATCAGTCTTATGCTATTCTTCTTTGCATCGTCTAGCAGCTGCTGGATTGATTTCTCATGTTCCCTTACAATTTTAAAGCAATTTTTCTTTTCCTGGTCACTAATTGCACTCTTATCTTCTATATGTGAAATTCTATCCTCACTTTGGTTCATTCTGTTGCACAGACTTTTGATGGAGTTTTTAATCTCTTGGAAAACTGTTTGTATCCGTTTTATGGATTCCAATTTTTTCCTATGTTGGGATTACATCATGTTCCTCAGATCCCCTATTTTTTTATCTGTGTCCTCTCTAGATTTATTAATCATGTCTTGCACCATGAGCACAATCTTTGCTGTTATCTGAGTAATTATTTCTGATTTCATTTTTCTCAGATCCTCTTTTTGTTGCCAGTTCAGAGGGTTCAGGTGGTTGAGTATCAGATTGTTCCATCTTGTTTCCCTTTGGGGTTGCTGTAGGTGATCCAGAGTCTGTTTTTGAGACTTGTTTACATTTCTTCTCATTTCCATGGGAAAGGGTGCTTCTGGCACCCACGAGGCTCACCTTCTCTGCCCTAGGAGCTTGGGATGGCAGTGGGGAAGCTTCCTTCTGGGTGCTGGGACAGACTCACCTTCTCTGCCCTAGGAGCCTAGCATGGAAGTGGGGAAACTTCCTTCTGGGTGCTGGGACAGACTCACCTTCTCTGCCCTAGGAGCCTATGATGGCAGTGGGGAAGCTTCCTTCTGGGCGCTGGGACTGGCTGAGCTTCCTGGGTTTTGCTTCTTAATCCATTCTGTCAGTCTATTTCTTTTGATTGGTGAATTGAGGCCATTAACATTGATGGTTATAATTGAGAGATATTGACTCATCCTTGTCATGGTATTTTACAGTTGTTGGCTCTTTTATTTCTTATTTTCCTCCCTTTTGCTTTAGTGTCTTACCTTGTGTGCTGTCTTCTCTCTGCTGGGCCTCATGGAGTTGTGACGTTCATTGTCTTTTTCTAGGATATTGCTTTAAATTGTTTGGAGTGCTGGTTTGGTGTTCACGAAATTTCTCAGGTGTTCTTTGTCGTGAAAGTATCTAATTTCCCCATCAATTTTGAAAGATAATTTTGCTGGATACAACAGTCTAGGTTGGAAGTTATTTTCTTTTAGGGCTTGAAATACTTCACTCCAGGCTCTCCTTGATTTGAGGGTTTCTGTTGAGAAATCTGCCGTGATTCTGATGGGCTTTCCTTTGTTGGTGATTTGTTTCTTTTCTCTGTCTGTAGAATTTTGTTCTTCTGTTGGGTTTCTGGGATCTTGACTATTATATGTCTAGGTATAGATTTTTTTTGGTCATGGCTGGTTGGAGTTCTATATGCCTCACTTATCTGTAAGTCAGTTCTCTACCTCTGGCTCAGAAGTTTTCTACTATTACTTCTGTAAATAGTTTTTTTAATGTCAATTTTACTTTCTCCTGCTTTTTTGTGGATTCCTATGAGTCTTATGTTATTCTTCTTTGCATCATTTAGCAGCTGCTGGATTGATTTCTCATGGTCCCTTACTATCTTTAAGAAATCTCTGTTTTCATAGTCCTTAACCACAATCCTGTCTTCTTTATCTGATATTCTGTCTTCAGATTCTCTTAGTCTGCTCTGCATGCTTTCAATGGAGTTTTTAATCCCCTGAATATCTGTTTGAATCTGTTTCATGGATTCCATTTCTTTCTTATGTTGGGTGATCATGTTTTCCATTTCTTTCTTATGCTGGGCATTCATGGCTTCCAGCATGTTTCTGATCTCATCTATTTTCTTATCTGTTTCTGCTCTAGAGCTTCTAATCATGTCTTTCACTCTGCTCACCATGTCTGTATTTATCTGGGAGATTATTTTTGTTTTGAATTTTTCTAGTGCCTCATGCATCTGCTTTGTTACTTCCTGTGCTATGAGTTCAGGGTGTCCAAGTGGTTGCTTATCAGGCTTTTCCACTACATTTCCCTCAGAATTTCCTTTTTGTGGCATGGAAGCCTGCATTTGTGCCTTGCTTAAGTGTCTTCTCGTTTTTCTTTTTGATACAGTCCTTGGTTTAATTCCTGGGTTGATATTTCAAAATTGCTTAATGTAGGTATCTTTGTTGCTTGTGTTTAAAACCCTTGTGGAATGATTGCTTTTCAGAGGTGTCTTCCAGATATAGCTTGTGTTTGGGTTTTGAGACTCTGATGACTCTGAGTCTATTTTATTTTCCTTATACCAGGAAGGAAAACTGATTAGATCAATCACAACATGTTAGCACAAATGACATAGTCAGCAATACCATAGCATCAAGCACAGCTTAGAAAAATGACAATTTGTGGTAGTTATTAATCTATCACTTTTAACTGTGTGAGTTAAATTAAAACCAAGGACTAACCCAACCTAAGTTTATAATGAATAAACTCTTCAATATAGCATCTTTCCCCTTCGGGGTGGGGAGTTAAAAGGAGTTGGGGAGGGAGGAACAGGTAGAAAGAACAGGTAAGATTAGTGGTGAGGACAGAAGACACAAAAAGATCACACAAACTCTAAGAAGCTGCTAAAGGCAAGAGGCAAAGGCAGAATGAAAGAACAAAGATGTGAATAGAATCACCTAACAGCAACAGGGAGGCTAGATACCGAATTTACTTTCCTTTAAACCTAATGATAATCAAGATAAGGAAAAATAGAGGAAAAAAACAATAAGGGACAAATCTGAATTCAGTGCAGAAGGAACAAATGGGGAGATGAGGAGCAGTGTGGGACAGCAAGAGAATGAGTGTGAGAGAGAGAGAGAAAGAAAAGATAAAAGAAAGAAAAGAAAGAAAAGTAAAACTTTGAAGAGTAGAAAAAAAGTAAAAATTAAGAATTAAAAATAAGAGAAAAAAATTTTTTTTTCTTTTTTGCAAATAGCAATAGAAATTATGGGCCTCCTTCAGGGTATGTCTCTACTGTCACAGTAGGCAACGTAGGAATCCTTGTGCATATAGGAGTCAATGAGTCTCAGCAAGCCACCAGCAGACCAAGTACAGTGGTCTGATGTGCCTTTATTGTAGAGATTCTCTGTACTTTTCCGCTGAGCTTCAGTTTTCATCGAGGAGACTGAGAAGCTGTCTTTCTGTTACTAACTTCTGCTCAATCTTGTGACGCTCAGGACAGGGGTCTTAATAATCTCCTGTGCCTCTGTAGTGTGGACAAGGTAGCAGAAAAGCCAGAAGGCCAGAAGTGCACGGAGTGGGGAAAGACTGGACATTGAAGGCGCCCACGTGGCTAAGTGGACCTCACTGTGGCATGGGCGTGGCCCGGGACAGCCACGGAGCTTCAAGCTGCTTGTCTCACCTGGCCAGTTGCAGCTTAGAGCAAATCATTCATTCATTAAAAGAAACAATTTATTTTGGCTCACAGCTTGGGAAGGTTCAGGCCTTGGTTAGTTGACCCTGCTGCTTTTGGGCCTATGAGAAGGCACCCCATCTTGGCAGGGAATGCTTAGTAAAGCAAAACTGGCCCCCTCATGACTATGTGTGAAAAGAGAAGAGCCTGTGTTCCCACAATCGCCTTCAAAGTCATACACCCAGTGATCTAAAACTACTCTCTAGACTCCAAGTTTTATTAGTGTTTCTGGTGTCTCGAACTGTTCCATAGCTGGTTACCAAGACTTTAACCCATGTGACTTTGGGGGACATTATAGATCCAAACTATAACAGAAGGGAAAAGGTATCTCAATAAAAGATCAGTGCATTTCCTTAGGATAAAATAAGAGAAATGTAAACATTCCATAGGAATCTGCAATAAGGCATGTGTGAATTGTAGAATGTTAGGATGTTTGTGAGCAGCAGAGGACACACTGCAGTTTTGTGATCTGTTGGACTGTGATGCTGAGACAGTAATCCTGAAAAGCAGATGGTTAACAATGTTCCTGCCAATCCTCCTGGTCTTTTAGTAACTTCTATGTCTATTTGCTCTTAGCTCCTGGAAACATGATGCATTGACCCTCACAAAAGACCACAGATGTGGAATAAACTGGCCATTGAGACAAGTCACGTTAATTTTCTCCAAGAAGAACATTGGGAGTTAATATTGAATGAAAAATGCACAATTCCTAGTATGTTATGGTTTCATACAGATTCCTAACCATGAAAACAGTGGGAGCAACTTTTTAGGTAAAAAGACCCTTCTTCCATAATCTGCACAAGACTTCTGCATGGATCTGTGATGGCATGGATACTTGCAGAATGCTGTGTTTATTTAGCTTTGGCCTTATAAAGAAACAATCATTTGCATATTTCTTTCAATTAAGCATTATACTGACATACTTAATTAAGACTGTAAAGGGCACTGACAATATTTCATTCTCTTAATGAAAGAGAAGACACATTATACAGTTCAGAATGTCTGTTTAATTTTTCTCAATTTTTTTTTTACTGCTCAAACTGTGTTCTTTCTATGAATGCTGTCAATTAGGATGAAAAGAAGGAAAATTAAAGTCTCTCTTCCAAATGCACTTGTGTTTGCTTGTGGAATCTGTGTACATTCAGAAAGTTGTGATTTGCATTTTTCATCTGTAATTAAACCCAAGAAAAGTGAACATTAGAGAAGCTAGGACAATTTCACAAGCTTGCCAGTATCTGTTATGATAAGAAATTTATATTTAAAGGCATGGTCTCTTTTTCTAAAATGTTCAATTTACCTATTTTTCTCACAAAACTGCTGTATGTGTTCGTTCAAATTTCCAATATGTGTATTTAATTATATTTATGCACATATGTAATGTGACAGTGTTTGGAAAGCAAGTGTTGAGATAAACATAATATGAGCAAACACACACTGAACTTGGACTCTGCAAATATGAGTTTGAGTCATAGACCTTCCATTAGGTTTATGAAAGGTTGCTATGACCACAGTAAAGCTATCAGTACTATTAAAATAATGACATATATTCCATTGAGTGTAATAACAAATGGAGAATGCCAAACAGTTAATGTACATGTAAGCTCTTTGTAAACTATCACTCTTCATACAAATACAATCATATTTTATGACATTAAAATCTCCTTAAATGCAAATGTAAGAAAAAAATGACTGCTATTAAAATGAGGCTTACAAATCTAGTGAGAAAGACAAATATGTAAGCTACCTTAATTCAAATAGAGTGGAATATGTACTATATTATAGAAATAAAGTATGCAAAAACGTACATATAAATTTTAAGTATATGTAAAGAATATATGAAACTATGACAAAACTGTAGTTCATTTCACTTTTTGAGTAGACTTTAGAATAGGATTATTAGGAATAGATCAAGACCAGAGGAAGTAAAAATCTATTACCAAAGAAGAAATCAGGAACATTTTTTGCAGAGTTGATGTTTAGACTTAACATTAAATTGAAATTTGGTTATTTTCAGGAAAATACATTTGTGAAAAATATTATATGACTTCAAGAAAAGTAAGTTGCTACATGGTTTCCTCCTGTTTTCTATTAGCTCAGTTTTGCTTTATTGTAAATTATCAACACAAAACATTTTCAAAGATTCTCACTAAGGAACCATGACATTCTCAGATACTTGTATCTTCTTCTTCCTTTCTCTCCTGGTATAACTCTCCATGGTTCTCTCCACATAATGTATACAAACATGTACACACACATCATTCATCTGTTTTAAAATTTTTAATTGTTCAGAGGAGTTTTAAGTTTACAAGATTCACAAGACAGTAGAAACATTTCTTGCATAACCTCTACCCAAAATACATTTAGCCTTCCCTCACTATCAACATTCCCCACCAGAGTGGTAGATTTGTTAAAATTAATGAATCTATATTTATATATCACTATAAACCAACTTCTCAAGTTTACAGCAGTGTTTATTTTTGATGTCCTACATTCTATGAGTTCAAACAAAGTACAGTAACATGCATCTACCATTGTAGTATCTTATAAGGCATATTCATATCCTAAAAATCCTCTGGATTGCATCCATTTACCTCTCCCTCTTCCCTAACCCCTGGTAACCACTGATCTTTGTATTGTCTTCATAGCCTTGTCTCTTCTAAAATGTCTTGTAATTTGGTATATATTCTTTTAAGATTAGAGTCTTTCAGGCCGGGGATTTAGCACAGTGGTCCCACCACCTGCCTCGCAAGTGTAAGGTACCAAGTTAGATCCCTGGTACAAAAAAAAAAAAAAAAAAAGATTAGTCTTTCACTTATGAATGTACATTCTCTTTCCTCAATAAATTTACCTGACTTGTTAACTTACTTCTTCTTGGAGCAAAATAATATATAATTTTCTTGATATCCTGAATTTTCTTACTCATTCATCTACTAAACCATGTCTTAGTTGTTTGTAAGTTTTGGCAATTATAAATAACACTGCTCTAACCCTTGGTTTCATATGTTTGGATGAACACAAATTTTACCTTCTTCGGGTAAATACTAAGGAGTATGATTGCTGGGTTGCCTAAGAAGACTGTGTTTAGCTTTGTATGCTTCTCCCAGATTTTCTCCAAAGGAGTTTCACCATCATCTCTTACCAACAATAACTAAGTTCCTATTGTTCCACATCCACTTCGTCTTTATGCAGTGATAACAAATTGTATTTTAATTTGCATTATCCTGATGTAATATAATCAGAATATCTTTCAAAGTTTATGCACCATTGTGCATCTGCTTTGGTGAAGTGACCGTTCAGATTTATGTTCGGTTTTTAATTGGAATTGTTTCTTATTGTTGAGTTTTAAGAATTCATTGAATAATTTGATTACAGACCTTCATTAGAAATTTTTTTAGAAACAGTACATACTCTCTCAACTTTTGGCTTTTTGTCCAATTCTCTTCATGGTATCTTTCACAGAAAACAAACTTGTAATTTTAATGAGCCGGAGATCATCAATTCTTTAATGGATTGTGCTTTAGTGTTCTATTTAGAAAGGTATTGGCAAATCTTTTCTTTTAATTACTTGTTGAATTTTTTTTGTTATTTGTCTCTCCATATAAAATTTAGAATCACTATGCCAATATCTCCAAAATAACTGCAGGAATTTTTATTGGGATTCCATTGCATTTAAATATCAATTTGGCAAGAACTGATATCTTGAGAATATTCATTTTCTATCCATGAATATAGAATTTATAGGTTCTGTAAAACAAATCTTAACTCTCATTCATTTACTCAACATTTGCTCTGAAATCTTTACCTGTGTTTCTTTGCACCAAAGTTCCCACTCCTCAGGTGGGACAGGATAACTAGCACAGTCTAAAGTTGGGTAATTTCATTCTCCCAAATGGAAGGTTGAATATGGCAGGAGTTAAACATTTCCCTGCTGAGCCCAGACTTTGTGAAGAACGTCTAGCTTATTTCAACATAATTTGGTCCTGTACTTGAAGCAACATGTTCTGTAAGAATCTGCTCGTGATCCTGAAGATAAATTTCATGAAACACGGGAGTCGTTTAACTCTTGGACTTGCCTATGCTGAGCCTCCAAAAATTAATTAATTGTAGTTTGAACTACTTTAGATCTAGGTGCACTCTATCAGTCTCATGTGTTCAGTGGTGGGGGTTTGGGAATGTTATTGGGTCATGGGGGCATTATAGCTGATTTGCTGTTAGGAGGTGGGATCTGGTCAGAACAAGAAGGTCCCTGGGCTCATGATCTCAAGGGCATATCTGTCTCCTTTCCTGCCCTGTTACCCTTTTCTGCTTTGTGGCTACTGTGGAGTGGTCCTCCAGGGGTATCCCTTCTACTGTGAGGTTTTTGTGTTTGAACCAGTCAAACATTGACTGAAATCTTTAAAATCATGAACACAAATAATCTTCTCTTCCTTTAAGTTGTAGGTGCTGGATGTTTTGTCTAGCAACAAAAAAGTGACGAAGACAGACTTTTGGTACCAGAGAAGTGGGGTTTTGACTATAATTATACCTGACAATATGGTTTAGAAACCTTTCTCAAGGGTTCCCAGGAGGAGTTTGGAAAGGATTGGAGAAGCTAGCTAAAGAAGTCTTTTCTGTAAGCTAAAATTGATGGGAGAGTCTGTTGGGAACTAAGAAAACCAGAATGTTGATAAAAATGTATACATTGAAGACCAGGCTCAGAAGATTTCATTTGGAAACAAGGGTTACACTGGCATTTAGACTCAAGGCTGTGTGTTATATTCTGGTGGAAAACTTGTCTACATTTTGCTCATGTCTGAGACTTTGCAGGAGACTGAGATGAAGAGTGGCAGACCAATTAATCTGATGGAGGAAACTTCAAGGCAGTCTAGTGTGGAGGCTGTGGCATGGTTATTACTGAAGTCCTTGAGCCGTATTTACCATAAAAAACAAGAACAAAATGAAAAGCTGAATAATTTGAAAAAAAAAATTGCTGGTGGCCAGAAAAGAAGCACCTGTGAAATTTGGGCCAAGGAGACATTGGTTAATGAAAAAAATGAGCATTAAAATGAAGCCAAGTACAGTACTTTTCATCAGTACATTAAATTGTATGCAGGTAGAATAATTTTCTGTATCTTCCTATTTCTAAATAGTGGGCTGTATATCTCCTTATGATCTCATTTTTCTTACGGATCTAAGAATTTTGTTTATGTTTTCAGTTGTTTACTTGCTTTTAGGATACAGTACTGACTTCTTAGCTTCTTACTTGAGGGACCTATAGTATAAATCTATAAATCATTGTTAAGATTGCAGTTCTTGTTTTCTACGACCAAGATGAGACAATTACTGTTTCTGAATCTTATGTATAAGAATTGAAATAAATATTCCTGACAATCTGGGGTAGAGAGGTACCCTGAAGACTGATTTTTCTGTAGCTTTCAGATTCATAAAGAACAACAGTTTGAGACTAGCTTGACCATGTCTGATTTTCCTGTAACTTGCCTTTCCTATATAACAAATATAGTATAATTTGAAATTGCTGCTTTCTTTTTAAAGGAGGCTTGAAATGTTTTTTCACCGATACTGTGACCACCCTATCCCAGGAGTGAGAACAACCAATCCCAAACATGAAGAATTTGCGCTTATCTGCTCACAAAGAAAAATTTCCATGTTTTAGCAGGTAAGGAGAGCACAAATGCAGAGATCAAACTGTAAGAAATGATATTCATGGTTGTAGTGTGAAATGAATTGTACTTCTTGGATCATCATGATTCCATTGTCAACAAGAGCAGTATAATAGTAATTGATAAATTACTCACAATCCAAATGTTTCAGTTTTCTTTTGTTGTATAGGCAGTTTTAAAAATGATCACTATGTTCTGAGTGTAAGTATTTGTTAGGTTATTTGGACCTAATTATGGAGTAATTTGAATTGTTAAGTATTCATTTGGCATAAGTGCATCCTGAACATATTCCTGAGGCTAGAACTCTGAACCTCGGAACATCTTGGAGTCTGTAAGTAATATTTTTTCTGAGCTTGCCAAGGTGGGTGAATGCAATTCCAGTTTTCACGTGTCAAGTTCTTCCCAAGTAGAAATGCATTTGTCGCTTTTAGACCTAACTATTATGCTCTTCATGAGTTGCTACTGAAAGGCATTTGACATAACTTGTAATTTCAGTTTTGAATAAGTACCGAATAAACCTTAAATAATAGTAAGTAGGAGTTGGAATAGGGCCACACAGAAAAAATGTTGCTCATTTTTGTCTTTCAAGTACACTCTGAGATGCACTTTTTCTTGCAACCCTTTCAGATAATATAGCAAGCCATACAAACCCACCACTGAATGACCATGCAACCTTAAATCTATCTGCAATGCAATAACTAGAATACAAACTGAGAATTTCTCCCCTTTCCTTAACTCAGTTTCCATTTTAACATGGTCATTGTGCTGGTTTTGAACCTTTTCAATCTAGTCACTGCCAGTATTTTCTCTAGTTTTCTCAATTTCTAAATAAACCAGGTTAAGACAATATCATTGCTCACCTCCACCAATACAAGAATTGATATTCACCATGTGAAAAAATGGATATTCATTAGATTATAGGTTCTCAAATATTAGCATAAAAGGAGATTGGATATTTACTACTGCAGTACTATTTTGGAATTTGAGATCTTCTCTAAAACAGCCACAATCTCATGGACACCTTAACAGATTTCAGCGATATTAGATGGACTATCTTTCTAAGATAGCTCCATTTTAGCGTGCTGAAAATCTTTACAATCTAGTCAGTATTTGATTACTTAGTCTTAAATAAGTAAATTAGCCAAATAATAAATAGATCAAATTTACATCATTATATTCTTCTAATTTTAAAAATTGTCACATTTTAGTTTTTCCATTATTAGAAATGTTCAAATGAGTAAAAATCAAATATCAGTGTAGGCATTGTAAAGATGTTACTACAGGTGATACTCAAATCTATCTTATAAAATATTATTCTTATTCTATGAAGTTCAAGCACTGAGGTCAGAGGTGGTAAGTTACATCATATTTCAAAAGTAGAAAATGTGCGGTTTGGGTTGATATCTGAGTTTTCTTTTTCAAACACAGTTTAAAACATGAGCACTTTGGGTTGTTATCAAAAAGTTACACACAATACATTGTTAACAATGTGCTTACCACAATGGTTTCTAATAATGAGCTCCAAATGATAAATTAGCTCATTCATTATATGGGGGTTTAGTCTGCCACACAGAGCAAGAAAGATGCAGATGCACACTCCTCATTCATTGCTCCTATTGAGTTTCTCCACACTGAGCCTTCCCACTGACTTCTGAAATGCTGAACACAGAGAGCATTAAAAGGCCACAATCTGATCTTGCTTTACCCCCTGTTGTGCTAATCTGAACTCCCTGGAAGCTCCTGTGAATTCAATATGAGCTCAGAGTTCAGTTCCACTTCTCTCAAAGAAAGAATGTGCTGAGAATTTGGATCCCAGTCAAAGGTTCTTTCTGTGTGTCTTCCCAGAAGAGTTCATCTACTTAAAAGTTGCAAGTCAATATTTTTGAGGTTGAACTCTTCAATCAGCAGTCAATATCTCTCCTTTTCTTTTATTCTCTTTTCACTCTAACCATCCTTCTCAACTTGTGTGCTATTTCAACAGCATTTACCCCCATTTCTTTCAGGAATCTGTTTGGTTAATGATCTTAGTTTAAAAAAATCATTACTGCTAACAACCGCTGATATTTTACTTTTCACATCTCAGCTTTCACGAGTGTTTAAATGAAACATTTTCTTCTCCCAAGGACAGGAAAAGTTCCCCTTACAGACTCAACTGTATTTTCAGAGGTTTTTTTGTTGATATATTGTGGTCATTTTTGCCAAAGTCATTAGCACAGTGTTGAAAGTTCCTTCTTTTTTGACTTTCAAATTTGTCAAAAATATAATTTTTGTAAATAGCATTCAATAAAAGGATACACATTCTTTTTGTTCGTTATATAAATCCCATTTGTCATTCCTTGTGATAGGTATACACTCTCTGTCACCACTGTTCCCTATTATTTCTTTCTTAACTTTAAATCTTCCTGTGAATTCTGGCTGATGCTAAAACAAAACAGATTAGTGTATTCCATGATTAGCACATTGATCAATGGTAGCTATCATGAAGTGTCCCGCATGAAAAAGCTGCTCTATATACATGCATATGTCATGATCGTTATCATGCCTACAATTGTTCCTTTCATTCACTTATCCTTTCCCCATACACCCTGAATATACTTGGACACTGTGCTGAGACTAATCAGTAAAGAGAATTGCAAGTTTTTACAGCATAACTGCCTAAAAGAAAAAAAATAAAATGGAATTTAAAACAAAACAAAAGCCTGTGCTTCTGAGCCTCTACTTTCAGAATATATTGAAAAAAATAGCCTATAGGATTGACAAGAATAATGATGTTATTAAAATTAGCACTGTATGTGTTTGGTTCACTCAAACATAGATTTTTCTCAGATATGTTCAACTTGATTATGAAATGTGGAAATAAGAGGGTAATGAGAGGAAGAAAGCAAAGAATTCGTGGAGACTTTATCTGTTCATTCTCCATCATTGTAGCAAAAACCCAATTCTGGATATGTGTAAGAAGAGGAGCTACTTGGCTGTGATGAAGGCCTCCAGAAAGATGGCATTACCATTGTGGGTTCCCATGCAGGAGAAACCACAGGGTAGGACAAGGAGGTCAAGTGACTTTAGAGGCCAGGGTTACTTTTTCTGACCAGGTTAGTCTCTTGGGCACTAATTCAGTCTGTGAGACTCAGGGTTGTACCCCAAAGATGTTATTGATTACATTAAGCTCTGTCTTTTACAGATTCCACCACTTCTTAACATTGCTTCCTTGTAGACCAAGCTTCGACCACATCATGAGGAAAATGCTGAAGCCATATCCAAATCATAGCAGTGACCAAAGATTTAATTCCTTGTGATTGCATTCCCAGGATTTCAGAGAGGTTCCAGTGATCTCAGATCTCAGGAGCAGGAAAATTTTGCTCTTGCTTGCCCTCAACTTTTATTTTTTGAATCAATTTATAATTCATCTTTTGTCTCTCTCTCTTTTTTCTCTCCCCACCCCTCTTCCCCCCCACCCTGTCTCTCTCTCTCTCTCTCTCTGCATTTTCCTTATTTCTCATAGGTCCAACCTGCAGAATAGTTTAGGAAATATAATTTTGTTGAATGCATAGTCTACATATTCATATTAGGCATATTTTTGTGTACTAGTTACACCATAGCCTACTAATTTATATGCATAACCTGTAAAGTTCTGCTTTGGTTACATTATAAAGCATCCAACCCTGAACTAAATCAATGATAGTAGACCTATGCCCAAAATGCAATGTGTGTTCCACACAAGGCATTGCTTCTGATTGTTTCTCAAAAAGATAGCACTGCAGAGGCCAGTCTGAATTTCTCCATCACAGATGTGCCTACTTCAGCCTTCTTCTCCTCAAGCTGAAGTCTCATCCCATTCTCCTTCCCTTCTCAATTAAAGCCTTATTCAGAAAAGAACAAAGAAGAGGAGTTGCTCAGAACACACCAAATCAGCCTGCTGCAGACAGGCAGGTCTGTGCACCCCCTACCGAGGTCCTGAGTCCGGTGGTAGACACCAAATAACCCTGCTGCAGACAGGCAGTTCTGCGCATGCCCTACTGAGGTCCCCAGTCATGTGGAAGACACCGAATCACCCCACTGCAGACAGGCAGCCACCTGGTTCCACACTACAAAGACACAGAGGACACCAGACCAACAGACCAAGGTACTGAGTCCTTCTGCTCCTGGCCCAGAGGTAGGGGCTTCTGAGCCACTCTCCCACTGCTCCTGGTCCAGAGGAAGGGGCTTCCTGGTCACCATCTGTCCTGCTGCTCCCAGCCCAGAGGAAAGGACTTTTGGGACAACTTCTGTCCTGCTGCTCCTGGCCCAGAGGAAGGGGCTTCTGGACCACCATCCCTCCCACCACTCCCCGCCCAGAGGTAGGGGCTTCTGAGCCTTCATCCCACTGCTCCTGATCCAGAGGAAGGGGCTTCCTGGCCACTGTTCCTCCCTCTGCTCCCAGCCCACAGGAAAGGGCTTTTGGGTCACCATCCCTACCGCTGCTTCAGGCCCCTGTCCTACCTCTCCCAATTCAGAGGAGGTAATCCCTGCAGGGGCTAACAGACCCCCACCCCTGTCGAAATGAGAAAACATGTAAATAAGTCTCAAAACCAGACTTCCACATCACCTACAGCAACCCCAAAGGGAAATGAGATGGAACACTCTGATCCTCAACCACCTGGATCCACTGAACTGGCAACAAAAGAGGATCTGGAAAAAATGAAATCAGAAATAATTTCTCAGATAACAGGAGAAATTATGCCCCTAGTGCAAGACATGATTAATAAATCTAGAGAGGACCTCAGGAATATGATGGAATCCCAACATAGGAAACAAATGGAATCCATAAAACAGATGCAAATAGATTTCCAGGACTTGAAAAACTCCACTGAAAGTCTATACAGCAGAGTGAGCCAATGTGAGGGCAGAATTTCAGATATAGAAGATAAGATTGCAATTAGTGACCAGGAAAAGAAAAATTGCTTCAAAATTATAAGGGAACACGATAAATCAATCCAGTAGCTACTAGATGATTCAAAAAAGAATAACATTAGCCTAATTGGACTCAATGAAGAAACAGGAGAGAGTGCAGATGACATAAAAAATCTCTTCACAGAAATAATGGCAGAAAACTTCCCAAGCAGGGGAAAAGAGCTTGACATACAGATAAGTGAGGCATATAGGACTCCAAATAGCTTTGATCAAAAAAAAATCTACACATAGGCATATAATTGTTAAGATTCCAGAAACTCAACAGAAGAACAAAGTTCTCCAAGCAGTCAGAGAAAAGAAACAAATCACATACAAAGGAAAGCCCATCAGAATCACAGCAGACTTCTCAACACAAACCATCAAGGCAAGAAGAGCTTGGAGTGACATATTCCAAGCCCTAAAAGAAAACAGCCTCCAACCCAGATTGATGTACCCTGCAAAACTATCTTTCAAAATTGATGGAGAAATAAGATACTTTCATGACAAAGACCACCTTAGGAACTTCATGAATACCAAACCAGCACTCCAAAGAATTTTACACGATATCCTAGGAACAGACATTGAGAATCACAACCCCAGGAAGCAAAGCAGAATGAACCCATCTGGCATGACAAGAAATTAAATGTAAAGGGGGAGAACCCAACAAAAAGAAAAAGTCATGGCAATGACAAGTCAATACGTTTAATGTTAATGGTCTCAATTCACCAATCAAAAGAAACAGACTGGCAGAATGGGTCAAGAAGCAAAACCCAACAATATGCTGCATGCAAGAAACACACTTAATTCAAAAGGAAACTCATAGACTGAAAGTTGAAGGGTGATAAACAATACTCCATGCGACAGGAACCCCCAAAAAAGCAGGAGTAGCTATCCTCTTGGCAGATCAAGTAGATTTCAAACCAACACTGATTAAGAGAGATAAAGAAGGACACTACGTCCTTGTAAAGGGAGGAATCCAAGAGGAAGAGATGACAATCATAAATATCTATGCAGCAAACACTAGTGCACCCAACTATATAAAACAAACACTAACGGACATGAAAAGTCATATATGCACTAATACAATTGTAGTGGGGGACCTCAACACCCCACTGTCACAAAAAGATAGATCAACTAGACTAAAAATAAGTAATGAAATACTCGAACTCAATCGAACTCTTGAAGAAATGAACTTAACAGATGTTTACAGTCTTCCACCCCACAAAATCAGAATACACATTCTTCTCAGCTGCACATGGGTCATTTTCCAAAATAGACCACATGCTCACACAAAGACCATGTTTAAGTAAGTGTAAAGGAATTGAAGTTATCCCCTGTATATTATCAGACCAGAGTGCGATGAAATTGGAGATCCATAGCAAAAGAAACTCAAAAAATTTCATAAGCACGTGGAAAGTGAACAACACACTTCAGAATAACCAATGGGTCACAGAGGAAATTAAAGAAGAAATCAGACAGTTCCTTCAATTAAATGACAATGACAATACAACACATCGGAATCTATGGGACACAATGAAAGTAGTCTTATGAGGGAAATTCATAGCAGTGAATAAGCATATGAGGAAAACAGAACAAGCCCAATTAAAGAACCTGATGCTGAACCTCAAGCTTCTAGAAAAAGAAGAATAGGATAACCACAGAGATCATAAAAGGGAGGAAATTATAAAGATCAGAGGAGAAATAATGCAATGGAGACTAAGAGAATGATACAAAAAATCAATGAAGCTAAGAGTTGGTTCTTCAAAAGAATCAACAAAATTGACAAACCTTTAGCCACCCTTGTCAGAAAAAGGAAAGAAAAGGCCCAAATCCATGCAATTAGGAATGAAAAGGGTGAAAGTACAACAGACCCAGCAGAAAGCCAGAGGATCATCAATACCTACTTCCAGAACCTATACACCAATAAGATGGACAACACAGAACAAATGGACAGATTCCTAGATACATATGAATTACCAAAGTTGAACAAAGAAGACCTAAAAATTCTGAACAACCCAATATCAACCAATGAAATTAAAAACATAATTTAAAACTTATCAACTAAGAAAAGCCCAGGCCCTGCTGGCTTCACTGCTGAATTCTACAAGACATTTAGAGAGGAACTGCTGCCATGACTGTTTCAACTCTTCAATTAAATTGAAAGGGAAGCAACAGTCCCAAATTCATTCCTGGAAGCAAGCATCACCTTGATCCCCAAAGCAGAGAAAGACCCAACTGAAAAAGAGAACTATAGGCCAATCTCACTAATGAGCATAGATGCAAAAATCCTTAATAAGATAATGGCAAACAGAATGCAGAAGATCATCAAGAAGATCATACACCCTGATCAAGTGGGATTCATCCCAGGGATGGTTCAATATATGAAAATCAATCAATGTAATACACTATATCAGTAGAGCCAAGGACAAAAACCATATGATTATCTCCATAGATTCAGAAAAAAGCATTTGACAAAATCCAACATGCATTTATAATAAAAACCCTACAAAAAATTGGAATAGATGGTCTCTACCTCAAACTGATAGAAGCCATCTATGAAAAACCAACAGCCAATATCATACTAAATGGGCAAAAACTGAAATCCTTCACACTAAAATCAAGAACAAGACAATGATGTCCACTATCACCACTCTTGTTCAATATAGTTCTGGAAACATTAGCCATGGCAATTAGACATGAGAAAGAATTCAAAGGAATAAAGATAGGTAATGAAGAAGTCAAATTGTCATTATTTGTAGATGACATGATACTCTATATAGAAGACCCCAAGAACTCCACCAAAAGTCTTCTAGACTTAATAACCAAATTCAGTAGAGTAGCTGGTTACAAGGTCAACACACAGAAATCAAGAGCTTTCCTCTACACCAATGACAGATTCACTGAGAGAGAAATAGGGCAAATAATTCCTTTTACAATAGCATCCAAAAAATTGAAATACCTAGGAATGAACCTAACAAAAGAAATCAAAGACCTCTTCTCTGAAAACTATGGCACTCTGAAAAGAGAGATTGAAGATGATATCAGCAAATGGACAGACATCCCCTGCTCCTGGGTGGGAAGGATTAATATAGTGAAAATGACCATACTTCCAAAACTCCTATATAGATTTAATGCAATTCCAATTGAGATCCCAGCAGCATACTTCATAGACCTTGAGAAAACAATCCAAAAATTCATTTGGAACAAGAAGAGACCCAGAATAGCAAAAGCAATTCTAGGTAACAGAGACATGGCAGGGGCTATCACAATCCCCAACCTGCAACTATGCTACAAAGCTTCTGTGATAAAAACAGCATGGTACTGGCAAAGAAACAGACCTGAGTACCAGTGGAACAGATTAGAAGATGCAGAAACAACGCCAGACACACTCAGCCATCTCATCTTTGATAAAGGAGCCAAACACCCTCACTGGAGGAAAGAGAGCCTCTTTAATAAATCATGCTGGAAAAATTGGGCTTCAACTTGCCAAAGATTAAAACTAGACCTGTATCTCTCACCATGCACTAAACTAAAATCAAAATGGATTAAAGATCTAAATATTAAAATAGAAACTCTGAACCAGTTGGAACAGAGGTTAGGTAGAACCCTTGAAGACATCAGTGTAGGAAAAGATTTTATGAACAAAACCTCAGTTTCCTGTGAACTATCACAAGCAATCAACAAGTGGGATCTCTTCTCATTAAAAGGCTTCTGCACAGCAAGAGAAACCACCAGCAGTGTGAAGAGACAACCCACAATGTGGGAAAAAATCTTCACCTGCTCTTCCTCAGACAAAGGTCTACTATCTCAAATCTATAAAGAACTTAAAAAATCAGAACTCCCAAATTTAAAGACCCAATCCAAAAATGGGCATCTGAAATGAACAGACATTTCTCACACAAAGTAGATATAGCAAATAAACATATGAAAAAATGTTCAACATAACTAGTCATTGGAGAGATGCAAATGAAAACAACACGGAGATTCTACTTCCCTCCAGAAGGAATGGCTGCTATCATGAAATCAATCGATAACAAATGCTGGTGGGGCTGTGGGGAAAGAGTCACCCTGCTCCACTGCTGGTGGAAGTGTAGACTGGTGCAACCACTGTGGAAATCAGTATGGAGATACCTCAAAGAACTAGGACTGGAAGTCCCATTTGACTCCACTGTCCCAGTGCTAGGGATCTTCCCAAAGAATTAAAAGAATCATACCACAGTGATATATGTGTGCCCATGTTCGTAGCAGCATAGTTTGTAATAGCTAAAACTTGGAAACAGCCCAAATGCCCATTGGCTGGAGACAGGATAAAGAAAATGTGGGGTTTTTTAATAAAATGGAATACTACTGAGCCATAAAAAATGAGAAATTAGAGACATTTATAGCTAAGTGGATGCACATTGAGGCAATACTCTTAAGTGAAATAAATAGGACACACATGAATAAATACCAAATAGTTTCTCTGGTGTGAGAAACTGAAAGTGTAAATAAGAACTAAATGTATAATAGGTAATGTGAAATAGGAAGAAAAGGGGCAAAGGGGAAAGAAATGGGAGGGCTAGGGGAAAGGATAGAAGGGAATGGGATTAATATGTGAAAATGGAAAAATAAGAACAAACTCTTTGTAAATAGGGAGGAATGGAGGGGTTGAAGGGAGGGCTGGGCAAGGGTGAAAAATAAGAACCAAGCGAGACTATGTAAAGGTGCAAATTTCCAATGATGAATGTCATTATATTGTATACCTAAAATGTACCATTGATTAGAATGAATAATTAATAATGCAAAATAGGAAGAAAAGGTCCAAAGGGGTAGGGGTACTGGGAGGGGCAAGGGAAAGGAAAGAAGGGAAAGGAAAAATGATGAGAAATGGAAAAAATGGAAATAAAGTCTTTGTAAATAGGGAGGGATGGAGGGCGTGAAGGGAGGGCTAGGAATGGGGAAAAATAAGAACCAAGATGCATTATGTAAAGGTACAATTCCCAATGAGAAATGTGATTGTGTTGTATACCTACAATGTACCAATAAAAGAATTTAATAAAGAAAAGAAAAGAAAAAAAAGAACAAAGAGGAGAATATTCAATAAAGAACAAAGAGGAGAAGCAAGAAGAGGTAGAGGAGGAGGTGAAGAAGAAAAAACCTGGAACTACAGGTTAAAATCACATAGATGCTTCTCTAATGATGTCATCAATTTTTTGAATGACAAATACTATCATAGATTTTCAATACACTCATTGTCATAATGACTAGTTAGTATTCTCAGGTCTTTTTTGCTTGAGGTACCTTTGACTTATCCATCTAAATTTCAAGAAATATGATGGTATAGTCTTGATGGTCATTGAAAAGTAAACATGGAGAAAAATAATGATGTAGGAAGAGGAATATTACAGAAAAGAAAAACAGAACAAATAAACAAATAAGCAAATGAGATAGAAAAAGTTAAAGCTCAAATCAAGGTAGTCTTTATACAAAAACTGCAGTGTCAATCCATCGATCAATGGCTTGGCTGGGATCAGATCAGTACCAGGGAAAATATTTATTTCAGTTAGGGAAACAAGACTATGTGTTTGTACTAGAAAGAACATAAAAGGAATAAAACAGACACTTTCTCTAAAATACTGTCACTCAGAAACCACCATAAAGATAGTTTTATGCTCCGTATAATTTTGATTAATATATAACAATTGTACTTATTAGTGGAGTACAAAGTGGTGGTTGAATATATACATATAACATACAATGAATAATACAGGTAATTAGAAATTTTTCTGTTTATTATTTTACATTTGGAGCCTTCGAGTTGTTTTTTATAGGTCTTCATAAAATTTATAATATCAATTTTGTGAACTATATTACTCCACTGTGCTAAAGAACAGAATAACTTATTCTTTCTAATTGCATGCTGATACCTATGGTCTAATCTCCTCTTCTCCTACTCTCCTCCTTCCCATCTTTCATTATTTTACATTTTGATTAATTTGTATTTACTATCCATGTGAAAGAGACCATGGGGGTGTTTGCCTTTCTCTGCTTTATTTCACATAAAATAATGTCATTGTGATTCAAATGACAGAATTTCATTTTTTCTAATGCCTGACCAATATTCAACATGGGCAACTCTCTTAGCCACTTTCCTATCACTGGGACAAAATACCTGATGCCCATAACTTGAAGGAGAAAAGGCTAAATTTACTTCACAATTTCAGTTCATCATTTGTGAGCTTTGAGCCAGAAACAGGATGGCAGATGAAAAGATGCTTAAACCATGGCAGCCAAAAAACAGAGAAAGAAAGCAGGAACACAAGAAAAGAACACATCTTTTCAGGTCATTCCTTCAGTGACCAACCTCTAATGGGTGCCACCTCCTAAGAACACATTCAGCTACTGAGCCCTGCATGGATGAATCCACTGATGAGCATAGCACCCTCAGGGTCAAATCAATGTACATACATAGGAGAATGCGGGGAAGAAGGGATTCTAGATCAAAACCATTGCATCAACTTAGCATGATCTCATCTTAAAAATAAGAATGAGGAAGCTCAGTGGCAGAATGACCTCAGTTACAATCCCAGGTACTTCGGAAAAACTATACAGTGTAAAAGAATGAGCATTTCCATATTACATGCTGTACTCCAAAATTTCTTTACTTGCCTCAGAGTGATTTATTTTTCTTTTTGTTTCTGTTCTTCAAAGATTTATAGATACTAATATCAGGCAAACATGAAAGAAAAACGTGCATTATACAGTTTCATGACTCAAGTTACCAATAATTTGTAATGAAAGTATAATTGTAATGACTCAGAATAATCTGACCGAAGAATATGAGAGAACAGATTGGGAGCTCAGAAATAAGATTTATTGAACTTGTTGGTGCGGGGGGGCAGCACAGTGGAAGCCTTCAGGAGTGCAAGGTCCACCACTTGTCCAAGGAACCATGGTTCTGGGTATATTTCACCCCACAGCCATTAGGGATGAGGCACTTCTCAGGCACCATGTCTTCAAATTCATCTGCATTGAACTTGGTGAAGCTCTACTTCTTGGAGATGTGAATCTTCTGGCGGTCAAGGAACTTGAACTTGGCCCTCAGTAAGACCTTGATCATACATGTTCCTTGTCCTACAGCTTGGTGTGGATGGACATGATGACCTGTCCACTGTGAACCCCTGCCACTGTGCCCTGAGGCTTCCCAAAGGCACCTCACATGCCTGTCTGGAGCCCGGATTGGAGATGGTAGGAGGTTAGATAACAAACATCCACCTGGAGGCAGTGTCTCAAAGGTCCCTTGGGGCAGCCCATACAAGCAACAGGCCACATACACTACCGAGGAGATTGCTGTTCGCAGCCATTACACACTGGGCACCTACCGGCAGAGGAACCCAGTTGGCTTAATTGACTGCAGGTAGATATTTGAAATTAGATATGTTGATGGTATGGTTGCACAGATTTGCTTTTCCCAGACAGTATTATTTTTTTTCTGAATTTAACTTCCTGCTTTGATCATATAAATCTGGTGAGCTAAAATGAACAATGTTACTAATTAGTTCAAGGATATGTAAGTAACAAAAAGGGTAGTTTTAATATATAGATGTTGGATGAAGAATAAATGTTTTTTCTCTTGGGTTGTAAAGCAGAAAAATAAAAGATGAGGTTGATTAACAAAGTTAAATTTCGTCTTAATGAAATGCAGAGAATAATAGAGTACAAAAATTAGAGCAACATACAAAAGTGCACGGGTAGATATGGACATTGCATCATAATATATATGCTTTTTCCATTTATATAAACTCATAATTGCTCCATTTTCTTAGTGCACTGAAATGAGTCTTAAATATGTTCAATCACAAGGGTCCTGATTGATGCAACATTGACAACCTTATTATTAACCAAACTCTAGACCTTCTTTGGATATTGCCAAATGTTTTTAGAAATGTCTATTTTATTATAGGATCCAATACACAATAACATATGGTATTTATTGAGTTATTAAAGAGTGCTATTAATATATCCATAGTATATTAATCAAATTATTACTATAAACCTCACCCTTATCCATGATCTCAGGTTGGTTTTAATTGTAGAAATATCCTGTTCCTTCTTGTTCTTTATTTTTTGTTAAAATTATATGATTTCAAAATAAAATTAAATATTTAGTCTAAATATGTATTAATAATTTGAATGTTAACAATTAAATTCTCTTCCTTATTAGAAAATCACATTATGAAGCATGAAATAGTATTAGAACCCATTTTTACAAACTTCACTCATGATATAACCCCATAACTCAGATCTTAACATAGGACTGGTTTTAAATTTGCAGCCATTAAGCCATGTCTCAATTTTATATTAGGGTTTTAATTTAATATTTGACACTGAGGAAAACTGATTTGCATTTTAATAGGAAAATTACTATGCAAACTTTTGATACATTTCACCTAGAGGTTGACGGCAAAGTGGGAAGAAGTTAGTTCCTAACTTTAAAAAGATGTGTTAAACTTTACAAAATTGGAATTATTTTATTTTTCAACTTAGGCTATTGGGGATTAAATGTGTTTTGGAACTTCTCTGCATAAACAGAACTCTGTAATGCATTCAATTTTCTGAATATGATAGAGGATTACTTCATCATTCACATAAACGTATACATATTCATATTTAAATCATTTATCATATAATTCTCTATCTATATTGTAAATTAAGGGGAAGGGGAAGTGGGAGGGGTAGGGGAAAGGAATGAAGCAAAAGAAAAAATATGAGAAAAGGAAAAAACAGAAACAAAGTCTTTGTAAATAGGGAGAGGTGGAGGTGTTGAAGGGAAGGCAGGGGAATGGGGTAAAAAATAAGAACCAAGATATATCATGTAAAGGTACAAATTTCCAATGATGAATGTCCTCATATTGTATACCTAAAATGTACTAATAAATTTAAAGAATTAAAAAAATTGATTTTGTTTCTTTTCGTTTTAGGTATATTTTTTCGTTGTAGGTATATTTTGTAGGTGTGAACATAATTGTCCATACGTTGTTTCTCATCCACATGTTAATAATTTAAGAGTTCACGTGAATTCTTTTTCTGTAGATATGCGTTTATATGGAACAATTTCTTTTTGTATGTATAGTTACCTAAATTTTAGCAACAATAATATAGGTAGTCTGAAAATATAGAAACATTGGCCAATTTTCTAAAATTATTTTATGATACTGTATAAAACTATTGCAGTTTAACCTTTAGGATAAAATGTTTATTAGGATAAAATATTCATCAAGTGAAGCCTATGAAATAGCAATTGTTTTAAATATCTAAAGCAATGGTGGCAAAGCTATGGCATGTGTGCCATAGTAGTCATGTAGACCCCTCTCTGTTGGCACTATAACCAAGTTGCCCTCGGAGTTGAACACTGGACACACCTCAGCATACAGGTTTAATCGCAGTGTTGGCACTTTGAGACAAATAAATGAGTTTGGGGTTGCAGTTTGGGCACTCAGTCTCTAAAAATTTTCCCATCATTGGTCTACAACATGTTTTTGGAAAGAAAGTGGTTACTTGATTGAGTGACTTACCTTGTTAAACTATTATTTTCTTGCTAATGTCTGTATCTTAATTTAATCATGATATTGTTTAGAAAAATTGATGCAAAATACCTAGTATAGTTCTCACCATATCTTTCATCAGCAGACACTTTAATCTCATTTTTCTCCATATTTTAACTATTAGCTATTACCTCAACTAAACATATTGCATGAGGTCAAGATCATGTAGAGGTCTTACTATTTTTTTCTCAATCATGGCACAATAATCCATAAACTTCCCACTTGTAAGTTAGATATATTCTGTTTTTGCAATTCTGTTGCCATTTCCCCCTCTATTAGAGAATGCAGTTTGGAAGCTCAATTTGCCTTGTAGTTTTCTACCTACTTTAGACTTCTTTTCATTTGAAGTTGCCTCTCACCACTAGTTTGTCATAACATTGACTTTTTGAAATATGTAGACCAGCTTTTGATAGATGCTCCTCAGTTTTATGGTTGTCTAGTACTTCTAGAGATGATCTTCAAGTAGTATATCCTTTGACAGCGCGTGTCACAAATGAAGTATCACTTATATTCAGAGACACAAGGTAGCCCACTGCTTCATGTAGTGACATTTATTATGAGTCGTTAGTGATTTTCAGAATTTTCCACGATGTACAGTTATACTTTGCTTTCCACAGAAGGGAGTCTTGAGGTAGACTTTTCAAGATAATGTACTATTACTGTTGTCAGCACTCTCCACAAGATATTTACAAGGAACAAACTTAGGAGAATTGCAAAGTGATTTCCCCTTCCTTCACTCTTCCATTGCCTTTAAAAACTGGCATTTCACTATAAGGACATAATCTCTGTTCTCCTTGGTTTCTTTATTTAAAAGAACATGTTTTTGTGTTTATCATTTATTCAATGTTAAAATGAAATAACACATACACATTTAATTTGTAATGTCATAATCCATAATTATCTTTGTTTATTATGATGATGAACTTATCCACATTTTGTATGAAAGAACCTTCAGCCTGGCTTTTGGTTTGTTTTTTTTTTAAGTCCTCATCATTTTAGGGTTCTTTTAACCCATACTGGTAAAATTAAATGACTGAAGTTCACTTTACACTATCCTTATTTTAGGATTGAAATCAGCTGTGTTTTCTGGATTCCTGGTTTCTTTTGGTGGCAAGAGATTCTTACAAGCCAAGATCTGAATACCAGGCATGCACATTGTCATGACAACTGATGTTATTTCTAGGTGTTTTCATGAGTTAAAAAAAATACATATATACATGCTTATCCGCTTAATGTAAAAACCTACATAATATACACTCAGCCACATTTATGATTCCATATATTTGCACCCACTTCCTTTTTCAAGAGGAAACCTAGTTTTTAACAGACATGCATTTAAATTTAGCACAAACTGCTTTTGAAAGAATTTGAAATTTTCTATTTCTATAACTCTACAAAAATCAAACATACAAAAAATTTTACATGTATATTACTTATTTTCCCTCTTCTTTCATAAACAAAAGTGGCATACAGTAAACACTTTGGAGCACTTGACTTTCTGATTTTAACATTTCATTACTTTATATTAATTAATGACATCTTTATGATTTGGAAAGAAATCATACATGGTATATGAAATAATTTGTTCAGCAAATGTGCTGGATTTACACTTAAAGCTGCATAGAACAACCTTGTACATTTCTATTTTTGTTTCATTGGAAGTGTAACCAGTATAAATTCTTAGAATTTAGATTGCTAGGTCAAAGGATAAATACACAAAGTTTTGACAGATGTTGGTAAACCCTCCCCATAATGATTTACCATTTTGTATGTTAACTGCATTCTAGGGTAAAACCCAAACTATTTTATTCAAACCATTGGATTTTGATTAATGTGAAGAGTTGCATTTATTACTTATCATTCATTCATATGTGTAATATTTTATATATTGTTAGATTCACTTGTGGTCTTGGGTCCATTTTTCAGTGTGATTTGTGGACTATTGCTTTCTTCATATGTAAAGATCTGTTTGTACAGTAGGGTTATATCAGCATTGTCCTTCACTTCATCTTTTTCCAGTTTAATAAGAGATGTCACCCTCACCTCCTCCTCCTCCATCTACCCATTCTTCTTGGCCTCATAGGTCTCTGATTTATCTCATGGTTAGTTTTGTGTATGCTATAAGAAAAAAGTCAAATTTAACAATTTTTCTAAATGCTACCTAGTTTCTCTTGAGCTGTTTATTTCAAATAGTTTGATATTGCTCAATGCTTTGAAATATGTAACATATACTTAAACACTGTAGACAATTATGTATTTTTCTGTACTCAGATTTTACATGAAATAATCCAAAATGTCCTAAATTCAAATACAATGGTCCAGAGGATGAATGAGAGGAAGGAAGAGGGAAAGTTATTTAGCTGACAAGCTATAGGTCAAATGATCAATGTATCTTACAATTTATATTATTAAAATCTTAACTCAAATCCCATCTTAACACTGTGTTGCCACCTCCTGCTTACAATACTGACCAATCCAGAATCAGCCATCACTTCTTATGGACTGCCTATCTCAAAGGTTTCCCTACTTCATGTAATCCTATCTTTTTTTTTTAAATCTATAACCAATGAAATTTCAATACAAACAACTGACACTGTCAGTCTCCAAATTTTCATTACAAAATATTCAGCCTTTTTATATCTACTGGACATCTTACCAACAGCTGTCAAGCCTTACTGTTGCTGGATTTGTCCTACAATGGGTTCTGTCTTTCTGGCTGACATGTCATAGCTCAGCACACTGTTAAGAAATCAGGAGTTGTGGTTTGACAACCATTGTACTTCCTTAGGTAATAATAGTAATATTTTAAAACATCGCTGTTTTGAAGAAACTATGAAACATATTTAGGATTGATAGGACAGGTATCCCACCATTTTCTTATTCTATGCAGGTTTGTCCCAGCAATTCTTGCAGGTTTATATTTAAAGTTTGTTTTTGTTTTTGTTTTTTGTAGCAACTTATCTACCCATTAGGCAAAACATCTTGTGGGAATTTCTTGGAATAAAAACAGAATTATAACTTAAACTAAACTAGAGGACTATAAAAGGGATGTTTCAAAATATGTAAACTAAAAGCAAAGGATGAGTGTTTCTATTTAATGAGGTCTAGTTTTGTGTCTTTAGCATCCACACATGCACTCACAATCACATGCATGCCACACACACGTGTGTGAATACTATGGAAATGGGATATACATGCAAATTCATTTTCCTTGCTACCTTAGTCCTATGATATAGGCATTTTTATTTCATATGCTTCATGTTACAGATTGTACATTGGACTAGTTCTCAGAAGAGTCTTGAAAATACTGGCATTCATAAGGTATCTACAACATCCCACTAATATAGCACATCTTTTATATTATTCTACCTATGTTTATTTTTTAGACATTGGGTAAATCTTTTCTAAGTTGAAGATGTTATATTAGATGATGAGAGAAAATTCCCAGGCCTCACAGGTGAGGGACCAACTTTAAGTTCCTAAAAAAGAATTCTTCATTACCATGATCTAAAGTTATATTCATTTTAGTTCTTCATTTAGTTAATTTCTCAAATTGTAGACTCATAGGCATGCAACACTAGGATGAGAAATTTTATAAATGTGAAGCAGTTGCCTATTTTGCTACAGAGAGCAATTCAGGTTGAGGTATGTTTATATTTAATTTACAAAGAAGATGAAAGGGAATTTTCTTAAAATTGTAAAGATAGCCTGCAGAGAAATAACTGTTCTAATTATACATAAAACTCTCAAAAGGAACTATAGGATACTCTATTTCATCTGAATCTCTTAGAATAGCTTAAAAGCCCTTGATGAATTCTGGGTTCATCACAATGGTGAATTTTATTCAGACTTTTTATGTATGTGCTGCACAAAGAAAGAGTAGCATTATCCTATGCAGAAACCCATAAGTTCAAGGGAAAGACCATTTAAATGCAAATCTTCTAATCTGAAAGATTTGCATTCTAAAATATAAGTGAGTCTTCAGACTGACAAATGAAGTTAGCAATATATGGCCATTCATTTGGGATTACTTATTTTAGGAAATCTAATAATCTGCTTTATTATGTGTGGATACACCATCCTATTGTGTATCCCCTAGACTTTTCCCAGCTCCTGTTGCTTATAATGTATGGACTTCCTGGTTATTAAACTTTTCAGTGGCTCCTTAAATTATAAATCAACTGCCAAAAAGCTCCAATTCTAGCTAGAGTATTAAATTGTCTATAGTAATTACACAGTGTATATTTTCCAGTTGTAATTATTGGAAAAGTGTTGAAAAATTGAATGTTCAGTTAGGATGATATGAATATTTGAGGGGCAACAAACTCCTATAAGAACATTTCTGCAAGATACACATCTTTGAAGTATGTTTCTATAAATCACACTGAATATACATTCAAATTTTTCCTATATTTTATGGCAGAGATAATACTTTGTAAGCTGTGCTTACAATACTGAAACAGCGAAAGATTTTGACTGATCAGTTCCAGAATTTAGGTTTATAAAAGGCAGCCACCTTCCCTTACATATCCACAACCTTTCTGATATTGTCTCCAGAGTTTTTGCTCTAGTGGTCCCAATATACCAGGCTCAATCACCTGTCCTGTAATCCCAATCAAGGAGACACAGTGTCAAGGGCAGGAAAGGAGCTTTACTCAGCATGGCCTTACTGGGCAAAACAGCAAAAGAGGTTCAAAATCTGTCTTCAAGGAGCTGGCAGAAGCTTTGGTGTTTTGTGGAAAAGGAGAGGAAAGGGAAGGTTTTTGTGTTTGCATAACGGGGGAAGTGCACAGCTGGCAACTTAGATAACCTTGGTCAGTTCCACTTCTGGTTGGTTAGTATCTCAGGGTAGTTGTGTAAGATTCTGGGAGAGACATCATGACTTGAGGACAATTTAGTTCCTATGACATGATATTATGGTGCCAGGTTAGAGGTCAGCCTCCATTACCAACATGGAATACTTGTTTCTCCTTTGTGGGTGAACTCATGCAGTGACCTACAAGGCTTTGCTTTTCCTGGCATCCAAGGTCACAGTAAGTTGAGGAAAATGACTGGCATCTTCTAGCTTCACTCTAGGTATTCTACAGCTGAATGTTGTAAACATGCAAATCCTGAAAATTACTTCAGCTATTCTTATTTTGGACATCCTCAGTCCTGAAGGGGGGTTGTAGGAGTTGTGTAAGTTTTAGCCTAATTAATATTATATTGCATACATTCATTAAGTGAGTATCTCACCTACATACAGAGATGAACAGGGATATGATCCAGTTTTAAGATAATAAAGCAATCACACAAAAAAAGGCCAAGTGTTGTTCTGGCTTTAGCTACATGTTGGGCATCTGCAGGCTCAGCTTTTAGGTCCTTGTTACAATATTGGGTTGTAAGTAATCAAGGAGTCAATCTCTTAATGGCTTTGAGAAAAATGGCAAAATTGTATGCATTACATAAAATGCATTTCTTAATATAGCTGCACACTTGCTTGTATAATAAGGATTGGAATATGTTAGAGTGACTAATTTCCTCTGCTAAAACCATTGTCCTTTCTCAAGAACTGTAAGATGCAAAGGATTTAGGTTAAGGTTCATGATTTCTTAAAGAATATGGTCCGGCTCCTAGGAAATTTGTGAGGAGTTTCAGTGACTTACGGAAAAAAATAATTTAAATTTAAATCATGGTGTACACAGGTCATGGGACCTATAAGAACCAAATGCGACAATGAGGATGTAAACAAAAGGGAACACATGTACACTGCTGGTGCGAATATGAATAGATCGAGCTATTCTGGAGAACAACATAGAAGTGGATCAAAAAGTTAAAAATTAGAACCACGATATGATCTAGCAATCTCATTACTGAATACATATTCAATGGAAGGGAAATCACTGTTGAATGAATATCTGTACTCTTCTGCTCCTGTATACATTGCAAGATTATTTACAATAGCCAGCATATAATACCAGTTTAAATGTCCATCCATGGATGAATAAAGAAAACATTGTACATCTATGCAGTGGGATACTATTTGACCTTAAAAAGTAAGAGAATCCTGTCATTTATGACAACATGGATGAACCTGGAAGACATTATTTTAAAGGATATAAGCCATTCATAGAAAAACAAATACAGCTTGGTTTCATTTACAAACCAAATACAGTAAAGTAGAATTAATGGAAACTGAGTGAAATAGTGGTTACCAAAAGCAGTGAGGGAGGATGAATGTAACTGTATCGTATACCTAGAATGTACCAATAAACTTAATGGAAAAAAAGCAACTAGAATCACGCCCCCCCCCCAAAAAAAAGCAGTGAGTGATGGTATTGGGAAAATGTGAGACAAAATGATGCAAAACTTACTTAGGTAGAAGCAATAAATTTAAGAGAGAGATTGCACATCACAGTAACGATAGTTAATGACAATATACTGCATGCTTGAAAATTCCTAAGAGCATAGATTTGCAGTATTTTTGTTACCAAAATCAATAAGTATGTTCAGTAATGAATATGTTAAATAGCTTGAGTTAACCATTCCAAAATATAAATATTTATCAGTCTTCTTGTATTGTATATGCAATTTTTACCTTTCAAATTTAAAAGATTTTTAAAAGACAGATATGATTAAGACAAATGATTTGTGAGTAACTACTGACATTCTAGAAAAGGTAGACAGAGTACAGACCAGAAACGAGTGTTAAATATTAATTAAACCACAAATGGTATTTGAGACTTCCCGAAATCTTTCATCTTTACAATAGGACACTAATGATGGAAATTATGATGTGTGCTATAGGAAGAAAACTGCTCAGACCACCAAGAAGAATCACTTACAGGAAAGAATCACTTACGCTTGGGTCACCGGCATAGTCATCACATAACACATTCTGAGGTCTCAGCACAGCTACTGAATTCGAGAAAAATGACAATTATGGTTTGGGTCCAGATGTTCCCCCAAAGCCTCATGTGGTCATAGGTTTGACCTAAAGTGCATGAAGCTGGAATTGATTCATGATGCAATACTGGGGCAGGGGCACACAGTTAAGTCTCTCTTGTTGCTTTTGCTGTCTTTGGCCACCATGAACTGAAGCCTCTTGTTACCTTTGCTACCTTGTATGCATGATATTGTTTCTCCCCTGCGAGGTCTGTTTGTCATCCCTGTGTTAGAGCCAGCCAACTATGGACTGAAACCTCTACTAACTGTAAGCCAAGTAAAACCCTTCCTCTTTAGCTCTTCGATGCTGGGTATTTTGTGTCTCTGCAAGGAAAGAAAAGTAAATAACACAATGACATAAACATAAATACAGTATGATATGATGCTTTGCACAACTCATTGTAGATGTAGAGATAACAGAGACACACTTTTATGCCATTGAAGGCTAGGTAGATAATAGTGTTATCAGTTCATTTATTTGATCATTCACTAAAATCTTATATTCAGGGCCCTCTGACAGATCTGTAAGAGGTCCAGTGAGGTTTACAGTGCAAAGAATTAGAATTCCCCTGAGTAGAGAAAAACAGCTAGTAGTAAGGAATCAGAATTTGTAGGACAACAGAGACACCTGAACCCATTTCTTGATTGGATTATCATCAATTTAAAATAAAAAGATCACAAAACTGACTATATATCAAAATTGCCTGGAAATTTAAGAAATACCAACATTTTAGACTCCTTTCCGGTGTTTTTAACTTTACCTCTGTGTGGGTCCCTATTGTAGTCAGGGTTTGTCAGAGAATAGATTTAATGCAGGACACATAAATTTATAAGATCATCTTACAATACTCATCCACAGAGTCAAATACAGAAGAGTACTAGAGATCCTAAGAATCCAGCTGAGGCCCTGGATCCATAGCAATGTCCCACACCAATCCAGCCGAAGGCTTGGAGCCCATGGCAATGTCTCCTATAAGTTCATATCAGGAGGCCCAGGAATCCTTGACAGAAGACTGACAGATATGCGCTACAAAGCCCAAAGACTGGTGCCAGAGGATAAAGAATCTATACCAAAAGGCTGAAAGATCTGTACCAGAGGCTGAGGGATCTGCATTGGAGCCAGAAGACACTCAAAACAAATGCAAGAGACCAGAGCTCACCTGAAGAGAACACCAGCCATCCTTGGTGACAGTGAAGACCAGAGCTTCTCTGACAAGAACAGCCAAAGCTCCTTTGAAGAAAAGATAGCCAAGCTTCTCTAGGAATATCAGCATGAAATCCACTCCTCCTGTTCTCTTATATTGTTCTGACAGCAATACTCAGGTGGGTCTTGCTCACCAGAACCATGCTGACTCAATTCAGCCAGGAGTTTCCACTCAAATTGACCATTAATTAATCCACTGCAGTCCCAGACTTTGCCAATTTTCTTGTAAGTTTCTCACAGTTTGTAATTTGCCATACAGATGAGAATCATTGGCGAGTACTGTATATTGCAATGGACATGAAGGGGTACATATTTTATTTAGGGTCTTTTGTGACCATTGCCTTCATAATTATTTAACAATTCTCCCCCTGACTATATCACATAGTAATAGGAACTGTCTTAGTCACAGATTCATTTCTCCTTATCTACTCCTATGACAGGTACGCTTTACACTGTCTGTGCCAACTGTTCATTTTCTCATTCCTTCGACAATCTTTACTGAGCAAGGATCTCTACTGTGGGGAAAATGAGAGTAAGTGCCTACTCATCCTCACTTCCTGTTTATTTAGAAGCTAGAAAGGAAGCAAGAAAAGAAAGAAGGGAAGGAAGAGAAACTTCTTAAGGCCAACATTTTCTTGGTGAAGGCTAATTGCATTTTTATGTCTTGATGCTAATGACAAGTGTGTGGGATTTCAGGCACCATTGAATAAAAGAGAGAAGAAGCATTTGAATGACAAAGATCTGTGCTCACAGATGTGTATGTGTATGTTTTCTTGCCAAACCTGCCTATTAGCTTCTCATCTACCAATTTTTATATCTATGTCTGGTCTTTATGTTCTGAATAATATTGTTACTAAGATAGTCTATTTAACAGGCAAAATGACTTTTGCTGTGTCTACCAATATTTCAAATTGCTCATTATTTTTCCCTAAAGCAGTTGATTTTTGTTAGAGTAGAATCCCCTTCCACTAAAGAGAAGAAAATAGTAACATTTAATTGATCACAGCCTTCTTACAAACTGTGGGTGTGCACTTAAGAAGTGAATGACTGCCAAATCTCAAGAATAATATCATATAGAAAATGGAACAAGGTAGGGAAGGAACAAAATCTGTATCTCCAAAGATGTTTCTTTGGATAATCAGAGAGGACTACAGTGCCTATAGGGTGATAACTACACTGAGCTTTTATAGACCAGTGTACAAGAGCTAATCAAAAGGACACAAAATAGTTTTGGCACATCTTTCAACTAGAACAGCAATATAAATATTATTGAAATGGCTAGTTTCTTAAACATTTTAATTTCACAATTTAATTCACAATTTAATTTAAAAAATTAAAAAATATCAAATACTAAAATTATATTTTAATGAACTTATATTTGGAATCACAAAATGAAAGTATTTGCAGCCCTGGAAAGACTTTCCCTATACATTCACATTTTTCTGTTTAGTTTTTCAAAGAGTTGTCTTAAATATTAATTCATATACTTAAAATATAGAATTTCTTCTGTATAATTCAATGCATTTTCATAACTGTTAAAAGTTCAACAGTCATAATCATCATCATCACTAAGTTTACAGTCTTTAGTCACTCCAGAGACTCTTCCAACAAATCTACAGACAATCCTGTCTCTCACACCCAGCCCCAGGTTATACTAATCCACTTTCTATCTCTGTAGATGTCCCTGTTATTGACATTTTCTATAGCTAGAATCATATGACCTGTTGTCTTTTGTGTCTAATTTTAACTTGGTGTAAAGAATTAGATTTATCTATGTTGTATCTTTATTAGCAGTTTGTTTTCTTTTTATTGATGAAAAATATTCAATTCCATCAACCTTTGAATTTAAAGATGAGGAAATTGAAATCAAAGGACACAACATAGCTATCTCAATTTCCCACAGCAAATCTGTAGTTTTTGAATCTATTCTGTCTGCATGTTAAATTAGACTCTGACACCAGATAATAAAATTTATGGGCTGATCCTAACTGGTCCTGCTCACTGTAAAGGGAAATTTTTATTTTCACCATACCAGTATCTTTGTGTAAGAGAACTTTCACATCAAATGCAAGCCAATTAACAATTGGCTAATTCAGGAAGTTTATTCCTTGCTATTTCCCTGGTCTTTATTATAAATTTTCATCAACAGAGACTCATAAGTATCCAAAATCAATTTATTTGGGAATGCAAGCACATTTACTGTGCTCAGCATTTTATGATTATTTATCTATACTTATTTTTCTCCCTCAACCAACCTATAAGCACATCAATCTCAGGAATGCCCCAGTACCTGTGGTCATAAATGACACATGGAGTCCTTTGTGTTCAAAAATTTTAGTTTGAAAATAGAGAAATTTACTGAACACAACACTTCTAGATTTCACAAGTTGTGAGTGATGAAGAGAAGTAAAGATTCCAGGTTTGGTTTGACTCTTACATTTGGAATAATTTTGTGATTAAAGTGAACTTCAAGTTCTTTATTTTTTTGACCATCCTTCATGCAGTTTATGGTAATCTCCAGGGACTTTAATAAAGGCCATCACACTCTCTAGCCCCTTTTGATTTCCATTTTATTATGAACACCTTGGTTACTCATATTGCACTCTTACTTACTTTAATTAAGTCTCAGGAAACTCAATTTGGCCATTCAACCTAATACAAAGGAGACAAATTACTAGAAATCTGATCATTCAGATTCATGTATGAGAAGACAAATTATCCCATACAAGGTTACTAAGGAAAACAAAACCCACTTTTCCTGTCAAAAACTATTAGGCATTCCTAAATAATAAATATTTGCCATAGGTACATCCATTTCAAATAAACACATTAATTTTTTAAATAATCTAAGCTTCAGGATTATATTGGTCCAAGGTATCATATAGCCCATTAAAACAAAGAAAGAGTTAAATATGTAGTCTATGAAAACACCAGTATTTGTCATTAAGATTCCTGAATTCAAGGCTGAACACTTTCTCTGCTTTTGTAACCTTTAACACATTCTATCTGCACTTGAGCTACATGGAGTAATCATAATATTGTGTTGTAGATCATACTGGATGTTGTATTGCAAGTGAACCATGTACAATTAGTGATTGGGATGATAAATAAATGCATTACAACAATTATTGAATAGAAATAGTTCTTTGAGCTTGTTTTCTATTATTAATTTTGTCATTTTTTATACAACTTGGAATTTCTGTAATATATATTTTGATATTTTATCATTGTCATTAACATAAAATGTTCTAATATTTCAGCCCTCAACTTGCTATTGATTTTTGAAAAAAGCATTCATAGTTCTCTTCATTGATTTGCTCAGATTATCAGATCAGACAATATGGTAAATACATAAAGTATTTTATAAGGCAATGTGGGATTTCAAAACTTCATGAAATTTCATAGTGCTTCTGCTGCTGCAAGTGAACATTGGGTAGCTTTTCTTAATTCTCTTAATTCCTACTTTTCTTAATACAATTATTATATATTTTAATTCTCATCTTCATGTGTCTTACCAAAAAATCTAACTTCCTGAAAAATGGAAAATTCAAACATCAGTTTAATGCAGATTAGAAAATACAAGGAAGAAGAGCATGAGAGAGGGGGGGGAGAGAGAGAGGCAAAGAGACAGAGCATGTGTACATGTGTGATACAGATATAAGTGGTGTGTTTTAGAATATCTGTACTAAATCTAATGCTATGCTATTAAAATACACTGGCATCTGGATTATGATTAACTTGAAGAACACATAAAAACTCAGAATAATCACAGTTCATAAAATGTAAAAATTAAAAATAAAAACTATGATATTTACAAAAGGAAGAAAATATATTCAAAGCATATATCTGATAAGGGGTTAATATTCAGAATATGTGAAGAATTTCTACAGCTCAAAAACAAAGTTAACTTCACCAAACCATGATAAAGAAATTGACTATCCATTCTCTCAGTGAAGATATGAGAGAAGGTGCAGTAGCATATGAAAACTTGCTCAGCATCACTAACCATCTTGGTGATGCAAGTCATGTAAATCCAAATCACAAAGACATGTCTATCATATTAATTATAGAGTCTCGTACAAAACAATAACAATACCAGCAAGCAGAAAGTAATATGGACTGGTTTGAGTGTAGAGACAGATGAGCTCTGTGACCTGGTGGTGGGATGGCAAAAAGTTGCACTCATTGTGGAGAATAGTAGGAAATTTCTTCAAAACTTAAAAATAGAATTACTATGTGACTCAGCAATTTTTCATGCAACCTTTAAATAGCCAGAAGTAAAAGTGATCTGAATATCTACCCACCAGAGCAAGAGTAAAGAAATTGTGAGAGATAATGTATTGGTGTATGTGTATGACATGATATGATTTAGTTTTTCAAAGGAAGAAAATCTTATCATATACTACAACATTTGAGAACACAAAGGAAATTATACAGGGTGGAATAAGGCAGGCCTTATATGATTTTACTTGTGTGAGGTATCTAAAATAGCTATACCCCTAGAAATAATAAATATAGAATTTTACTTTTGTAAGGTGAAAAAGTTCCAAAGACTTGTTTCATACCAATGTACTTACATTGACTCTACAGTTCTGGCTGTGGCTTAGGACTAAGGTGCCCCCAGAAATCTCATCTGTTTTTGAAGTGGGGCTTCTGGAAGGTGATCGGATCAGACTGGCTTTAACTTCATCAGTGGACTAATGTATTGATGAGATCATAGTTTGATGGCATTATTGTGACTTAATGGAAACTTGGCAGGTAGTTGAAGGGAGTAGGTCACAGCAGCATGATCTTGTGGACTATTTCTGGCCCCTGTGCCCATCCTCTCTGGTTCTTTTTGTCTTGCTCCCTGACAGACAAAAGGTAAGTAGCTTTTCTCCACAATGAGATTTCCGTCTCACCATTGGACAACATGGAATAGAGCAAAGTGGCCACAGACTGACAGCTCAAAAACCATGGGCTAAAATAAACAATCCTCCTTTAAACTGTTTCTCTTCAGCATTTAGTCAGAGAGATGGAAACTTGACTAACACAGGACTATACACATGAAAAAGGTTAAGATGGTAACTTATATAATTTTAAACATAAAAAAGAAAAGTTAAAAACTATAATTATTGTTGAGATGAATTTGAATATTTGTTTCTTCAAAAAGTATAAAGCCAGAAGTATACATTTTAGCCAATAAATATGCAAATGTATTCAAAAATTGTAATGATATGCACATTTAAGTTTGGAAATGTGGTTTATTAATTTATTAAATCTCTTTGTAGTATTGATCTTGTCATAAATATATTCTTAAGGAAACCATAGTCTTAAGTACATTTGTTTTTATAATTCATGTATTAGAACCTGTTCTATATAGAGATTATAGATGGTAGAGAGAGTGCACAAGTATATTCTGTGATTTACTCATGAGGAGACTAAAAACCTGAATTGTTTTTCTCTCTTTTTCTCAATACTTGGGGAATGTTTAGATGGGCCAGTTGATTGTATTTTTCCTAAACACCAACCTGTTTATTAGAGAAAGAATGTGTATGTGGCCAGTTTTTGTTAAACCCTTCTAACAGTGCTAGGAAAACATATATAAACATATATAGTATAAACATGCTCTCTCCTTTGTGATTAGTTTAGATGTACTGGCAGCAGACTGAGAGGAGTCACATTCCAAAACCTGTATGGGAAGATACAGAAATCTCAGTTTTACTGCTCACCCAGCTCATACCCTACACACCCTATTATGCTCCTCGCTGTTCCTCCGCATCCCCTTTTTGTTAGACCCATTCATCTAGCTGTCATAACATCTTCAGATTCAGTTATATAGTGATTTTCTTGAGGAGAATGGTTCCAGTGCACTGTCAAGGGTTTCAACAGAATGCAGAAATAATTTAATAATAAGTGCTTTCCAGCCATGAATGAGAGATTATTGCAAAAGGATACTGTGAAAATGTTCTTTCTTGCAGTCCTTGTAAAATGTAAGAAAATCTTGTAGGGAATTGCAATGTTTGGATAAATGTTTCTCTCATTTTGCAAACTGTATTTTACAACTGGGTATTTTTCCTCTGATCAGAACAAGTTTCCCTCACAGGAAGTTGAATGACCTCTTTTAAAGAAAATAGGAGAAGGGAAACAGCAACAACAACCAAAAGGAGAGATACTGACATATAAAACACAAAAATTTCATTTTCTTACATAGACACAGACACACACACACACCTGCCAGGTATATTACAATCAATATTTCAACTACAATTTAACTATGTGCATTTTAAAGAAGTTAAATTATTCTTCATCCTTCACCATTTTTCACCCTTTAATCTATCATATGGTTGCTCTTTAGTCTAATACAAAGATTAATATCTTGTGAGTTTTCATGCAAAAGCCCAAAATTTCAACTTGCTTGACAAAGATTTGTTACTTGTATTTTTTAATAAGTATTCATTTTTAGCCCTCATTTTGATATCTAGTAATTAGTTAATGATTTCAAAACAACACATTTAATATCAAGTGTAGGAAACTCATCCATCTCCCCCAGCTGTATAAAATGCAGTTATATACATCCAGTCATTATTAACTGCTGCCCTGTCACTCACCCCAGACACCTGGAGGTCATTTTATATTCAATAAAGTGATATAATAATTTATTAACTTCCGAATACAGGAGTCATAATTCAGCATTGTCTATATTTCCAACAGCAAAAATTTCTAATTCTCCACAATCGATTTGTGCAGTCATATTAATATACTATATTTTGCCTCTCAAGATCCATAGACACACCTCATCAATATAGAGATCTCCTAAGCATGACTTATTTTCCTCCACACAAGGCAGGTGAGGCTCTTTAGCGAGTGTTTTTCTTCCTCTTTTCAATCCCCCTCTAAGCATCTGTCATTATTTCAACATCTGGAGGAGCAGATAAGCTGCTCCAGTTGGAACATCACAGTCAGCAACTTTCTGTGGGAAACTAAATTTGTCACTTCAGCTTTTGAGTTCCTATCCCCAGGCCAAACTTGAAAATCGGGCCTCTGAGTTTGTAAGGCTCCTGTACTATTGACTCATTCAGCTATGGAATGAAGTGTGATAAATGATGGAAAGATCGTGATTAATTCAAATTAATTTCTGGGACAGCAGGAACCCATCTAAATATGATATAAAGATTTAATCTTAACCTGATGCCTCTCCAGCCTTTACATATGATTTCTTTCTTAAAGACATATTGAACACTGCTGTGCATTTTCTCCTGACAATTGCTTGCACAGTTATGGTTCCTCTTACATTTGAGGACAAAATCACAATTTTCGATCAAACCTAAAACTACTAGTTTCTAATTAGGGTATGATATGAAGTAAATTTCTGTGGCCCTATATATTATTCTCTGTTTAACACATGCCCTGATAGGAATAACCCTATGTCAAGTTTACCCGGTTTTGCCCATCCATATTATAAAACTTCCTGAGAGTAAGTTACCCTGCGTGCAATTAATCCAGATGTCTAGAAATATTTCAAACTGACTTGAAACATTCTTTATCTTTGACTTTTATTAAAACCTCATAATGACTAAGGTGCCCGAATCATATCTCTATCAATAAAATCAAACAAATATTATCATATTTGAAGGTAAAATATGCAGAGCTATTATAGTCAGTTTTGATGGGGCAGTATTATTGAGAGGAAGATTTAAATCTTTGCTAACCTTTTATGTTTGCTTTCTAAACCTTCTTTTTTAAAGTTTTATTAAAATATTTTCTATTGAATTTTTAAGTGTGGTGTTTTAGTACTATAGTGTAAACTTACTAATCCCCAAATATCTCAGAATGAAGAACACTTGCTTCATTAGGTTGAGCTTCTCTTTTTTAAAGTTGTTTTATAAACATGAATGTTATCTCTTAGGGTAGGTAAGTCAAAGGTAAATAGATTAAAAGTGAAAAGATTGTTTTTTCTGTGGTTAGTAAAATACAGATGTACAGATGTATCTCAGAAATAATTTAGTTGAAAAAATTAACCTTCAATTTGTATTATTTTCTCTTTTTCTTCATTACTTGGTATGGAACTGGAATGTTCACATTCTTTCTTCATATTGATTCATTGACTTATAAGACTGTAAAAAAGTGAATGAAATATAGATTTTCAAAGTCAGAAACAATAGTGCTTAAAATTTAGCACTTGTGATTACTGGCTAAATTGACTTAACCTGTCTGAGTCAATGTTATCAACTCTAAATGTGGGATAATATATAATTGTAGAATATATTTGATAACAAATGTAGATGATGAAGCAGAAGTCAGTAGTGAATTAGACTTCATGCATTGTCTTAAACTCCAAAAGATCATATTTCGTGATTTATGCCTCTTGGTTCTGCTACAAATTACGCTGATGACACGTTTACTAATTCTTAATCATTTTGTTGTTGCTTTAATATCATTTCACTTGGATCACACTTCCTAAGGGCAGTGTCTCCATCTAATTTATTTCCAATTTTTGCTTATAATCTATTTAGAACTATATTAGAAATGTATTAAAATTTTCTGTAATTCTGAGAAAACTCAGATTGAGAAAATTGAGATGCAATGAGATGAAATAATATTTTTCAAGGAAGAAAAGGTATTTCATTCCAAAAGCTGAAATACAATTTCAATACGTTTGTAAATAATTTTGTAAACAGTCACTTTTAAAAGTTTTCATGCTATTTTAAATATAAAAATCATAAATGCATGGCTTAACTGAACACAGAATATTACAATAGATATATGGTGCTATAAATGACTTTTTTATCTAAAAGTCAGATAAACCACTTGAATTTTTATGCTTTTTTAGTGTGTAGGAGCTGCTATGAATCCATTATCCTGAGAAAAACTATTAAAATGATTTTACTTAAAAGCAGGACCCAAAAGGAAATGATATTAGTAAACATTTGAATTATGTGCTGTCATTGAAATAATAGATTCCAGATTAAAATCAATAAATGAGAACAAAAATGTCTAACAGTTTTGACAGATGATGAAGATTAATTCTAATCAATGTCTAAATAAAAGATGTGTGAGTAATTATAATAAATAATATTGACAGTAACAATAATCATAATAATCACCAGTAATATATGCTTAATTCTTTCTGTATGTCAATCACATGGCTAAAATGCAATTATTTTGTCAGTTGTTACCAGAATAGTGTAAAATAGAGCATATTATATTTTTTCCCTTTTACATATACACAACAAGTAAGTGAAAGACAAAGTAAGTGCAGAAGCTAAAGTTCTGACTGGTTTTGAATACAAGAAATAAGAACTTATGAACATTACCACACTTAACCATTATGGTGTGCAAAAATAAAAAGAATAAATCCAGTAGTGACTATTTACAGTGTATACCTGATGATCAATGTGTGCTTCCTTCAAATATGTCATTGTTTATGTACAATATTATCATGACAACATTTTTAGCAATAAAATTCTGAAGATGACTGATGAAAGGAATTTATGTTCCAGTTTTAGACTGTATTGAGAGAAGAATCTTTTAATGTTTTGTTTTTGTTTTTTGAGACAGGGTTTCACTATGTAGTCCAAGCTGGGCTTGAACTCACTCTATATTGCCCTGGCTGACCTCCAATTCAAGGCAATCTTCCTTCCTCAACCTCCTGAGTGCAGGGATTATAGGTGTGTGCCACCCTGCTAGGCATTAGGAAAATCTTTTAAAATTACAGAAGTCAAAGAATATTTAATTAAACAATAAATTATCATTCTCAAAAATTATTTGTTTATGGCACAAAAATTTCCTATACATACAGAATAAATAAGCTCGGTAAGTTTATGTAATTAGTAATATTCTAATATCTTTAATTTTTGAATACTACCTTCATATGACAAAATAGATTATTCAACAACGTTACAAATATTCAGCATATTTGAGTCAAGTTGTACAAAAAATTCTGTCCAGACAAGGATTTTCAATTTGTAGAATTTCTTCTTGAGGGACCACAGGTAAAGGTAGAAAATAAAATAAAGTAGGAGTTTCTAAATGGAAAAGCCAAAAGCAGCTCATGACTTTCAGAAGTAAACAATCCTTCAGCCACTATGGACATCGTCCTCGTGCTCTTTCCTGTGTTTTAAACCACCAGAAAAGATCAGTAAAAGATCTTTGGAACCGAGAGCAAGTTGCACTAATGAGTCTCCTGATGCTGTCCCCGTGATGGGGACCGCAGAATCCCATCAATAAAACATTAGGATGAAGCACCCACGGCTCGAAACGTAGAAGCCAAATCTCATTCGGGGAAGTTGCATTTTGTGTCAATTAAAGAATAGACTTCCAGAGAGGAAATTCACTTTGCTCGGCTTGTAGGATACCTCTGGCAAACATTAGCACAATAATCGCAGTCATATTTTTTTGTACCTCTCAGGTCCCTCTGCAATGAGAATCTCTCTCATTTTTCACTGGTGTAGTGTTCTAATTTACTCCCTGAAACCTGCATTTAAGCCCCCATTGAGCCTGTTGGAAACTGAAATGGAGTTATTGTTTTTTTCAAACAGTATTTCCTATATTTATAAGTAAACCTCTCGGTTCTTTATTTTTTCTCTCTCTTTTTTTTTTCCAAATCAGGAGAGTTTTAAGACAACTCTGTGAGGTAAGATAAGGATTTTATTATTTATTAAACTAATACTTCTATAAATAAACTTAAATTCTTGGTCCCTTCTGGTGCATCTCTTTCTTCTATGTTTGGTTTTTAAATTCGAGGAAAAAAACAACAGTAAGAGAAGCAGTGTTACCCTTAACTCATTATGTTTCTTTATTTGTTACAAGAGCAAATTATTCCATAATGTATATATTAGGATGGAACTTACAGTGACCATTGGTATATTTCTTTATTTTTTTTAATAAACTGAAGGGCATTTGTTTAAAAGATCACTGCTTTTGATTAAAATGTAGCTAGAATCATGAAATAAGGTTTTACATTGGAACTCTCTTTCATTTAATTTGCATTAATGTGTCATTTTTAGGTATATAAAGAGTAAACATATTTACATTTCCTCAGGTATCTTGCCTCACTATAAAGTGCTTTGAATATTCAGGTTTGTGCAACTTGTCCTTTCCGGTCACATTAGTGTACACATTAGTGACTTTCCTGCCTTTTCCAAGACATGGACAATATCCTGATTAAACAAGCTTGAAAGTGACAGACCAATCAAACATTTTAATCTTGCAAAGAGAACAGGTGCATAAATGTTAGAAAGCTGCTCGCTTTCACTCACCCTGCAAAGCAGCGTATTCAAATATCACCCATGAGGAGACTTCATCTCAGCCCTCTTCCCCAGAAGCCTGGCACTGCTGGGAGTCAGGAGTAACCTCTCCCTAGCGGTGGATCCTTTACCTCTGACATACTCCAAGGCCGTGTCACGGTCAGCGAGAACCACTCCACGTGCTCACTCCACTCAGCCCGATTGCTTCTGTTACAAAGCTATTTGAAATTTGCAGAATTTAATGTCTTTGCTATCACCTTCCCTCATTTAATATATGATAGAATTTATTTTACCTCAGCACCAAAGATGATAAGCAATTTATCTAAATTAAATAGTCCATTTGGGGCCAGAATTGAAATTAGGAAACATATTTCTTAATTTCCTGTTTAGAATGTGTTCCAATATATTATTTGACATTTTTGAAATTCAGAAGACAAAGAACAAATCAGATGGTTCAATTGTGAGTACATTGGTGAATGGAATGGTATATGAAAGTGCAATATGAAAATACAGGAATCTGTTTCAGACCAAAAACAGTTGTTATGAAGCAAAGAATGTTTTTCTGGGTCCTCAGCCTCTCCATGAAAGAACGTGAGGAAACTTTGTATTCAATATCCTTTTCATGTACTAGGAAAAAAAATATTCAGAGGAGTGATTTGCCCAGGTCTGAATTTCACAGTATGTGTTTTCTGGGTTCATCAATGCAGTCCTTGCATAGAACATTGTCACCTGGGACTTCCAGAAGCAAATAGGATACTTGTGTCTGCTTTGGGCTTTGCTGGGAATAAAGATCTGACAAAGCAGGGACAGTTCTAATGCTCACATTAAGTCCAGACAAATGGGAAGAAAGAGTGAAGATACATTTAATGTTTAAAAGGTTAATATGTTTAAAAGTTGTAACTGTGATCAGGTTTTTGGGGAGGAGGTGAAAAGTTACTACTTGAAATAAGATAAAAGGATGAGGGATCAACACATGGTTCCTCAGTGGTACTAATTTAAAGGCTAAAGTAGAAATAAAAATTGTCTACAGCAAAACTAAAACCAAGTAAAACAAAATACAAGATGAAAATCATAAGAAAGGGAGTGAGCAATGTAAAACAAGCACATGTGCAGGTAGGCAAAGTAAGGGAAGAACTGTAAGGACACAAAGATGGATTGAGACTTTTGAGAAAAGTGGATTATTTTAGAACATATTAGTGAAAAAAGGCCAGGCCTTATTTCTAAACTAGGTCCTTTTACCCCATCCCACAGCTAGAGTTTGTTAATTCAAAAACTCATTTTTTTTTCAAGAAACAAGAGATAGGAGCAAGTTGGTATTCCAAATACCTTACATAATCATGCATTCCAGACACCAATCTGTACTTTTTTTGAAAATTTTCATTTTGATAGTGTAATCAAAACCACTGGCAGACATGGCCTTCTAAGTAGAGTTAAACAAATTAAGTCACATTACAGCAAAATGTGATGCTCTTAACCAGCGTACAGACCCTTATCATCAAACAGTGGCACTAAGCATGTATTTTGCAAGTTTCACCATCTCAATCTGTATTTGCCCTCAATCTTTCCTCAGGCTCTGTCTACATTGTCAAATGTAGAGTTGAGCGATCACCCTGGGAAGGGTATTGATGGAGACTGTTAAGGTCAAATGATTCCCCTTCTCACAGCTCCTGTCCTATAATAGGCTCATGTCTCCTCTTCAATTTGCCTGCATAAACAGAGCCTTAGGGCAACTGTGAGACTAGCAGGTATTCCAAATGTGGCTCAAATAATATTACAGAATGTAAGGTCTTATCTACAAAGCATATTTGACCTGCAACATTTCTGTGCTGAAGGAGATGGTGAGAAATTCCATTCTAACTTCCTTAAAAAAACTTGAGGAAACTGAGGCTTATTCAATAATTACTTATCTCCCATGGCAACATAGAGATGATCTCTGGGGGAGAAACATTACTGAATACAAATATTCAGACCCCTTCATCACAGCTTTTCGTGAGCATCTGTACATTGTGATTGGAATCCATTGATTCTCATAGCCACAATTCTTTAGCAATATTTATCAGACTCCTGCAAGGCAAATAATCATCACTAGCCACAGATTTCACTGTGCTAGGAATTGTGCTCAGAAATCTACATTCAACTCTTCTAATTGACACACCAGGAACGAGACATGATTGTTAATCCCATTCTATATAAGAAGAGACTAGAGAAGTTAAGTAACTTTTTTCAAAATTACACAACTTTATTTGGTTGGTAGAATCTCACTTTCGCCTGAAGTCTTAAGCATTATGCTATTCTCTCTGTCCCTTTAATCTTAATTGTCAACTTGACTAGATTAAAAGACTCCTAGAGGGACAACGGCACCATGGTAGTGGTATATTCGTCATATTGTCAAGATGTAGAGCCCAGCGGAGGTGGGTACTTGGGGATGTGCCTTTGGAGGGCCTATCTCTCCCTGTCACTCTTCCTTTGCTCTTCTTCCTAGCTGCAATTAAGTAAGCATGTTTGTCCCACTGTCTCTTTCCACCAAGATGGTCTTCTTTAGAACCAGCTCTCCACGGAATAAACCATCTTAAACAATGAATTAAATCTCTTTTCTTTAAGTGGTATCAGATATTTTATCTCAGAAACAGGAAAGCTGAGTAAAACATTGTCCCGAAGGGAATAATTTGGGTATTCTTTGGAAGGAAAATATTAACTGACAAATTCAACTTAGTCGATACTCATGGAGGCTGAAAGCCCAAATCAGTGGTATAATGCTTCCCTAGCATGACTGAAGCCCTGATTTCAATCCTCTGTCATAGAAAACAAATAAAGCATCTGATTATGCATCTGGAATTATATTTCTTGCTGACAGCGCTATGAAAACCACAGTACACATATTTCTTATATTTGTAGAGCTAAAATTGTCCAGTAGGTGATGCAAAAGTTGATGATACCAAGATGAAATTTTTCTTGTAGACACAAAAAAATTAGAAGCTACAAGTCTATGAGTGGGGAGGGCACATGCCTGCCTTTCTGAGATAAATACTTTTTCAAGACTTTCTAAAGGCCCAAAATAAATTTCTTTTCCGTTTGCGTCCAACACATGCTTTACACACCTTCTATTTATGCGCTGATTTCCATAGCAATTTATTTTTAATATTTAAGACTGCAATAGTTTAGAAAAGATACTGTGAACAAAATATTTGCCCAACAAATGTCTAACAGTGGGCTGGTGCCAACTCCTGTCTAGGATTTCCAAGACCCATGAACTTTGTATCTAAATAGCTCACATAAATTCTTTCTTGTTTGTCTTTAAAGCTTTCCCACGTTTTGAGAACCCTATAGCTTACTATGGCATGGATATTCTGATTCTAATGCTATGCCCTTCCCAAATAAACATTATTATTTAGAGAATCTCTCTGAGACTCATGTAGAAGGACTATGATAATTACAAATTTATTCATGTACTAAGATAACTTTTAGTTGCCCTTTAAGTATGATTAAGTACTAAAGATTAATGAGAGACACTCTAAAATAGTGTAATAATAGCTTGAATGGTGTGGTGCTAGGGAAACTGTTGTCAAGTTTGGGCTTAAAGGAAAGTTGAATTGATAACATACTTCAGTGTATTTCTGTTGCTCTAAGAAATACCTGTGACCATATAAAGAATACAAATTTGTTTCTCAGAGTATTGAAGGTTGAGAAATCAACCATCAATGCACCAGGTTTTGCATCTTGTAAGCAGGACATGGTGTCTTCACCATTGGCTATGCTGTCCAAAGGATCTGAATGCCATGTCCTCATATAGCAAAAGAGCAAGAAAGGCCCTAAACTAGTTCCTTCTGATGACTTCTTAAAGGCAGTGATCGATTTGTGACAGAAGAGCCCTTTTGATTTAATTATTTGTCAAAAAGCCCTACCTCTTAAGACAACCACGATGGGGACTATGTTTCAACATGCATTTTTTAGGGGAATGCAAAATCCAAGCTATAGCACAAAATAAAAATAGAAGAAAATATGACAGGAAGGAGATGGAATAGTAGATACAAAATGCTGGGTAGGAAGAGAGCTTAATACATATGAAACACACAGATGAGGTGACTGCAGGCATTGACAGGAAAGGTGCTACAAAATAAGGCAGAAGAGAAAGGGAAAGGATGGCTGGAACGGGAAGGTAATATCAAGATGGTGAGACATTTTGGTCTGTCTTCAGAAAAGTGTTACTGAAACTTTTAGTAAGGAGGGCTTATAATAGAGATTGTATTTTCAAAATGCTATGTACTAAAGGGGTTATAGAGGGTCAACAATAGAATATTTGAAGTGCCAAAATTTCATTCACTTACTAGGGTATTTGCAACCTGGAATACAAATGGAGGAGGCCAAGTGTGTCTGGCAAAGGTTCCAGAAAGTGCTGCCATTTAAAGATTATAGAAATTTTTAAAATGAGAATAAGGAGAAAGTGGGCTACTGGTAGAAGAGAGAAAATAGAGAGAAAGGTTAATTTCCAAGGGATCATATTTTGGCTCAATATAACATAGCCATTTTTATACTCATATGTAATCAATATTTCAGCTTTGTATCCTTGAAGATATTCAAGGAGATAATACATATTTCTATTTCTTAATTGCAGTATAGCTCAGTCCCTATTTGGAAGGAAATTTTTGAGCGGTTGTCTTTTTCTAAAGCTTTTTTTGACTGCTAAGATTTTTTTGTTTTATAAATCTGAATTTTAAATCTGAAATTCAGCAGCCTGTTATTAGAGGTGAAGAAATATAATTTATTTTGTATATAATTTACATGAACTTGCCAAATCCTATTTACAAAGTGACGGCTATCTTTCCATCAAAAAATTGAATGAATTCTTCTATACAAAAGTCATGATTACTTCAATTTATTTATTACTTTAGTTTATGCTGTGTCTGATGATGGACTAGAAATGTAGTGTAGTACATAAGAGAGAGTGTCTATTTCAGAAATATCTACATCTCTCTTGTATTATCTCAGTGATTATGCAAATGCTTGGATTAGAAATCTTTATTATTACATATTAAGAAAACATTATATAGAAACTGAAATCCAAAATAAAATTTGTCTCTCCCTCTGCTTTGGTTCAGTTTTCATTAACTCCCATTTAGCCTGTCATAGTCTTCCCTGCAGTACTATTTATCCCATTCCCCATTTGTTCTTCCTCTTCATTACTGCAAGTGAACTTTCTTATAAATATCTTTTCACATTTCCATATTTAACACATGTTTGCATGGTAAACTTTTTTCCATGACTTGCAATATAAATTATATATACTTTACATGATATAAAATGTTTTGCTTATTTTGATCTAATGTAACAAATCATTCTCACACATATACTTCTGCTTTTCCTCATTAAAATTTATTGAAGGTACTATAGACTGCTTATGATTTATTTTTCAAAGAAACAGGTAATGATAATTATTATAAGCAGTTCAAGTAGAAATGGTAGTAATAACTATATATTGTATATATACATTAAATTAGATTATATGTACTATATAATCTGTTTATTTTTGTTATAGTCTTAGTAATAGTAAAAAATAATTACTGCCATTTGAAGAGCTCATGTAAACCAAGCATGTTAATAGCCTATTTATATAACTGACTTTCATTTTTTTCATTCATTTATTTAACATACATTTATCAAAAGGCACTGTGAAGAATTAATTCGATAAGTCAGTTTAGAGCAGTAAAAGAACAGACAACATCCCCACAGAGATTTATTCCAGTGAGTCATAATATTAAATTTTGTAGAAATAAGTATTAAATACTAATTTCCTTCTCTTTTCACTTTCTTTCCTTTCCTAGGAACTGCACAATTTTATCTTGAGAAAAATGTATAAGTAAACAAAAGTTCTTCATATATGCCCCCAAATTAAAATTCAATACTTTCTTAAGTGGCATACCTTAATAAGTTGGTTAAGGATAGTTACAGCCTTCAGAACACAACTGTGGCTTTTAACCTTGTTTTTATTCGGTAGCCTACATTGTCAAGGAAGTCTGCCTATTGGACTGTAATTTTGAAGTCTAAACTTTGCCATCAGTATTCGTTTTAATGCCATGCCTTCGATGCATCGCTTCAAGAGGAGATCGTTTCATTCTTAATATAGTCAGGTAACTAAGAGTGCTTTTCACCCTGGGAAATGAAAGAAGTACAGAATGGAGAACCTTCTGGCTGAGGCACAAACTCCAAAGAAACCCCCTGGTGAGATTGTCAAAGGCAGAATGTAAGGAGATGTGAGAAGGTGCCACATATTATCCACAAGAAGGAAGAATGATTGGCAAGGTCAGGGTATTTGGAGAGATAACATTTGAGTCCAGTTCGATTCAAACTTGAAAGCTTAGATAAGTCAAAGGGTGATGCGCAAGGGAAAATTTTTAAAAAGTCATGCTTTTCTTTACAAGAAACTTAGTAAGAAAGGGAATCACCTGTATAAGTGGAATTACATAAATGGAAAGAGAACTGCAAAAGAAATTTAGTTTATAGCTCTCATAATATATTAAACACACATTTAATTTTATCAGATTCATGAATTGACTAATTGTGATTGTGAGTATGTGTAAAGGGGGCATATTTTAATAATACCAGAGAACGAAACTGGGTAATAGTAACACTTACTTAAAAATTATTTAATAATTCTTGATTCATGAAAAATTTGAATCAGTATCACCAGGTAAACTTTGTTTTTAAAATGTTATTTTTCTTCCCTACCCAATCCAGATCTGGGAGAGAAGACCCCTGGAGTGGGATGTTTTTAGCAATTTTCTAGGCTGTGGGATATGCCTTCTTTCTTTAGGTCAAGGGGAGATGTACATGTATCTGACTAACTTCTTCAGTCCCCCTGTTGCTTTGCTCATCCTCAGCTGTGGTCCACGTCTTTTGCTGCTATTCCAATGTGGATTGCATGCTATAGTCACATTAAGGTGCACAGTGACGTGGAACTGTCAGACTTTCTTCCACGGCAGTGTTTTGTGTTTTTTTAATCTTTGCCTGCAATATCTTTCAAACTTCTCTTCCTTCCTTTTACCTGACTGATTTCTACCTGTCTTTCAAAATCCCACTTAGAGTCACTTTCACTGAGAGGAGACATTAATGAGTATATGTGGAGCTGTGTGGGTAGCTTTTTCATTTCTTCCATAGATCCTAAATTAACACAGTCTACCGATGGTTGGTTGCAATAGCAAATTCAGCTCAAGAAGTACTCTCCATGAACAAAAGATTATTTTCTCTATTCAGAATATTCTTAGGAAGGGTAGGCTTGATCTCAGGTAATATGCTGGTAAGTAACTACATGTTTAATGAGCCAAACAAAAAATAAAAATTACAACAGAGTGGAATCATTGCTATACTAGGAGAAAAGTAGAATATCATAAGACAATGGTTATCTACAGGCTTTTTTTTTAAATGGCATTGGGAAAGTACATCATAGCTTACAATATTTTAAAGAACACCTTAAAAAACAAATGCAAAATAAAGCACGCAAATAAAAGTGGAATGGAATGAAAGTTACCTCCTCTTGCTAAGCAAGATCAGTATATATTTAAGGTTCAGAATACATTTGAAAAAGCAAGTAGAGAGTTAAATCAAGGCACCTCTACCATATTCCAGAATCTGACTTTTAAGGACACTTGATCCTATTATTTTACCTGTATTTCTATTTTATGTATTCTTCTTAAGTCAACATGTTGTCAGGAATCTATGAGTAACATTTTTTGAGAAACACCTCCCTGAATTTAGGAATAAATTGAAGTCACAACAGGGATCATTCAAAATCACCCAGTGTGAAAAAAAAATGATGTTCGTCAATAAAAGAAAATGGTTGGAAACAGTTATGAAGTTATAGTGTGTTGTTAGAGTCATAGAACTTGAAATTTACCTGTTACTTTCATCTTCATAAAAATTTTATGAGGAAAATAGGAATGATTTTAATTCCCATTTAACAATTGAAAAGGAAACTCTGGGAAATTTCTTGAAGGAAGTCAAAATCATTTGCTCATTAAAACAAATTAACAAGTAACATATTTTTAATATTACATTAACTTATGAACTCTTTACTTATTGAATTCTTATATTTGTGTATTTCCATATTTTATTCTTTTCTATTTTAGACACTCCTACATCTCTTCTGCTTTTTTTCTAATTTAGTGTTTGGCCACTAAATGACAAACTTTTCAAAAAAATACTGTAATAACTGTGTCACTTTTCAGGTTTTGAGTGTGGTTTGTTCTCCAAGTCTTGTGATTTTTTATCTGTTAGGAGGTGGAGTCTGATTCCAAGTGGCAGGTCACTGGGTGAATGAACTGGAAGGGTTTATCACCCTACCTAGCTCCTCCCTTACATCTCTGCTTCTCAGCTGCCGTGACATAACAAGCTTCCCTCCACTGCAGGTCCCTCCACTATGTCATTTATGCACTTGTCCCTTTCTACTGTGAACTGAAATTTCTGAAACCGTGAACCAAAGTAAACCTCTCCTCCTTCATCATTGGGTACCAGAGAAGTGGGATTATTTCTGTGATTGTACCTGACCATGTGGTTCAGAAGCCTTTAGAATTGACTTGCTTGAAAAGTTTGGAAAACTTTGGAGATACAAAGTGGAGAACACCTAGAATCATGTAAACCATGCTCAATGATATGTTTTAGTCAGAGCTCAGAGGGCCAGAATGTATATACAGTTGCAAGCAATAAAAGCCAGGCTCAGGAGGCAACAGGTGGGAACAAGACAGTTGGACTTAAAACCATGTGCATTATCCTCTGACATCAAAGTTGTATTTTGTTGAGACTTTTTAGGAGACTGAGAGTAAGGGGAGTAGACTAATCTGGCAGAGAAAATTTCAAGGAAAGTCTTCATTGAGGCTGTAGCATAGGTAGCTCTTGCTGCTTTTAGTGACATTTACACTGAGAATTAGGAACAAAATCTTCATTTGAAATGTTTTCAGTTTCCCCAGAAAGAAAGCACTTGCAAAGTTGGGGACTTGGATTTCATAGTTGTTGAAAAGAAGAAAGAGGCCAAATACTTTGAATCGGTACAATAGGAAAAATGGCTTGAGAGCATTTTAGGAATCAACTAATCTCCATTCTTCTCAGGCCCATTCTTCTCAGGCCCGCAGGTATAAAAGTGAATGGCTTTGCATTGAGAAGAGAACCCCCAAGGCACTCAGCTACAGAAGGACTGCCTAAGGAATTGGTTCCCTAGGATTCTCTATATAGTGCTCATCCAGACACTCAGGGGCTTCTTCATACATGGTCTGAGAGGACCTGGCTACTGTTTGTGATAGTATGCCTTGACATCATGAATATGGTGCTGGTTTTATAGGCATGCAGAGTTCAAGAGCTGTGGAGCAAAGATGCTTCTACCCAGATTTTTTTTCTTTCTCTTTTTATTTCATTAGTACATTTTAAATATACAACCAACATAGAGAATTTCTACCTGTATATGAAATATCTTGCTTCTTTTTTTCTACTTCCTTCCCCTCCATTCAACCTCTCTTCCCTTCTTTATTTGCAATAACTTTGTTTCTATTTTTCCTTCTAATTTTCTTGTCCCTTCTTTCTTTTCCACCTCCCCTCTCTCTTGTTCCCCTTCTCATTTGAACATTTTCTTCCCATTTCCCAATGTCTATTACACATTTTGGTCCTCATTTACACTTTTGGTTTCTCACACCAGAGAAACCATGTAATATTTGAATATGTACATCTGATTTATTTCACTTAAGAGTATGGTCTCAAGGTGCATACATTTAACTAGAAAAATATAAAGTTTATCTTTCTCTATGGCAGGTAATACTCTGTTGTATAAAAAAAAAATCATACCTTTAGCCATTCATCAGTTGATGGCCATTTGGGTTGTTTCCAAAATTTAGCTATTACAAATTTTGCCACTATGAGCATGGATGTGGATGTATCACAGTGGTATGATGATTTTAATTCTTTTGGGAAGTTAAGAAGAAAGGGAATAGCTGTGTCCAAAAGAACATCTAGTTTTAGTTTTTTGAGGAATCTCCACACGGATTTCCACAGTGCTTGTACCAGTCTGCACAAACAATAGTGGAGGAGGGTTCCTTTTCCTCCAAAGCCCCACCAGCATTTGTTACTGGTTTTTTTTTTATTGATAATATCTATTCTTTCTTCCCACCAGCATTTGTTACTGTTTTTTTTTATTGATAATATCTATTATTTCTAGAGTGAGATGGAATCTCAGCATTGTTTTAATTTGCTTTTCTCCAGTAATCAGTGATGTTGAACATTTTTTCACATATTTATTTGCCATATCTACTTCTTCATCTGAGAAGTATCCATTCATTTCAAATGCCCATTTTGAATTGGATCTTTAAATTTGGGTAACCTGATCTTTTGTGAGTTCTTTATATATTCTAGATATAAGTCTTTTGAGAAACAGTGGGCAAAATTTTTTCCCACACTGTGGGCTGTTTCTTCACTCTGTTGGTGGTTTCTTTTGCTGTGCCAAAGCTTTGTAATAAGATGAGATCCCAGTTGTTTATTCTTCATGATATTTCCTGTTTGATTGGGCTTTTGTTCATAAAGTCTTTGTCTATATCAATGTTTTCAGTAGTTCTACCTATTTTATGTTCTAGCAGATTTAGTATTTCCATTTTAATATTTACATCTTTGATCTATTTCAATTTTAGTTTAGTGCATGGTGAAAGATATGAGTCTAGTTTTAAACTTCAGTGTGTGAAAAGCCAGTTTTTCCAGCACCATTTATTAAAGAGGCTTTCTTCCAGTGAAGATGTTTGGCTCCTTTGTCAGAGCTAAAGTGACTGAATATGTTTGGGGTTGTTTCCCCATCTTCTCATCTGTTCCATTGATCCTCAGGTCTGTTTTTTTCATTTTTGTTTGTTTGTTTGTTTTGCCATTACCATGCTGCTTTTATCACAGTAGCTATGCCGTATAATTTCAAGTGAGGGATAATGATAACTCCAGCGCTGTCTTTGTTCCCCAGAATTGCTTTTGCTATTCTAGGTCTCTTCTGGTTCCAAATGAATTTTAGGATTGTTTCTTTAATTCTGTGACACATCCTATTGGTATTTTTTATTGAGATTGCATTAAATCTGTACTGCAATTTTGGAAGTACAGCCAATTTCTCTATATTTGTTCTCCCTAGAACCAAAATATCTTTGTTCAAGAACAATGGGTATCTTTCCATTTTCTGGTATCTTCTTTGATCTCCTTTTTCAGAGCACTATAGCTTCCTTTGCTTTTAAATTAAGTTTATTGGTACATTTTAGGTATACATTATGATCACATTTGTCATTGAAACTTTGTACCTGTACATAATATACAGGTTCTTCTTTTTTTTTCCCATTTCCCTTCCCTCCCTTTGACCCCTCTCTATTTACAAAAATAACTGTTTCCATTTTTTTCCTTCATTTCCTCATATTTTTTCTTACCCTTCTTTCCTTCTCCCCCCCCCCCACTTTCCCTCCCCTTTTGGACCTTTTCTTCTTATTTTCACATTATACATTATACTATTTCACATTATACTGTTATACATTTTGATCCTCATTTACACTTTCAGTTTCTCAGACCAGAGAAACTTCGGTTTTTCCACATCTGTGTCCTATTTATTTCAATTAAGAGTATGGCTTCAACGTGCATCCAGTTAGCTATGAATATCTCTAGTTTATCATTCTTTGTGGCTGAATAGCATTCTATTTTATTAAAAAATACATCCTCTTTATCCAGTCACCAGCCGATGGGCATTTGGGGCTGTTTTCAAGATTTAGTTATTACAAACTGAGCTTTTTGATGCTGATTTGAACTACTCTGGCTAAAGTGACATGATTGCTCTAGTTAGTGATTCTTCTGGGTATACCAAAACTGAGAATACTTAAGGATCACTGTAGCTTTCAATGCAAAGGGCTTTTACTGCTTTCATTATATTGATTCCTAGGTATTTCATTTTGGGGGAGGCTCTTATGAAAGGTGTTGTTTCCCAAATTTCTCTCTCAGTGAGTTTGTTATTTGTGTATGGGAATGCTACTGATTTTGGGGTATTAATTTTTATCCAGATATACTACTGAATTTAGTTATTATATCTAGAGGTCTTTTGCTAATATTCTGGGGTCTTATATGTAGAGTATCAGGTCATTCACAATAACAATAATTTAAATTCTTCCTTTATTATTCTTATTCCTTTTAATTCTTTCTCTTGTCTTATTGCTCTGGCTAATATTTCAAGAACTATATTAAATAAGAATGGTGACAGTGGATGTCCTTGTCTCTTTCCTGATTTTAGAATGAAAGCTTTCATTTTTAATCTTTTTAGTATGGTTTGTCATAGATGACTTTTATCAGATTGAGATATAGACAGTCTGTTACAATTTTCTGTAGTGTTTCATCATGAATGGTTATAGAACTTTATCAGATGCTTTTTCTGTATCTATTAAGATGATCATATGGTTTTTGTCCTTGGCTGTGTTAATATGGTGTATTAAATTTATTAATTTGCACATTTTGAACAATCCCTGCATCTCTGGGATGAATCCTACTTGGTCATGGTATAAAATCTTCTTGATGATTTGCTACATTCTGTTTGCTGCTGTCTTATTGAAGAGTTTTGCATCTATGTTCATTAGGGAGATTGATCTCTAGTTCTCTTTGTTGGTTGGTTCTTTCTCTGCTTTTGAGATCAAGGTGATGCTTGCTTCCAAGAATGAATTTGAGAGTATCGCTTCCCTTTCAATTTCATTAAATTGAGTTCTTTTTTTTTTTGCTGTTGGACCCCTCTCTGGTTTGGGTATCAGTATAATTCTTACTTCCAGGAATGATTTTGAGAGTACTGCTTCCCTTTCAATTTCATTAAAGAGTTTGAGAGGTATTGAGATAAGATCTTCTCTAAAATCTTTGTGGAATTCAGCAGTGAATCCGTCTGGGCCTGGGCTTTTGTTTGTTGGTAGTTTTTAATTACATCTTCAGTTTCGTTTTCTGATATTGGTTTATTTAGAATTTTTATCTTCTTGATTCAGCTTTGGTAATTCATATGTGTCATATATATCTTTTTTCTGTGTTTTACATCTTATTAGGATACACTTTCTCAGTGTACGTATTGATGTTTTTCTGGATTTCTGTACTATCTATTGGTATTTCATCCTATTCATTGCTAATTGCATGGACTTGAGTCTTTTCTTCTTTGATAAGGTTGGCTCAGTGTTTGTTAATTTTATTTAATCTTTTTAAAGAATCAACTCTTTGATTCATTGATTCTTTATATTGTTTTCTTAGTCTCCATTGCATTAACTTCTGCTCTGATCTTTATAATTTGCTCCTTTGTACAGTCTTTGGGATTGACTTGCTCTTCTTTTTCTAGAAGTTTAAGGTTAAACTTTAGGTTGTTTATTTGAACTCGCTCTATTTTTCTGATGTGAGAACTAAATGCTATAAATTTCCCTCATGGGACTGCTTTCATGGCATCCTATAAGTAAGTATGTTGTATTCACATCATCTTTTAATTGTGGAAACTGTCTAGTTTCTTCTTTAATTTCATCTTTGACCCATTGGTTGTTTCAGCATGGTGCTAATTAATTTCCATATGTTTATGAAGTTCTTGTGGTTTTTTGCCCTTGATTTCCAATTTCAATCCACTTTGCTCTGGTAATATACATGGGATAATTTCAATTCCTTTGCATTTACTTAAGCATATTCTATGAGCTAGTATGTGTTTTACTTTGGAGAATATCCCATGTACAGCTAAAAAGAATGTGTATTCCTGTGTTGTGGTGTGGAACACCCATAGACATCTACTAAGTCCATTTGTTCAAATATTTGGTTCAATTCTGATATTTCATTGTTGATTTTTTGTCTGGTTGATCTTCTTGTGACAGTGTGGTGTTGTGGTCCCCCATTGCAAATGTATTAATGTCTACTTGATTTTACATGTCTATTAATATTTGTTTTATACAGTTGGGTGCACTGCATATATATTTATGATTGTTATCTCTTCCTCTTGGGTTGTCCCCTTTATAAGTTTGTAGTTTCCTTATTATCTCTCTTAATCAGTCTTGTCTTGAAATCCATTTTTTTCTCCAAGTAGAGTAGCTAACCCTGTTTTTTTCTGTGTTCCTGTTGCATGAAGAATTATTTTCCATCCTTTGACTTTCAGTCTATGAATTTACTTTTTTTTTCTTAAATTATTTTATTGGTGCCTTTTAGGTATACAATACGTTTACATTTCTCACTGGGTGCTTGTACCTGGACGTGATGTATCTTGGTTCTTATTTTTTCCCCATCACCTATGCACTCTTCATCCCCCCAACCCTTCCCTATTTACATAGACTTCATTTCCATTTTTTTTTCTTTTCTGATAATTTTTACTTTTCCTTCTTTCCTTTCCTCTTCCCATCTCACCACCCCTACCACTTTGGACATTTTCTTCCTATTTCAAATTATCAAATATTCATTTTAATCATTTTAATCCTTGTTTTAACTTTCAGTTTCTTACACTAGAGAAATTATTTAGTATTTATAAATGTGTGTCTTATTTATTTCACTTGTGAGTATAGTCTCAATACACATACATTTAGCTATAAATGTCTCTAGTTTCTCATTCTTTATGGCTGAGACGTACTCCATTTTATAAAAAATCCCAACATTTTCTTTATCCAGACTCCAGTTGATGGGCATTTGGGCTGTTCCCAAGTTTTAGTTATCACAAACTATGCTGCTATGAACATGAGAGCATATATATCACTGTGGTATGATTCTTTTAATTCTTTTGGGAACATCTCCAGCAGAGGAATGGCTGGGTCAAATGGGACCGCTAGCCCTAGTTCTGTGAGGTATCTCCATACTGACTTCCACAGTGGCTGCAACACTCTGCACTCCCACCAACAGTGGAGAAGCTTTCCTTTCTCCCCACACCTCCACCCCAGCATTTGTTATTGGTTGGCTTCTTCTTTTTAATATAAAACACAAGTGTTTACTTTTTATTCATGATGTGTTTGATACTAATAATTAACAATAACAGTCTACACTCATTCAAATTAGTAAAACTAGTTTCAGTTATTTTGAAACAGGGTAACTAAAATTGTCCAACATGTCCATTTACTAATGTTTCAATTGTGTTATGGCCATATGACTTTGCAATTGTCATAGATTCCTGGATATAAACATTAAATAACATCATGCGAAAATTAAACAGATATTGTAATGCAAAACACAAATGTTTCTGTTTCTCAATTTGTAGCATAAAATCATGATAATATGCACTATATTTTTTGTGTGTTAAATTTTTTTTTTGGTACATTTTAGGTATACAACACAATTACATTTCTCATTGGGAATTGTACCTTCACATAATGCATCTTGGTTCTTATTTTTCCCCATTCCTAGCCCTCCCTTCACCCCCTCCATCCCTTCCTATTTACAAAGACTTTATTTCCATTTTTTCCATTTCTCAGCAATTTTCCTTTCCCTTCTTTCCTTTCCCCTGCCCCTCCAACTATCCCTACCCCTTTGGACCTTTTCTTCCTATTTTGCATCATTGATTATTCATTCTAATCATTGGTACATTGTAGGTATACAATATAATGACATTCATCATTGGAAATTTGCACCTTTACATAGTATCTTTTGGTTCTTATTTTTCACCCTTGCAAAGCCCTCCCTTCAACCCCTCCAGTCCTCCCTATTTACAAAGATTTTGTTCCTATTTTTCCATTTTCTCATATTAATTCCATTCCCTTCTTCCTTCCCCTAGAGCTCCCACTTCTTTACCCTTTGGCCCTTTTCTTCCTATTTCATATTACCTGTTATACATTTTAGTCCTTATTTACACTTTCAGTCTCTCACACCAGAGAAACTATTTGGTATTTATACATGTGTGTCCTATTTATTTCACTTAAGAGTATCACCTCAATGTGCATCCACTTAGCTATAAATGTCTCTAATTTCTCATTTTTTATGGCTGAGTAGTACTCCATTTTATTTAAAAAAACAACATTTTCTTTATCCATACTCCAGTTGATGGGCATTTGGGCTGTTCCAAGTTTTAGTTATCACAAACTATGCTGTTATGAACATGGGTGCACATGTATCACTGGGTATGATTCTTTTAATTCTTTGGGGAAGATCCCCAGCAGTGGAATAGTGGGATCAAATGGGACTTCCAGTCCTAGTTCTTTAAGGTATCTCCATACTAATTTCCACAGTGGTTGCACCAGTCTACACTACCACCAGGAGAGGGGCAGGGTTTCTGTTTCCCCACAGGCCCGACAGCATTTGTTATTGGTTGCTTTCATGATAGCAGCCATTTTTTCTGGAGTGAAGTAGAATCTCAGCCTTGTTTTCATTTGGATCAGTCAAATGACCAGTGATGTTGAACATTTTTTCAGGTATTTATTTGCTATTTCTACTTCTTTGTCTGAGAAATCTCTGTTCAATTCAGATGCCCATTTTGAGATTGGGTCTTTAAATTTGGGAGGTCTGATCTTTTTAACTTCTTTATAGATTCAAGATAGTAGACCTTTGTCTGAGGAAGAGCAGGTGAAGATTTTTTCCCACATTGTGGGTTGTCTCTTCACACTGCTGGTGGTTTCTCTTGCTGTGCAGAACCATTTTAATAAGAAGAGATCCCACTTGTTGATTGTTTGTGCTAGTTCACAGGCAACTGAGGTTTTCTTCATAAAATCTTTTCCTACACTGATGTCTTCAAGGGATCTACCTAACCTCTGTTCCAAATGGTTCAGGGTTTCTATTTTAATATTTAGATATTTAATCCATTTTGATTTTAGTTTAGTGCATGGTGAGAGATACAGGTCTAGTTTTAATCTTTGGCAAGTTGAAGCCCAATTTTTCCAGCACCATTTATTAAAGAGGCAATCTTTCCTCCAGTTAGGGTATTTGACTCCTTTATCAAAGATGAGATGGCTGAGTGTGTCTAGCCATGTTTCTGCATCTTCTAATCTGTTCCGCTGGTCCTCAGGTCTGTTTCTTTGCCAGTACCATGATGTTTTTATCACAGTAGCTTTGTAGTATAGTTGCAGGTAGGGGATTGTGATACCCCCTGCCATGTCTCTGTTACCTAGAATTGTTTTTGTTATTCTGGGTCTCTTCTTGTTCCAGATAAATTTTTGAATAGTTTTCTCAAGGTCTTTGAAATATGCTGCTGGAATCTCAATTGGAATTGCATTAAATCTATATAACAGTTTTGGAACTATGGCCATTTTCATTATATTAATCCTTCCTACCCAGGAGCAGGGGATGTCTGTCCATTTTCTGATATCATCTTCAATCTCTCTTTTCAGAGTGCCATAGTTTTCAGAGAAGAGGTCTTTGATTTCTTTTGTTAGGTTCATTCCTAGGTATTTCAAGTTTTTGGATGCTATTGTAAAAGGAATTATTTGCCCTATTTCTCTCTCAGTGAATCTGTCATTGGTGTAGAGGAAAGCTCTTGATTTCTGTGTGTTGACCTTGTAACCAACTACTCTACTGAATTTGGTTATTAAGTCTAGAAGACTTTTGGTGGAGTTCTTGGAGTCTTCTATATAGAGTATCATGTCATCTACAAATAATGACAATTTGACTTCTTCATTTCCTATCTTTATTCCTTTTATTTCTTTCTCATGTCTAATTGCTGTGGCAAATGTTTCCAGAACTATATTGAACAAGAGTAGTGATAGTGGACATCCTTGTCTTGTTCCTGATTTTAGTGTGAAGGATTTCAGTTTTTGACCATTTAGTATAATATTGGCTGGTGGTTTTCCATAGATGGCTTTTATCAGTTTGAGGTAGAGACCATCTATTCCAATTTTTTGTAGGGTTTTTATCACAAATGCATGTTGGATTTTGTCAAATGCTTTTTCTGCATCTGTGGAGATAATCATATGGTTTATGTCCTTGGCTCTATTGATATAGTGTATTACATGGATTGATTTGCATATATTGAACCATCCCTGCATCCCTGGGATGAATCACACTTGATCAGGGTGTATGATCTTCTTGATGATCTTCTGCATTCTGTTTGCCATTATCTTATTAGGGATTTTTGCATCTATGTTCATTAGTGAGATTGGCCTATAGTTCTCCTTTTCGGTTGGGTCTTCCTCTGCTTTGGGGATGAAGGTGATGCTTGCTTCCAGGAATGAATTTGGAAGCATTGCTTCCCTTTCAACTTCATTGAAGATTTCAAACAGTAGTGGCAGCAGTTCCTCTCTAAATATCTTGTAGAATTCAGCAGTGAAGCCAGCAGGGCCTGGGCTTTTATTAGTTGATAAGGTTTTAATTACATTTTCAATTTCATTTGTTGATATTGGGTTGTTCAGAATTTTTAGGTCTTCTTTGTTCACCTTTGGTAATTCATATGTATCTAGGAATCTGTCCATTTCTTCTGTGATTTCCATCTTATTGGCATATAGTTTCTGGAAGTAGGTATTGATGATCCTCTGGATTTCTGCTGGGTCTGTTTTAATTTCACCCTTTTCATTCCTAATTGCATGGATTTGGGCCTTTTCTTTCCTTTTTCTGACAAGGTTGGCTAAAGGTTTGTCAATTTTGTTGATTCACTCAAAGAACCAACTCTTGGCTTCATTAATTTTTTTGTATCGTTCTCTTAGTCTCCATTGCATTGATTTCTCCTCTGATCTTTATAATTTCCTCCCTTGTATGAGCTTTGGGGTTGTCCTGCTCTTCTTTTTCTAGAAGCTTGAGGTTCAGCATCAGGTTTAATTGGGCTCATTCTGTTTTACTCATATGCTTATTCACTGCTATGAATTTCCCTCATAAGACTGCTTTCATTTTGTCCCATAGATTCTGATATGTTGTATTGTCATTGTCATTTAATTGAAGGAACTGTCTGATTTGTTCTTTAATTTCCTCTGTGACCCATTGGTTATTCAGAAGAGTGTTGTTCACTTTCCACGTGTTTATGAAATGTTTTGTTTCTTTTGCTATGGATCTCCAATTTCATCGCACTCTGGTCTGATAATATACAAGGGATAACTTCAATTCCTTTACACTTACTTAAACATGGTCTTTGTGTGAGTATGTGGTCTATTTTGGAGAATGACCCATGTGCAGCTGAGAAGAATGTGTATTCTGATTTTGTGGGGTGGAAGACTCTGTAAACATCTGTTAAGTTCATTTGTTCAAGAGTTTGATTCAGTTCTAGTATTTCATTCTGATTTTTTGTCTAGTTGATCTATCTATTTGTGACAGTGGGGTGTTGAGGTCCCCCACTACAATTGTATTAGTTCATCTATGACTTTTCATGTCTATTAGTATTTGTTTTATATAGTTGGGTGCACTAGTGTTTGCTGCATAGATATTTATGATTGTCATCTCTTCCTCTTTGATTCTTCCCTTTACAAGGATGTAGTGTCCTTCTTCATCTCTCTTAATCAGTGTTGGTTTGAAATCTGCATGATCTGCAAAGAGGATAGCTACTCCTGCTTTTTTTGGGGTTCCTGTCGCATGGAGTATTGTTCTCCACCTTTAACTTTCAGTCTCTGAGTTTCCTTTTGAATTAAGTGTGTTTCTTGCATGCAGCTTATTGTTGCATTTTGCTTCTTGACCCATTCTGCCAGTCTATTTCTTTTGATTGGTGAATTGAGACCATTAACATTGATGGTTATACCTGAAACATATTGACTTGTCATTGCCATGACTTTTTCTATTTGTTGGGTTCTCCCCCTTTCCATTTAATTTCTTGTCATGCCAGATGGGTTTATTCTGCTTTGCTTCCTGGGGTTGTGATCCTCAATGTCATTTCCCAGGCTATTGTGTAAAATTCTTTGGAGTGCTGGTTTGGTATTCACGAAGTTTCTAAGGTGCTCTTTGTCATGAAAGTATCTTATTTCTCCATCAATTTTAAAAGAGTTTTTCAGGGTACATCAATCTGGGTTGGAGGCTGTTTTCTTTTAGGGCTTGGAATATATCACTTGAAGCTCTTCTTGCCTTGATGGTTTGTGTTGAGAAGTCTGCTGTGATTCTGATGGGCTTTCCTTTGTATGTGATTTGTTTCTTTTCTCTGACTGCTTGGAGAACTTTGTTCTTCTTTTGAGTTTCTGGAATCTTAACAATCATATGCCTATGTGTAGATTTTTTTTTTTGATCAAGGCTATTTGGAGTCCTATATGCCTCACTTATCTGTATGTCAAGCTCTTTTCCCCTGCTTGGGAAGTTTTCTGCCATTATTTCTGTGAAAAGATTTTTTATGTCATCTGCACTCTCTCCTGTTTCTTCATTGACTCCAATCAGTCTTATATTATTCTTCTTTGCATCATCTAGCAGCTGCTGGATTGCCTTCTCATGTTCCTTTATAATTGTGAAGCAATTTTTCTTTTCCTGGTCACTAATTGCAATCTTATCTTCTATATCTGAATTTCTGTCCTCACATTGGCTCATTCTGCTGTGTAGACTTTCAGTGGAGTTTTTCAAGTCCTGGAAATCTATTTGCATCTGTTTTATGGATTCCATTTGTTTCCTATGTTGGGATTCCATCATGTTCCTGAGCTCCTCTCTAGATTTATTAATCATGTCTTGCACTAGGAGCACAATTTCTCCTGTTATCTGAGAAATTATTTCTGATTTCATTTTTTCCAGATCCCTTTTTGTTGCCAGTTCAGTGGGTCCAGGTGGTTGAGGATCAGAGTGTTCCACCTCATTTCCCTTTGGGGTTGTTGTAGGTGATCTGGAAGTCTGGTTTTGAGACTTATATATGTATTTTCTCATTTCAACTGGGGGGTGGGTGCTGTTGGTGCCTGCACAGATTACCTCCTCTGAGCTGGGCGAGGTGGGACAGGGGACGGGACCAGCGGTAGTGATGGTGTCCCAAAAGCCCTTTCTTCTGGGCTGGGAGCAGAGCAAGGGATGGTGGCCAGGAACCCCCTTCTTCTGGACCAGGAGAAGTGGGACAGCAGCTCAGAAGCCCCTACCTCTGGTCTGGGAGCGGCGGGACTCAGTACCGGGGTCTGGTGGCCTGATGTCCTCTGTGTCTTTGTAGTGTGGAACCAGGTGGCAGTATGGGGGGAGAGGGTGTCCAGTGGATTGTTTGGGGGCTCAGGCTGATTCAGCATGTTTCGTTCAACTTCCGACCTCAGTAGGGCCTGCGCAGACCTGCCTGTCTGCAGCGGGGTGATTTGGCCTTTTCCAGGTGACTCTATTGGTTGATTTCTTGATAGCACCCATTCTTTCTGGGGTAAAGTGGAATCTCAGTGTTGTTTTCATCTGTATCTCTTGAAATTCCAGTGATGTTGAATAATTTTTCATACATTTATTTGCTGCTTTTACTTCTTTGTCTGAAAAATGTTGATGTCAGATGCCCATTTTTTAATTGGGTATTTGAATTTGGGGGGTCTGATTTTTTTCAGTTCTTTATACATTCTTGATAGCAGTTCTTTGTTTAAGGTACAGTTGCTAAATTTATTCCCCCTATTTTAGGTTGTCTCTTAGCTCTGTTGGTGGTTTCTCTTGCTGTGCTGAAGCTTTTTAATAAGATGAGACCCCATTTGTTGATACTTTGTGCTAGTTCCCATGCTACTGAGGTTTGGTTCATAAAGGCTTTTCCTATGCCAATATTTTCAAGAATTCTATCTAACTTATTTTCCAGCAAGTTTAGTGTTTCTGTCTTAATATTTAGATCTTTAATCCACTTCAATCTTAATTTAGTGCATGGTGATAGATATGGGTCTAGTTTTAATCTTTGGCAGGTTGAAATCCAGTTTTTCCAACACCATTGATTAAATAGGATATCTTTCTTCCAATGAGAGTTGTTGGCTTCTTTGTCAAAGATGAGGTGGCTGTGCATGTCTGGAGTTGTTTCTGCATCTTCTAATCTATTGCACTGATCCTCAGTTCTGTTCCTTTGCCAGTACCATGCTGTTTTTATCACAGTAGCTTTGTAGTATAATTTCAAGTTGGGGATTGTGATACCCCCAGCCATGTCTCTGTCGCCTAGCATTCCTTTTGCCATTCTAGATCTCTTGTGATTCGAAATGAATTTTTGGATTGTTTTCTCTAGTTCTGTGAAGTATATTGTTGTAATTTCAATTGGCATTGCATTAAATCGATATAATAGTTTTGGAAATATGGCCATTTTCACTATATTGGTTCTTCCTACCCAGGAACAAAGGATATCTTTCCATTTTCCTATATCCTCCTGTATCTCCTTTTTTAGGGTGCAGTAGTTTTCAGTGTAGAGGTCTTTTACTTCCTTGTTAGACTGATTCCTAGATATTTCATTTTTTTGGATGCTATAGTGAAAGGAATTGTTTCCCTAATTTCTCTCTCAGTGACTCTGTTATTTGTATATAAGAAGACTATTGTTTTTTGAGTGTTGACTTTATATCCAGCTACTCTACTGAATATGTCAATTAAGTGTAGAAGTCTTTTCACTGAGTGTTTTGGGTCTTCTATGTAAAGTATCATATCATCAGCAAATAATGACTTCTGCATTTCCTATCTTTATTCTTTTCATTTTTTTTCTCTTTTCTAATTGCTGTAACTAATGTTTCCAGAACTATATTGAACAAGATTGGTGATAGTGGACATCCTTGTCTTATTCCTGATTTTAGTACAAAAGTTTTTAGTTTTTGACAATTTAGTATGATGTTGGCTGTTAGTTTTTCATAGATAGCCTAAATCAGATTAAGATAAAGACCTTCTATTTCAAATTTTGGTAGGGTTTTCATCATGAATGGGTGTTGCATTTTGTCCAATGCCTTTTCTGCATCTATTGAGATGATTATATGGTTTTTGTCCTTGACTCTGTTAATATAGTGTATTACATTTATTGATTTACATATATTGAACCATCCTTGCATCCCTGGGATAAACCAGCCAACTTGATCAGGGTATATGATCTTCTTGATGACCTTCTGTATTCCGTTTGTAGGATCTTCTTAAGGATTTTTGCATCTATGTTCATTAGGGAGATTGGGCTGTAGTTCTGTTTTTGAGTTGGGTCTTTCCCTGGTTTTGGAATCAAAGTAACACTTGCTTCCAGGAATGAATTTGGAAGCCTTGCCTGAAAAATGATGAGTTTCAATTTCCTTGATGAGTTTAAAGAGTAATGGCAATAGTTCTTAAATGTCTTATAGAATGCAACAGTGAAGCCATCAAGACCTGGGCTTTCCTTTGTTGGTAAATTCCTTATTATATTTTCAATTTCACTCATTATAATTGGGGTGTTTAGAATTTCTATATCTTCTTCATTTAACTTTGGCAATTGGTATGTATCTAAGAATCTGTTCATTTCTTCTGTGTTTCCCATTTTATTAGAGTACAGGTTCTTGAAGGAGGTATTGATGATCCTCTGGATTTCTGCTGGGTCTGTTGTGACTTCACCTTTTTCATTCTTAATTGCATGGATTGAGCCTTTTCTTCCTTTTTTTGATGATAAGATTGGCTAAAGGTTTATCGATTTTATTTATTCTTTCAAAAAACCAACTCTTTGATTCATTGATTTTTTGGTATCATTCTCTTAGTCTCCATTACATTGATTTCTGCTTTGAACTTTATAATTTCCTTTCCTATACAAGCTTTGTGTTTATTATGCTCTTCTTTTTCTAGGAGCTTGAGGTTCTGCATTAGGTTATTTAACTGAATTCTCTCTGTTGGGCATTCACTGCTATGAATTTCCTGCATAGAACTGCTTTCATTGTGTCTCACAGATTCCTGCATGTTGTAGTGGCATTATCATTTACTTGAAGAAATTGTCTAATTTCTTCTTTAATTTCTTCTGTCACCCATTGGTTGTTCAGGAGGGTGTTATTCAGTTTCCACGTGTTTGTGGGTGTTTTGCAGTTTCTTATGTTATTGATCTCCAATTTTATTGTACTATGGTCTAATAATATACAGGGGGTAACTTAAATTCTTTTACATTTACTTAGATATCTCCTATGAGCAAGCATGTGGTGTATTTTGGAGAATGACATGTATGCAGCTGAAAATAATGTGTATTCTGATTTTGTGGTGTGGAACACTCTGTAAACATCTATTAAGTCCATTTTTTCAATAGCTTGGTTGAGTTCTTGTATTTCATTGTTAATTTTCTGTCTAGATGATCTGTCTATTTGTGATAGTGGGATATTGAGCTCCCCGGCTACAATTGTATTTCATTTTTCATGTCCTTTAATATTTGTTTCATATAGTTGGGGGCATTAGTATTTGGTGCACATATATTTATGATTGTCATCTCCTTCTTTTGGATTGTTCCCTTCACAAGCATGTAGTGACCTATTATTTTCTGTCTTAATTAGTTTTGGTTTGTAATCTTCTTTGTCTGCAAATAATATTGCTATCCCTGCTTTTTTCTGGGTTCCTGTGGTGTGGAGAACTGTTTTCTATCCTTTTACTTTCAGTCTATGAATTTCTGAGTTAAATGTTTTTCTTGTATACAGCATATTATTGGATTTTGCTTCTTAATCCATCCTGCTAGTCTATTTCCTTTGATTGGTGAATTGATGCCATTAACACTGATGGTTATAATTGATAGATATTGACTCATCCTTGTCATGATGTTTTACTGTTGTTGGCTCTTTTATTTCTGATTTTCCCCCCTATCCCTTTAGTTTCTTACCTTGCCTGGTGGCTTCCCTCTGTTGGGCCTTCCCTCTGTTGGGAGTTGTGACCTTCATTGTTTTTTCTAGGATATTGTTTAGAATTGCTTGGAGTGCTGGTCTCCTGTTCATGAAATTTCTCAGGTGTTCTTTGTTGTGGAAGTATCAAAATTCCCCATCGACTTTGAAAGATAATTATGCAGGATTCAACAGTCTAGGTTAGAAGTTATTTTCTTTTAGTGCTTGAAATATTTCACTCCAGGCTTTCCTTGACTTGAGGGTTTGTGTTGAGAAGTCTGCTGTGATTACGACAGGCTTTCCTTTGTCTGTGATTTGTTTCTTTTCTCTAACTGCTTCTAGGATTTTTTTCTTCTGTTGGGTTTCTGGAATCTTGACTATTATATGTCTAGTTGTAGATTTTTTTTTGATCATGGCTAGTTGGAGTTCTATATGCCTCACTTACCTGTATGTTCATTTCTCTAGCTCTGTCTGGGAAGTTTTCTACTATTACTTCTGTGAATAGTTTTTTATATCAATTGTACTTTTTCCTGTTTTTTCATGGACTCCTATGAGTCTTATGTTATTCTTCTTTGCATCATCTAGCAGCTGCTGGATTGGTTTCTCATAGTCCCTTACTATATTGAAGAAATCTCTGTTTTCATGGTTGTTAACCTCAATCCTGTCTTCTATACATGATATTCTATCTTCATATTTCCTTAATCTACTGTGCACACTTTCAATGGAGTTTTTAATTTCCTGGATGTCTGTTTGAATCTATTTCATGCATTCCATTTCTTTCTTATGTTGGGTGATCATGGTTTCCATTTCTTTCTTATTCTGGGCATTCATGGCTTCCAGCATGTTTCTGAGCTCCTCTCTTTTTTTTTTTGTTTCTCTTCTAGAGCCTCTAATCATGTCTTTCATTCTGCTCACCATCTCTGTAGTTATCTGGGAGATAATTTCTGTTTTGAATTTTTCTAGGGCCTCATTCATCTGTTTTGTTACTTCATGTGCTATCAGTTCAGGCTTTCCAGGTGGTTGATTATCAGGCTTTTGCACCTCATTTCCCCCAGAATTTACCCATGGCAGTGTGGAAGTCTGAGTTTGTGGTTTGATTAAATGTCTTCTCATTTTTGTTTTTGGTACCGTCCTTGGTTTAATTCCTGGGTTGATACTTTGAAATTGTTTATTGTAAGTATCTTTGTTGCTTGTAATTAGAACCCTTATGGAATGATTGCTTCTCAGAGGTGTCTTCCAGATATAGCTGGTCTTTAGGTTTTGAGTCCCTAATGACTCTGAGGGTGTCTTATTTTCATTATACCAGGAAGGACAACTGATTAGATCAATCAAAACACTTTAGCCCAAGTGATACAATTAGCTACACCATAGCATCAAGTACATCTTAGAAAATGATGATTTGTGAAAGTTATTAATCTATCACCTTTATCTGTGTGAATTAAATCAAAATCAAGGACCAACCCAACATATGTTTATAGTGAATAAACTCTTCAATATAGTAACTTTTCCCTTGGGATGGAGAGTTAGAAGGAGTTGGGAAGGGATGAATAGATAAGTAGAAGGATATAGGAAGATTAGCAGTGAGGCCAGAGGACACAGGTAAGAGAAGGAAAAAATGAATAAAAGAAAAATAAAGAAGAAATCCAAATTAGGGCAAGAACAGGAACAAAAAAGGACATGAAGAACAGTATGGAACAGCAAGAGAGCAAGTGCGAAAGAGAGAGAAAGGAAAGAGAAAAAAGAGAGAAAAGAAAGACAAAAAATAAGAGAAAAATAAAAATTTGGAAAAAGTGGGAAAAAAAATTTAAAATAAGAGCAAAAATCCTCCAGTAATAATAATTTTGAAAATAACAAATAAAAAATAAAAATGAAAATGAAGGGCCTCCTTCAAGGTATATCTCTGCTGTCACAATAGACAATGTGGACAGCAGTGTGCAGCTATAAGTCAGTGAGCCTTGCAAGCCAGTCACAGACCCATGGGATTCAGGCAGATTTCTGGCAGCAAGTCCCAATTTGAGCTCCCTGTCTTCCTGTAGCATTGAACTCTGCAAGGTTGTACTGCAGGTTCCAGCTGCCCTTCCCCTGAAGATACTTCAGGTTCTATTGCAGGTAATGATCCCTCCAGCTTACCAAGTTTTTTTGGCTGTCTTTGTAGTGCGGAACCAGGTAGCAGTACAGTCAAGAGGCCAGAGGCAGTGGAGGGGAGGGGGTACCCTCACCAGACCACTACCATGAGTGTGGCCAGTTGCAAGGGGTTCTCACCTTCTGGCTGGTCCCCACTGGTGTGTGTGTGGTGTGGCTTGGATGGACCGTGGGTCCCGGTGGCCCAGGAACTCTCTCTCCGGCAGGCTGAGCAGACCACCACCTATGAATTTCCTTTGGAATTAAATGTGTTTCTTGTATGCAGCATATTGTTGGATCTTGTTTCTTGACACATTCTGCCAGTCTGTTTCTTTTGATTGGTGAATTGAAACTATTAACATTGATGGTTATAATTGATACGTCTTTGCTTTTCATTGTCATGTTATTTTCCTGGTGTTGTTTACCTTTTTCCCCCTCTGTTTAATTGCTATCCTTGCCTGGTGGATTCATTCTGTTGAGGTTTGTTATCGTTTTCTAGAATATCTGTCAGAACATTTTGGAGTGCTTGTTTGGTAGTTATGAATTTCCTCACATGTTCTGTGTCATGGAAGTGTTTTCTTTCTCCATCAATTTTGTAAGATATTTTGTGGGGTACATCAATCTGGGTTGGAGGTTTTGTTTCTTTTTTTTTTTTTTTTGGTACTGGGGATCAAACTCAGGTTCTTGCACTTGTGCAGCAGGCGGCAAAACCACTCAGCTAAATCCCCAGCCTGGTTGTTTTCTTTTAGGGCTTGAAATACTTCACTCCAAGCTATCCTTGACTTGAGTGCTTATATTGAGAAGTCTGCTGTGATTGTGATGAGCTTTCCTTTAGAAATAATTTGTTTCTTTTCTCTAACAGCTTTTAATATTCTGATCTTTTGTTGACTTTCTGGAATCTTGATTATCATATGCCTTTGTAGATTTATTTTTTTGATAATGGCTAACTGGAGTTCTATATGTCTCACTTATCTGTATGTACAATTCTTTTTCTCTGCTTTGGAAGTTTTCTACTATTAGTTCTGTGAACAGGTTTTTTATGCTGTTTGAGATATCTTTTGCTTTTTCATTGACTCTGATCAATCTTATGATTTTCTTTGCATCATCTATTTTTTGTTGGATTAATTTTTTATGGTCTCTTGCTATTTTCAAGAAATTTTTCTTTTCATGATAGCCAATTGCTATTCTGTCTTTTATATCTGATATTCTATCCTCACATTAGCTCATTCTGCTGGGTATACTTTCAACACAGTTTTTAATCTTCTGGATATGTATTTGAATCTGTTTCTTAGATTTCATGTTTTTTCCTATGTTGGCCTTTCATGGTTTCTGTCCTTTTCCTTTATTTTTTATTTGTATCTACTCTAGATTCGTTAAGCATGTCTTTCACTACAGTCACCATTTGTATAGTATCTGAGGAATTATTTCTGATTTGAAATATTTCTAGATCCTCATTCATCTGCTTTGTTTCTTCCACTGTTATCAGTTCAGAGAGTCCAAATGGGATGGGTGTTTTTTGACTTGGTCCACCTCATTTCCCTCTAAGTTTCCCTTTGGTGATCTGGAAGTATTTTCTCATTTTCTATTTTTTTACAAATTTAATTTCTAGGAAGATGCTTATAAATTGCTTATAGCAAGTAGTTTTATTGCTAGCATTTAGAACCCTTAAGAAATGACTAATTCTCAGAGATGTTTTCCAAGTGTAGCTGGCTTTTGGATTTTGAGTCTTTTGCAAGATCCTACCTCTTCAATTTATTGGGGATGAGAAGTTGCTGCCTAATTGGCCCAGCCCCTAGCTCTTTGGCACTGGCCTGTAGAATTGTTTATGACCCTTAGGCAATCTTAGTCTTGGCATACCAGGAAGAACAACTGATTAGAACAATTATGTCACTTTGGCAGAAGTTGTACAAGTAGCTGTAACACGAGCATCAAACAGAGCCTAGAAAATGACAAAATGTTGTAGCTACTAATTTGCCACTTTTAATCATATGAATTCCATTTGTGGTTATATCACAAATTCTAAAACAAACCAGAAAATTCTATACATTAAATAAGTCCTCTATATGGCAATTTTACTCTCAGGGGAGAAAATTTAGTGGTTAGATGTTAAAAATTGAGAAATAAAAGAGGAGGAAGAAGTACGAACCAAGGCTGGAGGAAGATTACACAAATTACTGGTGAAGAAGACAGGAGGGAAAGAGAGAAGGAATAAAAACAAGAAAAGAAATGAAAGAAGAAATAAAAACAAGAAAACAAAAGAACAACAACCAAAAAACTAGAAAACATTTTCATACTCATAAAAAACAAATAATCAAGAACAAAAAAATTTAAACAAAAACAAGAAAAAAAATCCATTCTAAGGTGTGTCCCTGTTGTTACTGGTAGACAAAATGATCAGAGTCCAGATTTGTGCTGATTAATTCTGGCAAGCTAACCTTAGCTCCGTGGTGGGGTAGTGGATAACCCCAGCAAGTATGCACTTTTAGTTCCACCGAATTTCAGGCTGGTTTCTTTCTGTAAGGCAGGAACCCTATTTGTAAAGTCTGTAACACTCCTTGGGTCTCCTGCCAGCTTGAACTTGGCTCCTTGGGCTTCTGAAGACTTTAACTTGGCAGCCTCACCCTGACACAGTGCCGCTAGATGAAGCCAGCAGTTTCTCTGAGTTCTGAGCTCAGTTGGAACCTCTCCAAAGTGGCTACTGGCCTCTCCTGGAGGATGTCTGAACCAGAATAACTTACCATCCGCTGCAGCCCACTAAGTTTACTATTCTGTTCCACTGGTGCTTTTCTCTGTGGAGGCTTCTGGGTTACCAGTAGCCACTGTGCACCTACAGGTAACAGCTACTCCACCCACACAGTGAGTAAGGCCTCATGTAGAAAGTGCTGCTAGCTACCTCCTTCTGTGTTGAGGTTTCTCTCTTCACTTTCCCTGTGGGCTTCAATTCTCACTTCAGACCCTTCCCCAGTCCCAGGGACCCACTTCACTCCTTCTCTTCCTCACATTGCTATATTCCACATCTGGACACCAAATCTCAGAGAGACTGTTTCTCTGCTTCTCACCACTCTGCCATCTAGATTGAAACCCTTAAGAAGGATCAAGCCGCTAGGCAGTGTGCACCTAAAAAGGCAGTGAGTAAAGGTGTATAAGTAAAGCTGAAAGTGCAGTGGAAACTCCAGGAAATTGAAAATGCCAAAATCTGGAACATTTTAGAAAAGCCACAGGTAATGAGCAAAGCAACCCCAAGAGAGAGGCCATGATAGCTGTTACCAGCAGTGCCATAGAAGTGGACCTGTCGAAGCCCCTTGAAGTTCACATCTTGCCATAAATTGCCCTGGATTTTAGACATTGAGCTGTTATTGGGTTCTGGGATTCAGTATACTCTTTTCAGGGTCCTTTCCTGGTTCTATAGAGCTTAATAAAGAATTAGAGAAGACATGTGAAATAAAGGTAACAAGGTTTTACATTTATTAAATGTGGTAAAAGAAGTATGCTCTACCGAGTGAGTGAAGGCCAACTGAGGTAGGAAAAGAAGAGAAAGTTCACAGTGGCCATTACATTAATGGCCAAATGTCTGTTTTTACCCCTCATTCCTCAAGCTGATATCAGATCACCATCATATCAAAAACCTGCTTGATTTCATGCCAGAAAAATTGAAAGTAGAATTTTCTGATTGTTCCAAAGTGAAGGGCTTAGGAACTTTTTCTGTGCTTGTGTCCTGGATCTCCATGAGTGAGAGGTCATGCACATTTGTCTATCTGGCTAGCTGTGGCCTAATCTCTTGTCTCAGAGATACAAGATTTAATATTTGTTCAGCTAGATTTGGGTCTTGATTTGGTTATGTTGCCCCCCCATTTCTTCTTTTTGGAATGGGAATGTTTATCCTATGCTGTTGGATATCAGCAGTGTTTAACTTTCTTCTTGATTTTCACAGGAGCTCACTGCCAAGAGTTTTCCTTGAGTATGCAAGTAATCTTTGGACATGGACTTTTCAGCAATGATGAGACTGTTAAAACTTTGGTGACACTTAGAGATGGGCTAATTGTATTTTCCACGAAGAGATGCATGTGAGTCCTTTGGGAGCTGAGGGAGGGGATGTTGTGATTTGAATATGGATTGTTCCCAGAAAGCCTCTTGTGCTCAGAGGCAAAATTTTTGGTAGATTATTGGACCATGGGAGCACTATAGCTAAACGCCCTGGGATTAATAAAGTCTCCTAGCATCACGCTTTGTTCCCAAGAAAGTGAGTTGTTATAAAAGGTCAGCCTCCCTCTACTTTTTGGCCTCATGTCTTCCATATGATCTCTTTCTCTTGTACACATTTTCACTATGATATTCTCTACCCTGGTGTAATGTAGACAAAAATGTGTTAATGAACCCAAATCCCTTTACTTATGCCTTGAACAAGGGCTCATTGAATAGAAGGCACATTGCTGAGGCAAGAAAGGCAAGTTATTTAGTAAGCTGGCAAAACTGAGAAGATGGTGGGCTAAGTCAAGAAACATCATCCTAATACAACTTTTCAGCTTTTTATCTTTAGACAAGTGAGAAAGAAGTGAGATTTAAGTTAGGTTAGGAAATAACTGAAAGCTTCAGACTTATAGATATTTCTCTGGTAGTCCAAAGTGGATGTTGTGAGGTATGGTAACTTGTTATCTGTTGATTTGACACACAGTAACTATATCTCTTTCATCCCATTGTCATAAGCTCCAAAATGACAGAAGGATTAGGGAAGTTTCAGATAAATCAAACTTGTCCTGCTAGTTTCAGACAACCATTCCTTAAATGACTAATGTGTCCTCTTCAAGTCCTTGAAAAGAAAGGTAGACAATTATTATCATCGTAATCTCCAAGAAAAGGTATCATCTACAGCAAAAGTAGTGAGAGACTAATAATGTGCTGCTCAATTGCATGATCTCTAAAATTAGTGATTTTTTAGCCAAATAAAAGCAAGTAATTTAAAGTAAGTGAGGTTAGGTGGTTTATATAGGACTTTTATTCAGTTTCAAGGGTCATCAATAGAAGTGAGCCAATGTTGATACAATTCCCTTTGACTTCCAAAACTGCGAGCTAAATTAAAATTTATTCTTTAAAATTTACCCAGCCTCAGTTATTTTGTTATAGTAATAGACAAATGACTAATACAAACTTTCTATCCTAAGGATTAATAGTGATATAATTCACTATTACTCATTTGCTGTTTTAAATTTATAAATAAAAATGTTTTATAATTTAAGCTATCATAAATATTTGTTACTCAGGTTGTTCTTTATTGATAACATTACAAAACAATGGGTTCTTGGAACTGAACTTGAGAAAAACCATATGGATATATTTAATGTTTTAATATATGCTGTCAAATTGCTTTTCAATAAATACAGATGTCATAGTCAGGAGGCTCTTTAGAAAACAGACATTTCAGAGAGATAACTTTAGAAAACAAGAAAAGAGAGGATAAACATTAAGAAGTTTGCCAGTAGGTTTAGAATGGAAGTATGGGAGAAGAAAAAAGTGAAGAAAGATCAAATAGCATTTATTTCAAATGCATAGCCAACCAAAATCTAGAAAATATAAAGTACACACCTCTTTCAGATATGAGCCATTGTTTTTTGTAAGTAAGTGAGTTGAAAGATATCCACCAATTTGTTCTATTCTAATCCGACAAAGAAAACAAATATGGAAGCCTCTGTTTGGCACTATGCACTCATATTTGTATTGGGTGATGGGATTTCCTAGCTTTCAATGTAAAAACTGTGTGCTTACTTGAGCTCCATTTGAAAAAGGGATGATTACTGATAATATGCTACTTTCTCACAAGATGAAGAGAAATGGTACCAATAATATTCAAGCTGGTTTTGGCTGCTGAAGGCATTCAACAATTCTGACAGTTGAACATTAATTAATTTATTATGACAGACACTGATTTCTCTACAGTATTAAATGCCAATAAAAATAAAATGGAGCCCTTTTCTTTAATTATATTTAATTTTCAAAATAAAAAAGAAACAAGTAACACAGTGCTAATTGCACAACGTTTTCATAATTTTTGGTGGGGGCACCAAAGTGCTCTCCATTTATTCCCATTCCAATATTGCTCTGAGATTTTCTCTTTTGTTCTCTCTCTCTCTTTCTCTCTCTCTCTTTCTCTCTCTCTCTTTCTTCCTCCTCCTCCTCCTCCTCCTTTCTTCTTTTTAAAGAGTCTTGCTATGTTGCCAACCCTGCCATTCAACTCCCCATCCTGCACCTTCAGCTTTCTAAACAGCTAGGACTCTCAGCCTGGCTTCTTTGTTTCTTTTTCTTAATCTGAAATTTTATTGCTGGAACTCATTTTTAAAAAAAAATAATTATAAATAAAACACATAGGTCAAATTATTTGACTCACAATTTTACCCCTTTAGAAAATTATCTCAATTATTTGAGGATTTTAAGTGCTCTGGTAAGCAAAGTTAAGTGGGAGCATTTATGAACACATTTAATACATAATTACAGAGATTATAATCATAGAATGTAAAATTAATTGTATCCTTCACTTCTTAGCGATTCACATTTTAATGAATGTAACAGGTAAGAATTATAAATTCTGATTTTTTTAATACTACACGGGTTCTATAATACTATGCTGCTATGATGGTAAAGTGTATGAGGATCTGAAAGAAAAAAAAAAACAGAAAAGGCACAATACAGAGAGGCTGGGATGTTAGGAAAGCCAATCCACGGGGTGTGTGATGGCTAAGTTGAATATCTCAGGTAATGATCACATATCACAATGCATCAGGAGGAAGGATCATAACAAAGTTGGGGGAATATCAAACAGTTGTTAGAGTTGGAACATTCAGCATATCAGAAATTGGAGTTTAAATTAAGCTTATTGAAGGAGGTCTGAGACCAAACCACCAATGAAATTTGAACTCTCTGCACCAGTACAGCAGTGTTAGAAGATTTTATACAAATGATACAATCATATGGGTAGTATAGTAAGACCCTGGTGGGAAAATAGAAGTACATTTGGCAAGTTTGCTAAATGAGAATGTAAGGGCCATTGATTACTGCACAAGTTTAATAGTCTTAACTGAGATATAATGCGGACCTTTTCTATGAGAATAAGAAAAATGAATGGAGAAGATGAGGCATATGAAAAAATTTATAGCCAAGGATATTTTATAAGAGTTTGTTCAAATGGGGCCAGGGATATAGCTCAGTGGTTTCACCACCTGCTGCGCAAGAGCAAGGACACGAGTTCGATCCCCTGTACCAAAAAAAAAAAAAATGTTTGTTCGAATGGCTCAAGCTTTTTGTAAAATCTCTCAGATTTATAATGGGGAATCTTTCAATATAGGGGGTGCTGAAATGCAAAAGGATGAAAACTAAATTTCTTTCAACTTGAAGAAATTTTTTCAGTCCTGATTTGCCTAAGTTTGGTGTAGAATTGGGTAATGAAATCCACTCCAGTTTCCAGTTTTCAGCTTCCTTGCATCCACTCAGCCTCACAGTTGTGAGTTTGCTAATGTAATGGATTCCCAGTTAAATTTAACAAGTCCCTCACTAAATAAGCGTCCACTAGCAATGTATCTTTATGTAAATAAAACCTAAAAAAAGTGGATATTGGCATATCTAGGGGTCTATATTTTAATAAAAAGATCCTGAAAATTAATCTAAATATGTAGGCCTGTCCAAGTTGTGATAATTACAACTAATGCCTTTTATGTGAGTTTAAAGGATTACCATTCTAAACTCTCAACACTCCTGGGATATAGCATTGTGTGATTCTTACACATAACTTAATAAAAAAATTAAATATAAGCAATTTAACCAAGCAGAAATGATCTAAAACCAGACATTTGTAATTTATGATCCTGGAAGAAGAATCTTCTATCCACTCAAAATTAGAGTACTCCCCTTTCATAGCCTGATTGGTAGCTCACTTCCATCATTAAAACAAGAGAAATATATTAAAAGATACTACAAAATCCTGGGCCATAACATACATTTATAGTACTAGAATATCTGTCACTAGGGCCTGGGACTCTGCATTATAGTTAAAAGCACACTACTTCATCCCTATATTCACTACAAATTGACAATGGCTGCTCTAAGACTGTAAAATCCTCTGACTCTAAACTTATTTGAACCCACTATTTCACTTAAACCACCCTGATGGTTTTACATAGAATAAGTGATTTTGAAATGTAGTGGCTGCTTTGAAATATTTCTATTCTAACTACCTAGAAAATGTTTAAAAAGATAAGACAGAAGAAAATTTATACATGTGGTGAGGTGTGGGTATGTGGGTTGAGGGTATGGAGGGACTTCCAGTAATATATTCTTGTCTGTGTCCCTTAGCACCTGGCACAAAGCCTGAGGCATGGCAGGAATCCAGTAAAATGTGTGGAATGAATTAACTGATTTGAAAGGCAGTGACTCTCCTCTCTGTAGGGAAGTAGTGGAGGTAAGTTTCAGTTTCTGAAGTGAACCCTTGAATGCTCCCAGTACTGAACTCTGCAGTCCTTGCTTAATGGGAATGGGAAGCAATTCCTTCAGAGGCATTCTGTCAGGGTTATAAACTGAAAAATTAAGCAATGTTTTTGCTATTGCTAAAGTTAAATAGGTGCACTCCCTTTTGTTTCTTCTGTATGCAGGATCGCCATGTAGCTCTAGATGGTGCTGCTAGCTCACAGCTAAGCAGCCACAAAATCCATATCCCAGGAAGATTGAGGAACTGGACCTCTGAGGTACCATCTCTAAATTTACATCTCTGCCTCTGGCTAATTTGCAGGAAACTGCATTTTTAAATGCATCCATTTGGCCAACTCGGATCACCTTTCCTTCTTACTCTCTTCTCATTATCTTTGTTTTCAAATTAAGGAATCAGTTTTAAGATACTCTTAAGAGCATTTCTAATTATGTTTATGCTCTTTTAGTTGTGGTGTGCATAGTGGAAAGGTAGAAATAACTAATCTATGTTAAGAAAAAAATATCTATTTCCACCTGGAAACATTGTATGGAATTTCATACTTACACCATCCATAACCTTACCTAAAGTATTTGATATTTGTCTGTCAATTTTGCCTATCATTATAAAAGAGAAAACCTAACCCAAAAATATTGCATTACTGAAAGAGGAACACACAGAAATGCAAAATATGTGGCATATATATGCTGCTCTGCTCTCTCATTTCTAGGACAGATACCAATATTTCTTTTCATAGTACTTTGCCAATTAGTAATATATGGGACTAAAATCCATTCCAGACACATTGATGAATATAGGTGAATGTTCATATATGCTTTCAACCACTCCCTAATTGAATGCTAGGCTTTAGCTATGATTTAAATGCTTCCCTCAAAGTTCAAAGTATCAGCAGTTTAGTCCTCAGGGTGTCTATGTCAAAAAGTGAGACCTCTGACTGGTTGGTCTTGCATGAGATCATTAGGTCACTGGGGGGCGGGGGTGCACTCAGATGAGATTATGTAGTTCTTCTTGAATCCTCATTAGTTCACATGTCAAGGATATTTTTTGAAAACTAAGCCTTACCATGAATAATTCTCTGGTTCCTGTCTTGCCATATGACCTGTCCTTGTGTTCTTATTGCTTTTTGTTAGTACATGTTTTCAGTACATAGTGATTACATTCATTGTGGGGAGTTAGTACATGTACATAACATCTTTTAATTTTTTTGTGATGCCATCTGCCATGAAATCCGCACCCCAGCTAAGCCAATGCCAGTGCCATGCCATTAAGATTCCAGTGCTGTGAGCTAAGCCTCTTCTTTTCTCTATAAAATTTCAAGCTTCGGGTACTTTGTTATGATAATGAAAAATGAGCTAATAGACCCTGACAGACTATAATTCTCTTTATATTAGTTGTTTGGGACCTGAATAAACTAGGTGACCTGCCCATACTTGCATGAAATAGATTGCAGAAAGAAGAGCAAAATAAAAAAATACACTATGTCTCAGTTACATACACATACAATGTACCCACTTGGTTTGTTTTATCTCTAAAATTCCAAGCCAAAGTCCCAGTATCATTAGTACACCTCATGAGAAATATGTGGCAATTCATTTATTAGTCAAGAAGAATTTATTCAGTAGGCACAGTGAGCTCAAAATTGTGCTTCAAGTTGTGCCCAAGAGATAAAAGAAATAGCTCCTGTCTCCAGGATTTATCAAAAAAGAGAGTGACCATGTAAGTTACTACTATGTGAAATAATTGTATCTCTCATATTGAAATGTTAATAAGGTACAGAAGAGGGACATGAGACAAAAGGAATATATATCAGGAGGATTATTAATACTTCTGTGGAGAATAAAAGTATGATTTAGACTCCATTCACCAAATCAGATAAACATAGTACAGGTAATGTTTATTTTCCAAGAATGGGTGAAAAATTATCAGAAGAATTGGAGTAGATGAACACGTATGTAATAAGTGATACCCAGACACACGTATTTTCTATTCCCATGTGATAACTATCTTATTTAAATCATATATCACTACTATTTTAATTTTTAGGTGACAACAAATTCCCTTTTTAAAGTTCTGAGCACTGAGAATCAGAAATGCACAAAGGTTTCTAAAAGTTCTGCAGTCAATTACAAAGATAATTTCCAAGCTTGTGTTTACATTCTCAACATTAGTCACTTTTTCTGATTACCTTTTGATTACAATCAAAGAGAAAAGTAATGAAATACTTGACCCAGTCCATAACTAATGTTATATTTCAGTGTCATAAGCAAGATGTAGGATAGATTCCTGAATCAGAGAGCATGGCAACATTTTGCAGGACATTAAGAAACTACAAGGCTCAAAGGGACATGGAGCTGTGTAGCACAGCAAGGCTTACAGAACTCATAGTTTCAATAAGTTTAGTGGCTAAAGAAAAGCAGGAGATAGCTGGTCACTGATGCAAACACACAGAATTAGTTCTAATTTTTATGAAACCTGGGACAATCAAGAGCCTCAGTATATGGAGACCCGGATGTAAAACATTGAAGTGATTAGAATGGATACCTAAAATAAATTATATAATTCTGGAAAAATTACTTTACATTTTGTGGCAGAGTTGCCTCCATCTTCAAGTGCAAGTAGAGAGAGTATCAGACCATTTTCTTTCTTGTATCTCTCTATATAGCTCTATAATAAAACAAAAACAAAATCAGAAATATGCCATCTCTACAACAAAGTAGAATAAAATAAGAAATGGAGAAAGATTTTCAACATATAGATGGTAGATTAAATAAGCTTGGACCTTTCTTATTGGTGCCTTGAAGCCAGGATAAACTCTCTATTCACATATTTTAAATTTCTCCTCCTCACCAATGTCTTTGGCACATAGAACTTTGCCTAGAACAATGTCAGGCTGACCAAGCACATGTTGAATATGAGCATAGCCCATGTCATTCATTTGTCCATTCATGAACTGTGTGACGAGTACCCACAATAGGAAAGTTAGTTTTGTAGTCATTGAACCTCATTAGGCTAAAATGTGTATAAATACCATAATAAATTGAATAATCCAAAGATAATAAAGATAGAAATAAGTAACAATATGAATATGGGAGGGGGGACGAGAAAATTTGATTTCTTGAAGCCTTACTCTGAGATTTGGAAAGAGCATGGATTCTTCAGAAAAGTAATCCAGGCACATCTCAGAGTGAGCTCCAAAGAGCAATCATTCATGATGGATGGTGTGAGGACACATGAGTCTGTATTACTCAAATTGTATACTTGCAGTAACTAAAGGCAGATACATTCCTGGGCAGTACTAGTCTCAAAGCTCCAAACTCCAAAACAGCACCAGGATCAAATGACTTGATTGAGAACTATCTTTTGTCTATGAGTTATCTTGTACCTTGCTGTCTTCATTTTCTGAATTAAATAATGAAAGATGGAGTTATTTGCGTGTGAATTTAAATGCCTTTACATGGTGAAGCATATAAATAAGGAAGAATCACCTCAGCCAGAGCAACCTCAGACAGACAGATATCATAGCAATCAACTCCTTCAGAGCCAGCCATTTCATCTGTGTCATGCCCTGTGGGTTTCAGCAACATCACTGATTATTCATTCACAGAACTGCTCGTCCCATCACCACTATACACTGGGCACAATTGCTCATTGCTCTCCACTGATTAGAATGTGGTGATTTATAAATGGATGATGTAAAAGAAAAATAGACCAAGGCCATTACTTGTACGTGTATTTTCTAGTTCTGAGATTACAGCATAATCAATCTTCTATAGACTATCTTCTGCCCACTTGCTGTTGGAATTTTTTAAGTGACATTCCACACTGGGAACTGTACTAAACTCTGTGTCTGCCCAGTTCTAAAAGGCAGCTTAAATATTACTTTTTCATGACAGCAAAAGTACCTAATTTACTCTAATACTATCCTTTTTGTGAAAACCATAATGTTCAATTCAAAGAATCTAAATTGACAGACTAAAAGGGCTGAATAGAAAATGTATTAATATATCAAGATTGTCACTCCTAAGATACTCAAGAAGGCTCTCATCCATTAGTTGCTGATGGACAAAAGTTTAGACAAAGCAAATGCTATTATATCCTATTGTGTATCCACCGACTGCTTTTTAGTGTTAAAACTGTTTTTTAAGTATTGGGTTATATAAGCATCTCCTTTCCGTAGGCAAAGAAGACAGACCAGTAAAGGAGAAGTCACAGAGTGACAGGTGGAGGAAAATGAGCTATTTTTATTACCATTCTGAGTTCAACCCAAACTATGTTCACACACTGCATGCACCGTAGAACTGTGACTGCTCTCTTGTGGTCCCTTGATGTCTCAAAGATACCTTATGCAGCATACAATGCACAGCCCTGCACAAAGCAGCCCTCACACAGAATTAGAACAATTAATTAGAATTAGATAATTTATGCTGGAGATTTAGCTCAGTGGTTCCACCGCCTGCCTCGCAAGTGCAAGTTCCTGTGTTTGATCCCGGGTACCAAAAAACAAAAAAACAAAGAATTAGATAATTTATATAGCCCTAAAAATGAAGATTAAGGATATTTTAAAGTGAGGATATCAAGGAAGGAAAAGTTACATTTATGGTTATGGGTCCTACTGCCTAATTATTCCAGTTGGTGTGAGACTGTCCACCTCACATCTGAAATCTGAGATTTGAAAGAGGAGAACTATATAGGTTTATATAAACAAATGTATGGTTTTTTTTAAATTCAATAATAAAAAATGATTACTATTTTATCTTTTTAAGATGATTTAAAATTTCATTGATGAACCTAAGTTCAGTGAAATACAATGAAGTTTTACAATAATCATTTGTAAATTATCCTTACAGAAATTAACATTCATTTCTTATCATTTTAAAGATTATTTGATTGATTGATTGTTTGATTATTTCAAGTAGCACTGTCCACCTGCAAAGAGAGTTATATGATACATGCTTGTAGAATGGCTTCAGCATATTGGTGACAATACCAACTTGTTTCCAAAAATATTTTTTATGTAAACTGGCTTTTCATTTTCTTCACATTTTCTAGAAAGGTCTAATCAAAGTTTATGAAATCTACCTTTCCATTCAAATTCACTCTTCAGTAAACAAGTTTCCTTTGGCTAGCAGAGACTCAAAGTTCTTGATAAAAGTTAAGTTTCAGAGCATGTGAGCTTGTTTTAGCAACTTAATAACTACTACTGCTTGAAATGGAGTTAGTCCCAGAAAATAAGACTTAATTGTTTAAAAAAATATTGTAAAGAGGAATCTAAAGTAAAGAGGACTAATTATAGTAAAAAGATTCTTATAGGTTCTTTTTATACATTATGACTCTAAATTTTATTAAGTTGAATTAAAAAGCAGAAATACAAATTTCTAGAATCTGGCCCAGTGCAAATTATCTTTGATGGAAACAAAAATTCTATTTACTTATTTTTAAGAAAAAAAAGTGGTATAGTGGGAAAAGCAGTTGTGATAAAAGTAGTCCATCTCTTAAAATGTAAGAGAAAATATTCAAAATATTAACCCACCTTTCAGCATACTTTCTTATATGCTAATATCTAATATTCATCATAATGATTGCAGACCTAGCAGAACCCCTAAGGATCACAAGAAGATTAAATTTCATTCATTACATCTTGTCTAACAAAGCAGAAGAATGTTCTGATGTATATAACAATGGTTCCCAATAATTTGCTCTGTGACCTTGGAAAATTCACTTAACTGCTCTGAACTTCATTTTTAATATTTGCCAAATTAAATGATTGAACAGTATAATCTGAAGTCCTTTGAATAATTAAAAGTCAATGATTTTTAAGATGTATCCCAAAAATTCTTGAGTTCAATATGTCCTTCCAGCCAGAAAATTAAATTACTAAAGTACTTTTCAGAACCATTAGTGGCTCCCCAGAGCCACACAGAAAACTCTGAAGTATAGCTAGGTTCAGGCATCACCGTAACACACAGTGCCCATTAGGAAGGTATTCACTGTGTTGTACTAGACAGCACACTCTCATTGCAAGGTTCCAGGGTTATAGAAAAATTCAACTTTGGGAATATAGAAAATGGAGTAAATATTAAGTGCTTAATCACCTGGAGGCCACACTCTTGGAGAAAGGCACAGTAGAAAGGTATATTTGCTGAAGGATTTTTCTAAGTGAATGAGAAAACAATCTCACCTCTTTTCTTTAGGAGACATAAACATAAATGCCCAACATAAGGGTCAAAAATAAAACAATGGCCTGATTTTAAAGATGCAAGTAATAGAGAGTATAGATTACAATCTAACTGCCTTTAATGCTTGGTTCCTCACATCTCAGACTCATTCCAATGACCATACTATAATTAATCATAGACTGGTATCAAATATAAAAATATTTCTACTCATGAACAGATACAGAAACAGCATCACATGCACATGAACACATAGACAAAAATGCAGAACACAAGCAAGTGTATGCTCTGTCTTAAAGGGTGATTTACTTAGCTATATCTTTAAGATATTTATATTCTGATATATGCAGAGCCATTTAAAAATATTTTAATTTTCATTTTATTTCAGTGGTTGACATAACATTTATACACATTTATAAAATACAGTGCAATGTCTTGATTCATTGTGTAATGAGTAGTGAACATTCATGATAATCAGCATATTTATCCACATAAACTTGTAACATTTCTTTATGGTGAATATGTTAAAAATCTCCTCTTCTGACTGTGTTGAGATGTAGAGGCACTGTTGTTAATTGTATTCACCGTACTGTATTATTTCATGCCTCCTACTGTTACATTTACCTGTTGAGAAACTTCTCCCCATTCCTTTTTCGTTGTAAGATATAAAAATTCTACCAAATGAATGTATTTGAATTAAAAATTCCTGAACACGCTGATTCAGCCCGCTGCAGACAGGCAGGTCTGCGGACACCCTACCAAGGTCCCAAGTCCTGTGGAACATGCCGAATCAGCCCCATGCCAAATCAGCCCAATGCCAAATCAGCCCACTGCAGACAGGCAGGTCTGTGCACACCCTACTGAGGTCCTGAGTCCTGCAGAACATGCTGAAACAGCCTGCTGCAGACAGGCAGGTCTGCGCATGACCTGCTGAGGTCCCCAGTATCACGGACCACGAGGAATCACCCCACTGCAGACAGGCAGCCACCTGGTATCACACTAAAAAGATGCAGAGGACACACGGACCACCAGACCATGGTACTGAGTCCCGCTGCTCCCAGCCCAGAGGTAGGGGCTTCTGAGCCACCTTCCCAATGCTCTTGGTCCAGAAGAAGGGGGTTCCTGGCCACCATCCCTCCCGCTGCTCCCAGCCCACAGGAAAGGGCTTTTGGGCCACCATCACTACCACTGCTCCCGGCCCCTGTCCCACCTCTCCCAGCTCAGAGGAGGTAATCCGTGCAGGCATTAACAGTCACCACCCACCACCCACCCCTGCCTTGGCAGAAATGAGAAAACACATAAATAAGTCTCAAAACCAGACTACCAGATCACCTACAGTAACCTCAAAGGGAAAGGAGATGGAACACTCTGATACTCAACCACCTGGACCCAATGAACTGGCAACAAAAGGGGATCTGGAAAAAATGAAATCAGAAATAATTTTTCAGATAACAGGAGAAATTGTGCCCCTAGTGCAAGACATGATTAATAAATCTAGAGAGGAACTCGGGATATGATGGAATCCCAACATAGGAAACAAATGGAATCCATAAAGCAAATGAAAATAGATTTCCAGGAGATGGAAAACTCCATTGAAAGACTACACAGCAGAATGACCCAATATGAGGACAGAATTTCAGATATAGAAGATAAGATTGCAATTAATGACCAGGAAAAGAAAAATTGCTTCAAAATTATAAAGGAAGATGAGAAGGCAATCAAGCAGCTGCTAGATGATGCAAAGAAGAATAACATAAGACTGATTGGAGTCAATGAAGAAACAGGAGAGAGTGGAGATGACATAAAAAATCTCTTCACAGAAATAATGGCAGAAAACTTCCCAAGCAGGGGAAAAGAGCTTGACATATAGATAAGTGAGGCATATAGGACTCCAAATAGCCTTGATCAAAAAAAAATCTACACACAGGCATATAATTGTTAAGATTCCAGAAATTAAAAGGAGAACAAAGTTCTACAAGCAGTGAGAGAAAAGAAACAAATCACATACAAAGGAAAGCCCATCAGAATCATAGCAGACTTCTCAACACAAACCATTAAGACAAGAAGAGTTTGGAGTAACATATTCCAAGCCTAAAAGAAAACAGCCTGCAACCCAGATTGATGTACCCTGCAAAACTATCTTTCAAAATTGATGGAGAAATAAGATACTTTCATGACAAAGACCACCTTAGGAACTTCATGAATACCAAACCAGCACTCCAAAGAATTTTACACGATATCCTAGGAACAGACATTGAGAATCACAACCACAGGAAGCAATGCAGAATGAACCCATCTGGCATGACAAGAAATTAAATGTAAAGGGGGAGAACCCAACAAAATGAAAAAGTCATGGCAATGACAAGTCAGTATGTTTCAGTTATAACAATCAATGTTAATGGGCTCAATTCACTAATCAAAATAAATAGACTGGCAGAATGGGTCAAGAAGCAAAATGCAACAATATGCTGCATGCAAGAAACACACTTAATTCAAAAGGAAACTCAGAGACTGAAAGTTAAAGAGTGGAAAACAATACTCCATGAGACAGGGACCCCCAAAAAAGCAGGAGTATCTATCCTCTTTGCAGATCAAGTAGATTTCAAACCAACACTGATTAAGAGGGATGAAGAAGGACATCAAATCCTTGTAAAGGGAAGAATCCAAGAGGAAGAGATGGCAATCATAAATATCTATGCACCAAACACTGGTGCACCCAACTATATAAAATAAATAGTAATGGATGTGAAAAGTCATATATGCACTAATTGTAGTGGGGGACCTCAACGCCCCACTGTCACAAATAGATAGATCAACTACACAAGAAATAAGTAATGAAATGCTAGAACTCAATTGAACTCTTGAACAAATGAACTTAACAGATGTTTACAGAGTCTTCCACCCCACAAAATCAGAATACACATTCTTCTCAGGTTCACATGGGCCATTCTCCAAAATAGACCACATACTCACACATAGAACATGTTTAAGTAAGTGCAAAGGAATTGAAGTTATCCCCTGTATATTATCAGATCATAGTGCGATGAAATTGGAGATCCATAGCAAAAGAAACTCAAAAAATTTCATAAACACGTGGAAATGGAACAACACACTTCTGAATAACCAGTGGGTCACAGAGGAAATTAAAGGAGAAATCAGACAGTTCCTTCAATTAAATGAGAATAAAAATACAACATATTGGAATCTATGGGACACAATGAAAGCAGTCTTATGAGGGAAATTCATAGCAGTGAATATGCATATTAGGAAAGCAGAATGAGCCCAATTAAACAACCTGATGCTGCAACTCAAGCTTCTAGAAAAAGAAGAACAGGACAACCCCAGAGCTCATACAAGGGAGGAAATTATAAAGATCAGAGGAGAAATCAATGCAATGGAGACTAAGAGAATGATACCAAAAAATCAATGAATCCAAGAGTTGGTTCTTTGAGTGAATCAACAAAATTGACAAACCCTTAGCCAACCTTGTCAGAAAAAGGAAAGAAAAGGCCCAAATCCATCCAATTAGATATGAAAAGGGTGAAATTAGAACAGACCCAGCAGAAATCCAGAGGATCATCAATATCTACTTCCAGAACCTATACGCCAATAAGATGGACAACACAGAAGAAATGGACAGATTCCTAGACACATATGAATTACCAAAGTTGAACAAAGAAGACCTAAAAATTCTGAACAACCCAATATCAACCAATGAAATTGAAAATGTAATTAAAAACTTATCAACTAAGAAAAGCCCGGGACCTGATGGCTTCACTGCTGAATTCTACAAGACATTTAGAGAGGAATTGTTGCCACTACTGTTTAAACTCTTCAATGAAATTGAAAGGGAAGCAATACTCCCAAATTCATTCCTGGAAGCAAGCATCACCTTCATCCCCAAAGCAGAGGAAGACCCAACCGATAAGGAGAAATATAGGCCAATCTCACTAATAAACGTAGATGCAAAAATCCTTAGTAAGATAATGACAAACAGAATGCAGAATATCATCAAGAAGATCATACACTCTGATCAAGTGGGACTCATTCCAGGGATGCAGGGATGGTTCAATATATGCAAGTCAATCAATGTTATACACTATATCAATAGAAGCAAGGGCAAAAACTATATGACTATCTCCATAGGTGCAGAAAAAGCATTTGACATAATCCAACATGCATTTATGATAAAAATCCTACAAAAAATTGGAGTAGATGGTCTCTACCTCAAACTGATAGAAGCCGTCTATCAAAAACCACCAGCCAATATCATACTAAATGGTCAAAAACTGAAATCCTTCACACTAAAATCAGGAACAAGAGAAGGATGTTCACTATCACCACTCTTGTTCAATATAGTTCTGGAAACATTCACCTCGGCTATTAGACATGAGAAAGAAATAAAAGGAATAAAGATAGGAAATGAAGAAGTCAAATTGTCATTATTTGCAGATGACATGATACTCTATATAGAAGACCCCAAGAACTCCACCAAAAGTCTTCTAGACTTAATAACCAAATTCAGTCAAGTAGCTGGTTACAAGGTCAACACACAGAAATCAAGAGCTTTCCTCTACACCAATGACAGATTCACTGAGAGAGAAATAGGGCAAATAATTCCTTTTACAATAGCATCCAAAAAATTGAAATTCCTAGGAATGAACCTAACAAAAGAAATCAAAGACCTCGTCTCTGAAAACTATGGCACTCTGAAAAGAGAGATTGAAGATGATATCAGCAAATGGATAGACATCGCCTGCTCCTGGGTAGGAAGGATTAATATAGTGAAAATGGCCATACTTCCAAAACTGCTGTATAGATTTAATGCAATTTCAATTGAGATTCCAGCAGCATGCTTCATGGACCTTGAGAAAACAATCCAAAAATTCATTTGGAACAAGAAGAGACCCAGAATAGCAAAAGCAATTCTAGGTAACAGAGACATGGCAGGGGGTATCACAATCCCCAACCTGCAACTATAAGACAAAGCTATTGTGATAAAAACAGCATGGTACTGGCAAAGAATCAGACCTGAGGACCAGTGGAACAGATTAGAAGATGCAGGAACAACACCAGGCACACTCAGCCATCTCATGTTTGATAAAGGAGCCAAACACCCTCACTGGAGGAAAGATATCCTCTTTAATAAATGGTGCTGGAAAAATTGGGCTTCAACTTACCAAAGATTAAAACTAGACCTATATCTCTCACCATGCACTAAACTAAAATCAAAATGGATTAAAGATCTAAATATTAAAATAGAAACTCTGAAGCAGTTGGAACAGAGGTTAGGTAGAACTCTTGAAGTTATTGGTGTAGGAAAAGATTTTATGAACAAAACCTCAGTTTCCTGTGAACTAGCACAAACAATCAACGAGTGAGATCTCTTCTTATTAAAATGGTTCTGCACAGCAAGAGAAACCACCAGCAGTGTGAAGAGACAACCCATAATGTGGGAAAAAATCTTCACCTGCTCTTCCTCAGACAAAGGTCTACTATCTCGAATCTATAAAGAACTTCAAAAGATCAGACCCCCCAAATTTAAAAACCCAGTCTGAAAATGGGCATCTGAAATGAACAGACATTTTTCAAAGAGGTAGAAATAGGAAATAAATACATGAAAATATGTTCAACATCACTGGTCATTCAAGAGATGCAAATGAAAACAACACTGAGATTCCACTTCACTCCAGAAAGAATGGCTGCTATCATGAAATCAACCAATAACAAATGCTGGTAGGACTGCGGGGGGAAAAAGGAACCCTGCTCCACTGCTGGTGGGAGTGTAGATTGGTGCAAGCAATTTGGAAATCAGTATGGAGATACCTTAAAGAACTAGGACTGGAAGTTCTATTTGACCCTGCTATTCCACTGCTGGGGATCTTCCCCAAAGAATTAAAGGAATCATTCCACAGTGATATATGTGTGCCCATGTTCATAGCAGCACAGTTTGTGATAGCTAAAACTTGGAAACAGCCCAAATGCCCATCAACTGGAGACCAGATAAAGAAAATGTGTTTTTTTTATAAAATGGAGTACTACTCAGCCATGAAAAATGAGAAACTAGAGACATTTATAGCTACGTGGATGCACATTGAGGCAATACTCTTAAGTGAAATAAATAGAACACACATGTATAAATACTGAATAGTTTCTCTGGTGTGAGGAACTGAAAGTGTAAATAAGAACTAAATGTATAATAGGTAATGTGAAATAGGAAGAAAAGGGGCAAAGGGGAAGGAAGTGGGAGGGCTAGGGAAAAGGATAGAAGGGAGTGGGATTAATATGAGGAAATGGAAAAAGAGGAACAAAATCTTTGTAAATAGGGAGGAATGGAGGGCTGGGGAAGGGTGAAAAATAAGAACCAATAGATACTATGTAAAGGTGCAAATTTCCAATGATGAATATCATTACATTGTATACCTAAAATGTACCAATGATTAGAATGAATAATCGATAATGCAAAATAGGAAGAAAATGTACAAAGGGGTAAGGGTAGTGGGAGGAGCAGGGGAAAGTAAAGAAGGGAAAGGAAAAATGCTGAGAAATGGAAAAAATGGAAATAAAGTCTTTCTAAATAGGGAAGGGTGGAGGGTGTGAAGGAAGGGCTAGAAAAAATTTAAAAAGTTCTCTAAAATTTACTAAAGTTAAATAATTGTGCAGCCTTTGTTATTTTTATAATAAACATTTCTACTTAATATTCACAGTTTTCATCCAGGTTCTAATATTTTTTAGAACTAGATAGAGGATGACATTTTAGTAAATTAGTAACAGTCCCCCCTTGACACTTCAAGTGCTATAGAACAAAGGCATATTCTTAATCTTAGTCTTTAAGATAGTGACCTCTGTCTAAGTCTTGTTTCTTCCATTATTGACTGTGCAACTTTGGAGAATTAATTTCTCCCAGCATCTATTCCCTCATCTACAAAATGTTTTGATAATTTTCTGAGCACTGAACAAAAAGAATATGTAAATAAGCTCTCTTGAAATAGTAGAAGTATGATAAAAGTACTGCTATTTAAAAATAAAAGCAGTCAATGTCTTCCCATTGGAATCTTCACACAAGCACTCTTGTTGGAATCTAGGCAGATATATAGAGGGTGATCCTCCCCATCTCACACTTAACCTTGACAATGCGTGGTGGTTAAAAGGAAAATACATGCTCTTCTGGAACATACTCCAGGAGAGATGGTGATGAGTTAGACAAAGGATCAGGACCTCTCAGCTCAGAAGCATTTCAGGGCCCATAAAAACATTAAAGTGGTACAACTTGTACATAGTGCCAGCCACGGTATCTCAAAGAGAACTTACTTCCTGAAGTATTCTCAAAAGCCTTTGCTCCACATCTTTAAATTGGTAAGAGTAGTTAAAGAGAATATTTGCTAGAAGAGTCACCAAGATATGGAAAAAAAACTGATTTCAAACACCATAGAATTGACTCTGAAATATTTATATCAGAAAAGTAATTTCAGTGATATATTTTTAAGAAAATAAATGAAAAACCTCACCTGACATAATTTATTTATGCCTTCAAAATGATAAAACAAAACAAAAATAACACAATCCATGCTTATGTCATGTTTTCATTAGATATTTCAAGATTACTGTTTAGATTATATAAATAGTATTTGCTCTACAAATAAAAAATCATATATTGTTATCCTAAATTACTTTTCCTTAAAAACGTTCAAATCCTACTGATATAAGTAAATCAGAAATTTTATATTCAGACCATCAGGGATAAATCTGGCCGCCAATTTAAATTTTTTGACCAATCATTCAGACAATGTTACTTTTATCCAACTTTCACATATGCATGGAACAGAAATTCTATTATTTTCTGCTTCTCATAGCAGCTTGGAAATTGCACAACCTATTTTAGTAATCTTTAGTTTTTAACAAGTAAGACTGGGAATTGAGGAATAATAAGTAATGGTTATCTGCCTTTTCCTATTTAAGAACAATAATGGTGCTCACTCATCCCGAACAAGGCCCTTAATTAATCATTGTAGCTATGCAGGTTGAAGTCCCAATGTTATCATCATTGAAGCATACCAGTAATATAAACTCCTGCTTAAGTCCTTTTGTTATGTGAAATAAATCTTTGCAATACAACCATTCTTAATCATTTATTAAAAGTATAACAGCTTGCTATTATCATACTTGATTGTGATGCTTTTAAGCCATTTATTTGTTTTATCTATTTGCAAGCACAATTTAATTTGCTAAAAATTTTAAGCATAAAATGGGAGTAGAAAATCTCTCTATAAGAACATACTCTCAAAAATAAAGTAATAACATAGAAAAAATAAAAATGTGAATACCCAAACTGGTTACAAAATGGGGATTTATAATAAAATGAAAGAGTATTGGTATTGCTGTGTTCTGCTATAGGCACCACAAAAAACTAATAATACTGAGTTAACCATGCTATCTGAGAAACGTGGAATATTCTAGTGACTTGAAATGAATGCTCTTCTCTAATTTAGAAGTTGAAGTAATAGGCTAATTTGCTTAAATGTTAGTGTCTGTGAAAAATTCAAGTGAAATTACAAGCCCATTGTCTCATGGGACTTGCATCTAGAATGACAACTTTTTAAGAGATTTTAACCAGATGCAAATCGTTTGTTTTCAAATCACACAAGGAAAATAAAAAAGTCTAGTTATGACTAAACATTCATCATTAAAGACCAATCCTGGATACTTAAGACTAGGTAATGTGTTAGTCCTCCCTCTGCACCCCAAAGCAGACAAAGAACAGTGCACAATACTGGCACTATTTTTTAAGCATACATTGAATAAATGTCTAAAATTGGTGAACGAGTTTTATAAGAAAATGTAATAGCTCTAATTGTTAGTACCAGAACTTAATAAAAGAAATTAATTTTACTTTTTAAAGCAAGAACTTGGGGATTATGCAAACTTATTTCAATACACTACCTAATATATTACCTATTTCCTAAAACTTTTTAGGAGTCTCAACTATTATTGCCATACCAGTTGCCCAATAATTCAGACAATGGGATTTTTATCCAAGAGACTGTAGAATTTTCAGAATGAATTGCTGGATAAATACATATTTTAATAAATTAATTCATGACAATGTTACTCCTTGTATTAATCACTGCTTACTAGAGAAACAGATTTAATCCAAGATGTACATATATATTAGAATTTACATGACTACCTTACAATGAACACCCACAAAGTCAGGTGTGAAACAGTTCAAAAGGGCTGTCTGAGTGCTAGAGATCTGAAGGATCCAGGTGAAGGCCTGAAGCTCACTGCAGTGTCCTATGTGAGTCTGTATCAGGATGCCAAAGGGTTTGTGCTGGAAGGCTGAAAAGTTCATTCTGTTGGCTAAAGAGTCTGCACTGGATGCCAGGAGATGATGTCCAAGCTGAAGATTGGATCTCCTCCGAATAACTAGAAGTTAGCATTCCTGCTTCATTTCCCTTTTATAGCATTCAAGTACTAAGCCAATTGGTTACTGGTACTAACACCAAGTAAATCTCAGCAAATCTCCAATAAATCCCATCCAATTTAGTTGGGTGTTTCTTACCCTAGTTCACACAATCAGTTAACTATCACAATCCACCCCTTTGTCAACTGGACAGCCACAGACTGGTTCTTCAAACCACTCTGCAAATACAACACAAGTTTATAATTATGCCTAATATGTTATAACTATCCTGCACACAAATAGAAATACACTAATTCTCTCCCCACAATAGATGGCAAGTTTTCTTTAGGTGATGCTTACTCCTAACATTTCATAACTGGAACATTATAACATAGGTTTAACTATGCTTAAGAACTAATATTACATCTATCCACATTATGCTGCATAGGATGCATATTAGGAGAAAACTATTGGAATTATAATCCTTATTATTGTAACTGATCACTGGGTTGTAGCTGTTATTTAGAATGATCTTCTTCTACTACCCATTCTATATTCCCTTTCATTTCAGCAAGCATCTCAGCAGGTCTTGGTCCTTTCCATGGTGGGGTGACCCATACTTTCATTCCTAAAGATTCTGACCATTTGTCATCATGCTTGGATTGGGCTGTTGTTGTTTCTCAATGACCCTAATAATGGCATGTTAATACTAAGAAGTGCCCTAAGAGATCTCCTGCCCTCCAAATATATTCTTCCTCTCCTCCATTATGGTGTGGAGGTCCAATTTCCCCTTGGTAGTCTGGGTCAGTCACCCCTGCAAACACTGTGACTCACTTTTTAGCTTGTTTACTCAGAGGCTGGAGAAGACCATATGACCAGAGGGAAGTCTTAGCTTACAGTTAAATGGAATCATTGATTTTTTCCTGGTACAAGCATCCCCCACTTTGCAACTAAGACTTCTAAACCAGCAGAACAAAGGGTGGAGGGACAGGAAGCAAAAATTTTACTAGTGTGTAATGTTGAGTGGTACATTCCCATTTCCACTCCTTGATTCCTGGACTCGTGAATCCTGACTATGTGAAGCACAGTACACTATAGTTGATGCTGATTCAAAGTATATACAGCCTTTTGAAAAATCTTGCCCAGCCCTGCAAGCCACCTAGCTGGCACTGCAACTGTGTCTTCAAAAGGTCATTCTACCTTACTATCAATCAAGCTGCTTCTGGATGGTGAGAAATATGGTAAGATCAGTGAATTCTGTGAGCATAAGCCCATTACCTCATTTCTTTGGCCATGAAATGTGTTCCTTGGTCAGAAGCAATGCTGTGTGGAATTCCATGGTGGATAAGGCATTCTGTGAGTCCATGGATGGTATGATTGGCAGAAGCATTACATGCAGGGAAGGAAAACCCATATCCAGAATAAGTGTCCATGCCAGTAAGAACATATCATTTGCCTTCCTGTGGTGGAAGTGGTCCAATGTAATCAATCTGCCAACAGGTGGCAAGCTGATCACCCCAGGGAATGGTCCCACAGTAGGAATTCAGTGTGGTCTCTGCTGCTGGCATATTGGGTATGCAGAATTAGGCTGTAGCCAGATTAGACTTAGTGAGCGAGAATCCCTATTGCTGAGCCCATGGATACGCTCTATCCAGACCACCATGATCACTGTTCATGAGCCCTCTGGGTATGAACAGAGGTGGTGGAAGGAAGAAGTCTGCTATCTAGAGAACAGGTCATCCTAATCACTTGATTTCTTCTGAGGTCACTTTTGGTGATCAATTACATGGAATACAAACATTTTTACAACATTTATCCATATGGAGAGTTCTAGCCACATACTTCTTCCCCAAATATCTTTGTCATAAATTTTCTAGTCATGATCCTTCAAAGTTATGATCATCCAGCTAGACCATTGGTTACAGCCCATGTATCAGTAAACAGTCACATGTCTAGCCATTTTTACTTCCAGAAAAAATGTACCACTAGTGCACTATCTTGTTCTATGCACAGTGAAGATTTCCCTTAACCCTTCTCCTTCATGGATGTCCTGGAAAGGGCTGTAACACTGCAGCTTTCCACTTACACGTGGTGCCTGCATAATGTCCAGAACCATCCATAAACCAGGCCCTAGCCTTCTCTTCCTCTGACAGCTGATTATATGGTACCCTCCAGAGGCTATAGGTGCATGCTGGGAAACAGAAGACAATACAGCAGGTGTAGGACCCAGTGGCATCTGGGCTACTTCTTCATGCAATTTACTTGTGGCCTGAAGACCCCCTCTGGTTTGCATACACACACATACACACAAACACACATATAGTTTCCATTTAGTGACACACTGTTCCTGTGCACATCCAACCTCATGACTTGGTGGATTAGATAATTCCCAGCTCGTGATGGGCAACTCAGGTTACATGGTAAACCCTTGTCCCATAGTTGAGTTTTCAATTTCCACCAAGGCCCAATAGCAGGCCAAGAGCTATTTTTCAAAGGGAGCGTAGCTGTCCGCAGAAGTTAGCAAAGCCTTGGTCCAAAATCCTAAAGATCTCCACTGCCATTCACCTATAGGAGCCTACCATAGACTCCAGAGACATCCCTACCTGCCACTGCCACTTAAAGTACCACTGGACCCGCTGGAACGTATGGCTCCAGGGCAGAGCAGCCTGCACACCAGCCTGGACCTTTTGTAGAACCTTCTTTTGTTCTGGGCCTCACTGAAAACTAGCAGCTTTCCAAGTCACTCAGTAAATGGGCCAGAGTAAGACACCTAAGTGAGGAATGTTTTGCCTCCATGATCCAAATAGGCTCACTAGGCTGTGTGCCTCCTTTTTGGTTGTAGGGCGAACCATATGCAACAATTTACCTTTTAGCTTCAAAGGGATATCTCTATATGGCCCACACCACTGGACTCCTAGAAATTCACTGTGGTAAAATGACCTTGAATTTTAGTTCAATTTATTTCCCATTCTTGGCTCTCCAATGCTTTACCAACAAATCCAGAGTGGTTGCTACCTCTTGCTCACTTGGCCCAATCAGCATAATATCAACAATTTAGTGAACAAGTATGATACCTTGAGGGAGAGAAAGGCAATCAAGATCCCTGTGAGCTAAGTTGTGATACAGGCCTAGAAAGTTAATATAACCCTGAGGTAAGAAAGTGAAGGTCCTACCTTGCCATCTGAAAACAAACTGTTTCTTATGGACCTTATAAATAGATATGGAGAAAAAAGAATTTGCCAATCAATAGCTCCATACCAAGTACCAGGAGATGTGTTAATCTGCTGAAGCAAGGAAACCACATCTGGTACAATGAGAGTCACCATTTGATTCAGTTTACAATAATCTATTATCATTCTTCATGACCCATCCATCTTCTGCACAGGCCAAATGGGAGAATTAAATGGAGATGGCCTGGGAACCACCTCTGTTGCCTTCAATTTCTTAATAGTGGTACCAATCTCTGCAATTCCTTGAGGGATGTGATATTATTTTTGGTTTAATTTTTCACCAGGTGAAGGAACTCTGGTGGTTTCCATTTAGCCTTTTCAACCATAATAGCCCTAATGCTGATTAAAGAATCAATATGAGGATTCTGTCAAGTACTTATATATCTATCCCAAGTATCCATCCCCACACAGGGGAAATGACCACAGGATTTGAGGACCTGCCAGATCCACTGTTAGCCACACCTCTGCTAAAATTCCATTAATTACCTGACCTCCATAGGCCACCATTCTTACTAGAGGACTACAATGACATTTTGGATTCCTGGAATCACTGTTAGTTCAGAACCACTGTCTAGTATTTCTTGAAATTTCTAATCATTTCCCTTCTTCTGATGCATAGTTACTCTGGTAAAAGGGCTTAGGTCCCTTAGGGGAAGGATGGGAGAGAGATTGACCATAAAAATGTTTGATGATGTGCCAGCGTCCTTCCTCGAGGGGACCTTCATTCAAGACTTTCTAGGTCAGTAAACTGGCTCAAATCTGGGAACTTGTTGAGGACCCATGTATCACTGTTACTGTGAGTTCAAGTAGATTTTGCTTCATTTACCCTTAAATTTTTTAAAATATATAAATCTAGTAAAATTCTGTAGGCTTTCTGTCTATTTCACTTTTGGAAACACCATGGCTAATCAGCCAATGTAATAGGTCTACCAGACCATTCTGATCACTGTTCTGCATCTGCTATTTATTATGGTATACAGTACTTGCACCTTGCCTTTGGTGAACAAACACTGCCACTTGAACCTTGCTACTCCAGTATCCAGTTAAACCCATTTCCCTTAAGTTTACCAACTGAGTAACCATGGTCCCTGCTGTAAGGTCTGGCCTACAGAGAAGAGCAATGACAGAGCTCTTCGGGTAGACCAGTGCTCCCTTTACAAAACAGTTTCTCAAAGTGTTAATGAAGGGTACATTTTCTGGATCATCCTGGTGTGGTGTATTAGATTTAACATAATAAATTCCCTCTAGCTTTCTCATTCCCTAAACCTAATGAATCCTCTCATCAACAGTAAACCCCTGAATATCAAGTATTTCTAACTCATTCATCTTTTAATCCATTCTTCTTCCAACCAGCCAAATAAACTAGTAAAACCTTTTTATACTCCATGAACTGCAATGTTAAATTCTAAATCTGTACTTTGTAGACCTCTATCTACAAACTCAGCCTGATCCAGATGTATGTTCTTGCCACTCTTATTCCATATCCATAAAATTTATTCCCTCACTTGCTCATCGGGCCTCTGGTTATAAGAGTTAGAAAACTCAAGAAGTCTTTGGGAGAAGAGTAGACCTTCTCATGGATCACATTATGTACCTAACCCTTAAGATTTTTCTGTGATTTGAGCCTGGTTATAGCTCTAGTAGTAAAAGTGGGTGTTGAAGATAGGTCCTGAGGAGTGTAAGTATTATCATGCTTGGCCAACGCAGGATTAGTTTCCTCAGGTGTACTAGGAGAGGCCAACACCATAGGAGTTGGGGTTTTGGATTCTCCCACCACTGTGGGTGCAGAAATCTCTTCCTCAGTCAAAATAATCTCATTAGAATATAAGAACTCAACATCCTTAGCCTTGCCAGGATCCTCCTAAATTTCTCTGTTCCAGCTTATGGGTCCCATTCTTCTCTGATCAGACCCTTTCACCTTTAGTTCAGTTACCCTTTGAGGCTGACTAGCGCAGTTACACTGTACTTCAGCCAATCGAATCATGAAAGCCTGTGTTTGGGTTTCTGCAATCTTAGCCCTGCAGCTAAAGAAAAAGAAATTGTCTTTCAGGACATACTTAGAAATTTTTAAATTTTCTGTGTGTATCTAGAGCTGGAAATTTGAATCATTGATCTCCTTATTTTCCTTTCTTAACTTGTCCTCACAGTCAGAAGGCTTTAGATTTTCTATGGATGTTCTGAGCTCATTGTTTTTCTTCACTAATTTGTCAAGAGATGCAAACAGATATCAGCCAGTATCGTTATAGTTCCAACTCTGCCCCAAATAGTCAGAAATTAAATACATGGGTTTGCTGAATTCCTTATCACTTGTCTCACAAGTGTGAATTAGGATAATTAAATGAATCTACATAGCATATTACTTTAAGCAGTTTACACCTGCATTCCCCATAGTATTCCCCACAGAATCAGTTGGAGAGATTGTGGCATCTTTAGGTCTAATCAAACTAGAGAACCTATTCTAGGAACCACTAAAGCCATTAAAGAATTTTACATTTACAATTTTGCTTCTCTAGAGCCACCCTCAGTAGCAAAATTTCTATCAGTCAGTGCTTACTAAAAAAACAGATTTAATACAAGATATACAGATATAAGAATTTATAAGATTGCCTTAAGATGGCCGCCTGCAGAGTCAGGTGTGGAAAAGTGCAAAAGAGCAGGCTGTGCATCAGAGATCCAAATGATTTGGCTGAAGACCTGGAGCCCACTGTAGTGTCCTGTGTGAGTTTGTATCAGGAGGCCAAATGGTATATACTGGAAAGCTAATGGGTCAGTGGTGGATGTGGGGAAACAATGTCCAAGCTCAACCTGAAGACTGGTCCTCCTTCAAAGAAATAGAAGTGAGCCTTTCTTTTCTGTTTCCCTTTTATAAAATTCAGGTAGCAAGCCTATTGGTTGCTGTCCCTCACATTCAGTAAATCCCAGCTGATTGTCAGTAAATCCCCTCAGCCACACCCAGAGCTATCGTGATCCAATTTATTTGAGCATTTCTTACTCAAGTTGATGCAATCAATTACTATCACACACCTTAATAAAATAAATCTCTCACTGGCAAAACTGATCCCAAATTTTGATGGTAGGGTGAAAGTAAAATTGGCTAATAGGTGAAAATAATTTTGCTATCTGGAAGGCTAATTCCTTCTTCTAAAATCTAACATGCATTGGGACTTATCATATTCTACACATTGTACTAGGTGGAAGGAAGACACTTGTCTTCCTAAATCTTTGTGTTCTAACATAGAAGAAAAGCAAGCCATCAGATAATAAATATACAATCTGATTAGAGATATAACAGAGGAAAGAAAACAACCAATGAGGATGGTTGGAGGAAGAGCTGTTTAAAGTATCAAATGTTGCATAGAAAATATTTTTTTCACATTCTGACAATCAAGAAAGTCCTATCATAAATATCAACATCATCATCATCATCCTTCCTGTAGGGCTTTTGCTAACCAACTCAATGACTTAAATAAAGGATGATCAAAATTGCATGACTTTTTCATTAATTTATATAACAAGAGAAATAAAATGACAATTTTCTTAAAATTTATTCAATACAAGAACCAACTGGTTGAAATGACACCTGCCTGAGTGAGGCTCAGGATAGTCAGCACATAAACAAACACACTGCCCGAGTGATAATCAGGGTAAACTGTTAAGTGATTAATACTTGAAGCCCATGCAAGATCTCTAACCCCAAAGGTCTACTATATTTCTTTTAGCCATTGCTAATGATGGTGTTTGTACATTTTTCTAGTTGCTATAAAGAGCCAGTGTATTTTATGTAACTTTTAGAAATTTGCCTTTCATTACATCGATCCTTCACTAAATATTCTGAGACTTGGCTTCCTGGTGAGAACTTGAGTTTCTTCTATCAAACTCTTTTATATTTCACTCCAGTGCTCTTAGGAATTATTAACAATTAAGATGGCTGTTGAATAATACAGTACTAAGAAGGGCCCTCTCAATTCCTTAATGGTTTTTGACTTCTAGCAAATGCTCAGAAATACTGAAAGAAGCAGAAGCTGCCTGCTTTTGAGCTTCTCAGTTCTCAATTCATTAATCAAAACCCCTAAATATTCATTCAAGCACTCAATATTGTACACATCAGGGAAGAAACATTTCTAAAGCTATGAAAGTTTACCTGAATCAACCTACATATGAAAAGACAATAGTTGTAAATTAACAAAAATGAAATTCCAAACATTCATTGTCCTGGATCTCAAGAAGAAGAAACAAACAACACAGGCTGTATTTTTGCAGAGCAGTTTAATTGTATCATTCTGAATACTGAGAAAGAATGAAATTCCATAGCTTTCTTACTGAAGACCTTTAGAATCTAGCTATAACTAATTTCAGCATCATCTTTTTTAGTAAGTTCCTTCATGAAGTCAATATTTTATGACAGACTCATTTCATTATTTCTCACTTTTCCTTGTTTTTTCAACTCAATGTTTCAATCCTCTGGTTATGATTCTGCAATTCTTCTGGGATCTTACTCTACCATGTGACGATTTAAATAAAATTTTACTCATACTTTCAATTTGAGTTAAATTACCTCTCATGATCTGAATCTTCTTCTGGCATTAGGAAAAAGTGAAGAGAAAGTTCATACCAGGAAGCCAAGTGCATGATTAATGAAGTCTCAGTGTAACAAAAAGGCAGAGGAAGCATGTTGTTTAACCCTCCACTTCTATTCAGTTACTTCACTACACTGAGTAGGTCAGCTTAGAAGTGATTCATTTTGGTTTTCATCCCAACTACTTGCAGATTTGGTTTCTATATTCAGTCATAAGCTCTTCAGTAGTATAGACTATATTTTGTTTTATAATTTTGTACAAATCAGGGAATTCTTGATTGATTTTCATTTCATTTTTCACCAGGACAATGAATGTTAAATAAATGAATGTGAAACAATAACATAAGAATAATTTTGGATGCTAGATGCTAGGATCTCACCACACATCCAGAAAATGCATTAGCATATATTTGGACACATATAGTCACATAGATGTGTAGATGATTATCTTCTAACAATGTAAGTAGAATGTATACCTTTCCTATTATGGTTTAGTTTTAAGATTAATTAAAAACACAAATGTATTCATCGAATTTAGAATTGTTGTCTTTCTTCATTCTTCAAAACTCTCTGTCTGTCTCACAATTACTCATACACACATAGTGAAACTAGCCAATAAAACCCCTGTTTATATTGCTTTTGTAAGAAAGGCACAAAATGTCTTAGGTATTTTGAGCAGGTGGATATCAAAGGCATACTTCTTCCTAGTGTCATTAAATACATAAAAAGCCTCCTCTGAAGGTTACTCCTTTCAAATTTTAGTGGCTTGTATATTGAGATCAGAAGACAGAAATTCTGGCAAGTCTTGGATCCATTTGTAACTGCTAGACAAAAAAAAAAAATTCCCTGCATAGGAATGATGATTGTGTTTGAAAACACTAACTAGCCAGATACTCCAAGTGACCAACTATCACTGCTGTTTTAACTGAGTATCATCCAGTGCCTTGCCCAATGTGATGGGCTTCACTTTGCTTTTCATTGTGTGTGTGTGTGTTTCTTTACAGCCTAATGATTGAAACAGTTTCTATATTCACATTTTAACTAACTGTGAAATACTGTATTGAAAGCACAAATACAAATACACATATGTCTTTTAGAAAAAAATGGAAGAAAACAAATTAGTCACACACACAGTTTACAAAGGATGAATATATCCAATAGCAAGGGAATATGACCACCTTGTGGTGTACATTTTAAACATTCTGATAATCTTCCGAGTACTGAGGTAATTTTACCTTTTAATATCTTTATTTGCCTATCTTATTTGACTCTTTATTGCCATTACAGTACTTGACTTGCAACCTGATGACAAGATTTACTTGAGTTTTGGTGTTTTCCACAAACATAGTTTTATGTTCCTCTCCTGTCCATTTTCTCATGCTTGTAGATAATTAGTACACTACAGCATGTCTAACCTTTTTGTTGAAGACTCAATTTTGAACAATGAAGGAAGAAAATAATCATAAGTAGAGTGACAAGATACCGGAATATTGGGAATAGTATACAAGTAATCAAGAAATTTCCAAAGGCTTCAATGAGTTCTGTTTGTGGAGAGGGATGTCCTAAAACATACATTTTCTATTCCAGTCCAAGTACCAGTGAGGGCCATGAGGTTCCAGAAGTACTGGGCAGAAATTTGAAAGATTTGTTCATTTATTTGTCAGTTTTTTATCTTTAACCATAGTTTGGGATAAAATATTTTTCACATGAGCTCACTGTTACATCATTGGTTTAATTCACTACTATTTCTTGTTTGTCATTCAACATTTTTCCTGAATCACTATTATACTAGAATTCTCTTTTTGTCAAAACAAAGTCTTATAATTTTGTCAGCTTATGGGATTCCAAAGAACTAAGGACAGGACAGCAAACTTTTTAATATTTTACATATAAGTGTTTCCTTGTGATACAACAGACTAAACACATTAACATAGCCTGTAGTAGATATTTAGAAAATAAAATCTTAGCTCTCAGTCTCAAAAATTCTGACTTGATTAGGTGCACTTTGTGCCCATGATGTTGCCTTCATTTAACTAATTTTCATTTAATACATGAATAGATACAGTGGTTAGCCCTGAAAATCAGCCATGAATAAGAGAATCTATTGTGAATTGTCAATAATTCTTATAACACAATAGATGAAAAAAAAATGCAAAAATTTCTAAACTATAATATAGGACAGTTGAAATAACTCCTGGAGAAATTTTAGCCCAGCTTTCTGTGTTTCAGATAAAGAAAATAGTATTGAAATATAATAAGCATAACAATCACAATATTAATTATTCTTTAATAGTTAGCCATGGAGCAGTCCCATTGTTTCAGGCCCTGCCCTAAGATTTTTATATATATTACTGCATTCTATAATGTTTGCATTACAAAAAGTGAGAAAGATATTATCAGGTATCTTCATTTTGTAGATGAGGAACCTGAACTCAGATATATTGAGGGATTTTTGTCAAGGTCATAGAAAAAATTTTAAAATGAAGTAATATTTTGCTTAAGCAGTCTAACTTCAGAGCTTATACTACTAAAAACTATATGCAATTCTATTCTTCTCTTTTGCCCTTATCATTTAGTGAATTCTACTAGGATAAGAACCTGAGGTTTTTACTCCCAAGACTACATTTTTTTCTTTTCTGTTGTGTATCCTCAAGTGCAACATCATCAACGCTATTGCGATGTTTCATGTCACTGAATTCTTCACATGTATACATGGAACAAAAATTCTCACTCCTCTGGCAGTAACAATTAACCAATTTATTTTAAATCCACTGTTTTAATTTATTTGTACAATTTTAAATCTGCTTTAAGAAATATGTATGCTTTAACTGTTATCGTGGATTTGAAAAACATATATAATGCAAAAGAAAATATATTGCCAGTAAATGTTGGTGCATGTTTTAAATATTATGTGTCTCCCTTGAGATAACAAAAATTGGTCCAAAAGCCATTCCAAAGTAGAATCTAAACAACTCATTTTAAAGTAGAGGTGATTTTTAGCTTAAGGTTTATTGTATTTTCAGATTTGTTACCTCTACATTGGCAGTGTTTCTGCTTTAAAAGGCAATTAATCTTGGCAAGCATATAAGCACAGTTTACATAAGTGGATTATAAAGTAGCTAAAAAGTAGATGAATGAGATGAAGGAAAAAACAAGAATTTTTTGAGAGTATTTGCTTTCCCTATGTGTAGATACTAAGTTGTTGTGTTTTGTTTGTTTTGCTTTTACATATGAAAATATCCCTTCAGTAATTTATCACACAGATATTTCCTTAACAATCCTTATAGATTTTCAATATAATATAACTTAAAGAAGCACTCCAAAGACACTGGAATAATAAAAAAATATTGGAAATCAGTTTTCAATGATTCGTTAATATGTATGTAATTCTCTATTCATTTGCTCTTTAATATCCTTAGAACTAAAGATTGTTGCACTCACTTAGCTGCTTAATCCCTTACAATTTTCATACAATGAGTAAAAATAGCAGCATATAAATGACAAAATATAGGTTTAGACAACTCATCATCTACGAAAGTATAGGTCTGACATTACAGAATATAGCATCTCTTTGGATATTGGAAAATATGTTTTAAACATTAATATCTATATATTTTCCATTATTATCTTTTAATACTACCCATAAATATTGGTTGTTTTCACTGTTTCATGAAAGCTTTTTTAAAAAATTTGATTCTAAGTTTTGTTACTTAATATGTGTACAAAAGTACTCAAGGAAGAAAAGGTCTAAAGGAGTAGGGGAAGTGGGAGGGGCAGGGGAAAGGAAAGAAGGGAAAAGGAAAAATATGGGAAAAGGAAAAAATGCAAACAAACTCTTGTAAATAAGGAAGGGTGGAGGGAGTGAAGGGAGGGCAGGGGAATGGGGGAAAAATAAGAACCAAGATACATCATGTAAAGGTACAAGATCCCAATGATGAATGTAACTGTATTTTATACCTAAAACGTACCAACAAATTTAATGGAAAAAAAAGTGCACAAGATATTTAATTCAAAGCTTATCTTTCTAATCATACAAGTACCTTAAAATTTGTGAGAATGCAGTAAGATATCACAAATACAATGCTCAGTACTGCCAAGCACATAATGTGTTAAACAAAGCTAGAATTTTACAAAATTTTATATATACACATTTTTTATTTTCATTATCCATATTGTTATTGCATTCATATAAATTATGCATTAAGAATTTAAAATGTACTATGCTGTTGAATTAAAGTTGAGTTTACATCATACATTTGAAAACTATTTTAGACACCTTTGTCAGTAAAAGTTATTCAGAGCCATTATTGGCTGGTAAATCTTAAACAGAGTAAGCAAGTATCAAAGTATTTCTTCTCTTTACTCAAGAGACATATAAGAAGCATTAAAGCATCTCACATGTAAAAAAGCCAATGTTAATGAACATCATTGGGGCAGCAATGAGATCACAAAACCACTATCCATTCAAGAGGGAAAGAACACTGGATACATGAAAAAAAGAAGTTGCTCACCTATCTAATATTTTCTAAAACCATCAGTATTAACTCCTGAACTATATATGCAAAAAAGATTCAAAATTTATTTACGTTTTTTACATAAGCAAGTGTTTCAAAGCTTAGCTTCATTGTAAGTAAATTTTACTAAAATAATACAAACGTTTCTAATAATAATGACTGATCTATTTAATATAATTTATTACCTTATTTCTGACACTGGATTACTCCTATACCACTTCCATAAAGTAGATGCTAACTATTAGTTTTACATATGAAGGAGTAATCTATGAAACTTGAGTGGAGTATTACTTCATTTGCCTATTCACTCAGTCTACTCATTCATTAATTTATAATTTATTCTTATTTCATGCCCAGAATTTGAGACAGATAAATATGTCTCGATCCCTAAAAACTGAAAGTACATAACTGAAATAATAATTAATGTGCATACGGCTACACATGTCTTTTACATGTGTGATTTCATAACAAACCTTCCATTGCTCAGAGAAATGGGTACAGATATGAGTACCTGTTTTTTAAGCAAAAGCTAGAATGCACATGTTTAAATCATTCATTTTCCCACTTAAATGCAGTCAGAAAGTGTCAAGATTTGGGTCCAGCAAAACTTGATCTTGGCCATGTCTGTAACATATTCAATTCTGCATTGATATTTGGTTGTATGTAACAGAATATAGATGTAGGATTTACATTGACTTGAGTCTGATCACCTTCCACCATTATTTTCCTCTGCATTAAGTATTCTTAAGTCCAGCTCTACTGACCTTCTGTACTAGATAATGTACTTTGTTTTGGGGAATGGTGGTTCTGTCCATTGTAGTATGTGTAGCAGCTTCCACAGACTCAACTCACTAAACGCTATTAGTGCCCTCCCACCCCAAGTTGTAAAAGCCTAAAACATCAACAGATACTGCCAAATGATCCTTTGAAGCAAAATCACATCCAGTTAAAAGTCGCTATTGTGCTTGCTTTGGCAGCACATATACTAAAAGCCACTATTTTACATTACCAAAATACCATTATTTTCTATCCATAATCAAGATTTTTATAAAGGCAATTGCATTTCCAGTCCATTACTTTATTAGCAATGCACATAATTGTTATTTATTTATCATTACCAATTTTTTAAAAATATACTTAAGGTCAGAGACTGCCTTATTTTCATTTACTTCTTCAGTGCCTGAGACGCTCTAACACCTACACATGAAGAACACATTAAAAATTCTTAATGAGCAAATAGAAAAATATCATGAGATAGGTGTTCAAATTGCGATTCTCCTGGTCTGCTTTGACTACATTTGCGACCAATTTATTTACTCTTAACTACTCTGAACTACAATAGAATCCCATAAATGGGGTGTCCTAAACAAAAGAAATTTATTTCACCACAATTCTGGACATAGAAAGTTCAGTACAAAAGTGTGAACAGAGTTGTTTTCTCCTGAGGACACCATCTGTAGTCTGCAGATGATAATATTCTTGATTTGTCCTCACAAGCTCATTCCTCTCTGTCCTCAGATAAATCTGTATTCAATGTCTTTTGAGTAAAAAAAAAAATTTATCTGATTCTAGGGATCCCAGTCACAGTGAGTTAGGTCCTATCCATATGATCTCACTTCTTACTAATCATCTCATATACCATCGCATGCTGAATTACTTGGGAGTAGAGATCAAAATATAAAGTTTTAGGAGAGGAGACACAATTTATTCCTTAATAACTTATTTAATATAGATTTCCAGTCTTTTTAACTGAAAACTGAATGTGTTATACTACATCAATATTTCTCAAATTTTTAAATATTCAATGCTGTCATTATTTTTTGGATTATTTCCATGTGCTTTGTTCACTTCTATTTGTTAATAATTATAATTAAAATTATTGTTTAACTTGACAACAGTCTTAAAAGGAAAGTTTACATCATTACAACAAATAGGAAGCAGCTTTACTGCTTAATATGATACTAAAGTTAAAGAATGAGATATATTTCTTTATCTTGCTCTAGTAAAAGCTTAAGCCTGGAATCTACTCTACCTTGGTTAAAATGGCAAGTGTTGAAAGTGTGTTAAAGATACATTAACAACATACTGATTTATTCTCTTTGATATATCCAGAGGGAATGAGAGTTGAGATGAGAATAACTTTCTTGCTATGAGATTCAAGGTTAATTATTGTCTTTCCAGCATACTGTCTAAAACTATCTTCTGTTACTGTAAAAATCATTCTGATTTACAACCCAGTATCACATCCCCCACTCAGGCACACTGTTCTAGCTGATTTCAAATTCCATTTCAAGGATCCTACCAATCTTTTAGGATGGGTAAGTGTCAAATATTAAAAGATGTAGAAAGGAAAGTTAATAGTAAAAGTTGTGGGGTTAACTGTAAGTCAAATGGATTGAGTAGAGCCATTGAATAATGTCTTTATAATTGACACGAGAGTGCTGTACAGTTCAGCTCTAATGTGATTGTCTTAAGAAGTTCAAAGACAAGAAACTACTTTTCCCTTTTTGGTACACATATCAAACAGTTTTGTAATAATTCATGTGATGATGGACTGAGATTGCTCCATGATTGATAAACTCAAGGGATATAATGTATCATTTTTGAAGTAGGTGTTATGGTGATTGGTTTAATAATGATACAAGATGTCAAAGATTAAAAATATCAAGGGAAATGTCTATACAATATGCAAATAAATGTTAAGTGCAAGCATTTTTAGCTAGATGAAGACAGAAAGCACAGGCACCAAAAAAACTTGAACATCATTTTGTCTGGAACTTTCTGTCTCAGACAGACATCTGGAGCACTTTCAAGTTCATTTTTGGAGTTACTTTATGAATTTCACAGAGCAACTTTCTCCTTTGGAGCTCAGGGATGTGTATGCAGGATAATAAAGTTGAAATGTATATGAAAAAATAGTGAGCAAAGATAGAACCTTTTTCTTTAACAAAAGCTATTCTTAATCAATGACAACAAAAATAATTGCCTAAATTAATGCTACTTTATCCTCTTCTTCATGGTTCAAGGCTATAATAGTTATTTAGAATGGACAGTATCAGAAACCTAAGATGTATTTTTTGTGCATATAACCACATCCATGGATGACTATTCTGTATTCCCGAATCTCTGGAGCTCCACAGGCTTCACAGACAACATGTCAACTGCTATCTCGCTTCCCCATGACTGACCCACAACTCTAGCTTTTTCTATGCGTGTACTCTTTATTCAGCCTGAACACAATTGCATTATTATGCAAATCTACCTTCACAGCATTTTTATGTAACTATTCCACATATGAATATTTTCAGTTTTATTTTTAAAGGATAAAAATAATTTAAGATTAAGGATATGATTCTGGCAGCAGAAAGCTTATTAAATGTCAGACTATATTACTATTGCCTACTCAGGATCCATGATAGTCAAGAGCAGCCATTTGCTTTGAAGATGCATCAGTTGCAAAAGCTGTCTCCCATGTAATATCCTACCTCAGAAATCCCAATGCCTCTGTCTTTCCAAAATGTCCATGTAGTGTCTACACTCATCACAGTCCTTGTGTTGGAGAAAAAGTCTCCAGAGTTTTCAAGCTGAACTTCACTACTTTCTTGGGACAAAAAACATCTACAAAATTGAGATATTAATTTATTTTTATTTTATCAGTACATGTTTGCAGACATGAAGTTTACATTCATCTTAGGGAGTAGGTGTATATATACACAAAACAGCTTGATTCTTCTTTAATTCACCCACCTCCCTCACCCCTCTAAATCCTTTCTCCATTTTCATTCTTATTGATATAATCATTGTTTTTCCTCTGTTTATGATATAAAATGTTTACATTTATTATGTATAATTGGTACATGTAAGAACACATAAGAGGGGAGGGGAAAATAAAGAGATTAATTATTTTAATGGAAGATGTGCAGTTATTCCCATTACCTCCATTTTTGACGCAGCCTTAAGTTAAGTACAATAAGACAGAATTGGCCATTTGCCTTCCAATAGTTTTTGGAGTTCTTGATTCACAGAAAGTAAACAGGGACATCACTCTTCACAGAAATACCATTAACTAACAAGGATGCCTCAGCAATCAAAATGGTTCACAACATTACTTCCTTTACCATTAGCTTTGCTCATTCAAATACCTATACAAATCAGCCTCTGCCCATTTCACACACCAGAGCACTTGAATCGATAAAATGTTGTATTTCCAGGGACTTCAAGAGGAGCCCTAACAGGACTATTCCCCCGGGAAAGGAACTCTTAGCAAGGATCCTCCAGATTTTTCACACAAAATGAGACATGAATCATCTCAGCATAATTGGAAGAGATAGAAAGCCCAGCTTAAAAAGATGCCGAAATGTGAAGTATACTTTCTCTGTGAAAGGATAATATGCCTATTTTGTGTTTCACTATATTTCCAGTACTTAGTAGAGTATCTCTCACATGATACATACTAAGCAACTACTGGTTGAATGACTGAATCAAGAAAAGAAAGAAAAAGTAACTGAAATGGTTCCCAAACAACCCCCATTCTGCTACTCAAAGATTTCCATAGGAATCACATTGCATCCTCCTCTGACATATTACAGTGGATCAATGGCATAATGAAAAAAAACTCTAAAATTAGACATCTAAAGCATTCCCTCCCCATCATATTTATTTATTTGGGGGAATGAATAAGGCATTAGTAGTTTTGTATCTTAAGTGATCTTCTCTGGCTACCAGGATAAGACACCAGTGCTCATACAGGAATGAACAAAGCCCATGTTTGCCTAAGTTCCCTTGTGGAAAGTTGAAATTCACTCCAAAGTAATTGGAGCAGAACGATGAACTTTTATCATCACAGTCACCTAGGAATCCTGTTAATGCTGATGTCTAACCTCAGCGTTCCAGTGAAGTAGGTCTGGAGTAGGAAACAAGCAGAATTTTCAATGAGTTTCCAGTGGTAACGTTGCTGTCAGTTTTGTAACAACACTTGGAAATCAACCGCTACAACCAATGCTTTAGGTATCATAATGCATTTAGGGAATTCAATGCTTTAGGGAATCATAATGTTTAAAACAACACCTAGGAAAGGTAAACAGGGAGAAAAAAGCAGAGCCAAGATTGCCAGCCAGTTGGGGTATTAGAAGCAACATGAGTGGGTATTGTAGGGAATAACAACCTTCTCCTACATCCTGACTGTGGTTGCTCTACTTGAATCTTTGCATGTGTTAAAACTCGCAAACTTATATGTGGAAATAGTCAGTTTTATTAGGTAAGAAAAAAGTTTTATGCCAGAAAATAGGATTTCAAAATTTTATGTATTTATTTAATATTAAAAAAATATTTGTGGTGTTGAGTATTGAACCCAAGGCCTTATGCATGGTAGGTAAGTGCTCTACCACTGAGCTACATGATCTTCTCAGATATTTTTGTGATAAAAAATAATTGCAGTGCCAAATCACTGATCAACTATTTATGGCAATTTCTCTGGAACAATAACATCACCGTGTGTCCTCAGCTTATTTACATATCTGGCACTCGTGGACTTCTACCTTTTCTTCAAATTCATAGTGGTCAGGAATGGTAATGTTTTGAATTGATCCAGGTCACTGAGGCAGCCAAGACAGAGAAGCCAAAGATACTCACAAAGAAAGACTTCCAGAATTGCTTTAGAAAGAAAGGGCAAGAATGATCCACAATAAGAGTCTTAAAACTGAAGAAGTATATTTTCAGGGGAGATTCATGAAGTGAGTCCTTTACTGATATAAATTTTTTAAAAATTAAGTATTCACCATATTTTTTGTTCACAATGCATCATTATGGAACAGGGAATTGACTAGCAGATAGGTTGCATGACTGTTTCATACCAGCTGGATGAGGAATTGAAAACAAGTTTTCAGATATAGAATTTGAATTCAATTGCTTTCTAATTTTAAGAACCCAGGTTCTTAAACATTACACTACAGTCTTTGGAAATGAAAACTTTAAAAATGCAAAATGAGCAATATTATTAATGCCTAAGGATGTTTGAAGGTGGGATATGATGTTTTTAGAAATATACTGGAGATGTAAGTGAATTGCTGCAAGTCAAATATTAAGAAAAGATGATCAACAGATATGACATGTCTTTTTTTTTTTGTAACCAGAAATCGAAATCAGGACCTTGTGCTTGCCAGGCAGGTGGGGCACCACTGAGCTAAATCCCCTGCGATTTGGCATTTCTTTCATGTTGTGGCTCTAAAATATCTGCTTTTAGCTCTTAACAGTTTCATCACTGCAGATGAGACTAAAGAAGTAAAATAAGGCAAGAGAACTGATTCCTATGTGTGTTTGTTGGTTAGAAAATGTTCACTCATCAGAGAAATGATTCTTCCAGAAATTATGCTTGTTTATAATTAAAATCCAAGTGCACATACAATTAGCTTTTGTCTAAAGGCAATCATAGATCAAGGCAGACTGAACACATTAAATAAATGACCCTCTTCCAAAAAAAGAGAAAATTATCCAAAACATAGTTGTGTTTTAACAAAGGTGACTTCTGTTTTTCAAAAAAGAGAAATTTTAAAAAAATACAAGAAAGAAGACTCTGAATTTTTTTTTTTTTTTTTGGTACTGGGTATCAAACTTGGGACCTTGTGCTTGGGAGGCAGGCGCCTGAACCACAGAGCTAAATCCCCAGCCAAGACTGAATTTTAACAAAGTATGTTGGTATGTTCTTAGCTCTTCAACATTACAGAAGAACAATGTAGAGTTTCCCAACATCAGTCAGTGTGTTTCTTCATTGAGCAACTGTTTTTTCCATGACTTATATGGAGAGAATTCCAGTAGACACTTCAGTCCATCACTAAATACAAAGATGAAAGTCACTGTCCTCTTGCTGCATAAATTCTACTGGAATGTGAATAGTAAACATAACAACTCGACACTCAATAAATGAGTAAACAATGTATTCTTTTAAAAGTAATTAATTCTGTGTGGGTTGAAAATACAGAGAGAGGAATCCACAATATAAGACAGATCTTCAGGTAAAGTGTTGGACATAGCAAAGGACAAAAAGCAATTGAGATGGGAAGAGAGGAAAATACAATTAACTAGACAAATTACTTGATAGTTGTTGAACTCTATTTCCTATAAATGTCTAACAAAAGGAATACCTAATATTTTATCTTAATATTGATTTTGATATTGGTTTTAAGGATGTGAGCTTATGTATTCTTCTCCAAATACTTACTGATATAATAAACAATTGTGGAATACAAAAATCGTAGTTCCTTTTGTCATTTATGGGTTTTGTTGTTGTTGTTTCTTGTATGGTTTTATTGTGGGAATTAAGGAGAGGGTATAAATTTTACTTTGGGATACATTCCAAAACAGAAATAGAGGAAGAAAGTCAAGAGAAAACCCAATAATAATTCAGTTTTGTTAAGAAATCAGTCTTTCATAATCAGAATATAGGATTGTTTGGGAGCACACAGGTATCTTTGAATGTTAGGGGTATTTGGATAAAATATAGGAACACTTTATTGACAATTTTAAAAGAACTACAACTTCAGCTAATGTCTGTTTTACAGCTGTGGAGGAGGAGTAGGCAGTAGTAACTAAGGTATTCAGAGAAACAATGACATCCATTTTGTAACATACCACTTGATAGCTGAGTCAAATCTAAAACTCAAGTAACCTGCACACAAGACTTATTTTTCTATTTCTCCATTGAACTCTTATTGGGTTCTTCATAGTCATTCCCCATGTCTGATTTTGTCTTCAAGATATGCACAGTCATATGGTATAAAATTCACTGGCAAAACTATTCTGAGCAGGCAAGAGAAAATAATATACTAAACGCCAGAACTGAAAGCAAAAAGGATAAATGGGCAACTGGACCAAAATATGCTTACCATTTTGCATCTGAGTGTAATCTTTAGTGAGTAATTTATATTGTCTAATAAAAAGTATGTCAGGAAATTTGTGGCTGAATATACCACAAATCATGAATGAATGTTGCACCAAGTTTGAAAGAATTATGTCTGCCATCAGTATAATACAGGAGAAGGCAATAAGGCACTTTTAGGCCCATGAAAGTTTCAAACTATGACTCAAAAAAGTTCTTGCTAAAATGCATGTGTTTTCCCAGAGGCTGCATATGTTTGCCTGACAAAACCCATGGTTGGTCAATGAGTCCCAAGATGTTAGCATTAAATTCCCACTCACATAGTAAGTTCTTCAACACATGCGGCTGAGTTGACAGTAATGTAGAATGCTTTTCATAAATAAATCCCATTCTATAGCCTGTTTTTTCCTTAGTTTCTGAATATCATTGTAATAACAAACTAAGACTCTTAAGCAGAACAAAGAAAGAATGAGAAACTTTCAATTAAATAGAACCCTCAGTCCACAGGAAAATCTCTTTGATAATCTTCTGCTGCCTGAGATTAAACAGCACACAATCCTTCTTTTACACTAATTGTTGGAAACTTTGTGCAAATGCTTTTCATTCTCCAATAATTATAGCAGAAGGAAAATGTCTTTGCTTAGTCTTCTCTAATAGTTTTGCATAGCATTAAAGCATAGAATTTCTGGATTTAGGCAGACCTGATTTCAAATCTCAGATGAAGCTATGTGAAATTGGGTACTTTAATAAAATTGCTGGAGCAGTTTAATCACCTATAAAATAGTGACAATATTTGCATCTACTTCATGAGATGTCTGCTAATTTTGATCAAATATTTTTGTAATACATTTGCCACAAATCTGCAGTAATAAATCTCTTTTAAAGTGCTGTATTAACCACTCTTATAAGTATAATACCTTGTGTAACTGGTGAGTACCCATTTAAAATAACCAGCAATAACAGTAATATCACAGTGAATTTAAAATGAATTGATAGTGCAGCATATTATCCATGTCAATATTAAGGTAGATGAAAAATTTTTCCCGGTACTAAATGGTAGTTTCCACAGAGAATAGCACTTATACTTAATAGGAGCATTTATTACTTGGCATTGGTGAAAGTTTACAACATGCTGAGCATGTATATATTTTAGTAAGCATCTAACAGTAAACCCTCAAATATCTTGTTCACCTATTATATACAGAAGAGCATTAACACACAGATATGTACAATGTCTTTTCCAAAGCTACGCAATTAGTTAATGAAATAAGTATGTATACCTTGGTCTTGTCGATGATGTAATATTCTTCTTTGAACGGATTATAGTGAAGATACTATTCAGAAATTTAAGAATATTATGTATACTATCATAAAATTTTATGAAGCTGTGATTGGTAATATTGAGAATTTATAGGAATTATATAAGTGGAATGACTGAGTAACAACCAAAAATGACCTGAATGCAAAAAATTACAACAGGATGAAGAAAAAGAATACTTTGTATTACAACTGTGACCATTGGTTGTAATATGTCAGTTCAACTTGAGTAGGAACTGGCTAGCAATAGTAAAGTTCTGGGTGTCTGTGGATAATCCATGTAGGGGCTAGCAAACTGAGGGGGAAAGACCTATGCGAGGTGTGGGTGACACCAACCAATAGGCTTGAAACCTGGACAGAATTAAAAGGGAAAGAAGGAAATGTTCCTGTTTGAGAAGAGCTCCAGTCTTCATATATCTTTGCACAGTGGTTTCTGATGTTTTTGGCTTTCCAATGAAGGTTTCACCAAGCTTCCAAGACTTCAAACTTGTACTGCTACTGAATCTTCTGGCTCTCCAGGGCACAGATGACCATGGTGGATTATTTCACCTCTCATCCTGCAGATAAACCTGGTGGGCACTTTGCCTGCAATCTTGTAAACCTTTCTAATAAATCCCTTTATATAATTACTCAAACATTTTCTATTCCTTCTCTTCCTTGTAGAGAACCCTAACTAATACAGGAACTAACTGAATGGTTTATGGACACATAGAGATAACCCTGATTACATGGAACATAAGAACGTAAACAGTTATCAAAAGGCAAAAAAGCTTCAAATGTTTTATATATTTAAATATAAAGTATAAAACTACAAAGTAATAGAAGAAGTGAGAAAATAATGTGATTTATTGAGCTAGAATTTCTTATATTAGTTCCTGGAAAAATATAAACTATGTATGGTAAACTAATGATAGATTATTCTCCATTGAAATTAAGGATTTATATTCAAAAAATGAAAACACAGACAAATATAACAGACAAGTGACAAGTTGGGACAAGTTATTTGAAAAATTTAAAGCCACAAATGATTAATAACTTCAAGTTTTCAAGGTTTTGCTGTAAATCAAGAAAATGACAGGAAATCAAGAAAAGTAGGTACATTATATGAATAGACAAGTCACATAAGGGAATATAAATGTATGACAAGTATATGAAAAATAAGTACAATCAGAGAAGTAAAAAAATTACCGAACAAAGGGAAATCACATTGCATTGTCAATTTGGGAGAATAGAAAGCTAGATAATACTTGAAAAGTGAAGGGAGTGGAAAGCCTCAAGGTGCTTCTCAGATTTTAAACCAGTGTGGTTATTTCCAAAAGCAATCGTCACTAGTACACGTATGCTTGAAGAAAATCATACCTCTGTATATATCATCTCTCTAAAATATTATCAGGAACAATCATAAGTATTCAGGTGTGATGATCGCTTGGACAAAGGAAGATTTTATAAATTCCATGAAGTAGAATTTCAACTTCTATATTTCTCTGCACAATGGCACAGTGCCTTCATACAATCGGCACATATTTGATATATTTATAATGCCTTTTCTGGAATAAACCACCTTCTGACTATAGGCGTGTTTTTGATAGAAAGCAGTTGGTGACAAAAAAGATTTCTATCATTAGGAATTGTGGATGCATATTTCATTAAATGCTAAGCAGTAGTGTATATTTTAAAGTATGATATTGAATTTGCATATATTAGATTTAAATATAGTATCGTTGCTCTCCATTATATCTCCCTTTTAGCAAGACCAGGTAATTAGCAAATCTTCAACATTAAAATATTTTGTTTTTGTGTAACTGTAGCATTGAAAATTTAAATAAATAAACAAAAGCATTGACCATTTTATTTGCATTCAGGCACATATATAGAATAAAAATCCAGTGTTAAAGGAAAAAATCTATAAGAAATATTATATCATCTTACTGCAGGGGTTATAAATTTAAATGCACAGTTGATCAAAGCAAGAATGGCAAATATATATACTGGATTAGTTGTTACCCAAAAGCTTAATATTGTTGGTTATTTCTAATGGGACTAGTAAAACAGCTAGCATCTATGGAGTCCATACTCTGAACAAGGTACTGTTTTAAGAAAATTATATGTAGCAGGAAGCCTACCTTTTGAGCTAGGATCATCAAATCCATCTTACAAAGTAGCATCTGAGTTACAGAGGGAATAAACTGGCTCAAGGTTGTTATTTATAATGACATCTTTGAACTTAGTTAATTCAACCCCAGAGTGTATGTGCTTGGCTGTCACCATCTACCAACACTGGCTTAGCCTCTAATAGCTTTAATATTTCCTAAAAAAGAAAATCAAATTTCTGTGCCTAATTTTACTTTAAAAAAGAGGCTTAGATATCCATATTTAAAAGTATTGATTAAAAGACATTGTAAAATACTACAAATTTAATTTCAGCATATTCAAACTACAACAAAGTTAAACAGGTCTGCATACCATAAGCTCTCACTGAGAAGAAATCAGATTACTGCCAAAGACAATCACATATTGGACTCCTATGACAATTCATAAAATCTCAGCAATATTAGTAGTCATCCCAAATCTATAGCTATGGTTACAGATGTGAAAGTGATAAATGAAGCACAGTCCTCCCTGGAACTAATTGAACAACTAATTTGAGCATACACTTTTATATGCCATACATCCTAGGATTCTCACCTTTTCAAATTTAGCTCTTCAGGCCAGTATGAGGGAGAAATAGCTTGAACCCTAGCACTCATTATTCAGGTTCATGTGTCTCCATAGTAATTAACCCCACCAAATCACTTGTCTTACACCCAAGTTTGTTATACATTTACCTGTTCATTTAATCAAAGTTGAGTGTCCAAATACCAATGAACATGTTGAAGTAAAAAGGAATAAGATATTTTAACATAGTTTCTCACAATTTTTGTAAAAATACAACTGCAAAGTGACAAAAGAAAAGAGTGTTAATGTGCTTTATTAAGTGTCCAGCAGGTAAAATGAAATTTTTATTTACTGTAACATCACCCAAAGGCATAGATTTTGAGATAATAGTGATACTAATGAAAAGCTAATTTGGCCACTAACTGTGCTACTAGAAATTTCTTAATTACTCATCATCAGAATATCTCTGTAACCGAGCATAACCTGTAAAAAGAAGATTATGATCCATATGTACAAAAATTGAGACCAATAAAAATTCTAATTAAAAAGCATAATAATTGTTCTTTGGAATATAGAAAGCCATCCACGGATATGGTTACCACATTCTAATTATGAATCTGGAATGAGGTAACTGAGCTCTGGTCAGGTTTTAGTGGCCACATACTGCGTACTAGGCATTAGTGATTCATCAATTGAATGGGAATGTCAAAAGTACCTACTTCTGGAAGCTGTTATGATTTTTGATTAAGATAAATCCTATAAAGCATTCAGCACAAAATCTAGATAATAACATACCTCATCAAAATTTAGCTAATTCACCTAGTTTAGAATCAGTATTTCTCGGGCTTGTCTTAATGAAACTAATTTGAAAAATGTGAGGTAAATCAAATCCTGATACTCCCATTCTAGTGATAGAAATGAATATATTCTCTAAAACATAAGTTAATTTGCATTATTTAAATTATTAACTACACGGTCTAGGCCAAATACATGGCATTCTTCTCATGAGTCTCAACACTAAATTAACTATGTCCTGTACTTTATTCCATTGGCCCTGAAATCTGAGCTGATGTTTCCTGCACTTTGTGTATGTGCACATTCTTCCTAATATTACTTGGACCTTTCATTCCAACCTTTGTCATTCTTCCAGTTGTCACCTTTTTATATCAGAGCATGGTGAAGTCACATCTGAAATGATAAGTGTTGCACCACGAAGGACTCCAATCTGTCCTGTGTCACCACACATATCCCATCATCTAATATTGCCATCAGGCACTGACTTTTAGAAAGTCCCCCCCACATTGATACATTTGAGGATTTACCTTTAGCAAAAGCTTCTCACAGCCAAGGATCCGTGACCAGATAATGGGATCATCCATGCTGCCTGATTTATGCAGGAGCTCTTGAACGGTGTCATCATGAAGCTCTTTCTTTCCTCCCATCAAGAACCATTCAGATAGAAAGGACTCAAGCCATTTGTAGAAGAAGCCTTCAGAAAGTATCACTTAAGACAAGGAAAAGAAGACTTCATTCTCTAGTCCTTATTCAAACTTCCTCATCAATATATCTAATTTTAAAATTTCCATTTTTTTCAAATAATTTTCTTTCAATTTCCTGTTTGTATAGTAACATTGAGTGCTTTTATTATTGAAAATTTATGTGATGTGTTATAAAATAAAACAGAGTTAAGAACACATAGTCTTATGTCAAATAATCACAATTAATAATTTCAGGTCTTAGCAATTTATCCAATCACTCACTTGATTTTATTATCTATAAATGGAAATGTTCATTTTTTTGCAAAATACATTGGGAATTTCAATGTAAATATGCATCTAAATGCTTTATCTTCAACTTAGGATACATTGCAACATCCTGTGCATGAGCCAGTTGACTTTCAAATCTCCTCACTGCTATGAAATAGAGAAATGATGTATTCTGGAAATCCCGAAATATCTAGTGCCCTGCTTTCTTGTCCTCATCTATCTCACTAAACACATAAACATTGTTGTATAACGATGAAAAAAAGCAGTGTGGATTAGATGTATTCATCATAAGTGACATAGCACGAAGATAAACCAAGAAAAGCCTTTGGATTCTAAAGAATGCCTTTGAATGCAGATCTTAAAATAGAAGAGCATCATCCTTACACTGCTCATTTTTCATCTTCAGTGTTTTTAAAACATGCAGTTTTCCTTCTATACTCATGCCTTTGCATTCCTAATATTATTTTGCATGTTTTAAAATCTATTACACTTAGCTTGAACTATCTCACACCCTGGTCTTACCTGTTACAAGTCTTCCAGTTACAAGTCTACTCTATCTAATATAAAATTCTGACCAGGCAAAGAAACAGACCTGAGGATCAGTGGAATAAATTAGAAGATGCATAAACAACTCCAGACATACACAGCCACCTCATCTTTGACAAAGGAGCCAACCACCCTCAGGGAGGAAAGATAGCTTCTTTAATAAATGGGGTTGGAAATACTGGATTTCAACCTGCCAAAGATTAAAACTAGACCCCTATCTTTCACCATGCATGAAACTATAATCTGAATGGATTAAAGATATAAATATTAAAACAGAAACACTAAACTTGGAAGATAATTAGGTAGAACTCTTGAAGACATTGGCATAGGAAAAGACTTTATGAACAAAACCTCAGTAGCATGGGAACTAGCACAAAGAATCAACAACTGGGATCTCATCTTATTAAAAAGTTTCTGCACAGCAAGAGAAACCACCAACAGAGCTAAGAGACAACCTACAATGTGGGCAAAAAATTTTAGCAGGTTTACCTCAGAAAAAGGACTACTATCTAGAATATATAAAGAATTTTAAAAATTAGACCCCAAAAATTTAAAGACCCAATTCAAAAATGGGCATCTGAAATGAACAGACATTTCTCAGACAAAGAAGTAAAAGCGGCAAATAAACATAGGAAAAAATGTTCAACATCACTGGTCATTCGAGAGATGCAGATGAAAACAACACTGAGGTTCCACCTCACCCCAGAGAGAATGGCTGCTATCAAGAAATCAACCAATGATAAATGTTGCCAGTTGGGTGGAGAGAAAGGGACCTTTCTCCATTGTTGATGGGAGTGCAAACTGGTGCAGTCACTGTGGAAATCAATATGGAGATACCTCAGAAAACTAGGATTAGAGGTCCCATTTGACCCAGCTATTCCCCTGGTGGATATCTTCCCAAAAGAATTAAAAGAATCAAACCACAGTGATGTATGTGCACCCATGATTATAGCGGTACAGTTTGCAATAGTGAAAGCTTGGAAACAGCCCAAGTGCCCATCAACTGGAAACTGGATAAAGAAGATGTGGTTATTTATATAAAATGTAGTACTACTCAGCCATAAAGAATGACAAACTAGAGACATTTATAACTAAATGGATGCATATCGAGCCCATACTCTTAAGTGAAATAAATAGGACACACGTGTAAATACTGAATAGTTTCTCTAGTGTGAGAAACTGAAAGTGTAAATGAGGATTAAAAAGATTAAAATGAATAATTGATAATTTGAAATAGGAAGAAATGGTCCAAAGGGGTAGGGGAAGTGGGAGGGGCAGGGAAAGGGAAAGAAGGGAAAGGAAAAATTATGAGAAAAGAAAAACATGGAAGCAAAATCTTTGTAAATAGGGAAGGGTGGAGGGGGTGAAGGGAGGACAGGGAATGGGAAAAAAATAAGAACCAAGATACATCATGTACAGGTACAAATACCCAAAGATAAATTTAAATGTATTGTATACCTAAAATGTACCAATAAAAGAATTTAAAGAAAAAAATAAAAATAAAAATGTCAAAAAAAATTATGATCAGGTTGCTTATATACTACCAACTCAACAATGATTTTTCATTCTTATATGTAGTCTCAGCCCCTTAAAATGGGGATTATACAACTTTTAATGAAATAACCTTCCCTTGCATCTCTAGACTTATATTTTGATGCATAATTGCTCTGGTATAACTCTCCATGCTTACCAAATGTTTTTATTTTTCGGTTCCTAAGACATAGTTTTGCATCAAGATGCTTCTGAACACTCCACTTGAAGCCTCCATTCCCAGGTATTATGCTAGACATTCACCATGGTATCTTATATCAAACTGGTCTTTCTTTGACAGATTGATCAATAAATTGATGGTTTATAAATATATAGACACCTAAATTCATAAACTTTTAAAATTATTTTAGATTTGCAAAACTACTCTGAATATAATTTTGGATATCTACACCTCAAACTGGGAATTGAACTTGGAAGCTTGAGCTTGCAAGGCAGACGGCAGAACCACTGAGCTAAATCTCCCACCCACTTTTTTTTCCCAATTACTGCAGTAGCTGTTACTTTCAGTATAGGATTTTCATTTGGGGAGGTTTTTTATTTGTTTGCTTTTGGGGGTTTTTTTGGTCTTGGGGATCGAACTCAGGACCTTGTGCTTGGGAGGCAGGCGGTGGAACTGCTGACCTAAATCCCTGGCACAGTATGGTATTTTGAAATGATTTCTCATATATGAGGAACCATGTGATATTTAACCTGTTTTTTATTTATTTCATTTAGCATTATTGTCTCAAGCTGCATCCATTTTCTAATAAATGACTCATTTTAATCTTTCCCTGTAAAGGACTAGTTTTTTTTATCTATATGTACTGTATTTTCTTTATCCATTCATTTGTTGATAGGCCTATGTACTACTTTGAAGACGAAGCTTCTGAATTGGTATAAAATGGATATGCATGTATCAAAGAAATATAATGTCCTTAACTCCTTAGGAAAGATACCCAGAAGAGGTATACTTGTATTGAATAGAATTTCTGCTTTTACTTTTTGAGGAATCTCTATACTGATTTCTCATGGGAAATCAATAATGTTCCTGTAAGCCAATAATGAACCCACCAAGAAAGAAATCAGTAAAGCAATCCTGTTAATAGTATCTTTAAAAAATAAATACCTTGGAATTTAATTAATTAATTTATTTTCTTTCATTAATTTAATTAATCTATAAAACAAAAACTATAGGACTCAAAAAAAGATTGAAGAGAACGTTTGAAAATGGAAACTATTTCCTGTTCCTGGATAAGCAGAAAGAATATTGTTAGTTGTCAGATTTCCAAAAATTATGTATCAATTCAATGTAACTGGGATAAAAATAATATCAAAATTCATCAAAGAAGTAGAATAAAAGTGCTAATATTTATATGTAACCAGAAGAAAACCAAAATAACCAAAGTAATTCTGAGGATTATTTTGAGTTTTTTTGCCTTATTTTTTCTTTTTGGATTTAGAATTTAATATTTATATTTAATACTTAGTATGAATCAATTCTTTTAAATTTTATAAAGTTTAGTTTATGGTCCAGGTTTTAGTCTATTTCATGGCTCGTCCATGTGAATTTCTGGTTTTGGTTTCTGGTATAGTGGCACAAATTGTTCTATACATGTCAGTTAGATGAAATTGACTAGTACTATTACTAAATCAGCTATAACCTTTTTGAGTTTTTTGTTAGTTTTGCCTGCTTAATTTGAAGAAATTTTATTTTTCTCTAACTTTTGATGGATAAATTTCGCTGACTATAAATTCTATGTTAATGTTTTGTTTTATCAGCCAATGGTGTAAATATTTCATTCAACTTACACTCCTTTCTGTAATCTGAATGTAAGTTCACTACCATAATTTTCCCTGTCCTGTGGATGTAGGTTTTATCCAACCCTTCTCTACTGTCATTCAAAACTTTCTATTTTCCTACATTTTTATTTTGGCTATATGTGATATCTAAAACCGGAATATTCTACCACTGAGCCACACTCCTAGCTCTTTTTATTTTTTATTTTTTTCAAATTCTAAGACAAGATCTTGCTAAGTTACCCAGGCCAGATTCAAATTTGTAGCCCTCCTGCCTCAGCCTCCCTCACTGCTTGAGACATGAACCCGTATGCCAGGCTTCTATATTTTGAATATGACACATGCAGTTGTAATGTTTTTGTTTTGTTTTATTTATGCATTCATTTTGCTTTGTTATCTCTGAGCTTCCTGGATCTGTGGTTTGATGACAGTCATCAGTTTTGGTAAGTATTCAGTAATTTTTGTTTCAAATATTTGTTTTCTTTTCTTTTTTTGTCTTCTGATATTCTTCTTGTGCTTTTATTACAACTTTTTTTTTCTTTTTTTTGGTACCGGGGATCGAACTCGGGTCACATCTTTTTTATGAGAAATTCATTCTTGCTCGTTTTTGGGGGAGGGTTAAATTTTCTTCTTCCCTGAGGACCACACACATAATGCTGAGAAGGCTCCATTTGTGCCTAAAGAAACATAACTCAGAAGTACAAGGGAAATAATGTCACTTTGACTGCGGTTTGACACACGATGGATAAGCTAACTCATGTTCTTTCTCTTGCCTTAATCTGGAAGGACTGTACTACAGTGCAACACTTAAACACATTCTCATAAGGCTATCCTTTGACACATATAGCTAAGTGATTCAGAACACTGTGGAAGGAACACACAGTAACTGGAAATGCAGGTGGACAGAGATAGATTGACGTAAAGCAGCATAAAACAGGGATATTCAGTTTGATTTTAGTAAGAGATGCATGCTAAGTAAAAGACACATACCAAGTAGGCAAAGGAAAAGAAAGAACATATTTTTATAAAGGGTATATCTGAGAAATCAATAATTTGTTGTAGTATTTATTAAATTCTGGATATTTTCATTTGCTTCAGGGCCGAAATAAAGACACTGTTTTGGTGGCAGAGCCAAAACACAAATAGAAATAGACTTTATTGAATACATTTTGATCACAAACTTTTTCATTACACAGGCACATTTGTCAAATTTTTGTGCGTCTCATTTCTATTTTATATGGTCTCACTGATGCATAATTGTGATAGTGGTTTTTTTATAAATCTTTAATTTTTATATTTCAGGTAATTATACTTTCATTTTTCTTACATACTTTCCCATTAATATAATTTACAGTCCATTATACTTCCTGCACTTTGTAAATACTTAATAAATATTTATTAAAATGATGAAACAAATTATCAACATAATTTAGCAAAACTGCCTCTATCTTCTTCGGAACCTTTTAGATGACAAATGAATAGACTCAAAACTACCTTAGGATAAGAGTAAATTTATTTACTCATAATATTGGAAAGTCCAATTGCAAATTGGTGTATGTCTAAATGAAAGATTTAAATTTGAAGAAGTGGAACTTCTCTCTTCACATTGTTTAACTTCACTTTCCTTTCTCTCTCTCTCCCTCTAGTTTTTTTTTTTTTTTTTTTTCACTTTATTGACTTGATTTTCTACTGGTAAGCTTCTTTTACCTGGTAAGAGAACTCTCATAAACTCAATACTAAAATAATCATTAAAGGCAGGGAATTTGGCACTAAAACTATGCCATAATCTACATTATTAAATTTATCTTCCAACTCTTTAGAAAAAGAGCTTGTACCAGAGCCCTCAATTAGTAAGTGGGCAGGGAAATGTGGTGAACAATTTCACCACAAAATGGGAAGAGATGTAGCAGTTTCCTAATGGGAAAATGAACGTTACCTGAATTTTTTCTAGTTACTTATTTTTTATAAGATTCACTAATAACAGTTTCAGAGAGGTCAGATTATATGAATCTATATCATCACATGACAATTAGTTGCCCATTTCTCCATGCAGGATGATAAAAAGAAAGTCCTGACATCTCCAAAGCAGCTAAGTAATGACCATCTACACCCTGACCACCTGAGGCAGCACATTCTAGAAGGCAAAACAATTCCTGAAGGATTCCTTTTACTCTGGCCTTAGCAAATCAAACTGTATATAGACAGATCCCCTAATTTTTCCCCAGTGGTCTCTGTCTATGGAATCTTAAGAATTAGGACTCTGAGTTTCTCAGAGATAGTATTCTGTAATGGAATTGTGAATTTTATGCATTTCCAGACAACAGAAATGTGGTCAAATTTCTGAATAATCAAGCAGCCTCTGAGTATCTGTAAATATGCAGCTGAAAACACCTTAGAATATGTGTGATCTTGCACACCGGCTATTAATTTGGTCAAGTCACCTGTCAGTCAGACCATCAGCCAACCACAGCAGGCAGTGCATTGGGCAGTGAAAGGCTTGTCATCTCAGACACTTAGCTACTAGGCCAGCCATGCATGCAGCTAGTCATCCAGTCAGCTACCAAGTTAACTAGCCAATCTTCCTGCCCACCAGTCATCCATCTGGTCAAGCCCTGATCCCATGAGAGATTGAGTAAATGAATGAGTTTTCCCAGCAGATTGGTGGTCAGGCATCCAAGCTGTTTATCAATCAATCACCACTCTTCCATTCTGACAGCCACTGTGAGGAGGATTGCCTGGTAGGGCTTTTCCTTTTAAAGATACATAGGTTTTTAATAAACAATCTTTTTAATTATTAGGAACAAGCCAAATCATTCCATCATAGCTTTTTCAAATACATAGTATGTTTAAAGCAGTAAAATATTGTAACTTCTGATAATTAGACCATAGCAGGTTTGCAGATGTCATCTCAGAATATTTAGCAGACTCTTTATTTTAGGAAGTTTTATTTACTAACAAAATACAGTGCCACATTTATGAAATTATCTGTTTAACAAAATGAATCTCTGGGGCATTTCACATAGTTGGTACTTCTTAAATAAATTCAGTATTTTGAAAGTAAAACATATTTGCTTTTCAGGCCGGGGATTTAGCTCAGTGGTTTTGCTCCCTGCTGCACAAGTGGAAGGACCCAATTTTGATCCCCGGTACCAAAAACAAACAAACAAAAAAACAAGCAGATTGCTTTTCAAATATTATAAAGATAAGAACTTGGGAGAGCTAAGACAAATCCTTCTCAGTTATTTCAAATGAAAAAGCTTCCATTTTGAAAAACAAAAGTAGATTCAATATTTATTCTTTAATTCATTCTGTACTCATTTATGTACTCTATGACAGATGGCATTTCAAATCTTAAATTATAATGGGAAAAATATAAATTAAACACATCTGTGAAGAAGTAGACTTTACCATTGGTGAAGATAAACATTTAGCCAAATAATGGTTCTAGACCCAAGACAATTGCAAACATTTATGCAATCACCAGGGAGCATTTCCAGAGAAGGGCATAATGCTTAGCTCAATTTTGAGAGTAGACATTGTTAGATTGTTCATTTGGCTTGCAGAATCAATTGAAGGCAGAAATGGCAAGCCCTCCATAAAGTGTGTGTGACACAGAGAAGTACTGTCCAATTCTATTTTTGTGTATCAGCCTGCATGGGTGTGGAAAACAGCACTCAGCGGTGAAGCTGCAGGCATAAATGGAGTCACAGTTCGTGTGTGAACCTCACCCAGACTCACAGGGGAGGTTGATGGGGACTGTGCTAAAAGAGCAGGGATACTGTACTCATTCCATGGTGACCTGTTCTAGATAGCTACGTTTAAATTCTTGAACAATGGTCCTCACATGGTTTTCCCTATGTGTTTTCAAATAACTTTTTAACACTGCACTCCTTTTTATATGTTATATATTTTATATCACACTCCTTTTTATATATTGCACTCCTTTTCATATGTTGAATTTGGCAAATAACATTTTTTAAGTGACGATAGTGGCAAATGTTGTATATCCTAGTACATTTTAGAATAAGACATTTAAGTCATTGTAATGAAGTATATCCAATGAAATCCTATAGCAAACCGATAACTCCAATCAATTATTTAACAAGAAATCTTTTCTTCAACATAAATATTACAGTAAATTTTAATTTTACATTCTTATTTTCTTTTTTCTTCTTTGAAAACTTTATCACAGTGTAAATGTTTATCATTGAAATTATTTTATATTTTACTGTATCATAAAACTTTTGACTAAAATCCATTACAAAGCCTTTATATATTTTGCACTTAAATATAATACTCAAAGGTCATCATGTCTTGTCCCCAAAGCCTCAAATATTAATATAATTTGGGTTAACTATATTTTGACTAATATATTATTGATATTTATTAATACAATGTAAATTTGAAACATATCTCTTAATAATCAGAATTTTTATCGATTAGATCATATATTCACAAAATATTTATGTGTATAATGATACAGAGACCAACACCAGTAGTATCTTTTTTTTTTTTACCAGAAATAAATGTTGAGTACTCAAGTACACAGATGAGTAGCAAGAAATAAAACAAGTTTTGATATATAAAGTAATTCAATGCTTCAAGCCCTTTCCAAGTTGCAATGCAAAAATCTCATAGTAATCAAAATTTTTTTCAGTAGTGTCTCTACAGACACATCTATTACATATTTCTATAGTATTGGTGAAAAAATACTGAAATCTATTTGTTTTGCAGATATATTTCTCCAGTCAAAAATGTCATTATTTTTCTCACTGTCTGGGAAGTGTATCAAGAATTTAATTCAGTCTTCACAAATTATTGTGAATGTATCCTATTACATTCAAATTTAGTGGTTTTTTACCCTTTTTTAACTCAAAGGAATTGAATAACAAAATATCATTAACTTAAAGATCAATATGACTATATATACAAATTACTTCTATATTGAAGTATAACTTACAGGCAAAAGTACTTAAATATTTATTTCATGTCTTAATGAATTTTTAGATTACTTGATTAAGGCCATACATCTATATATGGACTGTGTAAATAAAATCAGTACCCTCTCTCTGATCTCTTTTATTGTCCTCTAAAAATAACACTGGAATGCAATAAAGGAGGCCTTTTCCATAAATGATTTTTGAGTCAATGGACAATCATAAGAGAAAGAGAAGTATGTCTTGGCCCTGGCCACATACCACAAAAATTAATTTCTAGTACATTATAGAACTAAATATGAAAGAGAAAACAATAAAATTTTTAGAGAAAACATGAAAGAGCATTCTGCCTGCTTTGGAAAAAGAAAACAAATTTTCTTAACAGTATAATGAAGGTGCTAGGCATAAAAAATAGAAATTTGTATATCAGACTATATAAAACTTGAGAACTTCAGTTTTTTAAAAGAATTTGTTAAGAAAATGAACAATCCAATGGAGTGAGGGAAGTTATCACATTCCATATCTTATATTCAGAATAGGTGAAAGGACTACAAATCAATATAGAACAGAAAGCAGGAGCAGCACTTGAAAGCATTTCACACAAGCAGAGTGCAAATGTCTAATGAAGCAATGAAAGTCGATCAATCCCATTAGACATCAGGGATTGTGTACCAAACTGATATGTAAAGTCATCTCACCCCATTGGAAAGGCTATAATGAGCTTAGACAACATCAAATGCCAAACACTGATGACAAGGAAGGCATCTGGAGGTCTCCTGATACAAAATTTTTTTGCAGTTTATGAAACTAAGTGTAACTTATCATCCAGAATTTCTAGTTTTACTTACATATTCAAGAATATTCCTACATCATTTATTAGAAAAACCTTTCTTGCCTTTTCCTATTACTTTAGTGACTGTGTTTGGGGTTAATTCAGGACTTGTTGAATCTATTTGGTTGTTCCTAAGCTGATTGTGTACTTTCTAAATTACTGCCATTATTATAGGTCTTAGAAACAGGTACTGTCAGGCGTTGGCTTCTTCCTTCAAGATTGCCTCACCTTTCCTTTTTAGTCTCATATAAAATTTAATACTCTTCTTGTAAACTCCTATAAACAAACAAAACCTACTAATTTTATTGAGACTGTTATGAATCAATGGATAAATTAAATAAGAAAACATTAGCAATTTGGATTTTCTGATGAAATGGGCACATTTTAAGGTTTCTTTTATCTTTAGAATGACAAAAGTGTGCATGCTGTTTCCTACAACATTGCTGATAAGTCTTGATTGTAAAATTATTCTCTCATTCTTCATAGCTGCCTGCAAGTTTATGAATACAAATTTAACTAAATGACCACAGAAAGCTAAAACTTATTATTTCCTTTTGCTCTTTTAGAGTATTTATATTTGTGTGCTTTTCTCCTTTCTTTCAGTTCCATTAAATCTGCCCATCTAAATCACTTAAATGCTTTGGTACTAATTTCATCCAAACTAATAGAGGCCAAAGACTGGCCATTAGCATTCTTTACAGTGCTGAGAAACAACCCACATTTGTGTTTGCAGGGGAGAAGTATAAATTATGTTGAAATATCATTCACTTAGAGTCATTCTCCAAGATTGTAAAGAGATGGATGGTCTCCAGGGGAGGGTTGTCATAAAAAGGAAAATCAAACCAACTGAATAATACAATAAGTCTATCTATAAAGCTAGCTCAGTCAAGCAGGGATATGAAAGGTGGCAGCCTTTGAGGAGATGGCTGACAGATTTCATTTGTCGAGGATCAGAGGCTGGCCTAGTGGCACATGTCACTTCTTCCCAAGACCCTTTTGGTGTTCTACAGCACCGGGTCCAGCGGCTGTCAGGGGAATAAACAAGGACTCCCAGAGAAGGCCAGGCCTGCTTAAGTCAAGTGTATGAAAAGGAACCATTTTCACCTTTCTTTTCTGGCTGTAAGTTTCAAACAGTCTCTCTGACTTACGTACTAATCGCATTGAATAAAAGTGAATTACAATAAATGTTCAGTTTTTCTTTATTTCTACTTTTCTTTTTCTTTTGGGCCAGACTCTCCCCTTCTTTTTCTTCAAGGTGGTTCTCTTTATTCATTTTCTTTTTAAATGTTTCTTTAGCTCCTCTTTTATTTGTATGTAATTTGCCCTACCTAGCTCAACCAATTTGCTTGTTTTCTCCTCCTTCCTCTCTCAATAAAAAAATCTATGGAATTTTATTATCCCTCAATGCTTAATATTTTATATATGTGATGTCCTTTGATCAAATCAGAGAAAATCCACCTGAAGATTTTCTAAGACTTATGCCTGCTTCATCAACTTTCCTAGAGTTTCTTTAACTTATTTATTCAAACATTCTATTCATTCTCATAATCTTTTTTATTCCTGTGTGTGTGTGTGTGTGTGTGTGTGTATGTGTGCACAAGTGGACTTGTGTGGCTTCTCTGTGTTAAAACACTACTGGGCACTGAGAACAGAAAAATGAGTAAATTTTTATGTTTCAACTAGAGTGTTTTATCAGATTTTCCCTTCAATTGCCTTAGTTTGACAATTAACAGTTTTCAATTGTATAGTAATAAGGAATCCAAGACTTTCACAATGAAGACCACACAGTTTATGCATAAACTTGAAACACAATATTCAGAGCATTATAAGTATCCAGATAAATATATCCAGAGGTATTTTTAATTAATTTTATGATATGCTCTCCCAAGGAAATAGAAGAATCAAAGATTTGATTCAACCTAAGATTCCAAAAGCTGGGTCTCTACATGAGCATTAGTAATTTTCAGGCAATATTTTCCTGACCCTGTCTTTGTCATTTTTCTGACCTACATGTAAACATTAACAGTATAATTAAACTTTTCCAAATTACATTTGTAAACATGATTGAGCTGTAAAACAAAAGCAAGCCAAGAAAAACCTGAATATGATATATTAACTTTACGAAAACACCTGCTATACACTTTGTGTAAGTGCTTAATTCAGACAGAACACATGTGTAAAAAATTATATACACATCAATACTTTGAAAAATCTTGTGAATGAAGAAATGATTAAATAATATTTAAATACTGTGTTTTTCCATTGACTATTCTTGAACAATGGAAGGGAACATTCTTCAACCATAAGTATTGCATCTAGGTTTTAAAATAGTTCATTGCTTTGCCAAAATTGTAAATACTTTCTAAGCAAATTATTTTCATGTACATTTAGAATAATGATAGCGTCCTCTCTATATATTTATTGAATTTTGAGCAAATTAAAGCAAACTTTAAAAAATACTTTGCAAATCAAAAAACTCATCACTACATCATTAATAATATTATTAATATATAAATATTTGGAAATATGTTGTTCTAAGTAATAAACCTGAATATTTCTGAAAAATATGAAATCTGAAACATTTTTCTCAGGCTGATGTTTGACTTGTTTCTATTTAAAGCCCAATAAATTAATCCTGATATGCTTTTATAGATGTTAGGAAAAGGCATGAAATTCCTTGGTCAGAGACAAAGAATTTCATTATCATGGCAAAGAAATTACTAACATGTTGCTATTAATTCTCCCAGCCCACTAGATGGATGTAGAACATGTTCCCAGAGTCCGGCCCACATAGTGGACTTTATTGTATAAGAGATATACTAAGATTTAAAAATGCACTGTTTTCAGCAAAAAGTAAGCAAGTAAACCTTTGTTTCTGAGGAAGACATTACTTCATCCCTTAATTGCTTGCTGTAAAAAAAGCCACAACCCTAGAAAAGGCCAGTAAAGAGTGGTCAAGGCATTAAATTCTGGGACATATCAACACAGGTAGGAACAAAAGAGATGCATGGAAAAATCTCCAACAATTTTTCTCATATTCTTTTGTATTTTTTAAGAAAAGTAATGTTGAAATGGCTAAATAAAGTATGATCTTTATAGGCAATGGAGTACTACATTGCCACAAAGAACAGTAAAGCTGAGACATTTTTAGGTAAATAGATCCACCTTGAGAACATAATTTTAATTGAAATTATTTGGTTGTTTAAATATTACATTGTTTCTCTTGTGTGAGAAATGCAAAGTGTTAATGACTGAAATGGAGGATAGATATTGGAAAGTAGGAAGAAAATGCTCAAATGAGATGGGGAAAAAAGGAAGGGAAAGAAGGAAGGGAAGGAAGGGAACAGGGATTAAAAACAATAAAAAAGAATGGAAGGAAAACCATAGAAATGAAATTTTGAAATGGAGAGAAGGACTGAAAGGATGGGAGGGGAATGAGAAAAAATTAAGATATATTATGTACACTTGCAAATTTCCTATCATGAATATGATCATTATGTATGTGAAAAATGTACCAATAAAATTAACTTTTAGAAAGGAAAGTAATGTTAGGCTGTAAGTAACTTGATATATGCAATAATTGCTGACTTTGCTTTATTTTTAAACATTGACTTAATATAAAAATGCCTTTCTTTCAGCCCATTTAGATTTCATCAACATTTACTTAAGCCTACTATGTGTCTATTACTAAGTTAAGTGCTTTATTACATCACAGGCCACTCAGTGCTCAGGAACACACTCCAATAAAAAGGCTTTTTGAGATATAATTTAAACAGTACCATATAAGAAGAAGTAAGGCCAAATGGAAGCTGATTTTTATATGATCAAACTCAAATGCCTCTGTTGATATCATATTCACTATTTCATAATGTTTTGCAAGTTTTTAAGATGGAACTAAATCACCTGATCAGTATCACTATTCTCTACTTTATAACTCATATGAATTTACTATATACAGGAAATAATTACACTTGATCTTTTTTATTGATATTATTGGTACATTTTAGCTATACAATATAATGACATTCATCATTGAAAATTTTCACCTTAACATAATTTTAGGCATAAAATACAGTTACATTCATCATTGGGATCTTGTGCCTTTACATGACATATCTTGGTTCTTATTTTTTCCCTATTCCCCCACCCTCCCTTCAACCCCTCCATCCCTTCCTATTTACAAAGACTTTGTTTCCATTTTTTCATTTTCTCCTATTAATTCCATTCCTTTCTTTTCTTTCTCTTCCTGGTTTCCCTTTTTGCACATAGTTGTGATTAGTCTTCCTAGTACATATCCAATATGGTGTGTGAGGCAGCCATAGTGCTTGTAAGAGTGAAAATTTGGAAATAGTTCTTTTATTCCTCCAAATAACACACTAGTATGAACATAAAAGTTACTAGATAAAAAGTATTTAATCAGTATAATTTGTATATATCACTCAGAACTTATTTACTTAAATAATTGCATTTTTAAAACATGCCACAGTTTTTTGGAATACATGTAAATACAAATTACATTTAAAACACTTAAATTCAAATTTGCAGGTCTTACTTGATATTAACATTTGATAATTCTCTCTTTTATTATATATTTTATCAAGAACAATTTTGAGACATTCTAAAGAGACAAATGCAATAGTTCTTTACTAGTTTAGGGAGACCTCTTTCCTCTGAAGTCCACTTAGTAAATAGTCTATTCTGGAAACAGAAAGGGAAAAGACAAACAAGAAGATATAAATAAAGAAGCAGTTCCAATATTTTCAGCATTGATATATATCAACTCTGGAATGCACTGAGAGACCGTATATATTGAAGAATCATAACCATAAAGATCAATGCCCTTCTTTGGCTAGTACTTGAGATTACAGTCAATGAAATTTACTGTTTAGACCTTTTATTTTCGGAAAGTTGTATTATAAGTGTGGGAGTACTTCCCCCTCATGATGAATTTAATGATCACTATAATACAGCTGTGGAAATTACACTTGGAGAATCATTTGAAATTAAATAGTTTAGTATTTTCAGAGGTCTTAGGCCTGTGTGCTCCTCAAGGAAACCTATGGGAGAGGCTTCCAGGGAATGAGATCAATCGCGATCAATCATGGAAGTGAGAAGGGGGGCCCTGACTTGTGGACAAGTGCTTTTACTGGAGGCTGGGGAATTAACATGAGGAAGAGGCATGAGGGATTTTATTATTTTGTTTCAATACCCCTAGGTTACACTCTGGAGAAAACAAGAAGGGGAACTTGTGTGATTATTAATTGTCTGAGGGTCCTTTAGCTCAAGTGTGATAGAAATTACAAACAACCAAAGTGCAGATCCCTTAGTGTTAGCAGTTCTGAGTAATAACTGCCATTGTTTCTCTGATCTCAGTGTTGCCAACTGTCTTTCTGCTCTTAGAAGCCGGAGCCAGCAGATTCCAGAAATTCTTGGAATTCACTTTTGCTTTCCATCCTTCCCCATGATTCTTTTGCTGCTAACGACCCTCAATGTTACCACCCCACTGCTGGTTGCTTTTAGAACCAGCAGACTTTAATGTAATCATAGCAACCTAATTTACTCAAGATATAAATCATGAGCAGGCAACATAAAAACGATCCAGAAAAGGCCTTATATTGCAACATAAAGGAAAGAACTGCAGAGACTGATTTGATAAGGAAAAAGGCTTCTTATGTAGACAGAATAAGTGTCCCAGAATCCTGCTTGCTAAGTGCAAATTTTCTCCTTATTTATGGTAGAGAAGGGCCTCCTTGCAGTGGAGGTATCTGGATACAGAGGCAGAATGATCCAGAGAGGCTACAAAGTGGAGTCCTCTTGATGGACCCATGACTTTTGCCATAACAAAACAAGTCTGTGAATGGCTCCAAGCCATAATGAATACCCATGACTGTCAGAGAAGGAAGAAAGAAAAATTTCTAAACCTATCACTTGGGGAGTGTAGGGCCCTTCTCTCAGTCTCAGTGGAAGATACCTCAGATACCTCAGATCGCTGGTCACAAAGGAAAGATCTTCCGAGCCTGTTTGTGGACATGTTAAAGTAACTAAAAAATGTGATATTTAAAAACTTATAGTTTGAGTCTTGTCCTTGTCAAGAGAAGTGACAGGTTAATATGTTAATGAAATGACAATTCAAATATTTCCACATTTTTGATAGAATATAAGCCATAGGAAATGGCATTATTTAAATATGTAGAAAACTACTAAGCAATTTAAGGAAACAAATATTAGTAAATTTAATCTATTGAATGAGTTCCAAGTGTTTTACACTGAATGAAAATAACCTATCTCTTAATTGTGCATACAATTAAATTTATATTATATTCACAAAATGACAAACTTATAGAGATAGAAAACAGTATGCTTAGGGATGTGACAATAATTCTATATCTTTATTTTGATTCTGGCTATTCAAATCTCAAAAAGTGACAAGATATCACAGAACCATATACAAAGGCATGCAAAAGGGTGACAACACACAAACTGGTGTAATCTTGATCTAGTCTACTTCATCATTTTGGGTCAACACTTGAAATTTCTTGTTTTAATAATAAATTATTACCTAAGATATTAGTATTGGGGTAAACATACTGATGGTTATAAAGGACTTCTATATGTAGTTATTGTACCTTCTTGTGAATCTCTATTTAAAAATAAAAAGTATTTTAAACTAGGTGTGGTGGTGCCTGCCTATAATACCAGCACTCTGGAGGCTGAGGCAGGAGGATTGCTGTGAGTTTGAGGCCAGCCTGGGCTACATAGTGAGTTCAAGGCCAAGCTGAACTACATAGTGAGACCCTGTCTCAAAAACAAAAACACAAAACAAATAAAGAATATTTAAAAATTAATATATGTACCAGGTGCCAACATAATTGCTAGAGATTCAAGGAAATGATTGATTCTATGAAACCAGCAAAGCTAAAAAGGTAGCTTTTAATGGAGAAGAGCAACATGCCATTTCAGGTGGAGTTCATGGGGAGTACATGGGAAAGGTAGATCTGCAGAATAACATTTGAGATTTAAAATATTTGGATTTTTGAAGAAGAGTGCTTCAACTTAATATAGAAACTATATTTTATAGAAGAGGAAGGAAACTGGGCCTCACAGAGGCAAAATGAATTACTAAAATATATAGATCCTATAGCAGACAGAACTAAATTTAGTACTGTTGGAACAAAAGCATTTTTATAATCAGCCTTCCTCAGAAGATATGGGGAGACAGACACTCCTAAAAGAGGAATCTGTATTTGTATATGTAGTGCACTACATAAGGCCTGCGGTAGACCAGATGTGTCAGGAAGCCCCTCCTCAGCCAAGCTGTGCAGAAATTTTGCAAAGGTATAAGCCATTTATATCAGAGACATAACCTAACTTTATTTTTCTCAAGACTTTGAAAGATAGATATTAATACCATGTTAATGGTGCTAAAATGAAAAATGAAAGGAGAAATTCACTTAGTGAACATCATGTTGTTGATGGGAAAAGAACTGAGAATTTCTACAATTAATGCCACAAATCCTTAGGAACTTTGCACCTTAGATCTTGGAAACTGATTGATCCTGCTATGTTTTTCAGCTAAATCTCATGAGCAGTTTTCTGAAGATATTGCTCCTTGGAGTCTTTATTCATGAATTTAGAGTTGCCACAAATGTTAAAAAGTATTGACTCTTCCTTGAGGGATTAATCTTAATTTGGGGAATTGCATGATGCTTTATTCTATAATGTGAATTATAATCTTCTTTACAGAAGTTTTGTCTTTTTCATTCCAGTGACAAGTGTGTAGCAATACTGTCGTTGTGCAGTAAAGCAGATAACATAAACAACAGATGACTGTCCTTTCTGTGCTGCTGAGGAGCATTACAGCTTAATGCAAAATCTTTTAGTTAATTCTCCAGGAAAGAAAATTAAAATAATTTACTTTGGAAGCTGAGAAAAACATGAATCATGCAATTACACCAAAGTGGGTATTTTTCCTTTGTTCTGGGTGACCTTGGCCAAATAATTTAACCACACTAAGACTCTGTTTCCTCATGTGGAAGATGGTTAGACCAATGGTTACTATTCTTTGCAATTTTATAGACGTTTACTGTCATGTAAAGCTCTGAACAGTGTTTGTATGTAGACTAAATTAAATGTATATATTTGTGCTCTTGATCTTGTATTTTGTATATTGAAATGACTGAAATAGAGCATGTGATGTGCCCAGGATGTGCAATAGTGTTAGAATCAGAGGGGATTAAGGTTGAAATGGTCTTTTTTTTTTTGAGTACCAGGGATCAAACTCTGGACCTTGGGCTTTCAAGGCAGGCAGAGGAACCACTGAGCTAAATCCCAAACTCAAGGTTGGAATTATCTTTTATCAGCTGATACAGTCAATTCCTTGATGACTGGGACTAGGCACAATCACTTTTTGTAGTCTCTTGTGCCTCACATTAAAGTGATGCTTTATCTATTTAAACACCTGAATATCTATTCAAATTCCTACTACTTAGACTTTAAAGAGTGCATAATATATCAAACACAAAACAAATAATTTGATTTCTAGAGTTTTGTGACCTAGATTATATTGACTTCCAGAGTGTTACATTTGTTCCTTTTTACAGATAATCCTTTTTAATAAAACATTTACTTGAAGTAAGTCTCTAAATTTTCCTTAAGAATCAGATAGGCAAATTTGAAAGGAAATACATTTATACTTAAGAGTTGGAATTATCATTTGGATAAAGAAACTCTTACCTATTTTTTGCTGTTACACAAAGTATAGATCATTACCTAAATTAATTCTGAAATAAAAGTGGATATTTTTAAAACTGAGAAAGAGAGCATGTAGAGTCTAAAATTATGTATTTCTTTTTGATGTGGCTTTGATTGATGTAGCTATGTTGGAACTTTAAAAAAAAAAAAAAGTAAAGGCTCATGAGTTGTTCGTGAGGATGGTTTGCTGTCTGGCCTGGAAGAGTGGTTCTCCTAGCTGCCTGCATAGCAAACCACCTGGGGAGTGTGTGGGTAAGGATATTAAAATGCAGCTTTAGCTCTAGCAAATATGATTCAAAAGTTCACCACATGACACATTGAAACCTGTGTTATTGTAAAGAAGCTGAAGCCATTTAATATATAAGTTGGACTGCTCTTCCATACTCTGAAATAATTACAACCATCATAATAATATTAATATCATTAAAAGACTGATTTGGATGACAAAGTGTAAACAATGTCCTTTGTGTTCACAGACTTTTCTCTGAACCACACATCTGTGGAGTTTAATGTCATTATCCAAATTGGCACTGAACAAATAACTGGTGTGTTCTCAAGCACAGGAACTTGTCACCTAGAATCTCCTGCCACATAGTCTGGATCTCCACTCTCTACAAACGAGAACATCTCTGGTGGACTTGTATTTTTCCCATTTGTGATGAAGTGGTTTTCCCAGGAATAGAACAAAACTTGAGAGGAGTACCTGGAGTTGATCATGTTCTCTTGGGGTAATACACTGTTTTCCTAATGCCTCTTGCTTTCATTCTCAAATCTTTGCATTTGTTCATCACTAGGCAGCACACCGATCTTGTAAAATGAGTGATATCAATCCAAATTTACAATCAAAAAGCTCTATTGATCAAGATCAAAATTAAATTCCTTCCTGAAACTGCTCCAGATTTTACTCCAATTATCACATTATCGTTTTCCTTTGCTAATTATATTTTTACCTTCCTTTTGTTTCTGGATTATACTGACATACTTCTGACTTTGGAGGTTAATGCCTGGTGTTGTTTTGCCTTTTCTTTCCTAGAACTTCTTTTAAGTAGTTTTGTAATCTAATTTCTTAAGTCATTAGTAAAGCTTTCTTGGCTATTCAATTGATATTCTTTATTATCAATCTGTATTTTCCTTCAAGGGACTTTTACAAGCCATAATTTTCTTTTCATATGTGTGCTTATTGGTTCTTAGCTTCACTTCTAGAATACAAGTTTTGTAATAGCAAAGAAAGTGTTCTCTTGTGACCAACGTACTCAATGCCTAAAGCTGAGATCTAGCATATAACAAGTGCTCAGTGTTGTGCCCAGATTGTGAGGTCCCAAAGACCACCAGGAGGCCGTTTCCGATGTAAGCGCACGAGGGTCATTTATTCAAGCTTAAGCAGGGACTCTCAATTGTCACCGACACAGTGGATCGAGATTGAGAGCCCCGAGTTCCAAATTAGCGGGGTTTTTGTAGAGGTTACAGCAAGGTTTGGAGATTTTCTACTTAGCAGTTACAATGATTGGTCAGCGCTTAACATGCATGAAGTGTACATTTCTGATTGGGTGAACTCATCAGGGGTAAGGGGTGATTACGCATAGGTTTTACAAAAGAAAAGAAGGACAAATGTTAGTTGGCAACTGTCACGTATTGATGGTCAGCAGACACGGTGACTAATGGTCACGACCACCCAGCATTGACAGTCAGCACATTAACAGACTGTTCCTACAGATAGGGGCCCAGGATGTTCATTTCCTGGGTAAACAGATGGCTGAGTAATTAACTTAGGGACTTTGGTTTGTTACAGATTGTATCTTTTGTCCTAGATCAAGCACATTTTAATCATTAATGTGAGAGGACAAAGGAGACTACTCCATTTTGGGCAAAAGTGGAGTCATTCTGGTTTCACATAAGCAAAATGGAGTCACTTTGGTCTCACACTCAGCACATGTTATGGTTTACATCAATCAATGACATAGTTAAACTTCCTTGTTAGACAAAAAGGAAAAATTTATTTAACAAAATCAAGGTAGGATATGAATATCCTGAAACTAAAAACTATGTTTTAAATTTTTATATATATATTAAAATGTATATATTATATATTATTACATATGTATTAGATAACTGTAAATTATGTATTGAATTTTTATTATATATTATCTTTTAATGTTACAAATATCATCTATTGGTTATATTTTAAATACACTATACATATGAGATTGTTATGTATATTAGAAGTCAAGGTGATATTATCAATTATGTAAAATTTAGAAAATTTTGTAAATGAAAATTAATAGCGTTGGGCCGGGGATTTAGCTCAGTGGTTTTGCCGCATGCTGCACAAGCGCAAAGACCCGAGTTCAATCCCCGGTACCAAAAAATAAATAAATAAAATTTTAAAAAATAGCATTTATTACCTTATAATCTAAACCCCAGTGGAAACCACTGTTAATACTTAGATTTATTTTTGATATATTTGCAGTTTTTCTGTATGAGAATTGACAGCCCATCAGACAATACTTACAAATTATATGGATACATTGTTAGCCTTGTGTCATGTTTTTCTTTCCATGTGTTTGACTGTGTGTGTGACTCTGAGCTATACTTTGTCATTTGGATTGTTTCAAATATTTATAACAATATTTCTAATATTATTTCTAATATTTCTAATATTTTGTTTCTAACACTTCACAAGGAAGACCTGCGTCTATGATTCTTGATGTGATTCCCTAATTATTTTTATGTTGCCTTGTAAGTGATTTCTCTCACAGTTTCATCCAACACTTGTTCAAGTTTTTGATTTTTAAAAATTATAATCATATTTTAAATGTCTCAAATCCTATTTCTACTTTTATTTAGCATCTTCATTTTTTCTTGTTTGAAATATCTTTCCTTTTTCTAAATATATATGTTGCTACTGATGTGAGATTTTGGTTGTCTTCTCCAAAGGCTGTGTTCATTTCTTCTAACCTCTTAACTGTCCCATTAATTTTTGAGTAACAGAGATATTCCTCAAATGAGAAGAAACTTAGGTCATTTTTCACATTTAAAAGTCACTAAGTGCTTCTGCAGAACCCAACTTCAGTGTTGATGCTTATCAACTGGTAAAACTCATTGGAGGGCAAAGAGAGAAAATGAAAATATTTTCCCTGGAAGTATTCATTTAAAAGAGGGAAGGCTTCAAAACTGATAGTTTTGAATAGATAGTTGCCAGGACTGTGGAATCTAAATAGCAAGGAAATGTTTGAGTAACATAAATTTCATAGCACAATGAATAAAAAAGTACTTAAGCACTCATTCCATTTATGATTCTGACTCATCTGTTGTATCCAATGTCCCTATGTCCTGACCACTTCAATTTCATTTTCTTCTGCGAAGAAAAGTACCCTGAATGGGTAGCAGAAGTGGAACTCTGTCACTCATGTTTTCTTCATTCATCATATAATCTCACTTCTGATTCCTGGGTTTTACTAAAACAATTCTGGGTGAAGCTACTTTTTGCTCCTCCAGTGCCACTACATTTTACTTTTAATTCTCTATGTTCTGTTGAGAAAATTAACAAGGACATAACTGTTATAAATCTTCCAAATACGTGTTGACTCTTCTTATGTGCAAATATATTTTCTCATCCTTCTAGTACTCAGGCATTAATTTTTTAAAAATGTCATCTACTATCAGTTTAGTATATAGTTGGCTAATGAATGTATGTATTTAATAAAATATGTTAAGCCTCCTTTTTTATTCCATAATAATAAAATTCAATTGGACATGCATTAATGCACTGTAAGTTTGCATTCTAAATTAGATAAGAACTCGAGATAAACTTCATGTTGCATCTTATAATTTCCAAATATTGAATTGCAATCAAACAAAGGGTCATTTTTGTTCAGAGAGTTATAGTTTAACAGATGCCTCAACTATTATATCTCTCTAGTTTCCACTCTGTATTAATTCAAAGTCTTAAAAGTCTCATTTCTTCTGTCCTTGGCCATAGACCACTGATCTGAACAATTACTCCAGGCAGAATCTGCAACTAGCACCAGCTCAGGTGAATAATAAAATAGAAATATATTGCAGTTAATTTTGGAGACTGTCAATGCCTTCATATGGAAAAAATATAAAAAATATTTTTCTATTTTATACATTGGCTACTGAAAATAAAGACACAATTATTTTTCCCGAGGCATCTTCATGCTGCACACTGGGGTATGATACTTACTTGCATTTCTCATATGAGAATCACAACTCTTTAAGGAAATGAGTATTCTAATCAATTTATTATTGGATACATTTGATAGATAAATAAATTGAGTTTTAGGAAAATAAGAACTTGATTTAAATGTGAATGTGCCAAACTATCTTAAGTGTCTGAGTGACACCCAGAAACAATTTTTAAAAATTTAACACATTTATTCTCCATAAAACTCCTTAGTCATAGGCAGTACTATACTCACTTCAAAAAATGAGAAAATTATAATTTGAGAAATTAAAAAAAAGAATAACAAAATGCATCTTATGCCGTGAAACTTAATGGAAATTTGAGATGAGTAAGTGTCCAATCCCAAATATATTTTTCTTCCTCAACCATTGTACAGCTTGTTATGAGTATATGCTGGACTACTATATGGTCTTTTTTGAAAATATCAGTTAATATTATTTCGAATTTAGAGCAGTGACTAAGGATTTACATATTGATAAGGCAACCTGTAATATTGACTTGTTTGTTTGTTTACTTTTAACCTAGGACAAAAAATTTGAATCAAGGACACAAACTGAAGAGGCAAATAACTATCTAATAGTTAATCTGGCAGAAAACACTTCAGTAGAAGCCCTTTTTCCCCAAGTGTGCATCACACCTTCAGTAATATTCAAGAACATTCATTCAGTGTTGACACCATTCGCAGTTGTGCAAATGACATTATCAGATTGTCAGGCAAATTGAAGCAATTATCTCATGAGTCTTAAGTAATGCACACATTGACATATATTTGCCTTTTGATAGCAAGGAATGATCTGTCAGCTGAAAAGCAGCTCTATCATTGAAATGCTTCTTAGATATTTATTTCATTTCCAGGGAAATGACAACTTTGGCAATAAACAGTGATATTCTTTCACTTAAGGTGAGTTTTAGGATTAGAGAGTTGAAGTAGCACTGGCAGCTTGGCATATATTAGCATATGAAAACACTCAGCAATGCATCTCTTGGGAAAAGCTGTAATTAATCATAGACAAACAAATTGTAATTCTTATTATGCATAATAGTGAAGAAATAATATCTTAGCTTCACATAGGCTGGGTTTCAATGTGGGAAAAGAGCTAAAAACTGCACAGTGGGAAGCCGTGTTTGAGTGTCTGAACATAAAGATCACTGTATGATGCATTTCTCTGACAGAGAGAACAAAGCAAAACAAACCACGATGGGATAATCATAATTAACAGCCTGAGTAAGATTCTTCTCTACTACCGAGAAGAGTGCTCCTTTAACGCCCATTTACTTTCAATTCCTGTTTGAAAATATAAGATACTTCAAGGAGGAGCACAGGAATTGTTAGCTCTGGCATATAAAGTGCGGAGGTAAAAGCGACCCAAGTGTGGGTATCAGAACTCTGATTTCCGTCACTGTCCTCTTCCATGTCTACTTGCCAGTGCCTTACGTGTGGAATGGAAGCGCCTTCTCTATTGGTCCTTCGTGATAATTTAGTATTGACACTAAGAAACTGTTCACTATTTGTACAGATTTTTCAATGATCTGTGAACTTTTCTGAAATGTTTAACACAGTTTAGATTCAGATAAAAGTATATTTTGTGCATTGTTTGGTATAATGATAGCTCTAACTCACCTAGGGTTATTCATTGTTTCTTTATGTCATTATTTTTCTTTGTCTTATTATTATATGTTTGTGATATACAATAAATATATTCATTGTGGGATATCGGTGAACATGAATATCATACCTTAATTCTTTTTACTTCTACTTTCTCTTCCTTCTCCCTAGACATTTTTGTTCTTAATTTTAAATAAATTAAAATATTCTTAGAGGTCCCTAAGACCACTATGAGCTTGTGGCACTGTGAATATATGCCAGGAGTAAGTCATGCCTGGTACTGGCAATTGGACCTTTCATCTTCATACACAGAAAAGGCATAAACCATGAGACGATAACCTCCTTCCTTCCACATAAGTACACTATGAACGTAGGTCTTGGCCTCATTTGTAATTTGTGTCCCAGATTCCTCACTACAATTTTTAATATACTGTTCTTAAAAGTGTAAAAGGTGAGGTTTACTTGGACATCCGAAGTATTGTCAAATGGTTCTACAAAGTTTGTAATTTCAGAACCAGAAAAAATCTTGGGGTTTTTTATTTTCTATGATTGGCAACGGAGTATATTTAATATTCAGTAATGGATATTTCTGACAAGAAGCTAGTATACAATTTTGAAATCATAATTGGATTTTGCTATTCCTTTATGAAATAATTTATACATGCTATTAACTTTTACTTGGATGAATTTCTCCAATCTGTTCATATAATTCCAGCTGAGTACCCCAATTTGATCCTTTCTATCTGTGCTGTCCAACTTCACATCCTATTGAAAAAAATTCATTTGGCATTGTGTTTGACGACTGTTGAATGGTGTGTTTTTAAAGCATTAAGTGTGAACAAATTTAAGGAGTTGTTCAACACAAGGTGACTACATGGATAAAAGTAATACATCCACTAAAGCCCTTCATATCATTTCTGTTTTGTTTCCAAAATGATGAGCACAGGCAAATCATGACAGCTTACTATGATCTTATTTATTTACAGATATGAAAAACATAGAATTATGTTTCAAAATGATATCATCGTCTCTATGTTTTCAAAACTAACATTTAGCTTGCTTTGTGAGAGGTATCCTAGGCTAGTAGATTGTTACAGAATGTAAAATGAAATCTATTCTGAAACGTAGCAAGCCATCTATTTTGTATGCATTAATAAGAAAGGAAGAAAATTTAGTCTCCAATGTAATTAGAACAGACAGAAAATGGAGAAAAAATAGATTGGAGAATATAACAGCATGCAGATACACAAATTTCATCTCTTATGTTTATGTTAATTATCTTTCTTAATTTACACACAAAAACTCACCAAAGTTAAACAGAGTTAAATAATTTTAACAAATTAACTGCATTTAGCCACCAACCAAATTTTGATATTAAATACCTTCCAAACTCTCATCATTTGAAATCCTGCCCCTGTCAAAATTTAACCTATTTTCCATTGTTACTGGAGTTTCATAAAGAGAATCACAGTGTGCAGTTTTTTTTTTCTGTTTAGCTCCTTTCATTTAGGACACAATATTTAAATATCCATTCGTGTTACTGCAACTAGTTCATTTCTCCTTTTAAAATTTCTAAGTAATGTTCCTTTATATGTATCATAAACCTTTTGGACATTCAACAATTGATGGACAAGTGAGTTATTTACATTATTTGGCTATTAAGAATGTAGCTGCTTATAGCATTCCTTTATATATGTCACTTATACTTTATATGATACAAAATTACATGTCTCAATAATGGCTAAGGAGTAGGATTGCTGTTTGACACAAAAAATACAATTTTACTTTTTAAGCAACTGACACAATGAGTTTCAAAATGGTTATATTAGGGCCGGGGATTTAGCTCAGTGGTTCCACGGCCTGCCTCACAAGCGGAAGGACCTGAGTTTGATCCTCGGTACGAAAAAAATAAATAAATAAATAACAAAATGGTTATATTATTTTGAAGTTTTACCGGGAACATCCAATTGTTTCATGTATTCCTTATTCTTGTCAATATTTGATGCTCTCAGATTTTTGTTGGTTTATTCTGTCAAGTATACATCATTTGAACATTTTGTGGTTCATATATTCACATATCATGGCTGTTTCAGCATGCAATTCCCTAATGACAAATATTGTCAAACATTTATTTACTTGCCATTTAACAATTTTCTTCATAAAGTGTTTATTAAGATACTTTGTTCATTTTATTTATTGTGTTGTTCTTCTTCTAGTTAGTAATTTGTGAAATGTCCTAATATATTCTGAATATAAAACTTATCTCCTCTTATTTACATATTTTGTCATAAATAAGAAACTTTGCTAAATGCAGTCATGCTTATGTATCTTCATATTTTTTCTCAGAGTGTAATACTTGTATTTGCTACACTGAGGTTTTTGAGTTAATGGCATTTTGAGTTAATGGCATAAGATTTGTATGTAGGTAATTATCTACTTGGCCTAGGATCATTTGAATGCCCTGGGTCCCCTTTCTGAAAATCAGCCTCCATAAATGTATAGATTTAGTTCTGAATTTTCAATTGTGTTCTAGTGATCTATGAGTATGAGGCATGATTAAATTATGCAGTGAATGTTTAAATAAAAAATATTACTTTAAAAGATGCATTGCCATTAATACCCTCAAAATACTCTCCTTTGCATCAAACTTACTTCTACCATTTTTTCTTGCAATTTTCTGCAGCAGTTCTGAAAATTCATTCATGCATGTCTTTAGGAGATATAAAAAATAGGGTCAATAAAGTGTGAACAAAGGAAGACATGCTGTTGAAAACATTAAGATGTAACCTCATCCACTTTATTCATTAAATCTGACACTGTGCAACTTCTGTCTGTTCCCCAAAGTGAAAAATCATGAAATGTGAAAATTTTTAATTGATTCAGGACACAGAGGCAGCTTTGACAAAGCAGCTAAATGCATTCATGAAAGAGGACATTGGTATTGGATATATATGTTCAGAGAGAGGGGAAGCGTTTTAAGGGAGATTAATGACAGTGTGTCATTTCCTCTTTAATTTCCGTAATTATACATTCACTGATTTTTTTTATCCCAACTGGTACAGTCTATCTTTATGGCATTACCAGCTGTTTTGATTCTATGCTTCAGAAAAAGTTTTGAAATATGATTACTTCTACCTTTTTTAGGGGGGGGATTATTTTGGACATTTTGTGTCCCTTTAAATTTCATATGAATTTCAGAATTAAATCTTTACATTTAAAAAAATTTAATAAATATTTAAAAAACATTTTACATGTATTTTTACAAGTAATTCACCTGGGATTCTGATAGAGATTTCATTAAATCAGTTTACTCATGTGGAGAGTATCACCATTTTAATAATATTAAAATTTCCAATTCATGAATTTGGGATTTTAAAAAATTCTTTCAACAATATTTGCAGTTTATGCTATGTAAGTTTTATATTTCTTCATTAATTTCTTGCTTAGGTATTCTATTATTCTAGATATTATTTTAAATCAAATTCCTTTCTTGCTATCATTTTGATTTTGTTTGTGGAAAGGGTACAGAAATACAATAAATTATTTGAATATCAATTTTATATCTTCAGATGTTGCTGAATATGTATTAGTTCTGATAATATTTTTTAGTGAGTTCCTTAGGATTTTCTGTATACATCTGTCTTTTCCAATCTAAAGGCCTTTAGTATTATTATTAGTAGTAGTAGCAGTACTAGTGGTAGTTTTTTTTTTATTTTTGTCTGATTTTCCTCACAAGAACATAGAGTAAAATGTTGAATAGAAGTTATAAGAGGCGACATCCTTCTTTTGTTTCTATCTTAGGAGAAAAGAAATCAGTCATTAACTGTCAAATATAATCTTAGCTGTGAGTTTTTTGTATATACCTTTTTATCAAAGCAAAGAGGTTTTATTCTATTTCTAGTTTGTTTACTTTTTACCACAAAAATATACGATTATTTAAAATTCATTTTCCATGTCTTTTGAGATGATCTTATCATTTATATTATTATTATTGATCCTTATGAAATTCAACACATTATTGTTATGTGCATATATATGAATTATTGTTATGTCTTCTTAGGCAAGTGACCTATTTGCCATTATGTAATGGCTTTTTTACCCTTGATACTTTTTCTTGCTGTAAAATTTGTTTTGAAATTAATATAGCTATTCTTGCTTTTTAGTTAACATGACACTATTCTATTCTTCCATCTATTTCCTTTTAATTTACAGTCTTCAAATTTAAAGTAATTTTTTGAGATGATGCATAGTTGCTTTTTGGTTTGTTTGTTTTGAATCTATACATATAGATAGCTGATCAAAGTGATTATTGATATATTTGAACAATAATTTTTATTTGTTGCTATTAATTTGTCTTCTCTTTCTCACTCTGGGGTTTTAGTTGAGCATTTAAATGTAAGTTATACTTTTTTTTAACTTATTTTAGTATAGTTTTAAAATTTGCAGTGTACATTACAACTAATACAGTTCCATTTTCAAAAATACTATACCAATTAATGAGTAGTGTGAATTTGTTATAAAAATGAAATCATCCTAGTTCTATTTTCCTCTCTCTTCACTTGTCTACATGGGTTTGTGTGTGTGTGTGCGCATGTGCACATTATTACTGTTATGACAAACTAATTATTAGATCAACTAAAAATACTAAAAATAAAAGAAACTTTTTATCCTCATTTATTCCCTCTTAGTGGTCTTGCTTCATGTAGACATGAGTTTCTGAATTGGTGTGTGTGTGTGTGTGTGTGTGTGCGCGCGTGTGTGTGCGTGTGTGTGTTCCTCTCTCCAAAGAACATCTTTTAACATTTCTTTCAGTTATTCTCGCAAGGAATTCCAGCAATTTTTATTTGTCTGAAAATTCTTTGTTTTCCCTTCACTTCTGAAAACAAATTTCATAGTATACACCATTTCATGTTGATGTTTTCTTTCTCTCTACTTCTCTGAAAACTGTCAATATATTGCTCTATTCTCTTCATGCTTTTATCATTTTTAAGGAGACGTCAGGTGGAAATGTCATCATTTTTTTTCTTCATGAGTAAAATTTTACCCTCTACTTGCATTCAAGGTATTTTACTATATCACTGACATTCTGTAGTTTCAAAATGATATGGTTGGGTATAATTTCTGAGAACTTATCAAATTGGATGATCTTCTGTCTGACATTAATTTGGATAATTCTCAGACATTATTATTTCAAATATTACTTCCATTCCCTTCTTTTTTGCCCTTTCTCATTACAAATATATTACACAGTTTGTAACTATTTCCCAGTCCTTGGATATTTTCTTAGGCCTTTTTATCAGTCTTTGTTCTCTTTGCTTTATAGCTATGGCGATTTCTATTAACAGTCTCAAGTTCAGAGATTTCTTCCCAGTTGTGTGTAATCTACTAACAATTCATTTAGGGTATTCTTCATTTCTGTCACAGGTTTTCCTGTAGCATTTTGTTTGGGTCTTCTTTAGGATTTCCATCTCTGTGCTTTCATTGCTCATTTGTTCTTGTGTGCTATCCCCTTTACCAGGTAGACTTCTTAGTATGTAAATCATGGTTATTCTAAGTTCCCAGGTTAATTCTAACATCTCTTCTATGTCTGGTATTAATTTTTTTTTCTGTATCTTCAATTTTTTTTTTTTTTTGCTTTTTAGTGTGTCTTGTAATTGTTTTCCTAATAGCTGGATATGATGTACAGGAGAAAATGTAGTACTGCGATTTATCTTTATAAATGTGGGGATGATGAGGGAAAGCATTAAAGAGTCCTATGATTAAGTCTTAGACTTTTAATGCCTCTATCCCTCTGGTCTGTGAGCTTTACAAGTGCTTCTCCCAGGCCGGGGATTTAGCTCAGTGGCACCGCGTCTGACTGGCAAGCACAAGGTCCTGAGTTCCATCCCCAGTACAAAAACAAAACAAAACAAAACAAAAACAAGTGCTTCTCCCTTAGGTTATACAAAATGACTAGAGTGGACTAGAGTTTCATTCCACTTCTCCAAGGTCAATTTAGCTCCAATAATACCCAAGCAGATTAGATTTTGATTAACTAGTTTCTCTGAATTTCAGACCTGGTTAAGAACAGAGTACTCTGGCATATTTAGAAAATGGATCCTTTATTCATCCCACTGTCTGATGTACAGGAGGAAATTCAGATATATACTGTGAAAAATCTGGTCATGCTCAGAGTAGGACAATACTAAAAGAAGTCTAAGCCCCTTTCCCATTACTGCAATTTCTAACTCTTACAGTTGTCCAGACTGAACCTTTAATTCATTGATAAAAATTCAGATTTTCCTGCCCCAACATTGGTTGTCTTGTGACTTCTCATCCCAAATATCAGTTTATATGAGCTCTGACTCCTCATATTTAGCTGTGTATCTCTCCAACCTTTGAAGTAAATATATCCACCCTTACTTTACAAATGAGGAAGATATACTGACTTTTTAGTATGTTCAATTTGTTACTATTTGTTAGGACAGAGTTAAAATTTTCAGGCTCCTTACTTGCAGAACCAAAACTCACAAATTTCAAAAGCTTTTTTTGTTGTTTTTGTTATTGTTTAAATTCAAACATGTAAAAATCTTAACAAAGTGCATGCAGTAAATGTTCAATATACATGGAATAAATGATTGAAGAATATATGGTGAGTGACCATACCATCTTCCATGAAGAATGGGAAAATTTGTTATATGTATTTCTTGAAATACTGGAAGTACAGTATAATTTCTCTTTCTTGATGGAGAGCTATTAATTATTTAACTTTAAAATATATTGACCTCTTAAGAATGGAGACAAAATCAAAATGTGAATAAGTAAGATAGTTACTTTTCTTCTCTCACTTAAAGAAATGTTCATAAAATACAAGAAAAGCATTAGGGCAAACACTCTTTAATTTGGACATTTCCCACACATTACTGACATAGAATGGTGCAGTTAGCTTATCCAGTAACTTGAGTTCTAGTCTTACTATCATCACTGTCTGAACAAAATTTTCCAGGACACTTTAACTCCTTGGGTCTGAGAATGGATAAGTTGGATTAAAGTACATTGCCATTTTTGAGAATCTAGTGAAGAACTTAGTCTTATTTAATACACAATTTCTTTTCTCACTCATTCACTCTCATTATATAGGTTGTCAATGAGAGTTGTCTCCTATAGTATCATTCTTTTCCATTCTGCCTTAGTGAGAATATAAAAAGAGAAATGATTCATAGAGAAGAAATAACACAAATATCAATTATATATATGATGTAATATAATTTTATTATACTTGCTATGACTTTTCAGAACTATGTTAAAGCTAGCAGAAAATTATTTATCTGGTCATTATCTCAGTGTTCCATAGAACAAAGTAGGCCTGGAGCTATAACATTGAGTGTATCATTTTCTAAGGGAACTGAATATGAGCTTAGTAACATACATTGCTCTGTAAGAGTGTTCTTTTTACATTTGTTTCTATGTCTTGTATAATTAAGGATGTGAAAATTAAATATTCTATTTGTGCCAACTCATATGTTACTTTTAAAATGTATCTCTTAATATTTTCCCTGAGAAATATTTGTATTTTTAGAAAAGTAGCAATACAAGTAAGTTTGCAGTATAGAATAGCAAAAGGACATGCTGTATTCATAGTATATTCTTGTTTTACAAATAGCACTGTGGCGATTTATACTGATTTACTATGAAACAAGATGAAATGTTAAGATGCTATAATTCTAGATATGAGTCTTAAAATGATAGAGTAACATTGCTAGAGATATTAATAGTAGATATCAAGACTTTGTAAGTTCTTTCTGCCATTATTGTTATAAAAGATTATTTAGATCAGTTTTACATTCATATTAAAATTTTTCATGTTAATCATTCATTCATCTAGAAAGTAATAAGCAATAAGCAATATTTGTGATAAATAAAGTGATATATGTGGATCAAATGTTAGAGCTAGTGATGTAAGGAAATAATAATCTAGAATCATATTCAAATCTCTAAAGCTTATATACTTCCCATGGATGTGACATATGCACATTTGCTCAGTAGAGATTTCTACCAACTATGCCTCAAAAACTGCCTGTGTATATCACAAGTACTTCAACTGCACTAGGTACAGAATAAAAGCCATCACATAATATTAAAATTTAATAAATTTGCAGTTTCCCAAAAATCTATCAATCATTTAATGCTATTAATTTACCACAATATATGTCTTAAACATGTTCACTTTTTCCCGCTTCAATGTGTATAATCTAGAAATGCATTTGCTTTGTAGTGCTAAGTGGACAGCAGTTTCTGTATCTTTCATGATATAATCTGCACATATATAATTCTGATAACAAGTAGTGTGACAAGGTATGATAAATGCTACAGTGCATATTTAAATAAATTGTTTTAAAAGTTTTATTACAGTTAGAGATGTAGTTCCCTTAATCACTCTCAAAATATTCCTCCTCACTTCAAAGATACTTCTCTTTCTTAGCACTTTCTGAAGCAGTTCTTTAAGTCCTCTTTCGTGAGTGTCTTTTTGCGGCTCCCTGGATGTCTTGAATTAATTCAAGATGCTTACAATAGTTCTTATCAAATAAAAACATTACAGTGTGTCCTCAATCACTTTATATACTGGTTCTGGCATCTTGTGACTTCTGAGTCTACTCCAAAGTCAAAATGTTTATGAAAGGTAAATATTTTTAATCAGTTAGTACATGTAGGCAGCCTCAAGGGTGAAACTAAAGACACACATGAAAAGGGACTTCAAGAACTGCCTCAGAAAATGAAAACATTATGGAATAAGTATGTTCAAAGTGAAGGGGATTATTTTGAAGAGGATTGACACATTTCTCTTACTATATTTTTTTAAATTTAAGCATTCACTGTAATTGTTGATCATACCTTATACCTCCTGGATCTTTTATTTTTAGATCTTCCTTTTTAAATCACTTTAACTTGCCATTGTCTTTTTCTAACTATTTGACATTGTTGATAACTTGATAAAACAGAATTACTAGAACACTGCTAGGATTAGTACATTCTCCAAAAGTCCATGTGTTGAAAGCTTGGACTCCACCTGGCCACTGAAGGAGGTTGTACAATTGTTAAAAAATAAGTCTTTGTAGGAAGACTTTGGGTCCTTGGGACCATGTCCTAGAAGTGGATTGTGAGATCTAAGTTGTTCCCTCTCTCTCTTTAGCTCTCTGGTTTGCCATGAGGTGCATGGATTTGCACTGATCCATGCTGCTGCCTTTGCTATAGGCCTAAAAACAACAGGGTAAATCAGTCATGGACTTCAACCTGTGAAATTGAGCCAAAATAAACCTTTTTCTCTTCATAACTTCATCAACTCAGATATTTGCTTGAGTGATGAAAAAGTAACTAACAAAAGCACCAACATAAAATTCTGTAGTGGTTCTCTGGCACTTTTAGTAGCAGCACTGTAATTTGCTGATACTAATAGTAAGCTGCACACTCAATGCACAAGGGGAGCTTCATTCTCCATCTTGATATGTATAAATTCAGTGAAGCAAGATTCAAATTTTGTGTTTTTTAAAATATTATTGGTGATTTTAATGATCAACCAATACTATTGGGCCATGGTTTCCAGAGTGAACTCCTTAACACCTGGAACCTATTGTCCTAAATTTGCAAAAGTTCAACCCTTGACTTTCCAACTCACATTTCGTGTCCTCTCAGAGGAAGTACATTGTTGGGTTTCTGTCAAACTCTAGTCACATAATAACTGTGACCCAAAACACCTTTTGCATCATATTATATAGGTTTATTTTCCATTGCCTTGAGAACTAGTCAATCTCATCGCTATCGGAAATCTGTTTTTCATCATTACCCTTTTCTGTGCAACACTTACAATTTTTTTCTTTTTAATTTTCTCACAGCCCTCTGACCTACAGAGCCAGTTGCATTGATAACTTAAACATTTTTCATGCCCTATCACCTTTTCAATATGCCAGCCAGCCAGCACTAGTACAGAAGGTCATCATTTCCAGGACCTTAGTAATGTGAGTGTAAATTCCTTTGACTTTCAACTTCACAACAATGCTCTCCACTATTTATTACTTATCATTTGTCAGCAAATCAATTCACAAATTTAGTCATTTTTCTATCTTTCATATGGCTTCATCATAGGTTATATTTATATAACACTTTCTGGAGACACCAAAATTGGTGAATTTTCCTTTCCTGGATGTGCATACTTTTGATTCATTAATGCCAAACTCATGCCAACTGTGCCAAAGCACCGTTACTTGCACCTGAATGAAGCTTATCTAACATGCATATTTTCTGTGTAATGCACATCATAGCCTTCTAGAACTGAAGGGCACTAAGCACTTCCATAACTATGCTTAGTGATATTTTAAACATTAAATCACCAGCAAACAGTACAAGAATGCTTAAATGTGGTACTAAGTAGGCCATGGGGAAAGGAACTTGTTCACAGTAGGATGCATGAAACAATAAAGGAGAGCACTGTTCTACTGAACTTCAGCTGAGAACACTCAAATATTTTATTGCCCTGTGGATGTCCACAAACAATGTGGAATATACACTGAATTTTGATTTGGAGATCACAAATAATATTATAGAAAAGCTCACAAACATGGAATTCTAAATAATGAATGAGTTCTTCTTTGACTCACTTAATGAATTAAACTTTGGAAGGTTCGAAACAGAAGAGTCTTGTTGTGGCCTGTATTTTAAGATATTCTGGGCAGTGATCAAAAAAAACTCAAAAGATGTCAACATAAGCTTATATCTTCTGCTTGTTGTATAATACCAGGTCCATTCTTGATGAGAATGTGATGCTTTTGGACTATTTTAATGGTACTTTTATGCTACATTATATTTATGTTCTTCTGGTGATCAAATATATGGATCAAATAAACCTCCTGTAAATTTTGTTGTTGGCTCAAGAGTTAGCAAATTCATGTTCCAATCTTAGATCTTCCAGTGGCAGGCTGGTTTGTCTTAAATTTGCTCATAACCATTAAAATCAAATTCTGTTCAAGTAAAAGAAATAATTTGTACTATAATGTGGTTGGTGAATGAATTCTCAAGCCAATTACTATTCTAAATTTTAGACATTTCTTGCTAATGAAATGCATCCATGTTTTGTTTGCTTGAAGGCTGATGGACCTCTTTTAGAAAATACTTTCTGCCTTAAGTGTGAATATATTCAAAGACCAGTCTTCCCAATATGACTTTTATGGGAAATATCAATGATATATTAAAGCTTAAAAAAATCAAGCCAGTAGTCCAATAGGTCACACAGATTACAGACTGCTTTTCAGGAGTACAAACTGTCAACAGTGGGTATTTGCCCAACCACTGTTAATAGTACATCATATTATTTCTTTTGTGCTTTTCTCTGAGAAGAACTTCCCTGGGATAATTTTTTTCTTCATGAATTTCTCTAGGCACACATAACTTATTTTTAATACACCAATTGGTTCATTTTAGGGTACACAATAAATGACATTCATCAATGGAAATTTGCACCTTTACATAATCTCTCTTGATTCTTATTTTTCCCCCTTCCCCTGCCCTCCCTTCAAGCCCTCCATTCCTCCCTATTTGCAAAGACTTTGTTTCTGTTTTTTCATTTTCTCCTATTAATTCCATTCCCTTCTTTCTTTCCCCTACCCCTCCCACTTCCCCTTTCCCTTTGCCCCTTTTCTTTCTATTTCACATTATCTATTATACCCTTTAGTCCTTATTTACACTTCCAGTTTCTCACACTAGAGAAACTATTTGGTATTTACATGTGTGTCCTATTTATTTCACTTAAGAGTATGGCCTCAAGGTGCATCCATTTAACTATAAATGTCTCTAATTTCTCATTTTTTATGACTGAGTAGTAATCCATGTTATTAAAAAAACCACCACATTTTCTTTATGCAGTCTCCAGTTGATGGGCATTTGGGCTATTTCCAAGTTTTAGCTATCACAAACTGTGCTGCTATGAACATGGGTATACATATATCACTGTGGTATGATTCTTTTAATTCTTTGGGGAAGATACCCAGCAGGGAAATAGCTGGGTCAAATGGGACTTCCAGTCCTAGTTCTTTGAGGTATCTCCATACTGATTTCCACAGTGGTTGCACCAGTCTACACTCCCACCAGCAGCAGAGCAGTGTTCCTCTTTCCCCACAGCATTTGTTATTGGTTGATTTCTTGAAAGCAGCTATTCGTTCTGGGGGGAGGTGAAATCTCAGTGTTGTTTTCATTTGCATCTCTCTAATGACCAGTGACGTTGAACGTTTTTTGATATGTTTAATTGCATTTTCTACTTCTTTGTCTGAGAAATATCTGTTCATTTCAGATGCCCATTTTTGGATTGGGTCTTTAAATTTTGGAGATCTGATTTTTTTTTTAAGTTCTTTTTAGATTCTAGAGAGTAGACCTTCATCTGAGGAACAGCAGGTGAAAATCTTTTCCCACATTGTGGGTTGTCTCTTCACACTGTTGGTGGTTTCTCTTGCTGTGCAGAAGCTTTTTAATAAGAAGAGATGCCACTTGTTGACTATGCTAGTACATGGGCAAATGAGGTTTTGTTTATAAAATCTTTTCCTACACCAGTGCCTTCAAGAGTTCTACCTAATCTCTGCTTCAGTCAGTTCAGCTTTTCTGTTTTAATATTTAGATCTTTAATCCATTTAGATTATAGTTTAGTGCATGGTGAGAGATATATGTCTAGTTTTAGTCTTTGACCAGTTGAAACCCAATTTTTCCAGCACCACTTATTAAAGAGGCTATCTTTCCTCCAGTGAGGGTATTTGGCTACTTTGTCAAAGTTAGGGTGGCTGAATGTATCTGGAGTTGTTTCTGCATCTTCCAATCTGTTCCACTGGTCCTCAGGTCTGTTTCTTTGCCAGTACCATGCTGTTTTTATCACAGTAGCTTTATAGTATAGTTTCAACTTGGGGGTTTTAATACCCCCTGCCATGTCTCTGTTACCTAGAATTGCTTTTGCTATTCTGGGTCACTTCTTCCAAATGAATTTTTGGATTTTTTTCTCAAGGTCCATGAAGTATGCTGCTGTGATTTCAATTGGGATTGCATTTAAACTGTATAGCAGTTTTGGAACTATGGGCATTTTCATTAAGTTGATCCTTCCTACCCAGGAGCAAGTGATGTCTTTCCATTTTCTGATATCGTCTTCAGTCTCCCTTTTCAGAGTGCTATAGTTTTCAGAGAAGAGGTCTTTGATTTCTTTTGTTAGGTTGATTCCTAGGTATTTCAGTTTTTTGGATGCTATTGTGAAAGGAATTTTTTTGTCCTATTTCTCTCTCAGTGAGTCTGTTGTTCATGCAGAGGAAAGCTATTTATTTTTTTGTATTGATGTTTTATCCAGCTACTTTACTGAATTTGGTTATTAAGTCTAGGAGACTTTTGGTGGATTTCTTGGGGTCTTTTATATAGAGTATCATATCATCTCCAAATAATGACAATTTGAATTCTTAGTCCCCTATCTTGATTCCTTTTATTTCCTTTTCTTGTCTAATTGCCATGGCTAATGTTTGCAAAAATGTATTGAACAGGAGTGGTAATTGTGGACATCCTTGTCATGTTCCTGATTTTAGTGTGAAGGATTTCAGTTTTTGACCATTTAGCATTTTATTGGGCTGGGGCTTTAGCTCTCTAGTTCTGTTGCCTGCCTCCCAAGCCAAGGACCCGAGTTAAATCCCTGGTACAAAAAAAAAAAAAAAGAAAAAGAACTAGTATGATATTGGCTATTGGTTTTTCATAGATATCTTTTATCAGATTGAGGTAGAGACCCTCTATTGTAATTTTTTTAAGGTTTTTATCATAAATGCATTTTGGATTTTGTCAAGTGCTTTTTCTGCATCTATTGAGATGATCATGTGGTTTTTGTCCTTGGCCCTATTGATATAGTGTATTACATTAATTGATTTGCGTATGTTGAACTGTCCCTGCATCCCTGGGATAAATCTCACTTGGTCAGGGTGTATGATCTTCTTGATGATCTTCTGCATTCTATTTGCCAGTATCTTATTAAGGATTTTTGCATCTATCTTCATTAGTGAGATTGGCCTATAGTTCTTTTTTTCAGTTGAGTCTTTTTCTGCTTTGGGGATCAAGGTGATGCTTCCTTCCAGGAATGAATTCAGGATTATTGCCTCCCTTTCAATTTCATTAAAGAGTTAAAACAGTAGCAGCAGTAGTTCCTCTCTAAATATCTTGTAGAATTCAGCAATGAAGCCATCAGGACCCAAAAAACTTACTGGTAAGTTTTTAATTATATTTTCAATTTCATTGATTGATATTGGGTTGTTTAAAATTTTTAGGTCTTCTTTGTTCATCTTTGGTAATTCATATGTATCTAGGAATCTGTCCATTTCTCTGTGTTTTCCTTCTTATTGGCATATAGGTTCTCAAAGTAGGTATTGATGATCCTCTGAATTTCTGCTAGATCCATTGTAATTTCATCCTTTCCATTCCTAATTGCATGGATTTGGGCCTTTTCTTTCCTTTTTCTGATAAGGTTGGCTAAGGATTTGTTAATTTTGTTTATTGCTTCAAAGAACCAACTCTTGGCTTCATTAATTTTTGGTATCATTCTCTTAGTCTCCATTGAATTGATTTCTGTTCTGGTCTTTATAATTTCCTCCCTTGTATGAACTTTGGGTTTGTTTTGCTCTTCTTTTTCTAGAAGCTTGAGGTTTGGCATCAGATTGTTTATTTGGGCTCTCTCTGTTTTCCTAATATGTTCATTCACTGCTATGAGTTTCCCTCATAAGACTGCTTTCATTGTGTCCCATAGATTTCAATATGTCATACTGACATTGTCATTTAATTGAAGGAACTGTCTGATTTCTTTTTTAATTTCCTCTGTGACCCATTGGTTATTCAGAAGTGTATGGTTCAATTTCCATGTGTTTATGAAATTTTTGTGGTTTCTTTTGCTGTTGAGCTCCCAATTTCATTGCACTATGGTCTGATAATACACAGGGGATAACTTCAATTCCTTTGCACTTACCTAAATATGTTCTATGAGCGAGTATGTGGTCTATTTTGGAGAACAACCCATGTACAGCTGAAAAGAATATGTATCCTGATTTTGTGGGGTAGAACACTCTATAAACATCTATTCAGTTCATTTGTTCAAGAGTTTGATTGAGCTCTAGTATTTCATTGCTTATTTTTTCTCTAGTTGATCTATTTGTGAAAGTGGGGTATTGAGGTCCCCCACTACTATTGTATTAGTGCTTATATGGTTTTTCATGTCTATTAGTATTTGTATTATATAATTGGGTGCACTAGTGTTTGGTGCATAGATATTTCTGATTATCATCTCTTCCTCTTGGATTGTTCCCTTTACAAGCATGTAGTGTCCTTCTTTGTCTCTCTTAATCTGTGTTGGTTTGAAATCCACTTGATCTGCAAAGTAGATACCAACTCCTGGTTTTTTTCAGGTTCCTGTCAGTCTATTTCTTTTGATTTGTGAGTTGAGACCATTAACATTGACGGTTATTACTGACACATATTGACTTATTATTGTCATGACTTTTTCTTTTTGTTGGATTCTCCCCCTTTGCTTTTAATTTCTTCTTGTGCCCAATGGATTCATTCTGCTTGGCTTCCCAGGGTTGTGGTGCTCATTTTCTTTTCCTAGGATACTGTTTAAAAATTTTTGGAGTTCTGGTTTGGTATTCATGAAGTTTCTAAGTTGCTCTTTGTCATGAAAGTATCTCATTTCTCCATCAATTTTGAAAGATAGTTTTGCAGGGTACATCAATCTGGGTTGGAGGCTGTTTTTCTTTAGGTCTTGAAATCATTCACTCCAAGCTCTTCTTGCCTTCAGGGTTTGTGTTGAGAAGTCTTCTGTGATTCTGATGGGCTTTCATTTGTATGTGATTTGTTTCTTTTCTCTAACTGCTTGTATAACTTTGTTGTTCTGTTTGGGATCTACAAAATAAATAGATATTCTCATCTCATGGCTACTTTGTTGGGAATAAATTTATATGACAAATGAAAAGGACAGAGGATAGGGTAGGATAAAATGTAAAGATGGGAAGGACATTTACTAATTTTATCAGGAAACAAGATCACATTTCTTATTTAAGGAAAATGTATAGCATATTTTGTAGGTTATATCCACATTTTGAGACTACAAAAAATTATGTTTCGCAAAAGACTCTTCATAGGACAGGCAAAAAAAAAAAATCACAAAAACAAAAACATTTAGATGTACTGTGACTTAGCTTAGAATAATTATAGCTTTGTCCCAATTTGCTGTTTCAGATAATCTCTGATCCTTTGCTTCTATATTTCTATGTATCTATGTATCTGTCTACATATCTGTGTCTGTATGGTATGTGCCTATAATACATATTTACTAAGTCATAATTCTTAGAGAAAATAGAGAATACTGAAAATGATGATTCTCTTTAGATAACAAACTTAAAATATGACAATTAATTTTTATTCTGAGGACCATACTTGTTCTGAGAACAGTTACTTATTGGGAACTAGCTCCTGAATACAGACACAAATAAAAGGTATATAAATATCTAGCTTGTCTTGAGGTTGTGGTCAGATAGTTAAATTATTCTATTTTTCATAAGTTATGTTCATTTTGAGACTACTATGGAGACAGTAAGAATATCTTATAGTAAGCCAAAATCCCACACAAACTTTCTCTGATTATGTGAAAAAGCCCTTTTTAATTAGATGTAGTTGTTTCCATTCCAGGTAGCAAGGAAGTAAAAAGTGATCATTTGGCAAATTGTCCACTTCTCCTTCCTGCTTCTTTTTCTAATACTTTGTCAAGTACTGCTGCATTCCATATTGGTTCCCAAAAACTATTCCAAGGAAAGATGTGTTCTGAGGACTATATGCAAATGGATCAGTACTTAACAAAGTATGTCACCTTAACATCACAATGTTCAAATAACCTATAAGCTGTACTGTATTTTTTAGTAGAAATGAGAGCAAAAAGAGAACAATTATTCTACCTGTAAAATTTATTTTACTACAGTTTGTTTGATCATAGTGTACTATAAAAATACAAAAATATGTAATTTGAAATTTTCAAAATTTGGATATTCATCAATTGTTCCTATGAGCTGGCATATGTACTTGGATTTTCTTTGAAATATGTATCACATCTCTCAACTGCTTTTCCAAAGTTTAGAAACCAAGCATAAAGATAAAACTCAACTTTTTAGAAAATCAACTTCTCAATTTTCAGAAAAATGTGGTTTAAGAAAAGAATCAATACCTCAACTCTTTTCTGAGGGCTCTGCTTTGGCCCTTTAGTTCTTTGCCTCCCTAGCATGCTGTGATATTATCTGTCTCTCTGCAAGACACTGAATAAGAGAGCTGTCAGGATGACGTGCCTTGAAAAGAACGAGTTTATCCCTAGACTAATGCTCCTCCTTAGTCTATTCAAAAATGTTTCACTTTCCCTCTGTGACTTTCTGTTGCTATTTCTTTGTTTGTTCAGATAAATAAAAAAGAGCTTGAAAAGGGGGGGTGGTTGGATAAGGCAATGATCAAAACACTAGTGTAAATTCATTGGATAACTAAGAAACCAGTATCATCACAATTGGAAAGTCGACATTTGAAAAGTTTCAGTATTCTCACTTGGATTTACTTCTATCTTTGGGGTGATAAGGTGGTAGTTTCTATGTTTACAAAAATAATTTTGGGAGATCCCAGCCAGAAGCCTGCCAGGACAGCAGCACTTCAGGTGCAGAGGACCAAGCCAGCTGAAGGCTCAGACACCAGCAGCTTGGGCTTCCAGGCCATAACCAAAGGGCCACCCAGAAAACAGCTGTGCAGGTGCACAGATCCCAGACAGAGGTCCACTCAGAGATCATGAGAAAGTGTGCACAGACCTTAGTCTGAAGCCTGCCTGGACAATAGCCCAGTGCAGGGAACCAGAAGGCCATAATTCTGAACCCAGATATTGGTGCAGTGGTGAACAACAGAGAGACAGAATCTCTGAGGCTTGTTGAAAATTGAAATCCACTGGGAGAGCAGAGTCACCTCAATAAAGTCACAGCAGACTGCATTGGTTGAGATGAAAGACACCTAAATAAGTCTCAAAACCTGACTTCCAGATCACCAAAGGCAACTCCAAGGTGCAATGAGATGGAACCATCTGAAACTCAACTACCTGGACTCCCTGAACTGACAACAAAAGACCTGGAAAAAATAAACAGAAATAATTTCTCAGATAACAATAGAGATTGTGTCCATTGTGAAAAACAATATTAATTACTCTAGAGGAGACACAGTTAAAAAAGAAAGGAGCTGAGGAACACAATAGAATCCCAGCACAGGAAACAAATGGAATCTATAAAAAAGATGCAAACAGATTTCCAGGAGATTAAAAACTCCATTGAAAGTTTACACATCAGAATGAGCCAATGTGAGAGCAGGATATCAGATATAGAAGACAAGATTGTGATTAGTGACTAGGAAAAGAAAGATTTCTTAAAAATACCAAGGGACCATGAGAAATCAATCCAGCAGCTACTAGATAATGCAAATAAGAATAAGCTAAGACTGATCAGAGCCAATGAAGAAACAGGAAAGAGTTAAAAAAAAAAAAAAACTGTTCACAGAAGTAATGGTAGAAAACTTCCCAAGCAGGGGAAAAGATTTTCACATACAGATAAGTGAGGCATATAGGACTCTAAATAGCTGGGATTAAAGAAACTACATCTAGCCATATAGTATTAAAGATTGCAGAAACCAAACAGAAGAACAATATCCTATAAGCAGTGAGAGAAAAGAAACAAATCACATACAAAGGAAAGCCCATCAGAATCACAGCAGGCTTCTCAACACAAACCCTCAAGGAAAGAAGAGCCTAGAGTGATGTATTTCAAGCCCTAAAAGAAAACAGCCTCCAACCTAGATTGATGTACCCTGGAAAACTATCTTTAAAAATAAATGGAGAAATAAGATACTTTCATGTCAAAGAACATCTAAAGAAATTCATGAATACCAAACCAGCACTCCAAAAAATTTTAAACAATATCCTAGGAAAGACAATGAGGGCCAGAATCCCACAAAGCCCAGGAGAATGAATCCATCAAGCAAGATAAAAAATTAAATGCAAAGGGAGAGAATCCAACAACAGGAAAAGGTCGTGACAAGAATAAGTCAGTACATATCAGTTATAACCATCAATGTTAATGATCTCAATTCAAAAATCAAAAGAAATACAGTGGCAGAATGGATCAAGAAGCAAGATCCAACAATATGCTGGATACAAGAAACACACTATTAAAAAAAAAACCACATAGACTAAAAGTTAAAGGGTGGAAAACAATACTCCATGTGACAGGTACCCTAAAAAAGCAGAAGTAGCTATCCTATTTGCAGATAAAATGGATTTCAAACCAACACTAATTAAGAGAGACAAAGAAGGCCACTACATACTTGTAAAGGGGACAATTCAAGAGGAAGAGATTACAGTCATAAATATATATGCACCAAATAGTAGTGCACACAACTATTTAAAACAAATAATAATGGACATGAAAAATCAAATAATCACTAATATAATAGTAGTGAGGGAACCCAATACCCCACTGTGGCATATAGATAGATCAACTAATCAACTACACAAAAATAAACAATGAAATACTAGAACTCAACCAAACTCTATTTTTTATTTTTTGTACCAGGGATTGAACTCAGGACCTTGTGCTTGTGAGGCAGGCAGTAGAACCACAGAGCTAAATTCCTGGCACTCTATCAAACTCTTGACCAAACTTAACAGATGTTTACAGAGTGTTCCACCTCATAAAATCAGAAGGCACATTCTTTTCAGCTGCACACAGTTCATTCCTCAAAATAGACCACATAATTGGTCATAGAAAATGTTTAAGTAAAGACAAAGGAATTGAAGTCATCTGTATATTACCAGATCATAGTTTGGTGAAATTGGAGATCAATAGCAAAAGAAACTGCAAGAATTTCATAAACACATAGAAATTGCACCTGATCTTAGCCAAAAGGCTGAGAAGCAACATATGGAAATTTAAAAACACACTCCTGAATAATGAATAGGTCACAAAGAAATTGAAGAAAAAATCAGACAGTTTCTACAATTAAATGACTATCCCAATACAACATTGGAATTTATAGGACACAAAGAAAGGAGACTTATGAGGGAAATTCATAGCAGTGAATACACATATTAGGAAAACAAGCAAGCCCAAATAAATAACCTAATGCTGAACCTCAAGTTTCTAGAAAAAGAAGTGCAGGAAGAACCAAAGCTCATAAAAGGGAGGAAATTATAAAGATTGGAGCAGAAATCAATTCAATGGAGACTAAGAGAACTATACAAATAACAAAATCAATGTACCAAAGAGTTGCTTCTTTGAAAGAATAAACAAAATTGACAAAGCCTTAGGCGACCTTTCAAAAAAAAGGAAAGAAAAGGCCCAAATCCATGCAACTAGGAACAAAATGGGTGAAATTACTATGGACACAGCAGAAATTTAGAGGATCATCAATGCCTAATTTGAGAATCTATACCCCAATAAGAGGGAAAATACAGAAGAAATAGACAGATTCCAGAAAACTATGAATTACCAAAGTTGAACAGAGAAGACCTAAAAATGCTAAACAACCCAATATCAATCAATGAAATTGAAAATGTAATTAAAAACATACAAAATAAGAAAAGCCTGGGTCCTGATGGCTTCATTGCTGAATTCTACAAGACATTTACAGAGGAACTACTGCCACTACTGTTTTAACTCTTCAATGAAATTGAAAGGGAAGGAATACTCCCAAATTCAGTTCGGGAAGCATGCATCACCTTGACACAAAAGCAGAGAAAGAGCCAACAGAAAAAAAGAACTATAAGCCAATCTCACTAATGAATATAGACACAAAAATCCTCAATAAAATCATGGTAAACAGAATGTAGAAAATTGTCAAGAGGATCATACAGCCTGACTAAGTATGATTCATCCCAGGGATGCAAGGATGGTTCAACATATGTGAATCAATAAATGCAATACACTATATTAACAGAGCCAAGGGAAAAAATCATGATCATCTCAATAGATGCAAAAAAGCATTTGACAAAATACAACACCCATTCATGATAAAAACCCTACAGAAAATTGCAATAGACAGTTATTATCTCAACCTGATAAAAGCCATCTCTGAAAAATCAACAAGCAGCATCAAATAAATGGTCAAAAACTGACAACCTTCATGCTAAAATCAGGAACAAGTTAAGGTTGTCCACTAACAATACTTGTTCAATATATTTCTGGAAACAGAGGAAGCTCTCTGCCTCCATCCCAGGCTCCTAGGGCAGAGAAGCTCAGCTGGTCCCAGCATCCCAGAAGGAAGCTCCCCCACTGCCATCCTAACCTCCTAGGGCAGAGAAGGTGAGCCCTGTGGGTGCCAGAAGCACCCCCCCATGGAAATGAGAAAAGACATAAACAAGCATCAAAAACAAAGTTCCAGATCACCTACAGCAACTCCAAAGGGAAACCAGATGGAACAATCTGATACTCAACCACCTGGACTCTCTGAACTGGCAACAAAAGAGGATCTGGGAAAAATGAAATCAGAAATAATTACTCAGATAACAGGAAAGACTTTGCTCATGCTGCAAGACATGATTAATAAATCTAGAGAGGACACAGATAAAAAAATAGAGGATCTGAGGAACATGATGGAATCACAACATAGGAAACAAATAGAATCCATAAAACAGATACAAGCAGATTTCCAAGAGATTAAAAACTCCATCAAAAGTCTGTGCAGCAGAATGAACCAATGTGAGGATAGAATTTCAGATATAGAAGAAAATATTGCAATTAGTGAACAGGAAAAGAAAAATTGCTTTAAAATTGTAAGGGAACATGAGAAATCAATCTAGCAGCTGCTAGACGATGCAAAGAAGAATAGCATAAGAATGATTGGAGTCAATGAAGAAAGAGGAGAGAGTGCAAATGACATAAAAAAACTGTTCACAGAAGTGATGGCAGAAAACTTCCCAAGGAGGGGAAAAGAACTTGACATACAGATAAGTGAGTCATATAGGACTCCAGCTAGTCTTAATCAAAAAAATATCTACACATAGGCATATAATAGATAGGATTCGAGAAATCCAACAGAAGAACAAAATTCTAGAAGCAGTGAGAGAAAAGAAACAAATCACATACAAAGGAAAGCCCATCAGGATCACAGCAGACTTCTCAATGCAAACCCTCAAGACAAGAGCTTGGAGTGATGTATTTCAAGCCCTAAAGAAAAACAACCTCCCACACAGATTGATGTACCCTGCAAAACTATCTTTCAAAATTGATGGAGAAATAAGATACTTTCATAATAAAGAGCACCTCAGGAACTTCATGAATGCCAAACCGGCACTCAAAAAATTTTAGAAAATATCCTAGGAAAAAACAATGAGGATTACAACCCCAGGAAGCCCAGCAGAATGAATCCACTGGGCATGACAAATTAAACACAAAGGGGGAGAATCCAACAAAAAGAAAAAGTCATGACAAGGCTTTTAAAAGTTTTAACTTCATCTCCCTAATGAATGTATAATTCAATCCTGTTATTGTACTGATTAGTTTTTTTCTGATTCTAGAGTTGCACACCATTCCTGGTGCGACACTGGCTATTTATTATCTTCTTATGTCTACATTTTAATTGGGTTGTCTGTTAATGAGCTCTAAGAATTCTTTATATATTCTGCTCATAGGTTATATTCATTGGAAATATGGTCTGTTTAAGGACTCCTTTTCATTTTAATAATGTCATTTAAAGTCCTAAATTTTGATGTAATCTCATGTATCAATTTTTTTCTTTTATACATCATGTTTTTTGTATCCTGGGTAGTTCTTGCCTACCGTGAATTCATAAATATTTTCCCTTATCATTTCTTCTTAAAGTTTTATACTTTTAAGCTTTCATATTTAGGTTCATAGATCCTTTCAAGTTATTTTCATGTATGGAAAAAAAGGGTTGAGGTTAATTTTTTATTTAACCTAGTGCCGTTTGCTGAAAACACTATCTCTTCCTTGACTCTTGAATTGAGTTTATATTCTATAAAATGCTAATGTGAAATATCTTTCAAAACTCAGTGGACCATATCTGTGGTTCTATTTCTAGATTCTTTGTTTTATTCAAAGGCTCTATATGTCTTTCCTTACACCAACACTGCCTTGATTACTGTAGCTTTAGAAGAAGTCTTAAAATTAGGTACTAAATGTCTTCCAACACTATTTTTGTTTTTGTTTTTGTTTTTAACTTTTCTAGGTCCTTTGTACTCCTACATAATTTTTAAATTTCAATATCCAATTATTCATTTATAGCAAGTATACACAGACCTGAATTTTTATATATACCTTGTGTTTTCTAATCCTGCTAAATTCAAGTACAAGTTCTAGGGGTTCCTAGAGATTTCTCAATATTTTCTCTGTAGATGATCGTTTCATCTACATATAAAGATTTTGCTTATGCCCTGCCAATCCTATCCTAGTTGTGTCATTTTATTCCCAGACTATTTTGGTGGAGACTAGATTTCAAAGGTTAATGGACAGATAAAGAGTAAGCATATCTGCCCTTGTTCCCCACGTTAAGAAGAAAGCATTGTATCTTCTCCATTCATATAAGGCATTCTTGCTGGAAGTATAGAGTACATGTCTTTAATCTGTTGAGAAGTTTCTGTTCTACTTCTAGTCTCCTGATTGCTTTTACCATGAACAGCTGTGGAATTTAGTCCAATACATTTTCTCCAACTAGTGACAGGATCATATGGCTTTTTCCTTTCCTCTGTTTAAATGATGACTTTTGGTTGTGGATCTTCCAATGCTGAACCAACTCTGCCATCCCTATAACAAAACCACTTTCTACATCCTGCCAGACCTGACTTCCAATAGTTTGTTTTGTTAAACAAATTTCTATCCATGTTCATACTTTTTTCTTCTATTATCTTTATCCAGTTTTAGGATTAGCACAATGTTGATTTCCTAAAATGAGGGGAGAAGTGTTCCTTCTTTTTTCTGCTTTAATTGTTTGATATAATTTATCATTTAAAATGTTTATGAGCCTGCTGTTCTCATATAGGTAGATTTTCAAGCTAGGAATATACTTTCTTTAATAGGTGCTATTCAAATTTTAGATTTCCTCTAGGGTTAGTTTCATTAATTTGTCTTCCAAGGTACTTCTTAGAAGTTGTCAAATTGATTTCAAAAGATTTTTGTAATATGCTTTCTATATCCTTTTAAATTCTGTAAAATCTGTGGTAATGTCTCCTAGATCTTAATATTGTAATTTTAAAAATGTATAACTGATATTGTGTAACAGGAAGTAAATGTCTAAAAGATCAGGGGAATTGGGAGGGGCAGGGGAAGGATAAAAGGGAAAGGAAAAAATATGAGAAGAGGAAAAAAGATGGAAACAAGGTCTTTGCAAATAGGAGAGAGTGGAGGGGGTGAAGGGAGGGCAAGGGAAGGGGGAAAAAAAAAAGAACCAAAATACTCATGTAATGGTACAAGATCCCAATGATAAATGTAACTGTATTTTATATCAAAAATATACCAATAAACTTAACGGGGAAAAAATTCTGGAAACATTAGAAACAGCAATTAAACAAGAGAAAGAAATAAAAGGAATAAAGTTAAGAAATGAAGAATTTTAATTGTCATTATTTGCAGATGATATGATACTCTATATAGAAGACTCCAAGAACTCCACCAAAAGTCTTCTAGAATTAATAACCAAATTCAATAAAGTAGCTGGATACCAGGGCAACCCACAAAAATTCCTAGCCTTTCTGTACATCAACAGCAGGCTCACTGAGAAAGGAACTGGAAATACAACTCCTTTCACAGTAGCATCCAAAAAATATATAACATCTAGGAATTAACCTAAAAAAACGAAATCAAAGTCCTTTTCTTTGAAAACTATAGCACTCTGAAAAAAGAGATCAAATAGGATATCAGAAAATGGAAAGACATCCCTTTCTCCTTGGTAGGAAGAACCAATATATTGAAAATGGCCATATTTCCAAAACTTCTATTAGATTCAATGCAATTCCAATTGAAATTCCAACAGCATACTTCACAATAGTTGAGAAAACAATCCAAATATTCATTTGGAGCAACAAGAGACCTAGAATAGCAAAAGCAATTCTAGGGAACAAAGACAAGATAGGAGGCATCACAATACCCAACTTGAAACTATACTATAAAGCTACTCTGATAAAAACAGAATGGTACTGAGAAGGAAACTGACCCAAGTATCAGTGGAATAGATTAGAAGATGCAGAAATAAATGCAGACATACTCAGCCAGTCAGCTTTGACAAAGGAGTTAAGCACCCTCACTGGAGGAAAGATATCCTCTTTAATAAATGATGCTGGAAAAATTGGGTTTCAACTTTCCAAAGATTAAAATTTGACCTATATCTCTCACCATGTATTAAACTACAATCAAAATAGATCAAAATGTAAATATTAAAACAAAAATACTAAACTTGCTGGAAGACAGATTAGGTACAACTCTTGAAGACATTGATGTAGGAAAAGATTTCATGAACAACACCTCAGTCACTCATGAACTAGCACAAAGAATCAACAACTGGGATCCCATCTTATTAAAAAGGTTTTGCACAGCAAGAGAAACCACCAACAGAGCGAAGAGACAACCTACAATGTGGGAAAAATTTTTTAGCAGTTGTTCCTCAGACAAAGGTTTACAATCTCGACTATATAAAGAAATTTAAAAATCAGACCTCCCAAATTTAAAGACCCAATCCAAAAATGGGCATCTGAAATGAACAGACATTTCTCAGACAAAGAAGTAGAAACATCAAATAAATATAAGAAAAAATGTTAAACATCACTGGTCATTAAAAAGATGCAAATGGAAACAATGCTGAGATTTCACCTCACCCCAGAAAGAATGGCTGCTTTCAAGAAATCAACCAATAACAAATGCTGAAGTGGCCGTCAGGAAGAAGAAACTCTCCTCCACTGTTGGTGGGAGTGTAGACTGGTGCAACCACTGTGGAAATCAGTATGGAGATACTTCAAAGAACTAGGATTACAGGTCCCATTTGACCCAGCTATTCCTCTGCTGGTTATCTTCCCAAAAGAATTAGAATCACATCACAACAATATATGTGCACCCATGTTTATAGTGGTACAGTTTGTAGTAGCTAAAACTTGGAAATAGCCCAATTACCCATCAACTGGAGACTGAATAAAGAAGATGTTTGTTTTCATATAAAATGGAGTACTACTCAGCCATAAAGTATGAGAAACTAGAGACATTTATTGCTAAATGGATGCACACTGAGGCCATATTCTTAAGTGAAATACATAGGATACACATGTGTAAATACTGAAGAGTTCTCTGGTGTGAGAAATTGACAGTGTAAATAAGAAACAAAATATATAATAGATAATGTGAAATAGGAAGAAAAGTTCCAAAGGGGATGTGGTAGTAGGAGTCATAGGGGAAAGAAAGAAGGGAATACCATAAATATGAGAAAAGGAAAAAACAGAAACAAAGTTTTTGTAAATAGAGAGGGGTGGAGGGGTGATGAGAGGGCAGGGGAATGGGAAAAAAAAATAAGAGCCAAGATAGTTCATGTAAAGGTACAAATTCCCAATGATGAATGTCATCACTTTGTATACCTAAAATGTACCAATAAACTTAATGAATAAAAAAATAGAAATTTTGGTATTTCGGTTCTGCTAGATGAAATAATTACTCAAAAGAGCTTATATTTATAGAGCTTTGATGTTTAGAATATTTTCTTCCATTTAATTGTCCCAAATTTAACTTTCTTTAGCCAGAGGACAATCCCTTTTTTGCTGCAAAAAGCATGAAGCAGGGAAAAACAAACAAACAAGCAAACAAACCATCCCTTAGCCAGATGCATGCAACTGTAGTTCTAGAAAACAAGATTGACAATCTTTACCTTCTTGCCTGTTTGGTTCCAGTTAAAGTCAAGCTATTGCAATTGAGGATGTATACTACATCTCCTCTGGTTCTCTTCACTGAACCCAGCTCCTTTGAAATAAGAACAGAACAAGGCATTTAAAGAATAAAATGCCAAATTTTTAAAAAATGATGTATCCTCTAATAAGAGCTAGCATTAAAACAAAAGAAACCTGATATAAAGCTTTAAATTCAGTGGGGAGACTAAAATAATTGAAACTTTCAGCATTTTCCTTGAGTATTTACAAAATTATTTGTGCTGTAGAAAGACAAGAATACTTGGATAGATACTTTTACGTTTTAGATTAACACTGGATGTGGTGGTGCATGCCTGTAACCAGAACATGAGAGGCTGAGACAGGAGGATCACCATGAGTTTGTGGCCAGCTTGGGCTACATAGTGAGACTTTGTCTCAAAAAAAAAAAAAATCATAGATTAGCAATAACTGGCAATCTTCATATTAACCACATCCAACTCTCTTAAAACATGGGTTAATAATCACCTGAATAAATGTGATTTCAGAATTATTTAAGCATAAATAACTAGATCTAAATAAAAATCTCAAGGAAGGTACGTTTGAGTCTTTTATACAAGCATGGGAAGACTTGTTCTGTCTTCTCTCTCAATATCTTATAAATTTTTAGAGTATGCCAGGGAAAGCAATGGATTGGACTCAGGTTTTTAAAGTGTTTTACAAAGTACATATTTGAGTCCGTACTCTTGAAAGCAAAGTGTGGACAGTTTGATTGACTCAGTTTACTCTGCTGGAATTAATTTGAGCTTATGATCTGAAATAAGGAGTGAATATATATTGTGCAAACAGTATTGTTTATCATTGCTGATTAGTGGAAAGGTGAACACATCAGAATTAGATTTAATCCCCAGATTTCTCACCACTAAATGTGTAAATTTATTTTAAAGCTATGTAGGTACACAAAACTTCTCTCATATTTTGCAGAATACTTAGCCTAACGCTTGACACCTTAGAGATACACACACACACACACACACACACACACACACGCACACACAGTCTATTCCATCATACAGATACCTTAATACCAGGTTGCCAAAATCTTGATGATCCTTTCTTGTAGCAATTTCCCTTAATCTTTCTCCTTTACTCCCAAAATATTGTCAATCAGGAGTCAACCACTTGTTATGAGCAATGCTGGGAATAGATTAGTGTCCATATTCAGAGTTGATAATGAGAAACTCCTTTGGATTAGATGTTATGTTTACCAAAAGTAGTTCTGGGACCAACTAAATTTTGAAGAACTGTATACTTTTATCCCTTCCTTTTTTGAAAATTGATAATGAAAACTTAGCTATTTAAAAGTTAAAAGAAATATAAATAGGATTTTTTTTCAATTTGATTGTTTAAGGGCTTAGTATTTTTCAAGATACACATTAGTAAGTGCTACTTTCTAAGTACCTTTAAGAAAAATCTGCCTAGTCTATTTCCCCTAGCTTCTTTCAGGCCCTACCTTGCCTTAAAAACTAATTAATACAGTCATTTGAGCCGTTCCTGAAAGTCAACTTGTAAATAAATCACTTCTTTTTTCCCCCTCAGTGTCATGATCTTCACTCAATTTTTAATGATAAAATCTCAAGAGAAAAATATCATCCTTCAAATTGGTTCCTAACAGGTGATGCTACCTGGTTATTATTGAAAATCACAACATCAACATATAATTTTTTTTCTGAGCTCCTGCAAGAATAGAAAGTCTCAATTCTAATATATAACCTGCTCTGATAAGTCTGTGTTAATTGTTCCTTGCTTGACACAAAAGGTCTGAAGCAGAGGGACCCAGGGAAGAACGCATTATGAGAACAGTCAGATTAGATTTGTGAAGTCAATTAACCTGGATTCTTTATGGCTTCTTCTTATTCTTAACTTTGAAATATTTCTTGCTGTTGAGTCATTTGTAGCATTTCTGGGGAGAGAAAGAGATATTTATTAAATAAACAAACAAGAACAGAGTAATAAATCTAATTCTATTCATTCCATGTGAAAACAAATTGAGGAACTATAAAAGTGTGCATTGTGTTAGCTTTTTAGAGAAAGTATCTGTAAAATATTCTTTCTTGTAAACATTGTTTTTGCAGAGTGCAGTCAGATTTTAATTATCCCCAGAAGATAGGTCACAGATGATTAAATCAACTCTATCCAGAAAGAATACTTTAAAACACTTTTGAGGACCTCTAGTTGTTACATGACCTTTGAGAAAAGCATTCTTAAACTGGCAATGGTTGTGTTTTGGTGAAAGGTTTATCTTCAGCCAAGATGAATTAGGATCTCCTTCCATGAAATTTGGGTTCAGAAAATCAAAAGCACATAGTCATTTTGCCTTTCTATGCTTAGTGAGAGTTTCTTGAGTTGGGAAATTCATTTCAGGTCCTCTCAGTTTCATCAGTGGAACAAGAATGAATTTACATCATTTATTTCACAATTCTCAAGAATTATTAGCATTTAGTTTAGAAATTGCATAGAATAAATTTTTTTCAAAGTGGAGCTGCTTACCTTTGATCATCTAAGAAACATACAGATGATGTTGATACTATTCTACATATGTTAATGCATTTCAGGAGAATCTTTGAAATAGCTTGGAAAAGATGTGACTTAACTCTCTTTCCTTTCTTGCCTTTTCCCTTGCCATCTTTTCCTCCAGCACTGATTCTCTGTCCAGTCCCAACCTATAAATTCTTGTAGAAAGCTCAAAACTTTAGGCCACTTTTGTTTGTCACTGCTGTCTCATATAGCACCTCTCATAGAGCAGATTCTATGCAAATGCTTATTAATTAAGTAAAATACTTTAGAGAGACAAAGAGATCATATGATTTGAAGTTGTACTTATCTATTCCATCATTCCCACTAAGTTTCTGTGCGAGTTAAGGAAAATAAGTGACTTTGTTTGGATTTCAACTTTATTTCCCTTAAAATAAAACACTATTTCATGTCAATTTTAATGAAATATATAAGCTTCTCTGTCCGATTAAGCAAACAATATTGATATAACTTTTCTTGAAAATACATAGGTATTTGTTTTTTTGTCATGTATTTGACAGGCTTGATTGATGGCCCAAAAACATAAATGAGAAGATACTCACTCTGATGAAAACGCAATTCTAGAAACAGTCACTTAATTTTTTAAAGAATTATAATTCATTCATAGTGTTTCAAACATTGAAAATGTTATTCATGGCTGTTATCTTTCAGGAATTTGCCTATATTCTTTATATTTCTGTGTTTTTTGTTTTCCTTATGATAAAAGTAGTGCATTCGCATTGAAAAGCAACTAAAAGGGGGAGAGGTTTTATTTTGGTTTGTGGTTTTCAGAAGATTCAGTCCATTATTGGTGGCTCCAGGGCAGATGCAATATGGCAAAAGACATCATGAAGGAGAGCTGCTCACTCCACAGCAGCCTGGCAGCAGAGAAGAAAGCAGTACCCAGGACAGGGACAAGAACACTCCCTACAGATCATTCTGCTAGTAATTTGTCTCTTCCAATCAGCCCCCATGTTGTAGCAGCACATTCAGCTAATGGGCTCATTGAAGGATGAATTTGTTGATGAGTGTGGTACCCCTGTGTTCCAGTCCCTTTGCAAACACATGAAACTTCAGGTGACATTTTAGATGTAAGCCTTAATATTCTGCACCTTGGCTCCAAAAAGTCCTTAAATTAAAAGAATTTAGCCGATCTCTAAGAGTTGCTGAAGTCTGCACAGTACCAGAATTGTTGCAAAGTCCAAGTTCAAAATCTCCTCTGAGACTCAGGGAAAACTGTAAGTTCTTGGAAAAATAAAGAACAAAGTTAAATATGTCCAACATACAACAGCATAGAGAAAACATTCCTATTCTAACAGGGTGGAAGGGAAATACAAAAATATCAGCTCCAACCAAAACCAAAACCCAGGTGAATAAACATTGAATCCTATAACAACATATGCATCACTCAGGGCAGGTTGTGGTGAAACGTGAGCTCCAAAAAGCTTGGGCAGTCCCACCACCATAGTCTTAGTGTGTTGTAGTCCAGATGAATGCTCTTGGGATGGCTCTGCTCACTGCCTGTAGTTTTCCTCACCAAGATGTTCACATTCTTGGAATCTCCCACTTCCTGGAGTCTCCACTGTATCTTTGACTTCACTCTCAGATCTGTAAGCATTGCCTTCTTATGAGCTACTGCAGAGACTGTCACCTTGTCAAACATTTTTCCACTCCTCCTAGGCCTTCCTCTGAAATCAGGATGAAAGCATCCATGACACCATAACTTTTGATTTCTTCATGCCTGAAAAGTCAGCACAACATCAATGTCACCAAAATCTGCTGCCAGCTTGAAGAGTAGTCTGGCCCCTTTGGACCATGGTTGCAGAGGCCTCTGAGTGCCTGGATGGCTGACTCAGAGATAGTTCTCATTTAGCACTGTTCACATCACTTTAGGGCTTCTCTAGATGACATATCTAAAGTTTTTCAAACTCCTCCTGCAAACCAGTTCCAAGGGCTTCTAAACCCATGGTCAGGGACAATCACAGCAATGACCTCACTCCTGATACTAGCTATCTTTATTGCTCAGATTCCCCACCATCACAACAAAATATCTGACCCCAACAATTTAAAAGAGGAGAGGATTTTTTTGGCTCATGATTTTCAGAGTATTTAATCCATTGTTAGTGGCCACAAAGCAGAAACAGCATGACAAAATGGCATGGTGGAGGAAAGATGCTTACTCCATGACAACCAGAAAGCAGAGATAGAAAGGAAGAGCCAGTACTTTCAGTACTGTCTTTCTGACCATACTCTCAGTAATCCTCCTTTTTGAACCCATCACAACCTCTTAATAACACATCTAGTTAGAGGCCATCGATGGGTGAATCCACTGGTGATGATATCTCTCCACGATCCAGCCACCTGCCAAACACATGAGACTTTGCGAGGGTATTTCAGATCAACACAGAAATTCTCATCTGTTATGACTCAATAACTTATTTCTAACCCTCTCTCTTTATACAGTTGGACAAGGAAACGTTTATCCTAGCTTTTTGCCAAGAGATGAAGCTTGGATTCTCATTTTTTCTTTTCTATTTTACTTGCCAAGATACTATTGCAATATTACTCTCAGGCATTGGGCTAGAGAGGTCCTCTTTTCAAAGGCCCAGACTTCTTCATACTTCAAATGTCTCATAATGGTGTATGATTCTGAAAGAACTCCTTGAGGATAAAGGTAAATGTTCTGCTGGATAATTAGAAGTATGATAAAATTTTCCCCTTAGCAGAAACAGAATAGGATAGAATAAAATAAACTATAACCATGGGATGATTTTCAAAAACAAAAAAAATGGAGCTGGACATTAGTTAAAGCAGAAAAACATTTTATTCAATAAAAGGGCCCCATTCTAATTTGTGCACAGGTAACTGGGAATTTCAAAAGGAAAATGAGAGTAAGGAGCTGGAAAGAGAGGGGCACATGTGGCATATTTACAAAATATTTGCCCATGTTATGTTAATGTGTACACTGCTCAGATGCCCTAGACTGTTTTTGTCTTTCCTGCACTCACTTTGGCATTATCAAATGCAATGTCCACCCAGATGCAGTGACCTATCCACTCACATCCTCCTTATTTCTGTTGTAGTGCAGTAATTTTTATCTCTAATAAGATGCAGAAAAAAGAATGAAAGGTACAGCTGGAAATGTGGCATAAGCAATCGGTCATAAAATGCTTCCAGTAGTTTCAAAAACCAACTTCTTCAAGTCAGTGACATGACATTTCCTTTTATTTTTTTATCTCTTACCACATCAAAAATAGTACACATTTCTAAAAGTTTAAAGCATATTGATGGAGGATGTATATCTTCCAAAACCTAATCAATGGTTAAATGGTTTCCTTTATCTTCTCTCCCTCTCCGTTTTTCTTTTTTTGTTTTTTTTTTGTTTTTTTTTTCTGCATCATCCAGTATCTACTTGTGCTCTGTTTCACACTTTAGTTACTGGTAATTCACTCCAGAATTTATGAAATTAATTATTAACCACTATTCCAATCTTGGTTCATATAAGAAGAATGATATGCTAACTGTAATAAAGAAGTCACTTTTATACTTCAAAAGTCATTTTCTCACAATAATACACTTTGTACACATCCATGAAGGTTGAATGTTGTTTTTAGCATGTCCATCATTGAGAAAACCATTCATGAGGGCTCTTTTATTCTTTTTTTTCCCATTAAGTTTATTGGTACATTTTTGGTATAAAATACAGTTACATTCATCATTGGGATATTCTACCATTACATGAGTCTCTTGGTTCTTTTCTTTTCTCTTTCCCTTCCCTTCCCTTCACCCCCTCCACCCCTCCCTATTTGCAAAGACTTTGTTTCCACTTTTTTCCTTTTCTCATATTTTTTCTTTTCCCTTTTTTCCCTTCCGTTACCCCTCCCACTTCCCCTGATCCTTTAGACCTTTTCTTCCTGTGACACAATATCAATTATACATTTTTTAAATTACAATATCAAGATCTAGGAGACATTACCATTGATTTTACAGAATTTAAAAGAATATAGAAAGCATATTTCAAAAATCTGTTTTGAAATAAATTTAACAACTTTTAAGAAGTAACTTGGACGACAAATTAATGAAACTAACTCTGGAAGAAATATAAAATTTGAATAGTATCTATAAAAGAAAGTATATTCCTAGCTTGAAAACCTACCTATATGACAACAGCAGGCTCATAAACATTTTAACTGATAAATTATATCAAACATTTAAAGCACAAAAAAGAAGGAACACTTCTCCCCTCATTTTAGTAACTCAATATTGTGCTAATCCTAAAATTGGATAAAGATAATAGAAGAAAAAAGTTTGAACATAGATAGAAATTTGTTTAACAAAACAGTTAGAAGTCAGATCTGGCAGGATGTAGAAAGGGGTTTTGTTATAGGGATGGCATTGTTGGTTCAGCACTGGAAGATCCGCCTGTAAAAATAATCATTTTAACAGAGGAAAGGAAAAAGCCATAGGATCTTGTCACTAGTTGGAGAAAAAATATTGCACTAAATTCTACAGCTGTTCTTGGTAAAAGCTATCAGGAGACTAGAAGTAGAACAGAACCTTCTCAACAGATTAAAGAGATGTACTCCATACTTCCAGTGAGAAGGCCTTACATGAATGGAGAAGATACAATGCTTTCTCCTTAAGATGGGGAACAAGAGCAGATATGCTTACTCCTTATCTGTCCATTAAACTTTGAAACCTAGTCCCCACCAAAATAGTCTGGCAATACAATGACACAATTAGGATAGGAGTGGCAAGGAAGAAGTAAAATCCTTACGTGTAGATGAAATGATCATCTACAGAGAAAATACAAAGAAATCTCAAGGAGCCCCTAGAACTTGTATTTGAATTTAGCAGGATTAGAAAACACAAGGTATATATAAAAATTCAGGTCTGTGTATACTTGCTATAAATGAATAATTGGATATTGAAATTTAAAAGTTATGTAGGAGTACAAAGCACCTAGAAAAGTAAAAAAAAAAAAATAAGGGCCAAAAAACAGTGTTGTAAGATGTTTAGTACCTAACCTTAAGACTTCTTCTAAAGCTACAGTAATCAAGGCAGTGATGGTGTAAGGACAGACATACAGATCATTTGAATAAAACAGAGAAACTAGAAATAGAACCACACATATATGGTCCACTGAGTTTTGAAAGATTATTTAACATTAGCATTTGATAGAATATAAACTCAATTCAAGAGCTGAGGAAGAGATGTTTTCAGCAAACTGCACTAGAACACCTGGTATCCGTACATAAAAAATTAACCTCAACCCGTTTTTTTCCATAAATGAAAATAATTTGAAGGGATCTATGAACCTAAATATGAAAGCTTAAAAGTATAAAACTTTAAGAAGAAATTATAAGGGAAAATATTTATGAATTTAGGGTAGGCAAGAACTACCTAGGATACAAAAAACATGATGTATAAAAGAAAAAATTGATAAATGAGATTCCATCAAAATTTAGAACTTTAAATGACATTATTAAAATGAAAAGGAGTCCTTAAACAGACCATATTTACAATGCATATAAGCTATGACTAGAATATATAAAGAATTCTTCGAGCTCATTAATAGACAACCCAATTAAAATGTAGACATGAGAAGATGATAAATAGCCAGTATAGCACAGGGAAAGGTGTGCAACTCTAGAATCAGAAAAACACTAATCAGTACAATAACAAGATTGAATTATACACTCATTAGGGAGATGAAGTTAAAACTTTTAAAAGCCTTGTCATGACTTTTTCTTTTTGTTGGATTCTCCCCCTTTGTGTTTAATTTGTCAAGCACAATGGATTTATTCTGCTGGGTTTCCTGGAGTTGTGATCCTCATTGTCTTTTCCTAGGGTATTGTCTAAGGTTTTTGGAGTGCTGGTTTAATATTCATGAAGTTCCTGAGATGCTCTTTATCATGAAAGTATCTTATTTCTCCATCAATTTTAAAAGATAGTTTTGCAGGGGACAACAATCTGGGTTGGAGGCTGTTTTCCTTTAGGGCTTGAAATACATCACTCCAAGCTCTTCTTACCTTGAGGGTTTGCATTGAGAAGTCTGCTGTGACTCTGATGGGCTTTCCTTTGTATGTGACTTGCTTCTTTTCTCTCATTGCTTGTAGAATTTTGTTCTTCTGTTGGATTTCTCGAATCCTAACTATTATATGCCTATGTGTAGATTTTTTTTTGATTAAGCATAGCTGGAATCCTATATGCCTCATTTATCTGTATGTCAAGTTCTTTTCCCCTCCTTGGAAAGTTTTCTGCCATCACTTCTGTGAACATTTTTTTTATGTCATCTGCACTCTCTCCTCTTTCTTCATTGACTCCAATCATTCTTATGCTATTCTTCTTTGCATCGTCTAGCAGCTGCTAGATTGATTTCTCATGTTCCCTTACAATTTTAAAGCAATTTTTCTTTTCCTGTTCACTAATTGCAATATTTTCTTCTATATCTGAAATTCTATCCTCTATATCTATTCATTCTGCTGCACAGACTTTCGATGGAGTTTTTAATCTCTTGGAAATCTGCTTGTATCTGTTTTATGGATTCCATTTGTTTCCTATGTTGGAATTCCATCATGTTCCTCAAATCCTCTATTTTTTTATCTGTGTCCTCTCTAGATTTATTAATCATGTCTTGCACCATGAGCACAATCTTTGCTGTTATCTGAGTAATTATTTCTGATTTCATTTTTCCCAGATCCTCTTTTGTTGCCAGTTCAGAGAGTCCAGGTGGTTGAGTATCAGATTGTTCCATCTGGTTTCCCTTTGGGGTTGCTGTAGATGGTCTGCAAGTCTGTTTTTGAGTCTTGTTTATGTGTCTTCTCATTTCAACGTGTGTGGGGGGGGGCAGTGCTTCTGGCACCTGTGCAGCTCACCTTCTCTGCCCTAAGAGCTTGGGATGGCAGTGGGGGAGCTTCCTTCTGGGTGCTGGGACTGGCTCAGCTTCTCTGCCCTAGGAGCTTGGGATGGGGGGGGCTTCCTTCCACATCTGGGCATTGGAGAAATAAATCCAGAGGGGTCATGCAGGTTTCATAACTGGGGGCTTCAGTCTCTGAGCTTCTCTCTGGGCCCTGCTCTTTGGCTCAGGATACCTTGCACTGGGGACCAGGTCTTGCTCTGCAGGGACTGTGGCATAGGGAGGTGGGGTGGGCTTTTTCTTTTTCATTCTAACTCTACTTTTTTCATAGGGTGTCAAGAATAAAAACAGCCAAAACAGACATCATGCACAATTTTCTGTCAGTCTGTTCCTGTTACAGATACCAGCATTCAAGAAGCTTCTTCTAACTAGGCATGGTGGAGCACACACCTGTAATCTCAGCACTCTGGGAGGCCAAGGCAAGGAGATTCCAAGTTTGATTCCACCCTGGGCAACTTAACAAATAAGCAAGACCCTATCTCAAAATGAAGGAAAGAAAGGAAAGAAGGAAGGAGAGAAGGAAGGAAGGAAAGGCTGAGGATGTATTTCAGAGCAAAGGACCTGAGGTCAGTCCTCAGTACTGAAAAACAAACAAACAGACAAACAGAATCTTCTCATTAGGTATCCTAGGTATTACCAGTCTCAGGACCTAGCTGCAGTATATATCTATAACATACCATTATATCGGCTTGAATATCAAACCCATGACTTTTATTGTATGCAACCAATTAAAACCCATCCTGCTATATCTTTACTTTCTCACATGCATTGCACAGCATAGAATTTTGACATTACACACACCTCATCTGTATAACAAAATTAAAAACAAAAGCACTACTACCAATGAAAAATTATTATGTATTAAAATTGGTTATGTGTTAGATATTCTGGTATATACTTTAAATATTATTTTATATGATCTTCACATAAAGAACATATGATATAGATTATCATACACTTTTTTTTGGTACCAGGGATGGAACTCAGGTCCTTGCTCTTGCAAGGCAGGCAGCATAACCACTGAGCTAAATCCCCAGCCCCTATCATACACTTTTAAAGTGAGGACACTAAACTCAAACAGGTAATCTGTTGAACTAATTTGACAATAGAATTTTTTATTCAAGTCCACGTTTGTTGAATTTTGAGGTGTAATTGCCCCTGTATTCCAGGCATTGTGACTGTGGGTCTTTAGTTCCTAATTCTGTCATTTCTTATTGTTTTCTTCATGTCCATTCCTGTGAATAGAAGTTATCTCCCTATATCAATATCCAATTATTTTGTGTTTATGTATATATACTTAATATTGTATTTTATCTAAAAAGGAAAAATGCCTTTAATATAAAATAACAAATACTTTGGTAACTTCCTAATTCTGAATAAAAGGTTATAAATTGTATATTTATCCCTTCTTCCAAAAGCGGTTTTTAGCACCAAGCTCCTAAAGTCCAACTGTTTATACTCATTTCTTTTCTTTTCTTTTTTTTTTGTACTGGGGATTGAACTTGGGACCTTGTGCTTGCAAGGCAGGAGCCAGAACCACTGAGCTAAATCCCTGGTGCTCATACTCATTTCTACATTTCCTCTCTGTGCATCAAACAAAAAGTGCAAAGTCATGGAACTTCTGAGGTAATAATATTTGTGCCTAAATTACTCATCATTTCCTCAATTTTTAAAGTGGAAATTGTCACCTTGCTTCTCGCACAGCTATTTTGTTGACAGAGTCTTCCAGAAGCAATAATTGGCTTGATAGTTACACACTATATCTCGCTCAGGTAGAAGACTTATTTTTCATAATTGCATTTTAAATACCTCAAAAATAGGCTCATTTGTGGATAATTTTCTGTTTTGTATAAAACTTTATTTCCAAAATCAAACAGAGTTCTGATTCAGAGGTGAAAATTCCCTTTGGTGAAAATTTATATAAGATTTGAATGGAACTTAGTTAACATGTAAGGTTGAATTCAAAAATCATTCAACAGGTTCATCATTTACAGAGAAGCAATTCACTCTGCTTTCATAGTTCAAATTTTGATGGTGTATATTATTTGCCAGATAAGAGCTCAAATTTAGAGTTTTGCATAGAAATGATAGAAACTGCATTTCACTTGTTGTAAGTAAAAACAAATCTTTATTAATGGTTAACACAAAAGTTCTTTTTTTTACCATTTAAAGACATTTTAAATTGTGTCCCTAAATATTTCAGATTTTTTTTAAAGAGAAAAATCCTTTAGATGTAGATGGTAAAATGCTGACAATACATTATTGTAAATAATTCAAAATGTTTTAGGATATTTCTACTGTTTGAAAGATATATATTCTCTGCAGTATGAACAAAATTAAATAATCTACTTTATTAATATCATCATAATGAGATTCATACTATCCATCTCTATCTACATCATTTCCCTAGCTCTTCCAAACAAAACATAATCCAGTGGTATTCATCTTAATATCTCCAAAACGTGAGGTTAATGAAGAAAGATGGTGTCACTACTATTTGAGGTTAACAATTTACCTATTTCTATAACTCACTTTTCTAGATGATTATTCTATATTCTAAACTCCTGAATCATTACCATACTTCCAACTTTTATGGCAAGAGATCTAGTTCTGTAATTAAAACTATTCCTTGGATCTCACATTTTTTGTAGCTCAAAAATCTTGAAATATCAATTAAAATGTTGCAAATTATCTTCTCATTTACCTAATCTCTCCCTGTTTTTATACATTTTTGACTAAATTATTGTCTTATTTTTTGAAAATTATGTTGTCTTCATGTCTCATAATTTACTAATTTTATGGTTACTATCCAATGACCTGATAGAATAAAGAACCATATTTTATTCATTTTGAAGACACCTAAACTTTAGCGAAAATCTTGTTCAACTTTCATAATCATAGAAACTTCTTCAGAAAACTTTTCCATTTCCACAAACTCATCATCACTGCTATAAGATTATTTTCAACCATCCTAATATATACTCTTCCTTCCAGTTTTGAAACTTTCATTTGGTTTGATCTTTACATCCATGTCAAAGTGATCAAACTAAAATGGATATGAAAACATCCCTTTATGTTAATCAATTCAGTGACATTTCGGTCCTCAAATTCAGTTCTTGCATACAGAATTCAGATATCTATATTATCTCCAACCAGCTTGTTCCTAACAAGTTCTGAGTGAGATATTGAAACATTTTATGAATATGGCAATCACTTGCTCTGTAACTACAAATAAACAACCCTTTTCACTTTGAAGCTGTTGGTCATGAAGTTCAGTATAGCCATAAACTCTTGATCTATTTTTTGAAGTACTTGGTGATTTTATTTTGTTGCCTGTATTTTGAGTCTTTCCTTATTTCTGACCTAGATGAAAAAGTTCCTATTTGCTTTTCTACAGTTCTAAATACACACACACACACACACACACACACACACACACACACACACAAACACGAACATGCACACACATCTGAACATAAATTATAACTGGGAAAATGAAATAAGAGAACAAACTGTGACTGTCTCCTGGAAATTCTCATGTAAAATTCTCTCTCTCTCTCTCTCTCTCTCCATCTGTCTCTCTGTGGCTGTGTTTCTCTGCCACTCCACCCCTGCTCTCTCTTTCTCTGTGTCTCCATTTCCATCTCTGTCTCTCTCTGTCTCTGTCTGTGTCTCTATTTTTCTGTGCCCCTTTCTCTCTCTAGCACATTTTGTGCCTTTCAATACCAATGATGATTCGAGTGTCATCTCAAAGTAAATGAGTTTCTATTTTCTTTCAACTATTTGAATTCTGAAACTCTAATTAGATATACAGAATGTTCATTCCAAAAATGATTTAAAAAATGGTGCTTTCTTTCCTCACTTCTCTTAAAGGCCTCTCTCTTATGTAATTGATAATAGTCGATGGAGTCTGGGAACCTTAAAAAACATTACTGCAGAAAGTTTTCACCTTGATTTAGAAGAAATATGTATATCCAGGTCATCTTGCTCACTGATTACTAAAATTCTGAAAAAATAAAATGGCTAGTAGAGGATTCTACACAGTGGAAAACTAAGTAGTAGAATAAAGAAATCAAAACTCTAAAAAATAAAAATACTCTTTTTGTAAATTCCTTGTTTGTATTTTTGCTTTTTCTGTTGCTATTGTTTTGTTTTGCTATGTGATTCTTTTATTTGCTGGCCTTTTTGCCTTCCTATATTTTCTAATTTCCCAGAATTGCAAATGGTCATAGGTTATGTACTGTAGATATGTACAAAAAGATAATGAAGGAGACCAAGAGATGAGTGGAAGGATAGAGAAGAAAAGGGAAGGGAATGAAAAAGGGAATTAAGTTTTGTTATGTACATGTACCAACTTTCCAAAAGGAATATAAATATTGTGTATTACATATATGCACCAATAAAACAAAATAAACTTTTTCTAGACAAAGGAATGTGATTTTAGGGTAGAAGGTAATAAAATTAAGTTATGCCGAGTCTTCTATACAAACCCAGTAACAAATTGAATATTTAGGTGATAACATCAGGAAGAGCAGGTTTATGAATAGAAGTGGCTCTTTTCTCTTGCTATTTTATACCACCACATACCCAGGCATAGGTTCTAAGCTATAGAATAGTGTTATGCCTTGTATCTAGATGTTTTCTAAAGCTTCACACAGTCAAAAATGGTATGATTTGGAAGTGGCTGGATCTAGGGCATGTGATACTGGGATTAAGGGTTTGATGCTAAGATTAAGGGTGTGTTATTACTAAATCAGTCCACTGATTGGTCTAGCATAATTCCGGGTGTGGATAATGGGAAGCCCCTCTCTAAGTGAGGGTGGCACCACCCAAAAGAGGAGTAGCCTAACTGGATAAAAAGAATAGGTAGGCTGCTACAGCACTGGCTGCTTGCTGCTTTGCTGTCACCTGACTGCTTGCCATGGATTGTTTTTCCTCTGTGTTGCCTCCCTGCCATGCCATACTGCCTTGAAGCCAGCCAACTATGGACTGAAACCTCTATAAACTGTGAATTGAGATAAAGTTTTCTTCCTTTAATTTTAGGTGTTGGGTATTTTGTCTCAGCAACAAGAAAATTAACTAAAACAAATGAGTATGTTAAAATGTCAGGCATATTATCATGAACAGCAGAATAGGGACCATGAGGAAGCCAATAGTATGGAGATGATAGAGATTGGGAAAAAGAACAACTTGTACTATATATTACTCATGTTCTCCATCTTGAATTGATCATGTGTTGAAGTGCTCATAATCAACAATACAAAATTTTGAAGAATGAAAAATATTAAGATCACTGGTAAGTACAGAGTGAACCCTTGATGTCTCACATACCAGATATACCAGGCCTGGAGAGCAAAGGTTTGAAAAATAAACTGTCATTGAAGCTATACCTCCGGATAGGTGATTCAGAATCTGTGATCTAAATAAAGCCATTTTATTGATTTCTTAAAGAAAAATAAAAGATAGCTCTCTAAGAGAATTCAATAGTACCCAGAGTCTCATAACAACTTAAAGCATCTGTAAGAATCATGCTTCATGAAGTGAACACAAACATTACCTAAATGAATACAAATATAGTAGAAAATTTGACAAAGGAATAGAATCTTGAAAAACAGAAATTTTACAACTAAAAATGCTCAGAAAAGTTTGAAAGTCATGAAAGGGTTTCAGTAATACAGAAGGCATAGGAAAAGAGTAGTGGACATGAAGACAGATAATAGAAATTATAAAATCTGAATAGAAAGAAAAAGAATTGTTATAAAGCAAACAGAATTTCAAAAACGCATGTGATGTGTTAAATAGACTAACATTCATGCCATTAGACACTAATAACAAGGAAAGCAAAGACAGATACTCACAAAATGTTTAAATGAAAATGCCTAATATCTTCCCAAGCTTGATGAAAGATACAAACCTACAGATTAAAAAATCTCACCTGACTTCAAGAAGCATAAATTTAAATTAAATAATGCCCAGACACTTTATACTAAAAACCAAAGAAAAATCCTAAAGTAGCCAAAGAAAATAATGTATTACATAGACAAAAAAGAAATAACAGTAGATACAGATTTCTAAACAAAATTAATGCAGCTCACCAACAAACAGAAAAGTAACTTTTTAAAGTTTTGAGAGAAGAATTAAAAGGAAAATGTAGAATTCTCCACCAGGCTATATGTCAGAAATAAAAGTGGAACACATTCTCCTTAAAACAATGAAAATGATTTTTACTCATAAATCAGTTTTTTTGTTTTGTTTTGTTGTTGTTTGTTTTCTGAGACAGTTTCATTATGTAGGTCAGTGTGGCCTTGAACTCACTATATAGCCCAGGCTAGCCTTGAACTTCTCATGGTGATGCTTCAGCCTCAGTTTACTGAGTGCTGGGATTATAGGTGTGTACTACCACACCTGGCCTCATAAATCAGTTTTAACAGAATGCAAAAGGAACTTCATAAGAAATAAAATAAGAGGGAAATCTGGAAACCTAGGTGTTATGTATAATTTCATATAATCAAAATGGGCCATAATTCCTTTTAAGAACAATATATTTTTAAAAGATGGCAGGATTCCTTATTACCTAATTATCTAGTTAACAATCATATATTTGACATTGTAGAAAAATTATTTCAGACTGAAGATATCTATTAAGTAGAGCTTATTTTGTGAAGAAAATAAATTGTTCTAAATGTAGAATACAGAAATATTCAATAAGGAATTCTCGCTTTATCTTCAATTCAAACATACACAAATAGTGGAAAGTTATACCAATGAAACAATATTATATAATAAAATATTCTTATGTATACAAACACAAAAGTGGTGGAATAATAACATTTCTTTGGGTTTATGAATACAAGGAATATTTTAGGAAAGATCAGAGACACCAAATTTCATTTTTTATATTTTTCAAAAGGGAAGTCAATACTTATGTTTTTCCTAATTTCACAGTTCAAAGAAAAAAAATGCACATCATTGATGATTCCAGTTAATTAAGTAGACTGGGGAGATCAGATTCAAAATGTAGATAACATGATAATAATCACTACGATCAAGAAGGGTCCATCTCCTATACAATGTGGGTATTCAACTACATGAAAGTAAGTACTTTTCAAAACAATATTATGTTAAAAATAAAATATTTGGAAAACGGATCCCCGCTTTCCTGTTAAATTTCTTGAGGAAATGAAAAGTGAGTGGGGAGTCATTCAGATGACTATCAACATTCAATTCACTCAGCAATTGCTAGCCTGCAGTATAAATACCTTGTCTTATTTGTTTAGAATTTTCATATTGTTTTTAAAATCTCCCATCCTTTCTCAATCATTCTGGTTTTTTTAAGCCACCAAACACATTTTTTTCATTTATTTCATTGGGAAAAAGAAAAAGAGTTCATTTTCAGCTCAAGTAATCTTGAATTGCTATAAGATCATGCTAGCTTTTCTCAAAAGTTTGTGATAACTCACGATTAAAAAACAAAATTAAATTTAAAAAACACTTCTAGCTATTTGAGATTGAAACCAAAATGACTTCCATGTGTGTCAAGTGAACTTCTGCCATGTTACATGACTATAGCAACATATTCTTTTATTTGTAAAACAGGAAATCGGAAGAGTATTCTGAAAACAAAGTATGGATTACATGTATTGTGACTGGAATAATTGGCTCAAAGTTACAGCTCAAAATATACTGATTTCTATTGCCCTACTAAATTATAAATGTTCAAGTATGGGCTTTTCTAAACCTTGACTTTTCCATTAATGATAACAAATATTCAGTTATTCATAAATTCATTCCAAAAACATTTATTGAGTGCCACTTTTTGTCAGAAAGTTTACTAGGCATTGTTAATGACTTTTTTCTTTTAAAACTGAGAAAATTAATGAATATTCTAATAAGAGTTATGATATCCAGATTTTAATTTTGATTAGGCCATGACTTGGCTCTGTGATTTTAAAATACAGGCTTCATTTCTGAGTTACTGGATTATAAAGAAAAACCAAAAGGATATATCATGCTGACACTAATTTTAACATATCATTATAGTAACACTTACTGCTTAATAAAATTTGCTTCTAGCTCTTGTACCAATAAATTTATTTACCTGACTTTTTGTTTTGTTTTGTTCTTAGACCAGTAAAATATCACCAAGACTAATGTTTCCTAGAGGTCATTATTTTTTAGAAGCAAATGTTAATTTAACTCACAAAATTCATGTTTCACACAAGGAAACCATATACATGATATCTGAGTTTTCTTGAACACACATGTGTAAATACCGAACAGTTTCTCTAGTGTGAGAAACTGAAAGTGTAACTAAGGATTAAAATGATTAAAATGAATAACTGATAATTTGAAATAGGAAAAAGTTCAAAGGTGTAGGGTTGGTGGGAGAGGAAGGGGAAAGAGAAGAAGGGAAAGGAAAAGTTATGAGAAAAAAAATGGAAATGAAATCTATGTAAATAGAGAAGGGTAGAAGGGGTGAAGGGGAAAAAAATAAAAACTAAGATATATCATGTACAGGTACAAGCACCCAATGATAAATGTAAATTAGGTATTGTATACCTAAAATGTATCAAAAAAGAATTTAAAAAATACATAATGAGGGATTAACTTTCTCTCAAACTTTAGTTACCATGTTATGTTGACAAAATATTTGATACCTCCAAAAGAATGTTTCCTCCTGAGGTCATATTATTTATACATCCACTCCTTTCTGTAAGAATCAATTGTAGCCTCCCTGTGAATCTAAATCTACTGTTCACAGGGCTCTGCTGGTACTCACATCACAGTACTTTCAAACTGTGCAGGTGGTCTGCTAGTAAATTATATAGACAGCTATGTTTTTTTCATTTTCTTTGGGCAGATAATTTAAGTTCACTATAAATATCAATCTTTCACCGATGTAACTACATTTAGTCTAAGGTTGTATAGAATATTTATTGCTCTAGTAAAGCCCTGTTTGTCTTTCCTTCTGGCATCATAGCTGAGTTTGCAGGTTAACAGCTCATGCTGATCAGTCAGCATGCAAAATGCTTGGTCTCTGCCATAGTCCATCAACTAGGAAAACCATTGAAACCTATGGTTGTTCCAGGAGATAGGGGAATATGTTTCCTCTTGCATGTCGATAGATTGTGTCAAGGCAGAAAAAAAAAGTGTTCCTAAAAGCTATTCAGAGAAGAGAGCTGTCAAAATGTGAATGATTCTTCCCTATCTTCAAAGGGTAGACTATAATGTAAGATATATTGTGATTGGAAAAATAGACACAAAATGTCAGAGAAAGACAACACTAAAAGGAAAAGAAATACCACAGAAGCTAGTCATAGTGGTCCAAAGCATGTCTTGACAACCCAAAAAGTATCATGAGAGCTTCCCAACAAAAAATTCAAAAGCAGATTTTAATAGAAAAATATATGCCAACGGTCAATTCAGAATCTTTTGGACACCTAGCAGCCAAGCAGATAACAGCGATAATTTGAGAGCCATAGCTCTGAGCACAGACAAGGAAGTTACAAGATGACTGGAAAGTGATACAGATCAATCATTTTATTCATAAAAAGGAGGAGTTGCCACAGTAACTGTTCCTCCAATTGCCTTAATATTAAGGACATGGTCCTTGACATAGACAGTAAGGATATCAGATAGCTCTTCGATTGATTGGCTTTCCAGATCTTACTTTATAAAATTTTTACCCCTGCCATACTCCATTTATATATTCTAGGCTGAGGGATACTGGAGCCTTTTATTAAAAGAGAATCCCAAACCTACATCTCCAGTCAATTGGACTAGAATCAGCAAGCTAATACTACAAACTGACCCAGTCAGAATAACTTCATTAGTAATTTGGCAATTGCATTTAGATCAGATTATTTTCTCTATTCATATGATTTGTCAATCATGGGTGGGCATAACCTGGCATTATATGTGGACACTTTGAGCAATACTAAACAAAGAAAATTCAGTCTGGACAGTAAAGAATCAAACAGTCATACAGGAGGCAGGTAGAGTAGTTCAGAAGTGATCTGTGCTTGGTGGCACAGTAATTTCTGGTTTTAATTTACTTTTAGACAAAAAGGAGTGTCCCAAAAAAGTGTGTTTATCTATCTATCTATCTATCTATCTCTCTCTATATATATATGTAAAACTTAAAATAAATTGGTAGGTTTCAGAAAATGAGCCTGTTATTTTCTTGATTGAGCCTCATACACTTATAGGCAGGGCTTTGGGAAACTGAACATATTATAGTAGTGCTATGCTTAGAACCGAATGTGATTTTGGTTTGGAAGAAATGAGTCACTGGGGGCTGGTCCTGGAAGGCCATAGCTCTCTCCCTGGCTGCTCTCTTTTCTCTCTGGTTTGTGGACATCAAAAGTGAGCAGCTTTCCTCCATAGCAGGCCCTTCTACCATCTGTTTCTGCATTTGATCCTGCCAGCCATTGAATGAACACCCCTAAATTAGTTAATAAAATTAATTCTGTGAACAAAATTAACTTTTCCTCCTTTAAATTATGTGTGTTGGGTATTATGTCTCAGCAATGAGAAGTAACTAAGACAGGTCCTAATGTGTGAAGAGAAAGAAGTAGAGTAGATTTCACTTTATCAGCTTTGTTAATAAGAGCTGCTTGGTCTTGCCACATAACTAAGTAAATAGTAGGGTATATATAAGGTATAATTTGGGTTTTGGGTGATAAAACAATAAACATTAATATAAAAGGCATTTGTTCTTGGACTAGCTAATTCTGAATATGGGACTTAAGTTAGGTTGATTTCTAAAGATATTTCTGCCCTCAGAACTATGATATAAACTCACACTCACAGGAAGGACATGAATCAGCAAAGCAGTGAGGTAAGGAGGCTTTATAAAAGCACCCATTGGAAAGAAATAGTACACAAGTTATATACAGCTCTGGAGTCTCTAATTATTCTCTGTATCAAGAGAGGGGAAACTAACCTGTTATGGTTTGTATCTAGATGTCTCCCCAAAGCCTCATGAACTCATAGCTGGGGGATTTGGGAGGTAGTTGGATCATGGGTGTGTGATGCTGGATTAGGCTGAGTGATATTGGGATTAAGGGTGTAATAACTAAATTGGTTTAGCATAGTTCTGTGAGCCCCAATCTGGGTATGGGTGGCACCAATACCAATCCATAGGTTTGCAGCATAGATGGAATATCAAAGGACATAAGAAAGGCAGGCAGGTTTGCTACTGCCACTTTCTGTCTTCTAACTGCCATACCATGAACTGTTTCTCCTTTGCAATGCCCTGTTGACATGAAACTATGCCTTGGAGCCAGCCAACTTTAGATTGAAACCTCTACAAACTGTGAGCAAAACAAAGCTTTCCTCCTTTGACATGTAGGTATCAGGTGTTTTGTCCCCAGAATAAGAAAAGTAACGAAGACATAACCCATATGAGTTTGTATAATTGTTGAGGTCATATAACATACCAGACAAAAATCAAATTATGCACCAGTACACTACTTACTTACCAAGATGAAGAAATAAGATTCGTAGTGGTAAAGCATCTTTCCAGAGTCAGATTTTAGGATTTGGTTCAAATCTGTGACTGATAGTGGTACTTCCGTTCGTGAATTTAATTTGTTTTACACTATGGGGGAAGATAGCCACATTTGTGTTTGTGTGGGGAAGATGGCCATGGTTGTGATTGTCACCCAATGTAGATTTTGTGAATGGAAACAAAATTTTGTCAAACACTTTTGTTTGAGAACAGAATTGTTTGGGAACAGAAGTATTCGTGAACCAAGATATTAACAATGCAACTACAGTACTTACTGTCAGAAGCTGTGGAGTTACTATGGAATTCACACATCAGTGCTCTCAGAATGTTATAGAAGGAAATAGCTTCTTTTTGTAATTTGTGAGAGTCTTTCTACGTTCTAGGCTAGCCTCAAACTTGGAACCCTCCTGCTCCAGCCTTGCAGAGCACTGTGATTCCAGGCATGAAACACCACAGCTGCCTAACACAAACATTTTTTAAGGTTAGATTCATGAACTGACTTTTCTTGTCAAATTTAAAATGAAAAATGGGGTCTGGATACTTTTGAGATTTTGATTGGTGGCTTTTTAATGTAATTATTCCAGAGTGGAGATTCTGGACATGTATTAGTTTGCTAGAGATTCTTTCAGAAAAATGCCACAAACTAGGTGGCTCAAACAACAGAAATAGATTGTCTCAAAGCTCTGGAGGCTAGATATCCAAATGTAAGAGACTATAGGATTGGTTCCATGAAAGAGTTGGAAAACAAAACTATTTCTTCATTGCTTTCACCTAGCTTGTGATGATTTGTTGGTAATCTTTAGTTTAGAACAGTGATAGTGAGCCTTTTAGAGCTTTCAATGATACAAGCAGCCTGCTGTGGTCCACATGCCATTGGTTTGCCAGCAATAAACTAGAACATCAATCCCTCATCCTGTGGCTTCTTATTATATTCTTCTTTAAGTTCGTGTGTCTCATATGCCACTTTACATGAGTACACCAGTCATACTGCAATGCACCTGGATGACTTCATTTTAATTTAATTACATCTACAATGACCCTATTTTCAAACGAGTTCATTCTGGAAAAGTGAGTGTTAGGTTTTAAACTTGTGAATTTTGGAGGTATGCAATTCAATTCGTAACAAAGTATTTTGTAAATAGTCTTTCACCTCAGCTCTCTTCTGGGAACTTGATTTCATACTTGAATTTGCTCTTTCAGTTACCAGAGACAATATAGAAGCCAAATTTCACTATCTCCACTCCATCCCTTCTATCTACCTCCACCTACGAACTGTCTCCGGCCTTATTTCTCCTTCTTTGCAGCCTAGTCTCTGCGTCATTTACAATGAGGACTATAGTGGGGCAGCTTTTGCTGGTTTGCTTGTACTTCGGAAAGTGGTATCTCTGACTATGTCACTTTGACAGGTCCTAGATAGTGACATTTCTTATATTCTGACCAGGGGATAAATCCAGCATTATTTTCAGGCAATTGCAAAATTTTTCTGTTCACATCTTTTGTCAAAGAATAAAGTGATCAGTAAATTTTACAGGGAAGAGTGTCTATCTCATAAATTTCTTCTACAAACCACATAAACAGTCATGCAAAGAAAGAACCCATTTCAATTCATTATTTTTATTCTAGTGTCACTTTTTTTAAAAGGATATTTAAAGCTTATCTCTGGCTAGCTTCCAGCTTGAATGCAGAAGTGCTTGGGACTGCTGACTCGGTACAAGGTCTCTTAGTGCCCCCAGTGATTGTTTCCTTTACATTTGTCACTGAGGTTGAAACATTGTCAGTGGTTTGCTTTTCCCAACAGTAAGAAAAGCCAAGTCACTTCCCTTATACATGGAAATGAACACACACTCAGAATTGCTAATAAGAGATCTACCAAGCCATTTTGGTATTAGGTCAGAACATAGCCCCCTTTACTCTCAGTCCTCAACCTCTTCTTGTCTTCTCCTACACTTAATTTCTAGATTTTCTTAATGGTTTAAGTTCTTCACCATTCTCTATAATATAGAGGTTAATAGCAATTTATATCTTTAGACTTTTGAACATATAATTGATCAGAAAAGTATTTCCACTTTCCATTAGCCCCCTATTAAAAAAGAAAAAAATAACAAGAACCCACACACAAAAACCTTATACCCTGTTCAGTGTTAAACCAGGTGTTGCATGGATGTGTTAAAGAAAACAGTTGCATGTATTTAAGAGTATCAAAAATGAAAAGTGAGAGCTACTCTGAAATATAGGAACATTTTCTTCACAATCATATGTGATAATTAAGAATACATTAGTTAAGCAGCTCTATTATTGCCTAAGTAGAGCAAGTATATTTCATTTTTATAATGCCATAGAAATTTTAATGGGAATTTTATCTGTTAGGTTTCAATTTCTAAGAGGGAAATCTCTTTAATCTTTGCTCTATGGCAAATAATATTTCAGTTTACTTTAGTTATCAGGAAAGTAAAAGTAATTAACCTCAAAGTTTTAGTAAATGTTCAAAATTCAGTCTATGCACGTGTTACAGATGTTTTCAAATTGCCATTCTGAAGTGTTAAACCAAATGAAGTGTTTCTAAACCATGATCTGTATGTAGGTGATAAGTTTGGCCTAAAATGGTTTGTGTTCATAATGAATTATGCCACAGCTTGATGTATAAACAAATTGTAACTCAACCTAAAGTCTGTAGTATTTAATCCAGAAACCGAGTCTCAGTCACAGCACTTGACCCTCAGTCAATAACAAGCTGCCAATTGGATAGACCATTTCCATATAAAGCAAAAGCCAACACCAGTGAACCACCAGATTGTTTCTTTTTTTTTTTTTTGGTACCTGGGATCAAACTTGGGTCCTTGTGCTTGCGCAGCAGGCGGTGAAACCACTGAGCTAAATCCCCGGCCTTGTTTCTTTATTTTTAAATGTAAATTTGTAGTACATAATGAGTACATTTATAGTGGAAAGTTGATGCATGTTCATAACACATTGCAATCCTTGCTTCAACTCTTACCCACCCCCTCCCCAATATTTCTTGTTTCAACCATATCATTTCTATATACCTCTTCTTTTTTTTTTTTTTCTGGCTGTATAAAAAACCTGCACTCATCCACACTGTGGGATAGGGCTGCTTTCTGAATTTTCTAAGGTCCAGCATGCTGATTGGTTCTAAAATGCTCATCTTACTCAAAAAATTATTAAATTAAACTGGTCTCAATTTTTCTTTCAACAAGAGGAAGTTCATTACTTGGACTGAGAAATGTTAGAACAGATGAGAGGAAATGTTTTGATCAGAAAGAATCTCTGTGAATTACAGAATCTATTCAAAATTTTTCTAGATTCCCTCTTGACCTTTATTTTTCTCTATAAACACTGATTCATGTGACTCTAAACTGTGAACTCTAGGTGACAATGTCAGCAGAGTTTCTTTCATTGTAACAGATGTATTGTTGTTGTAAAGGAGGTTGATAGAGGGGCCATGCAAGATAGGGGGAGTGAGGATGTCTCACAATCCTCTGTATGGTCTGCTTAATTTTATTGTGAACCTAAAATTTCTCTACAAATTAAAGTCTATAAAAATAAGAATTAGTTAGATATTTGCTATTATAAAACTGAAATAAAATATGAAAACTATTATTGAATATAATTAAGTGTTGAAGAAAGATTTTAAATACAGTATACATTCCCAATGATGCATGTTAAGGAAAACTTAAGGAAAATTCTTTAAAAAGAAATAATGGAATTTCAGGAAATCTTAATTTATAAGATGACATAACTTGTTAAGAAATGAGTAGTAGGTAGAGGACAACAATCTTGGTTTTCATATACTTGCATATTACAAATGAGAAAATCTGAAGTTTACAGGAATCAAGCATAAATCCCAAGGAAGTTCATGGACAATCCATGACCAAAAGTCAAGATTTCTGAAACTTAGTCAAAAACTCATCCAACAAAGCCTTTGGTACATTTAGTCACTTCCTAAAAACAGCTAGTCAATTTAATTGGACAAATGTAAATAATTAACCAAGGATGCTACTCACATTGAATTGATTCATGTAAGTTTATGAGATTAGAAACTCCAAATACATTTTGATAATGAAGAAACTGAAGGCTATATAGTAATTTAGCCATAGTTACTCTGTAAAATAATGTTTTGCCTAGACATAGAAACAAGTTTTTCTGCTTTCTGATCTACTGCCTCTGATAGGTAGTAGGATAGCATCTCTTCTATGATAAAATATAATAATAATTATCTTAACCCTTTCAGGCTGCTATAGCAAAATGTCTTAGACAATGTAGCTTATAGCCAACAGATATTTATTACTCACAATTCTAGAGGCTGGGATATCTGAGATCAAAGAGCTGGCAGATTTGGGTTTTGGTGAGAGCTCACCTCCTGGCTCAGAGACGGCTGCTATGATTTGAATAATTGGGCCATGAATTGAAGGCTTGGTTCCCAATTAGGAGAGCTGTTGGGTGGTGGTGGAAGTTCTAGTAGGCAGGACCTAGAGGAAGGAAGTTAAATCATTGAGGTGTGCCATGTTGGAGATACTGGGACTTTCCTGGATGATATGAGATAAGCAGCTTCCTCTGCCATTGGTTCCACTATGATGCTCTGCCCCACCACAAGCCCCAAAACAATGGGCCAACTGACCAGGGACTTAAAGTGCCAGAATGATGAGCCAAAATAAATAATTACTTTTTGAGTCAATTATCTCAGGCGCTCGTTACAATGGCAGAAACCTGAGTCATACAATGGTCTTCTTTTTTACTGTGTCTTTATGTGATGAAGAAAAGAAGAAATTTTCTGGAGCTTTTGTAAGGGTAATGTGATAGTTAAGTGATTGCATCAACTTGAGTAAGAAAGACCCAACTAAATTGGGTTAGTATAGTTCTGGGTGTGGCTCAATGGATTTACTATAGAGGGAAGAGCCATCCTGGGTGTAAGTGGCACCAAACAATAGTATTGTTGCCTGAATGGAATAAAAAGCAAACAAAGAAGGATGGCTTACCTCTGTTTCTTTGGAGAAGCTCCAGTCTTCACCTTCACCTTGGATGTCATCTCTTGGCTCCAAGCACAGAAACTTCAGCCTTCCATTGCAGACCCTCTTGTTACGGACCTGCATCGGACTGTACAGTGAACTCCAGGCCTTAGGCCTTTGACTGAATCCTTCCAGTCTCCAGGACACAGACAAGACTTTTGCATTCTTCCACACCTGACTATGGGGTCCACCATTGCAAACCTAGTTCAAAAATCCCTATATATTTGTATAGCTTGCATTAAATTTGTTTCTCTAGTAAGAACTGACTAATCCCACTCATGAGGTAGTTGTCCCCCAAAAGGCTCTATCTCCTTATACCTGGGGGTAGGGAGTAAGTTTCAATTTAAGAATCTATGGAAAATGCAAACATTCAGACCCTAGCATTCTGCCCCTGACTGTCCAAATTTCAGGTCCAGCTCACATGTAAATTATATTCATTCTATCCTAATCATTCCTAAAACTTAACTAGTTCTAAGATCAAATATAAATCCATAGTCTTACTTATATATAATCTAAACTATATATGTGAGACTCAGGTATAATTTATGTTAAGGCAAGAGGATCTGCAGCTCTGAATCTGTGAAATCAAATAACTTACATGGTTCTAAAACACAGTGGTGAGGCAGGCATAAAACAAACATTCACATTATACAAAGAAAAGATAAGAAATAAGGGGTAACAGACTCTGAGTAAATCTGAAACTCATAATAAAAGCAACATTAAATCTTAAGACTCAAGAACAAACTTTGGCTCATGTCTCCCCTTCTGGATGTACTGTGGCAAAGGCTGAACCCACAAGAGTTTGAGAAGCCACTTCCATGGCTTTCTGGGCAGAGTCCATGCCCAATTCTTACAGGCTGGTATTGTGTGGAGGCATCTCCCCCAAGCTGGTGGATCTTCTGCTCCCATTATCCAATGATAGTCTAACCCTCATTCTGCCACTAGATATTTCCCTAGTGAGGGCTTCTAGGCATCACATGATCATGGTGCTTCCCTGCCTGGGTCAAACACCAAAAGCTCCAGGAAGCCCCATCTCTGGAATCCAGGTAAAACTAGCCACATCTTCATGGCCCTTGAACCCTGCATGCTGGCACAGATGGTACAATAGTGACAATTCTGTGATTCACCACTTGTGTCCTCCAAGATATAACTATCATGCCCCAGCCCATACATGAGCCCACTAGATTCAAACTTCAGGCAGTTAAGCAAAGCTGTGCCAGAATGTAGAGATCATAGCCTTAAAGAGGCACAGAGAACTGAGCACTAACCTCATATTAGCTTTTCCTTTTAAAACCACTGTGTCCCCCAGAATCTGACACTGACGCCTGTGATGAGATCAGCAGTGGTGATAAACTTTAAAGTATCTCTGGCCACTCTTCTCCAATCACTTTGGTCAATAGGTTCTGGTTTTTGGTTAGATGGCTTAGTAATTCCCCCATCAGATAGTGATTTAGCCACATCTTTGGCACTCTATCCTGAACAACTTTTAATTACTTTTAATATAGATAGGCTGGAAATTTTGAAAAATTTTAACTTCTACTTCTCTCATGATTAAAAATTATGTATTAATCATTCTCACATTTTACTGTAAGCATTAAGGAGAAGCCACCATCCACCTTCAACATTTTGCTTATAAATGTCTTTAGTCAAATATCCTATTTCATAACTCATAAGTTCTACCATCTGCAAATCGCTAGGACATGAACACTATTCAGCCAAGTTCTGTGGGTTTCAGTAGACAGATACCCTTGTATCCAAATTTCAATAGAAAGCTTCTTATTTCTGTCTGAGATCTCATTAGAATGGCTTTTCAGTGTGCATATGTATTTTAATTTTTTTAATTTTTTTTGGTACCGGGGATGGAACTTAGGACCTTGAACTTGTGAGGCAGGCAGTGACACCACTGACTAAATTCCCAGCCCCTTATTAGAATGGCTTTTATCATCCATGTTTAAACAATATTCTGTTCAAAACCACTTAGGTATTCTGTAAAACAATTGAAGCTTTGTATATAGTGTCCCTCTTCTCTTGTTTGCCCTTATCAAAATCACCGTTAAAGTCTTGTCATGGTAATATAGACATTTTTTGATCATGCACTTCAATATTCTTCTAGCCTTATCCATTAACCAGTTCTATAACCACTTCCAGACTTTTAGATATTTGTTACAGCAGCACCCCATAATCTGAACAGCTGTAATAAAATACAATGAACTGAGTGCCTTATAAACAGCAAAAATTTATTTTGCCTGGTTCTAGATGCTGAGACATCCCAAACTCAAGACAAATGTGCAGATTATGTCTGGTGTCTGGTGTATGGGGAAGTCCCATGTTCTGGCAGAATTCTTACATGCCGGAAAAAGTGAATTACTTCCTTTAGGGCTATTATGTATTGGTACAAATCCCAATAATGAGGACTCTTAGGTTTCAATACATATATTTGAGAGGACAACAAGCAAACTATAGCACTACTTATCGATACAAATGAATAAATTTTGATCATCAGAATCCCTAAGTATCTATTATCCAGTCTCTTTTTTAGCACTATTTATTTTGCTTTATTGCTTCATTTTTTCTTGGGATTATCTCAGATCATATTTTTTAAATGTTATATTAAATGTAAAATAAATGATAAAAAGGGGAAAGAATATTAAATTGTCAATATTTAGTGCTTTCTATGTAATAGGAAGTATGTTGTACTATTTTCATATACCTTACCCATCGTTTTCACAGAAACATTGATCAATTGATTGCATTAACCTTAATTTATAAGAACACTTACTGAAGCTTTAACCCATATATCCTAAGCATAGATCAACTGCAATTTCAAAAAAATACATAGCTTGACTGAATAGTGATTTTTTGGAAACCAAGGATTTTTTCTAACATTGTAAATATTTGGAAAATTACCCCTAAGATATTTATCCTGTAGACACTTTGATAAATTCTTTGTAATTCCATGAATTGACTCAAAACTTCATAATAACTTTTAAAGATTTCTTAGGCTGTTAAAGTGTGACAGAAAACAATAGTAAAATAAAGAAATCAGTCTCAAATACGATTTCACAAACAACAAATTTAGCTATTAAGAAAAAAAATCTATAAATACACTTGAAAGATATCTTGCAACTGAAATTGCAATGTTTGTAAGGTTTTACCTGCTCTATAGATCAAGTTAATTTTAGCAGATGTTGTATAAGCCTGTAAGGAAAATAATCATCTTAATTATTTCATTTCTCCATAAGGTTCCAGATGCTTGATTGTAACCATAGTTCTATTTACAAATTGTATATTGTTTCTGCAGAAATGTAAACAATAAATTAAAATAATTTATCTTTTTACTATATTAGGTGTAACAACTTCATGCATTGCTTTTTCTTCACATATATATTATAATTCCCTTATGTAGTCTTTTTATAAATTTCTGAGTGTCTATTATGTCCCATTTGAATCATAGGTAAAAGGATAAATTAGACATGGCTACTTCCTTTAAGGAATTTGCTAACTCTTGAAGTAGATACACTTATTAAGAGATGATTTATAAGATGTTGAGAGAAGAGATAAATAAAACTATAAAATATCAGAAGAGAAAATATGTATATGTAGTAATCATAACATTAAAAACTTTTTATAATATTTAAACTGGTGATATATATCAATCATTGTTCTTAACTCTTCAAATTAAATTCAAATTAAATGACAACTCTTCAAATTAAATTATGACAAGCACTTTACACAAATTAGCATTTTTAATCTACAAAGATTCATGACATTTATGACATGATTAACCTTATCCTGCGATGAAGATAGAGAAGTTCAGAAGGCTTTAATTGTCCAAGGTCCTACAGCGGACTGTACAGTGAGCTAGCATAACTGAAAGGGAGTTACTATGGATCTGTCTATAAATTATGATAAGACAGGAAAACAGCACTAAATGTGGTACATGGCATTTGGTATATACCAAAGAGCGTGGCAAAGAGAGCACATTCAGAGGAGGGTAAGGTGTTTGTACTGACTAAATGTGCAAGAGTTAAATTGCAAGAGATGGGGAAGATGAAAAACTTTCTACTCCATCTTATTTATACAACTTCATAGCACCTTCCTACTCATCCTGTATGCTTAACAAAATGTTTTTTCTCCAATTTGGATTCATGAAAGTTCTACAGTTCCAATATTATGAAAGATGAGTAGAGAAATATGACAGGGGAATATTGAGAAATTTCTATCAAGTAACCAATGACACACAGACAGCTTCCATTTATTCATGGACATATATTGATGACCCACCTTGGGGTACTAGGTTGATCATGCCAAGTACATCAAAAACATTTATGAGGAAAAAAGAATTTAATATTTTGCAAATATTATTTTATTTCATCGACTTCATCCCTATTAATGTGTTATTTTTAAAGCATTTTACAAATAAGGTAAATGAGATTTAGAGAATTAAGTAAGTAACCTATGAACTGACAGAAAATCAGTGTAAAAATCTGAGCTGATCCTAAAATCTATGCACAAATACATGTTATAAAATACCTCCCTTCATGTCAGGTAACAAAGGCAAAAAATTTGCCAGTTCTCAAAATGTAAGAATAAACCATGGCTGGGGGTAACAAACATGTTATGTTGCCTAAACTGTATGCAATGTTATCTTCATGATGTGTTTGACTGTGTTCCAACCCAATGATCAATTGCTACTATATTTCAGATAAAGAAGTATTATATTAATTATAACTTGTTTTCTCCAAAGATATTTGTTTCTATGTTCCATCCATTTAGCATACCTTCATAGCCCACTACCTGCTATGTGCAGGCCTCACAGTAGACATTATGCTCCTAGTACATAACATTTTAACCATTATGACTGTATTAATGTATATGATTCTTATCACTTGGCTCTGTACACTTTAATTTTCAGGTATGGTCCTCTAATTTTACAAAACAAAATGATGAATGTATCTCTTCTTAAGGATAGTTGTCTACTCTCAAATATGCATGAGTATCCCTAAGACAAGTAAAGTGAGAAATATTAAATTTACATTATGAGATAGAGAAAACAGAGCTTTGAAAATTGGCAATTCTTATATTGTCTGTTTACTCAAACATGAGATTCATATTAATATATGCAATCTTTTAAGCCTTCTCAAATATAAAAATAGGTAGTTGCCATGATGTAGTTGACAAAAACTCTACGAAAATGTATTTGGCTTAATGATACTTGACATTTTTTTTAAATCTTACAAAGCATAAGTAATTTTATTGAGGTAAGGAGAGAGGAAGGAAGGATGAAAAATGAAGGAAGATAAAAATTTTATTAATTACCTAATATATTCTATGATAACACTGTCATAGAAGTATGTATTGAAACTGACTGAATCAAAGAAATGCTATCATGGGTTATTTTGTTCTGCATTACATATTCATCCAATTTCCTATTATTAAGCCATATAAGTAAGCCCTCAGAAAGCAATGGATGACTTCAAATATAAAGTAGCAATTTTATTTCCTTGGAATATCCCTCTCCTTTTAAAAGTGTAGAAATTTTTATTGTATCTCCTAACCCTGGTCTTATTTTCACATTTGAAAATTCCCCAAGATTGCAGGATTCTTCTGTCTTTTCTACAGTAGATGTTCAGTATGTGTTTCTTCAAGATATTGCTGATAATTTCAAAGTATATTACAACTCAATGTCAAATACATAGTTGTTTATTTATTTTTAGTGCAATTTTATTCTTTATTGAAGTTTGATCTCAATGCTTTTGATATTCTTCACTGAATATAGGAATAAAATGAATGGATACTAAAGATTTGTGAGTAGTTGAGACCACCTAAATTTTAATACCATATTTCATATTGAATATGTACTATGTTGAGTACATAACTCAACTTATGGGTTTTTTAAATTCACCACTGCTATTATCTAAATGTTTGCAGCCCTGAAATATTCACCTGTAAAGTTCCAATCTTCAATGTGATTTTATTAAGAGCTGGGACCTTTAGGTGGTGTCTTAGGTCATGACCATGAAAGTCTCATCAATGGAATTAGTGCTCTCATAAAAGTGGCCTGTGAAAGTTTGTCCCTTCTGTCTTCTGAAGACCCATAGAACACACCAACTCTGAGGAAGAAAGCTCTCGGCCACCATTCCATGCTCCTAGAGCAGAGAAGGTGAGCCAATCAAAGCACCCAGGGAGAGGCTCCACTGCCACCATTCCACACTCCTAGGGCAGAGAAGGTGAGCCACTTGGGTGCCAGGAGCACTGCCCCCCAACCCGTGGAAATGAGAAGACACAAAACAAGCCTCAAAAACAGACTTCCAGATCACCTACAGCAACCAAAAAGGGAAAGGAAATGGAATAATCTGATACTCAACCACCTGGACTCTCTGAACTGGCAACAAAAGAGGATCTGGAAAAAATGAAATCAGAAACAATTTCTCATATAAGAGCAAAATTGTTCCCATAGTGCAAGACATGATTAATAAATCTAGAGAGGACACAGATAAAAAAAAATAGAGGATTTGAGGAACATGATGGAATCCCAACATAGGAAACAAATGGAATCCATAAAACAGATGCAAACAGATTTCCAGGACATTACAAACTCCATTTAAAGTCTATGCAGCAGAATAAGCCAATGTGAGGACAGAATTTCAGCTACAGAAGATAAGATTGAAATTAGTGATCAGGAAAAGAAAAATTTCTTTAAAATAGTAAGGGAACATGAGAAATCAATCCAGCAGCTGCTAGATGATGCAAAGAAGAATAACATAAGACTGATTGAAATCAATGAAGAAACATGAGAGAGAACAGATGACATTAAAAAAATGTTCACAGAAGTGATCGCAAAAAACTTCCCAGGCAGGGGAAAAAAATTGACATACCGATAAGTGAGGCTTACAGGACTCTAACTAGCCTTGATTAAAAAAAAAAAGTCTGCACATAAGCATATAATACTTAGGATTCCAGAAACCCAACAGAAGAACAAAGTTCTACAAGCAGTGAGAGAAAAGAAACAAATCACATACAAAGGAAAGCCCATCAGAATCACAGCAGACTTCTCAATGCAAACCCTCAAGGCAAGAAGAGCTTAGAGTGATGTATTTCAAGCACTAAAGGAAAACAACCTCCAACCCAGACTGATGTACCCTGCAAAACTATCTTTCAAAATTGATGGAGAAATAAGATACTTTCATGATAAAGAGCACCTCCGGAACTTCATGAATATCAAACCAGCACTCCAAAAAATTTTAGACAATACCCTAGGAAAAGACAATGAGGATCACAACCCCGGGAAGCCCAGCAGAATGAATCCATTGGGCTTGACAAATTAAATGCAAAGAGGGAGAATCCAACAAAAAGAAAAACTCATGACAAGGCTTTTAAAAGTTTTAACTTCATCTCCCTAATGAGTGTATAATTCAATCTTGTTATTGTACTGATTAGTATTTTTCTGATTCTAGAGTTTCACACCTTTCCTTTTGCTATACTGGCTATTTATCATCTTCTTGTGTCTACTTTTTAATTGGGTTGTCTATTAATGAGCTGTAAGAGTTCTTTATATATTCTGGTCATAGATTATATGCATTGTAAATATGGTCTGTTTAAGGACTACTTTTCATTTTAGTGATGTCATTTAAAGTTCTAAATTTTGAAGGAATCTCATTTATCATTTTTTTTATTTTATACATCATGCTTTTGTATCCTAGGAAGTTCTTGCCTACCCTAAATCCATAAATATTTTCCCTTATAATTTCTTCTTAAAGTTTTATACTTTTAGGCTTTAATATTTAGGTTCATAGATCCTTTCAAGTTATTTTTATGTATGGTAATAAAGGGTTGAGGTTAAGTTTTTACATATGAATACCAGGTGTTCTTGTGCAGTTTGCTGAAAACACTATCTCTTCCTCGACTCTTGAATTGAGTTTATATTCTATCAAATGTTAATGTTAAATAATCTTTCAAAACTCAGTGGACCATATATGTGTGGTTCTACTTTTAGATTCTCTGTTTTATTCCAATGATCTATATGTCTTTCCTTACACCAACACTGCCTTGATTACTGTAGCTTTAGAGGAAGTCTTAAAATTAGGTACTACATGTCTTCCAACAGTTTTTTTTTCACTTTTCTAGGTCCTTTGTACTCCTACATAACTTTTAAATTTCAATATCCAATTCTTCATTTATAGCCAGTATACATAGACCTCAACTTTTATATATATCTTGTGTTTTGTAATCCTGCTAAATTCAAATACAAGTTCTAGGGGCTCCTAGAGATTTCTTAGTATTTTCTCTGAAAATGATCATTTCATCTACGTATAAAGATTTTGCTTCTACCTTGCCAATCCTATCCTAATTGTGTCATTTTGTTGCCAGACTATTTTGGTGGGGGCTAAATTTCCAAGTTAATGAAAGATAAAGAGTAAGCATATCTGTCCTTGTTCCCCACCTTAAGGAGAAAGCATTGTATCGTCTCCATTCATATAAGGCATTCTCACTGGAAGTATGGAGTACATGTCTGCAATCCATTGAGAAGTTTCTGTTCTACTTCTAGTCTCCTGGTAGCTTTTACCATGAACAGCTGTGGAATTTAGTCTGATACTTTTTCTCCAACTAGTGACAAGATCATATGGCTTTTTCCTTTCCTCTGTTAAAATGATGACTTTTGGTTGTGGATCTTCCAATGCTGAACCAACACTGCCATCCCTATAACAAAACCACTTTCTACATCCTGACAGATCTGACTTCTAATAGTTTGTTTTGTTAAACAAATTTCTATCTATGTTCAAAGTTTTTTCTTCTATTATCTTTATACAGTTTTAGGATTGGCACAATGTTGATTTCCTAAAATGAGGGGAGAAGTGTTCCATTTTTTGGCTGCTTTAAATGTTTGATATAATTTATTAGTTAAAATGTATATGAGCCTGCTGTTGTCATATAGGTAGGTTTTCAAGCTAGGACTATACTTTCTTTAATAAGTGCTATTCAAATTTTATATTTCTTCCAGAGTTAGTTTCATTAATTTGTCTTCCAAGGTACTTCTTAAAATATGTCAAATTTATTTCAAAACAGATTTTTGAAATATGCTTTCTATATCCTTTCAAATTCTGTAAAATCTGTGGTAATGTCTCCTAGGTTTTGATATTTTCATTTTTAAAAATTATAATTGATATTGTGTAATAGGAAGGAAAGGTCTAAAGGAGCAAAGGAAGTGGGAGGGGTAGGGGAAAGGAAAGAAGGGAAAACAATATGAGAAAAGAAAAAAATGGAAACAAAATCTTTGCAAATTGGGAAGGGTGGAGGGGATGAAGGGAGGGCAGGGGAAGGGGGAAAAAATAAGAACCAGCATACTCATGTAATGGTACAAGATCCCAATTATGTATGTAAATGTATTTTATACCTAAAATGTACCAATAAACTTAATGGTGCAAAAATAAATAAATAAATAAATTGTGACCATATTGATGAAGGAAAAGTTTTAGTTATGACAAGTGGAAAGACATAGAAGAAGTATATGAATTAAAAATTAGAAGAAGAATATAAAGGAAAAAAGGGAAAGGGATAAATATGAGAAAAGGAAATAGTGGATACAAAGCCTTTAGGTTGCTTTTGTTACCCTGTGGTTACCATGAACTGTTTCTTCTCTGTGACGCCCCTCTGCAATGTGCCACTGGAGCCAGCTGATTAGGCACTGAAACCTCTACAAACTTAAAGGTGTGCCTGGAGTGAGCTATTACAAGCCCTAAAAGAAAACAACCTGCAACCTAGACTGATGTATGCTGCAAAACTATCTTTCAAAATTGGTGGGTTAATAAGATACTTCCATTACAAAGAACCCCTGAGAAATTTCATGAATACCAAACCAGCACTCTAAATATTTTTTTAAATTATCCTAGAAAAAGACAGTGAAGGTCACAACTCCATGAGTCTCAACAGAGCAAATCCAAAATATTTCACCAGGCAAGGCAAGAAATTAAAGTGAGAGGAGGAGAAGTAAAAAAGAGCCAACAACAGGAAAATAACATGACAGTGATAAGTCAATACATATCAGTTATAACCATCAATGTTAATGGCCTCAATTCACCAATCAAAAGAAAGAGACTAGCAGAATGGATTAAGAAGCAAAATCCAACAACATGCTGTATACAAGAAAGGTACCTAGTTCAAAAAGAAACTCATAGACTGAAAGTAAAAGGATGGAAAACAGTTCTCCTTGCAACGTGAACCGAGAAAAAAGCAGGGGTAGCTATCTCATTTGGAAACAAAGTAAATTTCAAGCCAAAACTAATTAAGAGAGACAAAGAAGGCCACTACATCCTTGTAAAGGGAACAATACAAGAGGAAGAGATGAGAATCATAAATATATATGCACCAAATACTAAAGCCCACAACTATACAAAACAAATATTAAGGGATGTGAAAAAACAAATAAGCACTAATACAATTGTAGTGGGGGACCTCAATACCACACTTTCACAAATAGATAGATCATGTAGACAAAAAAGCAACAATGAAATACTAGAAGTGAACCAAGCTTTTGAACAAATGGACTTATTAGATGTCTACAGAGTGTTCCACCCAACAAAATCAGAATATACATTCTTTTCAGTTCTACACAGGTCATTTTCCAAAATAGATCACATACTATTTCACAGAACACGTTTAAGTAAATGCAAAAGAATTGAAGTTATCCCCTGTATATTATCAGATCATAGTGCAATTAAACTGGAGATCAATAGCATAAAAAACCACAAGAACTTTACAAACACATGGAAATTGAATAACATTCTCCTGAATAACCAATGGGTCATAGAGGAAATTAAAGAAGTAATAGGACAGTTTTTACAATTTAATGATAATGCCAGTACAACATAAAGGAATTTATGGGACACAATGAAGGCAGTTCTACAAGGGAAATTCATAGCAGTGAATGTCCATACTAGGAAAACAGAGCGAGCTCAAATAAACAATGTAATGGTAAATCTTAAGCTACTAGAAAAAGAAGAGCAAAACAAACAAACCCAAAGCTCATACAAGGGAGGAAATTATAAAGATCAGAGCAGAAATCAATGCAATGGAGGCTAAGAGAACAATACAGAAAATCAATGAATTGAAGAGTTGGTTTTTCAAAAGAATAAATAAAATTGATAAACCCTTAGCCAACCTGATAAAAAAAGGAAAGAAAAGGCTCAAATCCATGCAATTAGGGATGAAAAAGGTGAAATCACAACAGATCCAGCAGAAATCCAGAGGATCATGAATAACTACTTCAAGAACCTGTATTCTAAAAAAAAGGAAAACACCAGAAGAAATGGACAGATTCCTAGATACATATGAATTACCGAAGTTGAATGATGAAGATATAAAAATTCTAAACACCCCAATTACCATCAGTGAAATTGAAAATGTAATTAAAAATTTACTGACAGGGATTTAGCTCAGTGGTTTCACAGCCTGCCTTGCAAGCACAAGGGCCTGAGTCCGATTCCTGGTATCAAAAAAAAAAAATTACCAACAAAGGAAAGCTCAGGTTCTGATGGCTTCACTGCTGAATTCTATAAGACATTTAGAGGAGAACTATTACCATTACCCTTTAAACTTTTCAATGAAATTGAGAGAGAAGCAATACATCAAAATTCATTCCTGGAAGTGAGTGTTACTTTGCTTCCAAAACCAGAGAAAGACCCAACCCAAAAAGACAACTACAGGTCAATCTCCCTAATGAACATAGATCCAAAAATCCTCAACAAGATACTGGCAAACAGAATACAGAGGGCCATCAAGAAGATCATACACCCTGACCAAGTCAGATTTATCCCAGGGATGCAAGGATGGTTCAACATATGTAAATCAATAAATGTAATACACTATATTAACAGAATCAAGGACAAAAACCATATGATCATCTCAATAGATGCAGAAAAAGCATTCGACAACATTCAACACCCATTCATGATTGAAACCCTGCAGAAAATTGGAAAAGACTATCTTTATCTTAACCTGCTTAAGGCTATCTATGAAAAACCAACAGCCAACATCATGCTAAATGTTCAAAAACTGAAAACCTTCACATTAAAATCAGGAACAGAACGAGGATGTCCACTATCACCACTCCTGTTCAATATAGTTTTGGAAACATTAGCCACAGCAATTAGACAAAAGAAAGAAATAAAAGCAATAAAGATAGGAAAGGAAGAAGTTAAGCTGTCATTATTTGCTGACAATATGATACTCTACATGGAAGACCCAAAAAGCTCCAGCAAAAGACTTCTAGACTTAATTGACAGATTCAGTAGAGTAGCTGGATACAAGGTCAACACTCAAAAATCAATAGCCTTCTTATACATAAATAACAGACTCACTGAGAGAGAAATTAGGGAAATAATCCCTTTCACAATACCATCCAAACAAACGAAATATCTAGGAATCAGTCTAACAAAGGAAGCAAATGACCTCTACATTGAGAACTACAACACTTTGAAAAAAGAGATTAAAGAGGATAGAATAAAATGGAAAGACATCCCTTGTTCCTGGGTAGAAAGATCCAGTATAGTGAAAATATTCATATTTCCAAAACTGCTATACAGATTTAATTCAATCCCAACTGAAATCCCAACGGTACATTTCACAGAGCTAGAGAAAACAATCCAAAAGTTCATTTGGAACCAGAAGAGATCTAGAATAGCAAAAGCTGGTCTAGACAACAGAGACATGGCTGGGGGTATCACAATCCCCAACTTGAAACTATACTACAAAGCCACTGTGATAAAACAACATGGTACTGGCAAAGAAACAGACCCAAGGACCAGTGGAATAGATTAGAAGATGCAGAAACAACTCCAGACACATTCACCCACCTCATCTTTGACAAAGGAGCCAAATACTCTCACTGTAGGAAAGATAGACTCTTTAATAAATGGTGTTGGAAAAACTGGAAATCAACCAGCCAAAGATTAAAACTTGACCCCTGTCTTTCACTACGCATGAAACTATAATCTGAGTGGATTAAAGATATAAATGTTAAAACAGAAACACTAAACTTGGAAGATAATTAAGTAGAACCCTTGAAGACATTGGCATAGGAAAAGACTTTATGAATAAATCCTCAATAGCACAGGAACTAGCACAAAGAATCAACAACTGGGATCTCATCTCTTTAAAAAGCTTCTGCACTGCAAGAGAAACTACCAACAGAGCTAAGAGACAACCTAAAATGTAGGAAAAAAGTTTTACCAGCTGTTCCTCAGACAAAGGTCTACTATCTAGAATATATAAAGAACTCAAAAAATCAGACCCCTCAAATATAAAGACCCAATGAAATATGGGCATCTGAAATGAACAGACATCTCTCAGACAAACAAGTAAAAGCACCAAACAAACATATGAAAAAATGTTCAACATCACTGCACATTCAAGAGTTGCAGATGAAAATAACACTGAGATTCCACCTCACCCCAGAAAGAATGGCTGCCATCAAGAAATCAACCAATAACAAATGCTGGCAGGGTTGTGGGGAGAATGGAACCCTTCTTCCTTGTTGGTGGGAGTGCACACTGGTTCAATCCCTGTGTAAATCAATATGGAGATACCTCAAACAACTAAGATTAGAAGTCCCATTTTACCCAGATACTCATCTTCTGGGTATCTTCCCAAAAGAATTTAAAAAATCATACCACAGTGATATATGCACACCCATGTTTATAACAGCACAGTTTTTAATAGCTAAAACTTGAAAACAGCCCAAGTGCCCATCAACTGGAGACTGGACATGGTAACACATGCCTGTGGTAACAGCACTCTGAGAGGCTGAGAAAAGAAGATAGAAAGTTTGGGCCTAGCACGGGCATTGTACCAATTTAGCAAAACTCTGCTTCAAAATACAAATGGAGAAAAAGAGCTGGGGTATAGCTCAGTGTGAAGGGCCTGGGTTCAGTCTCTAATACTTCAAGAAAATAAACTTGGACCAAGGGCCAGGGGAAAAAAAAAAGAAACAAAGCCTTTATAAATAGGGAGGGGCAGGGCGTTGAAGTGAGGCCAAGGGATAGGAAAAAAAAAAAGAACCAAGATATAGCATGTAAAGGTACAAATTCCCACTGATGAATGGCATCATATTGTATACCTAAAATGCAGCAATAAAATTAATGGGGAAAAAAAAACATATTCAGGGTGACCTTGAGACAAGGACAAGAAGAATAATAGCTAAATATCTATTATAAACCAAGAGCTATAATTTTGAATTTAATCTTAACCTCTCTAATTTACCCTTATTGCCAAGACTATATGGAAACTACTAGTATATTTTAATCAATAAATTAAAAAACAGGACTCATAAAATAGCTTATAAAATTTTGCACAAGTAAGAGTGTGCAGAGCCCAGGCCACTCTGACTCTGACTCTTTCCTGCTCTCCAAGTAGCCCTTTGAAAGTACTGATAGACATCAGATTAAGAACATGCCCAAATTGTCAAGAGTAAAACCAGATTTTTTTTTTCTGATGTGATTTCAAGTAAACAAAAAGCTTATTTTATCACTGCATTGAATATCCTCAAGTTTCTCTAATTTACATTTCACCACGAGCCTTAATTATAGTGTGACACACTATCATTGATTGAGCAATCTTCACTTTGTATTTTCTGCCTTTGCTTCATATTTTTTCTTTCTTCTGTAATATTGTTTGAATCATTTTGAGTTGAACCCGAAAGCATTGTAGTAGGAAGTTATGGCTAGAACATCCGTCTTAACATTTCTCTTTATGGAAATGCAGATTCTACATTATGCTGCAAGCTAATTAAAGTCCCTTCCCAACACAGTATACAAACAGCACATAAATATTTAATGGCCTGGTTTAGCATTTTTATTAGGTTCCATGATACATCAAACTATACACTGTTTAAGAGCTGAGTCAAAATGATATAGTGCTTTCAAAAACCCCATCATGCATGATCTATTTACCAATAAAATTTAAAGAAAACATTTAAGCTGTACTGAGAAAGAACTATTATTTTTTGCTTATTCTGTGACTTGAATTTGGGCATTCACCAATAAATCTTTATGCTTTTAGCAGTTGTAAGAAGTAATGGATAAACCATATAGGATATAAAATTACTCAGAGGCCATTCTGTATATTTGTCCAGTCCTGCCCCTTGCCTGTAGTATCTAATAGTTTTAACATTGCCTCTTCAAAAGTTCAATATTATGCATCTCAATTTATATCAAATATTGACATTCCCACTGCCTATTCTCCTTCAATCTCCAGGTTTACTACCTCAAATTTTGTTTCCTTTAGAACTTTTAGGAGTTGGAGGAGTTCTATGCTGCTACATCCTTGGAGTAATAAATCCTCAACAATGTCTCACAACCACTACAAGCATCTAATTTTTGCCATTATTATGGGTTCATTATGTTCTATTTTGGACAAACTCAGGGTATACTTTGAAATCTTAGTTACATCCCCCAAGAGTCTATAATACTTGCATTCTTATGCTTCCAAAACCAGCACCATTTGGGTGACTTCGAGGTTGTCCACAGCTCTGTAGAGGATGCTTCCATCCAGGCTGCAGTGACCTCTGGACCGTTTGATAGCTGGACATAGGGAAATAAACCCTAAAGAAACAATTTCCAAGGCAGCCCTATGGGCTCTCTTCTCAAATGAAAATATTTTAAATGAGTTGATATGTATACTCCTTTGTTGCTGTTTGAATCTTATATGTTCACAAAATATCATATTCAAAAACCTTGATCCCCAACTTGTGGCAATATTGGGATGTGGTGGAACATTTAGGAAGTAATGCCCAATAGGAAGAAGTTAGGTCTTTGGAGGATGGCCTTCAAGGAGATATTTGGAACCCAGATTCTATATTTCTTTCTTTACTTTCCAGTCCCTATGAAATGAGCGGGTTACTTTGTCATAGACTCCTCACACATACACTGTACCACTACAGTCTGAAAGCAATGGTACCAAGCAACTATGGCCTGAAACCCCTGAAATAATGAGCCAGAATAAAATTTTCTTCTTTATAATTTGATTAGCTCACATATTTTTGTCACAGTGATGGAAAACAGGCTAATACAGGCTACCCTTTGAGCCTTTGATATATGGGGTCTTGATGATTACTGTTATCCTCTCAAGGCATCTTTTCCATTTCTGGTGAAAGCACTTCTTTTTAGTGGTGCTAATCTCTGTATCAACTCTAATCTTCTTGGAAGAACTTTGAAATGTGCTCGTTTTTTGATTAATTTTTTTTTCTACTGGGCTCCTCATTTTCACAGTAAATTTGGCTAAAACAGACAGTAACACACATATTGATACCTAAACATTGTGCTGCTTTGAAACTTCTTCCATCAGATAAAGTAGTCCAGCGACTTTAAACTCAGTCTCTATTATAAGTTTCAAATCAGGGACATCAGGCATTTGATTCTTTGTCATGTTATTGGCTTCTAGTCTAATTCCCAGTAGAATCCTGTATCCCATTTAAAATCTCATGAGCCTAACCATAATGTTCGTATTTCTATCCGCATCCTAATCTTCTTAGCCCTCGTCAGTATCAACTGTTATGCCCCTCTTAGAGCATTGCACATTTTCTCTAACCTGCTTCTACAAAGTTTTCCAAATTCCTTTTGCAAATGATTCCAAAGGCTTTTTCACATCATATTAGGTATGGTCACAGCAGCAATCCTATTTCTTGGAACTAGTTTTGTATTAGTCAACTAACACAGTCTGACACTGACAAAATGGCTGAGATAATTAGAGGAAAGGTTTATTTTGACTCATGGGTTCAAATGTACCAATTCATGATTATCTGGCCTTACTATTTTAGGCCTATTGTAACACAATACCTCACTGCAGGGGAATGTGTTGCCATTTGGCAACCAGTAGACAAGAAATAGACAGGAAGGAACAGGACTGGGTCCCAGTAGCTCCTTGGATTATACACTTTCTGTGATGAAACTTCCTCCCCCTAGGCAATATTCCTTAAATGTTCCACTGCATTCAGCAGTACCACAGAATGGGAAGAAAGTCCTTAACACATGGTACTTTGATCCAAACCAAAGAGGTGCCATTTATCAGATGGAGGAAGATTCTTTTTATTCCCATATTAGTTCTTTTTAAATCAATAATGGCTATTATGCTTTGTAAAATGATATTTCTGCACCCTTTGAGGTTCTTGTATGCTGTTTTTTTCTAAATCTTAATATGATGAATTAAATTCATTGATTTTCAGATATTAAAACTACCTTGTTTTTTTTGATAAATTGTACTTGATCATGATATACTGTCATTTTAATAGATTGCTCAATTTGATGTGCTAGTGATTTGCTAAGGAATTGTCTCTGTACATGACAGATACTACTTCATAATTTTATGTTCTTCTAATATTTTTGAAATATGTTGACATTAGTATTATGGTCATATAAGTACATTAATAAATTATTTTCTTCATGTATTTGTTGAAGTTCATTTATAAGATTAGTTGTATTTTCTCACTGAGTAGTTATACAACTTACCACAAAATATTAGGACCTAGACTCTCTTTCTTGAACAAAATTTTATACATGTTCAATTTCTTTAATAAATCTAGTGTTATATTTCTTTTTCAGTAGCATCCAAAAAATGAAATATCTAGGAATCAACCTAACAAAGGAAGCAAGAGACCTCTACAGTGAAAACCACAGCACTCTGAAAAAGGAGATGGAGGACAACATAAGAAAATGGAAAGAAATTCCTTGTTTCTGGGTAGGAAGAATGAATATAGTGAAAATGGCCATACATCCAAAACTACTATATAGATTTAATGTAATGCCAATTGAAATTCCAACAATATACTTCACAGAACTAGAGAAAACAATACAAAAATTCATTTGGAAATAGAAGAGACCTAGAATAGCAAAAGCAATTCTAAGCAACAGAGACATGGCTGGGGGTATCACAATCCCCAACTTGAAACTATATTACAAAGCTACTGTGATAAAAACAGCATGGTATTGGCAAAGAAACAGACCCGAGGATCAGTGGAATAGATTAGAAAATGCAGAAACAACTCCAGACATACTCAGCCACCTCATCTTTGACAAAGGTGCCAACCACCATCATTGGAGAAAAGGCAGCCTATTTAATAAATGGTGTTGGAAAAATTGGATTTCAACCTGCCAAAGATTAAAACTAGACCCAAACCTATCAACATGTGCTAAACTAAGAACAAAGTGGATTAAAGATCTAAATATTAAGACAGAGACACTAAACTTGCTGGAAGATAAGTCAGGTAGAACTCTTGAAGACATTGGCATAGGAAAATACTTTATGAACAAAACCTCAGTAGCAGGGGCGCTAGCACAAAGAATCAACAACTGGGATTTCATCTTATTAAAAAGCTTCTGTACTGCAAGAGAAACCACCAACAGAGCTAAGAGACAACCTACAATATGGGAAAAAAATTTTAGCAGCTATACCTCAGACAAAGGTCTACTATCTAGAATATATAAGGAATTGAAAAAATTCAGACCCCCCCAAATTCAAAGACCCATTTCAAAAATGGTCATCTGAAATGAACAGACATTTCTCAAAGAAGTAAAAGCAGCAAATAAATATATGAAAAAATGTTCCACATCACTCATCATTCAAGAGGTGCAGATGAAAACAACACTGAGATTCCACCTCACCCCACAAAGAATGGCTGCTATCAAGAAATCAACAAATAACAAATGCTGGCTGAGATATGGGGAGAAAGGAACCCTTCTCCATTGTTGGTGAGAGTGCAGACTGGTGCAAACACTGTGGAAATCAGTATGAAGATAACTCAAAGAACTAGTGGTGGAGGTCCCATTTGACCAAGCCATTCCCCTGCTGAAGATCTTCCCAAAAGAATTAAAAGAATCATACCACAGTGATATATGTGCACCCATGTTTATAGCAGCACAGTTTGTAATAGCTAAAGCTTGGAAACAGCCCAAGTGCCCATCAGCTGGAAACCTGATAAAGAAGATACGGTTTTTTAATAAAATGGAGACATATATATACTAAATGGCTGCATATTGAACCCATACTCTTAAGTGAAATAAATAGGACACACGTGTAAATACTGAATAGTTTCTCTAGTGTGAGAAACTGAAAGTGTAAATAAGAATTAAAATGAATAATTCATAATTTGAAATAGGAAAATGTCCAAAGGTGTAGGGGTCATGGGAGGGGAAGGGAAAGGGAGGAAGGGAAAGGAAAAATTATGAGAAAAGAAAAAAAATGGAAAGGAAATTTATGTTCATAGGGAAGGGTGGAGGGGGTGAAGGGCACACAGGCAAAGGAGAAAAAAAATAAGAACTAAAATACATCATGCTCAGGTACAAACACCCAATGATAAATGTAAAAGTATTATATGCCTAAAATGTACCAATAAAAGAATTAAAAATAAATAAATAAATATGGTGTTATAATGATTTTTCCCTTTACTTTTACTGCTACATTTATGAAGGACCCTAGTTAGCAAAACAGACTCCATATTGCTGCTGAATGACCCACCTTCCTGCCTTTTAGATGAATTTAAAAGAAGGAAGCTTAGAAACCTCCTCCCCTTAGAAAGTCTTTTAGAAACAATAATTAATCAACTATTGTTTTACAAATGTTCTAACAGCAGGACGTTCTGCTTCTGTACCTTTTGCTTGCTTTGCTAGTTCTATCCCATAGGGGGGCCTAGAAACAGTTGGCCTCAAAGGTGTATAGAACATGTTTTTCTCCCCTGAGTCGGGGCTCGAGTCCAATGCCCGGCTTGGGTCCCGGCCGGTAATAAACTCCTGTGTGGATTTAATATCGGTCTTTGGTTGGTTCTCTCTCCCTGGGTGTAACAATTTAAATTATGGTTTTTAACAAATGTGATCATCTTATGTATGTACTTAGAATTAAAATTTTGTAATAAAGTTATTGTATGTAGTGTTTATTATTTTAGTATCTATAGAATCTATGAAAACACTATTCATCATTCCTGATATTGTAACATGTGTGTGTGTTTTGTTTGTATTTGATTGAGATTCCTAACGGGTAAATAAAAACTTATTATTTCAAATATTCAAGTTTTGGATTTTTAAATTTTATATATCATTAGTTATCATTAATATAAGTTATTGTCATTTATTTTCTTTCTTCTACTGATTTTAGTTTAATCTGCTCATTTATTTCTGGGTTCATAAAATAGAAACAAATTTTAAACATTTCTCCTTTTCTACTGTGAACATATAAACTCTAAATTTCCCTCTGCACACTCACTAATTAACTGCATTCTACAAGTTGTAACATATCCTCTTTTTATTATAATTATATTAAATATACTTCTCATCAGACATGGTGGTATACGCCTATAATCCAAGCCCTCTGTTAAGATGAGGCAGGAATATTGCAATTTCAAACCCAGCCTGGGCAGCTTAGAGACCTAGTGAGACCCTGTCTCAAAATATAAAAGAAGCTGGGAATGTAGCTCAATGTGAAGGCCGTTGGTTCAGTCCCCAGGACTGCAAAATACTTTTTCCTAATATCTCATATTATTCTTTATGATCTCATGATTTATTTAGAAGGAACTAAAATTTACTTGCCAAATATTTTGAGCTTCTTTTTTATATCACTACAGATTGCTAACTGAATTCAATTTTTATCTGATAGCATACTTTAAAATTACAATATATTAAAATTTTCAGAGAGGTACATGGCTTCCCCAAAACCATCACTGAGTTAATATTCTATTGCATTTGATATAATATGCATCTTCATTACTTGGGTGAAACACTGACTAGGTAAACACATTTGATATTGTTATCTTTTCTGATTGTTTATATCCCATTACCTTATGCTTTGAACATTTATGTGCTTTCCAAAATTCATGATGAAACTTTATCCCTAATGCAACATTTTCAAAAGCAGAGCTAAAAGGAAATAATTAGACCATGAAGGCATTGCTCTTGTGATGAGACGAGTGCCTGAGAAAATGGTTCTAGGCATGAGAAAGGAACTAGAGGGAAATAGTCTGGCCATTTTTCTCGTCCACCTCTTCTGTCAAATGAAGAAACAACATTCACCTCTCTGTTCCTCTCCCATGTGACCTTAAGACAGTGGGCACCACCTGGGAAGTGGAGCAGTAGAATAGACTAAATTGTTCAATCAATTACTGAGGAATGGATGTTAACATCTCCATATGCAATTATGGACTTACTTGTTGAGATATTTCAAGTTCTTAGCTTTTTCTTTATGTAAAGTTTTGTTATTCTGCATTTCTGAAGGTTTGTTTTTCTGGTCAATTTAAGAAAAGTTCTTAATTTTATCATTTAAAACATTTCCCATCATCTCTCCATACATGCCATGTCTTGAAGTCTAATTTCTCTGAAATCAATATATCTGCTCCTGAATAATAATGTTTATTGTTTGCAATCTATACATTTTCTTTAATTTTTTTACTTTCAAGTTGTCTGCCTTAATGTATAAAGTATATTTCTTGTGGATAGCTTATTAATACATAGTTGAATACTGATTTTTAAAAAGTCCAATCTGATGATGTCTGGATTTTAAATGGATCATTTTTGTGTGTTTGCCATTCTCATTTTCTCTTCTAATTCCTCCTTTGGTGCTTTAGTTCTACTTTGTTGACTTTTTCTATTAATTTCTCTGAGAATAGATCTTGTATTCCTAATGACATTTTAAATAAAACTTTATATTGTATTACATCACATATAAGAGTCATATAATTTTGTGTAATTCTACTTATTTTCATCCATCTATCATTTATTCTTTGGCTGCCATCCTTATTGTAACTAAGTGCATTCCAAATATCATGGTCCAAGGACTTACTGTTAATTTCAAACAGTTCTATGCCAATTTATTGATTAAAACTATAGAAATTCATAACTGAAATTTATTTACTTATTAATACTTGTTGGTCCTCTTTGTTTCCTATAAACTTGAGTTTCCATGTTGTACCCTTTATCTTTTGCTTATTGTTAGATAAAGATCTGGTAAAAAATAAATAATTCATTTTTGTTTATTTCAGAACATCATTATTCTGCTTTCACCCTTGAAGGATATTTTAGCTATGTATAGACTACTGTGTTTATACTTTTGTCTCTTTTATTTCTGAATACATAATTCCATTATCTCTTAGCTCCCACTCACCTCTATCAAAGATCACGTGTTTCCATTACTTACCTCTATGCAATGCATGTTTCTGCTAGTTCTTTTCTAGAACTTTTTGCACTTTAATAATTATAGATTCATGAGTAATTGCAAAAGTAGTGCAGATATCCCCCATATACTGATCACTTAGATTCTTGAAATGTCATGTAGCATCTTACATATTAAAATGTATTATCAAAACCAGGAAATTTATTGACATGATATGAACTGATCTTATTCACATTTCATAAACTTTTTAATGTACTTTCTTTTATTTAAATTGTGGTAAGATGACAAATGACCCTCCAAAAATAATTATATGTCCTAATTTCTGAAATTTTGTAATGGTGAAAGGATTATATAAATGGAAATAGATAGTATGAAGCCTTTTGAGCCTGGATTTTTCTACCCAGTATCAGTTCAGTGTGCTGCATGTATCAGTCATTTGCTCTTTTTTAAATGTCAACTCCAGCAAGATTGAACCACAGTTTTAAACATCCCCAAGCAATGCCCTAGGACATACCTCTGTATCCTCACTGTCAGTTAGTATTATGAATAAGTTATTTTTATTTTTACATTCAAATAAGTAGTTTCTAGCACTATATCACTGTGGATCTAATTTGAATTTTCCTGAGAGATGAGAATGTTGAGCATAATTTAATATCATTGTTTGCCATTTTCATAATTCCTTTGATAATGTATCTAACAAGTCTTAAGACCATTTTCCAGGTGTTTTGTTTGCTTGTTTTCCTTTTTTTTTTGGTACTGGGGATCGAACTCGGGTCCTTGGGCTTGCGCAGCAGGCGGCAAAACCACTGGGCTAAATCCCCAGCCCTTGTTTTCTTATAATTAAATATAAAGAGTTTTTAAAGTATAATGGAAATGAATATTTTGATTGATGTGTGATTTACAAATACTTTCTTACTGTAAATTGTTTCTTTATCATCTTGATATCTTCATTTAGCAAGGACTTAATTTTCTTTAATTTATTAATTATTTTTGTTTGATTATGGGTCATGATTTTAAGGTAATATTTAAGAAGTTTTAGCTTAAGCCAATGTCATGAGTATTTTTTCAGTGATCTTTTATAAAAGTCCTATAATTTTTATATTTTATCATTGTCTAGATTTTCATAATTTTGACTGTGATATGGCTAAATCTTGTTTCCATTTTATTTGTGTCATTTGCTGCTTCCTAAGCTTTTTATTTTTATTTTTTGTTTATATTTTTCATCTAATTTGAGAAATTTAGGATTCTTTTCCTCTAATAATTTTTCTGCTCCTTTCTCTTTTTTCTAACATGGAATGATTCAATGTCAAGCAACAATTTAAGGAGTATTTATATTCAGATTTTTGAATAAGCTCATGTGGATTTCTATTTTGTAATAGTAATGTTTTACATAATAAAACTATTATTTATTATTATTAGAGTATTATCTATAATAAAGGTATTCCATTTAATTTTTCTGTAATCCTGAGAGCTCCAAACTTCATTCTCTTAGTCTTCAATCTCTATTTTTGAAATTTTTCTCATTGAATTTGAGGCATCCAGAAGAAGGAGACTCCTTCAATTAAAAAGCATATGTGAAATTATCAGACATTCATTTTCCTCTTTTTTCAAAGTTTGACTATCCTTTGACCTGTTCTTTCTTATTTTCATTTTCTAGTGCCTTAAAATAATTATGTGTGTGAGTATATAAGTTAAATTTTGTTCAGTTTATAAATTTAGTGCACAAGATAGTCTGGTGCAAGCTATGCTGATTTGAAGCAAAATTCTGGGATTTTAGATTATTAGGTCAAAAAAATAGGAAACCTTAAGAGGAGTTTAGGGAGATTTATATGACTGAATTTAATATGATAAAACTGCATTCACAGTGTTAATGTGTTGTGTGTTAATGTGTAGAGAATTTTTTGATGGATGTATGATTAGATAAAGATTGTCAATTGCAGAAACATAGGTAAAAGATATGAGAGATGATACTTACTTGGCTGTGTTGTACAGTAGTGGATGTGGTAAAAAGATGGATTATATTCCTTGCTAATGTGATGTTCAGCTTGATGCTTAATCGGTCAGTTGAAAAATGAGATGCACATGTCTACAAAGCCATTCTTTTATAGATAAGATAAATTAATATGTTTAACACCTTAGAAATGTACTTGCATACAATAATATTCTATAATATTTTAAAATTTGTTGTGAATAAATTATCTGCTAAATGTCAAACTTTGAATGTAGAATGAGCCCTCCATTTGTGGGTCTTGATAGAGAGACACATCTGAATTGAGTATAAATACTATGTAAAATTTCTAAGGAAACAATTGACATCTACTGGTGTTTCAAAATGTAAGTGATTATTTAAGGGGCCTTAGTAAGATGGCAAGATAGATACACATAGAAAATTGAGTATAGTTAAGCAATAATAGTGTAAGTGTTCAACTGGTTGATTTCCAATCAATATTGATATTAATATATGTCAATGAAAGATTGAGAAGTGAGAAAAGTACAAGGTAATTATTTAAGTTAATAGTACAAATAAAAATGATTTTGAAAGAGGAAGCAGCATGTGAAAATTTCCCAAGAAAGAAATGAGTGTGGAAATTGTATACAAATGGAAGAAAACCAAATGTTTGGACAAGGTGAGAGTGATCTTGCCCCAGAGGTTCTGGAATAATATGCAAGAGTTGGGTTAGATAACTTCTCATTTTTACAATGTAGAGAAAATATGGATGTTTCCAACAAAAAGTTCAATGTGGCTTCTGTGTGGAAAATTTGCTCAAGAGAAAAATTTGGATCAGGTAAATCAATTAATGTGGGAGGACAGTGCTGATGGTGGTGGTGATGGTGATGGTGGGAAAGTAGCTGTGGTTGGTATGTGAGTTTTCTTGCAAGAGACTTGGGAAGAAAAACTGGTGGAGAAAAGATGGCCTAATGTGTTTTTTGAGAGACACAATGTCTGTGTGTCTAATACTCAATGGCAGAAAACATAGGCAAGGAAACAAGATAAAATTAGTCTATTTCATACTTCATTAGCACCAAGAGCAGAAGGAGACACTGGCTCTTCCTAAGTACTCATGGGTGCTTTCAGGTAAGCAAGGGTTGTGAAGAGCTAATAGGGTTTCAGTGAATTTTGAAATGTCAGAACTCAAAGTTTTAAAAGAGGGTTAGAATCTAATTTTATTTCAACATAACATTATCTCAACAATGACTTTACCATAACATAAAGCAGTTTTCTCTTTACTCAGTCAAATTATAATTCTGTGTATTAATAAAGAGACAGAGTGATTTTACAGAGATAATCATTACACCAGTCCCCAGAGGCATCTGGGAAACCATTAAGAACCAAAGAGGAAGTTAATGAAAAGATCTCCTGTGGCTACAGAAATTACATGCTTTGGTCTTTTTCTCCAGATATTTTCTGTTAGTTTATTCCAGAAGGTCTGGCAAAATCACATATATTAAACTGCCTCTATTTCCCTAATGTACTGTAAATCTAGAAGCCAAGAATAGAATGGACAAAGAAACACATTTGGTTATTCCTTTAGTGGAGTACATATGGATAAAGACTTAACTAGACCTCTAATCTATTCGTTCTTCACACACACAAACGCACACACACACACAAGCACACACACATTACATTAATGAGTAAAACCATATCCAACATCAAGATTTTGTGAAAGCAACAATTTCAACGATGTGTTTCTGGATATCTCCAAAGTATTTTATTGATCATACTAATTTTTCTCTAGGTCTATTTAGGTGAAAGTTGAACACATCAATTTCCTTTAAGGAAAAAGTGGTTCTAGAAACACAGATGGCACAACTAGAATTATCACCAAATGGGTAAGAGTACTTATCTTGGTAAAAATGTATTGAAATGTATTGAATTGTGCCAACTATATTAAAATTCTTTATGCAACACCATAAAATTTTGAAGGGAATAATGTGGAAAACCCATCTATCCGAGTTGGCTGTTTGCACTCACATTCTCAACCCCATGATACTCTAAATCAGTAGTAATAATGAGTGTCTTGGAAGTAGAGAAACAATCTGAAATTGTTCCTGGTAGCCTCAAATAGTAAATAAAATATGTCTGTAAATGGATGTGTAATTTTTGGCGAACATGCTGGATTTGGGCAATTGTTAAAGTATTTATACATATAGCTTACAGTAATCAAGATCAATGACTACTATGAAAAAGTTAAAACCCATAAGCTTCTTGATTTTGAATTCAGACTATAAGATAATCATATTTCAATGTTTATCATGACTGTTGTTTGTGAAAGAGCTGGAGGGCGGATTCTTTTCAGCTTGTTAGGACTATGTTGAGAAATCTTAAGTACTTTATGTACTCTGAATTAGTTTAGGAGTGCATGTGTTTTATATGTTTGTATGTGTGCTTGTGCCTGTGCCTGTGTTAGTGTGTAAGTCAGATCAGATTATCCTTTGTTCATTATCTTGGTCTGTTCAGGATATTGTGAAAAACTACCCCAAATTGTGTACATTAAAAATGACAGAAATGTATTTTTCACAGCTCTGTGAGCTAGGAAGTCAAAGATTGGGAAATGTGTAAATTAAGGGATCATTCCTCATAAACGGCCTCTTTTGTGAGTCCACATATGGCTAAAAAGGCAATTAAAATCTCCCTTGTACTTATGTTGGAGTATTAATCCTACTTTTGAGAATTCCAGGCCCATTGCATAATTACTTTCTAAATGCCTCATCTTACGGTACTATTGGTTTTGACATTAGGTTTCGACATAAATTTTGGAGGTAATACAAACATTCATGTCAAAGTAATGATATATCAACTGTTATTTAATAGGCAAACAGATTCCTTCTGTAGGTGCTTTCAAGATGCCTTTGTGTGGATGCTGAACACTTGGAAGTTGGGATATGTTCTCTAAATATCATAAACATGTGTGGCTTTCAGGAAGTGGTCAGCCCTGTCAAATGCTATGACCAGGCAAAGAAAGAACTTTGAAAAATTGAGATAATCTCCAGGTTCTGTAAGGTAGTGTGCTTTGGGTAATTTTCACTCCAATGTAGATAGAGTTTCAGGATTTAGTTTATAGTTAAATTAAATTAGAAAGGAAAATATATAAACAGATGGTGCAAAGATAGGGAAAGTCAATACTGATATGTTATATAACATACTAAGGAAAAGTATTAGGTAAATAATAAGCTTGAACGATAAAGTGACAAAGGAACACAATTGCAGCTGAGGTGATTAGAAAGGTTAGTGAGGAAATTTGGGCTTTAAAATGAAAGGCACCAAGAGTTCTGTAAGCAGCAGTATCATAGGCAAGGAGACCTGGTTTGTTGGGATGTCAGCAATAAGGCAGTGATGAGGTTATTAGAGCTGAGGTTGAAAGAATGTTAAAAAATAAGCTTCAAAAGTTAGATTAGCCTTGGATACCAGAACTACAGCATGGGAATACATAATGGAGGCAGAGAAGGAAAGGAAAACAAAAAAAGAAATAAAGGAAGAAAAGAGAGAGATGGGGAAGGAGACAAAAAGAAACAAATGGAAATTAGGAATTTTCCTTGAAATGACGTTTCTCCTTCAGCATATGCTTATCAAGCTTTCTTCTGAGATTCACTCTCATCGTTGGCAAATAATGTAGTATTGAGGGAATAAAACAGGCTTGATGGCCAAGAGTTTTGAGTTCAAATTCCAACTCTCGCATCACTGAATTTTGTGATGCTGAGAGTATTATATAATATATGTGAACTTCAATTCTACGACTTTAACAGGGAGATAATATTTGCTAGTATGGAGGCACTGTATCTTATGGTTATGAACACAAATTCTATATGAAATAAATCTCCTTCAAATTCTTGTTCTGTCATTAACAAATTCTATTTTCTTGGTGAAAAGTTAATTATGACTTTCCTTAATATCTAATTTAGATTATCTCATAAAGATATTATGAGTATTGAGCATATAATTTCTTCTAATAGTGCCCAGGAAAAATTACCTTCAAACTATTCATAACTAATATCATCACAATATTATTACTATTGTTACTTCGTCAGTGATTTTGGAAAATGAAATGATACATGTGTGGAATATGTCAAGCATAGTGTGCAGGTTATAGCAAAGTTGTAATGGTGGTACCTCACCTTACTCCCATTTCCCTGCTAGGAAATGTCCAGGTCAACTCTTCCATGTGTTATTTGCTGCAAGAAATCTCAAGGGCTATGAATTATTCCTGCAGTAGTCACAGTCCCCAGAGAAAATCTTTCCATCGACAGTCATAACCAGCCTTCTCCCAACTGCGCTGAATAAACTCTCTCACTCTTTATTTAGTCAGATAATTCAGGTACCCTAAGACTGACAGAAATTTCACTACTTTGTGGGACCATTCTTAGCAGAAAATCTTTGGCACTATTCTCATTAAAGCATTGATCTTAAGTGTGGCTTCATCTTATTGAACATATTCAAATACATTTCATAAATTTTGTGTTCACAGAAACCACTTAAATTCTCTGTATGAACCTGTTCCTTATATCCAACTGTGTTACTTTCTCTTCACATAAGAAAAATGTGTGATGCTCTCCTCAGGTGTACACATTTATTTAAAATAGAGAAACTTCCTAAAGTTCATCTACTTCTTACCCATGTAGAGATAAATAGAAGCTCAGGCAAGTCAACTGACTCAGTATCTATGAAAGAACAAGGTGCTGATCTCTGGAAAACACCTCTGGTTTTCTTCACTAATGTATATTTATATTTGATTGAAAAAACATTTTAAAATAATACATCAGTTCCTCAAGTAGCAACCAAAATAAAGTCTTCTAAAATTAGCATATTTCTTAATCTTACTTAAAATATGAAAATTCTACCTCACAATCATAAAAAATTACCACTTTTTAAAATAAATGTCTCTGGAGCACTAGAAATTGTCTCAACTGGGGCACATGCCACCATCTGCTCCTGGGAAGCCATATAGACTTTAGATATTGTAAATGGTTCATCATCCCAGTAGCTTCAGGGACATCAATACAAATTTCTGTAGATAATAGATTATCTGTCAGAAAAGTCCATGTGTTAGCCATTTTTCTCTATCATGTTTTCCAGAACTAATTAAATACTTTAGCTAATCAAATGCTGAGAATATTTTGATGTGATTTGTGAAAAATATATTGTAACACTCACTTAGGGGTTTCACAACTTCCAGTTTCTCCCTATCTGAAAAAGTTTGTGTTTCTAAAGGATAGTATTCTTAAAAGTATACATGACTCATCATTACTGTGAACTATTTTGCATACTTTTTATTTTCATAGTATCTGGAAATGTTAATGCAAACTACAAATGGCAAGTCAAAAATAAAGCAAAGACTTTGGAGGACAGCAATAATATTAAACTGTTTTAATGCAATGATTTTAGTCATATAGAAAGAGAAATCCAAAAATGACTAAAGTGTGTTTGAAATGCCTGTCACGCTCCTAAATAGTCTGTATAGTTTGTCAATAATATTGCCAGGTGATGGAATAAAAAAAGTCAAAAGAGCTAGAAGAAATCATAAATTTATTTATTTGACCTTGGAAGAGTTACTTTCTTTTTGAGAGAGTTAGTTTTTCCTCAATAGAAAGAGAACCTGGGGATAGTTCAACAGTTCCCAATGTTAATTTGTTAGCAGAGTTTCAAACCAAAGCCATTCATGTGCATGGCACACAGCCCAGCATAAAGTAATACTCTTAGTGTTGAAAGCTGGGACTGCAAATCCTCCAGTTTTTCTACTGCACAAGGAAGCACAGAGAAATTCAATAAAATGTGAACAACAGTGTGCCTTAATTATCTATTATAATGAATGCAAACATACATCATGAACAATCAAGTTAAATACACCATCATAAGAAGTAATTATGATCAACTAATCTATCCACCTCAGGCCTGTTGAGAACCACTCGGGTGGTTAATCTAAAAGTAGTTCTTTAGGTGCTAAAATTTTCTTTGTCTCTCTTTGTCTCTGTCTTTCTGTCCCTCTCTCACTCTTTCCCTCTCCCCACGTACTTATTTGTCACAGGTCCCTGATTAATTGATTACAAAGCTTTCTATATTTCCCAGTCTGATGATTAATCATTCATTAGCTGATGCTGGAACCCAGAGCTCAGAGGATACCCACAAAAGGCAGCATTTTGGAGCATGCTGAGCAATTTGCTCTAAAGGAAGTTAAAAGGGTTTTAATGTAAGCTCAGAGTCAACCTTCCGCTAACTCTGTCCTATTTCGCCCCAAGAATAGAGAGCCATTTTGCAAAATTGCCTTATTTTCTTACAGTCTGGACCACAGAAGAATAAAATCAATTCTGGTCCCCTCCCTGAACCTTCTGTAACAGATTCATACCATAGGAAGAACGACTGAAGTCTGGCAACAGACCTGGAGAGGCTTGTTACACAGCACTATCCTCTATTGCAACCCCTAGAAAATCATTTACAATTTGCTGTCTTTTCTGCTGGCCTAGCAGACTTTGACGGTTCCCTAAACTCACTGAGTTCTCTAAAAGCAGTTTATTAGTCTGATAATGCTATGACTTATTCTTAGATGTCCTCTAGGAGCCTCAGGCACCCATAGGCACATGGGGCTTTTGGAAGATGATTGAATTAGAGCAGTGTACAGTTCACTTGCTGTTAGGAAGTGGGGTCTTGTTGGAAGAGGCTCCTCACTGAGAGCTTGGCCCGGAAGGGATTATCTCTCTCCAAAGCTCCTCCGTTCACTGTCTACTTTCTGTCTGCCTTGCCCTTCCACTACAGACTGAAACATGAGCCAAAGTAAACCCTTCTTCCTCTCCTTTATGTTGCTGGTATTGAGGATTGTGTCTCAGTAACAAGAAAACTGACTAAGACACCTGATATTCCCCATTCTCCCTCTGTCCTACAGGAAAAAGAGTAAAAAGAGTATATAAATTTCTGAATCATGTTGGACTAGATAACACATAATCACACTCCTCTGATTTTTCTCTGTTTTGATTCTTCCCTTATGTACACTCATAAGTTAGTGAGATGTTTCTGCTACTTAATCTAACGATTTACCTGCAAAGGGCAGAGGAGAAATTCTGCATCTCCTGTACACGTTTATTTCCATCCCACATTAAATGTCTATTGTGAGCAGATACTTACACTGTGGCAGAACAGATGATCCAAGAGAGGGTCAGGATATAGTTCGGCAGTGATCAGAAATGGTGTCTTCAGTAAGCTGAGGCCGGATAATGATGAGTAGAACCAGAACAGGAAGAGAAATATTCAAGTTCCTGTGTTAACAAAGCGTGAGGACCCAGCCTGGTATCCTTCCTTAGATCCCTAAGAAATAAATGAGAAGGTATAAAAGGGAAAGGTCTCCATTTTTCTCCATTCCTCTCCCTTACAGATTTGCTGAAGAAGTATACTTCCCTCTGTTTTACTCATATAGTTATTTTAATTATTTATGTTCACTATGACAGGAATAAATGATCATTACGTACTGCACATGTGTTTATAAAGTAAACTAACTAAATACATAAATAAATAAACATTTATAAAACCTTCAAAAAATAAATTTGATCTCAGGGAGGAAAAAATAAATAAATAAAAATAAATGACCATAAAAGCAAATTTACAAAACACAGGAGTTAAAAGATGAACAGAAAAAAAAAATCATCTCAGAAATGTTTCTATAATCATGTCTCAGCCTTTTGGGTAAGATCAAGTGCGAGAACGTTACTATATTTATATACTCTTATATAGAATTCCAGGCATGTTTATGCAGTCATAAACATTTGGTATATAAAATTGCATCTATTGACATCTTGTTAAAATTATAGAGTTTCATGTTAATATATATTATTTATACCTGCTAGGACTGGATTTTATTCCTTTCATATATGCTTCATTATTTGAGTAACCTTTACTTATATTGTCAGACAATTTATGCTTTCTATCCTTAGACTTTAAAAATGTACATATTTTCTTTCAGATTTTTAAATTTTTCTTTGTAATATATGTCCTTTGAATAAATTTAAAAAATAAGTCAAGATTGGGCCAGTATACTATAGAAATATTCTGGTTTATATGATTTTATTACAAAATTATTAAGAAAGCTTTACCTAGTTAAGTCCCAGTTTATTCTCAGAAAACTTGAAAAATTATTATACAAACATTTAAATATATACTATTTTTAAATTAAAACTATGTATGATGACTGTTTTATCCAATGAATTATGATAAAATATGATTTTCATAATCTTTAACACTTATTAGTAACCATAGTTTATGCTGATAAGACCTAACAAAGCACTTTTCTATGAAAATGTAACAGCAGGACAAAATAGGACAGATTGTAGATATTGTCCATGTAGGTAAACATATTTGCATATATACTGAAAGAAAGTTTGTAAAGTACACCATTTCATTGGAAATAATATATTTGCCTTCATTAAAATTAAAAAGTAAGCAAAGCACTATTGACACATCTTATAATGCTAGAGACTCATACTATAACATAGATTTCTGAATTCAAACAAAAATTGCCCTAATAGTGCAGAGAAAATAAATTAATATAGTTATCAATTTTATTTTTTGATGCTGTATTTAAAATAATTTAGCTTATAATTCCTTTTTATTTACTTTTCAGCAGCATTTCTTGATTGTTAATTTTAGTATTTTATTTGGTATGCAACTTCGTTGATCTTCCCTCTTGTACAACTTGAGTAGAATAAATCTTTTAATTAGCTGAGAGAACAGGGAAGAAATCTTTAATGTGGATGAGTGTGCTGTTCTCCTCCCAGTACAAAATTCTTCTTGGCCAAGATTCTGATATTTACTACACAACAATACTGTCTCAGAAACACTAGGTCTGTATGCAAGTGGCAATATGTCCATGGGAGAAGAAATAATTATGTGTTTGCTCCCAAAGTTTGATTACAGCACCTCGTGTTTAAGGTATTTCCAATTAAAACCTTTCCTGATATCAGCACATTTACCGCTAGACAAACTTCACAGGGCTCGTCCCAGTTCCTCTCCTGGGGACCCACAGTCTATTTGGCTTTTATGCATGGTTGCTTCATTAATTATGTCTGCATTTTCATCTGGAATGATTTTCATTCTTGCTTAAGGATAGGGTTTCCTTTGATTTTTCTTGTATTATTGCTCTTATGTAGTAAACTGTCTGAGATTTTGTATTTTGAGGAAAAACTATATCACTATTACTTTTGAACATTTTGTTTTTTATAGAGATCTAAGCTTACAAATTTTTGTTGTTGTTATTTTAAAGTTGCAACTTCGTTGTATCTTCTGGCTTACATGGCATCTTGTGAAGTTTCTTGGCATTTCTATATTTATTCCTGTAGATATATTATTTATTTTCCCTTCTACATGTTTTTAATTTTATTTGATTATGGTTTTTGTTACTGTTGTTCTAGTTTTGAAATGTTACACAAATTGGCTATGCTGCACAGTATTTTGTTCTAGGTTTCCTCACGTTTCTTCTGCTTCTTCATGTTTATTAAGCATCTTAGGTCTAAGCATTAATGGTTCTTAACAAATTTGGTAAATTTATGACCATATAATTTAAATATATTTCTATTTCATTTCCTTTCCTCTTAGAACTCCAGTAACATATACGGGATGTGGTCCATTTAATGTTGTCCTGCATCATTCACTTTTTATTCTCTTGTTTCATCTGAATAATTTCTAGTGTTAGATCTATAATATACTTCTGTTTTGAAGTTTATAACCTGCTGTTAATCTCATATGGTAAATTGTTCACTCTCGAAAATACATTTTCTGTTTTCAGAAGTTCGCTTGTACTGCTGTCCATATTTTCCTCTATTTTAATGGAGAGAAAATATTTATATGAAGTGCTTTGATATGGCAATGTGCAAATTTCCTTATGTCTGTCTGAGTAGGTCTGATCATCATTTCTCCTAATTATGACCAGTAATTTTCTGCTTCTCACTTTTTCTTTTTGGATTTTATTATACTTTTTAAATGTTGGTGTTTGTAGCTTATTTATACTCAGTGTAATTCTGTTTAGTCTTACATTTAATTTTATTTATTTATTTTTCATTTCATTTCATTTATTTATTTATTTATTTATTTATTTATTTATGTATTTATTGGTACTGGGGATCAAACTTGGGACCCTATGCTTGCAAGGTAGGCGGCCGCACCACTGAGCTAAATCCCCGGTCCTACATTTAATTTTATAAGAGCAATCATAAATCTCTGGAGCCCTCTGTGAATCCTTTTCTTACATTTTTCGCTCAAAATTCTCTGTGCCTTGGTCTCTCCCACCTCCAGTTTCTGTCTATTTTACTCAGGGAAACCACTGGGCTCTAGTTGTTTTCCTTTGCCTTTGCGTCCGCCTAGAAACCCTCCCTAGTCAGAAAACGGCAGTTATCGTATCGATTTTTCCTGATCTCCCCCAGCACTCACCGTTGTCTGCTGGCGGTTGACCAATACCTGAACAACAATGTATCCAGTAGTCCATATGTGGACTTGAAGCTCATCGCACTGTCTTGACTTTATCTTGACATCTGTATACCTCATATGAGAACCCTAATATTGAGAAATACGTCATATTTGATCCTCCGCCTTTTAAATATTATCCTCCCTTTATTCTATAGTATAGAACTCATGTCTCTAAAATATGGCATTTTTTTCGTGGCTCACCCATACCTCTATATCTCACATATTTTGTCAAATATGATTAAGTAGTTACTTCAAGATACTAAAACTTACTTTCACAGAAATCTGTCTAAAATCTCAGGATATCTACCTCTCAGTTGTCATCAATTCCATAAAATTTTCCATTTTTATACATTTTCACTAAACTTGTAATTGTGGGGACATGTATTAAAATATATGTATTCATTTTCTTTTTCATTAAGTTTATTGGTACATTTTAGGTATAAAATACAGATACATTCTTCGTTGGTATCTTGTACCTTTACATGATGTATCTTTGTTCTTATTTTTTCTCCACTTCCCTGCCCTCCCTTCACCCCCTCCACCATTCCCTATTTACAGAGGCTTTATTTCCATTTTTTCCTTTTCTCATATTTTTTTTTCTTTTCCCTTCTTTCCTTCCCCCTACTCCTCCTAATTCCCCAACTCCTTTAGACCTTTTCTTCCTATTTCACATCACCAATTATACCATTTGAACCTTATTTACACTTTTAGTTTTTCACACCAGAGAAATTATTCAGTATTTACACGTGTGTCCTATTTATTTCACTTAAGAGTATGGCCTCAATGTGCATCCATTTACCTATAAATGTTTCTAGTTTCTCCTTCTTTATGAAGTAGTACTCCATTTTATAGAAAAACCATGTCTTCTTTATCCAGTTTTCACTTTACAGTTTTAGCTATTTACCTGTTTCTCACTTAATGCTTTTAAAAATATGTGCAGATTGTTTTTGTTTCAAAATAAAAAGGAGTTTTAGAGTATTTAAATAGCATTAGAACAGAAATAGAGAACTTCTGTAAAAAATATTTTTGAGAAGGATATATGTCTAAATGTCACTACTTCAAAAAATTAATGTTTATATTATCAATATTAATCTACAAATATTTCTTTGTTTGTAAAGTTCCTGTTGCACATATTTTTCTTAAGATGTTGGGAGCTCTATTTAATTCCCTCCAATTATATTTTAATTTTACATTTACTGTAGTCAATTTTCAAAAAAGCTATTGAAAATTTTTTTTAAAAATATACTATCACAGCAGTAGTGAAATTGGAAAGTGATATACAATTTCCACTCCAAAATCCCTACCTCATGTGTGATAGATAGCTGTAGATATTATAATTATCCTATAGACCATAGGATACTTGAGAAATTCATAGGCATACTTTTTATCAGAAGAAATTAAGGGAAAGGAGAAAACAGTGAAACATCATTACTACTAAACCACTGAGTAAGGAACTCTTGCAGGAAAACCCAGTCTCAGCTAACTTTGTAAAGTTAATGCATATTATTTCTAAATGGATTTTTAAAAATCTAGTTTCTTGTTTAGTGTTTGTATTACTGTGTATAATTAAAAGATTTCCTCATGTGTAGGATTTCAATTTAATTACTTTGGCCTTAATAGATAGGCAAGCTTGGAAGGGAAATATATCCTTCATAATGTTTTGGAATGATCTATTGTGGAAAGTTTTATAGAAAACAAATACCTCCAGTGTAATATGCAATTGTAATTGTCACAGAATCATGTGGCATACATAGCACAGCACACTCCACCTATTAAGATTTTTTCTTATTCCATTTAGCCCACTGTTGTAATCTGTCTTATGTCTGTGTTTTAATATTGTTTATATGCCCTCTAACAATGTATTTAATATCTCAGAGTTTTGCCATGAGCACTAAGAAACACATCATTTTATTATCACAAATGAATTACTTTTCATAAAGCCTATTTCTTTCTATATTTCATTAGGTCACTCTTCAGATCCATGGTGTATCTCCCTCTCACTCTTGTGTTCTCTCTCTCTCTCTCTCTCTCTCTCTCTCTCTCTCTCTCTCTCACACACACACACACACACACACACACACACACCCTAAGAAAACAGGCACAGGTGCAAGACAGTGCTGCTTCAGTGCCACATAGATAATTTTCTTATGCTCTTAAGAAAACTTCATGTAAGAGTTTCTGAAATTGTCGAATCAATACTGTGACAAATTGGAATTGGAGTATGGCTCAGGTTCAAGGAATCTCCTCAAATTTGCCGCCCTTATGTGGATGAAATTTTTGTGACTCCAATATTACTCAGTTTTCATTAGTCCTTTGTATCGTTCAGTAGATTTTTGCCTTAGTGAGTTGGAAGGCTTCTACAGAACAAGTTATATTTTTACAGAGATTAATATTATAGTAATAAATTCAGCAAAAGTGGAATCTGAAATATCCTTTACTTAATATCTGACTCAACATTCTAATAGATATTTTATTGTTGAAATATTGGAAAGGACAAGAATAACGTGAAAATGAGGCATTTTATAAAAAGCACCTTTAAAAAGTCTTGACAAATTGTTAATTTAAATGGATAAGTGACTTGCTCAGGGTCTCCCAGCTAATTTTTAAGCTCATATCATTTGTACTATCCTGTTTTTTGGCACTTGAGTTTCTCTATATACAGTTAAGCAGTTGATAATTTTAACATAACTAAGCCCTAAATGATTTATATTAAAATATACAGATAGACAGGACATAGTTTGATAAGGCTTAGGCTATGTTCACATCTTTGAAATTCTCACCACAATCAAGATAATAAATATATCTGTCACAGATTTTCTTCATTCTATTTAGAATCACTTTTCTATCGTTATAAATTTCTTTCCATTTTCTGTGTCTTATAAAAATATAATCATACCAAGGACGTGTTTCTAATTTTATCTAGTTGTATCAGTCAGCACAAATATTTTCAGATTACTGTGTGTTGTGTGTGTATCAATCATCCAATCATTCAATTGTATTCCATTGTATGAATATGCCTCCATTTATTATCCACTGATGTGATGTTTTTTTAACATAAATGCTATTCCAGTTTAGAATTTTTACGAATCAGCCTCCAGGAATGTTTATGAACAAGTATGTGTAATAATATATACTTTCGGGGGAAAGAGTAATTACATAGGAGGGCAATGGCTTGAACACATGATATATAAATGTTTAGCTTTTGGAGAATGTTGAGCTCTTTTTTGAAGTAATCTACTGCCTTATATTCAAACTAACTTCATGTGAGATTCCTAAATTATCTCTCTCACACTTAGTATAGTTATTCTTTTTTATGTTAGCTATTTTATTACATATGAAGTAGTATCATATAATGATCTTAATGGGTGTTTCTCTGGTGATTAATGATGTTAATTATCTTCTCATGGGCTTATTTATTATTATATCCCTTATTTTGAAAGGTATCTTTTCAAATAGTTTACCATTTTTTTTACTTGTGTTGCATATTTTCTTATTGAGATCTCAGAGATCCTTAGATAATTTGGACACAGATCTTTTATTTTCTATATGTTTTGAAATAATTTCTCACATTCCATGATTGAGGGTGGCACAGGTAATATAGAATTAATCAGAATAGTTGACTCTTCTAAAAGGAAATAGGGGACCAAGTAGTGACCCCGATTTTGGAATATTGTCAACTCAGTTTGCCACCATGTGTTTCTAATAGAGATTCTGTGCCAAGGGTCTAGATTCAGGGACAACCAAGTGAATCAGCGGCAAATAAACAGGTAGGTAGAGGCCAGGAAGCAATGTTAGTGGAGGAGCCTCTGAAATTTTGGAGCTGTTAGGTTTTTACTATTGCAGGAACAGATCAGTAGGAATGAACATTGTGAATAGGTCTACTCAATTTGCAGGATCAGGAGCAAATTAGGAGGAATATTTACTTTGACACTGTTTATTCTCAATGCTCAGTAGTTGTAATGAGGAGTTAACATCAGCTTTTTAAAAATACTCCGCTGATTTAAAAAAAAAATGCTTCACTGATGAGAGCTTTCAATGTTTACACCTTCCTCTTTGCTTTGCGTTCCACGTATAAACAAGCTGATAAAAATAACCTGGGTCCACCTTTGGCACCAGCAGCAGATTTCAAACAGAAAGGCCCCTCCCACACCACACCAGAGCACTTCTCCCAGGCCAGCCCCACCTTCCATCCACAGGGATAGCTCCTCGCAGTCTTCTTTCCTCGCTGTCCTTTCCAAGCCATTTCTAACTTGCTTGAGAGGCCCCAGAGATCTTGGTTATGTAAATAATAAAACTTTTTAGACTTTTCTGGTGGTGTGTTTTTCGCATTATCAAGTTTTCCAAACCAAATTTTCATGAAGGTTTATCTTTCTCTGCAGGTAATCATAACAGTCTGTTCTTTCTGCTCCTCTTTGCAAGAACTGCGTATTTCTGGCCAAAGACCCTGTTTTTCAAAAGCCAAGTTTCTCTGAACTAGCTCTCCAAAGACCTAGCAGTCCCTAGGTAAGAACTAGATTGCATTTCTATAATTCTTTCTCTCTGGCAACAAATCAGTATAAGATTCACCAATGTACTTATCTTCTAGAGTCTCAGCCCTTGCATCAAGCCCGAGAAAGGAAACTTGGACCCTTTGATGGAGATATATAACAACATATACAGCAGAAAATTCTTTTCTTGTCACATTTACGTGGTTGATGGTAACATAGGGATATTTTGCTATGTTCTATTAACCAAGAGAAAGTAAATCCACTGCAAGGCAGGGCATTAGTAGCTACTTCAATTCTAGTTGTCTCAATGTCTGCCAAGGTACTCATTTTTTTGGTCAGTGTCAGATCCCTCAAAGGCTTTTATAGATGTGTCTGAAGGCAAGCAGCATCTCATGAAGCATGTTTCCATGGTCCTGTTAATGTATGGGACTTTCTAAGCTTAAATTGTGCCATGTTCATTTTCCTCTTCACTTGTCCACAATTTCTCCCATTTAATTTAGATTGTTCAATTACCATTAATTCCAGGCAATCTATTGTTTAATTGGATGGATTTCAATTGCAAATTAAGGCTGCTGATTTGAACCAGGAAAGCTAATTTAAAACTGACAACAGGTTTGTTTTAAAAAAAAAAAATAGGGTAAAATGGGAAACGGTACAAGAGGATAGAGACTACCACAGACATTTGTTTGTGTATTGTCATTTGTTTGTTTAATTAGAACAAAACTGTAGTTTTCTACTAACTAACTTTCTAAATTGCAGAAATAACTATGCCCATGACTTCTCATGTGGGAAATATTGTCATGAAAGGCTCACCTACCCATTTAACAATTCCAGAGCTATTTCCTTTTACTTATCCAGAGACTTGCCATTTAACAAGCTCTATCTTATAATCATTCTAAGAAAAAAGAAAAGCATTAGAAGATGTTGTGTAATTTGAAATTATGCCACTGTATAAAGTGAAGAGAGCATTTCTCAGCTGCATTAAAGGAGGCTCTGAAAAATGCTGAGTATTCAGTAGCTCTTATGAGCCCATTATGAAACTTGGGCATAAATATATGATAAGGAGACAAAGATAGGGAAAACTCTTCCATTCAAAAAACATTTAGTAATATTTGTGATCCTTTGGTTTATGAGGGGTAAGTGTACTTAAAGCCAGCATGTCAAACTACTTACACTGGAAATGTTTTAAATATAATAAAAGTAAAAAGTATATAAATTAGGAAATAATTTCCTTAGTTAAAAAGGGGTTCACTACACAGGTTTTGTGTGTACACACCTATAATCCCAGTACTCCAGGAGTCTGAGGAAAGAGGTTCATGAATTTGCACCCAGGGTGATAGGTTTAGAAATTTAGCAAAACACTGTTTTTAAATAAAAAACAAAAAAAGGCTGAGGTTTTAAATTCAGTGCAAAGCCTGGATTCAATATCTAGTCCTAAAAAAAAAAGGAAGGAAGGAAGGAAGGAAGGAAGGAAGAAGGACACTAACTAAATTTTACTGAGGCATTTTTAACATTCCCTAGATCTCACAGCAGTGTCTAGAATATGTGATTATGCAGAATAAAATACAGGGAGAACTACTATGAAAATTCAGAAATTTTATAGCATCACATTGTGGAGAATACAAAAATGTGGAAACATAATTTCAATTTCTTTTTTTTTTTTCTTTTTTGTTAAATTCTTTTATTGGTACATTTTAGGTACACAACACAATTACATTTCTCATTGGGAATTGTACCTTTACGTAATGCATCTTGGTTCTTAATTTTTCCCCATTCCTAGGCCTCCTTTCACTCCCTCCACCCTTCCCTATTTACAAAGACTTTATTTCCATTTTTTCCATTTCTCAGCAATTTTCCTTTCCCTTCTTTCCTTTCCCCTGCCCCTCCCACTACCCCTACCCCGTTGGACCTTTTCTTCCTATTTTGCATTATCGATTATTCATTCTAATCATTGGTACATTTTAGGAATACAATATAATGACATTCATCATTGGAAATTTGCAACTTTACATAATCTCTCTTGGTTCTTATTTTTCACCCTTGCTCAGCCCTCCCTTCAACCTCTCCATTCCGCCCTATCTACAAAGATTTTGTTCCTATTTTTCCATTTTCTAGTATTAATCGCATTCCCTTCTATCCTTTCCCCTCGCCCTCCCACTTCCTTCCCCTTCACACTTTTCTTCCTATTTCACATAACCAATTATACATTTTAGTCCTTATTTACACTTTCAGTTACTCACACCAGAGAAACTATTTGGTATTTATATGTGTGTGTCCTATTTATTTCATTTAAGAGTATCACCTCAATGTGCATCCACTTTGCTATAAATGTCTCTAATTTCTCATTTTTTATGGCTGAGTAGTACTCCATTTTATAAAAAAAAAAAAAAAAAAAACCACATTTTCTTTATCCAGTCTCCAGTTGATGGCATTTGGGCTGTTTCCAAGTTTTAGCTATCACAAACTGTGATGCTAGGAACATGGGTGCACATATATCACTGTGGTATGATTCTTTTAATTCTTTGGGGAAGATCCCCAGCAGTGGAATAGCATGGTCAAATGGGACTTCCAATCCTAGTTCTTTGAGGTATCTCCATACTGCTTTCCACAGTGGTTGCACCAGTCTACACTCCCACCAACAGTGCAGCAAGGTTCCTCTTTCCCCACAGCCCTGCCAGCATTTGTTATTGGTTGATTTCATGATAACAGCCATTCTTTCTGGATTGAGGTGGAATCTCAGGGTTGTTTTCTTGTGCATCTCTTGAATGACCAGTGATGTTGAACATTTTTTCATGTATTTATTGCTATTTCTACTTCTTTGTCTGAGAAATGTCTGTTCATTTCAGATGCCCATTTTTGGATTGGGTCTTTAAATTTGGGAGGTCTGATCTTTTTAAGTTCTACATACATTCGAGATAGTAGACCTTTGTCTGAGGAAAAGCAGATTAAGATTTTTTTGCGACATTGTGGGTTGACTTATCGCACTGCTGGTGGTTTCTCTTGCTATGCAGAAGCTTTTTAATAAGAAGAGATCCCACTTGTTGATTGTTTGTGCTAGTTCACCGGCAACTGAAGTTTTGTTCATAAAATCTTTTCCTACACCGATATCTTCAAGAGTTCTACCTAAACTCTGTTCCAACTGGTTCAGGTTTTTTTATTTTAATATTTAGATCTTTAATCCATTTTGATTTTAGTTTGGTGCACGGCGACAGATATAGGTCTAGTTTCAATCATTGGCAAGTTGAAAGCCAATTTTTCCAGCACCATTTATTAAAGAGGCTATCTTTTCTCCAGTGAGGGTGTTTGGCTCCTTTATCAGAGATGAGATGGCTGAGTGTGTCTGGCATTGTTTCTGCATCCGCTAATCTGTTCCGCTGGTCCTCAGGTCTGTTTCTTTGCAAGTACCATGCTGTTTTTATCACAGTAGCTTTGTCGTATAGTTGCAGGTTGGGGATTGTGCTAGCCCCTGCCATGTCTCTGTTACCTAGAATTGCTTTTGCTCTTCTGGGTCTCTTCTTGTTCCAAATGAATTTTTGGATTGTTTTCTCAAGGTTCTTGAAGCATGCTGCTGGGATCTCAATGGGAGTTGCATTAAATCTATATAGCTGTATTGGAAGTATGGCCATTTTCACTATATTAATCCTTCCTACCCAGGAGCAGGGGATGTCTGTCCATTTTCTGATATCATCTTCAATCTCTCCTTTTAGAGTGCTATAGTATTCAGAGAAGAGGTCTTTGATTTCTAATGTTAGGTTGATTCCTAGGTATTTCAGTTATTTGGATGCTATTGTGAAAGGAATTATTTGCCCTATTTCTCTCTCAGTGAGTCTGTCATTCATGTAGAGGAAAGCTATTGATTATTGTGTGTTGACCTTGTAACCAGCTACTTGACTGAATTTGGTTATTAAGTATGGAAGCCTTTTGGTGGAGTTCTTGGGGTCTTCTATATAGAGTAGCCTGTCATCTGCAAATAATGACAATTTGACTTCTTCAGTTCCTATTTTTATTCCTTTTATTTCTCTCTTTTGTCTAATTGTCGTGACTAATGTTTCCAGAACTATATTGAACAAGAGTGGTGATAGTGGACATCCTTGTCTTGTTCCTGATTTGAGTGTGAAGGATTTCAGTTTTTGACCATTTAGTATGATATTGGCTGTTGGTTTTTCATAGATGGCTTCTATCAGTTTGAGGTAGAGACCATCTATTCCAATTTTTTAGGGTTTTTATCATAAATACATGTTGGATTGTGTCAAATACATTTTCTGCATCTATGTAGATAATCATATGGTTTTTGTCCTTGACTCTATTGATATAGTGTATTACATTGATTGATTTGCATATGTTGAACCATCCCTGCATCCCTGGGATGAATCCCACTTGATCAGGGTGTATGATCTTCTTCATGATCTTCTGCATTCTGTTTGCAATTATCTTATTAAGGATTTTTGCATCTATGTTCATTAGTGAGATTGGCCTATAGTTCTCCTTTTCGGTTGGGTCTTTCTCTGCTTTGGGGATCAAGGTGATGCTTGCTTCCAGGAATGAATTTGAGAGTATTGCTTCCCTTTCAATGTCATTGAAGAGTTTAAACAGTAGTGGCAGCAGTTCCTCTCTAAATGTCTTGTAGAATTCAGCAGTGAAGCCATCAAGGCCCGGGCTTTTCTTTGTTGATAAGGTTTTAATTACATTTTTAATTTCATTGGTTGATATTGGGTTGTTTAGAATTTTTAGGTCTTCTTCATTCAACTTTGGTAATTCATATGTATCTAGGAATCTGTCCATTTCTTCTGTGATTTCCATCTTATTGGTGTATAAGTTCTGGAAGTAAGTATTGATGATCCTCTGGATTTCTGCTGGGTCTGTTGTAATTTCATCCTTTTCATTCTTAATTGCATGGATTTGGGCCTTTTCTTTCCTTTTTCTGATAAGGTTGGCTAAGGGTTTGTCAGTTTTGTTGATTCTTTTTAAGAACCAACTCTTGGTTTCATTGATTTTTCATATCGTTTTCTTAGTCTCCCTTGCATTGCTTTCTCCTCTGATCTTTATAATTTCCTCCCTTGTATGAGCTCTGGGGTTGTCCTGCTCTTCTTTTTCTAGAAGCTTGAGGTTCAGCATCAGGTTGTTTGAGTGGGCTCATTCTGTTTTCCTAATATGCGTATTCACTGGTATGAATTTCCCTTGTAAGACTGCTTTCACTGGGTCCCATACATTCTGAGATGCTGTATTGTCATTGTCCTTTAATTGAAGTAAATGTCTGATTTCTTCCTTAATTTCCTCTGTGACCCATTGGTTATGCAGAAGTGTGTTGTTCAATTTCCATGTGTTTATGAAATTTTTCCAGTTTCTTTTGCTATGGATCTCCAATTTTATTGCACTCTGGTCTGATAATATATAGGGGATAACTTCAATTCCTTTGCATTTACTTAAACATGCTCTATGTGTGAATATGTGGTCTATTTTTGAGAATGACCTATGTGCAGCTGAGAAGAATGTGTATTCTGATTTTGTGGGGTGGAACACTCTATAAACATGTTAAATTCATTTGTTCAAGAGTTTGTCTGAGTTCTAGTGTTTCATTACTTATTTTTTGTCTAATTGATCTATCTATTTGTGACAATAGGATATTGAGTTCCCCCACTACTATTGTATTAGTGCATATATGACTTTTCATGTCCATTAGTATTTGTTTTATATAGTTGGGCACACTAGTGTTTGGTTCATAGATATTTATGATTGTCACATCTTCCTCTTGGATTGTACCCTTTACAAGGATGTAGTGTCCTTCTTTTTCTCTCTTAATCATTGTTGGTTTGAAACCTACTTGATCTTCAAAGAGGAAAGCAACTCCTGCTTTTTTTCGGGTTCCAGTCGCATGAAGTATTGTTTTCCACCCTTCAACTTTCAGTCTATGAGTTTCCTTTTGAATTAAGTGTGTTTCTTGTATGCAGCATATTGTTGGATTTTGGTTCTTGACCCATTCTGCCACTCTGTTTATTTTTATTGGTGAATTGAGACCATTAACATTGATGGTTATAAGTGAAATGTATTGACTTATCATTGCCATGACTTTTTCTTTCTGTTGGGTTCTCCCCCTCCACATTTAATTTCTTGTCATACCAGATGGGTTCATTCTGCTTTGCTTCCTGGGGTTGTGATCCTCAATGTCTGTTCCTAGGATATTGTGTAAAATTTTTTGGAGTGCTGGTTTGGTAACATAATTTCAATTTCTAAAACAAGGAAAAGAATAGTTGGTTATAAAAGCCTCATATATTTCAATCTTTTGTTTTGAATTCATAGTTCTTCCAGTTTTCAAACATGGTTGCTCCCCACTGCCCATCCTTAAACTTTAAGGAAGATGATGTTTAATAATTGTAACTACTCTCAAGAGCTTCTGGTGCATGGCTGATGGGTAAATGTGGCAAAATCATGTTCTGAGTAATCATTGCTATTGCCTGCTGACAAATAGAAAGAAGGAGCAGGGTTTGAATAATGCAGACTATACCCAAACTTGTGTATCAATAACACAGATTACTTGAAGATGTAAGAGGTTGCAAATGCCTTACTGGTTTTGCGCTCAATCTGAATGTTAAAACTTTAACTGTATAACTTAGAAAAGATGACCATAGCCTATATAAGCTATTACAATTCCTTAATGGAATTAGATTAAATTAAATATAAAAGTTGATTGTCTAAGATTTACAACCATAAGCTAGAAAATAAAAATTATAATCATTTTGTTTTATAATAAAATTTAAAAGACTACTTAAGGAAAAGTACACTAGTGTTCACTGTAGTTGTAATATAAACTTTTGCCTCTTTCACACAAAATGATTCTTGAAAATTACCATGTGTGCCTAGGTGAAAAAACTTTTCTTGTGTTATGAAGGTTTTATTTCTCATTCACTCTATCACTATTATTTTGCAATGCATGACCCTGTTTACTGGAGAGTCCCTATTACTTTAAGAGTTGTTTTTATTATATATAAGAAATATTTAAGTTTGACCTAAGAGACTGCTCATACTTTGGGTTCAATTCAATTTCCACCACCAAAAAGAAACATCGAAGTAGAAATACTGGAATGGGATATATTAAGGGTATCTGAAAATATTCTTCTTTCACAAAACATGCTACTTTCTAAGGCAAAAAGTACTTTCAAATTGTTAGCATTGTCTCTGTGCTCTCTAGCCAAAGTCACCTCTGTGCAATATCATCATTCTCCCTCTTAGGATCAAGGAAGGTTCCTATAGTTGTCTTACACAAAGAACAAGCCTTCTAAAGTCATATCAGAAAAGGAATCTCCATTTATAAACTTGAAACCACAGACACTTTTGCACACGGTTAAAGTCTTCCTTGATAGGACTCTTTTTTTTTTAATTTAGCTGTTTCACAATGCTCTCTTTTGGAGACTGCACTCATCAGTGCACTGTAAACATCCAAAAGGATCTCAAAAAAATAAAATTTGAGGCTGGGGATTTAGCTCAGCAGTACCACCGCCTGCCTTGCAAGCGCAAGGTCCTAAGTTTGATCCCTGGTACAAAAAAAAAAATGCATCCTAAAGCCAAGTCCAAAGTGCATAGACAGTATATAAATCACAGTGATCATGCCAATATAGAGATGTCAAGATAGCACATCCTACATAAAAGCCATCTTTGGACTGATAACTACCTGTTGGCCAAAGGGCACACCCTACGTGTAATCCATGTATTCCACAGAGCACTTTCTCTGCTAGGGATTGGCTCTGCTCCCATGGAAAATCAGTTCAGTTCTCTGAAATTCTACAAAAGAAGAAGAAGAAGAAGAAGAAGAAGAAGAAGAAGAAGAAGAAGAAGAAGAAGAAGAAGAAGAAGAAGAGGAAGAAGAAGAAGAAGACAATAGCAGCCCCTAACTGTGACCATTTGTATAAAGCTTTTAAATACTTAGTAAAGTAACTAGCGTACTAAAGAGTATGGGTTGCTGAGTAAAGTGAGGAGAATGAAATTAGGCTGTTATCGTTATAAAGTTTTCTGGAGAAAAAAAAGCAGTACTTTGTGTGAAAGTCCACCCTGCCATAAAAGAATTGCTAACAAAATGGATAATCTCCAGGAAGAATGATCTTCACCTGTATGCTTGAACGCATCCAGTCCACTGCTGAAAAAAAAAAAGCACTGACTAAAAATCTGACATTTATGAAGAAAAGTTCCTTAACCCCTAAGACCTCGAGAGCATCAGCTTGCAGCGGTTTTGTCTGTGGTTAAAACAGGATCTGCAGGGGCGCAGGAGAGGGCACAGCTACTGGAGAAGGAGCTAATAATGAATCTTTGGGAGATCTCTGCAAACCGTGAAGCTTCCGCTGCATCAAATCTCGGCCCTGTGAGTGCACTGAAGGCTTTGCCACATGGAGAGGAATTAAATAGTCACAGGGGAGAAGTCAGAACGAAAGGCTTACAAGTCTGCAAAAATAACCAGGGTGATAAGAAACTGTTGGCCGTTTCCCCTGAATGGTGAGGCTGTGGACTTTGGCTTTTTTGTTTGCCACAGGCCTGTAGAGAGAGGACTAGTAGGAAGCAGCCCCTACTGACACAGAATCCAGTTGCACTCCTGTTCTCCTCCCTGGTTTAAGCAAACCTAGACGTAAACAAGGGCACAGGAACTGCTGTGTGAACTGGAAACATAGCACCCTGGAGGAGAACAATCCAAATCATTCTTTTTAAATTATAGAAACAGTTAAATGAGGTTGGAGCAAAATAGAAAGAGGGGAAGGAAAATATGAAAATTTAAGGCGTGATTATTTTAATATCTATTAAAGAGAAGCAGAAAAGGCTGAATATTCAAACTCATCTGTCCACATCTGTAGATTCAGAACATCTTGTCTTGTTCAGCAGAGCACACTGAAGGCAGCTTAGTTTTTCATCTCTCAATGAAAACAGAGATCACCATGAAAACAGCAGCATTAAAATAACAGAGGGTTCCAGACAGGCGCTGAAGAGCACAAGAGAGGAGGTGGCAGAGAGGGCAACTTTAGCTGCTGACTCTTCAAGAACCGCTGTCAGGGGGGTTTATGAAGGGTGGAGTTAGTTCTGAACTTTGAAGAAAGTATTGCTTTTCTCAGCTGCAGTTAATTCTCTCAAATACCTGTTTAAATGTGACCAGAGAAATATCCCTGACTATCTTATTTATATCCCTTCTCAGATGATGGCATCTGTGGGTTTTTTTAAATAATTTTATTAGTACGTATTCATTTTATAGTATATTGAGTTTTATTGTGACATTTTCTTCTTTTAAAATCAATTCATTGTATCAGTACATTTTAGATACAGATAATGATCACATTCATCATAGGGAATTTGTACCTGCACATGGTGTATCACAATTCTTTTTTTTCCATTCCCCTCCCCTCCTTTCAACACCTCTTTCCCTCCTTATTTACAAAAGCTTTGTTTCTGTTTTCCTTTCTTTTCTCTTTTTTTCTTTTCCCATCTTTCCTTTCCTCCTCCACCTTCCCTAGTTCCCCTTCCCATCTGAACGTTTTCTATTTCACAATATCTATTATATCTATTATATCCTTATTGGCACTTTCTTCTCACACCAAAGAAACAATGCAATATTTACACATATGTGTCCTATTTATTTCAGTTAAAAGTATGATCGTAAGGTGCATCCATTTACCTAGAAATGCCTCGTTTATCCTTGTTTATGGCTGAGTAGTACTTCATTGTATTTTTTTAAAATCACACATCTTATTTATCCCTTCATTGGTTGATGGCATTTGGGCTGTTTCCAAAATTTAGCTATTACAGAAGATTTAGCTCAGTGCCATTACACCTGCCTCTCAAGCACAAGGTCATGAGTTCGATCCCTGGTACCAAACAAACAAACAAAACAAGATTTAGCTATTACAAATTGTGCCACTATAAAGACGTGTGTGCATATATTGCTGTGGTATGCTGTTTCTAATTCTTTCAAGAAGATACCAAGAACAAGAATAGCTGGGTCAAAAGGAACCTCTAGTTTCAGTTTTTTGAGGAATCTCCACAATGATTTCCACTGTAGTTTCACCAGGCTACCCTCCCACCAACAGTGGAGAAAGGTTCCTTTTTCCCCACAGCCTGCCAGCATTTGTTATTGGTTGATTTCTTGATAGCATCCATTCTTTCTGGAGTGAGTTAGAATCTCAGTTTTGTTTTAATTTTTATGTCTCGAATGACCAGTGATGTTGGACATTTTTTATGTGTTTATTTGTCATTTGTACTTCTTCATCTGGGAAGTGTCTCTTCATTTCAGATGTCCATTTTTGATCATCCTTTTCCTTCCCCCATCCCATTCCACTTTTTAATAGTCTCCCTTCTACTTTCATGTAGGCTTATTTTTTCTAGATTCCATATATAAGAAAAAGAATGTACCACTGGTATTTTTGAGTCTTTTAATGTGATGACCTCAAATTTCATACATTTTTCGATACATGATATCATTCCTCTTAATGGGTGAATGATACTCCAATATGTATATATACATTGCCTTTATCCATTCTTCCATTTGTGAATACCTAAGCTGATTCCATAACTTGGCTATTTTGCATTGTGCTGCAGTAATCATAAGCATCTATAGAGCATGCTAACTTTAATTCTTTCTAGTATGTAATGAGTAGTAGTGCAGCAAGGCCATATAGGGCTTTACCTTTAGCTTTTTCAGGAAACTCCACATTGATTTCCATAAGCACTGTACTGATTAACATTCCCACCGACAGTTTTTAAGTTTCCCTGTTCTCCTCTAGCCTCCTCAGTATTTATTATTTTTTGTATCTTAATGATAACCACTCTGACTGGGGTGAGCTGTAATCTCATTGTAGCTTTATTTGCATTTCTCTGATGGCTACAATGTTGAACTTTTTCAAATAATGATTGGCCATTTGTATTTCTTTTAAGAATATCTATTCAGCAGGGGATTTAGCTCAGTGGTGCCACCACCTGCCTACAAGTGCAAGGTCCTGAGTTTGATCCCTGGTACCAAAAAAAAAGAAAAAAGAATATCTATTCAGTTCATTTGTCTATTTGTATACAGTATGACTTGTTCTTTTGTTGTTGTTTTTGAGTTCTTTACATATTCTGGATATTAATCTCTCAGAAAAGTGGCTGAGAAAGATTTTCTCTCATTTACAAGCTCTCTCTTCATTGTGCTAATTGCTTCCTTTCTCAGGCAGAAGCCTTCTAATTTGATTAGATCCTATTTAGATATTCTTTTTATGACTTCCTGAGCTATTGGAGGCCTATTCAGGAAGTCATTGCTTATGCCTACATCTTGAATTGTTTCCACTGTTCTTTTAGGAGTTTCAGTGTTCCAGGTCTTACTTGTAAGTCTGATCCATTTTCAATTGAATTTTATACAATGTGAGATTGGGATCTAGATTCAACCTTCTGCTTGTAGTTGTCTATTCTTCTCATCACCATTTGTTAGAGAGGCTCTTTTCATACATTTTTGCACCTTGTGGAGGATCAAATGTCTACAGGTACATGTACTCATTTGGATTCATCTAGTATTCTATTTGTCTACATGTCTGTTTTTATGCCAGTATGTTTTTATGCTCATTTTCTTACTTTTTGCTGTATTATATATAGAAATTAACTATCAGCATACTCTGCCATTGCTCTTCTTAGTCAAGATTGCTTTGGCTCTTCAGGGTTTTAGTGCTTCTATATTCATTTAATTTCTACTTGCGTGAAGAATTTCATTGATATTTTAATGGAAATTACATTAAATTTGTATGTCACTTCAAGAAATATAAGTATTTTAACAATATCTATTCTGCCAATCCATGAACATGGAAGGTTTTCCATCTTATGGTATAGTTATCAATTTCTTTCTCCATGTTTTATAAATTTCCTTGTAGAGGTCTGTGGGAAATTGTAGAATTTAGTTATTTTAGTTGTAAAACTTGATCACAAGAAGTTAGTTAACTGAAAAAAATAAGAAGTCATTTCTGGGAAATTCCACAAGTCTGTTTGTTAAAAGAACTCCAGGAAGCTTTAAGAGACGTAAAAGTTTCACGGGAGAAAAATGGGTTTTCCTAGTTTTCTTATTTACCATTGCCCAGGATCAGAGGACTGTGACCCAATGACTCTACGGGTGATGAGAGAGACACGACTCACTAGACACATCTGTAATGTTTGTGATGGGCCAGTGGGCTTTATTTCGGCTGAAGTTGCCCTGCTTTCTAGATACCATCTGATAAGAAGAGGGCTGCGGTGGTGTGCTTTTAGATGTACGAGATTGGTGAATGGAAATGAGGGACTTGTAAATTCTCCTGTAGCTTTTATGAGTCACTTAAAGTCACTGGTTAACTCCAGAGGTTAAAATCAGAAAGACAATAGCCAGAATAACTAAGCTGCTTTCCTACATGTATAAAAGCCTTACTTCTTTTCTTTGTGATTATCAAACGGTGTCAGAGAAAAAAAACTGCAGTTGATCCCCCCCAGCTGTCTCCTTTTCTTTCTTTAAAGGTCGGTGCTCTCCAGGGTCTCAGGTCTCCCTTTAGAGAGACCACCAACAGAGGTCTTTCAAATTCATGGTTAAATTTATTTCTAGATTGTTTTTTCCTGAAGTTATTTTGAAGGGAATTGTTTCTTGATTTCCTTCTCAGTGGGTTCATTATTAAAATATACAAGAGCTACCAATATTTTTATGTTGATTTTGTATCCTACTATGCTGCTGAATTTGTTTATCAGGTCCATAAGTCTTTTAGAAGAATATTTAAGGTGTTCTAAGTACAGCTTCCTATCATCTGCAAATATAGTTTCACTTCCTCATTTCCTACATGTACTCTTGTTTCTCTTGCTTGACTAATTGCTTTGGCTAAAAATTCAAGCAGTAAATTGAATAAGAGTAATAAGAGTGAAGATTCTTGTCTTATTCCTAATTTTAGAGTGAGCACTTTCATGTTTTCCTCAGAGCTCATATCATGAAAAGATGTGAGATTTTGTGAAGGACTTTTTCTGTGTCCATTGAAATAATCTTGTGATTTTTAAATTGTATTTTTGAGGTACACTGTTTGTTGATGTGCATAAATTGAAACATCCTTTTATTGCTGAAATAAAACCAATTTAATCATGGTGCATGATCTTTATGGTCAAATTTAATTTGCAAGTATTTTATTGTGGATGTTTGCATATCTGTACAGCAATGACAATATTTGTATATTTTCTCTTCTGTTCTTATTCAATTTTGTTTGCTGCACTGGGGATTAAACCCAGGGTCTTCACACTGATCTACCTCCCCAACTATTTTTTTTTTTTAAGTTCCAGACAGTGTCTCATTGAGTTGCTAAGTTACTCAGACTGACTAGACCTTGTGATCTTCCTGTCTCAGTCTTTCAGAATATTAGATTACAAACATGCATCATTAAAACCAAGCCTTCATTCTATTGATCTTTCTTTTCTTTTATCTCATATTTCATTAATTTTGGCTTCAATCTTTATTATTTCATTTCTTCTAATTATATTTGAATTTGACTTTTTCATGATTTTCTAAGATCACTGTATTCTTTATTTGAAGTCCCTCTGATTCTTTTGTTTGTCTTTTAATTGTTTGTTTGTTTGATTTTGGAGACAGGGTCTCCCTTTATAGTTCAGGCTGGCGATGAACTCTGTTTACCCCAAGTTGGCCTGGAACTCACAACAAACCTCCTGCCTCTGCCTCCTGAGTGCTGGGATTACAGGCATGCACCAACATGGCCAGCCTCTCTGGTTATTTAATACAAGAACTCATAGCTATAGATTTCCTTTTTAGAACTGCCTTCACTCTGTCCTTACTAGACAGACTAGATATTGTGTATACTAGTATGTTGTTTTTATTTTCATTGGATTCTCAGAAATTTTTTTTACCACATTAAGTTTATTGGTACATTTTAGGTATAAAATATATTTACATATATCATTGGGATCTTGTACCATTACATGAGTATCTTGCTTCTTATTTTATTTCCCCTTCCCCTGCCCTCTCTTCACCCCCTCCAGCCTTCCCTATTTGCAAAGATATTGTTTCCATTTTTTTCCTTTTCTCATATTTTTCCCTTTTTTTCTTTCCCCTACCTCTCCCACTTCCCCTGCTCATTTAGACCTTTACTTCCTGTTACACAATATCAAATATCCATTTTTAAAATTAAAATATCAAGACCTAGGAGACATTACCACAGATTTTACAGAATTTGACAGGATTTAGAGAGCATATTTCAAAAATATGTTTTGAAATAAATTTGACAACTTCTAAGAAATACCTTGGAAGAGAAATTAATGAAAATAACTCTGGAGGAATATAAAATTTGAATAGCACCTATTAAAGAAAGTATATTCCTAGCTTGAAAACCTACCTATATGACAACAAAAGGCTTGTATACATTTTAACTGATAAATTATATCAAACATTTAAAGCAGAAAAAGAAAAGGAACACTTCTCCCCTCATTTTAAGAAATCAACATTGTGCTAACCCTAAAACTAGATAAAGATAATAGAAGAAAAAAGTGTGAACATAGATAGAAATTTGTTTAACAAAACAAACTATTAGAAGTCAGATCTGGCAGGATGTAGAAAGGGGTTGTGTTATAGGGATGGCAGTGTTGGTTCAGCATTGGAAGATCCACCCCCAGAAGTCATCATTTTAACAGAGGAAAGGAAAAAGCTATATGATCCTGTCACTAGTTGGAGAAAAAGTATTGGACTAAATTCTATAGATGTTCATGGTAAAAGCTATAAGGAGACTAGAAGTAGAACAGAACCTTCTCAAAAGATTAAAGACATGTACTCCATACTTTCAGTGAGAATGCCTTATGTGAATGGAGAAGATACAATGCTTTCTCCTTAAGGTGGGGAACAAGGGCAGATATGCTTACTTTTTATCTGTCCAATAAACTTTGAAACCTAGTCCCCACCAAAATAGTCTGGCAATAAAATGACACAATTAGGATAGCACTGGCAAGGTAGAAACAAAATCTTTATATGTAGATGAAATGATCATAAATACTAAGAAATCTCTAGGAACCCCTAGAACTTGTATTTGAATTTAGTAGGATTAGAAAACACAAAGCATATATAAAAATTCAGGGTTATGTATACGGGCTATAAATGAAGAATTGAATATTGAAATTTAAGTTATGTAGGAGTACAAAGGACCTGAAAAATTTAAGAAAAACAAACAAAAAAAACAGTGCTGGAAAATCTTTACTACCTAATTTTAAAACTTCTTCTAAAGCTGCAGTAATCAAGGCAGTGTTGGTGTAAGGAAAGACATATAGATAATTGGAGTAAAACAGAGAATCTAGAAATAAAACCACACATATATGGTGCACTGAGTTTTGAAAGATTATTTAACATTTGCATTTTATAGAATATAAACTCAATTCAAGAGCTGAGGAAAAGATAGTGCTTTCAGCAAATGGCAATAGAACACCTGGTATCCATGTACCAAAAATTAACCTCAACCCTTCATTTCCATACATAAAAATAACTTGAAGGTTCTATGAACCTAAATATTAATGCCTAAAAGTATAAAATTTTAAGAAGAAATTATAAGGGAAAATGTTTATGAATTTAGGGTAGGCAAGAACTACCCAGGATACAAAAAACATGATGTATAAAAGAAAAAATTTGATGCATGAGATTCCATCAAAATTTAGAACTTTAAATGACATCATTAAAATGAAAAGTTGTCATCCCAGCCTAGAGGAAGGGGCTTCCGGGCCACCATCCACCCTGCAACTCAAGGCCCAGAGGTAGGGGCTTCTGAGGTGCAGTCTCACTGCTCCTGGTCCAGAGGAAGGAGCATCCCAGCCAACATACCTCCCATCACTCCCAGCACAGAGAAAAGGGCTTTTGGGCCACCTTTTGTCCTGCTGATCCCAGCCCAGAGGAAGTGGCTTCCAGGCCACAATCCCTACCACCACTCTAGGCCCCTGTCCTACTTCTCCCAGCTCAGAGGAGGTGAGCCACAGCAACATCAACAGCACACGCCCGCCACCCCAGTCAAAATGAGAAAACATGTAAATAAGTCTCAAAACCAGACTTCCAGATCACCTAAAGCAACTCCAAAGGGAAATGAGATGGAACACTCTGATACTCAACCACCTGGACACACTGAACTGGCAACAAAAGAGGATCTGGAAAAAATGAAATCAGAAATTATTTCTCAGATAACAGGAGAAATTGTGCCCCTACTGCAAGACATGATTAATAAATCTAGAGAGGAGCTCAGGAACATGATGGAATCCCAACATAGGAAACAAATGGAATCCATAAAACAGATGCAAATAGATTTCCAGGATATGAAAAACTCCATTGAAAGTCTACACAGCAGAATGACCCAATGTGAGGACAGAATTTCAGATATAGAAGATAAGATTGCAATTAGTGACCAGGAAAAGAAAAATTGCTTTAAAATTGTAAGGGAACATGAGAAATCAATCCAGCAGCTACTAGACAATGCAAAGAAGAATAACATAAGACTGACTGGAGTCAATGAAGAAACAGAAGAGAGTGCAGATGACATAAAAAAAAACTGTTCACAGAAGTAATGGCAGAAAACTTCCCAAGCAGGGGAAAAGAGCTTGACATACAGATAAGTGAGGCACATAGGACTCCAAATAGCCTTGATAAAAAACAAAAATCTACACATAGGCATATAGTTGGTAAGATTCCAGAAATTAAAAGGAGAACAAAGTTCTCCAAGCAGTAAGAGAAAAGAAACAAATCACATACAAAGGAAAGCCCATCAGAATCACAGCAGACTTCTCAACACAAACCATCAAGGCAAGAAGAGCTTGGAGTGACATATTCCAAGCCCTAAAAGAAAACAGCCTCCAACCCAGATTGATGTACCCTGCAAAACTATCTTACAAAATTGATGGAGAAATAAGATACTTTCATGACAAAGACCACCTTAGGAACTTCATGAATACCAAACTAGCACTCCAAAGAATTTTACACAATATCCTAGGAACAGACATTGAGGATCACAACCCCAGGAAGCAAAGCAGAACGAATCCATCTGGGATGAAAAGAAATTAAATGTAAAGGGGGAGAACCCAACAAAAAGAAAAAGTCATGGCAATGACAAGTCAATATGTTTCAGTTATAACCATCAATGTTAATGGTCTCAATTCACCAATCAAAAGAAATAGACTGGCAGAATGGGTCAAGAAGCAAAATCCAACAATATGCTGCATACAAGAAATGCACTTAATTCAAAAGGAAACTCATAGACTGAAAGGTAAAGGGTGGAAAACAATACTCCATGTGACAGGAACCCGAAAAAAAGCAGGAGTAGCTATCCTCTTGGCAGATCAAGTAGATTTCAAACCAACAATGATTAAGAGAGATGAAGAAGGACACTACATCCTTGTAAAGGGAAGAATCCAAGAGGAAGAGATGACAATCATAAATATCTATGCAGCAAACACTAGTGCACCCAACTATATTAAACAAATACTAACGGACATGAAAAGTCATATATGCACTAATACAATTATAGTGGGGGAACTCAACACTCCACTGTCACAAATAGATAGATCAACTAGACAAAAAATAAGTAATGAAATACTAGAAATCAGTCGAACTCTTGAACAAATGAACTTAACAGATGTTTACAGAGTGTTCCACCCCACAAAATCAGAATACACATTCTTCTCAGCTGCACATGAGTCATTCTCCAAAATAGACCACATACTCACACATAGAACATGTTTAAGTAAGTGCAAAGGAATTGAAGTTATCCCCTGTATATTATCAGACTATAGTGTGATGAAATTGGAGATCCATAGCAAAAGAAACTCAAAAAATTTCATAAACATGTGGAAATTGAACAACACACTTCTGAATAACCAATGGGTCACAGAGGAAATTAAGGAAGAAATCAGACAGTTCCTTCAATTAAATGACAATGACAATACAACATATCAGAATCTATGGGACACAGTGAAAGCAGTCTTATGAGGGAAATTCATAGCAGTGAATATGCATATTAGGAAAACAGAATGAGCCTAATTAAACAACCTGATGCTGAACCTCAAGCTTCTAGAAAAAGAAGAGCCGGACAACCCCAGAGCTCATACAAGGGAAGAAATTATGAAGATCAGAGGAGAAATCAATGCAATGGAGACTAAGAGAATGATACAAAAAAATCAATGAAGCTAAGGGTTGGTTCTTTGAAAGAATCAACAAAATCGACAAACCCTTAGCCAACCTTGTCAGAAAAAGGAAAGAAAAGGCCCAAATCCATGCAATTAAGAATGAAAAGGGTGAAATTACAACAGACCCAGCAGAAATCCAGAGGATCATGAATACCTACTTCCAGAACCTATACACCAATAAGATGGAAATCACAGAAGAAATGGACAGATTCTTTGATACATTTGAATTACCAAAGTTGAATGAAGAAGACTTCAAAGTTCTGAACAACCCAATATTAACCAATGAAATTGAAAATGGAATTAAAAACTGATCAGCTAAGAAAAGCCCGGGACCTGATAGCTTCACTGCTGAATTCTACAAGATATTTAGAGAGGAACTGCTGCCACTACTGTTCAAACTCTTCAATGACATTGAAAGGGAAGCAATACTCTCAAATTCATTCCTGGAAGCAAGCATCACCTTGATCCTCAAAGCAGAGAAAGACCCAACCAAAAAGGAGAACTATAGGCCAATCTCACTAATGAACATAGATGCAAAAATCCTTAATAAGATAATTGCAAACAGAATGCAGAAGATCATGAAGAAGATCATACACCCTGATCAAGTGGGATTCATCCCAGGGATGCAGGGATGGTTCAACATATGCAAATCAATCAATGTAATACACTATATCAATAGAGTCAAGGACAAAAACCATATGATTATCTACATAGATGCAGAAAATGTATTTGACACAATCCAACATGTATTTATGATAAAAACCCTAAAAAATTGGAATAGATGGTCTCTACCTCAAACTGATAGAAGCCATCTATGAAAAACCAACAGCCAATATCATACTAAATGGTCAAAAACTGAAATCCTTCACACTCAAATCAGGAACAAGACAAGGATGTCCACTATCACCACTCTTTTTCAATATAGTTATGGAAATATTAGCCATGACAATTAGACAAGAGAAAGAAATAAAAGGAATTAAGATAGGAACTGAAGAAGTCAAATTGTCATTATTTTCAGATATGATACTCTATCTAGAAGAACCCAAGAACTCCACCAAAAGTCTTTTAGACTTAATAACCAAATTCAGTCAAGTAGCGGGTTACAACATCAATGCACAAAAATAAATAGCTTTCCTCTACACAAATGACAGACTCACTGAGAGAGAAATAGGGCAAATAATTCCTTTCACAATAGCATCCAAATAACTGAAATACCTAAGAATCAACCTAATGAAAGAAATCAAAGACCTCTTCTCTGACAGCTATGGCACTCTGAAAAGAGAGATTGAAGGTGATATCAGAAAATGGACAGACATCCCCTGCTCCTGGGTAGGAAGGATTAATAAAATGAAAATGATCATACTTCCAAAACTGCTATATAGATTTCATGCAATTCCAATTGAGATCCCAGCAGCATACTTCATGGACCTTGAGAAAACAATCCAGATATTCATTTGCAACAAGAATAGACCCAGAATAGCAAAACAATTCTAGGTAACAGAGACATGGCAGGGGATATCACAATTCCCAAACTCCAACTATACTACAAAGCTATTGTGAAAAAACAGCATGGTACTGGCAAAGAAACAGACCTGAGGACCAGGGGAACAGATTAGAGGATGCAGAAACAATGCCAGACACACTCAGCCATCTCATCTCTGATAAAGGAGCCAAACACCCTCGCTGGAGGAAAGATAGCCTCTTTAATAAATGGTGCTGGAAAAATTGGCTTTCAACTTGCCAAAGATTAAAACTAGACCTATATCTGTCGCCATGCACTAAAGTAAAATCAAAATGGATTAAAGATCTAAATATTAAAATAGAAACTCTGAACCAGTTGGAACAGAGGTTAGGTAGACCCCTTGAAGACATCAGTGTAGGAAAAGATTTTATGAACAAAACCTCTGTTCACCGTGAAATAGCACAATCAACAAATGGGATCTCTTCTCATTAAAAAGCTTCTGCACAGCAAGAGAAATCACCAGGAGTGTGAACAGACAACCCACAAAGTGGGCAAAAATCTTCACCTGCTTTTCTTCACACAAAGGTCTAATATCTCACCTCTATATAGAATTAAAAAGATCACACTTCCCAAATTTAAAGACCAATCTGAAAAATTGGCATCTGAAATGAACAGACATTTCTCAGGCAAAGAATTAGAAACAACAAATGAATACATGAAAAAATGTTCAATATCACTGGTCATTTGAGATATTGAAATGAAAACAATACTGAGATTCCACCTCATGCCAGAAAGAATGGCTGCTATCATGAAATCAACCAATAACAAATGCTGGCAGGGCTGTGGGGAAAGAGGAACCCTTCTACACTGGTGGTAGGAGTGTAGATTGGTGCAACCACTGTGGAAATCAGTATGGAGATACCTCAAAGAACTAGAACTGGCACTCCCATTTGACCCTGCTCTTCCACTGCTGGGGATCTTCCCCAAAGAATTAAAAGAATCATACCACAGTGATATATGTATACCCATGTTCATAGCAGCATAGTTTGTGATAGCTAAAACTTGGAAACAGCCCAAATGCCCATCAACTGGAGACTGGATAAAGAAAATGTGTTTTTTTAATAAAATAGAATACTACTCAGCCATAAAAAATACGAGATTAGAGACATTTATAGCTAAGTGGATGCACATTGAGGCAATACTCTTAAGTGAAATAAATAGGACACACATGTATAAATACCAAATAGTTTCCCTGGTATGAGAAACTGAAAGTGTAAATAAGGACTAAAATGTATAACAGGTAATATGAAATAGGAAGAAATGGGGCAAAGGAAAAGGAAGTGGGAGAGGTAGGGGAAATTATAGAAGGGAATGGAATTATTATGAGAAAATTGAAAAATAGGAACAAAATCTTTTTAAGTAGGGAGGAATGGAGGGGTTGAATGGAGCGCTGGGAAAGAGTGAAAAATAAGAACCAAGAGAGATTATGTAGAGATGCAAATTTCCAATGATGAATATCATTATATTGTATACCTAAAATGTACCAATGATTAGAATGAATAATCGATAATGCAAAATAGGAAGAAAACATCCAGCGGGGTAGGGGTAGTGGGAAAGGCAAAAAAAATAAAAAATGTAAAATTGTCCTTAAACAGACCGTATTTACAATGCATATAACCTATGACCAGAATATATAAAGAACTCTTAGAACTCATTAATAGACAACCCAATTAAAAAGTAGACACAAGAAGATGATAAATAGCCAATACAGCACAAGAAAATGTGTGCAACTCTAGAATAAGAGAAATAATAATCAGTACAATAACAACATGGAATTATACACTCATTAGGGAGATGAAGTTAAAACTTTTAAAAGCCTTGTCATGACTTTTTCTTTTCGTTGGATTCTCCCACTTTTCGTTTAATTTGACACACCCAATGGATTAATTCTGCTTGGCTTCCTGGGGTTGTGATCCTCATTGCCTTCTCCTAGGATATTGTTTAAAATTTTGGGGGGTGCTGGTTTGGTATTCATGAAGTTCCTGAGGTGCTCTTTATCATCAAAGTATCTTATTTCTCCATCAATTTTGAAAGATAGTTTTGCAGGGTACATCAATCTGGGTTGGAGGCTGTTTTCCTTTAGAGCTTGAAATACATCACTCCAAGCTCTTCTTGCCTTGAGGGTTTGCATTGAGAAGTCTCCTGTGATTCGGATAGGCTTTTCTTTGTATGTGATTTGTTTCTTTTCTCTCACTGCTTGTAGAATTTTGTTCTTCTGTTGGATTTCTTGAATTCTAACTATTATATGCCTATGTGTAGATTTTTTTTTTTTATCAAGGTTAGCTAGAATCCTATATGCCTCACTTATCTGTATGTCAAGTTCTTTTCCCCTCCTTGGGAAGTTTTCTGCCATTACTTCTGTGAACAGTTTTTTTATGTCTTCTACACTCTCTTCTGTTTCTTCATTGACTCCAATCTGTCTTCTGTTATTCTTCTTTGCATTGTCTAGCAGTTGCTGGATTGATTTCTCATGTTCCCTTACAATTTTAAAGCAATTTTTCTTTTCCTGGTCACTAATTGCAATCTTATCTTCTATATCTGAAATTCTGTCCTCACATTGGCTTATTCTGCTGTGCAGACTTTCAATGGAGTTTTTAATCTCCTGGAAATCTGTTTGCATCTGTTTTATGGATTCCATTTGTTTCCTATGTTGGGATTCCATCATGTTCCTCAGATCCTCTATTTTTTTTTTAAATCTGTGTCCTCTCTAGATTTATTAATCATGTCTTACCCCATGAGCACAATCTTTTCTGTTATCTGAGTAATTATTTCTGATTTCATTTTTCCCAGATCCTCTTTTGTTGCCAGTTCAGAGAGTCCAGGTGTTTGAGTATCAGATTGTTCCATCTTGTTTTCCTTTGGGCTTGCTGTAGGTTATCTGGAAATCTGTTTTTGAGGCTTGTTTACTTGTCTTCTCATTTCCTTGGGGGGGGGCGTTGCTTCTGGCACCCAAGAGTCTCATCTTCTCTGCCCTAGGAGTGTGGAGTGGTGGTGGGGGAGCTCAGAAATTTTTAATTACCATCTCCAAATTTTCTCAATGATCCATTCATCATTCAAAAATTTGTTCCTCAATCTCCTTCATTTTGTATAGCTTCTAAAGTTTCTCATGCTGTTGAATTTTAGGTTTATCTATTATTATCTAATAACAAACAACAAATTATGGCAATACATTTTTTGCTTGCATTAACATTTGGCTTATGCCTTAAAACATGATCTATTTTGGAGAAATTACCATGATCCACTGAAAAGAAGCTGTATTCTGAATTTATTGGATAGAATATTTTCTAGATGCTTGTTAGGTATATTTGATCTACATTACAGTGTGCTTTAATTCTAACATTTTATTTCCTTTTTGAACAATGAAGATTAGAGTATATCTTATGTAAATGTGACTTGAAACTGAAGACAGTTCTTATCCTTTCAATGGTGCCAAACTTGCATCTCTATATCTGCTTTATTTTTCTCAACAATAATAATTCTGAGGTGATTGGCCCGTGAGAATTGCTGACTTTAACTAAAAAATAATTTAAGAGGATTCTTTGACATTATTTGATATGGAAATATTTGGCAATTAAATCTATCCTACTATCACATGGTAAATTCAAAACATGATTGCCACTGTGAAAAGACTATGTAATCAGTATCTGCACCCTTTTAAAGTAACAAAAATAAATTACTCATATTCATATTCTCATCACTGACCACAGTATGTGATGCATGCTAGACACTCAACAATATTAGATTTGGAGTAATTAGAAGAGTTGGAAAAAGTGAGTTGAAGGAGATCCTAAAGGTAATAAATATAATCAAAAGGAGTAAAGGGATATAATCTAACGAAAGATATTTACAGGTCCTGACAAATTTATTTATAAATACTATAAGTTGTGAGTTATTTTGAGCTACTTAAGAAATAATCAAGGAGAAGAAAGACAGTGAATAGTTTCAAAAGAAGTTGTCCGGTGCTTAATACTAAATCTCAGTGACACAATTGCTAGGGATTGTACCATCCTCTCCAAGAGCTAGTTTTCTCATCTGTCCATAATTACAGCAAGTTGATTAGAGCCCTGTTGTAAGGACTGCATGAGAAAATAAATAGAACATACTTTGCTCAAGTCTGGGGTATAATGATGGTTCCATAGATGATGCTATAATTATTTTGTTAAAAATTCCATTATTTAAAAGGAGTGACTTACTCTAAAGTAATAGAGCAACATTCAAAACACAAAGAACAGAACAAAAACAGAAGCTTTCTGTCCAAAACTAGACAGCATTGAACACTCAGGCTGGATAGGTCCAGATTTGAAGAATGTGATTTGCCAAATTCTTAATGAGATATGTTGGTAGAAACATTAATATTAGGGTCATAGCTGTCTGGCTGAGGATCATTTTCAAGGTAAGGCAAGTTTTCGTTCTCATCACAAAAATTAAGGGAACTTGCTGGAAGACACACATGTGCACACACCATTAGATAAAGCACACCCAGCATCTCCCAGGTGCCCTTTCTTAGACATCTTTCATGTGAGCCTTCCGAGTCTACAAACTGAAAAATAGAAACAGAACTTGGTGTGAGTCATAACAGAGCCAATGCCTTGGGGATTTGGCAGAGCAGTATACTCAGCGAAAGAGCATTTCAGCTGAGTTTGATTAACTGTGTGTCTGAATTTGAATCTATTTACTGTCTTCCTCACAAAGTGTCTTCTTGTCCAATCCACAAATTTACATGCAAAAAAAGTAAGATTTGCAATAGCCGTTTCTACAAGTTTAAATCCTCTAAAGAGGGAAAATCCTATTACAATTTCTAATAAATTCTAGTGTTCAGAGAACATTTTTATTCCAAGCTTGCATTATTTATATTCACATATATCTTTAACCTCTCTTAATATCAATAGAACAATATTGTATCTCTCTTAATTTGTCCTATTTCTGAAAATCATAAAATCCTATCAAAGATCTAGTGCAATGGTTTACTTAAGCAGAAATGCACAACAATTTACTTAGTGAGAAATACTTTTACTCACAGGCTTTTATGGTTAGGACACCCTGCCTTCAGACAGTTTCTCTAGAACCAGAGCCTAAGATAAGGATTCTTGTACTCATGATTTATTTAAAGCATATTTTTGGAGATCCAGGGATATAGCTCAGTGGCACTCTGTCTGCCTGGCAAGTGCAAAGTTCTGAGTTTGATCCCCAGTACCACACACACAAAAAAGAATATTCTTGGGAAGAACTCTTAGAAACAGAAGAAGATGACTAGGACATGAAAGGAGTTAAGAAAAGATGTAGGTTCAGCTGAAGTCTCAGTCCTGAGAAGTAGCCAGTGCTCCATGGGCATTGCTTGAGCATGGACAGCATGAGAGCATTATCTCACTGTATGTAGTCCATATTGGTTAGTAATTGGAGATATCCCACTCCTGAAGATAGTATGTGGCATTCTTGGCTACAAGGCTTAAATAACTTAAGGCAGCTTTCCAGAGAAGAGCAGGGTGATGAGAACACCAAAGCATCATGCAAAGAAATGAAGGACAGGTACAGCAGGCCCACAAAGAAGTCTTCTTGGTGCTACTATACCATCTATTGTAATTCTTCTGTTTCATTTCTCTAATCCACTGGCTTATCATATTTGGTTCTCTCCTACTCACCACAACTTCTGAAAGAATGTATAGGTGTAATTACTGGGTAAATGCACAATCTCTGGTACAATCTTGGGACCTGGTATAATGTATCTGCAGATCTATTCATGAAGATCAAGACGATTTTTAGCAACTAACTTGATAACTACTTTACTTTCTTTTTTTTTTTTTTTTACACTTTATGAAATTTTTTATTGGTACATTGTAGGCATACAACACAATTACATTTCTCATTGGGAATTGTACCTTTACATGATGCATCTTGGTTCTTATTTTTTCCCCATTTCTAGCCCTCCCTTCACCCCCTCCACCCTTCCTTATTTACAAAGATTTTATTTCCATTTTTTCCATTTCTCATCATTTTTCCTTTCCTTTCTTTCTTTTCCCCTGCCCCTCCCACCACCCCTACCCCTTTGGACCTTTTCTTCCTATTTTGCATTATCGACTATTCATTCTAATCATTGGTACCTTTTAGGTATACAATATAATGACATTCATCATTGGAAATTTGCACCTTTACATAGTCTCTCTTGGTTCATAATTTTCACCCTTGCCCAGCCCTCCCTTCAAACCCTCCATTCCTCCCTATTTACAAAGATTTTGTTCCTATTTTTCCATTTTCTCATATTAATCCCATTCTCTTCTATCCTTTCCCCTAGCCCTCCCACTTTCTTCCCCTTTGTACCTTTTCTTCCTATTTCACATTACCTATTATACATTAGTCCTTATTTACACTTTCAGATTCTCAAACCAGAGAAACTATTTGGTATTTATACGTGTGTCCTATTTATTTCACTTAAGAGTATTGCCTCAATGTGCATCCACTTAGCTATAAATGTCTCTAATTTCTCATTTTTTATGGCTGAGTAGTACTGCATTTTATAAAAAAAAAAAAACAAAAAAAACACAAAAAAAACATTTTCTTTATCCAGTCTCCAGTTGATGGGCATTTGGGCTGTTTCCAAGTTTTAGCTATCACAAACTGTGGTGCTATGAACATGGGCACACACAAGTCACTATGGCATGATTATTTTCATTCTTTGGGAAAGATCCCCTGCAGTGGAATAGCGAGGTCAAATGGGACTTCCAGTCCTAGTTCTTTGAGGTATCTCCATACTGATTTCCACAGTGGTTGCACCAGTCTACACTCCCACCAACAGTGGAGCAGGGTTTCTCTTTCCCCACAGCCCCACCAACATTTGTCATTGGTTGATTTCATGATAGCAGCCATTCTTCCTGGAGTGAAGTGGAATCTCAGCAGTGTTTTCATTTGCATCTCTCGAATGACCAGTGATGTTGAATATTTTTTTCATGTATTTATTTGCTATTTCTACTTCTTTGTCTGAGAAATGTCTGTTCATTTCAGATGCCCATTTTTGGATTGGGTCTTTAAATTTGGGAGGTCTGATCTTTTTAAGTTCTTTATAGATTTGAGATAGTAGACCTTTGTCTGAGGAAGAGCAGGTGAAGATTTTTTCCCACATTGTGGGTTGTCTCTTCACACTGCTGGTGGTTTCTCTTGCTGTGCAGAAGCCTTTTAATAAGAAGAGATCCCACTTGTTGATTGTTTGTGCTAGTTCACGGGCAATTGAGGTTTTGTTCATAAAATCTTTTCCTACACTGATGTCTTCAAGGGATCTACCTAACCTCTGTTCCAACTGGTTCAGAGTTTCTATTTTAATATTTAGATCTTTAATCATTTTGATTTTAGTATAGTGCATGGTGAGAGATACAGGTCTAGCTTTAATCTTTGGCAAGTTGAAGCCCAATTTTTCCAGCACCATTTATTAAAGAGGATATCTTTCCTCCAGTGAGGGTGTTTGACACCTTTATCAGAGATGAGGTGGCTGAGTGTGTCTGGCATTGTTTCTGCATCTTCTAATCTGTTCCACTGGTCCTCAGGTCTGTTTCTTTGCCATTTCTATGTAGTTTTTATCACAGTACCTTTGTAGTATAGTTGCAGGTTGGGGATTGTGATATCCCCTGCCATGTCTCTGTTACCTAGAATTGCTTTTGCTATTCTGGATCTCTTCTTGTTCCAAATGAATTTTTGGATTGTTTTCTCAAAGTCTGTGAAGTATGCTGCTGGGATCTCAATTGGAATTGCATGAAATCAATATACCAGTTTTGGAAGTATGGCCATTTTCACTATTATTAATCCTTCCTACCCAGGAGCAGGGGATGTCTGTCCATTTTCTGATATCACCTTCAATCTCTCTTTTCAGAGTGCCATAGCTGTCAGAGAAGAGGTCTTTGATTTCTTTCGTTAGGTTGATTCCTAGGTGTTTCAATTTTTTGGATGCTATTGTGAAAGGAAATATTTACCCTATTTCTCTCTCAGTGAGTCTGTCATTTGTGTAGAGGAAAGCTATTTATTTTTGTGCATTGATGTTGTAACCCACTACTTGACTGAATTTGGTTATTAAGTCTAGAAGACTTTTGGTGGAGTTCTTGGGTTCTTCTAGATAGAGTATCATATCTGAAAATAATGACAATTTGACTTCTTCATTTCCTATCTTAATTCCTTTTATTTCTTTCTCTTGTCTAATTGTCGTGGCTAATATTTCCATAACTATATTGAACAAGAGTGGTGATAGTGGACATTCTTGTCTTGTTCCTGATTTGAGTGTGAAAGATTTCAGTTTTTGACCATTTAGTATGATACTGGGTGTTGGTTTTTCATAGATGACGTCTATCAGTTTGAGGTAGAGACCATCTATTCCAATTTTTTGTAGGGGTTTTATCATAAAGCATGTTGGATTTTGTCAAATGATTTTTCTGCATCTATGGATATAATCATATGGTTTTTGTCCTTGGCTATATTGATATAGTGTATTAAATGGATTGATTTGCATACATTGAAACATCCCTGCATCCCTGGGATGAATCCCACTTGATCAGGGTGTATGATCTTCTTGATGATCTTTTGCATTCTGTTTGTCATTATCTTATTAAGGAATTTTGCATCTATGTTCATTAGTGAGATTGGCCTATAGTTCTCCTTTTTGGTTGGGTCTTTCTCTGCTTTGGGGATCAAGGTGATGCTTGCTTCCAGGAATGAATTTGGGAGTATTGCTTCCCTTTCAATGTCATTGAAGAGTTTAAACAGTAGTAGCAGCAGTTCCTTATCTAAATGTCTTGTAGAATTCAGCAGTGACGCCATCAGGGCCCGAGATTTTCTTAGCTGATTAGTTTTTAATTCCATTTTCAATTCCATTGGTTAATATTGTGTTGTTCAGAACTTTTAAATCTTCTTCGTTCAACTTTGGTAACTCAAATGTATCAAAGAATCTGTCCATTTCTTCTGTGTTGTCCAACTTATTGGTGTATAGGTTCTGGAAGTAGGTATTCATGATCCTCTGGATTTCTGCTGGGTCTGTTGTAATTTCACCCTTTTCATTCCTAATTGCATGGACTTGGGCCTTTTCTTTCCTTTTTCTGATAAGGTTGGCTGAGGGTTTGTCAATTTTGTTGATTCTTTTGAAGAACCAACTCTTGGCTTCATTGATTTTTTGTATCATTCTCTTAGTCTCCATTGCATTGATTTCTCCTCTGATCTTCATAATTTCTTCCCTTGTATGAGCTCTGGGGTTTTCCTGCTCTTCTTTTCCTAGAAGCTTGAGCTTCAGCATCAGGTTGTTTGAGTGGGCTCATTCTGTTTTCCTAATATGTGTATTCACTGCTATGAATTTCCCTCATAAGACTGCTTTCACTGTGTCCCATACATTCCGAGATATTGTATTGTCATTGTCATTTAATTGAAGGAACTGTCTGATTTCTTCCTTAATTTCCTCTGTGACCCATTGGTTATTCAGAAGTTTGTTGTTCAATTTCCACATGTTTATGAAATTTTTTGAGTTTCTTTTGCTATGGATCTCCAATTTCATCACACTACAGTCTGATAATATACAGGGGATAACTTCAATTCCTTTGCACTTACTTAAACATGTTCTATGTGTGAGTATGTGGTCTATTTTTGAGAATGACCCATGTGCAGCTGAGAAGAATGTGTATTCTGATTTTGTGGGGTGGAAGACTCTGTAAACATCTTTTAAGTTCATTTTTTCAAGAGTTCGATTGAGTTCTAGTACTTCATTACTTATTTTTTGTCTAGTTGATCTATCTATTTGTGACAGTGGAGTGTTGAGTTCCCCCACTATAATTGTATTAGTGCATATATGACTTTTCATGTCCATTTGTGTTTGTTTAATATAGTTGGGTGCACTAGTGTTTGCTGCATAGATATTTATGATTGTCATCTCTTCCTCTTGGATTGTTCCCTTTACAAGGATGTAGTGTCCTTCTTTGTCTCTCTTAATCATTGTTGGTTTGAAATGTACTTTATCTGCCAAGAGGATAGCTACTCCTGCTTTTTTTCAGGTTCCTGTCGCATGGAGTATTGTTTTCCACCCTTTACCTTTCAGTCTATGAGTTTCCTTTTGAATTAAGTGTGTTTCTTGTACGCAGCATATTGTTGGATTTTGCTTCTTCACTCATTCTGCCAGTCTATTTCTTTTGATTGGTGAATTGAGACCATTAACTTGATGGTTATAACTGAAACGTATTGACTTATCATTGCCATGACTTTTTCTTTTTGTTGGGTTCTCCTCTTTTACATTTAATTTCTTGTCTTCCCAAATGGGTTCATTCTTTGCCAGATGCTTTGCTTCCTGGGGTTGTGATCCTCAATGTCTGCTCCTAGGATACTGTGTAAAATTCTTTGGGGTGTTTGGTATTCACGAAGTTCCTAAGGTGCTCTTGGTCATGAAAGTATCTTGTTTCTCCATCAATTTTGAAAGATAGTTTTGCAGGGTACACCAATCTGGGTTGGAGGCTGTTTTCTTTTAGGGCTTGGAATATGTCACTCCAAGCTCTTCTTGCCTTGATGGTTTGTGTTGAGAAGTCTACTGTGATTCTGATGGGCTTTCCTTTGTATGTGATTTGTTTCTTTTCTCTAACTGCTTGTAGAACTTTGTTCTTCTGTTGAGTTTCTGGAATCTTTAGAATTATATGCCTATGTGTACATTTTTTTTTTGATCAAGGCTATTTGGAGTCCTATGTGCCTCACTTATCGGTATCTCAAACTCTTTTCCTCTGCTTGGGAAGTTTTCTGCCCTTATTTCTGTGAAGAGATTTTTTTTTTTTTATGTCATCTGCACTCTTTCCTGTTTCTTCACTGACTCCAATCATTCTTATTTTTTTCTTCTTTGTATTATCTAGCAGCTGCTGGATTGATTTCTCATGTTCCCTTATAATTTTGAAGCAATTTTTCTTTTCCTGGTCATTAATTGCAATCTTATCCTCTATATCTGAAATTCTGTCCTCACATTGGCTCATTCTGCTGTGTAGACTTTCAGTGGAGTTTTTCATGTCCTGGAAATCTATTTGTATCTTTTTTATGGATTCCATTTGTTTCCTATGTTGTGATTCCATCAAGTTCCTGAGCTCCTCTCTAGATTTATTAATCATGTCTTGCACTAGGGGCACATTTTCTCCTGTTTTCTGAGAAATTATTTCTGGTTTCATTTTTCCAGATCCCCTTTTGTTGCCAGTTTATTGGGTCCAGGTGGTTGAGTATCAGAGTGTTCCATCTCATTTCCCTTTGGGGTTGCTGTAGGTGATCTAGAAGTCTGGTTTTGAGACTTATTTATGTGTTTTCTCATTTCAACTGGGGGTGGGGGGCTGCACAGATTACCTCCTCTAAGCTGGGAGAGGTGGGACCGGGCCCAGGAGCACCGGGGGGGATGGTCATCCAAAAGCCCTTTCCTGAGGCCTGGGAGCAGTGGGAGGGATGGTGGCCAGGAAGCCCCTTCCTCTGGTCCAGGAGCAGTGGGATGGAGGCTCAGAAGCCCCTACATCTGGGCCAGGAGCTGTGGGAGGGATGGTGGCCCGGTAGTCCCTTCCTCTGGGCCAGGAGTGGCGGGACAGAAAGTGGCCCAAAACCCCTTTCCTGTGCCCTGGGAACAATGGGAGGGATTGTGGCCAGGAAGCCCCTTCCTCTGGACCAGGAGCAGTTGGACGGCAGTTCAGAAGCCCGTACCTCTGGGCTGAGAGCAGCACGACTCAGTACCATGGTCTGGTGTTCAGGTGTCCTCTGCATCTTTGTAGTGTGGAACCAGGTAGCTGCCTCAATAACTACTTTTCTTTCATTCATGTTTACTGGCTTGAGGAATCCAAAGGGACCAGGTGGCCAACCTATCATTAAGTTTATTAGGATACTATCTTACTCTCGAAACCAAAACTTCCTTACCAAGGAACCTAAAATTGTCAGGAAGAACATAAAATTAGTTAAATGAATCAGTGAAAATGTCAGTGAGCAAGCTTCATCTCTTAATCATTAGCCTACATATTCTAATGATTAGATACAGTGCATCTTATTGTGATCTTGGATATAAGTTGTATATTGCACTGTTAGTGATAGCATCTATCCTCTCAAGATGCCCTCCACATTACAGTGGCTCCACCATGTATTCTAGAGATCAGAATAAAGCCAGAACTTCTGTATACACCATTGTAAATAAGACAATATATTTATTGATATACCTTAATAGATAAGTTATAACGAATATACTTGTATTTGTATTCAAAATTTACTATAAAAGGGAATAAAGATTGGATGATGATTTAACAACAAAAAATTATTTTTTTCATAATTTAAGAATGTTGAATAACAAGATCAGGTTATCGTCAAGGTTGGTTTCTTGTAAGGCCTCTCTTCCTATCCTGTAGATGGCTGCCTTCATGGTATGGTGATGTGTCCACATATGAATATTTTTATCTGTGTAGGCAAAGGCAGAGAGGGAGGGAAGAGCAGAGAGAAAGGAGGCATGTAAACACAGAAAGAAATAGAAACAGCGACAGTTAGTTTTCTTCTCTTTTTTTAAGTCTACCAATCCTATGGGATTAGAGCTCCATCATTATTTACTCATTTAATCTTAAATACCTCCCTAAAGAGTATCCTTCTTAGTACAGATTGACTGGATATTAAGGCTTCAGTAGAAAAATTTTGGAGGGAAACAACTCAGTATGTGATAATGGCTATGATATATAGCAAGCCAATATCATTTAGAGCAAGAACTATATATCATTCAAAAGCAGCTCAAGGGAGAGTAAGTAAGCTGTATAAAAGGAACCCTACATCTTCAGATCACATAACACTGTTATACCAGGACTTTTTCCCTCAGTTCGGACATATAATTTATATGATATTATCTACTACCAGTTGTGGAAGTAAGAAAAACAGTAATCTTAAATTCATAAATGATTTGTTGATAATGTGGATGTGATATGAAAATTGCCTCTGCTAAGGAGACCTTCCCAATAGGTAAAGCTATAGGTGGATCACTAACTGAAACTAAAATCATCAATACTTTTAATAGTTTCCAATTTTGGACTAGGAATCAGAATCACAGTTTGCACTGTGTCTGAATCACCTAGGAAAGATTACAAAACTCATGTCACACATGACTCAAAATCCATGCTATTTTCCTTTTCATGATATTCAAGGGAGAAAGAAAAAAAGAGAAGATCTTGTACTCTTTCCAGGTCTCATCTTAAAACAGTTATTAATGAAAACAAATGAGGAATCCAACAAGCCCTTATGTGGATGATATACATTAACAAGGACTAAAGTTCTAGTTCCACCCCAGGAATGTAGAGACTGTTGTTGATTCCATTTTCACAAGACTTTACCAATTGTTTCCTTTAGACTTTTAGCTCAAGCTCTATCAATGGTATTTCTTTTCCACATAAGGAATGTGTGTTGTGTGTGTGTGTGTGTGTGTGTGTGTGTGTGTGTGTGTGTGTAAAATCCTATTCAACCAAATTGGCAGCTCTCAAGAGGTAATGTTGGATTACATAGCAGAGGATAAATTGTGTTTGACCACTTTCGAGTGTCAATTTTTTTCGCTTTTTACCCAAGTATTAAGATTTATATATTACATGATTACTATGAGGTTCAAGGGAAAGAACACTCATAAGAAAGCATTATTAGCCAGCTGCTACATGAAAGGCCAAGCAGTGAACTTCATGTTAAGTAGGCTAAGTCTGTTTGCTCAGAGCTTTATTCTCTAGATTATTACAGGTACTCAGTAAATATTTCTTTATTCATATTGAAACTAACAAATATAAATGATTATTCCTAATATATTGAGAAACTTATCAGATATCTGCAGATTATTTGTATTTTAGATAATAAACTTTGGTGGTATTAATCTTCCATTTCTATTGAATAGAATAAATTTGAAAAACTTTTGCAAATATGCCACTATTATCCTAACCTAATGAGCTTATAATTATGACAGTAATTGCATAACCTATTTTTAAGTAAGGGAATTCCAAACATATTCCAAAGTGACCTTCTATAACACTATTTAAAATTAAACAGCATACTCTTTAATTTTGTCTTGCTTTTGAGAAAAAATTATAAGCTCATTATTTATGTTAAATAATTTCAGTTGAAACTCTAAGAGGCAGGTATTGTTAGCTCTATTTAAACAAAGAAACAAAGACAAATAGAAAACCAAACAAACGATATTAAGTCCTGCTCTACTGAAGAAAAAGGTGAAAGCATTTTCCTCCTTTATCCACTTGCTTTTCCTACTGAGTTGGCATCTTGTATCCTCAAAAGGTGGGTCTTTTTCTTTGCCTCTTCCAGCAGGGCTTAAGTTACGACTTTTTCCAATAGTATCAATAGAACTAAACTATGAAAAGTGTTGTGTCAAATGCCCTTCCTTGCTTCTATTCTCCTGTGGAGACCTTGCCCGTACCATTTAAACATGTTTGAGTCAACTTCCAGATTCTGACAGCTCATCTGAGCTCTAGCTGAGATCCCTCTGAGCAGAGAGAATTCTGCCAAGATCTACAGAGCCCCCTATATGGCCGCAGATGATCCTGAGGATTCTGCTGAACCAGAAGCACTGCTGATCAGAAGCCAGTTGAAGTTGCCAATCCAAAGATTGGTAAGTTAAATATATGAGCATTGTTTCAATACAGGAAGTTTGGGTGTCATATTTGGTTTCACAGCTAATAGCTAGCTAAGATCAAGATATACAGAGATCTTGAAAAATCTACCAAAGTAAAATAATGAATTAGTATGAGATCAGGAATTCAAGTATGTCTGAGTTTCTGCCCCATTTCTTATGATACTAAAAACATAAAGCCATATCTAGAGCTAGATAAAATATCTCTAGATATCTACATGCCTGTTTCATTATTTTCTTTAGATCTTCATTCAATTGTCATCTTTATAAATAGGTTCTAGTCTCGCCTATAATTGTACAAAAGCCATTATTTTGGGTCAACTTCATTTATTCTAAAACACTTTTTACCATTTGAGTTGACATATTTGTTTGCTTTTCTGAATCTCCTAAATCAATACTAAAAGTTAATCTTCTTGAAGTGGAGGATTATATTTTTCCCATGGCTATATTCCTATTTTTTAGTATATTTTCTATAAGTATTGATGGAATCAATGCATAATTCAATATTCTACAACAAAATTCTCTAGTGCTCTTCCATTTGCCTGTAAAATCTCCCAAATACCCATGGAGGTCTATATAAATAACTGCAAGTGTAGTGTTCTAGCCAACCATATGATTTCTAAACCTTCTACAGATTATTTTGAAGTTTAGTTTTCTGAGATTCCAAATTAAGGAACACCATTAATCTTTAACTGATTAATTCTCCTAAGATAATTTGCTTTATCTGTGAAAAGAAGGAGATGCTAGCCTCTTTCACAGTTGTTTAAACAAAATTGGTTTTAGAAAAAGCTGCATAATGAAACTCAAGTTTTCTTAATTTTTTAATAAAATCATGACTCTCTGATGTGGTGATTGATAGGTCTCCATAGAGATAGCAAATAGTATTCCTTCATTAAAAACCTCTCTTTCAATCCTTACATGAACAAATAATAGACAAAAGGATAGCTTCTCCAGCTGAGTATGATAGATCACAGTGCTGTGGTTAACTGACTTTATAACTTTGGGGAGACAAATCTGGTTGGCTAGAAACACTAATAGATAGAAGCATAATTATCACATAAAACCTATAAAACTCAAAATGAGTTGATCTTAATATTGCTGTCCCTCCATGGCCAGTAAGCAAACCTCCATTTTACCAGAGGAATACAGAATAAAGCCATCTGGATTATTGGAGAAAAGAGCAATCAAGTGACTTAGATTAACCCAAGCCTTATTTTCTGAGGGAATAGCTCCAACCATCCAGCTAAAAAGGATGTCAATTTAGAACTCAGTTTGATGTAAGGGGAAAGAGAAGATTAAGATAATTAATTGGCATCTGACCATGTTTAAAGAGTGGGAAGGTTTGGGATGGAAAACAATCTCTGTAAATTGCATTATAATTATGAGAAGAAAACAGGATCTATCTCATTGTCTGCAGGGAGCAAGAAATAAAAAGTCAGTATAACTTTATACTTTATGAGGTGCTTGTTGTCTGCAAAATATTATTGCTGTTGTCATCAGTTGAAAAAATGTGATATATTAAAGAATAATATAAATCAATTTGTTGTACTAGATACCTATAATAGATGTAAAGCTATATATTTGTTTTCTTAAAAAATAACCTCTTTGATAGATTGTTTGCAAAAAGAGCCACATTTATTTCACTTTCTGTATCCAAGCCCTTTCACAATGTGCATTTGCTATTTCCCCTATCAAGAATGAGTGTCTCTTTCTTCACTGAAGAAATCTGATATATTTATGTCCTAATTTGTCTCAAAGAACAAAGCAAATGTGAGATCATTCCAGTTGACTCTGTGAGTCTTCCACACTTCTACTCGTTTTCTTCAATCCCATCTTTCCCAGGAGAACAAGACTTTCTGCAGGATAAAAGACTGAGTCACAGTCCAGTTTTCTTTGCCAAGGCTTAAGATGGCTGGATATACTAAGCCAGTGTCAGAAATCCTGCCTAGAGCTGATCCTGATCCGTAGCCACCCATTGATCCATCGAGGCCCAATGATAATGATGCTATTGTTGCAAAACAAACATCCCACCTGACGTGCAGATTCTTAGCTAATTAATAATTACAATATTAAGATATTAAGGATTTAAGTAGATGTGTAGTTTGTTATCCCTCAAAAGCTACCAGTTTGAACCCAATATGGGAAATTAGAAAGTATGACCCAAAATCATTAAAAAGGGAAAGCTATTTCAATTATTATAAAATCTTTCATCAAGTTCTAGAAAACATGTATCTGACCAGTGAAATAAGCCAACAAAACAAAATATACCTTGATATTAGGAAAACTCATTGTGGCCACTGTCAGTTTTTCTCTAATGCACCAGTCATTTGCATTTTAGGAATTTTTATTATAAAACTATGTTTTATTCCAGGGCACTGTCTATTACTATTTCAGGATATTTAACATAAAAATGCAAGTAAGTCAAGTTCGTATGCAGATGCCTACAAAAACCCATTCCTAAAGCAAATTATGAAGTTGAGGTATAAAAGTTGATAGAGTTCGAATGATATAATAGCAGAAACTTAGCATCATTTCAAACATATTTGCCCAGTTAGGAGAAAGTGGAAATCATACCTAATTAGAAAACCTTGGGGTACAAATGTAAAAGTTCCTTTTTCTGATTCATCTTTAAACCTTTCAGTTTGTTCTATGCTTAGACAATGAGGCAAGGAGACTGACGTTTCATAGTCTTCTGTGGATGATTTCTGTCTCATCTCCCATCACTCACTCCTGAGCATCTTCTTCGTGCATTTTGGTCATATTAACTTAGTAACAATTTGCCAGCCTTGAAATGTTTTATCTTGCCACAAAGCTTTTGATTTCATTTCTTCATTGTTCTGAAATACACATACCTGAATTTTTTTTCACGAAACCTCATGAACAGCCTAACTTGTGAAGGCTTCTCTAATCAGCCAACGAGGTGAGATATTTTCCCTTCTGCCCTCCCATTGTCAGTCGTACCATTTGTCACACCATAAGATATTTTGGCATCACATATCTGATGTCTCACCTAAACTGAAGCCAGTACTAAGCCCTATCTTTTCCACTCCACAAGCTCACAACCGAGGACATAAACATATCATGGTAACATTTTATTTTTGCATAGTATGGATTCTCTAAGCTATGCCCTCTTAGCTTCTGATCCACAGCTTCACTCAAAATGAGAATCAGGATACACTGACATTTACACACTTTTTTAAACTTGTACATCTGAAGGAAGCATGGGAATAGGTAAGCATTAGAATAATTTAATCAATTAGTTACTGTTTGATAACATTCCTCAGCTATAAATTCTATTTTACAGGCCCAATCATGCATAATAATGGTAGTAATAAGAAGGAGGAGCAACAGTAGCAGCAGAGCTGTTACTTTTAAGCCTTCATGTTAATGAGAAAAAGAAATTTAAGTTTGCAGTTTAGAGTATCTTTTTGTAAACTTTAGAAATGTAGCACAAATAAATTTTTGGGAGCATTCTAAAATATCAAAGTATGGACTAGCCCTCTTGGTGTGTAAGAGTGCAGAAAATACAACAGACAACTTGTTCTGGATACTAGGTAAGACTCGTCACAGAATTGTGATCTGTGAAGCAAAAGAAATAATTGAGACAAGTTGTAAACACCACAAGTGTGGATGCCTGGAGGTAATTTCTAGACTTCATCGGAGAGAAACGGAGTCCAAGCTAAGGTCAGTGGAACTGCTGATTGGGAGTGGGGGTGGAGGTGATTTTTGAAGGTTTTGAAATTTCTGAAATATATAGAACAGAGTACAGTAGTGCCCTTACTGAGGAGAGATACGTTTCAACACACCCCTGCCAGTGGATACCTGAAACCACACAGAGTGCAGTACTCTTATATATGCTGTGATATTTTCTATATGTACATACCTGTATGTACATACATTACTGTATATACAAAGCTTGTTTGTAAATTAGACACAGTAATAGATTAATAATGACATATTAGAATGATCATAACAATATACTATAATAAAAGTTAAACATATGAATTATTTATTTCTGTAATTTTCCTCTTTATCTTTTCAGATCATGGTTTCTGTGAGTAATTGAAACTATGGAAAGTGAAACTGTGAATAAGGATATCTATTGCATTAAAAAAGGAAACTACACAAAGAGATCCAGATATTTTAAAAGGAATCTTTTGTCTTTGATTCAGTATCACCTATAGATGTGCAGAGTAAAACTCCCCAGTTCTATGATAAAACAACTTTTAGAAAGGAATAATTGCTAGGGCCCTTATCAGCTGACAAAATCTTGTGGCTCACGAAGATCCAAGAATTGCTCAAGTTGTCATCAACTAGACTAAAAATACATCTCTGAGTACAAGAGAAGTTAGGTAGATACCTGAGATAGGCTACATTTTAAAGAAGGTGGTTAAATAACTCTATTGCAGATGAACCCAAAGATACTCTTGAAAAGTTCTTAAAGGTATGAAACAATCAAAATGAACCCCATGAAAATTAACTGCCTGTCGAAATAAGTTCAGGCCTTTTACAACAGTACAACAAAATTCATTACCTTACAATGGATAATTCATAATTCTTATAATAAAATAAAAATTGTTAGACATACAAATAACCTTGGCGAGAAGGACCTACCAATGGGAATAAGGCAGCAGCTAATAAGATGCTGGGTTTTGGATCAAAATGTGTCCTCTCTGCTAGGACAATAATACTGAAATATTGCATTTTATTCATTTTAAAATACTGTCATCAATAAGATTATAATAGCAGAAAAATTATTTTATGCTTCATTTCATGACATTTTATATGGTGAATTTGAATGCCTCCTATAATGAAGCCAAAAAGTGCAGTGAAATTCCCTTATGTCTGTTTGCCATACTTACACCTCTTTTATTGATCTTCATTGAATATATGTTCGTATTATTATTTATAGATTGAGAAATTTTTTCTTTTTAAATAAGGCAGTGCCATTTCAAAATGACCACAAAACTCTTATGAAACCTTTTACTTCAGATGTTAGTACATATTTTAATTAAGATTTTTTCTTCTCATATCAATTTTTTTTACTCACACACAGCAAAATCAATGTGTATATCCATTATTTCTATCTCAATACTTAATATATTTTATTCTGCATAATTCATGTATAGAAAAAATAAATAATTATAAAGTAGGGGAGAAAAAACATTGCTATTGCTTAGTTAGATATAATTGATCAGACCATATTTTAAATATCACATGGACACAAAACAATTTTTCAGTGTTTCCTTGGAAGCAAAGTTATTACATTCCCTAAAGACACCATACTTTTTCCATATTAATTCTCACAATACTAACTTTAAGAATGAAAGGGTTATGCTAATAATGATTAAAAATGTGGTTAAAATTGGGATAAATGTTTTAAGACAATAAACCTTGAAAAGAATCTAAACAGTACTGAATTGCACAGATGTCTGGGGAAATCTATGAATTAAGTATAAATCATCATCTCGTAGTAACCTTTGATAGTTCTCATTAAAACTGCAGCAGTAGAATCTGTTAGAGGTCTCCAGAGGGATATTATGTGTAAATGCAGAAATTAAAAAATGAATATTGAATGATTCTATTGAGAAATTAAGGCCATTCAATTGTGTTAATGGTAGTAGAGTATCAGATATATGTTTTTCATCTGTTCCTCTAAAAAGAAAATGAAAATCTACATCTAATTTACAGATTTAATAAAACATAATTCAAATAACTCCAATTATGCATAATAATTTACATCCGAATTTTTGGGAAGTATTCTATATAGTATGTTTCATATATTATATATAGGCATACAGACACATGCATACATGTCAAATGTTAGCTTTTGGGGTACTAATAACTAATAACATTAATTAATAAACTAATAACATTACAAACATAAGTTTATAATAATAAAAACTTTTAAATCAACTTTGCATTTTAGATAATCTGAGTAATAAATAACTAGCCATTTCCAGTCATATATTTGCATAACAACAGACTAAATGGTTATTTTATTTTGTACAATGATATCTAGAGTAAAGAGAAAACAATAATCTATTTTATACAAATATACTTTGCAGTTCCAAATAAGATTAAATATGAGAAATTGTCATAGATGCTATCCAATTTATTCAATGATTTTGTTCAATGTGTTGCTGGAAGACATTCAAGGCACTGTGTAAACTTGAGCATTAAGTTCACTAGGACCGGTGAAGACAGACTCCAAACGATTACATTTGCAATGTGTCATAGAAGGCCGTCAGACGTTATTCAGCCAAAGAGAGAAGCAGAAAGTCCGGCTAGTGATATATAAAAACATTTTGTCAGAGCATACTACATTTGGAAGACTTAACCCTAAAAGTAAACTTCCCCTGGAACCCTCTTTCTGTTACTGTGTTGGAATTCATGAATTTAATTGATGGCATATGGAAGTGCAACCAAGCATTCTACCCTTGTCTACGGTTACTCAGGGAGAGACATGGTCCTGACAACTGCCAGTGTGCTGTCTTCAACATCTCAGAGTAAATTCAAGCCATGAAGTAACCTGCATTAGATTTTCTACTTCTTGGCAATGTCCTCAATAAGGCTATAAAAAAGGAAGAGAATACCTAGGGCATTGCCAGGCAATTATCACATGAAGAAAAGCAGCTCTTGAGTTCTATCATACTAAAATCTCTTTATGAATTCATTACATGAATCTTAGCTTTCAAAGCAAGTTTTATGGAAACAAAGTATGTATTTTTCTTTGTGTAGAGGCATTTGGATTGTAATGACGCATCTATTTCTTTGATGCATTTTTGATGATGCTAAGTTTTGAGAAAATAGTTTTAGATCTAGAATAGGTGTTATCATATTGGTGGGTAATAGTAAAACATCATGCAGGCTTGGGCCAGAAACAATCTATGAGATAAAACACATCATCTTTTATATCAGCACCCCTTGCTGCATCTCCTCCACCTGAACACTGAAACCCCTCATCACCCCATCAACACCACTTTCTCATGAATGTGTGGGCTGTTTTGCATGTGTACTGCACTAGTTTATTTAAGTACCAAAGCCAATATTTAGCCAGATGTTCAACATATCAAATTTCCATTAAAGAAATATTAGCAGAGCTGTGAAATTGTTCTTTAATAAAGTTGTACTAACATAAACACATATTGTAGTGTGCAACCCTGGCATATATGTAGAGCAATCTGGTGATGTTAAGGGGTAGCAGGTAAACCTTTCTCCACTCAAGTGCTAAGTCCTTCTTGGTCTTGTCTTTTCATCTCCCCATATCCATTGTATATCTAAAAACTCTCTATATCCCCAGATGATGAGTCAGAAAATATTTCCTGTGAATTATAGATATTTTGGATGGTGTGAGTCATATGATTTCAGCCTCAGCTACTCCATTATGCCATTGAAATACACAATCCATAAGCAAATAAAGGTGTTTGTTGTAATAAAATGATTTACATAACTGCTCAGCAGATCAGATTTACCTTATAAGCCAATTTGCAAACTCTAGCCCATATCTAAACTTTCTGGAGCTAAACTTTGGGGTTGTTTCCTCTTGCTTTTATAGCAAATTACTGAATTAGTGCAGTTATTTCTAAAATTATTAAAGTCCCTATTATTTATGACTACTTCTCAAGGCATGGACTGCCATGTAGCCTGAAGCAGCACTGCATTTATTCCATCTGTTTAAACTTGCTCTCAGTTATGACTGCAGGAGGGCATCAGTTTTTTTCCTGCTTGGCCTTCACCATATAGATTTAAATTACCATCTCATTCAAGGTGTCCTTTACCCTTGCAGTCCCCTGCTTTCTTAGTAAACATGTAAGATACTCACTCTATTTGTCATGTGTACTCCAGCCTCTTACTATTAGTAAAATATCAAATGGTACATAAATAGGTCTAGTGGTTGTAGCTATGATGAGTTTTAATCTATGAAGGCAGCTATGAATGTAGCTGTCTCCAGGTTTGTTATATTAGCTCATAAATATACCCAAGGACCCCATACCATTTACATCTCTCTGCTGGTTACCACATAGACACAGATAGTTACTACAAATCTAAGGATCCATATACTACCATGCAAGGTAGATTGAAAGACTATGAAACTCTGTAATTTACTTTGGGGGAGGAAAGCCCTCCATTTCATTTACATTTAATTCTCATTTATTGTAACTGGGCTATATGATTACCCCTAAGGCAACCATCAGCAATGAGTGACTGCAATAATCAGTGCACATTCAGATCACCTAGGATTCATTTTCTAGCACTAAAGAGTCTTGCTTTTTGTGAAAGAGTACTTACATGGTTACCTGGCCAAAATCATTGTGGCTGTTACAGACAGGAAAGATGTAGAAATAACTCAGTGATGCACAGTATGAGCCACATGATCCTTGTACGTAAATAGAAGCACAGAGTCCAAAATAAAAAATTAGAACACATGTGTCTACCAATCACTTTTGGCATGACCTTGGATGTACTGCTCAACTTCTCTCTCTGTGTGAACTCCCTTCTGTGGAAAATGAGCTTGATGAAGAAGAGGTCTCATGGAAGTAGGAGACATTAGAATATATCACTCAGGTCCAAGTACTCAACTCGCATAGACCTGGTAACGCTTGTAAGAAAGGTGATTAAAGAGTGTGCTCAAATGACACTTCTGTTATTGCTGAAAGCTGAACAGAGGATGCTGTGTCTCCTCTGCAACCCACTGATTTTCCAAATTACCAAATTATAAAAGTTCTCTTTCAGAAGCACTCTGCATAATGTTCCTATTGTTCTGCCTTTTCCTATTTTTTGAAACAAATCAGCAGAGAAGAGACTTATTCCATTTACTTCCATAGAAGGTTAGTTGTTTCAGAGATAAAAGACTGAATGACCTTTCAGGTGTTCTGCTCAGAGATAATCTAGTCATGAGAAACCTGTTTTGTGTTGAAGTATCTTTTCATGCAAAGGACTCGAAAGACCTTGGAAAATTTATGGGGGTAGGAGTGTGAAAGAAGGACACTTTCTGAAGTTCCAAATCTATTCACTGCTGTCATTTCAGGAAGAAAATCTGTTGAGGGCAATAACGTGACAAAAGATGGATCCTGCTCACTCCTCTCAACTGTGTCACTGAATTAAATGTGCTACACCAGTAATATTCCGTAATTGGCTTCACTTGAGTCTAAATGAACGTTGCTATGGTAAGAGAGGCTATTCGGGGAATAAGTCCGAAATGCAAAGAATGAATTAGAGATTTCATTGTGAAAAGGTTTAATGAAGTTCCAGCAATCACCACTGATCTTTGGGTCACTGATCACAAATGATGAGGAGCTAGTAGTGTCATCTTGGCAGATTTGGGGCACCAAAATATGCTGAGGAATTTTATTAAGTTGTTAAATAGGGAGGAAATGGCTCCCTAATAAAGCAATTCATGGTAGTGTCCCCTTAAAGGAATGGGAGCAAGTTCTCATACTTTCAGTGACCCCTCTCATCATGGGTGAATGGACATTCTCTTCACCCTGCACTAGAAAATGGAAATCAAGGCGCATGTCTGTCATACAGCCTTTACTCTCGGCATTGTGATTTGTTCTCACTTCTGTCTGTCCCCACATAAAGAATTCTAAAGTAATGAGGAAAATTTATTAACAAAATAAGAGATAGTGGAGCTGATTCTTGAGGGATGAAAAAAATTCCTTGTTTAGAGAATCAGAAAAGACATGAGAAACAGAAAATTCTTACCATATCTTGCAACGGACTTCACATTGTGATAGAACTTTTTGGATCTTGTAAAGCAACTGATTTTGGTTTGATACACTTGGAGAATTGTACAAGAAAGTTGGAGAAGAGGAGGAAGATTAATGTTGGGCCGTATTATCAAGGTCATGAGTTTTTTTTTTTTTCCTGAAGATGGTGGAAAATTAAACAACATATTAATTACCTTTTATCACTGTTAGAGGATAATTTTCATTTATTTTCCCATCCATATCCACAGGGAACATATAGCAAACTAAATAATTAGTGAAGAAAAAATCATTCATTAAATAGCAGTATTTACATGTTACTGGATGTTCTAGATGGGTTACTATCAATTTTTTTTGGAAAATATATCTCTAAATATTATATAAACAAAATTCTTAGAGGTTAAGCCACATCATCTGCATAATTACAGATAGATGCCAAAAGTTTTAAAAAGAAGCAAAATAGAGTAACTTTTAAAAATTTCTCTTTTCTTTTTTATTTAAATAGATGTTTTTTCTCATTTTATTGAATATATATATGATGCATAAAAAAATTTTTGGAATGGAGGTATAAATGTAAACTTATTACCTATATGCATAACAACAATTGTATTTGAATAGCATTATTCCAAACAATTTAATAACTACCATGTCCATAAAACAAGCAGCATGGCAGTAGGGTAAATAAGACAAATGCCATTACATTTTCCAACAGTCAGTGTAATGGAGCTACCTCAAAATAAGAACCCAAATCACCAGAATCACTGTCTTTCAACTTTCTGTCGGAAAATAGTATTAAATCTCATATAACTAGTTAACTCCTTGAGTAAAAGAAGGGGCTATAAAGGGTGTTGTGTGTGTTTTATGGATCAGAACAACAGCAAGATGTTAATTTTTCCTGTGTTAGGACAGTCAGACAGACCCAGAGCGGAAAGGAAGCGTGGAGCTACAAAGATTCTTCTGATTCTGTTATAGCCTGTGTGGCCCTCAGTGGCTCTTTCTGGTCTTTGATTCCAACTCACAGGGTTATCAAAGTTCCCTGGGATGTTCCAGATAAGACGAAAAGGAGGTAGGGCATATATACAAGCACTTCTAGTGGCATGATAGATAATGCACTGATGTGGATTCCTGTCTTTCAGCTCTGAACACAGATTGTGCACAATTGGATGAAATGATGATTGGAAAACAAAATTCAAAAGGTAAAAACAGAAATATACCTGAAAAAAATAGAATAAAACAGAAGAAAATTAGAAGTTGAATATCAGGGAGGATGCCCTAGCATGGTCCAAAGAGAGAAGAAAGTACAGTGCATTACAATTCTATAGCCCTTTCACCATACATGAAAAACAAAAACAGCATTTAAGTCCCCACACCACTTGGCTGGCTTTACAGAGATATTGTTAACTGATCATATCACCCACCGCTTACGTTCTGAGTCCAAGATCCATTCCTCAATTAATATTCAGTTTGTTTTCTCATCTGCACTGAATTTGATTTGTATGTTACATGGAGCTACTGTCATTTTGTTCTGCTGGAACTCATTTAAACTCAGTAGAAGTTTGAACTCATGTCTGTAATGTTCTAAAGATGGCTGCTATGTAGAGCCTTCTCAACTGGAGACATGAATTTTGGAGACTTAGCCATTAAGCCAGAAAAAAATGCAGAAAATATAGTCTTGGGTCTCATTCATGCACCACTAGACATACAAACATGCTCTGTAAAATATGCAGTCAAAACTCCAAGCAAAAAACTACTACTCACAATATTCATGAAACATCCTTCATGGTATTATGAGTCTAATAACTCCTTGGAAAGAAGGTGAGGCAAAATTATATGGTAAGTATTAAAGACAATGTCAACCCAACCTTCATTCATTCCCAGTAATCCAGACAACTTCCAGATCCAGACACTTTTATAGAAAAATACTATGTTCAGAAATTATATATTGCACCTTTTAAAGATAAATAAGAAGTCAAAATCTTTGTCTCCCAACCTCATGAGTTACTTTTCCTTTTTCTTCTTTCAATTCCATTCACTTTAACAAACATTTTATGGAGTATATCTCCAAGTGAGTCACAGCTGTGGACATCTTCAATAGTGAGAGCCCCACCTCATAAGTTAATGACTAGAGTAATCTTTCTTTCTCCTATAGAACACCTTTCTATGTTCTCTCCTTTATATTTTTACTTATCTTTCATCTCTCCCAGATATAGTCTGGTTATTAAGATTTTTTTGTAGAGCTTGTAGTATGTTGGTGCCTGTACACCTATCCATACTGCCCTATTGTCCCATACAAGCCACACACACTGCTGGAGTCTACTGTTTATGCATCTTTCTTAAGACATTGATTTTCTTCAACATATACTCAAGAAAACTTGTAACTTTACTGTGATGTATCACCATCTGTTCTGCACCAATATTGAACCAAAAATTTAAAAATGATTGTAAATTTTAAAACACATAAGTAAGGTTGGAAGTGGAAGTTACTTTGAGCTCCAAAATTCTGGTGTCTAAGAAAACTACCCTGAACTACCCACTCTGTTCTTGACCATGATTCCCTGTTTCAACCCTAGAAAGCTTGGGTGAGCCCTCATGCATAGTCTATCAGCCCCTGAGATTTAGGAAAAGAACCGGGGAAATACATGCAAGATTATCAATTTTAGTAACTTTGGAAATTACTTACTGTGTTACATATGAGAAAACTGAGGATAACTCAGTTAAATTATTTTTATTATAGGAGTAATATCTAAGATATTATATCTCAATTTATTGCTACAATTGTCTTAAATCCTCACACTGGATCTCTGCCAATGTTCTACCACCACAACCTTTCTTTACATTACTTAGCACAGGAGAAATTCAATAGGGCTTTCCATAACTCCCAGTTCTTTCTTGCTCTAATTTACTTTGACCATGAACAAAAATGTAAGGCTTTCCCCTTATATTGTGTCATACATCACATGTGTCTGATAAAAGATTAATGCCATTAATAAAAAAAATCTAAAACTTAACCTGTTCCTCCACTTATTATAATACTTAAATAAGAGAAAGAGAGAGAGAAGAGAGAGAGAGAATGTAAAGAGAGCTGATACAAATTACAGTATTACTATTATAAACTTATCTCAACAGAAAAGCACCTCATGAGTTTGGGTGATGACTTTGGCTTCTTACCTTTAAAAGATGTAATATATTAAATTTCTGACAGTGCTATTTTTTCTTTAGACTAATGATCCTGCTTTGTTATTTTTACAAAGCACTTAGCTACTACCTTTTCTCTAAGAAAGGCTCTTTTATCTTTATCTCAATAGAAAATGTTTCCTAGCTTTCCCCAAACCCCTATGACTTCTAATATGGCATTGTTCTTCAATCAGTCCCACAGGTACCCATTACAGAAGTAAAATACTCTATTCTGAAAGAGCCCAAAGGCATCTTATTCTCCAATGTAGGGGAGGGAAAAAAAATCATAATTATCCTGACTGTGTCTACAATGCAATTTGGGAAGAAAAAAGTTTTTTAAATGCTAAACCTTTACCATTCATTTTTAAATGATTACTAGAAATCTGCTCTGTAATACATGCTACAAATGTTAATTTATTAATATAATTATAACTTAAAGTTGATTTTGTCTACAAATTGCATATGAAAAAAACTGAAGCCATGTGGTTTTGACAGGAAGTTCACAGTTGCAATGTTGAATGTGTTGCTATAGTATAAACTACTCTCAAACATGAAGTATTGAAATGAAGTAATGCATCAAGCTTAAAATTCTGTACATTTGAGCAGGAGTTCTGCTATGGGGGTCTCCCGTGGCTGAACTACTACATAGATTTATGGTCAGCTCAAAGTTGATCAGGCAAGACAGCTTCTGGCAAATCAAGGGATGATGACTAGAGTCTCTCAGCTCCCTCATGAACAGTCTTACATTCCAGTGGACTGGCTTGCCCTTGTTCTCACTGTAGAGGCATGAATCAAAAAGCAACAAATTGAAGCTGAAATATTCAATCAATACCTCTTTGGGCTTTAGTTTACATGTGTTAACTTATACTATATTTACTTGTCCAAACCAAGTTACAAACCTAGTCAAGAGTAAAAGTTGTGAAAAAAGAGCCCTAGGGTGGTTGTTCACACCCGTAAGCCCAGTCATCTCATAGGCTAAGGCAGGAGGATTACAAATTCAAGCCCAGCCTTGGCAACTTAGTAAGACACAGTCTTAAAATTTAAAAGGAAAAAATCAAGAATGCTTCTGGTATAATTCAATGTGAAGGGCCAGAGGTTTACCTCAGTGGCGCCAGCACCTACCTGGCAAGCGCAAGGTCCTGAGTTTGATCCCCAGTTCCACAAAAAAAAAATAAAATAAAAATAATAACAATAATAATAATAATAATTCAATGTGAAGACCCTGGGTTCAATATCCAGCACCATCAAAACAAACAAACCTTTCAAGAAGAAACAATGTACTGACATAGCAAGACTATTAGTTTGACTCTTAATGAAAACCATTTACTATGATCACATCTGCAGCCTAAATTATTTCATACACCAGTAACATACATCCTGCATTTACATCTTCACAAATTTCCAGAAGTGTCATCTAATTATAACACCAGTGTTCAAGTACAAGATGTTATGGTAAAAAATCAGATTTGAATGCAGTTCATTGACTGCAGCCTCTTTTTGATCCAGAGGTCGACAAATTTAAAAAGGCAAATTATCTGCTTCCTACACACTTAGTGTACAACAGTAACACTGGGTCAGGTTAACATCAATGCAGTTATGGGAGATCAGATGGGAAGAACAAGGTCTAATTGGCTTCCTTGGCAAGCACTGAGGAAAAAGAGGGTGTCCAAGTGTGCTAACACTCTGCAGGGAGAAGTACTATGGAGGGTTGGAGACAGATGATCCTGTGGGACTCTAATTGCTCGTGCCCGTGTCTGAGTGAATAAAGCCAAGGTGCACCAGTCATCTAAGGTTCTATGTCAAAGGGAGACATGAGTCCCCGGCCCTACAGATTTTAACCTGTTTCTGTGACTCTTTATTTCTCATCTTTGTCACCCCTTGGTCAGGTTCAGGCTCAGCTTGTAGGCTGGCTCCTACACAGAGTCTGATCCTAAAAATCAGAAAACTCTGGTCAGATGTTGCCTGCCACCATCCCCCACCTGCAGGCACTTTTTTGTATTAATATTGATACTGTGGTGCCTCGGTTCACAAACTTAATTTGTTCCATGACTCTGGGCAGGGTGGTCACATTTGTCACATTTGTGTTTGTTCTGGGAAGATGGTTGTTATATTTGTCATCAGATGTGAAGTTTGCAAACAGAAGCAATTATTTTTAATTTTTTATTTTAATATAGTAGATATTAATAAGGGAAAAATAAAAGCCATTCTATGAAAAAATATTTTTTCCTAACAAAAATAATCAGAGAATAACAATGGTAAATACATTGTGGATCAGGATCTAAAAATTAATATATTTTCATTTGCTAATCTCTCAGCTAGTTTTCTAATAATACTATACCTTTTTTGCATAAAACATTTTGAGTATTTGCAAAGTTCTCACATTCTGTAAAATTTCTTCCTATTTCACAATATTAATTCTCTTTTTGGTCTTTATTTTCACTTTCTGTTTCTCATACCAAATAGACAATGCAATATTTACACATATGTGTTTGATTTATTTCACTTAAGAGTATGTTTTCAAGGTGCATCCATTGACAATGAAATGTCTCAAGTTTATCCTTCTTTACAGCCAAATAGTACATATATATATATATATACATATATATATATGTATATATATATATAATCTTTTTTGTCCATTCACTAGTTGATGGGCATTTGGGTTGTTTCCAAGATTTAGCTATTACAAATTGTGCCACTATAAACATGGGTGTACATATATCACTATGATATGATATTTTTAATTCTTTTGGGAAAATACCCAGCAGGGGAATAGCTGGGTCAAATGGGACCTCTAATCCTAGTTTTTTTGAAGTATCTCCACACTGATTTCCACAGAGGTTGTACCAGTTTACAATCCCACCAGCAGTGGAGAAGGCTTCCTGTCTTCCCACAACCCCACTAGCATTCTTTTGTTGGTTGATTTCTTGATAGCAGCCATTCTTTCTGGAATGAGGTGGAATCACGGAATTGTTTTAATTTGCATCTCTCAAATGACCATTGATGTTGAAAATTTTTTCATGTACTTATTTGCTGTTTCTACTTCTTCATCTGAGAAGTACATATTCATCTCAGATGTCTATTTTTAAATTGGATCTTTAAATTTGGGTGGATTGATTTTTTTCAATTCTTTATATGTTCTAGATATTAATCCTTTGAGGAACTGCTGACTAAAGTATTTTCCTACTCTATGGGTTGTCTTTTCACTCTGTTGGTGATTTCTTTTGTCATGCAAAAGCTTTTCAATAAGATGAGTGTGGTCTGGGTTTTGTTCATGAAGTCTTTACCTACTCCTATGTCCTTAAGCATTCTACCTATTTCCTCTTCCAGCAGAATTAGTGTTTCAAACAAAAGCAAAATTTTACCAAAAGCTTCTGTTTGCAAACTGAATTATTCCCGTATAGAGGCATTCGTGAATGGAGTTATCACTGTATTTGCACATATTAAATGCAAAAATGAATGGGATTCACTGTGATATTTCCACATATGCATGCATCACACATTGAAAAAATCCATTTATCCTTCTCCTATTTTTACCTCCCTCCCCATCACCCTTCCTAGTCCCCAGCATAGTACAGTAACTTGCCAACTTATTAATATTCCAGTCACAAACTTTAACACATAGGAATGAACTGAGCATTCCTAGATCCAAACAAATCATAGAAGTAGCTCACATATCTGCCAGATATTGTCACAATTGTGGTTCTGTATACTTACTATACAGTGTAATAGGGTACCATAGTGCAGTACAGTCAGGGCTTACTGTATTTTTGTATCTGCATTTTTTTATGCTTTACATTGTATATTTGTATCAAAGGTATAGAGTTTTGCCTGACTTACTTTGCCTGACTTACGAACAAATCCAAATTACAAACATTCTCCTGGAATGGAACTCGTTTGTAAGTTGGGCACTTGCTGTACTCACTCCTCTATTTCCCTGTCAATTTTTTTTTTCATTCTTTAGTTTCTATGTATGAGATATATAACAGGTCATACTTTTCTTTCCCTTTCTGTCATATTGTGCTTAATGTGATGTTAACTGATTTGCAATTACAGGATATCATTCTTTATAGCTGAATTTTATATTTTTTTCTTTATTTATTCATCTATTGACTAGCATCTTGACTGATTCTATAGCTCTACAGCTTAGCCAGGTGACTGGTATCAGAGTAAATATGGGTGTACATGTTACTTCTTTTGTATTCTGATTTAATTTCCTTTGAATATATACCCAAGAGTAGGACACCTGGTTCACATGATAGTTATATATTTTAATTTTTTGGAGACACTTTCATATTGTTTTCCATAGTAGCTATACTAATTTGTATTCTCACTAATAATGTGCAGGAATTCTTATTTTCCCCATATTCTTGCTAACATTTGCTATTTTATTGCTATTATTCTTGTTCTGTTGATAGCCATTCTATCTAGTGCAAGATGATATTTCCTTGTAGTTTTGATTTTGCAACTCTTTGATGGCTAACGATATTAAAAATTTTTTCATATATTTATTGACAACTGTATTTTTTCTTTTAAGGGGTGAGTAATCAGATCATTTACTCATTTTTTATTGTATTATTTGTTTGAGTTTTTTAAAATGTTTTAAGTACTTTATATTTTCTAAATATTAACCCTCAGCTAGGTGAATATCTAACAAATATTGTCTCCCATTCTGTATGTTATCTTTTGATTCTTAAAGGGAGTAATGTTCCCTATTTTAGTCCCTGGATTTATTTTCTGAGATGGTATTTCATTTTCATCACATACTTTGTAGTCTTCTGGAGAAACGATCTGTAGCGGTGGTGGGGAACGTATGGCATATGTACCACAGCAGGCTGTTTGTTGTCATTGAAAGCTCTAAAAGGTTTACTATCACTGGTCTATAGTGTCAATGACAACCGAGTAGCTTTCTTTATCCCATACATATGTAGGATCCTAGAGGATTTCCAGACATCTGCGTCATCAAACATTCAAATATCTGAATGTTCAAATCGCCACCATAACTGCAAAGTAGCTCCAAATTAAGGTCTTTTTGTCCTCGGGAAACTTGTTTAAAAATCTTGTAAGTCTTGTATTACTCTCATTCAATACTATTTGAAAAGCCATGATCAATCACCAAATACTTTTTAAAATATACCACAGAAACTAATCATGTTGCATTGTGATGAAACAACATCTCTAAGAATCTTACATGACCTTTTTTGCAGCTATGAGGTTTACTATATATCAATTTAATTATTTCGGATATAATAATAATAAAGTTTTTACAGAAACATACTTGAATGTATCTATATTCAAATTTATATTTTTCTTTGAGAACCTCTTGCCAGCTGGCCCAGATTCACCAGAGAGCCGAAGACTGTCAATAGCAACAGCAGCTGTAAATTAAACAGGGAGACGATTAATCAAAACCATAAACAAAACTATAAATAATCATCCACAAGAAATAAATGGAATATAAAGTCATTATTTTAATTCTTATATCAACAGCAGTACTTTCCTCAGTGTTTAAGGTTAGTAAAATTTTTGTTTTGTTTCATATCAGGGATCAAACTCAGGACCTTGAGCTTGCAAGGCAGGCACCGGAACCACTAAGCTAAATCCAGCCTGGTTAGTAAAAGTTTAATGCTTAGCGACATGAATGCTGTTTGTTAATCAACTCAAAATCAGAAACTGTAAAAGAGGTTTATTGGGGGTTTTGGGCATTGCATTGCAGACGACACCAGTTCACACAAATCTAGTGTTGAAGACACCAGTTCAGACAGACTTGTATCTGTGTTCCAAGGCAGAAATGTGTGGGCTTTTATGGGCTATTGAATGCTGAGAAGGAACAGGGCCTATAAGAGTGGCAAAAGACCAAAAAAAAAAAAAAAAAAAAAAAAAAAAAGAATGTGTAAATAAAATGGAAATACTTATAAAGCAGGAGTTTTTTCAGGTGTGTGTGTTCACAGGTGGGGACAAGTAGAAATAACCAAAGTTCACATTCTAGGCAGCCACTGGAGACAGGAGTAAGTCTTGCTTCCTAAATGCTTCCTGGATTCATTTTGAAAAGCCCTTTCAGTGTTCTTCTTATTGTAATTGTCCCTTTATTTTTATATGTTGGATCTTCTGAACAAGACTGATGTAGGAAAGAGGAAATAAAATGTAAGTAAATGGAAACAAGGAAATTATAATTAAAAATTGTACTTTTGAGAAGACTACAACTTCCAGGACTTAGCCACAGCTACCCAAGGTGAGCCATACAAGCATCCCTTTGGTTAAATTTAGGCTTCTTCATAACCAAACTTCTACAGGAATACTATGAGTCTATAAATTGTCATAATTAGGAAGAGAAAGAGCAGGAGCCTGACCATAAGATAAAGAAACAGGTTGAGAAAATTCAAAAAATTATTTAAATTAAAAAAAAAACCTAAATCTTGGCCCATAACTGGGGTGTGCCTCCTTCTCCCAGGATTTCCACCCCTTCAAGGGAAGCATAAATGTTGCCTGTCCAAGAAAATAATGTTTCCCATTACTCTGAGCAGCCATGCTCCACTCTAGAGTGAGCCCAAAAATCTCTGCCTAATAAACCCTTCTTGTGTCTGTTTCTAGCACATCCTGAAAATTCTTTTTACTCAAGGGGAGTCAGTGAATCTGTAAACTTACTGTACAAAAGGGTGTATTAGGGTCCTTATTTCAGCCTCAGGGGGTTCCTCCTGCCAAGCCTGATGATAAGATCACTAGGATAAATTACCTCATTTTTGTGTTCCTCATTTCCATTATCTATAACGTAAGAAATCTTGTTGTCATAGGATATGTGTAAGAATTAAATGAGCTAAATCATATAATGTTTAGCATTATGGTTGAAGATATAGTAAATGTGAGTGATTACATTGTATAATGAAGCTTTTTATTTCTATAAATTTTAATTTGTTTAGTTTTATGATATAGATACCTGCCTTGAAAACTCAGCCAAGATTGAATGATATTTATAAGTAATTAACACTGTATAATTTTTGGCCAATGCATAAATACAATTTATTGAGCTAGAGTATAAATCAGCAGTGAATTTACACTCTCATGAAATAGAAATGTTTCCTATGCTTGAATTTCAATAAAGCCTCTAATAATTTCACATGATAGACAAAAATTATGGAAGCAATGAGAATGTAGTGAGTTAAGAAAATCAGTGGACTATGTCTTGGTTCCAGGCCAACATTTTCTACCTAGAAAGGATATATGGACATGTTATATGTAAATATCATATTTTCTAGAGTCATAGAATTTTAATCATAACACTGTCATCATAAGGTGATAGAAAATGTGAATATCTATGCAGGATGTATTTTTTATGTAGAACAGTAATAACTATATAACTTATTTCTATATAGAATTTAAGAGTGACCTGTAACAACATACACACACAATTATAGTGGATACTTCTGTTACCAGGTAGTCTCCTTCTAAAAATGTCTTGTTAAATAAACATTACTGGGTTTTGTGGTGCACATGTCTCCTTCTGGAGTTGGATTCCAAGTTCTTCTCATCTCAAACAAAGACTGAATGAAATAGCAAAAAAGTGGCAACCAAATTTATTTGGAAAGGTAAAAGTGAAGATTGAGGGAAAAACTGGCTCTGCAGAGCAAGACTGGGCCAAGTAAAAGAGGAAAGCCAACATGAAAGTACACGATGGAGGGCACAAGGTGAGATATCATGAGGGAAGCCATTTCTGGTCCTGACTGGGTGCTGGGATGTCGCATCTAGCCCATCCTATTGAAAACCTGCTTGGGTTCTGGAGAGAAGTCCATGTGCAGGGCTTTGGGAACTGTTCTGTGCATGTGTTCCAGGATCTTGTCATTAACAGGTCACACCTAATTCCCCAGCCATCTTTGCCATGCCCTAATCTCCTATCTCACTTCTGTTCTGGAATTTAATAAATATCTGCTCATTTGATTATCATCATTTCCACTTTCATCTCAATGTATCCTTTTTCATCTAATCATAATCATATTGAAAAAATAGACATGGTCTTAAAGTTTTAAAATATATGAATTAGAGAGTTTGTTAGCATTAGATGAATAAAAATCTTCAAAATATCAAGGCATATAAGAGCTGGTTACTGTTATTCTACTGATGAATTAATTAGATTATATATATATATATATATATAGTAGAAAAGGCTACATTTATCATGAAGAAATCATTTGGAATAATTAATAGATAACTTTACCTTGTGAAAGTAGGCATGCAAATAGGGCTTCATTGCAGAATAATTTGCACTGCCCTTGTTATAATTTGAATAATTGTATCTCCTCCAAATTCATGTTGGGAATTAATCCCCATTGTGGTGATATTATGAGATGTTGCCTTTCTGGGGGTTAACAAGTGAACATTGCTGATGAATGTTCTAGTGTGTGGAAGAAAACCAGTTTAGGCCTCTGTTGGCCATTCCAGTTTCTGTTTTGGGTGGTTACAGCAAGTAGGCCCTCACCAAAGAGCAAATATCAATACTCCTTGGAATACTCAGATTCCAGAACTGTAAGAAGTAAAATTTTTCCATTTATAAGTTCTTCTATCTCAAGTTTTTTGTTATAAGAGCACATGCACATTACTATTGCTTTTTAAAAGAGCTCATCTCAGTTTTAAAGAAGAACTTATGTCAGATTTCTTAATCAAGATATCTGGCTAGGATCCTGAAAATGAGAAATGCTGGCTGGTATATGAAAACTACAAACTCAAGATGTTGCTTTGTTTATTAAACCAAAGATTGTGAACTAAAACATAAGCAACTAGTGTACTAATGCCGGTTCTTCCACTGACCATGCTTTTTAGTAAACTGTTAAGTCTCTTAACCCTCTAGGTCTCCATCAGGGAAATTAGAGTAATCATAGGCCTTTTCCATCATTGTGTGTGTGTGTGTGTGTGTGTGTGTGTGTGTGTGTGTAGACATACAACTGCATTTAACTTATCTTCAATAAATATCATAAAAATTATTATTACACTTCAGATAGGTAGAATTTCAGACCATAGTCTGATATTTACTCCAAACTATGTTAGCATCATCTTTGGCCTCTGCACATTCCACTGAATCCCTAATCTTTTGTTGTGATGGCCAACAATATCCACTTCTCTAGCTGACCCTGATGAACATTTTGTCACAAGGCTTCTGAGTTTTCTTTTCCAGTTTAACACAGCACAGTTCCATCTACAGCTTCAGTCTAAGCCTCAGTTTCCTCATCTGTTTTTCAGGAAAAAAAATATTACCCACCTGTAAGATGCAGACAAATTCATCTACTTATAAAATGGGCATAAACACTTATCTACTTCATGCCAATCTTGTTGTACACTGAACTCTGTCTCTCAAAAATTTATACATTTGAGCCCTAACCTCCAGTGAAGGCCATTAAAAAGGTAATTAATGAGATCATAAGTCTTTAATTCAATATGACATATCTTTTTAAAAGGAAGAGAAAGGAATATATATATATATATATATATATATATAGAGAGAGAGAGAGAGAGAGAGAGAGAAGAGGACACAATGAAAAGGTATCTTTATCTATAAGTGAAGGAGAAAAGCCTAAGGAAAAAGTCAATCTGCCAACACATTGGTCCTGGATTTCTAGTCTCCGAACTGTGAGAAAATAAATATGTATTGCTTAAATTACTTAGTCTGTGGCATTTAATTGTGTTAATAATGTAACAGAGTAATACAGATGAGTATAACTCTCAAAGAGGTGATGAACAGATAGCCTTTTGTCTGATAGAATATAATGTATCAGTGTCATGCATGGGTGTTTTACATTGATAAATGATTAAAAAATAAATAATCCAACAAAAACTACTATACATTAGACTCTTGACTTACGAATCTAATTGGTTTCTAAAAGCTAGTTGTAACTCAGTAGGTTGTAACTCAATATAGTTGAGAGTTGAATTTTTACTAGGGTGCGCACTATAGATAACAAAAGGGAGCCAGCTGCAGACAGGCAGGTCTGTGTACGCCCTACTGAGGTCCTGAGTCGAGTCACATGGAACATGCCAAATCAGCCTGCTACTGACAGGCAGGTCTGTACATGCCCTACCAAGACCCTGAGTCACGTGGAACACTCCCAGTAGGGCGGAACACACCGAATCAGCCCACACTCAGGCAAAAATCCACTGGACCCCCACCCCCACCCCCGCTCCTCTGTACAGCTACCTGGTTTCACACTACAAAGATGCAGAGGACACTGGACCACCAGACCACTGTACTGAGTCCCGCTGCTCCTGGCCCAGAGGTAGGGGCTTCTGAGCCGCCATCCCATTGATTGTGGTCCAGAGGAAGGGGCTTCCTGGTCACCATCACTTCCCGCTGCTCCCAGCCCAGAGGAAAGGGCTTTTGGGCCACCTTCTGTTCTGCCACTCCTGGCCCACAGGAAGGGGCTTCTGGGCCACCATCCCTCCCACCGCTCCTGGCCCAGAGGTAGGGGCTTCAGAGCCACCGTCCCACTGCTCCTGGTCCAGAGGAAGGGGCTTCCCAGTCACTATCCCTCCTGCTGATCCCAGCCCAGAGGAAAGGCCTTTTGGGTCACCTACTGTCCTGCCGCTCCTGGACCAGAAGAAGGGGCTTTGGGGCCACCATCCCTCCCACTGCTCCCAGCCCAGAGGTAGGGGCTTCTGAGCCGCCATCCCACTGCTCCTGGACCAGAGGAAGGGGCTTCCTGGCCACCATCCCTCCCACTGCTCCCAGCCCACAGGAAAGGGCTTTTGGGCTATCATCCCTAACACTGCTCCCGGCCCCTATCCCACCTCTCCCAGCTCAGAAGAGGTAGTCCATGAAGGTACCAACAGGCCCCCACCACAGTCAAAATGAGAAAACACATAAACAAGTCTCAAAACCAGACTTCCAGATCACCTACAGCAACCCCAAAGGGAAATGAGATAGAACACTCTGATACTCAAACACCTGGACCCAATAAACTGGCAACAAAAGGGGATCTGGAAAAAATGAAATCAGAAATAATTTCTCAGATAACAGGAGAAATTGTGCCCCTAGTGAAAGACATGATTAATAAATCTAGAGAGGAGCTCAGGAACATGATGGAACCCAACATAGGAAACAAATGAAATCCATAAAACAGATGCAAATAGATTTCCAGGACATGAAAAATTCCATTGAAAGTCTACACAGCAGAATGAGCCAATGTGAGGACAGAATTTCAGATATAGAAGATAAGGTTGCAATTAGTGAATAGGAAAAGAAAAATTGCTTCACAATTATAAGGGAACATGAGAAATCAATCCAGCAGCTGCTAGATGATGCAAAGAAGAATAACATAAGACTGATTGGAGTCAATGAAGAAACAGGAGAGAGTGCAGATGACATAAAATATCTCTTCACAAAAATAATGGCAGAAAACTTTCTAAGCAGGGGAAAAGAGCTTAACATACAGATAAGTGAGGCACACAGGACTCCAAATAGCCTTGATAAAAAAAAAAATCTACACATAGGCATATAATTGTTAAGATTCCTGAAACTCAACACAAAAACAAAGTTCTACAAGAAGTGAGAGAAAAGAAACAAATCACATACAAAGGAAAGCCCATCAGAATCACAGCAGACTTCTCCATACAGACCATCAAGGCAAGAAGAGCTTGGAGTGACATATTCCAAGCCCTAAAAGAAAACAGCCTCCAACCCAGATTGATGTACCCTGCAAAACTATCTTTTGAAATTGATGGAGAAATAAGATACTTTCATGACAAAGAGCACCTTAGGAACTTCAGGAATACCAAACCAGCACTCCAAAGAATTTTACACAATACCCTAGGAACAGATATGGAGGATCACAACCCCAGGAAGCAAAGCAGAATGAACTCATCTGGCATGACAAGAAATTAAATGTAAAGGGGGAGAACCCAACAAAAAGAAAAAGTCATGACAATGACAAGTTAATATGTTTCAGTTATAACCATCAAGTTAATGGTCTCAATTCACCAATCAAAAGAAATAGACTGGCAGAATGGGTGAAGAAGCAAAATCCAACAATATGCTGCATACAAGAAACACACTTAATTCAAAAGGAAACTCATAGACTGAAAGTTAAAGGTGGAAAACAATACTCCATGTGAAGGGAACCCGAAAAAAGCAGGAGTAGCTACCCTCTTTGCAGATCAAGTAGATTTCAAACCAACACTGATTAAGACAGACGAAGAAGGACACTACATCCTTGTAAAGGGAACAATCCAAGAGGAAGAGATAATGATCATAAATATCTATGCACCAAACACTAGTGCACCCAACTATATTAAACAAACACAATCGGACATGAAAAGTCATATATGCACTAATACAATTGTAGTGGGGGAACTCAACACTCCACTGTCACAAATAGATAGATCAATTAGACAAAAAATAAGTAATGAAATACTAGAAATCAGTTGAACTCTTGAACAAATGAACTTAACAGATATTTACAGAGTGTTCCACCCCACAAAATCAGGATACACATTCTTCTCAGCTGCACATGAGTCATTCTCCAAAATAGACCACATACTCACACATAGAACATGTTTAACTAAGTGCAAAGGAATTGAAGTTATCCCCTGTATATTATCAGACTATAGTGTGATGAAATTGGAGATCCATAGCAAAAGAAACTCAAAAAATTTCATAAACATGTGGAAACTGAACAACACACTTCTGAATAACCAATGGGTCACAGAGGAAATTAAGGAAGAAATCAGACAGTTCCTTCAATTAAATGACAATGACAATACAACATATCAGAATCTATGGGACACAGTGAAAGCAGTCTTATGAGGGAAATTCATAGCAGTGAATATGCATATTAGGAAAACAGAATGAGCCTAATTAAACAACCTGATGCTGAACCTCAAGCTTCTAGAAAAAGAAGAGCCGGACAACCCCAGAGCTCATACAAGGGAGGAAATTATAAAGATCAGAGGAGAAATCAATGCAATGGAGACTAAGAGAATGATAAAAAAAAAAAAAATCAATGAAGCTAAGGGTTGGTTCTTTGAAAGAATCAACAAAATTGACAAACCCTTAGCTAACCTTATCAGAAAAAGGAAAGAAAAGGCCCAAATCCGTGCAAGTAGGAATGAAAAGGGTGAAATCACAACAGACCCAGCAGAAATCCAGAGAATAATCAATACTTACTTCCAGAACCTATACACCAATAAGATGGAAATCACAGAAGAAATGGACAGATTCCTAGATATATATATATGAATTACCAAAGTTGAACAAAGAAGACCTAAAAATTCTAAAAACCCAATATCAACCAATGAAATTGAAAATGTAATTAAAAACAACAATGAAGAAAATCCTGGGCCCTGATGGCTTCACTGCTGAATTCTGCAAGACATTTAGAGAGGAACTGCTGCCACTACTGTTTAAGCTCTTCAATGAAATTGAAAGGGAAGCAATACTCCCAAGTTCATTCCTGGAAGCAAGCATCACCTTGATCCCCAAAGCAGAAAAAGACCCTTCCAAAAAGAAGAACTATAGGCCAATCTCACTAATGAACATACATGCAAAAATCCTTAATAAGATAATCGCAAACAGAATGCAGAAGATCATCAAGAAGATCATATACCCTCAACAAGTGGGATTCATCCCAGGAATGCAGGAATGTTTTAATATATGCAAATCAATCCATGTAATACACTATATCAATAGAGCCAAGGACAAAAACCATATGATTATCTCCATAGATGCAGAAAAAGCATTTGACAAAATGATGCTTTTATGATAAAAACCCTATAAATAATTGGAATAGATGGTCTCTACCTCAAGCTGATAAAAGCCATCTATGAAAAACCAACAGCCAATATCATATTAAATGCTCAAAAACTGAAATATTTCACACTCAAATCAGGAACAAGACAAGGGTCTCCACTATCACCACTCTTGTTCAACATAGTTCTGGAAACATTAGCCACAGAAATTAGACAAGAGAGAGAAATAAAAAGAATAAAGATAGGAAATGAAGAAGTCCAATTGTCATTATTTGCAGATGACATGATACTCTACATAGAACACCCCAAGAACTCCATCAAAAGTTTTCTAGACTTAATAACCAAATTCAGTAAGTAGCTGGTTACAAGGTCAACACACACAAATCAAGAGCTTTCCTCTACACAAATGACAGACTCACTGAGAGAGAAATAGGGCAAATAATTCCTTTCACAATAGCATCCACAAAACTGAAATACCTAGGAATCAACCTAACAAAAGAAATCAAAGACCTCTTCTCTGAAAACCATGGCACTCTGAAAAGAGAGATTGAAGATGATATCAGAAAATGGACAGACATCCCCTGCTCCTGGGTAGGAAGGATTAATATAGTAAAAATGGCCATACTTCCAAAACTGCTATATAGATTTAATGCAATTCCAATTGAGATCCCAGCAGCAAACTTCATGGATCTTGAGAAAACAATCCAAAAATTCATTTGGAACAAGGAAAGACCCAGAATAGCAAAAGCAATTCTAGGTAGCAGAGACATGGCAGGGGCTATCACAATCCCCAACCTACAACTATACTACAAAGCTACTGTGATAAAACCAGTATGGTACTGGCAAAGAGAAACAGACCTGAGGACCAGTGGAATAGATTAGAAGATGCAGAAACAACGCCAGACACACTCAGCCATCTTATCTTCGATAAAGGAGCCAAATATCCTCAGTGGAAGAAAGATAGCTTCTTTAGTAAATGGTGCTGGAAAAATTGGGCTTCAATTTGCCAAAGATTAAAACTAGACCTATATCACTCACTATGCACCAAACTAAAATCAAAATGGATTAAAGATCTAAATATTAATACAGAAACTCTGAACCAGTTGAAACAGAGGTTAGGTAGATCCCTTGAAGACATCAGTGTAGGAAAAGATTTTATGAACTAAACCTTAGTTGCCCGTGAACTAGCACAAACAATCAACAAGTGGGATCTCTTCTTATTAAAAGGCTTCTGCACAGCAAGAGAAACCACCAGCAGTGTGAAGAGACAACCCACAATGTGGGAAAAAATCTTCACCTGCTCTTCCTCAGACAAAGGCCTACTATCTCGAATCTGTAAAGAACTTAAAAAGATCAGACCTCCCAAATTTAAAGACCCAATCCAAAAATGGGCATCTGAATTGAACAGATATTTCTCAGACAAACAAGTAGAAATAGCAAATAAATACATGAAAAAATATTCAACATCACTGGTCATTCAAGAGATGCAAATGAAAACAACGCTGAGATTCCACTTCCCTCCAGAAAGAATGGCTGCTATCATAAAATCAACCAATAACAAATGCTGGCAGGGCTGTAGGGAAAGAGGAACCTTGCTCCACTGCTCATGGAAGTGTAGACTGGTGCAACCATGTGCAACCACTGTGGAAAGCAGTATGGAGATACCTCAAGGAACTAGGACTGGAAGTCCCATTTGATCCCGCTATTCCACTGTTGGGGATCATCCCCAAAGAATTAAAAGAATCATACCACAGTGATATATGTGCACCCATGTTCATAGCAGCATAGTTTATGATAGCTAAAATTTGGTAACAGCCCAAATACCCATCAACTGGAGACTGGATAAAGAAAATGTGTTTTTTTAATAAAATGGTGTACTACTCAGTCATAAAAAATGAGAAATTAGAGACATTTATAGCTAAGTGGATGCACATTGAGGCAATACTCTTAAGTGAAATAAATAGGACACACATGTATAAATACTGAAGAGTTTCTCTGGTGGGAAAAACTGAAAATGTAAATAAGGACTAACTGTATAATAGGTAATGTGAAACAGGAAGAAAAGGGGCAAAGGGGAAGGAAGTGGGAGGGCTAGGGGAAAGGATAGAAGGGAACAGGATTAATATGAGAAAATGGAAAAATAGGAACAAAATCTTTGTAAATAGGGAGGAATGGAGGGGTTGAAGGGAGGGCTGGGCAAGGGTGAAAAATAAAAACCAGGAGAGACTATGTAAAGGTGCAAATTTCCAATGATGAATGTCATTATATTGTATACCTACAATGTACCAATGATTAGAATGAATAATCGATAATGCAAAATAAGAAGAAAAGTTCCAATGGGCTAGGGGTAGTTGGAGGGGCAAGGGAAAGGAAAGAAGGAAAAGGAAAAATGCTGAGAAATGGAAAAAATGGAAATAGAGTCTTTGTAAATAGGGAAGGTTGGAGGGTGTGAAGGGAGGGCTAGGAATGGGGAAAAAATAAGAACCAAGATGCATTATGTAAAGGTACAATTCCCAATGAGAAATGTAATTGTGTTGTATACCTACAATGTACCAATAAAAGAATTTAATTTAAAAAAAGGCAGATGAATCTTCCATTAACCCAATTAACCCAAGTTGTTCATATATCAGGCCAGTCATAACTTGAGGCTCCACTGTACCACATTAAAATTTTCTAGAAAGAAATGTACAAGTCACAGGCAAAAACATACAAAGATCCATGAATTATATTCAAAGAAGTCATTTAAATAAATCAGAGAAGAGAATAAAGTATGGTATCTGAGACACTGAAGTAGTTAATGTATTAAAGTATAAGGACAAAAGAAGAGAGTATTCTCATGGCCTTGCCTACAAGTGCACAAAATAGTATTTGGGAGGTTTTTAAATTTTAAAAATGAGAAAAATACTCTATGACCATTGCTTCTATATGTTATCATTTATTGAAGATGAAAAGTTTTTTTTCTTTAAGATATTTTTGAAGACTATGTGTAGTTAGAATCTTGGAGTGATTCCCAAATCTTCACAAGTAAAATATATGTTCTTACCTTGTTGAATCTTTGAATAAATGCAGCCCCATGTGAAACCTAGGGAAAAACCAAGCTCCAGTAGGATCCTTTCTGATAGCACTGGAGTTTGAAAATAGAGTGAAAACTTAGCCACAGCTAGTAAAAATAGAGTCACCACAAGCAGACACTTCATCAATGCTGGTTGCAATTATAAAACATTTAGTAGGCTGGAATAGCAGAGTAAAAACGTAATGTGCTTTTATGTTAGGCCAGTATCACTGAACTCCCTGGATAGGGAAAGGAAATTGACATTCCAACATATAGAGTAACAGAACCTCACACTCAGCTGCACCCCAAGGAAGTAATAAATGTTTTATTTAAGCCATTTCCCTTACACTATTTTAAAGGTCCCTTTCCTATCCCCTCTGCCCCTCCACATTGCCAATTCTTCCTCCCAATACTTACATATTTTAGGGAGAAGTGTGATATAGTGAAAAACATTTATCTGTCTGGAAGTGTGTTCAACAATTAGTTCTTTCATTAGCAAATGCAATAGTCTCAGTTGCTTTGTCATTACTGAGACACAATGCCCAGCCCTGGTAATTTGAAGGAGGAAAGGTTTATTTTGGCTCACAGTTTGCAGAGGTTCAGTTCATAGTCAGTTGGTTCCAAGGCACAGTGGTATGGCAGAGGAGCATGGCAAAGGAGGCTTGCACATGGCAAAATAGAAAAGAAGTAGAAAGAATTATCAAAGGTGGAGGGAAAAAGATAAACCTTTCCAGGCCATTTCCCCAGTGAACCACTATCTCTAGCCAGGCTTCACTTGCAACACATTTAGCAATAAACCTCTTAGTGGACTGACCTGTTGATGAGTATCATGCCTCCATGATCCAATCTCTAAAGCTCTACTTACAAGTGTGTCAGACTTTCAGGGGACATCTAGCTATAACTCATAGCAGCAGTTTAACTTGGGTAATTTAAAAACTCAGTCTCAATTGCATCATCTTCTATTCCCTCTATGTTATACTCAAAATTAAATCATAAAATGCTTAGTTTTATTTCCTAAGATTTAATAAATTAAATATACATTATTTTAATTGCTCCAATATTGATTGTTCTACATTTTATTTAACAAGTTTGCAAAGGTTCGGATTAACCATCTAAAATCTTTATTTCATAAGATAGTTGTTGGCATGGGTCAGTAATCATTATGTGGATAATTTCCATATCTCCTCTCTCAGACATTTCTTGTATCACTCCCTTAGCCTTCTTTCTGAGCCACTTTCCAAAAAAGGTCTTCTCTCCACATCGTAAACCATTGCAACATGCATTTTAATGTGGCATAGTTGGACTCTGGAAAATTAATTTCTGACACTAGCAATAACTGAGGTGTCAATTCCTGTTAACAATCTATGCCTTGGCAGATTTTTCTCCATCCATTAATAATGTGTGTAATTGATAGCAACAGAAAGAGACCTTTGCTATTAATGCACTACTTATTACTGCTGATTATTAAGGATGATAGTTCTGAGTTTTTTCCCTGTCAGTCAAACTGTAGTTTTTCCAAATTAGTCATATCAGGTAAGGAAAAGCACACAATATTAAATTCTAAAAATTGACTCATATTTGAATTAAACAAACTTCTATGAAGAGTTGCTTTTTATTAGGCAGTAGGCTGTGTACTTTGCATACATTTTTCTTCTCTAATCATCATGATGACAATTTGAGACACATACTACTCTTTTGCATTTCAGTGACTTGATATGGATGAGAATGTAAGTACTACATATGATTCAATAAGAAGATATTTTAGAGACCTTTGAAAAGCTACACAGCTAAATTGTAATTTATTGCCCAAGATCAATGGGGAGGCTAGAAACGGAGTATTTCCTGTCTTCAACCTGATATCTCTATAGCTATTTTCTTGCTGATAAATAATATACTCAATCAAGGCAAAAAAATGAAAGATAATTTCTAAGTTTCTCTGGAAGTGAGGCATAATATTAGATAGAAGACTTAGAAATGCTATTGTAGGGAAAAATTTCCAATGTCCTTAGTATAAGTTCCCCCAAACTTAATATACCAGGAAGCACCATTGTCATGTACCACACACAAACCTCACATGAAACCAAGTTTCTTCACTTCTTTCTTTGGAAATAATATTCTCAATCTGTGAGATGACAAGTAGTGAAATCACACTAATGTGCAAATATCAAACATCTAGTCACAAGTCAAAATAAATAAAATATAAATGTTGTTACTGTGACAAATTTTACCAGTTGTGAGCTTTAAACTGTTTTGGTGATGTTTAGGGGATCTTCAGTGCATAGGATTGCTTTTTATCTTTCATGGGAGGTGGTAGCAAAAAGCGGTTAAAAGAATTTTGTTCTGGCACCAAGTGGTCTCCAAGAAAGTACCCCAAAGACAAAATAAAGACCTCAAATCAGTCTGCCATGTAAGTTTTTGACACATGTCCCAGAAAAAGCATTTCAATGCAAAGAATAGATAAATTTATTAGACAGACTCAAACAGTAACCAATATTAGCATCTGACTCCAGCACAGTAACAGAAGGACATTCACTGATGCAGGATTCACACTGGCCCACACACAAAAGCATGAAGCCAGTTTTTAAGGATTAGCTGAGATGGACCAGGGTCCATCATAATTGATCATTATGTCAATTTTGGTGTCCATATTCTCAGAGAAATCCTAGAGTCTGAAGGACAATTCAGTTCCCCGTTTAGGGTAATTTCTCCCACTTGCAGAAGTATTATCTCAAAACCTTTGTGGGGTGGTCTGCAAGTTCTGCTATTCTTGGAATTGAGGTGATGGTAGATTTGAAGGCTTATAAGCATCGTTCCAGGCAAGTCTGAACTGGACATTGTGAAAAGAGGCAATTGAGAATACATTAATTACTCTTATATTGGAGCTTTCAGTCTGGAAGAGAGATGAGAAAGGCTAGGTAAATTTAGAGCTGAAAACCTTATAATACAGACAGTCCCTGAGTGACTAGTATGCCTGTGTGCAGAGCTGAGCAGTGATCTGTCATAAAATTTAAAGGTGATAAGGGAGATTTAAAAGTTGAGTTTCCTTGTCCTCTTTCTACCTGTTTTTATCTCTTTTATCCTCTCTCAGTTCTATGGACAGAAGGGCTCTCGTGCAGATCCTACTAATTGTAAGGCTTCAGGTAAGGTATAGGATCTAGTCCTGAGCTTCATTTCTTTTCTTTTCTGTAAGTTTTCTTGTTGCTATTTAAACTGAAAAATGAATATTTTAAGAATTCCAATATTTGGAATTGCTGAAGAGAGTATCCTTGGCACATACTGAGTTTTCAAGATTTGGCTTCAGTCATGATCCGTCCTTATCAATAATCTTATCAATAATTATCCTAATCAATAATCTGGATGCTGTAAAACTGGGAATTCTGAGCTGTGCCTTTTCAAAGTAGGTAATGCCTTGAACAAAAGAAAAAATGGGTGGACTTAGTGACACTGGTCTGTGATCCTAGCATTCTGGGAGGCTGAGGCAGGAAGTTTGATTGCAAGTTCGAGGCCAAACTGGACAATTTAGCAGTTAGCAAGACATGATCTAAAAAAAACAAATTTTAAAGGCTGGGGATGTAAGATCAGTGCAAAGGCCTTGAGTTCAACCCCTAGTTACAAAAAAATAAAGCAAAACAAAATTTAAAAAGGAGAAAGAAAATAAAACAAAGCCCAATATATTTTATGAAGATGAAACCGAGTAATTTAAGAAAATAAATAAGACATAGAAATAAGTAAACGTTGTACTGGGGACAGGAGACAGATCAGGCAGAAAAAGAGCTTTAATTTCAGTTTTAATAGCCTACAAAATGGAAAGATTGGGACTATTACAGTCCTGTTTTCTTTTGACCAAAAAATTTCCTTACCTTCCAAGACACAAATTCATTCAGATTTACATAGTTTATTCTTTTATAAATAGAAATCCTACTGATATGCTTACAGAAGCAGATATGCATGGTAGTGACTGTTGTGAAATTGCCAGGCTGCTTGGCCTCTCCAAGTTCCATTTGCATGCTAATGAAACCAGAGGCCAGATGCCACTAATTACAGCCCAGTCACTCTGTCCAACACCCCACAACCAACTGCTAGTGAATGGACCTCATCACTCCATTATGCAAATGCTACTTAGGAAGAACAGGAATAAATTCTAAATAGTGGCAACCCAAGCCATAAATTGGCAGGAGGTAAATTAATAAATATATTCAAGAAATGGAAATTAAAAATTATTATTCAGCACTAGATTAATCATAGCTGAATAAATATGGAACAGCAGAACTTTTTTATCCTAGTGTCCTGTGTAATTGAGTAAAAATTCCAATAACTTACAATATTGTGAGCTGTATTTCCTGAAGTCATCAATCAGCTTACTTGAAGGCTTATGCTTCCTTAACACATTCAAGTTGCTACTTCCAAGTGAAAAATAAACATAAAAATAAAAAAACCAACATCAAACAAGTTTAAAAAGTAATTTTATTCTTCTGAGTTATAAAGATCAGCTGTTAAATAAAAATCAAAATGGAGGCAGATATAATCTTTGCCCACACCTAGCTCAGCAAAACTTATATAGAACTTTCCTTTCTATGATATTTAGAATTATATTGAGAGTAAGGAGGAAGCCAAAGAATATCAAATTAAATCCTTTCAAAATGCATGTTTCTCCAAAGTGACTTGCCTGGAAGTACGTTGAACACACCAGACTGTTATTAAGTGTAGAGAATCATCCTCCCTGAAGATTGCCTTAGGAAGGATGTGTGAGCAGAGAGCAGTTCTCCCTCAGGCAGTGTCGATATCATGGCATCATTTTTCATGAAAATCACAATGAGAGTTTAAACTATATTTTGCACATCTCTATTAGCAGCTTGCTTCTAGAAGATCTCACTAACTCCCAATTGATTGGACTCCTCATTTTGTGACCATATACTTCCAATTTTCCAGCAATTTCTGATTGTTTGCATACTAATTCATAATTAAGGTGACTTGTTACATCTTTAACCAGCTGTAATGAATATTTTATGCATTATGGCACTTAACTTTTTACATCAATTTACAAATTAATGTTTTATCCAGCCAGGTATTGTGATTATACTCTCAGAATATCTCCTTGCATCTCCAGCTACCTTGACTCTAATAGACTAAGTGAGGATTTTTCCTTGGATTCCTGAAAACAATTGGTACTAATAAACTGAGGGGAATCCTCCATCCCTGACCAGATAGATGGGGCATTTAGTATTTGGTTTGGCTTAGGCAATCTATATGTTGAATCTCAACTCTCTACCTTGCCTCATGCTAGTTTTCCATTCAATGTTCAGAAGAACCTTGATACAAAACAGACCCTCAGCATTCATAGACTGAATAAAAAACTCAGCGAGGTATGGAGATTAGCTCTTCTCAGATATTAGAAATAAGACTGAGTGATAAGTAATTCTCCAAGACAACATGGTTATTAAGTAGAAAAGTTGCCATCTAAATCCATACTTTTAATTCCAATTCCTGTGACTTTATCCAGGGCTGTACACCATTTCTGACAGTCCATAGATTCTTCTGTTCCTTATTCTTCTTTACTTTAAAATACACTGTGGCATTCCAAGTATAGGCAGGTAAGTTTAAGTGACTTTCAAAGCTTTTCTACTCTGGGCATAACTTGCTTAAGAAATGTGCCAATCTCTCCATCTGAGAAAAATTACACCACCAATTGAACATTGCCCAATATCAGATAGCATGAACAGTAAATAGTTTCACAGCAAGTATTTATATAAGTCTAAGAAAGGAGTCACTTTTAATGTAGACTTACTCTGGAAATTACTATATCTCCCATCAAAACGAGCGAAATAAACAGCCTTCATTTCCCCTACCTAAACAGAGTGAGATGTGGAGATAGAGAAAAATGATTAGCAAACATGCTAGGAGACAGACAGACTGAAGGCAGAAAGAAGACTACAAGACCACGAAAAGAAGGAGGAAGCATTCCTTTAGTAGTAAGTGATTGCAGTGTTTTATGGAGCATATTAGATAGAGCTCTAGGGAGAAAACTGACAAAAATAGGTTATGAAGATAAAAAATAGTATTTAAAAGAATACAAACTTTGTATTTAGTAGATTTTGTTATAAATATTAGCTGCACTTTTAGGGGTAGTATAAATTTGATCAAATTATTTAATCTTTCTGAGATTGATTCTTTGCTTGCATGAAAAGTGGAAATGATAACATCTAACTCCGAGTTGTGGTGAAAATTAAATGAGACATTGCATATATAACTTTTGTTATACGCTTTGGAAACATGAATAATATATAATAAATTTGGAGTATTAGTCATATCTAGTAGCAGCCTGAGTAAACAGTAGGGATTTTATGAAAATAATAGTTTTGTGTAAAAATTGTAATAGCTCAGAGAATGTTTAGCAGAAAGAAGGAAAATAGGACACCGAAGAGAAACTTAAATAGAGAATAGGCTTTTTATTGTTTTATGTTTTCATTTGGTTTGGGTTTTGATTCTCTTGTGTTTCTTTGTTATCCTAAGTAAAGCTATGTTCGTATAAAGTAGGTAAGAAAAGGATTAGTATCACCAGATTTGAGGAGGAAAGTAAGAGTATACCAGCAGTGAAGTACAATCTGACTATTTTCAGGGAAGGTTTCACGGAGGAACTCTAAAGAGGTATAAATACAAATCTGAAATCTGGCAACAGAGTGCCAGTACTGACAGCAAGACATGGGGTGTCCCTCAGTCCCACCTCTTGCAGTCTCCCAGCTGTGCCATCCACCACAAACTAGTTCATCTCTGAGACTCAACTTCATGATCTGTGAAGTAAGAGTAAGATGACCACTGTATCTTAAAATACTTGTGGGTATTAATTAAAAGTTTATAAAGTTCTTAGCACAGACATTGGTACATATAAAATTTTGGATACTTATTTGCTAATTTGATTATAATAATTAAGACAAAATGGGACCATATTTGCAAGCAACCTATTGCCTTGGTTCTCTTAATTCCATTATTATAAATGGCCTACAGTTCCTACTGAGAATTTCCAAAGACATTTTAGTGTCTGTTCTTCTTTTATAGGTGCTAAGAGCCAGCATCTCTTGGTACCTCTCACAGCCTCTGTGGCAGCTTAACAATTCCACTATAAATTGAAATTTAGTCTGCTGTGATCATAGAATAATCTAGGGAGACTGATGATTTGAGAGGCAGAAACAGTCCCATATTTAATAAACCAATCAGTGCTGCTTCTAGGACTATACCTGAGAGGGAGGAAGAGACTTTGATTCCAGCAGCATAATCAAGGGCATTGTTGTCCAGTTAATGGGAATGTAATTGCTCCTCATTACTCTTTTCTTATTAAGTCAATCCCACAACTTGGAACCCTCATAGTAGTGATCCATAAATATATAAGAAAAGATGTCCCTTGCTTAGCTGAGTGGCCACCAATGCGCAGGCTCATTGCTTACTCTTGAGTGCTGTGTATGAGTCTCACAATAAATGGTATAAAAAAATTCCCAGGAAACTGAGAGAAACAAATTCTTACCCTATACCCTCACCCTTCACAGATGAGAAAGCTCATTGAGCAGCTATCCAACTAGAAATGTAATAACTAGCTTTTCTTGTTTTACCAGATCTGAGTTTAACATACATTAGTTAATTTAATCCTCACTGGTAACAATGGGCTAATTATTATCTCCATTTTATGGAAGAGGGAATTGAATTTCAGAGAGGTTAATTGACTTGCTCAAGGCAACACAGGTGGTAAATGGCCATCAGTTTTTACCTTGGTGAAAGAAATTGTCAAGAGGAGGGATTCCTGCCTTATAAAATGGGGGTTGGCCAACATTTTCTGTAATGGTTTTTATGGTAAATGTTTTAGGACTTACAGTATAGAGCACATGATTTCTTCTACAATTGCCCATCTCTGCTAGTGTTAAACAAAAGCAGCTGTTGACAACTTAGAAACAAATAGCTTGACTAAATTCCAAAAATCTTTATTTACAAAAAGTATGCAGTGAGCTGCTACAGTTCCTAGAAAGCAGGCTTCTGAACCTGATTATGAAATATGAGCTATTCACCAGGAAACAAGAACTATGAATTTGGATTTGCCACTAGTCTATTTCTTAACTTTGGACAAGTGACTATTTTTGGAAACTTTTATTAATATTTATAAAGTAAAGTAAAATAAATCATTCCACACTTCTCAAAATTTGGACCAGGAACTAATAATCCAAATATACAAGTTTCATGAAAGCAGAGATTTGTTTGTTTTGTTTAATGTATCCTATAGAACCTATGGCAATATCTGACATAGGAAAGGTGTTCCAATATTGGCTGAATTATGGAATAAACTAAATGAAACAATATGTGCACTAGATTTTATATCATAAAGCTGAACACATGGTAGCTAGTCTGTCATGAACAGTAGTCACTATAACTGGCTTCTGGTATCATTTGTTCGTAGTGATCACTGTGTCATCTAAACTACATTTGTGGAGTTAAGGGTTCATGATTAATAATTACAAAGGTCAACAGGCATTAAGGGGAAGAGCCCAGCTCAGCCAGAGTCAGTTTATATCAATTTGTACTGCAGGCTTGCTTCTGCATTCCCCTTGATCCCCTTTTAAAAATCATTGAAATCTATAGCCTTTATATACCCGGCAGTATCTTAAGAAAAAACATGAGAAAGCAGAAGAAAACTGAAAGTTTTATCATTTAACTATAAAATGAGTTATTTGAAAAACACATTTTAAAATCAGAAGTAACTGGAGTACTTCTAATTAGTAAGTTAAATATGCTTTCCTACACCCAGTTAACAAGACAGGAAGGAAGCTCGACAAAAGAAAACTAGGTCGGTGGATAAAGTAATGAAAATGCATTTATCCTGCTCCTGTGAGTACTAATGTGCAAATATCTACCCCTGTACTGTTTCTTTTGCTCTAATAGTCTGTGATTTCCATGAGTGACAGACCCTTATGGCCTATGGCTAATGAATCAGTAGTAAATGAATACCAAGTTCCTTCCCAACATCTAAGTAGCAATTCAGTAAGAGTCATTTATGTCCATGTGTACTTAATTTATTGTCCTTAATATATAAGTCTGACTGTGCATTTCTACTACAAAAGTAGTCCACCCATCTCACTATCAATAGCGTAAGGACAATACCTGTAACGCTGAACAAAGGACCTCTAAAGACACAGGATCTGAATGCGTCTGAAGGCCACACAGTATTAAACAATGCAAGAGAATTCTTTTTCAAAGGCAAGATCATGTCTGAAGTATTTTCAACACCATTTAAAATGAGAAAACAGAGAAACACAACTCCTTGGAGAAGGTTTTACTCAAAACGCAAGTCACAGCCCCTTAACAAATGTTTCCACAGTAATCAATGAGCCCCTATCAAGTGCTGTAAAGACTGGGGCAGTGGGAGGAACTTAGACATTTGCTCTAAACCAGAGGTTTTTATGAGAGCCATTAAGGAAAGATGAGCAAGTAATTATGTCAAACAGGACAAAGCCCCCCACAGCTCTGTGATGCAAAAGCCTGGCCAAACCCAAAGAAGTAAATCTTTTAAATCAAACCAAATCAAATGCAGGTCTTTGAGGGAAAGGTATTGTTCTTTCATTTTTAATTATATTTTAAGGAGTTGAGAATGATAAAACACCTCTGACTTGTTATATCTTATAGGAGAAGATAGGTTTTAAGAGAAAAAGCATTAAAGAACTATTAAGGTAATGGTTCGTTCAAATATCTCAGATTTGCACATATAACAAATATAAAGACAATAACCCCATCTAAAATCTTGACCCAGCCCTTGTCTGCATCTAAGGTATAAAGTTATTTAGAAAAATGACATTTGAAAATTATATATCTACAATTTGTTATAAAGAAATAAATTTTTTCACAAATATCCTGTCAACAATCTGCCAAATTTACATGCAATTTACTCCCACTTTGCTGTTAACTCCATTTTCTTTATTTTGAATCTCCTTTATATTTCTTTTAATGTTCATCTAACTTTACACCTGTCCTCCTAGCATTGCTTATTGCTTCAACAAACATTACCCAGGCAGTAACTTTAAAAAAATAATATTGCTACTCCCTTTCTTCAATACTAATCAAATTTTACTACCATCTCTATTAATTTTGTCACTTATTTTTATGATACCTCTTCACATGTACTAATTGAAATCAATTGTAGGAATATTTTTGGTGTCTGATCCTGGTGAAAATTTTTGATTCGTTTCAATCCTCAGAAATAAAACCAATGCTTAGATAGCAACAAAAGGAGACATCCTAAGTTTCATGTAAGAAGGAATTTTTTTCATTTTTTAATACACTTACTCTGCACTCCATATTGCAAGAAACAACTTTGATATGAACCCAAGCCATCCACTCAATCAAATTTATTAAAGGCTTGATAAGGGGCCGGGGATTTAGCTCAGTGGTTTTGCCATCTGCCTCCCAAGCACGAAGACCCAAGTTCAATCCCTGATACCAAAAAAAAAAAACAAAAAACAAAGGCTTAATAATGTTCAAGCACTGTGTTATGTGATTAGAGCCATACCATTTAACAATGGGAACATATCCTGTGAAAGGGATTGTTAGCTGACTTTGTCACTGTGTGAACAGAATAGACTACACTCCCCAAAACCTAGAAGGTATCAATCAGTCACTCTTACAGTACAGGCTCTTACTGCTATCAAAGTAAACTGGAGATGTATGAGGCTGCTACCAGCAAGAAATGATCTATTGCTTTATAGTGAACTTTCCTTTTATAAGGAAAATAAACTAACATGAAAAGTGCAGTGTTATGTAATCCCCATAATTCTATGTATTATACTTTCATATGATTTACAGTACAGCAGTCTTGGTTGCACAAGCATCACCATAAATATATTAGTAAATATTGTGTTACTTCATGAAAGTTAGGGCATCACTAGTTAACAAAATGTTCTCAGCTCCTCTATAACTGGATGGGACTATCCTTCTATATCCACTTTCTTGGTCACTGAAAAATTGTTTTGCAGCACAAGACTGAACATGATGATGATGAACCAATCTTCCTATTTCAGATCTCATGGTCCAATCGGGAAGGCATCATTAATCAATCTCTATGAGGAGTATTGCAGTTGGTACAGCATGTTTCTTCTTTGATTGGGGCTTTACCACCTTTTTCCTTTAGTATGATAAGTAAACTACTGGGAAATGAGGTAATGGAAATGAACCCTTTTAGATCTAGGAATCAATAAATTTATATCCATTATACAGAAAAAGCTCTGAGTATATGGTTACTTTATGTTATGTCACATTGTTTTGCACGAGCACGCTAGATTTGTAAAGCCATATCAATTGAATGAGTAAGCACTTGATTTGATATTACTGATTTAGAAAAAAAAAAAAAACAGACTTAGTTGATTCAAAAGGTACTATGAGGTGAAGTTCTAATGAGGCACATTAACACCTTTTTCATTTACAATGTCCAGGTGCCAAGATCAGTCATCGTCTGGACTAAAAACTTTCCAGCTCAGGGATGGGGGTGGGAGTATGGGTGAGAGTTTAAAGTAGTCTTTACACGACTCTGTTTTGCTATCGATCCCTTCAGAAGCACAGTAACAGACACAAGGTAAATATCTGGTAGTGTGGATTTTGTGTTGATCTTGACATCTTTTCCCTAATTCACTAAAGTTTTACATTACAGAAAGAAGTCATAATAGTATTAAAATTCTTTAGCATAATGAACCTCTCCACTTGTCTGATTTTGTGTTCCAAAGTTTTTCAATTACCTATGTCACACTTTATCAAGTTAAAGAAATGCTGTATGAATATCTATCTCAAATTATGTAGTATTGTTATTATTTAAATTAAAAGAGACTCGTCGATTTTGTAAATTAATATTGTTTGTTATCACTAATTTTCATCAATAAATGTCACTAGAGAAAATCTACCAAAAATGACATATGCATTTCCATTTCACTTAAACTACAATTTAATTTATTAGTAAAAATTCAAATGGATGAGTTAGAATAACTTTGTTCAAGGAAGTTTAGAAGTAAAACCTTTTGTAAGAAAAGTAGGACATTGTGTTATTTCTTTCTTTCATTATGTTACCCAAGATAAACCTGGGGCTCAAATTTCTGTGGACATTTTGGCGTGGCTCCGTGGACTCTTGTCTTTCCATCTGCTTTTTCCTGATACATTCGCCAATAATCCTCTACATACTTATGGCATGAAAGAAAGAGATGATTCTCCAAAAGCTGATTTCAGTTACACATTGGTGGGCAGTACTGTGTTATGACTGTCAATCAGAAATATATGTCAAATATTCCACCTTCTGTCTTTTTAATGCTGACTTAGCAGAAAGAAATGAAATTTAGGGCAAGTCAGAATTTTTATTTCATTGTCCTATTTTCAGTAAGAAAAGGAATTTAGGGCAACTGAGAATTCTTTCTGCTGCCCTATTTTACTGTATCTATGTTTATTCATATTCAGCAAAAAGAATTCCAATTTTAGCCTTTGGTTTATATCAAAAGTATTTTTGTAAATTAATTTTATTTTTCATTTTAAAATTAATATATCTGGCTTAAGAAAATGAAAAAAATTATAAAAACTAGAACCAAAATTTTTACTCAGAATGTTACTGACAGAAAAAATAAACTCTGCTTTTGATAAACTCTTAAAATATTCTTTTGTATATGCTTAACTTTTAGGTACATTTGATTTGTTGTGCTCATAACACATATATCATTTGTTTTTTTTATCTCTTGTTTTTACATCACAAACTTTGTCTTCATTACTATAACTTTCATGGTAATAATAAGTAAGATAACTTCCTAATGTAGTAATGTGACACATTTAACTATATGTTAAGCATTTAGTTTTTTCTAATGCTTTATTTATTACAATGATGTGTTATTTCTATTTTTTATTTTCTTCATATTCATATGAATTCACCAGGAGAAACTTCCAGAAATAAAATCAATTCATCAAACTTTAGAAATACTTCTAGACTATTAATATATGACATATTAGGGTGCATATAGCGGTTAGGAATTGAGAGAACAGTATAAATCAAATAAAAATGATTCTATGTATTATATATTCTAACCTCACATTTCTGACTAATTTTACTCAGATACCATGCTCATTCTGTAGATAGTATTTTGTCAAACTGTAACACAGGAACAAATGTCCAATCTCATGAAAATATAGATTCTGGTTTAATGCATCTGGAGCAGAGTCTAAGAATCTGCATTTCTAAGAAGCTCCCGGAGTATAACTGAAATAAAATGCTTGCCTAAATAGTCACACTAGAACCTTGGTAAAAATAATTCTACATAGGGTCAGAATGTGGGACATGTATTTTTTCTTTATGAAATAAAACTTTTAGTAGTTGTATGCTGTGAATGTTCTCAGATGTATCATTCATCAGTTAAAGTGTCCTCTCTACTCTTAACATACATTAGATTTTTATGTAAAACACACACATCCTTTGACTGAATGTATTTTGTGAAGATGTGTACAATTTTAATAGTATCTCAGTATATGCAAAGTATCAGATTTTTTCAATCAGATGAGTTTAGATTTGTTTAAGGCTAGAAAACATTTATGATGTTAATTTTCACAATAAATAATAGTTATTGAGCTTAAAAATGCACTGAAGTTATTTTAAATTCTTATATTGATTCTTATGAAAATCAGGCATTTTGGATATTAAACAACTAATTCAACTTTTGTCTAATTTTTATTTATATCTTCTTCATAATCTCCATACTTTGCTCACTAGCAATATGAGATTAGTCAATTTCATGATATCATCCCTCTGTTCTGTTTTCTGTCCTCCAATTTCAATACAAGGACTCCTGTGCATATATAGGGTCCTCATAAATAATCGAATATAATCTCCCTATCTTGATTAGCAAACTTAACTTCACCAGTTACCTTAATTTCCCTGTGCCATCTAGCCTAACTGCAAGTTAGGAGAATCAGTACTTGGGTAACACTGCAATCTCATTATTCTACGTCTCAGAGTAGTATGTCAGCACCTCTCATAGTGCTTAAATATTACAGTTGCTTAAAGTGATTGCCCTTAGTGGTAGAAATGATGTTACATGAGGACTTAGTTTTACCCTCTCCTTCTTCATGATCCTAAAAAATCCTTTTAAAATTACTATGTTCAAAAACAGTAAGAAAGTAATAGTGAAAAGTTAAGGTAAAAATTACTGTGATGTGAATTCCCAAGTGTGGCTTAATTCCTTAGGAAGGCAGTTGTTGTATGAAGTAAAATATTTCTGAGCACTTCTGGGCAACAAGCTTCTTAGGTATAGTAGTGATTGTGTAGTTTAGTATTTCTCTGGTTAAAACAACAGAAAATCAGTTTCAAGATATTTAGTTAAAGGAGAGAAAATATAAACTTCCTTATTCAGAAGCATCTTTTGGCCACACTTCTCCACACTTTGGCTTCACTGTTTGAGCAGGTTCTCAAATGTGATGGCAAATGGTCATGCATAGCCCCATTCTGTGTCATTAGTGTAGGTGAAAAAGTCTTTCTCACTAGTTTTAAAAATTAGTATAAATACATCTCATTGGGCATCTTGATCCATTTGCATATCTGTGCAACAGGTACACTGATTGCCTCACTGTTAATTATAGCCCTCCTCTCATCCCTAGAGTGTGGTTGCAATAAGGCTGATCCTTGTTTGATAGAAAGAAAGTATAAATGTCCATGCCAAAATAAAGGGAAATGACTGAAGTGTGAACAAAACCAAAGATGTGCATTGTAAGAGTACCCACGCTTGAGAAATTTTATCATGGTAACATGAGAAAATGAAAGCTGCGTTACATCTAATGACTAAGATACAAGAGGCATTAAAATGTATCATAATAATATTTTAAGTGTATAATCTACTAACAAATTTCCATCTGCAAATGAATTTTGGGAAAGCAGATGCTATTCATCTTTTGTGATTAATGAGTAGAAATGAGCTGAATCAAGTATTTGTCTTCCGGCTTTTTACATCTCACAATGAAACCTCAGCAGTGCATGGTCAATGAAGTGTTCCCCATCAGTCTTTAGTTCTGAGGCTTATCGTCCCTCACCTGTGATGCTTGGCTGTGATTCCATTCGCATTCTACCCAGCTGTACAAAGGATGTTAAAACAAGAGAGGCTAGCTCAGATGTAGTACAATAATAAGTGACATTGCCCAGTGCTGAGAAAGAAGGTGAACAAAGCTACTAAAGGTTCAAGAATACAGGACTGGACCACCTGAGATCTGATGCAGTGGGACATGTCTGCCAGTGTGCTGTTCTCCACTATCACATCTAGAAGAATTACAACTGTTGAAACATCAAGTCAGCTCCAGACTTGCACCTGCCTCAGCTCCAGAGCTGAATCCAGACAAGCACTGACCTGCCTTGATTGGGTTTAATTTACGAGATCTGCCAAGATCACAGTTTGAGGCTTGAGATGGGCTTGTTTGCAGGCAAATAAATCTAACACAATTGCTCACATACACTATTGCATATATTTATCAGTGCCTACAAATTTTCCTATAAAGAAAAACAAACTGCAGCATTTTTCAGGCAGGGGTAGAGTGAAGTCCCAAAGCCAATTCCATAGAAAAGATAGCAGAAAGTCATATATAATGATCTCTTACTTAGCCATAATTATTGAGCATCTTCTCTGTATCTAGCATTATGCAATTTTGTAAAAGTATAATATAATTAGAGGAGAAGAGAATTTATAACTCCAAGAGTCAGAATGGCCTCAAATTGAATTCTAGCTTTAATATCTAAGAAAAAAATGCTAACGAAATGCATTTAAATTATCTATGTTTCTTTTACTTATTTGAAGAAATAGACATAATAATATTATCTGCCACATGGAATTTTGTGAAAGTTAAGTGAGATAATTTGTTTTCTAAACTGCTTAAATGGTTCTCCCCAGAAACATTATATTTATTGAGGATAATGAGGTTAATGAGTATGGGATTGTTGTCACAGCTCCTGTGCAATATAGATTTTGTAATGATTATTTTAAGAATAGAAGATTGATGACTAAAAATATTGAGGGATTTTCCTATAACTGTTCAGTTCCTGAGTGAGAGCACTGGAAGTCTGAGTACAAAGCAATATCCATTCTTTCCTGTGGCATTTTATGATATCAAATGACTACAGCTTGCCCTGAAATCGACTATGACAGATCACAAGCCACCTCAGATTTTTGACAGGATTACATAGAACTAACAAATCTATTAAAATTAACATCAAATGTTTTCATGGATAGGTGTGAGAAGAAATCATAGAAGATAGGTTCTTAGTTGTATTAGTGACAAAATGATGCTACATACTGTGAACCTTAATATCCACAACTGTGGTGACTTTCCAGAAAAACTGTGTAGTTATGAAATGCACAATGGTTGGAGAATGGGAGTATGCCTGTGTTGAAAGCATGAATTGAACACCTTGAAGGAAAATCACTTTGATAAATGAAAGTGTCCCTTCTACCTCTGATGTTCAGTTATCCCATCCATTTCACCATCAGTTCCTTCCCAATGTTTTATTTTTGGAATGAGAACAAATCTTTCCCATCTCATCTGCATGCTCCATTATCATCCTCGGATCTTGTCTTTAGATCCAACTCTGTAGCCTTCCTACTATTAATTTCAAGTTTCTTAGACACCATCATGACCTACAATCAATTTATCTTAATCTATTTTGTCTCACAACTTCTTCATATTCACAATGAGTTTTTTACTCGTAGCTTCTGTGATCCAGGTCTCATATTAGTGTCTTGTATACATTATAATTTCCCTTGGCCAAGTTCTCATCATCACTTGGCAAAACCTCAGACCCACTTAAGGGTAACTCTATGCTAATTCCATTTCTACATCTACACAGCAAAATTTGGGCTCTCTTTAGCTATAACCTCAAGATCAACTTCTATGCCATGGGGCAATCCTATAGATTTCCTTCGTCTACTCATTTCTGCAAGTGGGTTACACTTTGTGATTACCCAAACTTCTAAAATAGGCTCTTCTATCCTTGCACATAACTGAGGATTTGACAAAATAGGACCATTTGGATAATAATTGGCATCTATTTTCACCATCTAACAACTTATCCTAAATGTATATGGGATATATGTCCTGTGTATATCCAGAACATATATACATTTTCTACTGCCTGAAATGTACTCTTCATGACACTAAATAAGAAGAAATCTTTGATTTTTCATCTCCACTCATCTTCATAAGCATTCAATAAAGATATTAAAGTAAATTTCCTTTTTTATCTTCTTGTCTTAGTTTTGGCTTACCTAAAACCAGACCCTAAATCAAATATTTAGAAGTAATTAGTTTGATTTAATGAACACTATATGGTCTCTATTTAAATGTCACTTTATAATGATTATTTCACTAAGTACTCTCTACCCTCCTCTGGCCACCTCTGAAACACACACACAACACACACACACACACATACACACTCATATCTGACACTCAATAAACTTATTTCATGGCTTTGTTTTTTCTGTAAATCATAAACCATAAGTATATATGTTATATATTAAAATAATATATATATTCATTTTGTTTTTGCCAATCTTCTCACGGAATGCAAGCTTGATGATGGTAGAGGATTAGTTTGTTTTCATTCATGGCTGTGCTTCTACAGACCCCACAAAAGTATGTTTTGGACAATGTTCATTAATCACTAGCTCCTAATCCATGATCAATAAATGTTCAAAAGCATGAAAGAAGAAAGAAATGGGAAAGGATGACAAATAGGAAAAGAAAATGTGGTTGACAATGGGAAATGGAAAAAAGAAACAGCAAACCATCTTTAGGTGACATGATGTGCTTTTCTTATTCCCTCACTGTCTTGCCCTTATTTCCTATAATAGGTGGAAAAAGAAGGAAGTCTTTGAAAAAATACAGCAAAGAAAGATATAAGCATCACACTACACAGGGTGTTATCTTATTGGGCAGGGTCTATATTTGCAAAGAAATGTTTAATTGGCTGATCTTATATATGTCATTATGAAGATTTCAAAAGTTTTAAAGGAGTTCTCATAAACTGAAAGATCTCAGATGAAGCTTGAGATCTACAGGAAAAACTAAGATTAAGATTAAAAAAATCAAATAAAAATTGGAAAAACTAAAAAAAAAAAAAATACAGCTTATTGCCAGAAAGTAATCTGTATGAACCAATGGATGTCATAACAGGGGTAATGGTATGTATATATTTCAAAACATCCATATGAAATATAATTTTGCCTCCATTACACTAATCATTTTCCAGTTCAGTGAATCTTTCTATCAGCTGTTAGATGACTTGCTTATGTTTATAATCTACCATGTGTGCATTCTACCATTGGATGAATCTTTTAGGAACATGGGTGGCATTCTCAACAGTGTCAGAAACATGATTCCCTTACCACATGGGGTAAGCAAAGAGGCCACTGTTGATATGTTAGTTTCTGGTTGGTTTGGAAGAGTATAGGGCCAGAGAGAAGCTTTGTTTATACCCACATTATTGCTTTTCAGAAGTGTGACAACATTGACCTTAGGAAAACTTCTGGTTCTAAGACACTTAGCCAATATTCAAAAGACCAAACTTTAAGAATTCTAAGATTTCTTTCAAATACTAGAGATGGAATACAGATTAATAGAACAAAAATGTCCCCAAATAGGTCCCTGGTTTTTATTGTTTAATTTTCAAGCATTCTTTACTGCTCAGTGTGGAGAGTTAAGCCTATAAAAGCTACTGGAACCTGTTCATCACTGCTTAGAAAATGCAATTTTGGATCCCTGTAAAGGTTAAATATTCCTGAATCAGAGTCTCCAATCTGCTTCTCACACCAATATTCCCAGTGACATAGATCATGTTTGTTCTCTCATTATTTGAGCCCCTCCTTCCCAACTACCAAAGCAATAAATAGATCCTGGAGCCAGAGGGATATTATCTTTTCCTTTCAACTCTTGTTAATTTTCCTCTGATAATTGACTTCTGAAGGGAGCATCAGAGATGGAATTGAAAAAAAATCAGTTGACTTCCTAATGATTTCACACTGCAGAGGTCCCATTTGGTTTAAAACAAACACACTTGACATCCCTATAAAGCGATCTGATCTGAGACTTGAAGGAAAACTTGAAGCATGCTCAGATGCACCTGTTTTCATCTCAGGGAGGAGAATTTGACATCAAGCCAGTGTGATATGTGGAAAGGCTGGTGTGGGAGGAAGGGGAAGTGGCGGCTGCAAACTCACAAATAATCCCTCTCACACCACAGAAATGATTCTGTCTCCTAAAATTATCTGATGAAGGAAAAATCAGTGACATTTAATGTTCATACATAATGTACGCATCACATTTCGAGCTAGCAGCATTGTCACAGGCTGTCAGAATCATTTTGGTATCGCCCATCTAATCTCAGTACTTTGTTTCCATTGTTTCTTTATAAAAAGGGAATGGTGAAATGAAAAAGATACCAACCAGTGAAGCTTTTGTTAGAAAAATCTAGTGGGAGATACAAAAGACAGGGGATTGAAAAAGAGTCTCTGGAGGCCTCTTGTTATTAATGGAATGGTAATGATTCCACTGGTGCCCAGCCTGAGCTATTGGATCTAAGAAAAGGGATATTTGTCACTCTTGTAAAGGATGAAAAGGGACAGAAATGCATAATGATGTTATCACTTGTTTGTAGACACTGAATGATCATATCTCAAACATAATGCAGGTAGTAGAGATTGTTCAAAGAATTAAATTAAATTAAATTAAAAAGCCCCCTGGGGTTAAAATGACAAAGAAACACCTCCAATAGCATTCCATATTAGCACCAAATAGAATAAACATAACATTATATTCATTTTTCTTATTCATTAGTGTTTTCAAATTGGAAACCTACTTTTCCTATTTAAATAGAAGCTTATACAAATTGAATGTAAATAGAGATCAACATTTAAAAGTCCAACTTCTGCCCTGATTCTCTTAGAATATTCATAAATGCAAAGAAGAGTGAATAGTACAATAATGAAATGGAAGTATTTTTCAAAGGCACAGACCATAAGATACTGAGATTCTTTCTATTATTATTTAAAACTTGCTGAAAGAAATGGGCTTACCTAATGTGTTAATAGTGTTTTGAAGTTCAAAAAGTAGTTCTAAAAGTGTTTTGAAGCAGATATTCAAATTCTAGGAACAGTTATCAAGTGAATTAAATACATCCTGAAGCACCTGACTCTTCAGATTCTTTGGTAATTTTCAAAGTGGATTCTGATATATAAAATTCCAGACACCACTTCTCCTTTGGAATGTTTGAAAATTTGGACACTTCTTACATTAACAGAAGCTGATGAAACAATTATATGCCAAAAAGGCCATTTTATTCTCAAGAGGAGGGTAACTGTTGTAAACTTACATCTCTTATTGCAATTTAAGTTTGGCAAAAAAGATTTGGAAAATTGGAGTCCTAATTATCTATTAAAAAAGAGTATTTCTCTTTGCTCTTTGAGTTTGACTGTTTCAGATTCTTGCCTATAAGTGTTTGTTAGACATTGGGGCAGGGGGCGGGAGTGGGAATGAAAACCTATCTGTCAAAGTTTCAGTGGAGATCTAATCCATAGGTGACTATTGTTAATCCTTCATGGAGAACTGGAAATTTTTACTTGCAACTAGGAATGTCTATGTGAGAGCCTTATTCTTTTCTTTCTTTCAAATAATTTTTGTGGATATTTCAGGTTTACAATATGATGTTGTAGGATACATGTAGTTAGTAAAGTGCTTGCTTTGGCCAAAAGGGGTAGATCTTGAGTATTCTTACCACAAAAAAAGGGGAGGAAGAAAGGAAGGAAAAAATGGTAACCATGTGAGGTGACAGATTAGAATGATTATTTACAATTTACACATATATCAAACTCACATTGTGTATCTTAAATATGTGCAGTTTTGTCAGTTATTTTCAGTAAAGCTGAGAAAAATTTCTAATGGGAGAAGAGAAACAGGAAAAAATGATCAAAGATAAAGAACAGAACAATGGTTACCAGTGGTGGAAGTGGAATTGAGGAAGACATATAAGTTCAAAATAAAAAGAAACAAATATGTGTGCTAAAAATGTTTAGGGCTATAATGTTCAACATGACTATAGTTAATAAAATTGGGATTTATTAGGAATTTCTGTTAAGTAAGCAGATCTTATTTGCTATTGTTACACGCAAAAATGTAACTATGTGTGGTGGTTATGTTAATTTGTTTCATTTTACTAACTATACACATCCCATAACATCATGCTATATACTTCAAGTCTATGCGATAAAATTTATTTCAAAAAGAAAAGAATAAGACTTCCACATGAATCGTCCTTTAGCAGGTAAAATTTTCTGGGTTAATTTTGAGTTCATTAATAACTCTGTCCCATAGTAGCTCATAATCCCACATGCTGCTGATGTTTGTTTTATAAAGTAGATGGGAGAAGAAAGAGATTTGTTTACAAAAAGAGAAGGCAAAAGTTGTAAACATTGATTGGAAAATGGAAAAGTACTTTCTCTCTGAAAATGCCAATTACCCCTCCACCCCATCTACTAAGCAGGCTCACATGGGGAAGATAGCTCATGCTCAGTATTTAAATTTCTCAGAAGTTCTCTCTCCAAAAGATAGTATGCCTGGTACAAGATTCAGAGAATCAGTAAACAACATTCCCATTCTTCATAGAGAGAATGCCTTCCATGCTGCAGACTGGACAAGGAAGTATATGCATGTTAGTAAGAGCATAGGCCAGGGTGGAAACATGTGGCCCTACATAGCTTTGAAATTTTAGGCAACTTGGATAATACCAAATAAGTACTCCCTACCCTAGATTGTACCAATTTGAAAATATAGCTCAAATTTCAAAATGTCAGAAGCTCTGCTTTCCAAAGAGATCAAAACATCCTGGAGAAAATTTCACAGCACAAACTTGTGAAGTGAAATATCCTCTTGATTTTGAGAAAGCATCTAAAAGTTTGGTATTGAAGCAAATATAGCATGGTGCCCTGCTCTTTGGATGCTCTGGAGACAAAAGAAACTGGGAAGGCCTCTGTGTGTTTGTTTTGTCCTTCTTCCTGGAATTTGAACTCATTCCATGCATTTCACTATCGGTGGCTAGTTTGGGATATAGTATGCCAATTTGATTAAGGTTTTGTGGCTAGAAACAAAATATCAGATTTAATAAAATAAATGGTGTCAGGTTGTATCATTTCGTTTATCCTGGGTTCAGAAGTTGTGAGGCCTCAAGCATCATGATGCCGCTCTCTTCCAAGAAGAAGGGGAAGAAACGGGAGGGTGAAGATGTGGGGATGGGAATAGGAACAGGAAGAGGAGGAGGACCATAGGAAAAGGAGAAAGAGGAGAACAAGAGAAGGATTAAGAGGGGAAAATGGGGAATCATCAGAGAGAGAGAGAGAGAGAAAGAGAGAGAATGAATTCTTTGGTACAGACATGCAAGATACACAAAATGCTCAGTACAGAAAGTGTCCAGAACTACCTCTAAATCTATCCAGAAAATAAAATGGAGATATTGGTTCCCAATTTTGCTTTCTGGCCATCTCCCACCTCCACCTCTTTCTTTCTTTCTTTCTTTCTTTCTTTCTTTCTTTCTTTCTTTCTTTCTTTCTTTCTTTCTTTCTTTCTTTCTGTACTTCTGGGTCCTGTGTCTCCCTTGACTTCTTCTTCCATATGAAATTTGACTTGGTAAATAATTCATTATACTTTTTTAGATAATTGTTTATGAATTAACTATTATCAATTTATTCTTCTCATGAAACTATAAGAAAAGTAAGAATATAAAGGAATTACATCTGAGTGTGAATGCCAGTTCTTTTTCATAGACCTGTATTACTTGGGCCAACTGCTTTTATTTCTGAGACTCAGTTTTCTAATCCTAGACTGAAGTGTTTATATGAGTCCATTTACTTAGAAAATTCTTCTAGATATTTACATAATTCTTTTAGGGATGCAGGCTCATCTCAAATGTCATATAACTAACCAATCAATTGAGAGTGTATCTCCACATCATAGATGCCTGCATCTCTTAATTTGTACTTACTCTTGTTCAAATCATCGTATATAGTTATCATATTGGTATTTATTATATCTTTTATTTACCAAATATCTCTATTATAACAGGAATTGTATATAAATGTTTTGCCATTTAATATTAGTTACCTACTGCTGTGGGACAATATTCAGTGGTAGAAAATGACATATATTATCTCAGAGTTCTGTGGGTCAGAAACCAGACAGAATATAAGATTGTTCATGATGATTCAGTCAAGATGTTTCCTCTGGAAATTTCACTGTGGTAGTCTTCCAAACTCACTCAAGTGGCCATTGGAAGGATGCAGTTTCTTGTGAATTGTTACCCTGGGAACCCCAGGTGCTTACAAGCTATTATGAGAAGCTTCCTTTGATTCTTATTGTATGGGTTTCTCCACCAAGCAGCACATGATAGGCAGCTTGTTTGCTCAGAGCAAGCATGCAAGGAGAACTAGAGAAAGTTCTACTTATACAGAAACCAATCTTTTAAAGCAATCACAGAATAGACACTCCATGAATTTTCTAATATTCTATCAGATAAAAGCATCCAATGCATGTGTGGGTCCAGCAAACATTGAAGGTAGGAGTAGTAGTTATGCAATGTAAATGGCAAGAAGAGGGCTTTATTGGAAGCCAGTTTAGAAGTGCCAACCTTGCCAACCTAATCTCAGTGTATAAAAATGCCTGAATCAGAATAAGTACTCACAGAATATTAATTAAAAAGAAGACTAGTAATTCCTAAGAAAGCAAATATTATGCTTGTGAAACTTAAAGCTAGTATTCCTAGTGAGCTAAGCTGAGGTCCAAATATCCTTCTGAAATTCTTGTGTTTCTTTCAAGTAGACATAGAACAAGTACTGTCTAACTTCCTCTGGGTCAGATATATTTGTTATTCCTATCTCTACTAAGGAGATATTAAGAAGACATCTTCACTGTCATCAATGCATATCAGGGCTAGTCATTTCTGTAAAGCACAGCACATATTCATGAAATGTTTGCAAGCATTTCATATTTCTTTTTTTAATTAATCATATTGGTACACTTCAGGTATACATAATGGTCACATTTGTCATAGACGATTTGTACCTGTGCATAATGTATCTTGATTCTTTTTTTTCTCCAATCCCTTCTCCTCCCTTCAGCCCCTTTCCCTCCTTATTTACAAAAGCTTTGTTTCTATTTTTCCATCTATTTTCAATTTTTTCTTTTCCCTTCCTTATATTCCATAAGTATCCAAATAATTTATTATTCCCAAGTTATAAAGAAACTGACACTCAAAGACTTTAGTTGACTCACACAGTTAAAATGTACACAAATCTAGACTCCAAAAACTGCTCAATTTCCATTTTTGGACATTTTGGCTATGATCATACAAAGCATTAACATTTGGTAAAGTTGCTGAGGAGTACATAGAAAATCTTTGTTCTGTTTCAGAAACTTTTTTGGAAACCTGAGATCATTTTAATATTTAACTTAAAAAATTTTACAGGAAATAAAATTAAAACCCCTCCACCCACTTAAAGAACAGAAGATGATTCTCTCTGATCTTCCTACAGGGCCACAGAGTGAAGTTTGCAGACTCTAGCCTGACACAGAAGACACAACATAGAATGCTCTGCAGAACCTTCTGGCCCTCATCGCATATTCAACATCTCTGCCCTCTTTGCTGTGATTTCCAGAATATGCCATCCTTCCTTGATGTAGCATTTTTTCTTTATGCGCACCATCTCCTCTTCTCCATCATTATAATGGAGCAAATGCTTACTTGTCTATCAGGCCACAGGTTGTATTCTTTCTGCCCAGAAATCTTTCCTGAACACTCTATACAGAATTAAATATTTCCTACTGGGCTCTCCCTTATTATATGTCTTTCCTTCCACTTATCTGTAGATAAATATTTCATGGAAAATTCCTCATAATACCTGATGACTCTAAAATTGTGGGGCTCCACCCAAGGCAAAGATAGTCATGCTATTCCACACCATATACCCCCACCATCCCCCTGCCAGGGACACAACCAATGGAGTTCTTGAATATTCTAATGAATGGAATTTAAGGTAAAATTGGCAATACTAAATATGAATATACTGGATAATTTATTGAATATATGCTCTAGAATAACCTTTGCATGCATTGTCAATTTTCCAAATGACTCAGTGGGGTAGGTGTTTTTATAATCTTCATTTTATATATCTTGTATTTCCATGTATGAAATTTTGTCTAGTGCAATGTTCAATTGTTTTGGTTCTACCATTTATGAGTCATATAATAATTGCCTATTGTGCAGTACCACGATTGTATTTATTTTATAAGTACCTGAACAATTCTATCTCTTCTACGGATTTTTGGTTAACCAAAAGTTTCCAAATTGATGAACCTATGTGAAGTATTCTAAGAAAAATGTTTTAACCATGAAGAATGCATTCCTCTTATTTTATTCATAAATATAGATGCTTGATTGTTCTTTTCCATTGCCAGATCTGACTATAAATTTTTTTCTAAGCTCTTAGCACTAGAGGATAACCTTAAATGAGTGACATTTTCAAGTGTTTTATATTCCAGGCCTTCAGATCAGATGTTGCCATTTTCAGCGACAGCTGTAGCACCACTCACAAAAGGCCAAGTATCTTATAAAAGAAAGAGTCATTGTAAAGTAATCTGTTCAAAGCCACATGCCCAGTTCTTTTCAGGTGCCATAGGAACAAGACACATTCAGGTGTTTCTCTGGATTGGAGGATGCTTACTTGCTAGTCCTAATCTAGCAATCATTGCCATTCAACTCATTTGTTCAGTTATTTATTAATATTATTTATTTATGTTGTCAACACATTTCTTGTGTGCCAGATATAGTAAAGAAAAGGGAACTTACATTGCCGACATGACAGTCCACTTTTTGTCCCCTAGGATATTTGCAGTCTTTTAGAAAAAGCTCAAACACTGTCTTTATTTTTTTAGCTCCAGAAAAGTATTTTTGTGTTCTAATTGCACAAATGTTTATATTACATTGTTGCTAATTCTTCTCTTCTGCCTCTTCCATTATTTCTGCCTCAGGGACACCTCTTCTGGTTAGTCAGCTTGATCTCCCCTTCTCTTAAGCACAGGTTCTATGTCCTCCTGGACCCTATTTTGTGCCTCATAAAATGCTAAAGCAGGTTGTATGCACATACATACAAACATACACGCAGGCATGTACACACACACACATTCACACTCAACTGGTTCTAGTTTCATAAATCAAAAAGGTTACATTGTATTACTCTTTGTCTTAGAAATGTGTCTTGTTCTGAAGACATAACTTTGGTTTTCAGATTAAGTAAGTGCTGAAGAGATGTATTGGAAACAGATACTGTGTTAGAGTTCTCTATGGAAATAGAAACAGTAGGCTCACTTTATATGTATGTATGTACATGTGTATCCATCCATCCTAATGAATATCATAATAAACCCATTGTACAGAAATTCTTTGACCTGCAGGTTTCCAAGTTTTTATTTTTTTGACTTCACATTGGTCTAAAAGTGATATGAATTCAGTAGGAACTGCACTTCAAAATTTAAATTTTGATCTTTTCCTAGGCTAGCAATATGCAGTGTGAGACTTTATTCTGATGTTGGCAGTAATCTGCTGCATCTAGTCATCCATATGATCATGAGTATAAGCAGAAAATATTCCACAGGATACTGTGTTGCTAAGCTATGATGGTGACTGGGTTAAGGGTATTAAGTGTATTTTCGTGGTACTGGGAATTGAACCTAGGGCCTTTGCAATGAGCTACATTCCCAGCCCATTTTTTACATTTTTAGATTTCAAGACATGGTTTTCCTAAGTTTCTAAGTTTCCCAGGCTTCACTAAGAGATTGTGATGCTCCTGCCTCAGCCTCCATGAGTTCTGGCATTACAAGCATGTACCACCATGCCCAATTTAAGTGCATGTTTCATTTATGATAGTTTGAACTTATGATAGATTTATTGAAATATAGATTAAGTGTAGGGGCCGGGGATTTAACTCAGTGGTTCTGCCGCCTGCCTCGCAAGCTCAAGGTCCTGAGTTCAATCCCTGGTACCAAAAAGAAAATAAATAAATAAACTAAGTGTAAATTGAGAATCATCTGTATATTGTGTGTATGTATGTGTATAAAGGAGAGGGAGAGAGAGAGAGAGATTATGAGGAAAATGGCACATACATTGTGGAGGCTGTGAAGTGAGAAATCCCTTGACCTGCCACAGTAAGCTTAAGAATCAGGAAAGCTAATGATGTAAGTCCATGTTCAACTCTCAAGAGAGCAGAACCAGGATCACCAAAATACAAAGGCATGAAAAGATGGCTGTCCTGGCTCAGAGACGGTAAATTCTCCTTAATTCTTCTCTGATCCTCAGTGTTTTGCATGATGCATACTCTAATTTCTGACACTGATTTCAGTATAATTCAAATGCTTCTCTGCTCTTAAAACATCCTCAAAGATATAACTAGAGATTCTGCTTTATTTCTGCTATTAGGCAGGCCCATTTCCATTGCAAAATTAACCATCATGGAAATATAGTTTTCTCAGCAACACTATGCTCTTCAAAACTATTAACTCACCACTTCATATTCTTGGTACTTCAGTATCACATAATGTTGCAAAAATTCCAACACAGTGCTGCTTCAGATATCCAGCTAAAAATGTCAGTTTGGGTTCTTACTATCTTCCTCACCTACAGAGGAGAAATATTTAGTGATGCATTGGGCCCTTTTACTTTGGTAAATGATACAGAATTCAGACTCTTGTTATAGTCTACTCTCTTTGCTCACAAATTATAATTCTTGCTTATTTCTTTTCAATGATATTTTCAGAACACCTGTCCATGTGCATGCACACCTGTATGCAAGCACAAGCACTACCCCTCCTTGCTTACTCCCTGCCATCATTAGAGTTTCTGTGTAATTGTTTAAACTAAGTAAAAAATGCAAACTATGGATTTTAAGAACCAATATTTAAATATATATATATTTACAATTATATATATATACTGTCACAATATATAGAAATTAGAAAGTATATAGATATCTAATAGATCAGTAGATAGATTGATAGGTGATAGATAGACATAAATAGGATGTGTGATCAAAAACTTCTGTGAATGTTTAAATTTTAAAATAATATCAGAGTAAAAAAAAGCATTTACACTTATCCCCCTCAAAATATTGCCCTTCTCTTTCAACAAACTTATGCCACTATTCTTATCACTTATGGAAGTTCTTTTAAGTGAATAACTTTAGTTGTGTTGTCATGAATAGATTTTAAACATTTACTTTTTAATGGTTATTTTAACTTTAAGAAAGTACCAGAAATCATATAGCACCAGGTCCTGTAAATAAGCTAGATAAACACATACTGCAATATTTTTATTTGACAGAAATGGCTGCAAACATTTTGAATGGACGCGGGACATTGAGGTAGCCACGAAAAGATACAAAAAAAGGATTTCCAGAACTGCTTTAGAAAGCAGCAAGAATGATAGGACAAATGTGTTCTAACTAAGAGGGCATAGTTTTTTGGGGATGGATTCATGCCAATGTATCTTTTATTATAGTAATTTTTAAATTTAATCTTTCAGCATATCTTTTGATCATATCTCATGTAGATAAATCTAGTGATATAAAGTAGACAATTGTATAATACTAGATATGGGTAGAAAACAGAATATGAATATGAATATTGAAGATGGGTTACAGTCAAATTATAAGCCTGTACTTTAAGTGGCAGGATGTATTGAAAGGTTTTATGCAGGAAGGGAATAAATTCAATCTGTACTTTAAAGTAGGGTGGGGTGCGGAAGAAGAGGTCTTGAGAACAGGAGATGATAAGGCTTTAACCAGTGTTCCCACCCTGTCAATTATTCTTCACTGATAAATGAAATATGACTTACAAAAATGTTCAATGCTTTAAAAATGTAGCAGTCATGTTTAGTCTCCATTGTGGAACTCATAAAAATAGGGATGGGCTGGCAGCTGGTGTGGATAGGGAGGAGAATTGTAGTACTGCTTCATTTAACAAGGACTTAGGGGTCATTAAAGGGTAGGTGTGGGCAGACTGCATCTGCAAAGCTAATTGCACACTCTGAGAACTTCAGGGGAAGATTTTAACTGCACTCATCCCCACTTCAAAGTTGCTGTCTCCTAAATGGACACAGTTTAAGTCCACACTTCCCATAGAAAACTGAGCATGCAAATCTAGGAAATAACTGCAAATTAATAAATAAGTCTTGATAGTATGTAGATTGATATGCTTATTTCAGACTCTTGAGAAAATATAAGAATTTGGGGGTAATTTTAAAAGAACTGTTTCAACTGCTTGATTTAATGATCTATTTTTTTGAGCTTAAAAGAAGAGCAACTTCAGAGGCCCATTTCCATTTCAAGAGAAGGATTAAATAATCTTAAAGTAGTTTGATGTGCAGTTTATGTTTGCATTTTTTATCTAATCAGCCAAACAAATATAATTAATTCAGACAGTTGTCTCTATGGTTTTGGCGCCTGGTAGGAGCTGTGTCATTACAAATGCAAATAGGTTCCTAAAATAATGAGAATGTCATTATCACCCCTTATTCATTTACTTGGCCAGAGAGAAATCTGAAATACCATTTATTATATAAGTGACTTCTGTAAACTGTGCAGAGAACATTAACTATATTGCCTGCACAGGACATGTCTAGCTGTGACATTCTCTAGTGTCCCTGTGTCACTAATGGGATATGCAGGTTGGGGGTGTATTGTAATGAAATAAATGCTGGACCAGGCATTTTCCCAGGGCTGAAGATTTTATTTGACTTCTGCCTTTGTGTCATGTATGTAGGCTCCTTGACTGTACATGGATTCATTACTCAGCAGTGAAGTGGACAGTAATTCTTTCTGGTCAGCTTTCCTCAAAGGGATTTTGTAAGGATCAAGTGTATCATACAAAATAATATTCATAGGAAAAGTACAATTGTTCACTACACATCAGATTGTCCATATATGAGCATAAACCATCTCTGTGATTTTGCACATTTGTCTTCTTCCAGTGTTCAGAAGCTAATTTTCTGCTACTGCTGATCTCCATGAAAAGAGTAGATGTCTTTCACATTTCTTTTGTTGTGTTTCACTCTTCATGATTCTTTTTCAAATATCTGTTGGGTTTTTGTACCCATAATTCTGAGCCTTGATTACTTCTAGCAAACATCCTTTTAACTTACAATTACAGACAAACTTTCCTTTACTACAATCAGGTGTCCATGAGCATTAACCACTACAGATCACCATTCTTCTTTCAGGGTCAAATAACAATCTGTACTAATTATACTTTCTCAGTGCTATCCACTCAGCAAACTGGAATCTGCCTCATAACATAAACAGGGCATAAAACCTATTTACAGAACTAATAGCAGAAAACTTTCCAAACATGAAAAAAGAATTAAACACACAGCTAAGTGAGGTACATAGAACTCCAAATAGCTATTATCAGAAAAAAAAAAAAGCACTCCACCACACATCATAATCAAAATAACAGAAATCCAAGAAAAGAACAGAATCTTAAAGCTGTTAGAGGAAAGCAATGCATCATTTCTAAAGGAAAATGCACTAGAATTATGGCAGACTTCTCAACATAAACTCTAAAGGCAAGAAGAGCATGGTTTGGAATGTTTCAAGCAATAAAACACAATTTCCAATCCAGACTGATACATTTAGCAAAATTATCTTTCAATATTGATGAAGAAATAAGATATTTCCATGATAAAGGAGACCAAGGGCCTTACCAAACGTTCTGAGGAGCTGACTGCAGCAACGAACACCTGGGAAGGAACACACCGGACAAGTTGGAAAATAAAACAGACCTTTATTAGTCTGGCCAGATGGCACTCCCAAAGCAAAATAGCTTAGAGAGGCAACTGGCTCAGAGTCCGAGGCTGTTTTATAGGGGGTTGAGGGGGAGGTTAACATGTAGATTTACGAAAAAAAAGGAACAAAGGTTAGTGGTCGACCATCACGTACTGATGGCCAGCAGACACATTGATGGATTGTTCTACAGGTAGTGGGCCCAGGAACATTCGTTCTCCGGACAAACAAGCGGTTGAGCAATTTTACTTAGGAACTCTGTTTCATTACAGATTCTATTATCCCAGAACTAACAAGCACATTTTAACCATTAATTTATAAGTACAATAGAGGCTAGGGGAATAATTGATTTTGGAATCATGCAGTCCCACATTCCCCACTGATTTTCTGTAATCTAAGTAATCTTATGCATAAATGTAGGCATCCATTGTATACAACAGCATGATAATAATAAGCATATACATATGATTATAATGGCAATGAATAGTTGCCTTAACCATTGTAAATTGAGCAGCCATTCAGTTAGCCATTTAAACAGATCTCCGCCATCCTCATCATGTACTTTTTGAGCCAAGTCTTTCAATTGTATTACCATTTTTTTGATTTTGAACTATCATATTTTTTATTTTTTTCACAACCTTGGTGGTGGAAGAGCAACAAATAGTCTATCACTGCCCTATTATCTAAGATTGCCTGTCTCTGTTCTTGTAACTCTTGGTTAAATTGGCCAGAATATAATTGAAGGTTATTCCTTCACATGTATAAAACCATCCCATTGGCAGGGAGATATGGCAATTGTTATACACATTTTTTTTGTTTTATATGGCAGGACATCCCTTCCGACCATTTTATCCTCAGACATTTGGTTGTACAATTTTCATACATAGCAAATTGGGTATTATTTGACATAATTACCTTGGGTGTATATAATTTGACAGCATTTTTAGGTTTACGACATGAGGCATGTCCCCAGTACATGATGGAACTTTACATCAACATTTAGATAGAATTCAGACAAATTAAGCGAGTTTGTCAATTGAATCCATACATTTCTTTTTTTTTTTTTTTTTTTTTTTTTTGTGATCTAGTCCTCCTGGGGGTAATACTGTTAGTGTCCCAGAGAATATTATCATGAAGGTAAAACATCTCCAACCCGCTCCAATCTTAGCTTTTGGTTGCCTAGTTGGCTGATAACCTTCCATTTGTCCTTTTTGATGTCCACGGGGGGGTCCTGCTTTCAGATGGTTGTGATGTATCCAGGCAGAATGTCCAGCCACCTTCACTGCCAAGGGAGTTGACAGGACAACAGGAACCGGTCCTTTCTAATGAGGTTTCAGGGTCTCAGAATCAAACCTGTGAATAAAAACCAAATCTCCTGGCTTATAGGGTAAAGCTTGTAAAGGTTTTTCATTTGGACTAGTCATTTTCTTTCGTAATGTCTCATGTAGCTCTGACTGAAGCTGATGAACTGCTTTTAAGGATTTAAGGAGGCGAAGGTGGGAAAACTTTTCCTTTAATTCTACATCTATTAATGGAATGATTGGGGGAGATCACCCATAAATAATCTGGAAGGGAGACAGATTGAGGGGAGGCTTGGGAGTACACCTTATTCGGAGGAGGGCAAAAGGGAGAAGTTCTACCCAACCTAGTTCAGTCTCCAAGCATAATTTAGTCAGAATCTCCTTTAAAGTCCTATTTGTTCTCTTTACCTGTCCTGAACTTTGAGGCCTATAGGCACAGTGTAGGTTCCACTTTATTCCAAGAATATTACTAATTAATTTAGATATCTTAGCCGTAAAGGCTGGACCATTGTCGGACCCCAGAGCTAAGAGCAAACCAAATTGGGGAACTATTTCTGTCAGGAGCTTTTAAACTGTTACTTCTGCTGTCTCCCTCTTAGTGGGGTATGTTTCTATCCATCCTGAAAACGTATCCACAAAAACTAGCAGGTATTTGTACCCATACATTCCAGGCTTCATTTCAGTAAAGTCCAATTCCCAATGTTCTCCTGGAGTTAGTCCTCTGTGTCAGACCCCAGGGGACCCGGTTACCTGATTAGCATTTACCTTGAGGCAGGTGGGGCATCGTCTCACCATGTCCTGGGCCTTTTGGGCTATTCCCTCGCTGACAAAATGAGGTTGCAGGGCATCCATCATCCTTTTCTCACCGAGGTGGGTGGACTCATGTAGTTCTTGCAGCAACGTACCTGCTACAGTGGCTGGGAGCACCACCTTTTCATCTTTAGTCATCCACCATCCATGTTCTCCTCGAGTCCAACGTTTCCTGTTCATTTTTTTTATTTCTTTATCTGTGTATTCTGGTTTCTCTGGGAGCACTGGTGTGGGAAGCAGAAGCATTTGTCTCCCCACTGATTTTGGGGCAGCTTGTTTGGCTTCCTGGTCAGTAGCACTATTACCAATCATTTCGGGGCTAAGCCCCTTCTGGTGCCCATGGTAATGGATGATGGCAACCTCTCTGGGCATCCAGCTGGCTTGTAGTAATGTCAATATCTCAATCTTATTTTTGATTTCTTTTTTTTTTTTAGAGGTCAACAGTCCTCTATTTTGATAAATTTCCCCGTGTACATGGGTGGTGGCAAAAGCATAACGGCTACCAGTGAATATATTTATCCTCTTTTCTTTTTTTTAATTCCAGAGCCTTGGTCAAGGCAATCAGCTCAGCTCTCTGAGCTGAAGTTCCTTGAGGTAGCCCCTGTTCCCATTTTACCTGTTGGTCCTGGTTGACTACCGTTGTTCCAGCATATCGTACACCATCCTGAATGAAACTGCACCCATCAGTATAGAAAGTTATCTCTGCATGGGAGAGGGCTTGGTCCATTAGGTCTGGATGCCCTCCCCTCAAATTTTCAAGAGTCTTGAGACAATCATGGATGGGCATTTGTTCGTCAGATTCTGGGAGTAGAGTAGCCAGATTGAGGCTAGCAGTGGTGGCAAAACTTAATGCATGGCTTAAGTCCTTGATACTGTAACAGTCTGGCATTAGCCATTTGCTAGGTGAGCTATTCAACAAGGGCTCAATGGCATGGGGAGTGATCAAAGTCAAATCCTGTCCAAAGGCCAATTTGTCAGCCTCTCAGGTTAAAGCAGCTGCTGCTGCTACTGTCCTCAAACAAGTAGGCCACCCTCGGGCCACTGGGTCAAGCTTCTTTGAGAGGTATGCCACAGGCCACTTCCATGGCCCCCAAAGCTGAGTAATCACTCCCTTAGCTACCCCATTTTTCTCTGCCACATACAGGGTAAAGGGCTTGTTTAAGTCTGGCAATGCCAGGGCTGGTGCTGATGCAAGTGCAGTCTTAAGCAATTGAAATGCCTGCTGGCAAGCCTCAGTCCATCGAGGGGTGTATTTCCTCCCACAGTGGCCTCATGCAGGGGTTTGGCAATCTCAGCAAAGCCAGGAATCCAAATCCTGCAATAGCCAATCGCCCCTAGGAACTCTCTCACCTGTTTCTTTGAGCCTGGCTTCGGAATCTGGAGAATTGTGGATACTCTCGATTCTGCCAGCCTCTTCTTTCCCTATCTTTTTAGCCATTCTATCCTCAAAAGGATCCCTGTTGTTAAACACCTTCATTGTCACACTCATCAACTTTTCCCTGTTTTTTCCCTCAAACCCCTCCATTCGCTGCAATTTTTTTCTAATATCTGGGGCCGACTGAGTAACAAAAGCCAAATTAATTGCCTGTTGATTTGCAGGAGCATCTGGGTCAACTGGAGTATACGTATGGTATGCTTCCAATAGATGCTCCAGAAAGGCAGAAGGGGATTCCTCAGGCCCTTGAAGGACCTCGCTTACCTTACTCAGATTGGTAGGCTTTCAAACAGCTCCCCTCAAGCCAGCTAGGAGATGCTGATGGTAGTTGTGGAGAGCTTCTCTCCCGCCCAAGGAATTAGCTTGCCACGGGGGATGGGTGGATGGAAGTTGCGCCTCAATACGGGCCCGCTGTTGTTCATCCAGTTGGCCCTCTAATCCTCCTAACACCGATTTTATGGCCTGTCCTTGAATTCTTTCTCTTTCTTTGGAGGTAAAAAGGGCTTGGAGAAGTTGCTGGCAATCATCCCAGGTTGGGTCATGGGTATGAAAAACAGATTCTAGGAGGGAGATCAAAGCCTGGGGTTTTTCTGAAAAAGGGGGATTTTGATGTTTCCAATTATACAAATCACTGGTAGAGAAAGGGATATAGACATAATGACTCTGTTCTATTTCTCTAAGAGGCAGAAGAGGAACTGAACTAGTCCCTTCAATAAGAGCCCTGCTGGGACCATAAGCGGCTCCTGTTCACTTGTGAGAAGGGGAGGTTACAGAATCTGGAGATTTTTCTTCTTCAGGAAGAGGAGGATAGAAGGGGTTCCGAGATCTGGGGCCGATTTTATCAGAGGAGGAGGATGGCTCCACATAAGGTGGAGGTCTTATTTCAAGATCTAAGGGGTCAGGATCTTGTGAGAGCACCAGCTTGGGAGCTCGGGCTTTTGCCTCTCAGTGTTTACTTAGGGCTATAACCAAAATGCGAGAGCTTGTTTGTAGGGAACAACTCTGCAACCAAGCCAGAGGCTCCTGACAAGCCTGAACCCAGATATTTATATATGGAAACTGATCAGGATGGCTAGGGTGTCCAGTGACCTTTTTCCATACTGCCCGGCAGAGGCTCAGATCAAAGGAGCCCTCTGCTGACCATCCAACTCCAAAGGCCGGCCACTCCAATTGACACAGGGAGTGAAATTTTCCATGAGAAAATTTAACCCCATATTTGTCCTCCTGCTCGGGGGAAAAGGCCAATTTAAAATTAGTGAGAAAACAATCCAATGGAGTATTCTTGGAGATGGATCCTCCCATCTTTGCCCTTGATGGTTTGGAAAAGAAGTAAACACAAAATGGACAAGCCATTAACATATGACGAACAAGACAAACAGGTGCCACAACAGAACTGAAACTAAATCTTCCCTTGTTCCTCGTCAGGAACCTTGGGGTTAGGGGAGGCTTACCGGCTCGTCAGCCACCTCACTCCTAATAACAAACGGTTGCAACCAGCCAAAAACTTACCTCCAGAGGTTTTTCTGAGATCTGTGCCTATGAGTCTCCTGCTGGACCCTGCCACAGAGTCTCGGCTGAACCAGGGTTCTTTAGCCAAGGATCTCGCTGGGGCCTCCAAAATGTAAGACTGAGGGCCTTACCAAATGCTCCGAGGAGCTGACTGCAGCGACAAACACCTGGGAAGGAACACACCGGACAAGTTGGAAAATAAAACAGGTCAGCAGACACACTGATGGATTGTTCTACAGGTAGTGGGCCCAAGAACATTCCTTCTCTGGACAAAACAAAGGGTTGAGCAATTTTACTTAGGAACTCATTTCGTTACAGATTCTATTATCCCAGAACTAACAAGCACATTTTAACCATTAATTTACAAGTACAGTAGAGGCTAGGGGAATAATTGATTTTGGAATCATGCCATCCCACATTATCAGAAAAAAGAGCACTCCACCACACATCATAACCAAAATAACAGAAATCCAAGAAAAGAACAGAATCTTAAAGCTGTTAGAGGAAAGCAATGCATCATTTCTAATGGAAAATGCACTAGAATTATGGCAGACTTCTCAACATAAACTCTAAAGGCAAGAAGAGCATGGTTTGGAATGTTTTAAGCAATAAAACACAATTTCCAATCCAGACTGATACATTTAGCAAAATTATCTTTCAATATTGATGAAGAAATAAGATATTTCCATGATAAAGAGGACCTAAAAACTTCATGACCCTCAAACAAATATTCCAAAAATATTCTTAAGGATATCCTACAAAGAAACAGCAAGGCTAATAAAGCCAAAAAGCTGAATGGAATGAATGAACCAAGCAGAGTGACAAATTAAGTAGAAGGGAAAGAAATGGAACCATCAGCAGAAAAATAATACAATTACAAAAATAAGTCAATACATATCAGTTAAAATATCAATGTGAATAGTCTCAATTTGCCAATCAGAAGGCATAAATTAGCAAAATGGAGCAAAGGACAAAATCCAACAGTATACTATATACAAAACACACATTTAAACCAAAACATAGTTCACAATCAAAAAAAATTAAAAATCAAAGAATAGAAAACAATATGCCATGCAGTGGGAACATGAAAGGAAGCAGGAGGACCTATCTTATTTTCAAAGTAGCCTTTAAGCCAAAATTGATCAAAAGAGTCAAACAAGCACATGACATATCAGTTAAGGGTATTATTCAACAGGAAGTGATAACAATTATAAACATACATCCACCAAACAATGGTGCACCCAACTTCAAAAACAAACACAGCTGGATGAATAAGATAAGATAAACATCAATACAGTTGTAGTGAGGAAGCTCACTACCTCCTAACACTAATAGACAGATCATCTAAAAAGAAAAAAGAAGGAATATCAGAGTTGAACCAAACTTATGAGGAAACGAATTCACTAAATATGTACAAATGTTCCACACAAGAGAATACACGTTCTTTTCAGCAGCACATGTGACATTCTCCAAAATAGACCACATAGCAGCCAATAAAGCATGCTTAATTAAACACAAAAGAACAGAAATTTTACTATGGATATTATTATTTCATAGTGCAATGAAATTAGAAACTAAGGGGAAACAACCCCACAAAGTATGAAAATGCATGGAAATTAAACATCACACTCTTGACTAACCGATATATTGCAGAAAAATTAAGGATGAAATAACACAGTTCCTAGAATTAAATAATGTCAGTGGAACATACCATAATTTATGAGACACAATGAAAGCACTCCTAAGAGGAAAATTTGTATCTGTGAATGACCACATCAGAAAAACATAATGAGCCCAAATAAATGACCTAATGATTCACCACCGGGTCCTAGAATAACAAGAACATACCAAATCCAGAACTAGTACAAGGAAGGAAACAATAAAGGTCAGAAGAGAAATCAGTGAATTGGAGCCTAAAAAGAAAAAGAATTAATGAATCAAAGAACAAACAAAATAGGTCAGTGTTATCAATAAAAGGAAAAATAAGACACAAATCAAAGCAATTAGAAAAGAAAAAGGTGAAATCACAATGGACCTTGCTGAAATCCATAAAACTGTTAGCTAATATTTTACAAACCTATATGCCAATAAATTGGAGAATTCAAAAGAAATGGAGAAATTCATATATATATATATATATATATATATATATATATATATATATATATATCCGAAAGAGAAACTAAAAGTCTTAAAAGTTTTGAATAATTCAATAAGTCAATGAAATTGAAAAAGTAATAAAAACATATACCAACCAAGAAAAGGCCAAGACCTGATAAGTTCATTAATGAATTCTTCAAGCAGCTCAGGGAAGATCTAACATAAATCTTTCTCAAACTCTTTAATGAAGTCAAAAGGGAAGGGATACTTGTGAAGTCCTTCATGGAAGGTAACATCACCTTGATCCCTGTGTTAGTTCCTTTTCTCTCATTGCTGAGACAATATCCCTGACACCCAAATTTAGAGGGGAAAGGAATTTATTTGGCTTGCACTTCATAGAAATTTCAGTCTATAGTCAGCCAACTCCAAGGTAGAAATGACAAACAGGCATAGGAAAGAAGAAACAACATGCCACATACAAGGTAGCAATGTTAGCAAGAGAGGCAACATTTCATGGCAGCAGAAGACCACAAAAAGCAATAAGAGGCATTCACCACATCTTTCTGCCTCTTTTTATCCCATCCATACTACCTGGATGAGGGTGATGCCAAACTAATCACTCACATGTAGTGGTTTAGTAATCACATCCCCTTAACCCCAGCATCACACATTCTAGATTCAACTACCTCTGAAAAAGAAAGTCCCACCTCATCTGTATGAGGCTTTGAGGGGATATCTAAACACATAACAATCCCCAAACCATATAAGTATACAACTTTAAAAAAAAAAAAAAATCAGAGGACTACAGGCCTTTAATGAACACAGACTCAAAAATCTTCAACAAGATACTGGCAAACAGAATGCAGCAAATCATCAAAAGATCATATACCATGACCAAGTAACTTTCACCCCAGAGATGCAATGATGGTTCAAAACATGCAAATCAATAAATATAATTCATTAGATAAACAGAAGCAAGGACAAAAATCACAAGATGACTTCAAGATGCGAAAAAAGCTTTTCAACAAAATCCATCCATTCATGATAAAAACCCAGAAGAAAATATGTGTAGAAGGACCATATCTCAATCTGATGAAAGCCATTTAAGACAAACCTACTGTCAAAACCATAATAAATGGAAAGAAACTGAAAACTTTCCCTATAAAATCAAGAACAAGATAAAAATCTCCATTGTCACCACTGCTTTTCAACATAGTTTTCAAAACATTAGCCAGAGAAATCAGGCAAGAGAAAGAAATAAAAGGGATACACATAGGGAAAGAAGAATTCTAAGCATCATTATTTGCAGATGACATGATCCTCTACTTACAAGCCCCGCCCAAATTCCACTAAAAATCTCTTAGATTAGTAACCAAATTCAGCAATGCAACAGGATACAAAATCAGCACACAAAAATCAAGTGTTCCTATCAATTAAAAATGAACTCACTGAGAAAGAAATTAGCAAAACAATATCATTCACAAAACTATCAAGAAAAATCAAACACATAGAGATTAATCTAACCAAGGAAATGAAAATTACATCGCTCTGAAAAAAAGAGATCAAAGCAGAAATCAGAAAATGGAAAAATATCCCATGTTCCTGGATAGGCAGAATCAACATAATCAAAACGCCTGTGCATTCAAAACTTAGAAATGGATTTAATGCAATCCAAATTAAAGTACCAAATGCACTTCCACAGATCTAAAGAAAATAATCCCAAACTTCATATAGAACTAGAAGAGTTTCAGAATAGCAAGAGTAATCCTGGCTAACAAAAGCAATACAGTAGGCATAAAGTTATACTACAAAGTTACAGTGATAAAAACAGCATGATACTGGCACAAAAACAGAATGTGGACCGAAGGAACAGAACAAATGAAGCAGAAGAAAATCTAGGCACATTCAGCTATTTGATTTTTAGAAGGTGCCAAAAATATACACAAGTGGAAAGATACCCCTTTAATACATGGGGCTGGGAAAATTGGATATCCACATCCAGAAAACTGAGCCTAGACCCATATATCTAACCATGTAGTACATTAAAATCAGAGTGGTTTGGAGATCTAAATTTTAAATAGGGAGCAATTTGCTGGAAAACAAAATACGTAAAAGTCTTGCATGTGTAGGTGGAGGCAAGGATTTTCTGAACAGAAAACCAGTGGAACAAGAAATCAACAAGCAAATAAACAAATGGGGTCATAGCAAATTAAAAAGTTTCTGAACAGCAAAAGAAATAACCAACAGAGTAAAGAGACAATCTGTAGAATAGGAAAAAATGCATTTTTCAGCTATATCTTGGACAAAGAACTAAGATCAAGAACATGCAAAGAACACACACGAAAAAATAGACTCTGAAAAATGAGACACCCAACCTAAAAATGGGCAACTAAAATGAATAGAAACTTTTCAGAAGAAGTAAAAATGTCTGATAAATCATGAAAAAAATGTTAAACATCATTGGCCATTAGAGAAATGCAAATTAAAACAACATGAAAATGCTATCTTGCTCCAGAAATAATGACTGTCATCAAAAAATCAAATAATAACAAATGCTGGCAAGGCTGCAGAGAAACAGAAACTCTTCTACACTGTTCACAGGTATGCAAGCTAGTGCAACCACAATGGAAATTAGAATGTAGATTTCTCAAAAAAACTAAAAATAAAAATCCAATTTGACTCAGCGTTTTATCTTATACATATCTTCCCAAAAGAGTTGACATATTCATGTTTATAGCAATACAATTAATAATAGCAAAATCTTGGAAGCGGCCTATATGCTCATCAGCAAATGTATACATAAAGATAGTATGTTATTTATGTACAACTGGTACTACTCTGCCACAAAGGATAAAACTGAGGCATTTGTGAGAAAATGAATGGACCTTAAGATTATAATATTATATGAAATAAATCAGACCCACAGCTTAAATATTGCATGGCTTCTCTTACATGAGAAACCTGAGTTATAAATAAAGGCATAAATAAAAGATAGATAACAGGAAGGTAGATCTTTCTCAAATGCAAAGGACAACAAGAGATGAAGGAGTGGGGAGGGAAAGTGGATGTGGAAAAATTGAAGAAATAATTGGGAATAGAGCTTTTGCAGGTGGAGGAGAAACAAGGGTTGGAAGGACCAAGGAGGGCAGGGAGAGATAGTGAATAAAAAATTAATTAAAATGTGTTATGTTCATGTACAAATTCCCCACAATAAATGTAGTCATTGTGTACCCCAAACATGTACTACCACTAGTAATACTAATAAAAAATATTTTGCCATATGTAACACTGACAATCATATTCCTCATAAATTTAAATAATTATGCTTTGATGTGACTTATTTTTGTCTGGTTCTGGTACAGAAAACACAGCTCAAGAGTCTAGATGCTCTGGATGACAATATTAGTAAAGGATCAGATGTAAACAGACAGGGAGCAGAGAACAGTTAGAAGATTAATTTATAAGATTCCATAAGAGGCAAAACAGGTCATGACACTAGTCATAATCATATGATGAAATGATGAGTGTAAGTTTGCAGAAGTTAGTGAAATTGACTTGAATCAATTTATTTCCATATTTATTATTTTTTCTGAGGTACAAATAAGATGAGGATTTTAGTCTAAGTGACCGAGTGAATTGTGGTTCTGCTCATCACAGCAAATAGATGATGAGGCATATATTTGGGTAAAGATGAAAAATAGATCCTTAATGGGTATAATTTTCAACTGATTTATCCCAGTTAAACAATAAGGAGACATTACCTCAATAGGTCTAAAGAACGGAGAAAGATTTCAGCTAGGAGGAAAAAGGGATTGAAACATATTATACAATATATACTATTAATTTGAATGTGTATCTGTAGATATATATGTGTATATGTATGTGAAATAGCTGTGCTTTAAGGTATTGAAATAATTTAGAAACCATTCTTAGATATCTAAGTGATCAACTCTCACTTTTTCACCTTGAATGGACCTTAAGTTTTATAAAATAGCTAGAAGAACTTCTCAAAACTATTTTTACCAAACTATTTGTAACAGCAGAGGAGAGTGAGTGATTATTTGAGGGAGAAGGGAAAGTAAACTATAGATCTGCAGCAAAAAGTAATTCTCTACTATATCTATTTATCTTAAAATATATGAAAACTCCTTTTACAACATAATATGCTCCAATTTCAATTACTGTTAGGATTATTTAGGCCAACAACTACTTAAATATAATGAACAAATCAAAAATGGCATGTTTGCAAAATCTTGGACACATGTCAGAAAAACATCTGAGTAGTAATAATTCATAAAATTCATCAATTACTTACTGATTTATGAAATGATTCTATTTTGTGAATGTATTTTGAAAAATTTGTCCAAACACTCCTACAAATATGACCATGTTCTGACTAATTGATTACTTATTTTTGCATATACCAGTCATCCTGTTGGAGGTAATTTAAACAATAGTATTTTTACAATATGCAATTTTGTATTTGGAAGTGTTGTTTCATGTGATATTGATAATATCTTGCTTTCACTCTTTGCTGTCATCATTATGTTCATTTGTACTTATAAGTTTTTTAAATCATTTTTGAGATGTTTAAATTTTCTTTGGTATTTGACATCCTAGAGCAAAACTGACATTATTCTGGGATTATAAGGCTAAACGTAACTGAGGTATGTATTTATGAATCTGTATACATTGAAACATACTGAGCTCTCTCCAATGAAGGATGAAAGAGTTAATTCTGAATCATGATGGGAAAATAAAATTATACAACATGGGAGAATTTTTACCATATTCATAATAAGAAAAAACATTGTAAAAATGTGCCCCAGGAAAGCAGCAACCAAGCAGGTATTGTGAGTGGGATAAGGTAGTCATTAATATCCATGCCATCAAAACTATATTCTAACAGGAAGAACTGCTACTCATAGGCACCCATATGTACTTTGAAATGACTTAGTTAATTTCTTTTCTTATGCATGTGGAAATTAAATATTTATATCAGTCAAAAAGCTATTATCAAATACCTTTTTAACCAGAAATGTATATATTTTATTGAGATATTTAGAATAGAGCCATGGGAGTTTAAAAAGAAAATCTTTAGTGTATTAAGAGTCAGCGCTGTGCCAGTAAGTCTTGTATACATGAACTCTTATAGAGAAAATTATCATCATTTTGCAATTATAAAAGTGATGCTATACCCAAGGTCACACACTGAGTATTAGGAGAATGAGAAATGGAAAACAGGTCCTAGAATGAAACCCATGCCTTGCCAAATGTATCCACAAACACTAGAATTTTGATGAAATCAAATTAAACCACTCTACTTTTATGAATATTTCAGATATTTTTATTGGAGCTTTTAAAGTTTATTAGAATATGTTAAGGGCTAATTAGTACAAAGTGAAAGTTATTGAGTTAAGAACATAACCTTGACCCCATTACCAGGTCAAGTGGGTTGAACTTGAAGTGCTCTCTTGAGAAGTAAGCTTACTATCTCTTTAGTACTTTGGTATAGGTGTATGCTTGCTTGTGGAGAGCCTAGAGGCAAATCTGGCAGAGATGGTGCATAATTAGACTCATATTACCCAAATCACTATTTCTGGGACACCCTTCAAGATGAGCATTTTTCTTCCATTTTATTTCTGTAGTTGTATTTTTCTTACCCAAGTATTTAAGCAAACTGAGCCTACTTTAATATTTTGCTTAAACAATGACAACTAAAGTGAATATTTTCAATTTTATCTAGAAAATAACATCTTAAGAAGTAAATATTCCCCTAGCTAAGTGAGAAACTATTTTGTATCACTGCCTCCTTTCCTCTCTTCCAATTTCATCAGCACATTGGTCATTGTTCTGAAGAAAATATATGTATATATAAACTTTATATATAGAAATAAATGTTCTATTATATTATTTTCTATTATAAATTTTCTATGAAGGTGTAACTAGAAAATTTAAGAATTAAATTGAACATATAGAAAACAGTTCACTGTCACTACATCCATATGTGTGCTTGCATGAGACTAGCAAAAGTCACTTTGATGACAAGAGGACAAAATATGCTCCAACTTGACTGAGAAAGACAGTAGCTGCTCTAGATTCTACATGAGTCTTCTGCTTACTGACATCAAACCAATCATGAAACCCAGCTGGGGAAGTCATGTCATTTATATGCCACAGAGCCATTTCATATGTCACCTATTGAACCATCAGACTTCTGAACATAGTTAGAAAATTAACTAAGAAAACACCTGAGACAAGAGACTTTTAGAATATAACGATACTAGAAAAATGTTTAGAGATAACAATCCTTGATGAGAAAGGAAAGCAAATTGATTGAACTGCTTGGGCTGAATCTAATATTAAACTGAGAAGATCTAAGTGATACACATTATAATATGATAAAGAATAATTCCATGGAACTTTAAGCAGCTGAAGAAAAGACAGACATATATAAAGATCTATAAAGACCGTACAAAATATAAAACATTATCTAGGAATTTACATTTTTGTGAATATATAGATTTATATGGACCTAGTTTTTTAAATCAGTGAAAGAACAAAAGAGAGGACTTAAATGTATATGGAAAAAAATACTATGTTCATAGACAGCTAAATTTAATGTCTTAAATTCACTCAAAGGGAACTATACAATTAAAACAAATCCAATAAAAATAACACATAAATTTTGAGAAAACTTGGATAAAATGTAATTTTTATGAAGGAAAATGGATTCAGAAGTAAGGCAAACTCAATTATGGATTTATAATAAAATTTACAAGGCTGGATATTTTCCATTTACTTCTCCAAATTTCTGATTCCTCTCTTTTCCATATTTTCATGTCTTGAAATGCTGAATGCTGTGGACCATAAGTATGCTCCCTAGATGGCTTGTTCCTTGAGTTTTGTTCATAGGATGCATGATTCACACTTTCTTCCTGTCATTTCTCTACTTAAGATAAAAAATCAATATGGAGTTACCTCAAAAAACTAGGATCAGAGGTCCCATTTGACCCAGTTATCATTCTTCTGGGTATCTTCCCAAAAGAATTAAAAAAAATCATACCACAGCGATATATGTGCACCCATGTTTATAGTGGCATAGTCTGTAATAGCTAAAATTTGGAAACAGCCCAATTGCCCATCAACTGGAGACTGGATAAAGAAGATGTGGGGTTTTTTTATATATATAAAATGGAGTACTACTCAGCCATAAAGAATGAGAAACTAGAGGCATTTATAGCTAAATGGATGCACTTTGAGGCCATACTCTTAAGTGAAATAAATAGGACACACATGTGTAAATACAGAATAGTTTCTCTAGTATGAAAATACTAAAAGTGTAAATAAGGTTCAAATTGATACAGTGAAATAGGAAGAAAAGGTCTAAAGGAGTTGGGGAAGTTTGAAGGATAGGGAAAAGGAAAGTGGGGAGAAGAAAAAATATGAGAAAAAGAAAAAATGGAAACAAAGTCTCTGTAAATAGGGAACGGTGGAAGAGGTGAAGGGAGACCAGGGAAATGGGGAAAAAATAAGAACTAAGATACATCATGTAAAGGTACAAGATCCCAAAGATTAATGTAACTATTTTATACCTAAAATGTACCAATAAACTTAATGAAAATTAAAAAAAATACAGCTCTTGAAAACAGATAAAACTAAGGAAACTTTCACAAATATAAGATTGTGTATACCTATATTATAGCCTTTGTATCATGTTATGATTTCTTGTTTTCTCTGTTACAATGTTCTCTTTGAGATTACTATTATATCTCAATTAGTATCCATGAACACCTTAATCAATATATTTTAAGCTTAAATGAATATAAATTAGTTGCCTAACTGTAACATATAATTCATATGCAGAAACAATATATCCCCACAGAAAAGGCTTATAGATTTGAATCCAAATAACATTTATTATTTAAACATGAAAGCTTCAGTTGGGAGGTCAGGAGAGGCTGGGGGGTTTTGGCAATAAATGAACAAAGAAATGTAAGAAAGTTTTATTTCAAAATAAATGAAAACATACTTATTATTTAGCAGAGACACAAATCCAATCTCAAGGCAAGTCTTGAAAGTCCAAAGAAAATAATGCAATTGCCCAGAAAGCAATCAGGTATTTCTAATACTTTGATATTTAATAAAGATAGCTTTATCTCTGCAAACACAATTTGATAACCAATATTATATTCTAGATAAATAAAAAGGAACACTGAACAATGTACTAGGATTTAATTTGAATACAGTATAATTTACACCCTCCCTAAAAAAAACTACAATGAAACTACTGCAGAAGAGAAATTGTATTTCTTTTCCTCAAATCTGCTTAAATAGATACCTGTCATATAAAACCCAATGTGGGAACTGAAATACTTCTTGTGCAAAGCTTCTTAAGCCAGAGGTTACTGGCAATAATAAGAAGAGTTAAAAAAAATAAAGCATGAAAAATTGAAAGCTTAAAACATTTACATTTTTAAAATAGTGTTGATGTAAGTTTGAAATCTAATGATTCAAATAATCATAACTTTCTTGATAGTATATAATACATAAAATAGCAATGTATTAAGTATCATGTCACACATTACTTTCTAATGTATTCCCTTTAAAATATAATGTTTGTATTTTTCTGGGCACAGTCCAGTTTCTGATTAAACTTCTTGGGAAATTTTCTTAACATTAAAAATTATTTATGGATTATTTTTCTGATGGAGAAAATTGAAAAGAATGCATTTAATTTGTAATCATATGGGAAATATAATTGAAGTACAGAAACCAAGTACAGCCTAAGTCCAAATACTATTAAATTTCTTAGAAAAATAACACAAGGTCACTTGAGCATAATACCCAATTTATAGAAAATTATATTGCATCATCTTTGATGCTTTGTATATTGACAAATTCCATGTAGGGCTTATTAATGTAAATGTGGATCTGAATTAAGATAAGCACAAAGTAACATGAGAGCATTAACACTGGTTTTAGTAGTGAAATAAGCAAAATCTTGGTGCTGCTATGTGATATATCAGAATAAATTAAGCTGATAACCAAGAAAAATTTAAAAAGCTAAATAGAAATTAATTCCCTTTTCCTTATTACCATTTTGTATACCCTTTTCCTGAACTTGCATGTGATACCAGAGTTAAAACTCTTTGCATGTTCTTCATTGTCACTCATGAAAACATTCCACCTGGCATTCTCTGTCTATGCTAGATTTTATTCTGCAATATATTGCTGACCTAAACCTTAATATTTTCTTTGGAGCTTTCCTTAAATGTTATATTTTGCTTAAATGTTATATTTTCTTGGATGTTCCTTTATTTTTTTGTGCACCTCATTATTTTTAGTATTGTTTCTAACATACTGGAAAGTGCTCTGGAGTTAGATGGCAACATGATCTTATAGACCTTACAGTAAAAGGCTTTGAAATGTCATTTTATCTTGAAACCTCTCACCTCCAAAAGCTTGCAAGAATAAGAAGGAATCTATGCTTCATAGACCTAAATGTAAAACACAGTGCAATGGATTTCTTAGAAAGTTTATAGGAGAAAATCTAGATGACCTTGGGTGTGATGCTGACCTTTAGATAAAACACCACAGGCATAATAATTCACACAATAAATACACAATAATTTGAATTTAATTAAGATTAAAAACCTATACTCTGTGAAAAAAACTAAACCAAAATCGAAAAGACAAGTCACAGACTCAGAGAAAATATTTACAAAAGACATATCTGATAAACAAATCTCCAAAATATATATTTTTTAAATCTTAAAACTGAGCAATAAGAAAACAACCTGACTTAAAAATGAAGAAAAGAACTTGGACAGTTCATCCAAGAAGATACACAGATGGCATAGAAGCATATGAAGAAATGTTCCATATCATATATTGTTAGTAAGTAAAGTAAAACAACAAAGAATACTGCTATAAACCTATTTGAAAGGCCAAAATCCAGAACACTGACACCATCAAATGCTGATGATGAGGTAGAGTAACAGGAACTCTCATTCTTTGCTGGTGGGAATGCAAAACTGTATAACCATATTGGAAGACATTTTTGGAAGTTTCTTATTAAACTAGACATATTTTTACCAGTGATCTAATAATCATATTTCTTGGGCTTTACCCAAAGGAGTTGAAAATGTCAGCACAATCTTCCCACAGAGATGTTTATAGTAACTTTATTAGTAATTGTCAAAATGTGGAAGCAATTAAGATGTCCCTCAGCAAGTGATGGATAAATAAACTATAGTACTCCCAGACAACTGAATATTATTCCATACTAGAAAGTCAACCCATGAGAACACATAGAAGAACACTAAATGTATATTACCATGTGAGTTTTAAAAGGCTACATACTGTACAATTCCAAATATATGACATTGTAGAAAAACCAAACCTATAGAGAATATAAAAAGACTAGTGTTTTTCCTAGTGATAGGAAGGATATAAGGATAAATAGGCAGGGCACGGGTGACTTTTAAGACTGTGAATCTGTTCTCTATGATATTATGGTACACATCATTATACCCTTATCCAAAAAGTGAACTTAATGCAGACTAATTGTTCAAATTATAATGTATTGATATAGCTTAATGAATGGTAAAAAATGTACCACTCTGGCAGAGTTATTGATAACACAGGAGGAGATGTAGTTGGGGGATAGGAATATGTGAGAACTATTCTTTCTGTTCAATTTTACTGTGAATCTTACTCTAAAAATAAAGCCTGTTTTTAAATGTCTATAAAAAACAAAGGAAATCAAATTATCATTCTTGTGATAATTGATAAACTTTTGTACGAAATGAAATTTAATGTTGACTAAATCAAGATGCGTGGTCAATCTGATATTTGTGTCATATTAGATAATTATACCACTCATATTGTCAATAAGCCACATAGAATTTTGAGCTGATTTGTAATTGCTTAATTTAGCATATATGTATTTTGGATATTTATGGTATTTCACTTACTATTTAATGGATAATATCACTGCTTAAAATGCTACCTATTTATATTGTTCATTTCCTGAAATAAATTCTCAAAATTTTAAGTGCTATTTCAAAAATTAATGTATGTATTCAGAGAATTTAATGCCTTTTATCAAATATATTACAAATGATGTAGACTTGCTGTTTCTAAATTTTTAATTTTGAAATATTTTACTTATATTATTAATAATCAGCCATTAAATAGAAGATATGATCCAAAATAAAGTATTTTGATAGATGTATGATGGATGGTATTTTGGCAATTGTCGTTTTTTATTTTATAAAAGTCATCTCATAGGTACCTCTCGAAAGATAAATTTGTTAATGGTCAGCCTCTGGCAAAAATTTACTGATAAAAATGTACCAGTAAATGTACTGATAAAAATGTATTATAAAATATGTATCGTGCCTAGCCAAGTCAAATTGAATTTCAATTAAAGTAGCTTCTGAAAATGTTCATGGAAAATATTTTATAAGTAATAAATTATTAATTTATCATTAATTATTAATTTATTAATTAATATTTATTAATTAATAAACTAATAAGTAAATTAAGAATATGTGGATTCTTCAGGGTTCCTCACACTGGTTTTTTTCATCTGGTATCTTCACTTCTGAACTTTTCACTGGAGTTTGTACATTTATTTCAGAAGATTGAAGACCATAATAAAATGAGTATTCACTCATCTTCTCTCCAAATTGTTGAAGCAAAATGTATTGTCCTGTGAACCAAAAGAAAGTATAATGCTTATGATTTCCAGGTTACAATCTTTGGCTCTGAATAGCTTAGAAATTCCTGCATTTTCATTGCATTGATTGTTAAACATTATGAAGTTTAAAATATATACATGCACAAGAATAAATTTGGAAAGTTAATACAACCGCCTAATTGAGCTATTTTGTGTTACCTGGAATTTTGGGTTATAAAATTTGTGAAAGATAACACTCATCAAATATTATCACCATTTTCTTTGTTTATTAAAATTATACCCTATGTATAATTGAAATGTTTCCAGTGGAAAAAGAAAGGATAATTAATTATGGCACATTAACCATCTTTGACATATCTAGGTACCTCCTTGAGACAAACAATTCACTTTTTAAAGGAAATGCAATTAAGTTAAGAACATTATATATTACATTTAAAATCAAAATTTCATTTTGCATGTACTTGTGTATATGTTCACACCATAATGACAAGATTCCACATTTACAGTGAAATTTGCTAAATGAACACAGAGTATTAAATGCTATTGTTTTTTCCATTTTTAAAAATGGCAATAAACAATGGAATCAATAACTGTCCTGCAAATTTAGTAAAATGTTTCAGTTTATTGAAAAAGCCAAAAATTGGATCCATTATTCTATATCTCTGTGTACTTCATGTTTCACTATTCAGCTTTTTCTCCTTAAGAACATAGAATTGTAAATGTCCAGTTATGAAAGAGTTGCTGAGCTTTCAAATGCAAGAATGATGTAAAAGAGATTCAGTGTAGGATAAACATCATATTATTTTTAAAGCACACTTTCACAGTAAGGAACATTGATTATATCCATAGTTTTCATGATACACATAATGTGTCACTTTAAAAAAATTAAGCTTTAGAACAGAGATATGTGGAAGTAGCACAGATTTAGGGTGAGTGAGTGCCTACTATTTCTAAAACTCTTTTTCAAAGAAACAAGGAAGTCATAGATTTATGTGTGAGAAAAAATTGGGAAGGACTCCCAAAATATCCAGTTAATTGCCTTTTTTTTTTTTTTCTTTTTTGTGGTACTGGAAATGGAACTCACACTTTTCTTCAAGCTAAAACTGTGCTCTGCCACTGAGCTATACCCCCAGAACCCAGCCCCACTGAACCTCTTGAACTGATGAGGATGAATTTGGCCTTTCCTTTCCCAAATGAATCAAGTGAATTAAATGTCCCACCCAGGATGTTAGGAACCTTTTTTTCAATTATCTCTCAAAATTTGAAGATTTAGATTATTTTAATAGCAATAATATAGCAAGTTATACCTAGAGATACAGCATCCTCCAGGAGGAAAGAAGCAGTTTTCCTTTATTAGCATGCTAATAAAATACCAGGAATTGTAGTAAATATAAGGACATATTGCTAGAATAGCAGAAAATATTTGGTCAATAAGGACACTCTTTTTTTTCTCCTCTAGTCTTCATCTTTAGCATGTCTCCAAACACCACCAGGAGAATTTTGGCCTAGGACTGGGGGAAAGTAAATGATGTGAAGAAAAATAATTGTGATATTAATTTTAGTGTCAACCTTAATAATAAATACCTCATGGATTAGTTTAGTACAGTTTTGGATGTGTCTGGATGATTTACTTACTGAAGAGGGAAGACACACCGTGGATGTGGGTAATATCAACCAATAGACTTGTAGTCCAGAAGCAATAAAAAGGGAAAAAAGGAAATTTGTGCTTTTCTTCTGTGAAGAAGCTTCAGTCTTCACTGTTGCCTTTGGATGTTCCTTCATGCTTCAGCTTTCCAGCATGGCCTCTTCAGCCTTTAGTTTTCTGGAAAGGATCCATCTGATATTCTGCAGTGAGCTCCAGGCCTTTGACTTTTGACTGGATCCTCTCACTCTCCAGGGTGGTGATGGTACTTTTTCCATTCTTCTACATCTACTTCTACAGGTGGCCACTAAAAGGCTACTTTGTAAATGTTTTGTATATCATATGATATAATTAGATATTATATAATTAATTATATTAAATCTGTTCCTCTAGTGAACCCTGATACAATCATTATGTTCTAAAAAATTTCCACATAATAAATCTACCAAGAATATTATCCTTAAGACAGGTTTTAATTGAGCAAAGGGAGAAAATATTTCATGTGAACAATGTCTCAGATAAGATAAGGAATGGACAATTAGTTAATGAACATCTCAGAAATACATATCCATTCTATAAAGTAATCAAAAGTCAAGATTTGTAAAAAATATATGTTGTTGGAAAATGTCAGACCTCACTTTGCAGAGAGGGCTATGAATACAAACTATATTATTTTCTCTTTAAATTAGTTTTGTCTAGAGCAATGGCTCTCAAAATTTAACAGACTGGGTCCAGTGCCAAGAGCCTGGTTCTGTTCATCAAGGCTGGATTTGGACATGTTCCATTTTTAACAAATTCCCAGTTGATGCTATTTCTACTCACTTAGATAGTCCTGTTTGTGAACAACTGATCTAGAACAGTAGATTGAGATTTTAAGAAGGTATAATTCCTGATACTGTGGGTCCTATTATTGTGTTAATTATAATCTTCATATATTGTTAAATGAGTGAGTGAATTAAAACTCCTTATTACGTAGTACTTAAAATGAAAGTTTTGTTTTTATTTATTTGATTAACTTCTCTTCCCAAATGGATGGTAAGGTCCTTAATGCTTATGTTGTCCCAGATCCATAAATAAGTTTACAGCTTGTACCTAGATGTTCTTCCAAAGCCTCATGTGGTTATAGGTGAAGTGTTTCAGAGGTGGCTGGATCCAGTGTGTGTGATGCTGGGATTGATTCATGTTGCAATGCTAGGATTAAGGCGCCCCAACCCTGGGTGTGAGTGCTACCTGCCCTAAGGGTGGAAAGCCTGGATAGTTTATAAGGGACAGAAATAGTGTCCTGCTTTTTTCTCATCCCTTGCCACTTACTATTTTGCTGTATTGCTGCCTTCTATTTGCCATGAACAGTTTCTCCTCTGGAATGCCCTTCTGCCATACCACCCTGGCTTGGAGCCAGCCAATTATGAACTGAAGCCTCCACAAACTGTCAGTCAAATGAATATTTCTTTCTTTAACTTTAGGTGTCAAGTATTTTGTCTCACCAATGAGAAATGTAACTAAGATAATGAGTACATTAGATACTTATTATCTAATATAAATTTATCTCCTTAAATAAGAACAACTCTATAGAATCAAAATCCTATTTTATCCTCATTTCCCTAAAGAAGACCCGTTGTATGGTGGGGTTAATTAACTTCTCACTCGTATTGCAATAAGTGAGGGGAAAAGGTATCTGTGAGTCTTGCCCATACAGTTGATCCCTTCTGTACCAACACTGTGTACGTGGGACCTACAATGGTTTCAGTATAATGGTCTATGCATTAGTGGTGTAATAACTCTGTTGCTCTAACAAAAAAATATATTTTTAAACATTTGCCAAAAAATTATTCACACACTGAAGGAAGCTTTGTGCCAGGCATAATTTATAATAACAATTTTATCCTTATGTGAGTGAGTACTTGATTTCAGAAAAGCATTATTCTATGGGAGGAGGTGGGCAGGCAAGTGACTATTCTAAGACAGTTCTTCCTTATGTTCAATGTGGTCACAATGGGAAGATTCGTAACTCTGCCTAAGTTATGGGATAAAATCAGGATATATTTCAGAGACAAACCAATGATGAGATGGATTCTGAAAACTAAATAAAGATCAGCAAGAGATGGTGGGTGTGTGGGTGAGGCAGAGACGTGCCAGGTGGAGGAGATTGTGAATATAAAGCCAAAAAGATGTGTTAGAGCACAGCACATTTGGAGAAATCAAGTAATTGAGCTGTTCAAATTATCTGTTAGAATCTCACCTATTACAGATGTACGTTAAGATTCTGGAATTTCTAAAGGGGAGAAAAATGCTTTGTGAATGCAATAATCACCTGGATGTAAGGAAAAGAAACAGTAGAAAGAGGCTTAAAAAGCCTCAGTAAGCAGCTCCAGACCTGGTGACAGACGGTTCTGAATATGTAGGAGGTCTGACATTCTCCCTCTTTGTACTAGGCTGGCAATTTAAAAATCATACTTTTTGAGGTAACATTGTCTCAAAGGAGGGGGCACGGGGCCGTTTGATGAGTCAACATGAAATGTGTCTTAATTTCAAGAAACCACATGGAAAGTTATTGGAAAGGTGAACAGTATATTTTAGAATAATTGCTCCAAAGTGCTTAATTACATGTTTCTTAGTAACAACATCTGTTTGTCGGAAAATGAAGATCAAGTTCCCAGTCTCTCTAATGTACCCTTAAGTGATGAATAAACAAATTAAGGCATTTTATGAAATATATCTTGTATTTGGTGGTGATATTTTGCTGTATAGGATTAGTCAAACACAGCTGGAACAAAGAAAAGCGATTTTAAACCTCTATTATCTTCACACCATTTTCTATAGTTCTAAGGGAGTTTTCTACAAAGAACCTTAGAGTCAGAGAGGACACATATATGGATTATTTATTCAGTGTACTTATTTCTGTTTACTTAATTAGAAAAAAGACAGTAAAAATATCTCCCTGAGATGAGTTTGAGTGGATTAAATGAATTAGTTATAATTCAGATAACTATGAATAGAAAACATGCATCTTAAAGTTCCATAAATAGTAGTAGTTTAACAAATGCTTATTTTCTTATAACTCTTATTGATCTGGTTTCAAGGAAAGTGACACTACCATAAATGTAAATTTCTCAGCCATGTCCAATAAGCACTCAACATATATGATAACTTATTAAATCAATTCTGGTGATACCCCCTCCTTGTCAGAAAGGCTTAAAATTTTTGAAGAACTCTGCCTAACTGACCTCTGGACAGTTCTGGATAAGAAATGTGGAGGATGGACTAGGGATTTAGCTCAGTGGTTTTCCCACCTGCCGCGCAAGCATAAGGTCACGAGTTTGATCCCCGGTACAAAAGGAAAAAAAAAAAAAAGAAGTGTGGAGGGGTTCACATTTTGATAATGTGCACATTACTAAGGGGAAAAGTTTATGATGAAATCAAGCCTTATATGCAACAAGCTTCCTATGAGTCCATCTGGTATGAATTCGTACAAGAGAATAATTCATTGGTGACCCCTGAAAGGAAAAGAGGTATGAAAGGCTCTGAAAGATGTAAGTTCCCTGGTTGTTGTGAAACCCAGTACTCTCTCTAATGACTTGACTCAGAAATGAGGCCTTAGCTAAATTTTGTATTTTGTTTTTGAATAGGAAAAAGTATATGCTAGTGGCACAAAACTCACTAAATACAAAGCTTGTGCAATAAAATTCTGCTACTCATCTCTGTATTCCAGACTAGTTTCCCTTTATAAAGGCAACTATTATTGATTTCTTGAGTATCCTTCAAGGAAAATTAAACATCCACAAGTATATATACTTTTCTCTTGCTTTAGACAAACAGTAGCACATGATACACACCTCAATTTCTGCACCTCAATTCTTTTAGAAAAATAGAAGTTGGGGATCAATTTCTACAGATACAGAAATGACTCAGATTTGCAGCTGAGAAACGATGCAGATCCTGGAGCTCATGATACAACATCAACACTTCTTGCTTCTTATTTCGCTAGTACAGCATAACTGGAATCTTCACTGGGTTTGCCTTCTCATTGCCAGGAATGCATATTTATTCATTAGGTTATTTATTCATTGGTTTGATCTACCATAGGGAGAGTTGTAATAGCAAAAGAAGTAGAAGTCATCTTAAGGGTATCGGTTTGACTGAAAAATAGCTTGGGGGCATGCCAAGAATACTTCAAAATATAAAATATTTAACTTATTGGAAAAGAAAATCCCTGATACAATGTGCTCAAATAATTGCAGAACTTTTGTGATTATAGTTTCTTTCCATATTGAGTGAGCTACCAGAGAAAAAGCAAACCTTTCCATGCACAAAAATGTTTCTGTCAGATACTGATTCTTTCTACTATTCACAGGATCTTGAAGAAGCCAGCCCTGCTGGTTTGCATGCTCAGAAAGGTGGGATCATGACCATGCAGCATTGTCATGGAGAGTTTCAGTTCTGTAGCTGTCACCTCAACCAAACCCTGAAAGGAGTATTTCAGAGATTTTACTAAATATGTGAAGAACCATTGGTCCAAAGGAAATGATGAATGCAAGAATATTCCAAAGATATTTTGGGGAAGAAACAAATCTGAATGGGGATGAGCATATGGAATGGTGGCCCTGAAATTTAATGTAGGCAACTTTCACTGAGCATCTGTTATACACCAGATCCAGTGCTAGATTCTGAGGGCATAGAACCTAATAAAATGTGTTATTGAATATAACAATAAAGGAAGGTGTGTTAAATGACCTGGTTTAAGTCTGCAGCAGGTTGTGAGAGATGTCTTTCCCTAAAAGGGAATTTCACAAAGATAATTTAAGATGATTCTTGAAGAATGAGTGGAAGTTCACAGACAGAGCCAAATTAAAAAAGAGACAAATAATTCACTGCATATGAGATCGTAATAAGCTGAGCTCAGATGTCTGTGGGAGCACAAACAGCTAGTACTTAACTCATCCTAGAAAGGGGTGTCAGGGAAAGGTTCCTAGAGGAGGTGATAATTTGACTAAGACTTTAGTAAAATTTAGTGAAATAATTTTAGTAAAATTTTAGCAAAATAATTGAACTAAGACTTTAGTGTTTAAGCAGAGAAATAAAGTGCCAGCTGAATCAGCCCGCTGCAGACAGGCAGGTCTGCACAAGCCCTACCAAGGTCCCCAGTTGCTCCAAACACACCAAATCAGCCGGCTGCAGACAGGCAGGTCTGCGGACACCCTACCAAGTTCCTGAGTCCCTCTCCAAATCAGCCTGGCCCCGGCAACAACCCACTGGACCCTTCCCCGCTCCTCTGTATAGCCACCTGGTTCCACACTACAAAGAAACAGAGGACACCAGACCACTAGACCATGGTACTGAGTCCTGCTGCTCCCGGCTCAGAGGTAGGGGCTTCTGAGCCGCTGTCCCACTGCTCCTGGTCCAAAGGAAGGGGCTTCCTGGCCGGCCAACATCCCTCCTGCTGCTCCCAGCCCAGAGGAAAGGGCTTTTGGGCCACCTTCTGTCCCACCGCTCCTGACCCAGAGGAAGGGGCTTCCTGGCCACCATCCCTCCCGCTGCTCCCAGCCCACAGGAAGGGGATTTGGGGGCACCATCCCTACTGCTGCTTCCAGCCCCTGTCCCACCTCTCCCAGCTCAGAGGAAGTAATCCTTGAAGGCGCCAACAGCCCCCCCCCCAGTCGAAATGAGAAAACATGCAAATAAGTCTCAAAACAAGACTTCCAGATCACCTACAGCAACCCCAAAGGGAAATGAGATGGAACACTGATACTCAACCACCTGGACCCACTGAACTGGCAACAAAAGGGGATCTGGAAAAAATGAAATCAGAAATAATTTTTAGATAACAGGAGAAATTGTGCCCCTAGTGCAAGACATGATTAATAAATCTAGAGAGGAGCTCAGGAACATGATGGAACCCAACATAGGAAACAAATGGAATGCATAAAACAGGTGCAAATAGATTTCCAGGACATGAAAAACTCCACTGAAAGTCTACATAGCAGAATGAGCCAATGTGAGGACAGAATTTCAGATGTAGAAGATAAGATTGCAATTAGTAACCAGGAAAGGAAAAATTGCTTCACAATTATAAGGGAACATGAGAAATCAATCCAGCAGCTGCTAGATGATGCAAAGAAGAATAACCTAAGACTGATTGGGCTCAATGAAGAAACAGGAGAGAGTGCAGATGACATAAAAAAATCTCTTCACAGAAATAATGGCAGAAAACTTTCCAAGCAGGGGAAAAGAGCTTTACATACAGATAAGTGAGGCACATAGGACTCCAAATAGCCTTGATCAAAAAAACTCTACACATAGGCATATAATTGTTGAGATTCCAGAAACTCAACAGAAGAACAAAGTTCTCCAAGCAGTTAGAGAAAAGAAACAAATCACATGCAAAGGAAAATGCATCAGAATCAGAGCAGACTTCTCCACACAAACCATCAAGGCAAGAAGAGCTTGGAGTGACATATTCCAAGCCCTAAAAGAAAACAGCCTCCAACCCAGATTGATGTACCCTGCAAAACTATCATTCAAATTTGATGGAGAAATAAGGTAATTTCATGACAAAGAGCACCTTAGGAACTTCATGAATACCAAACCAGCTCTCCAAAAATTTCACACAATATCCTAGGACAGACATTGAGGATCACAACCCCAGGAAGCAAAGCAGAATGAACCCATCTGGCATGATAAGAAATTAAATGTAAAGGAGGAGAACCCAACAAAAAGAAGAAGTCATGGCAATGACAAGTCATTTCAGTTATAACCATCAATGTTAATGGTCTCAATTCACCAATAAAAAGAAATGGACTGGCAGAATGGGTCAAGAAGCAAAATGCAACAATATGCTGCATACAAGAAACACACTTCATTCAAAAGGAAACTCATAGACTGAAAGTTAAAGGGTGGAAAACTATACTCCATGTGACAGGAACCTGAAAAAAAGCAGGAGTAGCTATCCTCTTTGCAGGTCAAGTAGATTTCAAACCAACACTGATTAAGAGAGATGAAGAAGGACACTACATCCTTGTAAAGGGAAGAATCCAAGAAGAAGAGATGACAATCATAAATATCTATGCACCAAACACTAGTGTGCCCAACTATATAAAACAAATACTAATGAATATGAAAAGTCATATATGCACTAATACAATTGTAGTGGGGGAACTCAACACTTCACTGTCACAAATAGATAGATCAACTAGTCAAAAAATGAGTAATGAAATACTAGAACTCAATCGAACTCTTGAACAAATGAATTTAAGAGATGTTTACAGAGTCTTCCACCCCATAAAATCAGAATACACATTCTTCTCAGCTGCACATGGGTCATTCTCAAAAATAGACCACATACACATAGAACATGTTTAAGTAAGTGCAAAGGAATTGAAGTTATCACCTGTATATTATCAGACCATAGAGCGATGAAATAGGAGATCCATAGCAAAAGAAACCGCAAAAATATTATAAACACATGGAAATTGAACAACACACTTCTGAATAACCAATGGGTCACAGAGGAAATTAAAGAAGAAATCAGACATTCCTTCAATTAAAGGACAATGACAATACAACATATTGGAATCTACGGGACACAATGAAAGCAGTCTTACGAGAGAAATTCATAGCAGTGAATACACATATTAGGAAAACAGAATGAGCCCAATTAAACAATCTAATGCTGCACCTCAAGCTTCTTGAAAAAGAAGAACAGCACAACCCCAGAGCTCATACAAGGGAGGAAATTAAAAGACCAGAGGACAAATCAATGCAATGGAGACTAAGAACAATACAAAAAATCAATGAAGCCAAGAGTTGGGTCTTGGAAAGAATCAACAAAATTGACAAACCCTTATCCAACCTTGTCAGCAAAAGGAAAGAAAAGGCCCAAATCCATGCAAGTAGGAATGAAAAGGGTGAAATCACAAAAGACCCAGCAGAAATCCAGAGGATCATCAATACCTACTTCAAGAACCTATACGCCAATGAGATGGACAACACAGAAGAAATGGACAGATTCCTAGATACATATGAATTACCAAAGTGGAATAAAGAAGACATAAAAATTCTGAACAACCCAATATCAACCAATGAAATTGAAAATGTAATTAAAAACTTATCAGCAAAGAAAAGCACAGGCCCTGATGGCTTCCCTTCAGAATTCTACAAGATATTTAGAGAGGAACTGCTGCCACTACTGTTTAAACTCTTCAATGAAATTGAAAGGGAAGCAATACTCACAAATTCATTCCTGGAAGCAAGCATCACCTTGATCCCCAAAGCAGAGAAAGACCCAACCAAAAAGGAGAACTATAGGCCAATCTCACTAATGAACATACATGCAAAAATCCTTAATAAGATAATGACAAACAGAATGCAGAATATCATCAAGAAGATTATACACCCTGATCAAGTGGGATCCATCCCAGGGATGCAGGGATGGTTCAATATACACAAATCAATCAATGTAGTACACTCTATCAATACAGCCAAGGACAAAAACCATATGATTACATCCATAGATGCAGAAAAAGCATTTGACAAAATCCAACATGCATATATGATAAAAACCCTACAAAAAATTGGAATAGATGGTCTCTACCTCAAACTGATAGAAGCCATCTATGAAAAACCAACAGCCAATATCATACTAAATGGTCAAAAACTGAAACCCTTCACACTAAAATCAAGAACAAGACAAGGATGTCCACTATCACCTCTCTTGTTCAACATAATTCTGGAAACATTAACCATGGCAATTAGACAAGAGAAAGAAATAAAAGGAATAAAGATAGGAAATGAAGAAGTCAAATTGTCATTATTTTCAGATATGATACTCTATATAGAAGACCCAAGAACTCCACCAAAAGTCTTCTAGACTTAATAACCAAATTCAGTAAGTAGCTGGTTACAAGGTGAACACCCAAAAATCAATAGCTTTTCTCTACCCAAATGACAGACCCCCTGAGAGAGAAATAGGGCAAATAATTCCTTTCACAATAGCATCCAAAAAACTGAAACACCTAGGAATCAACCTAACGAAAGAAATCAAAGACCTCTTCTCTGACAGCTATGGCACTCTGAAAAGAGAGATTGAAGATGATATCAGAAAATGGACAGACATCCCCTGCTCCTGGGTAGGAAGGATTAATATAGTGAAAATGGCCATACTTCCACAACTGCTATATAGATTTAATGCAATTCCAATTGAGATCCCAGCAGCATACTTCATAGACCTTGAGAAAACAATCCAAAAATTCATTTGGAACAAGAAGAGACCCAGAATAGCAAAAGCAATTCTAGGTAACAGAGACATGGCAGGGGCTATCACAATCCCCAACCTGCAACTATAAGACAAAGCTACTGTGATAAAAATGGCATGGTACTGGCAAAGAAATGGACCTGAGGACCAGTGGAACAGATTAGAAGATGCAGAAACAATGCCAGACATACTCAGCCATCTCATCTTCGATAAAGGTGCCAAACACCCTCACTGGAGGAAAAATAGCCTCTTTAATAAATGGTGCTGGAAAAATTGGGCTTCAACTTGCCAAAGATTAAAACTAGACCTATATGTCTCACCATGCACTAAACTAAAATCAAAATGGATTAAAGATCTAAATATTAAAATAGAAACTCTGAACCAGTTAGAACAGAGGTTAGGTAGAAGCCTTGAAGACATCGGTGTAGGAAAAGATTTTATGAACAAAACCTCAGTTACCCATGAACTAGCACAAACAATCAACAAGTGGGATCTCTTCTTATTAAAAGGCTTCTGCACAGCAAGAGAAACCACCAGCAGTGTGAAGAGACAACCCACAATGTGGGAAAAAATCTTCACCTGCTCTTCCTCAGACAAAGGTCTACTATCTCAAATCTATAAAGAACTTAAAAAGATCAGACCTCCCAAATTTAAAGACCCAATCTGAAAATGGGTACCTGAAATGAACAGACATTTCTCCAACAAAGAAGTAGAAATAGCAAATAAATACATGAAAAAATGTTCAATATCACTAGTCACTCGAGAGATGCAAATGAAAACAATGCTGAGACTCCACTTCACTCCAGAAAGAATGGCTGCTATCATGAAATCAACCAATAACAAATGCTGGCAGGGCTGTGAGGAAAGAGGAACACTGCTCCACTGCTGGTGGGAGTGTGGACTGGTGCAACCACTGTGGAAAACAGTATGGAGATACCTCAAAGAACTAGGACTGGAAGTCCCATTTGACCCTGCTATTCCACTGCTGGGGATCTTCCCCAAAGAATTAAAAGAATCATACCACGGTGATATATGTGTGCCCATGTTCATAGCAGCACAGTTTGTGATAGTTAAAAGTTGGAAACAGCCCAAATGCCCATCAACTGGAGACTGGATAAAGAAAATGTGGTTTTTTATGAAATGGAGTGCTACTCAGCCATAAAAAATGAGAACTTAGAGACATTTATAGCTAAGTGGATGCACATTGTGACAATACTCTTAAGTGAAATAAATAGGACACACATGTATAAATGTCAAATAGTTTCTCTCATGTGAGAAACTGAAAGTGTAAATAAGGACTGAAATGTATAATTGGTAATGTGAAATAGGAAGAAAAGGGGCAAAGGTGAAGGAAGTGGGAGGGCTAGGGCAAAGGATAGAAGGGAATGAGATTAATATGAGATAATGGAAAAATAGGAACAAAATCTTTGTAAATAGGGAGGACTGGAGGGGTTGAAGGGAGGGCTAGTCAAGGGTGAAAAATAAGAACCAAGAAAGACTATGTAAAGGTGCAAATTTCCAATGATGAATGTCATTATATTGTATACCTAAAATGTACCAATGATTGGAATGAATAATCGATAATGCAAAATAGGAAGCAAAGGTCCAAAGGGGTAGGGGTAGTGGGAGGGGTGGGGGAAAGGAAAGAAGGAAAAGGAAAAATGCTGAGAAATGGAAAAAATGGAAATAAAGTCTCTGTAAATAGGGAAGGGTGGAAGAGGTGAAGGGAAGGCTACGAATGGGGAAAAAATAAGAACCAAGATGCATTATGTAAAGGTACAATTCCCAATGAGAAATGTAATTGTGTTGTATACCTACAATATACAATAAAAGAAGTTAATAAAGTGCAAAAAGAAAAAATAGTGCCTTCTAGATAGAGAATTCAAAAAGCAAGGATAGGAGCCAAATCTCCTGATTTGTTTTAAATTATCTTCATATCCCACAGCACTGCAAGTGATCCATAACAAAATTATATATATATATATATATATATATATATTAGAAGGATATATATGTCTATATCAGAAGGGTATCCATATGATTCAATAATATTTTAGATTATTATTAATGGGCATAAGGGAGGGTAAATTAACATAAGATACAAAGTTTATTATAAAAGTAAAAAGGAATATGCAATCAGATCCTAAATTTGACACTGGGAAAAAGTGAAGAATTGAACAGTTGTTGTTCTTTACTCATTATTAAAGTATAAATAAGCTCTATTGTTAAAATTGCTTATGTTACTCAGCATCGTTTTTTGTGTGCCACTAGAACATAAATGCCACCAAAAGCAGTGACCTTTTCTACTTCATATACTACTACATCTTCAATTGAGATAAGTACCAGACATTGTTCCTCAATGTGTCAGTAAATTTGTAAATATTCAGACTGCCCATTCAGATAGAGCAAGTGTAAAGTATTGGTATCTATCCTCAGTGAACTTTCTGTGCAATGGAAGGCTTTGCAGATGTGATATTTTCTCAGATATTTGATTCATGTATCATTTTCTAAAGCCATAAAAAGAATGATAATAATGTGTTTTTTAAAAGACTTCTAGACTCCGGCAAATAACAAATTTTTATTACCCTCCCATCTATTTCATAAATAAATCTTGTCAAATAGTGAGAAAAAATGTGATGGATAAAGAGGCTGGAGAATATTGAGGAAGATGATACTCTTCTAACAAAATACCCATGACCACAGACTCACAGAAAATTAATTGAAGGGGTGCTATAGTTTGTAGAAATGTAACAAGTGATGGTATTAGATGTTGGGCTTTTGAGGAGGTGATGGGTATTGAAGTCTGCTGAGATGCCTAATGAATAGGATTAGTTCCTTATAAACACCCATACTGAGCTCATTAATTCCTTCTACCACCTGAGAAAACTTCTAAATTTACAATCTATGGACAATGAGGTGGGTCCTCACCAGACCCTGAATCTGCCAGTACCTTGCTGTTGGATTTCTTAGGCTCAAAAACTGTAAAATATGAAGCTCTAGGGTTTTGTTTCTTTGGTTAGTTTGGTTTGGTGTCTGTTTTCATAGTTGCTGGGATTAATTCTGCTGTTTATAAACCACTCAGTTAATGGTAGTTATAGAAACCTGCATGGACAGAGAGAGAAGATAGATTCTCTCCCCCCCCTCCATCTTTTCCATTTTCCATTTCTTTTTAAAGAATAAAGCCTAGGCCCCATGATGCTTACAAAGAATTTCAAAGTGAATCATGGGTCTAGCAGTGAGATTTTGCCTACTACTCTAAGTACTATCACAGTTCACTCTTCCCCATGGCTAATATGCATGTTTCAGCTCATTTTTTATGACTATAAATAATTCATTAGATACTATATGTAATTCACAGCCTTCCCTGAAGACTGAAGTCATAGGCATGCCCATGCATTGTGGTTCCTGCTACTTCTGAGGGTTGACTTTAGGTGCCAAGGATATGATTCAGTAAGTTATTAGAAGCATATTAATTAGCTGTTTTTCATTACACAGTACTGCAAGAAAAACCAGCTACAGAATGTTAACTGGTAGAAGACCTGATTTATTGTGTGTCTTATAAAATAAAACCATACAAAATGTGGTACAAGTTCATAATTTCTTTTGCACTAATTAATTCTAGTAATAACTAATGAACTTCAATATTAATAAATTAACATATGCAGTAAACATAATGAATACTAGGTCAAGAAATGATATTCATATATTTAGCTTTTGTCTATAGAATTTAGAGCTGGAACAAACATTAACTGTCATCTTGTCCAATCTGATATTTTAAGAATAATATAACTGAAGTCCTAGAAGAGCTGGAATCTAATATGCTCAGTGTTATGTTTTAAATATTTAAAGAATGTAAATACAAAGAGAAGAGAAAAAAAAAATTTAGACCTCCAGGCATGATTTTAATTTTGTTTTGTGATTTGATCACTTTCTTGGAACAAAGTGGAGTCATGCAAATGTTCAAATAAATATGAAAAGTCCAGATTTATTTTATTCTCAAAAAAAACCACTTGTTCCCAAGACCAAATGTATCCAAATTGCCTTGAGAGCAGGTTAAAATGAAGATAATTGGGTTTCACAAAAAACTTAGAGAATTAAAATACTTACGGTTGACTCTTTGGAAACTACATGATTATTAAGTTTCAAAGGTGATATTTATGCAGAATTGGGACCCCATAGCTCCTAAATAAATATTTCTGTCTTTTTATATTATCCCACAAGTTATATTTCCCCTCTCAGCTCCAACAAAGCAAGGATTTATGCTGTTTTACTTGCCTCTGTATCCTATGTACCCAGGACAATATCCATTCCAGCACCAGGCACCTAAAAACCATTGTAAAATGGGTGAGTGCCTGAAGAATGAATAAAGGAGAAAACAAAGGAAACTGAAGTGATCATATTTAAAGTAGAAATTTCTAAAAGTTAAAACCACGATTCTCATAATGTAGAAAAACATATTCCAAATATTTTAACTCATGAAGGAAGCCACCAGTAAACTGATAATGATGATTTTCACAGGATGCAAGGAAAGAAAGCTTATCTAGGCCTCCAGAAAAAAAAGGAGCACTTAAACAAAAATAGAAGCATGATAGAATAATTTACTAAGTTATGTACAAGACTGCCTATCATCCTAGATGGCAAGGCACCTTAATCTTTGCATTATTTTTTATGAAACAGAAATCTGTACTTTAATATGACTTTATGGTGTTTGTATTTTAATCAAATGACAAATAGCAAAATTAAAAAAGCACATTCTCTCAGAGAATCTAACAATCCTTTGACTATGGTCATGAAAGGATACATAGTCATCCTCTTAATGTATTTTCACGTTTTCAGGATTTTTATCCAAACATCATTTTAGCCCATATGCAAAGCATTGTAATTAAATATTCTATAAGTTACATATGATAATGATGAAAATATTGTGCAGCTAAATCTTCACAAGAAGAAGGGTTACAATTTTAGATCAAATCTAGGAATGAAATCAAGATGGAAAGAAGTAGGACATGAAATTGTGTGATGAGCAGAATTCCATTCTAATCTCCATGGGGTTTTTCACACTCTAGAGGGAAAAAGACAGCTAGAATATGGCTTCCTAAACTGGAGGAATGTTCTCACTCTGAGAAGATTCTCACTGCTGAGACGGAATTCCACCAGAAGCTCCAAGATCAAAACTAGTGAAAGTGGCAAAATAGCCCTCAACTAAAGAGAGTGATGTCAAATCCTGGATCCATATGTTTCCCATTTGTTGTGCACTGACTGGACACTATCTGTGTCATGCTACTACTAAGGAGAAGGGTGGAACTGATAAGACATACCTGGCAGATTAGTTTTGAAGAGTTACTAAGATAGGCATACATATGGCGCAATACATAATGTTCTCAGTATGAGTTTGAGTGAGTCATCATCATTGTACTGAAAATCAATTGAGAGTACAGAAGGAAAGGTCCTTAAATGCAATCAGAGACTTATTATATTGGTCAGTTTTCCTATTCCTGGGGGTAATACTAACAGAGACCCACAAATTAAAGGAGGATAAGTTTATTTGGTTTCAGACATGTCAGTCCACAATATGCTGCTTTTGAGGCTGCAACATTATGGTGGAAGAGTGTGCTAAATTAGAGCTCTTCACCATGGATGCCAGCACAGGGCGGGGGGGGGGGGGATGGAAATACCCTTTAGAATATCTTCAGTCTTTAGAGACATGCCCCTAGTGACCAACCTATTCCAAATAGGCCCTGTTTCCTAACAACACACTCAGCTATGAGCATCAGTGGATTAATCCACTGTATAGTACAGCACTATCATGATCCAAGTGTCTCAACAGGAGTCTCTTAGGCCAGACAGGCTAATAATTAAGATTAACTGCCCGTCCAAAATAAATAAATAAATAAATAAAATTAAATAAAAGATTAACTGGCCCATTTATCCTTATCACCACAGAAATAGTTCCCTAAATCGGAGGGAGAAGACTAAGTTCATCCTATCTTAGTAGGGTGTGGTAATTATGGTAAGGAGTGAGTAAGTTGTGCACCCAATGTGGAACAAAAGTACTCCAAACAATCTCAAGGGAGATCCTTCTGTAAAACAGTGTTTGAGATTTGCAGCAGTTAACCACACAAAAGTCAGAATCAAGGGAAGGGTATGAGGTCATTTTAAAAAACAAAACAACATTCACCAAAAACAAACTGTGATAAGCTTGTAGAGAAAAATATTAGCATAATGGACATAAGGAAGAGTCTGATGGGAGATTCAATGGTCCATCAACTGGAAGCCAGCCACAGAATATCTGCTTAGCATGGCTAATCTTTTATCCCAATTATTGCTTATTTATTAGGTTTCTTTTTCTATCCAATTTTGTACCAACTATTTATTTTTTCCCAGGGGGATGCTCTAAAACCTTTCTATTATTATACCAATATTTTATATGTGTCCATAATGATTAATAAGAGAGAAAGAACTTTGATTTTCTGATACTTTTTTGCCATGTTACCAATGAATATCAACTCAGACTTTTCCTACATTTTAAAATCAAACAGAACAAAGGCTAAATCTCTCATGGTGAGAGTAACCCCACAGCATACTGTAATCCCAGAGCATGTTATCACATTTGCATATGGTAGAACTCTAGTAATCATCTATAGATTATACAAGTATATTGATGAAAAAATGTTGAAGCTACATATGCTAATGTCTGCACTTATGCATATCATAAGGTCCGCTTGACCTTACCTCTCTCTTACACTAGCTGCCATGGAGCAGGCTGTTCTGCATCCCCTGTCCAGCACCATGCAAATGTCTCATGCCTCCTGCACACTTCTGTTGCCCCAGCAGTTTGAGTTGTCAAGGGAGCTCCTTGGCACACACAGCTGTGCAAAAAAACTGGAAGAATGGAAAAGTGAAAGCACAATGGAGTATAACTTCTACCAACATAGAAAAGATGTTTTCACCCTTCATCTACCTTAAATAAAGGATGATCCTAAAACGAACTCCATATGCTTTCCAGGAAGGTGCTTGATTGTGTTGCCCTCCTTCTACCTTTCACTTTTGGTCAGTAGGATCAAACTTCCTACTAAAGTAAACACAGAGTAAACTTTATCTTAGCCTCTTCTGTGGGGAATCTACAATAAATATATGGAGTTGTTGACCTAAGCATGAATTGAAATCATTTCCCCCAGTGCAAATTCTAATCCATAACATTATGGATTTCCTTTGCAATGGATATTTTCCATACCATTAGAGCAGAGCAGCACAACTCTTTTGTGTATCTAGAAAAGAAAGTCAAGTTTATGTATTAAAAGTTACCTCCTCATTGACCTAAAGAAACAATGGACAAATTATTCACTGTCCTATAAATTTGGGGATTGAGGAAACAAGAATGAGGGGAGGAAAGACATTAACCTTTTAAAACATCAAATATGTTTTATTGTGTATAAATACTGTTCTTTTCATACCATACTTAAAACTGTATTTCAAAAAGGCACTAAAATCAATAAATTATAGATGAGGCAAGTGGTACATCATACGGTCACTTCCTAGACGCACAGCTGGGAAGAGGGAGGGTAGGATTAGAACATGGGTTAATGGTTAGGAAAGCAAAAGGCTGCGATTTCTGTTCCATACAACATAACCGTCAGACTCAGAAAGAAAATTCCTTTCTTCATAGGATTAATATGTGGCAGTTGGGTAAAAATAACATGTGTGCATACATGGGCTTATGTAGAAATATAAGTGTGTGTGTTTGTGTGTGTGTTCACAGAGATGGTAGGGAGAGTAAGAAAGGGAATAAAGAAGACAGTGGAATTTTAATGTTTCAGAAGGAAGTAGCAATTTATAAATATAAATGAAAAGAAACTAAAATATGATTCTGTCTCTTGAAGAAAATTCCTTATAGGGTTTTGGTTTTATTCTATTTGCTTTGGTATTTCAGCTGTAGTATTTAAAATGAGAATGGCAAGTTTGAAAGTATAGATTTCTGCATTTGTTTTACTGGGTAATATTATGGGAATGCCAATAAGCTCAGCAGGTCTGTTCACTTAAAATACTTTCCTATTTTTGAAACATCTGATTAGTGAGAGATTCTTGAAAGGTGTAGATTTAAAAAAGGTAAGCCACTTGATAAACTCCATCCTACTCCAGTGCATGCTGGGGTATCTCCAAGGTTAATGCAAAATTTTGGCTTGTATCATTGGCAGAATATTGACCTAGTCACAGTGGGCTTCAATTTGAGTTTGCGTAACACTTTAATCTGCAATTTTAAAACTCTGACATCATTATCACCAATATGTTAAAAAGGGGAAAGAACTTGAACACTATTAACAACTACTTTTAAATGTGACACTGTTATTTTGCATCATAAAAACAAGCCCTCTGTGTGGTGCTTGTTTTGTTAGAATTTCATAGCACTTTCATGCACATTCTCTCTTTCAGTGCCTCAAGAATCCTGTGGAGTAGGTACCTTTAATCCAGAACTTCTATGGAGGGGCATTTTGTTCTTCATCTAGGGGAAATTTGATGGTGTCTTGAAATATTTTTGCTTGTCACACACCTTTCAATGAACATGACAGCCTCCAATTTTGTCCCATTACAAGAATTAGCAAGCTCCAAATTTCACTTGTCAGACTTCAGAAACTCTTTTCAAACTTAATTTTAAAGATGACTAATCCACGTATCTTAGAGCCTATATTAATTGCCTTAAGCTGGCCATTTGTGGTCTGTCTCACTCTTAAGATTAGAAGTAAGATATTTCTGCATATTCGTGTACTTCCTTACTAGTTGTGATCCCATTTTATATCGGTGTTTGAATGCTCAAGCATGTTATAAAAATTTCATATTACAGAAACATTACTCTTCTTTTGATTTGTAAAGGCTGGTATTATAGACAGCTGAGTTAGAAATATCATAGGCAGTCAGATAGGGCTAGGTCCTTGAAGAAGCCAGTGCAGAAGATAAGAACACATTACAACTGTGGCTAGAGGTGCATTCATTGAAGGCCAGGCCTCAAGAGTAAGATGAATTGACTACACCTAAGTACTTTCCCAAGGGATGAACAATAATGATTGATATTTTAAATGGACACCAATCACTCTGGGAGGGAGACCAAGACCTTCTGACCCATCCCTTCCAGGAAAGGTCCTTGTTCTTTCCATGTACACTTGCTACATGACTTGTTCCCCATATAGAACAATAATATCTAAGCGACTATACTTGTAATCTTATTGTTTGATCATAGTTTTGTACCCGCCTTGTGATTTCATACCTAGCTCATGTTCTATAATGCCTTCCCTATAACTTGAGTCCTCAGCAACCTATTTTCTGGGTTCCCTCCTGTCCCTCTCAGGCAGGAGCTATCTATCCCTTAATAAATATTTCCTACTCCTAATTTTTGTTTTTCCTTATAATTCATTGTTTGATTTTGGAGAACATGAACTCAGGCTATGGGACATCTAGCAGGTTGGGAGTGTCATCCATTTCTCTCATATCATCCATAGACCACTAGGAGGATACAATCAGGAATAGTGCAGAATGCAAGGGAGTAGTGCAGAATGCAAGGGGCTGAGCTGCAGCATGATCTCAGCTTGGGATGCCTTCTGCTCATGGGCCTGTCACAGACAGAGGTACAGGGGTTTTCAGATAAGAATGAAGACAAGTGAAGAAAGTCTAGTTTCCAAATTAAAACTGAGTTAGATGAGGGGAGAAATGGAGAATAAGATTTGTCCAGAGAGGTTAGAAAGTTGATTTATGAGGACATTCATGTGGATGAAGAAAGAACAGCCTGGAGCAATTCTTTGATTCAAGTTCAAGTGCCCTGTGGGTTTTAAGTGATGCCTGCAGGGTTTGTTTTGGGTTTGCTGAGAGTAGTTTCAGTGATTCTAAACTCAAGTGAGCTTGCGACTCTCAATGGAAGCCAGTTTAAAAGCAGGAAACTGACAGTATCCCAGAAATTCTGATTCATTAGCTATGAGTTGGGGCCAGGCACACTGCACTTCTGTATACTTCCCTTACTGAGGCATTCTGAAGGTCAGAATAAGTCAAACTCTGAAGGTAGCCAAACTTGAAATAAAGAGAAGAGACCCTTTGATTCCCCTTTCTCTCTCGGTAAAGTCTACCTGATTGTAAGACCGAGGGCCTTACTAAACGCTCCAAGGAGCTGACTGCAGAGACGAACACCTGGGAAGGAACACACCGGACAAGTTGGAAAATAAAACAGACCTTTATTAGTCTGGCCAGACGGCACTCCCAAAGCAAAGTAGCTAAGAGAGGCAGCTGGCTCAGAATCCGAGGCTGTTTTTATAGGGAGTTGAGGGGGAGGTTAACATGTAGATTCACGGAAAAAAAGGAACAAAGGTTAGTGGTCGACTGTCACGTACTGATGGTCAGCAGACACACACAGTAATGGTCACGACCATATGGTCACGACCGTCATGTACTGATGGTCAGCAGACACAGTGATGGATTGTTCTACCGATAGAGGGTCTGGGAATATTCGTTCTCCGGACAAACAAGGGGTTGAATGATTTACTTAGGAACTTTGTTTTGTTACAGATTTTATCTACTATCCCAAGACTAACAAGCACATTTTAACCATTAAATTTTAAACACAACAGAGGCTAGGGGAGTAATTGAATTTTGAATCATACAGTCCCACATGATCTTTATGAAATATTGGTGATTTGCAATTGGGTTTCCTTACCTTAGTGTTCGGGGCATGGTAGGCAGGGAAAAGATCAGATGAAGGTGTTGTGCCCAGATTGTGAAGTCCCAAAGACCACCAGGAGGCTGTTTTCGATGTAAGCACATGAGGGTCGTTTATTCAAGCTTAAGCAGGGACTCTCAATTGTCACTGACACAGAGGATCGAGATTGAGAGCCCCGAGTTCCAAATTAGCGGGGTTTTTATAGAGGTTACAGCAAGGTTTGGAGATTCTCCACTTAGCAGTTACATGATTGGTTAACATTTAGCGAGCATGAAGTGTACATTTTTGATTGGCTGAACTCATCAGGGGTAAGGGGGGATTACATATAGGTTTTACAAAAGAAAAGAAGGACAAAGGTTAGTGGGCAACTGTCACATATTGATAGTCAGCAGACACGGTGACTAATGGTCATGACCACCCAGCACTGACAGTCTGCACATTGACAGACTGTTCCTACAGATAGTGGGCCCAAGATGTTCATTTCCTAGGTAAACAGATGGCTGAGTAATTAACTTAGGAACTTTGGTTTGTTACAGATTGTATCTTTTGTTTCAGAGCAAACACATTTTAACCATTAATTTGAGAGGCTAGGGGAATGGTGGATTTTAGCAAAATGGAGTGGTTTTGGTCTCACAAAGGCATCATTGAGCTTTATTTAAAAAATTGAGAAGACAGTTTTGACCTCTGCAGCCAGACTCCAACAATTAGAAGGGCAATGGCATCTAGTCTCTGAGGAATTAGAAAGACAAAGGCGTCAAACTCATGCAATTAGGAAGACCAAGTCAAAGAACTCAGGACCTACAGTCAAGTTCCTAGGTAGGCCAATTAACATAAGTATAGAAAACTTCCCCTTTGGTTAATTCTTTAGTTGAAACTACCTATCCATAAGGTCCCCATCCATCTTACCCTCTACCAAAGGACAGGGAAAGGTCACAGGGCTGGAAGATATCCAAGGTTAGGATGAAAGACAAGCCAGGGAGCCAATCAGATTCCAAGAGCCTAGGTGGGACAAAAACCTCAATAAAAGGAGCTGCAGACAAGCATGCATGAGTTACTCACTTTCAAACTCTCCCTACTCATCAGTAGGGAGTACTCATCAGTAGCTTTCTGTCATCTCTTTTCCTCCTTTCCTATCTTCAAATAAATTGTCTTTTCTTATTTTGAACTGCTTCTTTAGTTCTTTACCTACACTGAGTTTAGTATCACTGGGAGCTTTGTGCTATGGCAGAGCAGTGGCTTGTTGTACACCCCTAGATATTACAGTGTGATGTAGGGTGGCATAGAGTGGCATGGTATACAATGCTCCCCAGATGTTACATTTTTATGGACATTACAGAAGATATTCCAATATATAAAATTAATCATTTTATATTCTTTCATAAACTGAAAATAATTTCAATAAAGACCTTTTTCAATTTGGAAGTAGACATTTTATTCAATTTTAGGTAAAGTATATTGGTTTTGGGAATTTTCTTGGTCCATTCATTTTTATTTCTTCCAACAGTTATGAGTGGCTGGATATATAAAGCGAATCTGGGATGGTCCCTGAAAATGGCCTCCTCCTCTTCCTCCTTCTCTTCCTTCTTCTTTTCTTACCCCTGCTTCTCCTTCTCTTCTTTCTCCTCCTCTTCCTCCTCCTCCTCTTTCTCCACCTTCTCCTTCAAGCTCTCTATCTGTACCTTCATTTTCATTTTGTCTTGTCAGCCCTCACTGATACGTGCATCATCTAGTTTGGTTCTTGGTTGTTCCCACACTCTTAGGCTAGCAGATCTCTAGTCTGATGCATCCTGCTTTCTGTCCCTGCATCCTCTGTTCTGGCTCTGATACTTTGCTGGCTCTGTAGATTCTGATGTTTATTTCACGCACTAGTTGCAAGCATTACCCTAAGTGCAAAGCTCTTCTCCGTCTTCCACTTTGCATCTCCCTGTGTATTTTGGCAAGTTTTCCTCCTAAATATCAAATCTATTCACATTTACAACTTTATTTTACACCCCAATTGCTCATGTGACTTATTATGCTCAATTTTAATTGATTCCTCGGCCTCTAGACATGAAGATCCTGAATCCGTACATCTAAATGAAAGATTCAGCATTTGTAGACTGGAATCTTAAAGATGCAATATATTGATGTTATTGTAGATAGGTAAGTTAATTAGAAATCTTGTAGGCAGTTGGACAGGGCCAGCCCACAAGGAACAAACATGGAGGACATGGAGGACAATCAAGACACATTCACTGAAGGCCAGCATTATAAAAGAAGAGAAGAATCCACATAGGATGAATAGCAGTCATTGGTATTTAGAATAGATATCAATCACTTGAGTAGGGGACCAAGATCTTCCAGGAAAGATCCCTGACCCACCCCTTACCACCAAAAATCCTTACTCATTCCTTATACACTTGCTCTGTGACTTGTTTCCCCATTGGACCCCCATTTAATCAATATTAACTAAGCAACTGTATTTGTCATAATCTTATTGGTTGTTCATAGTTTTTTCCACTGTGTGATTTCTCACTGGATCAGTATTACCTAAGCAACTGTACTTTCAATCTTACTAGTTGACTATAGTTTTGTCTCACCTTGAACCCACCTCACCTCGTGGATTTATCTCATAAAACACCTTTAAGAAGTTGTGTGAGTGTGCAACCCAGTTTCCAGTCTCCCTTCTGTCTCTCTTAAATGGAAGCTATCTTTGTCTCAATAAATTTTACTTACCTTTAACCTCCATTGTTCCTGGAATTCATTCTTCAATTTTAGAGAACATGAATTCGCACTTTGAATATCTAGCAGGTTTGGGAGTTACATCTCTTCCCCCTATATCAATGTGACTGGTAATCCTTTATCTCCCTGACTTCTCCTATGTCTCATCTTATATTTTAAAATTCTATAGTGTGTGAACATTTACAGTATCCAATAAACACCTCTTTCCATTCTGCTCCATGCATCAGATCATGTTCTTTCCTCTGCCTAGCATGTGTCTCCTATGTTTAACTAGACACACACTTTTAAGACTTAGCTTAAAACCTATATCAATATGAATTATTCTCCATCCTTCTTTCTCTAAATTCTTCCAGAAAGTTTAATTATCTATATCAGCACACAACATTTTAAATATAAAATTTAGAGCTTTCATAATTGGTGGTAAGTTATACAAGTATATAATATCATTCTCACTTTTTTCTTTTAATCTCAATCTCAAGCACAATGACCAGAAAATAATACTTACTTGAAACATATGTGCTGATATACTGAATGCTCAGAACAGCTATTGAACTATTCAGCACTGAGTGTATCCTGATTCTTTCATTTGGAGTTGGTATGCAGTTTGTAGATTGAAATTGTTGACATGATCTTACAGGGCTTCTACTTCTTCTGATGCACACACACACACACAAACCCACAAAATTTACCAAGAAATCTTGCAATAGAAAAGCACAAATTTGTTTTGCCTTCTTTTTTTTCCTGTTCCATTGCATAAAATAATTTTCTCTAGCAGTCCTCTCAAAAACCAATATTTCCCTAATTATAGTCATATGTTTTATTATTAAGTCATATGTTTTTGTTATCTTTAAAACTTACAAATATATTTCAAAATGTTCATCTTTTCCTTTCGTTCATAGCATCGATCCTAATCAATGACCTACTTTTTCTTTCTGAAAAAGTATTTCTTACTGAATGTCAGCTCTTTTCTTCTCCAAACAATCATTCCTTTTTTGAAGACTCAGAAAGGTTTAAGAAAAAAATCTAAATTACTGAAATACTCTTCCTTATATCTTATTTCCAGAAGAGTGGTGAATTTATCTTGCCTTTTGCTATAGTTACCATGTCCCTAGTGTCCAGAAGTGTCTCTTCATCACTTTAGTTTAAATTTCTCTGTCACCGGTCTCTGGAATAGACTTTATAAACCCAAAAGGTAGAAAGATGGTATGGTTAGAAAATCACATATTGGACCTAACATAGATATCTCTTTAGAACATTACTGAATTATTTCAGGCAGTGTGAAAAATTCATTCCTACAGCCTTAACGAGTGTCCTCTGACATATTACCTTAGGACAGTTGAGCAATCCTATGAATACTATCATTTATGGTTTCCTGAAGTGTTGGCTGCTGGAAGAATCAGAATCTGATCTTACACTGTTCACATTTTTTCGTTTATGTGCCAGTTGCTGTTCCCCAGTCCAGGGTCTCTATCAAGTGTCTCTTGGTTTTTTCACCTTGCCATAGTCTGGCCCATCTGTCAGAAGCATCATGCTGAGTTATCTAAGTTTGCTACTTCATATATAGATTTAAAAGAAAAGTTTACATTAATTTAACAGATCAAATTAAAAATTGATTTTTTTCCATCCCTCCACCTAAGGAGAACCAATTCTATGTGATGACTATAAAATGTTTATCATAAATTCCTGATTATATTTCATAATTCTTCTAATGAAAAGAAAATCAAAAGTAAGCAAATCTCATTCAATTTGTTAATGAATATTATGTTAAAAGAAAGAAAAATAAGTGCTGCAAATATGACATTTCTTCTTAAATAAATGACTGAAAACCAATTTTTTTTTAAGTCTCATAAAATAGAAGTGAAAAACTGATTGAGGTCACAGAATTTCTGGTGTTTTTTTCTGAATTACTCACTGAAAAGTCCTCTGACCCTGGCAAAATGACCAAATCCAAGTTTTAGTTTATGAATATTTCAAATTTGTATCATGAGATTTAATAATACTTCAGAATATTGCTGTTTTATGTTTACCTTCATGACCTCCCCCTATTTACTGTGTGCTTTGAATGCAAATTTTTTCATCCTCATTTTCATTTAGACAAATCCTCTTGGTTGAACATTTTGTCAGTCATCACACCATCCATTAAGTTTTTCTGTTCAAAGATACTCCTTTTGACATAACTTGCTACCACTTTTCCTTTGTACCAAGAACACATTGTGTTCTTCTATCATAATGCTTATTTTACTTTCCTGTGATGAATTGATCTCTTATAGTTTTACCACAGTAAATAATAGAAAAGGCCCACCTTGGTACCCTACTATTGCTCAAGTTTGTAGGCAGCAACCAATAAGTGCTCAGTATTTGATTCTCATTGGCTTGAATGAAAGTGCATTGTGTATTTCTTAGGCATAGATTATCTCATCTTTACCTCCTTCAGTAGCCACTGCTGCAGTGACAAGTTCTGTGATCTAAATTCTCATATAAGTAATGCAGGGCCAGTGTGGTGACTCACACTTGTAATCTCAACACTCTGGAAGCCTGCGGCAGGAGGATTGCAAGTCAAGTCTTAGCCTGGGTGAGTTAAGGACTCGATGAGATCCTATCTAAAAAAATTTAAAAGGGCTAAGGATATAGTCCATGGCAAAGCCTCTGAGTTCAGTCCCCAGTACAGAAGAAGGGGAGGAGGAAGAAGAGGAGAAAGAGGAGGATTAAGAGGAGAGAAGAGTTAAAGAAAGAGCATAGGCATTCACTCTAAATCTGTTGTTCTGAATAGATCTTATGCAGAAATTGCATAGAGATAGAGAGAGATTCTATAATAACCCCAATTCTTCCACCTCTGAACTGCTGGAATATTGTAGCCCAGGTTCCAAACATGTGAGATACAAGTCTTTGAATGAAAGGATGTCAACCCCACCCACATTGTAAAGTCAAAATCTTCAAAAACTCCAACATAGAAACTTGGAGCTGAGTCACTTATAAGTCCTACTCACTGAAACAGTGACAAATAGTAAAGGGCTATTGGTTTAAGCCACTAAGTTTGGCAATATTTTCATGCATATCAGATGACTTGAACAGTAGGTGACATGTAAATTATATAGGTTCCTCATACATAGTCTCACGTGCCTCATGAACACAGAAAGTTAGATTAAATATTTTGTGATAGCTTCAAATTAAGCAAGAAAATGTTTCATCCTGTGTCTCCTAGATATTTTTTCATCCTGCCAGAATAATTCAGCCTCTGCAGTGGAACCAAATCAGATCTCAATTATTTTATCATAAAGAACTGTAAAACAAATAAAATGAGGATAATCTAATCCTACTTTCTCATAGTTGCACAGTTTTCAAATCACACAACTGAGATCTTATATAATCAGCTATAATAGTATATTAACCTTGGTAAACACATTGCTCCTCCTTTTGACTTTCAATGTATTTGGAAATATTCATGTTCTTTGAAAGAAAAAAAATCACATAGAGAAACCTAAATTAAAATATTCCAAAGCACACCAGCAATTTTGACATCCTCAATTACAACAAGAAAGCTGAAGTGCATTGAAAAAGAAATTCCGCACAACTTCTTTTGTGCCTCTCATAAAGAGATTGTCTCCTCCATCTTTTGAATATTGACTTGGTGACATACTTATTGCCTTTACTGTAACACAATGAATATGATCCAGGGAGAAATTCAAAAATTGTTCTGCATTGGATCTTGTTCTCTCTGAATACTGGAAACCCTTCAACTATCAGTTGAAAATACTCCAGTGAGACTAGTAGAAGATGAGAAAGGACACGAAGAAAGGTCTCATCTATCTTAGCCATGATCCCCATCTCATATATTTAAGACCAGCCATCCTAGACCATCCAGCCCCAGATGAACTGGCCCATGGTAGAAAGGACATCAAATCAAAGAGTATCAAACAAATAAATAATATTCATTGTACTAATCTATTAAGTCTGGGGTGGGTTGATATATTTCTAAAAAATAGATTGATACAAATGGAAGGTGTTTTATTGCATGAATCACATAAAAATATAAACATAACATTCACTTCTCTAACTCTTCTGTACTGAAGTATAATATTTGCCAGGAAAAGGCTGTTTTCTTTGTAATGTTCATTCCTGGAAATCACTTTCATGGTGTAATTACAGGCGTGATGGCAGTGCTTGATTCTCAAGTGAGCCAAGCTGCTGAACCTAAATTCACTTGACCAGCTGTGTCAGTGAAAATATATGACTTTCCTTGACCAGACTTGGCTTGGCTCCCTTAATAGTATCATTTTATATCCCTAGTTCAAGGACACAATTTTGCTGGGCAGGGACACATTACTGATAAACATACCACAAATAAACAGTTTGCTTGAACAGCACATGCAATCTTTATTTTCCCCTATAAGCGATTCCAAGACATTTTAACCTACTGGTTGGCCTCAAGGTCAAACTTTATTAAAAGGTTAAGGTAATGGCTTGGCTAAGTTTGGGAAAGAAGCTGCATAAATTCTTCCTTTCAGAAGCAACACATTTAGAACTAGATGTGGTATTTGTACTCACCGTGATTGTTTGCTGTATTCTGAGAGTAAAATTGCTTCTCTTCCATTCTTAAATTTGCAAAGAAAGCTAGGCACATGTCTGACTCTGGCTCATGTACTAAGGAAAATATCTTATTTTTTATGTATTTTCATTTTCTATCAATAGGTCTACAACATGATGTCAAAAATTCAGGTACCTTCAATGTTTTCAGGTGTCAAATTTTATCAAACACTCCATCATAGATAACCTACAAGCGCTGCCTTCACAATAACTATCATGTAGCTCACAGGCATGACACAGTTAACATCACACTTTCAGCTGAATAATCTGACAACTTTTCATTTAAAAATAATCAAGGGCTCACAAGGTGTAGTTTCCTATACATGTTTTATTTCAAAGCACTTCCATACTTCCAGTTTGCATTACTCTCTCTCTGACATTTTGCATGTCATATACTGAGTTTCCTCAGGGAAAGTAAATCAGATTTCTGCCTGGAGTGCAAACTGACTAATAGCAATCATCACCATAAAGGAGTCCACTGTATTGGGGACCAAAAGTGCTATCTGGTTGTTATGGCAACCAGGATTTGAAAAAGGATGCCTGGTTCGGGGAGCGGACACCAGAATCCCAAAACCGATTCTTCATTCAAGCTTTTCCCAACAGAATAATTTCCAGTCATTCCTAAAATGGACATAGATGACAGTTGTCAGCTTGTATGAACTAATCTCATTCAGTAAAGGGAGTATATTTTCTTAACAAGATATGACACTTTCCTCTTTTCACTGGACTAATGTGGGCAAAGGGAGAGAAAGTGTGTATACCCCTGATGAAGGTCATATAACAATGTTGCTAATTGATATTACAGTGTATGGAAGTACACTGACAATCCACCATTTCCTCCTTAAAATGTATTCTTCTCTCTCCATCTTTCAAGTGGAAATCTTGACTGTCTCACCTGTCCATTATAAATAATCGTATCAAACCTTACTAGTGTATTACTTCAGTTACACTTGTTAAGAAATTTCTGTCACTGATTTACACATCATTCTCTGCACTAGACCAAGGAGTCTACAAGCACAGGATTTTTTTTTTTTATTCATTTCCTTTTTTTCAAATTTTGGAGCATGTCACACAACCATTAATGTTTTACAAAATGAATTAAGTTGTCATGTGTCTCTGGGCCAATACCATTAATTCACTCCTAATAGTCATGACAGAAGCCCTAAGAAATTTGGATAAAGGAAATCACAGTACTACTCAAAGTGTATACCATCAAAAATCCATTAGCCTTTGAGGTGGAGAGGAGCTGAATTTGAAGTAAAAGCTTCATATGCAATATTACTTAAACTAATTGCCCCTTTTGAAATTGAGATATTTAAATGGAAAGTAGGAATTACAAATTCTCCCTTGGTGTCATTGGAAGATCCCATGAAATAGTATAGTTAGTGCAAAATGTTGGTATCTTCTCATAAGGATAAATCAGCATGTATTTTGTATTTAATATTATTTTAACACTTGATTTAAAGTGACGAAGCTAAAACCACTTATGCTTGAATCCATACTGTTTCATAACCAATTTATTGATATTAACTGATGATCATTGCTGAATTATTAAATGATGAAACTCTAAGAGTTATATCAAAAATATGTTTATAAAATAAAATGAAGTCAATTGGAAATAAATTTTCTATTAAAAATATCAGTTTGGGGGGGGCGGGGATTTAGCTCAGTGGCACCACGCCTGCCTGGCAAGTACAAGGTCCTGAGTTCAATCCCTAGTACCAAAAAATAAATAAATAAATTTGCCACCACATCTAGGATTATAATTAATATGTGGAAAATAAACATTTTTATTTTAAAGGTAAAAGTGGGATCTATTCTATTGGGTGAAATTAAATGTTTGGCAAAGTTGAGTGAGTTAGGTACAAAGTAAATGTTGAAACCATAGAAGAAAAAAAATGGAAACAAAGTCTTTGTAAATAGGGAAGGGTGGAGGGGGTGAAGGGTGGACAGGGAATGGGGAAAATATAAGAACCAAGATATATCATGTACAGGTACAAGTACCCAATGATAAATGCAAATGTATTGCATGCCTAAGTATCAATAAAAGAATTTAAGGAAAAAAACTCTAGAAATCCAGTTCATTCTTCATAGATAAACTATGACATCTTTTTCTTTTCTTTTAGTATTTAAATCTATTTTAATTATTCCCTGTCTCAAAACACTCCACTTACTTCCTTTGATCTCTAAAATCAACTCCATATCCTTAGATACAGGACTATCCACATTTACAGTAACATCTTCCCCCTGTACTTGAATTTATTATTATATTTTACCTCCAAATATTAGTCTCTCTGATACAACCTTTAGTCCCTGGCTCTTTCTTTCTACCTGGAACAACAACAAAAGTTTATGCTTTTAGATCCAATTTATTTGGCATCTCTGTGGTGACTTCATACTGCCTTCCTAGCCATGTGGAAAGCACTGATGCAGAAATCTACTGCAGGGTCATTAAAAAATATATTGTAATAATACGATGTTTCCTTCCTTTTTAAGCTTTCAGAGCAAAAATACCACAGTGTTAGTTAAATGCTTTTTACTATGCAGAATATAGGGAATACCTTTTAAAATCAATTTATATTCAATTATTATCATAGTAAAATGTTAGGGTAAATAAGACTTGGGACACTTATACTAAAAATTTCAGCAATAAAATACGTTATCACTCAGCTGTGTTTTCTAAAATATATTGCCTTCAGTCATTGCATATTTATTGTATAAGTTTGCATAACTAGAAATATTGCATGCACAGTATTTGACTAATGTTTTGCATTTAATATTAAATGCAAACATTTTCCATATTTTGTACACTCTTAAAATTTATTTTCTGTGCTTCATGGCCTACTTGATAAAAGTAGTTTAATTCTTACTTTTCTTAGTTTGGGAAATTCATTCAGTGGATACCTCTTTGAATACATATTTTTTTCTTTGGATGAATTCCTTAGGACATGCTCCAAGAAGCAGTATTACCAGCTTAAAGGATGTACACATTTTCATATGTCTTAATAAACATTGCCATTTTTTCCAGTCATAGATTACCTCTCTCTCATGCTCTCATTGGGTGCCACAACTTTTTAAAAAATACTTCATAGCTTATAATGATCCCATTTCATTTCACTGAGTAACAGTGTTTCATTTCTTTCAAATCCACAAACATGCATTGAGAACACTCTATAAAGTCAGGCCCTGAGCTAATCATTGAGAAGGCAAAGAATGGCACAGTAATCCTGCCCACTGACAGGGCAGTGATAACGGCACAGCTCCTAATGATATTCTAATCCAATACAAAATTGCTCTGCTGGAAGCAAGCAGTGCTAAGAGAGGAGTACCAAAGTCCCACAAGGTACACCTGGAGCTACTAAAGGAAGGCTTGCAATACTTTATGCAGATTGTCTGACCGTGTTCTTCCCTTGCTTCTGTTAAGCTTTCTAAGTCACCTGCACATCTCTAAGCCTCCCACTCTTGGATTTAAGTTTGGTTAGTCTGGCTCTGTCATGTCCATTCCACCAGCCCTCATGAGAAACCATCTCATGGCTTATGCAAAGGAAATGAATCATATCTCACCAAGTGTTTATTTTTTCCTATGTTGCCAACGTTTAGCAGCAATTCCAGCATAGTTTAGGTGTAATGAATTTTGTTACTATTATCTAGTGTTTAATCATCATTAAATCATTATTCACTGGCCAAGTCCAGTCAAGCCCTAGACTATAAATACATGAACATTTTAGGGGACACAAATATTTTCTTTGAGGCCATTAACTGCTATTGTGAACAATCTAATTACTGTTCACAGAAAGCTGACCAGACCACACAATAAGAAAAAAATCAGAAGTCCTCAAGTCAAATGTTCCAAATATGAATGAGACCTGGTAGTCCTACACCCTATGTTCACCTCTTGATTTTTAATTTAAATCCAATGTCTGCCTCCCATTTAAAGCTATTCAATATATGCTAGTAGATGAGTTGGTTCAGAATGCATGTAGCCTCCATTGCCCAAGATGGAAACACTAATCACCAAGATCCTTATGCTTAGCTATGTTTTCTTCCCACTTTAAATACTCAGCAATAAATTCCTAGCAATTTAAGCACTTCAATAAAGTATCATTCTCAGTAATCCAGGTTGCAGTGAAAAAGGAATCAGCATGTCCTAATAAGCCCTGCAGAAGGATACCTTTTGTAGTATAACCCCCATGCTGTCTCTTTTGGCTCAGACAAGCTTTAATAATACCTTTCCATTTCTCGACACTTGTCCAGGGGTCATTATACATGGTTCTTCAGACATGACAACCACATGTGCCTCCAAGACACAACTGCATCCCATCTGGTTTGAAAACATATTGCTGACTTCCCACACCTGCACCATGGCCTGCAGGAGGGAGAATTATGCCCTCACAGCTTCATCTTGAAATCAAAGTCCGTTTCATTTACTTGACCCTGGAGCCTTGTCCAAACAAGCTCACTTGAGCTTTACCCAGATGGTGGCCATTTACTTCTCCCTCATTCATTTCTATTCCCTTAAATCGTGGCCCTGTGCCAGCTGGCACATCTACATAGCTTTTTAATGGGAAGATTGCACATCTTCATCCCTAATTTAGTAAATGTAAAAGTGGCCATAAAAAGTGACAAAACTTTTCATGCTGTCCTGCTTTCCCTACATAGAAGCCACTGTTGTACATTTCTGATGCCTATTTAAATTAATCAACTGAGTCACTTATGTTACTAGAGGAAAAATGGAATTTGTGGATAATGAAAATGATATGCAGATTTGGCTATTATATTAATTGCTATTGAAATAATAGTGCTTCAAAACAAACCATACACATTTAATTGCCTATACAGACATGCATTTATATTAGTTTTATGTATCTACAGACCAATAATGGTATGGCTTCTTGGGATGGATTCTCCTGTGCAATAATGTTCAGATTGCCTGGTGGATTTAGGTTACTTCCCTGTGTTCTTCTGTATTTGTAGGCCAAGTTGAAGGGGAGCGATTCCTGGGATATTCTTCTCTGATGCACTCCTGGCACTGCCAGCACAATGTGAAACTGTGCGTGCACATTTAAGGCTTGTATTGCAATTATGTACAGTTGTCAATGCAAATTACCTGCCTAAGATTGAAATTAATGGGCCCCAGTAATAAACCATGTTGACATTAAAAGAATACAATGAATATTTGCTGAACAATAAACTAAATTATGATCATTCTACACAAATTAAGGATACACAGTAATATTTGTAACAGTGGATCATTAATGCTTTTTGATAGAAGTAATATAATATAAAACATATACAGTATAACATATACAACATATACATACAAACAACACACACACACGCACATATATAGTATAGAAGATCATTAAGACCTTAACAACCAAATATATAACCCTTAAATGTATAAAAGAAAAATTTAAATAAGCAAATAGTGTCAAAATCATTTTAATTTAGTGTAGAGAAAACTTCAATTTTGCACCTTATAATAAAATTTTTGGAATCTGTCACACTGTGTTAGACTGATGCTGAGAAATATTTTGAATTTTGTTTTTTCTGAACACCTAGAATAACAAAAGTGGCTGTGTCATTAGGACACAATTAAAGCTAATACAGATCATTTACCAGCCAAGCCACTTAAAAGCCAGTGAATATTTGAGCATTTGAATATTTGATAATTTATGTTTCTTGTTGGGATTGATATAGTGGCCATTACAGGCAAAACATGTCTTGTAGGACCCTGTCACTTTTTCATCAATACGTGGAGTCTAATTTTCCTCCTATGTTTGGGTAGGCTTTTGATTCATTTGTAACCACTGACTGTGTACAAATGACCCCTTTCATTTTTGAATCTATTCATTACTTTCTGGCACACTCCATTTTGAAGACTGCAGCTGCTTTATAAGCAGTCTCACTGCCTGAAGCCACCATGTTGTGAGAAAGACCAAATTATTGAGAAGCTTTGGAAGAAAAAGAAGTGAGAGGTCAGGACAACCTCCATCAATAATCTCACTTCAACTGTGTAAGAGAATTCCACCAAACCCTTCAGTCAAGCTCTTCCTAGAATCTACATCCCCAGAAATATTTAGATAAAATATAATGAGTGTTATTGATATTTAAGCCTCCAAGTTATTTATTAGACCATAGCTCTAACTGAAAAAGATATTTGCAACTATTTCTAGAAAAATTGAAAATAACTTTTCTCAATTTTGCATGGAATTTTAAAATAATTTATCAAGTACCATGTAGATGTTTACTCTCTTTGTATCATTATTGATTTTTCTAATATTCTAGCTTATATTTTATTTGTCATGAGCATATCTATGTTTAAATTGTTTTAATATAATGAACGGTACCTTTAGATATAAGAAGAGGAAAAGGATAGCACCGTTTCTGCATGATAATTGTATGGGTTCTAAGTTAAACCTTAGAATGAATACTCTGCACATAGATGGGAAAAATTTAAAAGGCATCAAATTAACTGAAAAATACATGGTATAAGGTTCCATGTTCATTTCCATTATAACTACAGGAAAAATGTATATGAATATAAGGGAAACATAAACTGAATTTATTATAACAATTGAGTCAATATACTACAGTTTGGGATTTAAAAATCTGACCCACTCTTTATTTGCTTCCATCAGCATGTGATAACTACAATGTATTTGACATGCACTTTGTATGTCCATGTAAAGCACAGAGATTTGATTTATTAGGGTTAGTGCATGCCATCTTGCTTTTTCCCCACACACAATATAAACTATGTCTGTTCCCAGTGCATTAAGTCTGTATATGCTACCTGTCAGCTAGTTAATAAAGTAGCTCTCTTGGTTATCAGATCAACTGTCCCAGGACTAAATCACAGTGCTTGTGTACAAGCACCTTTTATTTTACTGAGTAATGATACTCAAATCAAGAGTAGTGATTCAAAAGAGGCACCGGGGCATATGACACAGAAGGACAGATTAGCTGTGGCATGATTACTCTGCAAGGTATAGGAGAAGTATAATACATACCGTATATATAAAAGTACTAGCTAAGCCATCAAAGGTTTCAGGTATCCACTGGCCATCTTGGAATATATGCCCCATGGGTAAGGGAAAATTATTGAAATTCAATCCTATATCCCTATTTTGAATAAAATATATTCTCCAACCTTTGTCCTACATCCATGACAGTATTTCCCACTTTGAAGATCCACATTTCAAAAAATATATAAAGATATCTGTTTTCAGGTATGGTGTGTTAATTGGTAGCAGAGCAGCACTTTCTTTGCACAACTAGAAAATTCTGGCTAAATTAAAAAAAAATAAAACATACATATGAGATAGCAAAATTCTGTGGAAGCTATAGGATTACATTTTTTAAAAATCAAGTAAGGCAAGAAGCTCAGTGAGTCTTAGCTTTTCAGCTTCTTCTCTGCTAGCCTTGAGGGCATCCCATGTGCCTGTTCTCTGTCTTTCCCAGGCCAAGCAGCTGAAGGAGACAAATGAGAAGTTCATTTAGCCTGTGAAGAATTTGATTACACAGCAGAAAATGAAGGACTTCTGTTGAAGCACATGGTCAGCTTCCCTTATGGTACATGGACTATGTTCTGGGACAATATGGGAGGCTTGCAAGGTAATATGAACACAGCAAAAAGGCTGATTTAAGTACTGAGAGGTCCTACACAGATGAGGAAAGACCCATTCTGGGAGACTTTTCTCTCAAGCACACAACTAGACTCTCCCTCAATATTTTGCCAGACATGAAATCTTTACAGAGCAACAGGCTAAAAAGCCAGGCTTGGAACCTCTCATGGTCAAAGCTGGATTCCCTGCTGCTTCTAATGAGTGAGGAGAACATAGAATATACGAGCACTGATTAAGCTCAGAATGATACTAGGTCAAGTCTTACTAAAACTCAGGACCAGAGTCAGTCTAACCCTTGAATAACTGAGATGAATAGTCGTTTGCAATATCTGCCTGAAAGAGAAAAGGGGAGCCCTCTCTGAGAGACACTAAAGCAAATGCACAGGCTTAATTGCAAATTTGGATATGAAAAAGCACACTTAAAGTGATTTCAAAGAAGGGCTAAACTAAACCATTAGAAGAATCCCAAGACGAGCCACAGGATTCCAAAAGATATTTATCAATACATATGTGGACCTATATAAAAATGTGTGAGCAACTCCTGCAAATGAGTAGATAATACAAATCAAAAATCAGACAAACCAGAAAGAGAGTATGTATAAAAGTATATGCAAAGGTCCAATAAACACAAATATATGCTAAATTAATTGGTCGTGATAGAGATGCAAATAAAAAGCCACAGTGAGACACCACCACACCAAAAGAGATGATGCCTACATTCATTGTAATAACAGACAGAGAGGGGAAATTGTCAACTAGGATACAGAGCAACTAGGATCTCATCTAATATTGCTGGGACTGTAACTTTTATGAAGTTTTACTTATATGAAGCTGGGAGTTTAAGTATATGAAATGTTTTGTAGAATTTTATAATGTTCCATGAAAGAAGCCAAATACAAAACAGTTCATATTTCAGAGCATCATCTATATAAAATACAAGCACAAATAAAGCTTACCTGTGGGTTTAGTTTCTAGGATATGATTTGACTAAATTGAGAAATGGCAAAAGGAAACACAGGAGGCTTTTGAGGTGTGGATAGGATAGTTTTTTGATCTGAGGTACATGACACATGTTATGTTCATGCTCTTCACCTTTAGCTATGCATAATAATGCAGGATGTTACTCCAAAAAAATGCAAAAAAGTGGGTGAAATATATTGTTTTATAGAAAAGGCATATAAAAAAAGAAAAGGCACATGATCATACTAATGTTTTTAAATGAATAAAACATTAATTTGGTGGATGAACTGATAAAACTAGGTTTTTGCTTTCAAATATAACTTTATTGATCTTCAAAATACTGTGTGTTGTGATGCAAACTGTTCCCTGAAATCTGCTTAAATTGTAAATCTAAATTCTAAGAAAGAGGACTAAAATAATTGGACTTTTTGTTATTTATTTTCTTTATTTTTCAAATGGATGAGAGAACAAGAGATAGAGGGAAGGGGGAGGGAAAGAAAATACAAAATAACTGAAGAAAAAAAGGATGAAAATAGAGCTTTGCAAATGAGAAAGGGATCAAGAGTTGGAAGAAGCAGGAGGAAGAGTATGGGATAAAAAAAGAAATTAAGTTGTATTATATACATGTGCCATCTCTTCATGATAAATGTAATCATGTACTGCAAAAATGTACTAATAAAAACAGAAGCTTTATTTAAAAGGTTTTAAATTAGTTCTCAGATGTAGTTTTGTTTGGGGCCTTTTAAGGAAAATGCAAAATCACTTTTAATTTTATGTTTTATGACTTTGGGTATTATATTTACCCAGTGTCCTTTAAGATTAAGCCTCTGGTCTTTCTAAAGCATCTTGTCAGTCTTTTGTGTTTTCTATGTGAGGTTTAATTTCTGTAATTGGAGACTGACAAAAGACACCTTTTTAAAAGACACCTGTTCTCTGTTTCTGTAGCAGAATATCACAGGCTAAGAGATTTATAAAGAAATTTATTTATGTCTGAGCTCTGGAGACAGGGAAGCTCATGTCCAGGTGCCTGCATCTACCCCAGACTTTTATGCTCACCATACCATCACAGAATAATGGCACATGGCAAGAGAAGATGAGAATGAATGTTAGTTCATGCAAGTAGTGCAAAATTAAAAGCAAGCCAAAGGAGTTGGAGTTCCTTTTGTAATAAATCCACTCTGTGGCAGCCGAACCCCTGCTTTGATAACTGTTCTAGTACATGATGAAAACCGAGTCCTAATTACCTAAATACTTCAAGTGCTCTGACTCCTCCAATATTATTGAAATAGCCAATTTTTATAAATGACATTTGAGGAGAACTTCAGACCACAGCAGTATCCTTTCATTATGCTGGATGTGGTCAAGTTGGGAGATCCAGCATCAGTTCTAAAAAGATCATGTAAATCTCCATAACTGGATGGAGTGCAAGGTTCTGCTCTTCACTTTCATCCTAGCACCACACTTATTCCTCCATCTTTGTCTATTAAATATCTGTAGTATCTTTGTCTATTAAATATCTGTAGTATTAACAGCCTTTATAATTCTGGATTTACTTGTACTATTTTCCTATGGCCACTTAGCACCATGCTGGGTATTTTATTAAATTACTTCTCATCAACCATATTAGAAAAAGTTACATCATGAACATCCATGAAAAATTTAAATAATCTTTTGCTCAGTTGCATATTGCTATGGTTTAAATATATGTGGCTCTCCAAAATCCACTTATGGGAGTTGAAAGCTCAAGGCAAGCTTTGGGGTCTTTTGAGAGGTGATTATAGGAGACTGAAGGGAGCACCTTGTGCTTTTCATTCTCTGCCTTCCACACATGAATACACTGCTTTCATTGCTCGGCCACATAGGATGCAACAGAGCCAGGTGTCATCTTGAAACCAGAAAACATCCTCACTAGTCACAGAATCTGCCAGCACTTTTGTCTGGGACTTCTCAGCCTCCAGAACTGTGACAAAACAAATTTCCATTCTTAATAAATTTCCCAGACTCAGGTATTTTATTATAGCAATATTAATGGACTAAGAATGTGCAAATATATGCACATGTATTATACATAGTTTAGAATATATTGCACTGTATATGGAAATGTATTTTAAAATATATAACATTAGTTTCATGTGTAAGGTTACTAAGATTTTTATTTATAGAATAATAATTTTATGCAATTTTATGACTAAACTTTTGTTATATTACATCTGCTCAAATTCTAATACCTGGAGCCAACTACTGCAAGCATATGTTTGAGAGAGATTTTCTTGTTTTAAATTTATCTGAATAAATTTAAAGAGTATATGTGATTGACTCTACTTTCTGTACATAATAATTTACTGTAAACTTTTAAAGTGACATTAATTTGGTTTAATAGGCATCATTTTAAATAGGTAAGTGAAATTCTATAACATGGAAGCTTCCCTAAATGAAAATCATTTCAATTACCTTGTAGTTTTTGCTGAAATTAACAAATATATGCATTTATCTTTGTTCTCATTTAAGAGTATTTCCAGAAGACAGATTCAAAGTAAATATTTTACTGAATTGATGTCTTGAACATCGTGATACATGTATTGTAAGACTGTCCATGAAAAAGTGTTCTGGCATGCAAAAATATCTTCCCTATACATTTTGATATTGTAAGAGCATTTTCTTTCCTTGATGTTCTTGTTGAGAAGATTCCTCTGCCTTAGTGGTGGAGGTGGAGAGGGAGACTTTATATCAGCAAGTAAAGATCACAGAATAATAGGCACCATCTCCACTAATCATGGCTCCATAAGCCTCTGAGACTTCCAGCCTCAAGGGGAAGAATCAGAAGAGGTCCTTGTTAGTTTTTGCAATGTAAAAAATAAAACAAAAATCTCTGAGCACCTATTACACTTAGTTATTTAAGCACATACCACCATTACAACAAATCTTTATATTACAGCTCTCATTTTACCAATCCAAAAACTAAGGCTCAGATAGGTTATTTCCTAGGGTTAAACCATTAATAACCAGCATAGCTAGTGTTCACACTCCCATTTGTCTGACTTCCAACTATAATATATGTTTAAAAGACATTTTCTTTAAGAAAAGCACACCAAAACAAACTAAACTCCTACAGGTATCTCAGAGTAGTTTCAAAATTATTAGAATAGAATTATTTAGAGAAAGCCCTTTTTTTCTGCATTCTAATTATCTTTAATGCAAGCTCCATATTGTATGATCAAAGAGCTCTTAAATCTTAATTCTTTTAATTTTTATTAAAAATTACTACAGAAAATGTGTTACTAGAGAAAGTGGATGTGAAGCTGATCACAGTATGCCTAGTATCTAGATTTCTGCAGCACTGCAACCTGTCTAATCAATAAATGAACTCATAAATATGTATTTACATATGGAAAAACAGGCTAAAATTTAGATAGAAAATTCTTAAGTACATTAAGTCAACTTGAGATTATTATAGCTATAATTTTAAACAAATATATCATTTTTATTACTAGGAAATACATTGAAAGACTTCAATATACATTGCAATCAGGATTTATTTAAAAAAACAAATTTGCAGGGCATTTTATTTTAGCTTGCTACTATAAATAGAAAATGAAATAAATCCTGCTATTGTTAACAAACATGAGCCATTCCCTTTATCGTCTTCTAACAGCCACTCAAGTGTAAATAATGGAAATTATTACATGATGATTTCACCAAACTGCCTGTCAAAGGCTGTAATTGTTGTAATAATTTAGGTGGTAAGTATATGTTGCTCTGAAACTGCAGATACCAATGCATATCCACATCTGGAACCTTAGCTTCATTTACATATAATCACCATTTAAGGAAAATTCAGGAGGTCTAGAAACTTCCGCTTCCCACCATGAATTTATAAAAGATGAACAAAAGAAGTACATTCAACAAGTTTGTTTGCCAAGGAACGTATTGGAGTCTTCTTATATTTTAGTCTCACATGACCTCCAAAACTTGTTGGGACCTTCTGCTTGCGAGGCAGGCGGTGGAACCCCTGAGCTAAATCCCTGACCCCTATCTTTTTCATTTTCTGTGACTTTCACCATGAATGCATACAATTTTATCATAAGGAAGACTAAGCTTTTAAAAATCACAGTGCAGAAGACTTTCAAGAGCTTTGCATAGACATTTATGTTAATGTTAAAGAAAACAGAATTGTATATTTGGTACCTTAATCATTTTTTTAATTCCTAGAGAAAGTGAAATTAAAACAAGAAGATATGACTCAGAATGCCAAATGATTTTATTAAGAAATTATATTTTATCTTTTAAAAACTGTATCAATTTCTTATAACTGTTAGAGAAGTTACTCTAAAGTCACCTACATAACAGAATACTCATTAATTATTTCACAGTTTCTGTAGGTTTCAATTCCATAGTTCACCTCACCTTGGTCCTTAGATTTAGGTCTCAAAAGGCTGTAGTTAAGGTGTTGGGCAGCTGGGAGTGTTTCCTTTTGGAGTTTAGGGGTCTTCTCTGACCTCCTGCGTTATTAGTAGAATTTCATTCAGCTCTAGGCCTTAAGTCCTTGTTGCTTGGTGGCTATGATCCAGGACTATTTACAGTTCCTCACCAAGTGACTCACTTACAGGGTCTCTCACAAGATGGATCCTTCTTCCCAGACATCAGGAAAATCTCTTCAGGAAAGGCCCAGTCCTTCATTTAATTAAATTAGGATTGCCAATAAAATCAATTAATTTGGCATCCTAATTAAATGTGCCAAAATCTCTTCACTTTGGGGTGGAGTGATGCTTCATCATTTTGATAGATCTCACCCCTAATCAACAAGTGGGAACTATACAGGTTAGTACATACTGGGGCAGGAATCTTAGGCGGTATCTTAAGAATTCTGCCTACCGCAAGGACTTGTGACGTTTTCTACATTTTCACCATAAAGCATAAAATAGTTGAAAGAAATAAATTGAAGAAAATAAATTAGATTTTTAATAGTCTGTTCATGATCTTCCTGAATCTTTTGATGACATTTATTTATATGTGTGTATACATGTGTGTATGTTTGTGTATCTCTTTTCTTCTCTTTATATAGTCCTCTGTCTTTTAACAACAGGGATAATTATTGGAAAAGCCTTGTTAGGTAATTTTGTCCTTGTCATAGAGTGTACTTACACAAACTAACATGTCTACATCAGGAAGTAATACAATCTCTTAGGACCACTACTGCATATGTTGTCCACCATTGATAGAAGCATTGTTATTTGGCACATCACTGTAGCTAGGTAGGTAGATAGATAGACAAATACATAGATTTTATATATATACATGAATATATATGTATACAGAACATCTTATAACTTTAAATATTAGATAATATATATTTAATTAATATTACTTTAAAATGTAGCCACAATCTTACCACTTATTACCAACAGTGTGTGTTTGTGTGTATGTGTGTGTGTGTGTGTGTGTGTGTGGTTTGCTTGGTTTACTTAAAGTATTAGTTCAAGTTCTGCTGCAGTATTCACAATGGTACCACATGCATTTCCATTGCCATAGCAACCACAGCAGAGGAGCTATTACTATCTCTTTGTAAGTACTAGAGTTGTTACAATATCAATGAAATGTTCCATATACTTCTACAGGTGTGGAAAGAGCCTCAAGGGCGTCATTACTGTGTCAAGCAGGTGACTGCGCCTTTATAGTGTTGATGGAAATGCTATTTTAACAGCAACGGAATGGCCCCACATAAATTTTACTCTTTTCACAAAAAATAAAGGAAATGAAACCCAGAAAGTATGTTGTTCTCCGATAAAGAACCTAAGTTACACCCTCCAAAGCTGAGCAAGTTTGTTTTCAACAGGTTTTTTTTTTTCAACCTTTCAACACACTTCATTTATTAGATCACAGTGAGTACTTTCCAGGAAAACGGTCCCAAACAAGCTACTTAAAACAATTACAAGGTTTAAGAAACATCTCTAGCAGTTGAATAAAATCCCACTCTGACCAATAACTCATTTCATATCAGCAAAGGTCCCAACATCAAGAAAATTGACTATTGTTCTCTCATGATGACCTAATGGTGTCTATCTTGTCCTGAAATTAAGATTAATGTAATGTGCTGTTTTGCTATCCAGTAAAATTGGGACAGCCCCAAAGGACCTCACTGAAAGACCCCTGCCCACTGTGTTTCTGAGAATGAGATCATGCAGCCAAACAACCATCCTTATCATGGAGACCAGGTACGTGCCTGCTTATCCCTAAGTAGCAGGCTTCAGTCAGCTGCCAGCCTGTGCAATTATTCGAACAAGCCAAATATAGTCTCTTGAGGACTAGAATCTACCCCTTTGTGATTATAATCTCTGCCTTCCACAGTCCCTGCTGCTTCACACTGCTCTTGAGTCCATGCGTCAGTGCACAGTGCAGTGTCCTCCCTTGGACAGGGAGTATGTGTGACAGTATAGTGCTCTCAATTTCCTCTGTCCAGTGTCAGATGTTATATGTTCAGCCATCCTCTTTTAGTGTGAAAATTTCTTCTTTCACATTGGGGTAAAGTGGAGGTGATGGAATCCATTTGTTACCCTGTGATACCATGGTATTCCCACAGGGGTACTGCCTTTTTATTTTTCTAATAAGTGTTAGTCATTTTCATTTTAGAACTTTGAAAATCCATGAAGTTCAAAAGAGATATTCTGATTCTGTTATATCCTTTTTCTCTATTAATGCATATGTTCTTCCCTAATAATGATTTACTATGTGAATTAGAACATAGAACAATTATGATCACATTTCATAGTTGATTGTAGAGATAATATCTAAAGATGTACATAATTTTGAGGTAGGGTAAGAAAAATAAATATAGACAGAAAAGAGAAAAGGAAAATTCTACTTTTAAGATTATACTTAAAAAAACCCCAAAAAACCAAAAAACTGCAGCTTCGGGGCACAAAGTTACCTAAGATTACAATGCCTGTTTTGTCTTCAGGGAAACTCACCCACTCATCCTCCCACAATTTAAGAGTTGTAAAGACTCAAAAACCTTTAAATTAAGGCTTTCTTTGCCCTTCATTTGTGAAATGGGCCCAATGCTGTCTATAGATTCACAGATGCCACAGATTTCTACCATAAGAATATATAAATATTCCATACACTGTCCATGAGGCACCTTATCCTGTGAGTACCTGTTCTCTCTTCTTCGTGTGTATTTCTTTGATTTGGCCTAATCAATCTGCTTATGCTTCTCACTGCTTTTTCTTTGAAGTGACTTGCAGCCTCTATTTCCTCTATAGGGGGACCCCTTCAGACCCCATCCAGTGACAACGTCACATGATTGCTCACCTGCTTGTTCGCTGTCATTTTGCCTTGTTCTACCCTCACCTTTTTTTGGGGGGGGGCTGGTTACAGGGGATTGAACTCAGGTCCTTGTGCTTGCGAGGCAGGCGGCAGAACCACTGAGCTAAATCCCCGGCCCCCTACCTTACTTCTGACAGTAAGAAGGTATCTTAGCCTTACAATTCAACAAGATCATTGTGTGTGTAAGAGAAAGGCCTGTTGTTCTTTTGTATGTTTTGCAGAATTCAGGAGCAATGTGTTCAAATGTAATCAATTTAACTAGGTAGTACATGGGAAAAGAAGAAATCCTATATTAAAGTGAACAGAAAGCTGAGATGTTAGGAAACCCAAGGGAGGAATATTTTTGGGCAATTTCATAAGGCTGACTTGGTATGGTCTACAAGATAATTTAAAGGGAAGTGTATACTTTTCTCTCAATCCAAGTTGTGTTAATAATCATTCTCTTTAGAAATGCAGAATCAGTAACCAGCAGTAATCCCTGGTTAATAAGTACAGCCAGGGCTGGGCAAAGACTCTGTGTGAAGTAACCACAGCACTAAAAAGTGTCTCTTCTGGGAGGCTGATGATTTTTTTTTCCAAACTTACACATAAACATCTTTTGTCTTCTCATCTAAAAAAAAAAAAGAAAAGAAAAAAGAAATATAGCAAACAATGTTTGTTAATGTCATTTACTAACCATTAAAGTATAGATTTGTTTGAATGAGATACATGTGAGGAGCTAAAGAATTCTTAATTTATACTTAACAGGTTACAAAGACCCACTTTGACATTTCTTTAGATGATTGAGAATCTCTATTTGAGTTTTATGTTGATGCCAACTCAGAAATCGTATGCTTTGCAATATGTACGCTCACCCAATTGGCAAAGTTTGCAAAATAGGTCACCAGTTTGCAAAGTCCTCTATATATTAATTTAGAAATGATTTCTCTGGGGCATCTTTTAAATTTCTTTAATGACATTTATGCTTTGAATATAATGACATTTCTTGCCTGACTTAATTTGGGGCCCTAATTAATTATTTTATCAGGTCTCTAATTGCTGAAATACTTACTGTGCTATGCATCAAACATAAATAAATTGTTGCCTAACCAGCTGGGTTGCACCTGCAATTTTGTATTTGCAGATGTAACTAATTGCCAAATTTTCCCCCATGGAGAAGCCAACATTTAGTTTCTTCTCTCAGTTCTGAAGTGTTCTTGTGGCGATGGGTCATACGTCACATAAACGACTACACTTCCATTCATAGGATATTAACCTTTCTCATAGTCAATACCTACTTAATTACTTGACAAATATTAATATACCATGGTTGTTTTGTAAACATCATCTGTTGATGTTAACATAGAATATACTTTCTGGGCACAAGCCTCCTAAATACGTTGTCAGATTTAGTTGGTCCAAGCAAATCTCACCTTCTTCGTTGTGTTAGAAATTTGAAGATGAAATAAAACAACAATGAAGAGAAGTTCAAATCTTCAGATTTGCTAAAAACTGCCTGCCAGCAGTATCCCCACTCTCAAAGCCAAAATCATATAAAGAAGAAATTGACAAGTGGAACAAAAATGTCATATAGAGACCATTTTTAGAACATTTAAGATCTATCAATAACTTAACTTTGGGGACATATTTAGGTTTATACAGATTTTATTATAAATTACTTTTTTAAGGTTTAAAAGAAAAGTAGATTTAACAGGGTATTCAGCATGTTCAGCTTTTTTTGGAGGTAATGTTTTCTCAAAGCAGACCAGTTTTTATTTTAGACTGAAGTAAATAAAAAATATATGTAATAACTTATATAAAAATATTTTAAAATGTATGCATATACTTACATATAATAAATAATATAGGTATTTATTCAAAGGGAATCCATCAGCATAAAGAAAAGTGTCTATAAACTATAATTTTTCAAGTTCTCATTCCAATCTGTGGATGATTGCTTGATATTAAAAATTAACCATTATTTTCATATTTACATTATTTATGAGTATTATTTCAGTACAAGTAGATTTTATTTGAGTGACTGAAAATTTACCAAATATATGCTTACTGACTAGAATTCTAATCAAATGGGAAAATACATCAATAATCTAAATGGTCAAAATTAGGATAACCAAAAGGAATTTATCCATTAACAATAAATATATAGCTGAAAGTTAATGGAAATATAAACATAGAATTAGACCCAAATTTGTTTAGATTCAATTAAGTATACTGATTTTGACGTGAGAGCCATGATATTAAACAAACTAACATGATAAGAGTAAAAAGGAATAGGTATCACTGAATAGTCACTGCATTTCAGGTACTGATCTGTTTTTCTATCTTTTCTCATTCAATTGTCCTATCAGTCTTATGAGGGAGATTCCATAATCCCTATTTAACATAGGCAGAATTAAGTCTCAGGGATAATACATAGTAAATGCAAGGTCATACATTTAATACGTACCAGAGCCAGGGATTTACATCCAGACACACTGAAAATCTGACATTCTATAATCTTTATAGATTCCATAATTGCCAGGCAATTTGTCCATTGATGTTTATCTATATCTATTTATTTTTGAGTTTATTGTTATAGATAAATGTATAAATGTGAATATGCAAATAAGCATAATATTGCTTAACTTACTGACACTTTAGAGTTGATATGCACAAGCAAAACAATATATACTAGTGTGTATATGCGTAGTTATGACCATATCTGTTCTAATATATATTTGTTACTATATTATCACTTTCTCTATTTTGCAGATAAGAAATAATAACTCCTAGATCAGAGGGCCAGTAGGTGAATTACCTAGGAGCAAGCCCTGATATTGTTCAGTTGAGACTCATGTTGAGCACTGAAAAATAAAATGTAAGTTTTGGAAATCACACATAAAGCCTAAAATCCTCATTGCAATAACATCTTGCTCTCTAATTTGGAGGAAATTATTTATTGTTCTGTATCCTCAGTTTCTTCATTTTGAAAACTAGATATAATTTATTGATGCAACAGATCCATTATGTTGTAGGACAATATTCTGGATCATGAGAGTTATTAAACTAAATTAATAAAAAAGTATCATAGAATTACATACAAGTGAGAGAAACAGACTAAAAGTAAGATGTTCAATACACAGCCAAGGAATCTACCTTGTTAGAAAGAGATAAATAGGCCGGGGATTTAGCTCAGTGGTTCCACCACCTGCCTGACAAGCTCAAGGTCTCAAGTTCGATCCTGGTACCGAAAAAAAAGAGAGAGAGATAAATAACATGGCAAAAAGAAATAATATTAATTTATTACACTGTGAAGATGAAATTAGATTAATCCCAGAAATGCTTCAAATAGGGTTTAGCAGACAGTCATCATTCATATGTGTGTGTGTGTGCGTGTGTGTGTGTGTGTGTGATCAGACCATTTCCTTCCTATTTGATAAACCTGGAATCTCTATTCATTTGCCACATTCTTTCCCTAATTGCTAGGTAGGAAGTAAATACTTGCCATGACCACTCAGCTCCTTTCCAACTGAAAATCCCTGAGTCTTCAATAATTACTTTTTTGTTTCTATTTTTTAAATTGTAGTTGGCATAAATAATTACTGGGTCAAGAATCTCAAATTCTATAAATGTAAGAAAGGGAAGGAGGGAAGCAGGAAAAGGTAAAGGAAAGGGAGAAAGAGATGAGGAAGAGGAATAAGGAAAGGGAGGAGAAGAAGAAAAATCTAACAAATTGCTGCATACGTCTTCTTTGTGCCAAAAGGGAAAACTTCAAGTGATACAAGGATCAACACAAGGAAATTCATAATTACTCAGATGTGGGATAATATACCATATGCCCTTCCATAACTGAGCACAACAGGACACTGCCTAAATGGTTTTCTTAATGTATCCTGTCGTGTCTACTACACATGAAACTGGAAGCCGTATGGTGCAATTTAACCCTCCACGTGAACTTCCAGGTTTTTATTGTGCTCTATCACATTATTTCACCATTGTTTTTTATTTGAATGTGCAAACTTTAATTTTGCAGTAATAATCAAGACCTCACAGAGAATCCCACAAAAATAGGTAACTGCTGTTTGCTTGGACCCAATGCTATATAAGCTCCTTCAGCCAGGCTTCTGGTTTTGGCTTCAGGAGATCCAGAATGTATTTTGTGTCTAGAAATGATTACAGAGGTTTCCCCAGTTGGCTACATAAATGTGGTAAATGCTGAGAATGCCATGTTGAAGAGCTCTGTATTAATCAGCTTTCCTGTCACTTGGATACATTACCCAACATTCACATAATTTGGCTCATGGTTTTATGAGATTCAGTCTGTGGTCAACACACTGTGGCAGAAACATCATAGTGGAAGGATTTAGAAGGGCAAAGCTGCCTACTTCATGGCAGCTGGGAAGCAAAGCAGGGGGTAAATACCAGACAGAAAGGTATTAGGGAACACTGTTATAGTACTCAAGATCTATCAACCACCCATAAATGCCCAGACTGTGCTTACCTAATCCCTTGTGCTCCTAAGCAAGCAAAATTGACACTTCATTTTAACTGTCACAAGCTTAGACCTTAGGAATAGGTAATATGAAGCTACTAAATATTTTTTAAGCAAGGGAGGACTTTGTAAAGGCTGAAGTTCTCTACTAATTAATAAATAAATTTTAGTCAATTAATGTCCACTAGATTTATGGAAAATTTAAACCTCAGCAAGCCGTTACCTTACTCACTTACTAAACATAGTGTCCTCATGTTCTCATTGAACCAAGGGCATATATATAGAATCAACATGTTGCAAGTTAAGATTACTAGTCCTTTTGGGTCCTGAAAATTTAAGAAGAACAGCTAATAAGAAAAGCAATATTTAAGGAATTCATGGGAGCAGGGATTTCCAGAATACGTTTTCGAAAGTATTATAATGAATGAGATTGAAAATGCTACAAGTGCACATCATGTCTCCAAAAGTGTGAGAATGATGGTATCATACTTGCAGTAAAACTTAAAAGCTAGTTGAGAGTGCAGAGAGCAGGGTTAAGTTTTGGAGGAGTAGGAGACTATGTGTGAAATACTGTATCTCATCATGGTGTACCAGTTGATTTTTAGGGCAGGACTGCTCCAAGCTCCTGAGAAGGTCTGATAGAGTAGAATAAGACAGAGAACCAAGAGGAAGAAAAGTGAAGAGTCACTGGATATGGACCTGCAGGGAACGCTTCAGATCCAGTAAGAACTCATATTAGTGAAGTCTACAATGTAGACCAGAAAAAATGTTGTTGAAGATTCCTAGTTGGAATCTGAAAACAAAAAGTAATTCTTAAAAAAGTGAGGGCTAATGCCATTTGACAAGGGTGGTTTTCTGGAAGTTAATTAGATGGTTAGAAGATTATTAGCTCTCAATTTGAGATCTTTCTCCCCAGTAAATAACAGATCATATAGCAGATACACATCCAGATGATCTAAGAGGACAAGGCAAACTCCTGACAGTTTACTTATTCCTGTACTGTATGCATCTCTTTTCAATCCCAGTTTTCAAAAAGAGAGTGCTGTGGCTTGTGGATGACTGTGATCCAATCTTTGAGCAAAACCTAGCCTGAACAGATGCAGGATATCTGCATGTTCAAGAGAACGGGCTTGCAAGAAATGCTGCATCGCCAACATGAGACTCACATGCGATTGCCCCTGCTAGTGTCAACAGACCAGCAGATTTCAAAATCATTCTGATGTTGCTTTACTCGATATCTTCAACTTGTAATGTTTACAAATATTTCCTTGCCTTACTTCTATGAAGTCAGTAAATAAAAGGAGAGTTCTGATAGTTATTTAGTAGCCACTTGTGCTAGGAAGAGTGATGGTCATTATATAGACACACAAATATGTTTAATCACTTATTTTCTCAGCAAGCTGTGAAATACTTATTATCTCTCTTTTATAAAATAATAAAGTCAGGGTTTCAAAGATGAAGCACTTTGTACCAAAATAACCAACTAACAGTAGTGAAATTTTAAGTCTATAAGAACAGGTTGAAATCTATATTTGTTTGTTTTTCTTTAGTTTCCTTCAGTATATTAAGAGAGTTAAAATTTCAAATCTCTTTTACAATCTCTGTACAGATGTTTCAATTTCATCAGCTGATTTTAGCCAACTATAAAGTAGGTAAGGCTACTAGGACAGACATCTTACAAGTGTTTCCTGGGTCACTGATGTAGCTTTCATTGGAATAATTTTACCTGTGAAATGCTGTCTTTCATCTCAGGATGTCCAACCATTTCCCCTCAAGCACTGAAGGAATTTGAATTATGCAAGGGAATGTAGGAAGTTCAAAGGAGGACTCAGCTATTTTTTATCCAAGTAGTTTTTTTTTTTTTAAAGAACACTAATTGAATTAAAATGTACTTTTATCTGAAGGACTTAAATAGAAATCCTCCCAAAAGTATATCTCAGTTTAGGCACTGCTACCACCATCATGTCACCATACTAATGTTTATCATTATTCTTCATCTTCGTACTTCTGTGTGATATGTTGAAGTAATGCATTCCCAAGTCACTCTTTGAAATCACATAGTAGCCACTTAAATGTAGAGTCTGTGACCTACATCAGGTATAATAAACCAAACTCTCTACAAATGAGAGCCTGAGATGTGAGTTGTAATGTTTTAAGGGAATCTGCTGGCATTTAGAATAAGAAAGCATGTTCATATGCTTTCTCTGATCTTTGTAACCATCCTTTGTGGAAAGGCACACTGGCAGAATTCTGGAAATTGAGATGAATTATCTAAGGGAGGCCAGGTAGGATTAAACCTCAGATAGCTTAACCATAGCACAATACCCTTTTCCCTCCATCTTTTTCCAGTACAATGACTAGTGGAAGATCATATAGTAGAGAATCAAATGGTGCTAGGGAAAACTTTTCAATAGGTACACTAGGAGTCATTTTTCTTTTTAACAGGATCTCACTATGTAGTTCAGCCCGGGCTGAGCTCACTATGTACCCCAGGCTACATAGCAATCCTCCTTCCTCATCCTCCAGCATGCTGAGATTAGAGGAATGTGGCACCATTCCAGGCCTTGGTTGTGTATCTTGCAAGGATTTGTTGAGAAGTAAGTGAAGCTGCATTTGGGCTGAGTTACAGCATGGTAGTACCTGACATGCACATGGACTCATCATGTTTAGTGTCTCTAATTGAGATATGTACTTTTATATTGCCAATTTCTTCCACTTGACCAGTCTATTCTTATATAATTGTAGCCTAATATTTCAATCTGATTCTCCACTGTAGTCTTAGTGTTCCCACAGTGGTGTTCTTTCATAGCACTTTAATAAATCAAATCAAATATCAGTCTACTCCATATCTACATTTGGCATCTTTGGTGATTATTACAGTAAATCCAATCAAGATATAGTGTGGCTTCACTAAAAAAAAAAAAGGGTGTTGACTTTAAGGAAGGAATGAAGTAATCTTTGCTTCTTGCACACACACACACATATACATACACACATACACACACACACTCACAAAATCAAGCAGAAACTTTCTCACAAATTTTGTAGAGAAATGTGAATATTATCAACTCTAGATTTTTCCCATTTAATACTACAATATTCCTGCAAAATGAACATTCCTCTAACATATAATTTCTATAATTGAACTAAATTCAACATTATCCTTTGTACCTTTATTAAGAATTCAGACATGATGGCATCTAGATTACACTGACATAGAGAAACACATGTACATATGCAAATAACAACACACATGCAAAAAATATGTCAAAAATACCAATTTATTCTCTTCTTTTTACCTTTGTAAGGCAGCAACATAGCATGTGGGACAAATATTATTTAAGTTGACAAATATCTTCTTTCAAATTGAGGCTCTGACCCAAACACCAGAGATTTGTACATGTACATGTACAAATATATCACAATAATCTTTAAGGATAAATGGATTACTTACTCCCCTATTAAGTGGATGAGTATTCCAACACTATGTATATACATATATATATATATATACATATATATATTTTTTCAAGTCTATATAACTAGTAAGTGTCAAATATGGTTAGAAGTCAAATTCATCCAAGTTTTTCATATACTGAAGTATATTATTTTCCCATTGCAAAATCGTAAAAACTTATAGAAGATACATGCAAAGTCAAACCGAGATTGTGAAGGGCAAAGGACTCCTTTATAAGTGAGATATTAGAGTTCTAGAAGACCACACTTTTAGCAACAATAGCAAAACAGCCCACTTGTAAAGACTGATTTCTCCAGATGGTGGAATGTTTAGGCCTTCCAGTATAACCTTGTGCCTTTTCCTAATTGCAAAAGCAATTACTTAAAAAGCAAATAAAAAAACAGAAAGAAAGGAATAGAAATGAAAAGGAGGAAAAAACAATACATTGTGTTAAACTAAGGACAAACTCTACAGAAAGAATTAACATATCAGAGTATACAAGAGTATTTAATTTGGGGTTTTTCTAGGGCATTTTGTTCATTCATTCCATGGAACTTTTACCACACATAGGATTTCGTTTAATCTCTGGAACTTCAACAAAGAAGAAAAGAGGAAAGCAAGGAAGTGGGAGAAAGGAGAGGGAAAGGTAGATAATACAAACTTTTACCAAGATGAAGACTCTTTGAATCAGATAAACGAAAACAACCTAAAATTTGATTTGAAGTCAATCCAGCCTATATTAGGCAACCTCAGAGAGACCCTCACATTCTGAGCCGCTTAATTGGCCTGTGCTTAAAAGTAACAGTAGCTGGTAAATACAGGAGAAACAAGACACACTGCTGAGTGACCTTGAAGAAGACTGCCTACAGCACAAAGCTGGGGACATTTGAGTCATTACCTGAGACAGAGAGCACCTGGCTCTAGGAATAATCAGACTCCGAAGGACATTTTCACAGGGGACAACGCCTGGGTGCCAATCTCTCACTCATTATGGTACCAGGTGCTTTTGATTATGTGAAAACTGGTGAGATGTACCTTGAGGCATATCAGGACTCCAACTGGAGGTATTAACATTCTTGACAAGGTAAAGCAGTGTTTTAAGAGCTTTTCTACTTACAAGCCTCTTAACAACTGAGAATACACAACCATGCCTGTCCCCTCTTATTTCATTTGAGGCATTAAATGACACTGTTCTTAGCAGTTTGGCTGCAAAGTCATTAATTTTATACTTGGGATAGGGGGAGAAGACAAATTTTCTTAGCTTTTGAGATGTCAAGTAATTTTTACAGAATCCTGAGAGAAAAAGTTCAAGTTTTCTCTTTTAAGGTTTAAGATATTATAAGAAGGATGACTGATTGACTGGGATTGTTCAGTGTTACAATTATAGGAACTCTTCAAAGTGGCATGGTCTTGAATCAATCAAAATAATCAAGGAAATTTTTTAAAGTCTCCATTGCAGTAAAAGTCAAAAAGTAACCCTCCATAATACTATGAACAAAAAAGCATATTCATGGTACACTATTAGACTGATGAAATCCCACATTAATCCCACTTTAGCCAAATCAAAATGCCCAATACTAATGTGTATGTGATAATAGAATCTATGGAGGATCCTGTTGTTAAGACATTGTGCTAATTTTTTTGTGCTTTACCTAATTTCACAGATGTTTAACATACAACATAGATGCTATCAACATACCCATTGCTTAAATGATGAAACTGAGGTTTAGATTAGTTTTCCTATGACTATAACTATTGTCTGAATCAAGTATGCCAAACCTTTCAGGATATAAACAGCACTTCAGCATGTGCCACAGGTTTGTCACCACTGGTTTCAGTGAAAAAATTCAAGCTCTGGGAGATTATGTGATATTCCTGTGATCACATGAGTTATCAAAGTCCAAGCCTGACAATAGAACCAAAGTTTGTTTTGCAGATTAATTTTCATAAATGTTTATATTTTTATTTTATAACTTCTTTTGAAGACATAATCATATTTCCACAAAACATGATGACAAATATATTATATCAAGTTTATTTTATACCAGGAAATAATATCATTGCTTTACACCATCCCTTCCTTATGATATTTATAAAATTTTAGTTTAAGTAACTGAAGTTTGAGAATTCCAATTATCCCTTAGTCTGTTTCTTCATTTGTTTAAAATAGGATTTAGAAGTTCAATTCAGAAAATTTGGGAAACACCTAAAAACTATACCTGAAAGTTTGGGGAATTTTCTTCTTTTTCAAAATATGCTGGTTATATTTTCCAAAGTGAACCTAGTTATATCAGTTACAGGCAAAATACAGTAGACATTCCTGATTCTAATATTTCCTCTATAGTTAAAAGCAACAGTGGGAGCCAGAGACTATATATTGGTTTTCGGCAACTGTTTCAAATTGTAATTTAGTAGGTGTTAAAAAAGAAAAGAAAAAATAATAAGAAGAAAAGAGTTTTCTACAACAGATTTTAAATCCCAAACTACTACTTTACATCTTTCGGGTAATTACGGAATGAGGCTATGGATATATTAAATGTTCACCCTCTCATGAGCAATTTGTATGTGCTATATCACCAGGGATGCTTAATAACTGCTGAACAGAATGAGAAATATGTTTCCAATTTAAGAGAAGAATAAAACTACAGTAGAGAAATAGTATAAAATAATATAAGAAAATCTGCACAGGGCTATATACTGACATAAAAAACGTTGAAAAGAAACACAATAACAACATCAAAATAACCAAGCTCAGCTCCCCCTGGATCATACATTGCTTCAGTCTGCAGACACTGCTGGGATTTCCCAGTTCTGCTGGAGAACACAGTGAACCCAAAATGCTGAGTGATTGCTTCTCTACACAGACACTTTTAGACTGTTGTCCGGGGCCCAGATGTCAAAAAGGGACTAAGCAGGGAAGAAATCCATTGTTTCACTGTAATTTCAGCTTACCATTAGCAAATACAAAAATACTCTTTCTCTCTCTTTCTTTTTTTTGCCAGATGTAAGGGGATTGCAAATAGTAAATGAGGTTATAACATAAAATGTCACTATTTTCTTTAAAGCGCAGCAGCAGTTGTCAATGAGGAAAAGTCAGCCAGAAATATCATAAAGCTAATTAAAATTATGTCAAAAGATAAACTAATTAGGACACCAGTGTACAGAGATATGTCATTGTGTCATTCTAGAAAAAAAGAAAGAAAGCAGTGAAATGCACAAAAAAGTTAAATGAAATAGAGAATTTAATACAATAGCAGGGAAGCAAATTAATTACTGCCTCACTCAACACTGACAGAGAGCATGAAAGAAGTCAGAACCTCTAGGGATGTGTTTAAAGATTTTTAAAAATGTCCATAAATATGAACAATTTTCATGTATCTACTAAAAAGAAAAGATTTTTGAAAAACTTGTTTTTTGGCTAGCAGGTGCTTGCCTTGTTCTTCACCAAAGTGACTATCCTCTCTAACACCTAAGGAATTCTCTTAAATTCCCCCAGAATATATAAGCAGAGAAAGTGCCACCAAAGCCAGTGAAATACTGACAGCAGTTATACCTTTAAAGGTCTGCATGCTTAAAATTAGGAAATTCATTTGCATGAGGTGCTGACAAGCTTCACCATGAGGGGAGAAAACACAAGAAGCACTACAGCCCTTCAATTTCTGAAATCCATTTTTGTGCACAAGTTACCAGTCATGTCTTTGCAAATTTCTCGAGTTGCTTCCCCATAAAACAACAAAATTGGGCACTCTCAGCAGAAAAAGGAACGTTTTGAATACATCAGTCAGAAAACAAGCACATTTGAAAAACAGGCCTAAGAAAAGGTCAAACGGGAGGTTCTAGAAACACACTAAAAGCTCTCATGTGAATGCGTCTCTCTGTCTGTTCAGAAACTGATATACTGCTGACTACCACAAACTTGAATTTCACATGATTCTTGTTCACTTCATATCCCATAACAAAACTTAATTAAATATTTCTACATCTGGCTTTTTGATATGCTTTTGAAACTTTCAAAATAATTCCCTTAAGCTTTGAGTACTCCTGAAAAAAATATATTTATGAGTAGAAAGAACTCTGCTAGAAGTCACCTCGGTTAATTACACTAAAACAATCTCTGTGATTGGTATCATGTATAAAGTTAATTGTCTCATTAACCTTAGCCATTGTAATCCAGGTCCATTATAAATGAGAATCAAAAGAAGGGCTAGAGATGAAGAAATAAGTAAAATAGTGTATAATCCCCCCACTGTAATCTTTAAGATTTAAATGCATGTCTCATCATGTTACTAACCAATAAATGTTATAATATCAAGATAATGGGTTGATAGAAAACTGCCCTTACCATATCAGTGATATTTTAATATATCTTACTCTATATGAGATTCACAATCTTTATTTCTCTTCACCATTTCTACGTTTGGGCAACAAAAAAATAAATAATTACAGTATTTCATAGGTTGATTGAGGAAGATAATGGAGAACTTCCGGAAACTTCTAGTACCTTCTGTGTTCATTGGGCTAAAGAAGAAAGGATTTAAAACATTCTGACTTGGAAGCTTCAGAGACAAACTTTGAGCAGAGTTGGCAGCTATCATGTGCACAGAAAAGTTCCTCGGGGTTCCCAGTCCAAGCCAAAAATCTGACATGGAGGGGCTTGAGGCTGATCTACGAACAAAAATGATCAGTGGAAATTAAAGTTATCTGAAAGTAGACTGTGAGCTAATTATATTTGACTCAGGTATCTCGGTAGATATATTCCTTTATTCCAGTTTCGCCTGTTTTATTGATCCAGATATTATATGTCAAAATAAAATTATACAATATTAAAATGACAAAGCTACCGTCAATTGAACAACTATCGAATAAACAAGCATCCCATATACTTCTCTTTAACCTTCCCGTTATGCTATGAGGTAATTAATTTCCCCAATTTTGCAGAGGAGGTTGAAACTGCTGTGCAATTTGGCTTGGTCGTTTCTGATGTGCAAAAGTGTATGGGCCATTTGTGTCATTCTCCTCGGGACAGGAAAAGGGATGGTAGCATGAACCGTGTGTCTGGGTGTGCAAGCTTTCTGTCCCTTGCAAACCGGTAATATCCTTTGTGACATGGGATGCAATAGTGCATACAATTAACTGCCTTAAGGCTAGAGGAAGGAGAACTTAGGTGTAGTGATAAAGAAGCCAGTAGAATTCTTTTCCCTGTGGAGACAGAATAAAGAATTGGATTTTAGTTTTGTTTAGGTGTTTGGTTTCAATTTTACATAATTTGGTATCCCTTTGGTCATTTGTTCTTCCTAGAAATAATAATAGAGGAGCGTTCAATGTAAAAAGCCTTTATTGGTGATCCTCTTCTTACAGTATATTCTTATAAAAAGAAATTCCACATATTTTATAGCCATGTGAGGTACCTGAATGCTGAAAATCAATGAAAACCACCATTTCATAATTTATGATGATTATTTTTTATATTATTTTTCAATGATCCAATACTACTGTTTTCCTCATGAAACAACAAAATGTATATAAGGAACCTAGGCTTTCTAAGGGATTTGGAGGGAAAAGAAAGGATTAAAAAATTCTGACCAATAGGATAATCCTCTAGGGAACAAAGGTGCCATCTGTGATCTAAGTGAGGGCAAGTGTGCATCTTCTTTGCCACAGGGGTGCAATATAAAAGGTTATTGATTTCTTTTTTTTTTTTCCTCATTAAAGTTTATCTCAATAAAGAGAAAAGGAGAACCCCGCACCTTCTAGAATAAAGGTGCCAGGTGAATAAGGGACTGTTTGTTGGAAAGATTGATTGTACAATGTAGGGCAATAATTCTTCAAGTCATAAAAGAAAGGGGTGAGAAAATTCCTCTTTTGTTCCCTTGTTATCAAAAAGCCTGCTGTTGTTCCCTTGTTATCTTAGGATGGTGTTCTTTGCTCTTTTCTTAAGTCTGGTCACCCTTTGATCCCTATTCACATTTTCTTCCCCTCTCATCTCTATTTGTATCCTACTAACCTTCCTTTCAACTATCAGATTATGAAATTCTCCACATACTTAGTTGAATTTATGAGTGCTAAATACTCAAGGACTCAATCTAAAGAAAAAATGTAATTGACTAGCTCATGGTTAGCACATACGCTAAATGAGAGTTCTTCAGAATTCTCAGTCGCTTTCAGGGACCAGGATCCTTGGCGTGCGGACCAAGCATCCTTTAGAACTGTTATCTTTATCTGCTTTCTCCAGTCGCCAGACTTGGGTTGGTTGTTCTTTGAAAGCATTCATTTAAAATTTCAACTTAATAAAAATCAATCTTAGTATACTGTGGTTTTATTTTTTACCATTTTTATTTATTGTGCTCCATTTTTCCTGTGCTTTCCCCCTATGTGGAAACTTTGGATTGAAAGTTAAAGAAATGCATTGAAAGTAGCTTGTAATAAAAGGGTAGTAAATTGAAAAGGCAAACTCTAATTCTTTAGTTATCCTTAACAAACAAGCAGAAAGGAAAATATACCTCCTGAAGGCTGAAACCTGAATGTAAAATTCAAAAACTGAACCAATTTCTCCGTGTTCACCTATAAAAACCATAAGGTCCAACATTTCTTCCTAGGTGGATGATTGTGTGAATTCATTTTCTGTGTATGTCTTCTCTCAGAACAATGCGTAATATGCTTGTGACTGGTTGCTTTTATGAACTATATGTCTGGTTTTCCATGGTCCTGACTCTCATCCCATCCTTGTAGATAATTCAGCTCAGAAATAACAATGCCTAAATGCAGGTCCTGGTTCTGTGGCTTTCACTTTCAAGTGAAAATCAATTAACTCATTAGTTAGACAATGAGATGCACAGGTGTCTGTCTCTTAGTCAATCTGTGCTTGCCAATGGATCAGGTTGGAAAAACATTATAATAAGGCTTTCATTTTAGCAATTGCTATGGGCTTGGTCACACATCAGAGAAAAAGTAATAGGTAAGGCAGGTGCTCAATTTTGAGTCTAAAGCCTAGTTTTGTATAGCATTAATACAGTCATGCAATCAATAAGGATATATTCTGAATACTAAAGGTCTGTTGAATTCTCTGTAGATGCAAAAGGCCTCATCCTAGGATTATTTAATTACATACATGTTAATCTTTCCTCCACTCTAAAACGCTTACAGCTGTGATGAAAAGTTACTGAATACAAAAGAATACACAAAAAAGCTTATTATTTATGCAAATCAACCCAAATAATCTGTGTGAACAGGTGAAAACAGGAAATATATTTTAAAAAGTGAGTGGGGAAACAAGCATGTTTGATATGAAAAGTTTCTAAATATATAACATAATTAAATTTATAATGACATTCAAGAATGGGCTTATTATTCCCATTAAAAATGGTAAGAATATAATTAAATGACAATAACATTTAAGCATTATTTAATTTGCCAAACAAATATTATGCAGGTCTAGAAAATAGTTTGAATAAAGAGATAACATCAATTATTATTTGTTGCATATAACTTAAGTAATGTACAATATAAACACATACTAGTTTACACATTGTTTGCAGTTTTTTTCTGATTCAGAGAAAGCATATGTTATAATAAATTTTATAGGCTACATTTAATAGTTCATCTTTACTCAAATTTAGTTTCTTAGTAGATTTCAGAGCATACTTATCTTAATTTTGAAAATGTCATGAGTATGATTAATGTTCTGTAAAACTTCTGCAATATTTAGTCGGAAATAGTTAACAGTAAATATATAATTGTATGCCAGTGTTATTAAATACATACACACACACACACAGTTAAGCTGAAGCATGCAACAATTCTCTCTTGCATTAGAGTGAGATGGAACAGAAAATGTGATATTTTATACCAAAACTCTATTAAAAATTCTTAATATTGAATTAATTTGAGGCTTATCCTTCTAAGTAATCAACATGATAATTATTTCAGGAATCCAGCTTTTTTGGTAATTATCTTCAGAAAGACTGACACTTAAATGAATAGTATCAGCCATATAAATGCTTACGGTATATTATTATACTTTAAAATTTTATTCATCGCAGTTTTGTACAACCTAGTTGCTTATAATTTGCTGTAATTGCTCCTCAAATAGAGCATTAAGTTTTATGGCTTCATATTTTCCTTGACTAAAAGACCTTATTACCATAACAATGCATAGAAAATGGAAATATTGATACCCATAACCTCTAAGTAATGTTTGCTTATTATTTAATGTGGGAAAGTGCAGCTTAGTTCTAAATGTATCAGAAACTGCCAAAGCATTTTTTTCTCCTCCTAACTTATTATTTCTGTCATATAATCTTAGGACTTTTAAAGAAAAGAAGCATTCTATTTTACTATACAATTTTGAGTGTAAAAAAGGCATGGGCCTCTGTTAATATCTGAAATAAAAACAACAGTGTTCTAATATAAAGCTTGGTTTCTTATTTTTCCACAGACCAATGCCCTTTGTAGGAGTACAAAAATTTATAGTGAAGCCCAGATCTATTAGGATCAAGACATAAAAGAAAAAAAAATGATTTTTAGTGCAGAGGGAAATAACCTTTTACAATATTAATAAAGGCTCTCTATACTTACTATATATCTTTGACCTATAATGTCAGAAATATAGATTACATCCTTAAATCATGCACTTCTAGCTTCATACTAAATTTGCACTACTCGGCTTTATCACAAATGTGTCCAGATTTTTACAACATCTGGCACATTTATAGCAATTAGTCCTGTGCAGGCGGTAGTGCTGCCAGCCTCAGTTGCATAGTCCAAGTACACGCACAAATTATGATTAGTAATGATTTATTCAATGATGAAGTAATTCATCTTAGTCTGAGAAAGCCCAAAACTATAAGACTTGATGGTTGTGATTTGTGCTAGAGTTTTCTTTGATAACATCAAATTCTTTGTAAGTGTTAAGCCAAATGGATACAAAACCTGAGAAGCAGTTAAAATCAGTACTATGAATAGTAAAACATTCTTAGAAAGGCATTTCTTTATGCTTATGTGATAAAAATGATGAAACTGTGCCAATTATACCAATCTTTTTCAAAACAGATGAGTAAAGTATAGTGTTTGGAACATTCTGAGAAATCTTGTAAATTTTAATTCATTCAGTTTTATCACCAATTGGCTAAAAGCCTTCTGTCACTTATAAAGAGTGTCATATATGAAAAGCTCATAAAAGATTTGTCTTTTTATTAACAGTGGTGATTTTTGGAAGAGCTAAAATATGATTCATGGTTTTCTTCTACCCCTATATATTGGGATTTTTTTTTCTTTTCTCTAGCTGTATATCTATATTATATTTATACTTCAAATTCTGCTAGGTGCTTCTTAGCAGTCGACTAGGACATTTTTCCCTATTACAAAGTAGGAATTATTTGCATTTATCTATGCCTAACAATTACTATTTTATTCATTGATGATAGTACAACATTAATAAAACATCCACATCCTGTATATTTTAGATTCATTAGACTCTTAGCTCAGTACTAGTACAGTGTACTGTAAGAACTTTAAAAATCTCTTGCTACTTTGTACTGAAAAAAAGGTGGTATTTTAGATAATTTTAAGAAGCATGTATCTCTACCATTGACACAGTAGTAATAAAATACACAGTATGGTCTCAATTTTAAATTGTGTAAGTGTACAGTTTCTCAACGAAGAACTATTCTTTTCCATTCTGCATTCAGGCAGGACAATGAGATTAGTTATCACCAATGGAAGGAGATTAACCTCCACTGTCTGCTTGCAGTCCCAGAGAACCCATATTGGATTTAAGGTCATAGAAGATGGCTAAGCTACATGATGACAGAAGTCTTGAATCATGCATTACCTACTCAAAAAAAACCACAGACTGATCAGTAAGTCCCACTTTGATTTTAAGTGACAAATCACCTTCCATTATATTAAGCTACTGAAATTTGGGGATTTCTCTGCCTGAGGAAGTGTTATAAACATGACTTGAAGCCATAATTCTTATTTTTATTTTAAAATTCATTGCTTTTATTATTTTATAGCCCAAAATAACTTATATTGTTTTATATTTAGGAAAAAACAGGATTTTTACAATATAAGAACTAGTAATAGATTAATTTATTGGAATCTTCATAAATTTATTCTTCTAATATTCATTATCCCTACTTAATCTGTATAAATTATTTGGATCAGAATCTGGACAGATATGAGAGTGCAATCAAGACATCATTTATCTTTACCTTCAAGAAGCACACACTCTGGTACAAAATGAAAAGTATTTGCATTCTACAGGAAATTACTCCTGGGATTTAGTCTTCTAAACTTTCCAACTAATGACATTGTGACAGTGGCTAATATTTACTTTTCATTCCAATTTTATCATCTTTAAAATGAGAATAGTAAGAGTCACTACCTCAAAAAGTTGAAGTTATGATTATACATATTTAAAATGTTCACAATATAACTTTAAAAGATATAGTAAGGCCTTGTGAGTGTGCATATGTGTCTATTGCTTTTGGTAGATTAGGAAAAGAAATCTATTGAATTTGAATAAAATCCACAACACCCTGAACATGCCTGACCTTGTCTGAAATTGAATAATATGATGAATGTTAATTGTTAATAGGTTAAAGACTCCAGATTCAAACCCAGTTGTTTCTGATGGTGGATTTTTTTTTTTTTTAGTAATCTGAAACCACTGCTCTTTGAATATGTAAATGCCTTTAAGACAACGAATTGTTAAATGATCCCGATAAGCAAATATTCTTTTTGATAGCATTATTATGAAGACTTGTGGTCTTCTTCAGTTTATCCTACTTACAGAAATCTTTCTACAAACTATTCCAACTATCATTATAATGATGGTATATAGATTGAAATAGCTACTTGTGCAGGCACTGTAGTATTTTGGGGGTGGGGGTGGTCTGTTTGTTTTTTAAACTGTCATTTGTTTTTATGATTAGTAAAAGATTTTACCTGAAAAGGAATCAGATTTTCCTTGATTGGTGTGTTTTAAGCTTAGTCTGTGTAAAGTCAACAAAAGAAAACTCATAAATCACTGAGTTCAGACCAGCAAACCCTGATGGAGAAATGAATGAAGACATGAGAGACAGAGAATGTCTTTGTGGGGAAATCAGGGGGCTTCACCAGAATGAGGCCTCAAACTGATTTAACATCCCAGTTTTAATGAGAAACAAAGACATTATGTCCTGCTGAACATGGGTGCATAATTTAGATTAGAAAGATGTGAAGACAATTATGTCTAATTCTTACGTTTATCCAGTTGTTCCCAGGATTTTTCTCCTGTTTCACCGGCAAGGCTTGCCTCTGCTTGAGCTAGGAGAACACCTGGTCTTAAGTTGTTCCAACTCCTCAGGGTCAGCAGTTGTCTGTGCTGAGGAGTTAACTCAAGCAAATGTTAACCCATTGGGAGCCACAAGGAACTCCACAACAGGAGAGTTGTTAATAATCACATAGATCACACATGTTAACAAGTCCGCCTTCCTGAAAAGTGCAGAAAGATGACAAGTCATAGATTTTTCATTGCTCAAAATTGCTCATCTCAGCTTTCCCAATACAAAAGAAAGGGCTTCTTATAGTCCTAGATCTGAAATTTCCCACAAAGGTTTAGGCGTTGAAGGCTTGGTCCCATCCTGTTGCACTGTCAGGAAGTAGTAGGAACTTTAGGAAGTGGGCCCGAGTTGGAGGAAGTAGGTCTCTGGGAACATACCTCTGAATGGTCGTTTGTCTCTGCCCTCTTCTGTCTCCATGATATGTTCTCTGCTGGGATGTTGAGTCTTGTCATTACCCCAAGCATGACCTCTGAACCTGTGAGACAGAATAAATCTCTCCTCTTTTAGGTTACTTTTCTCAGGCATTTGATCACAGTCACACAAAGTTAATCAACACAATCCACCTCTTTGTTTTACTCTTATTTCAAATAATACTCTCCACCAGTTTCAAAAAACACAGCTATCATTCTCTTTTCCTTCCATTTTTAAGACTAATCTAAATAATGGCCCTCAAATATGATAAACACATATAACCCCAACCTGACATAACTTAATTCCAAACTTCATTTGTTCTCATCAATATCATTACTACTTCTCCATTCAGATTTATCACAAATCTACCCCAACATAACTTCTAAAAAGTATAGTTCAATCAAAAATGTGACTGCAAAAATGTCTTGCTAGTAAGTCACTCAGATGACTTTTTCTCATTAGACTATTAGCTCCTCCACTTTAGGCCCTGATTTTTAATGATCTTTGATGATTCTCTGCCTAGAATAGTCCTGACATTAGTAGTATCTGTGAATAAGAGACTCATCAAAAGGAACTCTGCAAATTTTCTTTTTTAGTACCCAACTTTAGCTTTAAAATGCTACTTAATTTACTACCTCTCTCACAAGAGTTTAACTAACTCTAAAAAACTGCTTAAGCTCTGGCTTTGGTTTGCTTTTAAGGTCATATTGCTACCAACCCTTTCTGTTTATCTCTTTATATAGTTCATTTGGCTTTTGACAAACTTCATTGCTTGTTTTGAGCTCAACTCTGCGCAGTTATTTCTAAACCTTTCGTTTTATGGTTTTTCTCTTAATTTGATTTTTAGAACCCTATATCTCTAGCTTTACTTCTCCTTAGACTCTTTCAACCCTCAGTTTCTCAGTCTTATTATTTTTGTTACAAATGCTGCCTCTATATTGTATATGATGATGTAGGACCACACACTTAGTGTTACCCGGCATTGTGATATAGAAATTTTGATTGACTCCTATTTTGGAAATGTCAATAGTTTTAGAGGGTAACATTTGCTAGCTACTATTCTAGAAGTTGCTAATACTAGAAATTACATGGAATATTCAGGCCATGTTGCTAAATTAAAACTCAAAAAATTAAACTTGGATTCATTGACATTTTCTATAGATGTTGAAAATATCAAGGTTCAAAACCAATTTTAAAGAAAACTGGCCATATATTCAAGAGCCAGGTTTGAAAGAAAGCACCAAGATTCAAGTTCAAAGTCATAGGTATGAAGACTTAAGAAATCTTTTAATTAATTTAATACTGAGGAATCAGAGCTTCTGTGCTTCAGAAAGAAACTAAAAGATGATTTACTTTCCCCTCCTTTTTTTTTTTTTTTTTTTTTTTTTTTACGTATAAGCCTGTAAGTCATTACCAAGGACTAAAGCCAGAATTGATATTCAGAAAGATAAGTAGATTATGAACCAAAAAGTCTAGTATGTAAACTACAGAACCAAGAACTCAGTCCGTAGGAACCACAGATATTAATGGCACATTCTCATCTGCAGAAATATTCCTTTTATGTTGTTTTAAATAACGTGTTTTTCCTTATTTTAGCAGATTACTATAGTGTGTAGTTTCTCAGAGCTGACTCCAGTCACTTCCTCCATTATGTTTGACTCTCAGATATGTAGACAGTTGGGGAAAGGAAGGTGTTTATCATGACAATGAAGCAGTCTGGCATATTTTTGCCATATGAAATGACATTCTCACTTTAGAGGAAATTCCCCAGGAATTATGAATCTTTTCTGGAAGAAAATCATATGTACAACTTCAGATAATCAGTTGAAAGCAGACCAGAATGGTCCAAATTTTTTTTTCCTTTTGTGATTGTTCAGTTTTCAATCCCAGTTTCTTCCTAGTATTGTACAGCACTGAATATACTGTCAATAAGTCAAAAAAATTTCTGCAACATCCTTCCATTTCTATTGTTCTGCTATGCATTACATGTCAACATAGTCAGTGAATGAGACAAGTTAGACATATTACATCGAGAGACTAAATTCTCAGGGGTTGATCATATCCTCAGGGCAAAGCGCTCGATATTCTGACAGGTGCCTTTCTTAAATTAGACTTTCCCTGTGTCACATTCTCTGTAGCCACTCAAGAGTAGAGGCAGTGGACCCAGATTGATTTTCAGACGGCTATCCATATAAATATCAATTAACTCCTGTGTCAGCTTTCAGCAGGCAAGCACAATTGGAGAATGCCTGCACTTCAAGAAAAAAATAAAGACATCTTCTTTTGGGCTGAATGATGTAAGAGAGCCATAAGCCAGAATCAAAGTGATGTTTTACCAGCTCACTGAAATGCCTACCATTACATGAGATAGGTCTGCTATTGCAAGTTAGAGTCTATTTGTGGCAGAGAATTATCTTAGGGATAAAAACTCCTTAACATGTGTTGAAAATTGTGTTGTATGATCCAAGCTCTTTGTAGCCTCATTTCCAGGTATGGCTCTGTGGGAGAGAAAAAAGTAACATGTTTTCCTTACTCACTGCAAAGTTCATGGCTGACATCCCTATCAAAATGACAGATTAACAAGAGAAAATCACAAAACGTTTAATTAAACAAAGTTTTATGTGACATGGTGGACATCAATTCACGAAGGGCCAAAGAACCCTGTAAACCTGGGTATTATTGTGAATAGTCATTCAGAAGTGTGATTGGACCAAAAGAGGCATGATCTAAAGGTAGTAACTTAGCACGGCCTGCATGTTCAGACTCCTCTCATTGTCTAGGAAGGATCTTTCCAACATGATGGTCTTATGATCAAGTTTCAGATGAGGCAGGCCAGAGAATCTGCTTATGCCCACAGTCATGGGAGAAAGGCAGGAGAAGTTCAGAATGACCATTTTCCTTCTGAGGACTGCTGAATTGCCAAGAGATATTTTAGATTATCATGTTCTGACCCCTGGAAGCTCCCAGACACAATATAATCTAGAAAAACTAACTGTTCTTTCCTGACATTGTTAGGAGTAGTAAGGTATCTGTCACTGTTACAAAGGACTGGAGACAAACAGTGAAAAGAGAAAAGATTTATTTTGGCTGACAGTTTCAGAAGTTTTAATCTATGTTTAGCGTCATTGTTTCTGGGCCTATGGTAAGACAGAGCGCCATGGTGGAGAAGATGTAATGGAGCAGAGCTGCCCATTTCCTGACAGCCAGGAAGGAGAGAGAAAGAGAGACAAAGACAGAAACAGGGTCCCAATATAACCTTCAAAAGCTGCCAAAATGAAATGACATACTCCTTGCAACTAAGCTTCACTTTCTAAAGCTTTCACCATCTCCCAATAGTATATGGGCTGGGGACCAAGACTTCTTTATATGAGCCTTTGGGAGACAGTCCAGATCTGAAATATCATAGCTGTTGATTTTCAGTCATAAAGTTTTCCATATTTTCTCATTTGAAATATCTTGGTCTTTATAATTGACTACACCTTCACTAAGTGTAGATTCAGCTGCAGGCACAAATGATGGCTTGAACAAAATTATACCTTATGTGCCTTACATGTAAAGAAAAGTGAAAGAAAAGAAAAGAAAAACAAAAAAAGAAGAGTAAGAAAAAGTAAAAAAGTAGAGTTGACAGCTAGTGAGATGCATCCACGGACATCAAAAACTAGATTTCTTGTCATTTGTTGTCACACTCTCCTCCATATATACTATAGACCTTCTTGTTCTGGGGTTCAGCAGGGTTTGCTCGGGCTGTAGTCACTAGAATTAAAGAAGACATTCACTTTGAAGGCACAATCCAAAACATGGACACATCACTTAGATTCATTTATTTATAGCTTAATTACATTAAAACACACAAGGCATAATAACAATTATAATCTTCATTTTGAGTGGCCATGAGAATGGCTAACAAGGCTGCCGTATTATTGATTCCCTTATTCTTTTTTTTTTTTTTTTGTACTGGGGATCGAACTCGGGACCTTGCGCTTGCGAGACAGGAGCTGGAACCACTGATCTAATTCCCTGGACCTCTGCCATATTATTGAGAAAGTAACAGAGAATGAAAGGCAAGGGGAAAATGCTGAACTTTAACCAACAATTCCTAGCCCCTGGAGAAAAAGTTTCTCCTTACATACACACACACACACACACACACACACACAAACACACACACTCACACATTAACATCCAGAAATACTGTGTTCTAAAGTTTAATTTTCACAGCTAAAATATAAAGTAAGAAGTATTTAGTTTTCTGAATACTTCTTGGTGTTTTGGAGGGGTTTAGAATAATGTTTTGAGAGAAATAGTATATGATAAATTCAGTCTCTAAAATGTAGGATACATTAATTACCTTCTTAATGATGATGGAATAAGGAATAAACAATAGCATAATCCAGGAATCACAGTTCTTTTAGCATCTAAATGGAAAATGCCATTAAAGTTCTACTAATTCACCTATACATCAAGAAGACTAGCATTACATGATTTTAAGTTCTCTTCATTCATTCAGCAAATACCTTTAGAGTTTCTGTTATGTGCCAAGCACTAATTTGGGCCCTGAACTACAGCAGATAATAAAACATATAGAATTCTTAAACTCAGAGAGCTTATAATTGAAAGGAGAACACGTATTCAAATAATGATGAAATGTTGTGGCATAATTATAATTTGAAAGAAAAGTATTATATGCATGTGTATTTCAATGAAAAGTAATATATAAATGTATAAAAGTGGCACATGTAAAATTGTAGGGGTATGTAGAAAATGACAGCTTTCTTAGGCTGCAATGTTTAAGGAGAAATCTGAAGGCTAAAAAGGCAGTAACTGTGCAAAGAATGTTGGTAAGAGATTAGAGAAAAAGAACAAATTGCAGGTACAGGAAACAGCATGTGTTAGGTGTAGAAATGGAAAGGGGGCGTGAGGCATTTAAAGACATTGGCATGCCAACTTAACTTTTGAGTTCCAGTTTCTTAGCTGATAAAAAGGAAATAATATAAGTCATAATTTCTGAACAAAATATATTTTAAAAGTTGATTTGTAAATAGTGAAATGGTGCACAAACAATAATTATTCTGTTTACCTACTGTAAGTGGTAAAGCTCTAGGTGGTTCATGCTTACTACATGGCTTGCAAACCTCCTGTTTTGTCTCATAAAACAAGAGTTAGTACTGGGCTTTGGCTGTGCTCAATGATTTCACCTCTTTGTGTTCAATAGAAAGGAAAAGTAAATGTCCAGATCTTGGAGGTAAATAACATAAACTAACATTCCCAAAATATTTATGAATGTCAAATTATTTGAGTCATTTGAAAATAAAATATTACTCCCAATTTCCCCGATTACTTGAAAATGTTGATGTAATAGGGGTAGAGCTGAGAATATAATGCCAAACATTACATGAAACATTGCAAATAATCACCGAGCATCTCCATTCCCATCTAGCTTTGTGACTTTCTTATTTGATGTGGCACAATCAGATAATGATGTGACCTCTTCCTGAGAACCACATTTGTGCCATCATGAGATTCATGGTATTGCTAAACTTGATTGTAGGTCACACATAGACATAAAATGTGTACCAAAGAACTTTTGCTCTCTGACTATAAATAATTGCTTCTATATTTAACATAGATGCCCAGTATGCAATTCAAAATTAAGTTCAGTGTAATGCTTTTTTAAAGGTTGCATGTTATTAAAAATCAACTGAGTCCCTACTATATGGAAGGTCAAATCTGAGCTGCTTTCAATGAGTCTGCCTGATTTATAACATTCAATGCCATCCATATCAATATACCAATGACATTTTTCACAAAGTAGAAAAAATAATGCTAAAATTTATATAGGACCACAAAAAATAAGCAAAAAACCAAAATATCCAAAACCTTCTTGAGCAAAAAGAATGAAGTAGGAGACAACACATTACTTGACTTCAAAGTATACTACAAATCTTTAGTAATAAAATCAGTATGGTATTGGCACAAATCCAGATGCATAGACCAATGGAACAGAATAGAAATCCACACATTAACAGCCAATTGATTTTGACAAAGTGCTAAGCATGCATCAGAGGAAGGGCAGTCTTTCCAATATTTACTCTAGACAAATTTAACATCCTGATGCAGAAGAATAAAACTAGATTCTTAACTTTCATCAGTTAGAAAAATTAATTCAAAATGGATGGCAAACTCCACTGTAAGATTTGAAATTATAAAAGTACTGAAAGAAAACGTCAAGAAAATGCTTAAGGACATTGGAATTTGCAAAGACTCTTTGGAGAAGTCCTGAAAGGCACAGAAAACAAATAAAATGCATAAAAATGGGACTATATTAAAGTGAAAATCCTGCACAGCAAAAGAAAAATTCAAGAGAGTAAAGAGACATCCTATAGAATGAGAGAAAATATTTATAAACTATTCATATGATAAGTTTGATATATACAATGTCCTGATATACAGAGTAAATGAAGAACTTAAAAAAATCAATAACAAAAAATCAAATAACTCTATTTAAAAATGGACTAGAAACCTAAATACTCATTTCTTAAAAGAAGGCAAGCCAATGCCTAATAAGTATATAAAGTGTTCAATATTACTAATCATCTGGAACATGCAAATCAAAACCACAATGAGATATTACCTCACCCCAGTAAGAATGGCTAACATCAAAAAGACTGAAGATAACAAATCTAGGTTAAGATATGGAAAAAAAGAGAACTCTTACACATTTGCTGCTATTTATATAAATTAATATCACCATTATGGGAAACATCACGGAGGTTCCTCAAAAAATTATTTTGTCCAGTAGTCTCATTACTACTGGATAGCTGTGTAAAATGATAGTAATATGCTAAAGTGCATCTGTACTCTCATGTTTACTGTACCCCTATTCACAGTAGCCAAAAAATAAAAACAACCTTCGTATCCATAAACTAATGACTGGATTTAAAAAATGGGCATATGTCCCCAATGGAAAACTATTCAGCTATTAAACTAGAGTGGAATTCTGACATTTTTAAGGATCCACATGAAACTGAAGATCACTACATTAAGTGGAATAATTGAGGCACAGAAAGACAAGGATGACAAGATCTCATTCACCTATAAAGTCTAAAAACTATGACCTCATAGAAGTTATTGAAGTTGAGAGTAAAATGGTAATTAATAGAGACTAGAAAGGGTGTAGAGGATGGGGAAAGGCTTTCAACAGGTAGTACGTTACAGAGAGATAGGAGAAAAGTGATCTGATGTTTTATTGTATAATAGAATAAGTGTAGAAAAAATAGATCACACTCCACAACTAGCATTTCCTTTCTTATAGCCAACTATTCCCTTTCCTTGTATCTATCTCCTCCTACCTTTAAACCTTCATATTTTCTACATTAAGTTGTAAAAAGATTAATTATATACATCATGAGGTATCCCTACGAATAAGGAAATAGAGAGGAAGTTGAGATGAGAATGGTCAAAAAAGAATCAAGATATATCAGGTACAGCTAGAAATTCCCCGTGATAAATGTGATCATTATATTTATCAAAAGTGTACCATTAAAATTAATTTCTTTAAAGTTTGTTTTTAAAAAAACTACCCAAAGGAGCTTATACTAATTAACATTGAATGAGTACATGCACCTAAGAAATGAACAGAAGGGTCACAAGTAGTTTTAAGAACACCAAGTTGGAAAAGGATACAAAGAACCAAAAGTGACACAACATAAAAGAACGTGAAAGCTTTGGCTAATGTAAATGAATCATCAGGCAAAGGTATGGTTACCAGGACAAAAGTGACTGGAATATTTTCAGAAAAATTAAGTGATAAGCATTGCTAGAAGGTATTGTGAGGAAAGACCTGAAAAGTGACTAGGAATTGGTTTAAAGGTGAGTAGTGCAAAGATACCGCAAATAAAGATGCGAAGGAAAAACCAATCAAGATGGATCAGAGTTCTGAGCAAATGCCCAAGCCAATCCTGGCTTTTGAAACTCATGGTCAAGGTATTTACTTTGTACCTGTGCTCCTCAGAGTGGGGTCTACAGACCAGCAGTATTCATATGTTTGGAGATTTGTTTAAAGCATAGATCCCAGTCTACAACTGCTGAATTGAAATCCACATTTTAAGAATAGTCCTTGGTTATTCAACTACATATCAACATTTAATAAACAAAGGACTAAACTCTCTCTAAATATATTGAACACAATCATATTACTATATAAAATATTTTTTCTTGTTTAAATATAAACATCTCATTACTCAAATAGAAATTTAGGAATCACTGCCAGCTCTTCCTTCCTACTTTTCACAACTACATAGTCATTAAATTCTATGTAATGTAATACAAAATAGCTTTGTAGAACTTCTTTTTATCATCCCAAGGTGGCTTTTTGTCATTACATTAGTTTGGTTCTTCATTGTTTCATAATTGAACTCTTGTAAGAGCATTTCAAGCAGTCTCCCTACCTTTCATTTCTCTTCAGGTTAGCTTGAAAACACAGGTCACACGATGACCTAGATCTGAATAAAATTTATCATGGTTTCCATTAAATGAAGAACAGTCCAAAAAATCCCTAATTCAAGTTATATTTACTACCTGCATAATACTGCCTTATGTCTCAACACTCCTCTCTGTATTTCTTTTAATGCAACAACATTCATCTGCTGCACTACTTCAATGTCTTTCTTTTCCTCTAAAAAGGGTCTTTGCCTACCCTATCATCCCCATTTTTTTTGTTCTCTTAACTTGAGGTGCCCTAAAGCAGACCCTGGGGTCTACAGTCAGATCAATGGATATAGATAGTCTACTTTGGAGGTGATCCAGATAAACCAAAAAGAGATAGCCAAATACCAAAGACAGCAAATGAAAGGAGTTTACAAAAGCAAAACTTATGGTTTATTTAGGAGGTGTTTAGAGCTGGTTGCCTCATCAGAAGTTAGAAATATGAATATTTATTTATTGACTCACCTGGAGACCTGCAATGGCAGGATTAATTTCCTTACATTTGGCTAAATCCTGAGCATAGCTGGGCAATCTCCTAAACTCTAGAAAGTAAGGCAGAAATGAGAACTTACGACAGATGGGTTATGTGGAAAAAGAGCAACAGTGCATGTCTTGTACACTTCATGTATGATGAGACCAGGTGAATGTGCAGTGCAACATAAAAGTAATGTCTATGCTCCCAAAACACTGAAGAATTTTAAATACCCTTGCTTTAAATCATTACACATCATCACAATATTGTAGTACAATCACTAAATATATCCCTTTTTCCCAAACAATGTATCAGGGATTAAGGTAATACAAAGGATATCACATGAGTTTGTTTTCAGTGATTAACTTATTGAAGCCTGGAAGAATGAATCATGTTATTTGACTTCAAAAAGAACTTTGTTATGGGTTGAATTTTGTACTGCAAGAAAATATGTTAAAGTTCTAATTCACCATAACTTAAAATGTCTTCACTGGAAATAGAATCATTGTAGAAGAGATTAAATTCGGATGAGATACTGTATTAGTGTGGACTCTCAATACAAAGCAATTAGAGTCATCATAAGAAAAGTAGGAGACGGAAACATATAGGAAAGATGACCATGTGAAGACAAAGAGAGATATTGGAGTTACCCTGCTACAAGCCAAAACATGTCTAGAGTTACCAAAACCTGGAAAGGCTACAATGCATCCTCCCCTAGAGGTTTCCTAGGGACCAGGAATTTGCTCACCCCTCCATTTTGGACTTCCTTTCTCTAGAAATGTAGACAGTAAATTTCAGTTGTTTTAACCTAGTGAGTTGGTGATACTTTGTAACACAGCTATCAAAAACAAACACAAACATTATGTTTGAAGTGTGACCTACAGTCACTAGTGCTTATTAAGCCATAATGTTCTATGGATTAGGAAATGACTAAATTGAACTTTAGAACATTTAATCCTATTTTTGACCTTTTATTTTTACACATGAATAGTTTCCAACTATGAAAAATTAGCCATGTACCAAAAACATACAGCTACTCAGTGGGTGAGACCGAATTCAAACTGCGATGCTTGACTCTCAGTCAAATGCAGTTTCTACTCTGCTGTAAGATTCTTCTGCACCTGAGCAGTGCCTGCCTCCATGATCCAACCCCAGCAAGAAATGTATATCCTATACTGACAGGCTGGTGGAGGTTGACCTGAACACTCACAGTTTGTAATTGTTATGGAAGAGAATGCCCTTTTTCTTACCAAAATGCTAGAGCACAGGGTCTAGGAGTATTTCATGCAATGGTTACCATGGCACCCATGTAATTTAATTACCACTCTTTTGTGAATATTTAAAAATGAAATTGTTAAAAGATCAAACAACACATTCAATGTTGTATGGCTATAGAAACGATAAGTAGCTTTTTAACGGAAAATGTTCTGTTTCTGTAGGGAGTTGATTATTTTTTAAGAGTTAAAATTTAATTATGGTATTGGATATTTAAGTGTGTTCCTTTAATGTATTACTATGCTTCAAATGTTAAATAAGTCAGAAACATTTTACCTTTTAATTAACTACTCTGACCAATCACCTTGAAAAGCTTAGCTACAAATTCACCAACATATTTTATATCTTTCTAATTATTCAAAGCCCATGTGTACACAATATTAATAAAGGAGTCACAGAGAAAATAAAGAATTCCAAATTTTTCAAACTTGTACAGGAGTTCTTTGAAAGCGTGACAACACATAAATCAAAAAACTTATATATAAACACTGATGTGCCTATGTAGCACTATATTTGATGTCAGGCTGTAGAGATATAAACAAAAATAAGTAACGTTTAATAAGTAGCCCATAATGGACCCCACCCTGGAACCACTGAATCAGAATATTTGTTTTAACAAAATCTCCCTGATAACTCCCTATGCTCATTAAAGTAGAAAAGTCCCCCTCTAAAGAACTAGTAGTCCACAAGTGAACAAAAAACCTGCACATCCCTAGAGTGTTGTGTGTGCTGTGGAAAGCTGTACAAGGGGTCATGTGACTGGAGTGAGAGATGCAGAAAGAGCTTAGCAGGTAGAGGAAAAGGAAACTGCATGACTGGGGCAGTGATCGGTGTAGTATCTCGTTAAGTCATGTGTGTTTGAATCCTTGAACACTGAACAGCAGTTTACCAAGAAGTCGCCAAGTAAATGTCATCTCTGAAATGAAACAGGAGGATAGAGGTTATTAAAGTAGAGAGATGCAAAAAGTACTCTAGAAACTAGAATTGGTTCATATTGATTAGAATTTAGAGCTATAGTTTCTGGCAGAAGATGAAGCTCTTTGACAAGAGCTTGGTCAGGACTTGGATGTCCTAATAAGATACTCATATATGTAATTTTAAACTTACATTAATTTAGGATAGGTTAATTATATGAACCATATATATCAAAAGAGTTGAAAATAATAAAACCTACATGAAATTTTCATTTTAAATACTTGTCATTTCCTATTCTTTTCATTTTTGACTAAATTACATTTGATAGTAACTATCCATTGATGCGTTACACCACTGCAATGTGAGCTCCATAACTAGATGGCCAATGTCTACATTTATTGCTCTATCCTTCATGCATAAATCAGTGGACAATAGACAAGTAATGCTCAACAAATGTATTTGATATAAATAGTTAAAATTACTTCAGGTAATGGGTGAATACCAATAGGAAACTGAATAAATATGTGCTCTTCTCTATAAATTTGATGTGGGTAAGTTATATTAGATGCCAATTATCACAGAAATAAAAGAAAAATTTATTAACAATAAATGGGTCAGTTTCACTAGAATTTGGAGCCACAGGAGTGCAGAGAAGTACTTTGATGGGAGACAGATTGTGTGCTGTGACATACCAAGGACTCTCCCATCTAAAATCACAGAGTATTGATAGTAGTAAGCAGTTATTAATGTCATTACCCTCATATTTTTCACTATGCATAGAGATCTATAAGCTTTCTTTAAGTGTTTTCAGTCAGAAAACAACCTGTCATATTCTCTGTTGTGTGATGGATATAAGAGTATATATTGTCCTTGGTGAGTCTAGTGTGAAAAACAAAAGTTGGAGAAATCTCTGAATTATGTAGCATCTACAGGTGTTGCCTCTTTCAAAGTGAAAACCTCACCATGACTTTCTACTCCCGATAGTTAACCTTGATAAAAGAAGCTACAAGCCAAACTGCCCAAGGCCACCCAATGAGAGTGCTGATGTTCCAGAAGTCTGTATCCAAAGCATGACTGTGAGTTGAGTACAGAGTTCCCCCATCCCCGCAGCTGCTGTCCAGTATTCTGACATAAAGAACATTGACAATTGTTCTTCCAAGCAATCTGAAAATGGAATTCAATTAAGAGGAACTCAAGACGCAAAGGTGATCTGGGTGCAACATCTGTCACCTCATCGATCACCAGGATTCACTCAGCTGATCTGGTTGGGTAGGCAGGTGTCTGCTTTCTTCTTCATATCTGCATGTGCATTAAATAGGATGAACTTCCCTGATAGAGGAGGACTGTGCTTGGTTCAAGGATAAATGAATATCTGTGCTGCTCCAGTAGAATCTCCAAAGCTCTCAAGAGGACTTCATACCCAGGTAAGTCTCTCTCAGTTATATGAATCGTCACACTTACAAACTGGGGTTACTATTCTAGTGGGATATAAACACAATCATTTTCCTGGGTACGTTCTGGACCTAGATGACTAAAGCTCCTCCTTCAGAAATCATAGAATAAAAGTGTTCTCCATTTCTTCCTATGAAGAAACACTCGAAAACCTTATGAAATGTTAATGAAATATTTTATTCTTTGCTTTTATTTGAGTTGCCTTGAAAAGTGACTCTACAAGAAATGTAAATAAAACACTGTCAGCTAGTATATCCAGAAGTAATTGCAATAAACATTTGTAGGTATCTAAGAAAATAAGGCAGACAATGAAAGAAGATAAAACTGGTATGTTATCAAGCAAGTTAACACTCTAGAGAACTTGAGTTTAATCCTGTTACACATCACTCATGAAAAGTGCAGATACTTGTCTCAGAGTTATCTCATTTGAATGGTGAAAGGGCTGAGACTTTTCACAAGAACTCTTGTCAGTAATTGGTTAAATGCTGCTCATAGTTGTTGATATTCTGCCATGTATATAGTAGAGCAGGCTTCCCTAGCCAAGAAAGCCCTCCAGAAAAACATATGCAGGTGCTGGTAGTTGCCAGTGCGTGTTGTGACATAAAATAAGTGACAGTGGAGGTATGGATATGTCCACAGTGCCTCCTCCAACCACCAAATAATTCTTGATATTAACTGGGCTTACTCTATCACTTTTTATATAAATAAAGCTAGTATTCATTTTATTCTTTGCTGGAAGAGGAATAATTTCTTCAATGAATTTTTTATATATTCTTGAAAAATTAAACCTACCAATTGAGAGATACATAACTGAAATAATATTTATATTATTTCTCCAAAGATATGTTTAAAATGGCATCTCCATCCGTGCCATTGATTTGATACTACTGGAAATCTCCTTGTTAAAAATATTAAACAAAATGCAAATAAATTCCTAATGAAAGACTCATACATCAGCATATTCTGATATATACATTTCGATGATTACTTGATTTTATTTGTGAAGTCATTATAGGAATGATATTAGTGACAAGAATGTCAGTCATTCATCCAAGATTTTACCAGTGGAGGATAGTTAACAGATGTCATAAAGATGTCAGTCAGTAGAGTGTGCGTGTGTATGTGCATGCATGTTCATGTGTGTGTGTTTTACTGGGAACTGAAAACAGAGCCTTCTCACTGAGCTATACCTCTAACCTTTTTTTTTATTTTGAGACAGGGTTACATCAAGTCACTAAATTGCCCAGGTGGGGCTCAAACTTACAGTCTTCCAGCTTCAACCACCCAGGGTGCTAGGACTACAGGTGTGCACCATCACACACAGTTTACCTGCAAAGTGCAGTTCTAGTAACCAATGTATCTCAATGCTTGGTGTTACAGTTTTGTGTTCTTAGCCATCTCTATCAGCTCCTTAGAATCTGAGGCTGCCACTATGCTGCTATGCAGAGCATTATCAGCAGCTTTTTCTGATCCCTGTCAATTTCTCTCAGATGTTTCTAGTTCCTACTTGCTATCATTGCCTGGTAGCACCTGTCCCTGATGACAGAAGCCACTGCTGGTTGCCATTGATGGACATCAATTAATGTCAGTCTTTGTCCCTCAACACTGCTGTTCTCTGCTGGTTTACATCAAACACCCCCACGTGCCCCTGTTAGCCAATTCTGGTTGATACCAGTCAACACTGCCGGTTCTTCCTGGTTTCTGGTCCTGATCTTCACTGATCTGTCTCTGTCACCAGTTTCTGAAGCTTCTGTCACTAGTTTCTACAGTTTAATAGACTCTAGTTTTTGTAGCTCTTTTTGAAGGGACATGCTCTCCCTACTCAAGATGAGAAACCCAAGTAGATTTACAGAACTTTCTAAGCCCATGTACCCAAGACATAAATCATAAGCAGATTCGCAGGATCAAGAGAAGAAAAGGAGGCTTTATTTGGACCTGTGCCGTGGCACTTGAGGTAAGTACACCAGAGAGAAAGTCCTTCTCTACTAAGAAGTGTGAGTATAGCACTGCTTATGTACAGCTGCAGTAAACCTGTGCATGAGCAGCTTTGGGTACTATTTCATGGGTCTGTGATTGGTCAAAATTCAACCAGCCAGAGGTGTTATCTGTGACTGGTCCAAGTTCAATCCTGCCACAAGTGTCATCAGTGATTGTTCCAAATTCAGTTCTGCTGTGGTTAAATCAGATATCTCTTGGAGCCAATGAAGGGCATTTAGGATAGCCATAGCTGTCAAGGCAACAGTTCAGTGGGAAATCCAGAAGCAACTTGTTTCCAGGAGTCTCTAGGAGGGCCATCCATGTTGGTTATGGCCCACTGGGGTTTGGGAATTTTGGAAGAGAACATCAGTGAGCTCAAGTCCCTTCCCGATCTCAATATGGTCAGAGGTGGTTTCCACAGTAATCACCAGAGTACCAAGAGTGGAGGTTCCACAAGTCTTAGCCAAGCTGGGCCTCCTGTCACCCCATCCCAGAGGACAGGGCACTGCAATATAACCTCAAGGATATCAGGAAGGCATGGGAGCAAGTTGCCCAAGCCAACCTCAGGGGCCTGAGGAGAAAAAGGAAGATCCAGTGGGAGAGAGAGAAAGGAGGTCCCAGTTGTGAGATGGAACACCACTTCCTGCTTTCAGCAAGAAGATGGGAAAAGTCAGTCCATCAGTCTCCAGCAGACTTATAAGTATGAAAGATTTAAATGTATCAATTATTTGTAGAAAACATTTAATGAAGACTATGATTTCTGCATGAAATAAAAATAGCATTTGCTCCTCCATCTATTCTGCTCCTCTTCCACTCGATTTCCCTGCCCAACTGGAGAGCAGCATCCACAGACAAGCAAAGCTTAACTTACAACTCATGATAGGTAAGAAAGAGAAGGGAAACCACAGGACTTGGTTAGCTTGAATAAAATGTGGAAACCGAAAGCCTAAGAAAGAATCATGGGATCTCTATTCAAATGGTCCCAAAGAAGCAGAATTAGAAGTGCTTCACCTCATGGGTGTAGGAATTTAAATGAATTCACAGATGAGTATTAAAAATATGATTAATGAATAGTCCATCCATGTCACTCATCCTACTTCCACCGAAGAGCAACCTTTTAAGGGTGGAAATGAAGAAGAAACAATGGCTTAAGTAGAGTGCTCTTCTCTGTAGAGTAATGAACATGTACAGAGGGGGAAATATTTCTCCACAGAAAAACCACAAAGTGGTTTAATATGTCTCATGAGAGGTTCAATAGATTCTGTTTAAAGTCTTCATATCCAATTTTGGCAAACTAAGAAGGATACCAAAGTCTCTATCTGAATATGTGGATTTATCAAATCTCCACTATATGTAGGCCTTGTGAATGTACACACTCTATTTAACCTCTCTAACCTTAGTTTGGCATACAAAAAATAGTTACTTAAAGCTCTGTCATGTGGCCAGTGATGTTTAAATTGTGTTCCACTGACTTCTAAAGGTTACTGGAAGCCTATCAGAATTGGTTGAAGGAGAGAGAAGCAAGATGAAATGATTGGGAAATCAAGAATACTAGTATTTTTCTACCCAATGTAGCTCCATTTTGACTCTTTCCTTGTTGTGATCACAGATTAGATTGAAGAACAACAAAATTTTATAAAGCACTCTTTTGATCTAAAACAAATCTGAAATGAATGAAATAGGGGATAAGAAAAGTGCTCTATAATCTCTGTATGATTATACAAATGCTATTTCTATATCTCAACATTTGAAGATAGGGTGTCATTCATATAAAACAATCCATTGTTCAAAATTAATGGCAATTTTAAGTGCACTAACACTATAAAGTAATTTAGAATTTCTACCTCCTAGTATTTCCCATTCAATCATAAATACTTCCTCTAAAATAGACTCTCTAATACTCATATACAATTACCAGGATTTAAATGTTACTCCAGTCAATGTGAAACAGAAAAGAAGAATTTCAATGTCATTTCTTTATGAAAGCAAGCAAATTTAGCCTTTGAATGTATGTTTTTAAAATTACTCAGAGAATATTGACAAGCCAAATGTTAATGTAGTATATTAGAAATGATCTGGTCATTTCTTCAAATCTTTTTGTGTAAACTGAAACAAATACCCAGATTGTGAAAACTAATTCATTTATTTTCTCTTTTATTCAGCCAATATTTGCTCATTCCTTATAATGTTTTATACACACTGCTATATGCACAAAAATAAGATGATTAACAAACAGTCCACCTTGATAGTGCACAGCCTTGACAGGAAACACACATGGAAAACTAATGTATTATAAGAAATTTGAGAAACTGCAAACTACATGTGGGTTTCTGAGAGATGACACAGAAACAACAAACACTATGGAACAGTCCTATGTAAAAACATGAATTGTCTGGACTATTTAGTGAAAAAAAAAATGGGCCTCTAAACTCTCACTGTGAGAAAAGATAGAAGGGGAAATTTTAAGGGGTGCATGCTTATTCTCTGGGATATTTGTTGCCTAGTTCGTGTACGTTGAGCACATTTTTTACATACTAAAGTACTCCCCAAATTCCTGTTCTTACTTTTTTTCTCTAGGGCTACACTCAAACCTACTCTGCCTGTATATTGAGTGACAAGCAATTTGCATAACAACCTCTTCAATCCTTTTTCTCCAAAGGAATTCTGCACATCTCTTTGTTTAAAAACTTTTGTGCTTCCTTCTTCTTCTTTTTTAAAGATACAAACCCTAGAATTCTGGTCTTTAGTCTGTTCCTGAATTCACTTTCTTAGATTATTCCACAAAGAGTGGCATATTCAAGTTTTTAATTACTAGGCCTATGAAAAAACTCACACATTCCTCTTTTCAATATTTTCTAGGTCATACAAGGCATCACTATATAAGCTTAGCAGACATTTTTGGATAAAAAATGGCTAAACATTTACAATTTATTCTAATGGAGTCTTCAGAGTGGGAATGTCCAGCCTTGATCATATTCAAAAAAATCCTAAGTAGTATGTTCTTGAGTGTTTTTTTGTGTGTGTGACTCATTCAGGATAGCTCCCCTTAAGAACCTTTCCAGTTCTGAGATATTATGGTTCTGTAATTTTCTGGAGGATCATGAACTACCAAAGGTATGTTTGCAGCTTATCTTTATCAAGGCTCTTTGGCATGCAAGGAATAGAAAGCCACTCAAATTTACGCCAACCTAAATCACTTAAGATTTGTACCCATTCCTATAAATAAAAAGATTATATCTCTTGTTCCAACATCCTGTCTTAATATGTCATTTTCTCATTGAATATTATCTTAATTTGTATATTAATGTATAGGTCACCTAACTAATCAGGATGGGATGTGAAATTTTATTACAAAGATATGGGATATTTCAATAAAGCCATGAGAAATTAAAATAAATTTCCCTCTCTCCTTCTATCCCTGTCTTTCACCTTCTTTATGTTAGGCAAACTACCTGCAAAGGTAAGGTACAGAATCAAAGAACCTGGTAGTTTTTCATATCATAAAAGCTGCTGGAGACATGATCATCCCAAAGATTTTGCGAGGTACATGGTTTCAGGTTACTGTTTGGCACTCAATCTCTAAAAGGTTTGCCATCACTGGCCTAACATGCTGTTAAGAACATAGATTAATTCATTCACCCAAGCATCAAGCATTCAAAAATGTTGAAAAACCATGCTACTACCTAGGCATATGAGCAGAAGAGTTCTAATTAGTGGGTTTGTGGGGGGAAATTAACATGGCTGAGAAAATATTATGGTCAATGAAAATTCAATGCTCACAGGCTATGTTGTAAAATTCAAATGCTAAACTTATTTTCAATTTCTACTCAAAGTACAAACACATACTGAGTGCTTCATCAGTGCCGGGCACTATGGTGGAAACTTAGAAGTCAGAGATAAGCAGGAGAGAAGTGCTCCCTTTCCTCAAGGAAGTCTGCATCCTCTGGCACCTGATGGTCCTGTCAAAATAATAACATTTTATTCCCATATAATGAAGCAGCAAAGTCTCTGCTTTATCTGCCATGTTTCAATATTCGTGGAAACAATGATATATTTTCTGTCAATTATATCCCCAGGCTACCAATATCTCTTCCCTTTTCTCTGAGTATATTTGCCAATGTCATTGAGCATTTAAGACAAAAGTACACCTCCACGGCTGAGAAAGTCAAGTCCACAGAAACAAAACTGGCTATGAACAAATCCAGAAAAATGATACTTAAAATTTAATAAGTGTGTCTTTGTTCAGAGTCACAAAGTATTTAAAAAAGCTTAAAAGAACATATGCAAATTAATGATCTTATATTCAGAACTAAAATCCAAGAAATATTTCAGCAAAATTTTGATAGCTTTATATTTTTCCCTAAAATATGCATTTCAATGTCACATTTATAGAGATTAGTCTGTCTCTTTGAGAAGAAAGCTTTCCGAGTAGTTGTAACATGTCTCTAAAAGATCTACATAAGAAAAAAATTCTTGCTGTAAATTCCTTTCCATACTGTACTGAACACCACAGATACCTCGAAGACCTTCTAAGCTGTCAAGAACTGCCAAGTGATAAAAGGAAAAATGATGAAAGAAATGGAACCTTGGAGCTGACCTCCTAAAAGCCAAAATTCCTCCTGGGATTTCTGGGTACAAAACAGAAGTTTCACTACTTCCCCACGAACACTGGATCACATTAACTTATTCAAATATGAGGTCAGATCTCAGTGTTTAGGTTTAAAGCTGTCCTGTATGTGCCTTGATAAGGAGAAAAAATTGACAAATCACACCTTTGAATAAATTCATTTTAATCCCTTTCTTCCTTTTGATGTAATAAAAATAGTCTTGTCATGTAGCTACGATTGCATTTAATGGTTGTCATTTACAGAAATAGAAAAATGATATCTGAGTATAATGCCTTCAGATATGGCTAATAGCATTTTTACATAGGGAGAAAAATACTTTTATTTTACATGAATAAGACCACTGCTTCATGATGATGGTTATTGAAAATTCAGCAGCCCTCTTATTATAGGGTAATGATAAGAACGGCTCCATCTCTTCTCTGTCATTTATTTTTAAAAATGGTAATCCAAGCAAATCTATATTCCTAATGTTTGCTGTAACCCCATTAGTTCTCAGACAAATTATCAGAAGTCTTGCCTAATTATTATCACTTTACCTGATTTTAATATTATATTTTTAATAATAAAGATGTCTCAATCTGTTATATTTTAGGATGACCTAATAAATGCTGTTTTATTTTTTTCCATTAAGCATTTCTTAAGCACATAACTTGTCACTTCTGTACTAATTTGCTGTAACACTCGTTGATAAGTGGACATTAATTAATGTTAAATTACAATGGAATTTTTATGGAATTACAGGTGACATCCGCATCAGAACTAAATGAGTTCATCATGATTAAACTTATTACCATTTCTAATTAACCTTGAGTGCCCCTGGATGTTAACTGCACACCACGCAAGTGTTCGTGTAGGCTGCAGCTTCTTGTGAAAGCAAACCCTGAACATCACACAGGCGTTAAAAGAATTTAAGAAACAGTATCACAGGCCACATTTGTATTCACTGGGTATGTAAAGCATCAGAGAAGGAAAACATCAGCTCTAATATGGAGACTTGGGGTGACAAAATTACTGGTCCCAAAACAAAAACCAGAAAGAAGCCTTTCAAGAATTGAATTCACTTTATGTACCATAGACTTGCATACAAAGAAGGCTTATTTTTGTCCATGGAATAAAAGTAAAAATTCTTCCTTGCTACTGTGCTCACACTCCAGTGGAAAAGTTTTGTCTGATGAATGTTTCTGCCACACAAATTATTATGCCTAGAACTTGGTTATATCTTCCTCTGTGGACCAAAGAATGTCAAGGACACAGAGAACTGATTGGATGTCTGTACCTATTTCTGGTGGACTTCCCAGAGCAGATTCAGGTGTGCAGTAGGAAGTGAAAGACGGAAGTCATAAGCATTTCCTGCTGCTAAGAGCATCATTTCCTAGTCACAAAGGTGTGCTGCTTGGAAGGTAGGCCACAGGGAATGTATCTGACGGAGAGCCTGAACTAACCCTCTGGATCCCACCACTGTATTTTCTCCAGACACCACCACAGAACTTAACAGGATATTTCTGGTAATAAATGAGACTCCAAAAGGCGATTTCAGTGTGAAACCTTCCCATTGTTTTAGCCAAAAGTTTTATGGAATTTGCAGTGCTGTCTGAAACAATCTCTACAACACCATCTTCCTCTCAATTCTAATTTTCAGGGCTCAAAATCATTCTAGTCTAAAGATTGTGTCTGCTTTCTCTGGTACATCCCTCCCCATCCTGGCAACGGTTTCTTGGGGGACTCAAGTAAAACACCAAGTATTCAGTAAAACTGGACCAAAAGCATTTTAATTTCTGATAAATGAGTGTAATGCTGTCTATTTCTGGCATGAGTGTTAATGGGGACCAGTAAAGGAGATACAGATATGGTGGAAAGGAGGCAAAAGATTCTCAAAACATATTTACCAGTTAAAAAGAAAATGTAATTGCAAACATATCTATTTGGTTTTACTAACAACTAGTAAAATGTTTCCACACTACATTGTTTAGCGTATCATGGAATACATCAATATTAAAACCCAATTCTTGATAAGATGTCAACTGAATATAGGATCAAATATTTTACTTTCTTCATGCTATTAGAGTTGTATTCATATGTTGATCAAACAGCATATTTTACATATTTCTTCTCTGTATTCAGTATCATTAAGACTCAGGGACTCCATAAATTGAGTATTATTAATATTTTCAAAAATGGACATTTTTATTACAATTTAAAGACACATATCATATCCTATTGAATGAAATGTATTTTATTTCTGTTTTATATATTTACATACTAGAGTTCTCATTGCCACATATACAGGGAAGAATTACTGTTCCCAGGAAGGCTCCATTTTCTTGGGTAAATTTGTATTGTTAGATGTGTTATACTTTTGAATTCATACAACTCTTATTTATTTGCAAATCATTAAATATCGATTCCTTCTTACTTTGTATGTATCCTAATGCAATCCTCATCCAACTTTCCTTGCTTCATGAAGTTGGATTCACCACTAGGATCCAATTTTGAGACGTGAGCTCAGATGTTCCATTGAGGAAATTTGCCCTCAAGCCTAAAAGCTAGTGCACAGATTCTTGTCCTTTCTGACCCATTACCCCATTAAATGCAGATTTTATTTTGTTGTCTAATGTCTTATGCTCATCTCTCTGAATAAAATATTTATGGATACTATATCCTACCACAGTAATAATTAGCAAATTAATAAATCATATGCCTTAACTTTCTGACAAAGGAGAGAAAGGTTGTTATATAATAATTTTAAAATATGGAGATATTTCATAATAAATATACTAAAACAAAATAAAATAGATGAGCACTTACCTCTAAATATAGAATATCTTGAGTACCCGAGCTACAAACCCAGACTTATACAAGTGTGTATTATTGGTGACTGAGATGTGACAAGTGATTTTTTTTTTTTGGTAAAAGATGGTTTTTCTGAAGTAACAAATAAGACTCAATAACCTTCGAACAAAAACAGAGCAAGTATTCCTTCCACACAGTTTCCTATTCTTCTGAATTTTATTGCATAGATAACCCATACAAAGCTATTTCATTTATTTAGTAAGTTACATTTTAAACTCAGATGATTAAATATTTTTTCCTTCCCCTATGAATGTTTGACAGGATATTCACAAATTGTGCTGAACCTGAGAAAATTACAGTTGTTTTTAGTGGGGCTTTCTCATAATTTAAAGACAGAAGAGGCTCATAACAATTTTGAAATTAAAAAAAATCCTCGTGTAATTTCAAACAACCATTCCATAGTATGGTCCTCTCTCTGTAATGAATTAACTTAGCTTGTCTTTAGCGCCGGTTTCTAAACAAGAGTCAAACCCTTGTTCTTGAAATAACATGAAGCCAACCGTGTATAATAAATATTTTGGATAGATGAATCATTCACCTTAATTTGGATAATTTTAATAGAATACTAAATTATGTAAACATCCTAAAGGAACCCAGTACACAGAACTATACATACCATGCAAATTTCCAGCTGTGCAAATATTATTTAGGCAAATTTCATCAACTCAGCCTTTGATAAAATCTCTTGCTCTCCTTCTTTATCCTTCATATCTTCTTTCTTCACTTGCTCTGCTTTATTCTTTTCCTCAGGGGTGACAAAACAGAAACACTGCAGCTGGTTTTCTGCACTAATCTTATGTTGACAGAATCTCCAGATAGGTATTTCAACAAACAAGTAGTATGCTATTATGACACGTTAACTATTGCAAAAATTGCAAATGAAGATTTCGTCTGAAATGCTTCATGTAGAGCATGACCAGTGACCCCTTTCTCTAGGACACTGTCTTTCCTCTCATAATCATTTATGGGCAGACTTATTTTTATGTCAATTCCTTGATTGGATTATCATCAATTTCACACCATAAGGTCACAAGAGCCCAAGAAGCCTCAGCCACACTCTCCTTTTGTAATAGAGTTGGTACCTCTTCAGACTGCTGAAAAAGGATAAAAGGATTTGCTTTTCATCATAGGACAAATTAAATTTTAATTGCCTGTTAAAACACAAATGTCAAAAGCAAATCTTAAAGGCAGGGTTGCAGTCTTCTCGTACATCATGTTTTAGTCTAATTTGCATACAAATTAATTCTTTTCTTCATTTTAAAGATATATTTTTCACAGAATATGTTAAGGCATCATTTCAAAACACTATATGGTGATATAACGTTAATACAAATATATTATATATAGAGATATATAGAGATAGATATATAGATATATAGATATGTGTCAAAAAGACAAATAATCAACTTTTTGTTTTAAAAACTGAAACTTCCTGCATATTGTTATTCAGTCTAACACCAGACAATCATCTCAAGCAAGTTATTTTAAACAGAAAGGTTTGTGAAACTATAAACTGTATATTAATCAGAATTCACATATATTGACATAGTATCTTGTTTTACCAAGTAGTAAGTAAGTAGTAGTAAGTAGCATGTTTATGGTGTACCTTATGTTCTATGCGGTTCCTATTCAAACGTCCTTATTTGGAAATGACAGCATGGTTTTGTAGGCAACAGGTTGTGTCCAGCTAGTTCCTGTTTGGGAAGATTTGAAAATAGTAAGCAAAAGATATTCTGTATTCTTAAAATCCTACCAATGAGGATGTGAACTTAATTATTTAGTTTCATTCAATTATCATTCAAATATGGCATGTAATTGTGAAACTTATGGAACTATGAAAGTGGAAATTTATAATGATGCAGGCTTAATTTCATTAATTTAATGCATAAAGCACATATTACACAGAGACAGACGTCAAATTAAAAACTCTCAGACTCTAATTAGCTTTAGAAATCTCTCATGTCTAATTGATATGGCTGTCATAATTAATTTAAATAGTGAGTTCAACCTGGCTATGATGCATAAAAATACCTCATTAATAACCTTAAGAGAAATAACATAAGATGTAGACATAACCCTACATCTCAAGATACAGATAGACATCAAGGTAAATATATATATGTCTGTGTGTGTGTGTGTGTGTGTGTGTGTGTGTACATATATATCCTTCTATATAGTCAATGGGTCATATAAGAAAAACAGTTATAAAAACTTCATATTTATGGGTAAATTATCATTGACATATTTGAAAGTCCCATGATTACCTCAACTTTTAAAAATTCACAGGATATTCAGAATATTTATTTTAATCACTAGTTTGAATATCTTTTTTACTAAAATTATGCAAGTGAAATATTTGACTGATTGGAGGCTCTTTCACAAAATACTAGCATTCACAGATATTCTAATGATATACATACAGAGAAATAAAACAGGAGGCAACACATAGATATAGTGTTCACAAAAGCTGAACAGGTCAGTAGAGGAAAAAATTACATTATCACCATTCCACTGAGTTTTGTCTTCTCAAACTTTCATTTCTAAAACCCTTTTCTCTTGTCCATGTTCACTGTAGAAGACAGAACTTCTAAATATATACTGCACAACATGCTATAAAGATAAATATAGCCCATAACCCATATTATAGAGTATATATTAATATTGATGTAATTTTCTTATGCTGGCACTACTTTTTGTCACTGGTTGCTGTTAGTACTGAGGTTGTGATGTCTGGTACTAGGCAGTCATTTTGTAAGTAATAAGTTAAAAACATGAGGCACAAGCCAAGCTATTTCAACAGAATCCCTACCTTAACATTATGAGCTGCAGGAAACATCAACATCAGCCCAGTGGAATATTCACTCTTGTATATTACTTCAATATTACTTGCTATTGAATATATTTCCAACTCATATATCAGAAGGAGGGGCCCCAAGGATTATCTATCATTTATGAAGCACCTATCCAAAGCACATGAATAATTTAAAGTTTATTCTCACTCTGAAGAATCTCACAGTTAAGGTAGGATTTTAAACATGTGGATCCCCAAAACACAATAGAATTTGACAATTACCTCAGTAGTAGTATCTACTAAGCATAAGGACAGTGTATGATAATGAAGAACTCCAAAACTCAGGAATTCAAAAGCCCTCAGAAAAAAGAGTAAGCAAATGGAGTCTCAATGAGGCCATAAGAATAAGCAGCAGTCAGTGGTACCCAGAGAAGAAATAGTAAGTACAAATGCAAATATGATAAGTCAGAATAATTATGTGGGATTCTGTGTTGCTCAAATATAGAGCCTTTGAGAAAGCCAAGGAAGTTACACTAGTTAAATAAGATAGATTAGTTAGTACCAAATCAAGACAGAGTATGAATAATGTCCAAAATCATTGAAAATTTATCAAGTAAGCCATGAGCATCTATTGAAAATTTGAAACTAGCAAGTGGAATATTTGTTTTATTGTTTTTTAAGTGTCAATGTGTATAAAGTACTCATGTAAAAGAATACTGAAGTGATTAAGGAAACTTGTAGACAGCTAAATGAGATAGATATTAATATACAGTCAGAAAGATTGAGCACTCAAGGAGGTCAGCACAAAAAATAGAGACATCAGAATTGTGGCTAAAGGCACAAGAGAGTCAGGACTCAGGGTGGAGAATTAATAGCCGGGCCTGCTAATTAAACAGCAATTTGAGATTTGACTGTCAATAGCACCACCTGGCCCAGTGGGTCCTGACAGGTATCAGGCACATAGGTGGGAGACCAACCAGGACATCCAGACCCATTATCCCCTCCCTTCTCAAAATTTTTTCATGGACACTTGTTACATGACTCATTTTCCTATTCAGTCAATATTAGCTAATTGGCTACATTTACAATCTTACAGGTTGATTGTAGTCTGACCCACGTTATACCCACATTGTGATTTTGCTGTATAGATTACCCCTGGAAAGGGGACCTAGGTAGCCACCCAGTTGGGACCCACTCTGGGAATCCAGGAGCTATTTTTCTTCCCCTTAGTTCCAATAAAACTCTCCTAACTTTCTCCTTTGGTTTGCGAATTCATTTCTCATTGTTATGAGATCACGAACTTGGTACATTTGATATCTTCCTAGTTGGGAGCCACTATATTCTTCTTATATCAGTTAAGTTATATCAGACAGCAATATATTAGTGGAATGCCCAATTTTGGAAGTTAGAGCAGATAATAAGATGTTTTTTTTCCTAGATTTAAATCTTTTCTCTGTCATTTTTTAGTTATTTGGTAAATAATTTCTGTTTGCTTCAATGATTCTCCTGTGAAATAAGATTAATAATAATTACATCTTATTCAATTTTATAAGGACTACATTAACCCATCTTGCTTAAGTTTTTCTAAGAGTAATTGGAAAAAAAGCATTATATATGTTTGATAAATAAATAGAATATCAAATATACAAATGAATCATTATTACAAGAGGTTAAAGTCGAAACTATTTCAGATTTTATAGTAACCAGTCTCTGGGTCTTCATCTAATTTTTTTTCAGGTGGTCATTTCTATTTTTACAATTAGTAATTCTTTTAGTTCACAAAGGAAATCTTCAGAAAATTAGTAATCTTATACTATCAGAAGTTATCATGGATGTCTGTGAATTTTTAAGCCATTTTAAACTCTTCAGCATAACTAATGTCACATAGCTGGGTACACACACAAACACACAGAACAAATCAGAAAGAAAAACCATTTTCATTTTTTCATACTCAGAAGATGGAACTTTTAATTTTAATTTCTGGAAGGCTTGTAGTAACCACAAAAATATATTTTAATAAAAGGAAACCAAAGAACAGAAAACAATATGTGTAATGTGTATGAGCTTATGTGTCTCTTACTTTTTCCATTTGACACTACCTTCCAAAATTGTTCATGTTTTCTTCAAAGAATTAGCAAGTGCATGCAAATTTTCATTTTAGAGTGGCTTTCCAGTGGTGAATTTGATAATGTATGAATATGAAGACTTTTAATAAGCTATGGCAACATAATAAACTGTCATAGAGGACTAATTATCACTTAAGGAACTCACAATAGCTGTCATCTTTTCATACTGAGGATGCAAACCCTAAACAACCATGGCAAAAAAGAAAAACAATCAATGTCTACAGAAGCATGCAAAAGAGCTATTTTCTGCCCTGCTAGAAGTAATAAAAGAACTAAATATGAATAGTCATTCATCATGCAAATGAATGGAGTCATTTGTTAGATTTCTATTTTATGGAACAGAAAGACTCTCAAAAATCTCTATTAAAATTTAGAACAAAGTTTTTCCTTCTTATCTTTTGAAATGTTTTAGGAGAAGGAAGCTTGCTACTTGTGTTAATGTCTCCCCAGACATTCACATTCCCTTGGAAATATCATACCTGTTTCTTCTTTAAAATTTTGTTTATTATAGCATTCATATTTTCTGTTTGCTGAAAAATCTGGTATTGAGAAATCTCAGAATATTTGTGAAGGTGTATTAAGGTTATGCATTTAATAAAACAGATTCAAAGAACTGAAGAATTGGACATATCTTCTGAAGATGGCAAATGAATATCCAGACTTCAACAAAAGAGTTAGATGTCAAAAATTTCCTTTTCATGTATTCTTAAAGTTATGATTGTTGAGAACTGTGTGTGTGCATGTGTGTGAGTATGTGTGTGAGTGTATGTGTGTATGATGTTCCTGGGGATTGAACTTATATACATATGTGTGCTAGGCAAACACTCTGCTGCCAATTTATACCTACAACTACAATTCTTCAGATTTAAGAGATTTATGTTTTTATTTGCCCTATTCCTTATTCTTAACTCATTTGGCTGTTTAAAAAATTGTTTTGTTTTCTCAAGATGCCAAAAAATGAATATTCTACTAAAAGTAATAATATAGAAGATTGGAAGTCCTTTTCCCCATAAGAGCCCTAATAAAAAATCTTTAAAATACAAAAACAAACATGTTTAATAGAGAAAAATAATATAATAAAATGATTTCCAGAAAGAGGAGCTACAGATCCGGTTTTGGAAAGACAAAAAGGTTGTCAAATATAAAGGATCCTCAGTTCCACCCATTTTTGCAAAACCCTCCCCCTCTGGCTGAAGAAAATTCTAGAGGACTTAAGGGGTATTCACCCATCTTGCCCTTCATTTTTTCCCTTTTGGAAGCCATTCATTAGAGACTAGGATATTCAAAAGAAACTTCATATATGGGAAAAATTAGAAAATGACCACACATGCTCAGAAAAAGGCACAGGCTTAAGGAAGATGTGAGATGGTCTTAAAATTACAGTTGAAACTTATCCTTGTACAGAGACAGGGTGCAACAATTAAAAGAAAAGCAAAATTTAATACTCCAAGAGATTTTAATTTTAAGAGTTATCATATTATTAAATTGAAATAGCTTTCATCAACAATGTATAAAATTATATGAAGAAACGGGAAAGACTTGCCCATTCAATGGAAAATACAGTCAACAAAAACTGTTCCTAGAAAAGATTTAGTGTCAAATCCATAAAACAAAACTGAAAAAAGATATCATAAAGGTTCTCAAATAACTAAGGAAAACTGTGACAAATGTCAAGAAAATAATGTTTGAATCAAATGGAAAAATGGCAAAAAAAAGGAAAAAATCTGAAAGTAAATTCTAGAGTTGAAAATTACAATAACTGAAGTGGGAAATTTGTTAGAGACAGTCAAAAGGAGAGTTGAGCAAACAGAAGAAGGAAGCAACAAACTTGAAGATTAGGAGTTATTGAGTCTGAGGAACAGAGAGTCAAAAATTAAAGAAAATTTAACAAAATTTAAAATACCATGAGCCACCATCAAGTAGATCAACATAAATATTGTGGGAGACCCAGAAGAGAAAGAGTGAAAGAGAGTAGACAGAATATTTTGATAAAGGTTGAAAATTAACAAAATGTGATGAAAGACATGAATATTAAATCCAAGAAGCTCAACAAACTCCGAGAACAGGATTTCAAAGAGATCCACACCAAAACACTCTACAAATTTTAAAAGAAAAAGTCACAAGAGAAAATATTCATTATTGCATGTTGGTAATACAGATTGGTGTGGCTCATTTTGGTAGTCTAGCATATGCATTCCCTATAACTTTATTATTTCTATCCAATTACAACTTCTTCTTTTCTTCCCCCACTAAATGGCCTTTCCTCTCTTCAAAAGTCTCCCCCTCACTTTCCTGTCATTTCTCTTTTATTTCATTTATCTGTTTATTAGATTGTTCATATAGGAGAAAGAATGCTGAGTTTAACTTTCTGAGTCTAACTTATTTCATTTAACATGATAGAAAGACAACAGAAATCTTGAAAGTCACAAAAGATAAGTGAATTTTCATATACAAGAAATTCTCAGTATTAGCATCTGATTTCTCAACAGAAACTTTTCCAACTTTAAGAGTGTTTTTAATGTGCCCAAAGGGAAAAAAAAAAGAAAAAGAAAACACACCTGAACAACAAAAAAAATATTTACAGAAACTCCTTCAACAATCAATGTAGAAATTTACATTTCTAGACAAATAAAATTTGAGGGAATTTGCTACTACTAACTCTGTCTTGCAAGAAATTCTTAAAAGAGGTGAACATGGTAGTGAACATGCTTGTAATCCCAGCACTCAGGATGCTGAGGTAGGAGGATCATCAAGAGTTTGAGGCCAGCCTAGGATACATAGTTAAGTTCAAGGCCAGTCTGAACTACATAGCAAAATCTTGTCGACAAAAAGAAAGAAAGAAAGAAAGAGAGAGAGAGAGAGAGAATGAAAGAGAGAAGGAAGGAAAAAAGAGAAGGAAGGAAGGAAAGTAGGATGATTCTTAAGAGATTCCCATAGACTAAAATTAAAGTATGCCTCAAAGGAACACAAAACCACATAAAGAAAGAAAGTTCTCAATAATTTAAAATCATAAAGAATTATAACAACTGTTATTATCAAAAAAATTGTTTGTAAACACATATTTTGTTCTCTAATGTAAGAGACTAATATTGTAAAAGACAATAATTTGCACATTTGGGAATATAATTTATAAAGATACAATTTTGTAACATCAACATCTGAAAGAAATTGGGACAGAGAAGTAGAGGACCAGAGTTGTTGTATATTATTGAAGAAAAATTTATATAAATACAAACTAAAGTGTGATAAATTTAGGATATTAAATGTAATTTGTATGGTAGACACTAAGAAAATAGCTATGTAATATATGCAAAAGGAAAGGAAGTTAAATGTTCATCCAAAAAGAAAAGAGAAAAAACTGAAATGCAATAGAGAATAATGCAGTAAATGAGGGATAAAAATCCTATATGTAAATATATTTAAATTTGACAGAAGTAAATTGCTCTTCATTGATAATTCCTTTAAATACAAATGGTAATATTCTTTAATTAGAAGATAGAGATTTGCAAAATGCATTAAAAAACATGATCACACTGTAAGATGTGTATAGGAGACTCAATTTAGATCTAAAGACACAAATACCAGGATAATAAAAGAATGAAAAAAGATACTCCATGCAAATAGTAAATAAAACAGAACAAAGATATTTATATTAATATCAAATAAAATAGTCTTCAAGAGTTATAAGACAAAGAAGAATATTATGTATTAATAAAAGTTGCATACAGCAAGATAATGCAACAATTACATTTATGTTCCCAATAACAGACTGTCAAAATATATGAAGAAAATCTGAAAACACAAGATGTGAAATACTTTACAGTAATACATGAAAATTTCAGAAGTCAATAATGAATTAAATAACAAGAGAGAAGATAACGCAATATTAACAGAAATATGCAGACCATTCTGCCCAGAGCACATACAATCTATTATTAAGCCTCTTTTCCCCACTCATATCTTCAGTGATATGTGCGAGGCCTACCTCTATTGAAGACTGCAATCTACCGAATCTTATCCAAGACACCTTTACAGACACACACACACATGTTAACTAAGATGACACTGCAGTCAGAACACCAAGCAGTCAGATCCCAGTTTCTTAACCATTCTTCAATAAAACAAACCATGATACCTTCGTGAAATTATTGATACCAAGAGAGTAGTGGGGAAAATATAAAATATGAAATTGTAGGGAAATACTGAAAGTACACTGGAGTCATTTTATACATCAATAAATACAGGATACCTTGGAAAATAACTAAAAACTGAAATAAATGATAATTATGCATTATTACGAATCCAGTCAAACATCTGTCAATATTGTCTTCCTGTAGCCTTTAAATTAATAAATGTATAAAAATAACAAAAATACCATTAGTGCTATGGTTTATATCTAGATGTACCCCTACAGCCTTGTGTTATTACAGGAGGAACCATGGGATGGTGAGTGGATTATGGAGGTGGTATGGCTGTCCAGCTGTTAGGAGGTGGGGTCTGGTCAGGAAAGGCAGGTTATTGAGGGGATAGTCTGAAAGAATTTACTTCCCTTCCCAGCTCCTATTCACTCCATGCTTCCTGGGTGGCATGACATTAGCAGCTGCCGCCTGCCTAGGCCCTTCTTCTCTGCCTTTTTGCCTTGGACCCTGCTGACTGTGAACCGAAACCTCTACAAAATGAGCTCAAATCAACTTCTCTTTCTTTAAGTTGTGGGTATCTGTTTGTTTTGTCCCAGCAATGAAGAAAGTGACTAAGGTAAGTAGTGAATATTCAACTAATTATTGTTACAAATAAGAATCATGTGAAATGAAGGGAAATAAATGAGTGAAGATATGATGAGCAGTAAGACACTTCCATACTCTCTAAGAAGATAAGAGAATTTAAGGACAATGGTTAAGGAGTAACTTTTATTTTTTTTTCCATTAAGTTTATTGGTACATTTTCGGTATACAATACAGTTACATTCATAACTGGGAACTTATACCTTTACATGATGTATCTTTGTTCTTATTTTTTTTCCCCTTCCCCCTGCCCTCCCTTCATCCCTTCCACCTTTCCCTATTTACAAAGACTTCGTTTCCATTCTTTTCCTTTTCTCATATTTTTTCTTTTCCTTTTTTGCTTTCCCCTTCCCCTCACACTTCTCCTACTCCTTTAGACCTTTTCTTCCTATTACACAGTATCAATTATACATTTTTTAAATTACAATATCAAGATTTAGAGGACATTACCACAGATTTTACAGAATTCAAAAGGATATAAAAAGCATATTAAAAAAATCTTTTCTGAAATAAATTTGATAACTTCTAAGAAGTACCTTGGAAGACAAATAAATGAATCTGACTCTGGAAGAAATATAAAATTTGAATGGAACCTATTAAAGAAAGTATATTCCTAGCTTGAAAACCTAACTATATGACAACAGGCTCATATACATTTTAATTGATAAATTATATCAAACATTTAAAGCAGAAAAAAAGGAACACACCCCCCCTCATTTTAGGAAATCAACATTGTGCTAATACTAAAACTGGATAAAGATAATAGAAGAGAAAAGTATGAATATAGATAGAAATTTGTTTAACAAAACAAACTACTAGAAGTCAGATCTGGCAGGATGTAGTAAATGGTTTTATTCTAGGGATGGCAATGTTGGTTCAGCATTGGAAGATCCACCCCCATAAGTTATCATTTTAACAAAGGAAAGGAAAAAAACATATGATTCTATCAGTAGTTGCAGAAAAATATTGGACTAAATTCTACAGCTGTTCATGGTAAAAGCTATCAGGAGACTAGAAGTAGAACAGAACCTTATCAGCAGATAAAAGACATATACTCCCTACTTCCAGCAAAAAACAACTTATATGAAAGGAAAAGATACAATGGGTTTGGGGAGAAAGGAACCCTTCTCCATTGCTGGTGGGAGTGTAGACTGGTGCAATCACTGTGGAAATCAGTATGGAGAAACCTCAAAGAACTAGGACTAGAGGTCCCATTTGACCCAGCTATTCCCCTGCTGGGTATCTTCCCAAAAGAATTAAAAGAATCATACCACAGTGATATATGTGCACCCATGTTCATAGCAGCACAGTTTGTAATAGCTAAAGCTTGGAAACAGCCCAAGTGCCCATCAACTGGAAACTGCATAAAGAAGATGTGGATTTTTTTTTATAAAATGGAGTACTATTCAGCCAAAAAGAATGAAAAACTAGAGACATTTATAGCTAAATGGATGCATATCAAGCCCATACTCTTAAGTGAAATAAATAGGACACACGTGTAAACACCAAAGTTTCTCTAGTGTGAGAAACTGATAGTGTAAACAAGGGTTAAAATGATTAAAATGAATAATTGATAGTTTGAAATAGGGAAAAAGGTCCAGAGACAAAGGGGTGAAGGGAGGGAAAGGAAAGGAGGGAAAGGAAAAATATGAGAAAAGAAAAGAAATGGAAATGAAGTATACGTAAATAGGGAAGGGTGGAGAGGGTAAAGGGCACACAGGTAACGGGGAATTAATAAGAACCAAGATATATCATGTACAGGTACAAACACCCAATGATAAATGTAAATGAATTGTATACCTAAAATATACCAATAAAAGAACTTAAATAAAAAGGAAGATACAATGGTTTCTCCCTAAACTGGGGAAGTAGGGCAGATATGCCTACTCTTTATCTGTCCATTAAATTTTGAAACATAGGCCCAAACCAACATAGACTTTCAATAAAAATAAACAAATAGCATAGGATTGGCAAGGTAGAAGTACAATCTTTATATGTAGATGAAATCTAGTATGCAACACTAGAATCAGAAAATTACTAATCAATACAATAACAAGATCCTATTATACACTCATTAGAGAGTTAAGTTAAAGGTTTTAAAAGAACAAATGTCAGCTTAGGTGTGAACCAGTTAGAACTTTCTAAAACTGCCAATGTGAATGTAAAATGATAAAACCATTTTGGAAAACAATATAGAAATTTCTTGTATTACCATTAAGAACCAACAGTTCTGTGCTTAAGTTTTTACTTAAGAGAAATGAAAACACATGTTCACAATAGATTTGTACATACAGGTTGACTATCCCTTATCTGAAATTCTTGGGACCAGAAGTGCTTCAGATTTTGAAATCCACTTGATCTGCAAAGAGGGTAGCTACTCCTGGTTTATTTCAGGTTCCTGTTGCATGGAGTATTGTTTTCCACCCTTTAACTTTCAGAATATGAGTTTCTTTTTGAATCAAATGTGTTTCTTGTATGCAGCATATTGTTGGATCTTGCTTCTTGACCCATTCTGCCAGTCTATTTCTTTTGATTGATGAATTGAGACCATTGAGGTTCATAGTTATAACTGATACATATTGATTTATCATTGTCATGCCTTTTTCTTTTTGTTGATTCTCCCCATTTGCATTTAATTTCTTGTCAAACCTGATGGATTCATTCTGCTGGGCTTCCTGAGTTTGTTATCCTCCTCATCTTTTCATAGGATATTGTCTAAAATTTTTTGGAGTGCTGGTTTGGTATTCATGAAGTGCCTAAGGTGCTCTTTGTCGTGGAAGTATCTTATTTCACCATCAATTTTGAAAGATAATTTTGCAGGGTACATCAATCTGGGTTGGAGGTTGTTTTCCTTCAGGCCTTGGAATGTCACTCCAAGCTCTTCTTGCCTTGAGGGTTAGCACTGAGAAGTCTAGTGTGATTCTGATGGGCTTTCCTTTGTATGTAATTTATTTTTCTATAACTGCTTGTAGAATTTTGTTCTTCTGTTGGGTTTCTGGAATCTTAACTATTATATGCCTATGTGTAGTTTTTTTTGATCAGTGCTAGTTGGACTCCTATATCCCTCAGTTATCTGTATGTCAAGTTCTTTTCCCCTGCTTGGGAAGTTTTCTGCCATCACTTCTGTGAAAAGATTTTTATGTCATCTGCACTCTCTCCTGTTTCTTCATTGACTCTGATCAGTCTTATGTTATTCTTCTTTCCATTGTCTAGCAGCTGCTGGATTGATTTCTCGTGTTCCCTTACTATTTTAAAGAAATTTTTCTTTTCCTGGTCACTAATTTCAATCTTATCTTCTGTATCTGAAATTCTGTCCTCACATTGGCTCATTCTGCTGTGTAAACTCTCCATGGAGTTTTTAATCTCCTGGAAATCTGTTTGTATCTGTTTTATGGATTCCATTTGTTTCCTATGTTGGGATTCCATCATGTTCCTCAGTTCCTCTATTTTTTTTTTTAATCTGTGTCCTCCTTAGATTTATTAATCATGTCTTGCACTATGGGAACAATCTCTGCTGTTATCTGAGAAATTCTTTCTGATTTCATTTTTTCCAGATCCTCTTTTGTTGCCAGTTCAGAGAGTCCAGGTGGTTGAGTATCAGATTGTTCCATCTAGTTTCCCTTTGGGGTTGCCGTAGGTGATCTGGAAGTCTGGTTTTGAGGTTTGTTTGTGTGTCTTCTCATTTCAACAGATGCAGCCTGCTGTGCCTTTGTGGAGGCAACTTTTTGCTCACCCAGTGGTCTTAAATTCTCAGCAAGCCACAGAGTTGCCTTTTCTCTGCTGCTCACCAGTACACTAATTCCTGGGTTCAGAAAGATGGCCTTCTGGATCCCTGAGCTGTCTGGGTGGGATTCTGGCTGGGACCTGTCCACCCTTGCTATGATATCTAGGTGTGCCACTGGCTACAGCCTCTATGTAGCTATTGTCTGGGAGGGTCTTTGGCTGGGGGCTATGTACCCCAGTTCCTGTTGTGTGAGCAAGCTTCTGGCTAAGGTCTCGTGCACTTACTGGTGGTATTGGGGTGAACCTCTGGCTGTTGCTTGTGTGCCTGTGCAGCTCTTTTCCAGGGAGGCCCTTGACTTGGACCGGTGTGTCCCAGCTTCTGGGGTCAGGGTGGAGCCCTGGCTCTAATCTGCTTGCAGCTGCACTGCTCTGGTCCACACCACTGCTCCCCCAACTAAGGTGGTCTGGTGTGCCTTTATTGCAGAGATTTTCTTCACTTTTCTGGTGGGCTTTATTTTTCACCAAGGGGCTTCAGAGAGGCCCTCTTTCTATTGTTCACTTCTACTCTATCTTCTCAAGCTCAGAACAATGTCTTTTATGACCCCTGCAACTCTGCAGTGTGAATCTAGGTAATGCTTCAGCACAGCCTGGGGGGGGGGAGGTGTTGCACAGCTCACCTCCTTGGTGCTCTGGGGCAGTGGTACCAGGAGTAACTTTTAAAAAAGAAGAAAGAAGAGATTACAGTTAACACCACTAATAATAAAACATGTTTATCTCATGTAATTCCTGCCATAATACTCTGAAAACAGCATAGTACCATCTTGTTGTAATTATATTTTTGCCACAAATGCCTAATAAATCTAATAAGGTAACTTCAGACCATCCAGAATTGAGAGGTGCTGAGAAAAATAACTACTCAGTGATTTTAGGGTCAGTTATGGTCAGGAAAAAAAATTCAAGGGCTGTACCAGACCAGAAGTCCTTGGAAAAAATAAGAACTAAATGCAATGTGAGTATCTAGATGAGATTCTTGATCAGGTAACAAATTTTACCAGGACTACTGACAAATTTTTAAAAGCTTTCTAAATTAGATAATAATACTGTGTCAACATTAATTCTATAATATTGATAACTATGGCATAGTTACATAAAACTTAAGAGGAAGCAGTATAAGGAAAATTATAAGAGAAAGATGTAATAATTTTGCAATCTTTTTATAAGTGCACAATTATCTGGAAATACAGATATGAACATGTTATTACTTTTGATTAATATATTTCATCATATAACAACTATGGTAAGGTGGGTCTAAGAAATATATCTTTTTAAATAAGTATTCTTTAAATTGTGCTGGAATTCTTTGGTAATATCATTCACATCTGAATCCCTATAACTTAATGGGATAAAATCATTGTTATTTAACATTATGTACATTATGAGGAAAAAAAGAAAAGAAATAGGATTTAAGGTCTCCATCACCAAAGTTAGACAGAATTAGTTTAAAATTCTGACTTCTTTAGTTATTTGTCACACAGTTTGGGCCTACGTTTGTGTGTGATGCTGGGGATTAAACCCAGGGCCTTGTACTCGGCAGGAAGTTTATCACAGAGCTGGCTATACACTCAGTCCCTCATTTTTTTAAAAAATAGATCTTGCTTGTTACCTTATGCCCAGCCTCAAACTCACAAATCTCCTTTCTCATCCTCCAAAGTAGCTGAAATTACAGATGTGGACTATTGTGCTCCACAGGAGCAAGCCCTTTAATCACAGTAAGCCTCATTCTCCAATTTTGAAAAATGAAGCTCATTATATCTATTGTATAAAATTTCTTGTCAACATTTATTAGATGACAATGAATGGTATAGTGAAATGTATATGTCACATAATAAATATTTAATATCTATCTTTTTATTATTATATATTTATGAAAAGATGAAAGGAATTATTGTTTGGTCACATGCAATTGCATATTCTGTATCTAGCCATGTGTTTGTATAATGCCTGGAATCTTCCTGGAAATATTGATTAGGCTTTGAGAAGAATCACGCAGCCAGCCACATTCACACTCTCATATGCATATGAACCCGTGGCCTACAGGAAACACACACGCAGCAGTGAGAGAGCCAGCTGAAATGGGCATAACAAGGAATATCCTCTCCACAAGGAAGGCACCACCATGCTGCTGATTTTGCACAAGTCAGTGTTGGTGTATTAGTGTCAGTGACAAAGCAGAATTCTCTTTTTCTGAAAATACTTGACATTCCTATTTTATGAATTGCATTCTTTGTTGACACACGGTGTGTACCAAAACACTGAAAATGGTAATAGTCATAAGTTTGTTAGAATCTAGCTAATTCTCTGAGAACCTTCAAACTGGGATCATTATTCAGCTCTGACCTGAATGAGGCATAAAAAGGCTGCCTGCTTGCTTTTTGTTTTGTTCTTTTTATTTTTTTCAAACTGAAAGGTAACCTGAGAATCAAATAGGGAATAATGGCTAACAAAAATCAGCTTCCAAAATTATAAATGGAGTTATATGCCTCAACTAAAAACACATAATAAAGAGATACAATTAAACATTTCATAGACTTACTTAGGTCCAGAATCCAGTGACAAGAGCATTCATTAGATGAATATATTCTTCTCACCTTGTCATTATACGTTTAAATTGATTACTCCGAGCTGGGCATCTAGCGCAGTGGTAGAATGTCTGCTTACCTTATGCAAATCCTGGGTTCAGTCCTCAGCACTAGAAAGTAAATAAAAATTGCCAATTTATTTAATAATGATTAAATAAATTAAAATTCCCAAATCCATAAACTCTGAGTTCTTGTATAGAGTTCTAACACAGAATTATGCCCTTCTGGGATTATTACTATAGTAATAAAAAATGTAATAGTCTAAAAATGAAAACTGTAATCCAGTGAATCTTTAAACAGTCTCAGTTTATTAGGGAAAATTAGAATTAGGTTACTTTATTCATGATAAATATTCAATAGGGAGAATATGAGTCAGAACTTGATAATTTCTCTAAGTAAATTTAATTTCTTGGAGACTTTTACACATTTTCCCAAACAGGAAAACATGTGTGTGCACATTCACACACACACACACACTACTACATATTTACATTTCTCTTATAATTATAAGAAAGATTATTTGAAAGGAGAATATTTGTTATGTTCTTAGTTGCTTGAAAATTTCCAAACAAAAAGAATTGTACTCTTACAAAGTTGCATAGTTACACAGCATTTATCAACATTCCTAGGGTGCTCTCTGATGACTTCCTGACTAGGGTGAATTTGACAGACCACATTGTTACAGTTGTCACAATACACACAAGAAATACGGTGCACAGGGTCATCAGGGTCATGGCATTTGTAATCTTCAGAAGATGTAAGAGGAAATAACCGTCACATTTGGAAAATCATCAAAGAAAGTCGGCATTGAGAAGAATAATGCCATGGGGAATAGAAGACTTTTAATGAATTTTAAAGACAATATGGGAAATGCAATTTAGAAGGAACAGGTGCATTCATTATGTTTTTAAATAGAATTTTATTGAATAAGGAAATATTAACTTGTATTCAATGATACTTCTATGTCAACAGAGAACTGGAAGTTTTAGATATTCATGACAAATTAGTTAAAGCTAAATTTAGATGATGATGGTGGTGGTGATTATGCTGAGGATTTTTAAGCTAAATATTAGATATTATTATCTATCTAAATCAATCAAGTCTAAATGGATAGGGAAGTACACTGTTACTTTTTTATTTATGGAAGTAGTAACTGGAAAAAAAAAACAAGTAAAACATTACCAATTCCAGATAATATTATGGAGACTATATTTTGGAGGCAGAGAATAAATCTAAATTCTTCAACTCAACTTCTCCTCTACAGAGCAGACTATGGATGCTTCCTCAGATAAATAATCTTATGGTGTTAGTGTTCTTTGGCTTCCAGTTGCCTGTTGAGTCTAACTTGCTATGTAAGACTCTCACTTATAAGCACTTCTCCTTGCATCCTCCCTCTCTATGTTCAGTAGAACTTGTGGCCATGCTAAAATATGATTGGTGTACTCTGATTTTGGATATTTTGTTTCTCTGCAATCTTACAGCCTTTCACCGGGTTCAATTATGATCCCCTACCCACAAGGACATTTAATATCTGGAGGCAACTCCCATTGTCATGACCAAGGAGTTGTTATTCACATGTGGTTGAGCAGAAGCCAGAGATGTTGCTGAACATACTACTGCAGTGAACACCACAGCCTCCCTCCTTTGTTGCCTAACAAAGTTGATGATTCTAAAATGTCAACAGGGTGAGATTGAGGGATACTGGTGAGGAATGAATAAATCCTTCTTCCAATGCAATTTTCTTTATCCTTCCAGAATCCATTCTAATGTTACCTTTTCCACAAAGACTCCCTGAATATAATTGAGCTCATATAAATATTTCACACATTTTGTTTTCAGCATACCACATGTGTGATTTATCTTTTGGAATTGTTCACATAGGCAACTACTATTATGCTGAAGAGTGTAAGGATGGGACTCATGTTTTAAGCCAGTGCTTAGTCCCCCGTCTGGCACATGGTAAGCATTAGATGAAACAAAATATCATAAGCCCACATATTAAAGAATGAGAGGTTTTTTGGCTCATGTTTTCAGTCCATATTTGGCTGGCTCCATGGCATGAAGGGTATGGTGGAAAGATAAGTCTGAGGAAAGATATTCATTACTGAGATACTAGGAAGTAGAGAGAGAAAAGAGCCTGGAAGGAAGATGTACCCTTCTGTGTCATACCCCAGTGACCCACCTCTAACAAGACTCCAACTCCTGTCACCACATCAGCTACAACGTCCATATTACAATCACCTACAAAACACATGAGGTGCTTAAGGCCATTTTAGATCTAAACCATAAGAATACACTTGGAGTTGATTAAGTGTTTTGGTGCTAGTAAGTGCACATCACTTTGTGCTTACTACTGCTTGATAATGTGAGATTTTATGATGATCTTATTCATCTCTGGCAAGAGCAGAAAAAAAAGCTATGTAATTAAGAATTAAATGAGTTATTAAATTATATCTAAAAGATTTCAGCAGTGCTTATATTAAAGGAAGCACTGCATAAATATTTGTTTTATTATTTCTAAATATTGGTTATTCCTAACTTTTATGAATTTTACTAAATAGATATATACTATAAACTTAATTCTGATCTATATTTGCATCTGTTTTATGGATTCCATTTGTTTCCTATGTTGGGATTCCATCATGCTCCTCAGCTCCTCTTTAGATTTATTAATCATGTCTTGTACTAGGAGCACAATCTCTGCTGTTATCTGAGAAATTATTTCTGATTTCATTTTTTCCAGATCCTCTTTTGTTGCCAGTTCAGTGGGTCCAGATGGTTGAGTATCAGAGTGTTCCATCTCATTTCCCTTTGGGGTTGCTGTAGGTGATCTGGAAGTCTGGTTTTGAGACTTATTTACGTGTCTTCTCATTTCGACGGGGGGGGGTGCTGTTGGCGCCGCGTGGCTCACCTCCTCTGAGCTGGTTGAGGTGGGACAGGGGCTGGGAGCAGCGGGAGGGATAGTGGCCCGGAAGCCCCTTCCTCTGGGCTGGGAGCGGCAGGCTGGATGGTGGCTCAGAAGCCCCTACCTCTGGGCGGGGAGCAGTGGGACGGACAGCGGCTGGGAAGCCCCTTCCTCTAGGCTGGGAGCAGCAGGCTTAATTCTGATATATAGAGGCACAAAATCACATCACCACATGTTCCTTAATGATTCAGTAGTTCCTAAAATATTTCCTCCCGTGTGCACCTGACCTTCTCAGAAAAAACGTCTTCCACTTATAAAGAGTAGTTGTGCTTTTATTTTTTTCAATTTCAATTGCCCAATTGATATATATGACAAAGTAAGTTTTAGTTTTTTTAATTACATAATTATCTCTATGTTGAAATCTGAAACCTTAAGATATCAATATTTATGAATAATATATATTTTAGTCAAAATGTAAATATTTCATTTTTCTGCATTAATGAAATTGGTCATTGTGTTTGAGGGTATTTAACAGCTTGGATTTATCTGGCATTGCATAAATGTAAATAACTCACATTCTTTTTTTCCTCCATGGATTTTTAGTAAATATTGAAAGAAATATAATATGAATATATTCCCACCTCTACCCAAATAAAATGATTACAAGTATCATTTTAGTAGCAAGCTGGGAGCTGCTGAATGCTATAAGAAGTAAGGTCATGCACGTCATTTTATTCGTAAACATTTAAGGCCACATGATTTGATGTGATTATAATAATGGGCTCTAGATGATTAGGTAAATATTCAAGATCTGACATTAGTTTATTGAATTAATGGCTTGTGACACTAGGATAGGGACTCTTTAAATGAGTTCATTTCTGGCAAGCATTTCAACATTGCAAAAGCCCCCAACCTTAACAGAACTGTGAATTACTTGAGTCTAAAAATATTAAGCAAAAATGTAATAACCACTCTCTAGAGATGACTGATTCTTCCTGGTTTGGTTATGAGAAAAGAAAATAAAACAGGTGACTCAAGTGAATAAAAGAAATAATCAAATTCCATGTGTCAGTAAACTCTCAAATCCATTCTTATGTTATCATAATTGCATTATCTAGACTCTCTCTGTGAGTAACTGAGCAGAAATGCTCCTGCCTTCAATCTTATTATCTAACACAGGAAAATAAAACAATGAGAAAAAATTGAAAAATAAATATGAAAATAATTGGTCAGATTTTAGACTGAAAGACTGAAATAACATTGCCAAGAAATCATCTTTTATTCTATTTTATCCCCTCTCTTCCTCTCTCTGTCCTCCAGTTCCCTTCTTTGCACTTTCTCACTCTTATTTCCATTCATATTTTCCACACGTATATGTGACAGTATTAAGACAATTCTTTTCTAACTACTCAGTGTAAATGCACAACTTGGAATAAGCAATAATACCTATTTTGGGGGAATTTTTTGTTATTGGGTATCTGTTGCTTTTTTCTTCCAGTACCAATTTTTCTTTTTATAGTAATCATAACCTAGTTTTACTTTGAGGACAAAAATATTTTATAACTCTACCAATCTATTTATTCTACTCTTTAATAGCAGTGCTTATTTGGACAATAGACATGTCAATCTAGAAAATCCTGAGATCTGTGCTAAAATGATGAAAAAAACGGAATTAACTATTTGCAGAATTTTAGCTAGTAAGATACAAATCTGACACTTTTGGAGCTATTTTACTAAATCCATGGTGAAAGTCTACTTGCAAAGAACTATGACAGAAAGGAATTGGAGATGATATAGTGGAAAATATCTTTGTATGTATGCATAGATATATCATTTCGGCACCAGCAATGGAGATATCTAAAATTAGTTGATTACAGAGCATTCATATATTTTTCAGTAATTCATTACTCTTAGTTTTTGTAACATTTTGAGTTAGTGTATTAGCCAGGGTCATGTTTGACCACAAGAAGAGAAATTAGAAGATTCATTTCGTATTTTATCAAGCAATAAGAAGGCTGAGGACAGATTCTGTACTCAGCAGTGTTCTCCGGAGGCCACCTGGCATTATTGCGCTCCTTTCTTCCTGATCTACCACTTCCTTATCTATCACTTTCTGATCTCTAACTAGAACAAGCCTCTCTCCTGCTTGGTTTCAGAGGGGAAGGGCACCTACTCAAGTTCAATGTCTCAGCTCAGCCTAGAACTTCAGGCACAGGACCGACCACCACTGAAAGGTTCAGCAGCAAGACTGTAGCTCATACCTGAAGAGAACAATGCTGCCATCCTAGAAGGGTTACAAGTTGGTGCTGCCACCCCAGTAATCCAGATCACAAAGCGTCCAACCAAAAAGGATTTTCTTGAGTCTTACAATTAAATGAAATTTTCCGTCAAGTTTGAGGCTTGCTTGGGACCCATGACCTCTCACTTTTTTCTGATTCTTCCTTGAAATGAGAATGTCTACTGTGAAGCTCTCCTGTCACTGCATTTGGAAGCAGCTCCAGCCTGGTTTCATAAGAGCACAAGAGAGGAATTTTGCCTCAAGGTGAATTATAACTCAAATTTCATCCATACTTAACTTAGATAATACAGATTTGAGGCTCTGAGTGGATGCAGAAATGAGTTAAGACTTTGGTGCTATTAGAATGCAGATGACTATTGTGCATTTTAGAGGGTCAGAAAATTTGGGGTTTCAGAAAGTGGAGTATTATGGGATCAGTTTTGTTCCCCAAAATTTATATGTTGAAGCTCCAACACTCAGTAACTCAGAATAGGGCTCTTTTGAAAATACAGCCTTTAAAATGATTAAGTAACAGTGAGCTCCTGAGGTGGGCACTCAGGCAATCTCTCCACTTATTTTCAAAAGAAGAGATTAAAACACATCAGGACACATCAGGGACATAAAGAAACCATGTGAGAAGATAGCAAGTAGGTGGTCATCTCCAAGCCAAGGAAAAAGGCTACAGAGGAAATGAGCCCTGTGGCACCTTGATCTTGGGCTTCCAAGATCCAGAACTACAAGAAAATAAACATTTGTTGTTGAAACAGTTTGGTTTTTTTATTGCAGATCTATTAAAGTAATGCATACTGACAATCATGAAGTAAGTCATTGATTTAAAGTCAAAACCACCCTATAGACAAATATTGAAATATCTTTTTCCATGAGAGTCTTCCTGTTTCATAGAGAGAGCGTATATGAAACAAGAATGATTTATCAACTTACAGAGTTCTTCCCGCTAATCACTAGTGTAGCATTCAACACTTTAATGATAAATACATAGAAAAATTGCACCTAATTTAGATACATCCACATAAGATTAGTTAGCCCTGAAAATACTATTATACTATTAGTACTTGTTGAAATAGTTAAAGCTAAAAATCACGCAACCTATATCAGGTTTTCTAAAGTGAAAATTCCCTCTGTCATCTATCCATCTCCACACCTGTATATATAGCTTATGTGTGGTATGTACTTTGCTTGTATTTGTCTCCTTCATCATTCAGGTTCTGAAGCACTGAAACATACAGGTTAAGGTGATATTAATCCTTCAAGATGTGTTTAACCTTACAGTGGGTTCTTTACAAGCTGATTTCACTATGAGAGCTTCTCACTCTTGCATGAGATTAAAGTCTTAAAAGTGGTTTTTCAAAACATTTAGCTGGTTTTCTCTTCCTCCTATCTTGGTCATGTGAGGATACAGCACTCCCCACCGCTGGACAATACACAGAAAGCACCATCCTGGAAGTCTAGAGTAACCCTAAGCAGACAGGAGAACCTACTGATACCTTAATCTTGGACTTCTTAGCCTTCACAACTATGAGAAATAAATTTTATTCTTCATAAACTATCTCATCTCTGGTATTCTGTTATTGTAACACAAGTGCTATAAGGTGGTATGTACGTGTGTGTATATATATATATGTACATATATATATATATTACGTATGCTATATTTACAATTCTTTGTATTTTCATATTTTTACAATTCCTATACCCCAAGAATTTCAAGGTAATTGTAGAGAGCACTAGGTATCTTATCATTTGTTATACCTATTTTAAATACACATCTCTTTCATAACTTCTTTATTAATATAGATTTGCAATATATAAAGAATACATTCATTGTGTGATATTTGTATGTATATATATCTCATCTTGGTTCTTCTATTTCCACTTCCTCTCTCCTCGCTCCAGTGCTTCTCATCCCCATTCTCATCTCATCTCTTTAATGTTTACTCTAGTAGAAATGTTTCAAATCTTTTATTCAGGCATGAATCCCACCTTGCTAGTGACCTTGGGTTCTATTTACTCTTCATCCTAGAGCTCAAGAAATTTGCAGCCAGGCTACAGTTATTTGGGCTGGGCTACTTTTCCATTGAGTCCTCTATGAGTCAAGTAGGAACTTGCGGGAATATTCCCGATACAGGAAAAGGAACTATACCACTCATGACATCTTCTTTAGTCATCTCCTCTTGGCCTTTGTTTGGTTTTAGTTGTTATTGCTCTTTACTTTTCCTGTAAAAAAAAAAAAAAAGAATCCATGTGTAGTATTTTGTAACATTATTTTCTAAAAACTGCTGGCTTGTTTTAGCTATTAATGGGGCCTTGTGAGGGACTGCACAAAGACATTTTTGTTACAAATCTGCAGCCCTGTCGCAATGCTTTAAAATTCAAAATTTATTTCAGTTTTGCTTGTTTTCTATAGACATTTCTATTGCTTCTAAATATACTTAAATGTACTGTACAGTTCATCTTATTTGCCGTCATTGTGAATAGAAAATGTGCATTTATAAGATCTGTATAACTGTATAAAATGAAAAAGAATCATGTGGTCCGTGGTTTTTTAACTTGGAAATCATTTTGTTTTAAGAATTAATAATGGAAAAATATTGAAATTGAATAAAATATGAAAAAAGAATCCCTTTATATTAGCTCAGTGTTCTTCACTACTAAAACTCAGTCTTTCAAGTTGTTTCTATATATCATATACCTGCCCTTCAGCAATACTCCTAAACAACAACAACAAATGAAAGCAAAACAAAGAGAAGCATTAGGTCATAGTTGCATCAGTACTGTATCCAATCTGTGCTATGTAGTCTCACCAAGATGTTCACTGCGTTTTCTTGGAATGCTCATGCAAACAGTTGGCTCTGTAGAGCAATGTTCATATAATGTCAGTGGTTTGTCACAATCATCATGGTCCGATGGCAATGGACTAATGGTGGAAGTGGAGAAGGCAGGTTCTAACACTGGTTACATTTTATTGTACATTTTTACATCCAAACATTTGTCTCCTGTATTATCTCATTTAGTCCTCACACAATTTGTAAAACTAGTGGTATTATTAGTATACTCAGCTCAACAAATGAATAAACTGAATGTTACAGGGATGAAAAGAATTTCTAAAGTTTTCATAACTAGCAAATACAAAGCCTGGAATTCAAGCACAGACAGTCTGCAGGTTCCTGTTTGCTTAGTGATCTGTTATGCTATTTGTCTCTTTGGCCTCCTGCTACTCATTTTATCCTAACAAATTATGTACTTTGAGGGATCACCTTTTGCCTCAATTTCTTCACTAGTCACAATGAAAGCAGAGAACTTGAAGTAGCTAAAATCCAAGACCTGCTTCTGCATCCTGTTTCCATGAACACATTTGGAACTTACTCCTTTCTGAAGCTCCCAACTAGGTATTTCTTTCCCTACACTGGCCATTTGTCTCACTCCTACTTATAGAATCATCATAATAGATGATGAAAAAATGTTATCAAATTCACAAGCTTTGACTCTTTTGTCGGCAATGGCATTTCTCAGCTGTGCTCAGAATATCTTGGGATCTCAAGGGTATTCTCAATCTTAGGGATTTCAGTTTCTGGTTAGATGAGGATGCAACATAGGTGCCTCTAAAGTTTATAAAGTAGGCACTCTTTGACTGGTTGTAGCCAGCAATTATATATTTGAAGACCAAAAGGAAGGTAGAGGGTATGCAATCCCACTAAAAAATAGCAAAATTCTTATGCACATATAAACATAAAATGATTAAAGATCTACTGATTCTGGAGTGATATTAATGAAACTATACTGGAAATGATACTGACTTCTACAATAGGGACTTCTTTTTTGTTTGGACTAAGAGGTTACTCATCCTATTGAACAGCTCTTGATTCACTCATGCCCTCATCAATGATATTATTGTCATTCTGAGAGAGAATATCATCTTCTAGAACACTCAGAATAAACATCATGTATTTTAGACAAATAAGTCATGAAGCCACCACAGAAGCAATGTTTAAACCCACCACAGAAGCAATATTTAAACCCAACCACCTGAGAGTTGAAGAAAATATTGAAGATAGATGAAGTCATTCATGAAAACCAGTTGATTCAGATGAGTTACTCAAAGACTATTCTAGTATGTATCTGTATCTGTGATTCAGAATAAAAGTAATTGAGCAAACTCATTATAGATGGAAAGCAGTATAGTATTCATAGAAAAGAAGACAAATCAACTTTCATATCATTTGGATCCACTCCCTGTTCCACACTCATGAAAGGATATTGCCAGTTATAAAGGAAAAACAGACTGGAGATGGATATAACATACTACTGATAAGCCCTCCTACCCTTTGGATAAATAAATAACCCTCTACAATATATAATTTTCCTTTCACAAAGTCTTTTTCATCATTTTATAAATTGCTTAATCTAAATTTTAAAATAATTTGTTTTCATTTTCCACTGTTTCATTCTAAGCAGATTAATTGTTCCTGATTTCATTTACTATTACAGTCAAATTCTTATTTCAAGGTTGCAGGAAGTACAAATATCAGCACCCTCAGTGAGGAATTCTTCTCAGATGTATTTAAAGCCACAGATGCAACTGTGCACATTCAGTTTACTTACAGTCTAATCCACTCAAATGCTTTTTCATAGCCTAAAGGCTCTAGTTTTAAGTATGCTTTTACAAGCTCCATTTTGTGAATGCTACATCCCACTGTAAATAAAAAGGAATACATTTCAAACAGGAAGATAAGTTAGTACTTCCATAACTGGAATTTTCATGCAAACACAAAAATGCAATAATTCTTTACTTAAAGTGCATTCTAATTTTAAAATGACATAGGATTTATAAAATAAAGTGGGAAACATGTCAACAGGAAATAAAATACAAATCAATATGCATATCATAATACCAAATAATGCATGCCTATTAGCAATGAGAGTGCATGGCTAGGTACTGAATTAATACTTATTTCGGGTGGAATTATCAGTATTACTTTCCCTTTATCAGTATTGTCATATTTTATGATCAGTAATCATGGTTGCTTGAATGAGAAAAACAAAATCAGCTTTATCAGTCTTGTTATACAAGAAAAAGTTCCATTGTTGATAAAAAAAAAAAATTTCTAGAAATGGATTGGTTTTATTCAATTTCAAACATGAATGTATAGTAATTTCATTATGTGTTTCATTACCTTTAGTAATTTCATTTGGTTCTAGCAGCACTCGGCTAAGTCTAAAATAAACTGCTTATAAAACATCTTCTATTCTGCAAAGTGGGAAATTATTTTTGAAATTTCAGTTTTCAGAGAGCAACTTATTTATTCTTGGTTTCTGAACAAAGAAACTCTTCCTAGCTGCACATTTGCTCACACAAATAGTTTTATGTAAGCAATAGAAATGGGTGTTTTGAACTGAGTTACAAGGGAAAAAAAGAAATATTAGGTCACTAGATGGTGCCACAATGTTATTTTTTACTTTATTGTCAGAAATTCTGCAAAGATATTACAATCCTTTTTAAGAAGTATCATGTCAGGTATAATGTAGCATAAAAAACTGAACATTAACAATGTAGGGAACTTAGGAAATATTAATATTTCAAGAATGAGTTAAATTATTTTCATTTAAATTGGATTAATGTACATCAACAAGCAGAATGGGAAAGTTTTTAGGAAAACAAGGTAGAAAAATTTAACTTGTCATAGTTTATACTTATTTTCTGATTGTTCAGTAATTTTGTGCAGTTGTAGTCACTCCTTATAAATGTAAGTGTATATATAGAAAACAGAACTGTTTCCTAGCCTACACCAAAATTTCACTATTTCTTTAACTTTTATATATATATATACATATATACAAATGTATATGCATATACACGTGTGTACAAATTCATGGTTGATGTATTTAAGGACTTCTGTCCAAGCAAGTGATTCCTTTAAGCAGTGGGCCTGGCTCTTGTGCTGTTTTTTAATGCCGGGATGCTGATGTTAATAAAACACAGCAATGAATAAGATTTGCTTATAGAATGTTACTCCAGATGATTGATACTACAAAGAAATGGCAACTGAAATGATGGTTTTTCAGACAAAAAATACATTACACTTGAAACAAATAGAGAGAAACATTGTTGTTTTTAGAAATAGCAGAATTACAGGTGAAAACATTGTGCAAAGAAAAACAGCACCATATACAGAGGAAAGAGGTTGATTTGCATTTCTAAACCTCCCCATCCCCACTGACAAAATGACTGGGCAGAGAAAAGAAGAGCTTCTCTCTCTCCCAACCCCAACCACACGTCATCACACACTCTAGAGATCTAACAATTCCAGGCGCTTTGGAAACTTAATGATGGAAGGGAGAAGAAAGTCTTAACAGTCTGAAAGTGCATCTTGTCATTAGGAGAAGCACCTTACAGGGTATTTCGAGGTTTGCCTTTTAACAGAATTTTCTCTTTTCCCCACTATTAACATGAAAACCAATTTTGCAACCCAGAAAGTACAAGGAATCTTTCAAAAGACGTGCAAATTTCAGTGGCAGGTGGACTTAGATATAACTTTGATAACAAAATTCCATGTTGCTCAAACAGTGATCTGAGATGTTTCTGAGGAAAACTCAATTCCTCCAGTAGGAACTTGCATGATGTTATCAAGATCACTATTTCTAACTGGTATGATGCAGGATTCTGATGGATTTGGGAAAATACAGAGAAGGAGGGAGAAGACAGTTTCTAGAAAATATTTCTTCTCCATTTAATTAGACAAGGTGACTCTTTTTCTTACTTATAATATAAATCATAATTCAACCTAAATTTGAAAAATTAATATTTAATAATATGAGTTCATAGCCTTTCTATAACCTCATCTTGGAGATGGGGTTCTTAAAATGTAATTTACACTGAGATTGGGCTTGTCTCTGACATAGGTGAAGATGTAGTTATCATGCATTATTTATAGGGCTGTTTGATACATTATTTTATAGCATGTTTCACTGTAAAAACCTCTCTCTTCCTTGATGGCTATTAATGATATTTGGCACTGCTTTATTATTTTTTTTTAGTTCTTTTATTGGTACACCTTAGGTATATAATTCGTTTACATTTATCATTGGGTGCTTGTACCTGTACATAATGTATCTTGGTTCTTATTTTTTTTTCCCCATTATCTGTGCACCCTTCACCCTCTCCATCCTTCCCTATTTACATAGACTTCATTTCCATTTTTTTTTTCTTTTCTCATAGTTTTTCCTTTCCCTCTTTTCCTTTCCCCTTCCCCTCCCTTCACTCCTTTGTCTTTGGACCTTTTTTCCTATTTCAAATTATCAATTATTCATTTTAATCATTTTAACCCTTGTTTACACTATCAGTTTCTCATACTAATGAAACGATTTGGTATTTACACATGTGTGTCCTATTTATTTCACTTAAGAATATGGCCTCGATATGCATCCATTTAGCTATAAATGACTCTAGTTTTTCATTCTTTATGGCTGAGTAGTATTCCATTTTATTAAAAAAACCACATTTTCTTTATGCAGTTTCCAGTTGGTGGGCACTTGGGCTGTTTCCAAGATTTAGCTATTACAAACCATGCCGCTATGAACATTGGTGCACATATATCACTGTGGTATGATTCTTTTAATTCTTTTGGGAAGATACGCAGCAGGGGAATAGCCGGGTCAAATGGGACGTCTACTCCTAGTTCTTTGAGGTATCTCTATACTGACTTCCACAGTGGTTGCACCAGTCTGCACTCCCACCAACAATGGAGAAGGGTTCCTTTCTCCCTACAACCCCACCAGCATTTGTTATTGGTTGATTTCTTGACAGCAGCCATTCTTTCTGGGGTGAAGTGGAATCTCAGTGTTGTTTTCATCTGCATCTCTCGAATGACGAGTGATGTTGAACATTTTTTTCATATATTTGTTTGCTGCTTTTACTTCCTTGTCTGAGAAATGTCTGTTCATTTCAGATGCCCATTTTTGAATTGGGTCTTTGAATTTGGGGGGTCTGATTTTTTCAGTTCTTTATATATTCTAGATAGTAGTCCTTTGTCTGCTAAAATTTTTTTCTCATATTGTAGGTTGTCTGTTAACTCTGTTGGTGGTTTCTTTTGTAGTGGCACTGCTTTATTTAACAGACTGTATACAATTAAACACGGGCTTTGACACTTTGTGCCTTGGCTAAAATTTTATGTATGGATGTTAATAGTCTTACCCTAATTCACAAGATTTGTGTTGGATAGGCATAAGAGCCAAAAGAAATAAAATAGTCTGAGTTTTTGCTGAAAATACTGATTCTCAGCCCAAGTCATTGCTCAATTTGAATCAATTTATTGAGCTGGTGTTTCCCTGAGAATGAATGCCTTGTTTTCATTCATACCCTCCAAAGTATTACAGAAACTGGAGGGGCTATATTTGTTAGGCACAATATTAAACATTTCGCTTACATAAATTCCTCAGTCCTTCATCATTACTATGGAAGGGAAAGGCTATCGTTAGCCACAGTTTTGGATTAAGTTGTGCATGCTTGAAGGTGACTAAGGGAGTGTCTCAAAGATGTAAATTTAGCACAGAATATACCAAAAAGCAGAAAATGTACCCACATCTCTTGTACCAAAGATAGCTGTATTGGGCTTACGATGAACAAAAGAAATAATAACCTTACAGGAGGCTGGGAAAAACAAAGAGACCGTTTTGATAGCACAAAGTGAGCAATACCCTGAGCGTTTTTCTACTTCTTTTAAACATTCTAATTGGTTTCACCTTAGATTTAATTATTAATAGCCACCCAGAGTCTTCATGTAGACTATCACTTTTACCTACCAAGCATCCATTATTCTTTTGTGTTTTTCTTTTCTCTCATTTGTTACTGTTTAGGGTAATCACTTACTACAACCCAAACTAACCTAGCGAATGGGGGAAGGTGCCTTCATTGGTCTTATCCAATACTCTTTTTATATTTTCAAAAATGTAACTCCAGGACCCACACTGGAGTGGGGGCTACTTCTCTTGACTATTGTGCTTCAAAGAAGGCTGCCAAAATCTCCAGCACAAGATCCCTTCCTGGTCCACGTTCTTTTCTTCTAATTCAGAAATGCTTCATATCCGTTATGAATTTAAGCTCTCTCATCCATAAGCTGGTAATGATAATTATTTAAAACTTCTAATAATTTTATAAGAATTTATTATTTTCAGTAATATAAAATGGTAGGCACGTTTGCCAGATAATACTGTCTCACATTAGTGATCATGCATCTCTGACATTTAGAGATCCTCCCATGACCACCACCAAAACTCAGGCACGCAGGATAAGCACCTCTGTTCCACAAATCCAAAATTTCTAAATGTTCCAAAATTAAAACATTTTGTGAGGTGACATAAATTGTGGAAAATTCTACATCATGAAACTTTGTTTCATGCATGAAATTATTAAGAATATGGCATAAAATTACTTTCAGGCCATATGTATAAGGTGTACATGAAATAAGAATTAATTTCATGCTTAGACTTGAGTTTCATTTCCAAGACATTTTGTTATGTATATGTAAATATTCCCCCCAAAATTTTTAAACTAAAATGCAGACTACTTCTGGTCTCAAATATTTTAGTGAAGAGATACTTAACCTCTTTTAGGCATAACTGGAATTTAATTTAGTACAGTTGTAGCTTAACATTTGCCTTCCTTCCAAGCACCTCTGGGTACTATTGCATTGTTACCTTCTTGTCTCCTTTTTTGCTGGACTTGTCTCTACTTCCTCATTCTATGTTTGAGTTTTAATGTTTAGAATTTACTCTGATTTCTAATTTGACTATGACAAAAGAGGTTTTCAAATCTTTGATAATGTGAGTGTCAGAGTGAGGGGAATAATAGTGAAAGTTGGAGGGCTGGGGTAGTGGAAGTTTGGAGAAAAGGCAGGAGGCAGGGGTGATAAAAATGTATTGAAACTATGTTGGAATTTAAGCTGAAGCATGTTTGAAAAGACACCATTCCTGTTAATACAAGGCGTTTTAGAAAAGGAATTAAAATTACAACATACAGATTAGCTGCTGATACTCTCTCAACCCAGTTCTGTACGTGCTGATCAATGAGGCATAAAAATATAATGAGTTTATAGACACATTCGTTGGAATGTATCTAACAGGCTCTTAAATACCACATTTAACTTTTGAGCCTAAATTATCAGCAAATGAATTTCTGCCGAAAAACAGGGAGGTTCTCTGAGACATTAATTTATTTGTAGAATAATATTAAAAGTTCCCACCATCCCATTCTAAGGAATTCATTTTAAAGAATGCCAAGAAGGAATTCATTAAAATGAAATCTGGCAATAAAGTACGCTTATGAAAAAACCCAGATTCCTCTCCTACCACAATCATCATACATGCAGTTTGGTTTTTGTCCAGACATATTAAGTTTTGTTTTGTTTTTTCCCTGGATTTAATGAAATTTATAACTGTCCTTAGCAAGTAAGATGATGGTAATTTGGCAGTGAGTTGGACCCTTGTTTCCTGAATGCTTCAGTCTTATTCTTGCTTAGCAGCCTTTCTAATCCCTGGGAGCAGTGCACACAGAAAATAATTCTTTGAATGTAAGTTCTTCTTCTTCTCTTTGGACCCAAGTCCTCTCCTGGCATTTCTGCCTTTCCACCCTATTAACAGTCAAAGGTGCACAGGTAATGGGGAAAAAATAAGAACCAAGATACATCATGTACAGGTACAAGCACCCAATGATAAATGTAAAATGTATTGTATACCTAAAATGTACCAATAAAAGAATTTAAGCAAAAAAAAAAAAAAAAAAGAAAGTCAATGTTTTTTAAACTAAGGGCAACAAATGTAGACTCCTCCCAAGTAATGTAAAGTCTCTTCAACAAGTACCTGGGAATTCCTAACATCTAAGCACACCCAGGCAGTCACTGCTAGTACATTGATGTTGGTGCAGGGAAGGAATTGTGTGTGCTGTCCTTACCACAGAGCATTAGACTAGTAAAATAACTCTAGAGATGCAATCATTAAATGAAAAATATTTAAACATTTTTTTGAACACTAAAAATACACATTCTAGAGAAACAAGGATATAATAGGACTATAAACTACAAATTTCAAAAACTTTAAAATATACAAATATATCTTTGCTGATCATAACTATAAGTACAATTTTTTCAGTGAGTTTTACCAAGAATTTCCACAATTATGGTATCCTTTAAATGTCATAAATATACTTTTATGAAGATATTATTATTATGTCTCTTGGACATCAGATAAATGGACCACTAACAAGCTATATCTGTTGAGGGTGTATAACTAATAATGTGAAATCAAGGTTTAAATCCCATATCCAGAGTTTCTGTATCATACTTCTTATTTACAAAAATGTACTTCACCCTAAGAATAAATAGTAATTACACCAAATACACTAGTAAACTGACAATTAGAAATTTACTTTTATTGGAATTATATATTTAGGACTACTCACACTTCATTTGTCTCATACTGTGAATAAATAAAATGAATCCTAGATGATTATGATATATCAATATTAATAATAACAACTAGACCTTAAATTATATTTTCTGTGTGCCAAGTCCATTGCAAAATCTCTTCAATGGGACTCTTGTCTCTAGGTTGTGTCTAATCACAATACATTCCAAAATGTTATTTGTGTGTTAAATGGTTACCAAACTGTATGTATAAAACAAAAATATTTTAAAAATATAAATAGAGTCATAAAAAATGTCTACCAATCTTTGGGGCTTGCTAAAGTGCTTATAAGTGATCACAGTAATCATTTCTCCTATTACACATAAACCCACTTTAATAGTAGAAACCATGAAGGAAACTCTAAGTGCCTGACAAAAACTTAGTATAATAATGAGAAGAAAATACCTCATCATTCTGTTACCTACACAGTTGAGACCCTAGAGGGATTTCAATGAATTTTGGACAATCTTCTCCCAAGAGATTGGGCCACTCTGAAAAGAATTTTTATATTGTGATTTGAGTATGTGAATGAGTTAAAGAGAACAAGTGTCTCTGAACGTGTGTGGATATGGGTGTACATTTTGCATGAGGAATTATCTCCAGTGCTTATTGAGAAAACTTATTTCCTCATCACCATCTATTAAGAAGACTGAAACTGAAATCACTGTCAACCTATCTTGGGTCCTTTTTAGAAGCTGTTAGAAAATAAATTCTGATGAATGCAAAATGATGTGGAAAATTGGTAATATTTTATTAATATTGGAAATAGCTAATATTTCTTAAATAATTTCCATGTACCAGGCACTATCTAGTTATACATATGTTAATTTTTAATGCACACCAGAACATAGGAGATAGGCACTATATCCTCAATTTTATGGTTGAATAAATTTTGCCAATAGTCACGCCAATTGCAAGTGGTAGAGTGTCCTCCAGGGGTTATGCTCTTTAAAATTAAACTACTTGTTCAGTAAGTCAGAATATTTTTAAGAAAAAAACACAATAGATATTGACAAGAGGAGAGAAGAATTTAATGAATGGCAGAGAAAGAATTGTATTTTTGCAGCAAAACCTTAGCAAAGAGAAAGCACAAAAAAAAATGGAGATATTGGAATTGTGAAGTGAAGTAACTAAATCATTGAGGCAAGGGCTATGCTATCTTTTCCTGCTGAAATGATACGGTTTATTTATTTCTCCAGTATTTATTGAGTAGATTTTATGTAGTAATGGTGAACAAGATAAATAAAGTTACAGCTCTCTTAGCACTAAATGCCAGCCAGAAAAAAAAAGTCATTAAAATATATACACACAGATATAGAAATGAGTACAACTATGGATATAAATATGGAGCTTTATTTTTATATACAGATGAGATAGTGCCAAATATCAATAAATGTTTTGAAGAAAATGAAGTAATGAATGTGTTAGGGCATCAGCTGGTGTTTTGAGATGGGAGAAGCCCTTTCTCTGCGCCCCTCCACCACCCTCAGTGTGCTTTTGCTCCTAATGAGCCACACCTGTGACTCTTTGGCACCCTGTCTTTGGTCTCACAGAAATGTGTTACCTACATGCTCAGAACGGAGGAGCTCCCTGAAAATTCATCTTTCCCACAGCCACCACCAGGAGACTTGTTAACTACTGGTGGGGATAAGATTATGGAAGTGTATGGGATTATGGAAATTCAAGACCTTTTACACCATTGAGGAGAAAGAACTCACAACGTAACTTGTACTCTAGCCACCACCACCACCCCGTATGATCAGTTTTAAGCCACCTCCATTCATATTCCCTTGCTTGGCATCTTCCTCTCCTGCTCCTGCCTTCCCAAAACCACTCTGAGAAACATTCTGAGACCACTTTTCTGGTAATCTACAAGGACTCACTGACCCAATTTACTCTGAACTGTGCGCAGACTCTGGAACACTTCCAGGAAAACCTATTCAGCTGTTAACCTTCAAAGGGCTTCCCAGAAGCCTGACCTGACACATGAGGGGAACCTTTCTGAGAACATGGTGATTCTGCTGAGGAGCCAGCCATTGGTAGAGATGGGAGTAGTGTTTTCTAGGCAAAGAAAACAGCAAGTGCAAATGGCAGAAAACACAATACTATCTTCCGGAAGCTAGACTCTGTGGCTAGAGCAACCTGGGTAAGGGCCAGTGTGTAGGTAGGTACACCTGCTGAAGATAAAGAGTTGGAAATGTAAATAGCCTATAGGGACATGTGTGTGTGTGTATGTGTGTGTGTGTGTGTGGGTGGGTGCGTGTAGTGTGAGTGCAATTTTTGAATAAAATTTATGTCTGGAAAAGAAAATTCACTTTTTAAAAGGGTATTGTTTCAACCAAAATGCAAGTCTGGATGTTTGGAAACATGCTTCCAGCAGGCATAAGTAGCTTTGACAAGAGGGCTGAACATTTGAATATAAATTCACCAGGGAACTGGGAGAACAAGCTCATAGAAGGACCCTTCTGCTTGAATTACAGCTGCAAAGAAGAACACAAGATGAATTATTATTTATAGCTTCTACAATAAAACTATGACTCTGGGTGCTTAGGGGTTTGTGTCTGTTTTCCAAAACCTCTGTATCAAGACTTACTTTTTGTTCCCTAGAAAGATAATTCTAAAGGACTTTGATGTTGAGTAATTTTGCTTTGTATCTGGACTATGCCATTTATTTCATGTCCATCTTGTCTTGCTTTTGTTATATGATCACGTTATGTGATTACCTTTTGGTCTGAACCTCAGTTTTCTCTTTACACAAGCAGAGGTGAGTGTCGGTTTGGGGGATGGAACTGATTTTACACAAATCATGGAGCATAATCTCTGAAAAGCACTCCCGAATTGAGAGTTAAAATGTTCATAGTGACTGAGCCTCTCTGGACCATTAACCCTTTTAAGAGGAAGGTTTTATATAATGACTGTCAGGAGATAACATGTATGAGTAGTTTAAAGGGTGAAAATCTGAAATTTAGACTGTGTTTCAAGAAAGAAAAAAAATGCCTGAATAGCTTCAGGATATTTTTCCAAAAGACACTTTCTTTCTATCTATAATGTTTGAATAAGGGGTTTACTTAAAACCCCTGAGGGGGAAAATAAAAATAATTCTGCATGGTTACAAGAATAATGTGGAAAATCTAATAGGTCTTATTTGTTGGTAACTTTAATTTTAGTTAATATTATGGGTACATTTTAGGTATACATAATGATCACATTCATCATAGGGAATTTGTACCTGTACATATTATATGCACCAAATGTAGCCTTTTACTTGAGGAAACATTAAGTCAAATTATATTATTGATATACCTATGTATCCTCTATTAATGTGAATAAAAGTATGCTCATGAGAAATTAACTCTCTACTGTATGCTTATTTGCAATCATCTTTTTACAATTTTCTAAAGCCTTTTTCAATTAACTCATTTTGGGGGAGTTAATGTACTTATTTTAAATGCTCCAATGCTTAACAAGAATTTTAAAAACACACAGAAAAACCCCTATGATGGAGTACTTACCACTTATATAAATTATATATATTTTTATATAAATATAAAATATCAAATTTATTATTGGAATGTGTTAACAGCATTTACCTTGTACATAGTTTAATTTAGCTGATATAAATTCCATTCAAAGAGTTGGAAAGATAGTCTATAGGAGGATAAAGCCATTTTATACAAATAAATTTGCCAGAATACTGAATTTTTAAAATGGTCAGTAGGAAAGGTCAATAACTACTCTGATTATACATATAAAACACCAACAGTGTCATTTTATAACCTCCTTTTTGTTGGCAAATTTATTTGGGCATCGATTGCTAGCATAATAAGATAATTTTACTTTCAAAGTAGAGGTTAGTAAGCTAATTAACTGACTTACTTCCTAAAGAAGGATTTTGTTTCATGAAAAAAAGTATATGAAGATAGTAGAAAGTATTTTAAAATTGAATCAATTTCTGGTAGTTCTATTTGATCTCTTTCTATGTCTAACATATACTTGAATAAATACTTAAATTAATGAACAAATACCTGAGAGGTGGTGCCTGTCTAAATTCCTAAGATCACATATTCAACTTCAGAGGCATGTAATTTGTTGCTGTGAGTCAAGATGGGGAACATTACAGTGGAAATTCTAATTTCCTCTAGAAAATAATGAGGTTGGGATAGTGAATGATATACTCCAGATATTTATACTCCAAGATCTTAACATGATATTGTTCTCTTCTCCTCAAATGTTAGAAAGTGTTGGGGTGGGGATTTAGCTCAGTGGTGCCGCCTCCTGCATCACAAGAGCAAGGTCCTGAGTTTGATATCTGGTAACAAAAAAAAAAAAAAAAAGAAAAGAAAAAAGAATGTTTTCAGGACTAAATTAAATAAAGGCTATTGTATGAAAGTTATACCCCTATGAAATTGGCAGAGATGAATATACTAATATATGGATATTGACTTTCATTAGAATTTGTTTGATAATTATGAGACATTTAAATGTAGTCTGTAGAAATATTTGGTGGAATGGAGAAAAAGGTAATTCAGTGACTTTTCTTTTTAGGATTTCTACGCAAATACAACTTCAAGGCAAGAGAAATCTCATCACTCTACATTCCTCTCATAACACAATATCACTCTGATGCTGTCCCCCTCAAGGATATTCACAAAACTGTCATGGAAGAGATGAGGAGAGTGCTCCTCCTAGGGCTGAAGGTGAAGCTCTCATCTCTGTATACTCAACCAACATTGCAGAGTCAAGCTGGGAAGCTTTCTCTCATCCCACAATGCTTGCTGTCTCAGACCCTGTATACAGGCAATCCTAAACCTTGACCATTTTGCACAGATGAGGAGTGAACACCTCATCTCTTTGCCGCTCGTACCGTTGCCCTAAGCAACAAGTGGGAAAATATTGCCTCTCTGGAAACCACTGTCTCATGGGGAAAAAGAGATGGATACCACTTGTTTTTCACATGTTTTCTTTTCCTTTCTACTTTCTCCTTTTTCAATCTCTTGCCTTCCTAAAATAGCAATTTGCTTTTGAAAAGTTTCTGATCTAAGCAATACTTCCCAAACACATTTTTATCTTCATGCTTTGAAACAAATCTGAATAATAAGAGGAACACTGGCCCACATTTGTATTTGATGCTTTGAAGTTGAGTATTTTGGATTCTAGTTATCACCGTATAGAACTTCAACATGCACCAAATACAGGTCAGAATGTCAATCCATTGTCATCTATGGTATGAAGACAACCAGATTCCTTGGTACTGGATCAGTAGTTGTGAACCAATGACACACCTGCCACAATAGGCATGCAGAGCCCTCTCTGCATGCGAGCAAGTCACCCCAGAAGCTGAGCATTGAGTTTGAATTGCAGTGTTGGCACCTTGCAATAAATAAGTAGGTTTGAGGTTACAGTTTGGGCACCGCTCTCTAAAATGGTCACTATCATTGGCCTAGGTCAACAGAATTCTTGGAGAAAATTGTGCTTGAATTGAGAAGTAAAGGATGTTTGAGTTTTGTATAAAGTTCATAGTAGGAAAAAAGAAGGAAAGAAAAAAATTTACCTTGCCTTTGCATTTTGGTGATAGCAACAGGACTGTTTCTTTGACAAGTAATACTGAAAGTGAAACCTAGTGAATATCCATTATTAACTTGTTAAAAATTATATATATTTGGGATGTGTGAGTGCTTAGTTTATAATAACACAGAATGTAGTTTATTATGTTGTTTTGCATTCAGAACAAAATTGTTTTTTTGAAATAAGAAAGAATAGTAGTATCTGTTTACCTGGAGATATCCAAGTTCATGTTTAACTTGCATGCTGATTTAATGAAATTGCTTTGAGATCAATATGCTTTCAACCCCAAGTCTATGTCTTTAGCAAGAGGCACTCAAAGTCACTATCTGTTCTGACAAAATACAGTAATATCTAAATCTGATGATACATAGGAAAAACATTAAAGAAGATCCAAGATAGAAACAGAATGAGAAGTGGATTACCTCCCAGGGTACTATTCTGCCTTTGAAAAGGTAATATAAAATAAAAAGCAATATATTACTAAATTAAAAAGGTACTTGTGAAAAAGTAAACTTACCAGATGTCTGTATTTACATAAATAATTCACATATTTCAAAATCACTTGCAAATTCCTTAATCCATAATAAAATGATCAAAATTAATACTTGCAGAATTTAATACATAAATTACTTATTGGGCTGAAGAAAGAAAGCATCATTAAGAAGAAATCATTTGATACTCAGCTCATTAGGCTAGATAGGAAGGTGAAGGGCGTGCCTTTCACGGACAGAGAGGTGAGTAGAAAGGATCTTGAGAAGCCCTGTGAGACCAGTGAGGTTAACCAAAAACATGTTCATTCATATATATTTAAGATAAACATCCTTATGAAGATAGCATATTTCTTAACATTGCCTGAATATTAAGTCCTGAGAAATTCATAGTCTAGTTGAAGATGAAAGGATTGATTCTAAGTGGAAGCTATTGCTGTATATTTGTATTTGAAGGGAAAATTCATATCTCAAAATGCTTGTCCTGAAAATAGAGCCAATTGCATAAATGCCATCTGAATAAGACACTTATATTTGGTAAGCATAAATTCACACTGAAATACTATTTCCCTAATAACCACTTTAGTTGTTATTCTTGTTTGCCCTAGAAATACTAATGCAGTGATAATAAGAAAGCATACTTATATTTCCACTAAATTTAGAATTTTAGTAATTGAAACACAGATGCAGTGACTTTGAAAGGAAATTAATTTGTTGTTAAGTGATCTGCTAATATTAGATATACATAGTTACTCAGCGTGGACTTATTGCTTATGCCAGTATTGATACACACACACACACACACACACACACACACACACACAAATACAGTTGAAAACCCAAAGGAAATATGTAGATAGAAATGGGGGTATTTTGAGTGATATATAATATGAATGCATATTGATAATTTGTAATCTATAGTAAAATATTTAAAATTTTATGTAAAAATTTTTAAAATTCTATAAACATCAATCTTTGTAGCAAACATCAGCTAAATATACTGTATAGTACCTTATACTTACTGTTCCTTTATCACTTAAAATTTTACTTTTTCATGTAGGTCTTAAAGAAGTGGGAAACACTGGTTGAAATCTTAACATTTTAATATTTTACAGATACTTAAATGTTGATATCCCTTTAATGAACTGAATTCCTTCCTTCCATCCTTTCTTCTTTCCTTCCAAAAATATTTATTGTCTTTTGTAATGTAGACACTACATCATGTGTTGAGAAGTTAAAGAAATGTCTGATGAGATGGGTTCCCATCCCAGAGCCTAGGGAAAAATGGGTGTAAATAAGCAAACTCAGTCCTATAATTGCTTTTAAGGAAAATGAAAATAATTCAGTTTTTAAAGAGGTCATGGCATAGTCTGGTGGATTAAGAATTTCAAAGAAGACTCCTGAAGAAGTGACATTTCACTTGAGATCTGAGAAATGCATCGGAGTAAGCTAGGCAGAGTGCCTTTGAGTGAGGGTGGTCCTGGAAGTAGAAATAGGCTGAAAAATTATCTCATATGACAAAATCCTTGGCAAGATTTGGGATGTAATAGAAGTGTTATGGTGTATGTTGAAAACTATAGGAAAAAAGATCATAAAACTATGAAGTATGAGCACTGTCCAGGTACTAGCTCACATTAAGCATTTTAGTCTTTAGCTTAAAAAAAATGAAAAATTTTAAAGCATTATATTCATATACATGGTATAGAAACAGACTTGTACTTTTAACAGATTATTCTATCTGTTCCGTGGAAACAGATTACATTATATGAGAATGAACTCTTGAAGTTACAATATTGTTTTACAGATCCAGGCAAGATATAAGACAGCTTGTTTTATAGAGATAGTAGGAGGTGTGGAGAAGAAAATCAGTATTTTAAATGCATTTGAGTTAAAATTCATTGGAATTATTACTAGATAAGGGAAAGGGAAGTAACAAGGATGGCTCCTGGTTTTCAAAATTTACCTACATAACAACAAAAAGATTAGCTGCAGGAAGGACATAAGTTTATTGTGCCATTTTTATCACTGAGAGGTGATGTATATGACAGATGGATGAAGTTTAATGACATTAAAGAAGAAACTGTGTATATAATAGAAAGAAGTCAATCATTGTGGGGTGATTGAAACCATGGACATAAATGAATTTGGGGAAAGTATACAGAAACTAATTGCAAATACTCTTTAGTACTAAAACAGATTCCTAAACCTTCTTAGTTTAATGTAAAAATATATTTTCTTGGCTTTTTCTTAATTGTATGTGTTTTAATGTACTGTTTTATGTATTGTTTGAATTTATCTTATATTATACTTTAGAAATGATTGAAGTACTCAGTTTCATTGTTTTTCTCTCAGGTACCCAGGCTGATGTTAACTGTACCATCTTGCAGTTCAGGACATCTCACACAGGGGCAGTCTTTCCCCCAAGGGGTATTTAGTAATGTCATAATGCATAATTTTTTTGTCTTGCACAGCTGGAGAAAGATGGTACTGCAATCTAATGAGTACCATTAGCCAAAGATGTACTAGTCATCCTGCAATGGAAAATATCCACTTCACCAAGCCCCAAGTCAAAAGGGCCTGTTTCCAAATGTCCACATTATGAAGGTTTGAGGAAACCTGTTGCATCTGTGCCATTAACACATACTTGGATTGCACAGCAGGGGAGAAGACCAATGGCTTTACTGTGCTTCATTTTGTGCATAGTGCATAGCACTTTGTCCCCGGTTGCCATAGAGGTCACATGCTCCTGCCTATGTGCAAGGTAGATGGAAAATGGGGTAAAGTCAATGATCGATTTTATAATTCCAACTAGTACCTCTGTGGTCTAACACAGGATTGCACTGTAAACATATCTGCCATTGGAGATGCAACTAAAGTTATGCTTTTAAAGGGGTAGGACTGTAGACTTCAGCATGATTGACATGTGGTCCATTGACATCTGGTGCTGGAAGGATAAATATGAGGTTCCCAATGATTTCAGGCTGAATTCTGCTTCACATTGAGGTATTCACTGAAACCTAGCAAAAGGCAATATATTAAATTTCTAAAGTAATTTTCCCAGATATGTGTGAAAATGGAATTCATTATACTTGAGAATTGAATATTAAGGGTAATTAAAGAATTTGGCAGCTCTTTTATTCTGAGTATTAGCTGGGAAAATTCCAGTGTTCAACAAATGTAGCAGGTTTCCTAGTTTTCAACTCATTTCTTCAAGTGGAACTAGTGACTGAGAAACTATCTGCATTTTTTTTTAGTTCCAGAAGATTCTGAACTTCTAATATAAGGAAATAATTTTGGAACACATCACCATGATGAAATTTATCATTCAGTTTTATCCTTTTCAGAGTAGACATTTATTGCTTCAAAATTAAAATCTTAATAATTGTAGCGAAATATATTTTTTTGTTAGGGGAAGAAGCTGCTGAGAACTATCCCAGAGTCCTGTTTTTGCAGCCTATCAGTGGCATTGACCTTGGCTTTCATGTCTTTAAAGTTATCACCCTCTGCAAAAGGGAAGTTTGAAAATGCTTCATTTCATAGAAAAGATTGTGACATCTTCTTTAGAAGGGCCAACTCAATTTCCTGATTGAATTTAAAATGTTTACATTTCGTGGTCATTTTGACTTTGAATAAAAACCAGAATTCCCCTGGAACTAGATCCAGTGAATAAGGTGGATTAGAAAACATTGTTTAATTTTATGACCCTGTTTTTCTGTTGGATGGCACTGACAGCAGTATTCACTGTATTGTGTAACACACCTGAGAAAGACACTCATGAAGAGAACTCCCAGAACTGCTTCAGAAATTGGGGTAATTATGTTTGGAGAACAATGAGATAATTATGTTTGAAAGGGAGATATTTGAGGGGAATTAGCAGCAATATATATTTTTTTTACGGTAATAATTTCTTTAAATTAGATGTTCATCTTATATTTTGATTATAGCTTTTATAATAAACATGGCTTTTTTATTGTTATTGATATTTTATTATTAATTTCAGATTGAACTAGTTACTCATGCTTCAAACGATGTTGCAGCTCACCAAGACTGGCTTCATTTAGTCCTTGGATATGATGTTGGGATGTTTTTGATTGAAGGTGAGAAATTAACATTGTATTTTTTAATTTTATTAAGCTTATGCATCCATCATGTCCAGAAAGGAGATAGAAACCCTATTAATAATGCTGTAAAGATCTGATGAATTTAGTAGTTCATTAAATATTAAGAGAGTAAAGAAGTATCTAACAACTCCAGAATTACAAAAGCCAAAAGAAGAAAACATTTGTAGTCTGAGAGAAGATAAATCAGACAATAAGTATTCAGAATATAGCTTGATCAGCAAGGCTGATATGTAGTTCTTTTTTTTTTTTTTTTTTTTTGGTACCAGGAATCGAACTTGGGGCCTTGCGCTTGTGAGGCAGGCGCCGGAACCACTGAGCTAAATCCCTGGCCTTGGTATGTAGTTCTTATAGGCTGCCACTAACATGGGGGTGCCAGTGGCAAAGAAATGCCAAAGGGCATGGCCTAGAGCTGGTTTGTAGGAACCACTTGGCAAAAGGAAGAAAAACTTTCTGCCATGGCTGTTGACTTTTTGGTTATGAATCTACTGGTTCCAGTGCTGCAAGAAGTCATATTGGAACACAGAAAGAAGAACCATTCTCTTGCTGTGGTCTATCCTTTAAATGCCACCTATCACCAGAGGCAAATATAGTGTTGGATGGTAAAAAAGAAATGTTTACAGGGTCCAGTTTCATTATTATTAGAAAGAAGCAGAAGTACAATAACTGACAACTGCACAGCAAGTAAGTATGCTGTAGCTGGCCAGACCAGAATTCAAGAGTTGATTGTTTACATCTCTTATCAGTTCCACATCAATGACATCATGTAGAGCACTCACAGTTGGCCATAGTGGAAGTACCTAAATAACAGAAATTATTAAAAGCTGCAATTCGAGGGCCGGGGATTTAGCTCAGTGGTTCTGTCGCCTGCCTTGCAAGCCCAAGGACCCGAGTTTGATCCCTGGTACCAAAAAAAAAAAAAAAAGTTGCAATTCGATGCTAGTTTGTTGTTGGACAACAAGCTTCTTTAACTTTGTAAATTTTATATCTTCACATCTAAGATTATGGTAAAAAATAATATCTATTTCTCAGGAAGCTTGGGAGAATTAAATGAAATAAGAAATTCACAGAATATAACATAACTTCTGATATATATCAAGAGCTCAACTATTTCTTTAGATTCTTTACCATGATAATGAGTTTGGAATTAAGAGTCAACTAATACACTCCCTGCAGAATGTTTCTTTTTGAAATCTAGCCCATACTTGCTCTGCCAAATGAGTCTTCCAGATTTTCTAAAAGAAAATTCACAGACTTGGTGGCCTTCAAAATGACTTCTGTGCAGTTGGTATCATAATGCAATACTGAGAATATAACTACATCGCTACACAGTCATCTGCTTGATTTACATAAAGAAATGACTAGTTCTTTAATGTCTCCAAATAGTACTGTTGGACTATTTCCATTTTTAATACTGTATATGCTTGGGAGGTGATGTTATGCAGAGATTATTTTAATTTGCTCTCCTGATGAAGATCAGTAAAATGTTAGACGATCCAAACTTTAAAATAGGTTGATCACCTTCCCAGAAAATAAATAAAATAAAATAAAAACTTCTTGGGCTTTGATTGACATTTTATTTCTTTAAAAATTCTTCATTCTCTAATGGCTAGCGTGCGAAATGTTACAAAGCTCTGGTACACTTAATACTTTTTTTTCAGTGAGCAGGCAGTTGTCATATTATTTCTATTTATAAATCTACTTGTGTCCCTTGACAGCTTTGGAAGAAAACAAATACAGGTCTCAAAAACATGGCAAAGTAGTTGCTAGAGCAATTTCCTCAATGATTCTGATCAAAGTGGGTCTGGGACCTAGAGGAACCTATGGAGACCTGGTTTCAGAATGACAAAGACATCAAAGTCATTTGAAAAGCAATCAAATAATTCACACTGAATACATTCCTAATGTAAAGTAGAGTATTACCTATTTTCAAAATATTACATTCAGTTTATAGGGGGAAAATGTACCATAATTTTGTCCCATTTTCTTCATTTTCTTATTCTTAGTCCCAGTTGATTCCAAAGACAACCTGAATGATTAGGGTATAAAAGTAACAATATAAACCAAAGAATTGTGAAAAATGCTGAATGACAAAATCCAAAAATATATTCATACGCAGTATGATCAAAATATATAGTGAATATTTAAACTTTAAAAAATTGTCACTTTAAAAGATAGATTGTCATTATTCCCCTGAATTACTTTCCCTTATTTTTTAACATACATATTGCTTTATTCCTGTCACTTTCTGAGGAAGTTTTGGCCATCCACTTTTGTGACTATCTTTACAAGGAGTGATCAAAAATATAGTGAATGCTCCTGCTGAGTGTCATCCAATGAACTGGCAGGCTCGTAAAAACACCACCTTAATTATCAGATCTGTTATTGAGCAACTTCTAGCTTTTTCCCAAAGTTAAACTGACCCTAAAACTTTTGAAACAAGTGAAGCATAACTGCGCAACTGAAGACACTCATAAAAGAAGACTTGCAGAACTGCCTTAGAAAGTGGCAAGGATGATGGAATAAGTTTATTCAAAGCAAGGGGCAATATGCTGAGGGGGTGAATGGCAATGTGACTTTTACTATAATAGTTTTTTAAAATTTAAACATTAACTGCATTTTTATTACACCTGGTACAATTAGATTACTACTTAGTTATTTATATATTAAATTGTAAAAATATGCAACTACGATAAAAGGCCAAAAATGTATTGCATGTCTGTTTAGAATTTAACATTTTAAAAATGCACAGAAAATAAACATGACATGTACATTATGCATGGTAATACAATGTGGTTGGGGTATAATTCAGTGTTGGAACATGGATTTGGCATGTGTAAGACTATAGATTCAATCCCTAGCACAAAAATAAAAAAAAATGCAAAATACAAGGATGTTAGTATAATACAATCTCCAAAGTGTTATAATTTTGTGAAATTTGGAGGCTTTGTGTTCCTCCCAACTTTTAATCATAGAAGGAACGTTCATTGCTTTGTAAGCAAGGTGAAATTGTGGGTTTCTTGTTCAAAGTATACAATGAGCATCAAGGTAGTGACAGCAGGAGACCTGCATGACAATGTAGATCACTTGCGGTGGTGATGACTGCCCAGCTTCCTCCTCACCACAGTCAAGTGTAGCTAATCTTTTCATGCCATTCCACCCTTTGTGACTAAAGACTCCTTGATTTTCAAGCCCTGAGTTTGACCTCTGCTGTTTGACCTCTGCTGTCCCTTTACTTGCTTACTGCCTTTCATTTAGAAAGGATCTTCCTGCCTTTGGCTTCTAGTAAACTTCTTTTTTAAGGATCCTATTCTATTGCAGTATGTTTTATTTTGTTTTGTTTCTTGTGGAGAAAATAGGAGAATAACACATACATATTCATGATTTGCCTCCAATATACCAGACACTAAATCTTATATATCAGGTATAGATATAATGATATGAATAAATTACAGTTTCTGCCTCAAAGAACCTGCAAACCAGGAGTAAACAGAAACTGTAACTGATCATCTCAATACCAAAGCACAAAGAAGACTAAAGGCAAGATTTCAGGTATAGGCAGGAAGAAGTGACCGTATATATACTGAGCATCCAGTCTTAGTCAAAAACAGATGTTACCTATCAGAAATCCTACAACCTATCTCCACTGGTAAGAGTTCTGCTTCTTGATTATCCAAGGTCATTCATTTTCTACATGTACTCAATTACGCCCCCCCCCCCCCCGCCCGCCCGCATCTCTTTGGAGACCAGAGCTCTCAGAAATTCAGCTCTAACAGGAAGCACTGAGCAGGCAGAGACATGTCAGAATGAGTATACATCCTGTTAGGAAATGTCAGTCTTTCAATGTTGTTTATTATACAAAATTCTGGCAAAGAAAATCTTATAAATTGCTACAATTCATTTAAGAATGAATGTTATCTTTCATTGCAAACTAGGCAATACAATCTTTCACAACAAATCAGACTGCCATTAAACGCCAAAACTTTGACTAGGTGGAACAAATTATTCATTCACCTTAAAGTAAGTGAGATATTAGCAAAAAACAGATAAATGATAAAATGGCCCAAAAAAGACTATCTTCTTTTTTTTTAACAATGAATCAGCATAAACATACTTTTTAGTTAAATGTACTAAAGTATGAGGGTATGTTGTTCTCCACATACCATTATTATATTAAATTTATTAATGTAGTCTTTAATGCTGCCTTTTTTCTAGGTAAAAGGGTTTCCCATATTTGTATTTTTAGATATTTTTTCTTAAACTGTTAACCTGTTTTGCTTTATATGAGGTTGTCATGATATTTGGAATATAAAATTTCATGAACAGATATCAATTTAAGTTGATATTTTTTTCCCATTCAATATTTTTTCCATAAATTTGTTTTTTTCTGCTAATAATAATGTAACATATTTTAATTGTTCCTTGTAGTCAATCTGTATTTGTAAGAGAAACTTTGGCAGTATGTTTTATTGGTGGACTCCAATGAACCCTGTATCTCACTACTCAAGTCCTTGTATGCTTGGTTCTGGGTGAAGTGTGGTCTCTGCCTTAGCCAATAGGCTGAAGTGGGTGTTTCAGTACCATGCCAAGGATAAACAAGAGTTGGAAGCTTCTTATTTGGCCTTTTGGGAAAGACAGAGTTTGAATTGCCTTCAGACAACCCTGCTTTGAGAAGCCCAAGCTAATGATATAAAAAGACCAGTGGAGTAGAATAAAGGAAAACAAGCACATAAAGCACAAGAAGTAGATTCATGACTAACAGATCCATTCAAGCTAGACCCATTTACTTGAGCTACACCATTCACTTTCTCTGGAATAGACACAACTCTATCCTACCACACTTGCTCTGGATTTCTTATGTACAAAAACAAAGCAAAATAAATAAATTGGTCCCTGCCCTAGGAAACATGTACATGGTTATGGGTTATGACTACTGATTTCACTAAAACTAAAAATATATATAAACAAAATAAAAAAATATAAGCTTTGGGTATTATAATATCTTTGGATATTACATATGTATCAATAGAAAATACAAGCATTCAAAATTCAGAAAGGGAGCCAGGGATGTAGCTCAGTGGCACAGTGCCTGCCTGGCAAGCATGAGGCTGAGAGTTCAATTCCCAGAACCAAAACACAAGAACAAAAACAAAAATACCAAAATTTAGAAAAGAAAAACATTTAACCCCAGTTTATGAACAAAAAAATATAAAACAAAACAAAGGAAATAGGTGAACTTTAAGATTTCAATATCTGGATGGAATATATGAGACTTTAAATTGATTGAAGAGATGTCCAAAAATTACATGAAAATTCACCTGATCATATTAATATTGAGAAGTAGAGACTATTAATTTCACGAACAAAATTGACAGTCGGGGTCAATTTCCATCTCATATCACCCTAGAAGTTTTAGACAGTGTAATGTGCCATAAGACAGAAATAATGAAACATAAATTTCAAAAATTACTATTAAGAAGGCATAATTAATTTCCAATTTTATGGTAATATGCAGATAAGGAGAAAGAACAGAGGGAAAAATAGGAAAATCTTGACAGTTCTTACCTGCTAATCTATTATTAATTATGTTCCTTAGTTTAACTATGTATTTTTAAAAATAAGAATATAACATTTTTCCAAATAGCTATCAAAATATTTTCAATTGCTTACCAAAAATAATACCTAGATGATTTGATGTATTTCTATTGTCAATGATTGAGTCATAATTAAGGATATTTCACACTAAAAATTAGTTTTTTAAGGCACATCAAATTGTTTTCTGTCTTCTACACTGATTCTTGGAATTTGTGTGAATTTTCTTGTAACATACCGCTAACTAAGTGAATCATCGTAAGTCTAAATCTCCTGACCCAACTTGAAGGGTCCAAACATTTTTCAAAGTAAGTTGAAAAACTAACTCCAAGTCATTTAGGACATGGTTTCTGAATTTGGACCCTGAATTGTTAAAGAAACACTTTCCCCTACCTGACTACCTGACTACTAATGCATTTGTCACTAACAAATTTACAACCTGGAGATACTGCTGTACTTTATCACGGAATTGAACCATATGCCTAGAAATTTCAAGTTTGAATACACTTTCAAGGGGCTTAGAAATTTCTCTTCCATCTTGCACATTCATTCAGTCAGCAAGTCTTACTGAAGGCACTTCATTTCTGCTAGCGGCCCCTCAATTTATTCCTCCTCTGCTCCCATACGCACAATATCAGTTTGTTCCTAAGTATTGCTTTGCCTTCAACCTCTCCACCTGTAGTGCATCTTCCTCAGCACTCCATAGTGTTCTTGTTCAAGCACAGACCTGATAGCCCTGTTCTCCTGCGATTTCTTTCCCAGGATGTGTGTGCTGGAAGCTTGCTCTCCAGTGTGGTGGTCAGGTAGTGGAGCCTTTAACCAGTGGGGTATAGCAGAAGACAATCAGGTCATGGAGGCATCACGCCTATGAATGAATTAATACAGATCACACAAGAATGGATTAATGCCCATTAGAGAAAACTGCTAAAAAATAGAAGGCTCAGTCAGTCTTTACTCTCTTGCTTTCTTTCTTACCATGTGCCCAGTCTCCCTCTTGTACGCATTTCCACCATGATACTGTCCAGGATGTGCTGATGTAGTCAGAAACGACTTCGCAGAGGCTAAACGGAAAGGCCTGCTCCATCTTGGACTTCCAGAAGTTAAAACAGTGAACTAAGTAAACATCTTTTCTATATAAGTTATATAGCTTCAGTATTATTTATAATGTAGCTTCTAACCAAAAACCATAGCATAGAATAAAAGTTCAATATCTTATCTACAGATCCATTTTACTAATAAATATTCATTTCCAAAAATCTGATAGTCATACAAAAATCACAAGTCAGATTTTCCTTTCCTTCTCTATTAGATAGATAGGTAGATAGAAACATAGATAGGCAGATGTATATAACATAATTTATATATGTTAAAATTTAAAGTCCATTTTATGCTTTCTGATTTTCTAGATACAAAATTATACATTTGGCAAGAATTTCTGGGAGAGATAGTGGCTATATTTACAATTTTTAAGGAATTTTATAATGAAGGATCAAAAATCTCTGTGAAATTTTTCTGCACTGGAAAACATGGAAATCTTTGGATCTTTGACATTTGATGTGTATGTGTGTGTGAATGTGTCTGTGGATGTGGATGTGTATAGACACATATACAAATAAACAACCCACTTTACCTCCTACCATCCATATGTATTTACTAGCTACAGTTCTGTGCTCTTGAACAGAGCACTCTTGTTTTAGAACAGCAGTTCTCAACTAGGCCTATGCATTCAATTGTTCCTGAGAGCTTTAAAAATTACCGATGCCTGATCTCATCTCCAAAAATTTTGATTTCATTGTTTTTTCCAATGTCTTTGAAATTAGATTTTTTTTTTTTGGTACTGGGGATTGAACTTGGGTCCTTGTGCTTGCGCAGCAGGAGGTTAAACCACTGAGCTAAATCCCCAGCCCAGCATTAGACATTTTTAAGACTCTCTGGGTGACACTATCATGTTGCTAAGGTGCAGAACCATTATTTTATGATTTTTCCTTTCTTTGAAATCCCCAAAGATAGTATAACTTTCTAACGGCTATTTACATTGGTCTGAAATTTTGTAGTCCTTAAGAAAAATCATGACCAAGATATCTCTAGATCCCAAAAATTCTAAAGAGTACAAGATAAAGGCCAGCTTCAGTGTGTTATAGAAAGCAGATTAAGATACTGCTTAGAAAAAGCCTCACTAGTCTTTTAAGTGGCATGCTCAGATTTGCAGTGAAGCCCAGGGATTATGCAGAGGGGAAAGAGAAATTCTGCTGTCCTGAGCCATCTGGGAAGATTAATTGAGGAAGCTTATAAAACATCCAGTAGAATAAATATGCAATAAATACCAGTTAATATATCTTTAATCTTCCTCTTCCAAAACTGTGTGATAAATGTACAAGTCTTCTCTGTTGAGAAGTATTCTTTTGGGATTTTTCCCAAACCATGGGTCAGCAGACTACACCCAGGCTCCAAGTCCAGCCCAACATTTGCTTTGGTGCAGCTTATGAGCTAAGAATCATTTTTGTAGATTTAGATGATTTTTAAAAATCAAAAGAAGACTGCGTGAAATTCAAATAAGTGTTCATAAGTAAATGGAACAAATGCATGCCCATTTTTTCCTTATTATCTGTAGCTCCTTAAATGCTATAATTACATAGTAGAGCAGTTATGACAGAAACCATAAGCACCAAAAGGGCTAAAATATGTATTAGTAGTTCTTTTACAGAATAACTGTGGTGACCCCTGATCTAAAAATATTTGGGGTATAACTGTTTTACATCTCAGAAATCACTATCAAAAACATTTAGCCCATTCTGCCCTTGCTATGCTAAGAAATCAAGAAATGATAGAATAGCAAATGCCCCTGTCCTTTTGTGCCAAATGAACTTAATAAGATGATAGAAAGTTTTAAAGAGAAAAAATCAGTATGGCTGATTTTTTTCAAAATAAAATAAAGAAAGAAATATAAAACTTTGGAATAATTAGCAGCCCCCTTCGAGTGTTAAGAATTTCTTTCAGCTAACAAATATACTTCTATTTGCCATTCCACCAAGAAAATTTCTGGAAGAACAAACTAGAGTCTGAAATAGCTGAGATAACGGCTACAGATAATCACATTAATAAAAAGAATATCTTTTTCAAAAAAATCCTTCTTTGGTATCTTTGGAAACACACATATGCCATTTTATTGTAGAGAAACATAATGGATTGTATAAATTAAATCTAAGTGTCAAAACCTATTTCACACTTTCTTCTCAAGTTTTATCCATTAATAGAAGATATTATTGAAATAGAGAATTAAAACTGGGTTTTGAGGCAACGCCCCAATTCAGCTGATTCCAAGAGCTGTTGGTGGTGATAATCCATATGGAGTCTAATGACAGCCTAGACTCCTGTGCACAAAAAAGTTTGAAGAACAGTGATAAAAAGTGGATGAGGAAATTAGTGCTTTATGACCAGGTCAAATCATAAATTTATCACTCTCTTACTTTTTAACTTCAGCAAATTACCTAATCACTCTCCATTTAATCCATGTATTTGGAACACAGAGATTTAACAGTACCTGATGTGAAAAAAAAAACATTTAAATGTGGATATAAAAACTATGAGGAAAACGTTCTGTAAGATGTTACAAATAGCAAATATAATTTTCAAAAGTATTTCCCACCTGTGTATTTGTGACTATTAGTTGTGGCAGAGAGCATGCAATGAGGCTACATATGTTACACAGCCTAGCCTTTCCATACTCTGTCAAGGGAGTCTCTTAACCTCTAGTTTGTGTGTGAAAGATAGAAAGCTGTAGCAAGAGACCAAAGGACTCAGCAAGAGGTCTGATATTTATGATAATTAAATTTTATAGGTCAACTTTATCAGGATGTATACCCAGTTGTTTGGTCTAACCTTAGTCTAGATGACGCTGTCAAGGTATTTTGTACATATAATGAGCATATGACATCAATTGACTTGAAGTAATGGAGCTTAAGCTTAATAACATGGATGGGGCCCATTCAATCAGTTAGAGGCAGTAACAGAAAAACCTGAGTCTCGTAGAAAAGGAATTCTAATTCTAGACCGCCTTGCAGAAATAGCACCTGAAATCCCAGATTGCCAGTCTGCCCTACAAATTTCCAACTCAAGATCATATCATCAACTCCTGTATGCGTTTCCAACCTGCTGATCTGCCCTACACATTTCATACTTGTCAGACCCCACAATTGCATGAATCAATTACTTAAAATAAATCTCTTTATATATCTCACTTATGTCTACATCTATAGCTATGTGTATATTTATATATGAGATACATTTGTGTAAATCTCTTAAATAAATCTTACCAATCCTTCTTTGTCTTACATATGAAGTATAACATAATATATTATGATATATACAATAGGAAATCCAAAAATATATCTCTTATTAGTTTTGCTTTTTGGAGAACCTGGTGGGACACACCGCTGGTTACACTGACTCTGGCTCCCCTCCGGGGTCAGTGCAGGCATCTGAATCCCTTTACTCAGTTTTGCTTGCCCTACATAGTAGGCACACCTATGCCCTGGTTAAGCAATCCTCAGATTACTCTAATTTGAGCATAGTAAGTATTTCCTGTTTGGCCCTGATTGATACAGCATTTCCCAAGTTGTTAGAAGAAAATAAGGAAGTCTCCACAAAGTGTTAGGAACAATGCCTGTCCTGTATTAAAGTCTTCAATAGAATGTTAGCTGTTATTATTTTGATTACTGAAGTTTCTTATTCATGCCAATGGCTTTTACTACTCAGTTTCTGCACTGATAAATATCTTTGCACATGTAAAAAAGATTCCTCCTCAGGTCCTGCAGCAGTTCTCCAGGGTACTGCAGCAGTATCTTGGCAGTCATTCAAAGACTGTAGTAGCCTCAAGGTCAAAGATCCTGCCTCTCTCGAGGCCAGGGTCACTTTGCCTATTCAACTAAGGCCAGTTCCCTGAGGTGGGGATGGAAATGGTATGCAATGATGCACATCCACTTTATTCAACAATCATCACACCAACACCATTTTGAGAAAAGAGAAAGAATATTTTCATAGTGGGCCCAATAAAATTTCTTACGCATGTAAATGTGGCAGTTCACAAAAGAAGTAAACATTTACTTAGGTCACAATAATGCCTAACTATATCCCACCTTCTTCCTCAAGCCCTAGTAACCATCTGGTGCACTAAACCAAGAACTGTATCTTACCAGGTTTCTCCCTAGCTTCACATTTGTTGCTTGGTTCCCCTCGTTTACAGATAAAAATATGTTACTCAGGATGGCACTGGTCTCATGTTTCATTTACCTCAATCCCTTTGAGTTCACTGGGAATCTGGGTGTTCTTTTGTTTCTTTCTTGTCTCCCTACAAATTCTTGCATCCCTCCTTTTTAAAATGTAATCAGCTTCTCCTCTTCTTTCATTGTCAGCTCAATCAACAGGAATCCTTGCCCGGGGAGAGAGCTCAGTGGTAGATGACTTGCTTAGCATGTGGGAGACTCTAAAGTTCAATCCTCATAGACAGCAAAACAAAAAAGGAAAGAATAGGAACTCTTATTGTCCACCAACTTTAAGTTTTTAATCCATTTTCTTCATCACCATAGCTCCCCAAACAAACCTAAATCACTACTCCTACTGATACAGTGTATGATGGGTCCAAGAGACAGATTCCAGATTCTTCTATATGACTAGTGAAGAACTGCATGTACACCTCATGGCTACATTTATTGAAGTTAATGAGGAAATTATGTTCAGAGGGTTTCTGACAGCAGAAAAAAAAAGAGTGGAATGAACAGAGGGGGAAATGGTGCCAGGAAGGAGAAGAGGTTAGAGAAAAAAAAAAAGATAAGTCAGGCTTTGTGATTTAAAATATGTGTACCCCACCCAGGGTCCTTCTCATCGAATCTCTCTGAATATGATTGTCAGGAATGATTGACAAGGTGCTGAGTCATCTCAAGGGCATCCAGTATGCATGACTGTCCCACAATTCTCTGTTCTAACTACATGCAGGACATGCAGTCTCTATGTATGAACATTTAATGAAGCTTGAGTGGGGAAAGGTTACTGTAGGTCATGCCACAGGATCTAACAAGCATGTGCTCTGGCCTGGAGCTTGAGATTTTCTAGGTCTTTATTACTCTTATTTCTGCTCCACTTAAGACAATGAAAGAAGGGTGTGCCCAAGTTCAGGTGAATGGAGGGAGGGAGTCCCACAGTCCCAGTTGTGCTACTTGTACTACTACTACAACAGCAAGCTCCTCAGTTTACCTTCCTACACTATAGGCTCATTCTATTTCTGATTATCCCCATTATTATGGCCTCCAGTAAACACTGGATAAACCCCAGCAAATTAATGGGCAAATGATGTATGAAGAAACAAATTGATCAAGCATACAAAACCATATAAAAAAAAGAAAACCACATAGGACTCTTGTTTTTTTTGTTATTATCATTTTTATTATTAAATTTAGTATCTTCTCTCTAAGTCATTCATGGATTTATCATAGCCTTGAACTGAGCCTAGTAGCTTCCCATCCACACCAAAAGCCCAAAACAAACATCTTCATATCTAGCCGGTCCTCATTTTGCCATCAAGAATTCTTGAAAGCCCTTTTTAACTTCTTTGTTCTTGCTCTTCTTTACCTAATATTATTCGACATGTATCCTTCAACATCTGGATCAAATTAAACCATCCTGACCTTTAGTTATTTCCCCAACTTATAACTAGTCACTAAAAATCTTTCCTTCTTTATTTCATGTAGTCTATATTTGCCAGACTTGATATAATCCAATGATGATTTGAGTGATCACCTAACCAGTTTTGTAACTTTAACTTTGGAAAGAAGTTTTCTTTCATTTTAGTTATTTTGCTTCTGAATTATTAGTGTTGCTGAATTAAGAAAGGCAAGTTCAGGGGAAGGGAAAGCAGGGGGGTGGGGAAAAGGAAAGAAGAAAAATAAATATAAGAGAAAAGAAGGAAAAAATGGAAACAAAGCTTTTGTTAAGTAGGGAGGGGTGGAGGGGTTGAAGGGAGGGAAAGGGAATGGGAAAAAACAAGATCCAAGACATATCATATATAGGTACAAATTCCCAATGGAGAATGTGATCATAAGGTATATCTAAAATGTACCAATAAAGTTAATTTTAAAAAGAAAGTTCCATGTTGCTTTCTATTCAGGAGATGGAAGTTAGAGAAAGGAAACAATTTTATTCAATGCAAGTCCTGAGGAAGATGTAGATTTTGTTTTTCCCTCTCAAATCTCCATCTTGGGAATGAATTGGGGGAGAGTTTTTATGAGAAAAAAAGGCAGTACAATAATGGGGAAGAAATACATGCAACAGGAAGGGTCTTCATCTCCAGAGCTTTCATCTCTGTTCTCTCTTTTCCTTCCCTGGACATTGAAACTGATCTGGACTTCAGTCTTCTAGGCCCAACATCTGCATTTTCTTTTCTGATGGACACATTACTTTTCTCCCACTCCATTAGACGACAAAAATAGAGCATTACAAAGGCTTCTCTTTAGAATTTAGAATACAATGTGAAAGGAATGGCTCATTAGGAGATTAGGGAAAAGATTAATAAGGGGAGGAAACAGTGATTCTATTAAAGCTATCTTTCCAAAAAAGCTGTTCCGTGACATTAGACCAACATGCAAATAAGGATGTTAGTCAGCTGTCTCTTACTGTCACAAAATACCTGAGATAATCAACTTTAAAAGAGGGGATTTTTATTTTTGGATTACAGTTTCAGAGGTACTAGTTTATGCTTGATTAGTCCCATTGCTTTCGGGCTATGGTGAAACAGTGCATCATGTTGGCAATGTGTAGTGTCAGAGAGCACTACAATGTGTAGAGCAGCCAAGAGACTGCTCACCTCTTGGTACCCAAGATGCCAAGAGAGAAGGAGAAGGGATCAGGGTCCTAATGTCCCTGCCAAGTGCACACTCCCATATATAGGGAAGACTTTACTGTAGGCCCCTTGCAATAGTGCCATGAGCTAGAGGCCATGCCTTTAGCACATGGATTCTGGTGAACATTCATTAAACCACAGTAGTAGCGAAAGTACCTCAACTATAGAACATATAGAAATAATGAATATTTTTATAGCTATATACCTTGAAATAAAATGAACCTAAAAACACATTTGTCATTCTATCATCTAAATTTTTAGTCTACTTTTGTTTAAAATAGCTATAGTGTTCTACTTTTAAAGATTTAATAGTTTATGATAATTAACATTAACAATTTTCAGTAAATGTCTTTTCTTTAAAAACAACAGTATACCGATTGCATTGGGTGCCCTGGGTTTTGGAAGTAAACATTTCAGTGAAATGTAAGAACCATCTTCTTGAGATTCACACATGAAGCCCTCTTGCTGTTTGACCTATTTTAAGTAGGGACATCCATTTTTGTCTTTGGATTTATTTATTTTATGAGGTCATTGACTGCATTCATAATATGTGGGATCAATAGGAAATGTTCATGTCTAAGATGGCCACACATACCAAAAGTGGTTCAAAATCTTCAGTCAATAGTGAGAATTGGAAAAGAGAGGAGACACCATTCAGTGGGAAAAAAATGGGCCCACAGCCAAGTCTTCAAAGAAAAGATGAGATTAACAACCTTTACCCTTCAGCACAGTGAGGCCAGAGTTTGACCTGAAATTGTGAGTTACTTTGCAAACAAAAGCAATAGTAGATTATGGAGTCATAGGATTGCTGTTGCTAGTGATGCTGTATTCTAGTCATTTTTCTTCTTAATACAGCATGCATTGATTGAAGTTTCAATTGTATTTATTTTTTTAAACTCAATGCGGTAGGTTGGAACTTGAATATCTTCCAAAGACTCATGTGTTGAAGGTTTGTTACCCAGACTACAGCAATATTGGGATGTACTGGAACCTTTAGGTAGTCATGCCTAGTGTTCAGAAATGAAGTCACTGGAGGTGTGCCCTTGAAAGAGATATGCAGATCTCAGGCCCTCTCCTTCCTTTCCTTTTCACTTCCTGACCTTCATGAGCTTTGTTCCAACATGGACTACCTGCCATGATGTGTTGCCTCCTCACAGGTCCAAAAGGAATGGGACAAAGTGATCAGAGATTAAAATTTCTGAAATGATGAACCCAACAGAACCATTCCCCCTTAAAGTTGTTTACCTCAGGTATTTTGTCACTATGATGAAAAGCTGATGAACACAATGAATATTTTGTTTATTTAGAATCTAGGTAATGAGAATGCCAAAAATGATACTCGCTTTCAGCATTTCTGCTTACTGCCCTAGAATATTTCATTATGCCCAACAATAAAATTTTGCTTTTCCAATTTTGTAATAGGGTATTGTATGAAGTATTATTCCTGGGGGAATAATGTTTGATAACAAATATATTAATCTACACTTTCTAACTAAAACAGTCAAAAATAGTTATGTTGCAATTATACAGTAAATACGATGTGCAAAGAAAGTGTACTGATGAACATCCACTAGTTTTTATTTTACTCTGAAAAATTTTGAAATATAGCCTTCATTAATCAAATAAGTCTAGTCATATTTAAAATATGGATTTTTTTTTTGCAAACATACATTGGAAAAATGGTTAGAATAGCTTTGTTTCATATTTTAGGTCATCATTTGCAAATTTTTGGCAGAACCAGAAACCTTAATTGGAAAAATATGGAAAATCCAAATCTTAAAAATGAAATTAGACCCCACCAGCACAAAGGAGGTGAGCCGCTCACAACCCACAAGAGGAGGCTTCCAGGACACCATACCACCACTGCCAGCACAGGGGAGGTGAGCCATGCAGGGGCCAGCAGCACCCCCACCCCCCTGCCACGGTTGAAATGAGAAAACACGTACACAAGTTTCAAAACCAAACTTCCAGATCACCTAAAACAACCCCAAAGGGAAATGAGATGGAACACTGTGATACTCAAACACCTGGACTCCCTGAACTGGAAATAAAAGAGGATCTGGAAAAAATGAAATCGGAAATATTTTCTCAGATAACTACAGAGATTGTGCCCATAGTGCAAGACATGATTAATAAATCTAGAGAGGACACGGATAAAAAAAAATAGAGGAGCTGAGGAACATGATGGAATCTCAACATAGGAAAAAAATTAAATCCATAAAACAGATGCAAACAGATTTCCAGAAGATTAAAAACTCCACTGAAAGTCTATGCAGCAGAATGAACCAATGTGAGGACAGAATTTCAGATATAGAAGATATGATTACAATTCGTGACCAGGAAAAGAAAAATTTCTTTAAAATTTTAAGAGACCACAAGAAAGAAATCCAGCAACTGCTAGACAATGTACCCATAAACTTAATGGAAAAAAAATGAAATCAGAGCTATTTTAACTAAAATGAGGATGGGGGTCTACTTGAAAATGATTGAAAATCTACTTTATTTCTAAGAAAACAGCCTTAATTTAGAAATTTTACATAAGTGTAGATGTTGTGCAGCATTCAAGCAAATTTAGAATGTTTAACTTCCAGTCTAGTGCTCAGCCTGAATGGATTCAAAGGGATCCCAAGATAGATTTCTTCAGGCTCACCTCAAGCACATGTTACACATATGCTAAAGGGTTTGAAGCCCAATCTTAGAATTCCTGAATCAAGATAATTTAGCGCAAGGCCCAGGACTTTCCATTTTATTGACTTCCCTTATTATCAACATACATTTCAAATTACTCAGCATTGCATTTTTTACTCCAACAGTGTCTTTCAATTATATGCTTTGTATTCTAAGTACAGCGCATTCAATATTAAGGAAAATATTTAAGGTCTCTTCCTTCATGAATCATAAAGTATACTGAACATTAATGAAGCTACTCAAACAATTTGTCATACAACCAGTAAGTTTCTTCACAATATTTCTTTCTGATAAAGGGACAATTAAGAGCACATAATGTGTTGAATTGAATCATTTTGTTGATAGTGCTTTTCTGTTCTCTAGATTTTTCTGAAATATTTGCAGTGATTAAATGGTGGTACCTAAATATGGGTTGGTATTTATAGTAAATCCCCCTTTTTTTCTTTGTTTCTTTCTCTTTTTTTTTCTTTGTAGCCACCAAGAACTTCTGTTTCTTGGTAGCAAGAGCACTACATTGGTTACCATGGTAACAGTGCATTTTAGGGGATAACAAAAGTAAATATGCATGTACTATGTCAGCACATCAGTTGCTAATTCCTGGCGGAGAACTGGAGTTGTTTACAGCAGGCTTTTGCTTTGAATATGGGCCAAAATTTTATTTTTAAATATATTCTGTTAATTGAATAGTTGTAGTTTATTAATTAAAGTCAAGAAATATACTTTATAACAGCCGATTAGTAACAGTTTAGAAGACAGTAAAAACATAGCTTTTAAAAATAAAAATGATTTAAGGAATCTACTGGAAGGAGCTAAATTAAGCATGCTAAAAAGATCAAATGGCATGCAATTTTAAGTTACGTATTTAAAAAAAGACTGTATTGATCTCTTAAATTCAGAGAACAGAGGAATAAACATAGTCAGTAATTATTAAGTAATAACATCTTTTAGTATACACGCTTTCTCAGAAAAAAATAGAGTCAGAATATGAAAGCAGAAAGGGTTCTCAGAAACCATCTAGGTCCAAGGTAACTGAGTGAGACACGATTCACAAATCCTTACCATGAATTGATTCCTTCTTACTACAAATTTATTCCTGGGCTCCACTATGAAACCTGAAGAGTTATCTTTTAGGAAATAGTATAGTATGGTCAGTCCCGTTCTCTGTTTACTTACTTTATACCATGACCACCACCTCATTATCTGCTAGCTGTCCTATATCAACATGCTCTGAAATTTTTCTGCAGCCTTCTTTCTTGAATACATTTACATGGCTACCATTCAGCTACCAAACTACTTGCCTCACAATGAAAACTCCAGTTCTTTCTTGTATTTCCAGAACACTTTGCAATGCATCCCACCTGGCCACCTAAAAAACCATGCATCATTCAGCTTACTGGACAAGGAACACCTTCTCTTTGGTGCATTTCCTGAATTAATCCCCAGTGCCAACACAGTTAGGGCTGTTTTTGCTTTTATTTTTGTTTTCCATATTATATAGCACTTTATATACATCTCTCTTATCATTTCACTATGTTGCAATTATGGTTTTACAACTTGATCTTTCCCTCCTGACTGTGCTCAGGAGCAAGTACCATGTCTGATTCACATTTGCGTATCCAAGGCAAGCATGGGACCTAGAACAAATGATGATGAATGACTATATGAATAGCCAAACCTTCTGAGCTGTAGAATTATTGCTCTTGACACCTACCAAGCAGGAAATTGAACATAAAAACAAACAAAAAGTCTTTTATTCTCTTCCTTCCAGTAGACCTCCAGAGGGTTTGCTGATGGAGAGAAATGAAATATTGCTTCACCTCTCTTGTCACCAACTGGTTATTTGTAGTACATACATTCTCCCAAAGTAACTTTTATAAAAAAGTTTTTTTATAAAAAAGCTTCCCAAGGAAGCTCTGACTTTTCCCCTGTATACTTTGCGTTACTAGACAGATGCATTGGTGAATCCCTTCTTATCCAGAGAGCTCCACATTATGCCATCCTGAATCTCAGAATTTAAATCTCCTGTCCTTTCCACATAATGAATGACATTTGAAGCCTTTGTTCATCTGAATCATATCTATTGTGCAAACTACATTCTTAACCCCATCAGTTCTCCATCATAGTATCTGGTTCATCTCTGCACTGTCTTCAAGAAAGGTCTTTGATGTCTCTACATACCAGTTTTCACTATGACAAAAATGATGTCTTTAAAATTTTATGTTTTTAAGAAAAAAAGTAAAAGTGAATTATTATTTCAATGACATAAGTAATATTGTTAAATAATGATAGTTACAGATTTTTTTCCTCTTGTCTGTTTTAATTGCTTTACATGTATTATTTCATTTAAACTTAAAAATAAAAAGTTTTAAGAAGTATCATGAACAGCATTAATACATGAGGAAACTTAGCTTCTCATTAAAGTCCCTCAGACCATAACATGTTGAGACTTCTGGCCTTAAGTTATGTATTATTTCACAAAAATCAAGATCAACTACTAGACCTTCTTTATTTTATTTATAGTATACATAAAAATAGTTAAATTGCTAAGCTATAGTCCCGTTTCAAAGATTTGAGATGCTTTATTGGATTGCAACAGAGACTTGGATATATAAGAATACAAGGAGAACAAAGGTTAGAAATGCCTGTAAGAATGGGTTCTCTTTCCATTCTTCACTAATATAGGTTTGGTAAATACAGTTTGTATAAACTATTGTTTCCTGTGGCAAAGGCAGCTTCAAGAAGTATATTGAAAAAAATTATCATTGTGATTGTGCTGCAAAATACATTTTTCATCTGCAGTATACAATGTTGCCATGAAGACTAACCTATAAAACCAATTTCCTAGAAGTTTGATTATTGGTTCAGATGGAATAACTGAAAGATAACTTTGCAAACTGTAACTGTCCTTAAATTTTAAAAGTTTTGAATCAACTTTGCGTTCCTGAGATATTTCATAGCCAGAGGCAAGGAAATGATTCCTCTTAAACACTTATCCTTTGTTCATCTCAAACGGCCTTCATCTCATAAAAATAAAACACTATTGCCATTTTTTTCTCTCTCACTGGAAATTTATCATTTTCTTTTGAAGCTCCACCCTTTCTATTTGCAAGATAACTAGAGGAAATATATGAACAAATAAATGAATAAATAATGTGAGAAACAACATGGAATATGCAGAAAAGTCTCTAGTAGAGAAAGCAGGTCAGGGATTTAGAGTTGCTGCCTTTCCATAGAAATGTTATTTAAAAAATGTAGAAGATGAGAAAATGAGTAAAAGAAAGAAAAAAGAAGAATGAAATCTAGAAAACTCTTACTATAGTAAGTTTCATCTTCTCTGTTATTCCCATTTAAAACTGAGACTTAGGAAAAAGTCTATGTATTTGTACACTAGTGCACATAAAATTTTACACACATTTTGTTAGGTTCACAGATTACCTAAAGCTTTTTTTATGCAGTTTGGTGTGTGAGTTTGTGTGTGTGTGTTCTAAACTATTCTTTGCAGTAATACATGTATATAAGTTTTATCATCCATATTTTACATGAAAGGAAATTAAAAGTCAGAAATATTTTTAACATACCCAAAGATAACTAATCAATATAATTGCAGATTTAAATTTCAGATTATCTGATTAAATGCATGCCTCCTACATGTATCTTTTTTTTTTCTTTTTCATAAATTGGTATGTGTGCGTATGCATGTGTGTGGGTTTGGGTGTGTGTGTGTGTGTGTGTAAAATGTGTAAAAAATAATTGCTATATAATTGACAATATTGTTCTATTTTTGTCTTAAGAAAACAACATAAATCAAGGGTCTTTATGATATTAAAAGATTGAAAAGGTATCAATTTAAAACAAAAGTAGTTACTTATATTGAGTCAAGGTATGAATTCAATATCACATTGCAATGGAAATATCTTGCATACTGCTTCCTATCTCCTTGGCCCTGTCCTTACTTGGCCCTGATGAAAGAACTGTTCTACTGGAAAAGCCCAGCAGTGCTTTCTTGAGGTCTTCACCTCCTTTGTTTTGTCTCCTCTCTCAAGGCTTTTCAGACACTAAGGCCCAGGAATTTAGCACAAATTCACACATCGCATAGGGCAGCACAACCCAGAATCTCACTGATTTTGAGTCGATCCCAGTTCAAGAAAGAACTCTCTTACAACTCCGCATTGCCAATATGAGCTGTGTTACCACATGGCCTGGGACAGTCAATAATCCTAGATTTGTCCAGCCTGGATAAGATTGGTGTACGCAATCTCTGGAAAGCCTCTGTAGGGGTTTTAGCTAAAATTTCTGGAACTTGGAGAAAATCCTTGCCTTTTACAGATGAGAACTCCTCAGAAACTGAAAACAGATGTTTTAGAGTCTGAGAGAGGATATTCATGGAGGACATCACATTGACACAGCTGTCCTTCCTTCTAGTCAGAGGTCATGTGGTATAGCAGCAATGTCTGAGAGCAGCTAATGGAAATTTTATATCTGGCATGAGGTCAAGTTGGCCCAATCTTCCACATCACCTCTCCGTGTCTCATCAGTGCCTCCTCTCAACTTACATACTGCCTCAGGTGTTTTTATAAACATGTGAGAGAAGAAAGAAAAGTTTTGACTTGGTTCACGAATATGACAGTGTAATAAGTTGGTCCAAGCCAGGAATACACTGCTTCTTACCAAAGACCAGCCAGGGATGTTTATAAAGGACAGTGATGAAAACCCAGCAAATAGAATTACATGCAGCATTCCTAGTCATCCACTTTGTATAAAGGGTTAAGTAGCCTCTGAGGAAGATATATAAGGAGTCCTGAGTGAATGATTGACTCAGTACTTGGAGACAGAGGGAGCAAGACTAAAACATTGGACCAAAGGAATCTGGAAAAGAGGTATGTCAATCAATGAACTAAGTACGAAGCATGGAAATGTTGATGTGTCACATTAACGTCTACTAGACAGCATCAATTAAAGACAAGGAACTCATAATAAATGGATGTCTGAATGTATGAATATTGAGAGCATCTTTCTTCCCCCATGTCAGTGTTTCTCCAATGGTCCCTGAGTTACTATTCAGGTCAGGTTAAAGGCTAAAATGTGCCCAACATTTTGAACACTCATCCAACAAGTATGACCTAGGTTCGCTAAGCTCTTAATGCCTAACATATAAACCACAAAGCCCAGTATTTAACCATCAAAATGATAGACTATGTTAAATGGACAAAGAGCCACTTAATGCAGGGTAATTACTAGAAATCTGTGCTGAAGAGGACTTTGCCTCTTTTTATAAAAGTTTTCCTTTCCTGTTTGCAATGCCCATGGAACCACCACCTTCCAAATATTTTCAGAATTTCTGATCTGTTTACAGGATATTCTGTGCTGCATTGTCTCAGACCTTAGGACCAATTTTGTGGCAACAAAAGCAAAGCAATAGACGTGTAACTATAACCAACTGGCCTAGTACATCTCATCATATAAACACAAACAACCTCGAAGAACAGTGAAATATTCCATCAGAGATTCAGCTGAAGCAACAACTCAGCTCCAAGGATTTGGAGCTGCCCAACTCTCTGCAGGATTTGGATGCTGCCCTCCAGCATGCGGGGTATTTGATGAACCAATAGTTCTTTTACAGATACTCATAGCAGCTAGAATACATACATTTAGAGATCAGATTGTGGAACCAGAGTTAACTATTTTCACCTTTACTCCATTTGACCTAAGCTGACCTAATTTTATTAAATTGACCTAATTAGAGCAAATGTGCACTCAAGTAGACAGATGATAAATTTTAATTACTATCTCTGTACTAGCCACAGCAGCAAAGTTAGTAACTTGTCATACTAAATTTCCTATAATAAGTCTGAAAAGACTGGCCATAGAGAAGGGTGTTCTGTGAGAAACTGAACTTAATGAATGATTATGCCAATCTGAATGCTGTGAAGTACACTCTAATGAATCAGTCTCTCTTGACACAGCCATTTATATGCAGGTGCCATCAACTTTATCTGGGTACAACTTTGTTTTAGAGTAATGCCAAGGAATTTTTCCTTTCTACTCAGGGACTTCGACATTACTGTATGGGGTGTTCAAGTGATTTCTAGTGACATTTATGCTGGTCCAACCCAGAAGCATATTGATGTTAAAACCCTGGGCCCTCTTAACCAATGCAGAATGGAAGCTTATGGACAAATGGCTTTGCTTTTGAGACTGAGAAGTGAGCTCTGTGAGAAATGGCACTGGGATCCTTTGGACTTGAGAACAAGCATGAACAGCAGACAGCAATGGCCAAGAATGCATGTTACTCGTTTTCCGCCTTTGTTGTTAGTGTTTGTTTCTATTTTCCTTATTGCTGTGCTCTGGAATGACTCCCAAAGAAAAGACTGTATGCCTTTTATACTAGGATCTGGTTTCAAGAAACTAAAGTTAAAACACTTACATTTAGATGTACCTATTGTTCTGTTTTATTTTGTTTTGCTTTGTTTTGAGACAGGGTTTTACTGTGCAGTTCAGACAGTCCTTGAACTCACTATGTAGCCTAGGCTAGTCTCAAAATCACAGAGATCCTCCTTCCTCAGACTCCCAAGTGCATGTGCCACCATTCCCAGTTAGATGTACCCATTTTTAATTATGTACGGATATTTCTGTATCACTTTTTCTTCTGCCCATGCAAAACACATCATGCACTCTATATTATACTTCCATGCTAGACTGGGACAGCTTCATTGAGAACTGGACATTTAACATGGTTTCTGACTGTGGATGGGCTTTCCACATAGTTTAAGAATGCTACCCTTTTATGTATCAATAACTCCCATTTCCAGAATTGTAACACTTCCTTCTTTATTTTAAATGGTGTGCAAAAACACGTGGCTCTGAGAAAAAGCTACTATTGTGAATTCAAGGAGGGTACTGTGGAGTCGATCACTGTAAGTTTTACCAGCACCCCATTTCTTAACAGACACTGGGATATGTCCATGCCATTAACATGTCTATCTTAACATGGGCAGCACTTTGAGTTAGCCATTATAATTAACATACACAAAGTCACACATTTTTAAAATTTTTATTAATTCATGTTTGCAGTTCATTCATTTTAGTGAATCAGTACATGTGTTAGGTGTATGCATGTACATGCTAAAGCCACACATTTTAATGCAGAATTAAGATTTGAACCCAGACTTTTGGACTATATAGAGCACATTGGTTTTAATATGTTATGCTTTGCCTATCGCTCAACTATATTTTATGAGGGCAGGGTCAAGCTAGGAGGCATATTCAGGGTTATAAAGAAGGTAGCAATCATGCCTGAAAGGTATACAAAAGAGCCTCATGAATCACAAAAAATACATCACATTTTATTTGAATATCTTGCAGGTTGATATTTTATAGAGTATATAAAATGGCAATAAAAGATAATGGAGAAAATAAAGATAATTCATTTTCTCAGAGGCATTGATCATCAGGAGAGGTATATTTTCTTTTGTACCGAATGGGGAATTTGTTCAATATCCTTAATTTACATAAAATATACAATGCAGTTAGACACTTTAAGTGCTCCTTGTATTTAGTTCATGACTATAAAATCGTTTCCAGAAAGGAGAAAGTTCTCTGTGTGTTTTATTTACATTTTTCCAAGTCCAACTTTGAAATCATTAAATGAATAATTCATCAGGCTTGATGTTTAAGGACTTTGTACAGGGCTTTTTATTTCCTCTTCTCACTCAGTGCACACACTCTCCACAGACTTGTCAACAATCACTTGAGAATTCACCTCTTTTCCCTATAAAGCAGGAGTGGAAGCTTGGAAGAGTTTTCCCTCGTTACACACAGGCATTAGCCATTTCGTGTCATACAGAGTGGACAACTAGTCACATTTGCCACTGTCTTTTAATATTTCCCGTGGAAGTCAATTAGGTTTGAGTCACAATAACACAATGTCTGCAGCCCACACAGAAGCAGCTCAGTGGAGTGGAACAGCACATGGAAATAAGCACAAATGCTGAAATAATGGATTTAATGCACAAGCAGCTATAGAACTATAAGAACACTTTTCGGAAGGGATGGCTCAGTTCTAGGTACAGGAATGTAAACTAGGTGTAGCTCTAATTTGTCAATTAATATTCTAATTAGACTAGATTTAGGGATAATTCTAATAAGTAATAGTTGAATATTTTTCCCCTGGTATTTCAGGACTCCAAATTTATATGGTCACACAAACTATCATTTAATCATCCCTTTAGACATGGCTATAATCACATCAGTATATAACACTAAAATGTAGCATAGTAGAGGGCTGAATAGCCTAGGCCCACCTCCACTGCTCAACAACTATGTGATCTTACAAAATAAATAGACGTCTTTAATTGTAATTTTCCTCACCTATAGGATAGAAGCTGTGAAGAATAATGTACCGGGTTGCTGTATTAAAAGAATGACTTATCTATGCAAAGCACTTTCTATATCTCTGGCACATAGGAAGTGCTCCCAAATCAAAACTGTAAATCTGTAAATGTTATCTATCTTTGTATTAATCAAGTTTAAGATAAAAAGTACAAATAATTTGGGAAAGTGTTTGGGAAACACTGAACAATTCTTACTGTTTCACTATTTGTAGCAAACACAGAAAATGTACACAGTTATTTGTCTCAGACTCTGTCAAAGCCTCTCTGTACTGTAGTTTTAGGAAACTGTCATTCTTAGAACTCTAGCAGTACCCTGATTCAATATAAACATTGTTTATTTCTTCTAAAAAAATAGTTCAAATTTCTTCTTCAGGCATTATAGTCAAGTAAATTCTAAGAAAAGATACATGCATCTGACTTTTAACAAAAACTCCAAATTAAGTCTTACATTTACACAGCATTGAGAACAACAAAAATAGTCAAAAGTAGTAACTATTGTCATAGTAATAATAAAAACCATTTATTGAATATATTGTTTGGGTTTGCACCAAACATTTCACATACATAGTTTCAAAGAATATGTACATTATTTTTGATATAATTATAAATGTAATCATAATTATAAACATGAATTCATTTTATAAGTGGCAAACTGAGCCTCACAGGAGTGCACTACCTTGCTAAAAGCCTCGCCAGCAGTGAGTGACGTAGATGCCAGTCTAGTCCACAGATGGGAGGGATTTCTAGTGAATGCCTCAAGATCCTTACTTCTTGCTAGGGTTTTCCTTAATATACAGGTTATTCAAATGTACAGTCTGAAAAAACACACATACACACAAATAAGCTGAAGCCAATCAGCTGAAGATCATATAAATCATATCTCACCCCCTGAATCTGGAGCTCTTAAGTAACATTGATGTTGAAATGACCTTTAAAGAAATCCTTCAAATACATTGGTTTCTTCTCATAATATAAAACACTTAACATTCTACTAATGCCTGAATGATCATTTCCTATATTTCAAGGCTCAGCTCCTTAATTACATCTGCCAAGTAGTCTTTCCTGAACTTTCAAACTAGTGGAAGTTTCTATTGTTTTCATTGTATCTTGTATAAACCTTTAACGGCACACCCATCACAAAATAATATTATGGTCTATTTCTACAGAAATTTTTGATGAGTTTGATCAGTTGGCTCCTAGATATTTGCCTATAGCAGTTTTGGGAAGGAAAATAATAAAGTAAAGAAAAATAGAGAAAAGAAAGAAAAATATATATTCATTAATAGGCTGTTTAGGGGAAATATCTACAAATTGTAAAGTTTGTGTTCAAGACTGTTTTAGAGATCACGGTATGAAAAATGGAGTATATCATAAATGTGTGCATTAACTTAAGTACGGAAAATGTTAGACTTTTTGGTAACTTTCTAATTTTACTTTGATGTGAGATACTGATGTCCACTCATTCCACATACTTATAATGCTTATAATAAATTATCAAGTGCTCCTCAAATCAGGTAAGAGCAAGTTAGACAAAGCCTCTCCAGAAGCTACTTGTCTTTACAAAGGAGAAACATATAAACAACTAGGAGGGACATCTGGACCATCAAACACCTAATGAATCACAGTGGCATCACAAATGCTCAGGCATGGTAGGGAGCAGAAAGAGGGGGATAAAATTTTCTCTGCGATTAAGAAATGATAGAGAACATCTCTGGCATAGAAAGACTAAAGTTTTGGTGTAAAACAGACATAAAGTTAAATTTCAACTCTACAAGTTTCTAGTAAGTTATTCAACTACTTTTAGCCATAGTTTGCTTGGCTTGAAAGTAAAGGTAATAAAACTCAAAAGCTTTTGTAAAGTCATTAGATAACAGAAGTAGAGTTTCATGTACATAGTAGACAATCAGTGTATGTAATAGTTGTACCTGTTGACACATTAAATATCAGTTAATATCAAAGAATGTTATTGTATATCCAATACTCTCCATCAAATTGTGTGTGTGTGTGTGTGTGCGTGTGTGTGGTGTTTAGGCATGAAGAGAAGAAAGAAAAGAGGGAAAAGAGAACAGCTGGTCTAGTGCGCCTCTAACCCACCCTACATTCATATTTAATGATAATTGTACTTCGCTTCCTCTGCCTAACGCTACACATTTTGAATGTGCATGTGCGTGTGTGTGTGTGTGTGTGTTTGTGTGGTTATGCATAAGCTAAATGAGATTGATGGGGAAGATAGATTCCTGAATAGTTGCTAATGGTCTAGATGTTTTACTGTTTTGTCAACAAAACTCTATTGTTGAAAGTAATCTTTTCTCACTGTGTCAATATCTCTGCCATGTTGTGTTGATATTAATGGAACTGCCAGGAACAAATTTTAATTAATCATTTTCCCAGAATAACTACCTGCAGCATTCGTTGCCAAGCCTGACGCATCAGGCCAGTGAGAAGGGTCTCTGTGTGCAGATTTGGGCACCTTAGTTAAGGGCTGAGAACATATTTGTGAAGTCTTGCTGAGGTGCTGAGATAAAAGTTTCATATCCCTGGTTAATAAACAGTTTATGGTTTGTTCCGAAAACAATTATTTGGGGTAAATATATTTGTACTTTTACTTGGCACTGCATTGTATAAACTGCCTATAATGGACTATAGAATACTGAAATCTAGAACACTAGTATTTAATAACACCCTGTTTCTCTACATAAAGAAAAGCAAAACAAAACAAAGTGATGCTTAAGTCTTCAGTATAGTTTACATTTTGAATGTTCAAAGAAGTATGACAATAAATTATTCTGTCTTCCCAGTTACTCTATATCCTCCCAAGAAAAACTGACTGGGGCTCTTTCCAATCTTGCTCTGACCACATTTGTTATTCAGTTTTGCTCTTCCCATCAGTGAGACTGGAGGGTACCTGACCACAGGGTATGACCTGTCAGAGATAGGGTCTTTCTGGTATTCTAACCAATTTGCTCTTCTGCTTCTGGTGCAAGCCAGAGGCTGCTAATATTTAAAATTTAAAATTGTGTCTTGGGAAAAACAATTGTTCTTCAGGGCTTTAGGATTATACAGAAAACAAGATGGCCCAGCTCAGTTTACCAGAATTTTGTGGTGAAGATTTTTGGACAGATGCCACTAACGACAAGTAGTATTTTGATTAGATATTACGTTTCTATGTGCATTCCAGAAGGACCTCAGGAGCAGGAGGAAGGGAGAATAAAGAGAGTTGTTTCTCAATCAAGTGAATTCAAAAGTCTATTATCCACAAACTTACCTTATCAGACAAAAATCTTGAAATGAAATCTCATGCTGCCATTGAAAAAACTTACTTATTGAAATGATTTTTTTCTTAATTTGAACTTCATCATAAGTTAAAACCTTCACATAAACCTGAACATTTCCCAGTCAGAGACATCTGGCTCATGTAAAGAGATTTATTAATTTGTGAAGGAGCAGTGAGAAATCAACTTTAATTATTTTTCATTTAAATTGTTAAATAGGAGCACATTTTAGTCACCCAGTGACTAGCAGCAGGATGGAATAGGGGGATTTATGCCATCTGTGAAAATAAATATAAACCAAGGTTTCACAATAAATATATGTATCTTTAAATAAAACCAAAATATATCCTATAAAAACAAACGTAAGCAGCAATTGTTTCTGTGGAGACTGCCTTACTAAAGCTGTGTTTATTTTTCTGTCTGTTTTCATAAATATTCTCAAATAATAAAAGAGTGAATCTTCAAGACTTCACATTCCATATATTTACTGCTATAGCTAAAAACTATGCATGGAGATGATATGAATCCATGATGTTATGTACTAGGATTTACATGAGATAAGAAAGAAAAGAATGAGTCGCTTTACTGTCACTAAGATTCTGTGGAGCTGAAGGTTGATATTTGTAGGAATAAATAGTTACAAAGGCCTAGAACACAAAGGCACTAAGGGAGAGGAATGCACGGTAAACAATGTATCAGAACTGGGATGGAGTCCTCTCTCTGGGAAATGTCCTGTATGTGATTTAATTTTAGGAGAATCATTTACTAAGTTCATGGAAGAAAATCATCCCCTTGTATAGTTTTGATTCTAGGAAGACAAAAATACTTAGGTGAGGAAAACTGGCTGCCTGACACTCACGGAGGAGTGCCAGTGAAAATGCTGCCCTTCCATTCATTATATCTGGTTACCGTGCCTACAGTTACACACCAAAAGAGGAACAGCAAGGCCAAGGCAATACTGTGAGCAGGGCAGTCAATAGATATTTGTTTCCTATGCCTTTATAAATTGTGAAGAATTTAATTTTTTTTTTACTTTTATCTTCTCTGTTGCCGGAACGTTTCAAAATAAAGAAAAACTGGATTCAATACATTTGACCTAAAGTTTTGTATATAAAAACTTTATATATAAAAACCACTAAATGTTTAAATTATTTTTATAGATTTATTGGCTGAATTCAAATCCAATGGTAAGAATTAGTAATAGTGATAAACCCTGATACACTTAATAGGCGATATTCTGGATGCTGAGTATGTATTGATGAATGAAACAATGTCTCTTCCTCACAGATTACCAGTCTAATGAAACACAAACAAGGAAATGTGACACAGCAAATATAGGTAGGATGGATTACAATTAAAGTTACATGTTCAAAATGAAATGAATTGGATTCAATGAAAAGAATGAATGATAAATGACAAAAGGAGGACATGTGTATTAGTCAACTTGCCCACTGGGGAGACACAATATCCACAATTTAATTAAAGGAGGAGAGATTTAATTGGACTCATAGTTTGAGTGAATTTAGTCCATGCCCAGCTGGCTCCAAGGCAGAACCATCACTGCAGAAGGGTGTGGTGGAGCAAAGATGCTTAGTTCATAGTGGACAAGAAGCAGAGCAAAGAAATACCACTAAGAGGAAGCATTGAGGTAGCAGATATAGTGTCCAAGGTTACACCTCCATGACTCACCCATACATACCCAGAAATGTGCTCCACCAATAACCTGAGTAGCTTCCAAGCCAATCAAATTGAAACAATCAAGCACAGACAATAAAGTTTAAGCCACAATATGGCTATCTGAATAAACAGAAGATGTGACATTTATATTACAGGCATGTTAGGAGAAATCAAAGGATCACTAGGTGCCCAGACTGTAAAAGAACTAAAAGGAAACTCATGTAGAAAAGAGTAACATGAAATGAACACAAACATTATCCAAGTTCAGACTTTTCAGAATCTCTATTAGAGACACAAGAAATAAAGGAGTGACTTAATCAAATAGATGTTTTAAGGATTTTAAGGAAGGAGGAAAGGAAGAAAAAAAGGAAAGGAGGAAGGAAAGGAGGAAGGGATGAAGGAGGGAGGGAGGTAAATGAAAGGGAAGGGAAAGGAGGGAAAGAAGAAAGGACAAGGGAGAGGAAGGAGGAAGAAAACAGAAGAAAATATAAGAAAAGGAGAAAGGAAGAAATCACTGTTTGGCAAAAAATAGTTTGAAAAATATAAGAGTGAAAACAGTGCTCAGGCAGGAGATAGGCAAAACTTTCATGTGAGTAATAATGATTGATGGACCAAGAGAAGAATCAGTGAATGGAGAGAACAATAAGTGCTTTTGAGACATATTCAAGTGATAAAACTTGAGGGAGTGGTGATGGCCTTGGCCGTGGATAAATGGATTCTTGCAAGGAAAGATTTATTTCCTCCAAAGCAAGTGATTGGGGCACGCAAGCATTTCTGATTCCATTAACAACTATTACATCTCTTACACTGTCCAACATTGGCAAAGCAAGTTCACTTACATGGTTAAATTAAAACTCACCTCCATATTATCAGTATGGTTCATGGAGTAGAAGTTGGGTGTGCTCATCTAACACTACACAGCTTGCAAATGAGAGAAAAACACAAGGTTTCAAGTCTGCTTATCAGCAGCATCAGTGACTCTCTAACTACTGCATTTACTTCAGGCCAAGCCTTATTCCTAAACTTATCTCTCATCCTTCATATATTGTTTCTTCCATTTGCTCTTCTTATCCATGCTATAGGATACCATTTATGGGTTTCTCAGTCTGTGATGACATCTTCTGTGTTATATCCCTGTCATGTCTCCTTCAATTACAGCTGGTCACCTAAGGCAATAGTAGGAACAAGGAATATAAAAACAAACACATGTACTCTGAGTAGCCTCTAGACTTGGTCAAACTTGGTCTGTAACTTTTAGTGTTATATTCTCTCCAGTAATCACTGTGCATAGATTTCCCAAAGGAGGAGCCAGATATATTAATCACAAAAACACAAAGATACAAAAACACACAGAGGACCAACTGTATGAAGCCACAGAGAGACAACAACCATCTAAAAGTCAAGAAGACAGACCTCTGAAGAAGTTAACCAGCTGACACCTTGACTTTGAACTTTCAGACACCAGAACTGTGAAAAAAAATAATATTCTGTTGTTTAATTCAAGCAGTCTCTAGTTCTTTGTTATGACAAACCAGAAAAAAATAATACAGTGGGAATGCAAAATGGCACTATCCCTAAGGAAAAATAGTTTTATAATTACATAAAATCTTAAACATGCACATAAGATCCAGCAATGACAATTCTAGACATTCTTAGGAGAAATTAAAATAAATCTTCACAAGCAGACTTGTGTGTGAATTTTATTAGTAATAGTGTCCAGAAATAGCCAAAAACTGGGGAATATGTGTAGAAAAATAACTATCAAGTAGTAGAAGGATAAACAAATATATCTGTCCAGTATAGTGCACTTAGCAAAGAAAGAGACAAACTATTACTACAGGCAACACCAAAAATGAATCTCCAAATCATTTTACCAAATGAAATTGAGCAGGTCCAGGGGTTTAGCAGAGTGGTGCTGCACCTGCCTTGCATGTGCAAGGTCCTGAGTTCGGTTCCTGATACAACACCTTCCCCCAAGAAAAGAAAGAAAGTGAGCATAGTTTTTTTACAAAAGACAAAACTGTAACACCAGAAAACTTAGTGGATACCTTGGTCTAAGATTGGAGATTGGATCATGAGGAATTAATGAGAAAGGAATATAACAATACCATTTTGGGGGGGCGGGTTATGGAAATATTTTAAAACTTAGTTATGGTGATGATTTTCAGGGCTATATACATTTAGTCAAAACTCATTAAATTGTACAAATAACCAGGCAAGTTTTATGGCTTACGAATTACTAACCAATAAAGATTTTTTTTAAATCCTCTATAATAATTAATATATCACCTGATGTTATTAAGAGTACTGTCCAGCTGCCCCTTAACCAGTGAAACAGTGAGAATAAAATCTCTGTGAGTTCAGAATTGTGCACAATTAAATTCAAATTGTGAGGGCTAATGAGATAATTTGAAAAGCTCCAAGAAAAAAAGTAGTTATGAGCACATAAAGGATCAAATTATCTGGACTAAATTCTTTATTCTGGACGTATGATTTTAGATTTGTTTTGTTATATTTAAAAGCACTCATTTTCTCTGTAATTAAGAATACATATTAGGGTGACTAGAAAGTAGAAATCAGATTTCCCTATAAATCTAAGCTTTAGGATTATATGTGAGCATATGTGCTCATATTTCCAAGCTCAGTGTCTCATGTAAGTAATAGAAAAAGTGACATTTCTTGAGTATAAGAAATATAGACAGGGGCTTGAACCATGTAAATCATTAGAACAGATGGAAGTGAGAGAGAAGGTATTCTGTTTTAGAAATGTTCTTTTTGAATACAAAACTAAAATACTTTTCTGAATGTGGAAATAAAATGTAAATTTAATACTCACTTTTTAAAACTTCTTGCAATTTTCTTTCACATTTGTATAATTTACCACCGAGAAAGTACTTTGCATCATCCTGTTTCTTATTTATTCCACTTGAATAGGGAGTTATTAGTCCCCTCCGCCCTCAGTAGAGATCATAGGACTTAGGTCACTTGCAGTGTCACATGTTTTGAGCAGAGCACAATAGGACATAGGACTGAGCTCTGTGGTGGTAAATACAGGGCTCAAACCAGTTGTCTGACTCAAGGGAAATCTTGCAACACCCAATTCTTCTTTTCTCCAGGGTTTTCTAAAACTCAATCTAATTCCTATAAAGATTAGAATCTCTCTAAATGAATAGTTTCATAAAAGGAAAATATAGAATGTTGTTGCAAAAAATGCATCTGAAACTTTATGACCATCTTTGTTTAAATTTAAAATATTTCATAAGGAAATTTAACACTTCCAATGCTCTATATAAATAATTTTATCCTTGTTCAAGATGTATTAAATCCATCATATGATCATTTAAATTATAGACTGTGCTAGTCTTTGTTTTGAACAAAAGTATTCCTATGTGCAGAAATGTTTGTTAGTCAGAAGTTAATTTAAGGTTCAAATTCACTTTAAAAGTCACAACCAGAGTATGATTTTACTGAATATCTTTCTATGAGAAATCATGTATGTATTATGAATGAATCATTTATAAATAAGGATGAATTACACACGTCCATGTGTGAACCAAATTGTACTTTTGTTATTAGTATTCGAAAATTTTTCCTTTGAAAATTATTATTCTCAAAGCTAGAGGCCAAAACTACTGATGATTTCAAGTAAAATGAATTTATTTAATATATATATAAATTTCACAAAATAAGTCATTAGCCACAAATAATCAATAAGTCTTTAATTTGTTTAATATTTTATTAGAAGAAATATTAGCCTCTAGTACTAGAATATTTAGTATTTGAAATCATGTGTGGAATAGAGTAAAAAAGAACACTAAGAATAAAATGATGTTATAGTAATCTTTCCTTACAACATTTGTATTCATAGACCCACAAGGGCACACCCTCACATACTTATGTCGTTTCTTGTATATTCTTTGCTATATTTATGTTACTGTTATTCTGATGATATAAATAAATGCTAAGAGAAACCCTTCCCATACAGTGTTTTGTGTTTACCCTATTGTAAGACTTAGACATTGTATTGTGGTAGCCTACTGAGCCTACAAATGTAAGGAAATTTTCATCCTAGGAGAGACTGGATAACTGTTGGGAACAAAAACCAGGTTGGATTCATCTTTTTTATTATTAGCAATACTACATTTCCTGACTGTATCACTCAGCTTTCACATCTCTGAGAGGAATGCCTGATACTTGTAATTTAAAAGAAGAGAAATTAATGTGGGCCCATGGTTTAGGAATGTCAGATCCATGATTATCTGGGACCAATGCAGACACATCGTGAAGGAAGGGGATGCTGGGGAAGAGCTGCTATGTTCATGCTAGCTTGGAAGTAGAGCAGGAGAACAATGCCAGAGAAGAAGCGGCCGAAGACCACTCAAAGTCATAGCATCCAAAGTCACGCAGCCTTAATCCAAAAGACACACCCAGAAGTGTGCCTTACTGATCATCTAGTTGGCTCTCTATGCAATCACACTGACGTTCCAGCTTTACTGTCACAATGATATGCAGGTTAATCCATACAATTTTATTAAGTAGAAACCTTTTTAAAAGCAGATGCATAAATGGAACCAAAAGAATGGAGAAAATTTAAGATATAAAATTTAAGATATGAACTATGTGTTATCTCGGAAGTCAGATAAACCAGCATTTTTTATGGACACCTTATTTAGTATACACAAGGTCACAGAGTAAGCTACATATTGTACGTAAAATTTTGTTAATAAATATGGATAAATAGAATAAATAGGTGGAACACATAATTTTGGGGGCAGTGAAACTATTTTGTATGCTACCTTAATGGTAAATATATGTCATTATATATTATACATTTGCTTAAACCACAGAATGTACAATATCATGAATGAACCCTACTGTAAATTAAAGAATTGGGTGATCTTGATGCAGTTTCAACTAATTGTTACAAAAGGGCCACTCTGATGAGATAGAAGACAGGAGGGGGTAGTGAGTATAAGGGAACTCGTTTGTTCCATTAAACTTTCTGAGAACCTAAAATTTCTCTAAAAAATTACATCTATTAAATAATGAAACATAATATAAGTGCAACTGGACCTAAAACAATCATGAAATATATGGAATGACACAGAGAAGAAATACTAAGGAAAATGGCAGTGTCTAAAGCTTCAAACACACACTCATCCCTAAAAATACTTAAAAAGCAAGCTCTCTTGTAACTAATTTTGCTCAAATTCTGAAGTCTAGTCAAAAGTTTAAAGCAGCAAGAACAGAATTCAGAAAAATGGCTTAAAAATCTTAGTGGCATTTTTACTTACTCTTGCCCTACCCTGTCTTATCATAGCAGCAGTCTTGAACACCACAGCTTGAATGTCGAGCAAGAAACCCCTTCCACGTTTCTAAAAGAAACAGCAGATTTATATAAAAAATATTGTGTATATGTTTGAATCTGACTTGGGTTTATCTAAAGGATTGCTGTAACATAAACATACTTATCTCTGATTTGCCTTATTAGGAACTTGCTCAGAGCACAAAAAGAAATATTACTTATTGCTCAAAAACATGGTAAAATCCCATAGCTTCCTGGAATGAAAATTTATGGCTGAGACACAGTAAGACCCTTAAGCCATGGAAGAAAATGTAGAGAAAAGTTTCTTTAGGAAATTAGGAAACTCAAAAATGCCCATATACAGTGGAGAATTTAAAATGCTATGTACATGGTAAAGACAGGATGCATTCTCAAGAAAGATGAGAATACATGAAATTTTCACTACAGGTTGATGTTTAAGTTCAATTTTAAGAAGGAAGTAAAGCCTGAATCAGAGTTGAAAATGGCCTGGATAAATGATGAAGAAATCCTGCCACAGTTGCCAATAAACAAATCCTGAAAGAAGTCATGTGTCCTTTGTCATCAGTGTTCTCTTATTTTGTTCTTTTTGTTTGTTTGTTTGTTTTGTTTTTGGTACCGGGGATCAAACTCAGGACCTTGCGCTTGTGCAGCAGTTGGTGAAACCACTGAGCTAAATACCCGGTCCTTATTTTGTTCTTATACTTCCTGACAGTCAAGGGAAGCTATGTCAAAACACTAACTGAACATGAGCTAAAGGAAGTGAGAATTCAGTGACAACACATGAAATAAAAAGCTACTAAACAAATTTTGAGAAAGTCACTAAACAAATAAATATTGATGGGTTTCACCAGCCAAGAATAGCAAAAAAACCTGGGCATGGAGGTACAGGTCTATAATGCTAGCACTCTTGAAGGCTGAGGCAGGATGATTGCAAGGTTGAGCCCAGCCTTGAATAGCTTAACAATTTGGTGATATCTGTCTTAATATTAAAAATACAAAAAAGCTGGAAATTTAACCCAATGAGAGTGCCCCAAGTTCAATCCCTGGTACTGAAAAACAACCTAGAAAAACCTAGGGAGGGTGGAGAAATTGATTTTCAGAATAGTGTCTTATATTGGTTGAATTTTCAGTGAAAAAAAATCACAAAATATATAATGAAAAGAGGAAGACTCATTTTTTAAAAAAGTGACAGAAACAATCCCTGAGAAAGTCCCAGAAAGTGGACTTACTAGGAAAAAAACAAATCAAATTTCTCAAATATACTCAAAGACCTAAAACTATAGATAAGTGTGTAAAGACAACTAGGCATATATAAAATGAGACTATTAATAATGAAAAAGAAATGATATTGATAAAATAGAATTTTCAGAGGTTAAAAGCACAATGGCTGATTTTTCAAAAGATTCATTGGAGGGATTCAAGAATAGATTTAAGGAAGAAGAAACAATCAGCAATATAAATAAAGTTGTTGAAACTATTCATTTTAGGGGATAGGCAACAGAAAAAATGAGTAAATAAAACTCAACCCAGTCTAAAAATTGGAAAGCCACACATAGAGACCCCAAAAGAAGAAGGAAAAAGAAAAGGTGACATAAAAATGTTTGGAGAAATAATCACCAAACAATTCAAAATTGGATTAAAGACATGAATCTACATATTCAACTCACAGAATTCCAAACCTGGTAAATGTAAAATGATCTACAGAAAGACATAATCAAATGTCCAAAATCCAAAGCCAATAATCTTGAATATGACAGTTGAATCGCTTACCCAAAATTTTGTAGAGCTAAAATTAAAAATCCTGAAATGTTGAAAGTGTTCTATAGGCAGCTGATGGCTAAATAAAATAAAGATGGAAAGGACCTCATCACTACCACCACCACCACCATCATCATCATCATCATCATAAATTGTAATAAATTAGATGAAGAAATCAGACTAGTGGAAAAAGTGTTGAGAGTACCACTTTCTCAAAAGGCATTCACCATCCTCTCCAGTTGGTAGAAGAGGACACAGATTTGTCAGGAAAGATTGATTAATCCTGCTGAACCAAGCTTAATATTTTCTCATGGATGATATTTAAGATGATCATAAACTCAACAAGACAAAAAAAGCAACAAAGAGAACACAGTTAAAGTTAGTAAAATGATATTAAATACACACATACATGATATCAAAAACAAAACTAAATTTACAAAAATCCAAACTATATAAAAATGTTCAGACCATTCTAATGTGTCCTTATTTTGAGACAAGATTAAAAAGAATTAGAGAAAAGAAGTGCCTAAGCTTTTATAAACCTTCCAACATTAGTATAAAATCAATTAGTATACACAACTCTCTCAGAAGAAAAAGTTCCTGACACTAATTGCATTTTGACTGACATATTTGGAAAGCATAGAGTATCTGTGACTTTCAGTAAATAAAACCACCATTCATAGATATGTAGTCATTACTCTAATTGTAGACAAACATTTTCTACTTCACAGATGTCTGCCTCAAATGACTGCCTGTATTAATACTTCAAGTCCAAATCTCTTTTCAAGGTATTCAATGCCCCTCAGGATGTTACTACAATCAGACATTTTGAATCTACTCTGTATGTAATTTTTCCATTGATTTGATTGTATAGGAACATTTGCCTTCTGGCTTCTCCACTCCTTACTTCACTGGGAAAACTTACCAGTTCTTCATGGTCCTTCTCAAAGTCTTCTTCCCCAAAGAGACTTCTGTAATCACAGTTTTCATATGCACATTGGTATCCAAATTACCTTCCTACTTTTCTCTCTACTTCTGTAACATTTAATATGCATTGATAATGTTGAATTATTTGTATTACTCTCTCTTTTTTTGAGACAGAGTCTCACTATGCAGTGCAGACTGACCTCGAACTCACTATGTATGTAGTCTAGGCTGGCCTCGAACTTGTGGAGATCTTTCTCCTGACTCAACCTTCTAAGTCTTGAGATTACACATGTGCACCACAACATCCAGCTTGTATTACTCTAATAAAGAATGGATAAGTAAATTCTTGAAGAGGGAAGTAGTGAAATATACCAGCCTGAGTCATGATACTGTAGGAACAAAATCTTTTTGTATTTAGAAAATGTTGAGCTTAGGGAAATGTTACAAAAATAGTAAAGAGAAATATTATATATCTATGCACTCAATTTCTTCTAATGTTAATACTCCACATAATCATAAAACATTTGTCAAAACTAAAAAAAAATCTCGGCACAATAGTATTGACTAAAGTAATTTACTTGAATTTCATTATTTTTTTCAAATAGTGTTCAGTTTTTCTGTGACAATTTCTGATTTCACGCTTGATGCTGTTTTAGACAGCACGGGTTTTTTGCTTTGTGTTTGTTGTTCAAATTGGCTTCCTTATTCTCTTGCTTCTATTATCTTGACAATTGGGAAGAATACTGATCAGTTCCACTATGCATTTTCCTCAAATTTTGCTTTTAAAACATTTTTATATGATAACATTTGTACATTTGTCAGAAAAACAACAAAGACACTATGCTGCCATTATCATATATAGTATTGTATACTGTTATGTACCACTGATGATGCTATGGTTGTTCACTTGACCAAGGTGGTATATGCTAGAAATTACCATTATAAAATAGATCATCCCTCACTAGTGAATTCTATCATACATAAAGATAAATTAGTGCAGTCCTTCACTAATTCTTACAAAAACTTGTAAAGAAAACAATGCTTCCTGCTTGATTCCATAGAGCCAGTTATATCCTGACACCAAAATCAAACTAAAAGCTCATAAGAGAAAAAACTTGTGGACCAATATATCTTATAATGATGTAAAAATTTTCAACAGAATAATAAGAAGACAAATTCAGCAGCACATAAATGCAGGATATAAAACAAATTTGGCACCATATTAAAATCATATAACTAAATTGTGATTTATCTCAGAAATAAAAAATAAAATTAACATTCAAAATCAATTAATGGAACAGAAAATAAAGAGAAAATATATTATCATTTCAAGCAATATAGAAATAATATTTGACAAAAGCAGCGTTATTCATGCTAAAGAATAATAGAACATTTCTTCACTCACACAAAAAGTACAAATAAAACTCACAAATAACATTATGACTAATGGTGAAAGATCAAATCCTTCTTCTATAAGTGCAAGAGGATGTGGCTATTCACTCTCTTCATTCTATTAAAACTGTACTAGAATGTTTAGGCAAGGCAATTAGACAACAAAAAATTAAGTCTCTCAGATGTGAATAAAGACACAAAATTACTTCTAATTATATGTGGCATGATACAAAATACAGAAAATAAAAAGTAAAGAAAAACAACTGCCTGGCAAGCGCAAGGCCCTGAGTTCAATCTCCAGTACCAAAAAAAAAAACAAGGAAAAACATGAGCAGAGCTAATAAATGACCTCAGCATAATTTTAGGTTGTATATTAATACACAATATCTAATTCTATTTCTGATGGTAACAATGAGGCAACTGAAAATTGAATTAAGTAAACAATTTCATTTATAATGGCATATAAATAGCATTTACAGGAGAAAACACACAAAAATACAAAAATTATATTTCTAAAAATTATAAAATTGTGGAAATAAATTAAAAACTACATTTGCAGAATGGCAGTCCATAACAAAGATCCGAACACTAATATCATAAAGATTATGATATTTTCCTACATAATATACAGATTTTATGTAATACCTATCAAAATCCTATGATTTTCAAGAATTGACAAGATAATCCTAAAATTTATATGGAAATTTAAATGACCCAGCATAGCAAATCAATCTTGAAAAATAATAAGAATATTCAGAAGACAACACATTGTTCACTTTTAAAACTTTCTATAAAGCTACAATAATCAAGACAATGAGTACTGCCCTAAGGGGTACACAAATCAATGGAATAAAATTTAAAGTTCAGAAATCAGCTCTTATATTTATAGTCAGTTGATTTGCAGGTAAGGGAACCATGATATCTCGGTGAGAAAGAATTGCCTTTTTGATAAAATGTTCTGGGAGAGCTTGATTCTTATAAGCAAAAGAATGAAGTTACTATTTCTCATAACATATGCAAAAATTAACTCAAAACATATATAAATGTTGGAGCTGAAATTGTTTCAGATTAAAACATAAGTATAAATCTTCATGAGCTTGGATTAGGAATGGTCAAATAATTCACAAAAAACACACATAGGAAAAGATAGACAAATTGGGCATCAATCAATAAAGTTAAAAACTTTGTACTTCAATAGCTAAAAAATTCAATTAATAGAAAGAGAATTTGTGTATATCAAGTATCTAACACTGTATTTATATCTAGAATATAAAAATACCTATTATAACTATATAAGAACAGATAAAACACAATTCTTTAGATGAACAAAATATCCTAACAGACATTTCTCCAAAGAAGATATATAAGTGGTCAATAAGAATATTTATAAGTGTTCAGTATTACTATTCACTATATAAATACAAATCACAACAGCAAGATATTATTTCACACCTACAAGAATGAAAATAGAAAATAAAAAATAGTAACATGTTAACAAAGATGTTAATGAATTGGAACACTGGTACATGGTTGATGGGAATGTAAAACAATACAACTACTTTGAAAAACTATTTGGGAATTCCTTCAATGGTTCAAACTAGAATTACCATATGATCCAGTAAAACCAAGAGAAATAAAATCACATAGCCACACATATCTGCTTATAGAACATCATTATTATTCATAATAAAAATGGAAACAATTTAAGTATCCATGAATCAATGAAAGGATAAGTAAAGTTTGATACTTTCATATTATGTAACATTATTCTAGCATAAAAAGAAATTATATATTGCTATATGTGACAGCATAGGTAAATCTTAAAAACTTCATATTAAGTGGCAGAATTCTGTGATGGAAGATCACATATTGCATGATTCCATCATATAAAATATTAAGACTCAACAAATCTACAGTCACAAAAAATAGATTAATCACTATGGGTTACTGGAGGGGGGGATTGCAAAATGAAAGTTATATCTCATTAGAAGTTAAATTAAAATAAATTTAAAATATGTAAGTAAATTTCTGAAATATTAAAAGTCTTAGTATTAATAAAAATGATTTTTTCTTTATAATTAGGAATGGAGGGGTTGAAGGGAGGGCTGGGCAAGGTTGAAAAATAAGAACCAAGAGAGACTATGTAAAGGTGCAAATTTCCAATGATGAATGTCATTATACTGTACACCTAAAATGTACCAATGATTAGAATGAATAGTCAATAATGTAAGATAAAAATAAAAGGTCCAAAGGGGTAGGGGTGGTGGGAGGGGCAGGGGAAAGGAAAAAAGGGAAAGGAAAAATGCTGAGAAATGGAAAAAATGGAAATAAAGTCTTTGTAAATAAGGAAGGGTGGAGGGCATGAAGGGAGGGCTAGGAATGGGGAAAAAATAAGAACCAAGATGCATTATGTAAAGGTACAATTCCCAATAAGAAACGTAACTGTGTTGTATAACTACAATGTACCAATAAAAGAATTTAATCTAAAAAAAATGATTTTTTTTTAAACAGGTGCAAATTGTCCAAGTAAAGGTTCTAAAATACAACACTGAGTCACAAATGAACTATTAATAAAGCTATCTGGAGAATGGGTGCCAATAGAAAAAATTCTAATTCAATGAAAAGTTAAAAATCTTTATAGCACTAGGAAAGGATTTCAGGAAGAAAATTATTCAATATTATATCAGGGAGATTTGAAAATCCTTCAGAAATTTGAGATGTACTTTTTGGCAATTCATTTAATTATAAAAGTGATATATTTAAGGAAAAGCAAAGTTTATAGTATTCTATAAAATATACCACACAAATTGAAGAAAAAATATATCCTTTAATTACTAACATATATTGAAAAGATATATATTGAAATGACGACATATGGTAGAAAAATAATTGATAGAACAGAATTTAGCACTGATGCTAAGCAGGATATATCTATATCTATATCTATCTATCTATCTATATATATATATATATATATGGCTTCTTAGTAACAAAACATTGAAAAGCTGCTAGAGTTGCAACTTAGCATGCATCTAAAAATTAGTACAAAAGTTTCTGAGAAGGTATGAGTGATTAAACATTGAAAACATACAAGAGAAAAGCGTGAATTGTAAATTCACACTTTGGGGATTAGAAGCCTTACTCCACATCTCACTAGTAGGATAACTGTAAAGGTTTCAATTTGATTGTATGGATTGTAAGGAGAATAATGGAGAAATAATCTACATCATTAAGATCTTATGAGGTTAAATTAGGCAATGTTGTCAATACTGCAATAATAGTAGCTACTATTAATCTTACAATAGATATTATACAAACGCTGAACTAAATGACACAGTCTCTAAAATATCCTGATCCAATTCAGGAGGAACACCTTGATTTCTATGCTTTATTCTATCAAACATGCCTATAAGCTAACTGAAATAAATTTTAGAATTGTATGTGTGTTCATGTAAACATTGATGTGTGAGTCAACCATGAAATCACAGGCCTCTCAAAAGTCTTTAAACTGATGTTTTCATGGTGTTCTTTTTCTATCACAGAAGCTAAATCATATTGATCTTTCAGAAAGAATATGAATAATAGTTCTGAAATATATCTTATAGGGAATAGAATTCTACATTCATATACATTTAAAATCTTTGCTTCAGTTCCTACTATTCTACTTTATGAGTTGAATTTCATCAGATAATTACTAACCTGTCTACACTTAACTCCTTCATATTTGATTTTCTGGTAATAATTTATGCAATACTTTACTACAATTATTGACTGAAACAGTATAAGTATAATGCATTTCCTAGTATATAAATAACGTGAAACAAAAGTCCCATTTCTCATATTGTTTCAGCATTTTAGAAATGAAAATAAAGCCAATGTAGTACAACTTGTTCTTGAGGTACTGTTATTTCCTAGAAATGATTGATTCATTTTCAAAGTATTTCTTTACTGTCCTGTAAATAATTACTGCTCAAATATTCTTTAGATGATATGCAGTTTTAAAATTAACTTTCTTCATAATCCACATAACAAGACAATGTACCTTTGATTTCTAAAAGATGGCTAACAAGTGATTGCAGTAACTTGAATTGTGTCTTCCTAGATTATTAAACCTAACTTACTAGAAATGACATCAATGATGTGGAAAATAGTATTATTTTGCTATCATATTCCCACCGTGCACTCACAGATGAGAGTACTTTGTAGGAATTAAAGAGTTTATCAGAGAAGATCCAAGAAACCACTCAGCAAAAATGTCTGAGAAGAGACTCATTGAAGTTGGTAGGAAGAACAGTTTCACACCACTCCTCCCATAAGGTGGCATAGCTCAGTGCCCAGCAACACTTTCAGCCACTATTCCTCCCACTGAGGAAAGTGAAGGTCTACTGCATGAATGCTCAGTTCCTCAACTGTGCAAGATGCTTCCAAAAGGCCCACTCTTCTTCACTCCACACACACAAATGAGGGGATCTGCAGAACTGAGTGGCTAGGAGAGGCTGGGCTCAGGGAAGATAGTTGGAGACACATAGTAACCAGGGCTCAGAATTCAACAGAGTTGCTATTTATTGAGCGCTTCATTTATTCCATGAGAAGGCTTGTCCACAAGGTGCTGGATATACTTCACCTGGAGAGGACCCTGACTATCACTAAGGGAGCACTCAAAGCTCTGCTCCCCCTCCATGAAGAGCCAGATCCCCCATACAGCACACGTGGGGCAAGTGTGAATATGTGCAGATAGCTTTGATTCTCTTTCCTACAGAAAGTAAATCAAAGGCTTTCACAATCAGTCTGAATTTACAGGATTGAGATAAAATATTATCTTAAGAATCCTCCCCCAAAGATATAAGAAAATGGAAAGACATCCCTTGGTCCTGGGTAGAAGGAACCAAGATAGTGAAAATGGCCATACTTCCAAAACTACTATATAGATTTAATGCAATGTCAATTGAAATTTCAGCAATATACTTCACAAAACTAGAAAAAACAATCCAAAAATTCATCTGGAACCAGAAGAGACTTAGAATAGCAAAAGCAATTCTAGGCAACAGAGACATGGCTGGGGGTATCACAATCCCAAACTTGAAACTATGCTACAAAGCTACTGTGATAAAAACAGCATGGTACTGGCAAAGAAACAGACCCAAGGATCAGTGGAATAGATGAGAAGATGCAGAAACAACTCCAGACATAATCGACCACCTCATCTTTGACAAAGGAGCCAACCACCCTCATTGGAGGAAACATAGCCTATTTAATAAATGGTGTTGGAAAAACTGGATTCCAACCTGCCAAAGATTAAAACTAGACCCATACCTATCACTATGCACTAAACTAAGATCGAAGTGGATGAACGATCTAAATATTAAGTCAGAAACACTAAACTTACTGGAGGATAAGTTTGTTAGAATTCTTGAAGACATTGGCATAGGAAAACCCTTTATGAACCAAATGTCAGTAGCATGGAAACTAGCAGAAAGAATCAACAACTGGGATCTCATCTTATTAAAAAGCTTCTGCACAGCAAGAGAAACCACCAGCAGAGCTAAGAGACAATCTACAATGGGGAAAATAATTTTAGCAGCTGTACCTCAGACAAAGGACTACTATCTAGAATATAAAAAGAACTAAAAAAAATCAGACCCCCCCCCAAGTTCAAAGACTCAATTCAAAAATGGGCATCTGAAATGAACAGACATTTCTCAGATGAAGTAAAAGCAGCAAATAAATATATGAAAAAATGTTCAACATCACTAGTCATTCGAGAGATGCAGATGAAAACAACACCTTCCCCCAGAAAGAATGGCTGCTATCATGAAATCAACCAATAACTTATGCTGGCAGGGCTGTGGGGAAAGAGGAACACTGTTCCACTGCTCGTGGGAGTGTAGACTGGTGCAACCACTGTGGAAATCAGTATGGAGATACCTCAAAGAACTAGGACTGGAAGTCCCATTTGACCCAGCTATTCCCCTGCTGGGTATCTTCCCAAAAGAATTAAAAGAATCATACCACAGCAATATATGTTCACCCATGTTTATAGTGGCACAGTTTGTAATAGCTAAAGCTTGGAAACATCCCAAGTTCCCATCAACTGGAAACTGGATAAAGAAAAGTGGTTTTTTAATAAAATGGAGTACTATAGCCATAAAGAATGAGAAACTAGAGACATTTATAGCTACATGGATGCATACTGAGGCCATACTCTTAAGCGAAATAAATAGGACAAACATGAAAATACCAAATACTTTCTCTAGTTTGAGAAACGTAAAGTGTAAATAAGGATTAAAATGATTAACATGAATAATTGATAAGTTGAATAGGAAGTAAGTTTCCAAAGGGGAAATGGGGGGGGGGAAGGGGAAAGGAAAAATTATGAGAAAAGAAAAAAAATGGAAATAAAGTCTATGTAAATAGGGAAGGGTGGAGGGGGTGAAGGACGCAAAGGTAATGGGGAAAAAATAAGAACCAAGGTACATTATGTACAGGTACAAGTACCCAGTGATAAATGTAAATGTATAGTATACCTAAAATGTTCCAATAAAAGAATTTAAGGGGGAAAAGAAGAATCCTCCTCCACCCCCCCAAAATTAAGAATAGTGAACAGACATAACTATAATAAAGGTGTGAGAAACCCTCAGAATCCAATGCTGAGCTGATGAATGAAGATATTTCTCACCCAGATCTAGTTAGTTATTAAAGATAGGGGTAGTGACAGCTTCTTACAATGAGAAAAGAACAGCATAAGATTTCAAACAACATGAAAAACCAAGGAAATATAACAACATCAAAAGAATACATTAATTTTCCAATAACCAGCCCCAAACAAATGCAGGCCTACAAATTATTTGACAAAGAAAGCAAACTACTACTTTTAGGGAAATTCAACAAACTACCAGAGGACACAGATGACACAAAGAAATCCAGAAAGCAATATATGAACAAGACAGTCAACAAAGTGATACTTACTTTTAAAAGAACCAAATAAAAATTCTGGACATAAATCATGAAATTAATGTAATTTTTAAAGTGCAATAGAGAACTCCAACAAAATGCTTGAAAAAGCAGAATGAAACTGTGAATGCAAAGTTAGGTCATTTGAAATTATCAAGTCAAAAGAGCCAAAAAGGAGACAATGTAAAAGAATGAAGAAAACATACAGGGCTTTATGGAATATAATCAAAAGAAATAATATATGCATAAAGCAACAATTGCTGAAAACATGTACATTTTAGAAAGCTATGAACATACAGGGACATAAGGCCAAAAAAAAAAAAAAAATCTCCACACAGGTTAAACTGAAAGAGAACATCAGTGAAATGTCCTATAATCAAATTGTCAGACATCAAAACCAAAGAGAATTGTTAGCAAAAAGAGCAAAGAAAGCATTATAGATAGGTAAACTCTCACTAGACTATAAACAGAATTCCCAGCAGAAACCTCATAGGTCAGAAAAGTATGGAATGACAATCCTATAGCAAATATAACCAAGAAAAAGTTATTGAAACATACTATTGCAACAATCATCAAATCATAAAAGAAGATCACAAGACAGCAAATGATGCCAATAATAAACATTTATCTGCAAATAATTACTGTAGATATAAATGAACGAAATCCTCTATCAATAGATACAGAGTAGATTAATGGAATAAAAATAGGATACAATTGTATGCTGACTATATGAGATTCACTTTAGCTTTAGAGAAACAGGATAAAAGAGAAGGGAAAGAAAATGGAATTCCATGCAAATGGAAACCAGAAGTGAAGAAGGATAGTTATACCTATGTCAGTCAAAGTAGACGATAAGTGAAAAACTGTAACAAGAGATTACAGAGATCATTATAAAATGTTAAATGGGTTAATTAGTCAAGAGAATATATCTTTTGCATATGGGTGACACAGCATTAAATAACCTAAATATAAAAAATAGGTATTAATTGATATTAAAGAGAAAGAGATAGAAATACATTAATAGCAATGAACTTCGTATACCACTCTTAACAGTCGATTGATGATTCAGAAAAACAAAGTAAATTAAATCAGTAGATGGAGACTGTACTTAAGATCAAATGAGTTTTATAGACATAAACAGAAGTTTCCACCTAACAGCAATAGAACATACATTATTCTTAAGTATACCCCAAAATTTCCAGGATAGGTCATAGGTTAGGCCACAAAACAAGACTGAATCAATTCAAGAAGATTGAAATTATGCTAAATATCTTTTCTGAACACAAAGGTATGAAAGTTGGATGAAATTAAAAATTCATATATATGTGAAGAGTGAACTACACAAACCACAAGAACGGGTAAAACAAGAAATCAAAAGAAAATTCAAAGCCAGGTATGGTGATGCATGCCTATAATTTCAGCACTCTAGGAGGCTAAGGAAGGAAGATCAGAAGTTCCAGTCTGGGTAACTTAGTGACTTAATGATAATCTGTCTCAAAATTTAAAAATAAAAAAGAGCTGGAAATTTAATTTGTTGCAAAGGCTCTGTGTTCAATCTCCAGTACAGAGAGAGAGAGAAAGACAAAGAGAGAGAGAGAGAGAGATAGTTACTTTCTTATTGCTTAGACAAACTACCAGACACCCACAAATTAAAGGAGGAAAGTTTTATTTTAGTTCACAGCTTGTAGAGGCTTCAGTGCATAGTCATCTGGCTCCAAGGCAGTGCAACTGGTAGAGGGGCATCACAGAGGAAAATCAGTCCATACCAGGGCAGGCAGGAGGCATGAAGCAGTGAGCTTGCCTTTCTTCTTTCCCTTTATATTCCATCTAGGTTACTTTGGGGCAGGGGTCTGTTAATGAGAAAATAAAATAGGAGCATTCTTAGGTCTTCTAGCTAATCCTGACTCGAAGGAGTTAAACAATGTTTACTTTTTAAAAAATTTTTTCCCCATTAAGTTTATTGGTACATTTTAGGTATAAAATACAGTTACATACATCATTGGGCTCTTGTACAATTACACGAGTATCTTGGTTCTTATTTTTTTCCCCTTCCCCTGCCCTCCGTTCACCCCCTCCACCCTTCCCTATTTGCAAAGACTTTGTTTCTATTTTTTCCTTTTCTCATATTTTTTCTTTTTCCCTTCTTTCCTTTCCCTTACCCTTCAAACTTCCCATGCTTCTTTAGACCTTTACTTCCTATTACACAATATCAATTATATATTTTTAAAATTACAATCTCAAGATCTAGGAGACATTACCACAGATTTTACAGAATTTGAAAGGATATAGAAAGCATATTATAAAAATTATTTTTGAAATAAATTTGGCAACTTATAAAAAGTACCTTGGAAGACAAATTAATGAAACTAACTCTGGAGGAAATATAAAATTTGAATATCATCTATTAAAGAAAGTATATTCCTAGCTTGAAAATCTACCTATATGACAAGAAGAGGCTCATATACATTTTAACTGATAAATTATATCAAACACTTAAAGCAGAAAAAAGAAGGAACACTTCTCCCCTCATTTTAAGAAATCAACATTGTGCTAATTCTAAAACTAGATGGAGATAATAGAAGAAAAAAATATGAACATAGATAGAAATTTGTTTAACAAAAGAAACTATTAGAAGTCAGATCTGGCAGTATGTAGAAAGTGGTTTCATTCTAGGGATGGCAGTGTTGGTTCAGCATTGAAAGATCCACCCCCAAAAGTCATCATTTTAACAGAGGAAAAGAAAAAGCCATATGATCCTGTCACTAGTTTGAGAAAAAGTATTGCATTAAATTCTACAGCTGTTCATGGTCAAAGCTATCAGGAGACTAGAAGTAGAACAGAAGCTTCTCAACAGATTAAAGACATGTACTCCATACTTCCAGCAAAAACGTCTTATATGAATGGAGAAAATGTCCCTAAGGTGGGGAACAAGGACAGATATGCCTACTCTTCATCTGTCCATTAAACTTTGAAATATTGGCCCAAACCAAAATAGTCCAGCAATAAAAAGACACAATTAGCGTAGGATTGGCAAGGTAGAAGCAAAACCTTTACATGTAGATGAAATGATCATCTACAGAGAAAACACTAATAAATCTCTAGGAGCCCTGAGAACTTGTATTTGAATTTAGCAGGATTAGAAAACACAAGGTATATATAAAATTCAGGTCTATGTATACTTGCTATAAATGAAGAATTAGATATTGAAATTTAAAAGTTATGTAGAAGTACAAAGGACCTAGAAAAGTAAAAAGAGAAAGAAAAAGAAAAAAATTTGTTGGAAGACGTTTAGTATCTAATTTTAAGACTTCCTCTAAAGCTACAGTAATCAAGGCAGTGTTGGTGTAAGGAAAGACATATAGATCATTGGAATAAAACAGAGAATCTAGAAATAGAACCAAACATATATGGTCCACTGAGTTTTGAAAGATTAATTAACATTAACATTTTATAGAATATAAACTCAATTCAAGAGCAGAGGAAAAGATAGTGTTTTCAGCAAATGGCACTAGAAAATCTGGTATCTGTATGCAAAAATTTAACCTCAACCATTTATTTCCATAAATAAAAATAACTTGGAAGGATCTATGAACCTAAATATGAAAGACTAAAATGATAAAACTTTAAGAAGAAATTATAGGGGAAAATGTTTTTGAATTTAGGGTAGACAAGAATTTCCTAGGATATAAAAAACATGATGTATAAAAGAAAAAATTGATAAATGAGATTCCATCAAAATTTAGAACTTTAAACGACATTGTTAAGAAAATGAATAGTCCTTAAACAGACCATATTTACAATGCATATAACCAATGACCAGAATATGTAAAGAACTCTAACAGCTCATTAATAGACCACCCAGTTAAAAAGTAAACACAAGAAGATGATACATAGCCAGTATAGCACAAGGAAAGGTGTGCAACTCTAGAATCAAAAAAGTACTACCCAGTATAATAACAAGATTGAATTATACACTCATTACGGAGATGAAGTTAAAGTTTTAAAAGCCTTATCATAACTTTTTCTTTTTGTTGTATTCTTCCCCTTTGCATTTAATTTGTCACGCCCAATGGATTCATTCTGCTGGGTTTCCTGGGGTTGTGATCCTCATTGTCTTTTCCTAGGATATTGTCTAAAATTTTTTGGAGTGCTGGTTTGGTATTCATGAAGTTCCTAAGGTTCTCTTTATCTCTTATTTCTCCATCAATTTTGAAAGATAGTTTTGGAGGGTACATCAATCTGTGTTGGAGGCTGTTTTCCTTTAGGGCTTGAAATACATCACTCCAAGCTCTTCTTGCCTTGAGGGTTTTCATTGAGAAGTCTGCTGTGATTCTGATAGGCTTTCCTTTGTATGTGATTTGTTTCTTTTCTCTCACTGCTTGTAGAATTTTGTTCCTCTGTTGGATTTCTGGAATCCTAACAATTATATGCGTATGTGTAGATTTGTTTTGGATCAAGGCTAGTTGGAGTCCTATATGCCTCACTTATGTGTATGTCAAGTTCTTTTCCCCTGCTTGGGAAATTTTCTGCCATCACTTCTGTGAACAGTTTTTTTTACGTCATCTGCACTCTCTCCTGTTTCTTCATTGACTCCAGTCAGTCTTATATTATTCTTCTTTGCATCATCTAGCAGCTGCTGGAATTCTTTCTCATGGTTCCTTACAATTTTAAAGCAATTTTTCTTTTCCTAGTCACTAATTGCAATCTTATCTTCTGTATCTTTAATTCTGTCCTCACATGTGCTCATTGTGCTGCGTAGACTTTAAATGGAGTTTGTAATGTCCTGGAAATCTGTTTGCATCTGTTTTATGGATTCCATTTGTTTCCTACGTTGGGATTCCATCATGTTCCTCAGATCCTCTATTTTTTTATCTGTGTCCTCTCTAGATTTATTAATCATATCTTGCACTATGGGAACAATCTTTGCTGTTATCTGAGAAATTGTTTCTGATTTCATTTTTTCCAGATCCTCTTTTGTTGCCAGTTCAGGGAGTCCAGGGGGTTGAGTATCAGATTGTTCCATCTTGTTTCCCTTTGGGGTTGCTGTAAATTATCTGGAAGTCTGTTTTTGAGGCTTGTTTACATGTCTTCTCATTTCCACTGGGGGTGGGGGGGTGCTTCTGGCACCCACGTAGCTCACATCCCCTGCTGCAGGAGTGGTGAAATGGCGGCAGGGGACCCTCCTTCTGGGCACTGAGATTGGCTCACCTTCTCTGTCTAAACAATGTTTACTAGAGAGATTCCCTTGGGAAACATGTGAAGGACAGGGTCACAAAAAGAGAGAAAAACCAGATAAAGAGAGGCCCCAAATGGCCTTGGGACTTGCACTAAGAAGCAAATACAGAGAGAAAGCCAAGTGCACAAACACTGAGACACCTCCACATCCAATAAAATACAGGAGAAACAGGGCCGGGGATTTAGCTCAGTGGTTCCAGTGCCTGCCTGTCAAGTGCAAGGTCCCGAGTTCGATCCCCAGTACCAAAAAAAAAAAAAAAGAAAAAAGAAAAAAATAGGAGAAACAAAGGAGGGACTGACTAACTTTAAGGTAGTATGTACTTACACCTATGCACATGCATACACACACATACATACACACACACACATATATATATATATGCACACGCTAGAGTCACTATATTATGCATTTATTCTTTTTTTTTTTTTTTGGTACCAGGGATTGAACTCAGGACCTTGCACTTGCCAGGCAGGCAGCTGAACCACTGAGCTAAATCCCTGGCCCTATGCATTTATTCTTGCTAGGGTCATTATAAAGTTCAATACATATCCTCCACCCCCTCACTAGCTCAAAGCTAGCCACAAATAATATATCCCCTTGAAACCTGCTACCTACCACAAAAATAAGCCTTTAAAAGATAGGGCAAGGGCAAGTAAGCAAACAGACAGAAAGAAGCTTCATGTAGATCACTGGAAGAAATGATGCCCGATATGCAGAGATGCCTGAAAGCCAGTCCAGTTATGACAAGTTGGGTTGGGGGAAAGGGTCACTCCTCCCCTACAAAAGGACCCAGGAACACAGGCCCATGGGTCCTCCATCTTTCTGGAGCTCCCAAGCCTGATTTTTCCTCACCTTATCTATCTTGCTCTTTCCCCTATCCTTTCCCTCTTTGTGAAGAAAATGTCTTCCTTTCATTAAACTTTGTCCTTCTAATTTTTTTTTATTGGGGCTGAGTTTACAATCCCAGTAGGCTGCTTGGACAGTAGAGCACCAGTACTGGTCTCCCAAATGCAACATTTTGTTTCTCTGAGCAAAAGCCAAACTATAAGGCTACTGCTAATGGGGCTTTCCTCTTCTGTTTCTATCTCCCACCACTGTGCCAAACCAATCAGTGGACTAATTCAGTTATCACACAACCATAATGTAGTATCACACACCCATGATCCAGCTACCTCTGGAAAGCCCCACCTGTGGGTTCATAAGGTACTGGTGGAACTTGTAGCTATAAGCCAGAGAGAGAGAGAGAGAGACAGAGAGAGAGAGAGAGAGAGAGAGAATTCAAAAAATACCTTGAGGCAAATAAAAATGGAAACAATATATCAAAACTAGAATGTACCAAAAGCCTTTCAGAAGGGAAAATTTATAGTGATAAATGCCTATAATAAGGGAAAGAAGGATTTCATATTAACAACTTTAAACCAAAAAGAATTACAAAAAGAACAAAGTATAAAGTTAACAGAAAGCAAGAAATAAAATTAAAATGCAGAAATAAATAAAAGAGGATAGAAAATACAAAATATCAATGAAATTGAATTTTTAAAGAAAAAATTAGCAAACTTTAGCTAATCTAAGTAGAAATGGAAAAGATTCAAATAAAATCAGATACGAAAGAAGAGACATTAAAACTGATAGTACAGAAACAATAGGTCAATAAGAGACTACCCAGGTGTGGTGGTACATTCCTGTAATCTCAGAACTCTGGGAGGGTGAGGCAGGAAGATTAAAAGTTTGACCCCAGCATAGGCAATTTAGTGACTTAGAAAAAACTTTTCTCAAAATAAAAAATGAAAAGGACTGGAATAAAGCCTTGAGTGTATGTAGGCCTTGAGCATGAAAGTCTTGACTATATTCCTGAATACCTGAGAGAGAATTACAAACAAATATATGCAAACAAATTGAAAAACTAGAATAGACTAATAAAGTTCTAGAAATATTCATGTTATCAAGAGCAAATGATGAAGAAATAAAGACTAAATCAATAAATAATAACTGAGGAGATTTAATCAGCAAGCAAAAATTCTCCCCATTAAGAAAAGCCTAGGATCTGAAGACTTCATTGATAAATTCCTCTTTTAAAAAATGAAAGTTAAAGAAATGAAAGTTAATACCAATACATTTTAAGCTCTTCCAAAAGTACTGAAAAGAAAGGAAAACTTTGGAAGATATTTTAAAAGACTAGCATTACTCTGATGCCAAAGCTAAGTAAGGACAAATAAAGAAAATTACAGACCTATATCTTTTATGCACATGGTTTTAAAATCCCGAAGAAAGTATCAGCAAACTGAATTCAGCAGCACATTAAGATTATCAACCATGGCTAAGTAGGATAGATTATTGGGCAACAGGGATAGCTCAACATATGCAGGTCAAAAAACATGATACCTACATTAACAGAATGAAGAATCAAATTCAAATGATCATTCCATTAATGCAGAAAAAGCATTTCACAAAATTCAGCACCCTTTCATGATATCAACTCTCTGAAAATTGGAAATAGAAAGAATATAGCTCAACATAATAAAGGTCATGTATCACATCTCACCACAAATATTATACTCTATGGTAAAAAACTGAAAGCTTTCCTGTGAGATCAGGAAAAAAATAAAGATGCCTATGCTTGCCATTTCTATTCCACATACTACTAGTGATCTTAGCCAGAATTAGGTAAGAAAAGGCAATAAAGGATGTAAATTAGAAAGGCAGAAGTAAAATTATCCGCTTGTAGATAAAGACAGATTGAAAGATAATGTTCATGGGTTGGAAGAATTAATATTTTTAAATTTTCATAGTACCCAAAGCTATCTATTCAATGAAATGTCTCAAAATTCCAAGAGCATTTTCCACAGAGATATAAAAAAAATCCTCAAATTCATATGGAAATATAAAACACTCCAAATGGCTAAAACATTCTTGGAAAGAGGACCAAAGCAGGAGGCACTATGCACTACTTCCTGATTTTAAATTACTTTAAAAAGCTGTAGTAATCAAAAGAGTAGTACACAGGAATAAAAACTGGCATGTAAATCAATGGAGCAAAATATCCCAGAAATAAACTACAAATATACAGTCTACTAACCTTTCATAAAGTCGTTCAAAATACAAATAACTTCAATAACTGGGACTTGGAAAATTGAATATCTACATGCAAAATAAAGAAATCCATACCTTATAACACATACAAAAATCAATTAAAATGGATTACAGCCTGAAATATAAGATTTCCAGGCATAAAACTCCTGAAAGAAAATAGCAAAAATTTCTTTGACATTACTTTCAGCAATGATAGCTTTATAGTATGCAACAATAAAAGCATTGTTAATAAAAATAAACAAAGACTTCATAAAATTAAAATATTTCTCTGTACAAAATAAAGATCATGTATCACATCTCACCTAAGGGAACTGTCAACAAAAGAGAAAAAAAGAAAGCTCCATGAAATGGAAGAAAATATTACCAAATTATACCAGATAGAAAGTTATTGTCCAAAATGTATTTTAAAAATTAATGTAATTAAAAGTCAACAACAGCAACAAAACCTAACAACAACAACAACAACAACAAAAATGTAGCCTGACTCTTAAATGGGCATAAAAAGGCCAGCAGGTATATGAAAAAAGTGTTCAAAATCACTAATCATCAAGTAAATGTAAAGCAAATTCAAAATGAAATATCATTCTATATAGATTAGGAAAGCCATGAAGACTTAAAGGATAGTAAATGTTGAACAGGCTGTAGAGAAAAGAAACCTTTGTAATTCTGATAGAAATGTAAGTTGGTACAATCTTAATGGAAAAAAAAATACTTAAAAAATTTAAAGTAGAGCTATCACATGATTCAGCAATTCCTCTTCTGGACATGTATTCAGTGAAAGTGATACCTTTCCATTGAAAAGATATCTACACTTCCATATTCATTGCAGAATTATTCACAGTAACCATGACGCAGAAACAACCCAATGTCTATCAAATGATGAATGAATAAGCAAAGTGTGCTGTCTACATACAATGGGATATTACACAGTCTTTTTTAAAATTTCTATTTTTATGAGTACATATTTGTGATACATAATGATTATATTCATCATAAAGAGTCAGTACATGTATATAACACAATTTTCATCTTTTTTCATCTCTTTCCCTTTCTCTTTCCCCCTCCAGAATGAAATCCTGCCATTTTATACACCATGGAAAATTATATACTAGGTAAAATTTTATCACATATATGTATAAACTAAAAATGGTCAAGTTTATACAAACAGAAAGGTAAATAGTTATTACTAGGGGCTGTGTACCTAATGAGATGTTGGCCAAAGGATACAAATTGTCAGTGTAAGATGGAGTTCTGGACAATTAATATACAGCATGGCCACTATAGTTAATAATACTGTATTATATGATTAAAATTTGCTGAGAGCAAATATTAAGAGTTCTTACTACCAAAAAGACAGAGAAATAGAGAAGGAGAAAGAGAGAGAGACAGGGAGAGAGAGAAAAGGGGAAAGGGGAAAGGGACAGAAAGGGAAGGGAAGGGGTAAATCTAACATATTCCAGTGCTCTACACCCAGGCACAATTCTTTCTGAAAATACATGCCAATCCTATACCATTCTACAAACATTTACTGCAGGTGAAATTCAAATTCAATGATGTTAAGTAGCTATCGGTATGTTCCTTTCTTTTCCTAACTTGAATTTCTAAATTCGTTCCAGGGCAGTCACAACTCCCATTGTGTATAATTATGTGATTTATATTGATCTCTAACTTCATACAGCTCACAATTATAGTTGTAAGAAGTAGGTATAATCAATTAGAACACTGTAGGAACAATGACGTTAATAAACCCAAATGTGGCATAAAGATTGTAAGGTTGAGAAACCTTAGGAAACATGATCTCTGAGTCAGGTATTGAAAAAACTAACAAGAAATTGGGGGATGGACAAAAAGGAGCAGATTTGTGGCAGAATAATGGGCTTATGAAAGACAAAACATCAGAATGAAGCCTATTGAGAGAATCACAGATGGTTCAGTAAGAATTTGAAAACTTAGGAACCAATTCATAAGGGGCTTATAAGAATAGACAGCAATACAAGCCTGTGGGACAGAAATAAAGGTATACTTTGGACATACAGAGCTCAAAATCACCTGGAAACACAGAAAAGGGATAAAGTTAGAGAAGATAGAGCAGAATTAAGTGTAGGTTCTCTCTTCCTAGTTCATTATCTATCAGGGAAGAATCAGTAGTGTCACATTGGTAAGGGTCATTGTAGCCAATGCAGTATACACATTATATGTTTTGTAAAAAAAAAAAGTTAATTTGTGAATCCTGTAACTTGAAAGTCTTCCCTAAATATTTTTATATCCAAAGGTTTCACCCATTTCTTCTCATCTCCAGTGACACCTTAAAATGTCAGCCTAGGGACTGCTTAATCCAAGTTGTCCTCTAGTTTGGGACATGACTCAACAAATTAACAGGTGATTTAGATGCAATAAAGAATGATACATAAAAATGAAAACTTTTACCATCAAATATAAAAAATTTATATATAGTTTCCATGGTTTCAAAGCTTATGCATGGGCTAAATTTGAAAACCAAAGTTAGAATAGGGTTGGATTCTGAGAACTAAAAAATTTTCCTGGCATGAAAAACTCATTCCCACTCCAGGCACTAAGAACTTAACCAAACTCTAATGCAACCTTCACTTGCTCTAGAGCGTATCTTCACACTGGCCCCAGGACCATTCCTATGCCTTTCTAAGGAAGCTCACTGCTGCCCAAAGGACTTACTCTGTATTATGTTATCACAAAATACAGTGAGTGTTTAAATTTTTAAAAAATTATTACCATGTAGAAATCATGACCTAAGATGATCTCCTCAAGACCTAGGAGCCATTTCTTCCCAATCCAAACAACTAAAGGAGTCAGCTCTCTTGGCTCCCAATTCCTGAGGGAGGGTGACAGCCTAACTTCACAAGTTGATGGCTTGCCCACCTTCAGAAAACTCCCTTCTGTCCTAAAGATATGAAAAGTCTGTTTCTTTCTCCAGGTAAAAGCAACTAAGAAAAGAAGATGGCCTGATCATGTGAACCAATTTCCTTTAATCCATTATTTCTCCCTTAGCACACTCTAGCATTTTTGTTTCAACAGTATGAAGCTGAGTTTTATGCTGGTGTTTCTCTTTCCTACTGCAGAATTCAGAATCAAATCTGTCATATCACTTTCAAATGGTCATAATCCTGAAAGACAATTCCAAATAGCATAATCTATGCTGAAATCCCTAAAGATCAAAATCCATAAAGTCTAAATTTATGGAAGAGCTAAATTCTGGAAATATATTTCTGGCATAAATAATTTTTAAAAGAAATTCAAAAGGCATTTATTTACATTTTTTAAATGGGGTTTATTTGAGAAATATAGGAACATATGACAGAATTTTTCAGAAGCCCTAAAAACATATGTAATTATGGAAATGTAAACTCTCAGAAATACCAACAACAGTTGCACAAGCATAACTGTTATGGAATAGTTATGCAAGTGTTGAAGTCCAAAGGCTGGGAGCAGTTCTGATGTCTGAGGAAACCAAAGAAAACTGTATCCCATCTTAGAGATACACTGACTTTTTTTTCATATTTAGTCTGTCTAGACCCTCAACCAGTTGGATAGTGCCCACTCACAATGAGGGCAGATTTCTACATCTAGGCCAAGAACTCATACAGCAACCTCTCCTGCAAACACCCTGCAGATACACTAAAATAATGCCTTACTAGGTTCTCCATACTCACTTGGTCTGACACAAAGCAACCATCCAGTGTATCTTGCTTATCCTGCAAGTATCCAATTGAAAATGCATTGATCCATTTCCCCAAATTCTGCATTGTACCCCTCAAATATTCCTTTATTCCAATGGGAATTGTAGTTTTGGAGATTTTGTTTTTCCTGATTTCAACATACTAGACTTCTAATCTTTTGGAATTGTGTATTTTGATATTTTAGACTTTAGAAATTTTAATTTGGGGGAATTTCAACATTGGAATTTATGATTTGGGATTTGATCTTTTAGATTTATGGTTGTCAAATATTTTAGCAAGTGTTTGTTTCTTTTGGAAACTTCCAGAGAAAGAAAAAAATCATGCTAAATCTTTTTTTCTTTTATTTGTTTTTAGTGTATTTATTTTCTTCATTTATCAACTACTCCTTAAAGCAAGTGTCTTTCAAAATAGGAGCTGGAGTAGCTCAATGCCCCAGCAATTCTCTACAGATTTAAGTGGTGGGCACTGCTGATTACTAGACAGTTGGGTCAATGATTTCACCCACACTTCTCCATATTGCAGAACCTCATTACGTACATCATCACGTCTTCCTGGTGTATTTCTGTCTCCTGCAAGAAGAAGAAAGAAAGACAACATGTGTTAGTCCAATCCTTAAATTGAAGCTTGATTCATGACTCTAGGGAAGTCACTCAAACTGGCTAAGCCATAACTTTCTTTAATGTTAAGAAGAAAAATAGTTTTATCATAGGATAAAATAATTTTAGAAACCATTTGAGCTAATGGCTACAAAGTTGTATAACCTCTGGTAATGAAATTAAGGGATCCCTGGAAATGTTAAAAGTATTTTTGTTGTGAAAAGCTTGCTGCAAGATTTGAATATTAGAACGTGAGGAGAAAAAAGAAAATTACAGACTCTGTGACAATGTTCAAGGATCACAAGTTGGGCATGGTGGGGCATGACTGTGGGAGGCTGAGACAGGAGGATCGGAGCAATTCTGAGGTCAGCCTGGGCTACACAGTGAGTACAAGACTGAACTACATCATGAGACCCTGACTCAAAAAAAAGGTTGAGGACCACATAGGTATATAATATATATATGATTAAAACCTAGAAAATTAAAAATATAAGATAAAAAAGCTGTAAAATAAAGTACCCAACTAGCATTTCGGAAAATTCCTTCCTCTGGATTATATGCCCTGATGATCCAGAGAGTAGAGAGGCTGTCAGGTCTGGTCTGAGCCAGTGTTAAAGAAACTTAATCACATTTTCCATTTGTATATTACTGAATTGGCATATAAGTACCATATCCATGGTGAAATGCAGGGTTCCAAGCTTAGCTTCTAGCCATTAAGACTGCCTAGGATCAGTCTACTGTTCAAATACAGACTAATTGAAGAGGGAGTTCTGAAAGGACTTGTGCAACAATGCAGGAACCAAAGTGCTCTGGTTCCTTGTGCCCTTCTCATTTGTTTGCTACAGAAGGTAACTGAGCAGTAAGCTGAAAGGAACATCCCTGTCTTATTTACTCTTCCCTCATTGCTGAGACAAAATACCCAACACCCAAAGTTAAAGGGGGAAAGGTTTATTTAGCTCACAGTTTGTGGAGTTTTCAGTCCATAGTCAGCTGTCTCCAAGGCAGGGTGGCATGGTGAAGGGGCATGGCAGAGGAGAAATAGTTCATGGCAGGCAGAAGGCAGCAAAGCCAGCAAGCAAGGGACAAGACAAGCCACTTTCTGTCCCTTATGTGTATCCAGGCTATTGGGATTAGGGTGGTGCCAAACTAATCAGAGGGCATATTTAGTAATCACACATCCTTAATCCTAGTACCCTTAATCCTAGTATTGCACCTTAAATCACACACTCTAGATTCAGCCACCTCTGATAAAGCCCCACTTATGACTGCAATGAGACTTTGTGGGGGGACATCTAGATGCAAGCTACAACAATTCCCAAGCCTTATCTCTCTATTACGGCAACTCTATGCTTATCCTCACAGTCCATCCTTCATAGGCACTACAGAAAGAATTGATACTAGAGGCTGGCCCCATTAAAAATTTACTCACTTTAAAAAGATGAACTGATAGTCATTTTTTAATATTGATAGGAGTATGGTTCCAGAACCTTCCATAGACACTGAACTCCTGAATGCTCAAATCCTGTATATAAAGTACTATGATAATGGCATATGTTATGCATATATTCCTATATATTTTAAATCATTTCTAGATTGTTTATAATACCCAACACAATGTAAATTTTATGTAAATAGCTATATATATATTTATTTATATTTAGGAAATAATAACAAAAATGGCTGTGCAGGTGCAATTTTTTTTTTTTTTTTGGTACTGGGAATTGAACTTGGGACCTTGGGGTTGCAAGCCAGGTGCCAGAACCACTGAGCTAAATCCCCGGCCCATGGTGCAATTTTTTAAAAAAACATTATTGATCTATGGTTAGTTGAATATGTGGATGCAGAACCCACAGAAAGAGGGGTCAACTTACCAGTTTCATATTATCTCTGCTTCTCCGTCCACAGAAGGAATAACCATTCTTATTCTATTTGTTTAAGAATAAAATGCAATATGATAGCTGTGCAAGATGTAACATCATTCATAAAACAGAAGAGCATATTTTATAGTTTTAATATTAAAGTAGGTAACATTGCTAGTAAAAATTTTCTGTGCACATGTTTACTTAGTGCAAGAAACAGTTCTCCAGGGGCCAGAGATTTAGCTCAGTTGTTCTACTGCCTGCCTTGCAAGCACAAGGTCCTGAGTTTAATCCCCAGTACCAATAAATAAATAAATAAATAAATAAATAAATAAACAAACAAACAAACAAACAAAATTGCCCTGTTAGGGTGGGACATATCCTAGGATGGCTAAGCTATGGTTTGAATGTGTCTCCACCAAAATTCAGGTGTTGTCAGTGTGAAAGTACTAAGAAGTGGGGTCTTTAAGAGGTGATTAAGCCATGAGAACTTCTCCATTAGGAATAGAACCAAGGCTCTTACAAAATAGATGTCACAGCTGGGCTTTGTTGGTTCATGCTTGTAATCCCAGGACTCTGGAAAACTGAGGTAGGAGGATTGCAATTTGGAGCCTGGGCAAATTAACCACTTAGTGATAAAAAAACTTAAAAATTACAAAGCTTTGGGTATGTAGGTCAGTGCAAAGGCTCTGAGTTCAGTGTCCACTATCACACACACACACACACACACACACACACACACACACTCTGTTATGACAAACCTTTCCACCTTTACCTGGATAAGGGCAGAGTCTCTCCCCTCTGAAATAGCAAGAAGCTGCCATTTGGGAACAGAAAGTAGCCTTCACCAAATAAAAATCCAGCTAGCAACTTGATCTTGGACTTCCCAGTCTCTAGAACTGTGAGAAAATAAATTTCTTTACTTAAAAATTGCTCAATAAATGGTATTTGGCTTTAGCAGTATAAACGGACAAATACACCTAAGACTCAAGATGGTCAAATAAAGCAGATGATTTCTTTAGATATATTTTGTGTATGCAATTCAAAAGAAAACTAATCAAGGCTGGAGTTGTAGCTCAGTAGTAGAGAGCATGCCTAACATGTTAGAGGCCCTGGGTTTGATCTCAAGCTCTGAAACATAAGGAAGAAAAGAAAATTAATCAAAATTCTGAAGCATTTTGAAATGTTTTAGAATGAAAACCTGATTAAAATTTGCATAGTCCTCATATTTTAGGAATAGATAAAACTACTCCTTAGTTGTTTCTCTGTATATGAAAAAAATCATGGTTATTTAGTGTGATAGATGGAATTTCCAATGTTTTTCAATAGAAACCAAATCCCTAGAGATGCACTAGGGGAAAGTATCAGAAAATTTTTTAACAAATGTATTGGTCTATAGGGAGCAATTAGATTTGATAGTATGTTACATTTTCTGAGAAGTTCTAAAACAAGTACTTCCATAATTTTTCTCAACATAGATTATCCCCTAAAATATTCATTTAAAGTTTTTAATAATATTATAAGAAAAACTCTCAAAATATTGACTTGAAAATCTTTTTGAAAATTGGTCCTCATTCTATTTATTGCTATTAAACTGTACTGATCAATTTACACCACTACAAATTTAGTTACTATATGATTTATTATTTCATTCCTCTTATACAATGAAATATGTTATCAAAGGACAATTAGTAAGTACTGATAGAAAGAATATGGAGATAATTACTGAAAGCAGTAGGGATTGATTTTTAAATAAGTTGATAACATTCAACATGATAAATACAATAGAAAAGTTACAGGAAAAGTATTCTCAATATCATTATGAGATATTAATTAGGTAGTTATTAAAATAATTAGTTTTATGCTTTTTCACATCAATATCCCTATACACATTCAGTTAATTTTATAATTAAATTCAAACATAAATTAAAATCATGTGTTTCATCATTCCTGTTCTTTGTGGGAATTTATCAGGATTTTAAAATTTTTTTGACTTACCTCTTAATGCCCCTGGAAATTCCCAGGGAGTATAATTATTATTTTAAAGATTGCAATATTTTTAAAGTTTCCAATATTTATGATCATGTAAATGAGAACATTCATTTTATTATTCACGTTGGCAAAAGCAAGCTTTATTTTCAATAATAGTTCAATAGTGCTATTTAAATGCATTTAAGGAAAGACAGAGGAGTAAATCCAAAACCAAAGTGAAATTAGAGTTCATCAAGAAATTTCTCCTTTTTTTTTTTTAAACTAAGAAAATACTCCAAATATTTACTTCCTTGTGCATACATTTATTCCTGCATTCACTCACTCATGCATGCATGCATTCATCCAGAAATTGTTCTGTTATTGCTGCCTTGTAATGGTTGTGGGCATGGACTTTGGAAACAAATTGTCTGGGCTCAGTCTCTTCTGTAGCACTTACTTATGTCTCTAGGCCTCATATGTAAATGTAAATGGGAGAATGAAAGTAATGCCTGCATGGAATTTAGGAAGATATACTGTGTTAAATTCTTAAAGGACTAAGAACAAAATCTACTTAAGAGTATGTATTTATTTCAATAATTAAGCCCACTGACATACACTGCTGCCTTACTATATGTCGAATTGTATGCCAAAAAGATTTAATGAGTTAATTCATTTACATATGCACAGGAATTTTGATTTTACAATAATTTTACAGGTGATAAACTAGAAGATCAGAAAATGTAAGCAAATTATATGAGGCCACATGCTTAGAAGATGATTAAAGCAAAATTAAAAACAGAAGAGCTAGCGCCGAAATATGCAGTTTCTAGAACTACAAAGCACTTCCTGGTTTTGATTTGCTAACCAAACTGACCAAATTCAAAATATTTGCAAGGATAAATATGTCATTCCAAGTGCATCTAGTGGAAAAAGGAATTCTCCTTGAAAGAGACATTTCTATTTTTGCCCTTTTCTCTCCATAAGCACTTCAAAACAAATTAAACATTGAAGTAAAATGCAAGCATTTAATCAATCCTAACATCCACTTATTGCTATTTAAACTACAAAGCAATAGGGATTATCCTTTTAATATTTAATACTTTCATAAATTGCTCCAGAAAATCTCTGTTCCTGTGTCTGTATTTCTTCCCTGATGGTTTATTGCTTTTGAGAAGTTTATTGTATGGTAGTTCTACAAGACTAACCAATATGAATAAAAAAAGAGAATAGTCAAGTTATAATTGCAAGTAAATAATATTAGAATATGTCTTTGGTGGTCAGTGTGATCCATGATTAAAAATATCTACTATGTGTCTATATTTTTCCAATTAATTTACTTGATAGTAAAACATCAAGGTGATGCAAACAGTTTTCATTCATTTTTATCAGGCTACATAGGTTACTGTAGAAAAGACAAACTCTACCCTACAACAAATACACATGGTTACTATATCATGAAAAACTAATGCTTTCGTAGAAATGTGTATACTAAAATATAATCTCCATGAAGGCAGGGATATAATTGTTTTGTGTACTGTGCCTTAGCACTTGTAGGAGATGCTTGAAACAGCTCTTCAAGATATGTGAGCTGCTTTCAACAAATATTCGATGAGTGAATACATAAATGAATGGGAGACTCAGAGAAGGCATTAATGAGATATTCAGTTTACTACACAGAATTAAGACAAGCCTCATGGTTTGATGTAGCTTTAACTTTTCCGGGCTGGAAAAAGAAGTGATTCCTAATCAGACTTAATGTGAGTGGGAGCAATATAAATTTGTTACTCAAATCACTGTCTCATCCCCAGGGTTTCCTGATATTTGGAAAGAAAAGACTTCATATGATTGTTATTCTAGAACCTTAGCAGTAATGAATTCACCATACCCCTTTCTGAGAAGTAGTAAGATGAAGTTCAAACATAGATATTAGTAAATAAAAGATAGAACCTCAGAACTGGTATTTGGTCCTTTTTCCTCATTTTTCTTCAAACTCTGCTTACTTGCCAAACTCAGACCAATTCTCTACCAAAAAACACAAATTGTATATATGTGTGTATAATCTAGCATCAGTCTAACATTCCAATCTCATTTTGGCCCATTCTTTCTCTGAAGTTTTCCCCATGCTATAGCACCTACCCCCCATTCTTAGAACAGACTTTCTACAGTCTCATTCCCTGACACACAGGCTACAGTGAACATTCATGATCAAGTAATTTATAGGGAGTTGTGCTTAAAGAGAACAATCTGAGCAAAGTAGAAAGTTAGCAGAGAAATGCTAAATAATAATAAAATCTCAGATGACTATCTCCTGAAAAAATACATAAGAAAATTCTGCACCACAGTTTGTCTTGCCTTGAGGTAATGGGTCCAGCATGCTGAACTTACTCATAGACTGTGTCATTGGTCCTTGGTGAGGAAGGTAGACAACTCACAAGTCAATTTCATTTGTTTGAGGCTATTCTCCAAAGAAAGAAAGAGTGGTGAAATGGTCATAGCCACCATTCACAGCATCTTGAGCAGCAGTGTAGCAGCCTAGTAAAGCAGCCCTGGTAATATAACAAGCATGCACCCTATAGGAAACACCTTATACTGCTGAGATCTACTTGCTTCTTGTCTCAAGTTTATTACACAAAGTCACTCTAATTAGTCACAATCCAGGATAATTTATAAGAGGAGAGTTATGGGCAGATCCATGCTGAAATTCTCCCAAAGCTACTGATGAAGCTTGTCTTATATTCTATCCTCCTTGGCTAAAACTTCTGCAGATGTTGACCTTTATCTCTGACCATCCTGAGCTGCTAGTTACCATATTTTAATCAAATATCATCACTGTACTTGCCCATTTCCTGTTAACATTGAGCGGGAAAGTACCAACAGATCATTCATGCCCTCTGGGTCTCCTGCTTGGCCATGGGCAATGACTCAGAGAAGGGAGCAGTGGTTAATTTTTAGCAAATATCACAGAAGCTAGAAAATGAATGCTGCATCCTGTGAAGGAAATATTTTCACTGTACAGGCTAAATACCTTACTGCCTCAGGGTCTTTGCACTTTCCATCATGTTACTAGGAACCTCTGTCCTTCTGTTTCAATGGCTAGCTCTTCCCCTTTCCTCTGAGTATCACAGTGCTTCCTCTTCAGAAATGTTACCACCACCCAGCCACCAGAACCTTATTGTCATTATTTTCCATAGCCAGCCTGTGCTTTCCTCTGTCCAATACTTGGTTAGATTTACAATGACTTATGTTGACAATTTTACTTATTTTTTCCATATTTGCTATTAAAATATATGCTCAATGAGGATAAAATTACCTAGTTTGTTTCTGTATGACTAGTCACAGTGATGGAGAATAAAATAGAAAACGAAGCAGACGTAAAACAAATGTCTATTGACTGCACATTTGAATCTATCTGTTGTGAGTGATCATGGCAAAGGGCCTCTATCTTCATCTTTTCTGTGGACATTGTGAATATCTGGACCACATAAGGACTCCAGGATAACTTCATGTTTAACTGATTTATTTTCCTGGGGAACAATGTATTCTATGGCAATGCCTCCTATCCCATCAAAAGGATCATTTCATGCCCTTAACTATTCAGCCCATTTTCTCTTCTCTTTACTTTGTAAATTCATCAGACTAGGATACAATGAATTGTTTGTTACGTACTCACTTATATTCCATAAATATATTTAGTTCCTTTCTCTATTATTACTATTGTAACCTCTTGTATGTCTGCTCAGCTCTAGAAATACATGCAAGAGGTTTTTTTTAGCATATGATCAAATTTTAATCATTTATTTTGGAAATCAAATGCAGGATGATGTGAAATTATAATTCTCAGAGTAATAAAAAAAAGTTTAGAAAAGTCCCAGAGATAGGACTATGATTTGGTTTCTTGGTTCTATGTAAAAGGAAATTTACACAATACATTTGGGGACAAAAAGATAAAGTTTATTTTAAACATTGCATGAGTGTATATTGTATGTAATGCGTATATCTGTACAATATGCACGTTGGTTTATGGTTCTTACACACATACATATGAATATATATGTCTATTTATGTATAAATTTATGTATCGAGTGCTTATAAGTAAGATATTATATTTCTTGTCTCATATATTGAGAGGGTTAAGAAAAGTGATGTTATTAATATCCCATTCCCATCAATGCTACCCTTTAATAAAATTTTGACCTCTCTCATATAAATACAAAAGTCAGCTCAAACTGTTTACTTTCTTTTCCTTAGTGTTATTGATTTTTTTAACCTTCATATGTTGTCTTTTGTACTTTTGAAGATAAGATGTAATTATTTGAAAAAATGGATCAATAAGAGATTCAGGTACTTATGAGTTTATCTCACTCTGCCTTAAGCTCCAATTCTGAAAGAAAACAAGCCATTTACATGTACTTTCCCTGGGAAAGAAAATTAACTAGAGGCAGTATTCTGGAAAAATTACTGAAATTTACTTGAATACTGCATAATATCTGATGGTCAACATATTTTAAAAACTACCCTAAGAATCATACATAACAGGACAATAAACTGTAAAGGAAATTTTGAGAATTAAGATTCCAAAACATTTCAAATATCAGTTATTTCCAAGGGTTCATGTAGGAATGTGCTCTAAGCATACCAAAATAGAAAATGTAACTGCACTTTAATAATTGTCTAAACTGAATTGTATTCATGGTTGTTCTGTATACATATAATTCAGCTAATTAGTTGTGAGGCAAAGCAATCCACCCTTTAAAATGATCAAGAAACCATTCCTCTTGTTAGGCAAAATGGTCACATTTTATCTGCTTAGCTCTTAAGGAAATAACAAAAGCAATTCTTCCTCTCTGGCTTTGAGACTTAAGATGTATTCATTTCAAACATGCATATTCATGAGTTTTCTTTCTTTTACCTTATCTGGCCCTGTCTTTACTTTCTTAAATCTAATTTTAACTTGTGTATAATATTCTGATATTTTGAGTGTATCCTTGAGAAAGGCTAATGCATAAATTAACATAAATAATACCTTAGATGCAGTTGTATCCTAAGCTATCTGTCTATCTGTAATGTCTTTTATTTGATTGGCTGTGCAGAGCCCACGATTCTTCCATAATTGTAGGCCTTACCTAGGTTTAAAAAGATGAATAACACAGCTGAGCCCATGGCATGTGTCTGTAGTCCCAATTATTCAGAAAATTGAAGCAGGAGGAGAGTTTGAACATGTTTTGGTTTAGATCTAGAATGTTCCTTAAAAGCCTCAAGTGTTCAGAAGTGGAGCCTGTGAAAGGTAACTCAGTAAGGGGAGCATGATGCTCATTAGTGGATTAATTCATGGATGAGTTCAACAGCTGAATGTGTTGTCAGGAGTTGGGACCTGGTCTGAAGAGGTGGTTCCCTTGGGGGCCTGACCTGGGAGTTTATGTCTTCCTTCCCAGCTCCTCCCTTCACTCTCTGATTCCTCAGTGCCATGGGATGGCACCTTTTCCTTCACCATTCTCTTCTGCCATCCTGTTTCTATCTTGGTACCAGCCACCAGTGGACTGAAACTCTGAGCCAAAATAAACTCTCCTCCTTTAAGTTGTGCATTTCAGGTATTGTGTTCCAGCAGTGGGAAAGAAATTGTAATGGAGCCCAAGAGTTTGAGGACAGAGTAGACAACATACAGAGACCCTGTCAAAAAAAAAAAAAAAATATATATATATATATATATATATATATATACACACACATATATATACACACACACATATATATATATACATAAAAGAAATACTTAAATTTTTCTAAATAACTTTGTACCATATTTCAATAGAATAGTGAGAATAAATAGAATGAAACCTCCCCTTGTTGAGCATGGTGGTGCACACCTGCAATCCCAGGACTTGGGAGGCTCAGGCAGGAGTATTACAATGAGTTTGAAGCCAGTCTGGGCTACACACTGAGTTCAAGGCCAGTCTGAACTACACAATGAGAACCTGTCTCACAAAAGCTTCCCCTGAATGTTTTATGAACATGAATACTTTCCTTAACTATTTCTTCAAATTTTGTATCTTTTCTAACATTTTCTTCTACAATTTCTCTACTTGCAACACTATTGAAGAGATACCAGACAGTTTATCTATCACCAGCACTAATACAGCTAGGGACACTGATACTGTCCAATCCAGTGCCTGATGTTCAAATTCTCTTGTAAATATTCCTAACAAATACATATAGTCTTTTATTTATCTTATCACTGCTAAGGGCAAACATAATTAGTAATCAAAACAATAACTGGTTTAAATGATATATAATAGTAAGAATTGAACCCAGAACTTTCAAACTGAGTTACACCTCTAGCATTTTTAAAATTTCTTATTCCGAGCCAATGTCTTATTCAGTTGCTAAATAGTCCAGGCTGGTCTCCATCTGTAATCCTCCTTCCTTAAACTTCCAGTATGCAGATTATAAATAATCCTTGTCCATTTATATTATTATTGAATAGTTTGATGTTTCTGGGACTTTATACACATTATTCAATAAAGACACTACTGCTATTTTTCAGAAATGTAACTGAGATATAAAGAAATAAAGTGACTTAGATCCCTCCCTCACCCCTTTCCCCAGTAGCCAGTTTAGCCAGGCAGGCAGAGAGGACCTTGGCCACTTGGAGCCCCCTCTCTGCTCCATCCCAATCACAGCCCGCCCACCAGCAACCAGCCAGTGGATGGTGAGGACCTCCGCCAGCTGCACGGAGCCCTGCTCCATCTCGGCCTCACCCCAAGCCCCAGTGACCAGCTTATCCATAAGGACACCTGCAGGCCACCCCCTTACCTCCTCCTCTGGCCTCCTGGCTGTGCCATTACCTGGTTCCACAATACAGAAGCACAGGGGGTCATAAAGACCATTGTCCTGAACTCCAGAAGATAGAGTAGAGCAGAAGTGAACAACAAAAAGAGGGTCTCTCTCAGGCTCTTTGATGAAAACTGAAGCCTCTGGAAAACTGAAGAGAATCTCTGAAATAAGGGCACACCAGACCACCATACTTGGTAAGTTGGAGGGATCATCACCTCTCGTCGAACATGGACTATCTTCAGGGAGAGGGCAACTGGAACATGCATTAGAACCTTGCAGAATTCAACCCTGCAGGAGGACAGGGAGCTCAGCTTGGGACTTGCAGGCAGAAATCTGCCTGAATTTCACAGGTCTACTACTGGCTTGCTGAGACTCATTGACTTGTATCTGCACACTGCTGCCCATGTTGTCTATTGTGAAAGCAGAGACATACCCTGAAGGAGGCCCTTCATTTTTATTTTTTATTTGTTATTTTCAAAAATTTTTTTGGCTTATTTTTAATTTTTTTTTATTCTTTTCAAATTTTTATTTTTATTTTTCTCTTTTTTTCTTTCTTTTCTCCTCTCTCTCTCTCTCTCTCTCTCTCTCTCTCTCTCTCTCTCTCTCTCTCTCTCTCTCTCTCCCCCTCCCTCTCTCTCTCTCTCATTCTCTCACTGTGCCATATTGTTCTTCATCTCCACTTTGTTCTTGTTCTGGCCCTAATTTGGATTTCTTCTTTATTTTTCTTTTCTTCTCTTTTTCCTTCTCTTGATTGTCCGTAGTTTTAAAGGAAAGTAAATACAGTTTCTAGCCTCCATTTTGCTGTTAGGTTGTTCTTTTCTCATCTTCATTCTTTCATTCTGTCTTTTCCTCTTATCTTCAACAATTTCTTAGAGTTTGTGTGATCTTCCTGTGTCCTAAGGCCTCACTGCTAACCTTTCCCTATCCTTCAACCTACCTGTCCATCCCACCCCAATGCCTTCTAACACCCCAACCTGAAGGGTAAAGTTGCTATATTGAAGAGTTTATTCACTATAAACATATGTTGGGTTGGTCTTTGATTTTGATTTAACTCACACACTTCAAGGTGATAGATTAAAAACTACCACAAATTGTCATTTTCTAAGATGTACTTGATGCTATGGTGTTTCTGATTGTGTCACTTGGACTAAGTTGTTGTGATTGATCTAATCAGTTGTCCTTCATGGTATAATGAAAATAGGATAGCCTCAGAGTCATTAGAGACTCAAAACCTAAAGACCAGCTATATATGGAAGACACCTCTGAGAAGCAATCTTCCATAAAAGTTCATAAATACAAGCAACAAAGATACTTAAAATAAGCAGTTTTGAAGAATCAACCCAGGAATTAAACCAAGGAAAGTACCAAAAACAAAAACGAGAAGACATTTAAGCAAGGCACAAACTCAGACTTCCACCCCACAAAAGGCAAATTCTGGGGGAAACGAGGTGGAAAAGTATGATAATCAACCACCTGGACACCTTGAACTGATAGCACAGGAGGTAACAAAACAGATGAATGAGGTTCTAGAAAAATTCAAAACAGAAATAATTTCCCAGATAACTACAGAGATGGTGAGTAGAGTGAAAGACATGATTAGAGTCTCTAGAACAGAAACAGATAAAAAAATAGATGAGCTCAGAAACATGCTGGAAGCCATGAATACCCAGCATAAGAAAGAAATGGAAACTATGATCTCCCAACATAAGAAAAATATGGAATCCATGAAACAGATTCAAACAGATACTCAGGAGATCAAAAACTCCATTGAAAGCATCCACAGTAGATTAAGGGAATGTGAAGATAGAATATCAGATATAGAAGAAAGGATTAAGGTTAGTGACCTTGAAAAGAGAGATTTCTTTAAAATAGTAAGAGACCATGAGAAATCAATCCAGCAGCTGTTGGATGATACAAAGAAGAATAACATAAGATGGATAGAAGTCCAGGAAAAAACAGGAGAAAGTACAATTGACATAAAAAAAAATGTTCACAGAAGTAATAGTAGAAAACTTCCAAGACAGAGGTAGAGAATTGGACATACAGATAAGTGAGGCATATAGAACTCCAAATAGCCATGATCAAAAACATTTATACCTAGAAATATAATAGTCAAGATCCCAGAAACCTAACAGAAGAACAAAATCCTACAAGCAGTTAGAGAAAAGAAACAAATCAACTACAAAGGAAAGCCCATCAGAATCACAGCAGACTTCTCAACACAAACCCTCAAGTCAAGGAGAGCCTGGGGTGAAGTATTTCAAGCCCTAAAAGAAAATAACTTCCAAGCTAGACTGTTTTTCCTGCAAAATTATCTTTCAAAATTGATGAGAAAATTAGATACTTCCATAACAAAGAACACCTGAGAAATTTCATGAACACTGAAGCAGTAATCCAAATAATTCTAAACAATATCCCAGAAAAAGACAATGAGGGTCCCAACTCAATGAGGGCCAACAGAGTGAAGCCACCAGGCAAGGCAAGAATATAAAGGGAAAGGGGAAAAAATAAAAGAGCCAGCAACAGTAAAACATCATGACAAGGATGAGTCAATATCTATCAGTTATAACCATCAATGTTAGTGGCCAAAGAAATAGACTGGCAGAATGGATTAAGAAGCAAAATCCAACAATATTCTGTATACAAGAAACACACCTAACCCAAAAGAAAATTCATAGACTGAAAGTAAAAGGATGGAAAACAGTTCTTCACACTAAAGGAACCCAGAAAAAAGCAGGGGTAGCAATCTTGTTTGCAGACAAAGTAGATTTCAAACCAAAACTGATTAAGAGAGACAAAGATGGTCACTACATCCTTGTGAAGGGAACAATCCAAGAGGAGAGGATGACAATCATAAATATATATGAACCAAGTACAAATACCCACAACTATATAAAACAAATATTGATGAACATGAAAAACCAAATAAGCATTAATACAATTGTAGTGGGGGACCTCAATAACCCACTATCACAAATAGACAGGTCATCTAGACAAAAAATTAACAACAAAATTCTAGAACTGAATCAGCTATTGAACAAAGAGACTTAATAGATGTTTACAGAGTGTTCCATCCCAAAAAATCAGAATATACATTATTTTCGGCTGCACATGAGTCATTCTCAAAAATAGACCGCATGCTAGCTCATAGGATATGTTTAAGTAAATGTAAAAGAATTTAAGTTACCCCATATATTATCAGACCAGAGTGCAATAAAATTGGAAATCAATAGCATAAGAAACTGCAAAACCCCACAAACACATGAAAATCAAATAATACTCCCCTGAACAATGAATGGGTCACAAAGGAAATTAAAGAAGAATTTAGACAGTTTCTACAAGTAAATGATAATGCTAGTACAACATACAGGAATCTATGGGACACAATGAAAGCAGTTCTAAGAGGGAAATTCATAGCAATGAATGCTGATATTAGGGAAACAGAGAAAGCTCAAATAAATGACCTAATGCTAAATATCAAGCTCCTAGAAAAAAAAAGAGCATAACAAACCCAAAACCCATACAAGAGAAGAACTTATAAAGACCAGAGCAGAAATAAATGCAATGGAGACAAAGAGAATGACACAAAAAAATCAGTGAATCAAAGAGTTGGTTTTTCAAAAAAACAAATAAAATTGATAAATCTTTAGCCAACCTTATCAAAAAAGGAAAAAAAAAGCTCAAATCTATGCACTTAAGAACAAAAAGACGAAGTCACAAAGAATCAACAGAAATCTGGAGGATCATCAATACCTACTTCAAGAACCTGTACTCTAATAAAATGGAAAACACAGAAGAAATGTACACATTCTGAGATACATATAAATTGCCAAAGTTAAATGAAGAAGACATGGAAATTCTAAACACTTCAATTACAATGAGTGAAATGGAAAATGTAATAAAAAATTTACCAACAAAGAAAAGCTCAAGCTCTGATGGCTTCACTGCTGAATTCTACAAGACATTTAAAGAAGAGCTATCACCATTACTCTTTAAATTCATCAATGAAATTGAAAGGTAAACAATACTTCCAAATTCATTCCTGGAAGCAAGTGTTACTTTGATTCCAAAACCAGGGAAAGACCAATCAAAAAAGAGAACTGCAGGCCAATCTCCCTAATGAACATAGATGCAAAAATCCTCAACAAGATACTGGCAAACAGAATACAGAGAGTCATCAAGAAGATCATGCACCCTGACCATGTCAGATTTATCCCAGGGATGAAGGATGGTTCAACATACATAAATCAATAAATGTAATACACTATATAAATAGAGCCAAGGACAAAAACCATATCATCATCTCAATAGATCCAGAAAAAGCATTTGACAAAATTCAACACTCATTCATGATAAAAACCCTACAGAAAATTGGAATAGAAGGTCTTTATCTCAACCTGATTAAGGATATCTATGAAAAACCAACAGCAAACATCATACAAAATGGTCAAAAACTGAAAACTTTCACACTAAATTCAGGAACAAGACAAGGATGACCACTATCACCACTCATGTTCAATAAAGTTCTGGAAATATTAGCCATAGCAATTAGAAAAGAGAAAGAAAAGAAAGGAATAAAGATAGGAAAAGAAGAAGTTAAATTGTCATTATTTGCTGATGATAGCATACTTTACATAGAAGACCCAAAAAACTAGGCCAAAAGACTTCTATTTTTAATTGACAGATTCAGTAGAGTAGCTAGATATAAGGTCAGCACTCAAAAAACAATAGCCTTCCTATACACAAATAACAGACTCACTGAGAGAGAAAGTAGGGAAACAGTTCCTTTTACAATGGCATCCAAAAAAATGAAATATCTAGGAATCAATCTAACAAAGGAAGCAAAAGACCTCTACAAAGAAAACTACTCCACTCTGAAAAAAGAGATTGAATAGGATATAAAAAAATGGAAACACATTCCTTGTTACTGGGTAGGAAGAACCAATATAGTGAAAATGACCATACTTCCAAAACTGCTATATAGATTTAATGCAATGCCGATTGAAATTCCAACAATATACTTAACAGAACTGAGAAAACAATACAAAAATTCATTTGGAACAAGAAGAGGCCTAGAATAGCAAAAGAAATTTTAGGCAATAGAGACATGGCTGGGGACATCACAATCCTCAACTTAAAACTATACTACAAAGCTATTGTGATAAAAACAGCATGGTACTGCCAAAGAAACAGACCTGAGGATCAGTGGAATAGATTAGAAGATGCAGAAATAACTCCAGACATACTCAGCCACCTCATCTTTGACAAAGGAGCCAATCACCCTCATTGGAGGAAAGATAGCCTATTTAATAAATGGTTGTGTGAAAAACTGGATTTCAACCTGCCAAAGATTAAAACTAGACCCATATCCATCACCATGCGCTAAACTAAGATTGAAGTGAATTAAAGATCTAAATATTAAAACAGAAAAACTAAACTTGTTAGAAGGTAAGTTAGGTAGAACTCTTGAAGACATTGGCATAGGAAAAGACATTATGAACAAAACCTCAGTAGCATAGGAACTAGCACAAAGAATCAACAACTGGGATCTCATCTTATTTTTTAAAAAGCTTCTGCACAGCAAGAGAAACCACCAACAGAGCTAAGAGACAACCTACAATGTGGGAAAAAAAATTTTAGCAGCTGTACCTTGGACAAAGGACTGCTTTCTAGAATTTATAAAGAAATCAAAAAAATCAGAGTCCCCCAAATTCAAAGACCCATTTCAAAAATGAACCCAATTCTGAAATGAACAGATATTTCTCAGACAAAGAAATAAAAGCAGCAAATAAATACATGAAAAAATGTTCAACATCACTGGTCATTTGAGAAATGTAGATGAAAACAACACAGATTCCACCTCACCCCAGAAGGAATGGCTATCAAGAAATCAACTAATAGGGTCAGGGATTTAGCTCAGTGGTTCCAGCACCTGCCTCAAAAGTGCAAGGTCCCAAGTTCTATCTCCGGTATCAAAAAAAAATGGAAATCAACCAATAACAAATGCTGGTGAGGGGTGTGGGGAGAAAGGAACCCTTCTCCATTGTTGGTGGGAGTGCAGACTGGTGCAACCACTGTGGAAGTCAGTATGGAGATACCTCAAAGAACTAGGGCTAAAGGTCCCATTTGACCCAGCTATTCCCCTGCGTGTTGTCTTCCCAAAAGAATTAAAGGAATATAGCGATATATTAAATTAAATTTATTTAAATTTATTTAAATTAATTAAAGCGATATATGTGCACCCATGTTTATAGTGGCACAGTTTGTAATAGCTAACACTTGAAAACAACCCAAGTGCCCATCAACCGGAAATTGGATAAAAAAGATGTGTTTTTTTTATAAAACGCAGTATTACTCAGCCATAAAGAATGAGAAACTAGAGACATTTATAGCTAAATGGATGCATATTGAGGCCATACTCTTAAGTGAAATAAATATGATGCACATGTGTAAATGTTGAATAGTTTCTCTAGTGTGAGAAACTGAAAGTGTAAATAAGGATTAAAATGATTAAAATGAATAATTGATAATTTGAAATAGGAAGAAAAGGTCCAAAGGGGTAGGGGAAGTGGGAGGGCCAGGGAAAAGGAAAGAAGGGGAAGGAAAAATTATGAGAAAAGAAAAAAATGGAAGCAAAGTCTTTGTAAATAGGGAAGAGTGGAAGGGGTGAAGGGCACACAGGTATAATGGGGAAAAAATAAGAACCAAAATACATCATGTACAGACATGTACAAGCACCCAATGATAAATGTAAACATATTGTATACCTAAAATGTAGTAATAAAAGAATTTAAACAAACATACACAAAAGAAATAAAATGACTTAGTCAAAGACACAGTAGTGGAATTTCAGCCTAGGCACGTGAGTTCTGTCTTCTTCTTCTTCTATAGCACATTCATTGAACAACTTCAGTAACGTAAGCTCACCAAATTTTGAAGCAGTAATTTGTTTTTCTTTCCTCACTCAAGGGAAATATGTTTTAATTAGAAACCTTCTGTATATGCATGTGACTTCAAAGCATATTCAATTAATTGATTACTCAGAGTGATCAGAGTCTATTATACTTATTCTCATATTTCTAGTGTTTACATTTCTATATAATGGATTATTATTAATTAGCATAATGGTATTTCTGAGAATATCTTGCACACTGACCCAAAGAGACATCATCAATAGTAGACATTACTGAACACATGGAATTATGTAACAGTATTCCTTATGTATTCATTTAGCTTAGTAGGAATTTTGAATTACATTAAAATCAACATTTACTATGATAGTAGTTTTAAAAATTGATTGTATAAACTATATAACACAATGAGCTTAGAAGAATGCAACACCTCAACCAACCAAAGAGGTTTGAGTTCTTCTATTGTTGCTGTGAAAACATACACTTTTACATTTACTATTAGCAAGCATCTGCTAACATAAAACAAAGTATCCACAACCATTGGAAGCCACACAGACTGGTGGTACAGAAGAGGGTATGGAAAAGTAGAAATTAAATCAAAATATGTGGTACTTATGGCCAACTATTACATTTAACTTTTGAACCTACTTATTTAATAAATTTTATGAACACCTACTCTAAGACACATAGAATGCCAAGACTTTCAGACACATATGATAATATGTGGTTCTTGTTCAAAAGGATTCTAGAGTCTTATGGGAAGACAAATTTCATCAAATGTAGCACATGTAACTGGTGTGCAGAAGATAACAGAAGAATCTTATTCTAGTTTGGCAGAAGTGACAGTTACACTGCGATGGAAACAAGATTAGGATATTCTGGGAAGAGAGATGACACTAACAGCAAGAAACAGAAGTAAGGGAAGGCAATGTCGTAAGTTTTTTACGCTTTCCAAAATATACATTTTATATTCTGAAGAGCATAAAGATCTGTGTAAGAATCATAAGCAATATGACATTAACAGTAATAATAATTATGGCAATATAAAGATTTAACAATTTGAGAGTTGATACCGTGAAGAGATAGGAACAAAGAATATTAGAAGGCACATTATAACAAGAGTAGCAGTAAGAAGAGAGAGGAGATGAAATGACTATTTAAGTTTGGGTATATTGTATTGTTCAGTTTTCCTTTCTTGGAACAAAATACCTGACAGCTACAACCTAAAGGAGGAGAGATTTGTTTAGACTCATGGTTTCAGGGGTTTCTGTCCACGGTTGGCTGGCTCCCACGTAGAAACGTCGCGGCTGGCACAAGGGCATGCTGGAGGAAAGGTGCTCAATGCATGGAATCCTGGAAGCAAAGAGCAGCAGAAGAAGCCAGAGAGTAAGTGTAGGAGCATTGGCCAGAGGTATGTGTGAGATGGAAAAGCAGAGGTCAGAGGTGAGGGACTTTTGGAGCCGCACACCTAAAACTTCCCAGAATGCATGGATAGAGACTAAAAGAGAGCCTCCAGGGTCACCAGTCCAAGTAGGATCAAACATACTGCCTTAAGGAATGAATGCTATGGCCCTCATCCTCCTCATACTCCCATTTATTACTTAGACTGGCCTAAGGTCAGTTATGTCATGGACCACCCTGACCTTCCCCTGGCATTCCTCTATTCTTCCCCTGTCCCCTATATGAATTCCTGCACAGATGTTATCTTTCTTTTGTCCTTTATCCTTGCTTCCTGGTTCTATCAATGAGTAACCACAGAGGCTTTAGTTCAGGGCAATCCTTACCAGACTTCTCATGCTGAAGGATCTCAGTTAATGGTAGCCCATCTGGGCCCTCTTGCAGTATGAATTGGACATTGATTCTGAGCAATCTTTCAGTAATCTTTCATCCTTTGCACCATGCCATGCTTGTGAGCTGCAACAGGAAGGATGCAGCTACCAGATATAGTTCCCAAGATCATACCCATCATGACCCACCAAAAATTACCCAGATATTTGCTCTACTAATCTTATAGGTGTTTCTCAAATTTATCAAGTTGATAACAAAGATGAACTATGATAAATCTACCCCTCCCTCATCAACTTGTCACCTAAAAACATCTTCTTAAACCATATTTAATCTCAACATAGAGATAATAAGGTCCTAATTCTGCCTAACATGACACAACTATCCTACATACAATGGAAAACTTACTAATTCTGTCTTTAAATTTGCAACAATTCCATCATTGCTAAAAAGTTCAAGTCCAGAGGTTTTTTTCTATTTTTTTCCTGAGACAGCAAGTTCTTGGCTGAGAACTCATGCAAAGTTAAAAAATGAAGTTGCATGTTCCCAAGATACGATTGTACAGAGTAAACTTTCCCATTCTGAAAGGGAGGAAAAAGGACATACAACGTTTTTGGGCCAAGCAAGAGTGAAACTCAGCAAGACAAATGGTGAGTCCTTTAGCTACATACTCAGCATGTGCGGCTTCAGGATTTCTGATGTGGTTTCAAAGGGGTTGGACAGATCCATTCCTATGGCTTTGCTAGTTGCTGCATCCGTCGACTCTCTTGTGAGCTGGCTCTGCTCTGTAGCTTTCTTCTGCAGACTTTCTGTGTTCCTGCCATTTCCACTCTCTAGGAGCATCCACTGAAGCTTTAATTTCCCTACCATATCTTCACATCTTGCCATCTCAGAGGTTTCAAAAAGGGATTCTGACTCTGTCACATGACACCGGGCTTCTCTGGCCTATCTTGGAAAAGGCTCTTGCATTCCATATGTCTACAAAACCATCGTCAGCTAGATGACACTAAGGTCGCACCAGCTTGAGCAGTAGTGGACCCTGTTGGACAAGGGGTGAAGTGCCCTCCAAGTGCCTGCATGGCTGATCTCAGTGGAAACATGTCTCTTAGTAAGCTTGCATGAGCAAGGCACTCTGGTGCTTTCTTTTTCATGCAAAATGTTTCAAATAGATTTATACTTTTACACTCTGAGCCTGCAATGGGTGAAGTTTGGTTAATTCCTGAGGTGCCTTTGAAGAATCTTAACTGTTGTTTTGGGGCAAAGTACTTAAGTTTCTTTTTTAATGGTGCTAATCTCTTCAGCAACCACAAATTCTTTGGTCTTATATTTATATGTGCTTCTTTCCTGGCTAAACTGCACATTCTTCAAATTTTTTACTCCTTTTTTTTTTTTTTTTTTTTGGTTAATTCTCATTATAAATCTCACTTAAAGCAACCAGGAATACTAGTGCCACAGTTTAAATGTTGGGCCAACTTGAAAATTCTGCCACCAGATCAACTATTCCATTAACTTTAGATTCAGCCTTGCACAAAATCTTGTCACAGACAAATGGTAGAGCAGTTATTTGCCAGAATGTGAAAATGAAGGAGACTACCCAAAGATGGTGTTGAGCAAGCTTTGAATATATTTAATTGGCTTATCACAGTTGGCTTATACTTGTAATTTAGAGCTGGTCTGAGGCTTAAGTGCACAGCTTAATGGCTGCAACTGACGTGCAGAAAAAAACTTTACATTCCACTGGCAACAGCTGAGACTAACCCAGGTCTAACACCCTGGCACCTGTATTAGCTAATAGCATCTGCACCTGAATACCCCATGATTCTTGCTCATCCTCTGTAAAAGGTTAATATTAGTCTAAGGAAAAAAATAAGTCCCCATTAACCTAAAAATCACTTCTTCAAGAATGCTTTGTTCTATCATATCTCTGTTTCTTGCTAGACTTCACTCACATCAACACCTCTGATCATTACCCCACATACTTGACCATATGCCCCCTTGCTGCTCTGTGCTCAATAAATACTGACAAGTCCAGAGGTTCATGGTCCCTAGTCACTAGAAGCTCTGACCTCCCGGGCCTCATTTCATTTACTATTTATCTTTGTCTTCATTCCTTGTCATGTATCTAATCAGGGGGTCAGGGCTTCACTGGGGGTCCCCAATATGGAATACATAGCTTCTAGTCCAGTTCTCAGTAGAGTGCTCATTCCCATCTGAAACCTCAGGAGCATAGTCATTATTGTCTGCATTCCTGTCATCATTCTGGTCTACTGAGCTCCCATGAGAATCATCCAACAAGCTCTGCTTGCAACATTCTTAGGCCTTCCATAACCTGTATCTTTAAACATTTCCAAGGGCCAGGGATTTAGCTCAGTGGTTTCGCCGCCTGATGCACAAGCTCAAGGACCGCGTTCAATCCCCGGTGTCAAAAAAAAAAAAATTAAAACATTTAAACATTTAAACATTTCCAAACTTTCCACAAATCAATTCCAAGGGCTTCTGAACCATGTGGTCAGGTATAGTTACAGGAAAAATCCAACTTCTCTGGTACCAATTTTCTATATTGGTCAGCTTTCTGTTGCTGAAAAAAAATACCTAATACACACTAGTTAAAGGAGCAGAGGTTTATTTTCACTTAAAGTTTCAGAGTTTCAGTTTATGGTTGACTGGCTTAAAGGCATAAACATCATGGCAGAAGGGTTTGGCACAGGAAACCAGCTTAACTTATGGCAACCTGGAAGCAGAAAGAAAGGAAAAAAACAGAGAGGAAGAAGCTAGGAACGAAAACTCTACAAGGTCTCATCTCCATGATCCATCCAGACACATTCAGAAGTATGATTTATTAATCTATTGGATGTTTCTCAAACCATTCCAGGGGACAATGGCTATCACACATAGTAACAGAATTTATTTACCAACTGACTCGCACGCACTGTATGTATCATTTCAGTATCATCTTGGCTACATTCTTTTACAACTTTGTACAGATGTCATTAGTAAATGCTTCATCTTGGCTGATGCATCTGATGCAGATTTTATGACTTGTGCCAAGGGACACCTACAGAACTGCATTGTATTCATGCATGTGTAACTCCAGCAGCCAGGAGATTAATGCCCACAGGATTCTCATAAATAGTTTTGCTTGATGAATAAGTATTGCCTCTTTTCATCTCTGGAGAAATCTGCTCTGAGGCCCATTTTCTAAAACAAAAATCCCAAGTAATGGATACACAATCACCCACAGCACTACCACCACCATAATGCAAATTTACATTGTTTTTTATAACTTCCCTAAATCACTCTCCTTCTTCACTGCTACTCCTTGATGTCATGTTCCAGGTAAACCATTTGTACATAAGCCTTCATCTTCAGTTTTTCTTTTAGGAAAAACTAAGTCATGCTACTGGATGATAAGGAGTGTCTGATAAGATATGCCACATTTATAGCTTCATGTTCATAGTCCCTAATTCAAGGAAAATAATATGAAGAACTTATAACTATATGCCTACATTGTCAACATATATTTATTTTAATATTTCAAAAAGCAGAATAAAAACAGCCACTTAATAAACTAAGTAATACCTTAAAATGAGGTCTGGTGGGCAGAATTAGCTGAGATAATCAGATTCTCAGTGATATTTCACATGAGAAAAAATGAACATAAAAATGAGACTATTAAAATGCTGGACAAAACTAAAAGAGTGGACAAAGAAAAGCCAATATAACTATGGATATGTGAGTAAGCAAGCCATAGTCATGAAGAAGCAGAAACTATGAAGTAGTAAGATGTCATGAAGTAGCACATATACATAACATGTGAAAAAATGTTAGCTGATGAAAAAAGATCAGATGACAAAATAAGATGGGAGAAAGAGAAAGTACCAAGATTTACTTCCTATCTTATTTTCTCATTTCCATTTCCTGTTTCAGTTCATAACCATACAAGTATCCTTAAAATAAAGATCATTTTGTGCTCTGTATAATTCTCTGCTATCTATCTATTTATTTATTTATTTATTTATTTATTTATTTATATATTTTTGGTACCAGGGATCGAACTCGGGACCTTGTGCTTGCGAGGCAGGTCGCAGAACCACTGAACTAAATCCCTAGCCCAAAAGAAATATTAAAAACTTTAGGCAATATACAGAGAAACCTTTGTATAGTCCAAAATAAAATGAATACCCACCCAGACCTCACACATACTACTTTGAAAATCTTCCCCTGTAATTTCAGCATATTTTCATTGATTCCACTATTTGGAGCACAACTACAATAAATCATCTGATACTTGTAGCATTGCACAAAAACTTAGAAATGTAAAGCGTTTTAATGCAATTAGCTTGCTTCAAACAGTTTAGCGAACAGAAAGGCAAATTTCTGATGCTTTCTGTTAATAGGTCTCAGAAACTATCACACTGTATTTTATTATTTCTTGCCTATGTGTCTCTGTTAGTACATCTAACCTTGAAGGAGGACTGAGTCAGACAAGACAGCTCTTTATTTTTTCAATGAAAATATGATGTTAAATTAATACAGTGTTAGGTAAAAACATAATAGAAATAGTTTCAGTCATAATAGAATTGGAAAAAAGTATCTGATGTATCATTTTAAGTCAAACACAGAATCAGAATAAGAAAAATTCATAATAGAAAAAAAGAAAATAAAATTACTGAAGTAAAATCTTCCACCTGTAGAAATATTGGTAGACTATGGAAGGAGCTTCATCAAATCAGAGATTGGGGAAGCTCCCACCACCACCCGCCATCCCAGGCTCCTAGGGCAGAGAAGCTCAGCTGGTCCCAGCACCCGGAAGGAAGCTGCCCACCTCCATCCCAGGCTCCTAGGACAGAGAAGCTCAGCTGTTCCCAGCACCCAGAAGGAAGCTGCCTGCCTCCATCCCAGGCTCATAGGGCAGAGAAGCTCAGCTGGTCCCAGCACCTGGAAGGAAGCTCCCCACCTCTATCCCAGGCTCCTAGGGCAGAGAAGCTGAGCTGGTCCCAGAACCCAGAAGGAAGCTCTCCCACTACCATTCCAAGCCCCTAGGACAGAGAAGGTGAGCCATGTGGGTGCCAGAAGCACCTCCTCCCAACATGGAAATGAGAAGACATGTAAAGAAGCCTCAAAAACAAACTTCCAGATCACCTACAGCAACCCCAAAGGGAAACAAGATGGAACAATCTGATACTCAACCACCTGGACTCTCTGAACTGGCAACAAAATAGGATCTGGGAAAAATGAAATCAGAAATAATTACTCAGATAACAGCAAAGATTGTGCTCATGGTGCAAGACATGATTAATAAATCTAGAGAGGACACAGGAAAAAAATAGAGGATCTGAGGAACATGATGGAATCCCAGCATAGGAAAAAAATGGTATCCATAAAACAGATACAAATAGATTTCCAAGAGATTAAAGACTCCATTGAAACTCTGCACAGCAGAATGAACCAATGTGCGGATAGAATTTAACATATAGAAGATAAGATTGCAATTAGTGACAAGGAAAAGAAAAATTGCTTTAAAATTGTAAGGAAACATGAGAAATCAATCCAGCAGCTCCTAGACAATTCAAAGAAGAATAACATGAGACTGATTGGAGTCAATGAAGAGGAGAGAGTGTAGATGACATAAAAAAACTGTTCACAGAAGTGATGGCAGAAAACTTCCCAAGGAGGGGAAAAGAATGTCACATACAGATAAGTGAGGCATATAGGACTCCAGCTAGCCTTAATCAAAAAAATCTACACATAGTCATATAATAGTTAGGATTCCAGAAATCCAGCAGAAGAACAAAATTCTACAAGCAGTGAGAGAAAAGAAACAAATCACATACAAAGGAAAGCCTATCAGAATCACAGCAGACTTCTCAATGAAAACCCTCAAGGCAAGAAGAGCTTGGAGTGATGTGTGTCAAGCCCTAAAGAAAAACAGCCTCCAACACAGATTGATGTACCCTCCAAAACTATCTTTCAAAATTGATGGAGAAATAAGATACTTTCATGATAAAGAGAACCTTAGGAACTTCATGAAAACCAAACCAGCACTCCAAAAAGTTTTAGACAATCTCCTAGGAAAAGACAATGAGGATCACAACCCCAGGAAGCCCAGCCGAATGAATCCATTGGGCGTGACAAATTAAATGCAAAGGGGAAGAATCCAACAAAAAGAAAAAGTCATGATAAGGCTTTTAAAACTTTTAACTTCATCTCCCTAATGAGTGTATAATTCAATCTTGTTATTGTACTGGGTAGTATTTTTTTGATTCTAAAGTTGCACCCCTTTCCTTGTGCTATACTGGTTATGTATCATCTTTTTTTGTTTACTTTTTAACTGGGTGGTCTATTAATGAGCTGTTAGAGTTCTTTACATATTCTGGTCATTGGTTATATGCATTGTAAATATGGTCTGTTTAAGGACTATTCATTTTCTTAACAATGTCATTTAAAGTTCTAAATTTTGATGGAATCTCATTTATCAATTTTTTTCTTTTATACATCATGTCTTTTGTATCCTAGGTAGTTCTTGCCTACACTGAATTCGTAAATATTTTCCCTTATAATTTCTTCTTAAAATTTTATACTTTTAGGCTTTCTTATTTAGGTTCATAGATCCCTTCAAGTTATTTTCATGTATGGAAAATAAGGGTTGAGGTTAATTTTTTATATACAGATACAAGGTGTTCTAGTGCCATTTGCTGAAAACACCATCTCTTCCTTGGCTCTTGAATTGAGTTTATATTCTATAAAATGCTAATGTTAAATAATCTTTCAAAACTCAGTGGACCATATATGTGTGGTTCTATTTCTAGATTCTCTGTTTTATTCCAATGATCTGTATGTCTTTCCTTACACCAACACTGCCTTGATTACTGTAGCTTTAGAAGAAGTCTTAAAATTAGTTACTAAATGCCTTCCAAAAGTGTTTTTGGTTATTTTTTTTAACTTTTCTAGGTCCTTTGGACTTCTACATAACTTTTAAATTTCAATATCAAAATCTTCATTTATAGCAAGTATACACAGACCTGAATTTTATATATACCTTGTGTTTTCTAATCCTGCTAAATTCAAGTACAAGTTCTAGGGGCTCCTAGAGATTTCTTAGTATTTTCTCTGTAGATGATCATTTCATCTACATATGAAAATTTTGCTTCTGCCGTGCCAAACCTATCCTAGTTGTGTCATTTTATTGCCAGACTATTTTGGTGGGGCCTAGGTTTCAATGTTTAATGGACAGATAAAGAGTAAGCATTTCTGCCCTTGTTCCCCACCTTAAGGAGAAAGCATTGTATCTTCTCCATTCATTTAAGGCGTTCTTGCTGGAAGTATGGAGTACATGTCTTTAATCTGTTGAGAAGGTTCTGTTCTACTTCTAGTCTCCTGATAGCTTTGACCATGAACAGCTGTAGAATTTAGTCCAATACTTTTTCTCAAACTAGTGACAGGATCATATGGCTTTTTCTTTTCCTCTGTTGAAATGATGACTTCTGGGGTTGGATCTTCCAATGCTGAACCAACACTGCCATCCCTATAACAAAACCCCTTTCTACATCCTGCCAGATCTGACTTCTAATACTTTGTTTTGTTAAACAAATTTCTATCTATGTTCATACTTTTTTCTTCTATTATCATTTTCTAATTTTAGCATTAGCACAATTTTGAGTTCCTAAAATGAGGGGAGTAGTGTTCCTTCTTTTTTCTGCTTTAATTGTTTGATATAATTTATCAGTTAAAATGTTTATGAGCCTGCTATTGTCATATAGGTAGGTTTTTAAGCTAGGAATATACTTTCTTTAATAGGTGATATTCAAATTTTATATTTCCTCCAGAGTTAGTTTCATTAATTTGTCTTCCAAGGTACTTCTTAGAAGTTGTCAAAATTATTTCAAAAAAGATTTTTTAATATGCTTTCTATATCCTTTCAAATTCTGTAAAACCTGTGGTAATGTCTCCTAGATCTTAATATTGTAATTTAAAAAATTTATAACTGATATTGTGTAACAGGAAGAAAAGTTCTAAAAGAGCCTGGGAATTGGGAGGGGTAGGGGAAGGGAAAAAAGGGAAAGGAAAAAATATGAGAAGAGGAAAAAATGGAAACCAGGTCTTTGCAAATAGGGAAGGCTGGAGGGGGTGAAGGGAGGGCAAGGGAAGGGGAAAAAATAAGAACCAAGAGACTCATGTAATGGTACAAGATCCCAATGATGAATGTACCTGTATTTCATACCTAAAATGTACCAATAAAGTTAATGGGGAAAAAAATAAAAATAAATAAATAAATAAAAATAAACCAGAGATGGGCAAATTTCTCCTGTAAAGGATTCAGTATTAAATATTTTTAGCTTTGTGAGCCATACAACCTAATATCAATAGCAGATAAATATTTTTAGCTTTGTGAGCCATACAGCCTAATGTTATCAGCAGAGCAGGAGCATATGCAAGAAAAAGACTCAGGCATTCACATTCAAAGGTGATGGGATTCAAAGAAAGTGAGTTTTAAGAATATAGGTTTTGAGGAGGGATAAGTGTGAGTAATTTTGTACAAAAAAAGTGGATGTTGCAGATTGTATTCTTAGCAGAATCGGAAAGTTATGAACGTTTCAGTGATTCATAAGGGAATGCTCTTTGGAATGATCACAGGTTGAATAAAATTGATGAAAGTAGGATTGAGCAGATGGAGAAATTAGGCCTTAATGCAATCTCAACAAGGGTCCTGGGCAATCATATGAGCAGCTCTGAAAGAGAAATGACCCCTTCAGAGTTGTCCCATATAAGATCAAGGGGCCAAGCCATTCACGCTTCCAAGTGGTTAACCTTTAATTGATGGATGCTCCAGAATGGGTATATATCACTGCAGCTGCAGCAGAGGGCTATCTGGGCTAGAAATGATCCCTGAAGAATAGTATGAGCTGAGAGCTGGCAGCTGCATTTGTAGGTCTACTTTCATTCCTGAAACAGGACCTGAGAGTGTGTACCAGTGACCAGCATAGCCCACTCTTTCCTCTGCCCTAATCCACCTCTGATTATTTGCTTTTTAAAGTAATATGTTATAAATAGATGCCCCAGGATTCCTCAGAAAAAGCATAGGAAAGTTAATAGGATAAACTATAGTCCCTCTTAAGCGCTGTCAGGGCCACAACTGGTACTGTCTTTGTCCTCTAATACTCATTCTAGTATCTCTACTGATCTAGCTGGTTGACCTACTGGTGTGACCCAGATCTGTATCCCAGAAGGACATGGGCTCATGATCACCCTATCTTGCATAATTAGTGGTTATTGTACCCATTCAATAACCATTCAAATAATACAGTTAAAGTTGAGCAAGGAAATACAAAGATGAATGAACTTGAATCACTTGTTTGTACCAAATTCTGCTGCTATTTTGACAACTGTACTGATCACAGCAGTTCTGCCTTCTCCAACTACCCCTATAAACAGGGAGGCTCTGACTCTGCTGTACCAGTCCCTGTTCATAAAACTTGAAGTACCAACGCAGCAGTTGTAGTTTGCATTTCCATTGAAATATCAGAGACTTTTCCCTTTGGAAACCAGAACTTCTAACTTCAGAGCCCAGTGTCATAAAGTTGATAAGAATAAATGAGTAATATTATCGATCAGTGGGAGTAATGGTAAGTAGGACCATTCTTGGGTTGCTGGAATGATGATTGAAAATTCAGCCCATATCCTGGAGGACAGTTCCTGTATTCTAAAGTATTAGCCCCAATTTAGTGCTTCTCTTGTGCCTTAAGCTGGCTATTCTGTCAGTCCGTCTGGTAACTTTTGTGCAGTGTTGCTTAGCATATAATCTGTGGAATTTATAGTCAAGGGCCCATTCCTGTGCCATCTTTGCTATCCAATTGTCTCCTGAGCTGAGGTGACATTCAGTAGGATTCCACATTGAAACACTCAGTAAGAGAGCAATGATCATACAGGCTCTATTACAAAATAATGCAAACTCATGCTTAAAGGTGTAAATTTTAGCAAGTTGTTTTGTGCCTTTTCCATGGTAGATACTCTTCAGTGGGTATTATGATGCAATATTAAGTTCTTCATACTTTACGGTACATCCACTCCCTTTTGTTTGTTCATATAATTCTGACCCAAATATGATTGTCCTTAACTTTGTACACATTAGCCATTCTAATTTATATTCTGTCCTTTGGCTACTTGTAGTTCTAAATAGTGAATGGCTTAGTTTCTAATGAGTGATTAACAATCTCCCAGCCAGGAATTTAGCTCAGTGGTTCTGCCATCTGCCTCACAAGCTCATGGACCTGAGTTCGATCCCTGGTACCAAAATAATAATAATAATAATAATAATAATATTCTCCCATATTTAAAAATGCAATAAATATTAGCAATGACCACCCAAATCCAGTTCTTAGAGTTAATATTTCCATGAGAGATCTCATCTTCCTAACCATGGAAATTGTTAGTGCATTTGCTTAAACGAGCATAATATCCAGTTTAGGACTGGTAAATGTTTTAACAACTGCATTGGCCCCTTTTATCAGGAAAAATTTCATCTCCATCTCCTATCATGATAGATCTCTTATCCTTATCACCAGCTGAGTGGCAGGTGATCCAGCTGCAAAATTTCATCCCATTCTGCTTTCTGAGAATCTTCCTATTCCCAACAAAAATAGGCTGAATTTCCCAGTAAGCAAGTTCTGACTGATATGGACCTGGGTTTGCCAAAGAATCTTTAAGAGATGTTCTCCACCTGTACAATGGAGAGAAAGAAGACAAAGTCAGTCAGAAAAAGAAGACAGGGTGTTATTCCCCAAAAGCTTCAATCATCTCCATGAGAAAGGCTGACCCTGGGCTAACCGTTCAGACATGCCTCAAGGAGTGGCAAAGGGGGCCACATCTTGCCCTGTTGGCCAGTCATGAGATGAAGACTGTCTTGGAAACAGTTTGAACATTTGTGGATATGGTTCTACTAACTGAGGCAGTCCTTAAAAAGTACAAAAAGCTGAGGGCTGCCTTTGGCAGCAGTACACACTATAACTCCATGAATTAAATTATTAATTGCTAAAAGGGCATGTAGGTGGTATATCCCGTATCCACTGTAGTAGGCTACAACACTGGTTTGTCCTTCAACCAGATTGCTCCATGCCTAAAGACCATGTGGCTGACTTTCACCCAATTTAAAAATAAACTGACCACTTATATAAATATTACTGTTATCCAATTTAAAGAGGTAAAAAATGTTATAAGTATCTTTATTTTCATTCAAAAATCCTAGATTGTATATGTATGATCTTAAGTATATTAAAAATCCATCCACTTTATCACTGGTTTAAAAAACAATTATTTAACTGACAATATATTGCCAGGTTTCATACCAAACATGGGAAAAATAATATACAAAATTAATTGGCTCTATTATCACAGAATTTATTTAGACAAATTAGAGAATTAAACATGTAAATTTTTATTTTTTTTCTCCAAAGGAGACTATGGGATCTCTTAGATGATACTTAATATATTAAAATCAGACATAGTGTCTCTCTCTCTCTCTCTCTCTCTCTCTCTCTCTAGTGAGAAGAAAGTGGCAGTTTAACACCAATTAAAAATATACATTAATGAATAATAAAAAGTCAAATGAGTAAATATATTATAAAATGCCTGATATATGGTAAGTATTCAAACAAATCAAGTAAATTATGATAAATAATAAGAAGGTTTTAAATAGGCTGATGTTCAGACTGAAAGTACCTCTGTTAAACAGATGGTAAAAATAATGAGTTAGGGAAAAAAACTGAAAAAGACAAACAATAAGCCTGATGGTGCTCCATTTAAGAAGTGACTGGAAGCAACATTTCTTCTTCTGTTGGAGAAGTCCTACATTTTCTGAGAATGTGTGGTGCATTTTCACCTGTTGTTATTCTTTGAAGTCAAGCCCACACACTACTCTTTGTAACCCCCACAGTACTTGGCAGGAGGTTAGCACATCATTGGAATTCAATAGGCCTTTGATTAAACAGTTATAAAATTCATTAATTTCAAATACAAGTGAGTGGTTCTTTTTTGGGTCTTTGAGAACATTCTATAATCAAACTAGCATTATTCTCTGATTTAAATTTAAAATAAAGCAGAGTGGGTACTTTTCATGTTGTTGTTTTTAAGCAGCATGAGCTCTGGCCAAAAGCCCTCCACAAACTAATCTGAGTGAGTCACCTGCATCTCCTAGTGAAATTGTGTAAATTTCAGCATAGGTGAAATATATGAAGTCTCAAGATATTAATTAAATTGCTTAAGGTGATATCTAGGTAAATGGCAGAACTTGGAGCTCCCCTAGATTTTCTGATTTTTCTGCTTAACCACAAAGGATCAAAATGAGATGTACCAATAATTTTTTCTTTCCTTCTTTTCTTTCTTTCTTTCTTTCTTTCTTTCTTTTTTCAATACTAGGCATTGAACAGAGCCTTGCACATGTTAAGCAAGTGCTCTTACCACATAGCTACACCACAGCTTTATTTTATTTTATTTTACTTTATTTATTTTATTTTGACAATGTCTCTCTAAGTTAGCCAGGTTGGCCTCAAATTTCTGATCTTCATGCCTCAGCTGCCCTAGCCCCAGGTTTACAGACACATGCACCATGCTGATTATGTCATATGATGATTTTTTTTTTCTTTTTTGAGTCTCTAGTGCCATAACATTGTTGACAGATGTTAAATTTTTGTTGATAACAATGAAATCATTCAGAGGAAGCATCAACTCTTATCTTTATGTCCCCTCCCTGCTTTGGCCCAGGACACTGGTACAAGCCTATTATCCTAACTAATCCAGAGGCTGATCCAAGTTTGAGGCCAGCCTAGACAACTTAATGAGACCCTACTTCAAAATAAAAACAAGAAGGTCCAGAGACCTAGTTCAGGGGTAGAGCAATTGTCCCTGAGGTCAGTCACCAGTACATTTAAAAAGAGATTATTTCATTTTTTTCTTGTGTATTCTTTTTAAAAACTTACTATCACTTTTATTAGAAAAAGGAGTTTATTAAGGAATCTGAATTATACAGGTAATCAACTCATTAGGTCATTATTTCTCTAGCAAAAAATGGAATTTACAAGAAGGCTTTTGTTGTTACTTACCATGAATCATTTATATATTTATACTCAAAGATAAAAGGAAGAAAATGTTGAAGTCAGAAATAAGGGATTGTAAATTCACTGCTTCTACTAGTAGCTAACTTTTCCCCCCAACAAGAAACTCACTATCCCAACTTGAGAAAAAAGAAGTAAACAGGTAATCTGTGAGTCCGATTCCACTTTGTCTTTCTATACATAATTTTTCAGTGCCATATTCATAAATAGCCACTTTGAAACTACTATTTTAAACCAAATAGGGCTTTTGATATTAAATAAAGATGAAAATAACAAGGTTTTTTGAGTACTATCAGGGGTTTTAAGTGCCTCTGGAAGAAAATACTACCAACACAGGATGCTGAATTCCAGGTGTAGTCCTGAATTCTGTGCACATGATAGAAGCAATAACTTGATATCATTGTGTTCTTTGAACCAAAAATAGTAGGTGACAATGAAAATGCAAGGATGTGACATTGAATGGGCATGTGACTTTGGCATGTTTGGACCAGTCCATCAATAAGTCCCTGCCATTACTGCAAGTGGAGAAGTAGACAGAAATGCTACCCTCTGTTTTTTCCCAAGTCAAATACATGCCCAAATTACAAGATTTCTTCCTAGACATTTTCTTTTTTAGCTTTCTTTCCAAAACAAAATAGATCACTGTATGACCAAACAATGGGCCCCAAAGATGTCCATGTCCTAATGCCTACAAGCTGTGTATATGGTACCTTGCATGACAAAAAGGATTCTGCAGGTGTGATAAAGGGTTTTGAGATGGAAAGTTTATCCAAGATATTCTTATGAGTGGGAGGTAGGCATATCAGAGTAGGAAATGTACTGATGGAAGCAGAGATCAGAGACAATGATTTGAATACATTATGCTGCTGGCTCTGAAGATTGAGAAAGGAATGATAAGCCAAGAAAAGTGGGTCTTTAGAAGCCAAGGTTTTTAGAAGCTAAGAAAGTTGGAGAAACAAATTCCATCTTCATAGTTTCCAGGAGGAAGGTAGTCTTTTTTAGGCTTCTGACCTCTTGAGCAAGAAGGTAAGAAATTTGTGTTGTACTAGGCTGCCATTTTAGGAGTAATTTTACAGCAGCAGTGGGAAGCTGAGAAAGGTCCCAATCACCATCTCCAAAAAGAGAAAGTCTAAGGGTGAATAAAAGGCAAAGATTCAAACTCCCAAATCTCTGTGGGTTATAAAGATTAAATGTATTTAGCATAATACAAGGAGACTCTATACAAAAGAGGATTTATGTTTTGGTTGCCATGGTGATTATTAAATCTCCATTTTGTAATGCATTATTTTAAACAACATGAGCCATTTTGAATAAAAGAAAATAATTCAGTACAGTCCTATGGTTTATGGTTTATTGTAAATATATAACATTGGGAAATAAAGATTTCAAGTTCAGCTTCAAAAAAATGTATATATATATACATGTGTATATATATATATATGTGTGTATATATATATATATATATATATATATATATAGTATTGCCTATGTCCTGGGTAATCTAAGAGTTTATATATAAGTTTGTCTGTGTGTGTGTGTGTGTGTGTGTGTGTGTGTCAGAGAGAGAGAGAGAGAGAGAGAATTATTTCCAAAACTATGTGGAAAGCATTATCTCCAAATTTCTTTCTTATAACAGTATATTTCAGTCATTTATTAATCTATATGCCATTTCTGAATATTTATCACATAAACTGATTATTAGGAAAGGTTTGAAAATGTTGTCTCTTAAACTAGTATGTGAGATATGTCTTGAGTTTCCAAAGTTCTTGAACCTTTTTGCCTTTCATCTTTGTTTGAAAAGCTGTCACTTGTTTTCCTCTTCTTCTACCCCTCAAATGAGCTCTTCCCTTAACACTAAGAAGCTAGGAATTGATGGAATTAAAAGCAGTGAATTCTTCAAGAAGTCTGTATTATGAAAAGTTTCAAAATATTATGCCCTAAACATAAAGCTTTGTGGGTTGAGCTCTAATGTCTGTAATCTTTACCATTTCAACTTTCACTTATAATACATTTATATATAATTTGTTTATAATACATTTATAATTAATTAATAAAATACATTTATAATACAGGAGCTTACAAAGCTCCTCCCATTGGGAATAACATAAGGTTGAGAGCTGTCATCTAGGGTTCTGACACCAATGCTGCCACCTATAAGCTGCGTGAAGACTGGCAACCTGAGAAGTATTCCTGAGCCTCCGCTTTCTTATCTAAAACAAATGGAAATTATAATATTTTTATGTTGATTTTGAAAATGAAATGACACAATATATTTTTTAAAGAATGTTAACTTGAAGACATGCAAATAATTATATTATTATCGCAGTAGTTACCTATTACTGTATAAAAACGAATCTTAAAATAGTAGTTTAAAACAAGGAATATACATGACCTCATAGTTTCTGTGGATTAGGAATCTGTGTGGCTTAACAGTCTTCTGGCTTCAAGTGTCTCAGAACCTAGTTGGGATACATCACGTCAAACTCCATTGGGGTACATATACTTCTAGCTCATGCATGTTATTACTGGCAGGATTCTGCTCCTGAAAAGCAATTGGAAGGAGGTCTCAGTTCCATGGTAGATTTGGCCCTAGGAGCACCCTAAGTTCTTTGCACTGAGACACTCTCAGTAGGACAATTCAAGCTGGCTTCTCTGCAAGCAAACAATTGAGAGTTCAAGACAGAGCACCAGGGCCGGGGATTCAGCTCAGGGATTCTGCCACGTGCCTCAAAAGCGCAAGGTCCCTAGTTCGATCCCCAGCACCAAAAAGAAAAAAAAAAAAGATGGGGCACCAAAGTAAGAAGCCACAGTTTCTTTGCAAACTAATCTCAAAAATAACATTCTATCATTCTTACTATATTCTATTTATTAGAAACGATTTTAGTAAGACCACCCTCCAATGCGGTGGGTATGAACAACAGTGCTTTTTTCAAAACATGGACATAACTGGAACTAAAATAAAAGCTACTTTCTATGATAATCATTCTTATCCAGTTTTTAAAAATGTCCTTCACCAAACTTCTGGGGATTAGCCAATGCATTTTCCATTAAAAGGAAGCTCAGCCTCCATTTTCTTGTACATTTAAATGAATAATTTCCTGATAATTTTTAAGTATGAGGAATATTTTATAGCTTCTCTTACAGGAAACTCTTATCTAGAGCTGGGCCTGGGTAATGGAATATGCCATATTACAAAGTTTTGCAAAACACTTGGTTTCAGAAGAAAAACAGATTAATGCTCTCTTAACTATGACTGCACTAGTGGGTACAGCATGCAGTCATGATTTCCAAAACAATTATTTTGAATCTAATAGCTCTCCAACTTTTTCTCTGGTGCTGCGACAAGGCCCCTGATTTAATAGTGCACCAAGCTGCTAGAAAGCAGAGGTTAAAGCTGTGATTAAATGACTAGGGTGAGTGGTATTGAAAGCTATCACCACGTGGACAGTTCTGAGACTCCAGGAAGAGGATGGGGGAGGGGGTCTGAGGAAAGGGGTAAAGAGGAAAATGGAACAAAACAGGAAAAACCAACAGGCAGCTGAGCTTTTCAATAGCATTCGGATACTGCCAATTTTTCTTTTTTCCTTTCTTTTTTTCTTTGTCACTCCAAATGTTAAATTGAGGTGATTATAAACCTCTTGTTTGTTTTGTTTTGCTTTCAGTTAAAAAGTGAAAATTAAAAGACAGTGGGAATAAAGTGCGGAGAGAGCTTTTGACAGCTGATGGATAGAAAGCCCATTACCCATAATCATAATAATACAAACCCACTGGACAATGCTGGGGGAGGGAACCTCTCACAGGAGAGGAACTGGAAAGGACCCAGACCTGGCAGGCCCTGGGGCCATCAGAGGAATGAGATTGCAAATCCCTGGGGGAGAAGCATTGAAGGCTGCCAACACAGCTAGCTTTGAAAGCTGCACCCCGGGATGACAAAAGAAAGAAGTAGAACTGAAGGTGCACTGATTGGCAAGGGTAGGAAAATGGAGGAATAGGCTGCCAGCCCAGAGGCCCAGAGACCTGAGAGCAGAGGACTGTGAGGCGCAGACAGAGCTACAGAATGAAGCCAGATGCCTGAGACAAAAATGTACCTAATCAGAAATCAGTTAACAGAGTGACTAGCTTTGAATATAGGACAAGAAACACAGAAATTAAATAAATAGACATTTCTTGGTCTAGTAATAATAGATCTAATGTTTTCCAGTGGGGGGATACCTATGGTATCTCATTTTTGTGTTGCAAGTTGTATTGACCTACAGAAAAGTCTATATATCATAATTGCCCAATAAATATTCAGAGTGAACATACCTTTCAGTAGGTACCCAAATTTAATCAAATGACTATTATTACCTTCTGTTTACTACTCATCCCTCTGCACCCAGGTGGAATCACCATACAGATTACGAACAAGACAGAGTTTGGACATTCTGTAAATGAGTCCTTTGAGATGCTCTTTTGTCTGATCTGTTTTCCTTAATATCGTTTCTAAGATCCATCCATGTTTTATGTCATAGATTTTTGTTCTCATTGCTGCATAAAATTTCAATGAGTGACATCGCAAACTAGTAACTCATTCTATCTTCGATGGTTATGTGAGTAGTTGTTAGTTTGGGGCTACTAGTCATAATCTCATGAACATACGAGTGTTGGTATTTAGCTCCCATAAGTTTTGGATTTATGTTTATGAGTACAATTGAGTGTCATACAGAATATAAATATTTAGCTTTGATAGTTATTGCCTAATCTTTTTCTAAAGAGGTTTTACCAATTTAAACCCATCCATTCCTAGCCCTTTCAACCCTATGTCAGACTTTGTGTTGCTCCTTTTGCCTTTCAACTAGAACTATAGTGATACTATAGTAGATGGATCTGAGAAATATTTTAAAGCATTACCTAATGTGCTTTCTCTTTTCTTATCTCTTGAACTCCATGACTCTACCCAGGCAGTAAGACAAGTCCTATGTCATATGGCTATCAGATTGGATGAGATGGTAAAGGTGACGTGGAGCAGAAATTCCCATTTGTCTAAGAAAAGAACACATGGGCCAACCTGGAGCTCTTAAACTGAGATGGAGTAACATCAACACTGCCTTCCCTCATTAAAATATTAATTCCAGTGACAGCACTCGCTGCTTCCTTTCCCTGCATTCATACAAATGTTCTTTTACTTAAATGTTAAGTACTAATAAATAGTAATGCAGTGAGCCAATGGAGACAAATTCTCCTAAGCATTTAAAAGGAAACAAGAGTGAAACCTGCCTATGGTCCAAAAGGTAGGATGATACTTGGAAAATCACTTCACTTCTCTGGGCTCAAATTGCTAACCTGAAAAACCCACAGATTGTTCTATAAAATGTGGCTTATGTTTTGGGTAAAAAATGTCCCCCAAGATTACCTTATGAATGTCCTAAGCTTGGTGATCTATTGATAAGTTCATAGCTGAATGGGCTGGTAGGAGCCAGCCCCTGGTCACTGAGGTGTAGCCTGGAAGGGTGTGTCTTGTCACTGGCCTATTCCCCCTCTCACTTCTCTCTCTCTGCCTCCCAGCTGCCATTTGCTTCTCCAAGCCACATCATGATTTTCTTGCTTAGCTGAAACCCAGAAACAGTGAGATCAACTAGACATGGACTGAAATGTCTGAAACAAGTCAACATAATATTTCTTCCTTTAAGTTGTTTACCTCAACTGTTCTGTCACAGTAACAGAAAGCTGATTAACACAATGGGTACCATATTCAACTACATCTACTTTTGCCCTGTTAATTTCTTATTTTGAGAAATATGTGATTGTTCCTTAGCTAGAAGACATGATGTTTATTCTCTAATTTTAACTTCAATTGCCCTTGGAATTAAAGTTAAATTGTCATTGGCATCACAATTTAGGAAGAGTTAGAATTATATTTCTCTAATCATCAAAAGTAAACTTCAAAAAAGAATCTTAGCCAAGCATGGAGCCACCTGCTTGTAACCTTAGCCCTTGGAAGCTGAGGCATGAGAAGTACCATGAGTTTGAGGGTAGTCTGGGTTACACAGTGAATTTAAGGTCAGCTTGAACTACATAGCAAGACCCTGTCTAAATATAACACCGCCAAATAAAAATTAAAATAGAAAAATTCTAAATGTTTTTCATTCTTACAAAGAACACTTCTAATACCAAAATGTAAAGGTATTATTCAAGTGAGAAAAAAACCTTATAACATTTCTTGATTTTTATCAAAATGCATCTCTCACAATTTTGATATGACCATAGCAACTGTGATGAAATACTCATCAAGTGTATATTAACAAATATTCAATATAAACAGAAAAGTTGGGCTATGATGTTTGCTCAACATTCCCTTGTTTTCTTTCTAGACCCATTCCACACTCACTTGCAGCTGTTTAAGATATTACTATATACAGATTTTATACATTCACATTTGCTTAATTATGAAAAATAATTGAAAAGATTTCTGCTGGAAGAAATGTAGTTGTGTTTCCAAGCCACAAGTCTTATCTGGATGCATTAGAAAGTAGAGTTAGTCAACAATGTCTAAGGGAAGGGAAACTAAAAAACCATCCTCAAGTTGTACTCTAAGAAGACATGAAAAAAGCAGAGCTAGGAAATACTGTTAGCAATAAAACAATCTCCATACACAATTATGCATGTGGACTATCTTCTTCAGTCTATCAGAAAAGCATGAAAATTTTCATCTTTAGGGATTGAAAGTAAACACTAATATGAATGGCAAGCAGGTAAAACTCAAGTAAAAATCATAATCTAAAAATAGTTAATATAATTAACAGTTTTGTTTCAGTGTACTAACTTATAAGCTAAATGAAGGAATGGATATTATTTTTGAAAGAATAGGCTTCACTGTGACTTATATCTCTCTGTCAAAAGGCTAAAGGAGGAAGAAACAAAAAAGAACAGAAGTTCCTCACAGAAGGGACTTGACAATCTTTTATTAAAAGTTCTTTTCGAAACATTCTGCTCTGAAGGGCAGGGAGTGTAATTCTATGGAACGATATGCCAAGACCTGAGTTTGATTCTTCTCAGAACTTCAAATAAGATAAAATAAATAAAATATGACTTCAGTGAGCTTTCTATCTTGAAAACAAAATAATAGAAACTAACAATTTTTTCAACATAGTGCTTCTCGTGATTTCCTGTTGAATCTGTTATATTTCTATTTAAAATTATGCATTTATTATAGAAGGAAATATAATGATAAGGAAGACTTCCATGACGTGTAGATTGGTTCAGACACAGAGAGAGAGAGACACACACAAAGAGAGATAACAGGAGAGATAATAAGAATCTATCTGAGCCCAGCCATGTAAATCATGGAATCAGCCTTTGTATCTTTTTGAAAATGCTAATTGGACATGTATGGCTTTTTAATAGAAATATTTAATTTCATATAAAAATCATTTCACTTACTTTTTTGAATTAGCTAAAGACTACCAACTATTCAATCCATGAGTTTATACTTTGGATTTGCCCAAATCACCATCACCTAGAGAGAAACTCCAAAATCTATGACAAAGCTATTTGACTACACACTACAGTCAATAACAGAACACTAGTATTCAATATATATTACATACACAACAGCATATATTTGACATTGAATGCATGCAAAACATTAAACTAAATTCTTTACATATAATGAAACATTCAATTTTCAGAACAACTTTGCAAAGCTAATGCAATTGTTTTCTGCTATTTTATAGAAAAGGAAAATGTTACTGTTCAGGCAAAAAGCAATGGCCTCAAAAGTTCAAATGTTCAGAGGTGGGGCATTGGAAGCTGACTAGATCATGGGGACACTAACCTCATCAATGGATTAATCCATTGATGAGTTCATGGCTGAATGTGCCGCTTGCAGTTGGAGGAAGTAAATCACTGGGTGTATCTTTTTGAAGGGTGTATCATTCCTCTGGCTCTTTTTTTGTCTCTGTCCTTCCCTGCTTTCATGAGGTGATCAGATTTCTTCCACTATGCCTTTTCACCATAATGTTTGTTCCTTGAAGACAGCTGACCATGGACAAAACCTCTGAAACCATGAGCCAAAATAAACATTTTCTCCTTAAAATTGTATATGGCAGATATTTTGTCATGGTGACAAAAAGCTAATATAGAAACTAAGACCAAAAAAGTTAATAATATTGCCCAAAGCCTTATTGTAAACAATGGAACCTAAAACAATCACATGTGATTATATGCTTTAAAATGATGTTATGTTTCATAAATAAAAATAAATAAACAAACAAACAAACAATTCTGCTGCCATAACCCAAATAACAAGAAAATGAGGACCACAGATGGCCTCCCATCTGTGTCTAATATACACCTGGGAAAGAAGTGTCACCTGAATCTATTTCACATCACACAAACAGCAACACAATTTTGCTAATTATCTGGTTAATCCTGTTAATTTCAGTGAAGCAATGAGGCTTCAAAATAAATTTTCTTTGGCCTGAAACTTTGATTAGACTATGTCAATTGAAGAAACTAGATAGTAAGAAGTCATCACAAACTCTGCTTAGTCACATTCAACTATGATCCATTATCTCTTATTCAATCAGGAGTGAAATTTGGACATTCTGCCTTCAATATTATGGATCTTTGTTATCATGTAATATTTCAGTTCTGACAAAAACTGCAACTTATCATTTTCATAGATTTGCTGTGTATATTTGAGTATATGGTGAAATCAAAACTTTGCGTGCCAGAGAAGCAGGTTAGAAGATGAGGGGGGTGGAAGGAGAAAGGTCAGAATGCTAGAAATGTGCTGCTTTGATTATAAGTTAGTAACTTTCCCTCTCAATTGAGAGACCTTAAATGATGTGTGTGTATTTATCTTAAAGGCCTCTTGTAGAGAGGCTGTAACTGTCACCAAATAAATTTCATATGATCATTCTTACACCCATTTATTTCCCATGCACTTTGAAATAGAAAAGGAAGCTTGATGTCATTCTCTAGATCAGATATTAATTCCTCGAGGCGTTTGATTTTTTTTGCAGTTGAATGGTGATAAAATGAAGCTATTTTGAAGCACATTAAATCTGCAAATTTGAACTTGCTGATGCCAATGCTCACTTTATTGCAAGGTATCCTATTTTCACCTTCATAAAATTGAATGCTAGCATGTACCATATAATTAAATTTAGCTGTACCAAAAGCTCAAATCTATGCATTAACTACTAAACTTTGATAAAGTTTACTACAATTTTCTTCATCTCTAATGTAGGTAATCTAGTAGGTAGTTCAATTACGAGGTTTAAAGAATTGTAAAACCAGACATATGTACATTTCTGTTGTCCCTATCACAATAACACAATATTATTGTGGCATAGTTGCCCATGAGTGGCAGGGCATTCTTTTTCTCTGGGATGTGGGACTCCACCCAACAGAGTTGCTCTGAGGCAACTGGAAATTAGTTGTCGCTCTTAAAGATTAAGACTTGGGCTGGGGGTTTAGCTCAGTGGTTTTGCCACCTGCTGCTCAAGCGCAAGGACCCAAGTTTGATCCCTGGTACCAAAAAAAAAAAAAAAGAAAGATTAAGATTTATAAAATACATTCTGGCTGGTCACCAGAAAATAAAAATTTTGCAAATCTTGGAAAATTTGAAGTTGCTAAAGGTGGCAATTGCAATCTGTTCTTTCAGCGGGATTTTTTTTTTTTTTTCAGATCAGCTCTGCAGGAAACCTAGAAGATAGAATGGGAAAAAGGACAGAGGAACAGCTTCACTGAAACAGAAACTCACAAAGAACTAAACACAGAATTTTCAAGCAATAGATGTGCTTTTCAAGGGAAAGGTCACAGCTCCGTCTAATCAGTTACTCTAATTCCTGATGAATATTTGTTTTTGTTTCTTCTAGCACTGCCTAATAAGAATTCCTAGTCTTTCCTGAATAATCTTCACTCATTCCCCAACATGTGCCTATTCTTTGATCAAAACAGACGACAAATATTTTTCCAATGCACACTTCTCACCTCTCCAGTACCTCACACATTTTTTTCTGTTTATCATACAGTTTCTGCTCTCTAGGTAAGTACAATCTACAAGTTAACAATTTCATTTCCTCTGAAAATGTTCTCTGTCCTCTGCCCTAATCTTCTCAAAAGTACTGCCTACCCATGCTATCTGCATTTGCTTAAATCCTGACACCCTTCAATCCATTCTGTTTGCCAAACTCTCCCATAACTATCTGTATCTTGCTTTAGATAGTAGTCACAAGGCTGTTTAGAATTGTCAAACTCATTCAACTGCTTTATGAGCTGATCAATTTGCATTAATTGTATACCAACTGAAATAAATTAAAGGTTTTAATGCCTTCACATTGAATACGAAGCATAATTTTTACCCCCGAAAAGGCTCTGAATGATATTACCTTTGCTTAACTCTCCAAATTAATCCTGTGCCACCACCTTTTGCTCATATTCTTCATTTTGTTTAATTTCTTAAATATGTGAGGCTCTTTTCTCTGCCTGGAAGGGATCGACTACAATCATTAACCATCTATAATACCTTCATCTGTCTAGACTGAGTCTCCATTTAATATTGATCACTATATTATCGAAAATACATCATCTCACTTATAGTCTTTATTACAATTTTAAAATTTATTTCTAAATACTTAAAAAATTCAAAATTGTTTGTTTCACTTTCCTGTGCTTTTTAAAAACATCTGTCTTTCCATTAGAGCATGTGTTCTTCAGGGTAAAGCTTGAATCTCTCATGATCATTTCCTTTGTAGACTCACATTGCCTGTAATGCAGATATAGATATATAGATATAGATATAGGTATATATTTGTATTTCTTAACGTTCATTGAACAAAAGGAGTTGATATTACACAATGTTCTACAAGACAAGTAGCCCTCGTTTAGTTGGCAAGGTCGAAAGCCATTTTAGGCAGGGGAATGAATATAGTAAATACAGAAATATGATGTAATTACACACATATGCCCAATTGATGGAAATGAGGCTGTATGAAAGAAAAATGGACAATGAAATAAGGAGAATGAAAGGGAAAACTTCAGAAACATTAATTTTTTTACTGTAATTTATTTTAATAGGTATTAACTCCTAGTATTTTAAAAGTTTTTGATCGTGATATGTCTATCACTAGTGGGATAAACACTTTACCCAAGCTTTGGTTTCCTCTGTAAATAAAAACAATTCTTAATTTCAATCTCTAAGCAAGGAACTTAATGGGAAGGTCTCCCACAAATTGGTACTGACTGACCAGACAGCATTGTTTCATTGTTTTTGCCCTGGTCATCCAAAAGAAAATAAATCTAGCCAACAATTTTCTGACCTTAGCAACAGGATATCAGGGAACATGTTCATGTAATGTTCTGAAATTTTTGTAGATAATTAGCACCATCACACAGTCTTAACACAGTCAGAAATATTTATGACCTGATATTTAGATTTAAATAAAAATAATTGAAAGATAGAAACCCTGTGATGCTAACTCAGAGAGTAATCTTTAGCAATAAACATCAAAGGAAAGCAAATAGCCAGATGGTTTCAACTCACCCGGCCAGGAAAGGGAAAACATAATGTTTCAAAATTATCATCATTTTGAAGGCTCGCTGTTTCTACCTTATGGGATTTTGTCATCTAAATCTCCAAAGGATAACGAGTCATCTTTATACTGAAGACAAAAAGCTGCTGTAGGACTTGGAGGTGCACAGGAAACAGTCACTACCACCTTCATTATTGGAGAAACAGCTGTTAACCAAATCTGTGGAAGAGAAACATGATATATTCTGACATGATATTGTGCTCACATATCATAGAGTAATAAATAGTTTGCTCCATGTTGAAAATGAAGTCATGTCAAGGAGTAACTAAAGCAGTATCACTGGTCTTATAGAATCAGAACCGCAGAATGGAAGAAGTTCTTAAATCACAGGCATTCATCAGGTCCTAGAGTCATTTCCAAATAAATGTGGAATTGCTGCTTCTCTGGGTTCAGATTATCCCAGTTGAAGAGGGAAACTAAAACACCAAGGTGTGTCCATAACAGAGGAAAAAATACAAAGGAGAATTTGGAGACAAAAAATAGCACGGTGTAGTAGAAATCAATGGAGAATTTTAAAGCACAGAGAAATGGACTAGTAAAAGTATAAGGACATTTAAACACAACTTAGGTCTTATATTTAAGAAAACCATCATCATTTCCATGAAAAAAATGAATTCATATAATTTATTTTATTATATATATTATTATAGTATTCCACAAAGCTTAATTTTCCAGAAATATTGACTTTAATCCAATAGAAAGAAGACACCTAGATAAAACTCATAGGGATGGAGTGAGCTTCCTAGGAATGCAGCAAGTTGCATGTTTCTGGTCAGATATATAGTGTCAGGGATTGTTTCTTCATCCTCAGTTCTGTTCTCTGAATCAACTTGTCTGTTTTTGTGCCAGTACCATCTTCTATTTATCATTGAAGCTTTGTAGTATAACTTGAAATCTGAGATTGTAATGCCTCCTGCTTTGCTCTTGTTGCTTGGAATCAATTTGCTATTCTGAGTCTCTTCTGGTACCCCATGAATTTTAGGATTACTTTCTCTAGTTCTGTGAGGAATCCATTGGTATTGTGATTAGGATTGCATGAAGTCTATATATCAGTTTTGGAAATATGGCCATTTTGACTATATTGGTTCTGCCTAGATAGCAACAGAGTCTGTCTTTCCATTTTCTTATATCCTCTTTGGTTTTATTTTTTAGATCACTGTACTTTTTGTCAGAAGTTTTGCACTTCCTGTTTAGGATAATTCCTACATTTTCTTTTTTTCTTGATACCTTTGGGAATGGCATCATTTTTCTAATTTCTCAGAGAGTTCGTTATTGATGTACAAGAAGGCAATTGAGTTTTTTTGTTTTTGTTTTTGGTACCAGGGATCGAACTTGGGTCCTTGTGCTTTTGATGCAAGCGTCGGAACCACTGAGCTAAATCCCCAGCCTGGCAATTGAGTTTTGTGTATTGATTTTGTATCCTCCTACTTTGTTGCATTTGATTGTGAATTGTAGGAGTTTTTCGTGGAATTTTAGGGGTCTTTTATGTAGAGAATCATGTCATGTGCAAATAATGATAATTTTGTTTCTTTCCTAGACATATCCTTTTTATTTTTTTTTCCTCTTGCCTGATTGTTCCTGGTAATGTTTCCAATACTACTTTGTATTGCACAAGAGTGGTGGTAATGGACATGCTTATTTTGTTCCTGATTTTAGAGGGAATGCTTTCATTTTTTTCCCCATTTAATATGATGTGGGAAGATTTTGTATAAATAGCTTTTACCTAATTGAGATAGGTTTTTCTAAAACTATTTTCATCAGGGTTTTATTTCATAATGAATGGATGTTGAATTTTGTCAAAGGCTTTTTCTGTGTCTATTGAGATGATCATGTTTTGTTCTTGCTTCTGTTTATGTGATATAATACATTTATTGACTTCCATATGTTGAACCATCTTTGCATAGCTGGGATGAATCCTACTTGACCATGATGTATACTCTTCTTGATGATTTATCCCATTCTGTTAGCCAGTGTCTTGTTGAGGATTTTTGCACCTATGTTCATGGAAGAGATTGGCATGTAGTTCTCTTTTTTAGTGAGGTCTTTGTGTGGTTTGGGAAATAGGGTACTGTTAGGTTCTAGGAATGACTTTGTATGTCCTCCTGTCCTTTCATATTTATTAAAGATTCCTGTAGTTCCTGTGAAATTCAGCACTGAATTTTTGGCTTTTCTTAATTGTTAGGCTTTATTTTTCTGCTTCAATTTCAATGCCTCTTTTTACATTATTCAAACATTTTAATTCTTCTTGATTCAGTTTTGATAATTCTTATATATCTAGGAATATGTTCATTTGTTCTGAATTCTCCAGGGTATAGAAGTACAGATTTTCAAAGTAGTTGCTAATAATCCCCTGGATTTCAGTGGTATCAGTTGTGATTTCTCCTTTTCAATTTTTAATGGAATTGATTTGAGTCTTTTTTTTCCTTTTTTGATAAGATTGGCTAAGGCTCTTTTTTCTTCTTCTTTTTAAAAATAACTTTATTATCTGGAAAAATAGGAACAAAATCTTTGTAAATAGGGAGGAATGGAGAGATTGAAGGGAGGGCTGGGCAAGGGTGAAAAATAAGAACCAAGAGAAACTATGTAAAGGTGCAAATTTCCAATGGTGAATGTCATTATATTGTATACCTAAAATGTACCAATGATTAGAATGAATAATCGATAATGCAAAATAGGAAGAAAAGGTCCAAAGGGGTAGGGGTAGTGGGAGGGGCAGGGGAAAAGAAAGAAGGGAAAGAAAAATACTGAGAAATGGAAAAAATGGAAATAAAGTCTTTGTAAATAGGGAAGGGTGGAGGGCATGAAGGGAGGGCTGGGAATGGGGAAAAAATAAGAACCAAGATGCATTATGTAAAGGTACAATTCCCAATGAGAAATGTAATTGTGTTGTATACCTACAATGTGCCAGTAAAAGAATTTAATAAAAAAATAAATAAAATAACTTTATTATCAAACACACACACATAAAAAAATTAAAACCATTCAAAGAGGAACAATGCAATGCAATGTGCTGATCTACAACTGTGTTGATGTTTATCTGATCTTTTTTTGTCTAGAATTTTTTTATGAAGTTGGATACATCTTCATTGTCTGCATATATTTTTATACTTGTTATTTCTTCCTGTTGAATTGATACTTTAATCAATATGTAGTGGCCTTTTTTGCCTCTTCTGATCAGTTTTGACTGCAGGTTTACTTCGTCTGAAAGTAGCATAGCCACTCCTGCTTATTTTGGGGCTTCTTTTGAATGGAATATTATTTTTCATCCTTTGATTTTTATTTATGAATTTCCTTTTGGATTAAATGTGTTTCTTTTACACAGAATACTGCTGAATTTTGATTTTTTAATCAGTTTGCCAATCTGTGATTTTTGATTGGGAAATTGAGAACACCGAGAGTTATTATTGAAAGGCGTTGACTTATTCTTGTCATTGCATTTCTTGTTATTGTTGCTGCTGCTGCCTCCCTCCAACCTTCTGCCTTACTATGCATCCTGCCTGATGTTTCCATTCCATTAGGCTTGTTGACATTGTTGGCTTCCTCGTCTTTTTCTAGGATAACCTTGAGAATTTGTTGGAGTGCTATTGTGGTTGTCATAAATTTCCTAAGTTTCTCTTTGTCACGGAAGTTCCTTATTTGTCCATCAATTTTGAAAGATAGTTTTGGAGGATAGATTAGTCCAAGTTGGAAATTGTTTTCACTTAGAGCTTAGAACACTTCACTCCAAGAAATCCTGGCCTTTTTGATTTATGTTGAGAAGTCTGCTGTAATTCTAATGGGTGTACCTTTATATGTAAGTTGTTGCTTTTCTCTCACAGGTTTTAAGATTTGTTCCTTGCGTTGGACTTCTGGGATTTTGACTATGATGTATTGTGGAAAGTTTTATTCTGATTGGAACTTTCATTGGTTCTATAAGCCGCAATTATCTGTATGCTAGTCTTTCCCCATGTTTGGAAAGTTTTCTGTAAACAGGTTTTATTATGCCATTTGTGCTGTCTTCTTTTTTTCATTAATTCCAGTTAATCTTAGGTTAGTCTTCTTTGCACCATCTAGCTGCTGTTAGATTCATTTTTCTTCTCTCTTGTTGTGTTCAAGGCATTTCTGAGTGTATGGTGACCTGCATCAGCCCTATCTTCTAGTTCTGACACTGTGCCTCACATAAGCATTTATGTTGCCCATACTTTCAATAGAATATTTTAAAACGTCTTTTAAAGAGCTAACTGATTTTTAATATTTAGGCCCTACTGTTCATAAATTGGGAACTAATTAACTTGAATAAACATGTTTAGAAAGGCCATTATTCTTTAAAAACTTGAGAAATTGCAATTTAGAAAAAACTTGCTTTAAAACTCTTTATGTAGGCTTACTGGAGGCAAATGTAGTCTTTCAAGAGCTGTTTTTATTTATGTTTCAATTTGTTATGAAATATATTTTCCTGTTCTCTATATTATGGTAGAGAAATAACAATTCAAATTGGAAAGGATAATAACAAAGGTTCATAATAAGAAATAAGAGTAGTTGATCCACCTAGTCAAATACATCCCTAATTATTCATACTATTTGTATTTAATCTTTTAGATTAAGACATACAACAGTATTTTACTTTTTATAAGTGTTTAGAGAACTAGCAATGCTAAATGAGTCTTGTCCAAGTGTTATTAGACAATTCAGAGAAAATGGGCTCTCTTTTTCATACAAGTCTCACCTGGGCTTGAAGAATATTCTCTTAAATAGGATATTTTTCCTTCCCTACTGTTTTATATGTTTCCACTTTCTCAGTTTCAAGTCTCTGCTCCACTTTCCAAGGTCATGGTCATGCCTTATTTCTGGTTAAAATCTTATAAGTATAAGTTGAATATTCCATATTCAAAAGGCATGGGATAAGAAGTTTTTCAAATTTCATATTTTGAAATATTTACATGTACATGATGAGACAGCTTGAGAAGGGTAACCATGTCTAAACACAAAACACATTTGCTTTCATATATACCTCATTCACTAGCCTATAGAAATTGTATACAATATTTAGTGCACTCAGAGTTCATGACTCGTCACATGAAGTTGAGCGTAGCATTTTCCATGTTCAACATCATGGCAACACTCAGACTGTTTTGGATTTTGGAGCATTTCAAATTTCATATTTAGGGTTAGGGATACTAAATTTATATTTTTCTCTAATCTCTGAGACTGGAGGTATCCTGAGAAAGAAAGTTGGTTAGTGATTTCTTTTTTACTTGCGTTTTAACAGCATATACTGTCATCTTCTGTACTTCCGATTATATTCTCAAATAGTTTGCCCTCCTAGCATCTACTGTAGGTAGGTGGCCATATTTACTGATCTGAACACCTACAGTTTCATAAATGAGTAATAAAGTTTTTACTCAAATTCAGCAAATATGATTTTCTTTCAGGAATTTGGAATTGATATTAAAAATCTATATAGGGTTTTTTTCTTCTACACTTTTGTCTTGAGAGAACCACTAATAATAATAAGGATGGATTGAGTGATTGATTGATTGATTTTGCCAAGAAACCTGGAGAAGCAGTCAGGGAAAGGAGAAGAATAAAATAAATAAAGACCAGAATATTGAAGGGTATCGGTCACTTTCCCATCACTGGGATGACAAACACAACACCTGCAATATTAAGAACAGATTGTTGGGCTCATAATTTTTCTGGCCATGCATAGTTGGCTGGCTCCTAAGCTGAAATGGCACAATAGAAGGGCAGGGTGGAGGAAAGCCTATCAAACCATGGTCACCAGGAAGCAAAAAAAAGAAAAAGAGAGAAAAAAAGGACTGTAGGGAGAAGAGTAGACCATCTAGGTCACTCACCACTTCCAACCAAGCCCCACCATTTAACAGCACATTCAGCTATGAACTTTCAATGAATGAATCTCCTAATGAGCATAGTGCCCACATAATCCAATCACATTCCAAAAGCCCCACCACCTCTGAACACATGAGACATTTGGGGGACAATTTAGATCTAAATTATAATAAAGGGAAAACCATATGGTTAGAAAATAAGATGGAGTGGGAAAGAAGGGAAGAAAAAGACAAAGTCAGAAATAGGACATGGGTGGCCTTGGCCTTAGTCCCTGAAAAAGCATCTATCTCTGCTTCCACACTAGGAGGAAAAAGGGCTCCCTTTGTGTATTCACTGTGGCTCCATGGAAGTGCTCCTTTGTTTTTCCAATAAATCATTAGTATTATTATATATTCTTTTTAAATATTACATATTATATTATATATTCTTTTAAAAGAATTTCAGTCACTTGAATTCCAAATATCCCAAATAGGAGAACTCTCTCCAAGCCATTCCCTCTCTTAGAATGTCCTTTGCCCTATTGTCTATTTTACTTTCTTACTTTCTTCTTTATTCTTCAAAACTTCTTCATTAAGTGTGTCACAATAGTTTAGATCATATTTATGTGTATTTCATCTTACATACCATATCCTTCAAAAAAAACTGCAGATATTTTCTGCCACTCTCATTTGACAGTCAACATGCCCCTCAAAGATGTTATTCTTCAACTTTCCTAAAGAAAAGTAGATGCATCATGAGGTGGCTCCTATTAGAATTTACCCTAAAAATATTTCACTTAGTAAAAAAAAATCATTTTTTAGTTGTGTCACTACAATGAGTGTAAACAAGTAGAAAACTTGCACTGTGCCAATAATAAAAATAACTCTCACTTTCCCAAAGATCTCAGCAGCTCACCTAGTATCCCAGAGCTTGCTGCTGCTATTTCCTCCCAGAGATAAAAGAAAACAGAAGACTCAGTAGAAGATTAAATGGATCTTGAGGAATCAGAATGTGACGTTCATTTATGGGGCAATGAGGAGTGGAAGTGACAAAGGAGAAAAAGTGTGTGGAGCATCAGCCTTTCTAATCTCAGAAAACAGAGGCACTCCTTGGAGCTGAGCTCTTATTGACTCATCAAGGGAATCACAGGGCAAGGCTGAGAGAAACTCCAGAGGAAGCGGGGATTTGAGAAACTTCCCTATAACCTTGCCTTCGAGGACTGGAGGGTTGGGGCGGGCTTTGAAAGTAGAAGGAAACCTTGCTGGCAAACAAGCTGAAACTACAGAAAGTTTCATTAAAGCCAGTGGGGGGATAATAAAATGGGGAATAATTAGAACATCAAGAAAAAAATGAACGAAACCAGACACAAAAGTAATGCTCTAGAGGCATGGAGTTACCTGTGCAGCATTCTGTTGACAACAATTAAAAATGAATTTGATGTTTTGCCTATCCTGGGTTAAATTTTTGGTTTGCTCTGTGCATGTGTGTGTGCCTCCTATCATCTGTATTTTACCTTGGCTGCAGCTGGGTCAGAATGAAAAGTGCCATGATCCAAACTGGATTTTAATGAGGACAACTAGGTGCCTGCCAAGTCCTTGGGCATGAAGTTGGCGGAATGGGCTCACTGGTCCTTAAGGGTCTCTGCTCTAGATCTGAAAGCTCTTCAGTTGAAAACTTGGCAGTCCTTCCGGAGTCTCTCTTCCCCTCTGCCAAGCAGATGAAGGCAGCGTCTGGCTCTACACATGGAATGCTAAAAGTTGCCACGACTGTCAAAGGCCCAAGGAAGGAGAACTTCCTTTTCCTGATGCAGACAGTTCCAAATCCAACCCAGCGACCCTCAGCTGTTATCACCTTTCCTGAAACATAACAACTTTTTAAAAAATTTTTCATAAACAGCAAGGATGTCACTTTCTACAAGTACTTTGGTAGAGATCCAAGAAGAAAAAAAAATCACTTAAAAAAAAAGGGCACTGATACTTGCTGGTGTGTCTCAAGACAAAAGCTTATGTGGGAGAGAATCAGGCAATGAAGCTAAAGTTTTAAAAGTGAGCCAGACCCTAAACTTCCTGTATGTAAACATAAGGGAGGGTTTCAGTCTTTTACTGAAATGTTATGAGGGAAGCAACAAAGTTCTTTAAGCAAGAGAGTAATGTGAATTGATTTTCTTTTATATTTTAGCATTATAAAAATGATGCAGGCTGTGAGAGAGAGTTTTGAAATGTATGTATCAGAGACAGGAAGATAATAAAGATGCTATTTTGGTTATAGGTAGAATGAGAAAAGTCTAGTCAATGGGAACTTTACAGATTTATTAAGGATATATAATCAACAGAATGTATCAGTTAACTTTGCGTGTGCATTAGTCAGCTTCCTATCATTATAACAAAATACTTGAAGTAATTAATTCATAAAGAGAAAGGGTTTATTTTGTCTCATCGTTTTGGAGTTTTCAGTCTGACATCAAGTAGGACCACTGTATTGGAACTCTGACATCGTGACTGGAGCACAGTGCAGAGCAATCTGCTCACCTCATGAACCAAGAAGCAACGTGGAAAAGGACAGGCCAGGCTCCCACAGTTCTCTTTGAGAAAACACCCCTAATGACTTAAGGACCTCCCATAAGGGCCCACCTTCTGAAAGTCCACAGCATCTCATAATAGCTCCACCTTGTGGGCCAAGTCCATAACACAAGCACTTCTGGGGAAATAGCATGGAAGAGCATGAAAAGACACCATGAAGGATGGGGCCCAGTTTTCAGGTTTGAACATCTAAATGGCTGGTGCTTTCAATCACAAGGGCAGAAAATAGGAATAAAAAGTAATCTTTCTCTTTTGTAATAATGGGAATGAAATCACAGGTGTTTTTAGATCATTTGTAAAAGTGGATATAGTTTAGTATATTTTAATGTGTGTGGGGCCATGGATGTTACTGTGGTATAGCACCAAGCTAGCTGGTATCAGATCCTGGGTTTAATCCTGAGAACTACAAAAACAAAAAAGTAAGAAAAAAGGTTTGCATCTACTAAAATTAATTATTTATGTATTCATGTATGTGTGTAGTGATGTGCTTACATATTTATTTTTTTGAAAGAAAGATCCTTTGAACCAAAATAAACTCCAGGATGAAAATATATAATTCATTATTAACAACTCAGAAAGAGCTAAGTCAGTGTCTCATAGAACTTTTCAGACAGACTCAGCCCTATATGAAGATCTTCAGAGCAGATCCAGAAGACCCTTCCTATAATGAAATAGCTCTTTTAGCATTTTAAGACCATGATATTCCTTATATACCAAAAACTAGCTTTGCTGTTTCTGTATCTTAAACTAGTATTGCAAAACAAAACAAAACAAAATAAAACAAAAAACTGGTAACTATTATCCCATATATTCCAGAGACCTTTTTCCAGGGGTGGGACACAATGAATACAAACTGTGTGGTTTATTAACTATCCCTATCAAAATGTTAAAGTGAATAGTTCCTAGAAAGAAATATGGCCTTAGCTTTTACACTGGTATGATTTCACAAAAAGTGTGTTTACAAAGTCATATACAAACACAGAGGACAACTCAGGAAATGTTGCAACAAATTATATTTGCATGATTAGGAAAAGGTTTTCTGTAGAGTAATATCCTTATTTCCATTGTTGTTTCAATTCCATTCCTATATAATAGCTCTGTTTAACATACATATATAATGCTTTGTTTTATCCAGTAGTGGTCCATGTAAATCACAGTAATATTACCAATCTTAAATACATATAGTTCTGTATTGAACATACTTGGAGACTTTAGCAGATCTTAGCTATAAGGAGATCAATGGAAAATAAATGGAGTTTGTTTCCATAAGCACAATAGTGATTCTTAATAAATAATACCTGGAAAATGTTTTATAAATTTTAATACAGCAACCACAAGCCTGAAGCAATTAATATTAAATGTAATTCAGAGAAGATAATGATAAAAATAGAAAATACAAGAAATGTCTTTGGTTGTCCCAAGAGACAGAGCACAGAACCCTGTGGTTTTGGAGTGAAATACTTGAATGCTATCTATTTATAGAAAAAATAACTTATGCTATTTACTTCAGAAAGTTCCCACTGAAATAATGCATTTCAAAATGAGAAAGTGCCTTTCATGTTCAAATTTGAATATAAAATTATAAGCTTCTATACATTTTGTACCACTGCCAGAGAACTGCATTCATCTCTGTTAAGATTGTCTATGGAAATCTAGTCTCTGTCCACTGAACACAGAAGCATTGTAAACCTGTCTGACAGGAGGCCCTCCCTGAGTACTGTAAATATCCATTTACAGTAAATATCCATTTACAGTAAATATCCATTTATAGTACACTCAGCAGCTGCTGCAGGAATCCCCCAACAATAATATTTACAGAACTCCACTTCAGGTACTGTAGGAGACAGTCAGTTAGCAAACTCAGTGTCATAACTGTTATTGAAGCCAATGGTTAACTGAATATGAGTTCAATTGCTGATTTTGTCATAAGTAGATCAAATAGTGAAATATACTCATCTGCTCAGGGAGAAGAGACATCTCCCTAAGCCACAGTACTGAAAGTATTTTATCCCCAAGGAAGGTGTTTTTTTTTTAATTTTTAGCCAGTCTCAGGAATATTTGGGACAGCAACATATCCTCTGGAAAATGTGGAACGTCCTTATTTTCAAGAGAAATCTAAATGTCCCAGCTGTTCCTCCTTTCAAATGTAAGTACTTTGCTACTTGCATTATGATTAAAGTGTACACACTTGTAAAACTCACATACATAAGTGATAGTAAAGGTTAAAGAGAAGTAAAGCACTTTATCCCTTGAGCTTTGCTTTTTTTTTTGGTACCAGGGATCAAACTTGGTTCCCTGCACTTTCGAGGCAGGCACCGGAACTGCTGAGCTAAATCCCCAGCCCGAGCTTTGCTTTTAAAGTCAAGAAAATGCATTTGGAAGTTAAGATAAACAAAATGTAAGTTAATTGAGAATGTCTGCACCACTTTCAAAACAGAACTCTTACAAGATTTATGTTGAATACTAACTAGCCTTTTGAATCTTCATGTTATAGTATGTCCAAGATATAATAAACTACTTTCTCTTTACATTCACCGTTCACTCTTGCCTGGGCTCTCTCTCTTTCCTCTTTATATGCTTTCTCCAATGATCATTAGTTTATAAAACTTAAATTGGTAGTTATTTAAAAATAAATATTTCTCATATACTTGCTGAATCAAACATAAAATAATAAATATCACAAGTCTATTTTCTACAAATATGTAAATTTAAGGTTTCAAATAGTAACTGGTAACATTATTAGGAAAAAAGAGGAGTATTCCTGGCCTACATATGGAAGTGGGTTATGTGTCCTTCAACAAGTGAATGGACAAAGTAAATGTGCTGCATACCCACAGGAAGAGATTCATTCACACAGCACAACATTATTCTGTCATTAAAAAGAAGGATAACTTGCTAGCTGCATAACATAGATGGAACATTAAGACATTGCCCAAAAGATAAAAACCTCAGTTATTAGAAATATAAATATTTGAAATGTAATATGCAATAAGGTGAGTATAGTGATCAATAATGTTTTGTAATCCTGAAATTTGCTAAAAGGAGATTTTAAGGTTCCCCCAAACAGGAAACTATGTGAGGCGATGGATATATTAATTAGTTGGTTGTGGTAATCATTTCATATTATACACACATATCAAAACATCCTCTGTGCATTTGAAATATATACAATTTTTATTTTTTGATAGTATTTCAGTAAACCTGTGGGGAAAAAGATATCACCAAAGGTTAACGAAACATAATAGATCCCTAAGAAGAAAAAAGAATCTCTCATTTACTAATTTCCAACAAAGTTTTTCCTAAAATTAAACATTTTGACATGAAAAAATAATCTTAGATAACAAAATGGCCCTTTGTAAATACATGTATGTGCATATATATATGAAAATTCAATTCTATTACCTCCTTTTCATCAGTTTACTGACCACTCAAGCTATGTGAAAAAGCTATTTCCTAGTCTTCTAAAGCTTTACCAAAACCCCTCTAGAAAGATAAACAAAGACACTTTGAATCATGAATGTTGTTGCTAAGTGAATTTTGGCTTGAATTAGAGGTGTGTGATTTTAATTTCTTACTTCCACAATAGGGAAAACATTATTATCTTCATAAAGGGTAGTCCAGGTGAAATAGGAATTGTAAAGTGCAGTGCCTGTCAGGGACTCTGTAGTTCATGCTCTTTTTAAACTTATTCTACACTCAGCAAAGTGCATATGCCTTGCAAGCCACCTCTTCCATTGTCATTTGTTATAGATCTTTTTGTCCTCCTGGAATTCAAATTCTTTATCCCCCCTGAAATGGCCTAAGAATATGTCCTTCATAGCAAAAGAAATTAACACTGAATGTGTTATATACGGGCATATGTGTGTGTATGTATGCCAGACATGATATAGACACTCAGTAATAGGTCAGCTTGATTGTGTTAACATAATTGGCTTGGAATCCACCCAAAGAACTGGTGTACCACACTTCTAGGTATGTCTGGGTGGGTCGTGGTGGCATGACTTTGAGATCTGTATCTGGTCCCTCCCCACTACCTTTCTGGTGCTGTTCCCCTGCTCTACTCAGCAGCCATGAATTGAGTGACTTTGCTCTACCACACTCTTCTGCAATGTTATTTCTGCCTTAGAACCCACACACCATGGACTGAATTCTCAGAAAATGGAAGCCAAGCTAAAATTCTCCTCCTTGAAGTTCTGAGTGTCCCAGCAACAGGAAAGCTGACTAATGTATACTCCTTTTGTGCTAACTTATATAATCTTTTCTTCATGGCTTAAATGCTAAACACTCTTAAAATTCCAAGATGTGGAAATTGTGGATACATAATGTTGCACATGATGTATGGTAATGAGAAGTAGCCAAAATGTAGAATCACATTACATCTCCTGTCTTGCAGTACAGTTTCATCTCTTTATCACATTCCTACACTGTCTTTTACTCTGGATGTGTGTAATTAATCTTTGACAACTAAATTCCAAAAAACATAATAACACTAGCCCTATGGAACATAAGTAATGCAATATAAGTATTTCTGCTAATTTCATTTTTGGAATAATTATTGTAGACTTGGCACATACAGAGTTACTTTTTGCACCTTGCTGAACTCTGAATGTCACTAAACTAATGTTACATGGTTAATGTTGGAGAGACAGCTTTCTGTGCAGTGAGAGGGGATATGCCACTGGTGGCATCTCAGCAACTCTAATTTCCTCCATGGAGTATCACTGTGTACTTTGACTAAAAAGTCACTGTACAAGGCCGGGGATTTAGCTCAGTAGTTTCACCGCCTGCTGTGCAAGCAGAAGGACCTGAGTTCGATCCCCGGTACCCCCCCCCCAAAGTCACTGTACTGTACTGTTCAATGCAAGGAAAGAAGTTTGATTTTATTTCTAAAGAGATTAGACCCTTCTTCCTCTCATTTTGTCCTTAGAAAATAAAAGAAGAACAAAAGCTCTGTTTTAAAAAGCTTCCTGTGAAGTCCATGATGTTAGAATAAAGAAACATTAAGTTTAAACTCGATTGAATGTCATAGCTGTAGTGCCAGTTTTAGCAAGAACAAGTCATATTCACGGGCTCTTTGCATGCTGGTCTGTATAGGGTGAACACTGTGCCATTTCACTTAGTTCTCACTACTACCTACTGACCTGCAATTATGTTTATTTTAAGTGAGAAAATGAGGCTTACAGAATTCCATATTACTAGTCACATTACTACTGTTCAAGCTGAGGTTTGTGTTTAAGGGTTTGTTGCCCTAGTGTTTCTCTTGCTTATCTCCACATTAAAACAACAGACAAGTGCAAACAGGTTGGGAGCAGAATCAGAGAGAGGCAACATCAGTCTAAGAGACTGGAAACCCTAGATATTGGGATTGGAGGAAGACAGTGTTACCCAAAGAGTTACAGGTCTTCTGTAGAGACAAGAGGCCTTTGAATAGTATTAGTTACAGGTGAGTATACCTTTCATAATAACAATTGCTCATTAAATTAAATTGCATCAGTAAAATAATCTTACACTCAGTGGCATCTTTGTAAGGTAATGAGCCTGTTTTCACAGCCATGTTCTTGATCGTGAATGACACTGAATGGTGTGCTCCAAATCACATTCCATACAGAAGCGATCAGTAGTGTATAGTATTCCTCTCCAATACTCATTCTTTAATGAAAATATACTCTCAATTGTTACATAAGAAAATAAAACAGGGCCGGGGACTTACCTCAGTGGTTTCGTCACCCGCTGCGCAAGCGCAAGGACCCGAGTTCGATCCCCTGGTACCAAAAAAAGAAAAAAAAAAGAAAATAAAACAAATTTCTGTCTCTCTTCTCTTTATTCAAGGGTAGAATCTTTTGTAATAAAATTTACAGTAAGTAGTGAGGAAAGCTAAGTTCCTGGATTCAGAGAGCCTCTGCATATGAAATAACCTCTTCCCTCTGTCTGTTCTAAGCTTACTGATGTTTCAGGACCTGAGCACCTTAGTTATTTCTTTTTTTTTTTTTTTTTTTTGGTACCGGGGATCGAACTCGGGTCCTTGCGCTTGCGACGCCGGCGTCGGAACCACTGAGCTAAATCCCCAGGCCCCATTTTAGTTATTTCTGTTTCTGCTCACCCAGCCTTTTCTCTAACCTCTTCCAGCTACTCAAGGATTCCATTTCACCCTTATTAAAACATTTAACACAGGTTGTAGGGTTCTGGGTTGTTTGGTTTTTGCATAATGATCAGAGACTACACACTCAGAGAAAACAGGAGTCGTAAACAGACTATTGGAAGTTCTCCTCAACTACTTCTTAAATCCAAAAGTGTTCAGAATTCTGATAGAGAAAATAAACAGAAGCAAGGACCCCTTGTGGAAGTGAGAGAGCCCATGACCAAATCTGTTTATCTAGCTCCACTGTTCTTCACCAGTCCTTTTCTAAGAAGCTATTACAGAAGAAATAAGCAAAGGGCTTCATTCTGACTCAGATCTACTGAGTGAACATAAAATTCTCATGTTTCCTGTGGGGGTCATGGGGCATCTTTGGAAGATGTACTAAGACTTTAGGAGATACACAATTAGAAATCTGTCATTTTCTTTTCTTAGTTCTTTCCTTTCCTCCTCAGTATCTCTTAATTTCCTTCACCACATGCCTGTAATGTCTTTTTATCCCCATGTCTATTGTATGTCCCCAGTAAATGTTTCTTCATTTACTATTTCATTTCCTGAATAACAAAAATACATTTTGAAAATACTATAATTACAGGTATACGCATATGAAATATGCTAAGAAAATAATGTAATAATCACCATGTTGGTGTTACTGGACATATATTTATAGAGCAATTTTTATGTATGGAAATAAAGTTTGCATATTCATGGAGTATGGTTTCCATTCCACCATACCACACGAGGCAATATTTTACATCTCCTGGACTGTTTGATATTCATTGCTAATAAAGTTTCATAGAAATAAAGCTATGTGGTAATAGAATGGCAGCTTTTTATTATAGAGATGTTTCTATTATGCTAATTTGTGATTTTGACGATTTACACTAATAAGTGTAATTTCTTAATATAAACAAAACTATAGTCAAATTTCAAACTGCCTCTACCTCTGACTGGCAAATTTACATACCTCACAGTTTTATTAAATATATTCTGTAGAAATAAAACCCATTTTTTACATAACAATCACCTCCTGCTTTTCTGTGGAGAATTTGACAGCAGGAAGCAACTGCACATCTGTAATTGTTTTACCACCTGTTCTATGAAAGGGAAGGTGCTATATCCCATAGTGGTGACTGCATAATGCTTTTCTCATATTTCAAGGTCACAGTTTCTTCTACTTTCATCTTTGAATACGCTTTCCATAGGAGGAGGGCAGAGCACATTTGGTGGAGTTGATTTTCCAAGGTTTGATTAGAAATTTTCCATAAGAAAGGAATTCAATACGGATTTGTTTGAAATGAATTCGATGACTGCATAAGAGAAGACCATCACCATCTGTGACAAGCTTGATAAGCTTTTGTTTCTAATTTCCTCCTGGGAGGTCAAGACAAAGGAGCCACATCTATGAGGGCCTTCTAACTGTGTCACAACGTGTTGCAAGGCGTCACATGGAAAGAACACATGAACAGGAGAGCACCAGATTTACTCACATGAGAAGCCCATTACTATCATGATAAGAGTTTTCATTCATTTGTGATGGTGGAACACTCAAAACTTAATCATTTCTTAAAGGTCCTACATTTTGAGAACATATTGTCACAATAGCAATTTTCAATATGAGTTTTAGAGGTTACATTCAAATCATAGCAATCACATTGAACAATCTATCTCAGTTTTTCAAAAATCATAAAGATAATGTATTTTTTCATCATTCTGAGCAAATTGCGGCATCTCTTGTCAAATCACCAAAGTCAGATCTGCCTGTCATAAGATTAATGGAGTTGACCTGTATGTTTTCAACAAATACAGTACTTTTGGATGTCTTCAATAGATTTTAGTGCAATCACTCACTATGATAAGATGTTTGAATAAGGATGACACTGGGCCTGGGATTTAGCTCAGTGGTTTCGCCGCCTGCTGCACAAGCAGAAGGACCAGAGTTCGATCCCCGGTACCAAAAAAAAAAAAAAAGAATGATATCGAATGCAAGTAGTAAAGAGATGACAAATGAGACAAGGAAAGCAAATCATAATTTTGTTAATTTGGATAATTTATTTATACATTTTTTGGGGGGTACCAGGGATTGAACTTGGGTCCTTGCGCTTGTGCAGCAGGCAGCAAACCCACTGAGCTAAGTCCCTGGCCCCTATTTATACATTTTTATATCTAATCTCTTTAGAAGTTTCATTCTTAGTTCTTGATTTTTCTCACAAACTATGTCATGATTTTGTTTATTCAGCATACATTTATGCATAGGATGAATAAAGTATAATGCACATTAATTATAAATTCCTTCTGTAAATATGTATTTAGAAGGGAAGGGACAGGATGTAGGAAAGAAAGGGATTATTTAGGAGGTTTTGTGTTTGGTCTTTTCTAGCCTAGCTAAACAAGTGCAAAGTTGTAAAATGTAGTCATGGGTGTATCTCAAGTGTCCGCATAAACCGATGGATGGAAAATTGTGTAGAGATCAGAAATGGAAGGATGACAACAGTTTCAGGGAGCAGAGAAGAAGGCGAATCCAATCACGGTTGTGCCAAGTTTGAGGTTCTTGCAGGACAAGTGGCTCTTCTCTGACATAGAGCTAGTTTGCTTTGTCTTATGAAGAGCACTGTACTAGATCCCAGGTTCTCAGCCAAAAGCCATTTTAGTCCCAGGGGACAGTCCATAAAGTATACAGGCATTGAGTGTTTTCAAAATGTATGTGTGAAGGGGCTGGAATTATCATAAAGAGTCTAGGATGTCACTACACATTCTCCCATGCTCAGACAGACTCCCATAACACAACAAGGAAGTATCCAAACCAAAATATCAATAGTGTTGAGGTAGGAAACATCTGACAAAAAGTCCTTTATTCAATTAAGCAGAATTAGCTGAGTCCTTTCTCTACTACACCTCAAACTTAAACTATAAGGACTTGCACAAAATACTAACACAGTTTCTAAGAGCTTAAGGACAAATCTGGAGGATAACCATAGGCTCCCTCAAAGTGCCTACCTGAGAAATTTCAAGCCTTGTGAAATAATTTACTGCTTTGTTAACAAATATCTGAAGATAAAGTCCTTGTCTCCCATTGGCTCTAGAAGAGTATGGGTCTGACTTCACTAAGTACGCATAGCAAACCCAGGCGGTTTCATGTGAACTACACCTCCCTTTCCTGCTGTTTGCTATTTTTCACTTCCTACCCTAAATTAAACCCTTACTTGGCCCCATTTTTTCCTCTTTTTTACTTAAAACATAGAGTCATCCATGTACAAATTGAAATATAATTCAATTTATCTTGAACTCTTTCCTTTTGAAATAGTATAATACTGATTAAAATCTATCTTTAATATCTGGCACAGTATTTTCCATGTATACTAATAGGAAAAGGTCTTATAATTGTATTTACTTATGTATAAAGAACTTTAATTTCATAAAAGGAAATCAAAAATAAACTCCATGGAGAATAAACACTATAAAAGAAGACCAGGAAGGTTCAGAGATTTTATAAGGATAGTAGAAAAACAAAATAAAGCAATGCATTTAGGGCAACCCAATGATACAGAATTATTATTTTCCTTTTATACAAAAAGTAATAAAGACTTAAGGTTTAGAAGCTTGCATAACTACTTTGTTTGCTACAGACAATTTTAAACTTAGTTCTCTGACTCCACAGCCAATTCACTGTCCTGCCTACCACACTAAGAAGTAAAATCTAATATAATTGAATGATACATGATCTTTTCAGCTGTGACTGAGAGCTGCCTATTGTCCTTGAATGTTCAATGTTGAAAATTTTGCAGAGCTGAATGGCAGCCCATATTTAGGGAATCACCAGAGTGTCCCAAAAATATTATAATTGGAATGTTGCTTCTAGCATCACACATATTTGTACTTAACACTGGAATGAGTGAGATCATATCCAGTCAACGCTACAACATATTATGTCCCTGAAATAGAAAAAAATTTGAGATTTCTTTCAGAAATATAACTGAGAGTATCCTCTTTGCTTTAGATATTGTTTTGCATAGTTTTTACAAATTCTTCAAAATGACTTTGTGAGTTATCTTTATGAGTATTGAGGGTATGGTGTTTATTGTGTTGGAAAATGAGTATATAGTTGCTATGGTTTGAATGTCTATCCTTTGCAAAATTTACATTGAAATTTATTGCCAGTGTAAGAGAGAGGTAGGATCTTTCAGAGATAATTAGGTCCTAAAGGCTCTACCTCATAAGTGGCATCGGTGCTGTTATGAAGGGGCAAGCTCCACAACGCCACCCATGGCCTTCTACTTTCATCCGTGGAATGAAGCAGTAAGAAAGCTCTGAGTAGGAACCAGTCCCTCATTCTTGGACTTTCTAGCCTCCAGAACTGTGTGACAATAAATTTCTCTTTACTATAAGCTATCCGTTCCCTGACATCATGTTAGTTAGCTTTTCCTTCACTAGGACACAGTCCCTGACACCCATAACTTCAGGAAGAACTTTAATTTGACCCACACTTTCAGGGAACTCAGTCCACAGTCAGGTGGCTCAAAGACAGGAAAATCATGGGAAAGGGGTATGACAGAGAAACCCCTCCTAGCTGATGGCAGCCTGGCAGCAGAAGAAGGGAAGAGTGTAAGAGAAGGGGTGAGTGACCAGATATGGACTGCAAAGTCTTGCCTCTTTAACCCACTGAGACATACCCAGAAGTGAACTTTACTAAAGAGCACTTTTACTAAATGTGCTTTACTTGAGGCATATCTCAAATCCCGTTCAAGATAACAATTCAACTTAACCGACATAACCCTTCTGTTACAGCAGCAGTCACACAAAATAGATTAAGACACCAGCAGTGGCACCCAAAGGAAGCTCCAGCACTGCCATCCCAAGCTCCTAGGGCAGAGAAGGTGAGCCGGTCGCAGCACCCAGAGGAAGCTCCCCTCCTGCCATCCCACACTTCTAGGGCAGAGAAGCTGAGCCAGTCCCAGCACCCAGAAGGAAGCTCCCCTGCCACCGTCCCAAGCTCGTAGGGCAGAGAAGAGCTGCACGGGCACCAGAAGCACCCCCCCCCATGGAAATGAGAAGACACATAAACAAGCCTAAAAAAACAGACTTCTGGATCACCTACAGCAACCCCAAAAGGGAAACGAAATGGAACAATCTGATACTCAACCACCTGGACTCTCTGAACTGGCAACAAAAGAGGATCTGGGAAAAATGAAATCAGACATAATTACTCAGATAACAGCAAAGATTGTGCTCATGGTGCAAGACATGATTAATAAATCTAGAGAGGACACAGATAAAAAAATAGAGGATCTAAGGAACATGATGGAATCCCAATGTAGGATACAAATGGAATCCATAAAGCAGATGCAAACAGATTTCCAGGAGATTAAAAACTCCATCGAAATTCTGTGCAGCAGAATGAACCAATGTGAAGAAAGAATTTCAGATATAGAAGAAAAGATTGCAATTAGTGATCAGGAAAAGAAAAATTGCTTTAAAATTGTAAGGGAACATGAGAAATCAATCCAGCAGCTGCTAGACGATGCAAAGAAGAATAACATAAGACTGATTGGAGTCAATAAAGAAACAGGAGAGAGTGCAGATGACATAAAAAAAATAAATGTTCACAGAAGTGATGGCAGAAAACTTCCCAAGGAGGGGAAAAGAATGTCACATACAGATAAGTGAGGCATATAGGACTCCAGCTAGCCTTAATCAAAAGAATCTGCACATAGGCATATAATAATTAAGATTCCAGAAATCAAACAGAAGAACAAAATTCTACAAGCAGTGAGAGAAAAGAAACAAATCACATACAAAGGAAAGCCCATCAGAATCACAGCAGACTTCTCAATGCAAACCCTCAAGGCAAGAAGAGCTTGGAGTGATGTATTTCAAGCCCTAAAGGAAAACAGCCTCCAACCCAGATTGATGTAACCTGCAAAACTATCTTTCAAAATTGATGGAGAAATAAGAACTTTCATGATAAAGAGCACCTTAGGAACTTCATGAATACCAAACCAGCCCTCCAAAAAATTTTAGACAGTACTCTAGGAAAAGATAATGAGGATCACAACCCCAGGAAACCCAGCAGAATGAATCCATTGGGCATGACAAATTAAACGCAAAGGGAGAGAATCCAACAAAAAGAAAAAGTCATGACAAGGCTTTTAAAACTTTTAACTTCATCACCCTAATGAGTGTATAATTCAATCTTGTTATTGTACTGATTAGTATTTTTCTGATTCTAGAGTTGCACACCTTTCCTTGTGCCATACTATTTATCATCTTCTTATGTCTACATTTTAATTGGGTTGTCTATTAATGAGCTGTAAGTGTTCTTTATATATTCTGGTCATAGGTTATATGCATTGTAAATATGGTCTGTTTAAGGACTACTTTTCATTTTAATGATGTCATTTAAAGTTCTAAATTTTGATGGAATCTCATTTATCAATTTTTTTCTTTTATACATCGTGTCTTTTGTATCCTGGGTAGTTCTTGCCTACCCTGAATTCATAAATATTTTCCCTTATAATTTCTTCTTAAAGTTTTATACTTTTAGGCTTTCATATTGAGGTTCATAGATCCCTTCAAGTTATTTTCATGTATGGAAATAAAGGGTTTATGTTAATTTTTTATATACAGATACAAGGTGTTCTAGTGCCATTTGCTGAAAACAATATCTATTCCTCAGCTCTTGAATTGTGTTTATATTCTATAAAATGCTAATGTTAAATAATCTTTCAAAACTCAGTGGACCATATATGTGTGGTTCTATTTCTAGATTCTCTGTTTTATTCCAATGATCTATATGTCTTTCCTTACACCAACACTGCCTTGATTACTGTAGCTTTAGAAGAAGTCTTAAAATTAGTTACTAAACTTCTTCCAAAACTGTTTTTGGTTATTTTTTTTTAACTTTTCTAGGTCCTTTGTACTCCTACATAACTTTTAAATTTCAGCATCCAAATCTTCATTTATAGCAAGTATACACAGACCTGAATTTTTATATATACCTTGTGTTTTCTAATCCTGCTAAATTCAAATACAAGTTCTAGGGGCTCCTAGAGATTTCTTAGTATTTTCTGTGTAGATGATCATTTCATCCACATATAAAGATTTGGTTCTACCATGCCAATTCTATCCTAATTGTGCCATTTTATTGCCATACTATTTTGCTGGGGCCTAGGTTTCAAAGTTTAATGGACAGATAAAGCGTAAGCATATCTGCCCTTGTTCCCCACCTTAAGGAGAAAGCATTGTATCTTCTCCATTCACATAAGGCATTCTCACTGGAAGTATGGAGTACATGTCTTTAATCTGTTGAGAAGGTTCTGTTCTACTTATAGTCTTCTGATAGCTTTTACTATGAACAGCTGTAGAATTTAGTGCAATACTTTTTCTCCAACTAGTGACAGGATCATAAGGCTTTTTCCTTTCCTCTGTTAAAATGATGACTTTTAGGGGTGGATCTTCCAATGCTGAACCAACACTGCCATCCCTATAACAAAACCACTTTCTACATCCTGCCAGATCTGACTTCTAATACTTTGTTTTGTTAAACAAATTTCTATCTATGTTCATACTTTTTTCTTCTATTATCTTTATCCAATTTTAAGATTAGCACAATGTTGAGTCCCTAAAATGAGGGGAGAAGTGTTCCTTCTTTTTTCTGCTTTAATTATTTGATATAATTTATCAGTTAAAATGTTTATGAACCTGCTGTTGCTATATGGGTAGGTTTTCAAGCTAGGGATATACTTTCTTTAATAGGTGCTATTCAAATTTTATATTTCCTCCAGAGTTAGTTTCATTAATTTGTCTTCCAAGGTACTTCTTAGAAGTTGTCAAATTTATTTCAAAAACGATTTTTGTAATATGCTTTCTATATCCTTTTAAATTCTGTAAAATTTGTGGTAATGTCTCCTAGATCTTGATATTGTAATTTCAAAAACATATAATTGATATTGTGTAACAGGAAGTAAAGTTCTAAAGGAGAGGGGAAGTGGGAGGGGTAGGGGAAAGGAAAAAAGGGAAAAGAAAAATATGAGAAAAGAAAAACATGAGAAAAGAAAAAAATGGAAACAAAATCTTTGCAAATAGGGAAGGGTGGAGTGGGTGAAGGGAGGTCAAGGGAAGGGGTAAAAATAAGAACCAAGATACTTATGTATTGGTACAATATCTCAATGATGAATGTAACTGTATTTTATACCTAAAATGTACCAATAAACTTAATGAGAAAAAAAGACACCAGCAATGTTTGATTGTGTAATACAATAAGATATTCAAACACTGAAATGTGAGCCCTGGACTTAGGCCCTTGTTCAACAAGTATGTTATCTGTTTGACCTTGGTCCACTTATGTATTTGTTTTTCAAGATTCAGGAGTCATCTTCAACTGACTTAAGTAAATTTCTATAAAATCATTTATAGTTCAATGTGGAGCTGATCCTTATACTTAAAAGCACATTGTCTCAAGCTGCAACTTTAGCAATATCTAACATTTTTCATCCATGTATTCAACAACTCTTTGTTGAAAATTTGCTATTTGTAACTTAGGTGGAATGTGATAAACACAAAGCATAAATCGTTGGTCCTACTCAGACAAGGGAAAAAAAAAATTCTCTAAAGTCATGTCAGAAAAAAATAAATGTTATTGCTGCCAGATAAGTACAGGCAGAGAAATGTGGAATCAGGAAACAAAAATTAGTTTAACTTAGAGAATCAAGGCAAGAGTGAGTGATTAATGAGCTGGTATTTAATGAAGAGCTTGAAGGCAAGGCACCACTCACGAGCCAGAGATCCACTATGTCTCTTCCAAGAGACTTACACTGTAACCTTGTTTTAAGACAATGTTGGCTTACTTGCTTGGATTGTCCCTGGAAATCCAGTTTATCCCTGAATGCTTGGCACAGAGAGGAATTCCGTCCTATATAAAAAGTAATTATGATGCATTCTATCTAGTATTTCAATGGTGCTAGGTTCTAGATAGGTGTAAAATAAATGAAAATATAGCTCGATTAATTGGTATAGCTATATAAATGTTGAACTGGTTAATGAAAATTTGATAGTGAAGAGAGACTTAACATGTTCATATATACAAAATTTGACCTATAATTCAAGTTCGACCTCTTTGTAGCAGTCATATTAAGATTTCTTTAGCATTAAATGCTCCACTTCTGAGCAGCATACTCTTTGAGCCAGTGGCATGTGAACCTATGGCATGTGTATCACAGCCAGCTGTTTGTCATCACTGAAAGCTCTAAAGGGATCCTGATCACTGGTTTATGTCACGATTGAAATTATTTTATAATATGAATTGATGCAAACTAGAAAACATCCATGAATATTCAACTTCTTTACTTTACCTTGCAATCTATTGTGTTCAGTTCAGTAGTCATATGGACTGATCCACATGCCTGAAAAGATTCAGAGCATTGCTGAGATGATGGAAGTATCTTTTGAAAGGAGGCCTGTAGCTCCTTAGTGAAACAGCTAAATTTATGACTTGGATATGAATTACAAAAGTGAACTTAGAGCATCTTGCAGGGTCAGAAACAAGGAAATGTTTAACACACACACACACACACACACATACATGCACAATATTAAAGATACGTTAAAATGACTACAGGAGTCAACTGAATAAATTCCAAGTCAAATCTGGAAGAATGTGAACAGGAAAACAAAATATTATTGGGCCGGGGATTTAGCTCAGCAGTTCCACCATCTGCCTCGCAAGGGTAAGGACCCACTTCGATCCCCGGAATAAAATTATATATATATGTATATTATTGGGTTATTAACATGAGTTTGTATTTTCCCAAGTACATACTGATATACACAAATACTTGAATAAATAAATTAGTAATGATAGACAAATCTCTCATGCAGAAAATTTCAAATAATTTATTCAGCTTCCCCATGTTCAAGGTAAAATGTAAACCTCAATCTATAAATGTGGGCTTTGTGTAGTAATTTCGTTCCAAAGAGTTCAGTACAGAAATAAGGAGAAAATTCACACTACCAAAATCTGGTAAACATTACTTTAATCAAGAGAAAGGGATTCACATGTCCAGTACATAGCTTTGATATGATCTGATAAAATGAAATGGCACTTACCTCCAAGTACAGATCCCCAGTCTAATCACAACAGAAATATCCAACAAATCTCACTGGAAGGACAGTCTACAAAATGCCCACAGTACTTCTCAAAACTGTCAAGACCATCAAAAACAAGGAAAGTTTGAGAAATTTTTCTAGCCAAGAGGAGTTTAATGTGACATGGTGACTACATACAATTTGGCATCCTGGATAGGATCCAAGAAGAGAAAAGAGACATTAGGTGAAAATCAGATAAATTTGAATAAAGCAGGTAATTAAATTATATATCATCATGAGTTCATTATAACAAATATAATGCACTAAGGTAAAATAATAATAAAAGAAAAATTGTTTAGAATATATGAGGTCTCACCACTGTCTTGTAACTATGTGTAAATCTCATGCTGTTCTTGAATTTAAAATATATTACAAGAAAAGGAAGAAAATAGCTACAAAGAAGACTAAACTGAGTTCCCTATTTTCTCCTGACTTAAAACTCCATTTCTACATCCAAGTAATTTATTCATCCTGCAAATTCTTCACCTTGATTCACATCATTTGCTTATCTCCTAGCATTTTCTTCCTTAACTTTGGGTCTCTGGCCATCAAATATACCTTACTAATATGATAGTTCTCATATCTGATGATGGACCACCTCTTTTCCTGACATCTCCTTCACACATGGTGAGTTCAGCCTACTCACACTTCCTTTAGTACTGACATGCTCTTGACCCATATATCACTCATTCTACCATATGAAATTATTGATAAGTAGCTGGAATTTCCCTATATTTTAAATTAGGGACACAGACAAAAATATGACCCATTTCTTCTGTTGTCTACATTGCTTTCATCTTAGGAGCTGGTAAAGAAGACTATAGTGTTCAAGGTGCTAACTTCCATAATCTCATTCTTCTCTTTTCTAGAAGCTATTTCTCCAAAGAAAATGCCCTTAGTTTAATTATTTCACTATGTTAAAATTAAAATGCTATACTTAAGGAAAGAGGGGAAAGGAAAAAAATTAAGAAAGGGAAAAAATGGAAGTAAAGTCTTCATACATAGGGAGGGGTGGAGGGATTGAAGAGAGGTGGAGGGGTTAAAGATAGGGCAGGGGGATGGGGAAAAAATAAGAACTAAGACTATGTAAACGTACAAGATCCCAATGATGAGTGTAACTGTATTGTATACATAAAATGTACCAATAAACTTAATGCAAAAAAGTCACAACAAGATCTCTTTTAAAATGTTTAGCATTATATACATATTTACTTTTGATATATCACTCTGTATCCTTCCCCTTATATTTACTATTTTTCTTAAGATGATTTTTTCCTTCATCTTTTCCCCCATTACTTCTCATTAAATAATTTTATTGTAGAAAATAGTATAAAATGTGATTATTCTTAGGATGAATACAAACTCAATTCTAAATGTATTAGTAAAGGAAGAAATTTATTATCTAATAAATAAAGCATAATAAATGGATATATATTTACCTTTATCCAAAACTCAAATAATATCCTAAGGATAGCACTATTTCCATTACATATCATCTCTTCCTTCCTGCTTGTTAGTTTTTATTCTAGTTAGGTTCTTCTTTTGTATCTTCATGATGGTGACCAACTTCTTGAAACAATGACTTTGTCATTATCTACCAGCTCAAAAATATATATTTTTGCTGTTGTTAAATTCTTTTATTGGTACTTTGTAGGTATAAAAGACAATTACATTTCTCATTGGGAATTGTACCTTTACATAATACATCTTGGTTCTTATTTTTTCCCCATTCCTAGCCCTCCCTTCACCCCCTCTACCCTTCCCTATTTACAAAGACTTTATTTCCATTTTTTCCATTTCTCAGCATTTTTCCTTCCCTTCTTTCCTTTCCCCTGCCCCTCCCATTACCCCTAACCCTTTGGACCTTTTCTTCCAATTTTACATTATCGATTATTCATTCTAATCAATGGTACATTTTAGGTATACAATATAATGACATTCATCATTGGAAATTTGCAACTTTACATAATCTCTCTTGGTTCTTATTTTTCACCCTTGTCCAGCCCTCCCTTCAACCCCTCCAGTCCTCCCTATTTACAAAGATTTTGTTCCTATTTTTCCATTTTCTCATATTAATCTCATTCCCTTCTATCCTTTCCAACAACCCCTCCCACTTCCTTCCCCTTTGCCCCTTTTCTTCCTATTTCGCATAACCAATAATACATTTTAGTCCTTATTTACACTTTTAGTTTCTCACACCAGAGAAACTATTCAGTATTTATACATGTGTGTCTCATTTGTTTCACTTAAGAGTATCACCTCAATGTGCATTCACTTAGCTATAAACGTCTCTAATTTTGTATTTTTTATGGCTGAGTAGTACTCCATTTTATTTAAAAAACCCACGTTTTCTTTATCCAATCTCCAGTTGATGGGCATTTGGGCTGTTACCAAGTTTTAGCTATCACAAACTGTGCTGCTATGAACATGGGTGCACATATATCACTGTGGTGTGACTCTTTTAATTCTTTGGGAAAGATCCCCAGCAGTGGAATAGTGGGGTCAAATAGGACTTCCAGTCCTAGTTCTTTGAGGTATCTCCACACTGATTTCCGCAGTGGTTGCACCAGTCTACACTGACATCAGCAGTGGAGAAGGGTTCCTCTTTCCCTACAGCCCTGTCATAATTTATTATTGGTTGATTTCATGATAGCAGCCATTCTTTCTGGAGTGAGGTGGAATCTCAGTGTTGCTTTCATTTGCATCTCTCGAATGACCAATGATGTTGTACATTTTTTCATGTATTTATTTGCTATTTCTACTTCTTTGCCTGAGAAATGTCTGTTCATTTCTGATGCCCATTTTCAGATTGGGGTTTTTAATTTGGGAGGTCTGATCTTTTTAAGTTCTTTATAGATTTGAGATAGTAGACCTTTGTCTGAGGAAGAGCAGGTGAAGATATTTTCCCACATTGTGGGTTGTCTCTTCACACTGCTGGTGGTTTCTCTTGCTGTGCAGAAGCCTTTTAATAAGAAGAGATCCCACTTGTTGATTGTTTGTGCTAGTTCACGGGCAACTGAGGTTTTGTTCATAAAATCTTTTCCTACACTGATATCTTCAAGAGTTCTGCCTAAACTCTGTTCCAATTGGTTCAGAGTTTCCATTTCAATATTTAGATCTTTAATCCATTTTGATTTTAGTTTCATGCATGGTGAGAGATATAGGTCTAGTTTTAATCTTTGGCAAGTTGAAACCCAATTTCTCCAGCACCACTTATTAAAGAGGCTATCTTTCCTCCAGTGAGGCTGTTTGGCTAATTTATCGAAGATGAGATGGCTGAGTGTGTCTGGCATTGTTTCTGCATCTTCTAATCTGTTCCACTGGTGCTCAGGTCTGTTCCTTTGCCAGTTCCATGCTATTTTAATCACAGTAGGTTTGTAGTATAGTTTCAAGTTGGGGATTGTGATAGCCCCTGCCATGTCTCTGTTACCTAGAATTGCTTTTGCTATTCTGGGTCTTTTCTTGTTCCAAATGAATATCTGGATTGTTTTCTCAAGGTCCATGTAGTATGCCGCTGGGACCGCAATTGAAATTGCATTAAATCTGTATAGCAGTTTTGGAAGTATGGCCATTTTCACTATATTAATCCTTCCTACCCAGGAGCAGGAGATGTCTGTCTATTTTCTGATATCATATTCAATCTCTCTTTTCAGAGTGCTGTAGTTTTCAGAGAAGAGGTCTTTGATTTCTTTCATTAGGTTGATTCCTAGTATTTCAGTTTTTTGGATGCTACTGTGAAAGGAATTATTTGTCCTATTTCTCTCTCAGTGAGTCTGTCATTCATGTAGTGGAAAGCTATTGATATTTGTGTGTTGACCTTGTAACCAGCTACTTGACTGAATTTGGTTATTAAGTCTAGAAGACTTTTGGTGGAGTTCTTGGAGTCTTCTACATAGAGTATCATGTCATCAGCAAATAATGACAATTTGACTTCTTCATTTCCTATCTTTATTCCTTTTATTTCTTTCTCTTGTTTAATTGCAGTGGCTAATGTTTCCAGAACAATGTTAAACAAGAGTGGTGATAATGGACATCCTTGTCTTATTCCTGATTTTAGTGTGAAGGATTTCAGTTTTTGACCATTTAGAATGATATTGGCTGTTGGTTTTTCATAGATGGCTTTTATCAGTTTGAGGTAGAGACCATCTATTCCAATTTTTTGTAGGGTTTTTATCATAAAAGCATGTTAGATTTTGTCAAATGCTTTTTCTGCATCTATGGAGATAATCATATGGTTTTTGTCCTTGGCTCTATTGATATAGTGTATTACATGGATTGATTTTGAAATATTGAACCATCCCTGCATCCCTGAGATGAATCCCACTTGTTCAGGGTGTATGATCTTCTTGATGATCTTCTGCATTCTATTTGCCAGTATCTTATTAAGGATTTTTGCATCTATGTTCATTAGTGAGATTGGCCTATAGCTCTCTTTTTCAGTTGGGTCTTTCTCTGCTTTGGGGATCAAGGTGATGCTTGCTTCCAGGAATGAATTTGGGACTGTTGCTTCCCTTTCAATTTAATTGAAGAGTTGAAACAGTCATGGCAGCAGTTCCTCTCTAAATGTCTTGTAGAATTCAGCAGTGAAGCCATCAGGGCCCGGGCTTTTCTCAGTTGATAAGTTTTTAATTACCTTTTCAATTTCATTGGTTGGTATTGGGTTGTTTAGAATTTTTAGGTCTTCTTCATTCAACTTTGGTAATTCATATGTATCTAGGAATCTGTCCATTTCTTCTGTGTTTTCCATCTTATTGGCATATAGTTTCTGAAAGTAGGTATTGATGATCTTCTGGATTTCTGCTGGGTCTGTTGTGATTTCACCCTTTTCATTCTTAATTGCATGGATTTGGGCCTTTTCTTTCCTTTTTCTGACAAGGTTGGCTAAGGGTTTGTCAATTTTGTTGATTCTTTTGAAGAACCAACTCTTGGCTTCATTGATTTTTTGTATCATTCTCTTAGTCTCCATTGCATTGATTTCTCCTCTGATCTTTATACTTTCCTCACTTGTATGAGCCCTGGGATTGTCCTGTTCTTCTTTTTCTAGAAGCTTGATGTTCAGCATCAGGTTGTTTAATTGGGCTTGTTCTGTTTTCCCAATATGCATACTCACTGGTATGAATTTCCCTCATAAGACTGCTTTCATTGTGTCCCATAGATTCTGATAATTTGTATAGTCTTTGTCATTTATTTGAAGGAACTGTCTGATTTCTTCTTTAATTTTCTCTGTGACCCATTGGTTATTCAGAAGTGTGTTGTTCAATCTCCATGTGTTTATGAAATTTTTTGAGTTTCTTTTGCTATGGATCTCCAATTTCATCCCACTATGGTCTGATAATATACTGAGGATAACTTAAATTCCTTTGCACTTACTTAAACATGTTCTATGTGTAAGTATGTGGTCTATTTTGGAGAATGACCCATGTGCAGCTGAGAAGAATGTGTATTCTGATTTTGTGGGGTGGAAGACTCTGCAAACATCTGTTAAGTTCATTTGTTCAAGAGTTCTATTGAGTTCTAGTATTTCATTACTTATTTTTGTCTAGTTGATCTATCTATTTGTGACAGTGGGGTGTTGAGTTCCCCCACTACAATTGTATTAGTGCATATATGACTTTTCATGTCTGTTAGTATTTGTTTTATATATTTGGGTGCACTAGTGTTTGGTGCATAGATATTTATGATTGTCATCTCTTCCTCTTGGATTCTTCCCTTTACAAGGATGTAGTGTCCTTCTTTGTCTCTCTTAATCAGTGCTTGTTTGAAATCTATTGTATCTGCAAAGAGGATAGCTACTCCTGCTTTTTTTCGGGTTCCTGTCTCATGGAGTATTGTTTTCCACCCTTTAACTTTCAGTCTCTGAATTTCCTTTTGAATGAAGTGTGTTTCTTGCAAGCAGCATATTGTTGGATTTTGCTTCTTGACCCATCTTCCAGTCTAGTTCTTTTGATTGGTGAATTGAGACCATTAATGTTGATGGTTATAACTGAAACATATTGACTTGTCATTGCCATGACTTTTTCTTTTTGTTGGGTTCTCCCCCTTTACATTTAATTTCTTGGCATGCCAGATGGGTTCATTCTGCTTTGCTTCCTGGGGTTGTGATCCTCAATGTCTGTTTCTAGGCTATTGTGTAAAATTCTTTGGAGTGCTGGTTTGGTATTCATGAAGTTCCTAAGGTGCTCTTTGTCATGAAAGTATCTTATTTCTCCATGAATTTTGAAAGATAGTTTTGCAAGGTACATCAATCTGGGTTGGAGGCTGTTTTCTTTTAGGGCTTGGAATATGTCACTCCAAGCTCTTCTTGCCTTGATGGTTTGTGTTGAGAAGTCTGCTGTGATTCTGATGGGCTTTCCTTTGTATGTGATTTGTTTCTTTTCTCTGACTGCTTGGAGAACTTGGTTCTTCTATTGTGTTTCTGGAATCTTAACAATTATATGCCTATGTGTAAATTATTTTTGGTCAATGCTATTTGAAGTCCTGTATGCCTGTATGTCAAGTTCTTTCTCCCTTCTTGGGAAGTTTTCTGCCATTATTTCTGTGAAGAGTTATTTTATGTCATCTGCACTCTCTCCTGTTTCTTCATTGACTCCGATCTGTCTTATGTTATTCTTCTTTGGATCATCCAGCAGCTGCTGGTTTGATTTCTCATGTTCCCTTATAATTTTGAAGAAATTTTTCTTTTCCTGGTCACTAATTGCAATCTTTTCTTCTATATCTGAAATTCTGTCCTCACATTGGCTTATTCTGCTGTGTAGAATTTCAATGGAGTTTTTCATCTCCTGGAAATCTATTTGCATCTGTTTTATAGATTCCATTTGTTTCCTATGTTGGGATTCCATCTTGTTCCTCAGCTTCTCTCTAGATTTATTAATCATGTCTTGCACTAGGAGCAATTTCTCTTGTTATCTGAGAAATTACTTCTGATTTCATTTTTTCCAGATCCCCTTTTGTTGCCAGTTCAGTGGGTCCAGGTGGTTGAGTATGAGAGTGTTCCATCTCATTTCCCTTTGGGGTTGCTGTAGGTGATCTGGAAGTCTGGTTTTGAGACTTATTTATGTGCTTTTTCATTTTGACTGCTGGGGCAGGGGGGTGCTGTTGGAGCCTGTGAGGATCACCTCCTCTGAGCTGGGAGAGGTGGGCCAGGGGCCAGGACTGACAGTAGGGATGGTGGCCCAGAAGCCCCTTCCTCTGGGCTCAGGGCAGTAGGAGGGATGCTGGCCAGGAAGCTCCTTCCTCTGGACCAGGAGCAGTAGGACTGTGGCTCAGAAGCCCCTTCCTCTGGGCTGGGAGCAGCGGGACCCAGTATGGTGGTCTGGTGGTCCTGTGTCCTCTGCATCTTTGTAGTGTGGAACCAGGTGGCTGTACAGAGGAGCAGGGTGTGGGGGGAGTGTCCAATGGATTGTTGCCGGGGTGCACGTTGCATGACTCGTGACCTCGGTAGGGTGTCCGCAGACCTCCCTGTCTGCAGTGGGCTGATCTCAAAAATATATATTGCTCTATGAAACTAACAAAGACTATGAAAGAGCTACTGTTGTCCCAATGTGAATTCTTTTCCCATTCATATGGTTAATGTAAAAAAAATAGGGAGTTGGACAATTGCTTAAGTTTTCTGTAGCTCTCCCATTTTGAGCACAAAACGGTCAAAGCCCTAATCCAACCGATCATAGATTCAACTCAAAAAATCAACCAAGAATGAGAGCCCTACCTAAAACATATGAAGGAAACATGCTTCTCCCAGAAAGTATTCATTAGAAAAATTAATTAGTATATATAAAGCACATTCAGTAGTATCTAGAATGACATATTAAACACTCAATAAATTTTAGTGTACACTCCTGTGTGCATGTACAAAAAAATCATGAAATATGAAGTGATAACTATTGTATAATGACTTGCAATTTTTCTTAATGAAAGAAATATATGCTATCAATTTAACTTTTTTTTTTAAAGTGAGATTCAGGATTTGACTACAGGGGTTCTATTTATTTATTTAATTATTTGGTACCGGGGATCAAACTCGGGTCCTTGCACTTGCACAGCAGGCAGCGAAACCACTGAGCTAAATCCCCAGCCCAAATCAATTTATCAATTTAACTTTGACATACCATTGATTTTTAACATACATTGATTTTAATGAAATTAAAATGTGAAGAATTTATTCACAATACATTTAATTGTTAAATGTACGTACTTATAATGTTCTCATCATAAAAGCATAACTCATATTCCATCTTTTCTCTGTGTGTTTCCATTCTTTAATAATCATGTATGTTTTCCAGATTATATTTCTAGGAATTGAGACATCTAAAACTGAGTAAAATCTTTTAAAAATACATATAGTGTCATTTCCCTCAGCCTCTTAAAGTCTATCAAAGGATTTCTATGTTCCTAGAATTACAGTGACTCTCTAAAATAGTTCAGCAATGCCTAAATGGTTTTATCCATGTTTACAGAAGTTCCTCTCCACCTCCTTTTCTTCTCTAACAAGATACTATTTCTTCCTTAGGACTTTTGCACTTGTGATTTCTGTCTGGGATACATATGACTAGTCTCTGTCTTTCAGGTGACAATTGATTTTTTTATTTTTTGGTACCGGGAATCAAACTCAGGACCTTGAGCTTGAGAGGCAGGTGGTAGAACCACTTAGCTAAATCCCCAGCCCGACAATTGATTTTTTAAATATGTCTTTCTTTACCCATCCAATTTAGAGGACTCTTGTACACCCAACCCATCCTAATCATGCTAGTGAATCATTCCCATCTATTATTACTATTGTGAAAATACTCATCTGTGTAGCAAAGGTTTTTTACCCATTTGTCTCCTGGTCTACTCCCTTTTCCATTCTTAAAAACAAAATTTGCTCTAATGTAGGAGTCACACCAAGGCCTAGTATATGAAAGTGTTTAATAAACTAGTGTTGAGTAAATAATTTAATCAGTCTTGTTTCTGTTTTTAATGACATGCTGACCACAGAACCAAATACCTAGAGTGAGAATAGTGTGTAATGACACATTGTTTTTAGAGTGATCACTTAATAGCCTTATTTCTCCAGACTGCTCCATGTTATATACATGTCTACTGACAGTAAAACAATATGTGTGTTAGAAAAAATGAGATTTTGTAAAAAGGTTAGGAAAAAAGAAGAAATATTTCCAATGTCTCTGGTTGATGAAAGAAAGGCCCTGGAAGGCATTCTCATGTTATTTATTTGGTTTGTATTGTTTTACTCTTGTATTTGCCCAGAGTGTTGAAAACAAAATAGATGACAATACACATTACAAGTGTGCCTGGCTGTGAGAATGTGATAAATTCACTGACACCTGGAAAGTCTATCTGACTTTCAAAGTTTCCTAAGAAAAGTTTAGGAAGCTTTCCAAATTTGGAATCATTTGGACTTCTCACTTGCCATAATCATTTGGAAACATTCATATGGGAATTTAGGATTACTTTGGAAGAATTAGTTACTATACTAAAGAAAAAGAATACTTTAAAATAACTAGCATCATTAAAGTGATTTTTAAAATAGAGAATTATTCTCCTGTTAGAATATAGACAATTTTATTCCACTTTCTAAACAGTAATTATAGATTTGTATTTAAATTCTCTTCTTTCCAAAGTGTAGGATCCTCTATCCTCTAGCATGTGTTCCTCCTAAAATGTTTAGTTCCCCTCTCTGTAATTAAGAACATTCTGCCTGATAGTGAAGCAAGGAAAGCTACTTTTTTTTGCATTAAACATAATATACAAAGGCAGTTTCTATACTAAATCTTAAATTGTTCTTGTTAATATTATACAAGAATAAAGATTACATTTTTCCTTCTTACTAATCTTTTATAATGCCCAAAGTTCTCTCCATTATGTGTCTCACTCTGGCTTTAGATTCTTGGCTCTCCCAAATCGAGTCTTCTCTTATCTCCAGATTTTGACATTTATTTTAGGTTTCAGGACAGATAGCATGCCCTTAATTTCCCTTTGATATGAACTCTAAAACTTCATGTAGACTGATTCATTACAATACAACATTTGTGTATCAATTATTATGTTCTTCATGTGAAAAACATATCCTTTGCCTTCAAATTCTTTCTGTATAAACTAGTTCTTTTCATCTCCCCACAAATTTATCCTTTCAGATCTATGGGACTCAGTTTCATTATTTGTAGAAAATCAGTTGAAGATAATCAGGCTGTACTTAGATGCACTCCATAAAACCCAAGTCCCATGAAATATTTTATGAAAGAAAAAATAGTTGTAAGAAAGAAAAGAGAGACAATTAATTCACATATCACTGAACACTGTATATTCTTCAATTCTTCACAAGATGTTTGACTGTTGTATAAGCACTGAGAAATTCTACAGTGAAGAAAGAGACTTAGCTTTGCTTATATGTCACACTTATTTGGTCACATATTGTCCGTATGCTTCTGCATGCTATCATCTATTAATAGCCTAAAAAATAGCACGAGTAACAAACAAGAATAATATTGTCTGGGTATAGTTAATAGGTTCTCCCAACCCTGACTAAATTGCAGAGTTTCTAGCATTTCAACCAGTTGAGTGCTATTTACAATTTCACTCATGTATTTCAGTATTGCAAAGCTATTCCAATAAGGCCTACATACCAATGAAGACTGCTGCTTGAAGTGTTGCAGATGACAGCAATCCTGATCACCAGGGGAAATTAAATCTTTCCATGTCACAAAAGGTCACATTCACTTAAATAAACAAATACAAGAGCTGCTTAATATTTTTATTAATATCATACATGTGACATACATAGATTGTCATCCCTGACATTAATCTTTGTAATATAAACCATGCAACTTTTCATTTTATTTCAATTAGGCTACATTAACTTGCCAGAAAAGAGTACTTTCTTAAGTTTATATTTACATAGCATCAATTTTGTTATGCAATTATTTTTGAGGATTGTCAAGAAAATAAACTAGTAGAATTTTAAGCTGTGAATTATATTTGAATATATGGGTGACATAGAATGAATTAATGAAGCTAAACAGCATGCAGTCCCTTTCAGTAGTAAACTGAGAATACTATGTCTATATGTGACATTCCTTAGTGCAGTGCTTGCCATGTATTAGAAATCTTATTAGTGTTTATTGAAGGAATGGGTAATTTCTTGGTGGAGGTGTCCAGGGCCTATATTTAGAATCTTGTCTTCCATCATATTTCAGCTTTCTTTTACCTTTTTTAAATTTTTATTTTATTTATGCACCTTGAAACTAGTCAGGGTGGGGCCAGAGATTTAGCTCAATGGTTTCACCACCTGCTGTGCAAGCTCAAGGACCCGAGTTCCATCCCCTGTACCAAAACAAACAAACAAACAAACAAACTAGTCAAGTTTCCATGTATCCAATGTTATGAGTTTGGATTTATACAGGTACCTGTGATACCATCACTACAATCAAGGAAGTGAAGTAAGTATATCCAGCAACCTTCTGAATAAAAAGCTTCTTGTATCCCTTTATGAATGGGTGTTTTTTGAGGTTTGTGTGTTTGTACGGGTGAGAAGAATGCACATCATGAGGTCCATTCTCTTAACAAATATTTAAATACACAATGCCATATTGTTAAGTAGTGGTGCTACACTGCACAGTGTGTTTCTAGAATGTATTCATCTATTCTAATAACTATTTAAATCTCATTAAGCACAAACTCCCCATTTCTCCCATCTGCCAGATTCTGGCAACTACCATCCCTTTCTCCTATGCTTTTGGCTATTTTGGATATCTCATATAAATGTAATCATGTAGTATTTTTCTTATGACTGCCTTGTTTCACCTAGAATTATGTCCTCTGGTTTCATCTATGTTGTCATAAGTAGTACAGCTGATTGTTTTTTGTATCAAAGTCCTTTGCCTTAAAATTAGCAAATGGAGAAACTCTAAGAACAAGGGGAGCAGAATGAACATTGTTCAGATAACACTGAGCAACTCTAAATAGATTTCTAAGGAAAGAGATTTTCTAGAGCTTAGGCAGAAATAAATATATATATATATATAATTTCTTAGGGAAAAGTGGAGAAAATTAGACAGAAATTATGGAAAATATAATGTCTTGCCTGTACCAAGGATGATAAATGGAGTAAAATAAATGCATACAATTGAGGTCTGCAGTTTAGCTAGTTCAGGTTGTTAGAGAGTACATCACATTTGGAATTGACCTGGATTCAATATTCTAGTTTTATCAATGATATATTTTTAGTATGGTACTTAGTATAGATTTTTCCCCCAAATAAAAGCAAGACAGGTGATAGATTTAGTGATGATAAGCAGGTATTGATTCTTCACATCATTTATTGACATCTTACTGTGTCCTAATAACAATTGAAGATAAAGTATATATTACTAGTTCAATTTACACAGCAATCCACCATGCTTCTTATTACTCTTATCCTCAGCTTACAGGTGTGAATCTAAGCACACATTAGTCTAGCAACATAAATCACAAATATCAGGTAGACAAGGCAAGCTATAAGAAGGAGTGTAGGGCTGCTACTTTTAACTGATTTGTTTAGCTATTCATTGAGTTTAGTTTCCTTTGGCCTCTTAATAATTTCTTCAATTAACGTAATGTTTAAGCATAACTCTTACATTTTTTTAATCTAATTCTATTTTTATTGCCATTTTAATGTCACTTCTATTTCATTTAGCAGTGTTATTTAGCAGTATTATCCACTTTTATTAAAAATAAAGTACTTTTATTTTGTCAAGCAACAATCATACGTATCATAAATAAAATGATAAATACTATGCAGGTGGGGTAAATTTCAGAATAAACAACACAGAATCCTGACAGGACTTTATTCACTTTCTGAATGTACTTGTATTACAATTTCATTCCTGTTTTATGGGTCAGGATAAATCTATTTGGCACTCATATTTAGAAGGTATTCTTACAGAAAGAATATTGGACATTTTTCCTTTAGAATTTTTAATTTTCTAATTTTGTAAGGAGGAGCTACTGGATTCTTCAGTCCTTCTGGAGTTTATAAATAAAAGCTTATGGTGTTGTATTTTTGACTCATTATTGTACACCTATGGGAAAACTACTTCCTCTGAGAATGGCTTTTGCAAAAAAATATTAAGTAAGATGCATCAATCATTTTCTTTCTTTTTTTAATAAAAATCAGATACCTGAAACACTTATTATTTTATATATCTATTTGCTTATTGAAAAAGTCTAAATGGCCAGTAGATTTCATTTTTATTATTAAAAATGTTGGATTCTTAATGAAACCTAATCCAAATTATGTTTTTTAAATTAATTTAATTTTTATATTGGAACTATTCTTTTTAAACAATTCTTAAAATAATATTTATATTTTAAAGCACAGTCATAGTTTTGCAAGCTGTGCATTATCAGCATTATATATCTGATTAAAGGTGTTGAAATATCAGTCAATTTACTTAAATACATACAAAACAATGCACAAAGAAAATAAGCATTTTCTTTCAGCAAACACCATAAAAAATCATAAAAGTATAGAATGATCACCATTATTATACTTTCCCTAGGTCCATTCAATTTGATTTTCTTATTTACTCCATTGGTCCATGACTCCAACACATGCTACTCAAACTTAAGAAATCATCGAGTGAAAATATTAGATTCCTAGCCCATAATTTGGGTTCATCTCTTAATTCTGAAAGTCACATTATTTTTAAGTACTTTCTCTTTGAACTGAGAGACCTGATCATGCAACACCTTTGATTTATACTTCCTAATTTTAACTCTTTCCTCTGCAGCACAGTTATTAAAAAATAAAAACATTTGATTGATAAGGAAAATCTCAGGTTCATGCACATCTGTAAGTGTTCCTTAGAGCATCACTTTACAAAACCATCTCTCCTGTAAGATACATCCTTAGGAAAGGCTGCCTGCCAGGAGAGCAACTGTTGTGAAAGTAATAAAATACTTTTAATTAAAAAAAATCCAAAATACCTTAAAATGTTATCCCTCATGACCTTAATTCCTTGGAGGCTTTCATTTTCATCTATTTCTGTATTGCTTTGACATAATTAGAGCAAAGTATCACAGATGTTGGGGAAAATTAAAAAAAAAAAAAAAAAGAAGCTGAGGTTTACCAGATGTCTAAATCACCCATTATGAATTATTAGCAATTTTTAAAAATTGTTTTGGGAACACAGATGTACCTCAAGAGTCCCAAAAACTAATGCAAATTCCAATATTTCATTGTAGATGAACCAAAATATGACTGGATTTTTACTTATAAAAAAACCACCATGAGTAAACCCCATATTATTTCATGAAATCTTAAAACCATATATGTTATAAACATGACAGTTTGGCCTAATATCCACAGAGTGTGGTTTACTGGGTATAACAAATGTAAAAATGATTTCAAACTACAAGACTGCAAAGTTTCATAAAACTGGCATTCATATCTTATGATACCTTATTGGCTAATTAGTTATGTTTGAGAAATTAATGGTTTTTGTGAAGAAAAGAAAAACTGCTTTACTTTCAAATGGCCAGATTTGGAAGAAGATTAAACAGAGTGTTTTGCATAAAACAATGTGGATTAAAAGCTCAAAGCTCAATTAATTTAATCAGTTATCTGGTTGTCAAATAATTTGCCAATGAAATTTTATGTAGGAGTAAACTTGCCCTGAATATTCCATTTTTCAATAGAAAATGAAAAGCTATGTATGCCATCTGGAATTCTGGACAGGCACTGGGTTTCAGTGATTGTAGCAGCAATTCAGTGCCAGTTTCACAGGTAAGTATTTGAAGGGGACAGTAAGATTTATGCATATCAGTTCATGCTTATGGTAGTGAGAACTGAAAATCTGTTTAACATTATAAAATAATATAAGTTCATATGATAAACTAGAATCATTCTCCCTATCAAGGACTTAGGAAAGAGATGGTTTGAAAATATGAGTGGTAGAAGGATAAAGCTGAAAATCAAGAAAACTGTTTTAAGTTTGACAGAGAAATATCTTACTCTGAAAGACTCATGAGACTACAAAATGAGTTCACCAGAAATGAAATTTGTGATGCTAATCAGATAGACTATGTACTCAAGCCCTCTTCATTCCTGGTCTGGTCTCTTTCAACAGTCTCTTACCTATTCTTTGCACCTGCATTGCTCTCATTGATTTCTTTCTCAAGATGTTTTGAGGATTGTTATTTTAAAATGTAAATCTAACTGTTTTGCCCCAGGTCTGTTGGTTTCTACGGACATACAGAAGAATGTCTGAATTTTCCAAATCTTCCAGAAATTTTCCTGCATACTCCACATGCACAATACTTGCCCTACTGAAGCTTCATTCTCCAAATAACAATTCAATTCCTCTTCTTCTTCTTCCCTATTTTCAATCTAACCCCAATTCATCTTGCTATTGCAAATGCTTCTGATTTACGGATATATTCATAAAATCCACCAAGCAGAGATGGTTACTCTTTTTCCTGTTCTCTAATGGCACTTTTGAGTTTTCTTTAAATGTATTTTTAGTCTTGTACTTACATGTTTTTTATTAAATATCATATTTATATTGACATTAATATTGCCCAAACAGCTGTTAACCCATAACTATTAGAAAGAAGAGGAAAAATATAGAGCAGACAAAAGATGACAATGTTTGGAAAGAAAGACATCAGATGGGAGAATAGTAACTTAGAAAGGCAGAGGAAGCCAAATTCAAATTGCTTGGTACAAGAAACAGACACTAAAATGAAACTTCAATTTTTTATATATACATGTCTATTTTTCTAGAAAGTGAGCTTCAAATCTTTGCACTTCCCATTTCTAGAACAATGCTTACACCTAATATATGCTTTTATAGTATGTGACTTATTAGACATATGCAGTGCCTTTTACATTGGTTAATACTTTAATAATTACTAACACTATTATTCATATACATTGAATTTATAATTTTTAACAATTATCTATGTCAATTATTAAAACATTTCATTTCTTTCTTATAATAAATTTCTGAAGTAGTCATTAGTTATTTCACTTCTTAGACAAGAGAAAAATTTCTAAGTGGGGCTAAATAGCTTTAATAATTTTCTGATTTAGCTCTGGGAAGAAATACAATTTCATCTTTTTTTTTTTTTTTTTTTGGTACCGGAGATCAAACTTGGTGCCTTGTGCTTGTGAGGCAGACACCAGAACCACTGAGCTAAATCCCCAGCAGAAGTACAATTTGAAGTCACATTAGTCAAATCCAAAGTCAATGATTTTGTATGTCTTCATGAAAATTGATTAATCTAGTTTATTTTTTTCTAAAAAATTATTTAAACAAAGTTTTTAAAGGTTAGAAAAGGCAAATAGGTTTCAAAAATGTTTTCAGAAAATAATTCCAATATCAAAAGTAGGTGTAAAATAATATGAAAAGCACTTTCAAGCCTCAACTAGTGGAGACATGACTAGCCCTCTTTCCTTGATTCCGACTCTAATAATATTATTATTATTTTGACATCATCTAAACTACAAATCTTAACAGGTTCATTTATTTGACTTCCCCACCTATTAGAATTCCAACAAATAATTATAAGGAAGATAAAAATGTCTTGTAGAAGTGTATCAGTTTCTTTCAGTTGCTGGGACAAAATACTGATATATATAACTTCAAGGATAAAAAGTTTATTTGGGTCATGAATTCAGAGGTTTTAGTCAATGATTAGCTGGTTTCATTATGTTAGGCCTGTGGCATGTGGAAGAAACATCCTAGTGGGGGGGGGGCATGGCAGACAAAACCTGCTCACCTTTTGCTAACCAGAAAGCAGAAAGGGAAGAACCAAAGAACATGCAGGACCCAGAGATAACACATAACCTTCAAAATCATGCCACCAATCACCTGCCTCATCTAATTAGTTTATATTCCTAATAAGCCCATTCACCTATTCTCTTAATTCCTTTCTCATTGCTAGAACAAAATACCCAACACTCACAATTTAAAGGAGGAGAAGTTTATTGTAGCTTACAGTTTAAGGTTTCAGTTTATATTCAGTTGACTGCAAAGCAGGGATGCATGGCAGAGGTTCATGACAGAAAAGAAACAGTCCATAGCATGACAGGCAGGTAGCATCAAGACTTTCTTCTTCTTTCCTTTTTTGTTCTATCTAGGCTGCAAGTCTATTGGTTGATGCCACCCATATCCAAGGTAAATCTTTCTTCTTCAGTTAACTCCATCACCCCAAACCCAGAACTGTGCTAAATAAATCAGTGAACTAATCCAGTATTATACTTCCATGAAACATTCACTCCCCCCTCAAACTCCACATTATAAGTGCATGTGCATCAGCCCGCTGCAGACAGGCAGGTCTGTGGACACCCTACCGAGGTCATGAGTAGCTCTGAACATGCCAAATCAGCCTGCGCCCTGGCAGCAATCCACTGGACACCACCCCCCACCTCCCGCTGCTCCTCTGGCCTCTTCTCTGTACAGCCACCTGGTTCCACACTACAGAGATGCAGAGGACACCGGACTACAGGACCACTGTACTGGGTAAGCTGGAGTCATCTTCACCTCCCATCAGGACCAGGTCTATCTTCAGGGGAAGGGCAGCTGGAGCCTGCAATAAAACTCTGCAGAGTTCAACCATACAGGAGGACAGGGAGCTCAACTTGGAACTTGCAGGCAGAAATCTGCCTGAATCTCATGGGTCTGCAACTAGCTTGCTGAGACTCATTGACATATCTGCATACTGCTACCAAGTTGTCTATTGTGACAGCAGAGACATAGTCTGAAAGAGGCCCTTCATCTTCATTGTTTTATTGTTCCCAAAATTAGTATTATTAGTTTGTTTTTTTCTCTTTTCTTTTCTTTTGCTCCTCTTATCTTTAATTTTTTCCCTACTCTTTGCAAATATTTGTTTTTCTCTCCTTTTTTTCTTTTCATTTCTTGTTTCTTTTCTCTTTCCTTTCTCTCTCTTACACTCACTCTCTTGCTCTCCCACATTGTTCATCTTCCCTTTTTGTCCCGTTTTGGTCCTCATTCAGAGTTCTTCTTTATTGTAATATTACTCTCTTTTTCCTACTCATCTGTGTCCCCTGGCCACACTGCTAACCTTCTGCTATCCTTCTTCCCAGCTATATCTCCCTCCCCGACCCCTTCTAACTCCCCATCCTAAAGGGTAAAGTTCTTATATTGAAGAGTTTATTCACTATATGTTGGGTTGGTCCTCGATCTTGATTTAAGTCACACAGCTAAAGGTGATAGATTAATAACTACCACAAAATGTCATATTCAAAGATGTACTTGATGCAATGGTGCTGCTGATTGTATCACTTGGGCTAAGGTGTTGTTATTGATCTAGTCAATGGACCTTCCAAGTATAAGGAAAATGAGATAGCCTTAGAGTCATTAGAGACTCAAAACTTAAAGGCCATCTATATCTGGAAGACACCTCTGAGAAGCAATCATTCCATAAGGCTTCTAATTACAAGCAACAAAGAAACCTACAAGAAGCAATTTCAAACTATCAACCCAGGAGTTAAACCAAGGACGGCACCAAAAACAAAACTGAGGAGACATTTAAGCAAGGCACAAACACAGACTTCCACCCGACCAAGGGTAACTGCTGGGGGAAATGAGATGGAAAAGTCCCATAACCAACCACCTGGATACCCTGAACTGATAGCACAGGAAGTAACAAGACAGATGAATGAGGCTCTAGAAAAATTAAAAGCAGAAATAATCTCCCAGATATCTACAGAGAGGGTGAGCAGTGTGAAAGACATGATTAGAGGCTCTAGAACAGAAACAGATAAAAAAGAAATAGATGAGCTCAGAAACATGCTGGAAGCCATGAATACCCAGCATAAGAAATAAATGGAAACTATGATCGCCCAACATAAGAAAAAAATGGAATTGATGAAACAGATTCAAACAGATATTCAGGAGATCAAAAACTCCACTGAAAGTATCCACAGCAGATTAAGGGAATCTGAAGATAGAATATCAGATATAGAAGACAGAATCATGGTTAGAGACCATGAAAATAGAGATTTCTTAAAAATAGTAAGGGGCCGTGAGAAATCAATCCAACAACTGCTAGATGATGCAAAGAAGAATAACATAAGCCTGATAAGAGTCCATGAAAAGCAGGAGAAAGCACAATTGACATAAAAAAACTGTTTACAGAAGGAATAGTGGAAAACTTCCCAGACAGAGGTAGAGAATTGGACATACAGATAAGTGAGGCATATAGAACTCCAACTATCCATGATCAAAAAAAATCTACATCTAGACATATAATAGTCAAGATCCCAGAAACCCAATTGAAAAACAAAATCCTACAAGCAGTTAGAGAAAAGAAACAAATCACTTGCAAAGGAAAGCCCATCAGAATCACAGCAGACTTTTCAACACAAACCTTCAAATCAAGGAGAGACTGGAGTGAAGTATTTCAAGCCCTAAAAGAAAATAACTTCCAACCTAGACTGTTGTATTCTGCAAAATTATCTTTCAAATTCGATGGAGAAATTAGATACTTCCATAACAAAGAACAGCTGAGAAATTTCATGAACACTAAACCAGCACTACAAGCAATTCTAAACAATATCCTAGAAAAAAAGCAATGAAGGCCACAACTCCATGAGGCCCAACAGAGGGAAGCCACCAGGCAAGGCAAGACACTAAAGGGAAAGGGGGAAAAAATAAGAAATAAAAGAGCCAACAAAAGTAAAACATCACCACAAGGATAAATCAATATCTATCAATTATAACCATCAATGTTAATGGCCTCAATTCACCAATCAAAAGAAATAGACTGGCAGAATGGATTAAAAAGGAAAATGCAACAATATGTTGTATACAAGAAAAACACCTAACTCAAAAAGAAATTCATAGACTGAAAGTAAAAGGATGGAAAACAGTTCTCCACACAACAGGAACCCAGAAGAAAGCAGGTGTAGCAATCTTATTTGCAGACAAAGTAGATTTCAGACAAAAACTAACTAAAAGAGACCAAGATGGTCACTACATCCTTGTGAAGGGAACAATCCAAGAGGAAGAGATGACAATCCTAAATATATATGCACCAAATACGAATGTCCCCAACTATACAAAACAAATATTAATAGACATGAAAAAACCAAATAAACACTAACACAATTAATTGTAGTGGGGGACCTCAATATCCCACTATCACAAATAGACAGATCATCTAGACAAAAAATTAACAAAGAAATTCTAGAACTGAACCAAGCTATTGAACAAATGGACTTAATAGATGTTTACAGAGTGTTCCACCCCACAAAATCAGAATACACATTCTCTTTGGCTGCACAAGGGTCATTCTCCAGAATAGATCACATACTAGCTCATCGGAAATGTCTAAGTAAATGTAAAAGAATAGAAGTTACCCCCTGTATATTATCAGACCATAGTGCAATAAAACTGGAGATCAATAACATAAGAAACTACAAAACCCCAACAAACACATGGAAACTGAATAACAGCTTCTTGAACAACCAATGGGTCACAGAAGTAATTAAAGAAGAAATTAAACAGTTTCTACAGGTAAATGATGATGCCAGTACAACACTTATGAATCTATGGGACACAATGAAAGCAGTTCTACGAGGGCAATTCAGAGCAGTGAATGCCCATATAAGGAAAACAGAGAAAACTCAGATAAATAACTTAATGAAGAACCTCAAGCTCCTAGAAAAAGAAAAGCATAATGAATCCAAAGCTCATACAAGGAGGAAATTATAAAGATCAGACAAGAAATCAATGCAACGGAGACTAAGAGAACAAAACGAAAAATCAATGAATCAAAGAGTTGGTTTTTTGAAAGAATAAATAAAATTGATAAAGTCTTTAGCCAACCTTACCAAAAAAAGGAAAGAAAAGGCTCAAATCCATGAAATTAAGAATGAAAAAGTTGAAGTCACAACAGACCCAGCAGAAATCCAGAAGATCATCAATACCTACTTTGAGAACCTCTACTCCAATAAAATGGAAAACACAGAAGAAATTGGCAGATTCCAAGATGCATACAAATTGACAAAGTTAAATGAAGAAGATATAGAAATTCTAAACACCCCAATTACAATGAGTGAAACTGAAAATGTAATAAAATATTTACCAACAAAGAGCCAAGGACCAGATGGATTCACTGCTGAATTTTACAAGACATTTAAAGAAGAACTATTGCCATTACTCTTTAAACTCATCAAGGAAATTGAAAGGGAAGCAATACTTCCAAATTCATTGCTGGAAGCAAGTGTTAGTTACTTTGATTCCAAAGCCAGGAAAAGACCCAACACAAAAAAGAGAACTACAGGCCAATCTCCCTAATGAACATAGATGAAAAAATCCTCAACAAGGTACTGGCAAACAGAATACAGAGGGTCATCAAGAAGATCATACACTCTGACCAACTTGGATTTATCCCAGGGATGCAAGGATGGTTCAACATTCATAAATCAATAAATGTAATACACCATATTAACAGAGTCAAGGACAAAAACCATATGATCAACTCAATAGATACAGAAAAAGCATTTGACAAAATCCAGCACACATTCATGATAAAAACCCTACAGAAAATTGGAATAGAAGGTCTTTATCTTAACCTGATTAAGGCTATCTATGAAAAACCAACAGCCAACATCATACTAAATGGTCAAAAACTGAACATTTTCATGCTAAAATCAGGAACAAGACAAGGATGCCCACTATCACCACTCCTGTTCAATATAGTTCTAGAAACATTAGCCACAGCAATTAGAAAAGAGAAAGAAATAAAAGGAATAAAGATAAGAAAAGAAGAAGTTAAACTGTCATTATTTGCTGATGATATGATACTTTACATAGAAGACTCAAAAAACTCTGCCAGAAGACTTCTAGACTTAATTGACAGATTCAGTAGAGTAGCTAGATACAAGGTCAACACTCAAAGAACAATACCCTTCTTGTACACAAATAACAGACTCACTGAGAGAGAAATTCAGGAAACAATTCCTTTTACAATAGCATCCCCCAAAATGAAATATCTAGGAATCAATCTAACAAAGGAAGAAAAAGACCTATACACTGAGAACTGCAACACTCTGAAAAAACAGATCAAAGAGGATATAAGAAAATGGCAAGACATCCCTTGCTCCTGGGTAGGAAGAACAAATATAGTGAAAATGGCCATACTTCCAAAACTACTATATAGATTCAATGCAATGGCAATTGAAATTCCAAAAGTATACTTCACAGAACTAGAGAAAACAATCCAAAAATTCATTTGGAACCATAAGAGTCCTAGACTAGCTAAAGCAATTCTAAGCAACAGAGACATGGCTGGGGATTTCACAATCCCCAACTTGAAACTATACTACAAAGCTATTGTGATAAAATCAGCATGGTACTGGCAAAGGAACAGACCTGAGGATCAGTGGAATAGATTAGAAGATGGAGAAATAACTCCAGATATGCTCAGCCACCTCATCTTTGACAAAGGAGCCAACCACCCTCATTGGAGGAAAGATAGCCTATTTAATAAATGGTGTTGGAAAAACTGGATTTCAATCTGCCAAAGATTAAAACTAGACCCATACCTATCACCATGCAGTAAAATAAGATTGAAGTGGATTAAAGACATAAATATTAAGACAGAAACACTAAACTTTTTTAAAAAATTTATATCCATCTTTATTGGTACATTTTAGGTAAAAAATACATTTACATTTATCATTGCTTCTTTGTACCAGAACATGATGTATCTTAGTTCCTATTTCTTCTCCCATTACCTGTGCATTCTTCACCCCCTCCACCCTTCCCTATTTACACAGAGTTTGATTCCTTTTTTTTTCTCATAGCTTTTCCTTTCAATTCTTCCCTTTCCCCTTCCCCTCCCACCATCCCCAAACCCTTGGACCTCTTCTTATTTCAAATTATCAATTATTCCTTTTAATCATTTTCATCCTTATTTACATTTTCAATTATTCACACTAGAGAAACTATTTGGTATTTACACATGTGTGTCCTATTTATTTCACTTAAGATTATGGCCTCAATATGCATCCATTTAGCTATAAATGTCTCTAGTTTCTCATTCTTTATGGCTGAGTAGTACTCCATTTTATAAAAAATTTTAAAAAACACATGTTTTTTATCCAGTTTCCAATCGATGGGCATTTGGGCTGTTTCCAAGCTTTAGCTATTACAAACAGTGCCGCTATAAACATAGGTGCACATATATCACTGTGATATTATTCTTTTAATCCTTTGGGGAAGATTCTCAGTAGGGGACTAGCTGGGTCAAATGGGACCTGTGGTCCTAGTTCTTTGAGGTATCTCCATACTGATTTCCACAGTGGTTGGACCAATCTACTTTCCTACCAACAATGGAGAAGGGTTCCTTTCTCTCTACACCCCCACTAGCATTTGCTCTTGGTTGATTTCTTGATAGCAGTCATTCTTTATGGAGTGAGGTGGAATCTCAGGGTTGTTTTCATTTGCATCTCTCAAATGACCAGTGATTTTGAACATTTTTTCATATATTTGTTTGCTGAGAAACACTAAACTTGCTGGAAGATAAGTTAGGTAGAACTCTTGAAGACATTGGCATAGGAAAAGACTTCATGAACAAAACCTCAGCAAGATGGGAACTAGCAGAAAGAATCAACAACTGGGATCTCATCTTATTAAAAAGCTTCTGCACTGCAAAAGAAACCACCAATGGAGCTAACAGACAACCTACAATATGGGAAAAAAATTTTAGCAGCTGTACCTCAGACAAAGGACTACTATCTAGAATATATAGAGAATTGAAAAAAATCAGACCCCCCAAATTCAAAGACATAATTCAAAAATGGGCATCTGAAATGAACAGACATTTCTCAGACACAGAAATAGAAGCCGCAAACAAATATGTGAAAAAATGTTCAACATCTCTCATCATTCGAGAGATGCAGATGAAAACAACACTGAGATTCCACCTCACCCCAGAAAGAATAGCTGCTATCAAGAAATCAACAAATAACAAATGCTGGTGGAGTTGTGGGGAGAAAGGAACCATTCTCCATTGTTGGTGGGAGTGCAGACTGGTGCAACCACTGTGGAAGTCAGTATGGAGATACCTCAAAGAACAAGGACTAGAGGTCCCACTTGACCCAGCTAGTCTCCTGCTGGGTATCTTCCCAAAAGAATTAAAAGAATCATACCACAGTGATATATGTGCACCCATGTTCATAGCAGCACAGTTTGTAATAGCTAAAGCTTGGAAACAACCCATGTGCCCATCAACTGAAAACTGGATAAAGAAAATGTGTTTTTCTTTTATAAAATGGAGTACTACACAGCCATAAAAAATGAAAAACTACAGTCATTTATAGCTAAATGGATGCATATTGAGAACATACTCTTAAGGGTAATAAATAGGACACACATGTGTAAATACCAAATAGTTTCTCTAGTGTGAGAAACTGATGGTATAAATAAGAGTTAAAATGATCAAAATGAATAATTGATCATTTCAAATAGGAAAAAAGGTCCAAAGATGAAGGAGTGAAGGGAAGGGAAGGGGAAAGAAAAAGAGGGAAAGGATAAACTATGAGAAAAGAAAAAAAAATGGAAATGAAATTTTTGTAAATAGGGAAGAGTGGAGGGGGTGAAGGGTGCACAGGTAATGGGGAAAAATAAGAACCAAGATATATCATGTACAGGTACAAACACCCAATAATAAATGTAAATGAATTGTATACCTAAAATGTATCAATAAAATGTACCAATAAAATTTAAAAAAAAAAGTGCATGTGCATGAGGCTTTGGAGGACATCTAGGTATAAGCCAGGAAAGCTATAAAATCATAAGTGGACTCATCCATTGAAGTTAATGCCCCCATGATCTATTCATCTACCAAAAGCTCTTCCTCAGAACTATGAACTTTAGGGTAATGTTTTAGGTCTAAACTAATTAATAATAGGGAGAAAAATACATGCCAAGAAGACTAATAAGCAAATTTCTATTCGTCTTTGCACAAAGTAAAAATTATGTTTATGTTCCAGCAGTATTTTGGCTATTTTCAACATTCAGTTCTTTAAAATGAAATTCTATATTACACTATTAAATTCTTTTAATTAATATAGATAATAATGATTCTGATGACATTTTTTAGGGGAGAAGAGAATTTTAATTTTACATATTTCAATATTTGATCCTTCTATTTATAAATAATTAATTTCACAAAATAATAAAATGAGGATAAGTTCTTATTAACTGGACCAGGAAAGTTGCAAAATATCACTTTCAGATTCAGCATTGTTTCCATGAATAGCAGAAAGAAGAATATTCAAAAGTGGTAGCTCCCCATAATCCTTATCTTACTTACCATAAAGAACATTGAAACAAAAGTGTCAGATTGACACAACTTGAAGGATATCTAGTTATGAGGCAGTTAATTCTGGTTGGCATCTGGAACCTTGTGCAGGAAAATAAGGGTTACTTGAATGCAAGCACTGTAATACCTCAATAGTTGATATGATACCTAAGATGCTTACTAAGTGACTGACAGACAGGTAATAAACACAGTAGAGACTATAGACAATAAAATGATTCATGTCCCAGCCAGGATGAGGAGGGCCAGATGGATGGAAATGGACATTAAGATGGTATAATTTAGGCCGGTGTACCATCATTCCGAGCCCAGAGGAAGGGACTTCCAGGCCACCTTACCACTGCTCCCAGCCCAGAGGAGGTGAGTCGACAGGGTGCCAGCAGTCCCCCCACCCATCAAAATGAGAAGATACCTAAACAAGTCTCAAAACCAGGCTTCCAGATCACCTAGAGCAACACCAAAGGGAAGTGAGATGGAACACTCTAATACTCAACCACCTGGACTCCTTGAACTGACAACAAAAGAGTATCTGGAAAAAATGAAATCAGAAATAATTTCTCATATAACAGCAGAGATTGTGCCTTTATTGCAAGACATGATTAATAAATCTAGAGAGGACACAGATAAAAAAGTAGAGAAGCTGAGGAACATGATGAAATGCCAACATAGGAAACAAATGGTATCTATAAAACAGATACAAACAGATTTCCAGGAGATTAAAAACTCCATTGAAAGCCTACAAAGTGCAATGAACCAATGTGAGGACAGAATTTCAGATAGAGAAGATAAGATTGCAATTAGTGACAAGGAAAAGAAAAATTGCTTCAAAATTGTAAAGGACCATGAGAAATCAATACAGCAGCTGCTAGACAATGCACAGAAGAATAACATAAGACTGATTGGAGTCAACAAAGAAACAGGAGAGAGTGCAGATGACATAAAAAAGCTGTTCACAGAAGTAATGACACAAAGCTTCCCAAGCAGGGGAAAAGAACTTGACATACAGATAAGTGAGGCATATAGGACTCCAACAAGCCTTGATCAAAAAACATCTACACATAGGCATATAATTGTTAACATTCCAGAAACCCAACAGAAGAACAACGTTCTACAAGCAGTGAGAGAAAAGAAACAAATCACATACAAAGGAAAGCCCATCAGAATCCTAGCAGACTTCTCAATGCAAACCCTCAAGGCAAGAAGAGCTTGGAGTGATGTATTCCAAAGCCAAAAGGAAAACAGCCTCCAACCCAGATTGATGTACCCTGTAAAATTATCTTTCAAAATTGATGGAGAAATAAGATACTTTCATGCCAAAAAGCACCTTAGAAACTTCATGAATATCAAACCAGCAATCCAGAAAATTTTAGATAATATCCTAGGAACAGACAATGGGGATCATAAATCCAGGAAGCACAGCAGAATGAATCCATCGGGTGTGACAAGAAATTAAATGTAAAAGGGGAGAATCCAACAAAAATAAAAAGGCATGACAATGATAAATCAATATGTATGAGTTATAGCCATCAACATTACTGGTCTTGATTCACCAATCAAAAGAAATAGACTGGCAGAATGGGTCAAGAAGCAAAATTCAACAATATGTTGCATGCAAGAAGCATATTTAATTCAAAAAGAAACTCATAGATTGAAAGTTAAAGGGTGGAAAATAAAATTCCATGTGAAAGGAATCCAGAAACAAAAGCAGGAGTAGCTATCCTCTTTGCCTATCAAGTGGATTTAAAACCAACACTGATTGAGAGAGACAAAGAAGGACACTACATCCTTGTAAAGGGAACAATCCAAGAGGAAGAGATGACAATCATAAATATCTATGCACCAAACACTAGTGCACCCAACTATATAAAACAAATGCTAACAGACATAAAAACTCATGTATGCAATAATACAATATTAGTGGCAGACCTCAATGCCCCAGTGTCACAAATAGATAGATCAACTAGAAAAAAATAAGTAATGAAATACTAGAACTCAATCAAACTCTTGAACAAATGAACTTAACAGATGTTTACAGAGTGTTCCACTCCAAAAATCAGAACACACAATCTTTTCAGCTGCACACAGGTCGTTTTCCAAAATAGACAACATACTTGCTCAAGGAACATGTTTAAGTAAGTACAAAGGAATTGAAGTTATCCCCTGTATATTACCAGACCATAGTGTGATGAAATTGGAGATCAATAGCAAATGAAACTGCAAAAATTTCAGAACCACACGGAAGTTGAACAACACACTTCTGAATAACCAATGGGTCACAGAGGAAATTAAATAAGAAATCAGACAGTTCCTTCAATTAAATGACAATGACAGTACAACATATTGGAATCTATGGTACACAATGAAAGCAGTCTTATGAGGGAAATTCATAGCAGTGAATACACATATTAGGAAAACAGAGTGAGCCCAATTAAACAACCTGATGCTGAACCTCAATCTTCTAGAAAAAGAAGAACGGGACAAACCCAAAACTCATACAAGGGAGGAAATTATAAAGATCAGAGCAGAAATCAATTGAATGGAGAATAAGAGAACGATACAAAAAAGTAATGAAACCAAGAGTTTGTTCTTCAAAAGAAAAACAAAATTGACAAACCCTTAGCTAAACTTACCAGAAAAAGGAAAAGAAAGGCCCAAGTGCAATTAGGAATGAAAAGAGTGAAATTACAACAGACCCAGAAGAAATCCAGAGGATCATCAATACCTACTTCCAGAACCTATATGCCAATAAGATGGAAAACACAGAAATGGACAGATTCCTAGATATGTATGAATTGCCAAAGTTGAACGAAGAAGACCTAAAAATTCTAAACAATCCAATATCAACCAATAAAATTGAAAAAAATAAAAATTTACCAACTAAGAAAACCCCAGGTCCTGATCGCTTCACTGCTGAATTCTACAAGGCATTTAGAGAGCAACTACTGCCACTACTGTTTAAGCTCTTCAGTGAACCTGAAAGGGAAGTAATAATCCCAAATTCATTCCTGGAAGTAAGCATCACCTTGATCCCCAAAGCAGAGAAAGATCCAACCGAGAAAGAGAACTATAGGCCAATCTCACTAATGAACATAGATGTAAAAATCCTTAATAAGATACTGGCAAATAGCATGCAGAAGATCATCAAGAAGATCATACACCCTGACCAAGTGGGTTTCATCCCAGGAATGCAGGGATGGTTCAACATACTCAAATCAATCAATGTAATACACTATATCAATAGAGTCAAGGACCAAAACCATATGATTATCTCTATAAATGCAGAAAAAGCATTTGATAAAATCTGATATGCATTTATGATAAAAGCCTTAGGAAAAAATGGAATAGATGGTCATTACCTCAATCTGATAAAAGCCATCTGTGAAAAGCCAACTCCCAATATCATACTAAATGGTCAAAAACTGAAATCCTTCACACTAAAATCAGGAACAGGACAAAGATATCCACTATCACCACCCTTGTTCAATATAGGTTTGGAAACATTAGCCACAACAATTAGACAAGAGAAAGAAATAAAAGGAATAAAGATAGGAAATGAAGAAGTCAAATTGTCATTTTTTTTGCAGATGACATGATACTGTATATGGAAGACCCCAAGAACACCACCAGAAGTCTTCTAGACTTAATAAACAAATTCAGTAAAGTAGCTGGTTACAGGTCAACATAAAAAAATCAATAGCTTTCCTATACACGAACAACAGACTCACTGAGAGAGAAATAGGGCAAATAATTCCTTTCACAGTAGCATCCAAAACACTGAAATACCAAGGAATCAACCTAACAAAAGAAACCAAAGAACTCTTTTCTGAATACTATAACACTCTGAAAAGAGAGATTGAAGAAGATATCAGAAAATGGAAAGACATCCCCTGCTCCTGGGTAGGAAGGATCAATATAGTGGCCATACTTCCAAAACTGCTATATAGATTCAATGCAATCCCAATTGAAATCCCAGCAGCATACTTCATGAACCTTGAGAAAATAATCCAAAAATTCATTTGGAACAAAAAGAGACACAAAATAACAAAAGCAATTCTAGGTAACAGAGACATGACAGGGGGATATCACAATCCCCAACTTGAAACTATACTACAAAGGTACTGTGATAAAAACAGCATGGTACTGGCAAAGAAGCAGACTTCAGGACCAGTGGAATAGATTAGAAGATGCCAAAACAACTCCAGACGCACTCAGCCATCTCATTTTTAATAAAGGAGCCAAACACCCTCAGTCAAGGAAAGATAGCTTCTTTAATAAATGGTGCTGGAGAAATTGGGTTTCAATCTGCCAAAGATTAAAACTAGACCTACATCTCTCACCATGCACTAAACTAAAATTGAAATGGATTAAAGATCTAAATGTTAAAATAAAAGCTATGAACCAGTTGGAACAGAGGTTAGGTAGAACTCTTAAAGACATTGGTGTAGGAAAAGATTTTATGAAGAAAACCTCAGTTGCCCCTGAACTAGCACAAACAATCAACAAGTGGGATCTCTTCTTATTAAAAAGCTTTGGCACAGCAAGAGAAACCACCAACAGTGTGAAGAGACAACCCACAATATGGGAAAAAATCACCCCCTGTTCCACAAAGGCCTACTATCTTGAATCTATAAAGAATTTAAAAGGTCAGACCTCCCAAATTTAAAGACCCAATCCAAAAATGGACATCTGAAATGAACTGACATTTTTCAGACAAAGAAGTAGATATAGCAAATAAATACATGAAAAAATATTCAACATCACTGGTCATTCAAGAGATGCAAATGAAAACAACACCAAGATTCCACCTCACCCCAGAATGAATGGCTGCTATCATGAAATCAACCAATAATAAATGCTGGCAGGGCTGTGGGGAAAGAGGAACCTTGCTCCACTGCTGGTGTCAGTGTAGACTGGTGCAACCACTGTGGAAATCAGTAAGGAGATACCTCAAAGAACTAGGACTGGAATTCCCATTTGACCCAGCTATTCCTCAGCTGGGTATCTTCCCTAAAGAATTAAAAGAATCATACCACAGTGATATATGTGCACCCATATTCATAGCAGCACAATTTGTAATTGCTGAAACTTGGAAGCAGCCCAAATGTCCATCAACTGGAGACTGCATAAAGAAAATGTGTTTTTTTTATAAAATGGAATACTAGTCAGCATTAAAAAATGATAAATTAGAGACATTTACAGCTAAATGTATGCACATTGAGTTGATACACTTAGGTGAAATAAACAGGACACACATGTGTAAATACCAAATAGTTTCTCTAGTGTGAGAAACTGAAAGTGTAAATAAGGACTAAAAAGTATAATAGATAATGTGAAATAGGAAGAAAAGGGGCAAAGGGGAAGGGGAAGTGGGATGGGTAGGGAGAAGGAAAGAAGGCAATGAAATTAACATGAGAAAATGAAAAATTGGAAACAAAGTCTTTGTAAATAGTGAGTGATGGAGCAGTTGAAGGGAGTGCAGGGGAAGGGAGAAACATAAGAACCAAGAGAGATTATGCAAAGGTGCAAATTTCCAATAATGAATGTCATTATATTGTATACCTAAAATGTATCAATAAAATAAAATTGTTTTAAAAGATGGTATAATTTAATCATGCTACTTAGAAAAGTACACAATTTAAAACTTTTATGTTTCTGGGATTTTACATTTATTATTTTCAGGCCATGGTTAACTGTGGGTAAATATGTCTGTAGAAGGTAAAAGTATGGATAAAGGTGACCGTTACATGTCACATATATGTAGATACTATGAAATATATATTTAGTCTTTATGCAAACTTTCTGGCATAAAACTCCTAAAATTCTTGCCATTTTCTGAGTCTTTTTTATTTTTATCTTTTGGATGAGGGTTCTTAGATAGCTTCAGTATGGGAGCTGGTCACCAAAAATACCAAGGGATCATTAGAGTGTTGGTGTTTCAGTGCACTCTGCATCTTCAGAGGGGACAGAAGGGCTGAAAGTTAGGTTAATCACCAATGACAAATGGTGTCATCAATCATGCATTTATATAACGCAGCTTCCATGCATACTTAAGAGGGGTTTCCACTCAGCTTCTAGATACCTGAACATGTGGATATTCCTGGAGGATGGCCTATCTGGGGAGGGCTTGCAAGTTCTCTGAACTTTCTCCCAACCTCAACATGTCCATCTCTGCATTATATCTTTTGTCGATTCCTTTATAATAAACTTGTAAAAATAAGCAAAGTATTTATCTTAAAGTTCTGTTTGCATCTTTCATAAGTTCATTGAACCCGAGGAAGGAGTTGTAGGAAATCCAGTGTACATAACAAGCACAAGTCATCACATGGGCTTGTTAGTGACATCTGAAGTATTGTTATGTGATAACTCCACTTGCTACCCAATTGAATACTCAATTTTATGTACTATTTACTGTAATTCCTACACTTATGTATTGATGATATTCTTTAGGCTACAGTCATTAGCTCTGTATTATTGACTTAGCTGTTTCTTAGGAAAACATAAATATCTGCAATTTACTTTAGAGATATTTTAGTGTATCTTGGTTAAAATACCATTCTGTTTAGAGGAAATAAATCTCAGTCTTTTGGTTAAAAAAGTTCTATTGTGTTTCCAGGTCCCCAGAACCATCAGACTAATAGACAAAGGAAGATGGAGACCAAGATATTTAGACTCATATTGATCTGTCGCACTATCCATACCTCTATATTTCAGTTACATAGAAACACCTCTGTATATCCTATAGGAACAAATTTTCTTCCATAATAATTTCCAAGAGCTTTGAATTTACAATAAAGTGAAAGAATGATCCAAACTGGAGAATATCCAAGAAAAATTACAAAGTTGTTAGAATATCCATAACATTATCATGCTAAAATATTGATGGGTGGAACTAGGATAGTTAGTAGGAAAGAGTAGATATAAAAAGAAAATAAGGGCTAGAATTGTTGCTCCAGTATTAGACCATTTTCCTAGAGAAAAGAAGGATGGAAAGAAGGAAAGAAGAAAGGAAGGAGGGAAGGAGGGAGGGAAGGAAGGAAGGAAGGAAGAGAGAGATAGAGAGAAAGTTAGTTAGTTTTCGGGGCACAACTCTGGAGGACAACTGTGGAAAACCTGGATAGTTTCTATATTCAAAAGTATCTGAGTAGCTGAAGAAAAGTCAGTGACTAGAAACTAGAGGTAGACATATTTCAGTTTGAACCAAGGAAGAAGTTAGTAACTATATGTGCTATTGTTCAATAGATTCAGCTGCCTTTTGAGGAACTAAATCCCCTCTCACTAAAAGTATTTAAAGAAAAATTCTTCAGTAATATTGCAGATATAATTTCACATAAAGTAAAAGATATACTCAAGTCAAATCAAAATGGATCCACATATTCTCAGCTTATGCCATAGTTTATTTGAGTCCCACTCTGTGTAGCACCCTTATAATCTAATTCCATCTGGTAAAACCTAGTAAAATTCTTCAATATCATTTGATTGATAAAGAGCTTCCCCATAATACAAGACAGAAATGACCTTTTCTCTCCATTACTACTGCTTCTCTGGTAGAAAGTATTACATCCATCTTGCATTAGAAGCATTGTTTGATCACCAGTCTGCTGTCAATAACTAAGTCCTGATTGCCAGTATTGTTTCAACACCTGTGAGGTCTTTAAATCTAGCAGATGCTCTGCAAATGTGTAATAAGTCAACAGATAAATTAACATTGTGAACCAGAAAGCATTGCTCCTACCTGTACAAAAGAGCACTTAAAAGAAATGAGTCTCGCTATACCTCATTTGTAAAAATCTCAAGATTTTTATACAAAGAATAATATAATCTTATAAATCTATAGTTTACCTTTTAAATACTGTATTCATTTTCTATCATTAGCAAATAACCACAAACCTAGTAGGGTAAGTCACACAATGTAATTTTTTTTTTTTTGCTTAAATTCTTTTATTGGTACATTTTAGGTATATAATACATTTGCATTTATCCTTGGGTGCTTGTACCTGTACATGATGTATCATGGTTCTTATTTTTTCCCCATTTCCTGTGCACCCTTCCCCTACTCTACCCTTCCCTATTTACATAGACTTTATTTCCATTTTTTTCTTTTCTCATAATTTTTCCTTTCCCTTCTTTCCTTTCCCCTTCCCCTTCCACTTCCCCTACCCGTTTGGACCTTTTCTTCCTATTCCATATTATCAATTATTCATTTTAATCCTTATTTACACTTTCAGTTTCTCACACTAGAGAAACTATCAGTATTTACACATGTGTGTCTTATTTATTTCACTGTATGGCTTCAATGTGCATCCATTTAGCTATAAATGTCTCTAGTTTCTCGTTCTATATCTTAAGGTTCTGTAGACCAGAAACCCAGTATAGGTCCCCATACACTAATACCATGGAAGGATGAGCAAGGTGATAGATTACCCACAGCAGTTATTGAACTATTGATAGAGACAGGGCTGCATTTTTTCCTGGAGGCTCTGGGATAGAATGTTTCCTTCTCATTCATGTTGTTGACAAAATTCACTTTCTTGTGCTTGTAGGGCAGAAGTCCCCATTTTCTTGCTGGTGGTAATTTGAGACCTGTTTCCAGCTTCTGTGGTTGACTACATATGTTGATTTGGGGCTTTCTTCCTTTATTTTCAAAGCCAGCAAATTGTAGGTCTGGTAAGTCAAGTCTTTTTCAAGTCATGTCTTTCTTACCATCTTTATACCTCCTTCTTTCCCATTTAATAATTTATATGATTGAACTTAATCCAGGAAAATCTAACTCTTATGAACTCAGATGATTAGCAAACTAAATTTCTTCTTTGACCTTACCTCTTTCGCCAAATAAAGTAATATATTCATAGATCCCAGGGATTAAGGCCTGAATATTTTGGAAGATCACTTTTCTATCTACTGAAATAAAATAGTCTTTCTTTAAACCTAATTTTCAGATGATAGCAACTTTATAAATCTTTAGACTTTACCTTTAACTCTAATTTTTAGATGATTGTGTTTGTTTAGACTTCATATGACTTGAGTTTTATTTTTTTCTTATATTCACCATATATTCTATTTCTTGAAGATCTTGGAAAATCTGAAACTAATACACATTTTATACAGTGGCGGGACACAAATCAATTTCAACAAAAAAAACTTCAATAAAAAGGTGTAGATAAATGCTTCAAAAATACTGCAAATACCTCAAAATAAAGTATTATATTGAAAAAGTGCTTAGTAAATATTTGAGTTCTGTCACATCTTAACTTGAAGACAAAGTTATAAAAAAAATCTTCAGACTAATTTACCTTTATTTATATCTGCATTTATAATTGTGAACACTTTATTTCAAAATAGTTTCCTAATTTCTATGTTCACAAAGTTGAAGACAAAATTAGTATCATCAAGAGAGAATAATAAATATACTCCTATTAGTCAGGCACTTATATCTCACTAAAACCTTAACATTTTAAAACTACTATTTATTAAACTTTGGGGCTACAGATGTATTTTTAAGCCAACTATTATTAATTCCTGAATCTTTACTACAACTCAGTGAGATGAATACTATTATAACTCCAATTTACAGATAGGAAAGAAGCCAGGGTTAGTTTCAGAAACTAACTTCTATGCACCACGTTATTTTATTCTCTTAACTTCTAGCTTTCAGTTTTTTTCTTCATTTTACAAGCGATGAAACAATGCTTCAGGGAAGTTACAAAAAAAATTAATCACAGTCTCATGATTAATACATGATAGAGAAGAATCAAACCTAAGCTCCTTTGTGTTAAAAAATATTCTTTCTATTAAATGAACGTATGTCAGTTAGTATGGATAAGCCAATATTTTAGCAATGATAAAGCAAGTGTAGGAAGAAGAAAAACGTGTAGGAAGAAGTCCACTCTCATGAGTGTTGATAGTTGCACTGTTATGGCTGCCTTGATGTCCTGAACCAATTCAAAACTTTTACCCTTCATGGTCATTTTGACGTTGGTGAAGAGCCAGAAGTTACACTGTGACAGATTTGGAGAATAAAGTGGATTATGACACATTGTGATGTTTCCATGAGACTACATTTCCATTGCATTTCACTCAGCAGTAACATTCACTATGTTTTTTTTTTTAAATCACATGTCATAAAACACAAAAAAGAACTTCAAGAACTGCTTAAAAGGGGCAAGAAGGCTATGATAAGTGTATTTGAAGTGAAAGGGAGATTTAAGAGGGAAATTAATGGTGAAGTGTCTTTAATGGTAATAAATTTTTAATTTAAATATTAACTGTATATTTTTATCCTACCTTGTACCTGTCATGAAAAAGGTCCAAATCACTTCTATACCACAGTGAATTATAACAGAATCTTTACAAACTGTTTTCAAACAAATAGGTGGGTTTTACTGAGTATGGTGGTATCTACATGAGTCATTCTTATATTGGATTGCATCCATGAACTATGTAGACAAACAACATGCATATGTTTGACTGAGTCCAAGCTGATGGATTCTGAAATGTTTGCTGAATATTTTATGATTACAACTACCCTCACAGCCTATCACTTGAGTTTTGCTTTCTAAAGATACTGTTCCTCTTCGGGTTGCTTATTTAAAATTAGAAGCGGTCCAATTTCCAATATAAATTGAACTATATGTCTCGTTTGCTTGGTTCAGAGATCTTATTTGATTGATATAATAAAGAGTAATTTTATTTCAAAACAATTTTTATCACAGGAAGAAGGAAATATGGATATAGTGTACATGTCTTCAAGAAACAGAATGAGAATTAATTTATAATGGTCTGTGATTTCTTAAGCTTAAAAAAATGATAAAGAATAAACAAGTATGTCCATGGTCTAAATTTACATAACAAAAGAGTCATGCAAAAATAAGATTTGCAAGAATAGAAGCAATATAAAAACACAGTACCACAAGTGACATTCATATCCACTAATGTTAATATCAACTCAGTGTGAAATTCCCCTATGTTCAGAATACTGAGACACAATTTAGAAGCCTAGACATTAAAGATATTACAATTATAATTGTTTCCTTTGTACACTTAGGTTAACCACATAGATTTTATTTTAATTAATTAAAATACTATGAAAACCAAATATTTAAAATCCCACTAACTCACTTCCCTAATCTGCATTATAAGATAATTAGTATGAATAAAAATTCTAAAGTCATTTGTGAAGCCATTTATAAACTTTATGTATTTCCTAGTCTCCTGATTAAATTACATGTCTGAGTGATTCTCAATTATATTTTGTCAAATGATTTGAAAGTTTTCTATCTTAAGGTCTGTTAGTAAACAAATGGAAGTGAAAAAAATAGAGGATGTCTAGTATAATTCATACAATGTAAAAGCTTTATCACTGTCATAGGCATCTTAGTATTACTACTTATTATTACTTAGTATTATTACATCTTATTATTACTACTAATAATAAAGTCAACTCTGGCAAGAGCTATCTTGGCAAACAGAAGACTCACGAAAGATTTATTGTAGACATCTCCTTGAAATTTATGCTCCATACAGATTAACTTCTATTAACTGGTTAGCTTGAACCTTGAAAGGAGTTTCAAGTTTCAGATAAGTAACACACATCGCTGAACATTACGTCTGCCACCTGGTAATGGGTAATATAAATACAGCACATTTATTCAGCAGGGAAGGGGAACTGCTTCTATAGCCAATTCTCAATTATTCGGGGTAATGGGGGAAAACCTCTGAGTGGTTATCCATAAATAGAGATAATTGGCAGAATATGTAAATTAGGTCCCATTTCACAATGTTTATGAACATATTGGCTGAATAGTGATAAAAGTGGAAATGAAGAACTATTAAAGCACTGTAATTATTATGAAGTATTTGACAGATTCACTCTTACCTGGTTTTCCTCTTATCTCTCAGACTTGTCCTCCTCTATATCTCTCTTGTCCACTCTTAAAACACACATTTTCCTCTGGGTTCTGCATTCAGCTCTACTCTTTTTTAAACAGGTAAACAAATTCTTTCTGCTTCATCTCATCCACTATAATGGCTACAGATAACAAGATGCTTTATGCATGCTGAGTGAGTAAATAAACTGCTAATATATTCTCGCTCGTGTTGTTTAAATTTAATTAAATGCATAACATATAGTGAATGAAGTTGACAAATCTGTATGTCTATGGAGTTATATTTTAGTACAGATATCTAACCCATTAACACATCCCAGAAATCAGAATCTTGACAGTGAATGAGACAGAAAAATAAAGACTCTTCATTAAAAAGAAACAACTAACTAATTAAGCAAATAAACACAAAAAGAAAAGGTAAACCATGAGAGAAGTTCAAGAAACAATATATTGCTGGGCAGGGAGGCATATGCTTGTAATCACAGCACTGAGGAGGCTGAACTACAGGATTACAACCTGAGGCCAGCCTGAAATATATGATGAGACACTGTCTTGATTTCTGTATAGTAGATGATCTTCTGAGTTCTTAAAATTCTATATGTAAGTAGTGTGGGACTGTGTAATGGGAAATCCTTACTCAAAATGGCAGGTCCAATCTACTAAACAAAGTCCTAGCTTTGCCCCCGTTCTAATCAATCTCATACCATGCCACAGATCTCCGGATTGCTGAGTTCACTGTACCATAAGAGTTGGCGGGGTCAATTTGGCCATGATGAGATCCACATCAGTGTTAACTTGTCAATAATTTGTTCAGCAGAACTTAATCAGTGGCAACCACTGCAATATCAGATGATGGTTTAATACTGCTAACTGATTGGCTGATACCATGTTTCCAAAAGACTAGGACAATTTTTTTACAACAAGAATATCATCAACTGCCCCCGAGATGTGTTGTTGTTTTCAGTCTTTCTCCCCTATCCAGTGATCTTTCAAAAATCTTTTCTACCTGCTGCGCAAGAGCAAGGACCCGAGTTCAATCTCTGGTACCAAAAAAAAAAAAAAAAATCTTCTCTAAAACTTCTAAATAGTACTTAAAATCAAGGTCCTGAAAGTGTTTTCATTAGGCTCTCCAAAATCTGGCTGAGGCATCATCTTCCACCACATCCTCTCCTCCTGGTGCTCAATCCTCCAGTCATAATGGATTATCAGTGCATTCCTTAAACATCACCACATGATTCTTTGATAGTGGGTGGCTTGTTTCTCTGCTGTTGCTATTGCTCTTCCACAAAATTCTCTACTTTTCTTTCAGATCTCAGTTTAAATCTTATTTCCATCTACCTTCACAAATATGATTGCTTTAGTTTAATGATAAGTCTTCTCCTCTTCCAGTGATAACATAGGTTCTGATCTATAGCTAGAATCAAGTCCGATCATGCACCCGGGGTCTCAATACCTTCCGGCTGCTCCCCCTGATCTCAGGATAAAACTCCAAGCTGTTTTGGCCTTCTGGCCCTCAATGGTTTGCTGTCTTCCAGCCCTCCTTATGTCATAGTTGTTATTTTTTTCCATCCTCCAGTTATCTGCATTCTCTTTCAGGCTTTAGGACCTTTCCTACTTCCTTCTGCCACATAGTAGTGTTTCTTCATACTCTTCCCTCTCCCTGAACCACTCTTCTCCATGGCTTTGCCTGGCAATGTCCTCTTCCTCTTTCAATTCTCGTCTCTCTCATGGTTTCTTCATTGAAACTTCTTTACTTAGTCTTTTCCTAGACAAACCTTCTTATAGTGTCATTTATCACAGCTGAAATTTAATTATTTCATTTTCTTATTGACATATTTTATTGTCTAGCAAAATTTTCAGCATAATTTGGGTGCTAAACAAATTCCAGGAAGTTTCTAAGAGCAGAGTACCTGTTTTTTATATCCTCAGTGCCCCATATCATGTCTAGTGAATACAATAAAATATTTAAGTGACATTAAAGGAACCAGAGGTAAAACTACAGTAAATATGAGTTAATTATAACTTAATTATTTGAGTCATTTCAGCTTTAAAAAATCCACCTGATTTCTCTGATTAGAAAGTCATTCATTCATGTTTTAAAAAGCGTTCTCCATGTTACTCTGGCCCAATATGTCCTAAATATACACTGCAGGATTACTATTTTCCTGAAGCATATTTCTCCAAACCTTCTGCATGCTAATGAACCTCCATGCAACTTCAAAGCTCAAGCAATGTTCTTAATCATAGTAATATCCCACCACTCATGGTTTCACTTTTTACATTTCAGTTACCTGTGCCCAATTACAGTCTAAAAATATTAAATGGAATGTGACAGAAATAAATGATGAATTTTAAACTGTGCATTTTTCTGAGTAATGTGTTCGGATCTTATGACACCCCATTCCATTCAACCAAGAATATAAATTATCCTTTTGTTCCATGTATCTGTGCTGTATACCCTCCCCTCCCCTAAGTCACTTAGTAGCCATTTCCATTACCAGATCAGTTGTCAAGGTATTGCAGTGTTTGTGTCAGTGTGATCCACATTGTACTAACCAATGGTCTCAAAATGCAAGGGCAGGGATGCAGACAATTTGGCTTTATTAACTAGCTGTAAAGTGCTTCCTTTAAGTGAACAAGTAAAATCATTTGTGTACTAAAGAAAGAAAAATATCATACTCTGATGTTCTTAAGATCTATAGTAAAATGATGAATCTTCTACACTTGACCTTAAACAAAATTGCAAAGAAGAAAAATAAAATTCATTTATATTGTTAAAAATTATTCTATTTTATTAGTAGTTATTGCTATTGATCTCTCATTAAGGCTAATTTATAAATTACATTCTGTCACATGAATATGTTACCAGAAAACAGTACATACAGGTTTCAGCACTAAGTATAATTCAAGTGTCTACTGAGGATCTTCCATGAACATGAGGAGAAGGGTATTATAGTAATTTCCTGTTTCTGAGTTTGGGCCCATAAGTTTAATTAAAATAAAATAAAAACTAATATGGCTGTGTAGTAAGGACCAGGTTCTGCACTTTTCATTTTCTACATCTTATTTCATTTCATTCTCTGCATAATCTATACAAGAAGTGATGACTTGCTTAAGGTTACAGAAAGTTAATTTTTGATCTGAGATTCAAACATATGCAGTTTGATATCTTAGTCTGATTGTTTAGCCTCTTTTCTGACTTTCCTTCTCATAGTTTGACATCCATTTGCTGCTCTCCCACAGCTGTTCTCCATGTATACATTTGACTCATTGTGGACATGAATTACTCCATTCCTTTCCAAGTCATTCAAGAGAAAGTTCCATTCATGATAGTTTCCTCCTTTGTTTCTTTCTTGTTCCCTTGTGTACATACAACTGATTCTTCATCTCAATAAACACTTGGAAAAATCCAATTTTATACTTTTCAGTTTCCTTATTATAAAAGAAGCTCTTGGTACTCTGTACATGTTTCCTTTCACTCACCTATTCTGTACATTTATACAATATTCACTCACAAGCATTTGTGATTTTTATACTTAATGGATTGCTGTTATGGCAGAACAGATGTGCTTTGGAATATCATCCTTCAGAACAACTCAATCAATGGCTGGGATGTGGAGGATAAACACCCAGCTTTCTATCATTTAGGGTCCTTTGTAGTATGTTCTCATCTGTCTCCTAACATTCACCAGTAATTGTATTGACCCTTTGTGTGTGTGTGTGTGTGTGTGTGTGTGCGCGCGCACACACCCCCTCCCAGTAACCTACTCAGTGACAGATCCTTTACTGAAATCTTTCTTCCAGTCTCATGTGCCCATTCCCTTACTGGAGCTCCTAGGAACAACTGCCAACTTAACTATTTGCATTCAAATCCTTCTTTCAAAATCTGTTTTGGAGTAACACTCCCTAATTCCTCAACCTTCCCCTTTCTGTTTTCCTTCAACTACAAAACTTGGGTGGAATTTATGATTTTTGTTCTTTATTTTTTAAGAGACTATTTCTCAGCCTCTCCTGTCTTCTAGCGTCCTTAATTTTCTTTTGTACCCCCCTATGCCATGTAGTCAGGATAGTTGGGAGACTGGCAGCACTAATCTCTTTTTGGAGAACTGGCTTTGTTGAGACTCTAACTTTTAAGTTGGATATCCTATTATCCAGCATCACTGACCAGGTAACTGTTAGTTATGCTTTGAGTCCTTTGTGATTTCCAGAAAATTGGCCTGAGGGAAATAGTCTCTGTAAGTAAAGATTATATCCATGTGTTCCCAGCAGCTCATCAGAGGATGAGATTTAATGCTATTTCAGACTTCCATTTCAAATGTGTGTTTCCAGCCTATCATAAAAGGCATTTCAAAAAAAAAAAAATCTGTCGTTCTTGGGAGCTGTTCTCAACTAAAAAATGTTTTTAATGTATTTCCCAAATCTGCAACTTCTGCTTTAAATACACACACACGTGCGCGCGCACACACACACACACATACATATGTGTTCACACACACAGTGCCTCAAACTGAATGCAGTTTAATTTGGCATCTAGATAAAATGCTTGGAAATTGTATTTTTTGTGGTTTAATATTGGTTCTTCAATTTTTCATGTTGAATCTTCGTCCTTTTACAAATTAGATTTCTCACTTTCTTTTCATGGGATTCCTGTTGGGCAAATATAATCTTTTCAATTGCAGATAAACATTTCACAATTCTTTGTAATAATTCTTTGTAATAATACCATTCTCATTTCCATATTCTCTAAGCCACTTAAACAGTACCAGTTTATTAACCAAGCAATTTATCAATATTTATTCATGATGCCAATAGCAGACTTCTTGTCATAAATAATTATGGAGGTAATAAATAGTTTTATTATTAAAACCTGAAGACAAGAACAGAGTGATTACCCTGATAAAGACTGATGACAGGTCTTCGTATCTGATGCGATGCTCAGAACACTGTGCAGATTGAATCTAAGGCCTCCTGCATGGATAATAAATTGTTATTTCAGGGAATAAAATGATTGATACATTTGCTTGCTGTGGAAAAAGCATTGGGGAGAAGATTCTACTCCCTAACTTATTTAAGCAGGCTATGGTGAAATTTTCTTTCCTTGTGACAAATTTAACTTTCCAAGAAAGTGACAGCTCTTTGGCAGAGATATGAGCAGAAAAGCATTTTTTTTAGAAGTTTCCACAAGTCAAGTTCATTTTGAAATACCTCTGGATGTGCTCTCGCCTCAGTGGTGCCCCCAGCAGGTAACACCTGGAGTGGAGGTGAGAGCGTGGTGGGAAGTCATAACAGGAAAAACCAGGGCTAACTCAATGAGGAGACAAATGCAGTCTGTCAGATCATATTGGAGAAACCGCCACTGACTCTTGCACTGCCTGGCTCAATGCACAAGCACCTTGTATTTTTTTCCATTGGTTTGATCTTACCTTTCATGACAACTAGCCCTGGAGACCATGAATCTTTTGACAACTCAGGAAATGACTGCTTTGAGAAGAGGTAGGGAGGAAGAAGACAGAGAAAGATTGAGACAGAATCAAATTGTATGTCCTATTCATTTGAAAATGTTTTATTCATATCTGCGATTACTACAAATTAAAATGCAATGACAAATATTATGAAAATCCTCCCAAAGGAAATACGCAAGATTTAAACTGTATTCTCTTTACTCTGTTCAATCTATTTGTGCATTAAAAAAGGCAAGGAAAAGAATGACAAATATATAATTTGAAATGTCACCCAGTAATGATGGGGTGAAGGAAAATCAGAGAATTATTATATTTTCCTATTTACATTTTAAGCAAACAATTGAAACATCAAATAATGATGTATATTCAATGATTTGGGATCAGTTCTGAATGAACTGTTTATTTGTGAAACACAACTATCCAACTCTGAGGTCTGAATTGTCTGCATATGTTTGACAGTGTGCAACTAAAGCAATTTTTGAAAATTATTTTTGTGAAAATGATTCCTTTCCTATTTTATCTTTCCATTGTTGAAATGTTTCATAAATGAAAACATAAGTTGCATTATCTCCATATTATTAGAACTTCTTAAAAATTTTAATAACTATTTTCTGACATGTGGGCTTGAAAAGAAAAATAATTATACTTTAATTATTTTAATGTATGGTTAAAATTATGTTGGCTATATTTCTAAAAAGCTGTACTTTTTTGCATTTTTTCCCATAGTTTGATATTTTCTTGTAGATATTCAATTTAAAAATAATTTTTAGTACCTTAATAGTATTAAAGACATTTGCCATAGTTAAAAATAAAAAGACAATGCTGTTGCACCCTAAGGCCTTGTAATTACCAAATCTTCATTTTTACAGCAGAAAGTAGCAGCTATGGGATTGCAATGGAGGCACTTCAATTTCTTCTGTAGTATACATTTAAGTCTTTAATATAGAAAATTCGTGAGGTTCAAATTCTGACAGTTATTAAATTAGATTCAATTAACATTTATAGTAATGCTACAGGATGTTTTATGCTTTTCAGGGTAAAGAAATGATTTAAAATATATTCTTCCTATGTGAGAAATGCATGATTATATGAAGATGCACTGGATACAGCAATAGTTACTTTATTTATGGGTAAAGCAGTGAACTGCAAATCTGTATCATGCTCTGCAGAAATGTGAGGATGAATATTAACTCATATAAAGGCCAGGGATTTAGCTCAGTGGTTCCACCACCTGCCTCACAAGTGCAAGGACCCAAGTTTGATCCCTGGTACCAAAATAAATAAATAAATAAATAAATAAATAAATAGCTAGCTCATATAAGACAAACTTTCTCCCATTCAAATCATTGACACCACTTAAATGTCAAGCACCAGGCTGGGCACTGATGATTTAGAAATTCATAACCTTTCCCTGCTTCATTAAGCATTTATTAACTACCAATTTGACAGACCCTAATGTGGAGAACATAAATAAACACCAGCCAAAATGTTTCTGCCCTTTAGGAGCTCACAGAGAACAGACATGAAAATAGAGGGCAAAGAAGTGGTAACAGTACTGTGACAGAGGTGTGAATAAGAGATAAAACAAATATATGTAGGATCTCAATAAGTATACTTGAAAGAGAAGTATGTCCATGGAAAATATATGCTTAAGCCATTTTAAATAAGAGAGAGGAGTTCTACAAGGCACAAGTCTCTGGACTGCATATATAAATCTACTTTTCTTTGAGAATAAAAGGTGTGTGTTTTGAGAACACTATATAGACAGAATTGACAATAAACAAAGAATCATGATCACAATAGGCCTCATTTATCCAATGAAATTTACAGGTATTGTGTTATTTCTCAACATACACTGAATCACTTGAAATAATAAAGTGTTAATACCACCACCAAGCTGAGAACTCTGATTCAATAAGATGGAGACATTTCTCAAACACATATGCTGCTTTAACCAGTTTGCACATTCTTTAGCCTAAAAATAAAATGGTCTTTACCTCTTTGGAGTTTGCTACCTTACCAAAGCTATAGACATGTGGAGTGTCAGTATAGACACCGTGCCAGAGATCCCTCTGGGGAGAGTGCAAAGTGTACAGGAAGCACAGAGTGGGGGACTGCACCAAAAGGGAGTTTTCCTGGGAATGTGGTTGCTTAACTACAGCAAACATTTATTCTCTCCAAGCCACATTTTGGAATGTGACATCTGAGCATCCTTTTCATTTTCTTTCTCACTTTCTTCCCTTCTCCCTTCCTTCTTCTTTCCTTCCTTCCTTCCTTCTTTCCCTCCTTCTTGACTTTTCTTTCTTTCTTTTTTTCCTTCTTTCTTTCTTTCTTTCTTTCTTTCTTTCTTTCTTTCTTTCTTTCTTTCATGGAAAACAAAATTAACTTCTACCATAGAAGTAAAACCTAGTGAAACATTTACTTATAATGCTTCTCAGAAGCCAGACCATAATCACAAAATTTAAATCCAATACATTAAATGTTTTTATTGATCAGCTTTCCATTGCTGGGGCAAAATAATGGAAAAAGGATTTATTTTGGGTCAAGGTTTCAGAGGTTTCAACCTATGGTTGGCTGGCTCCAAACAGAAATATCATGTTTGAAGGCTATGGTGAAGGCCTTGCACCATGTGGTTTAACTCGTGGCATTTGGAAAAAAGGGACAAACCAGAGAAGAAGAAGCTAGCAGTGGCAGCAAACCTCTGGCACATGTGATATTTGTTTTTCTTTTTAGAGAAAAGTTGTTAATGTATGAGTTATTTTTTTCTAAATGAAAACCTCAGTATTCAGGTTTATTTGCAGTGTTAGGCACTCATCTCTAAAAGGTTCACTATCACTGGTCTAGGGACTAGATACAATTCTCCAGGTCATGTTCTCTATAATCCACCCAGACACACCCAGGAGTGTGCTTTACTTATCCCCAAGGCAGCTTCCAAGCCAACCACATTAACAATCAAGATTAACCATCACATTTCTGTCTAGGACCCTGAGTCAGAAAGGAGTGACCCAAGGGAACAGGCTGTTTATTAATCATTCTGGAAAAGATGGAACTAACCTCAGTGTCCAGTGGCAGCAGGCTCTCTGAGAGCATGCTGGCACTGGAGGTGGTTGCAATTAATCCTGCCCTAAAACACGATTTGGGCCCCAGCCTACCTCCCCAGCTTTGTTTTTCTGGCTTTGGAGATGGTGTGATCTATGACATATTCACCCAGTCACTTTCACTAGCCCTTAATCAGAATCAACTATTTTCAATAAAATCTCTGCCTAGCAAAGTGTATTTTATAATGTGAAGATGTTTCTTTAATTTTTGTACTCTATAAACAGCTCATTTTGTTTCTATGGTGAAAACATGGTTCAAGAAACTTGGTTTGCAATAAATACCAACTGCGTTGTGTATTAAAAAACAATATGTTATTATAACAAAGGTGAGAAAAGTCTTATTGTTTGTTTTCTACTGGTTCATTCAATTTTTGTAGGCTGAGTGCCTTCCCTGCTGTTGGTAATGTACAAAAGCACAAGGAATATGATGCACAGACTCTATGTTTATGAAGCTGTTGACAAAGGACTCAAAATCCAATTTCTAGCCAAGGCTTATTCAGAGGTCATAATCACACATGTGTTATCACCTTTCTTTTAAAAGCTTAAATCCAAGCTCATCTGTAGAGTTCTGTAGAACAGAAAAATAGATTACATTCAAATAGTGTAAGTCTTTTGTGATGTGCTTTTAAAGATAATTGTTGGTCCAGTTTTCATAGTCCTTTCAACACTATGATCTGGGTAAGAAGAGAAAAAGTTAGGCATTTAGGTTCTCTTGACCTTTTCAGCAAATGTAATAAAACTTAACACTTCACTCTTACACTTATCCCGTAAGTTTCATTAAATATTCATGGTCAGGAAAAATATCTCATTCTTGAATCTGTTACTTTTAGTTTAAATAAAAACTAAACAAGACTAACAGGATATCTTTTTTCCCCTAGTTGCCATGAAGATAGAAATAAAATGAAATTTATCCTCTCCTTTCTTAGAGTGTTTAAAATATGACAAATAAGAAATGTAAATATCTAGAGGAATGGCAAAAACTTATTAAACCCCTCTTCATTAACTAGGGTTCAGTTACTAATAACTTATTTATGTGTGCAAACCTTTTTTTCCCATTAAAATATGTAGTCAGTAAGCTCTTAAACAATTTAAAACTATTCAGAATGTTTTTGCTATTATTTGAAGAAATTAAAAACATTATTCAACTGCATATATTTTATAGTGATATAGTTCTGTGTTTTCTAGCTATGACTATCAAAACTCTATAATCTGAAAAGGTATCTCATTTCTCCAGTCTCTGTATTCAGTGTCCCAGCATGAAGGACTAAATAAATGTTATTTATTTCATGAAAAAACATTAACTAAATGTACATGCCTGAAATAATGATAACAATTATGGTACTACCTTGTCATGAAAAACTATGTAGTCATTTAGTGATGTGTGTATAGATTAACAATATATTCTTTAGTTATTTTAATCACATTATAAAAGAGTGTGCATATGGCAATGCTATTATTGCTATTCGTTTAGATTACATTTATATAATAGAAATTCTTTTATAAATCTTGGGAAGTGTGGGATATAAATTATATGTCCTCAACCACATAAAAGTGCAGAACTCAGGATCCACCTTCCAATTATAATATAAATTCAATACAGCCTTTGTCAAGTCTTCAAATCCCTCTTGTGATTTTACAAGAATTCCTTTGTAATTACCCTTGAGTGAGGGGTAAGAAGGAAGTCATTATTTTTTCCACTTTAATTTTAGTTTCAAGACTATGGACCTAAGGATCCTGAATGCTACATTGTATTTTTTAAAAGTCAAAATGTCTCTTTTATTTTCTATTTCCAAGGAAATAAAAGCCACTGTTATGAATGTCCATTGGTTTTAATGTTTCAAACTTTATGGACATCCTAGAAAACAGAGGTTGGTTTCACACTTAAGAGCAGACTTCATGTGTTAAAATCTATCAAAAAAAATTTTGTGAAAGTTACATTCCAAGACACCCCCGAGGGGATTTTTGAAACCAAAAATAGTACCAAGCCTTATATATAATGTCATGGCTTATATCTAGATGTCCCCCCAAAACCTCATTCTGTCACAGGTGGGGCTTTTTGGAGTTGGCTGGATCTAGGGTGTGTGATGCTGGAATCAAGGATGTGATGCTGGGATTGATTTATGGTGTGATGCTAGGATTAAGGCTGCCCCACTATGGGTAGGTGCCCCACCCTGTGTGTGCCCTAAGAGTGGGTACCCTGGATAGGATAGAAGGGACAGAAAGAGGATCACTTCTAGCCATTTGTAGTTTTCTGCTTGCTGCCTTGCAGCCTTCTGCCTGTCATGAACTGTTTCTCCTCTCTGCCATGCCACCCTGCCTTGGAGCCAGCCAACTATAAACTGGTACCTCTGTAAACTGTAAGCCAAACAAGTCTTCCTTCCTTTAACTTTGGGCATTGGGTACTATGTCTCAACAATGAGAAAAGTAACTAAGACATACACTGTGGACTTTCTTCCTATATATACATACCTATGTTAAAGATTAACTTTCAAATTAGACACAGAAAGACATTAACACTAATAACTAATAGTGACAGAAGAATTACAAGGATATATGCAATAAAAATTATAGAAATATAGTCTCTCTCTTTTTCTCCCTCTCTCCCTCTCCCTCTTCCTTTCTCTCCCTTTCTCCCTCCTTTACTCATTACACTGCAGTAAAATTATGAGGAACAAGTTTCTAAAGCTGTGGAAATTGAGGCTATGGATGATTGTCACAATTACTTTTAAGTGTAATGTAGAATGACTGGACCAAGTGCTCCTGGTTCCAATTTAAAGGACTTTCATTGGCTTAGTTTTTTGGGGAAAGAAAATAATTCTTTTGAATTATCTTCGTAAATGCCTCGTTTATATCTAAATATTCCTACTATTGTACTCCTTTCATCATGCAGACATCCACACACTCCTATCACAATCTCAAGAGGGCAGCGTCCACAGAAAATGTGCTTTTCCTACCTCTTAATAGATGACTCAGGATAATACGGCCTCTTCTCTCTCGTTGCCCTCACTCGCCTATTGATCCCATCTTTCTCTCCCAGAGAGCTAGTTTGGAAGACCCTGTGCAAAATAAAAAAAGGCAGGGTAACTTAGAAACTATTAAGAATTTCAGGAGCACAAGAATAGCATGTTAAGAGTAGGTTTGGGTCATTCATGAGAACAGAGTCCTGTGTGACTGCACTGGTCACAACCCATCCATCACCCCATCCCTGTTCTGTAGACTCCTCCTGGCCATTTCAGGAGCCTTCTGGTTATACTTGTTATCTTGTTTGGGATTAAGCTGGTCCTCCACTGTTTATGTCCTTACTTGGGAGACAGATGGAGGTTTGCTGCCAAGGATTTACTTACCTACCTAAATAAACACAAAACAAAAGCAAAACCACTGCACTTCTTATGCATATTATTGTCTCTTCTCACATTTCAATGTGCCAAAGAGGGAGGACTTTGATAAGCTATACAAAGTTTCCCTTTATACATTGCCTCTAAGGCAGAGGTCCACCTTGCATAAATTTGCATAAGTAGATGAATCCTTGGAGACAGGCACCAGGGTGAATTTTTAAGTCTACCTCTTCAAAGAATGGCTGGTGATTGGTTTTTGTTGAAAGGTCAAATAAATGAAATCTAGAAATGTATCATGTTATCTCTTGTAGAACAATCTGCTATAATTTTGATTTAGTTTTCTCTCCAGTATATATTGTATGGGTAATGTCTGAAAGGAAACTACATTTACTCCGGATGAGTGAGACTTAGGAACCATCCCTCTGCCTCCTCATCTTCCTCCTCCTCCTTCTTCTTTCTTTCTATCATCATCATTACTATTATTAGAATATTTTTATTTTTCCACAGTACTCATATATTTTTTTACTAGAGAAAATAGCTCTAGGACTATAAATAGGAAAAATAATTGAAAATTTATGCTTTCATAAGGAATACTGTGAAATGATAATGAGAAATTCTTCAGTAAACTTAGAATATGGAAACATCTTAATTTTATCACAGTAACAATTTTGCTCAATATTGGTTTAGAAATTATTAGACTCTAAGCAAAGGAGCTGTTCCATTTATTCCTGCAATTGTATCCTAATGTAATATCTATGCCTACACTGATACATGCAAGACATGAGCTATTAGCCCAATGTAAATTGGCCCAGACGTCTCAATTGGTATTTTGTGGTTCATGGAAAAGGTCTGAATTCTGTTTTTCATCCCACGATCATGTGAAATTGTCTGACTACCTATCAAACTCTTCTTCTTCAAGCTATTATTTTTAATTATAAAAGACTTACAGCCTCCTATATAGTAACAAATATAGACTAAGATGAATAGTTGTCAATATCAGAAAAATAGAGAAAAGTAGACATTATGAGCTTTCTGAACATTGTACACAGCACTATTTACGATATAGTCTTTTCTGTGTACTTACCTACCTACTAACCTACCTACATTGCATCTTTGTCATCATTTATTTTGCTATGAGTAATGGATTATTAAATGTCAACATAGATAAGCCATTAGCCAAAGTCTCAAGGATGAAACCAAATTTGTGCATGTGGTGGTAGAGGTTGGGTGAGAGATAAAATGATACTTTAAAGACTAAGGGAATCACAGGCACAAAAGTTAATGCATGCATGTTGGTTCTTAATTCAAACAATAAAAGGAGAGAGAAACATATGCACACAACATTATAAGATAAATGGAAAAAAATGGGCACTAGATGCTTGATGATACTAAAAAATGCTTTCAATTGCTTTAAGTGTGATAATGGTATTGTATTATGCTTTTCTAAAGACTCATTGTCTTTTTAGAGATGCTAAAATATGGAAGAAGAAAAGCATGTGATATCTAGGATTGACTTCAAAATGATTTATTGGTGAGAGAAATTGGTAGTATAAATAAACGTGATTGGTAAAGTTGATAAGCTATTGAAGTTGGATGGTGGTGAATGGGGATTCATCACATTATTCTCTTCATGTTTGAATGTGATTGATATTTTTATTATAATATATGCACATATGTATGTGTATAATAGAATCTGAATGATGTTTGCCCATATCTATATGTTGTACCTATCTATCTCATCTTTCATCATCCTGTGATTAAAAACAAGGACTTACTGAAGATTTCCTCAGAGTTGGGTTCTGCAGGTAGCCATTCACTGGTATTTTTATTTAATCCAACCAGTACTACAAGGCTAATGTTACTTCATGTCTATTTTGTAGGTGGATTTTACACAAAGTACCTTTCACCAGGAAATTTACTAGTGAAGCACTTAACTTTTCACAAGGCCTTCTGCAAAGACTAAAGTAAAGTGCTTCTATTTTTCAGTTCTGTTTATATCAGCCATGCATCTTTTTTGGTTGGCCTCAGACAAAACTGTAAATTCTGGATGATTCCTTTTATTTATCATGGATATAATACTGCCTACATCATAAGTCCACTTCTATGTTTAGAGTAAAATGATATAATGCATGTAAATTATTATCTGCATCTTCAATTCCAAAAGGGTAGGAATATGTCTTTCCTTATTTTTTCTTTCTCTTAAATTGTGCATGTATCTTTTATTTTTGTTAAAAATTTAAAGCCTGCTGGATCAAAAGATTGCTTTGCCTAAGTTACTCTAAATACAGTAAGTAGAAATTACAGCCCAGACAATGAGGCAGTCTTGTTGACAGACTGAATTTCTGCTGACCCATTCTTGCCCTGGCACCCAAGGGTGAAAGACCACTTGAGTGCAGCAATCAGCAACCCATTTCCTCACTCTCAGTGGATGGAGTTTAATTGCCTGCCAGTCCCTCCTCTTTGCCTATGTTCCCTCTCTAAATCTGTTTTTTTAAATTTTACCTGTTGTTTATGTCCAAACCAGTGTGTCACATTTAGAAATCACAAAAAAATCCCCCATCTCAGAATTTTGATGCATCGTTGAACTGTTAAACAATGAGCAGGAGAAATTATTATTGTTAAAAAATGAAAAAAAAAGCTCATTGGCATGGAATTTTAAGACAGCATTTCCATTTGAAGCCATGAATAATGTAGTTATGGTAATATAGCTGCTATTCATAATTATGAACACTTCATTCCTCCACATGTTCTCATGTCACACAGAGCAGGCTGGTGAGATCTGGTCTGCTTCTGATTGTTTGTGCTGTATTTTGCATTATAAATTATACTCTACTCAAACCCGACTACTCCAACTCCACAGCAGCCATCGGCAACATTAAAGTCAACAGCAGCGTGTCTCCCAACCATTCCTGCCGGACAAAAACGTGTGGCTTAAATTGGAGCTCAGAGTCTAGCCCCAATCAACAGTTATACCTAGTTTACAGTGAGTGGCCCATTTAAGCATTTTAGTAACAAAAAGAGGTATACTGTGAAATTATGCATTAGGGTCCTTCCCTCCCCTAGGCCATTTTATTGTTGAGAGGTACTGAATAGTCACAATATTTGCTGACTTTTATAACATAACAGAAAAGATCATTGATCTTGGCATCAGTCACATTTTGCTACAAAACTGAAGTCTGCCATGTGCCATAACATTTATATTGTATATTTTGTGAAAATTGCAAGTTATAATTATTCAGTATCTTTGCACATGTCAAGCATTAAATATCCAAGAAATAATAGTGTTTGTAAAGGAACTAGCAAAATCTATGATTGAAAATAATAGCTATCTCACCACTATGTCAGTTCAATTTTAACATTTTCTCATATCTAAAACTGAGAAGACTTTACATTTTCATGTCTTATTGATTATTTATTGATTATTGATTATTTTAAAGTCAGTATGTATATATGACTTTATCATTCATTTGTTCTTGAGTTGGTTAAATTGATACCATACCTAAAAATAATGCTACGTTTGAATCTCCAGTCTGTCATGTGAATGAAGTCTTTCCTCACAAGAATAACATATTCCTTTAATTATAAGTAATTAACTGGCATTCATAAGTTCACAAAAACCAGTAGGTGACTAAGACTAGACAGTAAGTTGGAAAGATTATTTAAATGAATCCGTAGGTCTGGCTCTGGTTCCAAGAATTTTTGTATTTCATGGACAAATATAAATTTGAAAAAATAAGTAAAAGGTATAGAAGTGGTTTTTGAAAAGAGAACTTTAATAAAGGAAAAAGAAGATAATGAAAAAGAGCAGAAGGTAGAAAATAAGGAGGAAAGAAAGATAAAAATAAAAAGCATTGTAAGTAACTTCACTGAATCCATGAAAACATAAAAGCTAAAATTTAGAAAATAAATATATTTGGAAATATATTTACAAGTATATTTTGCTATCTATCAACTCAGTGTATTTTACTTCCCTCCATCCTTTTTTCTCTTCTATTACTATCATGGTGCTATGGTATGCAAATAAATGTCATCACTATTACTTTCTGGTCATTTCAGTAGAATAAGTCAATAGAAAAACATTGAATTTAAATTATATCTACCTAGTAGTAGACACTATTAGTCTGCAGTTGCCTAATTTCCAATTTTCTTTTCCTCTCCCTTCCCCCAGTCCATCTTCACTCCTTCCTGCTCTAAGCAAAGTCTTTTGTCCTCAATTGCATAAATCTTTAAAACACAAGTACAGAATCTCTAAGGTTAAAGATGAATGATGAAGTGGTAGTCTATTCAACTACTTTAAGAAACATTACTATAACTCATGGTTATTGATTGTCTACTGAGTAAAAGACACTATGTTTGGCTTTCTAAATGAATTAATATTTAAAGAGATTGAGACACAACATAGTAAGACTAGGCTAGAGAATTTGTAAACAGTACCAGCCCTGATGCAAAATTATTCTCTTGCTAAATTTTCAGCAGAAGGAGAATCTTGAATCTTACCAGCTGTGTCACTTGGAGCAAGATCCTCAACCCTTGAGCTTAAGTTTGCTTAAAAGTAAAATGGATGCTAATGATGCTTATAATTTTGTCTTACTCTGAGAATTAAATGAGAAAAAAAAGTGCTTAGTGTTAAGTAAATGTTAGTTTGCTAACCCCTGCTAACCACTCTAGCCTTCAGCCTTTTTCTTTTCTTTGACACATTTTTTGACTGAGGCATAAATTCACATTTTCTCTTATTTTTTTTTTCTAAACTCAATATCATTTCTTTGTGCACTCCAAATTGCAGGTGTATGAGGACTACTTTAAGTGCTACCTTGGTGGTTGAGACTGCATTTTGAACATATTCTTCGCATTATTTGATGAATAAATAATTAATTGTGCAGATTATCATAAGCCATTAGTGCTGTATTTTTTTAAAAAAAACTTTCTACACAGACCACAAGAATATTATATGGTTACATGGGACCTTGCTTTAAAAATAAGCAGTGAGGGAGAGGAGAAGCAACACTTGGTATAGAATCACACTGAGACTATTCCTCCAAATCATGCTTGTATTTGTTCCCATCTTACCATCAGCAAATTTGGGGATCTTTGAGAAATTAAAAAAAAACAACAGTTAAACAAAAACATTCATCAGGGGCACCAAACTAATTTCTTTCACTCCATACACACACACACAATGGGTCTATTTCCAGATACCATTACCAAGGATCTAATCACTGCCAAATTACAAGGAATTCTCACTCTGTGAAGGTAGAATTCATCATTTTTTCTTAGTGAAGCAAGGCTAGAAATGAGAGTATATGTGGTTAAAGGAGATTCCTTGCCCCACAGTTTTGATATGTTTATATTCAATAGGTGGTTAGGAACCAGATAGATACATAAGCTTGGCTTCTTGAGGGCATAAATATGAGACAACTTTTGCCTAAACTCTGAATATGCTTATGGCTTCCACTCGTCTTTATCTAAATCAGTTCCCTCACTCAGTGAGACTTCTGTAGGAAGGAAAACTTGCATCACATATAAGCCTACCAGGCTGTCTGGCTGAATTCCCTATCTCAGATAATGTGATGACTACGTGCTTCAGTAATTTACCACTTACCCAGGATAAAGAGAAAGCTAGGAAAAATATCTTGTGAATGTGGCTTAGAAAAAAGACAAGCATTTGTGAGTTGCTGTTCAGATTTTGAGAAAGGATCACTTTTCTGATTTAATATAATTTTCACAACTTCACAGCGTTTCTTATTAACTCTATGTTAAAATGAAATATTTAATATTAAGGGAATTCAAGTAATTGAAATTATTTATACAGGTGAAGAATAATGAAGAATTTGAAATCCAGACCATAATCCCAAACAGAATAAGACTCTCTAAAGCCAGAGATCTGACTATGTATCTAGTTTTGTTTTTGGCTAAGTGATTCCTTTCTCAAGATTCACTTTGTTAAATCAAGAGAAAAATAATATCTATCTGGCATAAAAATAAACATACAGACAATGAAAGAAAATAGAAAACTCAGAAATAAACTCAAGCATATGTAGTCAATTAATTTTCCATGAAGGCAACAATAAAACACAAATTGAGGAAAGGATGAAAAGTGATCAAAAAGTAACGTCAGGAAAACTGGATATTCACAAGAAAAAGGAAAATATTGAACTCTTACAAAATATCAACTCAAAATTAAGTACCTAAAAATAAAATCTGATACCATAAAACTCTTAGAAGAAGATATGAGAAAATGCCTCGATAATGGCTTTGGCAATGATATTTTTGATATCACATGGAAAGCTCATGTGACAAAGTAAACTTCTTTCAGAACAGAAGAAAAAACCCAGGAAAATGAAAAAACAGATTTGAGTAAAAATTCCAAACAATACATATCTAACAATACAATCTAACAATGCAATATAACAATACATAACTTTGGTTAGCATACAAACCATATAAGACATTCACATAAATCAATAACAAAAAGTAAAACAAAAAACAAAACTTGATTAAAAAAATGAACAAAAGAACTTAATTGACATTTATCCAATGAGGATATAAAAATAGCCAATAAGATTATGGAAAGATGTTTAACATCACCAGGCATTAGGGAAATACAAATCAAAACCAGAATGAAATAGCACTTCAGGTATATTAAGATGTCTGCAATATCATCAAAAAGACAAGATAATAAGTGTAGGTGCTGGTATTAAGAAAAGAATGGCTATATACTTTTACTGGCAATGTAAACAGATATAGCTATAATGGAAAAATATGGATATTTTTCAAAAAATTAAAAATAGAAGTATTATATTACCAATCAATGACTCCATTGGGTGTATATCCAAACCCAGTGAAATCAGCACCATGTAGAGATGTATGCCCTTGCATTCATTGCAACATTATTCACAATACCAAGATATGCAAACAATTGCAGTGTCTATCCATGGAATATAATTGAGTCTTTAAAACATATCTTACCTTTTACAACAATATGAGTGAAACAGGAGCCCATTACATTAAGTGAAATAAGGCAGACAATGAAAGAAAAATACTGTATTTATTATTATCCTATCATATTCGCTTATAGGTATTATCCTATCATATTCACTTATAGGTAGAATTTTTTAGAAAAATAGCATCTGTATAATCACACTGGCTTGCTTTCATTTTTGACAGTATGGTTACCTTTTAAGGACACTGGATTCCCTGTCTTCTTTTCAAACTTTTGTTCCCAAAACAATGAACAAGCTTAACTTATGCAAAATGTATTCCTTGCCAAAGTACCTTGGGAAGATACTTACATTTGAGAGACAGGATCATTAATTTTCATGCCTAGACTAAAAGCCACACCTTAGGAAGAAAGAATTGCTGAGAATCATGTAATACAAGTTATCAGAAAATCCGTGACCTCTCCCTCGTCACCTGGTCATGCTTCTTTTCCTTGACTATTAGATTATTGTGGTGGTACACACAATGGAACCATGGAAACATCATCATTATAATAATACTTCCTGATTTCTAGAAGGCTCATGATCTTGAAGAACAAAAGAATTCAAAAATTGAGAGAAATTTTAGTTATAATCTATTCTGGAAGACCAGCAGTATCAGAATCTCTTAAAGAAACAATAAAATAAATTAATATTTACCTACCTCCGTATCTATCTACATTTCTATGTGCAAATATGCTCTATACACATCATTCCATTTATTGTTCTGGGAAGTGTAATCAGGAAGCTATCTGTAATGAGATTTTCTGATTACTCTACTTCCCTGAGAGTTTTAAGAATCACTGAAAAGTTACTAGTTTTACAGATGGGATGAATGAACCCAAGAAGAGAGTAATCTTTTTATTGGCAGAGCCTGTCATCTATGTATCATTCTAGTAATATTTCTATTACACAATAAAATGTTTATATAGTATGACAGTCTTCATTTATTTTCATGGTGTCATGAAGTTTCAAGAAACTTGAATTCCCCATCTTTCTTCCAAACTCAAGTTAGTATTTAGATTTCTATATAAAATCAGACAATTATAATTTTAAAGATATGCATATTTTATCAGAGTAACATTTCAAACAAGAAGATCAGAGAATTGTGTAGAAATATGATTTAGAGAAAATCAGGGAAATGAAATGAATATAAATGGTTCTTTGTATTATCAACTGTGAGGATATAATTTTTCCTTGAATTGATGGTTTTAATAAAAGATGAATTACTACATAGTACTCTTATAGTTCATACAATATTAAAATTAACATGAAAGTCTCATTGAACATATGAATCTTTATTACTTGAAGTATTTTGAACTAAACATGAATTTAAGCAAAAAGAACAGGGAATTTATACATAACATTGGCATGTTTTCACTAAATTATATTAAGAAGTATATATTAATGGGGATATCAGTAATAATAAGATGCTCTGGAGTATTTATTCTTTGAATTAGGTTGATAATTTCAGACATATTCCCAACAGAGATGAAAGAGTAATCTTAGTTGAAGAAAAGTGAGCCTCTGGTACTTGAGTAGTTGGTATATAAATTTGTAAAAGCCTCCTGCCACCTCTACCATTGGATTTCTAATGCTGCTTGCAATTTCCAACTTAAAGATATATAAGATGTGTATCTACTTGGTGGGTAAGACTTCTTGATGCTCTAAATTAGAGTTCCCATTACACATATGTGTATGTGTATATATGTATGTGTGTGTATATATGTGAGTGTATATGTGTGTACATATATTCATTTATTTAGTTTTCTGATCAGAGCCCAACACTTGCATACTGTGCTGGCAGCTTCAGATATAAAGTATACACATTGTTCAGAATCTGCCTTACTATCACCATTTTGAACCCTAAATAAAACTGAACTCCTTTTTGCTGTCAGTTAATATACTTACTATATCGCTTAATTTATAATCTCTATCATTCATCTGCATTCCTTTTACCTACTCATCTTTTCTTTAGAAGCAGATAATTTTAGAATTAAAAATAAAAAAGCAACAAAGATGCAAAGTTGAATGCTTTAGAAAGTTTCATGAAAGATACCTTAGTTTTCTAAAAATGAAAGAAGACCCAGAAGTATGATGTCTTCTTTAAGTATCAGAAGAGGTGAAAATTAGACAGGCTGCAAGGGTGAAGGCTACAGAATGCCAAAGCTAGGCATGGCAAAAAAACAATCAGAAGCTGAAATGCAGAACAAGCTGTTTAGAAACTGAATTTACTATTTCTATGAGGTTTCAAGAAGCAACAGAACTTGGGCATGATGGCACACAAAGTAATCCCAACACTGGGGAGTCTAAGGGAGGAGAATTATGAGTTTGAAGTGAGCTTAGGCAACATATCAATTTTGAAGTCAGCCTGAGCTATGTAGAAAAACCTCATCTCAAAAGGAGAGGAGTGGGCAATATGGTTTATATTGCTACTCCTGGTATTTCCTTCCTTCCTTCCTTCCTTCTCTCTCTCCTTTCCATCTTCCTTCCTTTTTTGACCTTTCATATATTTTAATAATTATATAATATGTTTAAAAAATTAAAGTGTGGATGAGTTACTGTTGAGAATGATGCTGAGGACAGTGCCCCACCTAATGGGGTGTTAAAGAAGATGACAATGTTCTTGTTTATCCTGGGAATTTAAAGATTTCCCGACTGCTAATCCTGAATGTCACCTCTGTATCTCACTCCTTCTCTGAGTCACCAAGGCAAGTGAAAAAAGGCTGTTCTTAGCCCTGAGACTAGGAGACAAAGGGACAATAGGCAGACAGAGCAGGGACCTGAGTGAAATGAGACAAGCCCTGGAAAATTGGATTGCAAGAGACAAAGGCCTAATGAAGTCTACCTCCTTGATGTCAGAGACCCAGCAAAAGTGACAACCACCTAATTTTACTTTCATGTCCCTCACCACCAAAATCATCTGCCAAGTTTTCAACAGATACCACCAATGGCAAACTGTCCTGTTCCAGGCTCTCACTAAAATTGCCCACCATGATCTGTGTATAAATCCCTAGGCTTTTGTTTCCCCATGGTGTCTTCCCTCGAAGCCCCTCCCAGCCAGAGGGTGCTTCCCTTGCTGTTTCTAATAAATTGCACCCAGTTTATTCCGCACTACTGTGTCCATGGATTTCATTCCTCATTGTTTTTAGGACAAGACCACAAGGGGAAGGAGAAAAATTGGTAATAGCCCATGTGTGGGTCCTCAGTAAAATAAGTTGAGCAAGAAAAGACTGTCCAGCTATTCAAAAACCATGATGTCAAACTCTTCAAATTAGGAAGGGAAGAGCCAAAATATTCTGGGAGAAATTATCAAATATAACCAAAAATGTCTTTTCATTGTCAAGTTTTGTGGCTGAATGTCAAGCTGTGTATCTGAAATTAAATGGCTTCAAATGTAGTGCACAACACCATTAACCTAACCTCCTACAATGAAACACAGGGTCCTCTGGTTGAGGACATTATTCTTTTATTCAAAAAATCACCATATGAATAATTAGTAAGCAAAATAAAATGCTTTCAGAAGTTTAGAACTGTGATTTAAGAAGCGATAAATTGTTGGCAATGCTGAAATGATTAGGGAGATAAGACACAGAGGTCTTCTAATCTTAAATTATGACAGATACATCAGGATACATCTTTCATATAGAAGTAAAAAATATACTGGTCATTGGCACTGAGGGTAATAATCAATAATGATTTTGTTTCTCCCATAGTTGAGCATAATTCATACATTCTCAATTTATTCAAATCTTCATGGATGAGGAAGATATGATTTATAATATACTAGGTTTAGTGCCAAATGTGACTTTTGTAGATTATATTGTAATATTTTAATGAGTTTATGCTTCTTTTTTCCATCCTAATTTCATAGGATGAAAAAGAAGTATAAAGGTCACTATCTCACTATGGAACACAATTTGCCAAGAGTGCATTTTAGAGGAACTCACTTTGCAGCTCAAAGGACCGGCCTTCATTTTGTAACTTGAATGGCTTGGATGGAGGAAGGTCATCTCACCCTAAAAACTTTACTAGACACCGATCTGTATTAACCTAAATGAAAATGTGCCCATTCCATAGTTCAGGTAATATTTACCACGCATAAAACTTATCCCTTATAGTAAAATCCAAGACACTCTTTTATGTGGTGTTTGGCAATCATGTAAATCTTCCACACAGGAAAAATATGTAGGAAAGAAAAGTATCAAAATTGTTTGGTGAGCATGAAATTTGTGTGTAAAAAGTAGTTATGATTTTAATGTTTATGATAACCTGAATTTTCTATTCTTTAAAATAATTATAGCTTTACTGGACAATCCAGGAAATATTTCTGTCTCTTTACCTTACTGTTTCACTTAGGCAAGTCCTTGTGTGTCTTTCAGTGTAATCATGGTGTAAATCCAGGAAATCTGAGTAATCTCTTCAAGTAGGCAATTTAGCCCAAACACACAGTGATTAGATTGTTCCATGTGTACTTACTAATTTTTTTTTCAAATGAAAGATGGACCAAAAGAAAAAAAAAAGATAGTCTGAGTAATATATTTCATGTTTTCTCACAGCCCATGTGTCTGGGCATTTGGCTGGGTTTCTGCTTCCAGCATGGGGAATAGAAGTATTTGTATAACAATATAGGCCTTTGAAATGCCTATTCCAGCTGCATTTCAGAGAAAGCTTGCCCCAGCTGTAGAATGAATGCCTCAATCAAGACTACAGCTGGGGTCCTTTCAGGAAGAATGGAGTCTTCCTGGAAAAAGGAAGGCCAGAGACAAGATGCCTACTGGACCAGCAAATATAACTTACATTTTGCCAAAATGATCAAGAATATGCTAAAAGTTATTAAAGGCAAAATGTGTTAAAGTACAGTTAATTTGCATCTGAATTACAGAAAGAACTCAAGGAAGTAACAGACATACCTGCTGGCAATGTGCTTTGAAACAAAGGGAAATTCTTATTTTTTATAATTTTAACTTTCATATACAAAATTCCATGGGTTAATTCATTTGGATTAACCAAAAAGTTCTCCAATGGGTTTAGTACCACAGTATGCACACTTATTTGTGGTTTTGAGTTCATAAATGCTAGACTCAACACCAGGCACAACACAGGAAAAGCCTCAAGTAGAAAGAAAACCATTAGTGGAGAAAAGATGTGCCAAGATATGTACTCAAAAATAGAAAATCAGGATTCATTTTATTAAATGAGAGAATGATGGTGATACAGGAAATGAAACCAGAGATGAAATGTGAAATATTCCATCTCCCAACCTGTTAGATATTTGATATGCCTAGCTCATGTTCTCTAAAAATCAAAGAATGAATTATAGAAACAATGAAGGGTAAGTGTAGGAAGATATTTACTGATAGGATAGCTCCTGAGATGCAGGAGGGGACCCAAATGGGAAGCCAAGGATCCCACTTTAAATGGAAATTTTATATAGAAAATTCACGTGGGTACAACGTAGGCCACAGCTATGGTCAACTAGTAAGGTTACAAGTAAAGGTATTACCACTTAGGTATTAGTAGTCCAATTGGGAAACAAGTCACACAAGTGTGCCTGGAAAGAACAAAGACTTCTTCTAGGAAGTGGTGGCTCCAGAGTTACTAGTCATGCACCAGGTGACTGATGTCTATCTAGATTTTATTAGGCCCAGTGTTTGTCCTTTGAGGAAGTATACAGGTCTAGTCATCTTGTCTTTATCTTGAGGTCTAGTTTCTGGCCACAGTTGTGATGTGTTTCACCTTTGTTCTGACTCTCTTGAGGGCTTAACTCTACTGGCTGCCTACAATATTTCTACCTGACTTAGCTGTCTATAATAATGGGACTTACATACCTGAAAACCTCTACTTGGTAGCCTGAATTTAAAAAACAGGTAATGTTTTCAAATAAATGTATCCAAATTGATATGAGTAAATTTCCATTAATGTACAAATGTTCAATAATCAATGACTGAATTATTTTCTTCTGATGAAAGAGACAGATCTATTCTTTTTTTGTTTTTTTGGTACCGGGGATCGAACTTGGGTCCTTGTGCTTGAGAGACAGGCGGCAGAACCACTGAGCTAAATCCCCGGCAAGACAGATCTATTCTATCAAAGATAAAATAAGAAAAATTCTAAGTTTTGTTTACTGTCTTCCTATTTATAATCAAATCTAAGTGTCTTTCTTAAACTTTAATGAGTACAGGATTATGCAGGAGTGTGAGAGTCAAATTCATCAGGTCTGGGTCAAAACTTGAGCTGCTGCATTTCTAATGGATAACTAAGTGAGGTTTGGTGGTATTGATCCACAAACCCCACACTGACTAGCAAGGAATAGGAAGACTACTCTCTTCAACAAATTGATATAGGGGGAAAAGATGTAACTCCCAAACCTGCTTGATATCCAAAACATGAGTTATTGTTCTCTAAAATTGAAGAATAAATTCTAGGAACAATGGAGGTTAAGAGTAGGAAACATTTATTGGGAGAAAGAAAGCTTCTTCCTAAGAGAGACAGAAGGGGGGCCGGAAAATGGGTTGCCCACCCACCGCACTTTTCAAAGATCTTTTATACAGCAAAGACATGTGTGAGGCAGGTACAAAGTGGGACAAAACTAAAAGACCCAATGGAAATTTACAAGGTGGGCATGAGGTGGGACAAAACTATGACCAACCAATAAGATTACAAGTACAGTCACCCGGGTAATACTGATTAAATGGGGATCAAATGGGAAGACAAGTCACATACAAGGAATTTCCCATTTAGATATCAATCTTTTCCTTTTTATAATGCTAACCAGTGAATGTGCTTCAAATGTTCTCCATGTTGTTTCCTTGCTGTGTTAGCTCCTGGAGGGCTGGAGCCTTAAGAGAGGCCCTGTCTACCTGCCAATAAGATATCTAATTAACTTACCTATCTATAATAAAATTATAATGTCAACATAAAATAAATCAATTTTTCAGACTAAAAAAAGTATAAAACATTAAAAAATAAGAGATAAAACTGTCAACTATAAAATCATACTTAATAGAAAATATGTTACCTTTGAGGATATAAATGAAGACATTATCACTGAATAAAACAAAATTGGATATTAGTTTTAACTTTTAACTTACACTAGATTTTGTATCCGCTAAGGACTTTTTCCTCTCCAAATAAATAAAGAAATTATAGGCTTGTATATCTTTATGTAAGCAATGTCTTTGAAATATCAAGCTAATTAAGTGAGCATCACTGATGACTTTTTATTATTTAATTATCTGATTCTATGTTATAATCCTCCCCTGCTGGTCCCCATTGCTGCTAGAAACATACTTGAACTTTTTTCAAAACTAAAATTGAGCCAAACCTCCTGACAAAGCTTTAACATCTGCACTCTGTTTCTCTGACACTCTGACATTCTTAATGACAGCCCCTTCTCCCTGATTTCTCCCTGAAAGTTTCACTTTCTCAACAATGAATAGTTCCTGTAAGGAGGGATGAAGAGGGACTGTTGCTTGAAGTTTGCCTTCAGGTTATCCACTAACATAACTGACCTCAGAAATCCATAATACTTTGCAATGTGAGTACAAGTACTGTTTTTTTGTTTTTGTTTTTGTTTTTCTCTAAAAGCTAAAATTGCTGGCAAAGGATATGGGTTCAATCACTTGACACAAAAATGCTTATTTTTAGTAAACAGGCAGAAAATAGTACAGTAAAACCTTGGTTGTGAGCCTAATTCATTGCAGAAATGTGTTTGTAATCCAAAACACTTGTATATCAAGGCATATTTCTACATAAGAAATAATGAAAACTCAAATGATTCATTCTATAACCCAAAAGTATTCATGTAAAAATGATTACAATACTGCAATATAATACAAAATAATACAGTAAATACAAAATATAAAGAAAAATAAACACTTTAACTTGCACTTACCTTTGAAAATTTTCATGGCTGGTGTGAGGGAGACAAGAGAGAGGAGGGTTATTGTCTAGGATGACTTTCACTAACAGAATCTCTGCTAGCTATTGGCTCAGTGGAATCTTTTTCTTTTGGGTAACTTTAACAAGGATCCTACACAATGACACTTACTTTCACCTCCTTTTGAGGGTTTTGTGGTAATGTGGCATTGCATGGTCATTAAACAGATTCATCACTCACTACAGCATTATTTTGGTGGGGCTTTGCTATAAAATTTTGCACTGCTTCCTTCACTTTACACCTCTCCCTAAATTCATTTGAGGTAAAGGATTCCTCCATTTAAATTGCATTTTTATTTTTCTAAAGTATAAATTTATGTGCTTGAATAGCTTATTTAGCAGTTGCTGAAGCTGTACCATATATACATATGTATAACCTTATCAAGTCTGTGGCTGTCATTATTTTACCAGTACTAGTGAAATAAACCTTAACTATGTTTACATTTCTTCACTTTCCTGTGTCTATAATTATTTTAAATATTTCTTCAGCATATATTCAGAACCACAACAGACAATGTTGTACATTATTGCTTTACTCATCAGAAATAATTCAGTAAACTCAAGAGGAGGATAATTGTGATTTCCAAGGTGTTTTCTTTTAGTATTTGAAAAATGGTTTGTCACTTTCTACTGATTCCCATGGGTGCTGATGACAGATCTGTTGTTACTCAATTTGTCCCTTAAGATGAGTTGTTCTTGTGCTTGCTTTGGCAGCACATATACTAAAAAGATGAGTTGTTCTGCCTTTCTTTTTCTTTCATCCTTAATTGGGAGCTTTATTTATTTATTTATTTATTTATTATTGTTATTTGGAATTCTATTTAATCCTACTCTCTTTGTGTTCTATTTCTGGGATGCTAGTAACACTGACGTCAGAACTATACTTATATTTTCATATTTCCACAACTGGTAAACTTCTGTTCTTTTTCTTATATTTTCTCCTTATTGTTCATATTGGGCAATTGCAATTATTCTGTATTTCAGTGTACCATTTCTCTCCTCTGTCTCCTCCATTCTGTTAATTATCTCATTCATTTTGTTTTTATTTCACTTGAATTTTTTTCAATTCTAAAATTTCCAAATAATTCTCATCTACTTTTTCCTTTCACTTTTTTAGTGAAATATTTTATTTCTTTGCTGAAAATTCCTTTCCTTTCTTTGTTTCTTTATTTGTTTTTGCAATGCTGTTAATTAAACCCATGACCTTCCACACGCTGGGCAAAATCTCCATGCATATTTTTCAAGTTCTAATAAGTACACTTTGAAACATTTTTATATTAGTTATATATTAGCTATTTAAAAATCTTAGCAAGATAATTCAAATTTTTTTTTGTCTTGATGGCATTTAGGGATGACTTCTTCATTTATTTTGTTATCTTCCTGATTCTTGTAATGACTAATGATTTTCTACAAAATACTCATTTTGAGGGTGTCAGGTTATCGGACTCTGGATTGTAATTAATTCTTCTCATTTAGTAGGCTTCCTTGATACTAGTCTGGAGTGCAAAAAGGATGGGTGTTTCCTTGCTACTGCTTCATGGAGGTAAATATCCATGTACCCTACAGACCATTGTTGATACCAAATTCAGTGCCTACAAATATGAAAATATAATTCTCATGTTTCACAAAAACTTTCAAGCAATATATTATTATTCTCTTATTTTCATCTTTCTTCACTTATTTTCTCCATTACATTAATAACAACAAAAATGAATGCACTTTGAAAATATTTTTGTATCAATTTTTTCTTCCCTCCACCCAACTTAAGTAACTGAAAGTAATTGAACTCAAGTAATTGAAAGATCTCTCCATGTTCCTATAATCCCAGCTCTCAGAAGGATGAGGCAGGAGAATTGACAGTTTGAGCCCAGTTTGGACCATAGAATAAGATCTTGTCTCAGAGAGAGAGAGAGAGAGAGAGAGTCCTATTTATGGAATAAATCCCTAGAGTGATGAGCCATTCAGAGACCTTTCAACAAACTTTCTAAATCATATTCATTATAACTTGGAATTTCTATAGACAGAGCCACAAAACAGTAGACATTTTAAATATATAGGTAAATACAAAAAAATACCTATTTTCTTTCTGTTTTAAAAACAGTAGTAATACATAAATTAACATAATGTAGATCCAAGGATTATGCAAGATCGAAGTCAGCACAGAGGATAAGCAAAGGTAGGTGGAACAATACTGTTTTAAATTTCTTAGTACATGATATAAGTTATATTTTACCATGAGAAACTTTAGAGACTTAAGAAACTTTATAGTTTCTAGAGAAAACTATAAAGATAATAAATATAAACAAACCAAAATTTGTAAAAGTAGTATAGCTAAAAATGTTAAAATAGGAAAAAGAAGTAGGCAGGTAAAATGTCAACATTTGGTAACTGGGTTAAGAACACAGAATCTTATACATTGCTTTTGGGAGTGTAAAAAAATAATGTGGAAACTTGTCCATTTGTGGTTAATTTAATGCAACTTTTGTACTATGGGTGAGATATTTAACTCTCTGGGTTGAACACATTTGTTCAACAGATATAAATGAGTACATTAATTTTTACAATACTCTTAGTTCAAAACTAGAAATAGTCATTCTCAACAATAATGTAATGAAAAAAGGTATTTCCATCAATGGACTATGCCTCAACAATAAAAAGAAACACAATATGTGGCTGAGTCTCAAAAACATCACTTTTTTTTTTGGTACCAGATATTGAACTCAGGACCTTGTGCTTGCGAGGCACAGTGCCACTGAGCTAAATCCCTGGCCCAAAAACATCACTTTAATCAAGTGAAACAAACAAAAAAGTATACATACAATTCCTGTGTATTTTAAAAACAGAAAAATTGATGTAAATTCATTACATACTTAGAAACAACAAGAGTGGTTATCTATCCATGGTAGTGGTAATAATTGAGTTAATGGTAACTGTCTATGAATCAGTATGCAGGAATTTTCCAGGATGGTGGAATATTTTATGTATTTATGTTGGAAGGAAGGAAGGAAGGAAGGAAGGAAGGAAAGAAGGAAAACAGCAATGGGAAATAGTAGAGAAAGAGATAAGAAAGGAAGAAACAAACAGAAACAAGAAATGGAAAGGATAAAATTTTATCTTGATTTAGCCTCATCTCAAATCATTTGTTCAATCCTAGCCTTCAGTCTTTTAGAATCTTCACATGGACTATGTTGTCTTTGTGATATTCTTAGAGTAACTATTCACATTATTGGCTCCCCACTTCTATGCTTCCCCTAATCATACACACAAAAGTAGAATTGTAGAATTCTGTATGAATCCTACACTGCATTTATCACATTTTTAATATACAAATACAAATATGTATTTTGCTTAATTTTTAATTTAGTTTTTGAACCACTATTTTGTCCTTGATTATAAATCCTTTTGATTCTGCAAAAACCAGAAAGACTGAAATGCACCATAAGAGCAGTGAGACTGAGGGTCAAGGACACTGAGTAACTGACTCAAAGTCATAGTTCAAAGTCATAGAACTGAAACCATCTTCTAAGATACCTTAGATCCCCAGGTGATGCTATGGGCCTTGACTAACTAAATTGGGAGATACTGAACTGAGTTCTGGGTAACCTGAGTTTTAGTCCTTGTCTTCCTTATATTCAGGTAGTTTCTAGAAAAATTATTTTTAAAATTATATAATATGAATATATATAATGTAGGAGGTGAGCCACTCCAAGTGCCCAGGTGGCTTCCAGGCCACCGTACCAGCCACCCCCACCCCCCACCCCCACCCCCCCAATGCAGAGGAGGTGAGGCACTCCCAAAGGCCCAGGAAGAGGCTTCCAGGTCCCCATAACCCCCCCACCCCCAGCACAGATGAGGTGAGCCACATGGGCACCAGCACCACACATCCCTCCCCCACTTTGAAATGAGAAGACCCATAAACAAGTCTCAAAACCAGGCTTCCAGATTACCTAAAACAACCCCAAAGGGAAACAAGAAGGAACATTCTGATATTCAACCACCTGGACTCTGAACTGGCAACAAAAGAGGATTTGAAAAAAATGAAATCAGAAATAATTTATCACATAACAGCAGAGATTGTGGCCAGAGGACAAGACATGATTAATAAACCTAGAGAGGACACAGATAAAAAAAAAAAAAAGGAGCTAAGAAATATGATGGAATCCCAACATAGGAAACAATTGGAATCCATAAAACAGATACAAGCAGATTTTGAGGAGATTACAAACTCCATTGAAAGCTTATGCAGCAGAATGAGCCAATTTGAAGACAGAATTTCAGATATAGAAGATAAGATTGCAATTAGTGACCAGGAAAAGAAAAATTGCTTCAAAATTGTAGGGGCCCATGAGAAATCAATCCAGTAGCTGCTAGACAATGCAAAGAAGAATAATATAGCATTGATCAGGGTCAATGAAGAAACAGGAGAGAGTGCAGATGCCATTAAAAAAAAAACAAAAAACTGTTCACAGAAGTGATGGCATAAAACTTTCCAAGCAGGGGAAAAGAACTTGACGTACAGATAAGTGAGGCATATAGGACTCCAACTAGCCTTGATCAAAAAAAAAAAAAAATCTACACATAGGCATATAATAGTTAAGATTCTAGAAACCCAACAGAAGAACAAAATTCTTTAAGCAGTTAGAAAAAAGAAATAAATTATGTACAAAGGAAAGCCTATCAGAATCACAGCAGTCTTCTCAATGCAAACCCTCAAGGCAAGAAGAACTTGGAGTGACATATTCCAAGCCCTGAAGGAAAACAAAATCCAACCCATATTGATGTACCCTGAAAACTTATCTTTCAAAATTGATGGAGTAATAAGATACTTTCATGACAAAGAGCACCTTAGGAACATCATGAACACCAAACCAACCCTCCAAAAAACTGTAGACAATGTCCTAGGAAAAGACAAGAAGGATCACAGCCACAGGAAGCCCAGCAGAATGAATCCATAAGGCGCAACAAGAAATTAAATGCAAAGAGGGAGAATCCAACCAAAAGAAAAAGTCATGACAATGATAAGTCAAGACATATCAGTTATAACCATCAGTGTTATGGTCTCGATTCACCAATCAAAACAAATAGACTGGTGCCAGGGATTTAGCTCAGTGGTTCCGCCGCTTGCCTCACAAGCCCAAGGACCTGAGTTCGATCCCTTGTACCAAAAAAAAAAAAAAAAAAACAAAGAAAAGAAATAGACTGGCAGAATAGGTCAAGAAGCAAGATCCAACAATATGGTGCATACAAGAAACACATTTAATTCAAAAAGAAACTCATAGGCTGAAAGTTAAAGGATGGAAAACAATACTCCATGCAACAGGAACCTGAAAAAAATCATGAGTAGCTATTCTCTTTGCACATCAAGTGGATTTCAAAATCTGAAACACTTCTGGTACCAAGAATTTCAGATAAGGGACAGTCAACCTGTATGTACAAATCTATTGTGAACATGTGTTTTCATTTTTCTTAAGAAAAATCATAAGAACAGAACTGTTGGTTCTTAACAGTAATACAAGAAATTTCTATATTGTTTTCCAAAATGGTTTTATAATTTTACATTCACATTAGCCGTGTTAGAAAGTTCTAACTGGTTCACACCTAAGGTGACATTTGTTCTTTTAAAACTTTTAATATCCTCTCCCTAATGAGTGTATGATGCAATCTTGTTATCGTACTGATTAGTATGTTTCTGTTTCCAGTATTGCACAATTTTCCTTGTGCTGTACTGGCTATTTATCATCTTCTTGTGTCTACTTTTTAATTAGGTTGTCTATTAATGAGCTGTAAGAGTTCTTTATATATTCTGGTCATAGGTTATATGTATTTTAAATATGTTCTGTTTTAGCACTACTTTTTATTTGGTTAATTATGTCATTTAAAGTTCTAAATTTTGATGGAATCACATTTATAAATTTTCATCTTTTATACATCATGTTTTTTATATCCAAGGAAATTCTTGCCTACCCTAAATCCATGAACATTTTCCCTTTAATTTCTTCTTAAAGTTTTACAGTTTTACTTTTTTATACTTTTAGTCTTTCATATTTAGGTTCATAGATCCTTTCAAGTTATTTTTTTTCCTTAAATTCTTTTATGGGTGCATTTTAGGTATATAATACATTTACATTTATCATTGGGTGCTTGCACCTATACATGATGTGTCTTGGTTTTTATTTTTTTCCCCATTAACTGTGTGTCCTTCACCCCCTCCATGCTTCCCTATTTACATAGACTTCGTTTCCATTTTTTTTTCTTTTCTCATAATTTTTCCTTTCCCTTTTTTCCTTTCCCCTTCCCCTCCCAACATGCCTAGCTATTTGGACATTTTCCTGTTTCAGTGTATCAATTATTTGTTATTAATCCTTTTAATCCTTATTTATACTTTCAGTTTCTCACATTAGAGAAACTAATTGGTATATACACGTGTGTCCTATTTATTTCACTTAAGATTATAGCCTCAATATGCATTCATTTAGCTATAAATGACTTTAGTTTCTCTTTCTTTATGGCTGAGAAGTACTCCATGTTATTAAAAAACCACATCTTCTTTATCCAATTTCCAGTTGATAGGCACTTGGGCTGTTTCCAAGCTTTAGCTATTACAAACTGTGCTGCTATAAACATGGGTGCACATATATTTCTGTGGCATGATTCTTTTAATTCTTTGGGAAGATACCCAGTAGGGGAATAGCTGGGTGAAATGGGACCTCTAGCCCTAGTTCTTTGAGGTATCTCCACACTGATTTCCATAGTGGTTGCAGCAGTCTGCACTCCCACCAAAAATGGCTAAGGGTTCCTTTCCCCCAACACCCCTGCCAGCATTTGTTGATCAATTGCCTGATTTCTTGACAGCAGCCATTCTTTCTGGGGTGAGGTGGAATCTCAGTGTTGTTTCCATCTGTATCTCTCAAATGACCAGTGATGTTGAACATTTTTTATATATTTATTTGGTGCTTTTACTTCTTTGTCTGAGAAATGTCTGTTCATTTCAGATGTCCATTTTTGAACTGGGTCTTTGAATTTGAGGGATCTGATTTTTTTCAGTTCTTTATATATTCTAGATAGTAGTCCTTTGTCTGAGGTACAGGTGCTAAAAATTTTTCCCATATTGTAGGTTTTCTCTTAGCTCTGTTGGTGGTTTCTCTTGCAGTGCAGAAGCTTTTTAAAAAGATGAGATCCCAGTTGTTGATTCTTTCTACTAGTTCCCGTGCTACTGAGGTTTGATTCATAAACTTTTTCTATGCCAATGTTTTCAAGAGTTCTACCTAATTTATCTTCCAGCAAGTTTAGTGTTTATCTCTTAATATTAGATCTTTAATGCACTTTGATCTTAGTTTAGTGCATCGTGATAGGTATGGGTCTAGTTTTAATCTTTGGGAGGTTGAGATCCAGTTTTTCCAACACCATTTATTAAATAAGCTACCTTTCCTCCCATGGGGGTGATTGGCTCCTTTGTGAAAGATGAGTTGGCTGAGTATGTCTGGAGTTGTTTCTGCATCTTCTAATCGACCCACTGATCCTCAGATCTGTTTCTTTGGCAGTACCATGCTGTTTTTATCACAATAGCTTTGTAGTACAGTTTCAAGTTGAGGATTTTGATGCCCCCAGCCATGTATCTGTTGCCTAGAATTGCTTTTGCTATTCTAGGTCTCTTCTGGTTCCAAATGAATTTTTGAATTTTTTTCTCTAGTTCTGTTAAGTATGTTGGAATTTCAATTGGTATTGCATTAAATCTATATAGTAGTTTTGGAAGTGTGGCCATTTTCACTATATTGGTTCTTCCTACCCAGGAACAAGGGATGTATTTTCATTTTCTTATATCCTCCTCATTCTCCTTTTTCAGAGTGCTGTAGTTATCAGTGTAGAGTTCTTTTGCTTCCTTTGTTAGATTGAGTCCTAGATATTTAATTTTTTGAATGTTATTGTAAAAGTAATTGTTTCCCTAATTTCTCTCTCAGTGAGTCTGCTCTTTGTGTATAAGAAAGCTATTCTTTTGAGTGTTGACCTTATATCCATTTACTCTACTGAATCTGTCAATTAAAAATAGAAGTCTTTTGGCCTAGCTTTTTGGGTCTTCTATGTAAAGTATCCTATCTTCAGCAAATAATGACAGTTTAACTTCTTTTCCTATCTTTATTCCTTTTGTTTCTTTCTCTTTTCTAATTGCTGTGGCTAATGTTTCCAGAAATATATTGAACAGAGGTGGTGATTGTGGGCATCCTTGTGTTGTTTCTGATTTTAGCATGAAAGTTTTCAGTTTTTGATCATTTAGTATGATGTTGGCTGTTGGTTTTTCATAGATATCCTTAATCAGGTTGAGATAAAGACCTTCTATGCCAATTTTCTGTAGGGTTTTTTTTATCATGAATGGGTGTTGGATTTTGTCAAATGCCTTCTCTGCATCTATTGAGATGATCATATGGTTTTTGTCCTTGACTCTGTTAATAGAGTGTATTACATTTATTGATTTATGTATGTTGAACCATCCTTGCATACCTGGGATAAATCCCACTTGGTCAGGGTGTATGATCTTCTTGATGAACCTGTGTATCCTGTTTGCCAGTATCTTGTTGAGGATTTTTGCATCTATGTTCCTTAGGGAGATTGGCCTGTAGGTCTCTTTTTGGGTTGGGTCTTTCCCTGGTTTTGGAATCAAAGTAACAGTTCCTTCCAGGAATGAATTTGGAAGTATTACTTCCCTTTCAATTTCATTGATGGGTTTAAAGTGTAATGGTGATAGTTCTTGTTTAAATGTCTTGTAGAATTCAGCAGTGAAGCCATTAGGATCTGGGATTTTCTTTGTAGGTAAAATTTTTATTATATTTTCCATTTCACTCATTGTAACTGGGTTGTTTAGAATTTCTATATCTTCCTCATTTAACTTTGGCAATCCATGTGTATCTAGAAATCTGTCCATTTTTCTGTGTTTTCCATTTTATTAGAGTACAGGTTTGCGAAGTAGGTATTGATGATCCTCTGGATTTCTGCTGGGTCTGTTGTGACTTCATTTTTTTCCTTCTTAATTGCATGAATTTGAGCCTTTTCTTTCCTTTTTTTGATAATGTTGGTTAAAGATTTATCAATTTTATTTATTCTTTTGAAAAATCAACTCTTTGATTCATTAATTTTTGTATCATTCTCTTAGTCTCCATTGCATCAATTTCTTGCCTGATCTTTATAATTTCTTCTCTTGTACGAGCTTTGGGTTTGTTATGCTCTTTTTCTTCTAGGAGCTTGAGGTTCTGCATTAGGTTACTTATCTGAGTTCTCTCTGTTTTCCTAATATGAGCATTCATTGCTATGAATTTCCCTCATAGAACTGCTTTCATTGTGTCCCATATATTCCTGTATGTTGTACTGGCATTATCATTTACTTGTGGAAACTGTCTAATTTCTTCTTTAATTTCCTCTGTGACCCATTGGTTGTTCAGGAGAGTGTTATTCAATTTCCACGTGTTTGTGGGAGTTTTGCAGTTTCTTATATTATTGATCTCCAATTTTATTGCACTATGATCTAATAATATACAGGGGGTAATTTCAATTCTTTTACATTTACTTAGACATGTCCTATGAGCTAGCATGTGGTTTATTTTGGAGAATGACACATGTGCAGCAGAAAAGAATATGTATTCTGATTTTGTGGTGTGGAACAGTCTGTAAACATCTATTAAGTCCATTTGTTCAATAGCTTGGTTCAGTTCTAGAATTTCGTTGTTAATTTTTTGTCTAAATGTTCTGTCTATTTGTGATAGTGGGGTGTTTAAGACCCCCCTACAATTGTACTAGTGCTTATTTGGTTTTTCATGTCCATTAATATTTGTTTTGTATAGTTGGGGACATTCATACTTGGTGCACATATATTTAGGATTGTCATCTCTTCTTATTGAATTGTTCCCCTCACAAGGATGTAGTGGCCATCTTTGTCTCTCTTAATTAGATTTGGTTTGAGATCTACTTTGTCTGCAAATAAGACTGCTACCCTTGCTTTTTCTGGGTTCCTGTCATGTGGAGAAATGTTTTACATCCCTTTACTTTCAGTCTATGAATTTCTTTTTGAGTTAGGTGTGTTTCTTGCATACACCATATTGCTGGATTTTGCTTCTTGATCCAGTCTGTCAGTCTATATCCTTTGATTGGTGAATTGAGACCATTAACATTGATAATTATAATTGATAGATATTGACTCATCCCTGTCATGATGTTTTACCATTGTTGGCTCTTTTATTTCTCATTTTTCCCCCTTTCCCTTTAGTTTCCTGCCTTTCCTGGTGGCTTCATTCTGTTGGGCCTCATGGAGTTGTGACCTTTGTTGTCTTTTTCCAGGATATTGCTTAGAATTATTTGGAATGCTGGTTTGGTGTTCGTTAAATTTCTCAGGTGTACTTTGTCATGGAAGTATCTAATTTCCCCATCGATTTTGAAAGATAATTTTTCAGGTTACAACAGTCTAGGTTGGAAGTTACTTTCTTTTAGGGCTTGAAATATGTCACTCTAGGCTCTCCTTGACTTTAGGGTTTGTGTTGAGAAGTCTGCTATGATTCTGATGGGATTTCCTTTGTAGGTGATTTGTTTCTTTTCTCTTAACTATTTGTAGGATTTTGTTCTTCTGTTGGGTTTCTGGAATCTTGACTATTATGTGTCTAGGTATAGATTTTTTTTGATCATGACTAGTTGGAGTTCCATATGCTTCACTTATCTGTATGTCCAATTCTCTACCTCTGTCTGGGAAGTTTTCTACTATTATTTCTGTGACAGGCCAGGGATTTAGCTCAGTGGTTCTGGCACCTGACTCCCAAGGGCAAGGTCCCAAGTTCAATTCCCGGTACCAACAAAAAATCAAAAACAAAACTAAACTTCTGTAAACAGTTTTTTTATGTCAATTGTACTTTCTCCTGGTTTTTCATGGACTCCTATCAGTCTTGGGTTATTCTTCTTTGAATTATCCAGGAGCTGCTGGATTGATTTCTCAAGGTCCCTGACTATTTTTAAGAAATCTCTGTTTTCATGGTCCTTAACCACAATCCTATCTTCTATATGTGATATTGTATCTTCACATTCCCTTAATATGCTGTGAATATTTTCAATGGAGTTTTTAATCTCCTGGATATCTGTTTGAAACTGTTTCATGGATTCCATTTCTTTCTTATGCTGGATGATCATGGTCTCCATTTCTTCCTTATGGTGGGCATTCATGACTTTCAGCATGGTTCTGAGCTCATCTATTGTTTTATCTGTTTCTGGTCTAGAGCCTCTAATAATGTCTTACACTCTGCTCACCATGTCTGTAGTTATCTGGGAGATTATTTTTGTTTTGAATTTTTTTAGAGCCTCATTCATCTGTTTTGTTACCTCATGTACTATCAGTTCAAGGTGTCCAGGTGGTTGATTATCAGACTTTTCCACCTTGTTTCCCCCAGAATTTGCCTTTGGTGGGGTGGAAGTCTGAGTTTGTGCCTTGCTTACATGTTTTCTTATTTTTGTTTTTGGTACTGACCTTGGTTTAGTTCCTGGGTTGATTCTTTGAAGTTGCTTATTGTAAGTATCTTTGTTGATGTATTTAGAACCCTTATGGAATGATTGCCTCTCAGAGACATCTTCCAGATATAGCTGGTCTTTATGTTTTGAGTCTGTAATGGCTTTGTGGCTATCTCATTTTCATTATACCAGGAAGAACAACTGATTTGATCAGTCACAACACCTTAGCCCAAGTGATACAATCAGCAATACAATAACATCAAGTATGTCTTAGAAAATGACAATTTGTGGTGGTTATTAATCTATGACCTTTAACTGTGTGAATTAAATAAAAATTGGGGACCAACCTAACATGTTTATAGTGGATAAACTCATCAGTAAAGCGACTTTACCCTTCAGGATGGGCAGTTAAATGGAGTTGGGGAGGGAGGAATAGGTAGGTAGAAGGATAGGGGAAGGTTAGCAGTGAGGCCAGAGAGCATAGGCAAGAGAAGGAAAGAGAAGAAAAGACAAATAAAGAAGAAGTACGAGTTAGGGCCAGAACAAGAACATAAAGGGGAGATGAAGAACAATGTGGGACAGCAAGGGAGTGAGGCAGAGAGAGAGAGAGAGAAAGAGAAGAGAAGAGAAAGAAAAAAGAGAAGTATAAAAATTTTGAAAGAGTAGAAAAGAGGAAAAAAATTAAAAATAAGAGAAAAATAAAATAGTAATTTTGAAAATAACAAATAAAAGAAAAATGAAGGGCCTCCTTCAAGGTATGTCTCTTCTGTCACAATAGACAATGTGGGCAGCAATGTGCAGTTATAAGTCAATGAGTCCCAGTAAGCCAGTCACAGACTCTTGAGATTCAGGCAGATTTCTGGCTGCAAGTCCCAAGTTGAACTCCCTGTCCTCCTGCAGGGTTGCACTCTGCAAGGTTCTATTGCAGGTTCCAGCTGCCTTTCCCCTGAAGGTAGTCCAGCTTCTGATGGGAGGTGATGATTCCTCCGACTTACCAACCATGGTGGTGTGGTATGCCTTTATTGCAGAGATTCTTTTCACTTTTCCATTGGGCTTGTTTTCATCAAGGAGCCGGAGAGTGGCCCTCTCTCTGCTGTTCACTTCTGCAGCTCAGGACAATGACTTTTTTGTCCCGCTGTGCCTCTGTAGTGTGGAACCAAGTAGCTGCACAGCCAAGAGGCCAGAGGTCCAGGGTGTGTTAGGGGGGCTGTTGTTGCAGGTGCGTGCATGGCCAGGCCAAGCTGGTGACTGGTGGGCATGCCTGGGTGGGTGGATCCTCACCATGTCCTGGTTGCAAGTGGGTGGAGTGAGCCGGTCACAGTCAGTCTGCAACCACTCTGCCCACAGCCAAGCTGGTGGCTGGTGGGCATGCTGTGGGGCGGGGGGGTTCCTCACTGTGTCTGTGTCTGTGTCCGTGTCCTGGCCGCAATTTTCCTGAGATGAGAGCAGGCAAGCAGCTTCTTGGAGAGTACATAGGCAGGTTTGGGGGAGCAATGGCCCCCTCGAAGATTGGGCTGCCGACCACCCACAACTTATCAAGGCCAAACTCCTCAACTCGCATGCTTAGGATGTGTCCTCTGCCTGAGACCCACTCATTTTCTTTTGCTCTAGGAAACAGGTAGAGAACTAGCAAAGTGCACCTCAGTCCCGGCACTGGGGAGGCTGAAGCAGGAGGATCCCGAGTTTGCCACCAGTCTGGGCTGCACAGCAAGCTCATGCCCAGCTGACTATATGGCCAGCCAGCTCAAAAAACTGAAAACCACTATGAAGGGCCAGTGGTGTCCCTTGTGCCGGCTGGGCTCACAGTACCCCCGGCTGCCCTGTCCTGCTGTGTCCTGCAGTCCGTGGCTCTCAGAACCCTGAGTCCTGATCACCGCAGCCACTAGGGCATGCAGACAGGTGCTTTCAAGTTATTTTTATGTATGCAAATAAAGGGTTGAGGTTAACTTTTTATATACGGATACCAGGTGTTCTGGTACCATTTGCTGAAAATACTGTCTTTTCTTCTGCTCTTGAATTGAGTTTATGTTCTATAAAATGTTACTGTTAAATAATCTCTCAAAACTCAGTGGACCATATATGTGTGGTTCTATTTCTAGATTCTCTGTTTTATTCCAGTGATCTATATGTCTTTCCTTATACCAACACTGCCTTGATTACTGTAGCTTTAGAGGAAGACTTAAAATTAGGTAATAAATGTTATTTTTTCTTTTTACTTTTAGTTTTTTTTCTTTTTACTTTTCCAGGTTCTTTGTACTCCTACCCAATATCCAATTTTTCTACATAGACCTGAATTTTTATGTGTACCTTGTGTTTTCTAATCCTGCTAAATTCAAATGCAATTTCTAGGGGCTCCAGAAATTTCTTAGTATGATCTCTGTAGATGATCATTTCATCTATATATAAAGATTTTATTTCTTCCTTGCCAATCCTATGCTATTTGTTTATTTTTATTGCCAGACTGTTTTGGTTTTGGGCCTATGTTTCAAAGTTTAATGGACAGATGAAAAGTACTCATGTCTGCCCTTGTTCCCCACCTTAGGGAGAAAGCATTGTATCTTTTCCATTCATATAAGCTGTTTTGGCTGGAAGTATGGAGTACACGGTTTATCTGTAGAGAAGTTCTGTTCTACTTCTAGTCTCCTGAAAGCTTTTACCATGAACAGCTGTAAAATTTAGTCCAATACTTTTTCTCCAACTACTGACAGGATCATATGGCTTTTTCCTTTCCTCTGTTAAAATGATGACTTTGGGGGGTGGATCTTCCAATGCTGAACCAGCACTGCCATCCCTAGAATGAAACCACTTTCTACATACTGCCAGATCTGACTTCTAATAGTTTGTTTTGTTACACAAATTTTTATCTATGTTCATACTTTTTTCTTCTATTATCTTCATCCAGTTTTAGTATTAGCACAATGTTAATTTCCTAAAATGAGATGTGAAGTGTTCCTTCTTTTTTCTGCTTTAAATGTTTGATATAATTTATCAGTTAAAACATATGTGAGCCTGTTGTTGTTATATAGGTAGGTTTTCAAGCTAGGAATATACTTTCTTTAATAGGTGCTATTCAAATTTTATATTTCCTCCAGAGTTAGTTTCATTAATTTGTCCTCCAAGGTACTTCTTAGAAGTTTTCAAATTTATTTCAAAAAATATTTTTGTAATATGCTTTCTATATCCTTTTAAATTCTTTAAAATCTGTGGTAATGTCTTCTAAATCTTGATAGTGTAATTTAAAAAATGTATAATTGATATTGTATAATAGGAAGAAAAGTTCTAAAGGATAGGGTAACTGGGAGAGGTGGGGGAAAGGAAAAAGGGAAAAGAAAAGACATGAAAAAAGAAAAAAATGGAAACAAAGTCTTTGCAAATAGGGAAGAGTGGAGGGGGTGAAGGGAAGGCAGGGCAAGGGGAAAATATAAGAACCAAGATACTCATGTAATGGTTCAAGATCCCAATGATGAATGTAACTGTATTTTATACCTAAAATGTACCAATAAACTTAATGGGAAAATATACATATAGTATAATATATTTATATATCATATATAGAAACAATTTATTAACTCCATCCACAATACACAAAAAGTAGGGAAAATACCCAATAACAAGAAAGTAAGTAAACAAATAGTGGAATATCCATGCAATAGAACACTACTCAATAATACATTTTAATGAGTTTGGAATATAGACAAGAGCATGGCTGAATCTCAAAAATATGACAAATGAAATAAGTTAAACACAAAATAAAATTCTACAGGACATCATTTATATGAAACTCTAGAAAAGACCAACCTAAGTGAAAATAGATCAAGGATCAATTAGGTCAGGGATAAGTAAAATTGACAAGGAAAAAAATAATAGAGACTTTTGTAGTGATAGAAACATCTTATCCGATGATTGTGGTGATTACACAGTACATATTTGTTAAAATTCATAGATTTCTTACCATAGTTAAATTTGATATATTTTTTGTATTCAAATTATACCTCAATAGAGTTGATTTTTTTAAAAAATGAAAGGGTTGGATTTTGTCATCTACAGATAGCTTTCAATTTCATCCTTTTAGTTCTATTAAACAGCAATAACGTTTGAGAAAGCACTTAAAGGATTTTTTAAATGCCGAATACATTTGAAGCATAATTATTAGCAATCATGGTAGTATTCATTCAACAGTATTTGAAATGAATGCATTTATTAAAGGGAAACAACCACACAATTTAACAAAGTTCAAACTTCTGTACAATTCTAGACAAATCAGAAAAAAAGATATATTTGCATGTTTGTGTGAGTATATGAAAATTTGTTCATGTTCTTGTTTGTTTTAGCAGACCTTGAGAATATGGGGCATGGATATATCTATAACACTGGTGACTTTATGTAAATACAAATGAATCAGAACCATCTTTTGCAAGTTATCTTAACATTCAAATCATTTTCTCAATTAGAGAAGAAAAGTGTTTGACGAACTGTGTTTGGGTTTCATCAAATTTGCAATGTTTGAAGAACAGATCAAGATGTTTGATGAAAATAAGCAGCAGCTGGATTTGCCCTTCTCTGTCACACAGTTTTTTTTGGAGTAGTTCATAAATCCTTAGTGCACACTGACTCTGAAAACAGATGGCTCTTGGAGGCCATGTTGATGGCCAAGAAATCATCTCATTATTATCATGAAAAGCATCTTCCACTTTTCATTTAGATGAATGGTACAGTGGTATTTCTATCTCAAAGAGGTGCTAATTAAAATGGAAAGAATTTTTTTTCTAAATTGAATCTTGATGAGAATCAGAACATCACCCAGGGTTGAAAATTTCCAATCCTTACTCTTGAGGTACATGATTTTAATCTCCAATTTTAAGTTTGTAGTCTGAAACTAGACATGTTGGCCCCCATCTGTCATCCGACCTTCCAAGCATCTATCATAAACTATATCACAGATGCTAGAGGAAAAGTGGGGGAGGCACAAGCTCTTATTGAGTGCAAGATAATTTATATGCATTATTACATCCTTTTTACATAAAGATAGAAAGTCTTTGGCAATAGTAAGTGTACACAAGCTTTATGATGACTTTCAAACTAATTTAAAACTAGTCCTGAATATTTGTCTTGCTATAAAAATAACCAAGGCAATCTGGCTTAATAGAATGAAAATGGACTTTGGAATCCAACTGACCTGAATTGAATTCCTTATTCTACTCTTTCTAATTATTTGCAGATAGGAAAATCTCTCATGTTTATAAATACAAATTTTTCATTTATGCAATGGTGAAAATAATGCATTTCTTACTGTTATAAAAATTTAATGAGCAGGCATGTATGTGAATGCATAAAAATGAATCTGGCACATAATTGGCATTTATTAATACTAAGTACCCTTTTGTTTTGTTCAGAGCTTGGTGCTAATCAAATCAACTAGCTAAATAGCAAGTTATGATATTAACAGCTGACTTGAAATCCTGGTTAAGTTGGCTAATTTCAGCAATCTAAGAGAGGTCTGAGATAGGGAAAAGTAAGATTTGAGAAGCTTTGCCTAACAAAAGTCATTGTTTCAAGAAGCATGTTTGTTGTTGACTATGCTAAAAGATAAACTGAAGCAATACTGCCAAGAGTTCTATGTGTCTTGAAACTAAAACTAAATAAAATCAATGTTTTTCAATGTAGGATCATAGACTATCAACATTAGAATTATTTCTCATTAGAACATTGAAATAGAACCTCAGGAATTTGTATTGTGAATAAACAGTTCAGGTATATCTGATAGAATCTAATGTACAGAACTACTGATTCACACAATTCATAAAAATTTTCTGGGTATAGAACTCGTGTTAACTCTGAATCATCTCAGCATTTGAATCTTTTAGCTCTCTGAAAACTTAGAAGTCTCTCTAGTTTGATGAACCCGGATGAGTGAGTGCCATCTCACAGAGCAGAGAAACAGCATGGAAACCCAACAGCTTCAGCTAACAGATGCCACGTCTCAGACTGTGCTGACATAGTCTGAATTTTTTCCCATGAAGCTGTAGACGGGCTAAGTAGGAAAATAGTCTATTACAGATGGAGATAAAGAGATACATATGATGCAGCTTTGGTTAGGTCAAGAAGAAATTGCCTCAAACTCCTGCGGCTCTTCCATTGAGGCTGCTATCTCAAAGGACTAGAGGCTGTTTTATGCCACTGTCTTCAGAGTGGAAAAGAGGATCATTGAAAGATGATCTCACAATATATTCTCGTTTCTGGTCTGCTAATAACAAATTCTGCTGTTAATAGCATTTAATAAACTGTATTACATTTACATATCATATTAGAATCTGTAAAATTCTCTTACATACAACTTCAAGCTTGCTTGATTAAATATTACATATAAATCACCCAGCTCATTGCTGGCTCTTGTGTTGGCACTCTATAGAGTTACAATTTTGGGAAACCTTACTTCACAATGGCCTTATGAATAAGACAGAGAAGATATTACTTAATAGGGACGTTTATCAAAATCAAATTCATAGTGTTATATAAAAGGAAAGAAACGTAGCATTTTTCTTTTTTTTTGCTTACATTATTTTATTGGTACATTTTAGGTATACAATACATTTACATTTATCATTGGGTGCTTGTACCTGTACATAATGTACCTTGGTTCTTATTTTTTCTCCATTACCTGTGCGCCTTCCCCCCCCTTCCCTATTTACATAGATTTTGTTTCCATTTTTTTCTTTTCTCATAATTTTTCCTTTCCCTTCTTTCCTTTCCCCTTCCCCTCCCACTTCCACTAACCCTGTGGACCTTTTCCTATTTCAAATTATCAATTATTCCTTTTAATCCCTATTTACACTTTCAGTTTCTCACACTAGAGAAACTATTCGGTATTTACATGTGTGTGCTATTTATTTCACTTAAGAGTGTGGCCTCAATATGCATCCATTTAGCTATAAATGTCTCTAGTTTCTTATGCTTTATGGCTGAGTAGTACTCCATTTTATAAGAAAACTACATCTTCTACAGAAATATATGTGCACCCATGTTTATAGCAGCACAGTTTGTAATAGCTAAAGCTTGGAAACAGCCCAAGTGCCCATCAACTGAGAACTGGATAAAAAGCATTTTTCTTGACAAAGATGGGAGAAGCCCTCAGGCTTGACAACAGGTATATGATTAAGGCATTTCCACTTACTTTGTGGCATCTAATCATTATTTTTTCCTAGAATTGATAACCAAATTCAGTAGAGTAGCAGGATGTAAAATAAACTTTCAAAAATGTATAGCACTCATGTACACTAATAATGAACTAACTGAAAAGAAATTAAGAAAGCAATATCACTTATAGTGGTAACAAAAAAATTAAATACTTAGGTATTAACCTAAGACAGTGCAAGACCTCTATAATGAAAATTACATCACACTGAAAAAGGAGATCAGGAGGGTATCAGAAAACAGAAAATCATCCTCTGTTCCTGGTTAGGCAGATCTAACATAATTAAAATGGCTGTACTTCCAAAATTGTGATGTAGATTTAACATAATCCCAATCAAAATACCAACATCATCCCTCACATAGCCAGAGAAAACAATCCTAAGATTTATACAGAATCAGAAGAGACCCGAAATAGCAAAAGAAATCCTGGGTAACCAAAGCAAACCAGGTCACATCACAATCCCAGACTGGAAGTTGTATTATAAATCTACAGTGATTGAAAATGAATACTTCATCTATTGAGTGAAATAAATAGGACAAACATGTGTAAATACCAAATAGCTTCTCTAGTGTGAGAAACTGAAAGTGTAAATAAGGACTAAAAGGTATAAGAGATAATGTGAAATAGGAAGAAAAGGGGCAAAGGGGAAGGGGGAGTGGGAGGGGAAGTGGAAAGGAAAGAATGGAATAGAATTAACACGAGAAAATGAAACAATGGAAACAAAGTCTTTGTGAATAGGGAGGGGCGGATGGGCTGAAGGGAGGGCAGGGGAATGGGGAGAAAATAAGAATCAAGAGAGATTATGTAAAGGTGCAAATTTCCAATGATGTATGTCATTATAATGTATACCTAAAATGTACTAATAAAATTAATTTTTTTAAAAAGGAACTGAATACTGACACAAAAATAGTGGAACAGTGGAACAAAATAGAAGAAGAAGGAAAAAAATCCCAGGCACCTACAGCTATTTGATCTTTGACAAAGGAACCAAAAACTTACATTGGAGGAAAGATAGTCTCTTTAATAAATGGGGTGCTGGGAAAAATGTACATCCACACAAAAAAGATTGAGGCTAAACCAATACATCTCACGATGTACTAAACTAAAAATCAAAGATCTAAAAGTTAAAAGATGTTTAATCTACTGGAAGATAAAATTAGGACAACTCTTGAAGATAGGCATAACCAAGGGCTTTCTGCCCAGAACCATATTGTCACAAGAAATAATACCAAGAATCAACAAATTGAATCATATTACTTTAAAAACCTTCTTCATAGCAAAGCAAACAACCAACAGAGTTAAGAGACAATCCACATAATGGGGGGAAAAAAACCTGCTAGCTATTGCTCAGACAGAGGACTAATGTTAAGATTATATAAATAATTCAAAAGAAAATTAGACTGCCCAAAATGAAAGACCCAATTAAAACAATGAGCAATTCAAATGAACAGACACTTCTTAGAAGAAGTATAAATGGCCAATAAACGCATGAAAAAATGTTCATCATTGGTGGCCATCAGAGAAATGTAAATTAAAACTACACTGATATACCATCTTTCTCCAGAAAGAATGGCTATCATCAAAAAATCTAATAATAACAAAGGCTGGTGAAGATGTGGGAGAAAAGGAACTCTACTACATTGTTGATTGGAAAGTAGACTACTGCAACCGTTATGGAAATCAGTGTGGAGATGCCTCAAAAGACTAATAATAGAATTTCCATTTGACCCAGCTATCCCCCTACTAGGTATCTTACCAAAGAATTAAAATCATCATATTACAGGAATACATGCATACTGATGTTTATAGCAGCACAATTTATAAAAGCTTGATCTTGGCAAAAGGGTCTATATCCATCAACATAATGAATATGGAAAATGTGGTATTTTTACACAAAAGAGTACTATGCTGTCATAAAGAAAGAAAAACTCGAGCAATTCATAGTAGATGAAACTTGACAGCATAATGTTAAATGAAATAAGTCAGACATACAAGCGCAAATATTACATGGTTTCTCTTATGGGAGAAACACAAATAAAGAACAAAACAGAAGAGAAAACTAGGAAAGAGAGAGAAGTTCAAGTACTGCCTCAAATTACAAATTCCATTGTTTTAAAGATATTTTAATATATATGTTAATTGGTTTATTTATACAACTAGGTTATCTTAGTTTGTTGAAAAGAAAGAATTGTGTTATATGTTTATTTCTTTTTAAAGAAACTTTTAATGTCTCATATTCTGAGTAACTACTTTGAAGATAACAATATACTGTGAATCAACTATTGTTACTCTCATTGTGTTATTATGAAATTTTGTCCTTTTTTCATAAAATAAAAAATTTAAAAGAATACATTTAGTTACTCTAAAGTTGAGATACACGCTTTGAAAATTCATCACTTGTCTATGAATCTGAGGAAGTTACTTATCCCTATGAAACCTTTTCTAATCATTATTCTTGTACCTACTACTTGTGTTTGATGTGAATTTTAATTGCTCAGGAAGATACATAGAGCCACGGAAACCTTTGAAATATTGTAACCATTTTACAAAGTATCATTATGTACCAAATTGTGCTTTGAGAGAAGTCTTTTAAATCAAATATCTTGAATTATTACTCTCCTTCCAATAAAAATAAGAAGCAAGGATATAACATTTTCTCTGAATAACAGAATTAAATAAAATATTTTATTTAAAATGCTTATCACTGTGTCTGGCAATCATTAAATGTCATTTTTCATGATGTCATTTTCTTCCTTCTCTATTCATTCTACTCATTCTATTATGTGACCTTTGCTTGAAGGCAGTTGGTTAACACATATTGGCTTCTTTTTGTTTTCTTCAAGAACCCACTTAATTCCGCATTTTGTGTACTTAATCCTTCTTATTTTCTGTTTTAGTCCACTCAGTCTGCTATAACAGGATCCCGTAAGCTTATAAAGAACAGAAATTCATCTCACAGTTCTAGAAGCTGAAAACCTAAGATCAAGAGACTCAGTGTCTTCTAAGCAGGAGGACCGAGTTCCTGGTTCCTGGATAGCTGTTTTCTTTGTGACCTAACTTGGCATGAGAGCAAAAGGAGCTCTGTGGGTTCTCTTACATAGGAGCAAAAATCCCACTCAGGAGCCCTCTACTCTTATCATCTGTTCACATCCCAAAGGCCCCACTTCCTGGTACTGTCACATTGGAGGTCAGGATTTCAACATAGGAATTTGGAGGAGGCTCTAATGATACAGGAAAAATGTAACTCCCAATCTATTAGATGTCAGATATGTGGAGTTTGTGGTCTCACAACATAGAGGAATGAAGTTTCAAACTAAAGGAGGAAGTTAAGAGAGTTTTCCTGGAAATGAGAACAAGGAGAATAGCTTCTGGATTTCCAAGAGGGGTCCTGAGTGGGTGTTCACTGAGGCCCTTTGTCAGGAACTTATTCAGAGAAATGAAAATGTGGGTACAATGTGGGTCACACTACAATCAACCTATAGGATTACAAGTAGAGCCGCTTACCTAATACTGATCCAATAGGGAATCGAGTCATGTAGCAAGGGTACATGGAAAAAACAAAGGCATTTTGGGGAAGGGAGAGGAGTATAGGTCTGGACGTTGTGGTCATGCACCTTGCACTGAATGCCTATCTTGGTCCACTGGACCAGGTGGTGCTAATTATAATATAATCTTAAATTGCTCTTTGCTGTTTATTTCTAGAGAAGCTTGTAGGTCTGACTATTGCTTTTCCATCTTAAGGACCTGGTTCTCTTCAGATTTGCCTCTAGGCAAATGCCTTTTTATTGTGCTGACTTTCTTCAGGGCCCAATCCTTCTCTGACTCTGTATTAATTTGTATCTAATTTAGTTGTCTATAACAATAGTGTGCACTCTATTGAACTGATTTTCTAAGTTTCAGCTTAAGAATAAGGAGATTCCTAAGAAATGTCCTCTGAAAACTTGCAGAAATATTACAGTACTATATTTCCCTATGCTAGGTCTAGTTATTTGTTCTTAACTTATACAAGGGCAATTACCATTGGTTTTATTGCCTCCCTATATCTTGGCTCATTGTAGATATAATACAGATATATTATTTAGATCCATGAAGATAAAATAGTCAAAAGGAAGTATGTATTGATAAAATAATTAGGAATTTTATAATAGACATTAATTAATGCACTGGAAATATGACTATGAGGCTGAGAGATTTGTTGGCTCTATTTCTTAGAGAAGATACATAATTTCTCTAATGGATAACTTACTCACTTTTAAGATATGATATATACTATGAAAATTGAAGCCAGGTGCAGTGGCACATACCTATAATCCCAGTTTATGAGGCTGAGGCAGGAGGATTGCCACAAGTTCAAGACTACATAGTGAACTCAAGGCCAGCCTGAACTATATAGAAAGACCCTGTCTCAAAACAAACAAACAACAACAAAGAAAAATGAATGTGCTCTCATATTTACTCCCACCAATATTATTTAAGACATTCACTCACCCATTTATTTGTCTACCAAACCTTGACTGTTCTGCTGAAATACTATGGTAGATTTTAATGACAGAATTTATCTATGTTTGCCTGCTATCATTATTATTGCTTTAATTCCTGAATTTCATCTCAAAATTGTGATAATTTAGTCTCAATATCTTTAGTAAGATATCGATATATGTTTTAATATAAATATATATTTAATTTGATTATTATTTAAAAATGTTCTCAGATACTGAAATATTTTGTTTTGTTCTTTCATGTTCTCTGAGCTGACACAACAAGAACCACATTTCAAAAGCAGAGGTTTTCTTGTACTTATACTATATCCTCTTAGGTCAAGATTTTGTACACTGCTATATACAGCTGTGTTTCAATAGATCTTCATTTTAATTTAGTTCAATTTGTCAAACAGTTCTTATGGTCAGGTTATGAGTCATGTGTCATTCTTTGGGAAATACTAAAATGAAAGGGATGCAGTATTTAACCTAAAGGAATTCATAGACCAATGTTGGAGACAAATAGAGATACAAGTAAATTAATTGAAGCTAATCTCTGCTATTGGGAAGATATGTCAAATATGTTTCAGATGAGAGGACAGCCATATACACATATATATTCTTACTTTTTTCTCATGTAATCTGCTTTACATACTTAAATATATAAAAAAACAAAAAAATAAATTAGTAAAGAAATCTCTGTGAGAAAAATTTAAAAATCTAACATTACTGACTTCTCAAATTATCATTTTTACTCATTTCCTTTCTTTCTTTATATTTTAAACACATTTTACAACTTCCCTTGTGCCTTAAATTATTTAACAAATTAGATGAGTAAGATCATTTGTTCCTAATTGGTTTCAAATAAGTTGCTTTTAAAAATATAAGACTTAAGAAATTTGTCTTCAATCTATGTCAATATTCTAAAACATTGCAGAACAAAATTGTGATTTCACAGAATAAATTCACATAGGTGGAAAGTGAATGCTCACGACTTGATAGGATAATTTTGTGTTGTGCTCAAAACGTAGCACACAATTTCTTCTTGAAATGCATGTTTGTTGTTAAATCAATAAGTTACTGCTATATAGCAAGCATTCTCCAATTTTCAGGAGCAAATAGCAGAAAGCACTTTTTTTTCATGCATCTTTGAGGCTCAGTTGAAATCCCTGCAGATATCTACCCTTTGCTAATCACACTCAAGTTTTTTGAGGTCTCTTTGCTTGTAGGTGCATGTGTGAGCTGGCTAGTTGCCAGACTTCATGACTCTTTCATTTTTTTTTTTTTTATTGAACCTAATAAAGTGACTGTGGCATTTCCTCTTTATGACTGTGGTAGTTTCATGAAAATGAGACCATGAGCCAAAATGAGAGTTATCTCAAGTTTCTGCTTATGTAATGTCTGATAACACCTCAGTGACCATAGTGCATCAGATGCCCAAGCGCAGAGTCAGACTGAGTTTGAAAATTGAGCCAGGAGATTAGGTCATGGTAGGCTAGCTGGAAAACAAGAGGTAACCTGAGCAGAAACAAAGGCTGATCCATAGAATTTGACCTGTCAATCACAGCCAGAGAGCAACTTCCCATGGACCAGATCTGAAAATATAAAAGATGATGGCCAGTAATTTAACCACTATTATAATCTTGCTGTTGTTATCCTCCTGTGCCTGCAGAGGCCCATTCTGCTTGCAGGAAATATCTCTTCTCACTTTTCTCTTTTCTTCTTTCATTCTGTTCTTCATTCTTTCCTTTTCTTCCTTTACTTTAAATAAAAGTTGTGTTTACCTGTTCATTGGGTGTTGCAGCCAGTTCTCTGGGTGGGACAAAAAGAGCATGGAATCACCAGACGCCATGTTATCTGACAACAAAATTATATGGAGGAACAGTGGAGGGAGGGAAGGGGCAGAGGGAGAAATTAAAAAGATGTTTTATGTACATGTACCTACTTCCAATGGTGAATATAATCATTAAGTATTTAAAATGTGTACTAATAAAAATATTAAAAATTAAAAGACAGACAAAATGAAATATCAGTAAATGGGGTTTATGCAATGATAAAAAACTGAGGTATTTTTTTTAAATGCCATAACTTTTCTACTGGTAAACATACCTTCAGCTGTTTTCAGGTGACCATGATCTTGATATAACAACCTAAGATGATTTAAATAAAATGAATTTATATGGATTTATAAAATTAGGTAAAATAATAAAATAAACACCTAAATGAAATAGTATTTTAGATTTGAAAAAGTTTCATGCTGTCAACACATTCTACCATCTTACTTTATAGATAAGTTGGCTAACCATCAAAGAAATGAATTGCCCATATAGTCAAATAATGGACAGTTCAAAAGCAAAAGAGCAACTTCATGGTTGAAGTATGATGAATCATATGTACAGGCATTCATTCTTTAATTGGACTACTGTCAACTATCTTTGTCTAAGCACTGATGGCAGAATTTTGTATTTCTGTTTTTATAAAAAAGAAAGCAAATAATAAAAATACTTTTCAAATTGACCAATAATTCTGTGAATTATTAAATAATTATGAACTCTAAAATGCCTTCAGAGAAATTTCATGTCTGTTATATATTGATGTAGTTGCTTAATTATTTCTTGTTGTTGATTTTATATATTTATTCATTTATTAAAATTTACATCAACTTTAAATTTTGTCAAATAACTGCACATATCAGCTTTATGTCTTTTTTTTATGAATTCTCCCACATACATGTTTATTGCTTCCCAAGTTTGCTACAGACACTCAATTTCAATCTTGATGAATAAAATAAAATGATCAAAAAGGACTTGAGCTCTTCCTCTTGAAGTTTATTTTCTTGTAGGTAGAAAAGAAAAAATAAATGCAAATAAATAATTTATAATTATAAGTTATAATGAATCTATATATGAAAATAAGGGACTTGAGTAGAGATTAAAGATGTGCCCATAGAAGTGATGATAGATGTGAGAAACAGAGGAAGTGAAAAGGCAAGTATTACAGAGTGGAATGAAAAAAACATTCCAGACAGAGAAAGCATCATGGACGCAGACTCTGACGTAAGGTGATCTGTTGCAACAACTGGAAGAAGCAAAGTGTATCTGGATTGGAATGAGCAAGAAGGCAGAGAATGCACATGCAAAACTACTTTTGAAAGAAAGGCAGGGCCCTATGTAAAAGTTTTACTCTATTTTAAATTTTATATAATTCCATCTGTTGATTCTTGATATTATTTATTCTGCAATTGGGAATCTGTTCAGGAAGTCCTTGCCAGGACCTATGTCTTCAAGATATTTACCTCTTTTATCATCTAGCACATTCAGTGTTTATCTGTTAATATCTAGGTTTTTGATCTGATTTTATTACATGGTGAAAAGCTTGGATCTACATTCATATTTCTACACAAGGACAACCGGTTTTCTAAGTTCTAATTGTTAAAGAGGTTTTTTATGATTTTGGTCCCTTTGTCAAAAATCAAATGGCTGAAGGTGCCTGGGGTTGTTTCCTCAACCTCAATTCTATTCCATTAATCAGCTTGTCTGTTTTTCTGTTGCAACTATTGTGCTTTCATTACTGTATCTTTGAAATATAACTTGAAGTCTGAGATTGTAATGCCTCCGGTTTTCCTCGTGTTGCTCAAGATTAATTTGCTATTCTGAGTCTCTTCTGGTACCCCATGAATTTTAAGAGTTTTTTTTCCAGTTCTATCAAGAATTATAAACCTATATATGATTATTGGGAGTATGACCATGTTGACAATATTAGCACTGTCTATTGAGGAGGAGGGCATGACTTTTCCTGTTGCTCGAGATTATTTGGGCTACTCTGAGTCTTGTTGTTCACATAAATTTTAGGATTTTTTTTTAGTTCTGTGAAGAATGCTGTCGGTATTTTGGTTAGAATTGCATTAAATCTATACATTATTTTGGATATATGTTCATTATGACAATTTTTGGTTCTGCCTACCCAAGAATAGGGGCTATCTTTCCTGTCGTTGCACCATTTTCTTGTTGCTGCCTTTTTTTTCCCGCTTCTGCCTAACTGCTCAGTCCTGCCTAGTACATTCATTGTCTTATACATTTTGGCATGGGTGGCTTTATTTTCTCTTTCTAGGATAGCCTTAAAACTTTCCTGGAGTACTGGTTTCATGGTCATGAATTTCTCAAGTTTATTCTTGTCATGGAAAGACCTTATTTCTCCATCAATTTTGAAAGATAGGGATCTAGTGTGTCATGGAGAATTTCTTTTTTAATCATGGCTATTTGGGGTTCTATATTCCTCACTCCTGTGTATGTTAAATTCTTTCCCCATAGCTGGAAAGTTTTTTGGTATTATTTCTGTAAACAGATTTTATGTCATTTTTGCTGTCTTCTGATCTTTCAGTAATTCCAATTAATCTTAGAATAAACATCTTTAATCTTCATCTAGCAAATGTTGGATCAATTCTTTGTTTTTGGGGGGGTTTTTTTGGCATCTGAGCATATTAACACCTACATCTTCTAGTTTTGAGTTTCTGTCATCACATTGTTCACTTCTGCTTCCTATAAATTCAATAGAATTTTTTAACTCTAGGATATTTCTTTGGTACATTTTCATGATCTATAATTCTTTGCTAAATGGGTCAGTTACATTTTGTATCATTTTTGTTTACTCTGTAGATCAGCTTCAGGGTTGTTGGGCACTTTTGGAGGTCTTTTGTTGCCTTGTTTTCTTATGTTCTATTTTTTTGATGCCGAATTTTATGAGTTTTTTGTTTCTGGTATGGAGATCTCTTTAGTGATTGTTTGCTTTTCAGTGATGCACCCTGGGCAAGGTTAATTCTAGGCCTTTCCCTCTGTCCCAAGATTCAACACCTTGATTAATTTGGGAGGGGAGGTAGCAGCACAATTGCCCTTGTAGCCAGTTCTCCAGAAATGATATGCAGTATCATTGATGACACAGACAAGCCAAACACTGGCAACAGTAAAAACCAGTTAATAGCAACTACTATGCCACCCTGGCAATTTCAGCATTATCCACAATAGAGTCAAAAACAAAATGGATATTGGCATACAGTAAAAGCCAATAAAAGCTACCATAGTACCACATGAAAAAAAAATGATTAATGCCTTTGGCTATTAGAGAAATGCAAATCAAAACAACATTAAGATTCAACTTTATTCTAGAAAGAATGGCTGCAATCAAGATCTTAGAAAAGCAACAAATGCTAGTGATGTTTTGGGGAAAAGGAAACCCTTCCCCATATTGGGGGAAATGTAAACTAGTACCACATCTATTAATATGAAAATTCCTCAAAAAAACTAAAAATCAAAATTCCATTTGACCCAGCTATAACACTTTGGGGTATCTTCCCCAAATATTTAAGGCATTATACTACAGTGATACAGGCATACCTATATTTATAGCAGCACACTTCATAATAGCTAAATTTTGGGAGTCTATATGTCTATCAACAAATGGTTAAAGAAAATGCGATACTAGTAAGCTATAAAGAAACATAAAATTGAGTCATTTCTAGGAACACATATACATCTTGAGACCACAATGCTAAGAAAAATAAACCAGACATGAGAAGTTAAATACCACATGGTATTTCTTATATGAGGAACTTAAAATACAATTTAAGTGAAAAAGCAAAGTAAAAGAAAGATGACAGAAAATAAACAGTAGACTTTGTAGAGATGCCAAGTAATTAATACATGTGTATATAAAAATATAGTAAAATAGTATATGTGTGTGTGTGTCAGTGTGTATATATAATACATATAACACATATAACAGTATATATATAAGCCAGTAAACACACACACACACATATATATATATTATTTTTTAGTCTATTTTTATAATGCCAGGACTTTTGATTTATATTTGTCTAGGAATTCAAAATTTCCAGGTGCCTAGCTTCCTCCACTGCAAAAATTGCTTATGTATACCAGTTTTCTGCTCCCTCAAATATAGACTTTGAGTCCCATCCCTTGCACTGGAAGTCATCCTCATGCTAAAGGGAAATCATCTTGATTATCTATTCCCATGTAACAAATTGTCCAAACATAGTGGCTTAAAATATTTTATTATCTCAGTTTCTGTAGTTAGGAACTCTAGCATAGCCAGGCATGGTGGCACATGTCTGTAATCCCAGCACTTGTGAGGCTGAGGCTGAAGGACTGCTGTGATATCGAGGCCAGCCTGGATATACCTAGTGAGGTTGAGGCCAGCCTGGAATACACAATGACATCCTGCTAAAGAAAAAATAATCCTAACGTGACACACTTGGAGTTATTGCTTTGAGGTCTTTGCAGGTTGCAGTGCCTAGGGCTGCAATCCTCCCAAAGATTAATTGGGAAATCTGTGTGTTCATGATAGTGCTGGGCTGTTGTACTGAAAGCTTTGGTTCCTTGTTGGCTACTGGCAAAGTGCTACCCTCATTTCTTTCTTTTCTTTTTTCTTTATTTTTTTTTTTTGGTACCAGGGATCAAACTCAGGTCCTTGTGCTTGCGAGGCAGGTGGCGGAACCACTGAGGTAAATCCCCGGCCCTACCCTCATTTCATTGTTATGTGGACTTATTCACAGGACTGCTCACAATAAAAGAATGCTTGCTTGCTTCATCAGAGCAAGGGAGCAAAAAGGAACAGCAAGACAAAGTAGAAGAACCAAGTTGGGAGCCTTGATCTTTTAAAACATTATCTTGGAAGTCACTTCTTGTTACTACTGCCATATTCTGTTTATTAAGAGTAAGTCCCTAGGTTTAGCTCATGTGCACCAGGAAGGGATGACATAGGAGCATGAATACCCAGAACTTAGGGATCACTGGGGGACATTTTAGAAGTTGTCTAACAATGAAATTTTCTCAGATGCTTTTAATATTTGCTATCTTATACAGTTTCTCTTAAACAATTTAAAACAAACCAGAGATTTAGAAATTATAGAAAGCTCAAAAAATAGCACATGAGGCAGGATTTTGTTAGCACTGACCTCATAATTCAGTCACCTTAACAGTCTAATGAAAAATACTCATTTTATCTAGGCTTTAATTCATTAATAGTATATAATAATCCATGGCATGTGATTTGGTGCAATTTTCATGATTCTGCTACATCTCCTGGAATCATATACTGATAGAAATGAACAAGAAACAAGAGATAATTAGAAAATGTTCACATTCTGTGGATGAGGAAGCTGTATATATATGCTCAGACAAAAAGCCAAGCTCTAGGATAAGAATTTTGGTCTCTTTAGGTTTAAGTGACTTTCTCTTTTTACCATATCACAACAGCATGTTGTATTTAACAGACTAGAATGGAAACTGAAATCCCAGCATATTCAAATTTATGGGTGCAAACTTATGAAAAGACAGGCAAATACATGACTTAAAATTCTGTGAATAAGCAGACTATTTCATTTGCTAATGTTGTTATTCTGATATTTTGATAGAAATTACTTTAGTCAGAATATATTCACATTATTCTAAGAAATGCATTAAACTAAAATAAAAATTTGTGGACCCATAAGCAGGAATAAATTAACTAATTTTGTCTGTGGATAAGGAAAGTATAACACACATTCTCAAGGTTATTCTCACATAGACTTCAATATTTTATCACTCAGACCAGAAGAGCTCTACCTGAAGAATTGCCGATAAATCTGTAATAACACAAAACACACATGCAAAACTGCACACACACTTTTAGGGTGCATAAAGTCATAATTCTAAGTTATGTCAGTTATCACAAAGTTGACATAACTTAACTGGTTAATTTTCATCCCTTGAAAGTGATAGTTGACAATTCATTTCTCAAGTCTGTAAACTGGCGGTTTGTGTGAGGTGAAGACAAGAGAGGTAAAATTATGTGGAAAAGGCTAAGGAAAGGCTATAGACATGGATGTATGTTAGCACATCCACTCAAGTAATCGTTTTCTAAAGTGGCTAGCCTGACTTTTGTTGACTGATGGTCATATTAAACTTTAAAGCAGGTGCGGATCTCCTTATCATCACTGAACAAGGGATTTGGAGTGACAATTCAATATATGGTGTGATGCTTTATTTATAATTCACAAGTGGCTTTGAAATTTTGTCTTTACCTTTTCTACTAGTTCCTGTCAGTTTTCATTACAGCTGATATCTAAAGGACAGAATGTATACCTCAGTAAAAAAATATTTGATGTAAAAAAAAATAGCTTTGATGATGTCACCAGCTTATCAGATAACTAAAACATGTTCTTTCATTTCTGAAGGTCAAATTAAAAGGTTCTCTCTCTTGTTCTTTCATACTAATGACACCTCTCTTTCAAAACCTTTAGCTCGTAACCCATACTTTTAAAAACTTTTTGCAATTTTATATATGTGCTTTATAACTCTTCCCAATTACTAAGCGTTTACTTTATTTCTGTAGAAGGAGGTAAAATATACACACCAGAATTTTGCTGAGAAAAATATGAAATAATGTTAGAATTTCAGCAAAATTGCTGCTGCATAATATGTGCATTATAATTGACATACAATTGTCAGAAAAGAAATAACATTTTTATTTTTTTGAAAATGTGGTCACCTTAAAGTCTACAGTAGTTAACCCAGAACTATAGGAGACAAGAGAGGAAGGAAAGAAATCCAGTTCAAGAAATAAAATAGGAAAGAAGAAATCATTGATTAAATGTTAATGCTAATGAGAAATTCAATTGAAATATCTCAGATTATAATTTTCTGATCCACTGTGTGTAAACAGGAGTCAGAAAACTTGATTTAATGTTCATTAATCACTTTCATTTAAGTGAATTTGAGTTACCACAAAACTCTGTGAACTTCAACATCCTCAACTGTAGGGTCTGGTCATTAATCCAGGAGGAAATTATCCTGAAGGAACACTAGGACTTCGAAATGTGGTAGCTACAGAACAAGGCCAGGGATCTAGCTCAGTGGCGTTGCCTGTCTCTCAAGTGCAAGGTCCTGAGTTGAATCCCCTGTACCACAAAAACAAACAAACAAAAAAACCCAGAAAACTAGTTTGGTTGGATGGAGTAGTGAGAAGATATAACTTCTACCTCTGTCAGGTGAGGACCCTGTTTCCTCCTCATGTGTAAATAAGGAAGTTGATATTGGAGCAAAGGGAATGAAATGAAGCATTAGAAAATGCTACATCCATTCATTGTAGTCCAGCCCACTAGTCTATGGTCTCCCTTTTTTCTTCATGGCACATAATCTTTTTCAAGTATTTAGGCACACATATTTACTATTATTTCCAATTTTCTTCTGCTCCAATTTTTCTCCATGTGGCAATTCACCAGACTTGGTTACATCAATCTCTTTCTTGGTGGTTACAAGGAAAATCTGTATGTTACTTTATTGCTACTTTCTTCTTTATATAATAATGAGAAAAGTGATAATAACAAAAACTCACTTGGGAAAAACCCTCTAGAAATCTAGCATGTGACATATTATAAAGTGAATAAAGTCCTAGTTCTTAATATATCATTGCTGTCTATTCTTTTTTTTTTTTTTTTTTTTTTGGTACAGGGGATCGAACTCGGGACCTTGTGCTTGTGAGGCAGGGGCCGGATCCACTGAGCTAAATCACTGGCCCAGCTAAGTATTCTTAAGATGTTTTGTTGTGGTACTCTTCCCTGCTTTAATTTTGAAATTTTTACATATACAACCTTTCAGATCTTCAATTTACTCTTACCCAAATGAGAGCCTTATGGATCCTACTTTATGGCCAGATAAAAGAAGACAAAAAGAATTATAACATAAAGCAGCAGTGTCCACCCCTGAAGCTCTCATGTTATTTTGTTTTTCTTTTTTGTCTTTTATGGGACAGGGATCGGTTTGGGCATGTCATGAAAAAGGAAGTCCCTTGATTTTGAAGCACATAGGAAAAGAAAAAATGTTTTTGTGAACTTGGTCAATGAATTATTTTTTAAAATGAATTTAAGGACAAAAACAACTGAGCAGGCTACAGCAATTCCACCAATCATCATCATCATCATCATCATCATCATCACCACACACACACACACACACACACACGCACACACGAGTGCACGGCGCGCATTCTACCAAAAGACAGGAGTAGAGGTAGAGAAATTAAAGGTCAGCATGATCTACATCCTGTAAGAAGAAAACACAGACTGAGATATTTTTTGGTTTCAAACAAGTGTGACTGATGACATTTTTCAGCTCTGTGGAGTAACTGTAAGCTCATTTGAGAACCTCAAGTGGTGATAATTGATAGCTTAATATTTGATATTTGTGCCTGATAATGCATCTGAGTTGTATAAGAGACAGCTAGAGAGGAGAAACAGAGTGTGTTCTTCATAGTTCTGTTACCAAAACCAGGCACATTTTGCGAGCTGTGCAATAAGACAATCACTGAAACAAAATATTTTATTCACCTGGTGGCCAAGATGGAGACGAAAGAACAAGTCTGAAATCCACCTCCCCAGTGAGAAAAATTATTCCCATTGTTCTTAGGACAATTCAGAGAAACAGGTGAGGTAAAAACTAAAATGTGAGTTTATATTATTTCTCAACCATTACTAACTCTAGGCTTTGGATAATGATGTTCATCTACTTTCAACTTTTTTCTAGACCTCATGTGACAATTTTATGTACCACTGAAGGTCCAGATCTGGTTCTCCACTTGAATAAAAATGTTCCAACACTATATCTATCTATCTATCTATCTATCTATCTATCTATCATCTGTCATCTATCTCTATTTCTATCTTGACCTCTCCCTCATTGTTTTCATGTTAGTACTTCTCAAATATCCCTGTACAAAGCAAGAATTAAGAAGCAATTTTTTAAACACAACTTTGTGTTACTTTACTTCTCAGAAAGAGCTACTTTGTGGGAAATAAGAAGTATGTACAAATAAAATGTGTATAATATCTATGGGAAGTGAATGAGAAACTACAATATTTTCTAAAACTATTCTGAAAATATGATGAAAAAGAGCAGGCTCTGTGCCATGGCAGTCTTCCTGCCAGGCTGCTATAGTTAGTCTGAACTATGTCCTTCCTAAATGCATGCACTGAAATCCGAATCCTCAGTGTGATAGTACAGTACTAGGCAGTTGGAACTTTGGGAAGAGAACAAAACATAAGGGTGGATGGCCCATGAATGGAGTTAGTGGCTACATAAAGGAACTCTGAGAGCTTCTTGCCAGCTTCCACCATTTCAGGACACATAAGAAGCTCCTCTGTCTGAAGAAAGAGCCTTCATCAGGCACTCCATCTGGGGACACTCCATCATGTAACATGCACCCTCCATTCTATGAGTTGCTTACCAGTCACTCCCTTGGTGCTATTTTGTAAGAGCAGCCCAAACTAAGTAAAATTGGATTACAGTAAATCCTTAGCAAACATTCATTTTCTTTTTTTGTTCTGTTCACAATTAGCTATTATGTTTTTTAAAATTCCTAATTAATTTTTTAAAGCCTAATTCTTTGATTCATTCTTCCCCTATTTACTTTTTCTGTGGCAAGTTTGTCTTAAACAAAACATAAATATATCTCAGAGACACTTAACCCCCACTGCCTATAAGCCTACCCACTGAGTTCAGTGTTGTGGCTGATGCTTCTTTTTTTATTTTTTGTTACAGAATGTCTGTCAACCTGGAGACATTAGAAAATGATGGATTTTAAAATCTTTCTCATAGGAACCAGGGTTATGTGCTGCACATCCATCATTTACAAGCTATTAGTGCTCAGAGTCTTCAGTGGTGAACTTAAGTACATGGGCTGGGTTATTATATTATATCTGATATTAAGAAAGCTAAAGTGGAAATGAAAGAAAATTTAAAACATATGAAATAGTCTCTGGGTGCAACTAAAAATGTAAGAATGGATCATCTAATGACAACTTTTTAAAAGTATTACTTGTTATAGTCGGACTATATTCATCATGTTAAGTTTAGCTTACAGAAGAATAAAAAGATAACCAAAGATCTCATTAAATCTATTAAACAGTAAATTATATGTGAAATAGTTATTTGTAGAACAATATTTGACTAATTGTACATTTGAACAAGTTGATTAATATTTAAGGCCTATTTCTCTTTTTAAAAAAATTTTGTACAAGAAAGGTAGAGAATTTTTCAAAATTAGATACTCTTTGCTGATAAATCATTTGACCACATGTGTGTGTGTAAAGACAGTTTAGATCATGTCAAAAAAATTTAAACTTGCCATAATTCTTCCCAATGTATGCCTTTCCTTCTGTCAGCAATTTTTACAAATCAAACAAACTATTCATGAATCATTGGACAAGCCATAGACCATCAGCTCTACTTATTGGAACCTATTTTCTTCTGCTTTGATCTAGTAATGATATCATGGTGTTTTCTCTGTGTGCATACACGTTTATATAGTTGAAGAGGTGGGTAGGATGGGATGATGAGTTAAATAGTTTACAGAGATTATCATATATGACCTTCAACCATTACATTCCTTGCAAGATTGGTTAATGAATCATATTTTTTACCTATATGGTTGTGCTGGAACTAGAAGGAAAGAATCTTTTTAAATTGACAGCCAACTCTTTTCATAATCCAGATTGAGGAACAAATTTGTGAAATGATTTCTCAAAATCTACCCATTTTCAATATCCATGAATTATAGAGAAACATAAACAGTTTAAAAAGTTAATTGTTATCTCAGTGCACCTGGTGTCTCTACTTCAATCAAGGAAGCTAATTAGATATAACATTGAGACTAAAGATATGTTCTTCCAAAGTAACGTCACAACACTAAAAAGTTGAAGCATATGACTGTTGAATCCAGAACTTTCATAAGAAAGAAACAAGATAGCTCAAGGAGTTATACTCTTTGGAAAATGGGGAAGATATAATTTTCCCTGTCTTCCCACTACAAACAGCTAACAATTCTGGAAATTGTATATAAAAGAAGGTTAATACTGAAAGGAACAGAGGAGGTAGATCAGTTAGCAACCCAGGACTCAAAAATGACATGACAGTGAATTCTGGATTTTCTCCATGTTGTGAAGATTTAGAGCTACAGAGGAAAAACAAATCCAAAGTATAGAAATAAAAACATAAAATCTCCCCCCCAGCCTTGTGTTCAATGCAAAAAACATAAATCAGAGTGAAATAACTACTGAACTGCAGCTAAAGAACAAAGAAAAGCCTTTATCTCCATCCATTCCCAAAAGCATCTAGCAGAGGTCATAGATTGTTATCTTTTTTATCATTTAATAACGTGAACCCACCTACTCACCAGGGCATTACAAGTAACCAACCAAGGAATCCTGCCCTGTCTGTCTTTCCAATAGGTTATGATGAGCATTTCAACCGAAGGGAATACTTTTAATTGGACAAATAAAAATAAAATATTTGAGAAAGGAAATAGAAAACATAAGAACAATCAAATGAAAAATTTAAACGTTAAGTTACAAAAGCCAACATTTAATAAAAACCCAATGAATCGGCTCACCAAGGGAATGGAAGACACAGAGGAAAGAATCAGCGAAGATGTAGGTAAAACAGTAGAAATTGCTCACTAAAAACCACAGGAAAGCTATATGTACAGACTTGAAATAAAATATAGTGTCATCAGTGACATGTAGGGCTATAGTAAAAGAACTTACTTTCTTTTCACTGGAGTCCCAGAAAGAGAAGATGAAGAAGGTTGAAAACATACTCAAAGAAATAATGTTTGAAACTTCTAAAATTTGGCAAACAAGCCTAAACCTGAAAAATGAAGAAATTATGCAAGCTAAGTGGTTTTAAATATGGAGAACTCCACCACACACCTTCAAAATCACAAACTTCTAAAGAACAAAAGCAAAAGAAAAAAATCATGAAAAATCGAGACACCTTCAGTACATATAGAAAACCATTCAAATCACGAATGATCTTTGTCAGGAAAAAAAGAAGGAATGAAAGAAGGAAGAGGCACAATAGTTTTCAAATTTTCAAGTTTTTTTTTTCAACTGTTTACTCAGAAGCCTCTATCCATCAAAATTATCCTTTAAGAAAAGAAAAATGTATTAACTGGCTACCAGGTGCATAAAAACTAAGAGCACTTTCCCTAGTGGTTGGACACTAAAAGAACAGAAAAAGGAAATTCCCCAAACAGAAGGCAAATACCCAAAGAAATTCTGGGACATTAAAAACAAAGAGCTCAATAAACAAAAATAAATATTAGAGTTTTTTATTCTTCTTTTGACTTCCTTAAATTATATTTGGTAGGTAAAGCAAAAAATTGCAACTCTCTAATATGATTTTAAGTGAATGTAGATAATATATATCAGAGAATTATAAATGGAAAGTTAGAGATACAAAAAGAGATACATGTATTCATCACCTGAGTTGGTAAAATAATAGCAGTAAATTGATGACTCCTGCATGTGTGTGTGTGTGTGTGTCTGTGTGTCTGTGTGTGTGTCTGTGTGTCTGTGTGTATGTGTGGTGTAGCATTATGCCATTAACAATTATACTAAAAACAAAACAGAACAAAAAGTAAACAAAAATATCTAGGAGAGTAATTCATAAGCACTATAGAAATATCCAAATGAATTTATAAAAATTAACTAAGTAACCAAAAAAATGAAAAAGCAGAAAAAAAAAAAATGAAAAGTATTAGGATCCAAAAATAAAATGGCAGAGAAGCCCTTATATTTCAATAATTACATTACATCAAAATAGTCTAAGCACACTGGTTAAATGGCAAAGACTGACAGAGTGGATTCAAAAACAAGATAAAACTATGTACTACATGCAAAATAATCATTTCTTATATAATAATGAACACAATTCAAAAGTACGAGGAAAGATACATAAATATTAACAAATGAAAAATAGGAATGACTGTTAATATCACACAAGGAAAATTTCAGAGAAAGAATGGAAATTTCTAGGGATAGAAAGATAGTATGTAATAACTAATATTTCAATTCACGAGGAAGATAATGTAGTCCTAAGTAACTAAACACCAAACGACTGAGCACAGCAGAAAAATAAAGCAAAAATGAGTAGAAACAAAAGTAATTCTAGAAAAATGCATAATTGTGGTTCAAAATTTCAACAGCCTTAATTCAGCAATCAATAAAACAAATACACTGAAAAGTTTTAAAAAATTATAAAGGAATTCAAAAACATCATCAACCAACAGAATCAATAAATTCACATTTAATGAATGTCCCAACCTGAATATCCATTCTTTTCAAGTTCCAGAGAATATATATCACAATTAACCTTGGGTCAAAGAAGAAATTTCAAAGGAAATTTTTTGAGAAAATAAATTACATTGAATGTATTATAAAACAATGTATTAAAATATGCAGGATACTCCTAAAGTGCTGTTGAGAGGGAAATTTATAGCATTAAATTCAAATGTTAGAAAAAGAAAAAGAAAACAATTCAATAATCTATCTCATACATTTAAAAGAAGAGCAAATAAACCCAAAAGAAAATAGAAGAAGAAATGAAATCAGTGATAGTAGAAGCAATATAAATAGAAAAAAGTCAATGAAATAAACAGAAATGTTTGCAAAAAAAATTAGCAAGTCTCCAATAAGTCTGATAAACCAAACAGAAGACAAAATATCTTATTCTGAAGATCACAAAATGATAATAATGAGCATTCTGAGAACTCTACATGCATAAATTTGACAAATTGGATGAAATGGACCAATGCCTAAAAAAAAAAAAAACCACCAACTATCATAACTTACCCAATATGAAATAGATAATTTGAATAGCCCTATATCTATTAAGGAAATTGGATTTAAAATTAAATCTCCCAAAATAGAAATTTCCATGCCCAGATGGCTTCACAGGAGAATTCTAACAAATGTTAAAGAAAAATTAACACTAGTTCTACACAATATCTTCCAGAAAGTAGAAGAGAACAACTTCCAAGTCATTTTATAAAACTAGTGTTACTCTGATACCAGATCTAAGCAAAGATGCTACAAAATAAGAAAATTATAATCTAATGGCCCTTAGTAATATAGAACAAAATTTTCTTAACAAATTATTGAAAAGTAGAATTCAAAAATATGTGAAAACAGTATCTGTGAACATCAAGAGGGATTTGTTCCTAGAAAAAGTCTGGTTCAATATTTAAGAGGATAAATTTTTTTTAAAAATCACCTGATCATAGAAATCAATGTAGCAACAACATTTAACAAAATTCTACATTCATTCTATTTTTTTGACAGTGGAGCAGCACCTTTATTTGTTTATTAGTACATGGTTGCAGTACATAATGATTATATTCATCATGGGGAGTTAACACATGTACATAACACATCTTAATGGCTTTTACTTCCCCTTCCTTTCAGTTCCTTCCTTCCTCTATCTCTTGGTCCCATTCTTGATAAAAATTCAGGAAAGTGGAAATAGTAACCTCCTCGATTTGATAAAGAACATGTTCAAAAGCCTAATTTAGCATTGTGCCTGATGGTATTCAGAACAGCACAGGGACATCTAATCATTATTTAGCATAGGATGAGAAATTCTGGACAAAGTAACAAGAAATGGAAATAAAAGTTAGACTAATTAGAGAGGAAAAAATAATCTATACTTGCAGATTATATGATTATGTACATAAAAATTCTCCAAAATATCCAGAAACCTCTAGAGCTGATAAAAGAGGTCAGTAAGTTTGCAGAATACATGATAAACATATGGATCAATTATATTTCTAGAGCAATGAAGATGTATATACTGGAGTTAACAATAAATATAATTTATAATAAAAACTGAAATATCTAGATGTAAGTATACCAAATCATGTATAGGATTTCTTTGATTAAAACTATAAAATGTTAATGAAAAAAATGTAAAGATCTAAGTAAAAACAGGTGTACAGTGTTATAGGTTACAGGACTCAATGAAGTAAAGATGTAATTTCACTCCAAATTTAAATACAACTGTAATTCCTACAAAAATTCCAGCAAAATTTCTGCAAAAATAGCCAATATTAAAAAAAATTCAATGAAAAGGCAAGGGCATTGCGATAGCTAAACAATTTTGAAAGAAGAGGAAAATCAGTCCTCTGATTTCTGAAAATCTGATTTCAGTACTTGCTATACAGTAATCTTAATGCTGTTTATGTGGTATTAGTGGAAAGACAGGCACATAGGTCTTTAAAACAAAAATTGACCAACATGAATTTTTTTTTTTTGATACCGGTTATCAAAATCAGGACCTTGCGCTTGCAAGGCAGGCGCAGTGCCACTGAGCTAAATCCCCAGCCCCACTCAACTGATTTTGGGTAGTTTCACATGCAACTCAGTAGGAGAAAAATAGCCTTTTCAACTACTGGGGTCAGAGTAATTGACTATTTATAGGCAAAATAATAAACCTTGATCTAATTCTGAAACCTAACATAAAAATGAGCTCAAAAGGACATGGAACAAATTTTAAAATATAATTTTATTTTGAAAACTAGGCAAAATTCCTCAATATTGAGGACTAGTCTAAGATTGCAGTTCACAAAAAAGTTTAAAAAGGATCAATGCTAATATAAGCCATAAATGCAAGAAATAATAATGTATCACACTTCTCTATTAAGATTGTTCATTAATTATAGTAAACGTACCATGCTAATGAAAGATATTAGTATTAAGGAAAAATGTCTTGTGAGAAGTAGTAACTCTCCATACAATCTGTTCCGTTTTCCTTTAAACTGCTCTACATATTAAAACATTAATTAAAATAAAATGCAACTCTTATTTGACAGCGTTGCATTACTGTGACTCAATAAGTCAAAGGTAAAAGAGTTTCCGGGTTAGTCCTGGTACCAGAAGTAGGTTGTAGTAAGAAAGAATCAATATTAGGAAAGGGGGAGTAAGAACTGAATTTGTAAGGCAAGATACTGAACACTTGTCAGAGACTCTTTGGCTAATTTGTAACAAGAAATAACACAAATGGGGAAGGTCTCCTTGTTTCAGATATTAACTGAAGATTCATTAACTTCTCTAACTAGCTCATAAGCAATGACCTACATGCAAACAATTGATTGAAGAACTTGGGGGACTGAACCTAACACCATGCGCCTCTATGATGCCTCTTATGTCTCTAAAGCATTGGGCTTAGAAGTAAAATATGAGGTTTTGAATAGAATTTATGTATTTTTCACAAATATTTCACCACTAAAGATCTTTTTATTACCTTTTTTAAAACCCACATTTTTTCTTTGTCTAGCAAATGAACTACATTTTAAATCAATGTCTATTTTTGTACATTGTTATTTTTGAATGCACGTACATATATCATTCAGAACATTTAATTACCATGAGACAGATAACCAGGGTTTCCATACTGAGTTGATATCATTTCTTCTCCCAAAATATGAAAAATGTTATTTTGTGTAACCCATGTAACTCTATTGAACTTCTCCTCCAGGCTTTTAAAAATACTGACAGTTTGTCCTGGGAATTGCATTAACTTTATTGGATTTTTATGAAGATTAATGAATCAGACCAAACTTTACAAAAAGTTTAACATAGTCAATGAAAACAGTAGGAATATTAAATGGTGAGAATTTGTTAACACCATCACCACCAACACCAGTGACCTCCTTCCCTCTTTATCATCATATATCATTTTCCTTTAGCTGTGTTCCAAACACACTTAGACATAGAACAAGTTTCACATGACTACACATATGGTTTTGTCACTGCTGAAATCAGGTCACCCTTCTTTTACACTTAGCGATGTCTACTTGTTTAACATTAAAAGCCACTTTTGTTTTATAATGTTACCCTGACCTCTGCCCTTCCTGAAAACTGCCTGACTCCATGTTTTTCTTTCTTACATATTTCAGTCATTTAACTCAGAACAATGTATGTGCACACTAAGTGCCAAACTGAGACAATGGTGATACCATTAACAATGAATCATATGCTTTCAAGAAATCCTCATCCACTATGAATCAATCATGCACATGGGTACTTTTTGGTCCTTAAATGATCTGTTCTCACAATAGAAATGAATATTCAACTTTGTATTAAAACATTACATTCTTTTCTTCTCTCCTCTCCTTTTCTCTCCTCTCCTCTCCCCTCCCCTTCCCTCTCCTCATCTTTTCTCCTGTCCTCTCCTCCCTTCCATTCCCCTCCCCACCCTGCTCCGTTTGGTGCATTTATCATTTACTAGATGCTTAAAAATCCTTGTTTATTGATAGAGTAAGGAAGACATGTAACTATCTTTCCTTTTTTTTTTTTTTGCAGTATACAATTTGTTGCTATTGGGTAGATACTTTTAGGGACACCCAGCCTTGTAGAGTAGGGGAGTAGCTTCTGCCCTTATAAGTGACCACTAATATTTCTTCCAAGTTGTTTTTTGTTTGTTTGCTTGTTCTGGATCATCCAGAGTAACTTACAAAGAAACAGCCAAAATCTCAGAGTCACTCTGACTCACTCTTTTTTAGGTGACTTTGTGTAAACCTTAGTAACAAGTCATAGTAAATAGTAATACTAAATTCTCTGCCCACACATGTTCTGAGTATGAAGGAGTGTGGCTGACTCTACAAGTTATCCCAAGCCTTTCCTACATGAATATATATATCTGTTTCCTCAATTAAAGTACCTTGTTTTCTTTGTTCTTGGAGGCCCTGCTTTGAGAATTATCTCCAGTGGGGATTTTGCTTACTGCAAGTAATACACCATTATTCTCTCTTTTATCTCCGATGTACTTCTTCTTGGCTTTCTCATGGGGGGATGAACCCATTGGGTTTGGTTATCCTTCCCCTAAACACAGTAAGAGAAAGCATTTTCTTACACCAAAAGGGTCAGAGCACTCTTTGCCTCTCCTTTACATGTCAGCTCTGGAAAGTAATAGCCTCGGTATTATCCCATGCTGAATATCTGTCCTCAACTCCTCACTAAAGTGGCATAAGCCATTTGTTTCTATATCCTTTGCTTCTGCTATTAAAAGTACAACCTCTGGAGTCAGCTTGAGATTTAGCAGAGCCTCCTTGTTCAAGTTTGGATCATGAAATGCAGCCTTTGTCTCTAGACTTGTGGCATCTGATTTCCTCCTGTGCTTTTTCCTCTTGGCTTTTTAAATTAAAGTGCTAGTCCCTGGAGTTGTATCTCTTGCCTGAAGCTGTCATCCTGTCCAAAGATAACAACACTGTATTTATCATTACAAAAAAAGAGAAAATAACAGGACAATGAAAGAATTGTTTGACCTATCCGTGATAGTGTCTTTTCATTATAAAATAATAAATGCCTTAACTGATTGTGCTAAAGGTTCTAGTTTATAAAACCTTCCCCACATCTAAGTATTGAGTTCATTTAATTGTCCTTTCAAGAATAAAAGGAGATTTTCATCACCAGAAAGAAATTAATTCTTGGTTAAAATGGAAGCTCCATACTGACCCCCAAAAAAATCTACGCACAATTGGATCTATATGTCTTAGGAGAAAGAACTTTAAAAAAAATTAAAAGAAATACATTATAAAAATGGATCACTTTCATTTTTAATTCCATTTTGTCAAGGCTCTAATATGTTTAATTAAAGGGCATATTTTATGAACTGTGACTATATAAACTAATTGTAATTGTAGACTATTGGGGGTTACAAAACTAAATGAATACCTATTTATAGAAAACAAAATTCTACCAATTACTTTTCATTTTTTAATTGGATGCAGACATTCACTAGGTATATTTAGAAGTATTTTAATTGCAAACAAAGTGCCAAAGACATTTTTATATGTAGTCATTTGATATCTGCATGCTTCTTTTGTTTAATTTCACATTCTAAATATTTCTGAATGCATAAAAAGCTGCATTGTGAAGTCACAGGCTGAGAAGATGGAGCCATAATCTCTATTATATATTAGAATGATAATATCTAAGAATACAAATTATGATTGAGATAATAGAATCATAAGTAGATACTACTAACAAGGCTGGTTATGAAGAAATAAATTTCACAGATAACATGAACAATTTTATTTTGTGCTCCACATACCAAAGAAGTACTCCAAAAAGAATAAATTGTCCCTGCAATCACCCTCACCTCTCTGCTATGTCTCAAATCTAATCAAGGTCAAATTGGATATTAATCTTAATAATAGTCAGGTTACTGAGTACTGAAGATTAAAGATGACCAAATCAGAATCCTTCTGAGAGAGAAAAGACAAAAACCCCCACACATACCTGGATTATTCTAGGAATTGAGGCATAGTCACACTATGCTTCCATAATAAATATTTGAATAATTGATATCTAAAAAATTACTAATAAATTTACTGCAAACAATGAAGCATTGTGTAAATGATGTGTCTTTAATGGGCACAATTTCAGCTATTTGTCTTACCATGTAACATTAGGCAAAAAAAATTATATGATATTATAGTTAGCTAACAATTGGACTTAACAAGAAAATACATAACAAAATGTCCCTGACTGTTACCACCATATTGATCCAGACTCAGTATGACGATTAAACTGGACTGTCAACTGGATTGGCTTCAGAGGTATTAATAAAGCATATTTCTCCATGTATCTAGGTGGGTCATGGAGTCATGATTTGAGGTAATATATATGGTCCTTGGCCTCTTTCTGACTCTATTTCCCCACTCTGCTACTTGGCTGTAAGGAACTAAGAAGACTTGCTCCATCCTACCCTTCCACAATGATATTTCAGTCTTGCAGCCAGTTAACCATGGACTAAATCCACTGAAACTGTGAGCCAAATGAACCTCTCCCCCATTAATTTGTGAGTGTTAAGTATTTTGCCCAGCAATGGGAAAGCTGACTAATACACTAAAAAATATTAGATTTGCTAAGCAGAGTGACTCAAACCTGGTAGAGAACAGTTACCACTGTCATCATCTCCAACAGTAACTGTTTATGGCACAATTCTATAAGTTTATGATGTGCATAGGATGTTTTTGGTAGTTGTGACAACATATTAATACAATTTTCTGCCTCTTAGACTCCTGTCATTTCCTAAGGTTGTCATGTTGAAAGTAGGAAGCAAAAGAAATTCATGAGGAACAAAGTCAGGGCTTGTATCATAAACTTTGGCTTTGAAAATAGAGATCAAATTTTGAGTTCTGACTTAATTCCACATTACTTGTGTCATCTTAGGAAATCCACTTAAATGACCTTGGATATATTAGTTCTTGTAAAATGAAGGTAATAATAATCTGAAAAAAATTGTCTGAAAGTTGATATAAGATATGTAATACATACCACTCTGGTTAGTTTTCATGCATGTAAGATTATTTAATATTACTTTATTACTGGAATATAGTCTGAATAGTCAATGTCCCTTCTGTGCTTCCCTATTCTATGTTCCAATTTTGTGTGCATGCTAAAAACAAGGCAATGTAACATCAGCATTTCAACAAACCTGTTAGCATGGCAATGTGGAGAACCACCTGCCTTAGAATTAGAAGCCACAAATTTGGATCATTGGTGGGTGCCCAGTGACAGATGCATGTTATTCTATGCTCATTCCAGCCTTCTCACACACCCACAATCAGTATCTCAGAACAAGCTGGAGGCAGTACATACAGTCTTATTCTTCACCTAACCCATACATACTCTGGGCTTCTCCAAAAATGCATTTGTGTTTATAGCTTGATGTTGACTATCTGTCCATGAAATGCTGTTTCCTCATTCATAATAGTATTGATAATAATTTCAGAAAACTAAGAGTTAAGATTTTGTATGAAAATAATCAGAGCACAATAAGATCCTATAGAGCCGGGGATTTAACTCAGTGGTGCCACAGCCTGCCTCCATAAGTGCAAGGTCCTGAGTTGGATCTCCGTACCAAAAAAAAAAAAATCCTATAATACCACTATGTGCTTTGAATTGATTTTGACATATGTAGCTTTCCAATCATCATTGTATTATATTACATGTCTTCAAAATATAAGACAGTCAAATTGGAAGCAGAAATTAAAGGAATTGATTTGTGCTAGGATAGTGGAAAGGTGTTTGTTTTCTTGTTTTTCATATTCTTAGACCAGCTTCAGTCAGTTGAAAGCCAATCTTTTTTTTTTTTCTCTGCGTTCACACAACCAGTGAAGCTGGTATGGTACCTTGTGGTTTTAGGAGAAATTTTTTCTTGTGTCTTTTAGAATAAATATGGATTTGCCTTTTACTGAATAGCTGTTTGCAAACATAGAGTCATACAACATATTCTCAGCCCAGTCAAGAAAATCTCCTATATGATGGTACACAATTCATCATCAGTTTAGTACTTTGTTTTTGGAAAAATTGCTGTATTTATCACTTTGACCTTGTCACACTGTAATGCATTGCCTTAGAAGTTACATAGACCAGGGCCTGGGATTTAGCTCAGTGGTTTCGCTTCCTGCTGTGCAAGTGCGAGAACCTGAGTTCAATCCCCGGTACCAAAAAACCCCACAAAGTTACATAGACCTACATCTGATTTTCATTTATGCCACTGTATACAACAATCATTCCATAACTGCTTAATTTATGCTATTTATTATGATAGGTGTTTAGTTCATCAAGTCTGATAAGATATGGTTTCTGCCTTCAATAGGGTTAGTGTCTTGTAGGTTAAATTAAGACATGACCAAACTTGTTTTTATTCGGTCTAGTGAATGGTGAGTCAAACCTGCAAGGTATTAGTGGAAGCACAGAGACAGGCTATCTATATCATATAGAATAGATGGGACTAGGGTTGACTATTCTTAGTGGTATTCTTTAAATTCCAGAATGAAGGGTAAACAAAGTGAACCTTTGTGGAAGAAGAGTGGGAAGAAAATCATTGTAGATACAGCATGGTGCTTCCTGTCCAAATAAACTTAGGTATGTTTCTTAACTTCTCCTGGCTTCATTCAACTGACAAATGAGAAATAGAACATTTAGCACATACTATTTTATTTAGATTTCACTGCAATATACAGTTAGTCATTCTGTGGCTTACATCTGGAATTAAACTTTAAAATGTCCAATGTCTCCTTTCCTTACTTTTTGCAACTTATGTTTTTCTTTCATGTCTTACAATCGACGATTGATAATTCCTAAAACATCTATTTTAGACTTAAATCATACACAACTGTATTTTCCCCAGGATAAGAGAGAGCTATTTAGTTCAGGTTTAAGGAACTTTAACTGGGAATTAACTAAGAATAATAGCTGTAAGCCAAATGCCTATGACATTATCATTGCTGATATCTAGAATTTAACATGCTTAAAAATTTCTCAAAGACGTCGAATACCAACTTTTTCAGAGGCAAATCCATTTTTTATTCCTTTTTACATTCAATGAAAGCTATAGCCTGGTACTTTCTTTAGATCATAATTTAGATGTCAATCTTTACTACTCTAAAATAGTGGCCCTGGAATTTTAGCTCTACTTAAGACTAGCTTCCAAATATAATGAAAAATAGCTATGAAATCAGAAACCTCTTAGTAATTCTACTGGCTCATGGTAGGACCACTTGAAAAGTCACTCAATATAAGAAAGAAATAAAATGTGCAAGGTTTAGAAGGCAGTGCCAAAAATGAATTTGAAATGGTTGGAAATATTGTTTTATACCAATTCATCCTTAACCCATTTGTGATATTTTAATAAAAAGTTTTATTTGAAATTTTAAATTATTTTATATAGAACATTGCCACAAACTGTCAAGATATTTCTCGTAAGTAATTGACTTTCTTTTGATTCAAGTCCATAACCTAGAACAGAGATGTGCCCATAAACATGTGGCTGAAATGCGGCGCTTGTTGCATTTAAACCTGACTTTTTTTCTACATATTTCTTAATTTGTTGATTAAAATGTAAATAACATCTTTTCTTGTTTCTGGTAGAAAAATGTCTAAAATTTATATCAGGATCCTTTGCTTCCTTATGTTTTATAAAATCAGAAGGATATGAATTTGGAATCAGAAAATTGTGTGTTAGTAGTAGCTTTCTGTAACTTATTTTGGTACCCTTCAATAAATCATGAATTTCTTTCAACTTCATCTTTAATATCTATAGAGCAAGATGCTTCTTTTCTAAGACTTTTGTTGCTACAGATGAGTACCAAATGCTATTAATAAAGATATTTTGTTTTTATTTCAGTCATAATTATGACAAATATTATATAACTCTGTAGTAAGTTCATGGCCTCAGAACCTACTGAGTCACGCTGGACCCTAGATTGTTCAATTTCAAACTAACACTATGTCCACTTTTTATTTTCCTGTGCTTTATTATTTTGTAGTGATTTTAGAGGGGTGTCATTGCTTTCTTAGCTTTTTACTTCAGATTAGTTTTGTTCTCTTTCTTTCTTTATGGCCAGGTCACTTGATGTCTTCGCTTACTGTTGAGCCTAGTGTCTCTGTTTTTGGAAGTCTTCACATTTTCCAATTTCTTAGATTTTGGAAATCTTAGACACTTCTGAAATGGGACTAAAATTTTGTTAGTCAAATTCTGGATGAGTTTCTTATGATTAATTGCACCTAAGCTGTTTGGGCAAATCAGAGATCTAGATATTGGATTTATTTGTTCCTTCAGCATTTAAAATCATCCAATAGAATTGGAACCCCAGGGACACAGAGATGTGTAAACTGTAGTTCTTATTCTAAGAAGTTCAAAGTCCCAGGAGGGAATGGCCCATAATGTTTAGCTTGATAGAGTTTACATGAGATATTGGGAAACAAGAAGAACATGTTCAAAAGGGAAGGGGAACAAGGAAGGGGGAGGGGGGAGGAGGGGAAAAGGAAAAAAGGAGAAAGAAAAGAAAAAAATGCAAACAAAGATTGTGTAAATGGGAAGAGGAAGAAGAGTTGAAGGGAGGGGAGGAGAATGGTTAAAAAAAAGGACTTAAAATGTTTTATGCACAGGCATAAATTCCCTATGATGAATCATGGGACATGAATGTATGACAAATGTGAACTAATAAAAAGAATAAAGTTTAAAAGAACAAAATTTACATGAGAGTAAGTGTTAAAAGTTCTGGGTCTTCAGGGCAGAGTCATCTAAAACCTAGGGAAGTTATAGATAATGATTTGGTAAAAGCAATATCTAAATTGATATCTAATGGAAGAGAAGGATTAATGAAAATAGGGGGAAAAAAGGCCTACAGGCGAGAGAGAACTACAAAGAAGCATGATTCTTCCTTTACAACAAGCTGTTTAGTGTGTGTATGGGACACAGTCCATGAGAAAGTTGGGGGTGGTGGTAGTCAGAAACAACCTAACTAGCATATGCAGAAAAATTTTGTCTGTCCTAAACACAATATATTACCTTTAGGTAAATGAATATTTTGTTTTGCTTCATTTTGCCTCATCCATGTTTTAGTCTGTACTATTGGGTGAGTTTATATTGATTTGTTCTTAAGATTACAACTGAGAAAGGATATGGACAGGGTTGAAGGAATGTGTATGTGGTGGGGATGTGAGAATAAACCCCATGAAGAAGAATAAACCAACAATATTCTGAGTGGTACAAAGAAGGCTTTGAGACACCACATTCTTCCAGCAAGGAACAAACTCTAGCATTGGATTAGGTGTAAAGAAATATATTTAGTCCATGAACTTTAAAACTTCATGGGCAGAAATTATCCATTTGTTTTTGGGGGGATGAATTTTTTTGAGAATTTTTAAATGTTCTTATCTAGCATGTGCATATTACCTTTGGTTCTTTTGCCTGATTCAGACTGAATTCATAAATCAGAAAAATGCAGCTCTGCTACCAGTCATAATGTCACCAGATAACACCAGGTACTGCTGAGTGCCAACAGCCAGCTGCTGGTTACTGCTGCCACCAGCCACCACCTTCCAGTGCCAGCCTGTGCTGGACACAGCAGGTGGACTCTACAGGATGCTGGTGCCTGTCTCTGCTGCTACTGGCCACCAACTTTTGGGGCCAGCTTGTGCTGGATACTGTAGGTCAACTACTGGGTGCTGATCTCTGCCCCTAGTCTTTGTTGGCTGCTGGTCTCTGAACCTCTTCAGTGTTAATAGTTCTGAGGTTTTATTGCTCTTTCATTTGAAATGACCACTCTGTCTACACTCATCAGAATAAAAAAATCCCACAAAGAAGTGTAAGACTTTTGGACCCTACACTACTTGAGAAATAAACCATGCATAGGGCCTGTTCTGCAACACAGTGGGGGTTGGTACACAGGAGGGAGCCCTCCTAGACTAAAACCCAAGAAGAAGCTGAGAAGTGCTGCTTATATAGCAGCTGTGGGCCTATTTCCATGAGGGGCAGCTTATTGTGAAAGATGGATTTGTAAATAAAGACCTCATGCTCTCCCTTTCTGATCTTAACCACTCCAGAGTCCCCCCTTCCTTCTTCACAAAGGTAACAGTATCATCTGAAGTGGTGGGACTGGGGGAGGGGCAACATGCTGACTGAATGGCTATACTCATGTTGGAATGCAGAGTGATGTTTTGATATCCAGGAAGGACACTGAAACAAAGAGAGAGCTAAAGGAATCAAGAGGGAGATGTGCTGGCTACAGGCCAAGCCATGCCCCTTTCAGCCTGCACAGGGAAAAATGAGAGTCAGGTGCTTCTTGTCTGTCTCATCACCATAGGTCACCACCTCAATGAAAATTAAAGGAGGGTGATGTGGTGGATGGGAATATTCAATATCAAATATTTTAAAGTGTTTTTTTACTAGAAAAATACGATGCTTTTTTTTTTCACTTAAAACACTGCTGTAGCATGCAATCCTATTCAACAGTCATTTCGCATCTTTTATTCAGATTATATTTGCTTGGCAAATTGTGATTGACACTTTTGGCAAGGGGATGGAGATTATATTTTAAACTATGACAGTGCTGAGATATAATGATGATAGGATCCTAAGATAATGCAGTTTAACTAATGGATTTATCATGTACTATAGACACAATTTTTTCAGAGAGAAAATAAAGTCTGCAGCTATTAATATCAAGCAGATTGAAGTTTTTCCAAGATGGAAATCCAATCAAATTTGTGAACTATAAATGGCTCAGATCATTATTGAAAGATTTAAAAAGTTTATTAAAATGCAATTTTATGTATAGTTTGATGAGCTATATAGTAAACTTTCCAATAAAAGCAGAAAATATTCATACCTCCACCCCCAGCACACAGGAGCAAAGGTGTACCCAGCACAGAGGAGGTGAGCCCCACAGGCGCCAGCAGCACACATCCCTCCCCCACTCCAAAATGAGAAGACACATAAACAAGTCTCAAAACCAGATTTCCAGATCACCTAAAGCAACCCAAAGGGAAACAAGATGGAACATTCTGATACTCAACCACCTGCACTCCCTGAACTGGCAAGAAAAGAGGATCTGGAAAAATGAAATCAGAAATAATTTCTCACATATCAGCAGAGATTGTGCTCATAATGCAAGACATGATTAAAAAACCTAAGGAGGACACAGATAAAAAAACAGAGGAGCTGAGGAACATGATGGAATCCCAACATAGGAAACAAAAGGAGTCAATAAAAGAGATACAAACAGATATCTAGGAGATTAAAAACTCCATTGAAAGTTTGCGCAACAGAATGAGCCAATGTCGGGACAGAATTTCACATACAGAAGATAAGATTGCAATCAGTGACCAGGAAAAAAAAATCTTTAAAATTGTAAGATACCACAAGAAATCAATACAGCAGCTGCTAGATGATGCAAAGAAAAATAACATAAGGCTAATTGGAGTCAATGAAGAAACAGGAGAGACTGCAGATGACATAAAAAAACTGTTCACAGAAGTGATGGCAGAAAACTTCCCAAGCAGGGGAAAAGAATTTGACATACAGATAAGGGAGGCATATAGGACTCCAACTAGCCTTCATCAAAAAAATCTACACATAGGCTCATAATTGTTAAGATTCCAGAAACCCAACAGAAGAACTAAGTTCTACAAGCAGTGAGAGAAAAGAAACAAATCACATACAAAGGAAAGCCCATCAGAATCACAGCAGACTTCTCAGTGCAAACCCTCAAGGCAAAAAGAGCTTGGAGTGATATGTGTCAAGCCCTAAAGAAAAACAGCCACCAACACAGATTGGTGTACCCTGCAAAACTATCTTTCAAAATTCATGGAGAAATAAGATACTTTCATGGCAAAGAGCACCTTAGGAACTTCATGAATACCAAACCAGCACTCCAAAAGGTTTTAGACAAAATCCTAGGAAAAGACAAGGAGGATCACAACCTCAGGAAGCACAGCACAATGAATCCACCAAGCACGAAAAGAAATTAAATGCAAAGGGGGAGGATCAAACAAAAAGAAAAAGGCATGACAATGATAACTCAATATGTATCACTTATAACCATTAATATTAACGGTCTCAATTCACCAACCAAAAGAAATAGACTGGCAGAAAGGGTCAAGAAACAAGATCCAACAATATGCTGCATACAAGAAACACACTTCATTCAAAAAGAAACTCATAGACTGAAAGTTAAAGGGTGGAAAACAGTACTCTATGCAACAGCAACCTGAAAAAAAGCAGGAGTAGCTATCCTCTTTGCAGACCAAGTGGATTTCAAACCAACAATGATTAAGAGAGACAAAGAAGGACACTGTATCCTCATAATAGGAACAATCCAAGAGGAAGAGATGACAAACATAAATATCTATGCACCAAACACTAGTTCACCCAATTATATAAAACAAATACTAATGGACATGAAAAACCATATAAGCACTAATACAATAGTAGTGGGAGGCCTCAATATGCCATTGTCACAAATAGATAGATCAACTAGACAAAAAACAACCAATGAAATACTAGAATTCAATCAAACTCTTGAACATATGAACTTAACAAATGTTAACAGAGCGTTTCACCCTGCAAAATAAGAATACACATACTTTTCAGCTGCACATGGGTCATTCTCCAAAATAGACCACATACTAGCTCACAGAACATATTTAGGTATGTGCAAAGGAATCAAAGTTATCCCCTGTATATTATCAGACCACAGTGCAAAGAAATTGGAGATCAACAGTAAAAGAAACTGCAAAAACTTCATAAACACATGAAAATTGAACAACACACTTCTGAATAACCAATTCATCACAGAGGAAATTAAAGAACAAATCAGACAGTTACTTCAAAAAAATGACAATGACAATACAAAATATCAGAAACTATGGGAAACAATGAAAGCAGGCTTACAAGGGAAAATCATAACAGTGAATACTCATATTAGGAAAACAGAGCGAGCCCAATTAAGCAACCTGATGATGAACCTCAAACTTCTAGAAAGACAAGAGCAGGACAAACCCAAACAAAGCTCATACAAGGGAGGAAATTAAAAAGATTGGGGCAGAAATCAATGCAATGGAGACTAAGAAAACAATACAAAAAAATCAATGAACCCAAGAGTTGGTTCTTTGAAAGAATCAACAAAATTGACAAACCCTTAGCCCAACTTATGAGAAAAAGGAAAGAAAAGGCCCAAATCCATGCAATTAGGAATGAAAAGGGTGAAATTACAACAGACCCAGCAGAAATTCAGAGAATCATCAATACCTACTTCAAGAACCTATATGCCAATAAGATGGAAAACACAGACGAAATGGACAGATTCCTAGACATGTATGAATTACCAAAGTTGAATGGAGAAGACCTAAAAATTCTTAACAACCCAATATCAATCAATGAAATTGAAAATGTAATTAAAAACTTACCAACCAAGAAAAGCCCAGGTCCTGATGGCTTCACCACTGAATTCTACAAGACATTTAGAGAGGAACAACTGCTACCACTGTTTAAACTCTTCAATGAAATTGAAAAGGAAGCAATATTCTGGAATTCATTTCTGGAAGAAAGCATCACCTTGATCCCCAAAGCAGAGAAAGACCCAACCAAAAAAGAGAACTATAGCCCAATCTCACTAATGAATATAGATGCAAAACTCCGTAATAAGATACTGGCAAACAGAATTCAGAAGATAATCAAGAAGATCATATACCCTGACCAAGTGGGATTCATCCCAGGGATGAAGGAATGGATCAATATATGCATATCAAACAATGCAATACACTATATCAATAGAACCAAGGACAAAAGCTATATGATCATTTCAATAGATGCAGAAAAAGTATTTGACAAAATCCAACACACATTTATGATAAAAACCCTACAAAAAATCTGAATAGACATTCTCTATCTCAATCTGATAAAAGCCGTCTATGAGAAACCAACAGCCAATATCATACTAAATGGTCAAAAACTTAAATCCTTCACACTAAAATCAGAAACAAGACAAGGATGTCCACTATCACCACTCCTGTTCAATATAGTCTTGGAAACATTAACCACAACAATTAGACAAGAAAAAGAAATAAAAGGAATGAAGATAGGAAAGGAAGAAGTCAAATTGTCATTATTTGCAGATGACATGATGCTCTACATAGAAGACCCCCAAAAAATCAATGAAGCCAAGAGTTGGTTCTTCAAAAGAATATACAAGATTGGCAAACTCTTAGCCAACCTTATCAGAAAAAGGGAAAAAAAGGCCCAAATGCAATTAGGAAAGAAAAAGGTGAAATGACAACAAACCCAGTAGAAATCTAGAGGATCATCAATACCTACTTTGAGAACCTATACGCCAATAAGATGGAAAACACAGAAGAAATGGACAGTTTCCTAGATACATATGTATTACCAAAGTTGAATGAAGACCTAAAAATTATAAACAATTCAACATCAACCAAGGAAATTAAAAACATAATTAAAAACTTACCAAGAAATCCCCAGGTCCTGATGGCTTCACTGCTGAATTCTACCAGACATTTAGAGAGGAACTACTGCCACTACTGTTTAAACTCTTCAGTGAAACTGAAAGGCAAGCAATACTCCCGAATTCATTCCTGGAAGAAAGCATCACCTTGATCCCCAAAGCAGAGAAAGACCAAACTAAAAAAGAGAACTATAGGCCAATCTCACTAATGAACATAGATGCAAAACTCCATAATAAGATAGTGGCAAAGAGAATGCAGAAGATCATCAAGAAAATCATACATCCTGACCAAGTGGACTCATCCCAGGGATGCAAGGATGGTCCAACATACGCAAATCAATAAGTGTAATGGACTGTATCAATAAAGCCAAGGACAAAAAGCATATGATCATCTCAATAGATGCAGAAAAAGCATTTAACAAAATCCAACACACATTTATGATAAAAACCTTACAAAAAATTGGAATAGATGGTCTCTACCTCAAACTGATAGAACCCATCTATGAAAAACCAACAGCCAATATCATACTAAATGGTAAAAAACTGAAATCCTTCACACTAAAATCAGGAACAAGACAAGAATGTCCACTATCACCACTCCTGTTCAATATAGTCTTGGAAACATTAACCACGACAATTAGACAAGAGAAAGAAATAAAAGGAATAAAGATAGGAAATGAAGAAGTCAAATTGTCATTATTTGCTGATGACATGATACTCTATGTAGAAGACTCCAAGAACTCCACCAAAAGTCTTCTAGACTTAATAACCAAATTCAGTCAAGTAGCTGGTTACAAGGTCAACACACAGAAATCAATAGCTTTCCACTACACGAATGACAGACTCACTGAGAGAGAAATAGGGCAAATAATTCCTTTCACAGTAGCATCCAAAAAACTGAAATACTAGGAATCAACCTAATGAAAGAAACCAAAGACCTCTTCTCTGAATACTATAGAACTCTGAAAAGAGACACTGAAGAAAAATTTTCTTCATCAGAAAATGCAAAGACATTCCTTGGTCCTGGTTAGGAAGAATTAACATAGTGAAAATGGCCATACTTCCAAAACTGCTATATAGATTCAATGCAATCGCAATTAAAATCCCAGCGGTATACTTCATGGACCTTGAGAAAACAATCCAAAAATTCATTTGGAACAAGAAGAGACCCAGAATAGCAAAAGCAATTCTAGGCAACACAGACATGGCAGAAGGTATCACAACCCCCAACTTGAAAGTATACTACAAAGCCACTGTGATAAAAACAGCGTGTCACTGGCAAAGAAACAGACCTGAGGACCAGTGGAACAGATTAGAAGATGCAGAAACAACTCTAGACACACTCAGCCACCTCTTCTTTGACAAAGGAGCCAAATACCCCCATTGGAGGAAAGATAGCCTCTTTAATAAACAGTGCTGGAGAAATTGGTTTTCAACTTGGCAAAGACTAAAACTAGACTTATATCTCTCACCATGCATTAAACTACAATTGAAATGGATTAAAGATCTAAATATAAAAACAGAAACACTGAACCAGCTGGAACAGATGTTAGGTAGAACTCTTGAAGACATTGGTGTAGGAAAAGATTTTATGGACAAAACCTCAGTTGCCTGTGAACTAGCACAAACAATCAACAAGTGGGATCTCTTCTCATTGAAAAGTTTCTGCACAGCAAGAGAAACCACCAACAGTGTGAAGAGACAACCCACACTGTCGGAAAAAATGTTCACGTGCTGTCCCTCAGACAAAGATCTACTAGCTAGAATCTATAAAGAAGTTAAAAAAATCAGACCTCCCAAATTTAAAGACCCAATCTGAAAATGGGCATCTGAAATGAACAGATATTTTTCAGACAAAGAAGTCAAAATAGAAAATAAACATATGAAAAATGTTCAACATCACTGTTTATTTGAGAAATGAAAATGAAAACAACCCTGAGATTCCACCTCACTCCAGAAAGAATGGCTGCTATCTTGAAATCAACCAATAACAAATGCTGGGGAGGCTGTGGGGAAAAGGAACCCTGCTCCACTGCTGGCAGGAGTGTAGACTGGTGCAACCACTGTGGAAATCTATATGGAGGTACCTCAAAGAACTAGGACTGGAAGTCCCATTTGACCCAGCTATTCTCCTACTGTGTATCTTCCCCAAAGAATTAAAAGCATTATACCACAGTGATAGAAGTCCACCCATTTTCATAGCAGCACAATTTGTAATAAGGAAAACTTGGAAGCATCCCAATTGCCCATCAACTGGAGACTCGAAAAAGAAAGTGTGTTTTTTTAATAAAGTAGAGTACTACTCAGCCATAAAAATGGGAAATTAGAGACATTTATAGCTCAATGGATGCACATTGAGGTGATACTCTTAAGTGAAATAAATAGGACAAACATGTAAATACTGAATAATTTCTCTAATGTGAGAAACTTTAAGTGTAAATAAGGACTAAAAGGTATAATAGATAATGTGAAATAGGAAGAAAAGGGGGAAAGGGGAGGGAGAAGTGGACATGGAAGGGGAAAGGAAAGAAGGGAATGGAATTAATATGAGAAAATGAAAAAATGGAAACAAAGTCTTTGTAAATAGGGAGGAATGGAGGGGTTGAAGGGAGGGCAGGGGAATGGGGAAAAATAAGAACCAAGAGAGATTATCCAAAGGTGCAATCTTCCAATGATGAATGTCATTATATTGTATACCTAAAGTGTACCAATAAAATTAATTTAAAACTTTATAAGAAATAAATGCAAAAAAATTGAACACAATAATAATACTTTCTTTGAAAGTTGCTTTTAAAGGATATGAACACTCATACAATGCCTAAGACACAATACCTTTCTCAAAGATTTCATTCAGTGTGCCAGGCAAAATGTAAATGTAAAAATAATAATACTTTAATGTAAAGAAATAAATTTTTTGTGAGAGAATACAAAAAAATACATATTGTCATATATAGTACATCATCTCATCCCACAAGACAAATTCAACATAAATTGCCTCAGACATGATATACAGATTTAAAACTCTGTAGATTTTGACTAACTACAAACAAGTCCTCAGAGGTTTCCAGAGGATTTATCATATTTGTTGTCATTGTCTCTTAACTTATTAATCTTCCCATTAGATTTTGGCTCCTTGAAGGCAAGAAGTAGGTCTTTATGACTTCAAATACCTAACTCTGTACTCGCTATATAAAAGGATTTGAACAGATTATTTGATAAATGCATGAATGACTGTGTCACAAGGCATAAAAGGGGACACCAAATTATAGCCATTACTAATTGCCTTTGTCCAAGATCATGCAAAATTTGATATCAAATAATGACAGAGGCCTTGGCCATGTGCTTTCTTTTTGCTAGCAAAAAGAAATAAGGACATTCCAAGTGAGGGTAATAGTATGAAGAATGGATGTCTCTGAGAAAGACGCCCACATACTGTGATTGAAGAGATACTAGACAGCACAATTCCTCTGTCTCTTTTAAATATGCAATATTGTAGAGTGCTGCAGTGTCTCAAATTCTCACATGGTGCTGATTACAGAGAATCCTGATTTGCTTAGCAAAATGTGGATGTAAGAGCAATTGTGATTCTAAACTAACATTGGGAAACAAGCAGATTTCAAGACACTGATAATCCTTGGCTTGGGATAAGTCAGAGTTGAAGCACACCTTATTTCTAGAAGAGCCAAAGGTAGCCTAATATGTTGAAAAATAACCTTACATTGAAATTAGATCTGATGTAAAGCTGATTCTGCCATTATCAAGCAGTGTGGTTCATTTTCTTGCCTGCAGAATGGAGGGTGGTTGGCTCCACTACCTCTTTCAGACATATTAGAAATTTGCCTATGATTCTGTGAAGCAAGGTGAGTCCTGTGGATGGAGGAAAGGAAGGAAGAGGAAGATTTGTTAAGGGCTGACCTGTCTACTCTCTACTGGAGGCACTTCCGTGCCATCAAGCTATAGATTGAAACTGGGAGTGAACATGTGATAAATTGATTACTAGCTACTGATTTTGTAATAAAAAGAGTCTGGATTCTGGGATTAAAGTTTGCATCTACTTTTAGAAGCTGTCAAACTTCCCAGGGATAAAAAAGCCTACCTTTCAGGGTCAAATCCTACATGGATGCCTAGCAAAGGTAAGAAATAGCAGTGGAGAAGGCAGCACTGTAACTTACTCTCCTTGGGAAAACCACAGTTTTTTTTCCTATATCACCTTAATGTCATGAGCCATTCTAGGATGGAAAATTATCGAAATTTAGTCCACTCAAAAGGTTGAAAAAATTTACAAAACATGCAATAGGGACAAGAGGAGAACTGCTTTGTCCTGAACATAGTTGTATCAGGGACTCAGAGAATGGAGCTTATTCCTTGGACTCCAAGTTTGGGGTTTCTTCAGAGGCTATTACCTGTACAGGAACCATTAGAGGAAAGGTTGGGAAGGAGACTTTGTTATGATGTTGGAAAAATAAACAAATCAACAAATGAGCAAATTCCCTAAAGTTCAGATATAAACTCTAAAGGCGATAGCCAGCCATCCCTTTCTTTGGTTGTTATACAGAGAACAGTGAGGACACTTGCTCTGGTCCATTTCTCCTACCTGTATTCAAAATTGTTTTGATGACCTCCTCTACTTAATCAAACCCAGCATTTTCCCATGACAAATTAGAATAAAATTAGAACAAAATTCAACCTCTTCTCCATAATGAAGAGGGATTTTCCTGATGTGCCTCTGATTTATCTTAGAGCCTACATTTTCCCTGCTGTCCTCACTGACCCTAAGGCCCAACACACTGTCAGACCTTATAGTAGGTGCCTGTGTGGGTGCTTACAGCTGGAAGATGTCCCTCAGATCTCTGCAGCTCCACATCAGGCATGTTTTTACATTTAGTGCCTAGCATATGTAGTTCACAGTATTTTCATTTTCTAAAGAGTACTCAGCCATTGGGTTCATTTTTTAACTGGTTTACATCTGTTTCCCCCATCAGACAGCAAGTTCTGTTTAAAACAGAACCTTGTCTAACAAGTTCACTGCTGTACTAAGTTGACTAGAAGAGTCATGGCACACAGTAGGTATGATGCAACTGATGTCTGCTAAATAAATACATGCAAGGGGGCATGTTCCTGTGAGAACTGTCCCATCTTATTTCAGAGTTGGAAAACCTGTTCCCTATTGGCTTAGCCTTAGGGCCACATCTCTGATCATATGTGGGGAATACCAAGAGAATTATAGTTTTTACTTACAAGTGATTCTCCACTGGCTGTAAAATAGCTTTACCTGTGGAGTTTCTGAAATGTAGATGCTTGTGCTACATTCACCAATAAAATCAAAATCTCTGTATGTGCAACCTGAACACTGAATAAAAAATAAATAAAAAGAACAAACACAATAAACTTAGTGTTTCCAATGTGCAATTGGATGTGACAACTGCTGGCTTACCTTACTTGTCTCCCCTCCCCTCAAAAAAGCTATAATAAGTTTTTAAAATTCCATGAAATGATATTTTGAAGCACAGTTTTAAAGTGCTCAATTTGTATTTCATGAGAATCCACAACAAATAAGAGACTAAAAGAGATCAAATAGGGGAGAAAAAGTAATCTGAAATCTAACCTCAGCTGAGTTGAATCATCCACTTCAGATATGCTGCCCTTCATTTTTCTAACACCGTTCATGTTCATTAAACTATGGAGTCTTTCAGAGTTGGTCACTGTCCTGTGTTTGTGTCCTGTTTATTCAACTTTTGGCTTCTCTCAAAATTACTGGTGTTTCCTTTACTAAGCCTTGGTACAGCAGTTAGAGCATCACATGTAACAATGGCATTATGCTCAGTTATGTTTCAGGCAGATAAAACAGGTAGGATTTTTCATTTGAATATTAGGTTTTCATTCAGAGTTCTTAATCATGTGAATCCCATAAACCATAAATATATGTATATTTGGATTGCTTTATATTGACTTTTGAAAGTAGAATTAGTTACATTTACATACTAATCAATCCAGATGCAATGGGCCACTGTAATTACCTAACATTTGGAATCCAAATTTTGCTGATTAGAATTCTGAAATTACGATTTATTAGAGGAGCATAACGATTCCAAATGATTTCCTCAGGAGAATCTTCTCATTATTAATTATTAGCTAAAGTTGCTCCCAAAGAGCTCACCAAAGGAGAATGGAAAGAAAAAAAAATTAGAAACTGTATAAAGAAGTAGAGAAAGATATATTGATATAATCGTAGTTAATGTGCTATGCATCATGACCAAAGAGAGCTTGTGATATTTCATATTAAAGGAGGAGACAGCTAATTTAATTTTGAACTTCTGTGAGAAAAATTATAAAGCAGAAAATTGCAAACAGGTATTGCCAGGCATGGCACCTTGTCTCCTTTGTAACATGAAGCTGTTTAGAGGCTGGCCTGCTCTATGTCCCTGCCATGACTTTTCCCCAATGGCTCTTCAGACATGCTACTTAAAATTAGAGAGGTATGATTAATTTGTTTCTGCTCTACTCTGAAAAGACACATTGCATAGGGGCTTTGATCTGAGCACACAGGGAAGTGTCCTGATGGTCCAACTAAACTGGTTTGGAATCAGAGCAAAGGCTCATATGATTATACGTGTCATTATTAATTGAGCACAAATGTCAGTGTTCATTAAAAACAAAGGAAAATGTGGCATTGCAGCTAGAGCTTAACTTTCTCATTAACTGTGTAACAATAAGTGGTCCCTATATTACTGAAGTCACTGTGGACTTTCATGGTAAGGAATATATTGTAATTTTTGCAGTTGTTTCCTTTCAAAGGCACAAGTGTTTGGAGAGATGATGGAAAAAATTACCAGAAAGCCATCTGGCATTATTAAGTGGCCATTTGAACACAATTAGTTTAGCGGTATGCCTTTTGCAAAAGGACACCTGCAATCAACACAATTCAAATCATGGTTTGTAATTTGTACATCTTCCTAAGACTGATGATTATGAGATTTTATTTATTAATATTTTTTGGTATTTGAGACTTTCATGCACACAAGCCTCCTCTGCTCCTAATTCACCCCAAAGCTTTTGTGACAGATATCTAAACCTGTCTCTTCCAGTGCTACCTGATACCTAACTTACCACCTACCTTCATACCTAATGACAATGGCAGAGAGGAGTCGCTTTGAAGCATTGCCCTGCAAACCTGTGATTTGGGCAAATTTGAAGGAAGCACTCTTTTTGATGACAGCCGTGAGTGATACAAGTTCCTAAGTATAGAGATGTGCAAGGGCTATCAGGTGAAATCCATCTCGCCCCTGAACAACTCAGGGCGGGGATTGTGATAAGCTCTTTGTAAAATGTTTTTATTTTGAATGCTCCAGTCTGGGTTATAAAAATGAAAACAAATATCACCTTCAGTTCTGAACACAGCTAGAAGTCACAGCAATGAAATGAATAGGTTCCAGGGTGGGCAGGGAGAGGGTGGAGAAGTTGGATTTAAAGATCTGTTTTTCTGAAGGGAAAATGATGTTAAGAAAGATTCTATCTGTGAAAGGACATAAAACTAGATCACTTTGAAGATTGTCTTTGAATGGCCAAGTACTGAAAATGGGAGAAGAAAAGCTTTCTTATAACTCAGCCTGTATCATGATTAGAAGTAGACAACCTTTCGAAAGGGACAGGTCAGACTGCCTAAAAGCTTGTGGTGAGGTTTCAGAGTGAATGGAGTGAAACATGGTAAGCAGGCAAGAAGAATGGGATGTGTCTGTGCTGAGAATATCGGCCACAGAATATCAGCCATTTTAGGAGCAGCTGTCTACTCTTACCTTCACATGGAAGAAAAGGAATTAGATATAGAAAAATCACAGATACTCCATTGATTACTAATGTCTGATTTCTCCGAATTGATTCTATAGACGGTTTAATAGTCTGTTTAGATATCTCCAGCCTGACACATTTAGCTTGATGACACTGTGTTGGGACCATGAACATTGTAGGATGTGAACTAAATCACAGGTTGAAGGAATTCGTACTCAATTCTGAGTCTCTGAGCTGCAGTCACCAGTGGGGAGATGATGCTTTGGGATGACATCAGCTTGAATGAGATTTTACAGAGTGAAATTAAGAGTGGAATCCATGCTAATTTTGTGACTGGTTGTTGACAATTAAATAATGTGTGTGAGAAGTTGAACAGGAAAGGAGCTGAAGAGCAAGAAGGAAAGGTTATAGGAGGAAAACCAGAGAGGAGTAGTCAGTTGAATCAGAGAACATAATGAAGTGAACCACATTGAAGACTGAAAAATGCTAACTGTATTTTACATTGTAGTAGAATTATAAATTACTAATTTTAGGGCTTTAGTTTATGTGAAAAGAAAGAATGACTTTTTTCAAGATGCAGAAATTCATAGAAGTGAATGAAAAGTAGAATGTTAGTGTAGTTAACAATTTTTTTTTTTTTTTTTTTTTTTGGTACTGGAGATCGAACTCAGTACCTTGCTCTTTCCAGACAGGCAGTAGAACCACTAAGTTACATCCCAGCCCTGTAGTTAACAGTTTTTATTATAAAAGCTTATTTAATTACCATTCAATTTTTTTTAAAGAAATGTGACATTGAACCAAGATATATGTGCCTTTTGGTGCTGTTTTAGTAATAACAATTATATGATAATTATTGCTATTTTCTCTATTTTATCTGGCAAAAAACAATGATACCAAGAGAATTTCTTCTATCGGGGGAATGAAGCGGCTGCTAGGCAGTACACAGACATAGATACTGAAGGTTAGCAGTGAGGAGTCTGGAGATGATTTGAACTGCTGTGGATTGAACCTTGACTCTACAAACATGAACTACTGTCACCTTGGTTTATTTCTTAAAGACTGGCAAGAATAGGAAGACATAATAAAGCAACTAAAAAAAGGAGCAAGAGATAAGAAGTACTCATCTCACAAATTTTTGTGAGATTATTCTTTATAACATATGAAATAAACTTTCAAGAGTTGCTTAACATACAGCAGGAACTCAGTACATGCTGCACTTCATTATTATTTTCAATTATTTTAATGACTTTGTAAAACTTCTCTCACCATTTATATTCTACAAAGATTTCAAGAAACAAAAGATGCTCATGTAAAGAAACACAGATTATATGTGGTCATGGAAGTGTTGGTATCTTCAGCTCTCTAAACCCAAAACCCATAGCTCTTCAAATACACTGATGTCTCCAAACTGTTTGTCTGGAAAGTTGGATGTCTCCCAAGTACACTATGCATTGGAGAATAAACCCCATGCATCTCCTGTGAGTGAGATTTGGGAGGAGGCCGGAGGGAGAATTCAATGGAAGCTGAGGGGGAGGCTCTTCTGTCACTCATTATTTCATTTTCTTTATAACTTAGATTAGGTTCCTGTGTTGGATTTCTTATGAAATGCATTCCATTGCTAAGAATAATAATAACCGTGTGATTTGAGGGATCATTCACAATAAGTTATACAACCTAACACCATTCCCACTTCCTGTCACAATAATTCAATTTGACAATATTGTCATCTTATTGATGGACTGGTAAATAGTGTTAAGGTTCAGAAAGGAAGGAAGGAGGGAGAGAAGGAGGGAGAGAAGAAAGGAGGGAAGGAAGGAAGGTGGAAAGGAAGGAAGGAAGGAAGGAAGGAAGGGAAAGACAAGCGATATACAAGACAATTTTACGCTCTTTCAAGTACTTTATGACTTTTCTTAAGGGTGCAGGATCCACACAGCTTTTAAGGGCCTTGTATTTAAACATGTGCTTTTCTTTAGCTTTATAAAAAGAATAATGTTCATAACAAAGCAAACCCTTTTCAAAGTTTAACCAACACTGGCCTCCCTTGATTTCTCCCTGATACCAGTTAACAAGTCATGAAATGATATTAAGTTGTTTTTGGAAAACTTTCAAGTAGGAGAAAGCCTGTTATAATTAAACTAGATATATTATTTTAATTTCAATTCCTGTTCACAAGAAATGAGAAACTGTTGTAAGGATTAAAATGCTGCTCCTTTGTACTCTCAAGCATAATAATATTCCTTTCACAAGAAATCTATTTATGAGACCATTTATATAAAAGGTCCTGTTATATCCAATGATGTATTTATTTTAATTCAGATTTTCAAGTTCAAAATATTTAAGTAATTTACCACAAAACTGAAAATGTTAACATACGGCTAATGTAACATTTAAAACCAGACCTTTCATATCTTAAGATTATTGCTAATCTGATATTGATTATCACTATACTTTTCAGATAGTCCTTTTCAGTATTTTCTCTGCTTACCCCTGCATAGCATTGCATTTAGTATAGGCACAAGAAATGACCAATATATTTATTTTCTTAATTTGAAGAATTGATTGCTAAGAATATTTGTATAGTTTCATGGAATCTTCCCTATAAGTTAAGGCTCTCCCTATGTAAGTGTTTTTGGTGATGTGAGGGGCAAGAAAAACTCTGATATGCTGCATATGCCCAGCTACTAGCATCTGCCTTGCTTACATTTAATATTCCTTATCTTTATGGAAAGCAAATACACAAGAAAACAGAAAAGAAACAATGGAAACTTGATGTGTATCTGTTGCCACTTTCTCAAATTCTATAACCCACAAAAACCACTTTAGGAAGACAAATAAGAAAAGAGAGCAACACAAAATATTACGATCAAGGAGATAATAGAAACATTTACAAAGCAGGAGAAAAAGTTACTCAAGAGGGTTCTTTAAAGGAGGCAACATTTGAAACAGGGCTTGAGTTCTAAGCAAGTAATTTCTAGAGAAGAAAAAGAGCAAAGGAAAGAAAAAGAAGGAAGGAAATTCCTCCAGATGAAGAGAACAGCATACAAAAACCAAGGAAGTATGAGTTAGCATGTTTTGCTAATTCTGGAAGGAGAGCATAGTGTGCCTGGGGAGATAAGTGGGAGGAGATAAAGCTGGAAATATAGCATGGAATCAAGTTCTGAAAGACTTAAATTCTGGGCTAAGATGTTTACACTTCATTCGGTAGGAAGTAGACAACAATCCTGGAGTCTCGAGCATGAGCCAGCCATGATTAGACTGATTTATAAAGATACGTCTGGCAGCATTTGAAGGATGGACCAGAATAGAAAGAGAAGAGAAGGAAAAGAAAAATGATCAAGTTCTCCTCTAGAGAGGAAAGTGCCGTATTTATTGAATGAAATATTCATTTATCTCCTTGATCCTTATCTTGTACCTCTCAACACTCCTCATGTTAGTTTAAGTGTGAGCACTGCTTAGAAAATGAAAGGATTTCAGCTAGCTTATTTTCTGTTTTAATGAAATAAAAGCTAAATTATAAGAATAAACAAATCTTTAGGACCCTTGAAAATGCAAGCACTGTGATGAACTTTATGGATAAATTCATAACCAATGCATAGGAAAATAAAATTGTTCATTTCATAAGCAGGCTGGTCCACACTTAAAGGATTGATTTGTGAGACAGTGGTAATATTATAATGTACCCCATATCATGACTAAAATTTCTACTAAATTGGTGGCCCAAAATAAGCAAGAGTATCAAAAACAGAATTCATTATAAAACAGGCAATCTTGTCTTTAAAATAGAATCTTTTAGGAAATAAAAAAAACTGCACACTATGTGGGGAGGGCATCAGCATATTTTTATGCTGGGCCAGTCAGAAGATTTATGGATGTTATCACCTGTCCAAGGCTGCCTATTTGTCTGAATCCAATGTTTTGTATTGCAAGGATTTGTGAGTAGTGGGCTTATTAGCTTAGTTTTCTTCTGTTTCTTAACATTGTTTAATACAGTAGAAATTTGATCTGTTTCGATGAAGCATCCTATCCCAAAATTGTTCAATGATATATTATAAATCTGTCATATTTTAGGCATAGCAGGAAATGCCACACTCCCACTGTCACCCTTTTTGTTATCTAGTCCCTCATCCTTATCCATTATAAGCTCTAGACATTTCTGGCTTGGACAAGATCTCATCTATTCAAATCTTCTCTAATGGATTTATCTTACAACAAGAAAGGAAAGAAAGAAAGAATGGAGGGAGAGAGGGAGGAAGGAAGAAGGAAAGGAAGGAAATGATGAAGAAAGAAAAGACAAATCATTTTAATGACCTCACAGTGAAAATCTATCTATAATTATTTGATGTCTGCTCATCACACTTAAAAGGAAGATAAAATTCTTTACTTTGGACTTACCAAACTTGCATATATCTCTCTCTGGCCCATGGTTTTCTATGTTCTAGTTACCTGGATCTTCCTTTTTTATTATGATGCTTTTTATCCTAGAGCTTTTTGGACATCCCATTTTCTGTCTTAAATATTCTTTCCTACTTATTTGCCCAGACAAACTTTACTCAAGATGAAATGTCATTTTTCCATGGAAAGACCTCTATAACCTCCTGCAGTTATTCAAAGCTCCCATGTACCCTTTCTCCTGATGATATATATTTCTCTTCTTAGATACAAGATGTGATAATTTCTTGAAAATTTAATTCATTAGGAAAAGGCTATTTCCCCACTAGACCATATGTTTCACAAGAGTAATAAGGGGCACCTGCTTTATCTTCTAGGATCTTTTTCCAGTTCCCTTACCCTAGGATTAGCACAAAATCTGAACTAAATTAAATACTCATTAAGTCATTCTTTTTTAGAAAAAGAAATAAATAAATGAATTTTAGGCTCCTAGATGTGAAGTCTTAACTTTATACTGACTTTACAATTTACCAGTTGTGTCAGTTTGACCAAGTAAGTAATTTTCTCTGTATTTCAGTATCCTGAGTGAAGGACTCTTAGAGAAACAGAGAGGATATACAAAAGTATGTGTAAGGTGCCAGGATTGGGGGCTAGGGAACACCTAGCACCTGCAACATAATTGTAACTGAGGGTCCCAGCTCCACCTCTCCTGAAGCAGATGCTGTGATGCAGTATGTGAATGTGTGTGGCATAAAAAAGAACTTATTAGGATCATTACATATGAAACAAAGGGGAAGAATGGACGGAAGAACAATCAAACTGCAATGCAAGCCTGGCAAAACCTCAACCAACCCAATGTGGTCCTTCAACAAATTAAAGTGGCTCACTCTTTACTTCCTCCTCACTCAATCACTGGATACAGGCAGACATGAAAAGGTGAGCTTGGTGGATCAGCTCCCCAAGTTGAGGGGGACCCTGGTGGGGCTTACTCAGGAATGCTGGGCAGCAGTCTCTTCTCCGGAGTGAGGTCTATTCCATGCACCTCCATGTTAACACTTTCATTCATGTGTTCCTTCTGAAGTCAGTCCATCACTCACTCTTAGGAAATGACCAAATGGAATGCACACAACCTGCATTTTACAAGTGTTCAAAATGAACAATCAAAAGTGCTGGTATTAAATCTTTCCTGATCAATGACACAGGTACCCAGGGGACAGAGAAGGAAATGATAGATGCTGAGAAGAGGGAATTGAAGAGAAAAGTACCAATTAATCTCAGGTGGGAGATCATGCTGCCTGGCACAAAGTGAATGGGTCTGGTTTTCAGGAAATTAGGACTCAACTTCACCACTACAAGTAGTTACAGGCATTTACCAGGTACTTTCTATAGGTCTGTTGCTGAAATTTCAATACTGTATAAATGAACTAATTTAGAAGGAAGGAAAAAACCAGAACCCATACTGAATTCAACTAATTTTACTACAAATTTATGCAAAAAAACTAGTTAGAAATTTCTAACAAATAACTTGGAATTATATTTATAATTAAATACACAAAACCATACACAAATAAAATTCACATTAAAAAGCATGAATGATTTTGACAAGTGATACTGTTGTGCTGAAATAAAGTTCCTGATGTCCATGCGATTGTGAAGGTATATGATCTTTTACAGTTGTAATACCAATCCTACCATGCACTTTGAGGAACTGGATGTGGTCATTTTTCTTTATTTGAATTACTATAAAACTGCTGTTGTTATAGCGAGGTGTAAGTAATTTGACCTTCATTTGACATATGCATATTATTCATGCAATGCAGAATGACCACAGTTCTCTCTTCATTATTGCCTAACAATTAAAACCATGCTATTTATTACTGACAATTTTCTGAACAGTGATGCAAATGAGTGTTAAAAGCTCAAGGAAGTAGTTTATGAAGTGGTCATTGAGATTACCCATATTATATTGACATTAATATTTCTTAAGTTGTTTTTGAAGTGAAAATGATTTTCAATGATTTTTTGGAACAGTATTTTTAGATCTGTGACATCTGTTGTTGAAAGTATCCAATATCTATTGTCCCTTTCATCTTTGGTTATAGAATCATATTTTAGTAACTGCATATGTCACTAGCAACATAATAGGGCATATTTCTCAGTTTGCCTTATATTTAGATGAGATCACGCACCCCCCAAGATATCACTTGTATTTTTGTGAGATTCAGTCATGAAGAACTGTATGCTAGAAACCAAAACAATGGATACTTCTTTTTCTCTTGTCTGTATGCTGCTACCTGGATTACAGATTAATAGCTGACATGATGGAATTTACCTCAGATTATGAAGGCAAAACCATAGGGATGTTCACATACAAAGCTACGACTCCCACAACCATAAAGTTAAAACTATGACTCTCATGACACAAGTCTTAGCTTTCATTTACATGAGCTAGACAATAAAGTGCAATGTTATCTTCCTGGCCAAATTTTTCATGTCTCCTTAGGACTTACATTCCTGATAAAAATTATAATATCAACTTATTTATCATTTATCATGTAAGCCATAATATTACTCAAAACATTTATTCTCTTTTTGTTCACATAGAAGACAAGTAAGAGCCTGCATTATAGTCAGGATCAAAAGCCTGGATCAGCCATCTTTTAACTATATGACCTTAAGGGAGTTATTTATGTATTTGTCTTCTGTTCTATAAAATGGGGATAAAGATATCATGTTGATTGTTTGAGGGTTAAATGCAATCATGTACATAAAGTGGTCATCAAATTAAATGAAATGGGTAATGACTTGAGATTGTTGATGATAGTGCTTGAGATGACTTCTGCATAAGCAGGGACAATTACCTTTCATCACAGTTTCCTTTCCTCCAAAAGGTGGATAAATTGTACAAGAAAAAAAATTAACAATTTTTCTAAAAATCTCTAAAGAGATGCTCAAGAAAGTGCATATTTCAAGAATAAGCAATTTGAGGTTTTATTGAATTTTAATGCAAAACTATAATCTTCCCAATTGCACAAAAGAGGATGCAAGTTCCTCTTTCAGATTATGATGTTCCCATATAATGCCCCCCTGAGAGCATGTGTGTTGTGAAGCCATACAATACATAAGTTGCTGATGGCCTGGCATGTCCTTAACAAGCATACAAACCACTATCACTGCACCTTGAGGAATTTAGCATATGGTCCTCAACATCTCTGGATTGTCCAGAGTGTAATTTAACATGAATGTCTGTTAAACTGCAACTGATTGAACATTATGCTGCATGATATTACATCACATGGAATTAGAATGTTATTTTATTTTATGGATTTGTATCTGTCCCTCACCACCAATGACAATCATTTTGTTTTGTTTTGTTTTCTTCAAAAACATCTTATCAGTCATTCCTGGTGATAGAGTAGGTATGGAAGCAAGACAAATAGACTTTATGAGGCTTTCATTATACATCTGCGAGAGAAAACACATATACATCTGTGTTAAAGTCTATTGAATTTTATAAGTCTGCAGTTCCGTTACCAATTGACTATTATAGTATATGGTCATTCAAAATATTCACCAGTTAACTGGTGGCTCCAGCTAATTATCTCCTACATCCATGTGACAAATGAATTATTTCTAGAGTCATAAAAAGTATAAAATTAGAAGAAGAAAACTAGAATTTTTTTGTATGTTTTAATGTATTAGATATTGTCCTATTGTGATTTTCAAATATGATATTGTTCCTTTGACTATCTAAAATATTTCATGGAAACTTTATTTTGCTAACGTTGTAAGAATGTTTCTTCAAGGCTCACAGCTAATAATTAAACAGGACACACAATTAACAATGCAAGCAGAAATCAAAGATATGGTTGTTTGAATTTAATTTTATAATTTATTAAGAAACTTTAGCCTTTGAATACTATGCTATAATGTCAACTGAGAGATAACATGACAAAGCTTCGTATTTATTACTTTTTAATGAAAAATCATCATTGAACTAATAGAGAGGTAAATGAATCTAAAAGACCAGTCACTTGTATATAATGATTTATTAAGCATTTTCACAGGTAATTCCCCAAAACAATCTCCCAAACAATGATGCTATTTTTATCTTTTGTTTACAGAGGAAGACAATTAGATGACATCCTGGAGATTCCCAGTACATCTATTGGTTTCAGAACTATTGCCCATGTGGGGGAAATTATCTCACTGGATATTGTATGACAAACATTTACTACCTCTTGTCTTCTTATGCCTCTGCTCTTACATAAGAAGCATGTACCTGAGATAGCTCCAGATTCCAGGAACACGAAGCAGAACTTGAGCCAGACTCTACCATGGAGACTAACTCAACCAAGTCTAGTCTTGCCTCAACTAGATGGCAGAAAAGTGAAAAAAAAAAAATAAAGGCTTGTATTTTAAGTGACTACGGTATTTTCAGGTGTGTGTGTGAGCATGTGTGCCATGTGTAGATATTTGGCATTGTTCTAGGTTTCTCTTCAATCAACGGAATTGTGGTATTTATGGGTAGATGGTACAACACCCAGTATTTCCTTTCCCCAAAGAAAGTGCCAAACAGTAATGGAATTAGCTTAGTGAGAGAGCAAGTCACATCTTGAGTCTAGGAATTGAGTTGTCAAAAGAGACTGGAAATTTGCTCGCTGTTCATTTACTAAGGGGGATGTCGTAGGCTAAAGAATTTCGGCCTCAATGATCAATGCCTTTAAAATAATTTAATCATGTTTTCTCGCAAAACATATTTAGTCCTGTTGTGAGCCAAATAAAATTAAGAGATAATTTATTATTAAATTACCTAATTAGGTGTCTCCCTTCTTAAAAGAAACAAAAAGTACATACTTACGCATACCTTCCCTAAAATGATCAATAATAAAGATAATCATAAATCTTATCTTCTGTAGTTGTCAAAAGACTTGATGAAACACAGCAGTGTTTTAAAAGTCTCCTGCAAGTTTTTGTTGTTGTTAAAAGGCTTTGGGAAAATGGTATTTTAATTTTTTTTTCCCCTCAGCATGGGACTTTGAATGATTCAGACCGTTAAGTACTGAGTGCCTTTTTTAGTTTGGTCATTTTTTGTGCAAGGAAGTTTTACAGACATTTTCTTGTTCTTTTCCTTTCTGTTATGTAGTTTTATGTGTGAAGTTTGTGGACAACAATAAGCAAGTGTTAGATTAGACTTCTTAGAGGGATCCAAGTTCCCGTTCCACTTCATCTTCCTTTTCCACATCTTTCTCTTTTATCTCTATCTTTCTTGATGTCTTTCTGTTTTGTTTTGTTTTGCTTTGTTTTGTTTGACTTTGTATTTGTGATTCTGAGGACTGGACCCTGGGACTACCCACTGAGCTACATCTCCAGCTATTTACTATTTATTATTTATCTCGAGGTAGGGTCTTGCTAAATCACTAAATGGCCCAGGGAACTTGTGGGCCTTTTGCTTCAGCCTTCCAGTGTTGGGATTACTGGCCCAGCTGACATTTTCTTTCTTTTAACAATATTTTTGAGTAATTCCATGTTCAAGGCTCAACATCAGATAATGTACCAACCACCAGCCTGCCTCAGGCCGGGAGATATTAGATATAAGTACAGTACTAATCTGCATAATGCAAAAAGATTAATACTATGAAGTTGGTCATAGAGAGAGTGAGCAATTAATTTTGACTTTAGAAAAGGTTTGAGGATATCTTAGAGATTTTAGCAGACTCTTTGTAGTGTGGTGAAAAAAATACTATTTTTACTAACACTGTCAAATTTTCTTCCATTGTACATTTTTTTGTTCAGTATTTCTTGTAATTCATACAGCCTTTAACTGTGGTCAATGAAATGTGGCTGGGAGTGTTTTATGCCCCTTACCATGGAGACTTTTTCCCTCCCATGTCATCCACATTCTTGCTCCTTGGGTTGAGATGTGCACAGAGTTGATTGCATCAGACCTTTAGATTTCTTTTTTCTTTTCTTTAATAAATGCAGTCAAATTACCATGAATAATATATTGTCCTTGTAAGTGTTTCATTTACAAAGAAAGCTGAGGTAAAATAATTCAAGGAAAGAAACCATTGCTTAAGTAAAACCATGAGGATGACCACGGTTCCCATGTCTCCGAGCTTCTTTTCCTTAGTGTTGGTGCGAGCACTGTAAGTGTTCTTGAGGACTGAGAGATAAATCTGAGTGTTAAGAAGTCATCATAACTTGGAGAACGTTGATGCCGAGAAATGGAAGGGAGGAAGCCCTACGTTGTGTATAATCAGTTCGGTGAAAAGGTACAAGCTTAGTTTATGAGGATTTATTTTAAAAGAACAAAATATAGAATCAGCTTGGGAAAGAGATCAAAAGGAACAAAAGCTAAAAAGAAGCAAGCCATGAGAATTATCAACCAGAAATTTAATAAATCAGCTGATGAGCATTGAGAAGAATGATAATAAAATAACTGGTATTTTTTGAATGTCAGAATCACTTAAAAATATCATTTCACCTTCATAACATACCAATGATGTCAATCATAGAATTTCTTGTACTACATTATATTTTAAATAAAATATTCACAAAGTTTCCATGAGAAAAAACAATTCAAGCATCAATCATAGATTTTGATGGCTTTAACAAAACTTGTGAAAAGGAACAAAAAAGTCATTGCTGTTAATTTTTGTTATTAGCTAAACAGATAAATAATAAATAGAATATATAGTACATTAATAATATATTAGGTATACATATATGTTATTATACACACAAGAAAATACTTTATATCATTTGATTATTGGCTTTATTTTATTCTCCTGGAGCTATTTTTCTATCTCCAATATATAAATAAGAAAAATGAGAAGTTTAGATAAGAAACTTGATTAAAAGTACATGATAAGATGAGGTCAGAGTCACAGTTCTTTGGGGAAAATTTTTTTTTACTTTCTACACAATACTCTTTTTACTACATGAAAGGTATTAATAATAAAAGAGTAAAAATGGTAGGTGGGTAAATAGGTAAGGTAAAAAAGACTTTGAGAAACACTATTATTAATTAAATATTTTATATATTTAACAGTGACTATTTCAATTGTATATGTTTATTTTTGCTTTCCTACTGAAAATGAACCATTACATTTTTATTGACTATTTTTGAGCTACTTAAGACAAATAGTCTAATTATATTTCACAGCAAATAATCTAATTATATTTTTAAAAAATAACGATATGCTGCTTGTCAACCAAAGTAAACAAATAGCAATTCTTTTTGCAGTATGTGTTAATATTTCTTTTGGGTTTTTTTTTTTTTGGTACCGGGGATTGAACTTGGGTCCTTGCGCCTGCGGGACAGGCGGTGGAACCACTGAGCTAAATCCCCGGCCCAGCTTTAATATTTCTTATAAAATTATATTTTGTTTCTTACCTGGGGAAAGATGAAATTTTGTAGAAACTTTCAGTCATTAAGATCATGACTTAGGGCTGGGGATTTAGCTCAGTGGTTTCGCCGCCTGCCTTATAAGCACAAGGACCTGAGTTCGATCCCTGGTACCAAAAAAAAAGACCATGACTTAAGTCATATAATCAGAAGTAATCCATTTTAAAGCAATGGTCATTAAAGTATATACAATTGGGCCGATTGAAGTTACTCAAATAATACCACCAATCACCTGTAAAATTACATAATGACATGGTTTCTTGAAGAGAAAACAACGAGAGGTATTAAATAAAGGATATAGGAAAATGCACAGAACATATAGGTTTGGCAAATTCCCAGTATTTATGTAGCAACACTACTATACAGCTACTAGATATTGAAATTTCTACTTGAAGAATATCTATATATCCTTGGAAAAAGATTTTGATTTTATTAGTATCTGTGGTAGTTATTACTATTGAAGTCTTTGTGATATCTGTAAAGGCACAAAGAATTCTTAAGAACTTTGGGGAAAGGTAAGTTCAATTTCCTTTCCATCCCCAAAATCTACATTTCTGTAAGTGGAATGGATTCATCAAATTTACAAGTCTGTAATATTTCTTTGATGTATTAACCTTAAAATTTTTCCTAAAAGGACAAATATAGAATCAATGCAATATTTAACAAGTACCATGTTTTTCAGCCATGAAATTTCTGTTTGAAAGTTTTTTTCTTAATTACTAGGATGACATTAGAAACTAGAGCAACAAATTTTAGAGTCTGATTCAGGTCAAGACCAATATCCTGTCTTAAAAATAGAGGTTAATACTCCCATATTTTAATCTTTGAATGTAACTACATAGATATTCATGACAAGCTACCTTTTCTGAAAAATTTACATCTTCTTTACCTGGTCCTTCTTGATTTTTGTCTTCTGATTTTCATTGTGAGTTAGAAGCATCTTCCCATTTAGCAATCCTGAAAGTTAAAGATGACAACTTATTCTATTTCTATTTGTCTACTACAGGACAAATCATGCATGCAGCTCCTCTTAATTAATACACTCTCCTCCTTCCTCATGGGTTCTTGAAGTCCTCAAATTTAACCTCAATTTGCATGCTCAGCAGCACACACTGAGTCACTGATCCCACAGTTTTTTTTTAAATCGTATTAACACTCTGCTCTACGTCTCAAATTACATCCCTTTCAAACTTACTAGTTTTTCTCCTGCTCATTTATTAATTTTCACTTGTCTTGTTTTAGGTTTGTTCTTTGCATCTTATGCTATCATTGAATTTTGTTCCTTTTTCTTGTTTGTTAATAGAGTTCAGCCTAGTCCTTCCCTCATATCTAGCCCTCCAGACCATTTTCATGAAGAGTCTTGCAGCTTACTATGCTTTTACATCAGCTATGACTCTCTGTTACCACTCACCCCACCCCCCAAAATTTATTCATTAAACAAACATGTACAGTCAGTCCTTTGTATCTGTGGGTTCTACATCCACAGATTCAACCAATGACAAATCAGAAATACCAGAAAATATTTGTGTTTGTACTGAACATGTACATTTTCCTTTAATAATATAGTAGAGCAACCATTTACATATTATTGACATTGTATTTGGTAGTTTATATAATCCAGAGATGAATGAAAGTATATGTGACGATGAACATGGTTTATGTGCAATACTTAAATGAGGAACCTGAGTATCTTCAAACATCGGTCTATGAGGTGAGGAACTGGGGACATCCTGCAATCATTCCCCAGGACACTGTGGGATGACTGTATTTATCATTAACTTTCTGTTCCATGCTCTATTGGCAGATTTTTTAGATTTCAACTGTAATTTCTCTAGACAACTCTTTAAAATCTCATGTTATCAAGTCAAATAAAGTCTCAAATCATGTCTTTTCATTTATTTACTTTAGGCAATGATAGAATAAATGCTTCAATATGAATGAATGTAACTATGAGTTATTTATGTATTTTCCAGTAGCCTAAACTTGACACTAAAACTTAGCAATGTCTTGTTTATGATCTCACCTGATTTTGACACAAGGCTTATTGTATTTTCAATACAGTTATGGATGTATAAATTATGGGGGCTTATGAAAAATCAATTTATACAAATTGACTCTACACAGTAGAAAACCTTCTTTTCAAAATGTGAGCTCTTCTATAATGTGTATGCATTTACAAAGACATTTAAAGTTTTTTTTTTTTCCAACCCCACCTTTCAAGGCACTCAACCATTACATTCTGAGACAGCTAAGCTCCTGGCTTCTTGGGTCTATACAGGTGTCATATTTGTAACCATTAATATGCAGACAGGAGATGATTAAATGCAGGCCTGATAAAATGTGACACCCCGTAATAAATGAGAATGAAAAAATGAATTTGTAACCATAAATCATGTATTAAAATTTATGTCATAGGCTTACATTGGTGAAGACAATGTAGAAATAAGAAAATATGAGATAGACCTATTTTAAAAAATTGTAATAAAAGACATTTAAATTTTATTCTCTTCTCCACTCTTTATTTAAGTTGAAAATTTGACTTCTTGACCCTGAAGACAGAATGCTTGAACTTCGTATTTTAGAATAAGACATTGGACACTCTCATTATAATGCAAATTTTTAACTTTAAGATTTTAAAATATGAATGCTCCTATGTGTCCAAGACAATGAGATACTACCATCTTTATAGAACAGAAGAAATAAAATGTCTATTTTAAGAGACACGAGATTATTGAAGTTTAGTCTTGCCACACACTTTTCCTCAAAAGAATCTGACTACACTATTGTAGACCCTTTTGTGTAAAGTTTTAGAATGAGTATAAGACCATAATCTCTCAAATGAAATGATATGAAAGCCTTGATTAGAAAAACATTTAAAGCAAAACTGAAGATTTCCAAGAAAATAAAATATAGCCCTGAAATCATTTTAAAAGCTACAACTTTTCCAGGCACAGTGGCCCATACCTGTAATCTCAGCACTCTGGAGGCTGAGGAGGATCACCAACGGTTTGAAACCAGCCTGGGCTACATGATGAGTTCAAGGCCAGCCTGAACTACATGGAGAGACCTTCTCTCAAAAAACAAAACAAAACAAAATACCCTACCATCTCCAGAACATCATTTTCAAACAACAGACTTTGTATTTCAAAAATGTTGCCATAATATTTTAATTTCTCATGGTTGTTTGTAATAATCACCCTTCTATTTCTAGGTAAAAATAGCTGATATGCACAACTTAGAGGGTGAAAGTTATATTTAGCTCATGATATCAGAGGTTTTAATCTATGATTGGCTGTCTCTAATAGCAGAGAAAAAGTGTTTACCTTACTTAAGCAGAGAGATAAAGACCCTAAGAAAAACCAAAGTCAAGCCTCCAATGACATAATGACTCCAACTAGTCCCCACTACCAAATAGATCATTTACAACAAACTTATCAATAGATTAATTCATCCATTAATATCCTGCAAATCCAATCACCTCTCTAGATATCTCTTACATCAAGTTGACAAGACTAATCATCACAGATTCACCGCTTGTCAAACTGATACCCCAACACATCTCTTTAAACCAAGCTTAGTCTTCAAATAAGCACCATCATAAAGTCATGATTCTATTTAAGATGATATAAATATCCCGTCTATAACTAAAAATACAGCCATTTCTTTCCCAAAGTCTCAACAGAACCAGCATTACTTAAAAGTCCAATTGCAAAGCCTACTTAGAGACTCAAGACAAATCTCAGTTAAAATAAAAGAATAAACAAGTAAACCTACAACCAAGATAACATGGCACAGAGTAGACATTTCCATTTCAAAGGAGAAGATTAAGGTAGTAGAAAGAAATCAGACCAAACCAAGACCAAAATCCAGCAGGGCACAGCACATTAAATTCCATGGCTCTATATCCAGCATCCTAGTCAAGCTTTGCTAAGATATGAGTCTCAAAGTGCTCGAGCAGCCCTGCTCTGTGGCCTTGCAAACCACAGGGCCTCTCATTTGTGTTGGCTCCTTTCATTGCCTGCAAAGTGCCTCAGCAGACAGCCCACATTCCTGGCACTTCAGCATTTTTGCTTTTCTTATACCCCAATTAGGAGATTATGAAATTATCCTAATGCTATTGAAATAAATTTGAAAGTCAGTCATATATGTAATAATTTTGCTGTGTTAAAAAGATGAATTCCACTGGGCATTGTGGAGCATTCCAATAATCTCATCTACTAAGGAGGCTGGGCAATTTACCAAGACTCTAACACAAAATGATAAAATTGAAAAAGTTTGGGGATATAGCACATGTGAGGCTATGGTTCAACTCCAAATACTACAAAAGAAAAAATAGATGAATTTCAGAAAAAATAATTTCTTTATGTTGTGAGTAAAGAAATTATTCTTATCCTCACTAATACCTGACTACAAGCCAATTCTTTTCCATATTCCTTGCATCCAAGGGATGTCTGAACTAAATAAATTGGGTTTCACAATATCTAGTGATTTTCTGAAGTTATATTTATTACCTATTATTATAGTTGAAATATAGCCTCACAAAAGATACATTGAAGTCCTAAGTCACAGTTCTTCAGAGTGTGACTTTGTTTGAAGATTCATTAGCGTAGTCAATTAAAAATATCATGTAGTTATAAGGATTAGACTTCTCATTAAGGGGATATTTAGGTACAGTGATAGACATTTATAGAGAGAAGATGATGTTAGCAGACACAAAAGAAAGACAGCCATCTATAAACCATGGCACAATACTTGGAACAACTTTTTCCCTCATAGCTTTCTAAAGGAAAAAACTTTGTTAACCTTGGTTTTCTGTATGTTCATTCTAGAAGTGTGAGACTGTAGCCTACTATTATTTAAGCTAAACTATTTGTGGTGTAGTTGATGCCATGTAACAGCAGGATATGTTTAGGTGATGTCACAATTTTGTGCACATTATTAATTACACTTAGACAAACCTAGATAGTATAATCTACCAAATACCTAAGATAGAAGGTATATATACTGTCTACTGTAGACTGAAACACTGTACAGGACACTATGACTGTACTTCGTTATGGAAGGCCTAAGAACCTCATTTGTCTGCTATGCTGCCCTTATAAACTTCCTTGTCCTTATATTGCTGAAAGAGTCACAGGCTTAAATGGTACATAGTTCAGTTTGGTTGTTACCCACTCAGAGTAACAGATAGTGCTAGAGAACCAGTATGTGTATATTCAATGGATATCTGTTAAACCCAAATATCAACTAAATACCATGAAATTTGAAAGCCAAATATATATCATGGAACACGCTGTATAAACTCTAATCTGTACTTATTGACTATTCAGAGACACAGAATTTAGGAAAGAGGTGTATGTATGTGTGTGTTTTGGGGTGAGTAGTATATATTGTAGTGTTTGTTTTGTTCCTGAGCTCCTATTTCTAGTACATTAATACATGGCTTCTTTTGTTTTCTCCATAGTTAGATATTGCCAACAACCAATTCTTTTCCCTATAAATTGTCGGGAGCAATGCTACATAATTTTAGGGAAAAATCATATGGTTAGCCTAGTTCTCCTGCCTACAGCCCAGCTATGGAATTCTGAGACATAATTGCATTTTGGCCTCTGGTCACAACTGAGACCTCAATGATCCGGTGATGCTGTGATTCTCCAGGACAAGAAATATCCTGGGAGCTGAAAACATCCTGGGAGGAACAAAACATCCACTCATTTCTTCATTGTTCTTGGACCTTTACCATCTTGTTTATGCGGATGTACTGAACTCTCTGCAAGCCATTTGTTACCTTTGTTTCTCCTGATGTACTGAATAAAAGGTGCACTAAACTGGGGGCTTTTGTCTTTGCTGCCCTGAGCAGCACTGATCAGATCCAAAGCTCAGCTTCTTCTCAGTCGCATTTTTTCTACCTTTCCTGTAATTCGCCATGTGCTGCTGTGGCTCACAGGAGACCAGGACTCACTGCAGAGGTTCTGGTAACATCCCCTTCCCGTTCCCTACAATAAATCTCTTAATGTTGTCAAGCATAGAGTTTGAGGTGCAGAGGAGGATTGTATTATATACTCACCATTAGAAAAAAGGCACCTAAACTGAATCATAACTTTTAGTGGACTTTTGCTCACTTTGGTTAGGAGGATTTTCTAAATTTTCTCCTTTCATTTAAAAAAATAGATTTCACACCCCTATTAACTTGTTTGCTTCTCAATTTTTCTATAATCTTATGACTTGATTTTTTCTTTCCTCTTCATTCTTCCAGTGCTGTGGACTGCATTGTCCCTTCCCAAAATCAAATACTAAAACTCTTCACCCTCAATATGATGATGTCTAGGGTGAGACTTTTGGGAGGTAATTTTATTTAGATGAGGTCACGAGGGTTGGGTTTTCGGGTGTTATTAGTGCTCTTATAAGAAGAGACTTGAGCATTATCTTTCTTCCTTTCCATGCACATCCCCCTAGGAAAGCCCACGTACAGGTACAATGGGTCAAAGGCCATCTGCATCAGGAAATGGGCCCTCACCAGAGCCCAGCCATTTGAGCTAGCACCCTGACTTCAGATTTCCAGCTCCAGAAATGTGAGAAAATAAATTTCTACTGACTACAAACCAGCCAGTTCTATGGTATTTTGTCAGAGCAGCCAGAGCTGACTGAGAGCATTTATTGGAAAGTTAGTCCCTTTTAATTTATTTGGTAATAAATTTAGGTACATAATCAACATTGTATCTGCCTATGCAAATTCCAAGAGATAATAAGAAACTCTGATTAAAAATAATGGTCCTCTTTTTTTGGTGTTATCTCTTAGCACTACAGAAAGAAAAAAAGATAACAATGACATCTAATTTTCTATATTCATCTCTAATTCTCTTCAAGGGAAATAAAGAGTACAGCATTGCATGCTATATATTTTTTAACAACATGGACTATTCCACTCTTAAGAGTTAGGAATGATTGGAGTTAAATTGAATTTTAAATAAAAATCAGGCAGGTTGACACACACCTGTAATCTCAGCATTCTGAGAAGTTGATGCAGGATCATTTCAAGTTCAAACATAGCCTGAGCAATTTAGAGACTTGGTAAGATGACCCTGTCTCAAAATAAAAAAAATAAAAAATGAACTGGTGATGTAAGTCAGTAGGAAGGTCCTGGATTTATTTTCCAGTACCACAAACAAAACAAAACGAAAGAACAAAACACAATCTTCTGTTTGCTTATATAATGTGTTACTTGAATGCATGAATTTATAAATAAATAATAATACTAAAAAAAGAAATATGAATAATATAGCCCTGAATTCAAATTCTAATTATGATTATTTACCACCCATATGGCTTCAGAGTAACATTCTCCAAAAATTTTCTTATTTTAAAAATTAAGTTAAAATGTTTCCTCCCAGGATTGCTGTGAATTAAATAACTTATTGCACTGAACCCTGTTTTCTGGCTAGATACAGATGTTCAAAAAGAAATAAAAGGAAAATAGAAGTGTCTGTTACGTTCTCATGAAAAGTCTTGAGTTCTACCACTCTTATTTAGGCTTACATTTTTTTTTTTTATTTTGGTACCGGGGATTGAACTTGGGATCTTGTGCTTGCGAAGTAGGCCCAGTGCCAATGAGCTAAATCTTGGACCTAGGCTTACTTTTAATGCTGATGATTTGAAATAGCCCAAGTGCATGCCTGGACACACACACACACACACACACACACACACAATTTTCTGTCACTTTTTTATTGTTATGAAAATAAATTGTTAGTAAGAGGGATGAAAATTTTAAAAATAATTCAGAACCATGGGCTTATGCTTCTGACTTGCATAAAGGGTGTGGATGAACACATGTACATGAGGAATCTTATGAAATTTAAAGAAGGAAACAATGTTTTCTACTGCTTCTATTTTTAACAGCATGCTGCTAGAGGTGATATTAGTTGAACAAAATAATATTATTTCAGCTACTTGGAAAGCCACTTGACAATAAGGAGTCCCTTGAGGCAAGATTCTTCCCAGCAGCATTGCTCAGTACAATATTTGTTCAAAACTGAGGAGTGATTTGTAAGATGTGTCTCTACAGGAAAAAAGTGATATTGATACCATGCAGCTAATGTACAACCCCCCAAAATAAAACAAAACAAAACAAAACAAAAACCACGAAACCTCAAATATTTTGAACGTATCACTACTTCCCATTTTTCCTTTGAGTGAAAATTTCATTCACATAGCATGTGAAGTAATCCCCAGTGCCATTTAGCTGATATGTAATAGAGAAAAAAATAGAAGAATTCATCTTCATAGAAAGATCTCAGCTAGCATGTGTTACTATTTCTTCAGCATTTTGAGTTCTCTTGGTTCAAAGAGGGTACTTTATTAAAGAGCAGTGCCAAGTCCTGTGTTACACAGGGTAGGAACTATATCCAACCATATTTTCTGCACACCAGTTCAATGAACTGGTTGATGCTTTTCTTAGCTTACTGGAGAGAAGTCAAGGGTCAGATAATTTAAGTGATTTTTTTCCATGCTACAAACTCTTATCACCCACGGAACTTGGTCTAAAGTCTCATCAATGTGTTGTTCTCTTTCAGGTTGCAAAGGTCAGAGGAAGGGAACTATAGCTATTGTGAGTATAAGTGAAGAGCACAAGGAAATGTTTGGTCTTGAGGGCTCTAGCAGAACATGTCCAAATTCATGGCAGGAGGCAATGCTGCGGCATGGGCAAGAGGAGGGACTCTGGAGATGGACTACTTGTGACCCAGGGTAGGCTCTTCTATGCACTCATTCTTTGTTGTTTTCAGTTGTTGTTCTTGTTTTATATTTTAGTTTTATTTATTTAATTTTCTTTTCTGAGACAGTCTCACTATGTAGTTCAGGCTGGCCTTAAACTCAGTGTATACCCCAGGCTAGCCTAGAATTCAGTTATCCTCCTGCCTCAGCCTCCTTAGCTGTGGGATTACGGGAATGTACCACTTTGCCTAGATTGTCGCTGTTTTAGCAGCATTGGAGATTGAACCCAAGATCTCCCCGCTGTGCTACCCAGTTTTTCTTTTTCTTCTTTTTTTTTTTTGAGATAGGGCCTAATTCTGTGAGTTGTGCCTGCTGAGCTCGAACTTGCGATCCTCCTGCCTCAGCTTTTCAGAGCGCTGGGATTACAGGTGTGTGCCACCACATCCAGTTTCCCTGCGTTCCTGTGTGTACTGCCATATCACTGTATGTATACTTGGAATGATGAAGTAAGACTGCAAGCTTCATAGCTTCTCTGAAATAGATTAGCTAAATTAATAAGTGTTTGCGAAAGGATCTGGCATTCTATTGTAAAATTTTCTCAGTTGTTACTACCAATATCATTATTATTAACTAATATGATTAACATAGTGTGACTGTTAATTGTGATTTTCAATTTGACTGGATTAGGAAAGGCCTAGCTGATTAGTAAAGCACACTTAGCGCTGTGTCGGTGGGCGTTCCAGAGATGATTGGCATGAAAACCAGCAAACTGAGGGCCGAAGACCCTCCTCCATGTGGGTGGCAGCAACCAATAGGCTTGCAGTACACATGGAGCGAAAGGGGAGAAAGAGGAAGTTGGTGAGTACTTTAAGAAATGCCATTCGGCTTCATAGGGACATGTTTTTCTCCTTCGGTTGCCTGTGGCTGTTAGACTCCAGCTTCTTAAGCCCTTCCACGCGGGCTCATCCTAGGGACTGTTCAGTTCAGCGTCGGGCTGGTACTGTCCCCAGCTCTGCTTCCCGGGGGGCTGAGAGAACTCAGCTGATGCCTCACCAAGCGCTTCCGCCATGTTTCTGCCTTGGAGCCTTCTGAAACTGAGCCAAATTAAGCTTCTCTTCCTTTAAGATGTAGGTGTTGGGTAATTTATCCCAGCGATGGGAAAGCCATGTAGTACATGTAATTTTGTTATTTGACTTTCTCTGTCACGACTGTCTTACGGTTCTGGCATATTTATGGGTTCTACTGTTAGGCTTTTGCTTACTTCGTTCAACCATTATGTCTCCCAGGTTCTGTGGACCATCTGTATCTTTCTGTATGATTCTCATTTCATTTCCTCAAAAAGAAGATGTGATGGGATTGATTGATACTGTTCTGTGTTGTCAGTTTCTTTAGAGCAAATTATCTTAACTTCTGTAAAACATTAAGACATTCAGGTCCTAATGGCAGGATATTCAGCTTTCACATGGATTGTTCTACTTTGTGAACTTAACAGGGCCAAGTCTAGATAACTGGAGCCAGCAGGAGATTCATTTCTTTCTTTCTTTCTTTTTTTTTTTTTTTTGGTACCAGGGATCAAACTCAGGACCTTGTGCTTTGAGGCAGGGCATAGTGCCACTGAGCTAAATCCCCAGCCCAGGAGATTCCTTTCTTAATGGGCAGCATGCTTGAGGCAGGCAGGGGTGCCATACACCTGTAATCCCAACACTCCAGGAGGCCAAGGCAGGATGATCACAACTCCCAGCCCAGCCTGGCCAGTTTAGCAACTTAGTAGGACCCTGTCTCAAAAAAAAAAAAAAAAACAACCCAAAAAACCAAAACCCAAAACAAAACAACAACAACAAATCAAAACAAAACAAAACAAAAACCTAAAAAGATTTGAGGATGTAGCTCAGAAAGAAGGCCCTGAGTTCAATTGTGAGTAACAATAAGAAAAAGCAACTTGAGCTTTGATGCTTTTCCAATATATTCTACCTCCAGGTTTGATAATGTAATGTACTTTGCAGTTAATATTCTTCCCTAATGGACATCAGAGAGGAGTCAAGTAGTTTTGTCATATTTCAAACACAAGATCAAATCATTTCGAACAATGTAAGAATGAAAACATGTTAAGGCAAAGAGATACTACATTTCCAAAGCAAGTAGTGAGAGTGCAGATTAGTGATTGGATTTATTGCCTGTGGAATTTTATCTGTAGCAGAGACTGCAGTGATAGAGATTTTGAATATTAAATTCATGGATAAATTCAGCTTGTTTATAGCCCTCTAATTGACTATGAGAATAAAACAAGGCATTTCTCAGGTTTCTCAGTTAACATCCCAACTTCATAGACTCAATCCGGCAGATAAGATAAATGGCCAGGGTGAACCCACCCACTTTCTCACAGATGCTGTGCGCAAGCAGATCTCTTGCCTCACACTTCATTATTTGCAGCTTCCAGAGTCACTTTTAAGGTTTCATGGTAAGTAACTGCATTTTCCTAACTACTCTTCATGTACCTTCACTTTCTAGTGGATTTGATACTCATTTTTTCTTTATTTTTTTCTTTGTCTACATGTAAAGGAATTGACTGACAAACTGTATAAATGGTAAACAAAATGATTGTGACCATTAACAGTAACCAGAGGTAAATCCGTATGATTCAGTTAGAATTTTCAACATAATAGTAAATTTTACTTTAAGTGGCTTAAACACAAAGTGATATATTTTTCTGACTTAGCAAGGAGCCTGCTGGTAGATGATTGCTGACAGTAGTTGAGTGAGTTATTGATGTATGGGCTGGCAGTTCTGATATTTGTGGTCTTTTCTCATATTTGTGTTTCATAGTCATAATATGACTGTGAGAGTTCATGTTTAAAGCTAAAAGGACTTAGGGGATATAGTGATATTAGATACTGGTCTCCCTGTTGTAAAAAACGAAGATGGTTTTCCAGAAACTCCACCTGATTTAGAAATCAGGACTATGTCCCGTGGGTTCCTTCTTATTAAGAAAGATAAGTGGAGAGGTTAAAATCTGCACTGGGGCCCAGTAGGTCACTTTCCTGAACCAAATAGGTTTCTCTTTTCAATGAAGGAGATAATAATTGTTGGTGAATACGATTGGCAGTGTCTAATATATTTGATGGTAGGATTCCATGTAAGATGAACTTAGGTTTAGCATCAGCTTGGTGAATAATAAATGGCCAAATCTGCATTAACAACTGAAAATGTGCTAGAAATTATGAAGAGCCCATTTTTGATGCCTAAATCATATGGTGAAATCTATATTAAAAATATAGGCTTGCATTTATCTGCACAAGGGATAGATTTGCATAGAATGTGTATGTTTCTATGTGTGCTAGTGTTCATTGATGGGTAGAAGTTGTCTGGATTCATCTATTAATGAATGCTCTGAGTCTCTAGTTAAGGCTCAAGAGAAAGGATGCTATGATTTGTTATCAGTGGTAGTCACTGGTGAAAATATGATGAAGAATAGATATGTATACCATGTCTGTATAATTAAGGGATTTTTAACTCTGATGTAATCATAACTCCACTGACAGTACATTGACTGAACACATATGACAATTTGGGCATCCACATATCACTTCAGAGAGAATACAATACTTTGCAACACAACATAGTACAATAGAATTGTCTTAGTCTAGATTAATCCTCTGAGTTTGAAAATGCTGAGTATTTTCTCCTGAGATAAAATTTCAAGGAAAATTACTGTGTGTCTTATTGTGGCAAGGGGCAGCTTGTAACAGTAGCAGATATTATATGCAATGTGTAGCCCTATAAATGTTTTGGGAGCCTTGTAAATAGCTTGGCATTTCAACAGAGGAGAGAGAAGAAATTGCTGTAGGAAACTGAGTAATTAGAACTCTCAAATGCTTTTGTTCAGAATTCTACCTTGGTGGAAAGATGCTAACCAAGTGATTCTGTCTTTGTCCTGCTGATGTTGCAGCTCCGAAGCCATAGTCTCTGATGTTGTTTTCAATGGATCTGATCACTTCATATTTGTCGCTGGGTCTCTCAACATGACTGCAATAAGGGCTTTCTTCTAAGAAATCACAACCTTTTGTAGAGACATTGCAAAAGCATATACAAATCCTGGATCATTTATTTGTGCTGATGCTGTTTTCTTCAGTTTAAAGAAATTAATTTAGTACTTGAGGTATACCAAACCCTCTGCTACACACTATATAAAGCTCACAGCTTCTTAATCTGAATCCAGAACACTGAACACACTACACACACACACACACACACCCGGCTTAAACTGACCAGGATTGCAGAACATCCTTTCCCCATGGCCAAAACCTCACAGTAGGCTGTCATACCTGAGGCTGAGTAACCGTGCCCCTTTATTGACTATATCTTTCCCTGCCTTATTTGTTTTGATATTAATTCTGTGTGCCCTTTTGATAACTTACTGAATTCTTCCCTCACAACTTCAAGCCCCCACGGTGGTCCTGTTGTCCACAGACTTTTTACCCTCCTCTCGCCACTCCTCTCTCCGTGCTAGATGTGGCCACCATGAACATCGTCGCGGCTCCTAAAGAACTGGCCCTCTGGGAGTTCCATGTCCACCAAGAATGACAGCGTCGGCAAAGGCGTGGCCGACTAGGGCATCGCAGAGGCTCCCGCCCTGTGCCCACTTCCCAGCCAGCCCCCACGCCCCCAAAAACTTCATCCCAGATCAGCAGGAAGCAGATACGGAAGAAGAAAACGCCGCCCCAATTCCATAACAAAATGAAGGCTGGGATGTTAGGTATTTCAGATCCCCCACAGAGTTTTCCCCCTGCCCCACTCCGGCCACAGGGAACAGGGAACTTCCGCATAACTAAGGCATGACCTCCCTTTGTTAGTGACTCCCTGCCTAGTTAAGGTCTTTCTGCCCCGCCGGTTTCGTGGTCAGATGTTCCAGTAAGATAGAGGCTTCCCGAAAGCAGTGACTCCATCCCCCTGACCGAAACCTGTTGCTACATACCCCAGCCCCAATCACCCAGCCCCACCAATGGCCTAGTGCTCTCCCACCTGCAAGATCCCTATATAAGCTTCCAGCTCAACCCATGCAGTTGCTGGTCTCCACTCTGTGAGTCAGCCCGGCAGGCTGCAGACTGTCGCCCCAATAAAGCTTGCTTGAACGTCCGTGTGTGCCCCCCTTCTTCGGCGACCCTTTCAGTCCTTATAAAGTATGTACCTGAAGAATTCTACTTAAACATCAGTGAATAATTTTAAAGGTAACCATTATCGAAGTTATTTGTTTACTAACAATAAGAACATAATATACCACATATAGCCAATTTCTGGTTAAAAAACAAACTTTATAATGACGTGTAGAGAAATGACATTGACTTAGAGTTCTTAAAATAAGAGACTTATAAGCTTAACCAAATCTGTACAGTTAGGGGTAATTTATATTCTATAAAACTTGTGAAGTTGTGAATTGTTGAAGTTGTTTTGCCATAAATATCTTTGAATATCTTCAGTAAGACTAATGTAAATGCATTAATTTGTTTATTTTGGGTTTATATACTAACTACTGATCTGAAGAACTTAAGAGACTTTAGAATGTTTACAGTACATCTCTGATATGACCTGGAAAGGGAGGTATGGTGGCCACAAGGGTGCTTTTGCTAGGGTGAGGCTCATCCAAATGTAGGATACAGTTTACCCAAATGCAGGTACCCCCACCCCTTGTAAAATTAAAGCTTAAAGATATGTTTTGGAGGGTTCTGAAGCATTGTGAGTACAGTGATTAGGCTTGTGTTTACACTTGTAAAGGCTTTTCTATTACGAGGGTCACAAATTCAAGCCCATCGGGGCAGGATAGCATGACCCTGCCTAAAAATAAAAAGAATAAAAAATGGCTGGAGGTATACCTTGGTGTAAAGGAGCTGGATTCAATAGCCAGTACTGAAAACACCAACAGATTTTCCAAAAAAAAATGCATCTGAGACTCTTAATTGCTTCCACATTACATATTTCAATTTTTTTTGTTGATGAGTTACTTTAAAAATATTTTACTTACAAACTCAATATAGATACAGTCACACACGCACCAAAAACAAATGATTTTAAAAAATAATAGGTACTAATATGCAATGCATTCTATTTTTTCTTGTTTCTCTTGTTTCATTTCTTTTTTTCTTTTTATCATGTTTTAAGAATGCTGGTTCATACCTTTAAACTGATTTTATGACTCAGCAATTCAAGAGATGGTTAACTTCTTTTTAAAAAATAGACGCCTAGATAGTAAAATTCCGTAGACTTTGTCATAGAATAACAGAGGGAGTGTATGTGTATTCAGTGTGTCCTATCTGCTTAAGTTTGCTGCAACTTTTCAACTCTACCATTGTGGCTGGAAGTAGGCATAAAGAATATGTAAAAAATCGAGCATATTTGTGTTACAGCAAAGCCTTATTTGCAAACCAGTTGGTTGCCTAGAGACATATCATAGTGACTAGGTTATAAGATCCCTTTTGAAAAATTTTGCTTAAATGACTATCAACCTTTTTGGCCTCAGGACCTCTTTATACTCTTAAAATTATTGGGCCCACTAATAGGTTTTAAAAATATGTGCTGTAGGGCCGGGGATTTAGCTCAGTGGTTCCACCGCCTGCCTCGCAAACTAAGGACCCAAGTTTGATCCCTGGTACAAAAAAAAAAAAAAATTTGTGCTGCATCCATCTGTATTTATTATGAGAAATTAAAACTGATAAATTAAAAATGTGTTTACAGAATTATTCAAAAAGTTATATTTTAAGTGCATGTTAATGTCAATGAGATATTTAATAAATATAATTGTTACACAAAAACATAATTACTGATAAGAGCAATATGTTTATACATTTCACAATTAATATCTTTAATATTCAGCTTAATAAAATAGAAAAAGAATATCATTTCTATTTTGCACTCAGTCTGGTAGACATTATTTTGATTAAAGTGTGTAAACAGAATCCAGCCTACATGGATAAGTATTGAAAAAACAAGAAGCATTTTAATAGACTTGTTAGATAACTTTGGGTATTCTTTGATACTATATCAAAACTTGATAAGTGATAGTTTCTTAAACGTTAACTGTAAGTTAGAATCTGAAAAATTTTAAATTTGTTTCCTTAAAATCTGTTAGTCTAAAAAAAAAAAGTCTGTTAGTCTATCTTTCACTTTGAATGAGTCTTTTACTATTGCATGGTTTTGTAACAGCATGTATTAGTCGTCTGGGAAATATTGGTTCTTTGAATTAAACACATCTTATGTGTGATGTCACTTTTCATTTGAAAATAAGTTTGAAGATCATGTGTGTTAATATTATCACTGATCTTTCCACAAAAAGTGTTTAAATAATGAGAAGCTCTTAAACTCTTAGTACTGGAAGCACATTTTCTAAATTCTGATGATTACGTCAATGTTGAACTTTTTCCATTAGTATTTCATACTTTCTATTATTTACCTTGAAGTCACAAGAATATCTTATTCCTTTTGGAGAGAACATCTGCCAAACTTCCAAATCTGATTAACCATAATTTGTGTATAGTAAAAAATTTTAACCTCGTTCCAAAAGAGGTCTGACCTATGTTTTCAGTATCTTTGACTTAATCTCTAAATCCTTGGAATGTTAGACTCACAGGAGTTTGTTAACCTTAGAGCCTGATGCTAGATCAGCAAGTGTATAATCGCGTTTCACTTTGAAGACAAAAGAGTAAGTTAATGTATGAATTGTTTCTTCTAAGATAAAACCTCGGTATTCAGATTTAATTGGAAAGTTGGCACTTTTCGATAAATAAGTGGGTTTTGCGTTGCAGTTTGGCACTCAGGCTGTACAAGGTCTGCCATCGCTGTGCCGGAAAATAACATGATTTAGGAGGAGGGCTTTTGCCTCACCGCTAATGTAATTCAGAGCCCTTTGGGTCATGCCATATCATCTTGACCTTTAGAGAAGCTGCAGCTTGATGTTAGCCAGCCATGTCTTCGTGATCAATCCCCAATAAAATCACTGAACACTTAGACTAAGGTGAGTTTCCTGGTTGAAAATATCTCAGGTATATTGTCACATATCAGTGCCTAAAGGTAACGCCATTTCTGACAAAAGGGGAAGCTCTCAAAAACTGTAACTGAGCCCGCCGCCAGCTTTCATCAAATTCTTTGAGTAATTGCAGACAATATTTACATGTCAGGATGAGTCAGGAGACTTCTGAAATTGAAATTTATGAAAAAGGCTGGGGGGAGGTGTTGCAGGGAGCACAGTTTATCGAATTTCAAATTTTGTTCATCATTTTTTCAAGTAAAAACAGTGATCCACAACAAAGGCAGCTAGTTCAGCTCAAGGCTATTGCACAAGAGTTTTCCTTGGGGAAACATCATACTTCTCGATGCAGCAGAAGTGTTTCATATGTCCCACAATGTACTAAATCAGGACTATGTCAAGTGCTATTCTTAAATGACTTTGGCTTGTTAAACTGTAAATGCATAGCAATAAAGAATGTAATAACCACTAACATAGTTTGATGTCACTGCCTTGTGGTAAGGCCCCAGCAGTATTACTGTTATTTTTACAATATCAATGCAAGTGCTAATATAATGAAAAGAGAACTTGAAGTCTTAAATGCATTATGAATATAATTCTGAACTCATTTTAATATGAACTGTTTTCACAATAATGGTTCTCCAAATAACATCTCATACACATATTTTAAGAATTTTCTTCTAAGTAGCCAGAATTCCACTTAGTTATGAGAAAATCTTAATTGTAAGTTCTTTGATTAACCTCATGTCTCTTAATTTCACTATGGGCCTGTATCTTTCAATTCAGTACCTTTAATTTTATGGAATATCTCACCTGTCTAATGACTTTGTACTTATGGTTACAAGGTATTCTCTTAACTCCCACAACACTGCATAGTGATCCATTCATAATTAATCTCATATTGCATACACTCATTCATGCTCTAACATACGTCATTACTTACATTCTTCTCACTCTTCCTATCTCCTCTTTATTCTTTAACTGATTTTTTAAAATACCTCCTTCACAAAAAGGTATTCTTTAAATACCTCCTTCTGTGATTAATCTGTTCTCTTTTTCTTTCGCTCATTGCTATATTCTGCATTACCTACCATAATACTTGGTAGGTAGAATATATAAAATCAGATGAGTTAAAATGATCAAATGCAAGGACCATGATATATTAAAATGTAAATTGGAAACCATGTTACAGGATTTAAAGTCCAACATGCATCTGATTAAAACTGTATGTTTTCATTTCTACATAGATTAAAAGATTGATAGACACGTGTACGTATGTATTGTCTGGCACAGAGTAGGTATTTAGTATAGACTTGTTGAATATGTGAAGAACTGTTTAAAGTGTACGTTAAAGTATATTTAGTTTTATACTTCAGTTGAAACTTCAGTTATGCCTATAGAACATTCCCTGGTAGTTGGTTCTTGATGTTCTGACATGTAGAAGTTCATTGTTCACGTTCATAATATATTTTCTCCTTTAAGATAATTAAGCCATAATGGTTCTACCATTTTTTCATAGACTGTAGACTTCCTTCATCTAAGAACTAACTTCTAGTTATTTATTAGGGGTTTCATCTTCGATCACCCTGTCTTGGAGTGAGTGTGATAGGGAGGATGTATGGGGAAACAGGAAGTGGAATGGTTGGGATTTATTATAGTTTCTGTCTAGATGTCCCCTCAAAGCCTCATGTGGTCATAGGTGGCTTTTTCAAAGGTGCCTCAATCTAGAGTGTGTGATGCTGGGGTTAAGGGCTTGTGATTACTAAACCAATACACTGATTGGTTTGGCACTGCCCGAATCCCTATGGTCTGGATAAAAGGGGCAGAAAGACACTGTTAAGGTTCCCTTATTACTTTTGCTTCCATGTGGGCACCATGAATTGTTTCTCCTCTGTGACATCCCTCTGCCATGTTCCACTCTGCTGTGGAGCCAGCCAATTATGGACTGAAACCTCTACAAACTGTGAGTTAAATAAACTCTTTCCCTTTTAACTTTGGGTGTTGCATATTTTGTCTCAGCAACAAGAGAAAAGTAACTAACACAGAATTAGTGGGTCAGAAGTGTGGAGGAATTGGTCACACATCAGATGAGATAAAATCTGAGAAAATAGAAGGCAAAATCAAGAGAAAATTACTCTTGTCCATAAAGCTGTATGTGAAGCTGCAGATACTTGTATAGATTAATCTAAGTTCCTAAATTTATAGATGGCAACATGGTGGCTCAAGAGAAAGCAAGTCTATTCATAAATAGCTAAAATCAGTAGTCTTGACCCCACATCTGAAGAAAGGCTGACATTGACCTCCTGTTATTCCTCGTGAGAACCACGTCAGAGAAAAAGTTACAGATGAGACAAGGGAAAAAAGACCATTGGTACTCAAAGTCAGGTTACCTCTAACACTCTGTCTTATGAAAATAAAATGGAGATTTTTTTGGTTGCAAATTAGCAGGCAGGAGGCAAAGGTAAGAGGAATAGTGAAGAATCCTGGGTGAAGCTATAAACATTTCTTACCACTCCAATATTTATTTTGTAAATAAGTTAGCTAATGCCCCAAAGTTGTGCAGCAAACCTAAAACCTGGATATTTTTTCCCCAGAAGAGTGCTGTCTTCACTCCTGAAAGATCTCATTACTGATCCACATATGTTAAAAGACTGAGACATTCCTCTGCCCAAGAAGAGTATTTTATTTCCAAGTGTGTAAATTTCTCAGTCTCTCTGTCTCTGTCTCTGTGTCCCTCTCAGAAAGAAGGGGTTAGAGCCCTAAATTTTACATAAGAATATTGTAAGTTTAAATACAATTGCATTAGTGTCTCAGTTTGGTCCTTTAAAAAGTACAGCAAAATATTTAAATTATACAACGCCTTGCTCTGTGCATTCTTATCTTGGTTGTGTATGTTATGGTATTTTGCTGTAGACAAATAATACAAATAAAAATAATTGGGCCTGTTTGCAATATTTTATTTTTCTTTCTCATGCTGCTGCTTTTCCTCAGCTTCTTTTTACTTCATTTCAATTTTATATTTCTATTTCCTACTAGTGTTACCCAATTGTGATACTTCCCACCTTTAGCACACTTTTTCAATACCATCTGGGTACCCTGAACTTCATTCATTTCCATGCAAACAAATAACAGAAATCTAACACAGCTTTCAAAACCTACTTTTTAACTGCACCATGAACTTGAGATAAATCCTAATGTTCATTTACCTCCTCTGAGAAGTAAAAATGAAATAAACTTCAGGTCTAAGAAAACTGACACTGGATATGAACACTCCATAATTTAACAAAGAAGTCTATCTCTTTAATTTCTCTGTTCCTTGAAGAATAAACTCTCAGTCTTTTATGCAGCTTATCCTTGGATGGTTAGCGCTTGTTAACAATTTGTGAGAAACAAATTTTTCACCCATAAATAATAACCTTATTAAGATTAATGTGTAGATTAATGTGCCCTATCTACTTAAAGGATTACAGACTATTAATAGTGTTATCACTTGTCCTTTAGGCAGAAGAACAAGGAATCTGTCTCTCTCAAACATATATGTGAGTATATACATATTATAATGTGTATATGTGAGTATATACATGGTATAATGTATGTGTATATATGTATATAAACATAGGTATGTTTATATAGTATCTTTTCCCCTACGCATACCCCGCAAACGCTTGATGCACCAACAGGAGAGTGTAGGTGAGGAACCTATGGACATGTGTTATATTATGATTTTCTTTGAAAACAAAAGATGTTAATGTATGAGTTTTTTTCCTAAACTAAAACTTCAGTATTCAGGTTTATTGTACTGTTGGCACTTTGGGATAAGCAAGTGGGTTTTGGGTTACAGTTTGGGCAGTTGATCTCAGAAAGTTTCACCATCACTGACTTCAAACACTGTATTTGTAAGTTAGGATGAGGTGTATCACCCTATCCAATCTCAGGTTTGGTTGAGAAGCAGGAGAGGGTGAGTTGGCAGAAATTGTCCAGAACAGTAGGTCAGATCTAAATCTATTAATGACAATAAAGTGGCAGTGTTTTTACTGAGTTGTTAAGTTGCCAAGGATCAGCTCAAACTTGTGATCTTTCTGCCTCAGTCTCCTAGAGTATTGAGATTACTGTGTGTATAACACCCAGTGTGATTTCCTTTTTAATGTATTGTCTAAAGAGCTCAGAGATTTATGTAGGGTTGCTGAGAGCAACACACTCTGCCTGAACAAATGCATTAGTGATGGAATGTTTGTGACAAATTATTAAGGAAATGTGGCTATCACAACAGAAAAGAATCCAATTATTTGGCATCTCTCTTCTTTCCTGAGTGGATTCTTCTCCCATCTCCCAATACTGAGGAGCTATTTCACATGGTCTTCATTGGCTTAAGATTATTTTCTTCACTATTGGCCCATGGATGGATCATGTCAGTAAGTAGCTTCCAGACTAGTCATCTCTGGTCAGTTCAACTCTGGTGAGTTATTAATTGTCATCATGTCTGCTTATATTACCCTGGGACCTCTCCAAAGCCATCTACAGATTGGGATTGCTAGAAAAGGAAAGCTCCTTCAGCAAGCAGACAATTATGTAATATATTGAAATGGAACTTTGGGGCAGAGAAATTTCTGTAACAGTTGAAGTGATTCGAAAGGGAACAATAAACTGAGCTGTGTTAGTCTGGGTGGTGTGCTGTTCTGGATGAAGTAATCCCCGTTCTCCCATCATGCCTGCCCCATTAGCTGTGGCCATGAAAGTATAGGGAGTCCTCAGTAGTGTTATGGTTTTCTACTTAATGCAGCTGGTCTTTATGAATTGTACTTTACTTACTATAAATGAAAAGGAAAAAGATACATCCTAAATGTAAACAAGGTTTACAATGGTTGCCTCTGGGTGTTGATATTACAAGTATTTTTACAGTTGTATTTTATCTGCTTTCTAAAATTTCCAAAAAGAAAAATCATTAACAATCTAAAGTAAATAAAATTTAAAAATAAAACTACGGAAGACAATTTCAAACAAACTTCGTAAACTTTTTGGTGTTTGAGTAAAGTTGTTATTACTACCTCATTTCACACTTCAAAAATTAGTATACCCACAGAGAACACTACTGTGTTTAACTGGATTTCAGTTATTAACAGAAGCAATACCTCAAAGTATTGTACAGATTTTCAGTTCCATTATGTTCTTGTACATATCTCTTAGCTAAATGCCTGTTACATTACTGTTTATTTCTTTCATTCAAGAGGGATGACTTGACTCTGGTTCCCAATGCTGTCTGAGAGAATACTATATGGAGACTTCAAGTGCATTAAGAACAGACTGCCCAAGAGCAGTCAAAGGATTTCAGAAGGGCCATGCATTTGGGTCCTATTCATGTGCCTGTACTTCTCTTTGTAAACTCCTCACCCTACCTTGCTTATCAATTCTGTGATTTTTAGAAAGTTCTTAATCTTCTTCCACTTCAAATTTATCAAAAATGATGAAAAGTATTTGCAACACATATAGCAAAAAACCGACATATTTGTATACACATATACCTACATATAAAATATTTCTGAAAAGAAATATCCCTCACTACCAAAAGAGATCTAAAACATTATGAATAGGAAATGTACAGAAAAGAAAAAAACAAAGGTCAATAAAATGAAAAATGTTAATTTCCTCAGTGTAGATCTCTCACCAAAGAATTACTTTGCTTTGCACATATGTTGGGTAAATCACAGATTTGTTGTAACAATTAGTTCATTTCTAAGACAGACCCAGACCAATAGCTAATGTATAAAAGTAGTTTTGTAAATGATTTTTGCTTTTCAGACCCCTTTGAGAAAAGGAGATACATGTTACAAATAGTTTTTGTGGGCCCAGGAATTGAGATCTGACTCCTAAGAAAGAGATGGACTTTGGCAAGGGGAAGGGGGAAGAGGAATATACCATATCCTGGTTTCAGGGCAAGACTCTTGGGGGTTAATCACATTCTAAAACCAAGCCATAAAATCATTTATGCAATGATTAATCAAAGTGTAAGTTCACCTGCTAGCATTGCTTTGTAAAACAGTCATCTTTTTTCTACTTTTCTTTTTTATCTCTCTTGTTCCCCCCTCCTTCCCCCTTATTACCATCAGTATATTCTCATCATAATTACTATTAATCGAAAACCTTATTCTTGACTTGTACTGTATTAGACACTTCACATCTATCAGCTGGTCTTCACAGCAATCTTGCAAGAAATATACTAATATTCTAATTTGTGGTAGATAATGAAATTACAGTCCACAATGGTTAATCAGCCTTCTTGAGTTCACTCAGTTGTAAAAAAATATGGGAAAGCTATGATTAAAACCTTAATTTTTCTGATACCAAAGCAAATTATTTTAGGTTGGAAGGAAAAATGTGAGTTATACTAAATTGCTCTAATGCAGCTGTGGACACATTGGGGAACCCACAGGTAAGAGCAAATGTTTTATTACATTTTAGGCATATTTCAGGCATAAGGTGAGTCAAGGGTGGCCCCAGGACAAGGGTACAGATGATGTGATCTCTTCTGGCACTAGGAATCTCAGCCCTTCACAAGCTACAGACTTCCTCAACTTCTAGGGCAAGGTGGGATTTTATTATGTTCTCACTTAGAACTTTCTGGTTTTTTGTATTCTTTCCTGAGCATATGTAAACTGATTCTTCAAACCTGCAAGTGAGCTCAGTAAATACTGACAGAGTAGCAGCAGAAAGCAAAGAAAAAAGGAAATGTTAATCCCTTATATATGAAAAATAAATTTAAAAAATCTTTTAAGACATTCTTAAATGTTTCCATATTAGCAGCTCTCAGAATGTAGAGTAATGTTAACCTATGCATGCAAAATTCACAGCGTATTTCCTGTGGTTTCTTCCTGCTGTTCCACAGCAGGTGGAAAGGGGAGAAAGCATCTCACTTATGAGTTTTCAGTGGGAATTATTTTTAACTCAAAAGTAAGTATGTTATTGATAAAGGTCTTAAGTTTTCTTTCAGCTTCACAGATGCCCTTCATGAACCCTCTGTTGTGGCCATGGACTATTTTTACCCTTCCACAAACATACCACTTTTGTATGCCATGATTTTGCATATGTTGGGTTGCTAACAAGGATACCCTTGAAATAAGTTCTGGCCACTCCAAAATTAAGATGTAGAAAAAAGGCCATTTTCTCTGTGAGGCCATTTCAGATGCCTTCGGGGCATTGGAAATCCCTGCTTCCCTCTGTTTCTACGTCTGCTACAGTATGTTCATTTTTACACCTGACAGATATCATATTTCAGTAAGGCTGTACTCATTAATTTGAGTTCCCTGAGCCATAGAATTGTATCTATTACATTATCTATCTTATGAGGTTGAATATATATATTCAATAAAAAGTTGAATGATTGAATTTCAACTCCTCCACAGTACCCTTTTTACTTTCTGTTCAGAAAACTATTTAATGAAATTTACATTGTGTAGTAAGCTCCTGTATAGAAAGTTGGAAAAATACGAAGTATTGACCAGAAATAAGTGATTTCAGTGTGTTTTCTCTCTCAGAGAAAGTAGACTATTGATATTCATAAAGTGTAATAATTTCACATTTCACTTTTATTCTCAACTGTGAATTCCAATTCCACATCTGTTCTTACTACCTGTAAGAGGCTGGCTGATACCTGATAGCTAATATCTCCATCTAAAAATCTGAAAGTCCATTATAGATCATAGAAGTTTGATGAAGGTTAGTTGGTGCTTGATACATAGCCAGAACTGGATACTTTTTACTAACAGTTTTGCTAGAATATTCAACCTTCCATTTTACCAATAAATATTAGAATTGGACATGAGCTGGGAATCTACTGATTAGTGTACCTAATGAATACTTCCATCTTGTTCTGCTAATCAAGTAGAATTGTAGTGTAGCCTGAAGAATTCTGGATTGGGAGTCAGAAGGTAGTTGCCTTATCTGATATAGATAACCTATGAGGAAGGCTCTTGCAAAGAGCTTTGCACACCTGACCTTGTGGGTTCTCATCCAGACTTCCCCTAAATTGTATTTGTGTTCTTGGACAAATGACTTCTTTTTATTGGGTCTTTCCTTCCACTTCTAAAATGAAAATAACAACAACTAACTCTGCAATAATTTAGAACTTAAATGTCCCCCCAAATCCCATGTATTAAAGGCATGACTTTGATTCAGTCTGTGGCTGTAGCGGAAGGTGGTGAAACCTTTAAAATGTATCACCTAAACAGAAACACTAAATCTGCTGGAAGAGAGAATAGAATGCTGAGGACATAGGAGTAGACCAAGCCTTCATGAACAAAACTCAGACCATGTGGGAAATACTACAAAGACTCAACAGTTGGGACCTCATCCTATTAAGCTTTTGCACAACAAAAGAAATCACCAACAGAGTGAAAAAACAACCCACAGAGTGGGAAAAATTTTAGCCAGCAGTTCTTCAGACAAAGGAATAGTATCTAGAACATAATAAAGAATTAAAAAAATCAGTCCACCCAAATTTAAAGACCCAATTCAAAAATGGGCACCTGAGATGAATACACATTTCTCAAGTGAAGAGGTAGAAACAACAAATAAATACATGAAAAAACATGGAACATCACTGGTCATTCGAGAGATGCAAATTTAAACAACACAGATTCTACCTTACTCCAGAAAGAATAGCTGTTATCACGAAATCAACCAACAACAAATGCTGGTGGGGCTGTGGGGAAAAAGAAACCATTATCCACTGTTGATGGTAGTGTAAACTGGTGCGACCATTGTGTAAATCAGTGTGGAGATTCCTCAAAAAACTAGGATTAGAGGTCCCATTTGATCCAGCTATTTCCCTTCTAGGTATTTTCCCAAAATAATTAAAAGCATCATATTGCAGTGATACATGTGCACCCATGTTTGTAGCAACACAGTTTATAATAGCTAAATCTTGGAAACATTGCAAAGGCCCACCAACTGATGAATGGATAGAAAAGATGTAGTATTTTTTAATACAATGAAGTACTATTCAGCCATAAAGAAGGATAAACTTCAGACATTTCTAGGTAAATGGATGTACCTTGAAAACATACTTTAAAGTGAAATAAGTCAAACAAACGTGTAAATATTGCATGGTCTCTGGTGTGAGAAACTGAAAGTGAAAATAAGGACCAAAAAGAATAATAAATACTGCAAAATAGGAAGAAATTGTTCAAAATTATTCAGAATGTGAGATACTTTTTCAGTGTTTAAAATGTTTTATACAGGAAAAGATGTAGCATTATTAGTCAATGAGCTGAGAGATAGATTAGCAAATGAAAATACATTCTTTTAAGATCATGATACACAGTGTATTTACTGTGGTTATTCTCTAATAATTTTGTTATAAAAATTATTTTTTCTGGGCCGGTGATTTAGCTCAGTGGTTCTGCCACCTGGCTCACAAGTGCAAGGACCCGAGTTCGATCCCCAGTACCAAAAAAAAATTATGTTTTCTTAGAATGGCTTTTATATTTTCCCTATTAATATCTACTTCTAATATATTAAAATAAAAAATTTTAAAAAAACGACAAAGTCAACATCCCAAAGTCAATAAAGATGTAGGGTGTAGTAGTTCACAATAAAGTACTATGACATTAAATAAATAAATAGATAAATAAATAAATAAATAGAATGTGTGGTCTAAGGACATTAGGTTGTTGGGTATGTCCTTGAAGGGAATATTGATAACTGTTCCCTTCTTGTCACTCTCTTTGCTTCCCTGCTATCTTGGGGTAAACAGGCCGCCTCAGCTACACATTCCTACCATAATGTACAAAGCAGGAAAGCCAAGTGACCTCGGACTGATGCCTTTGAAAATGTGAGACAAGATAAGCCTTTCTCGTTTTTAAGTTGATTATTTCAGGTATTTTCTCTGAGGAATGGAATGCTGACTAATACAACTTTGTGCCATTATATTAGATTGCAGTAGTGCTGTTTACTGAATATTTTCTGAGTTAAGGGTTAAGCATGAATCACCTCATTCAATATCACAAAAAGTCTATGAGGTAGATGCTACTTCCTGTTTACAAATGAGGAAAATAAAGTTAATGGGATATTAATAAAATGAAACACACTCCATCTGTTTTGACTGAAAGCTCACACTTGTAGCTGTTAAACTGTGTTGCTTCCTTTTAAATTTAGTTTACTGGAGAAAAAAATAATTATTAAGATTTCTAAGTGTAAGATTTGGGGGTGAATAAGACAGTCTCCATTTTTATGAGAGTTGTACTCTAATAAGAAAACAAAAATAAAAATAATATAGTTTCAGTTAATGACAATGAATTTTGAAAAGAAAAAGAAAAATACAGGACAACATGATGGCCTGACAAAGGTGGAAGGGTTTGTTTGGATAGCATGGTCCAGAAAGACCTTTCTAGCGAGATAACATTTATTTTGAAACCGTAACAACGAGAGGACTGCGTGTTAGAGAAACACAATTGCTTTTGAACTATAGTTCCACATTATTTGCATCTAAAGCATACCCAACAGTTATAGGCCTGATGAAAGTAGAAATCAATGATGATCCCTTCAGTCAGTGTGCTGATCATTCAACCGCCATTAGGCTCATCCCTTTCACCAATTAGCTGTAAGGTCTAAGTGGTAGTTTTTAACCTTCACTGCATAAGAAAAATTCTGTAATCACTGATGTCCCCAGGAACTCTGATTTTATTGGTCTGGTACGAAGCCTGTGCTTATGATTTAAATATTCCTCAATTGATTCTTATCATCAGCCTCACTTAAGAACTACTAATTTACGGAAGGGGATTTTGTATCTCTTCCAGTCTTAGTTTCTTCATCAAAACCAGAGGAAAAGGGTGCACAGTCTACAGAACAAGCTGGACTTTTGCTCCTCACAGTGTACTCTTGGGGACAACAGCATCAGCATCACATGTTAAAAATTCACACTGGTGAGTCTTAACCTAGACCTATTGAACTAGCACCTGGAGTTTTATAGGATCCCTGGATGATTTTATCTGGAAGCTTGAGATTTGGTAGAGTAGATCATGCTATGAATTCAAGATTGCACATAACCAGTGAGAGGAAAAAGCTAGGACCTCTTTAAATCAAGGATGAGCATGCAGCATACCCTTATTGTCAACATGGAATTCTCTCATGTTAAAGAAAGTGTTTAAAATGTCTCCAAGACAAGCTTGATAGAGACTTGTGTTTTCATGTTTCAATACACTGCTTTGAATTTTAACCAAAACTTTATCAACTTAGAAAATTATGAATAAGGTCATGATCTCATTAAAATCTAGTATTCAGCAAAGCTGCCTAGTGTGTATACTATGGAAAACTGGATTTTACGGTACATAGAGGCCTATATATAATATTGCAAGTAAATTACAGAGGCTACTTTTTCAACATGTAATGATAGCTTGAACAAGCTTAGTCTCTACTACCATCAAAATGAAAGTGCTCTTAAGAGGCAAAATTTAATAATCATTCACCTATTGAGGTTCAGAAGACTAGACATTTCCTGGATAAATAGTAATTTACATCTTTTTGGTACAGAAAAAATTAACAGATGAATAACATCTTTATACACACACACACACGTACCCCACAGAGGAATCAGTTCTTACAAAATATACTAAGTCCTCAGTTTTAAAATTCTCTTACATCTGGCTTAGCTGCTGATTTAAAGGATTGGGAAAATTGCAGTTATTTGGTGACTCAGGTAGTCCCTTAGGGTGTTTGTACATGTTTGTCTGGCAAATGGTTAGTCAATCTGTACTATTTGATTTGATGACATAATCACAATAATTTTGTTGTTTATGTAGAGTACAATCAAAATGAAAAGAACCAGGTAGCAAGCATTAACTGATTGGGCTTCATTTGTCTATTATTGAAGGAAACTAAAAATAGCACTTTCTTCTTATAAAACAGTACCTGTATTACCATAAACACATAGAGAAATGTGCACAAGCACACACACACACAATACGACACATACCCTAATACACACATGGACTCTTTCTTCAATAGGAGAGGAGTCAACAAAATGACAGAATGCTGTGTCTGTGTTTTGTCTCCTTGGATAAATAAGTTTTTGGTTCTGTTAAATCAATATACTAAAGGATAATTTAATGAAAAGAAGACACAAATTATGTTTTCTTATTTCTCTGAAATAAATTAATTCACGGGGTGCTTTATCTTGTTGAGAAGTTGTCTTAACCCAAGAGATATCACTGAATGATCTTTAATGTAGAAAAATAAACTCGGCCTTGTGCAGATATACATTTAAATAGCATTGATAAATCAAATTTAAACATCGATACTTGTTAGCATTCCTTTAAATATGCTCTCCTTGCAGCTAATGAAAACCTCAGAGAGATTCAGAATGCCCTGCTGCTATTGATCACCCAGTGTTCTAATTTCCCTCTTGAGGTTGTACTTTGGCCAAAACTTTCACATTCATATTTTGTAACTCAAGAAAGTAATAATTATAAAATTAATGATACCAGTTCTCCTGAAATGCAATTATTACAATCTCATTGAGGCTGGAAAAAATATCTCAGCTTTAGCAAAGTTTCAATCAACATCTTGATTTCATAAGGTTATTTGTATTCATGCTAGAAGCGGATTTTGAGCTATTGGAATTGTGCATCAGGCTTTTCCTTTTCATCTCCAGCTTTGCTCACTGGTGGTAGAAATATTAATGGATTATTTCTGAAATCACAATGAGAGGCTAGGCAGTTGTTGGTTTATATAATAATGAAGCCAATTTCATATATTGTGTCCTTAGAAAATTGTGCAAAGACAAGCCAATAATGTGTGAGAGTGTGTGTGTGTGTGTGTGTGTGTGCGTGTTTGAGTAAGACAGGAGGTATCTGCAGCTGCTTTGACACAAGTGTACAAGCAGCAGTTGGGTGTATATTTGTTAAGAATCCTGACTCTGTGTATGCTGGTTCTAGCCATTCCTGGCCTATTTCACAGGAAGTGGTATGCAGTTCGCCAGTGTTTCTAGGTCTTTTCACATGTGCATTCTAAATAGATATAATAAAAAGTCAAAACTATTATTTTAAATCCAAAAATTCATCTGCCATGCTCTTCAGGTACAATCAAAGTTCCTTCAAGCATTTTCAATCTACAAAGAAATTCAACTTTATTTAGCCTCAAATCCAATTTTTAAGGATCCTCTAAAGTTGATATGAATATGTTAATTTAGTTTTATCATCATAACCACATAAGTGCTTATAAATATCTGCAGGATCCACGTGTAAGCATACATATTTTAACATTATCAAAAGCCTTATGAAATTATTGAGTTTTTAGACTCGATTATAGTTTCCAAAAAACTCAAAATTATTCACAGAAAAAAATACTAATACATTAAAATCCAACATTCTCCCAAATACATTTATCATGTTATTAGAAGCAGTTTATGCATTTAGCATGTGAAACTAATAATTCTATTCAAAAGGAAACCATACATTATTATATGTTCAAATATTTTAAAGGTAGTGTTTTTTTCTCAGCACAAACAATTCCTTACACACATTCTAAAATAATTTACCTTTTTGGAAAAATTCATTATTCAGTTAACAATTCATCTCATTGAAGTAATCAATGACTTTGAAAATTAAAAGATAATTAAAACTGAAGAACTGTTTGTATTTAAGCAAATCTTATGAAAACTAACCCAAGAAAACACAACTCATGTATTCCATTTACACTTTAAAGCATTGACTTTTGTGACATATGTTTACACTTTACAATACTGTAGCGTATCTATTAGCAAATATGCTTATAAAATTGCCCATTTAAAGAACATTCTTCCAATGTACATGGGCTTATAAATCCCAAGATGCTGACAACATGATATGCCAGCTGCAGACAGAGAAACTGATGAAAATGCAGTAATTTTGAATTTTAATATAATATAAACCATGTCAGCAACATTTTTGAAGAGCAGCTGCCAAGATTTCAATTCAACTGAATGGATAATGTTATTTTTATATTCTGTTCTCTTCCAGCAAATTAGACTTTTCCCCTTTTTCCTTGTGATAAGCTTTGCCTTATCAACTACAACAAAACTTTGACTGAATGTCGTGCAATGAATTATCACTCTGTTTAAGATGAAAGATTAATTATAGGGATGAAAAATATATAGACCACAACATTGCCAAGGAGAGAAACTGCAAATATTATTTGTTACTTGAAATTTGATATATTCCATTGCTGGGATAAGTAACATTAAAAAAAATCTGTTTTCTCTTCAAATTCAAATCGCAATACATGGCATGTTGCTTACTAACTCAATTTCTTGTAAACCCAAGTGAAAAATAAATTTGACAGTATATTTTGTGTTGAGTCAGATTTCCCTCGTGTTAAGATAGTCTCCTGAGGATGTCTAAAATGCAAAATAAATGAAATGTGGCACTACAGATTTGGCCAAAATCATTTGCCACAGCTCTTGGAACATGCTGTGACTTTGAGACTCCATAAGCTGATCTGAACTTAAGAGGTCCAACATTTCCCCTATCTGACCCCTCCACACAGAGCTCACAAGCCCCGCTGTGCAGTGATTATTTACAGTGACTATTTTCCTCCTCACCCCTTTAGTATCCCTTCCAAAGTACTTTTGGAATGATCTTTCTAAAACGCTGGCAGCTACAACATGCTGGTTCAAAGCTATTCAACAACTTACATAGATTTTGAAGTAAAACTGATGTCCTTTAGCCTAGCCCCTGCCTACCTTTCATATCATTCCTCATCTTATTCTTCCCTGAGTTTCCCACAAAGGATATTGTTGCCATGACTGCTTCTCAATTTCAGAAATTCACTCTGTTTGGCTAAATGTCTGTACCCTTGCACAAACTTCACTGCTTGAAAAGTTTTTTTCTTGATTGCCTCATAAGCACCTTCTCCTCTACCAAGCCCGCCTGCACGTCCTGGTTGGGGTCATCCTTTGTTCCAAGTAGGATCTTCAATTATGATACCTCCATTTTCTGTCACTTATTGATTGTTATATGGAAGCTCTATAGCTAAGGACACAGGCCAGGGTTTCAGAATATCTCTTTATCATGTCAACCTACAGGCTTAAAGAAATCACTTACCCTTTCAAAGCAACGGTTTTCTCATAAAATGAAAAACAGTGTTGAAAGTGATTTCCCGCTTGTTAGAGATTTGGGGAGCACAATCTGAAGTAGTCTGTAAAGTGCCTGATGGCAGAATGAATATTTCTGTTATTTTGAGTGAGATTATGCCTTTTTCAATAAAATCTGCAAGTCCATCTCAGGATGATTTTGTACTTTTAAAAATATCAGATTGTGTCAAGAAATTACTCTTCCAGAAATTTGGATGAGTTGATAATAAGCATACGTGCTAGACATATAGACACAAGAATACAAACACACACACACAGAAACTTAAAACAATGTGAAGTTCCAGCAGTGGGCAGCCATATGACTTCAGAAAGATTATTTTGCTTTGTGAAGTTCAGTTTTTTAATGTATAACTAATGGTGAGTTAAATGATAATACAGCTATGTTTTAATTCAGTCATGAGACTAGGATCATGAATTCAATAATATATCAGTATAGGCCTTCTAATGTACTCACCTCAAAACTTTAGCTTCATTCTTATTTCATTTTTCATCGTTTAAGGTATAAATTACTGATCTTTGATTTTTGCCATGGGAAAATGTACTTTAACAAAAAGTAACACATTGTTTTCATCCATAAGATGAAGAGTCTACTCTGGATTTGAGAAGAATGACCAAATTTGTTAAAGTTGAATCATGTTGAGAACAGCAACTTCTTGGGTCTGCAAATGGAGACTTCCAAGAATGTATGGAATTATGTACCTCAACACTTCCATTTGGCTGTTAAACCCTTCAGAAAACTGATTTTCAATGTTATTTAAGACAGCTCTGAATAACAAATTAGGTATTTTGAAGAATAATTATTGTGGCTGTAACACTAAGCTAGTATGTCTTGCATGATGTTTCAGTTTCAAATATTCTTAAGAGGCCTGATCTCCTTTCTGTGTCCCTAACATTAAACTTTAAGAAAAAAATCATTCCAAATAGCATTTTGAATTGCAGGAAGCACTTCTGAAGATAGATGCTTTCCCTACGGAGCTCACAGCCTCTAATTTCCCTCTGCAATGTTCACTCATGCACCAATCACTTAGAATGAATGACTTTGCCACAGCTGGCTTTGAGTCACCTACACCATGTGAGGATTTTTCTGTATCCAAGTTCAAATCCAGTCTTTTAAGTAGAAACTCAAACATTTAGAGATTTTAATTGAGTAATTTTTACTAAATCATCAGAATAATAGAATAGGTTCTATTATATCTCCTTTTACAGAATTAAGAAATACATTAACCACAAACAAAACACAATGCAAATTCAATTGGACCACAGCATACTATTTTTCTATAAAATTTATAGAAGTAAAGTTATAAGAAAACATAGAAATCGATTTTGAGATAAACTGACAATCCAATGTATTCAAAGGGAACTTACAGCAAGTGGGACTTGCTTCTTTAGTAAACAGGCCTTGATCTGTGCCTTGCCTTCCTCTTCATCCTCATCTCCTGTTCCATCTTGCAGTCTATGCTGTTGTTGCAATGAATGTTTAGAGTTTCTGAAGTAGCCATGTTTTTAATACCATGAAGCCTGTATGTGTTTCTCCCTCTACTGGAATAAACATTTGCAGTCTTCTGTCACACATATTCCTACCCATACTCCAAAACCCATTTTACATATCTTCTTAGTTAGATAGAGTTCTACCTCCCATTAAATGTAAGAATCATACTTCATTCATTTTCATGATTGTAATGTCAACCTATTCCCTGGGAGAAAATATACATGCAGTGACATTTTTAAATGAATGAATAGATGAACAAATGAATGAATGACACTGAGAAGACAGAGGGGCTGGACATTCAGTGGGAGTAAGAAGGTGGGGAAAAATGGCCTGGGGATAGTCTGACCTTAGGTTCAGAGATGTGTGGGCTCATGACTGAGAAAATTAGTGAGCAAAATGACAAGTTTGCCTGGCTATTGAATATAATGAAGCTACATCAAGGATCAGTGTCTTAGGCTCTAGGTAGTCAAAGAATATTTCTAAGAATATTTAAAAATAAAAAATATTACTTTTGAAGAATTCATTTTTCTTCTTTAATAAAGCCCTTGACCTCACAGAGAAAATCAGACTCATTTAATAAAATCTGAAATGGGACAATAAGAAAATGATAGGGTTGATATCACATGACAATCACCTTAGTCCTGTTGCATATAAAGGGTGGCTCCTGCTTTGATGTGGCAATTTATAAAATGTTAGCCTTGAGACCCGGGTGAGTGAATGTCATTCCCAGGGCATAGAGGCTGCACTCTGAAACTCTGTCTCATTATGGCAAATAACAGAGCAAAGACGGAAGCACAGACAGCCCATGAGCGGGGGTCAGAGTTCACAAGCAAAGTGCCTGCATGTGTTTGTCATTGCATATTTGCATTTTCTGTATCATTTTATTTTTCCACTGTGCTTTAATAATCATTTTAGCTATTTACCTTTACACATGCAAAATTCACAATTTGCATCTGCAAATATCTCCTAGATACATCTGCCCACCTGCAGCATAATTAACTAACTGAAATTCTTTGACATTCTAAGATGTAAACAGTTCCTAGAACTGATGTTGGTAAGTCTGCAAATATTAAAAGTTGATGCATGATTCTTTCTTTTAAGATAAAGCTTTACCTCTTCTGCTTGTATATTCAAGAATAATTTTCTGGTGGTACAAATCTGAAAATGTTTTGGAAGTGCAGAGGTTCCTTAATCCTCCCCTCTTCACAGCAGCACTAAATCCCTCAAGTGAAGACAATGTAGCTGACCGATGGCATGAGGCTTAATCTCCGAAATCTGCTCTAAACAGTAACATCAGCTCCTCAACTCACTCATCTCATGATATCTTCCCCAGGCCAGGCCTCCTTCCTGAGATTATCCCACATGTAGCAACAAGTAGACAAAATGAGTCAAGGCCTTGCTCCCTTTGCTGTAATGTAGGATAATTCTACAGACTGCATCAGATCAAGACCTTCCTGTGGAATTGATTAGGACTTTTCTAATTTGTCATTGCAATCCAACTTCTTTTGCAGAATCATGATTAAATTTATGAGGAAGTGAAGAAACACTCCCTAAAATGCTCTGCACACTAATTTTTGCCCCAGAATCTGTCCCCAGGAGAATTTGATCTACAAGAATAAGTAAGAATACTTTGTCAACCTGAGAGACCAAATTTAGAAGAACTATGAAGGCTAAATTAATACATCAAATCTCACAGAAAGGCTGGCCATCCTTTCACAGAAATAATCAAGGAATACTGAGCAGCCATCAGCATCATCATTAAAAGAACTTGCTGAGTACCTTAAAATACAGTTAGAGTGGTCATGTCTTTTTTTTCCCTGGTATCTACTTTTAGACATTTACTTCATGAGATAATGAAGAATATGACAGATTTTCTTCATGCCAACCTCTTACAGATTGCAATGTAATCAAAACTCTTAAAATTTACACAGCTATCTATACAGAAACCTTGATAGACATTTTGACAGGCTAGAAAACTGTATTACATTGTTTCACATGCATGTCATATTATACCTCCCGCCTGTGATCCCTCACTGCATCCACAACTGTAACTTTAGTAAGTGAAACTAGTGCCGCTCTCCATTTACAGGTGAGCATAAATGTTTAGCAAAGACAAATTATTTCCTCAGGTAAATAATTGCAGATGAGTAAAGGCTAACCTGTGCTCATTCAAATCATTAGAGATAGGGGTTGATATGTTAAGTGCTGGATTCTCTCTCTTTTTTTGTTTTTTTGGTACCCGGGATCAAACTTGGGCCCTTGCGCTTGCGAAGCGGGCAGTGAAACTACCGAGATAAATCCCCGGTCCACCTGATATGTTAAATGATCAGAGGAATGAAATGAGTCTTAAGTAAAGGATTTTTGGTTCCTACTCTGGTGGTCATATTTGTCCATCTTCCCATGTGTGAAACAATCACTTTAGGTTTTTAGCTGGTGCTGTGGCTGGCTGCCAAACACTTAGCAAAAGGAAATGTTTTAAACCCAAAGCCAAAAAGGAGCCAGAGAGCCCAGCAGAGTCCAAGATTCTTTTCTTTATAATTACTGGTATCTTATTTAAATGTTCCCCAAAAAGCTGACTGTCATTAAAATGAGTTTCAATAAAGAGTTGGCATCACTCTGGTCTGTAACTGTTTTTGCCTCAAAGGTCTCCAGAACTACTTAGCTGACTTTATCAAGGGAAGGAGAAATTGTTTCTGAATCATATCTCTGGGTGTTAGGAATGGTCAGAGTCTGATACTGTATAGGCAAAACTCGCTTTGCACTGAAGCAGGGAGAAATTTTTTGTTTCCAGATTCAGAAAGATTAGAGTTAGGCTAATTGCTTCTTGTAGTGATCATCACCATACCTGAAGATTTCCAGTATTGCTTAGAGAAACCCTGTTGTTTGAGAAGATATTTGTATATTTATACAATATGGAGAAAAAGAAAAAAAAAAAAAGAAAAAGGAAAAGAAGCTGGCCAAGAGTGGAATAGAGAAGTTTACCTTGTATTGATTTTTTTCTATGATCAGTTAAGCATCCTGGAATTATTTGGATCTAGAATGTCCCCCATAAGCTCATGTGTTAAATGTTTAGTCTTTTTACTGTCATTATTAGGAATTCATGAGTACTTTAAGACCTAATCAAAAGTTGTAGGTCATTGAGGATGTGCCTTAAACAGGATTGTGGAACCTTGGCCTCTTCTATCTTTCTTGGGTATTTTGGCCCTGAGGTTATCTGCTATGTTCTGCCAGGCATCTCTGCCATGATGTGTTGCCATAAGCCCTAAACAAAGAGGTCAACTGATCACGAATTGAAACTTTCAAAACTGTGAGCCTAAATCAAGATTTTCTCTTTATCTGTTGACTATCTCAGGTATTTTGTTACAGTAACTGAAAGCTGGCTAACACATCCCCCATTTTGAAAGCTACTAATCTTCAAATAAGGAAACACAAGGGACAGATTCTGCTTTCCCAAACTAGCTTTTCTTTTTCTAGTTTGTTTAAGTCAAATTATCTGACCTTTTTAATCACTTAATTCTTTTTAGAAGCAGTAGTAATACATATCAGTTCAGACGTGGTCAATCAGAAAGAGAAAAGGACTTTTAAGTATTTCACATAGAAATTTGAGTGAGAGATGGTAACAGGAACACCTATGACTATGAGAAACCCAGAATATGCTGGATGTTTGGATTCTTACCCCTTTTTCTCTATCTGCTACTATGAATGTGTGTGTATCTGTGTGTGTGTGTGTGTGTGTGTGTGTATTCATTAAATGTTTTGATTTTTACTTTTTACTCCAAAGAAACATACAGGATTTAAATAAATTTATGAGTTACAGTATTAGATTTTGCTGCATAGCAAAAAAGTACAAAATCTCAGTGAAATACAATGATAAACATTTATTTTTCAGTCATGGTCTGAGGATCAGCCAAGGCTCCAATTCCAGGCACCTGTCTTATTCAACTTCAGGTACTATATGCTGCACCTGTCCTATTCTAGGCATGCACTGGAGAGGCAGCAGCCACCTAGGGCACCCCCACCCACCCACCCACCCACAGAGGTGAGTGGAAGCAGTGCAGGCAGAAACTCACAACACTTTCTCACGTGTGTGCTTGGGACCAGCACACTTTTACTTTCAAGTTCACCCCAGTGGAAGAAGCAACACCTCTGCTTCATCCAAACATCAGTAGGTTGGACAAGTGAGCTTTTTAAATGGAGAAGTAGAGTAAGAATGAATATTTGCAGAATGGTTGTCTAGTCTACTACAAATGACAGAACAAAGTTAGACATTTGAAAATGGCTGGATAAGAAGAAAAATTAAAAAAAATAGCAATATTACAAAAAAGTAGACTATATTTTAAAGATTGAAATTTTGTTCAAAATATATATTTTTTTTAATGAAAAAAGTTTCTTTTCATGGCAAACCATAGAAGAAATAGAACGCAAAGTATCCAACAGGGGAGTAGACTTCAGAATTTCAAGGCTTAACAACAACACAGGAAATGCAACTATTTGGTTATAATTGAAATCAGATTAAAAACAGTACATTTAGCTACAATCACACATTCATAATTTCAGAATAGAGGCAAGACTATCCTCAATCCCTTTGGAACAGCAAATGAAAAGGGTTTTGAATATTCAAGGGGAAGCTATTATAAAGCCCTTAATTCTCCTCTATACGTACTTTCTTCTTCCAAATTCCTCTACTTGTGTGTAAATGTACTATCATTTCAGAGTCCAGAGGATGTGTATCTGGGGTGGAAAGAGGTAGAGGTAATCACTACACAACTGATGAATAATTACAGAGTCCACATACAGCTGTAACCTGGCCTATGAGGCCAACATCTCTTACACTCTATTTAAAAGGATAAGAACAGAGTGCTTATCCAGGAGACAGAAACTGGAGTAATCCACATCTGAAGTCATTCTAGATTTTAAGAAAAGGACTTCCTTGGATTAAAGGCTAGAATTCAGGAAATTATTAATTTCAGATTTTTTTTTGGTGCTGGGGATTGAAATCTAGGGCTTCATATACTCTACTACTGAGCTATATCCCCAGGCCCCTAGAAAGTAATTTGTTTTCTTTTTTAGTACGGGGGCTCGAACTTGGGTTCTTATGCTTGTGGGGCAGGCGGCAGAACCACTGAGCCAAATTCCCAGCCCTAGAAAATAATTTTTTAAGGAACAGTTTTTTTATGGTAAGATTTCACTCTTAGCAAATATGTAAGAAAGGAAAAAAGGTTCATGTTTAGGAATGCCCACTAGCGATTTTTTCCAGGTACTTGGACATGAAATAGCCTTTAATACATGAAGTCCATCCTTTAACCAACAGAAAGGAAGCTATACAATAGAGCTGTACAGTTCCAAAAATTTCTTTGAATCTTGACACAATGGCCCTGTTTTAGGGTAACAGGAAGGATGCCAAACTTAAAGCAAAGTGGGAAAGCATTTTCTGACCAAGCGAATGTTTGGTTCTGAGTTTCCTGATGCAGTTAGCATTCCAAGTGAATTCCACAGGAAGTATCTAATCTTCTTTCCTGCATGATCACCAGCTTAGCTGCAGTCTACTGCTTCACCTCTCATTCCCAAGGAGGGGAAAGGGGCTTGCTGTAGGTCAGGCAATGTTCAACCAGAGTGGTGAGATGCTCCTCATTATGCCAGGGCTTCTGGAATATAGTCCAGCTACCTTCTTACTGGATGGATCACATGGAGTCATGAAACATGTACCATGTTATGAAAAGACAAGTTTTTGAGAACTAGAAATGCAAAATGGTCACAATTTTGAGTGCCGTGAGGAAGATGGTTGAACATTTAAACAAACATTAATAAAAAAAGTCTACCTAGTTAGTGGCAAGGCATGAGGATGAGAATTAAATTTTCAACCATGAAAGGGATTTGCTACCACATAAGGACTGGGCTGCCTGCTGGGGAACTGACATGAAAACCAATTCTATTGAGCATCTGTACTTGGTAATTGGCAGGACACATGATAGAACAAAATAAAATACATCAATTATTTTCTTTTGGGGGAAATGGCTTCAAGGAGCAGCTTGATGTAAGTCCTTTTCCAATGGCCTTGCCTACTCAGCCACCCAGAGCTTGAAGGTCCTATCATACAAGCAAGTGGCTATGAGCTGCCCATCGGAAGATATGTCCAGGACCATCACTTTGCCTTCAAGGCCTGCCAGAGTCTTCAGTGGGGACCAGCCTGGGTGGGTTCAGATCTTGGCTGTGTTATCATAGGTGCCTGTGAGCAAGAAGTTCCCATGGATAGGCTCAAACTTGACCCCAGTCACTAAGTTCTGATGGGCAGGGATGGTATAGATTCAACGCCGCTGTCGAAGGTCCCACACTTTGCAGGTGTTGTCACCACTTCCAGTTACAATGTGGTAGCCATTGGGGGAGAAACTTATTCCATAGATTTCCTTGAGGTGGCCTTATAGGAACATGATGCAACGTCCTGTGTGCAGGTCCCAAACTCGGCCAAAAGCATCCAGTCCCCCAGTGCCAGCCAAAGAGCCATCTTGATGGAAGGCAATGTCATATACACCCAAGCTATGGCCTTCCTGGTGCAGGATCTCCTCTTGAGCCTCCAAATCCCATAAGCGCCATGAACGATCATAGCAGGTGGTGCCCAGGAAACGTCCCGATGGATGCCACATTACTCAGGCCACCCACACTGTATGGCCTTCAATACCTGCCACTGGTTCATCACTGTCAAGACTCCAAAGTTTCACAGAACCATCAGCAGCACAAGAAGCCAGGTTGACATCTTTTTGGTCCAATGAGACAGTGGACTTGGAATGAAATACAATTACTCCTACACGAAGAGTGTGAAGGAGGTTACAATCAGGAACAGACCAGAGCTTGCAAAGCCCACTCCAACAAGCTGTGGCCAGCATTTTGCAGTTGGGACTAAAGTGACAATAGGAGATAGGCCAATCATCCCCAATTTGGCTGCAGAAATTATTCAAAGACTGGAGGGATTTGTGCAGCTCTTGCATCTGGGATGTTCTAGTTGTCTCAGGAATCTCTTTATGGAGAGGGGCTTCTTCCAAGCCTTTCATTGCCCTAGGCAGTGAATAATTAGCGATCCACAGTCTAGCCACCTTCAGGCTGCTTGGTCCTTCATGGTACCAGGTTTGCTGATACTGTTCTTTGGACTTCTTAGACTTTTCATCATTTTTTTTTTTTTTTGTCTTTTTTAAGGCATCAGTACCGACCACTGAGAGAATAATTCTTAACCTTTCTCTTCTTTCAGCAGGGCCCTCTCCAAAAAGTGTGATGGGTCCCCCCAAGGCTCTGAGGCACGCCTTGACCTCTGAGTCATCTGTGGAAACGTTGATTTGTCGAGCTTGCTTCCTTCTCTCAAATTCAGCCAATACTTCTGCCTGTCGCTCACTGATGTGCTCTTCAATTTCAAATACTTCTCCAGAAGTTATATTAATATTTCCTGCTTCAATGCCTGCTTTAAGTCCTTTTTTTCCCCAAATCCCAGACTCTCCCTTGTCAAGGCGTTCCCTTTCCTTCTCTTCCAAACTTCCATAATGTGTGGTTTCTTCACAACGGGAGCGACTAAGTCATCAGGTACTTTAGTTTTGTTTGCCGTGGAGGAGGCTAGTGAAGAAGCCATGCTGAGCTCCGGGGCGGGGCGGCGAAACCCCAGTGAAAGCCGAGCTCTAAGTTTCAGGTAGTCCACTGCGGCGCGCCGCAAAGCGGAATTGCGTCACCAGCTGGAAGTGAGTCAAGAGGGACGCGGCCCAAAATGTATTATATTTATAGAATAAATAGTTCTCTGGGTTTCTCAGTAGCTGACGTCCGGGTGTCTGGGCTCTAATATCTGCTTTCACAATCTAAGAGCTAATTGTCTCCTCTTAAAGACTTCTTGTTGCCAAACAGTAATTTCTCTCCACTCTCCGGATCTCAGCATTCTTGTGTACTCATGTCTTCTGCTCATTTATAACTGGCTCTGCCCCTTGGATATTTCTTCTTTTTCTTTCTTTATCCCTCTGGTCATTTTCCTTCTCTTAATCTCACTTCCTTAGTTTCTCTGTGTGTTTTTTATTCAGACTCATAAATGGGAATCTTTTTCATCACTGCCCTCCCTACTGGGCAAAGTTTAGAGGCTGCTAGTCCGTGGAGAAAAACCTGCCTTCAGTGACACAGCTATTTCTATTCCAGTCATCTCTACATTGCGAATGTGATATGGGTTAGGTTACAATGCATCATCAGTCCTCATAAGCAACTTACTTTTTGGAGAGGTTTAGGTGTGTCAGTTTCTTTGAGAAAAAGGCTGTACACCTGGTAAAGAATTTTGATACTTCTCAGAAAGGAGTGCTTTGAATTCAAAATCTTTAGTTTGTCTTACAATTGCAAGTAATGAAGATACAGAAGAAACGAAAGAAGGAAGGAAATGTTAAGAAATGGTACGGCTGAAAATGTCTCCCAAAATGGGTCTTTTATGCCACCTTCTATAATATTACTTCAGTCTCACTCTCTCTCCTCCTAAACATCTGTTCCTGTAAAAGATTTTGCTTTTTTTTTTTTTTCCTATTTCTGAACATTTCTAAGTACAGAGAGGTCTGAACTTCAAAAGATCCATTGTGTGTCGACAAAAAATTATCAATGGGACATCTAGAATCCTCAGCTTGTGGCTTTCTCTAAACAATAACCACCTTTTGGCTGCTTGCTTTTCTAACAGGCTCTTATGTTTTTTAATTGAGAACACCAGTGGTTTTCTCAGCAACTATATGGTCTTGTAATTCTGCCTCTTGATCTAGCATCAGTGTCCCTTTTCTTCTGCATTTTCATAATTGTAGTTGCTTTTCAGACTGCCTGCCTGCCTGTGAAACAACTGTTAGGCTGTAGATCTACATAAAGGACTTAAGATGAATACCTTAAATAAGAATCAACACACAAAAAAATTACTTCTATTACGCAAGAAATAAAATGTGCATACTGTATTCCAATTAGTTGAAAAATTCTAGGAACCTTATTTGCAATACGTGAATCTCAATGTAAGTGCTAAATTTCTAAAAATACTGTCTTAGATATATAATTATCAATTACAACAGCAAAGCAATAATAACTACACGTTATTGAGTGATTTATTTGTGCCAGGAACAATGCTCCTGTCTTAAGGTGTTTGATCATATTTAATCCTCACAGTTACCTTCTCCTGGGTGGTTATAATACTTACTTTAAATTTACCATAAATTAATGTTAAGGTATGATAAAAAACCTGTGCAGTCTACTGTTCAGCAGAGTTGGGAATACATAGGTGTTTAATAATTGCTTTGATTTAACAGGTGCTTAAATAAATGATTAGATGAATGGTTGAATTTGAGTCAAATAAAAGGTTTGAGTAGGCAAGTACTGGCATGAATAACCGAAAATACTAGAGGTCTTGAATGACATGTTAAGCTTTAATTTTTTATAATTGTTGGAGGAGATACTTAGAAGATTTTGAGCAATAAAGTGACACCTTCAATATTTTTTTTGCTGAATAAAATTTACATTTTACATGATGAACAAAGAAATAGGTTTGAGATGGTGAAGTCAACCTGGAGAGTTTTGCAAAAATCTACATGTGGTAAAGGGTTTGAATTGCAATGACAGCAGTGAGACTGGAAAGAATAGGATTAAGTTGAGAAAATATGCACAGCATCATTCATTTCCACAACTGGGAAACTGATAGACTCAGTATCCAAGGGAAATAAAATAGGTTGAACAGTACTAAAATTGCCTTTTGTGTAACGTACATTTCAACATAATCATTTTATGGCTGTAATTTTGAATATTAATTGTATTTGCTATGCCATAAGGCATATTCTTATCTGGCATGGAAATATCTAAGAGCCTGCAAAGTCTTGATTTGGCCAGGGCCAATTTTTTAAAAAAATATACTATGTTCGGGGAAATTGTCTTGATATTTACAATATTATATTCAAGTTATTCTCACCATTCTTATACCCACAATCTAATGAATTTTTCAACATATATACTCAGTAAATAATCATTAAATGAATGTATGAGGAAATCCCATAAGATGACACAAAAACAGTTCTTTGAGGTGGGGAGAAACTTGAATTTCCTTCTAATGGTAAGGAAATAGCTTGAATACATTTCTTCTGTTCTCACCCAAAATGTGACTTAATGAGACTTGAATTGAGGTAGCTTTTACTATGCCAAAGTCTCATGTAAGTATAAAAAAGGATGGGCTTATCAACCCACCAGTAAAGATTAACTGTATTTATAAAAACCAGTTAGGTAAAGTCAGAGAAAATAGTAAAAAAATGTAACATGCTGATGGCTCAAACTATAAGTATTCATCTCATGTAGGTGTAAAATATGCTGCTTCATCTCATGCGCTTTTGTTGGAATGAGAACAGTGGGAGATGTGCCCCCCTCAGCTATGACATACCATGGCAGATGTTCACCTGAGTGCTCTCCAGGTGAGAACCTTAACCACCTGCAGCCAGAGTAAGAGGGAGAGCCCCCCAACTGAGACTTAACAACTGCTTCTGCTGTCTGAGGGGACTCCTGCCTACATATCAAATCAGAAGCAAATAAGCAAAACAGAAGCCAGTGTCTCAAAGGTAACTGTCCAAATCAAAGAATCTTTTATGGATAATGCAATTCTTAGAATAAACAAGTATGCCCATAATCCACAGCTTGTACTCAGATGCTATGTTTTTAACTACTGTGCTCTTTGATATTGATATTCCACCCAAAAACCAAAAACAACAACAACAACAACAAAAATCTGTGTTTCTAGAACTGTGATATAGTAGAATAAAGATATAGTCGGAAAGCAACAGTATGCAAGTCCAAAGACATGGCTTTAGGGCTGATTTATTTCTGTTCTCAAGGGCCTGGTGGTTTTGGTTCTAAGTATTTCTAAGCCACAGCATTAATATCTCTAATTGAGGGAAATGGAGCCAAAGTATTTCTACTCTCTGCAGTTCTAAGATACTCTGAGATCAACAAAAATATTAACTGGTTATTTACTGTATCTTTTGCAAAGACTGGCAATGTTTAAAGGGGAGAAAGGATGCTGGACATACACAGGGCTGTGTGGGTTTGAAATAAGTGAAGGGCCATTATGACAAGGCTAACCAGGGAGTAGAGATGTCACTTCTTTAGCTAGTCCATGTTCTGCCTGGCCTTTAACAGTAGACACACACAAGCACAAGTGCACACACACACAGGCACACACACATTCATCAAGATGAACTAGTGTTAGGGTTCAGAAGAGGAACAAACACTAAGAGCAGCAATATCACTAGTCATTACATTTCCTTCTTATAATATGGTGCAAACAATTAAATATTTATTGTGCAACCTAGAGGAATACTAACAGAATTAAGGCACTGTAACTATTCTAACGTTGCTTCAAGACCTGAAAGATTTAAAAAGATGTAAGCAGTGCTAACAGAAAAGATATAGCATGCAGATTTAGAAATCATATCTCTTCTCAAAATCAGTTTCATTACATCATGAGAATAAAGGAGTTCCAGTGCCTTGCCAGTTATAATTGTCCTTTTGTAGTTAGGCAGTACTCAATAGATTCTAATTTACTTGCAAATTAGTCAGTTTGGTCATAGTTGCCAGATGAAGGAATAGAGGAAATCAGAGAATTTTAGTTATTTGTGCAGCTTGTTACTCACTGAGCCAGACGCCAAACCTGATGCCTATAACCAGTGGACACACTGTCGTTGACCCAACTGCACTAAAAATTAGCATATTTCTGAGTTATCTGTTATTAGTACTTTAAATTGGTTCTCAGATGCTTAAACATGAAAAAGGAAAGAAACAATCGTTTCATCTGCTGAAAACTTCACATACAATACTGTACTACCTGGAGTGTTGTTGCTTTTGAAATGCTCTGCAATCAAGGCAATTAAGCAGACAGTCCAACCCGCATTGCTGACCACCCTGGAGTGATTTTCCCATTGAGCTTATAATAAAATCAAAATCACTTAACTAAACTCCAGTGTGCTTGGACATTTTTAAATACAGAAAAGTAATTAGGCCAACCTTCTTAACAGCCTGTTAGATGAAAGAATTGAAAGTTTAGACCTGTATTGTCTATAGTGTGTACCAAAATTTTTTCTAATTTACCAACTGGTGAATTTGAAAGATTAGGAAAAATTGAAACTTTTAATGAACTCAACAAACCCTAGACTTCTGTGATGCTGCTTACATGGAATATGACAGTTGACACTAAGCTGGAGCACCTTCCTAAACATAATCCTTTGAACATGTATGAGATTTGCACAAGAGGATAAAGGCTTTGATAGAAACAATATACCTTAGTAATTAGCCTAACTTTATTTGAATGAATCAAAAAAACTTAATGCATTTAGATATAATGGTGAATTATCTGTAACGAAATAACCTGGGAGATTAAAAACGTTTACCCAATATCACCTTGTTGTAAATATTGGGTAACAAATCACACAGGAAGGAAGGAAGAAGTGTTTCCAGAATAAAGGAAAGGAAGAAGTGTTTAAAGGAAGGAAGGAAGTGTTTAAAGGAAAGAGTGTTTAAAGGAAGGAAGAAGTGTTTAAAGGAAGAAGTGTTTCCAGAGTAAAACCAACGCTTTGTCTTCTTGGTCTGAAACTATAATACAAAGAGCATTTGGAATAAATATAGAATATTCAAGGACAAAGGTACAGTCCCACAGAATATTACAGGATAAACATAATGGAGATTGATAACTTTATTCCTCTGTATTTTTAATCTCTTCCCAAGAGCTCCAATGGTCTATTTTTGAAGCAGTACTATACAACTATAAATTATTACCAGTAGTAATATCTCTAGTATTTATTGAACATTTATTACATCAGACAATGTGTGCAGATTTGTTTGCGCATTAAATCTTATTGATAACAGTATTGAACAGGCATCCTGATTCTTTTGCTTTATAGCTTGAAAGATTAAATTTCTTATCACCAGTCAAAGGAGAAGTCAGCCATTGAAATTAGCTCTGTTCGACTCCAAATATCATGCCATTATTCATAATAGTGCCTGTCTCAGCCTCATTATTAGATTATGTTTTGGGCTTCCCTCCTAGAAGTAATAGATTTGGTGTTAATCTCTATCATCAGAGAAAATTCAATTTGTTTTTCTGACGTAATAAACTACCTTACACCTGGAGAATGAGGGAGATAAAGAATATCAAAGTTCTTCAACATGTCTTCAGACCATGGCAAAATCCTTTGGGCTTTACAGTACCTAACTTCTCCTATACTCTGCCGCTGTTCTCACTTTGTTGACAATTAGATTTTCATATAAATGGCAATATAAAGGATGGGACTGTAAATACAAGTTATTCTGTGTATAAAGAGCTATGGTTTCAAATTTAGGTCCCTTGATTCTAGTTCAAGACTACTAAATGTGTGATGTTGAGTACATCAATTTTTTTCTCAGACTCCCATTGCTATTCTTGACAAGGCTCTTACAAGTTCTTTAGTGTTGATTACTTGTGTTTCTTCCCAACTCTGCATTAATGTCATGATAGTAGCTTAGGATCTGCCAGGTGGAAAGCATATAAACAACAGAAATTGTCAAATGATACATATTACATCCCACTCTTTCCCCACCAAGCAGTTGATAAATACTTACTGCCACATCACTGATCGATTTCCTTTTAGTAAAATATTTTGCACTAGATTAGGGCTGGCAATCAATTTTCAATTCAGAGGTAAACTCAAGTTGGTAGTGGCATAAATGTTCAAGAAGGAAATAATTTCAGTTAATTTATAAAATATTCTAAGAGAAGAGATCTCTGTTCTCTTCTTCCTATCCCTGAGATTTGCTTTAAAAATATTATTTGATCTTATGACCAGTCAGTCATCAAAAAGAATTTGTTAGAGCTGGGAATGCTGGCTCACACTTATAATCCCAGCATGCTGGGAAGTAGAGGCAGGAGGATCACAAATTCAAGCCCAAGATGGCCAATTTAGCTATTTGGAGAGATCCTGTCTCAAAATTCTAAAGGAGGAGGTCATGCTGGGAATTTAGCTCAGTGTAAAATCTGTGGGTTCAATCCCCAGTAGCAAAAATAGATAGATAGATAGATAGATAGATAAAAATAAGGTTTCTGTTGGAACCAATGTTCTATGGCCCAAACTACTTCCTGAATATGGTGCTTCAGCTGATAAAATCATGGGCATCGTTTCCTCTAGCTACCACCCCAAACTAAAGATTCTATCCTGCTTCTTCACCAGAGGAGAAGAAGCTGATCTGAACGACTGCCAATCAAAAACCTGCTTAGTCTGTGCTCTCGCAAATTTGAGTGAGGATAGGGACACCTATTAGCCATCCTCTGCCGAGAATACATTGTTAGGTAACAAAGACTTCAGATGTTTAAAGGGGAGCTCTAACACAAGAGATTCCTTGGTTCAAAATCAGACTCTGTCACTACTGCTTTGACCTTGGATAAGTGAAACACAGATATAGCTTAATTCATACATATCTTTTTGGTACCAGGGATCGAACTCGGGACCTTGTGCTTGTGAGGCAGGCGTAACTCATACATAGCTATGGTATGACAACAGTAGTATGGATTCCCTATGCATTTGCATAGCACTAAAGAAGGCACTTCCTGAAGAAACTTATTCATGTCTGCTACACTAAAAATATTTTATAATTAATACTATTATTAACTTATTAGGAAAGGTTTCTTTTCAACTACTCATCAGTGTTTTACTAGATATTAATTTCTCTTGCAATCTCCATTATAAAACCAAAACTTTAGTTCTCTGCTACCTATACCAATCTATATTATATCTATAATCTATAATATATTAATGTTATCTTAAAAAATAAAGAAAGGGGGTTTTTAATGGGGGGGGGTAAAATGGATAACAGCCGCAAGGAGATAAGCCAGTGAGTATGGCAGTATGTGAAGAAACTGAAAATGCACTTTCTACACTGGGTGATCATTAGAAATCTTTAATAGATAGGTTTTCCACAATAAATGTTGTGGATTTGTGAGCCATTTCAATTGAATAATTAAGCAAATGGGGTGATTTTCAAAAGCTGAAGTACTTGGCATTATCCATGCATGCGTTTAACCATGGTTAAGAAGTTGTCTACAGAAACATATTAGAATCCTACAGTCAATAAAGTCAGACCCTACCTCACTTGAAGAATAAAGACAGATTGTTTTTCCTGAACACATATTTCAATAGTGAGAAAATGAAAAGGGAAATTGAACCAAACAAAGACTGACTTTATAATTTTGCTTAGAGCTTACTCTGTTCATTTTCTTAATAATATTCGAACATTTGTCATTTTCTTTTCTTCTAAGGCTCAAAATGGGCCAACAGTTCTTAATTGTTTTTCTGATAAATGGCAAAAGGACACACTGACCCAGATGACCAAAATGGGGCTGGGCAGAATGTTGGCTGCTTTCTGATAAGACAGGGATAAATATAGAAGCTTAATGATTTGTCCAGGTTGTGAGGGTGGGGAATGCACTTTTCTGATCTTGTTACTTTATTTTGGATTTCTGAATAATGAATAATTTGTTTTAGGGCATTTAAAAGGTTTAAATGTCACATCCAAGTCTATGACCTTGTCATTTGAAGTGTCTGGTTAGATAGAATAATCATTATGAAGGCCAATGGGTGCTTTCTTTAAATTAAAAGGTTTTTAGAATATGTTTGAACTTGATAATATTTCCATAATTGTTTTGTGAAAAATATTTTAAAGAATTATTACTTTAATAAATGTTAAAGATGAAATTAAAATGTGTATCATTATGCAGAATGAACACTGTGCTAAGCTTTGTCTTATAAATGTCACTTTTAATGGAGTCTGGTGTTGAAAAAGTACAGTTTATGATTACATAAATGCTCTTGTTGCATAGGTATGGCATTTATCCACATTTATCTGATGCCATTGGATTAAATATATTTCTTATTTTTTAAATTGCTTACTATTTATCCAATCTACTTATAGAGGGGTTTGAAATGATTCAAAGCAAAATAAAACAAACATAATATCAGTCATTTGAAATAGTACTAAATGGGCCAGAGTCATATAGTTGGAGAACTGGAAAACTGAGAAAAATAATGGGACTTGAAACCTTTTCTAAAGATGACCACAGCTAAGAAATTAAAAAATTCACGACAATCTAGGTACAAAAAAAATGTGATGGGTAATAGCTCTTAAATTTTAATAATAAAATGATCAGATTATCAAATACAATGTTTTCATGTTCTGAGTGCTAAGAGATTTTATTACCCAGATTAATATATCAGTTAATATTGACACCCCACCCAGAGCCCATTCCTATGGTGGTGCCCCCACCCCAGAGCTACTTACATGTGCATCTTTCTCTGGAGCATTTCCTTTGGTTGATAGGAATCACCTAGCTGGGAGATGCATGGGAACTTATATTAGCTTCTTCCTGGGATGGTACATGATAAAAACGACAGGCTGGTATAATATGTAACACCCCAGCCACTGCTTCGTAGTGGGCAACCTTGTAGAATAATTCACGCTCAGCGTCTCTCATGAGACCAGGTTGAATGAAGCGAGCCTGCTGCTGAAACTACATTTTCACTACCTTTTTCCCTTGCCCATCTATATCATTCACTTTCTCCATAGGTTTCGCTTGAGAATATTTCCTCAATAAATCATTTTCTCAAGAATCCACCTAAGTCAAGGCAAAATACCTGTTTTTAAAAGGAAGAAAATCATTTTCAATAAAATACTTTTTATAAAATTTAAAGAGGCATTTTCCACAGATAACTAGCTGTTGAATCTTTAATAAAACCAACCTGAGGAAATAATTTTAACTCATAATAGTTTAAAAGCTCGATGCCCAGTATTCATTATCTTATTTCTAAGTTTATCTTAGATTTGCTTTACTTGTCTTTTAAAATTTTTTTTCTTTTATTAGTGCATATTTATAGTATATAATGATTACATTCACTGTGGGGAGTTAGTGCATGTGCATTACACATCTTAATTCTGATTACATTTCCTTCCCCTCCTTTACTCCTCTTTCCATTTGCAAAAGATACATGTCTCTCTGTCCTTTTTTTTTTTTTGGTACCGTAATTGAACTTAGGACCTTGTGCGTGCAAGGCAGGTTCGGTGCCACTGAGCTAAATCCCCGCCCTCTGTGTCCTATTATTTTTTATTTTGATCTTTTATTTACATTTTGGGTTTCTCATACACTTGTCTTTAATTGTATAAACCTCAGATGATTTTTATTTTCTGGCTTTGAAAAGTTGGAAGATTGTTTTATATCTATCTAAAGGAAGAAACAATCTGGATGTGGAGATCCAGCCAAAACGAGAAAGAATGAGTTAAAAGAGTTTGATGGGAAGGTTGAGCAGGAAGTGGTTTCTGAAAAGGAAAACAAAAAGGGCAAACAGATCTGTAGACATGTTTTATAAGATTAAAGTTAAATTGTATGGAAAGCGATCTCTAGACCTATGTTTAATTGTAAGAATCACCTTCACATGACCTCAAATTTTTAGCCAGAAAATGAAACCCTGTGTATCTGTTATTCGCCATTATAAAATGAGGTGGTAATAATAACTAACTGCTTGGATTGCAGTAAGGATTAAAAACATATTTGAAGTCTCATAAAGTGAATAATTAAATGGCCAGCTAATAGCACAATCATTTCCTCAAACACCTCTTCTTCAAGTGAGCACCTATAATGTTAAATATATAGAGCCATTTCACAAGGTGTTTCTGAAAGAAAACTTGTAGATAAGAAAGGTGTCTTTGAAGAAGAGGATAAAAGAAAATATGGGCATGTGTTTATGTTTGTGTGTGTTTGTGTTTGTGTGTGTGTGTAAGAGAGACAGAGATAGAGAGACAGAGACAGGAGGACCAGGAGGAGTGGAAGGAGGAGGAGGAAGAGTTCATAATGGCCTTTTATTAAATTTGCCTAAAGATTCATAAATAAAGCAGCAACCCAGTCAAGCAGGTTTGTATTGTTTGCTGAAAATATTCCATGCAGAGGGTATTAATATAGGAAAAGAAAAGGTCATATTCCTTTACAGTGAAACATACTCCAGGGGATATAGAAGTTTAGCACATGTGGCTCTCTGAAATGAATATTTAGTCTTTAAAGCTGTCATCCAAGTTAACAATTCAATTATGAGTTGAAATTTTAAAAAATGAGATGCTTAATAAACTTCAACAAGTGAAAGTACTTATATCTATTTCTACTGTAAGAAAGGCTATGGAGAAAGGAACCTGAGTAGGTGGATAGCCATAGGAAACACAGAAAATGAAAGACTTTGAGTTTAATACACAGCAGCAGCCTAGCAAATTGCTGTGATGAATATATGCTTCATAGCCTCACCGATGGCTAATGGAGAACTCTAAAAATAAATAAATAAATAAAACCATTCCTTCCAAAGCATGTGTCCTGAGATCATTTTATAAGGAGGACTCCATGATGGTATACTAGGAACTACAGCATGCTTTATAGTTGAGTGTTTTCAAAGATGTTTTAGCATGTTTAATGTTTTAGAAAAGTCCTTTATTAAAGTTAAATTGGTAATTATTTTTGAGTTTATATTTTGGGATAAAAATTGCTTATCATCAGTAGCCTTCAAATCATACTGACAGCTGATTACTCATTACTTCATTGTGTGCCAAAGATTTTTTTGAGCTTACAAGTTCTCAACAGGGAGGAGAATTCAGCCTGGTTTATTTCAATTGCTGTGTAGTGTATGGGAGATGTCTTGGAAAGTAAAACATGACAGGGGAGGAAATGAGTGAACCCCTGATTCCCTTAGCAGTTATGATATTTGTTAGGGTAGGCAGCCTGTTCTTGTAAGTTTAGTAAGATTCCTTCTTTGAAGTTTGAAAACTTGTCAACTCTTTAGGTTCTTATAATTCCCCTCACTATTTTTAAAGGTCTATTTGCTGATCTAGCAGAATGAAGATGTATAAGGTTTATATCTATTGTCCTTAAAATTAATGATGTTAGAGAGATGCTTGCTGTATCAAATATGTATTCCTGAGCCCTGAAACCCTCACTTTCAGAGCAAGTGACCAAGGAGTGAGGAGGCACCTGAATGTGCCTGTCAAAGTAGATTGCACTGCTCAGTCAGGTAAGAAGAGTTAGACTCTCGTGTGGATATTATGGTCTACCAGGAACTCATTGCACAAGCTGAGCACTCCTTTGAGTATCATAGTGTAGCTTTTCAGTGGTAACCAAAGAGAATGGCAACATAACTTTAAAAACTGCACTTTTGTTTTTGGAACTTCGGATCGAACTTGGGACCTTGCTCTTGAGAGGCAAGTGGCAGCACAACTGAGGTAAATCCCTGGCTAAAAACTGCATGGTTAAATGGTAGAACTGTTTGAATTCTCATGTAAAACTATTTCTTTGGCTATCAACTAGCCCTAATATCAGTATGTCCGTCTTCAAAGTCAGGTATTTCACAGAGCCAAAACAACCCCTCCCTGCTACCACACTACCATCTTCTTCTCTGATGGCCAAAAATCTCCAAGGTTAGAAATATCTCTTAATTTTGCTATTCATCTTAAAAAATTTAAAGTCTGCACTCATTAATCTCAGGTAAGTGAAGCCAACTAAACTTATGCATAAATATTTTTAAAAAGTCATTCAACTTTTTATTTGCAAAAACTGGAAAACAAGAAATCTATTTCAAGGTTATTTTCGTCCTTGATTATTTGTGAAGCTTCGCCAACTCTTCTAGCTAAGAAAGATAAAAAACAATTCAATCTAGGATATCTTTTTAGGACCCCCCACATTAGAGCTTAATTATATTTTTACTATAGTTTTCCAAAGTTATTTTGGCTCTTTTAATATCCCTTCAACTAAGGTTCTGCAGAGCATAATCTTTTAAGTGCTTGCCTGAAACATGTATTATTTGGTATTTGCATCTTATAAAACTGTGTAAAGTAGAAAAATGAGAGCAAATAACTAAAAATTCCCCTGCCTCATTTCCCCCATCTCCTAAATTGGATTAATAAAATCTGTCGCATTTTTTTTTGCCTTATGACCTTGTGGAGATTTAAGTAGAAATGACCTGGAACAAGTTTTTATAATTTGTATATTTAGTTGCTGCTTCAGGCAAGAAAGTTAAATTTAAAAAAAATATATATTGCATTTGTAAATCTTTCTTTAATCATTATTAAATTATGATTTTTCAGATGTCTTTCTGTCAACATGATTTTGCCAGGGAAGCTGAGGCAGAGCCTACCTACCTGCTCAATCAATGCATACTCCTAGTTATTAAAGAATGAATCAATACAAGAAATTGGATTATTTTCAAAGGATTTTAGTGACTTCCAAGATTCAATATAATTTAAAGTAAGAGATGTGATCAAAATATACAGTGAATGTTTAAATTTTAAAAAATATTACAGTAAAAGGCACATTACCATTAATAACCATTAAAATACCACCCCTCACTTCAGCCATGCTTATGTTGTCACTCTTGATAAATGCTGAAGCACTTTGGGAAGTCCTTTCTAAAATAGGTGAATGCTGCTGCTGAGCTCTATCCAATAGAAAAGCAGGCTTGCAAAAACATCCTCATCCACCTTATTCACCGGATCTGGCACCATGTGATTTTGGTTCTTCCCTAAAGTCAAAATGACCATGAAAGGTAAATGTTTTGAATCAGTTGAGGACGTAAAGGCAGCCACAACAGCATAACTGAAGACAGTCATGAAAGTGGCGACTTCCAGATCTGCTTTAGAAAGTGGTGAAAATAGTGAGTGTTATGGCTTAGATTAAGAATGACCCCCCAAAATCTCATATCCTCAGAGTCAGGGCTTGTGGAATTGGAGCTATACTCACCAGTAGATTAATCCATGGATGAACTCAGAACCTAAGTGTGCTGTTGGAGAGCCTGGTTGGAAAAGGGGGGTTACTGGGTACATGATTTGGAAGGATATATCTCTCACCCTAACTCCTCCCTTCTCTGCCATAGTGTGAGTAGCTTTCCTCCAAGTAAGCCCTTCCACCATATGCTTTTTTCTTTGGAGCCTGCTGACCATGAACTGTAACCATGAGCCAAGATAAACCATTCCTAAATTATGGGTGTCAGGTATTGTGTCTCAGCAATGAGAAAATAACTAAGATGGGAGAAGAGAGTTTTAAGTGTGTGCGTTTGTGTGTGTGTGAGTACCTTGAGGAGGATTAATGGTAGTGTTTCTCTTACTGTAATTTAAATTTAAATATTCATCCTATTTGTCGGTCATAGCTTGTATACCAAAAAAGAAAAATAGGTTTGTCAAAGCAATCTTTTAAAAATTTTATTGCTTACCTGGCTTTACTCCTCTTCAAGTAACTGCATTTTGACACCAATAAGTAACTTTATTCAGACACCTACAGGTAGTATCTTGGTAAATCTGAATCTTGAAATTTTGGGGGATATATTCCATGTACCACATAACCTAAATCATTCTTCTTGATTCAAAGTCCCTAATATTATTTGGAAAGTGGTTATCATTTGCAAAGTGGATATCATTTGGAAAGTGGATAGTATTTGAAAAGTGGATATCATTTGGATAGTGGATTAGTTTATCAAAACAATCATGGGCCTGGGATTTAGCTCAGTGGTTTTGCCAACTGCTGTGCAAGTGCAAGGACCCGAGTTCGATCCCTGGTACCAAAAAAAAAAAAATCATAAATTTCTCCTCATCAGAATTTAATATGGCATGTCCTAAGGGATCAAATATTTTGACAATGAAAGGAAGTATTGGGCCCAATTTTGTAACACAAAGGCTCATATGGAACTCCATAATTATGTATTTTATTAACACTCATAACAGTCTTTTGCCTCATGTTTCCATAATCTGATTATGAGACTTTTTTAGTTTTTGTTTTTAAGGGCTAGAACACAAAAGATTTTTCAAGAAGTATTTGTTTTATCTGACATTTCATCTACGTAGTTCCTATAGGGAACCAAAAATAGTAACAAAAAGCAAACAAAGCAAAAATGTGAGAATGAGCTTTGAAGGGGACATTTTCATGATTTAGAATAAAGTTGCTCCAAACACCTGTAATTGCTTGGGTTGTGTACTGGAAGACTTCCACCACGATGATGTAGTGTATGCATTCAGTTTATGATAAGTGCTATTCTCTGTATTCAACTTTCAAAACTAAAAGTAACTCTCAGCTCAATGCTTCAAAAAAATCACAGAAATCATTTCCAACAGTGACATCACACCTTACAACCACAGCATTAACTAGAACAGTTTGGTTATAGAAATGTCTGTAATCCTGAGTCTGCATTTTACCTCCTTCATCTAGTATGTAGTACTACTTAATATGGACGTTTGTGATAGCGTCTCTTTATTCCAGTCTTCTTGCCTATAAAATGTAGGAAATAATACAATCCTATAATGACCTTTTATCCAAAAACTCAATTTCCCATAATGAAACTAGCATAGTACTCGAGAATGCAACTGCCCAACCTCATTTAAACAGGTCTTTCTTTGTAATTACATGTGAGTCACCATTCCACAAAATTTGGATTTTAAGCAAGGCACACTAAATATCATTTCTCCACAGTCTGCTTTCTCCTGAAAATATGCAGTTTTAGGGACTGATTTTACGTCATTTTTTTCTGAGGTATAATATGGTCTTGATGAGTCTCTCAGTTGAAATAGTTATTGTGATATCAAGATGACAAAATATTTGCTGTGTGACAGAAAAGAGGGGTATTTTTCATGTTCATGAGATACTATGATAAACATTCCACTTTTCTTCCTTGATGTTAAGGAATTCGATCATTCAGTTTATAATGTATCCCCATCAATATTTTGAGATTTATGAGCAGTGTACCCCCATCTATAAGAAAACCACTTTTAGGTTTGGGTAAAGCTTCAAAAGGTGAAACTGACACAGTCCAGCAATTTATCCAACTTGATAAATTTTTATTCTTCGAAAACGTGTTTATAGTTATGACCTTTACTTCCCATTTTCTCAGCAATCACTTGCATTTTACCTCAGGAGTGAAGCATCACACCACAGAATTGGCTTGCTTTAGACAAAATCTTTTTCTGAATTCTATAATTTTGTAGCTCAAATTCCCCTAATTTTCTTTTCTTATGGATTCACCTAAACTTAACCGTGAACCACAGCAGTAATGCAAGAATCAGTGTGAAGCAGAGTGAGCTGGGCTTGGGGGACTGGTTTTCCTACAGCGCTGGCTTCCAAATTTTAGGAGTTAACTATGGTGTGGTGAAGATTCCATTTTTCCTCATGCCTCTATCTCTGTGCATAAGAAACTAGTGGGAAAACAGCCTGACCAGCATCAGTTATCTCATTTAGGTATTTGCCAGCTAAATGGCTCTGAGACTTCAATTTGGTTCAAGAAAAGACTCGTTTTTCTAACAAGTAAAAAATAATCAAGAAATGATGACATATTAGTCAAGAGGTTTGAGTTCTATTCATGACCTGAAGGTGATAGGAATAGATAGATGGTGAGACCTGGAGTGGAATGAGAAAACCTTAGCAAATAAAAGGAGAATGAGAAAGGAAAGATCATGGAGGACTGATAGTGGCTTATTGTGCAAATACTTCTTTCAAAGAGAATGTTTTATTGCATAATTAAGAAATGGACCCAAATTGATAAGAATGATTCAAGTTTTCAGTAGAGTGGAGTTTAGCGGACCTATAATTTTTAGTATTTATGCAGTATGGCATCATTTCTTGTTGTCAAGAGTGACTCTTGGACTTGCAGCTATTCTAATACATACAATTCTTTAAGCAGTGTTTGTGAATTAAATAATTATTTCTTTTTTATATTAGTTCTTACTATTCAACTATTGAATGCTTTTTCTAACCTGTTATTGAGAAAGCATTAATGGTGAGATTTTCAAATCGTTGATCCAATTAAACCTTTCCTATCCCAGAGGTTGATTTACTTTTATTTTTTCTGTTACTGTTTTTCTTGGTTGCAGTCCTTTCAGTTGCATAAACTGGTTTATACATCCAAGGAGGAGCACAAGTCATTCTGTGTGTCTACAAAAATATCATAAATGTCTTAGAGGTAGCACACAGATCATGTATTCTAGAAAATAAAGTTTCTTGAACAACAGAGCTGACAATATTGAGTATTATGTGCTAGGCCCTTTTACTCAATTTTAGTCTCTGTTTTCCTTTACTTTATGGTATAAACCTTAAGCACTTATAACTCCAGTATATAAGATGTCTACTGTTATTGCCTTTTATTTTCCAACATCTCTAAGCTACAATTCTATTATTGTCCACAAGGGCTGGGGATTTAGCTCAGTGGTGCCACACCTGCCTGGCAAGTGCAAGGTTCTGAGTTTGATACCCTGTACTGACCCCCCCCCCAACAACAACTACTATTATTGTCCACAATTTGACATTTTCCTAATACAGTGCAGAGAGATAATGATCCATATGACTACTCTGGCTCTGAAATAAAAATTTTTGTATCGAGAAAGTGTCTTTTGTAGTGGGAGATAACCTTGAACACTTATGTGCCTTTCAATCATGAATGTTCTGTTTATTCCCCAATACAGATTTAATTGAACATATTATAACACTTGCTGTTTGAACATATTTATTTTGGGCCATGCTTACTTTGAGCGAGAGTCCAATTTTACATTTACTACCATGGATTCTCCATGAAAATCTTCTGAGGTAATTTCTATGCATCTTTTTCTGTGCTTTGGAATTTACACAAGGCTCAAATCTTATCCCATATAGATACATCATATTACAATGGATCTGAGCTTGGGAAATAAAAATAAGAGTATTAAAATCTTCCTATTTTTAATTTTTAAAATTTTTATTAGTACATGTTTACTAAGTATACCATCATTATATTCATTGTGGAGAGTTGAATAGCACATTTGAATTCTCTTTATTTCCCTTTCCCCTCACTTCTCACCCTTCTCTCTCCATCTCTTGATCATATAATTTTTTAAAGGGACAATTCATAAGAGGTCACATGATTTGGATGTTTTATTACACCGAACTACTGTTGTGCTACATTCACAAGTATTTTCAGTGGATGTTTATGATCCTTGATATTCAGGATTCCTCTTTCAGAATTTTAAAACAGTATTTTACTTTAATAAAATTGTCATCTCTTCCATCTCAGTTTTGAAAATTCACAGGCTATGGGTTAATCTTGGACTAATTAAATAGAGTTTTTTTCCAGCAAGTGAAATTTTGTTTCATAGTTGGAATAGAAATTCACTTAGTTATCCCTGTATGACTTTTTTTATCTACAGAAAAGTATCCTGTTTTGATTCCACTGAGACAAAGACCCCAGTAGATACGTTTCCAACCTAATACCCCCCAAAATTAAATACTCTTCTATTTAATGAGTTGATATATACTATTCTAAAAATGTAAAGAAATATATATTCCCTGGGCATATCTCCCAAATGAAATGGAAAAATGTTTGAGGGCAAAGACCTTAGGAAGCACTTCTTTATATTTTTCTGGAGCATTATATATATGGCAAGCCTTCATCACATTATTACCAAAATGAATATAAAGAAAAGCTTATTTTTACTTTAAATCTCCAAATTAGATTTGCAGTTGTCAACTAAACTATACTTCCTACTGGAAAACATTACATTTTCAGAAAACAATTAGTCATTAACAATATCAAACCCTAAAGGGCAGGAAAAAAGTATTTAAATCTCACTACATGTGGCTTGAAACAGGATTTTCTAACTAGGGAGACTAATCAAGCACACAGAATGTTCTAAATGTATTTTCTATTAAACAGGGACTGCTGTAAGGCCAACTGCTTTGCACCTGTGTCTTTAGACTCAGTAATTAACCAGCTGCTGAGCAAAATTTATTCTAAAAAATAAGTTAACTCAAGATAATCCAAAAATGAATTATCTTTGAAGACTAGACCCTGTCTCCTTAATACATATCTACATTGTAAAGCTATAGTAGAGCTCTAAGGTTAGTATTTTATGAAGCATAGGAGACAATTGTGACAGAGGATATATGCCGCTACCCATCTACAAAGATTCTATCTTCTTGATTGAACTAAACAGTTGGTTCAGTTAAATTTTTCACATTGTTTTGCTTACTTAACTTTATGATTAATTCATTTAAAATGTTGGAACCAACTATGCAGTATGAGCTTTAGTAAATCTAAAGAAAAATACCAGCTATGACTGAGCTTGTCTTTATATTTCTTTTCCGGCAATATTTTAGTATTTACCTATTGTTGTATCTTTTTTCATCATAAAGCTAAAATTGGATCTGCTAGTGAACATTTCTTTTTACACAGGGCTATACTTATGGCAACAAATTTTTGCATCAGATTTGTTCAGCACACAACATCCATCAATCCTTACCTTCTGTATTATCAAGAAACTAAGGTCACAACTCACACATGTGTATTGACAGGACTGAGAAATTTGCCCTAGCAGTCAATCTGACTTTGTGTACGTCTCCAAAATTATGGCATCTCTTCTGTTTTTTCCACAATTTCTCATTTTACTATAAACTACAGTGTTTCCTGAAATTGGCTCCATACTCTGTTATAGTTTAGATCTAATATAAACCTTCAAAAGTCTCATGCATTTAGAGGTGGGGCTTTTAAAAGGCTGCTGGATCATGGAGTGCTTTACTCATTGGTAAATTAATCTAATTATAAGTTCATACCTCAATATGCTGTTGGGAGGCAGGGGCTAGTAGGAAAATCTGAGCCAGGAGGGTGTGACTTAGAAGAGTGCATTTATATTCCTGGCTCTTCCTCTCTCTGCTTTCTGGCTGACACTTATTGCAAAGCTTCCCTTCACCAGGTGCTTCTGTGTCTCATTTCTACCTTGAAGCTAGTGAACTGGGGAAGGAACTTTTTGAAATTGTGAACAAAATAAATCTCTCCCCCTTTAAATTGCAGGTGTCAGGTATTTTGTACCAATGATGAGAAAGTGAACAATACAGAAAATTGGTGCTGGAGAAGTGGGCTCAATGCTGTGGCTGCACCTGACCATGTAGTTTAGAAGCCTTTGGAACAGGTTCATGGGAGAAGTTTAGATAGGTTTGTAGATATGAGCAAGAGAAGTCCTAGAATGCTGTAAAGACAAGCTGATGAGTGATTCTGGTTGAGACTCAGAGAATCAGAATGCTGATAGGAATATAGACAGTAAAGACCAGGCTCACAAGGGTGCAGTTGGGAACAAGGACACCATTGGCAGTTGGACTAGAGGCCATGTGTGTGATACTCTTGTCAATTTTTTTGTAAAAGAAGCCATGCATAAAGTGGGGGCCAAAGGAAGTGTTGTTAAAAAGATTAACACCACTAAAATGAAACCAAATACTTGAGGCAGAGGCAAGAAAAAAGATACATTGAGGGCATTTCAGGATTGAGTAACCTCATCAATTTTTGGCTGAAAGCAATATAAATGTAAGAATTTCATTTGAAAGGAGAGCCTGTGGGCTTCCTGCTTGAAAAGAGCCACCTAGGTAAGTGGTTCCCCATGACTCCTTTCACATCCTCAGCCATCCAGTCACTCAGAGGCCACTACATCCATGGTTCAAGGGGGGCATGGCTATTGCTCTTGTTGGCAGAAACTTGGTACCTTCCACATGATAATGGTTTTACAGATATGCAGAATGCAAGAGTTGTTGGGTCACAGAAGCTTCAAACTAGATTTTAAGGGAAGGCCTGGGAGTCCAGGCATTGAGTCCTTTAATGGGCAAAGCAGAAAGCTTTGGGAATGAAGCCCAAAGTGCAGTGGAGACCTAAGAGAGTTGGGGATGCCATCAACATCTTCTGCAGAAAGATGCAGGCCTTGAGTGGAGCCAACCCTAAAAAGGGGCCTTGTGGGCCGCAATCAGCAAGGCCTTAGGGATTGGGCTCCCCACACCCTTTGGAACTCACATCTCACATCCTTGTGCTCTGTACAACAGATATGGAGCAACAGGAATTAATGTTTGACTTGGTGGGTTTGGTCTTGCTTTTTCTATCTCTATTTTCTCCTTTCAGGAAAAGGAATATTTGCTTTGTGCCATTGTACCTTGGAATGCTTTTTATTTTCACAGGGGTTTAAAGCTAAGACTTGCCTTGAATCTCAGGGAAGACTTTGATTTGGACTTTTTATCAGTGCTTGTACTGTTGATACTTTGGGGAAGGGATTGTGAGTAGAATAGTTGTATCATGTTAGGCAGAGTTATGAGCTTTTGTGTTTAGGATATTAAGCATGGTTTAAGGAGATGTGTTTGAGTATCAGGTTGACAAATGGTGGAATGTAATGGTAAACTTGTCAGCTTGATTGACTTGGAAGTCAGGCAATTAGTGGGTATTTATGAGTGAGTCATGGAGGTATGATCTTGATGTCTATGTCTGGTTCCTGACTTCTTTCTCTCTGTTACTATTTCCCTACTCTGTTTTGCAGCCACCATGAACTAAGTGGCTTTGCTCCATTCTGTCCTTTTGCCGTGTTTCTTAATGGAGTCAACTGACCATGAACTGAATCCCCTGAAACTTTAAGCCAAATTTAACTTCTCTTCCCTTAAATTGTAAGGGTGTTAGGTAATGTGTCCCAGCCTGAAAAATGCAGACTAATACATACTTTAAACCAAAGTTCTCTGGTGTTAGACTGTGGGACTGAGATACTGATAGCTCTTATCATAGTTCTGTTTTGGCCTGTGTGTGTGTGTGTGTGTGTGTGTGTGTGTGTGTGTGTGTGTGTACACAGGAGAAGTTAGGAGATCAGAGGCTAAATGTGACTCTTCCTTGGCCAACCATTCGTGAAGTCTTGCTGTAAAATAACCTAAGACTTATGTCCTGGAATTTCTTGCTGGTATATGCTAATGGAACTTGTGAAAATGGAGCTTGTTGATGCTATACCGAGGCACCTTGGTTCACAAACAATTCCTTCCATGATTCTGGAGAAGATGGCTGCATTTGTGTTTGTCGCCTGATGTGGAGATTGCGCGCAGAAGCACAATTTTGCTGAACAGAAGCGTTCAAGAACTGAGGTACCACTGTAACTGGGAATGGGAAAAGCTCCTAACATACATAGCTATGTTCACTAGGTAAGCAGGAACTTTCATATTATTGATACATGAGAAGAAATATATCAGATAGCCTTGAAATCACCATAGTCTCTTTTCTTGGGTCATAATTTCGAATACTATGGCTACTTAAACTCTTAACCATTTAAGAGAATGAAAAATAAAGCTATAATAGAACATATATATGCAGTACCAGATGGGATGCACTTTTCAGAATTTTTTTTTCATTCTTTGTCCTAACACTGGCATTTCTTTTTCCTTAGACACAGACATGTGAATTACCATCCCCATATGTTATCTGCTTGAGAAAAGTGTGAGCTGTATTACACACATTCACTAATTCACAGAGACTATAGAGATCATTATGCTGGGTGTTTTGCACGTATTATCTCATTTATCTGGAAATGTACACAACATTTTTATATGTAGGATTTCCCTAATGGTAGGAAATATTGCCCAGATTTATCCATTTATTTGATATGTTTGTGTACTAAAAAAAATTCTTCTTTTAAGATTGGGAAATTCTCTTTGGAAGAGCCAGGAATAACAAAGGGCATTTGTGGTGATAGAAAGGCAGAAAGCATTTGAGACAGAGGAAAGAATCAGAGAGCTGAAGAACAAGTGAGTGTTTTGGAAGGAGGTGCTAATTTTTTTTTAACACTTTTCTAGATGGAGTTAGCAAACCTAAGACTAATTTGCTTAGATTATGATATTTCATTCATATGAAGAATTCATGATCATTTTCTCTTAGTTATTACTCATCTAATCATCTATAAAATAATATACATGATTATCATCATCACTGCATCCTGGTTACATATAAAGCTCATGCATATATGTATATTTTTATTTATTTATTTATGTATTTTTTGGTACTGGGGATCGAACTCAGGTCCTTGCACTTGCGCATCAGGCGGTGAAACCACTGAGCTAAATCCCCGGCCCCTATATATGTATTTTTAACACACACACACATATATGTGTATATGTATATATAATTCCTGTTTCATACTCAAGATTTTTAAAAAGTTAATTATGGAATGATTTCAGTGGAAAGACTTCTACATTTGAAGAGTGATAATGTTTCTTTTTGCCCTCAATTTTTCAATGGACTCTGACTGGAAATATCAAAACTCCAATGAGGCCTACAAAGTTCTTCATGATCTTACCTTTTTTATCCACTATTTCTATATATCAGTTCTATATATATTGCAATGCTGAAGGTGATGAAACATAACTGAGACCTACTCACTCACCTTTAATACTCTTCCTTGTGCCTAAAATCAGTTCTCCCTTGTCAATTGGGAGAACAAATATTTCTTGTACTTGAAAACCTTTCTTGATATCTGCAAAAAGATTGAAGGCCCTCAATGCTGCTATTGTGTGTAATAGGTGCGTGTCAATGTTTATCTAGTGTGTAGTGGTTTTAATATTTTGCAAATCTGTTTTACTGTTAAAGCCTTACACTAAATCATGAACACTACCTTTTGAAGCTAGTATCTCTAGAGCTTTGATATTGTATCTGTCATATAAGTGCTTTATGACTTGTTATCAAAACAAATGCATAATATACAGATGGATGGATGGATGGATGGGCAGATGGGTGGATAGATAGATGGAGACTTTGAATATGTAAATGATTCTAAGAAGATAGTTTTGTAGAAAGTGAGATTGCTGCATTTGCTGCCAAGAATAGATGGACCTATGGTTTAGTTAAAAAATTGTAAATGTGGTCATATTGCAAAAATCACAGATTTCAATATTATGAAGATGAGAAAAAAGCAAGTATAAAAAGTAGTTTCACTTGTGTTTTGACCTAATGCTAGAATCTATCATCCTAGACAAGTAAATTGTTGGGCACTTACATTTTAATTTTAAATTATTTTAAACTATTATTTTCTCTCCAACTGAATTGAGAGTACATCTCTCCTTAAAAAACATTTCTAACACACAATCCTAAAAATTGTTAAATAACATTGGGCTCTGTTCTTGGAATTAGCAATCAATCCTCCCATGCAATGAATAACTAAAAATTAGAGAAACAGTATTCATATCAAATAATGGTCATATATGCTGCAATCAAGATCTCCTTTCTTTCTTTTTCTCCATGTGCATTTTCTCTCTCAAAATACATTGTTTTATTGCCTCTTTCAAAGAAAATTAATGCACATTTTCCCTGTGATTCTTAATTTACTTTGGAAGTCTTTTAAACATTCTAGCTATTTGCAATAATTACACACAGAAAACTGATGTGAAGGTCATTCTCTAACATCTGGAAATTGACACAGAGATCCCTATTAATTAGGATAACAGAGGTGAAGCCGAATCTACATTGCAAGCAGATATTTGTCAGTGTTGTGAGAACAAGGGAGGGGTAGAGTGGAGAGACACAGATTAGGGTGAAAGCATGAGACAAAAAGAGGAGAAGAGATGCCAAATCTGAATTACTTACAAAAAATGAGCAATCCTCAATATCACTGTTGTGGAAAAAGCAGAGGATGGATTAAAAATGCTATCCCCTTGAATGTCTCTTTCCTCCAGGTGAGGTGAGTTACATCTGTGGTGATGATAATGGTGATACGGGAGGAGTTAGGTTGCCTGCAGACTGTCATGTTTGTGTCCAGAGCATCAGCCAATCTTTTAGTAAAAGATTCCGTGTAACATTAATCCACCAGTTCTCCTTCCTCAGTCTGTGACTTTGTGCAAGGCTTGAGGCAAGCCCAGATTCCCAGTCACTCACAGAGGTGTTTGTCACTCCTGGGGTGCACTCTGCCTCTGGCCTAGCAGCTGTTGTTTAGTGATAGATCAGTGAAGCAAAACATTATGCAGCGATGAAAAATAGATCTTCAGCCACCGTTCTTGTTCTTACCCCTTTGTTCTACATTAGTGACAAACCTCTGGGATTCATTTAGCTCTAATCATTTGTTACTGAGGGGCAACTGTCTTTCAGACAATGATGATGGAGTCTCCTTTGAAACAAGTGCAAATGAGGAGAAATCATTTTCTGAAATAACCTCTTAGGACTGCTTTTGATAAAATAGTACTTGCTCAGAGAGGCTACCCAGAATGTAGATTATATGCATCAATAACAAATGAGGAGTTTTGACTTCTCTTTCCTTTTCTTTTTTTTCTCTCTCCCCAGGAAGTTAATTGGTTTATCTTCTGGAATTTCTAATAAGATACAATTCAGGAGATAAAGGGGTCCAAAATAGATACCTATGTTTAAAGTTTCTGGCTACTTTTTGTGTAACGACATCTTAGTATGTTTTGTCACATCTTATTTTATTTTACTTTATTTACTTTTGGAAAAAAAAACTCAGTTAAATCTCATGCACTGTGCTGAAAATACAAGTTTTGATTACAGTCTTGTATTCCCTAGGTTAAATTGTTTGCACATTTAATAGGAATATTTCCTTTCTGTTTGTGCAACTCCCTCTAAAGTCAATGACTTTGGTACAGTCTTGCAGATCTCAGTATAAGTAATTTCCATCTCCGCCTTGGAATGATGATCGATAGTTTGTGATTTCTTCCATATAATTTAATCCATTAGATTTATTGGCAATACCAGTGCCAAACATCAAATCTTTAATGAAAATGAAGATTAATATTTGGCCAAGTAACCTCAAATCAACAAATGTCTGAAGCATTTGTGTTGCCTGCATTGAACATTGATTTCTTTCTCCTGAAAAACAATCTCTCACTGTGGAGAACACTTGCCTGAATCATATTCCTTTCCACAGGAATAGGAGGAAAATGCTTTGAAACAGTCACTAGGGAACAGGCTTTCTTTGAATTTCAGTTATGCCTGCCTAGCACCGCAATCTCATGTCAGAGACATGCGTTACATTTTACATGCACAAACCATTTCTTACCTCAAACAGCTCATTGGATTACTATAGACTTTACTTTGTTTTAATTTACTGTATTGTGGTAAAATTTATATACATAGTAAAATTCAACATTTTCCATGTGAAATTATAAGAACTTTGACAAATGTATACATAGTAGAACTATCGTAACAAACAATATAGAGACTGTTTCCATCATCTCAAAATATCCAATATTGTTCCCTTGCAATCAGTTCCTCTCACTACCCCTAGAGCTGTGACAAATATTGATCTTTATATCACTATCATTTTACCCTCTTTAGAATTTCATATAAATGGATTCATGCAGTATGTAATATTTGTGTCTGGCTTCCTACATTTAGTATAATACCTCTGAGATTCATCTGTATAGTTGCACATATCAGTAGTTACTTGGTTTTATTGTGAGAAGTATTCTTTTGTGTGGATATATTACAAAATTTTGCCCTATTCACCAGTTGATGAAAATATGCACTGTATTCAGATTTTAGCTGGTATATTTGTATTCAGATTTTAGGTAATATAAAGAAAGCTGCTATAAATTTTTGTCTTCCCATGATTATTTCTCGTGGATAACTACTTAGGTGTAGAATATCTGGTCATATATCAAGTGGATATTTAGCTATATAACAACCACCCAACCTAGAGTTCTTGCATTGTTTTCATTCCCATAAGCAATGTGTGGAGCAGATGTTCAGTTACTCTACAGCTTTGTCGAAACATGATTTTGTCTTTAATTTTAGACCTTCTAATGGATGTATATTACTATCTAATTGTACTCTTTATTTGCATTTCACAAATGACTAACGATACTTTTCTGTTCTTAATGGGTCCATGTGTCATTTGAAAAGTTTCTGTTCAAATCTTTTGTCCATTACAAAAATCAATTGTTTTATTATTAAGTTGTGAGAGTTGTTAGGAATTCTGGATGTAAGTTCTTCATCAAATATATACACTACACTTATTTTTTCCCTTATTGTAGTGTGCATTGTCCTAAAAGCATCTTTTGAAGAAGTAAAAATTTAATTTGCAGGACTTTAACATATCATTTTTATTGTTCATGTTTTATTTTATTTTAAAATGTTTTTCCTAACTCACAATCCCTTTACTTTTTCCTATGTTTTCTTTTTTAAAAGTCTTATAATTTTCAGAGTGACAATTAGGTTTATGATCTATTTTTCATTTTGAGAAAGGTCTCTTTAAATTGCCAAAGCTGTGCTAGAGTTTACCATCCTCCTGCCTTAGTCTCCAGAGTAGCTGTGATTATGGGCGTGTGCCACCACTCCTGGCTCCACTTAGTTACTTTTTTGTTTGTTTGTTTTAATTTTTTTTGTATTAAATTCTTTTATTGGTACATTGTAGGTATACAACACAATTACATTTCTCATTGGGAATTGTACCTTTACATAATGCATCTTAGTTCTTATCTTTTCCCCATTCCTAACCCTCCCTTCAGGCCCTCTACTCTTCCCCATTTACCAAGACTTTATTTCCATTTTTTCCATTTCTCATCATTTTTCCTTTCCCTTCTTTCCTTTCCCCTGCCCCTCCCACTACCCCTACCCCTTTGGACCTTTTCTTCCTATTTTACATTATCAATTATTCATTCTAATCATTGGTACATTTTAGGTATACAATATAATGACATTCATCATTGGAAATTTGCACCTTTCCATAGTCTCTCTTGGTTCTTATTTTTCACCCTTGCCCAGCCCTCCCTTCAACCCCTCCAGTCCTCTCTATTTACAAAGATTTTGTTCCTATTTTTCCATTTTCTCATATTAATCCCATTCCCTTCTATCCTTTCCCCTAGCCCTCCCACTTCCTTCCCCTTTGCCCCTTTTCTTCCTATTTCACATTACCTATTATACATTTAGTCCTTGTTTACACTTTCAGTTTCTCACACCAGAGAAACTATTCGGTATTTACACGTGTGTCCTATTTACTTCACTTAAGAGTATCGCCTCAATGTGCATCCACTTAGCACTTAGTTACTTTTTCTTGAATGACATTTGGTGCTTTGTACTTTTCCAGAAACTTTTCATTTCATCTAGATTGATGAATTTACTGTACGCTTTTGTTCATGGTATTCCCTTGTTATCCTTTTAATGTTTGTGGGTTTGTGGCTATGTTTTCTCTTTTATTTTTGATTCCAGTAATTTTTTTCCTTAAATTCTTTTATTGGTGCATTTTAGGCAAACAATACATTTACATTTATCATTAAGTACTTGTACCTGTGCATGATGTATCTTGGTTCTTATTTTTTTCCCCCATTACCTGTGCGCCCTTCACCACCTCCACCCTTCCCTATTTACATAGACTTTGTTTCCATATTTTTTCTTTTCTCATAATTTTTCCTTTCCCTCCTTTCCTTTCCCCTCCCCCTCCCACCACTCCTACCCCTTTGGGCCTTCCTGTTTCAAATTATCAATTATTCATTTTAATCATTTTAATCCTTATTTACACTTTCAGTTTTTCACACTAGAGAAACTATTCAGCATTTACACATGTGTGTCATATTTATTCCATTTAAGAGTATGGCCTCAATATGCATCCATTTAGCTATAAATGTCTCTAATTTCTCATTCTTTATGGCTGAGTAGTACTCCATTTTATAAAAAAAATACATCTTCATCCACTTTCCAGTTGATGGGCACATGGGCTGTTTCTAAGCTTTAGCTATTGCAAACTGTGCTGCTATAAACATGGGTGCACTTATATTGCTGTGGTATGATTCTTTTAATTCTTTGGGGAAGATACCCAGCAGGGGAATAGCTGGGTCAAATGGGACCTCTAGTCCTAGTTCTTTGAGGTATCTCCATATGGATTTCCACAGTGGTTGCACCAGTCTGCACTCCCACCAACAATGTAGAAGGGTTCCTTTCTCCCCACACTCCCACCAGCATTTGCTATTGGTTGATTTCTTGATAGCAGCCATTCTTTCTGGGGGGAGGTAGAATCTCGGTGTTGTTTTCATCTGCATTGATTCCAGTAATTTGTATCATCTCTCATATTAAAGTATTTAAGGGTGCATTTGTTTTATTGTAACCTCTATTTCTATTGCCTCTTCTTTGCTTAATGTGGTCCTCCTTTTGGTGGCAGAGTTTTCAGAAACAGATCAAGCAATCCACAGGACACATCCTAACCCCCACCTATACTGGGCTATTCACCTGCCCTGATTCACAAGGGCTAGGTACCAGACAGTTAGGAACAGTTCCTATGATCTAGGACCCTCTAAAATTATTTCATGTAACCAGCTCTAAGCTTGCCTACCCTACTTTTCTTGTCCCTTCTGTTTACAGCAGTTACAGCTCTTGCCTGCTACTCTTCTCTCTCTCTCTCTCTCTTCTACCTTGATTTCAGTGCTTCTCCATATGCTTCCTTCGGAGTGTGGCCATGTCTGCTCCTTGGGACACTGTAACAAATTAGCTTTTCCACTGAAATTATCTACCAATTGGTTGGCCTTGCTGTTCTTCATATTTTGTATTAGGATCCTATTTTTTCAACAGGTTTTTGGACTTTTCTTGTTTTTAAGACAGAAGGATAAATAAGGTTCTCCATCATGGCTGGGAAAAGGAAATGACACAACTTTATCACCATTTCAAACTTAAATAAAATGATGCTCAGATAATTTGTCAGTATTAAAGTCAAATAGCTGTTATTCATTTATGAACTCAATATTATTTGTTCAGTGTTTTCATAAAAATGAAACAACTGTAAGTTACGTTGTATTACTACTATATATGAATTTCCTGAAGTTGCTGTAAAATGCTACCACAGAGTTGGGACTCAGAATAGCACACATTTATTCACTTAGAGTTCCGGATACAAGAAGTTGCAATTAGTACCTTGGACCCAAGTTAAGGTGTAGGCAGGACCTCCATTCCACTTTTTTTACCCTGGAAGGTTCCGGAGAAAATCGGTCCCTTGCCTCCTTTAGGTTCTGGTGGCTGCTGACTCTGCCTGGCACATGACTGCTACACTATTCAGGTATAGCTCTTAGATTTTCTCTCTGTTCAGCTTTATCCAGTCTTCTCCCTTGCTCATATATTAAAGTTCTCTATGCCTTTAAAAAAAAAAAAACACTTGTAATTATAGTTAGGGGTCGCATTAATGATTCAAGATAATCTCCCCATTTTAAGTTCTTTAAGTTAGTTATGTCTAAAACTATTTATGTTGTTATTACATAAAAGAACATTCACAGGTTCCAGGTACCATGACATGGATAATTTAGAGGAGTCATTCTTTTACTCAAGCATATTTGCCTTGTTGAATGTTCTGTCCTTTCTTGCTTGTTTTTGTCAACACTTTACCTTGCCTACATTCACCATTAATTTCTGAATATAACTTATTGTTCCCCCAAATATGAGTAATAACTCATTGGTAAATCTCTAGGGATTTGAGGAGAACATGGTAACTGAAAATATTGATGATTTCTCAATATACTAGAATGAAACACAGTTTAAATCTGTTTAGCATATTTTTTCTAATTTTCAAGTTTCCTACTTTCTAACTTTCCCTCTTCTTGTTGGGGGAAGGGTCAAAAGGGAAAATTTAACGTATCTGTTATAAAGACAAGCACATTATATATTTCTTTCTTCAAATGTGGAAGATACTATTTAAAGGATAAAGGCCCTTGAGATTATCTACATGAATATATGCAAACTTCATAATTGTATGTGTGTGTGTGTGTGTGTGTGTGTGTGTGGATGTGTGTGAAATATGAGACCATTACATCATATGGTGAAAAAAATGAACTAATGTGTAAATAAAGAAAAATATTGCTTCTTATTAACTAATAATATCATCTGCCATTCATAGATGCAACTTGGGTAATTAGATGACAAATATCTTCCTAAAGTGGTGATTCTAGAAGGTGATTACAAGAATTTCATGATGAACTCATGATTACTTCTCACAATTTTCAACATATTTAAAAGTGGGCTTATGTTTTACATTGAAAAAGTAAGCATTCTTGAAAAGAATATATAATGTTTCTCAATATTTCATTTTCATTTAACACTAGAGCCATTTGCTGTATTGGAAGTGTATAGCATTCAGAAGAAATCTAATCATCCTCACCAAAGTTCTAGTTTAGTCATACAACTCATTGTGCATTTTGACATTCACAGATTGTGGAATATAGAATGAACCCAAATATGACAGAACTAGTCAATCTATACTAGAAATCATTGTGAGACAGAAACACTGTCCTTACATTATTGTTGTCTGGAGATAGACTCTGATCTTTAGGTTCTATGCAGCCACTTCCTAGATGCTTGATCTTGAGTCAGTTGCATACTCTTTTTATTAATCTATATAATGATGAAAATGCAAACTTTACATAATTCACAATAGTGTTTCTAAGAAATGAGGATAGTGGAATACCTGATGTAGGAGAACTAAAACTTGAGTATTTCTGTATCCTATATCCCAGGAATACTGCACAGTACCTGAAAAAATAACAGAAAAACCTATTTAATAGTACAACAAAGTAGTAAGAAACCTGTGTTAAGCAAAGGTATTCCTGAATAATTATACATATAGAAATTATGACTTTCACTTACTTCAAAGCAAATCAAATTGGAAAAAAAAAGCCTAGAATGTCTCCAATTTCTTCATTGTCAGATAACTGAACAAATCTTTGAGAAAAACAAAACAAAACAAACAAGCAAACAAACAAGTCAGTGATAACCCGAGGGAACAACATAAAGCCCGAGGTTTGATGAGGAAGCACAGAGTGAGGTCATTGAGGAAACAGATGCAGATACTAATTGCTATTTCTGGTACCAGGGATTGAACTCAGGACCTTGAGGTTACGAGGCAGGCATGGTGCCACTGAACTAAATCCCTGGCCCAGCAGATACTAGATTTAAAAGGAGTCCTGAATGGCACATAGGAATAAAAGCCAGAAATCAGACAAAAGCTAGTTGAAAAAGAAGTAGGAAAAAATAATTAAGAATGGACGTACACCAGTGAGAGTTTTGTTAGGTCTAATGTGTAAAAGCTTTTTGGCGTGATCTTCTGATTCTGCTAGGCTGGACTGAAAAAAATATGGCTGGTGCTGTGGATTAAAAATCACAAAAACCTGTTCAACTAGGTTGTCTCTGAAATATTAGAATTGATAGGGTTTTGGAAAGAACTGAAGTATGGTATTCCTTTCAAAGCTCAAGTGACCACAGGATTAAATGCTTGACACGGCAACATTATAATAGAAAGTAATGCTTCTGTTAGGAGAAGTTTCCTTTTTTATTTCCTTTCCCTATACAATCTCCTTTACACCTTGAAATAGATAACCCCTTGTAGAGACATTTTGAGTGGCAGGTTTTGTGGTGCTATTGTAGATCTGAGGGAGGAAATCTACTGCCAATTCAGGTAATGTTTGGCTGGCACATAATGGCCATGCAGGTGAGCAGAAAGTGGGAGATCAATAAGATACCCTGTCACTTAAAAACCTAGGATGTAGGGCAGATTTACTTTCTTCACCACATAGATTTCCAGTTCAAGTCACTGCAGGATGTGTTTAAAATCATAGAGCAATAATGTGCATTGTATATACATTCTAAAGGAGTGAAACTTGCCAAGAAAATGAACAGTTTCCAAATTTAACAAATGATTGGTTGTGAATGGGCTGCATTTTAAAAAATGAAAGTGTCAAAAATTTTAATATGCAGTTATTGAAATAATAGACCATTTTTCATAATTTAAAAAAAGACCAATTCCTGGGAAGTATCAAAAACTACATAGGCAGTTATGTGTGGGAATGTATGTATTTGTGTGTATGTATGCATAAAAGCATTTTATTAGTTTCTTGTGGTTAAATGACCCCAACTAGCCTGAAGTTTCTTTACTTGCTCTTCTAAATTATTAAGTGAAGGAGTGAGAAAAAACATTATCACCATACTAATTAATATATAATGAGAGAAGCTTGTTAAACATCTAAAAACTTGTATTGAGTTTATTTATATTTTAATTAATTCAATTGTAAACCATCAACATTTTGAAAGTCATTTGAGGGACTGAAAATGTAGCTAAGATAAAATCTTGAATTTCCCAGGCTTGTTGAGCCTGGTGGAGTGCTCAAGTTTGTATAAACACTGTGTAAAATAAAACTTAGGCTCTTAAAGTTCGTAGCACTTTCAGGCCATGGCCACTTGTAAGATCAGGGGTTTCTAATACAGAAGTCAGATAAAACTGAATCTTCAAAAATGGAAGCTGGGCATGGTGGTGCACACCTGTAATCTCAACACTCAGGAGGCTGAGGCAGGAGAATTGCCATGAGTTCAAGGCCAGCCTGGAATACATAGTGAGTTCAAGACCAGCCTGGACTACCCAGCAAGAAACTGTCTTAAAAAAAAAAAATCAAGGGAAAGGATTTTTCCTACACAATTCAATGAGAGTTATACAGTACCCTTTTACAAATGTTTAATCTGAAAATAATCACGTGGATAAAATAATCAAACAAATGTAGATTTTGAGATATTCTGCAAGAAAACTTACCTAATCTATTAAAATTTAACATCATGAACAAAAAAAAACAAGACGGAGAAACAGTTTTTTAGCTTAAAAGACAACCAAAAAGAATTATGATCCTTAATGGGTCTTGGACTAGGGGAAATCATATTTCTGGACAACTAAAGAAATTTGAATATAAGCAAACATTAAATAATACTGTTGAAAAATTGCTAATTATTGAGTGTGGTCTTAGATCAGATCCTCCCAAAATGAGGGCCTGAAAAAACAACTGATGTTAGATAATTTGAAGGTGTTCCTGGGAAGAGAAGTTGGGGGGAGAAGGGGAGGGGGGAGAAGAAGGAGGAGAAGGAGAAGGAGAAGAAGAGAGAGAGAGAGGAGAAGGGGACATTGGTCCTATAAAAGGTGCCGCTTTAATGGAGCTATTTACTGTAGACATCTGGGATTTTTTTCCTCTAAGAATGCTCTGAGGGGCTGCATAGAATATGTCAGAAATGAAGGAAAGACAAGGGGCTGGGATACTTACCTGAAGAAAGGAGCTTTCTGGTGGTCGTGTCTTGCCTGTGCTTCCAAGTGCATTTGCTCAGGTAAGCCCTGCAGTGGGGAAAGGGTTAAGACACATGGGAAGGTACCTGAGGTGGCAAGCTTTCATTGTAAATAAGAACTGCTTACTAGAGCAGTAACTAAATCAAAATTGGGTTAACAAATGTCCTAATAAGGTAACGCCCTTGTTTTTATGACATAAATGTTGAAATACAGAAGGATGAAATGTCAAGACGACTATCACTGGATACCAAATGGATCTTATGTACCTGTGTTCCCGGGAGTGAATGTGTGTTAGGAGGGAGAGTTTAAAGTCACCGTGGTAGTCTTTTGGATTATTGTTTGAACTTCAATGGCTGTTTAAATTTTTTAAAAATCAAAAATTGGAGAAAATGAAAGGACAGGATTTTAGTAAAGGGGCATTAGAAAAGTTATTACTGGTTTAAGAAAGCTTAAGGATGAAAAGCTGAAAACTTTGAAGGTAAAACCAACAACAAGAAAAAAAACATAAAACTGAATGAGTGAAGTGTATGAAATATTACTTTTATGTTACAAGAGAATTTCAGATGTATCCTGTAGTTGATGGTAGCTCTGAGGTGTTTTCATGAGGGACAAAGGAACGTGGGCCCCTATTGTAGGATATAACCTCGTTGCCTCTCTCTGTCTCTCTCAGGTTCAAGCTTCATTTCTAGCACTGAAACTAAGCAAAGTTTATTGTAAGGTTAAATGGAAAAATGAAGCCCTGAAATTAGCCCCAGCAACACTGGATATAAATTAAAATTTAAAAAACAAACAAAAGATAAATGTTGATAAGGAAATACTATGCATGAAGAATTAGTGGTTGTCTAATTGGATTTCAAAGCAGTAAAGGAAAAGGAATCTATAATAACTGCAGTTATCAGTGTTTTCATCTTTGTGTCCTCTGGTTGCACTGTACAATAGATGATCAAAATTGAAAAATGAACAGAATATGTTGCATAATAAGAGAGAGCTTTGCAGCATGGAAAAAAAACTGAATTGATGAGAAAAAGAGCAATTTCTGGGGAGAGGAGAAAGTAAATGAGACTTTGAATTTTAGATTGTTTTTGAGGTGATGCCCATCCCAACCCCCGGTTTTTAATTTTTATGGTTTTAAGGACCTTTACACTGAGCTACATCCGCAGGATTGTTTGTTTGTTTGTTTGTTGGGGTTCTATTTTTGTTTTTGGCTTTTTTGAGATAAGTTGCTAAGTTGCCCCAGTGGAGGTTCAGTGTGCAGTCAGTCCTCTTGCCTCAGCCTTCCAAAGTGCTAGGATTATAGGCAAGTACACCAGGTCTGCCCATTCTTTCAAATTTATTTTATGTTTGTTGCTTTCATACAGCCCTTTCAAAAGTCGTAACTGTGTGCAAATACAGGCATCTGGTCATTGAACAATATTTTAAATAGCCCAAAAAATTCAGTGGTGAGCAACTTAGGAATTGATTGTTAGAGGGGAGTAGCAACAGGGCAAAATCAAGACAGGCAAGGTGCGAGTCTTTGTTAATACACATAAGATTCCCTGTATTGAAGGGGCTTCTGGAAAAGTGAAGACCAAGAAAAAGGGGATATAAGCTAACGACAGAAAGAAAGGTACCCTTGCAACATGAAAGGAAGAGATGGGTTTGTTTGTGGCCAGACTGTTTTTTGTGAATTGGAATTATGCATTACAGGTGTATGATATGCTCTATGTCATAAGTACACTGAGTACCACATACCTGAGGGCCTCTCCTGTATGGAATACACTTCTGGGATGGGATGGAGAACTGACCGAGGTGGCCGAGAAAGGCTTGAGGAACAGCAAAATGGGAGAAATTCTAAGTCATTTACTAGTGTCAGTGTTAATCTGAAAATGGCTGAAAGGAGTCTCTCAAACACCACAAACAGATGATTTCTTCTCATTACAAGTAGAAGTGACTTTTCCCAAATATGGCAACCTAATTTTAGTAGAACCAAAGTAGTATACATGAAGAAATCTGGTGTGAAAACACTCAGGTCCTCAGCATATCTCTTACTACACAAAGCCCACAGACTTCGGATGGGTCTGTGGCATCAACACTATTCTCTGCTTTAAGAGGTGCCATGCCACAGCCTGCCAGTTTCCCCATGGAGTAGTACTTAAGTGGATAAGCTTTGGAGTCACTGTACCTCTGTTTGAAATCTGAATCATGTAGTTAGTAGTATTCAAACTCTTTTGACATTTTTAAACCCTAGTTTACTAATCCATTAGCTTCAGGCAATCATAATAACAAAGTAGAGGCCAAACACTATTTCACTTATTACAATAAATAAACCTATATTAGCATGGCTATTCAAGGAATTTATATACAAGAAACTCAGACATTGTCATTTTTACAAATGTTACAAATTTGGAGTGAGCAAAGCTGAAATATGAAACTAGACCTACCTTATTTCGAATTTTACTTTTTGAATTAATAAGTGATATAGCATTGTCTTTTTTTTTTTTTTTTTTTTTTTTTTTTTTTGCTACCTGGGATTGAACTCAGGTCCTTGAGCTTGCAAGGCAGGCAGCTGAACCACTGAGCTAAATCCCTGGCCCCAAGTATTGTCTTTTAAGTAAGCCTATATTAATCATAGGTGCATTACTTAGGAAGGGAATAAAATAAAAGAAATATCAAGGATAGCAAGACAGACATTACCTAGTCAAAGACCATACTGGGAGGAGAGTGCCACAGACAGTGCAATACTAACATCTCTGTCTCATTTCAAGGAAAATTCTATTCAGAAGCAGTGAAACTGAGGTTTCTTAGCCAGGTACTTTATTATTTATTTTTTATTTTGGGTACCGGGGATTGAACTCGGGACCTTGCGCTTGTGAGGCAGGTGTCAAAACCACTGAGCTAAATAATCGGCCCCTAGGTACTGTATTATGAAACTTAATAAGAACACATAAAACATCCAGCCCCAAAACCCTACATTTTTCCCATCAAACCCCACTTGGGCCATAACTATGCTACTTAAAACAAGTTATCCACAGAAGGCAGGATTCAGTTTTCTGGACAGTAATGTATTTCAGTATGTGTAAATGCACAGATATTAATCTCATCTGAGAATTCTTGTAAATTAGAAACATTCAGTCCATCCACTCTAATACATTGGTAAGATAGTATTTTATAACCAGACAGACTTTGGATCCAGCTCTAAAAGCCAGAAGAACCCACAGTTTCACTCTCTTTCGAGGTGTTTACTTTAGCCACATGCTAATAAATGAATTTTACTCATTAACTCTTGTGTAAGGAATTATCCCCTTTTGTAGATGACCAAGATATGGGTAAAATTGGCAAGGGATTTTTCTCAATGGCACAAGATTTGAGCTTTGGTCAAATTTCTTTGATCTCCAAAATCCAAGTTGGCTTATCACAAGAGCCCATCTAAGAAAGTCCAGCTTCTCTTACCCCGGAAGAGGGAATCTGTTGCTTTCTTTGTTGCAGCACTGATGATGGCAGATGGAAAAGATTTGAGATGTAGTCTGTTTTGAGGTGATTAGAGAATATTCCAGTGAAATCTAAATTCCTGTTTACTGTTGTCTCTTTGGATCACTAACTCTTAGACTCAGACATTGGTGCGAACCATGGCAGTGCCCTGTTTATAGATGCGCTGGGTGATACTTTGATGCCAACTGATCCAAGTAAATACACAGCTACTAACTGGGATATAATCGTGGTGAGAGGTCAGGAATGAGAGCCTTTATGCTCACGGCAGTCATCTTCTTACTTCCTTCCCTTGCATCTCTTTCTTCATGCATTTATTTGTCTTGACATTGTCTTCTGCTACCATCCATCCAGCTATTTCTTGGAGCAGTAGTTCTTTTAAGTTATTCAGGTTTTGGATTCTTCTGACTGTACTGACATGCTCTGTGTGCAAATATAAATAAACACCGTAAAAAAGTGAATTTATCAGCATCAGACACTTTGAAACTCCTGTTTTGCAATTATGAAGCCTTGAAACATATTTGGGTTAGCACTTTTTCATGAATATAAATCTCTAATGAAATTACTATTTTCTATGGAATATTTTCTATATTTTTTACATTTAATATCGTTTCCTCAGACAATGAAGTTTGACCGAAAACTCTAATAGAATACTTGCCGTGCTCTTGTTTCTAAGTACTTCCTGAGACATCCATGAATGTTCTTAACTGTCCTTCAAGATCACTCTTAACCATAGGAAGCAATTGGTTCCTTCTTGAGTGAGATGCGACTTCCTTTGGAATATACTGGAAATTACCTTTTTTTTTGTTTTTGTAATTCAAAGCCATCAATCTTAATTTAAAGTTTGGGTCATCAGGAAATAGGCTGAATCTTTACACCAGCTAACACCTTTGAAGTGCTGCTGCCTTGCCTTAAAACAGTTGGAAAGTCTTTACCTTTTTTCATAAGAGATGGTTCTTGAAATCAGCCAAATCAACCATGTGACTTACTAAATCAACTTCGGTTAATGTTTCTGCTCCCCCTACTTCCTTCCCTTCCTTTCTTCTTTCTTTCCTTTCTTCCTTCCTTCCTTTCTCTTTATTTTTTTACCCTTCCCCTTTAATGTCCTTTTATTTCCAACCCCAAAATAGGAATATGTATTTCCTTAAGATAAATATAAGCTTGTTGGATTTATGCCATCATTTCTACTTACCATAATGTATATAGTTTCTAGTTCAAGATCATTTTATATGCTTATTCTTTTGCTTATGATTATAGTTACCCCAAGTTACCGGTGTCCACCAGAATTCATTCTTGTCTAAATGCCCCTGTAAGAAAGGGCTCATGCTAAGTTGCTAATAATGTATTGCATTCATGATCTAAGGTTGATTAAATTAGGAGAATTTGTATAGCTTATTGGTTTTCACCATTATCACCTGAAGAGTTGTTAAAAAGCCAGATTGTTATGCCCTGTCTCCAGAGGCTCTTAGGTAATTCTTTAGGAGTGAGGTGAGACCTTTTCATTTCTAACAAATCGGAAGGTGTTGAACCACTGATATAGCCAGGAGCTTACCAATCCTAAGTAAATAATTGCATTCTAGAAGGTGAGTCAAGGGTCTGAAATTAAGCTTATATATATATTTTTGCCAAATCTGCTGAAGAAATGAAAAAGCAGCAACAAGAAGTGACTATGAGATCAGAGGTCTGGCAAACTCAAGAGAGCTCTGATGGTGCAGGAGAGGAAACTGAGTACAGTGGGTCAGAGAAGGAAATGATCAGGACTTGCATTATTAGAACTCGCTCTTACTGATAATTAGAAATAAACTACTTTATTGAATGCATTTAAATCAGCTAACAAGCATATAATACAGCTAGGCAGAAGAAATTAAAATTTAAAAACATCAATGATAGAAACTACAGTAAAAGTCCAGAGCAGGGAATGAACTTTCTGGCATGGATATTGACCCTGTGTGCCTGGCAGGGTCGGGGGCAGATTCAGGTCCAGTGTATGCAAGGACATCTTTCCTGTTGTGCCATTACCTGAGGGTGTGTGAAGACAAGTGTGCCATCATCTCTCTGTGGAGCTTGGCAGCGGCAGCACTTGCTGCAAAGTAAGTATTCATGAGCTTCTCTGCATCTCAGTGGCAGAGGCAAGTGGCAGAGCTCACACAGAGTGTGTTGGCCTCACTTTTATAACTCCTGCAGAAAAGTCTTCGCAGCCTGTTCTTTTCCGTGACAGAAACCATTATCTTCGTGTCTTTCTCATGCTGCCTGTGTCAGTGAGGGTTCTCTGGGCCACCTCTCTTTCTTTAGTTTCTTGGAGGTGTTGAAAAATGAGAGAAAACAGGCTCGACTGCTGCTTGCAGAATAGTGGGAGGAGAATTGCCTTCCAATTTATTTCCCGGGGTCTGACTTCCAGAAAGATTGTCAAACCTCTTGGTGCCCATATTTAGGAGCTTATTCAGTGTGAGAAATCACAGAGCCCAAAATGCAGAAGAAATTGGCGATAATAGTCAGAAAGATATCAGAGAAACTTGAGGGGCAGGGATCTTGAAAGCAATACTACATTCACAATACCTAAAGTTTATATCAAATATTTCTCCAGTAATCTCCAAACAGATCACTTTTTCCTTCTCCCCTGATGAAAATAAAAAGTGGAAGAAAAGCATTGAATTGTGGAGTTGGATTGTGTCAGTAAAGACAATTTACTAACATCAGCACTACATGTGTATACTTAGCATTCCAGATATTCTTGGAATAGGAAAGACTATTACAGGGACATTTTCTACCTGAATAGCTTCTTGTGACTTTCAGTGTTCCATCATCTCGTATACTGCATTTCTCTCTGCTTAGGAAGAGACCCCCCCCACACACACTGTCAGTCTCTCTTCTTCATATACCTGATGACAGCATCTCTATCTTGGATAAAAGCAACTGATCAGTAGACAGGTTTGATCTTGCAGTGGCATTGTATAGGAAGGGTGGTCCACAGAATCTGAGGTCATGAAAAGCTTTTTTTGTTCTGTGTCTTTGTTTGGAAAGTATTATCTAAATTGCGATACTTTCTCAAGTTTCCTATGGCTGCTCAACCCTGTAACTATGAATATTAAATTAACTACTGATTTTTCTCTAACATTACCTTTATAAAACTGAAGAAAAATTTCACCTGGCAAAAAAAGCTTTGAGGAATCATTAGTATGTCTAAAGCATTGTGATATCTTAGGAAAAAGGAACTACAAGAGGACACTGACATGTTTTAAGAAGCTTTAAACTGAAAATCAATTGTCTTTAATTTTGAGTTAGCAGGATTCATAAAGGGCTAATTATTCAATTCTAAGCTAAAGGGTGCCATCTAAAAATCACTAATAACATTGAAATCAACTATGGAAAATGCTTACAATTTGGTGATAGTTTTAGTATTCGTGTTTGACTGCTTCTGCAAGCTGAGAATGTTGGTGTATGTATGCCTGTAATCTGAGCACTGCGAAGGCCGAAGCAGGAGAATCATCGTGTGTTTGAGGCCAGGCAGGGCTACATAGTGAGTTCAAGGCCAGCCTAAACTACATAATAAGACCCTGTCTTAAACAAAACACAACAAAACAAAAACAATGACAACAAAAACAAAATAAAAAATTAAAAACCTGCTTTTTCAGAAGTTTAATTGCCCAGCATAGCTATAAATTCTAGTATTCCTACAACCAAACTTCAGTTTCCATAATTCACTAAAATGACTCACAGAATCAAGGAAGGTGTTATATTTAACAATTAGCATTTTATAATAAAAGAAACAACTGAAGAAGCTGAATAAGAGGTACATGGACAGTGTATTAGTGTGGGCTACTGTAACAGTACTACATGTGGGGTTACTCAAAGAAAAACATCTGTTTCTCACAATCCTAGAGACTAGGAAATCTAAGGTGGAGGTGCTGCAAGATCGAGTGTCTACTGAAGGCTTACTACCTGATTTTCAGTCAGCTTCTCAGGTAGCAGAAAAAAAGCAAGCCAACTCTCCAGTCTCTTCTCATAAGGGCATGAATCCTAATTATACCCCAGAGGCTCTACTTCTAAACCATCATGTTGGGATAGGGCCTCCATGTACAAATTTTGGGGACACGGACATTGAGTTTATTGTATTCAACTCTAGATCTCCCCAAATTTCTGTCCTCACACACAAAACACATTCATTTCATCATTCTAGCCCCCAAAGTCTTACCTCATTCAGACATCAGCTCCAAAGCCTAAAGTCCAAAGTGTTATCAAAATATCATCTAAATCAGATGTGGACGACACTCAATGTATAGATTATCCTGAGAAATATTCCTGTGTCCAACTGTGAATCTGTGAAACCATGTATGCGTTTCCAAATTCAGTGGTAGAATGTGCATATGATAAACATTTCTATTCCAAAAGGGAGAAGTAGAGAAGAAAGATGGGGGATGAGTGACAACCAAGTCCAGGATTTAGGAGGACAGACTCTTTGAGTCTTTTAGGCTTGAGAATCATCCTTTTCGGCTTCAAGATTGACTCCTCCAGGTGCCTGCCCTGGTGATGCCACCATCTATATCCATTGGAGCAGTGGTCTCACCTTGCTATCTCTGCTAGCAGAGGTTCCGCCCATTGTGTTCTTCCAGGCAGGAGTGAAACCCCACAGCTTTGGATAGCTTTACGCCACACTTTGGGGACAGGTCATGTAGCCCATTGAAAACAAAATAATTACCAACCCTCTTTCCCAAACTTGGAGGAAGCCCTGCTGATTTCAAAATCATCTTCCAGATCATTCTTCCCTTGTTTTATAGAGCAGATGTTTAGAACTTTGTGGTTCTGTTCTGCAAAATCCAGGAAGTCCAACAAACTCTTTCTTCATTCCTTCTTATCTCCTTTTCCTTCAGTTCAATCCATCATTTTTTGTATTAGGATAAAAATTTAAGTCCATAGTTCACATACATACTGAACTCCCTAATCATCAGTTACTTGATCACCGTAATATTCTCTTCTGAACACATTTTCTCACTTTTTTCAATATACATAGAATAAAAGTTTCTAGATCTTAAAGTCTAATTCCTTGTTTAAAAATAATTCCCTCTAACTCATTTCTTTCCTCTCTTACTATATTATAAGCAGTCAGGAGGAAGCAACTGCTTTTTCAACACTTGGCTTCAGATTATTTTTATTGCTTGGTAGTTCTGTGTTGCACAACACTTGAAGGTAAACATAGTTAAGATATTTTCTTTGCCATATTACAGTAAGTATCACTTTTTTCCATTTTCCAATACCATGCTTCTTATCCCTGTCTGAAATCTCACCAGAATGACCTTTTTTTTTTTTGGTACCAGGGATCGAACTTGGGTCCTTGGCCCTGCACAGCAGGAGGTGAAACCACTGAGCTAAATCCCTGGCCTCAGAATGACTTTTAATACATCTAGCAATACATACATCTACCAATATTCTTACATGATGACTTACCTATTTTCTAAAAAGACAAAATATGTCTTTTTTCATTCTCAGCCTTTCCTGAAATTGCCTATGAGATTCACTTCCTGGAAATTTTGGCTTCTTTCAGGCATTCATGTCAAAGCTCTTCAAGTCAAAGTAAGCTTCCATATTTTTAGATTTTTATCAATAAGAACATAATCATTTTAGGTTGCTAAATAGAGTACCATAGAGTATGTGGCTTAAAAAACAAGCATCTATTTCTTACTGTTTTGGAGAGTATGAAGTCTAAGATCAAAGTGCTAGCAGAACTGGGTATATGTTAGGGCTCATATCCTGGTTTGCCGAACTGAGTACTCATTATAATCTCACAAAGTAGAAAAAGAGCTAGCTAACTCTCTGGCTTCTTTTTATATGGACACTAATCCTATTCATGAGGGCTCCAGCTTCATGACCTAAATAAATCCAAAAATCCCCCACCTCCAAATCCTGCCATATTGTGATTAGGGTTTCATCATATGAACTTGATATTACTACTTTGATAGGTTTCTACTCACAGAATATTTATGACAGTAAATGTTTGGGGGATTTTTTTCATGGCAGTTTTCTAACACCAGCTGGTGTCCTACTACTTAATTCAATAATGACATTAATTACCAGTAGTTTACATCATTCCCTACAAGTTGAGGACTCAGGCCCATGAAACTATTACCTACTTTGGAGACCAGTTGCAAGTCCTGGGCCTCCAGTGCTTCTGAGCAACTGTCTGTAAATTGTGAGTTCCCCTGTTTTCCTCCCCCAAGTCCAATTATGTGCTAAAACTCAAGAAAAAGCATTTTGCTTACACTAACAAATTTACTATAAAGGATATAAATGGACATCCAGATGAAGCAGTCTGAAAGCATGGAGAGGACAGGCACTTCTGGACCCACAGAGTTCGAGTGCACCATGCTTCTGGCATATGAATGAATTAGTCAGTTCAGACACTCTCCGAACTCCTTCCATTAGTGTTTTTATGAAGGTTGCATTATGTAGTCACTGGCCATTCATGATTGACTAAGTATCCACTCCCTCTTACTTCCCCAAATGTTGAGATGAGTAGTAGAGCAGAAAATTTCAACCTTCTCATAACATGATTGGTTCCTCTAAAGCTACCTAGGGTACCAAGGGTACCTAGCTACTTAGGGTAGCTAAAAATAACCACTTCCTCAGAATAAACTCAGAATCATGCTTGAAAGGGACTTCATTTGAATAATAAAAGCCATTCATCTTATTTCTGTCACTCAGGATATTCCAAGACTTATAAAAACTAGTAGAAACCACAAGGAAAGTTTAAATATTAAAACAAAAGCTGCTTCTATCACCCCTAAGATCTGTTCTATCAATGAATATGATCAAGTATATATTGCTTAGTGTCACAGTATCACAGGGAGACACAAACATTTAGTTCATTGCAGGTGACAAGGTCTGGAAGGATCCTGGTATAGGAGCTACCATCCTTGCAGAGTTAGACTGCCACCATCCAGGTACATTGGTATGTTCATCATCTCACAAGCTCCCTGAACCTCACCCAGGGTTCTTAATTGAGGTTTTATTACATTGGGTACTGGATTGAATTGGTGGTCACATGGTTGAACTCAATCTCCAGTATTTTTCTCCTCACCAGAGACTGAGGATGTGGCATGGAGCAAAAAGTTCCAACCTGCTAATCACTTGCTTGGTTGTTCTGTCAACCAGCCCTCATCCTGAAGTTGGCTAGTGTCTCTCAGAAGAGCCCCCTTATTTTGATGACAAAGATATTCTTCAAGAAATTCAAGGAATTTCGAAGCTCTAAGCCAGGAACAAGGAACGTAGATGAAGCCTAAAATTGTTATATGACACAGGGTAATGAAATATTATAGTAACATTTTTTTCTTTCTCCTTTAGAAATCTCATTGATTAAAATCGAGATTGGGGATGTTTTTTCATGTTTCTGTGCTATCATAAAGGAAACTTGGAAGGATTCATTAGTTCTCTGTCTTCTTACAAAGTCAAGTCTTTTCTTCTTAGGAATATACAACCTTTAATGGCTAGTAATTATAGTGGAGGCCCCGTTAACATTAGCCTCAGATATTATTCTGTAGATGAAGAGAGTAGTTCCTGACAGTAGTGACTTTTCTAAATTCCCACAAGTGAAGATTATGTTGGAATGTAGAATCTGCAAATACTAAGCCCATAGTCATTATACTAATCACACTGACTGTCAGCAAAGAGTTCTTCCAGTATTTATTTGTTCACAGTCTCAGTGTCTGGTGAACAAACTGAAAAGAGAAATACGAATGTTAGCAGGTATTGGAATGCCTTTTTCATAGTGAACCGAGAGAGATCCAACTTCGAAGGAAATGCAAAAAACAAGGGTTAAGAGAAATGTATCATATTCACATTAATTATATCTTGTGATAAATAAAAATCAAGTTGAAATAAACCTAATGTCACATCTCAAATTACATGTTTAGTTTTAAAAAATTCTTAGTAATCATATATTTTTGATGTCTCCTATAATTACTTAAAATATTTCCAAGACATTGGTTGAAGGGGAGTAAATATTGAATCAGAAATTATTCCTGGAAGGAAACAAAATGGATTTTTGTACAAATACATTATCTGGAGAAAATTCTCAGTGCAGTATATTATTTCTCTGTTATTTAAGTGGAGGCTTTCAAAGTCCGTATTGGAGTTCCATTAACCTTCCAATTAATATAGTAATTAACTCATTACCTTAATGGTACTATAATTATCTATTAGCTATGATTGCATTTTAATTCTTCCAAAGTCAAAGTATAATGGTTTTATGTATGCTCCTTAAAAGTAATTTTCTTACTATGGCCTTTTCCTCCTCCAGGTTATAGGTACAACACAGAGAATCTTTATGACTAATTACCTAATACCATACCTAGGATAGTTTCCCAGAGATAGGTTACCTCTAATGAGAAAATGCAAGAGAATATGAAGGAAACAACCTCAAAGGGGTTTTCCATTCGATTGTATCTGTTTCCTGACCTGGGATGGAGCTCCACACTTTGTCCCTCCAGAGGTCTCAGTTGCCTGGATAATACTGCCATGCAGTTGCAGTTTAATCAGTAATGTCATGAAAAAAATGAGATGGGTTAATAAGTTCCTGTTAGCTTTCTGGAAACATTTCCAACCGGCTTTTCTGATGTGCTAAGCATGCTTATTTGTTGGTTTCATAATTCAACACTGAGATTTGATAACAAAACAAAGCAAACAAAAAACCTCAGTGTTAATTCAGTGCATCTTAACATGGATAGAACCTCCATGTAGCTTTTTAGGGACCAGACTATTCATTATAGGGTCAACTGTACTGTCTGCTGAGAAACAGTGGAGGGCTAGGGGTGCTGTTCCATGGAATGCACAGGCTTTGGATGTGCAAGATCATGGGTTCAATCCCTAGCAAAAAGAAGAAAGGAAGGAAAGAGGGAAGGAAGGAAAGAAAGAAGGAAGGGAGGGAGTGAGGGAGTGAGGGAGAGAGGAAACAAGGAAAGAAGGAAGAAGAAAATTAAGCAGACATTCTGAGCAATTATTCGTTGACAGCTTAAATGCATAATGCTAAATGATTTATTTGGAAAAGCTCTCTTTTCTCACAATAACTGTACAATTTAGATACAACTATGTATTTCAGTACTACAGATGAGGCTTGGAAAGGGATAAATTTTTTGAGCTACTTGGTGATAGACAACTGGATGAAAATTGAGGTTTTAGGTTTTTATCTGTGTATCAAAAGCTGTGTACTATCAAGTTCACAATGAGGAGAATTCAGGCTTTTCTAAATTCAAAGTCGATATTTAATTTTTTTTCAAAACGGACCTTCCTTTCTTGTGTCCTCCAACACACAAACATACACACACTCATGTGTGCAAATATGTGCACATACACACCCCAAATGCCATGCATCATTTTAAAGATCATTAACCATAGGAGGACCATTTCTCTCTGGAGTCAAGATAGTGGCAATGGCCTTAGAAAAATAGATTTATTATTTGATAGCTGAGTCATAAATACACAGTTGGTTTAGGGGGTATTAGGCTTGAAAGGAATTACAAACAAACTTCTTTATATTAAATTTGGAGACAAACTTCTATAAAACTAGATATTCAGTAGTAAATGTGCAGATTTCTTACCTTCGTCCTGATTGATATCAGGACTAAGAGAAGTCTTAAGTAATTGAATTGGCTGTATAGCTATGTCTGTATCATCTTTATATTTGGGCACAACGATAGGCTACATTGTTGAAAACATAAGTAGATACACCTGAGGTTAAAATGATTATTGGAAGGTGTCAAAATAATTTTTTATAAAACTAATCAAGAGTGGCTTTATTCATCTGCGCTTCCTCTCCAGACGTTACTTGATTTCATATTTATGTCTTTATGAGAAATACTACATATAAATATGACTACTTTTCCTTTTGCCTGAATTTTCTTCTAAATTAGCTCTGGTATACCTCACTTTTAATTCTAGTGAATAGGAAACTGAAATATAAAAAAGAAAACCCTATATATTAAAGCATATTTTTGTGCAGCAAGTGCCAACAGACTACTGAGCAGTTGTAGTGACTTTGTCCAGAGATGCAATTGTGCCTTTCTTACTGAAATCAGTGCCCATAACCCCAGGCATCAGCAATTCTGACAATATCGATTGGTCCCACCTGCAGTTTTATGTACCTTCTTCAAATCGCACTGGAGACATGGCTTCTATGTGTAGAGCTGACAAAGCCAAAAAAACAAAAATCCCTGGAGTAACCTGAATAGAAATGATAAACAGCTTAGCTAAAAAGAATGGCATATATATATATATATATATATATATATATATATATATATATATATATAAAAGTATAGATCTGATACATTTAAATGTGTTTAACTCACATATTCATGCCACACCTACTGGATTCTCTAGCAAAGTTATCAAACACTTCTGAGGCTCAGTTTTCTGAGCTCTATATTGTCAAATAATAGGGCACTGTTAAGCTACTCTGATGTTTGATTTATATTCTAGTTCTCTAAAGACAGTAGTTGATATTTCATATAATAGAATAATATGTTTTATAGCTTTAGGATGAACTAGAGAAAGGCTAGAATCTCTCAGGCTGGAAGGAGCCACCAAATACCCATCTGTAAATATAATTGAGTTGGTATTATTTATTTCAATTTAGATAAGCTAAGGCTCACTTTTATATACATTGGTCTGTTTCTTCTCAAATAGGGCTTCAGTCCTTTGGTCTTTTCCTAAATGGTACATCTTCAGTGCATTTCTTTTCTCCTTAATCAGGTCTGTATCCTGCATTGTCTTATGTGAGTGAACAGTTCCAGTGACTCAAACAAGATATCTCAGTGTCAGTTAGACACAATTATGGTCTAATAGCACTTAAGAGTAGATGTTTTAATGAAGTGAAACTGTTTCTCCGGTGCATTAAGTGTCAGGGAAATGGCTGTTGGCTAACCTTAGGTTAATGAAGTGATTCCACATTATCACCTATGTGCTGACAAAGTAGGCATTCCAGGGAACAGTGGAAAGGTAGTGAAATAGTCTAGAATGCCATTGATGAGTTCATTTGAATGGATGTCTTCTTTGGAATCTAGTTTCTCATTAAGCAGCAGACCATAATGTTGTGGCCCAACAGTTTGTAGAGATCAGTTTTTACTGGGAACTTGTAGCATTAGAAAGTATTTTGGAAGCTTATCTTTTGGAAAGCCCTATAGGAGGATAGGACTTTTCGATCATCTGTTACAGGGTCATTTGAAAGAAAAATTTAAGACATCAAGAAGAAGTTCAGTCAACACAACAACAAACTTCTGTAGCCGTGAATAAAAACATAGGCCAACTCTTCTATAAGTGGTGAAAGTCAGTATTTATCATTAACCTCTGGATATTTGTTGAGCAAACAGTGATTTCCTTCAGAGAATAGTTCACACATGCAAAGTCTAAGTGATGGTGGTATGCCATTAAAGCTATCATCTATTATGTGAAATTACCTCTTCATGGAGGAAAAAGTACTTGAATGCAATGATTCCTCTATGAGATCTTCCTTCCCTATGAAGCAGTATAAGATCAAAAATAAAATGTCTGCTTTTTTAACAGGTTGACTTCTGTATGTGTGAGTGTGTGTGTGTGTGTGTGTGTGTGTGTGAAGAGAAGCTGCAGAATTTATGAGTCTAAGCTTAAGATCAAAACCAGACATCTTCTGTGTATCTTTTTGCCAACCTCTTCTCAGTCACACATCTTCTAGTACTGTGCACCATTCAGATCTGTTGTCTAAAATTTAAAGTTATTTTCCTACCTTCTAGGAATGTTAAATGAAGATATCTGTCCGCTCTTAGCACTCACAAGAGGCCTGACTTGATTTAAAAAAAAATATATTTGCTCCAATTCTTGCCTCTATTTAGAGAGTAAGTCTGATCAACCTGGGTGTCAACGACTCCTCACCCCAGCTCTGTAGGAACTCCCAGCCCCGATGTTCAAGCTGGGTTTCATCTAGCTTGGGGTGCATTGCAGCTCATGACTTTGGCCTGATCCTGCTTCTGCTCACCTCCTTCCACAATGCTAACCCTCCAGACACTCCTATGTGTCTCTCCTGAATGGTGACCTCCACTTTGTAAGACATTTCCAGGGTAGTCTAACCCGTGACATCTTCTTTGTGGTCCCACAGAACTGTTACATGCACTTGTGTCTCTGCTTAATCAGATAAGGTCCTCTTATATATATCATCATTTCCAGTGAGTCCAACAAGAGTAAAAGCAACTATGAGACAGCAGTTAACTGTATGCTCTGCAATAAAGTGAAACTCTTTGTCTTGTACATTCCACTGCATTTTTATAATGGTTTTGGTTTTCCTCTATGCCAGCTTGTATAATTTTCCTGAAGGCCTTGTGAGGTGTGCATTATTCTCCTTATAAGCCAAATGAACCATAGGGAGGTCATACATTTGTACACTGGCAGAATTAGAACCTAAAGAAATATTATTTTGTGTACAAAGAAAAAAATGTCATCCCACAATATTTGGCCTTATGCATATCCATTTTTCACATTAGGAAAAAGACTGCGATTCTCCATCCTTTTATACCTAACTGCTCAGCTTAAGCACGTTGTTAGTGATATTCAAGAACTTGGGGAAATCATTAGCCTTGTTCAATTGAAAAATCTTGCCATGAGAAATAAAGAACCTAAATTTCAGGAAGATTAAATAACCCTCACTTGGTAACTGATGCAGTAGATGTTCCAACTCAGGTGTATTGAGTACAGAGATTTAAAAAGGAAGAAAAGGATAGAAAAAATAGAGAAGTAAAAGAGGGGAAAATAATATACTTACTTGTATAATATATATATATGTACATCAAATGTACACACACACACACACACACACACACATCAAATCAATCCCAGAATTGGAGATAAGAGATCTTAACTTGGGCTAATTACAAGCTTCACAGAATCATCATTAAATCAATTCTTTATCTCTCTCCACTGATGATGTCCATCATATGAAGAAATGTATCTTCTCAGATCTTAAGATATGAGTGTTGTGATCACCATTGATTGATTGAAGGCCCAAGAATCTAATTTGCAAGAGAGTTCTTACTTCCTCATTAAGCACATATCACCATTAAATGCTCACTGTCAAGAATTCTCATCAGGCTTTTAGAGATTTTCTGCATTGCCTTTAAGGTACTCACAGTGTTGGAGAATATTACCAATAAAGGCACATTCCTTTCTACAGTGTTAATTGTGGCCAAAAGTAGAAATGTACTTTCTTCTATAATTAAAACAGTCATCTATGAGATCAATTCTAGGTAATGTGAAGGTCTTTCCCACTACGTTTTTCTCAGTGAAGCACAAGCCTCCATCATCCCATTCTGCATCCCAAGGGAAGATGAGAAACCTGATCAAAAATTACGTATCAAATATGAAGTATCATTGATAGGTGCAGCCTTGCCAGTGATGATAAAAGTTCGTTATTTATGAAAGAGGCTTAGTTTATAAATATTACTAGTTTCTCTGTAGCATTTCTTACTTATATATTCTTATTCTGCACCCAGCTGTTAAAACATGCCTGTGTGCTCAGTATAATGACTTCAACAAGAATTGTAAGTTGAATTGTACTTATATTAACTAAAAAGGAATTTATTCCAAAACATTTACTGTAGGATTAAGGAAATGTTATAATTGCTCTCACCATTGTCAGAAAGCCAAGAATAAGTCTCCCTAAAGAGTATTACTATAGTTGATATATGGGTCTTCATATTTTATTCCTCATCACTTCAAAGCTTGGTAATTGTGTTCATAGACAATTACTAAATATACCATAATGCTCCTTTGAAAATAACAGTAGTATACAACAAGAAAGTTACACCTGCATTATTACTTTAAATGGATTAATATTAATTTTTGGTTCATTTATGAAAGGCTCATTGAGCAGATCAATGTATATCTTCAATATCAACTTTATATATAGAGTATAGGATTCATAAATTTATTTTTCTTATGTGCAAGCTTTTATTATAATTCTGCAACAAAACAGATACTGTGTTAAGGCCTAGGAATTCACACATGCTGAAATTGAAAACTATTCCCTTTAGATATTTGTTCATATACTCATATATTAATCCATTTATTTTTAAGTAATTTAATTAAGTAGCTACTACTGTATGTGGGGGCACTGTCATGGTGAGCAGCACAAATGTCTGTGAAAGGAATTTACATTGTTATGAAGGGTCCATAAATGAAAAATAAATATATGAAAGCTGTCTTGAACATCGTAATGACAATATTTGTTTTTAATAATTATAATTGATAACAACTAAGAAATATCATATATAAAAATGTGAACATTACAGTAACAGTATTATGAATAGAATAATGTGATAGATAATAATGTAATAGAAATAGAAGCCTCTGAGAGTATACAAAAGGAAGCAGTAGTGCAAGGAGAAAAATCTGAGTCATATTACAAACATGTACTAATAAAAATAAAACTTGAAAAATAAAATAAATTAGAATTTCTAAATGCAAAAAGTAGTAGAAGTGTGAATAGCGTGATAAGATCGTTGTGTTCACCTCTTCAGGATGCCCTTCTGCCCTGGCTTCACTTCGCCTCCTATGCTTATCTGGTAATCTCCACCTAAATAAAGATTATGGCTGCATGAAGTAGGTGAGTTTCACTGCTATCAATTATAATATAATTATTAAAACTAAATATTGTCATTACTGCATGCAAGACAGCCTTCATATATTTATTTTTCATTTATTGACCCTTCATTAGAATGTAAATTCCTTTTGCAGAAATAATTTGTGCTGCTCACCAAGCTAGTGCCCACCTCATACAGCAGTAGCTACTTGAATTATTTAAAAATAAGCAGTATTAGAATTGTTAAACTACATCCCTATGGGAAACAATTTTATCAACTAGAGTACAATGCTCAAGTAAATTTGTTTTACCTTCAGTTTTAAATAATCCACTCATTTCCAAAGTTACTTAGGTTAACACCTTTTACCCTCGAACCATTCCATGAGATTGTTTTACACATTTGAAATACATTTAGATTGTTTTGTCACATTCTGAATTGTTTCTTCAATATTTAAAAAAGTAATTTATATTATGGTTCATTCTTTTCGCTGTAGAATTCAGCAGTCTTGACAGATCATGTTGTATATGCTGGATTGTGTATAATGAGTAATTTCAGTTCCCCAGAAAAGTGCACAGTATTTCACTTTTCTATCCCTTCATCCTTCCAAATTAAACTCTCACAACTACTAATCTTTTAACTCCCTGTTTGGTTGTGTCTTTTCCAGAATGTCATATATTGGGAGTTATACAGTATATTCATAATGCCTCCTTTTAACAAATGGACTTTAGAATCTTCCATGACTTTTTTTATGACTCGATGGGTTATGTTTTTATTGCTGAATAATATTCCATTGCATAAATATACCACCAGAAATTTACCCATTCACTTACTAAAAATATTTTAATTGGGCAGGGGATTTAGCTCAGCGGTGCCACTGCCTGCCTTGCAAGCACAAGGTCCCGAGTTCAATTCCCGGTACCCAAAACAAAACAAAACTCAATTGGTTCCAAGTGCCTGCAATAATGAATAAAGGTGTTGTAACCATTGTGTGCCCGCACATGTTTCTACATTGCTTGGGCAAAAACTTAAGTGTGATTTCTAGGCTGTACCATAAAACTGTTACTTTTATAGAAAACTGACAATTGGGCCAGGGATTTAGCTCAGTGGTTTCGCCGCCTGCTCTGCAAGCACAAGGACCTGAGTTCAATCCCTGGTACCAACAAAAAAAAAAAAAAGAAAAAGAAAACTGACAACTGTCTTCCAAAATGACTATGTGCAGAAGCAATCAATGACGATTCTTAATTGTTCCACATCCTCTCAAATAATTAAAAGTTTTTTTAAACAAAAAATCTAGGCATTCCAGTTAATGTATATCACATTTTATTATTTTATAAATGCCTAATAAATCATATTGAATGTAGTTTTACATGGTTATTTGTCACTTGTATATCATCATTGATGTGGTGTCTATACTGATGTTTTCTCCATTTATAAAATGAGCTATTTTCTCTTTGATGCATTTTAAGAGTTCTTTCTAATTTGAGGATGCAGTTCTGTGTGCTTTGTGTTTCATTTTGTTAATGTCTTTTGTAGCACAGATTTTAATTTTGACACAGTTCAGCTTTTTACCCTTTGTGGATTGTGCTTTTGGTGTTGCACCCAAAAACTCATGGTTGACTGGGTTTTCTACTGTGCTATTTCCTCTAACTATCTTAGTTTTGTATTTTACAGTTGTTTATCAATCATTTCTTATTAATTTTTTTGAAATGTTTACGTATGTGTCTGAATATTTATCTTGTATTTGGACATCCAATTGTTCTGGCAAAATTTGTTAAACATAGTTTCCATCTTTCTGTTGAATTGCCTTTGCTCTTTTGTCAAACAAGTTGACTATACCTGAGTGGTTCTATTTCTCAGCTTCTGTTGTGTTCCATTGATCTATGTATCTTTCTTTGCCAATATCATAATGTTGTTATTAATATAACTTTATAGGTACATCTTGAAATTGGCTATGTGAGTTCTTCAACTTTTTTTTGTATTGTGTGGTCTTTTAGACCTGATGTAAACTGTCTTAGTCACTTTCTTTGTTACTGGGACAAAATACCCAACACCCACAGCTTAAGGGAGGAGAAGTTTATTTTGGCTTACAGTTTATATAGGTTTCAGTCCATAGTCATCTGGTTCCAAAGTAGGACAGTATGGCACATGAGCATGATGGTGGGGAAGCATAGAGTGAAGGGAGGAGTCATGCAGGGAGATAGACCCTTCCAGGTGATGCCCACAGTGACCTGCCACTTCTGACATGGTTATTTGTCATTTGGGTAACCTCTCTGATGTGGTGTTTATACTGATATTATGCCTATTGATAAAATCAGTTATTTGTGTATTACCACCTATACACCTCTTAATAGCAGGTCAGCTCTCCCACCCCCAAGGTTCAGTCACCTTCTAGTGGTCCTGCCTGTGACTGTATGAGGCTCTTGGGGAAAATCTAGATATCAAATATAACAAGAACTTTAGAATCAGTTTGTCATTATCTACAATTTGGCTTTCTTGGATACTGATCAGGATAGTTTCGAATCTACAGATGGAGTTAGAAAGAACTGATATTTCCAGAATACGTAGTCATTCAATCCTTGAACACAAATATGTCTTCTTTTATTTAGATATACTTTTTCTCTATGGTTTTATAGTTTTAAATATTTGTATTGTTCATAACTTGTTAGATTTATACTTAAGTATTTCAGCTTTGTCAGGGAATTTAAATCATATTACTATTTAAAATTCTAATTATTAACTTGGGAAGCTGAGGCAGGAGGATCACTGTGAGTTTGAAGCCAGCCTGGGATACACAATCTCCCTCTGTTGGCACTGCCTCCCTGCCACGCCCTCTGCCAGTTCTACTTGGTGAATGGGGAGCTGTCCTGCCCGCTGTACCAGCTGTACCATGTACTGGGTACATGGGCTTGGGCATGCCTTTCAACTTTGCCAGCTGTGCCCTGCTCACCTACATGGTCGCTCAGGTCACAGGCCCGCAGCCAGGTGACTTCATACATACATTGGGAGATGCACATGTTTAACTAAATCACATTGAGCCACTGAAAACTCAGATTCAGGGAGAAGCAAGAACTTTCCCAAAGCTCAAAATCCTTCAAACAGTTGAGACAATTGATGACTTCACAGCTGAAGACTTTCAGCTGGAAGGGTACAATCCACATCCTGCTATTAAGATGGAAATGGCTGTGTAGAGCGCTTTCAGTGGTGCTATTGGAAGGAAAGAAGGAAGTATCCCTGTTTAGAACTTGAGTCTGGGTATTTTTGTTTGTAAAGCAAAAAAGGAAGTAGGTCAAAAACTCTCCGTGACCTATCAGTTATTATTCGTTAACTTTTGAAGATAGTGTCACTGGCAGATATAAGGTGCTGGTTTTTTAGTAACAAAAGAGCTTAACTTTAGTAATAAAAGTGCACGAAAATGCTAAGATTATGAATAAAGTAATAACAGTGAAAGTTTCTATGTTCTTATCAAAACCAAGTGTGCATTTCTATTGTACAAAATGAAGGTGGTGAATTTAATTACATAAGCTTTTCCCTCAAATCTGAAATAACACCATCGGTCAGAATGTATATAGTTTGCTTGTGAACATTTGCAGTTACATTTGTTTTATACATTCCTGTAATAAAGGATTGGTTTGCATTAAAAAAATTCTGATTATTAAATTTTGTTATGCAAACAATTGATTTGCATGTTGATCTTATATTTTGTGATATTAGTATTTACATTCACTAGTTTAAGGATTTCTGTGTTGTTGTTTTGGTGAATCTTTTTGTGTTTTCTTCATAGGCAATCATATCATTTTCTAAAGAGATTGTTTTCTTTTTTTTTTTTTCAGTTTGCATACTTTTAGTTTTCTAAAATAGTCTCCTTAATACTTACCTCCTTTCTAATCTTAGGTAGAAAATATCAAATTTTTCACCACAGAGTATGATGAGAAATGTAGATATTTTCTTTTTTAGGTTTTCTTTATCATGTTGAAAAAACCCTCTATTCCTGGTTTGCTGAGAGTTTTTATTGTGAAAAGGTGTTGTATTTTGTCAAATGTGTTTTCTCCAACAATTAATATGATCATATGATTTTTCCCCTTTGGCTATTAATATGGTAGATTATATTTATTGATTTGAAATTTTGAACTAATTTTACATACATGAAATCCTTTTGAGTTTTGGTATATATTATAAATCTTTTATCATAAGTATGTGGATTTGATTTCTTAATGTTGAGTTGTTTTGTTGCTATGTTCATGAGAAATAGTTGATTTTTATTTTTTTTTCTTATAATGCCTTAATCTGGTTTTGATATTAGAGTAATGCTGGCCTCATAGGATGAGTTAAGAAGTTTTTCCTCTGTTTCTGTATACTGGGAGAAGTCATAGTGTTGACTCATTTATTCCTTAAATTTTTGATGAGATTCATTAATATTATTACAATCATCTGGACTTGATACTTTCATTTCTTTCAGATCATGCAGTATTGATGGTTTGTGGGATTTAAATATCAGAGAATTGGGATTAGAGTTCGCAATATATTACCAAAAATATTTCATAAATTCTCATAGGTAAGAGAAAATGAGGAACATCACGATTATATCAGATTTACATGGGAAAAAGGAGCAATATATCATGGAGTGATGGAAGGAAGAAAGGGTAGCAAAAGGCAGATGCAGAGTGTAGTTAACTTATGGTTTAATACTTTCTGCAAAATAAGATGATGAATTAAATGAAGGAGAAACTAAATGAGAGAAAGTCTTGGATCCAAATCCTTTGGTTGCCAGTGTTAAGGAACCTCAGTGTCTCTCTTTTCCATTCTTGTATGTATGTATGTATGTATGTATACACAAACTCATGTTAATGTGCACACACACACACACACACAAGCACACACACACACCTAGACAAAAAACTGACTGTTTCATATATAAATATTCTGTTTGATATTAAGAAATTACATTTTCTCTTTGAAAGACTTTTATCAAGTTTTAAAAAGGCCCAGATAGCTTCCTAGAATATATTTCATATGTTCATAGCCAATATTGAACTTATAATCCTGTTCAAAAAGAAGATATAGTCACAGCAAAACTAGTATTTCCAGGCTGCTGTTGTAGGCCCTCTGAAAGAATCCGTGCAAGGATTTATGAAAAGCCAATTTTTCATTCATTCAGTAGTTAGATAATAATGTAGATTGCCTGTAATATTTTTATACATATAGTTTGTTAGACAAATTTTAAACTTATCAGTATTGCTCATCAAAGCCCACCACCTAAAAATCCCTATGTGGTCTGTTTTTAATGCTACTTTTGAAATAATTTATGGCTCTCTTTTAAAATTTATTTTGATTAATAAGGTCAATGTTAGTTAATCATGTATTCTTTTGTGTATTAATCCTTAATTTTCAGTAAGCCTTAACTCTGACTTCTACATACTTGAAAGAGAATTTCCAAATGATCTTCAATAATTCAATAATTTTAAGAGTTTCATAGCAAGACATTATTTTGAACTGTTTTTCTTCACTAGGTAGTAATTATAATGCATTTTTATGTATGAATAGATTTTCTATGTGATAAGCAATTTAACCTCACCAGACATTTGATTGAATGCTTATTATTAAAAATAGAGCAGGTAAGCAATACTGTCAAAGATGAGAGAAAGGAGTCCTTTTGTACTATTGATGGGAATGTAAATTAGTATAGCCATTATAAGGCATTCTGAGTGTTTGTCTAAACACTAAAAATAGAACTACCATATGCATGATTTGCAATCTCACCTCTGAGTACTTGTACAAAGAGTGTGATTATCTCAGAGACCTGTAACATTATTCACAATATCTGAGATATGGACACAACTTAAGATGCTTATATTAATGAATGGATAAAGAAAATTTATTCATATACATGTGCACACATTATTATATACATATGTTATGTTAAATGAAATGCCATGCACAGAAAGTGAAATATGCATGATTATACATAGATAACAAATTTAAAAACGTTGAACTCATAGAAGCAGAGAATGTTGGTTTCAGCAACAGGAGGATAGAGAGCAGAAGATGGCAAGGTCTTCATAAAGAGGCACAAATTTTCAGTTAGACAGGAAGAATAAGTTCTAATAAATAAATTTAAATTTAAGAAAAAGCATGTATAACCAACCACATTGCAATTCAAAGAGCTGTGAGATCTGTATCTATTTTTTAGAGATTATTGTTTTATGATCTTTCTAAAGATCTATATTCCATATATTTGAAACAGATTTCTGAGTCCTATATCATAGGCACTTGGTATATGTGGGACACTCTGAAAACATTGCCAGGAGAAGGCCAGACTTACCATGATATCACCAGAGGGTTTAATAATGTGATACAAGAGAGGGTGGGAAAAAAACACTTTACCTTCTGAGGTTCAGTGACTAGGACTGTGAATTAGATTGACAAATGAAAGATCCATCAGGTGAAAAGCATATAAATTTTATTTCATATTAATTTTTAGTTTTACATGAGCAGAAGCCTCCCAAGAAATGAAGACTCAAGAAAGCGATTAAACTGGTGCATATGTAGAGGTTAATATACCATTCTAACAAAGGGAATCAATTGTGCAGAAATGAAAACACAAAAGCACAGGAGTTTGGATATCAAGGGGTGATAAATTGTGGGAAGATAAATATATAGGGTAAATTAATTAAAAATAGAGTTATTGTATTTGGTAAAATTTTGTCTATGTAGCCTCATCCTGGTACTGCCTTCATCGCATCTCTACTGATAAATAATTGTTTTCGTTTTTCAAGAAAGAGGTGTTTGTGGGGAGGGGAGGGATAGATACCTTCCCAGGGGAAATTGATGTCCTGCTTTTAAGCAGATACATATAACTTAGAGAGATTTTTCTGTGTCTGGTTTTCTATTTTCAGTTGTCTTCAGCTCAAAATAATCTTTATGACAAAAAGGCCATGTTTTGGAGTGTCATAGTCTTCTGATCCTCTTCACGGTATATAACTCATGTGTCCAAATTGCATAAGGGTCTTGAATTCCAAATTCAGTGTTCTTCTAATTTTATCAATACTTAATTTCTCTTCAAAATTGTTTCAAAAGTTATTCCACTTATCAGATATCTAAGGAAAACTGATCTTGATCCTTTTATTAATCTTCCCCTTAACTTGATAACAATGGGACTAGATTCTGGAAATTGATTTACACTTGTTGCATAGATTTCTCCTCATCACTGTCCTAGCACCCCTTTGCCTATTTCTTATCTGAACCCTGTCATGAAGAGTAGAATGCTATCAACATATATAAACAAAGCAAAGATTTTATGACGTTTCTTTACATATTCTAAAAATTTAGGAAGTTAACATTAAGGAATATTCAGTCTTTCCTTATACAGATATCGAAAGACAGTAAGATGAAATCATCAAATATAAGGGACTATATTTGAGGGTCTGCATTTAATAGCATTCTTGTAAATAATTTGAAATAAATAGAAATAACATATAGGTTTAGTCACCACTTTTGCTCCAAATTTTATTATGTTTAACTACTAAAAGAGTAAACTGAGAACTATTGGAGTTATATTTATTTTAGTAGCATATGTATCTCTGTATTGCAAGCTTACCAAATTTTCCTTTGAGCACTAATTTATTTTCATATATTTCAGATTGTTGTCTAAGAAAAGATATTAAGGATTATAAGCATGTGAAAAATATGAATAGAGGATTTTTTTCTCAGTTTCATCTCCTGAGTGGAAGTGATATAAAATTCAAATTTATTAAGCAAAGTTACCTACCGGCATAGTTAGCAATGTCTAATTAGAAATCTGAAGGTGATTAATTTATAGAGTGAAATGTTCTTATAAACTGCTTTTCCAATGTCCTTTTTTCCAGTGGCCATTCATCTTTATTTGACTATTGGACCATAGCATATGTATAATTTAAATATGACTATTACATGTAAAATGAAAAGTTCATTTATTCTAGTAGGTCCAACTTTTGCCTGAGAAGCATAGCAGTATTTGGTACTGTTCAAAGATCAGGAATGACTACTTGGAGCTGTCAATCATTTGTGTTTCTATATTAACTACAGTTGTAGGATTTTTTTTAAAAAAAGCTTATTCTGTCAATTTTACCCTTTGTGATATTCTCCTAAGACACCCAATCCATATTTGAGATTTGTAGCATGAATTAAATTTCTTCTGTTATCCACAGGACTATACATGAATGAATTAAGAATTTGATTCAGCAAAGTATTTCAGGAAATATGTAAGTTGGAATCACACCCTAACTTGTTGCTTTGAAAATAATATAGCAGGAAGAAGTTCAACTCTTTCCAATAACCAGAGGAATGAACTTTCTTTTCTTTTTCTTATTTCTGAGTAATGTATATATTTCTGGTGAGGCAGATCTATTTGTTTAGTACAGGAATAAAGTGAAAATGCATTTGATCAAAACTATGTCATACACATACATAGATACTTCATAGGTACACTTTTCTTAGGAGGGTATGTTTTATAGCCAAAGCGAACAGATCCTGCTTATCATTTAAACTTGGGTTTATGTGCATGTATGTAACTTTAATCTTTTATTACTTAGAAATTTTACTTCATCCTAATTTAATGATTTAAATGAACACATATGTGCACACACATTTTGACCAGTGTGAATCAGTGCCAACATTGAATTTTGACATGCTGCTGAGTAAAATGTAAAAAAAAAAGAAAGAAAGAAAAGAAAAGAACAAAATTGTGTATCATAGGTAAAGTCTCCAGGTTCACCATAGAAAATTATTCTTTCTGTGTAGATTGTTGCCAGTGAGCATGAATTCTTAATTTAGTAGAAATAGAAATTAAAATGAAAGTACAAATTTACAGGAAAAAGCTGAAATTGGAAAGTTAGAGGGAGGATAGGAAAGGAGTTCCACTTAGGCAGCTGGAGGGGACACATTCTGACATGGGTTCAGACTTTCCCAGACGTAGAGGCAGGAGGCCTGCTGTCAAGGATGAACTGGTGGGCTGGAATCTGGTGGATCATTACCTCAGTCCTGGTGTCAAGTTCTGGAATCTTTATGGCTGGTGGGTACTTCCTTTTCTAGGGAAGAATTGCTTCTTTTGGTGCTGATCTCAGTCATGTGGATCCCAGGAATCTAGGGGAGTGCAGGTGCAGATCAATGGCTTCAGGATTTTGGTTGTAGCTGAATATCACTGTAGTTATTATCTTGGTGTCCTCGATCTTAAAGGGGAATGAAGTCATGTAATATGCCAGTGCAGAGCTGAGAAGAGATTTAACACAAGATTTACAGTAACAAAGTATATGAAATGAAGGTCAAACTTTGTTCTACTTTTAGTAACCTATTGGAAATATACAGGCACAGGCCCAAATGAAAAGTCATGATTCACAGCAAGCAAAAATAACTTTTAAGTCCCTGACTGTCCCCAAAGAAAAGACAAATCATGCTTTTAATGAATAGCAGATAAGAGCCCAGGATCCTGCCTGTTTCCCATTCTTATGGTAATCCCTATGTCATAACTGCATCAATTGGGTATTTAATACAAATAGTTGTAGGGCTTAATCACTAGTCGTATTTCTTATTCTCAGTTGGAATTTGAGCATCTCTCTTGTGATAATTTATATTTCCAATTGTTCACATTTCCCGAAGCCCTTTTGTGGTAGGTTGGGGGGTAAAAAGCATGGGTAACTCTACATAGGCATATTTTCTGGCATCTGTTTTACCCATTTTATAAACTAGAATGCTTTTGTGTGCCTCCCTCTCAGTTTAATTAAATTATAAATAAATTCAGTTTTGTATTTCTATGAGCTTTGCTCTTACTTTTGACAACAGGCAGGCAAATGCAATCAGATAATCCAAGCGCAGATTCAAGGCTTAGTTAGAGCCCCTCATGCACACAACAATATTTTTCTATTCAAGGAAATTATAATTTAAATTTAAATTGATACAGAGTATTGTAACAAAGACAGACTAATAAGAGATAAACAGCAAGTTTCTTAACCTGTGCAGTATACATAAGGAAGGAGAGAGAAGCCTCAGTTTAAAAGTAACTCAAGATGCTAGCTTAGGAGTCTGTCGCAGACTATAAATTGAAAAGGGTCAGGAATGTAGCTCAGAAAAGGAAGGAAAAAAAAAAAAAGAGTGATAAGACAGAGGAAACCAGCCCCAGGCTTTGGAGTTGGGAAAACTGTGGGAATTTACTGCATTTATGGGAACAAAGTCTGTTCACATTCCAAAGTAGGAGATTAGGGCTGGGGCAAAACTGGTCAAAAAAAGTGGGTGTAATCAAAGTCAAAAGGCCTAGGTCACATGCACAGAATGCAGAAAATAGTTCCTGAGCACTACAGATGGAACCAGTCAGAAAAGTGCTATTTTCCATTCTTCATTTGCGTCTGCTACAAAACTGAATGTTTGATAGAATAGTTTAAAAGTGTTTCCAAGCCAAGTGAGTTATTGTTAGGACAACCATCCCAAATGCCCCATTTTCATGAGGGACTAGCCAATGTAGGAATTCCAGATACAAATGACACCCTTCCTTATTCCTTGTGGCTGCTCTGAGTTTGTTCACTGGCCTGCTCTGCAGAATGTACTTCTTTTCCACCTTCAATAAGTGTGCATCCTTGCTACATTTTCCGTGTGCCTTGTCCAATTCTTTGTTGAGGACACTAACAACTTGGAAAGAATTTCCCTAGGAGCCAAAATCTCGTAACAGTTCCTTTGGCATTAATACCTTTATAATAAATTATGATAATAAATAATAAATTAGTATTATAAAAATGAATTTACATCCAGTCTTTATACAGGAAAAAGGGGAGAGGAAGAGAGTAGAAAACTTTCTGTGATTGTGAATCTTTTTCCTGCTTTTCAGCAAATAGAGAGGAGACAGAGTTCTTTTGTATTTTCTTTGTCTTTAACTCAATAATCTTTCATATTTTGGGGATACATATTTTAGCTCAGTGTACTTGAGCCTTCTGAGTCTTTTATCAATAATTACTAATATAAGTTGATAATGAGATTAGCCTTTCATGGAAGAGGTATCTACTAATAATGCATGTGAATTACTGATACATGTTTATTTGACTTAGCTGGATCCTGTAGTTATGAAATGCTGAAGGAAAGACCATTGTTTTTCAAAGGCAAAGACTGAGTTTTCATGAACTCTCAAAAATTTCCTTTAAAGGTGTTACCAGTTTTATAGTTTTCCACATGGATATTACCACATAAGTTTTATGGATCAATTTAAGTGTTAAAACCTTCCTAATGAAAGAAAAGGAATTTAGAGGTACTTGAACAGATATTAATTTGAGAGTCTGAAGTCAATCAATAGAGAGTTAATCCAGGTATCGTATTTCTTAGGATTGCATTAACCTTCTGTTTTCTTTTGCTGTTCAGTAACCTACTATCTAAATTCTTTTGTAAAATAATTGGATTACAGAAAAACTTCATAGCCCTGCAAAATAACTTAATTGTCATAATGCCTCTGGTTTCTTTGTGAAACCAAAGGTTTAATTTGCTTCTTTTTAAGCTTAATTTCTGTTTGAACTTTTAAGGTACAGATAGTCAATGGAGAAAAGCAGAACACATGTTAAAATGTTATCAAACAGCATTCTATTTTAAAACAAAGACATATATTCTAATTCCAGTGACAAGGATAAAGCACTCTGGGGCGTGCTTTAATGGGCCATTAGTTTTCTTCTCAGGCAGTTGAAGTTCTTTGGCCTATAGCCTTCTGTTCCCCTGAGTCTCTAGGCCTCTATTAGACCCATTAAAAACTCCCTGGAATGCATCTTTTGACTAATGTGATTATTACAAAAATGTCCAATATCCACATTTATTCTCCTATTTGCAAAGGCATTCACATTTCACTTGCCTAAATGTTGACATGGGGGTCTTCAAAAAAGATAGTAAAGACAACCAATTAGGTGAAAAAGAAATATTCAGGCCTATGTCAGTGGAGGCAGGAGAAAGGAAGAGACATGACTGAGTTACCTAAGTGAGAGTAATTTTTGCACATGCTAAATGGATAGTAGCTTGACCAGTTTTGTCAAATCTTCCCAAATCACAAATTAATAGACTGCTTCCAGCCTAAGTTTCTTTAAAAAATTTTTTTTGTTTTGGTAATTATCTCCTAGTGTTACCAGGTTTTGGAGTGCTGGAGTTCTAGGTTCTTTCTGTCCTAAACAAAGAATTGGTCAAGACAAGCGCAAAAGGCAGGAAGGTTTTACATTCATTAAAGGTAAGAAAAGAAAAGAAATGTGCCCTGCAGAGTGAGTTTGGGCCAACTAAAAGTCAGAAAAGAAGTATACTCTAGAGGCTGAGAGTTGCCCATTGTGAAAGAGAATGCACACTGGCCAAGGACCCAGTTATAGCTATCTTTTGTATCTCCCACTCCTTGGGCTGATGCCAGATCTAGTCTGTCCTATCAAAAACCTACTTGGGTTCTCTGGAGAAAAATTGAAAATAGTATTTTCTGATTGGTACCACCTGCAGGACTTTGGGAACTGTTCTGTGCATATGTCATGGAGCTTTGTAATTGAGAGGTTACGCCCTGTTCCCCAGTCAGTTTTCCATACACTAATCTCCTGCTTCACTCCTCCTCTCTTTATAGTGGACCAAGACTGTGTGTGTGTGTGTGTGTGTGTGTGTGTGTGTGTGTGTGTTGGTTCTTCTTTACTACTTCAATACAAATGCACCTATTATTTTATAACATTAGTAAGAAAATAGATCCCTGTAATGAGGAGAAACTGTCCAGCTTCCAGTAGCAAAGACAGAAGAGATCAGGATTATAATGTCTTATTGTCCAGCAAATTTTCACAGGAGGAAGCATCTTTCCCTATTAGAAATGGTTCTGGGGGAGATGTTATGGTCCTATTTCACCTTTTAATGGTAGAATTCAACCCATGAAGCTCTGTGAGCTAAGAAAGGTAAGTGTTTGCTGCTATACAGTGATCAGTGTAGGTCATCCAAAATGGGACAGATACCATTAAGAGAAATTAAATACCTGGGAATTTGAAGAAATAAAAAAAAAATGTCTATTTTTTTGAATTACAATCAGTGAAATGTAGTGTTATCCTTGAGATTTTAAATGTACCCCCAAACTCAAGTACTACTGGCTTGGTTTCCAGCCAGTGAGCATTTTGGAAAGTGACCAGCTCATGGGACTGTCATTCTCTATTTCCGAGATGCCATGAGGTGGGCAGTTTTCCTTTGCCACATCCTTCTACCATGAAGTTTCTGCCTGGCCATAGGCCTAAAAACAATGAATGCCATCAACCATGGAATCAAACCTTGAAATCATGAGTGAAAATAAATCTTTCCTCCTGTAAATTGATTTATGTCAGATATTTCATCACAGAAATAAAAGTTACCACATATAGTTTTCAGACTTTCAGAGACCATTGTTTTGGCCTTTGTTCTATGTGTTAAGCAGGTTAATTGGGAATGTTCTTTTTGCCATTGTTCTGTGTTGGGTGAGAAAGATAGATGATAGGTCTGCAGATTGATCAATAGATATATAGTTCTGAGCAGGATTCGAGGAAGGGAAAGGAAGAATAGTGAAGAAAATAAGCAGAAAGATGTGATAAGTTTTTGTGAACCACTGGACTCAGCCATACATGAAGGGAGACCAGGCTTTGAATGCTTTAGTTATATGAACTGGTAAATTACTGTTTGTGCCTAAATTAGACATTTCCTTCTGTTTTTGAATCATGTAAATGTAGGCCACTACATTAAATTTAGGTCCACATCCACCCTAATTCTGAAAGTTTTTCATTCATTAGCATTTGATCTTTAATTCTGGCGAGTCTCTGATCTTTTTCTTCAAGCATGAGATATAACAAGAACAGATTTTGTACCTTGCTAACTTTCTCATTCCCAGATGCTAATGTCCAGAGTTCCAACTCCAGCCAATAATGTACTATATTTCTCTTTGAATTGGACAGTGTTAAAGTCCTGACCAACCCAAGTGTGGTGGTACTCATTTGTTACCCTAGCACTCAAGAGCCATCAATAGTTTGAGGTTAGCCTGTACTGTATAGTGAGACCCTGTCTAGAAACAAATAAATGAGCAAAAGTAGTTCTGGCCAGGAAGGCCCTTCATTCTCATAAGAACTAAAAATAAGCCATGCAAGAACTGGAGAGTGACTGACACAGGATCTCTGTTGTTGACTTCATTAAGTATGTGAGTTGTGTTGACTTTTCTTTTAGACAGATATGTTATAAATGAGCACATGAAAACTGAAGCAGAGAAGATGTTGTCTAGGAAAGTCAGGACAACAAAACGGATGTTAGGAAAGATTGTGTGAAGCTCCCACATGAGTTCTATTCATGCTATGCTTTTTATTTCCTGGTCAAGAAAAGCAAAACAACTTTCCTTTTATTTATAGAAATTTATGGTTTCACTCTTACTTGTGACAATTTGAGGAACAAGTAGAGATGTCTAAGAAGGGAAAATTACCTCATTTCTCAGGAGGAGAACTCTTTTTTTGTTTGGTTCAGTCAACATTTGCTATTTTTCATCTGATATCCCATAGCTCTGTCATTTCATTAACTGACACTTGGCTCCTGAGACTTTTACCCTTTCAGTGGCATTCATACTTCCTCCCTGCGCATCTCCCCATTCTCCTGGACTGTCCACAGGATGATGTCCTGAGAAATAATGTCCCTTTCCCTCACTGTGTCTAAGCAGGATACTTCCACACAGTTATTATTCTGTAAATGTTTATGAGTAAAGAGATCATTGAATTGATGTAGATGTTTATGGCCTTTAATAAATTATAGGTAACACTCAAATACCCAAACAGACAAAAAATTTAAGATCATTTCTGTAATTATTTTGGTGGAAGATTGAGATAAATATAAAATTACCATCTTGGCAAATTGGGAATTCATTACTATAGATTAAACCTTTCTCCAATATATTTTAAACTACTTATTTAATGGCTGTCTTCTCTAAAAGATTGTGCTTCATGAAGGCATGGACCATGGGAATCTCTTTCACTGCTTCTTAACATGCTCAATAGAATCTTTGTGATTTATTAAGTACATAGTGTATGTTTTAAATAGATGAAAGTAGGAGAAAATAAATGAGTTCATCTTTTACAGATTTTCATGTTAATGTATACAATAGATGATTTTTGTTTTGTTTTGTTTTCTTGTATTTGGGAGTGAATCCAAGGTCTTTGCACTGAGCAATATCCTCATACTCTGTATTTTTTATTTTGAGGCAGGGCCTCATCAAGTTGCCCAGACTGATGTTGAACTAGTGATCCTTCCACAGTGCTAGGATCCCAGCCTTCCAGAATGCCAGGATTATAGGAGTTCAGCACCATGTCCCCTATTCTAGATATTTATTAGTGAATGTTTATAGGTAACTCCCATTTAGATGAACAAAACTAGCTGTGGAATATAAATATTCCTATCTGAGCTTTCACAAAATCATTTCAGTTGATACAAATCTTTCAGAACTTGATACAAAACTTTCAGGCTTGTTATCTAATAACCTTTAGCTCAATGGACGCATACCAAAATAGACAGGTAATGTTTCATGTCTTAGAATTTGATGTATTAAATACAGGATATTAAGTTTTTAAAAATGAATCACTTAAACATATTTTCTTTTTTCTGAGAATATGCTCTTAATACATTTCCTGTGTTCAAACGCCCTTTGCTATAGAAATGAAGGTTACTCTTGATGGTGATGGTTTTAGAAAAATATTTGAGTGTTCTTAGAAAAACACTTGTGTGCAACCCTACATTCACCTTTTAGTTTAATTTTATTAGTATGTGAAACATCCCTTCGGTCATAAAAATTATCCTTGTGACAAATGTTAGTTATTATTAGCAAGATGAGAAATCATTTTTAATTTCATGGAATTAATACTAAACAATTTAGTTAGTTCGAATAGCTGGACTAAATAGATTTTCTTGGAAAAATCATTAAACCTAATTAAATAAACTAAATGTTACTGAATATACTGTTATTCAGAGTCCATCTCAGAAAATCTTAATTGCAAATCCAGATTTTCCTGTTTGACTAAATATTTAGAGCTTGTATTTGAAACCATTAATCTCTCTTCCTTATTACTGTCATCTTTATATATGTGAAATATCTCCAAAATCCACATCATATAAGATTCTCCATGTGCTTCAGATCCTCACGCTTTTCCTTGTGACCTCATTCAAACATATCACACATATCACTATTTAAATTCAGAAAACCAAACCATCCAAATTTGTGAAAATTATTCCATTTTTGTATGATGTTTTAGCAAATGGTCTTTAATCTGTGAGGACATTGAAAATTTTCTTATATTTATTTTGTACCTAAGATGCTGGCATGATAAACTGGGACGTTTCTTAAAAGTGCTATTTCCTAAGTCTGAGCAACAGATTTTTAAATATTATTATTTTAAATGTGTTTTTAAAAATCACAAAATTTACTAGTATAATCATTTTAGATGTACAATTCAGTAGTATTAATTATACTCACATTGTTTTGTGACTAATCTCCAGTATTTTTAAATCTTTTAAAACTGAAACTATCTCTATTTAAAAAAAAAAAATTCTGACATTTCTGTACCATTTGTTCCTGGTAATCATAATTTTAGTTATTGTTTTCATGAGTTTGACTACTTTAGATATATCATAAAATTAGAACCATACAGTATTTACAGACTTTTGTGACTGGCGTATTTCACTTAGCACAAAATACTTGAAGTTTGTTCATATCATAACAAGTGACTGGACTTTCTTTCATTTGATGCTGAAATATAAATAAATAAATAATAAACAATCAGTCTCTAGCCATTCATCCATTAACAGACATTTGACTTGCCTCATCTCTTGGTTACCGTGAATAGTATTACAGAGAAAACTAGTTTGCAAAAATCTGGAGACCCTGCTTTCAAATTTGTAAATATATACCAACAAGCAGGATTCCTTGATCATAGAGTAATTCTTTTCTTTTTAAAGAAATTTCCTGAGCTCACTTGGGCAGCATATATACTATAAAGAAATTTCCTTCTATTTCTTTTATGTAGCTGGACTAATTAGTGATGCTGAGCATCTTTTCATGTGTTCGCTGATTGTTTGCATACCTTCTTTGGAGAAATGTATACTGAAATTGTATTATTACATTTAATTGGTTTATTTTTTCTTATAACTGCTGAGCTATAGGGGTTATTTATATATTCTGTATGTTAACCCCTTATCAGATACAAATTTGTGAAGATTTTCTGCTATTATATGTTGATTTTTCACTGTTTTGTTTCTTCTAATATGCAGAAATTTTTACATTTGATCTCTCATTTGTTGGTTTTAACTTTTTTTGCCTGTGCTTTTGTAATTATGGCACAGAAATTATTACCGAATTCAGTGATTAAGTTTCTTCTGTGTTTTCTTCTGAGAGTTTTATAGTTTTAATTTTGACAGTTGGGTCTTTTATATATCTTAAATTAATTTGTATATATGGTATTGGTAAGTATCCAACTTCATTATTTGTCACCTTTTGAACAGGCTGTCCTTTCCTCATTGTGTGCTTTTCCTGTGGTATCTTGAAAATAGTTTTGTTTTTGTTCTGAACTCTCTAATCTGTCCACTTCTTTTTTTTTATGCAAACACCAACCTATTTTAATTACTTACAGCTTTGTGATGTGGTTTTCAAAGTATATGTATGGGGTCTCTAAAATTATTGTTCTTTTTCCAAGCTTGCTCAGCCTATTTGTGGTCCCTTACGATTCCACGATTCCACGTAATTTTTAGGAAGTATTTTCCCATTTCTTTAAAAAAACTCATCAGTGAAATTTTGATAAGGATTTCATTTTTTTGTTAAGTAAGGAACTTTTGACACTACTAAGTCTTCAAATACATAAACCTGGTTGTCTCTCACAGCATTTGTGTCTTTTAAAAAATTGTTTCAGCAACCCTCTTTTTTCTTATTGGTCATCTGTCTCACTGTTTTGTCCATAACTGAAAATGGATATTGACATTTCTTACTATGACTGCGCTGCTGTCTCTTACTCTTTTCACTTCTGTCAACATCTGTTTAAATATTTGGGTGTCATAAAGATATATATATATATATACCTATAAATTTTGTAAGGTCATTCATTGTCTCTTGTGATAATTTTTTGTTAATGTCTGTTTTGTCTGGTATAATTTTGGTCACTCCTACACTGTTAAGTTCCTATTTGCAGAGTGTATCTTTTCTGACTTTCATTTTTAACCTATGTCCCTCACTCTAACTGTAATCTTTTATAGATGGTATATAGTTAGATTTTATTTTTTACTTTAATCCATTCCTCCAATCTGTCTTTTGTTGGGTCATGTAATACATTCTCATTTAAAATGATTACAGATAGGAAGGGATATGTCTTGCCATTTTATTTTCAATATATTTTGTAGATATTTTGTCCCACTTATCCTGTCTTGTTATTTAATTTTGAGTTTTGCAGAATTTTTGTAATGGCATCATTTGATTCCTTTCATTTTTTGGAGGGTAGATATCTTTCATAAGTATTTTGTGTGTGTATGTGTGTGAGAGAGTTTGTCTTTATGTGTATGTGTAGTTACCATAGAGATTGCATACATATCTTAAAACTATGACAATCTATTTTAAATTCACACAACTTAGCTTCCGTCCTATTCAGTAACTCTATTCCTTTACATTCCTGACCCTTTTTACAAGTGTCATAAATTATACCCTATATTATATATTCATCAACATAAATTTATCATTTTTGTGCTTTTGTCTTTTGAGTTGTATACAAGAAATGAATGACTTATGCACCACCATTATAATATAGAATTCTGTATTTTTCTATACATTTAACTTTACCTAAGACTCTTTCATTTTCATGTCTTTTTGTGTTGCTGTCTCACATACTTTAATTCTAATTTGAAGGGCTCCTTTTAGTATTTCTTATAAGGCAACTTCCTAGATTTTATATAATCCAGGAAAATCTTTATTTTGCCTTCATAATTTTAAATGAAATTTTGAATTTTTATATCATTTCTCTCCTCAAATTTGGGTATTTTGAGATATTCTTACTTCAGATCAGCTTTCTGTACCTTTCCTTCTCCTCCTTCTTAAACTTACATGTATAAACTATCTACCTCTATATAATACATGCTATTTATATATAATAACATTACATTATTATATAATATTAGGGTTACTATACATACTTGTGTCACATGTGATACTATTCTATTGTGATATTTATACACAAATATGGATATATATGTGTTACATACATAAGTTTAAGTTTAATATATATTTTATATATATTGCATATATTGTCACACTTGATGGTATTCTATAATTCTATTAGGTCCTGTCTATTTTTCTTCTTTGTATTCTCTATTATTTCTTCTTTGCCTCAATCATTTCAGCTGACTTGTTAAGTTTGATAATTCTCTCTTCTACTTAGTAAATCATTATTAAATCATTCTAATGAGTTTTTCAATTTAGTACTTCAACTGAGGAGTTTCTGTTGGGTTCTTTTTATAGTGTATGTCTCTGTTGGCATTCTTATTTTCTTTACATGTAGTTCAGTTGATTTGGGGTGTCAGTGTTCTCCTTTAGCTCTGTGTACATCTTTCAAGCAGTATTATTTTTTTGTGGAGTGATTCTTAGATCTCAGATTCTGTATGGTACATTTCTGAAGATTTAGTTTGGTCTTATTATTGTGCTCTGATTTCCTGTTCCTTTGTGTATATGATTATTATTTTTTACATTTTTAAATTTAAATAAATAGCCACATCTCTCAATCATTACTTATTAACTCAGTGTAAAGGAAGAATTTCACTAATCAGCCTTTCTATTGATGAGAGAGATCTGTCTAAGTTTACTTAAGAATGTGCTTTCCCTAGGATTGTACATATCTCTTCTCAGCAGAAGAGTTGTGTTCTTATTTCTCCTTAGGTAGTACATAAGCCTTTGTACCCTGTGTTCTCTTTCTGTAGTAATTTAGTTTTTTGGTTTCTGCACCAAGCCACTGCAGTCTATTTTATTCTCAGTAGACACCGATATCCAAAGTCTGCCAGTTCCTGTCAACACTTTGAGTCAGAGAGTATGGAAAATGGTCCCTTGGACAGCCCTCTGAAAAATGCAGAGCTGAAATGCCCAGTTTTCTCTTCCATTTTCCTCTGAAATGAGATGTAATGTGTTGGAATTGTTTTTAATAATTTTGATATGCTGTGCTTGTTAGGGGAAGGAGCTATGGCAAGTATATATAACAAACTTTCCCATTTCCATTTTTCTTGACTGTTTAATCTTAGGTGCTGAGAACTCTTAATTGGTGTCTAGAGTTATTAGAAATATAATTTGGTCTGTATAACACTGTTAAGTCAGTGTTTCCATGGCGGAAAGATGGTCTGAGGCTTCCAATTCCACTATCTTGGTGATGTCACTCTGCACAAGAGCCCCCACCCCCACCCCGCCACCCCCATAGTGTTTCTATGCTGCCCAGGCTGGGCCCAAATTCCTAATGCTCCTTCCTCAAGCTTTTCCAGTAGTTGAGGTCATGGTACTGGTGTATATCAGTAAGACGCCCAGAATTTGATTCAGTTTATATGGGTTGGAATCAACACCCTAGATAATGCTGATGCAGCAGGTATATATGGCACATAGTTGAACATATTTTTCTGTAGCAGAGAGTCTCAAAATGGATGGCTTATTACAATCACTAATGCATGGCTTCACTTGCAATCATCCTGATTTAAATGGTCTGGCATGGTGTTCAATTTCAGAACTGTAAAATGTTCCACCAAGTGGCTATAATATGTATCCATAGCTGGTAACCTCTGTAATCATGCTACTTATTTTTTAATTCCAAGTATACATTAGGACAGCTCATCTTTTATAGCAGTTAACTATTTAGACATAGTTTAAACATTAAAGAAATCCCCATTTAGTGACAGATTCTTCTTTAGCTTAGATCTCTATGTGTCATTAACTACGGTCAAAACATGTAAAGATAACACATGTACATGGAAAGGACTGTAAAACTAATTCTACTAACCAAAACAAAATTTTTTTTTACCTAAGCCTATTAAAAAATGAGGAGAAATTCAAACTACATTGTTATGTAGAAATAATTGATTTTTTTTTCTGCGTGAATTAAGATAAATGACAATTCAAATCCTAGCACAAATAGGTTTATTAACTAATATAGTTAAGGAGAAAGACTGTAGTAAGAAGCATTCCTTCTTTTTGTATTTTTAAATGGTTTCGAGTAGTGTTTAAATATTACTCCGGAATCATACTGTTACCTAATTCAGAGTTCCCATGAGGGTTTGAAGCTTGTTCAATCTGAAGATTTGGTAAAGTATTAAAAAAATGGAAATCCTAATTTTTTAATTGTACTGATAAAGAAGACTGCAGTTATTAATTTGGAGAATTAGAATGATCTTTGAACTTAGGAAACTTTAACAATAAGTATTAATAATGAAGGGAAGATAGAAGATTATTCACATTATTACCTTCTTTGAACACTCTGCATTTTTTAATCTCCTAGCTTTCTGAAAAATTTATTATCCTAAATTATTTATCTTGTATGTTGACAAGAGAGTCTTAGATCCATAGAGATTCTTAGATCCATAATTTTTGTCTTCCTTCATGAGGTTTAGTTCCCTAAACACAAATTTACTGCTTATGTATGCCCCAAATTACTCACTTTGTTTCTGAGCTCATTGGCTTTATATTTGTTAAAGACAGCTTTCAAAACCAAGGAAATATATTAGTTTTTAAGAGCTGTACAATCACATTGAATATAATTGTATCACCTATAGAATATAGAATATATACACATACCACAAGAATATATATATAATGTATATCTCATGTCATGTAGAATATAATTATATATTTTAAGAATTTACTCATTTCCCATAATCCCCTTGTACCCACTCTTTTTGGTATTAACGATTGAATCCAGAGCCTTTGTACTGATCTATGTCCTCAGCTCATTTTTTAATTTTTAGGCAGGGTCTTATTAAGTTGCCCAGGCTAGACTTGAATTTGCCTTCTTCCTACCCCAGCCTCCCAGAGTGCTGGAATTACAAGCATGTGCAACCATTCCTGACTGCAACAGATTTTCTTATATGAGACTTTGCCTTATTCTCCTCTTACCTCAAGTTTTCAGTGGAAAATACTTTTATTTTTAGATCAAGTCCTCAGTCTGCCTTTCCTAAATAATTAGGGAAAAATAACAGAACTGATGAGTTTAAAAGACACTAATTAGCCGAGAATTTAGCTCAGTGGTCTCTCCGCCTGCTGTGCAAGTACAAGGACCCGAGTTCGATATCCGGAAACAAAACAAAAAAAAGACACTATAATCAATTTTAATAATTCTCATATCATATGAACTTTCTGTTGGTGCTCCTGGTGCTGGATGCTATGTTACTGATTTTAGTTTGTTCCATGTATTTCTCCATTCTAGAGTATAAAATTAAAGAATTTTTTTTTACTAAAGGTATCTAGAGATCTAGAACAGTCTAGGATGTAGAGAAAATTGAATAAACATTTCTCAAAGCAAGTAAAAGATACTTGTTTAGTAAATCTTCAAACTCTGTTGTGATATTACTGAAGGCAAAGGACTTAGTATTCAGTATATTCAAATAACCTTTTAAAAAAGAATTCTATAATTATTTGCATAGTGAAATTAGAATTAAATGATGCACTCTTCAAAATGTGATGATTATTAAAATCTGATCATCACTACACATTCACTTCTCATTGGATACAGTGAAGTACCAAAACCTTCCTACTGAAGTATCCAGTTATTTCGTGGCAGTGGAGGGGGGTAAAACAATAAAAAGGCAGCAAATTAGTTTTTACATTATATCATATGTAATTTGCATTTACATGTTGTTTTAATCCAGCTTTACTTAATCTTATGCTACATATTTTTTCATATATTGGTTTTTTTCATACCCCTCACTACTGACTTCATGGTCTGGATAATTTTGTATTGTTGAAAGCAGTCCTGAGTTTTTTAAAATATCCAGCAGCCTCCTTGTCCTCTGCTTTGTAAGTGTACACATCTTCTCTCTCACTCTGAAAATCAAGTTTCCAAGCAGTGACTACTATCTCCTGGAAAGCAGAATTTATCTCCGCCCAGTTGAACAATACATGAGGCTATAGGTACTGATATAGATATAAATATAAATGTAAATCTACATGTAAGTATATCATTAATGATGTTTTCCGAAGTCAGCCAGTACAGTTCCTTTAACTCCAAACTGCACTTAATTCAAATCCGGATTACAGAACCCGCTGGTTTTAAACTTATAGCTCTTCTCACATACATTTCCTCAGCCCAGTCAAACTTCAGAACTTCAGATCTGAGTCCCAGGATCCATTGCCATACTTTTTAAAGGAAAAATAATTATATAAAATATAATTATTTATATATTATATATGTGTGTGTATGTATTCGAAACAATTTTCAAGCATTCACCTCTATTCCTTTAATATTTTTTTTCATGTAACTCACCCAAGATTCTGTAAGAGGCTTAACCAATTCATTAGTCAAATTTTAAAAGACTTATTATTGTTCGCTGCTACATTTTGTGACACAAATACTTATGCAATTTTTCCAGAATTCCTTGTGGATATTTGGCAGGAAACATTGTCCTTTGAATGGAGTGGATATTGTTACTGTTTCCTTCTCTTTCTGGGACTCCTTCAATAAAAGACAGGAAAGATGAGATAGAGACTTTGGATACAAAATTAGTTTTATTTGTTATCTCATTATTTCTCAAAATTTTTTTCTTGGCTTTTTATCTCTGCTTGTTTCTGACAAGGTTATAGTTTCCCTATCACAAAAGCCCAGGACCCAAGCTGGCTAAGAAATCTGGAAATACTAATTTATAAATCCTTGATATATTAAAACAAACAAGAAAACAAATCCAAACCTAAACTGAAGCCAGAGTCAAACCCAAAGCCAAAACCCAACCAAACAAATAAATGTAAACTTCCTTTATCGCTCCCATGTTCTATCAGCATTCTTGCTTTGGCCAGAAGGTATTATGTTTTTTGTGCTTCTCAACACTTACTTTTCAAGGTTTAAAAACAACACAAATTGCAACAGATTACATAGCTCCCTATTATGGAAACTTCTCATCAAACTGACAGTTGAAAGAAAGCAATCTTTCACATCAGCCTGAAAAAAAATTACAAACTCGTCTAAAATGACCTTTCTGAGTAATTGATGGAGAATTTTTGTCTTTTTTTCCAACTTTCTAAATGTGCACACCACACTGTAGTCACAGTACTCCACTGGACTCTGCAAAGCTTAATTTGCAACTAGTCCTGTCAGCTTTTCATAAATAGTGATGTTTGTTAGAAAACTTCAGTGGACTGAGAAAAAATGAGGCAGAATTAGCATATATTCTACCTGTTGCACTTACTTTCAAATTAAGCTCATTGACTAAATAATGTTCAATGTGTTTTATAACTAAGGATGAAAGTCAACATACAGGATTCAATTCTCCTCTGCCCCATAAGGTTGAAATAATACTATTAACTGAGTAATAATGATTAAAGATCAAGATTTCTGTATTTCCTCATAGTTAAAGATAGTATACATTTATAATCTTTTAGTGATAAAATAGTTTATTATGAAAGGTGAATGTTTGCTAGTACAATTTAACCGGTACTGCACTATTTACCATAAACTAGGAAATTAGTAAATCATCTAAACCTGAACACTCTACCTGCAACCTCTAGCTATTGATAGGCCATCTACTTCCTGTGTTAATTGTATTTCAGATAAAAATCTAGGAATAAGACAGTAAGTAGTAAAAATCACCCATAATTGTGTTGTAGCCTAAAGAAACATGTTTGAAATTGATAGATACAGGGAACTGGTAGATCGTGATAATCTGTAGCTATGCCCATCCTATAAACAAATTATTAAATTTGTTTTTTACCAAACTGGTTTCATAATATGCTAATGTTTTATATTAATAAATTTTGTCAAATATTTCAAATGCATAACTGACTTCCAGTTACAGTGAAACTTAACATTGACTGTTTACTGCAGTTCTGTTGCTAAAAACAATTTTAAAAAAAGATACTTGAGACACACTTCAATACACTTTTTTTAAAGCCTCTGATTCTATTACCCTGCATCAAGATAATCTCAAATACGAATTACATGCTTTTCATTTTATTGTATGTTTAATATTTAATACATGCATACATATCCCTACATATAAGGATCTTTTGGCAGTCTCTGACTTGGCTTTTACCTGTCTTTTGTTTTGTACAAAATTTTTTTTTTCTTTTTGGTACCGGAGATCGAACTCAGGACCTTGCACTTGCGAGGACAACATTTATTTTTGACAGAAAAATTTTAATGATTTTTTCCTAGCTAATCTAAGAATCTATTCTCTGCACTAAAGTGATAACATTTTTAACAGTTATTTTTCTAAAAGCTTAAACTTTACTTTTGACATGCATGTACAAAGTATGATCATTCAGTATGGTGACTGCTTAAATAAGCATTTAAAATTGCAATTAACCTCCCTCAAAATACTCAGTTTTACTTCAAGCACATTTATCCAATTTTTCTTTCCAAGTTCTGAGAATCTTTGGAAGTCCTCTTTCATGAGTATATTTTTGTGATTGCCTAGATGTCCTGAATTGATTCAAAAGGTTTTTGGCAATTTCCCTCAATACATTTTTTTTATGATCTTTCTTGTTCACCTTATTCACTGAAACTGGCCTCTTCCCCAAATTCAAAATGACCACGAAAAGCAAACATTTTGAATTGATTCAGAAGATGGAAGCATCCGCACAACTAAAGACACTTGTGACACAGAACTGTTTCGGAAAGTGGGAAGAACAATGGAATAATTGTAATTGAAGAAAGAGGGAGTGTTTTGAGAGGGGATAATGGTAAGGTGTCTTTTGTGACAATGATTTTTTAAATTTAAATGTTCGTTGTGTTTGTTGATCATCATATATATGTGATATAGCTAGAATTATAAGTAAGGTAAATAGTGAATTTTACTTGTCATCATGTAACTAATGATTTATTCCAGTACTATATACTAAAGAGTCTGTCTTTTAATCATTGATCTTTAGTATTTAGGTCCCAAATCTAGTTTTTACTTATTTTTGCTGTAGTTTTGGGTTCTTGATTTGGTTCCTATAGTCTACGCTTTGATCCCTATTTTCTACAACCCTAACTAATTTCTCTTAATCATTGTAGCTTTAAGTTATGTGTTATCTATAGAACAGGTAATTTCACGTTGTTTTTTGTCAGTATTCTTCTTGCTATTTGTGACCCTGTTTTCTTCCATTAAAATTTTGCAGTAGACTCGGTCATTTGCCTGGGAAGGGAAAGGGGATGAAAAAAGTAGTTAAGATATGTTATGTACATGTACCAACTTTCCACAAGGGATGTAGGCATTACTTACTACACACATGTACTAATAAACTAAAATTTAAAATGTGATGTTATTTTTAATTACTTTGAATTTGTAGGCTACTTTAGAAGAATTGTTATCATAAAAATTGACTAAATTGAGAAGTCACTTTACATATTGGTTAAGTGCTGACAGTGCCTTATACTACAATATTATCTCACAAGAACTATTCTCATTTATACAACATTCTATTAAAATGTATTTTTAAAAAACTAGTCCCTGGGGAAAACTGCATTGAGATAGTAGTTTTCTAGCAGCAGTTGATGAGATATTAGGAAAAGAAGCTTTAGGAGAACAAAGGATAAAATAATGTTCATTAATATCCTGAGTTCTTTTTTAACAGATGTGCAAGAAAAAAAAGTTACTCTTTTGCCCCTGATAGTTTGGCTGTTTTCCTGCACGAGCACCATGCGATTTTATACATATGGCCAGTGGATAGATAAAAGCAAATAGATAACCACCCAGTATGAACAGATTTGATAAGATCTTTGTTTTAGAATGTAGTACTACTTCGTTTACATAAAACTTTTAAAAAAGAGACATTTCACTCTTTCTACTGTCTTCTGGAATATGATGGCAAATTCAAAAAAAGCAGTCCCCTTAATTAGAAATAAAATCTTTACGAGATTTCTGAGGGAAAGCGAGGAAATCTTGAGGCAAAGGGATTTAGGATGCACACCTATGCGAAGCTATGTCAACATCTATTAGGCTTTTCAGGAGAGGATGCTTACTAGACCACAGCAATTAGTGACCACTTTTCTGTTTTCCCCGCTGAGAAGGCAGCCTTGTCAGCTGCCTTATTACTGTAGAAATACTCAGTCTCGATGCTCAGCACTTGTCTCCTGTGTTGCTTTTGTCTACAAATTGCTATGTTGTTCTGTTGTAAATGATTGAGCCCTGAGAAAGCCTTGGGTTCTGAACTCTTGGAGCTCACTTATCAGCATGGGACCTGACTATGGAAGAATAGTGGCTTGGAGAGGATTCTATCTACCTCCTCTGTGGGTAAAGCTGGAAGGGGGAGGAAAACTTCATAAAAAGAGCTGAGTACTGGATGGTGATCTGATGATCAGCATACTGTCAGAGAGGCTGTGGATTTGAAATGAAATTATGCCTGCTATTGTGACTGGCTCTATCCCAGTCCAGGGAATTGAATAGTGCCATTCTCTCTACTATGTTTTGAAAAACATGGAGGCTCAAATCAGTTGGATATTTATCTCTCTCCCTCTAAGTAAGTAAAAGGGTGGGCGAGAAGAGTCATTGAAAATCAAATGCATTTCCCTGACCTGTACTCCTGGCACACACTGCATATACATGCATATCTTGAAAAACTGGACACAGTGAGAAAACTTCCTCCTCTATCACAAGAAAAACTTCCATTTGGCTTGATCAATTAGTCCCTGATTAGATCAAGTTTTAATCTATGAAGAGTTTCTCACTGAAATCTTTTAATAAATGGTAATTTTGAGGTTTCTAATATAACTTAATGACATAATTCATAAAAACTGATTAGATATCAAACATAAAAATGACATAACTTATGAAGCTATGCTGGGAAGTCACATTAGATTAATAAGTAAGGCTTAGAGCACTTTTAGAAATTTTATATATTGAACTACCTACGAATCTTAAAAAGCAAACATACTAGCAAAAGAAAGGGTAGTACAAAATTTTCACCCACAAAATTTGGATTACCTAAGGAATATGGATTTATAAAATATGAATTCACAGAGACTATTCCACCAAGCTTTCCATTCTTCTATTGCTATGATTTTCTGCCTTTCTTCCTTCATTTTTCTTTATAAAACAGATTGTAAATTGAAATGGGGGCTCTCATGCAGAATGTGTAATGGTTAAAATTTAAATGGCAAAATTAGCAATCTGGAGGACATGAGACCAATGTTATGGTTGCCATAACACTTCAGATATTGACATATGCCCATAAAAACTAACACGGGATTGATTTAATAAAGTTCTACATCTCTGCTTTTGGCTGGCACTTTATTACATGGGTAAAAAGAAGAGAAAAATATAAGGGTCAAAAATATGTAGTATAAATGAAGAACTAAGAACTTAGGAAAAATTGGAAGGAGGTAGAGAATAAAATGTAATTTTTACTAATTAGAGAGCTTCATGAAATTGCAGCAGTGTGAGATGACCCCTGAAAGGTGGCCTTGCTTACATGCAATAAAGTTACTGATATTCTTAGCAAGAGTAATGTGTCTCAAGCTACACAGTAAAGGATAATTCCAGAATGAGAACCTAGGGCACTGGAACTCTAGAATCCTAGTCCAAGAAGAGCCATATGATCCTCATAAAACATGTAGTATGTGAAGATAAAATTTACTTAATAATTTTAGGAAAAAAATGCAACAGTATTGGATTATTAGAACAGTTTAGTGAGATCACTTTGTCCCTTATAATTGGAATACATACCCCAGAGTAGCAAGGAATTTTGTCCGTTTTTCTTAACATAGGTGAAGGCTAGCAACTAGATGTCTCACAGTAGATATTCCTTAAATGAACAACAGAGAAACATTAATGCTTTCTGTTCATCAGCAGTGGTATGATGCTAATGGTTAAGAACAAGAAATAGGCAGTTTTTGATAACCAGATGGTACTCCTAATTCAGTTTGACTTTGGACAAATATCTCTTACAAATTTTACTGTGAAACCTGAGAATTATAATAATGAAATGCTTGCTTTGATATCTAAAGTGTTTTAAAATCAAATGAAATTTTATTTGTATAATTATTTTAAAGCCCTTTCAATAAGGCTACAGTATCTTATTTGTATAAAGAATTATTACCATTTCATTTTGCAGTCTTGAGTGATGATGTGTTCTGATATTTGATTAAAACTATTTAAACTTCAACCTTTGAATGATATTGTAACATCTGTTCTCAAAGTTTCTATAAAATTTAAAAAGCATTCTCAAATAGACCAGGCAGTGAGTTTTTTGTTGTCATTGTGTCTTATCCATCGTTACATCACCAGAGGAGGAAAGTCTTAGATTATTCTCACTGAACTACATAGGTAATTGTGGTGGTGGTGATAATATATTATCTATATGCATGCAGAAGACCCCATACTTTCAAATAAGTTACTATAGTATATAGTCTCATTCAGATACTTTAGATTCTAATAATACAACAGAAACAAAATATTAACATGAATGTCCTGAATATGAAATTTATGTGGTTGGTAAATTTGAATTATTACCAACCTAATACAAACATGAGCAGCTTTTGTTTTGCTTTATTTTTCCTTTTTTTTTTTTTGGTACTGGGAATCGAACTCAGGGCCTCACACTTGCCAGACAGATACTGCACTGCTGAGCTACATCCCCAGCCCATGTTTTGCTTTATTTTTATCATGTGTCTCCTAACTACAGGAAGCTCAGAAATAGTTTCAAACACAAGTTGTTTTATTTTGAAGTTTTCAGTTTTTTTACTTGAAAGCAATATTTTATTTTCCTTTTATTTGAGAGGAAAATTTACATTTTCCTGATGAATAAAATGTGTCTGAAGGTTCTAAAGTCATTTATTCATGGTTGAGAATAAGCAGAAGTGATTAGTTTCAAATCAGAAAACTTCAGAGAACCATAAGCCATCAAAATGTAAAGCTTAATGAACAATTTTTCACCCATTGCTGTACAGCAATCACAATTGATAACACTCTAGTTTTTTCCAAAGCGTATATAATTGAGCAAATCATCTAAACCCCCACAAGCAGCCAATTATTCAACTACGTTGATGGAGAATCACTAGGTCTAACACTTTATTAGAATATACCATAATCCTTGTTCTTCTCTTAACCTTCTCTATGAAAAATCTAATTCATCCTAAATTGATACAGTGTCCTGTTGCTTATGCAAATAATGGCAATACAGGCCACTTTTTTATCTCCAGTCCCCTGTGTGGGGCTCACATCCAAATCTTTCAAAAGAGCCTATGAGTTCTAATAATTATTCAACTAACATATATAATCTCCTTTTGTGCTTCTTTTTGAAAATGTGCTTATCTTTCTTTCTTACAGAAAAGAGAGACACACAGAGAGGTTGAATGGCACTGCCAGTACCAGAGGAATAAGGGAAAAAAAAAAGCAGGAGGGCACTTGGGTGCAAAGGAGGTGAAAAGAAAAGTACAAAGCTGTCAGAAAGGATGTTACCTCCAGCTCTCTCCTCCTCTCTGTTCTTAAACCCCAGCTGTCCTTCACTTGATCGTCTTTGTATTTCATTGAGTAAAATTTTGAGTTATTCCCACCTGGGCTCAGAAGCCATATCTGACGTTGACCAGAAGTAAAATGTTGCCCATTTTATTTGGTACTTCTCAGCCTACAAACAATGAGGATTGCTGTCCTTGAAGTTTGGGAAAACTAATGCAATACCAGGCATGTAAGTGTGGGGATAAATACCAAATAATATGACGAAGAGTAGACTTTCACTGAAATGCACTGAATAGTTTTGAATACATTCAGTTTGTAATGGAATACAACTTGAAAACAATGATAAGATTTGATGCAAATTTGACTAGTTATGTGGAGCCTGAGATAATATCCTACTGGAAAAGCATATCGCTTTTATGCCAAGTCATGATTCTAAATTGACTTTTCCTGATTTGTGAGGATGTGATGTAAGGCAGCTTACAGGTTTTAACATTAATTAGAAATTGCTACTACACATTTTTTATTCAGAGATAAAACTAGAGGACCATGTGATATACCTCTCCACTTTCTCAATAACAAGAAGAATGATAATTATACATTTTAATGGTGGATACTGTATAGCCTAAATTATCTGATGTATATTGTACTTTATTTCCTCCCGGACTTCATTGCTATTTTATCCTCATTTTACAACACAGAGATTAAAGCTTATAGACATTAATTAACTTGGCCAAGTTACATTGTTACTAAATAACAAGCTTTCTAAAACTATCTTAATCAACCTTTTATCCCAGTTACTCTTAACAGTTGTTTCCTTTTCTCAAAGGGGCAGCTCAGTTGGATCTTACTCATTGTTCCAGTGAACAAATTTGCTGCCATGAAAAAAATTACTGTGTTCTGAAGGCAACAAGAGATATCATAACTTGGGTTCAGAAAACCTAAGGCTCTAAGTCACTGACTGAAAGACAGTGACTCTCATATTGGGGTTCAGTGGACTCACATGGATAGCTGCCACATACCTAAAACAGTGGACCAGCCAATCATAGACTAACACTTCTGAAATGGTAATCCATAAAAACATTTCTCATTATAAGTTGATTATCTCAGACATGCACATATCTTATAGTGACAGAACACTTTTTTTTTCTTGGTTTTTTTGAAACAGGGTCTCACTTTATAGTTTAGCCTGGCCCTGAACTCAATATGTATCCCAGGCTGGCCTCAAACTTGCAGTAATCCTCCTGCCTCAGCCTCCCTAGTGCTAGGATCACAGGTGTGCGCCACCATTCCTGGCTTGATAGAACACTTACTAAACAACATCATCAGAGGGAAAAAAAACAAACGAAGAGCCAAGTCTTTGACCAGAACAGTAAAACAAGTCACTCCTAGAAAATTCACAGTGGTATTGGAGAAAGAAACAGTGCATTAGTAAGCATTCAAGGATGCCTATTTCAGTATCATACCCCAAAGGTTCATCTCTAGATCTTTTTCAAAGATTGATACCAATGATAGGAAATTTGAAAACAGAATAGTTAGTTGTATTTTGTAAATCTAAATATTTCCCTTTGTACATTATTTTCATATATATATATATTATTTCATTATAAAGTTTCAAAATAGTGTGAGGGAAATTGGATAGATTTTAGATAAAATTAATAGATACAAAAGCAATTCAAGTGTTAAAGACATGTACTAGTATACCTAGAAACTTAAAGTAGCACTACTGGCATTTTGAAGGGTTGTCTTCGGCAGTGTTTCACCTTTTTTGTAAAGACCTGACTTAAAATGATCCATGTGTAAAGACATGCACAGCAGATGCATCCATTGTGGGCCTGGGTGCTGCTGGTGCTTATTGCAAGCAATGTTCCAGGTCTCGGCACCTTTCTCAATCCAATATGACTTTAGCACAATGAGTTTCATGGTCAAAATGCAAGCTATGAACCAACAAGTTGAAAATTGGACTTGATTTATAGGACAGATAAGAATCAGTATATAATGCTTACAGTTTAGAATTTTTAAGGCCGCATGCATATAAGCAAATCCTGTAGCAAAAAACATGTTAGAGAAAAAAGAAATAAGGTGAGCTAAAAAATACGTGATTTGAGGCAAATGCAAGTCACAATATTAGAACTGATAAATTGACCTTCGTTCAATCCCTGTGACTTCAATTATCTTTTTGAGATTTTTGCTTCTGGCAAGAAACCCTGGCTTCAGCTTATAGTGTTAGGCTGCACATGTGACAGAGTGCCAATTGTGCATCCACAAATACTGCTGCTGTCAGTGAAGAACAATCTGACACTAAGTCAAGTGTGGTCAACTGTGAAGCATAACTAGACTATCTTCCCTCTTTGCTCTCTCTCCACTCCCTTCTCTGGACTCAGCAGAAGGGAGCAGACTCACATTCTGAATGAGTTCAGTCCAACAGCATTTGTATTCTATTCAGATTTCCCCAATGGTCTTCATTAAATTGTTGATCTTTGCTATCAGGAAGTGGGGCTATGTCATTAAAAGTCTTTTTTTGGGTTTCTGGATTGCCTGCTTTTTTAAACTAGATAACTGAATTAAATTTTTTTTATATTTCTACATAGTGCACAGTGAGTAGATGTAAAATGCACACTAATGATTTTTACATTTACACCTTTCAAATTTTATTAGTGAAGATTTTGCTTTTTTAAAATTTGTAATACATTCAGAGTAGTTTTTTAACAATCACATAAGACTTTCCAGTGAAGTACCTGAGCCAAGGACACCACTAAAAGTAAAACAGATGCTATTTTATAACTGTTATGAGGTCATAAAATTAATAGAATTGCACGTGTTGATAGTGTTCTCCTGGAAACAAACTAGGACCAGAGAGGGTTAATGACCTGTCTATAGCTGGTAAGTGATAAATTCATGCCTAAAATCCATGTCTCCTAATTCAGAGTCCAGTGGATGGGCAAAATGAGCAAAATAAAAAGTTACCATCAGGAAAATAGCATTTGATTCCTGAACACTTTCTACATTCTAGGCTGTGTACTAGGCACTCCACATGTCATGGATAATTACTGTAACTCATATATCCGAGTGTTACTATTGTCTCCATTTTAGGGATAGAAATCTAAGGCCAAGGAAGATGAGCATTAAGCAAAATGCTCAATTAGGAGGGAAACAGGTTTTTTTTCTCTTGAGAAACTCATTTATCAAATGTTTCATATAATCTCTGAAAAAATAGGAAATGAACATAAAGTGGTTCTCTCAAAATGTTCAATAATATGCAAACAGGATATAATTTAAAAACATGTAAATAGGCATTTATAAATATAGATTTTAAAAACTTTTCATTCTTGACTAATTCATTCCTTAAATAGACATCAATTTAAGTCTGGTGAACTGGACAATCCTGCATTTCTGTCATTCATATGCTAGCAAGCTGATTTGGTTCTATACGCTTCTTTCCTACAGTAAAATAGGCTCTGGAGTTTGGCAATTAGCTTTCTGACTGTGCCAATGTAAGCAAAACCAGGAGCCCAGGAACTTGGGTTCTTGATCCACCTCTGTAGTTTTGAGCATATTATCTGTTTAATATAGTGAAGTTCAATGCACTGTGTGTGTTTGTTGTTACAAAAATAGTTTAAAAGTCACACAAATAGATATTCATAATAGAAAATTTAGCTTGAACTTTTTTTGTTTTGGTTTGGTTTTTTGAGACAGGGTCTCACTATGAAGCCCAGGTTGGCCTTAAACTCACGGCAGTCCTCCTGCCTCAGTCTCCCGAGTGCTGGGGTCACAGGTGTGTGCCACCATACTCGGCTTGAACAAATTTTATTTCCAGGTGTATTAGACATATACACACTTTCCTTAGAATCTGAATTTGTGTAGAACAAAAACAGAGGCCAGCCATCTCCTAGTTTGATGGCCTATTCCAACCATCCCAATTCTGGAGATGAAAATATAAAACAGGATGTGCCTCAAACTGCCACCCCAGCAGGCTAGAAAGACCATGGAGAGTCTGGTGTCCCTGCTGCTCCATTCCACAGGGCCACAGAGGAGCCTACCAACTTCCTGACCTGATTGTGGATGAGGCCAATGCCTTAGAGAGAGGTGAAAATTCTGAAGTCTTCTACTGTTTATCTCAGAAAGTCACAAAAACAAGAGAATTGTGCAGGAGGAATGGTGCTCTTCCCCTGAACAAGCAAGCAGATCCACCCTGTGCCCAGCACCCCCTGAAGCAAGGGTACAACCATAAAGCAACTCGAAGCCTGCTCCACATTTTGCTTCCCCATGTTATATAGTCCAGCAGAGGAGCAAGGACATGCCTTGACTTGTATGATAACAATCTGGGGGATACAGACAGAGGGGCCTTTCGTGCAAGGAGAGCATCTCAGAAGCCCGTAGTCTGAGCACGACAGAACGTCCCCGTGCTGGAGAGAGTCAGCCTGCACCCACCGACTGGAGGTATAATGTCCTCTACTCACATGAAAGACCCCACCAGAGCCAGAGGAGCAGTGCCTTACATCCGCATGAGAGTCTACTTGAACCTATATGAAAGATCCACCATCACCAAAGGAGTGGCATCCTGTACCCATGTGAGAAGCTGTACCCACTCCAGAGGAGTTTCTTTCATTCTCTGGTTCCTTCCCCTCTCCACCATTCCTAGTAACCACTAAGCTTTATGACTCTCTAGATAAATAGTTGGCATTATGCTATTGCTGTTGCATACTGTGCTAGTGTCAGTGGAGGTGAGGTTGTTACATTTAGTAGATATTTACTGTAGGTCAATAAGAGATCAATATTTGGTTTGTCTTAGTGTTCGTACTATAATTATAGATCTCTTTTCTATGGACAAATGTGATATTTTATTGGTCCTTGGGGTTTGCAAATATTCAGTTTGTATTTAGTGTTATAATTGATGCGGATTTTATTACTATGGCCAAGGTGACATTGGTGGTTCTATTAATTGGTTTTCTTGACGGGCCAATACCTAGATTGTTTTGAGATAATTACCAATACTCAGGACTCTTTTGGGAGAACTGGGTACTGGGCCAAATATGCTGCACCCATCCCAAGTAAACAGAGGTGGTTGGATCCTGGGATAGAGGCAAAAGCCAATAGTTAGCTATGTCCCGAGGACACCACTGAAAAGTAGACATTACATAGGTCCTCGTACTAGAAATAAAACTTTGTACTGCAAGAAAACCACAAGCCTCAACATAAACAAATAAACAAATAAAAAATAGAAACATGAGAAGATGAGTCAACAAAATGCCTCCCCAAAAATTTCAACTTCTCCAAACCTGATCCATAGGGATATGAATGGGAAGAAACCAATAGGATCACACCTGAGTTACTTGAAATGGTATCAGGAAGGATAATAAAACAGTTCAAAAGGCAATTAGCAAGCTCACAGATGATATATGTAATAAGACATTGGGCCAATTAAATAAAATCACAGGAAGTCAAAGAAGACACTAACAGAAAGAAGAGCTAAATAAAATGATCCTTGATCAGCAGAGAAAAGAATTAAGAGTGCCTACATGGACTTCAAAAAGAAATTCAGGGGTCAAAAATTCTGTTGAAAGTATGAACAGGGAAATCAAACAATGTGAAGACAGTCTCAGAACCCAAAGACAAAGTTGTCAGTGACAGTAAAGATACAGTGTTACCTTGGTTGTTGAATGATTCCAAGCTTGAACTTTCTACTACTTGAACATCACATTTCAAAAAAAATCTGTTTAGTGTTCGAAACTTTGCTCCAGTAGTTGAACTGAAAATCTGACTTGAAAAAACCTGGACTGGCTGTGAGTGATTCATCCTTGTCTTACCCTTGCCATAAAGAGGTGACCCTTCAATCTATGTGCCCCTCTCATCCAGACAACATAAAATGCATTAAAACATTTGTCAACGTGCTTTTCTTTTTTGTGTGTGTATTCTTTATTTGCATAAACTATCTTAACCATGGCTCCAAAGAAACTGATAACCAGCAGTAAAGCTAACAGGAAGACTGAAAGAATCGTAATAGAATTAAAGAAAGAATCATTGTGAAATTTGTTAAAGTCCTGGAAAAATGAATTTATAAGTGTTGTTTGGGGCCTCAGAATCAATCATTTGGTTTTCCATCATTTCTTATGGAAAAATATGTTCAGATCTTGAACTTTAGAATTTGGAATGAATTGAATTCAACAACTGAAGTATCAGTGTCTCTTAAAAATGGCATGAAGAGTGGATCCAACAGCTAATCGATGATGTGAAGAAAACTAATCAAAGACTAATTGGAGTTAGTGAAAAATCAGACGAAAGAACAAATGGCATTAAAAAACCTGTTTATTGAAATAATAGCCAACAACTTACAAATAAGGTAAAAGAATTTAACATACATATAACTGAGACATATTGAAACCCAAATACCCATGATCAGAAAAAGTATCTCTGGACAACATATCATAGTCAAAATCCTGGAAGTCCAGCACAAGAACATAATCTTATAAATAATTAAAGAAAAGTAACATACCACTTATTAAGAAAATGCAATAAGAATTAAAGCAGACTTCTCAACACAAACCATAACAGTCAGGACAATTTTGAATGAAAATTTTCAAGCCCTAAAAGAAAACAAGTTCTAACCCAGGCTGACATATCCTACAAAACCATTTTTCAAAATCGATGGAGAAATAAGATGCTGTCTTGATAAAGATCACCTAAAGAAATTTATGACCACCAAACCAGCACTCCAAAAAATTCTCAAGGATACCTTGGAAAGAAACAGTGAAGCTAGCAATGACAAAATGTCTAATACAGTAGTAGCAAACCTATGGCATGCATGTTGTTTTTTTAAGACAAAAAATGTTATTGTATGAGTTGGTTTTTTTTTAGACTAAAACCTTAGTATTCAGGTTTAATTGCAATGTTGGCACTTTGTGATAAATAAGTGGGTTTGGAGTCAGTTTTTTGCTTCCAAAATTCATATATCAATTTTATGCACCTTGAGTCAAAAGGCCAACAGCATTCTTCACAGACCTGGATAAAAAATTCCTAAAGTTCGTATGAAGCAAGAAGAGACCTAGAAGAGCAAGTCATCCTGGGTTAAAAGAGAAAACCAGGAAGCATCCCAGATTTCAAGTTATGTTGTAAAGATACAGTGATGAAAACAGCATGGAACTGGCACAAAAACAGACATGAAGATCAATGGAAAAGAAGGGGATCAATGGAAGGGGATACAGGAAAAGAACTCCAAGCATAATACAAAGGTGCCAGAAACATTCTGTGAATAAGATAACTTCTTTTATAAATGGTGCTGGGAAAACTGGCTAACCACATGCAGAATATTGAATAGAGACCTATATCATTCACCATGTAGTAAACTAAAAACAAAACGCATCAAAGAACAAAATGTTAAAACAGATACAGTTAACTGACTGGACAACAACATAGGTAAAACTCTTGAAGTCATAGCAAGAATTTTCTAAACAGAACCCTGTTTGCACAGGAAATAGTACTGGGATCAAAAAGTGGAATCATTAAATTTAAAAGCTATACAGCAAAAGAAACAACAACAGAATGAAACGGCAACCAACAGTATGGGAAAAATGTTCCAGTGATTCCTCAGAGAGCGGACTCTTGTATTTAGAATATATAAAGAACTCAAAATATTAGACTACCTCAGATAAAAGAGCCAATAAAAAAGTAGATAACTGAAATGAATAGATATTTAACAAGAAGAAGTAGAAATGACCAATGAATATATAGTATGAGGAAATGTTCAACGTCACTGGCCAAGAGAAATGCAAATTAAAAGAACACTGAGATTCAACCTTATCCAAGGTGGGAATGTAAAGTAGGACAATCACTTTGGAAATCAGTATGGAAATTTCTCAAAAAATTGAAACTAGAAATTCCATTTGGCCCACCTATTTCCTTTCTAGATATCTTCTCCATAGTTTTAAAGACATCATCTTACAGTGAAACATTCATATCAATGTTTATAGCAGCACAATTCATTGTAGCTAAATCTTCGAAGCAGTATGTATGTCCATCAATAAGTGACAAAGGAAATGTGGTTGTATGCACAGTGGATTAGTACTGTGCCACAAAGTTTAAGACAAATTTGTTATTTGTAGGAAAATGGATGCACCTGGATTCCATAATGTTAAGTGAAGTAAATCAGACACACAAGCTTAAGTGTCACATAGTTTCTCTTATATGAGAAACCCAAAGTATAAGTAAAGAGAAAAAAAAAAAAAAGATAGATGATAGGAAGTAGGAAAATAGATCTTTCTAAAAGGGGAAAAGTATCAAAAGAAGGAGAAGGGAAGGAAGGTGAGGGAAAGCAAATGAAAAACAAGATGCATTTTGTACATGTACCAATTCCACGTGAAGAAGTAAACATTTTTGTATTGCAAATGTGCAAAGAGAAAAGAATCAAGAGATGGAAAGGGCAGAGAGAGAGAAGAGAAAGAGGATGGAGAAAAAGGAATTAACATGTGTTATGTACATGTATCAATTCCCCACAAGGAATGTAAACATTATATGCTGCAAACATGTACTAATAAAATAAATTGAAAAATAAAACCTGAAATTCTATTTCCCTGGCATAAATAACCCTGAATGCTATTTTCCCATTCTTGGGTACTCTTCATATCTGTTTTCCTATGTTTGAGCAGGAGAAAGAGCCATAATGTCAATACTTGTTGCTGGTTTCAGCTTCCTAAGAATTGATGGGGATCTTCAATTTCTTTGGAACATGAACACTTCCTCCAAATATTTATAAATAGACGCATCCTCATGTTATTTTTTCTCCATGGTATTCATTCTTCATTATATTGGTTTTATGTGGATTTTCTGTATGTTTGAAGTTGTGCTCCATATCTGCAATACTGAGTATTTATAGTCTTTGAATAAGTCACATTTCTTTAAGTGGTTCCTATCCTCTTACAGATATACAGTTTGTAAAGTATTTTTTAAAGGAAGTACTTCTTTGGTTAGGACAATATTATCCTTCATATATCTGTTTTGGTTAGCCATAATGTGCCTTGGATTATATCAGGAAAGAACTTCTTTGGTATTACCTTAGACTTAGAATTTAATTGTGATTCCACTTTTTATTACCTGTATCTCAGTTAATCATCTAAGGATATAGAGGAGCAGTTTTCACACTTGTAAGATGAAAATATTACAAATTGTTGCATATTTTACTATGGAAACTATACAAAATGATGTTTTCAAAAAAGAATGTTGCATACTAGAGAAGATATAGATAATGTCTCCAGACCCAAGTGCAAGATTTTTTTTTTTTAACTATCTATTATAACAAAGATAATGTCTGCTTCCAGAAAAATGTTTGGGACGTCTTCCCTATTGGTCATTGTAAAAGATTTTCTCTCCCTTAGCTTAAGCTTCTCAGCTGCAATGAATTACTTTCCTTGTACAGCTATCTCTGAGCCTCTCTTAGGGGCTTTGTGGGACCGGGAACACAGAGAACTGATAGAAACATGACAACTGTGCTGACTACTCTGCTATGTGTAATAAATTCCTGGGTCTCTGATCCATGAGTTTCATGTCTTCTATCAGCATCCATGAAACTATGGAAGGCTGTCTCATTGGAGGGTTAGAAAGATCAAATCTCAGACATTCTTATAACAATTCTTATCTACTATTTTAGTAAAAATGAGTTAGAGAAAACAATCTAAGTGTCAGTGTATTGGAATACAAACAATGTCCATACAATTGAGTGTTATTCAATCATGAAAAGAAATTAAGTACTGTTCTATGCTACAATATGAGTGATCCTTGAAAACATTATGCTAATGAAATAAATCAGAAGAAACGTATTGTGTGATTCTGTTATCAAAATCTCCTGGCTACCCAAAAAGTTATAGGGTGGCTCCTAAAAATGGCTTGCCAATTAAATATTACAGGATTCTGGATTGCTTGCTTCTCCTTCTGGAGTTAGATTCCAGATTCTTCTCACCTTAAATAAAGAATTGAATGACAGGAGCAAAAAGCAGTGCACAGTTTATTTGAAAAATAAAAGTGAAGAATGAAAGAGAAACTGGCTGTGCAGAGCAAGCTTGGGGCGAGTAAAAGAGGAAGAAGCAAGATAAAAGAGTACCCTGCAGAAAGCAGGGCGGGCTGTCATGAGGAAAGGCAGGATAGCTAATAAGCTCTTCTTGCTGTCTGTGTCCTTTTATGCTATCCAAATCTTGGGGAAACCCAAAAGGACTACATATGTGTCCTGAGAGGTGGTGCAGATCCTATGCCTCGGTCTGATGTCAGGTCTAGGCATCCTGCTGAAAAGCTGCAGGAGTTCTCCTGAGAAGTCCATGTGCAGGGCTTTGGGAGCTGTTCTGCACATGTGTCTGGAATTTTATGATTAACAGGTCATGAGGACTCTCAAGCCAGGTCTGCCACAACCTAATGTCCTATGTCAATTCTATTTGTATGAAATGTCATGAATATGCAAATCCATAGAGACTAGAAGTAGATTACTGGTTGTCAGAATGTTGGTCCTGAGTGCTAATAGACACTAGGTTTCTTTTTTATTTGATGGACATGTCCTGGAATAAAATATGGTTGCCATTTGTTAGACACAATGAATATACAAGAAACCTCTCTGAATTGTGCCCTTTAAAATGGTGGATTTTGTGTAATATAAACTATGTCTGGGTTACATGAAGGAAATAGATGGGCAGGGCAGGGGAAGAGGAATAGAAACATTTTAATGTTGCTGAAAATCATTGATTTCGGGCCAGCAAACATGGATTTAAACCTCAGTTCTGTCTTTTACATTTAGCTCCAACTACCTCAGCTCTCTGATAGGAGCAAATGTTTGTTGCTCAGTGAGCAAAGAAATCATTTATGTGGTACTGAGTTAAAAAAAACAAAACAAAACAAAACATTATTGTGCCAATTGACAAGGAAACTAGGAGCTATAAACTCAGATCTGCCTCTTGTATCAATTTCCAGCGAGGCATTTATAGGAAAGGAGAAGGAAGAAGTTGTTCACTGATGGAATTAGCATAAGGAGATGTGTTAGGGTTCTTTTGCACAGACCTAGATGCACATCACCCCTCATTGAAGGTCCCGTGTCTCTTTCCAGGGGAGTTATTGTGTTCTGAACTGGGAATTTTTAGATGTGATGACAAAAAGGCATTGACTAGATGAGCTGGTCTCTTCTGTGCATGAACATTTTTCTAAAGCCAGTGTCAGTTTATCCTTCAGTGGATTCTGGAGACTTTGACCTTTGTTACTTAAGGAATTTATCCGGTGGGTATAGAACATAGCTTACTTCATCTGTATGATGAAATATTCCTGAGTAGTAAACATAATTTTTACTCACAGGCTCATTGGGTAGATTAAAGGAAATGAGAGCATCCTTAGAGGTGGACTCAGAGTGGGTGTTTGTTAACTGGTAACAATAGACATAACAAAAGCAACTTTTTTCTCAAAAGGAATATATTATGCAAAGAAATAGAAAAGAAAAACTATATTTCAACAATATGCCCTACATGCTTGCAAATGAGTTTACTATATAATATTGCATAAATATTTTCCTTACTGATATTTAAATAAGTACATTAAAAATCTTGTCTATGTTTCTACTTGTAATGGATTCATCCTTTCTCATGCACAATTCTACAGTAAGAAAAATACACTGCCAATAGAATTTACATGCAAATAACTTTTTGTGTATGATGGTGGGAAGATGTTAGGTAATTAGTACCGAGAATACATTTCTAGCAGTGTCTGTGGCTATGGCTCATGTTCACTTGAATAAGAGGTATATCATTGTGTAGTCAGGTGGCAAAATCAGACAGTCTTTTTTATACAGTTTTCATTACATTTTCCTAAAACAATGGAGATTCTTTCATGAATAAGATTATTTTATCTGTGCTGATGGGATATATTTCTTGATGGTTAAATAAGACTGACTGTAAACACAGCAAACAATAATGAGCATTAGGTGGTAGTACATTTAATAATGGTTCCTGAAGACATGGAGATGGCGGTGACACATATTTGTTTGAAGTTAATCCAACATCACACACCTTCATTATAAATTCTTTTGCATGGTTGTGGAAATCCTAAATGGGCTTTAGTTAATCAATACTTTAAAAATGTTTGGAGATTATCTGAGCATATCAGAGATGGTAGCTATTCTTTGTGGCATTTGGAAAGGAGATATCAGAGTTGTACTCTTTTAGTAGAGAATGTTGGAGAGAAAAGCAAGGCTGCGGTGACAGAGCCAAAGAACTAAGAACATGCATATGCAGTTAGCCAAGGATAGGACAAAGGAAGGACATCAAAGGACTTTGAAAGGTGCAGAGGCCAAGACATCAGCATGAGAAAGAGAGGCCAGCCTTGAAAAAAGAATTTTTAAAAGGTAGAGAATATTTTTCTATTTTCCTCTGGTTATTCTCATTCAAATCTCATTTTTTCAAGCTTCTTCCTATTCATCTCCTGTCCTTTACCTATTGAGTATTGTCTCCTCTCCTCACAGTGCCTCCCATGCAGCCTTGTTTTCCTATGTATCATTTTTTACCATCCAGGCTCTTCTTTCTATTCTGTTGTGATTGCCTCAAGCCAATTTTCCAAATTGGATACAGGGACTTAGTTTCTCAACACCTCACTTGGGAGTATCCAGGCAAGGACCCAAGCTGGCAGTAGCCAGCACTGAGGGGCACAGGCAAGGACTCCATACCTGCTTCAGCTCAATGCTTCTTGGATGCAAGCAACCCTAGGGGCTGTAGAAAGAGTCCTTGGAGAGAGTATCATGGTTACAGTTATAAACGCTGGATACGCTGGTGTTTCAGTCCCTCGCACAATGACTGCAGACCATGATACCCTTCCAAATATACTGAATTGAATCGATGCAATGTCAAAGGAGAAAGCAGCTCCTTGGGAAAAGGCATTGTGGCCTTGATGCCTGACTCCAACTATACATAAACACTTACTTTTTTAGATGAGGTTCCAAAGCTTGCTGTTTATTACAAAAATGTCTGAGATGGGCAGATAATTTTTTAAGTCATTCAAGGTACTGTTTAAAATTTTAGGAGGCACATATTTGATTTTAATAATTATTGTTATATTTGATTTTGCAACACAAAATGATTTTGCAGTTAGAGTAGTGTATTAGTTTGCTAGAAATGTTTTGACAAAGTAACACAGATTGGGTGGTTTACACAACAGAAATTTATTTTCTCTAAATAAACTTATAGACTAAAAGTATGTGATCAAGACTTTAAGAAAGTTGTTTCCTTCTGAGTTTAATATTATAGACAGCTAAGTTAGACAGAAATTAATATATAGTCAGAGAGGGACTGGGCTCTCAAAAAGGCAGAAAAGAAAGACCTCAGAATGTGGCTGGTGACACATTTGAAGAAGGCCAGGCCTCAAGATAAAGTCATAGTGTCCAGACTTACATACTTCACTAAGGGATGAGCAGAACTTGAAACTATACTGTAGTTAGTACCACCCAGGCTATTAAGTCCAGATATGCATCAGACTGAACAAAACTCCTGGACCAATCCCTTTTCACAATGTTCCTGTTTTAGAAGTCATAGATAAGCCAAGGTTAATAATGTCAGACTTATACCCTCCTATGTGACCCCACTTCCCTGTTGGATCAATATTGGCTAACCGGCTATACTTCTAATCCTATAGGTTGATTGTAGTTTGACCCAGGTTGTACCCACCTTGTGACTTGCTATATAATTATCCCTGAGGAAGGGCCTCCATGGCAACCCACTTGAGACCTTTCCTGTCTCTCCCTATCTATTCCAGTTCCCTAGTAAATGCTTTCTACTCATAACCTCCTTTGTTGGAATTCGTCCTTTGATTTCAGGGGACACAAACTCTAACATCTAACAGGTTAGGAGTTTTATTTCTCCTATATCATTATGAGGGAAGGATTTATTTCAGATGCCTCTTTTTAGCTATGATGGCTTTCTTCTCCCTGCAAGTTCACATTGTCTTCCTTCTGTATGTGTCTGTGTCAAAATTTTCTCTTCTTATTAGGACACAACTTATATTTGACGAATGGCCACCATAGTGTTCTTGTGTTATCTTAATTATCTCTATAATATTATAATGCCCTGTCTCCAAATATGGCCATATTCTGAGATATCAGGATTAAAATTTCATCATATCAATTTAGGAAATGAGACAAAATCTAATAACAGGTAATAATATTGCATAAGTGTTCATTTAAATTACATTTAAATAAATATTTTAGTTAATAATGATTATGTACATATAAAGCACTTTTATTCTTGTCTATAAGAAAGCTCTAGATAAAGATTAACTGTCCTTGGTTATATTTAAAATATCACATTAGGAATTTAGGAGAACACAAGTATCCAAAGAGCAGAACATACTAATCTAGTGGAATCACTTATTTCAACAACCTAGTAGCTAAAATAGTTCCTGACATACAGGAAGCACTCAATAAATTTTGTTGAATGAATAAAGAGGTCTCCATATCATGTCTTCATTTGTTGTGAATCCCCTTCACTGGGATACACACACACACACACACACACACACACAAGACTGTTTAATGTCTTCAGAAATTTTCAAATTCAGTGGAGAAGAAATAGCTGCTGAGAGAGTTCAACTCAAAACTACTTAGAGGGGACAAACACAGAATTCACATATTAAAATTAAGATGTTTATCCCACAAAAATTTCCCCACCTCCCAGAGACAAAGCAATTTTATATTATTATCGTTCATTTTAAACACATGGTAAATAATGCATGGCATCAAAGAGCATTTGTTTCCAGGGTCCCGGCCTTGATTTATCAGTTTTGGTGAAGTGCCTTCTTACTCTACCTATTTTGCCTTATGCTTCTTCGCTATGGAACTAGAGATACTATTTCATATCTACAATTTTTATTCTTCTCTCCCTCTCTAAACTCTCTACAAATATATATTTTAGTGCATCTTTTAATTAATTCCTAATATTTTAGCTCATATAAATAATATGCATTGATACACACATACACATGCACACACATATATATTTAAAATTTCAAAGACAAGCTTATGAACAGTGTTTCTCTTAGTTGTGGTGGCTCATGCTTGTAATCTAGCATTAGGTCAGGGTGAGCCAGGAGGATCACAAGTTTGAGTCCTGCCCGGGCAATTTAGCATGTTAGTAAGATTTTGTATCAAAAATTGTAAATAAATAAATAAAGCTATTACTCATGTGGAGGAAGTGAAATTTAATAGCTAAAAAGCCAAGGGAATTCAAGTGAATCAGTTTCCCAGCATGAAATAGATGTTAAAGGAAACAGAAATGAGGTATATAAGGTGTGTCAAATATTTACTGTTCTACATAAATTGCACCAATCTCCTGTAAACTGTTCATATTTTCTATGATGTTGAATAGACATTTTACTAGGACAGTTATACATTAGGATCACTCTTTTGTGTAGCTTTGTGTAGTATGTTTGGATTGATAGTCAATTATTAAGTAAAGAATTAGTGATGATTTTCAAATAGAAACTCTAAAGACAGACTATATGATTCTGTTTATTTAAACTTGTAAAGGCAAAACTGTATCAACAGCAAATCAATTTTTACATGAGCTAGAAATGTAGGAAAAGATTGATTACTGCTGTCGTTTTGGTCTTGAATGTCCTCTCGGTGCCCATATGTTGAAGGTTTGGTTCCCAAGTTAACATTAGAGTTGGTGGAACTTTTGACAGCTGGAACCTTGTGAGAGAGTCTTAGGTCACTGGGAATGTGCCCCCAAAGGAGAATGTGGAAATCTGGTCTCTTCCTCTTTCTCTTTGCTGCTTGCTTCACGAAGTGGACAGTGAAAACGTGAAGTGTCGCAGTCCCCCACCATGACTTGCAGCCTCTTCTTAGGCCCAAAGCAAACAGGTCAATCGATCCTGCATTGAAATCTCCAAAACAATGAGCCAAAATAATAACCACTCTTTCCTTTCTATACTGATTATCTCAGAGACTGGGTGTAAGTCAAAACTATGGCACAGTTACAAAAGGGGCATGTGGGATTTTTGAAACCATGATGCTCTTCCATGTCTTGAGTGTAGTTGGGCTTAAAAAATATGTGAATTGGTCCAATTTCATTTTTTTTAAAAATTCTTTTATTGGTACATTGTAGGTATACAACACAATTACATTTCTCATTGGGAATTGTACCTTTACATAATGCATCTTGGTTCTTATTTTTTCCCCATTCCTAGCCCTCCCTTCACCCCCTCCACCCTTCCTTATTTACAAAGACTTTATTTCCATTTTTTCCATTTCTCATCATTTTTCCTTTCCCTTCTTTCCTTTCCTCTGCCCCTCCCACTACCCCTACCCCTTTGGACCTTTTGTTCCTATTTTACGTTATCGATTATTCATTCTAATCATTGGTACATTTTAGGTATACAATATAATGACATTCATCATTGGAAATTTGCACCTTTACATAGTCTCTCTTGGTTCTTATTTTTCACCCTTGACCAGCCCTCCCTTCAACCCCTCCAGTCCTCTCTATTTACAAAGATTTTGTTCCTATTTTTCCATTTTCTCATATTAATCCCATTCCCTTCTATCCTTTCCCCTAGCCCTCCCACTTCCTTCCCCTTTGCCCCTTTTCTTCCCATTTCACATTACCTATTATACATTTAGTCTTTATTTACACTTTCAGTTTCTCACACCAGAGAAACTATTCAGTATTTACACGTGTCCTATTTATTTCACATAAGAGTATTGCCTCAATGTGCATACACTTAGCTATAAATGTCTCTAATTTCTCATTTTTTATGGCTGAATAGAACTCCATTTTATAAAAAAACCACATTTTCTTTATCCAGTCTCCAGTTGATGGGCATTTGGGCTGTTTCCAAGTTTTAGCTATTACAAACTGTGCTGCTATGAACATGGGCACACATATATCACTGTGGTATGATTCTTTTAATTCTTTGGGGAAGATCCCCAGCAGTGGAATAGCAGGGTCAAATGGGACTTCCAGTTCTAGTTCTTTGAGGTATCTCCATACTGATTTCCACAGTGGTTGCACCAGTCTACACTCCCACCAGCAGTGGAGCAGGGTTCCTCTTTCCCCACAGCCCCACCACCATTTGTTATTGGTTGATTTCATGATAGCAACCATTCTTTCTGGAGTGAGGTGGAATCTCAGCACTGTTTTCATTTGCATCTCTCGAATGACCAGTGATGTTGAACATTTTTTCATGTATTTATTTACTATTTCTACTTCTTTGTCTGAGAAATGTCTGTTCCTTTCAGATGCCCATTTTTGGATTGGGTCTTTAAATTTGGGAGGTCTGATCTTTTTAAGTTCTTTATAGATTCGCGATAGTAGACCTTTGTCTGAGGAAGAGCAGGTGAAGATTTTTTCCCACTTTGTGGGTTGTCTCTTCACACTGCTGGTGGTTTCTCTTGCTGTGCAGAAGCCTTTTAATAAGAAGAGATCCCACTTGTTGATTATTTGTGCTAGTTCACGGGCAACTGAGGTTTTGTTCATAAAATCTTTTCCTATACTGATGTCTTCAAGGGTTCTACCTAACTTCCGTTCCAACTGGTTTAGAGTTTCTATTTTAATATTTAGATCTTTAATCCATTTTGATTTTAGTTTAGTGCATGGTGAGAGATACAAGTCTAGTTTTAATCTTTGGCTAGTTGAAGCCCAATTTTTCCAGCACCATTTATTAAAGAGGCTATCTTTCTTCCAGTGAGGGTGTTTGGCTCCTTTATCAAACATGAGATGGCTGAGTGTGTCTGGCATTGTTTCTGCATCTTCTAATCTGTTCCACTGGTCATCAGGTCTGTTTCTTTGCCATTTCTATGCTGTTTTTATCACAGTAGCTTTGTAGTATAGTTGCAGGTTGGGAGTTGTGATACCCCCTGACATGTCTCTGTTACCTGGAATTGCTTTTGCTATTCTGGGTCTCTTCTTGTTCCAAATGAATTTTTGTACTGTTTTCTCAAGGTCCATGAAGTATGCTGTTGGGATCTCAATTGGAATTGCATTAAATCTATATAGGAGTTTTGGAAGTATGGCCATTTTCACTATATTAATCCTTCCTACCCAGGAGCAGGGGATATCTGTCCATTTTCTGATATCATCTTCAATGTCTCTTTTCAGAGTGCCATAGATTTCAGAGAAGAGGTCTTTGATTTCTTTCATTAGGATGATTCCTAGGTATTTCAGTTTTTTGGATGCTATTGTGAAAGGAATTATTTGCCCTATTTCTCTCTCAGTGAGTCTGTCATTGGTGTAGAGGAAAGCTATTGATTTTTGTGTGTTGATCTTGTAACCAGCTACTTGACTGAATTTGATTATTAAGTCTAGAAGACTTTTGGTGGAGTTCTTGGGGTCTTCTATATAGAGTATCATGTCATCTGCAAATAATGACAATTTGACTTCTTCATTTCCTATCTTTATTCCTTTTATTTCTTTCTCTTGTCTAATTGCCGTGACTAATGTTTCCAGAACTATATTGAACAAGAGTGGTGATAGTGGACATCCTTGTCTTGTTTCTGATTTTAGTGTGAAGGATTTCAGTTTTTGAACATTTAGTATGATATTGGCTGTTGGTTTTTCATAGATGGCTTTTATCAGTTTGAGGTAGAGACCATCTATTCCAATTTTTTGTAGGGTTTTTATTACAACTGCATGTTGGATTTTGTCAAATGCTTTTTCTGCATCTATGGAGATAATCATATGGTTTTTGTCCTTGGCTCTATTGATATAGTGTATTACATGGATTGATTTTTGTATATTGAACTATCTCTGCATCCCTGGGATGAATCCCACTTGATCAGGGTGTATGATCTTCTTGATGATCTTCTGAATTCTGTTTGCCAGTATCTTATTAAGGATTTTTGCATCTATGTTCATTAGTGAGATTGCCTTATAGTTCTCTTTTTCATTTGGGTCTTTCTCTGCTTTGGGGATCAAGGTGATGCTTGCTTCCAGGAATGAATTTGAGAGTATTGCTTCCCTTTCATTTTAATTGAAGAGTTTAAAGAGTAGTGGCAGCAGTTCCTCTCTAAATGTCTTGTAGAATTCAGCAGTGAAGCCATCAGGTCCCGGGCTTTTCTTAGTTGATAGGTTTTTAATTACATTTTCAATTTCATTGCTTGATATTGGGTTGTTCAGAATTTTTAGGTCTTCTTTGTTCAACTTTGGTAATTCATATGTGTCTAGGAATCTGTTCATTTCTTCTGTGTTGTCCATCTTATTGGCATATAGGTTCTGGAAGTAGGTATTGATGATCCTCTGGATTTCTGCTGGGTCTGTTGTAGTTTCACCCTTTTCATTCCTAATTGCATGGATTTGGGCCTTTTCTTTCCTTTTTCTGACAAGGTTGGCTAAAGGTTTTTCAATTTTGCTGATTCTTTTGAAGAACCAACTCTTGGCTTCATTGATTTTTTGTATCATTCTCTTAGTCTCCATTGCATTGATTTCTCCTCTGATCTTTAAAATTTCCTCCCTTATATGAGCTTTGTGGTTGTCTTGCTCTTCTTTTTCTAGAACCTTGAAGTTCAGCATGAGGTTTTTTAATTGGGCTCATTCTGTTTTCCTAATATGTATATTCACTGCTATGAATTTCCCTTGTAAGACTGCTTTCATTGTGTCCCATAGATTCTGATATGTTGTACTGTCATTGTCATTTAATTGAAGGAACTGTCTGATTTCTTCTTTAATTTCTTTTGTGACCCATTGGTTATTCTAAAGTGTGTTGTTCACTTTCCACATGTTTATGAAATTTTTTGAGTTTCTTTTGCTATGGATCTTCAATTTCATTGGACTATGGTCTGATAATATACAGGGGATAACTTCAATTCCTTTGCACTTACTTAAACATGTTCTATGTGTGAGTATGTGGTCTATTTTGGAGAATGACCCATGTGCAGCTGGGAAGAATGTGTATTCTGATTTTGTAGGGTGGAAGACTCTGCAAACATCTGTTAAGTTCATTTGTTCAAGAGTTCAATTGAGTTCTAGTATTTCATTACTCATTTTTAGTCTAGTTGATCTATCTATTTGTGACAGTGGGGTGTTGAGGTCCCCCACTACAATTGTATTAGTGCATATATGACTTTTCATATCCGCTAGTATTTGTTTTATATAGTTGAGTGCACTAGTGTTTGGTGCATAGATATTCATGATTGTCATCTCTTCCTCTTGGATTCTTCCCTTTACAAGGATGTCGTGTCCTTCTTCATCTCTCTTAATCAGTGTTGGTTTGAAATCTACTTGATCTGTAAAGAGTATAGCTACCCCTGCTTTTTTGGGGGTTCCTGTCACATGGAGTATTATTTTCCACCCTTTAACTTTCAGTCTATGAGTTTCCTTTTGAATTAAGTGTGTTTCTTGCATGCAGCATATTGTTGGATTTTGCTTCTTGACCCATTCTGCCAGTCTATTTCTTTTGATTGGTGAATTGAGACCATTAACATTGATGGTTATAACTGAAATGTATTGACTTGTCATTGTCATGACTTTTTCTTTTTGTTGGGTTCTCCCCCTTTACATTTAATTTCTTGGCATGCCAGATGGGTTCATTCTGCTTTGCTTCCTGGGGTTGTGATCCTCAATGTCTATTCCTAGGCTATTGTGTAAAATTCTTTGGAGTGCTGGTTTGGTATTCACGAAGTTCCTAAGGTGGTCTTTGTCATGAAAGTATCTTATTTCTCCATGAATTTTGAAAGATAGTTTTGCAAGGTACATCAATCTGGGTTGGAGGCTGTTTTCTTTTAGGGCTTGGAATATGTCACTCCAAGCTCTTCTTGCCTTGATGGTTTGTGTTGAGAAGTCTGCTGTGATTCTGATGGGCTTTCCTTTGTATGTGATTTGTTTCTTTTCTCTGATTGCTTGGAGAACTTGGTTCTTCTGCTGTGTTTCTGGAATCTTAACAATTATATGCCTATGTGTAGTTTTTTTTTTTTTTTGATCAAGTCTATTTGGTGTCCTATATGCCTCACTTATCTGTATGTCAAGCTCTTTTCCCCTGCTTGGGTAGTTTTCTGCCATTATTTCTGTGAAGAGATTTTTTATATCATCTCCACTCTCTCCTGTTTCTTCATTGAGCCCAATCAGTCTTATGTTATTCTTCTTTGCATCATCTAGCAGCTGCTGGATTGATTTCTCGTGTTCCCTTATAATTTTGAAGCAATTTTTCTTTTCCTGGTCACTAATTGCAATCTTATCTTGTATGTCTGAAATTCTGTCCTCACATTGGCTCATTCTGCTGTGTAGACTTTCAGTGGAGTTTTTCATCTCCTGGAAATCTATTTGCATCTGTTTTATGGATTCCATTTGTTTCTTATGTTGGGATTCCATCATGTTCCTGAGGTCCTCTCTAGATTTATTAATCATGTCTTGCACTAGGGGCACAATTTCTCCTGTTATCTGAGAAATTATTTCTGATTTCATTGTTTCCAGATCCCCTTTTGTTGCCAGTTCAGTGGGTCCAGGTGGTTGAGTATCAGAGTATTCCATCTCATTTCCCTTTGGGGTTGCTGTAGGTGATTTGGAAGTCTGGTTTTGAGATTTATTTATGTGTTTTCTCATTTTGACTGGGGTGGGGGGCTGTTAGCACCTGCATGGATTACCTCCTCTGAGCTGGGAGAGGTGGGACAGGGGCCGGGAGCAGTGGTAGGAATAGTGACCCAAAAGACCTTTCCTGTGGGCTGGGAGCAGGGGGAGGTATGGTGGCCAGGAAGCCCCTTCCTCTGGACCAGGAGCAGTGGAATGGCAGGTCAGAAGCCCCTACCTGTGGGCTGGGAGCAGTGGGAGGGATGGTGGCCCAGAAGCCCCTTCCTCTGGGCCAGGAGCAGCAGGACAGAAGGTGGCCCAAAAGCCCTTTCCTCTGGCCTGGGAGCAGCAGGAGTGATGGTGACCAGGAAGCCCCTTCCTCTGGACCAGGAGCAGTGAGATGGCGGCTCAGAAGCCCCTACCTCTGGGCCCGGAGCAGTGGGACTCAGTACCTTGGTCTGGTGGTCTGGTGTCCTCTGTGTCTTTGTAGTGTGGAACCAGGTGCCTGTCTGCAGCGGGGTGATTTGGCATCTTCTGCGTGACTCAGGACTTCAGTAGGACATGCACAGACCTGCCTGTCTGTAGCAGGCTGATTCTGTGTGTTCTGTGCCACGCGGGACCTCAGTAGGGGCGTGGGGAGACGTGCAGGTCTGCAGCCGGGTGACTCAGCATCCTCCGTGCGACCAGGGACCTCGGTAGGACATGGAATTGGTCCAATTTCATTGCCAGTAAAGTAAGTAGAAAGATTTTTTTGGTGTGAAATTATACCTCACATGATCTAATTTAAAACAATTAAAGAATGAAAAATATCTGGAAAATAAAAAATGAGCACTCCATATGCCACAGTACAAAAATAAATATTTCACAAATAAATTAAAAGAGTAAATGGAAATTGTTCAACATCATTGATAACTGAATAAACTCAAAATGTAAAATGATAATTGATTCAGTTTGCCATAATATGTGGTTCATGTAGCAGCAAAGATATTTTTTCATGTTTATATAATTAGCATTTACATTTGTTAAAATATTAAAATGGGGCAATAAAGTAATATGCAACATAATTCTAAATTATATATGTGTTTATACCTAGCACACTACTATGAGGGAACAGCATTAAATGCTTAAAAAATACATTAATAAAGATAGTAATTTATTCCAAAAATAAAACATAAAATACACATTGGAAATCCAAAACTAGGAATTGTGGAAAATTAGTTGAATGCATTCATTAAGTAGAATAAAATATGAATATCAAAGTGAGAGGGTGAGTACATTTATTGATTTAGAAATAATTTTTCAGAACATATAGCAAGTAAACTTTTAAGAAACTTAAAAATACCTAAATTATGTTCATGAGTTAGAGTTGTTGGCCCTGAGTTCAATATTAAAGAATCAACACTCTATAAAATAAGGTGTCTTTAAATAGATGAGCTATAAAAGCAGGTTATGCCTTGATTACTTGATAAAAATTTTGTCACCAGAGGCTTGTGTGAACCTAATCTTGCATTTTTAGGAATAATGATTAAGTATCCATGACATCAGTTATTTTGGAAACATTATTGAACATAACTTCTGCAAATAGCATGAATTGACCACATTTTTCTATAAAGCCTTAATTTCATCACCTGATGACAGTAGTAATTTCCATTTGAAAACTAGAGGAGATAATATGTCAGAAGCAAAGTTTTTTTTTTTTTTTTGCAGTACACAAGAAACACATTTAATCCAAAAAGACGTACACAGGTTAAAAAATCAAAGGATGTAAAACAATATAGAAGCAAAGTTTTAATTCATATATCTTGCATCTGATGGTGAAGAAGCGGGTAGTAAAGATTATGCGCAATAGTAGTAGTTTTTTTTTTCAGTAGTAGTAGTATTGCAGCTGTAATTAGAATATAAAAGAAACAAGGAGAGGAAAGAAAAGCTGAAAATGGCCAATTTGAAGAGAAAAGGAGGGAGTAGGGTAAATTATTCATTACCTTGTAAAAGAGTGGTTCATTAGAGTTTCTAGTTCAGTATTTGAGAAAGTGACTACATTAAACCTTTTTCTTACCCCCATGTTGGTGGTGTATAAAAAATAAGCAGTACGTTTGTGTAACAGTAAGTGTGTGCTTGTAGGATGCAATACTATCCAACTCAGTCTCAAATGGCATTGTGTAGCTGTGACAGGCTGGAGATGGCACCTTGGCTCTGAAGAAGAATATTGCCATAATAGACAGAGGGCCTTTCATACATCTTGCACTTACAGAACCAATTTTCAGACTATGTTTTTTCTCAAGATTTGTGGTAGATTCTATATATTACCAAGTCAAAATAACCAACTAAATATTTTTTAAAAGTCTCCAAGTTGTTTTTAAGGCACAAATTGTTAAAACCATACAAAATTGGAGATAGACACAGGACAGGTAATTCAGGTTGTAATATTGTTTTAGTAGTAGAATTGTGACGTGATTGAATTTCAACAGGTTTTGAATGAAGTGTTGTGATTGGGATATGATCAGAATGGTCCTGATTTACCTACAAAATAAGGCTATAGAGTCTATAAGTAAAGGAAGCTAAAGGAAGAGAGAGAAGAAAGAGAATATAATGCTAGAGTTGACTCTTTTTTTTTTTTTTTTTTTTTTCTGGGGATTGAATTCAGGTCCTTGCGCTTGCGCAGCAGGCAGCGAAATGAGTGCACTAAATCCCCAGCCCCTAGAGTTGACTCTTGATAGATGAATAATAGACTGATTTAGAAATACCAAAAGACTTCCAGGGACATAGAAAAAATTTTGTTGAATATACAAAATGAAGGAGTTTGTCATATTGATAGCAGCAAAATACCAAACAACTAGAGCATTGAATACTTGAAGACTTTTGAAAGATGAATTTAAAGAGAAAGACAGATTCTATTATAACTGGTGCTGTGGGCTTGAGAACTCAACAAAAATGAGTTAAGAACTTCTCTTCATTTTCTGCACTTATAAGTGTTAAGTCCTTAGAATAGATTCATTAGTGCTCTAGATCACGGTGCAAAAGCAAGATGTCACCCCTCTCCTCATGGAAAGACAACTGCTTTCAAAAGAAACAAAACACATAAGAGACAGATAGTTATAATGCTATGAATTTACAAATGTTAGTGATAGAAAATATCGACAGTCACATACACTCCAAGAGTAACCCTGGCCCAGTGGTCTAGGTTTATGGAATACAATTCAATATATTCCAGACTTAGAATGGGGGATACCAAGTATGGTGAAACAGAAAGAGAAATAAAGGCATGTAGAAACATGGAAGAGATGGAAAACATCAGATCACACAAGTCCTGTTGTTCCACGATATATTTTGGCTGTATCTCTTCATGCAACACATGAAGAATTAACTAGAATAAAAGCACCTTATGAAATCAGAAAAGCATTCCCCTTTGCAATGGCACATGAGGGAATCATTTTTTCTTTTTTAACATCATGTCGGGGTTGTTGGGGGAGATACTCTTGAGAGATGTCAAATCACAGTTTTTCATATGGGAAAATAGCTTCATAAAAACAAATTGCTGTTTGTTTTAAGAGACTTCATTCCCATTTTTCTCTTTAGATCTCTGAAGGGCAATACAAAATATTGTCTTACAGGGATTGCTATGGTAAATCCACATTCCTCATTGGATGCAAGAATAAACTGATACTTCTAGCATCAGTACCTTTTATGTTATTAGGGTGGGGGACTGTTGTTTGCTCTTTTTTGTTATTAACTGGATTCTTACAGAGTCAGTTATTGTTTTCTTGAGATTTCTGTTTTTTCCCCTTAATAACATATATCCGTTAGTGTTTTGTTTTGAGCAGGTTCCTTTCTTTCTGTACTTTACATGAAAATATCTTGAGGTGAGATCTTTTAATTAAATTAATAATATAATATTGAGAGTGACTGAGATGAGTTTTAGATGAGATTTCAAAGAAAAAAAACTCTACTAAGTCCAAAGAGACAATTTCTGTTTTGTTTTGTTCTCAGTAATAAGCAGCTTCCAGCCACAAAATACAAGTCAACATTTAAAAAATACTAGCTCATTGATCATAGTTTGAAAAGAAAGCCTGGAAAAATTCATACAAAATTTGTAGGTTCAGATAATCCCCACCTGGTTGACTGTCAAGTCAGATTTTCGTACAAAAAGAGCCTACTTTCACATTCTGAGTTAGGCACTCTGGGTGACACAAGTGTGTTTCTGTTGATCCTTTTTAAAAATGAGTCCCCTTCCTTGCCTCCTTCTCCCTCCCTCCCTTCCTTCCTTTCTCCTCTTCCTGTCCCTTCCCTCCCTCCTTTTCTCTCTCTCTCTTTCTCTCTCATAGTAAAAGAAGCATGTGGAATAGATTTGGTTAGAAGGATGACCCTAGAGAGTAGACAGTGAAATCATTCAACAGTAATTGAATTAATGCACATTTAACTAACTCATAGATATTAAGGCTTTAGAATGTATTTAGTAGTGTTCTAGATTATGGCAAAAGTGCAAGCTATCATCTTGTCCTTTTGGAGTAAACCTGCTATCATGCATGCATGTGTGCATGTACATTTATGTAAATGTGTGTGATATATGCACTTACACACAGGATAGATGAACTTGGAGAACTTAGGCTAAGTGCCATAAACCACATACAGAAAGACAAATACTACACTAATATCTGGGCTTTAAATGAACTCATAGAAGTAGTAGAATAATAGTTAACAGAATTTAGGGAGTGGTGAAGGACAGAATAGAGAATTATCCATGAAAAAGGAGAAAGTGTCAGATAGGAGAAATAAGTTTTGATAAATAAATTTTGTAGTAAATTATAGTATGGAAGGATGATTATTGCCAATGCTGTATCATTTATTTCAAAATAACAGTAAATGTGAAATATCTCATCATAAAAATGATAGGTAAATGAGGTGGTACTCATATTAATTAGCCTGATTAAATCATATCACATTGTATACCATAAATATATCATACCACATTGTATTTCAAGTGTATATAATTATGATCTGTTTGTTTAATATTATTGCGAAAGAGCCATGTGCTTTGCTGAATGGGGACCAGGCTATCTGATTTGAAGAACTTTATGTTGAAGGGTAGTTTTTCTAATTATTGGTTTTGAGATGAGCTTTCAGTAAACATGAAGAGCAAGCATTCTGGGTAGTGGGGAGTGTCTGAGTGTGGCTTCCTGGTTAAGTTCTCAAGTCATAGTTCTTCTAAGTGTCTTCGTCCTGTCATTAGCTCAGAAAATTTCTATCATATCCCTGTGTTTACTCATCTGCAAACAAAAATAGAGAATAAATAAATTGGTGCACTAGTTGTGAGAATTGTGTTACCTGATTAACATTCATTTACCACAGGCATTTAGTTTAAACATCACTTACTCTAAAAACTCTTGTTTGAACAAGCGAGGCTTGGTGGGGTATTCTATTTTTTGTTCTTTATAAATAATTCTGGCATGAAATTTCATATAGTAGCAATTATGTATTAGTTATTTCCTTTTCTGATTAAACACTGAGGCATTATCAATGAGAGTTCATGGCTGTATTCATAAAGGGTGCTCGGCCCTACCCGGCACATTGAATCATTTGTTGCTGATTGGCTACTCTGAGGAATGATTGCCAGGGATGCCACATTTCAGAAGTGGAAGATAACTTCCCTGCAGGCAGATGCTAGCCTAACATCTTAGATAAATCAGTCTAAAATATGGATCTACGTGACTCAGTGAAAGAGCAATAAAGCATCATCTTCTGGAAATTTCCAAGTGACCCCAAATGGTTGCAGAATAAAGTCAAGTGAAGGATAGTGTAGGAAATATGAAAAAAGATCCTGAACTACCTTTTCAGATAGGCTCAGAGAATTAAAAATAACAAATCAACATGTAATAATATTGGTGGAAAATTTTGTGTCTCTATAAAGATAAATGTGTTCTAGATTACACTGTAAACAAAATTCTAGGCTATCAAGGTATATGGCTAGTACACTTCAAACCTGTAAGATTTTTAAAACATGAAAGAAAAAGAAATGTTATGTGTGCCTTTTTCAGGTATGAATTATGATATATAGCAGAGACTGTCATATCTGTCTAAATATATGAGAGAATGGGACTTGGTGACATTTTGCAGTTGGAAGCAATTAATTATTACTTCCCTGCAATACAAAAGCACTGCACAATTGGCATCAGAAATGTTTTAAAGACTTGGAAGACTGATCTATGATGAGATATAATAGCAATTAGATATGTACTAGGAAAAAAAAAACCTGTGATGTATAACTGTCTATATGTGAAGGTTACAAATGCTAAGATATAGGAATTTTTGAAATGATAAAAGAGGTGTGATGAAGATTAATGGGATGAAATTGAGAATGAAGTGATACCTTTTGCCTGGGAACATATTTCAGGAGATTTCTTCTGGATGTATCAGTCTCCTAGGGTTGCTGTAATAAGGTATACCCAGCCCTTTGTGTCTGTCAACTAACTGCAGATCAAGTATGTTTGAAAAAAATTGTATCTGTACCAGACACATACAAACATGCTTTCTTGTCTTTCCCTAAATGATACTGTATTTGTGAAACAATAAATTTCTGCTATCTAAAGCACTGAGTTTGTAGAGGAAATGCTTCATTATTAATGGGGTACTGGTTTCAGGACCCATACAGATACTAAAATTCACAGATGCTTATGTCCCTTATATAAAATGGCCTAGTGTTTGCATATAAACTATATACAATATAGTGTAAGAACATGATGGCTCAACAATGCTATGACATTATGGAGACTAAGTCAAGGCAGTGTAATAAAAATGCACACTACTTGAGATAGACCTAGCTCTAAGGAAGTAACATTTCACTTGACATCAGAATGATGACAGTTATCTATGAAGGAGAACTTTAGTTACCTACCAGGAAGCATGTGTTAGAAGTTTTATATGTACAAAAAGAGATGATGACAAGTCAAAAATGACCCCTATTATGTTTCAGATTATTTCTACGTTTTTATTTTATGCCCTTGTCCCTGGTGTTGGTGTAAAGGGTGTAGTCTATGAGACCAGTGTTAAAAAAAAAAAGAAAGTTTTTTGGTGTTATTGCAATGTTAATAAAAAGGGAAAATTTTTTTAGATGTTATTGCAATAGTCCTGGTGTGAAATATAAACCTGGACTAGAATCAGAAGTCTGGGTTGAGAGATGTGAGCATCATAATGAGAGAACTGACCAAGAAGGAATGCAGGGTCTAAAGAAGAATCATTATTGCAATAGTTACTGGGCATCTAGCCCTAAATTGCAGAAATGCTAGTGAGACTCTTGTTGATTCCTCTTTGAGACCCATCCCTTGCCCTAGAAGCTTATCAACCAGGAATTATGGGGAAGTAGCACAGAGTACAGGGAAAAGAGAAGTGAGTAATTTAAAAGACCTTATTAGCAGTGGCTTTACTGAACAAAGAAAAGTGGGACATGCCATGGCAGATATCAGAGGTCAAATTTTCTACCTTTCCTCTCACACATTATAATTATATGTCACAATGCATATTGTAATGTGGAAGTGCCAAGCTAGATGACCTAATAGATATTTTCAATTTCTAATTTCTTCACTGCAAAATTAAAGTATTAATCAAACTAAAAGCTTGCTAGGCTGGTTAAAGGTTGTCTTTGCACAAAATGACCAGAAGTAATAGGGCTGCCTTTCTCTTCTATTTATTGATGCCCTCTACACAGTTCCTCAGAGAGGTTCTGTGAGAATGTCAGCTAAGCAAACCTTTCCCCTTCCCCTTCTTGTAGTCACAGTGGATTTTTTGCAGGACTTTGCATCCATGTCGGGTACAGTAAGAATCTAAGAAGATAGTTGAAGGTAAAAATTTTAATCAAGACAAACAAAACCTTAGAAGATCAAAGTACTTACCAGTTCCTTGGAATTCAAAACTGCCAGCTGTGGTAATTCCTGGCTTCATTCTACAATTTAAAGAATAGAAAATCTTAATTCTTAAAAATGCCTCATTTAATAACTAATCTGAATTACTGTGAACGTTCACAGGTGGGATGGCGGTTCTCTGTTTTTGGAATTGTTTCATTATTCCTTATTGGAACATCTCAAATCACCACATATAAAAGAGGAGATTTTTTTCTCCAATTTTATCAAATAGTACTTTCAATTTCTTAGAAATTATGTTATGAATAAATATATGAGTTTATTACAATATTTAAAATGTGATTTAACTCATTCAAAAAGTTGAGATCAATGTGTTAAATCAGTTGTTGTCTAGTGATAAATATGCAATAAATAAAAATCTCTTAAATTTCAGTGTGGCTTCTACCAAGCAGGAAATACAAAGTGTAATATATGTAAGATGTTTATAGCAATTATCTTACTACATCTTATAAATCATATTGTGGACCAATTAAGCATATACTGGAAACAAAATGTCTTGTTTCCCAATCTGTAGTCATTTGTTATATGTTTTCTCTTTGTTCTATTCTCTCTTCCCTGATAATACTTAGGTAGTTAGAAAAGGCTGTTTCAAAGTTACAATGCCACAGGTTTCAAATATATTCTGGAAAATGGGTAAAGTCTATTTCTGCATGAAGAATAGCTTATTTTATACTGAGTTTGCATTTAAAACAGTTGAATAATAAAACTATGGACAGTTTCTTCTCCTGAAAAACAAATCTCAAAAGAAAAAATTAATTACTAATGAAATCATGCCTTGGAGATTACTACTAAAGCTAAAACCTATTCAAATTAGGATCTGCTTTAGAATAACCAACATCATTTATAGAGCATTTTCATCTTACTGTGTATTTCAGCAAGAGTCTCAAGCATTTTATGTATAGGACCTCAAGAACATCTCTTTTTAATTATGAAAATACTGAGGTCCACAGGTTAGTAACTTATGGTTTGTATCAAGATGTCCCCCCAATGCCTCATGTGGTCATAGGCTTTTGTAGAGGCGGCTTGATCTAGATTGTGTGAAGATGGAATTGATTTATGATCCAATGCCCGGATCAAGGACACTGGGATTAAGGGCATGAGTGCTAACTTCTCTTAGTCTGAATAAAGCAAAAGGGGCAGAAAGAGGCTGTTAAGGCATCTTGTTGCTTTTACTGTCTACCACCACCATGAACCATTGCCCCTCTGCCACTCTGCCAGCTGGTTATGGACTGAAACCTCTATGAACTGTAAGCCAAATAAACCTTTTCCCCTTTAACTTTGGGTGTCAGGTATTTTGTCTCAGCAATGATAGAAAAGTAACACAGTAACTATTAGAAGCATTACATTAACAATGACAAGTTTTGTTATTAATATTAATTCTTATAGATCAAAACATGACAGGTATCAATACCTGCATTTGCTCAATTTTTATTTGTTCCTCCTATCAAGATACAGAATCTAATCTTACTCCATTTGAATATGGATTATCTTTAATAACTTGCTTACTCAGTAAAATGCAGTTGTGACTGTTAATCTTGTTATGTCAACTTCATTGGATTAAGAAACACCTATCAATCTAGAAAAGCATGCCCCTCGGTGAGGCTAGTTGGCTCATGGAGTTGTTGCCTTGGTACTATATATGGTCCTCAGTCCTCTCTAGCATGGTTCCCTGTTCTGCTTAGTCACCGTGAACTAAGCAGATTTGCTCTCCTATGCCCTTCCTCCATGATATTTCTGCCTTCAAGTCTCTCAACCATGTATTCAATCTCTTGAAACCATGAATGAAATTAAACCTTTCTTCTTTTACATTGTGGGTGTCAGGTATTGTGTCTTAAGGATGGGAGTGCCAATATTGCAGCACACATGGTTTCTTAGGAACTTTGAGGGCAAGCCTTTAAAAAAATGTGTGCCTTCTGTCCGGTTCACATTTCTGGTGTTCTTTCCTGGACACGCATTGAGAGGTCCAGCCACTCAGTGTCCAGGTATAGACACTCTGGTTGGCAGCATGAGCTGAGCTGATTTGCACCATAAACGATCCAGCATGTTAGGAAGGAAGCCTCTAGGGTCTAAAACTCAGGCAAGCCTTTAGGTGGTTCCTTCCAGAACTGCCATTCAACTGTACTTTCAAGACAGATGCCAAATAAGCACTCCCAGGTAAGCATAATGATTCCTCAGAGCTGTTAGAAGTGATAAATTATTACACTAAGTTACAAACTCTTGAGATTGTTTAACATGAGCAGTAGATAATAAAATATTAAATAGAATTTATTGTGGCATGGGGCTTAAATATTTGTATGAATTATCTAATTTACTTATGAGAATAGTGTTATGAGTTGATAATATTGTTATCTTTATTATAATGATGACAAAAACAGAGGACCACAAAAATTAATCCTTATATAAGAATCACTTAGTAAGGATGTATTGGCCACTGTAAAATATCTTTTTACATTCTAGAGATAACATTCCTGCTACTCTCACTTGTGATCATCATTCATTTGTCTTCTTCAAAGCTACAGGCCAATTTTCCCCATTCCTAAGGAAATCTTCCAAGGCCTTATCCTTTCTGATAGTCTTTGGTATCTGGTGTGATTTTTCCAGTTCAATGGAAGTGACACCCAGGTACTGTTATTACTGCAAGTCTAGTAGGAAGTGGGTCTCAATAGCCCAGAAAATAGAGTAAGGCTTGTTTTACTGAAATGAGGAGTGTGAAGTTATGATACAAAGAAAAAGGTAGAGTCTTGATATAGACTTTAAGGCTTGGGGCACAAGGACATGAAACTCCACAGTAGCCTGTCTACCATAGGTGAACACTGGTCAGCCATCTAAAAGAAGATACTATGTTTTAGTTCCAGATGTGATGGGAAGCTGCATTTAAATGAGTAGAGGTAATATTAAATCTCCTCATTATTTCTTTTTAAAAGTAGCATACTCTCCTCCCAGATATCTTCCTCTTCAATTTAAATAAATAGACCTTGATGTAAGTGTGCACACCTGTAATTCCCGCACTCTCTGAGGGAGGAGAATGGCAAGTTAGAGCTCAGCCCAGGCAACTTTGTGACTTAGACCCTGTGTCAAATTTAAATATATACATAAAAAGGACTAAAAATATAGCTTAGCATAAAGGCCCTGGGGTTCAATCCCCATTACCATTAAAAAATATATCATTAGAACAATTTAAATAATCATTTGATTCACCATGAGATATTTGCCACCATTACTATGTTTCTCCTTAATAACATAAAATATAAATTTAATTCTTACTTGCACAAAGATGAACCATTTCCTTTTTGCTGGAAAGACACCTATGTTTCTGAATTTCCAGTAATCTTCCAGGATAAGCTTCGTTAGGCTTTTTCCTTCTCCCAGTATATTTCATCAAGAGGCCCTGTGGCCTTATCAGATTACCCTATAAATAGATTTCTAAGCACATATTCCACCAAGATCTCCCCCAAACTCATTATACCTTTGTAAGAAGGGGGCAAGGGAGATGTTGGAGAACAGGTGATAAATTTAAAATAAAAAACTGATAAAAGAAAATTTAACAAAAAGCACACAAGAAGAGGGGATGATAGTCATTCCAAATTATTTCACATCTTTGCTGGAATATATGTGTATCTTTGTATTTCATACATTAGTTTTTGAACATAATAGCATATTGCCTAGTGTTTACAGTCATGCATGCCAGTTATCAGCTTTCTTCGGTCAGCATTGATTCTTCTATATTTAGGGATTTATTAGTGAAGCTCTATATAGTTATCACCCTGTTTTGTGACTACTTGCAAATGCTTATGGATTTGTTGCCTATGAAGTTTTTAGAAATAAAATTTAATATAAACTAAATTCTGGGATATATGTATCAACATCGTGTATGAGAATCTACTTTTGTACAGTTTTTCTCCTCATATGTTAAGATAATAAAACCAGATTTCCCTAAGTTATATACACATTAAGCCAATTTATAAGTAAACCAAGGAGAGCACAGAGAAATGAAAAGTCCTCCATTGCCCTGAGACTTTTCACTTTCCTTTGACGTTAACACACCAAACCTTTTTCATTGTGTTTTTGGAATGTCTTCATTTTTGATGTGTAAATATTACTGTCACATTATTGTTGTTTCCATTATTAGTGTTATGTATAATAGAAAAAAGAAGAGTCAAGAAAGTTTTTTTTTTTTTTTTTTGGTTAGTGATTTTTTTTTTTTTAGTCCATATTTTTAGTACAGAATAGTGGTGTTCATCTTGGAGAATTAGTGCATGGATATAATATGTCTTGTTGAATTAAAATCCCTCTGCCTTTCTTCACCTCTGGCTCTGATCTGATCCTCTTTCCCATCTCCAAGTGTCCACCTGGATCTGATAAACAAACTGAAAGTGGCAAAATACGAAACTAACACACAAATATCAATAGTAGTCCCATACAGAAACAATGAACTCAATGTGAAAGAAATCAGAAAAAAAAGTTCTATTCACAGCAGCTTAAAAAATTAAATACCTAGGAATCAATCCAACCAATGAATAAAAGACATCTATAAACAGAATTACAGAACTCTAAAGAAAGAAACTGAAGAGGACATTAGAAAATGGAAAGACAGCTCTGTTCTTGGATCATCAGTTAATATTGTTAAGTGATCATATTGCCAAAAGTGATCTATAGATTTAATGTGATGCTTACTAGCATATCAACAATATTCTAACAGTTCTCAAAAAAACAATCCTAAAATTCATATGGAATGAGAAAAGACCAGAAATAGCCAAAGCAATCCTGAGAATAAAGAGCAGTGCTGGAGGTATCACAATACAGATTTCTAGTTATACAACAAAGCTGTGTTAACAAAAATCACATAGCACTGGCACAGAACAGATATGTAGAGCAGTGAAGTAAGACAGAAGACACAGAAACAACCCAAGGCACCTACTGCTGTATTATCTTTAGCAAAAGGGTCAAAAACATACATTGGAGAAAAGAGATCCTCTTTAACAAATGGTGTTAGAAAAAAGTGGTCATCTACTTGAAGAAGATTGAAACTGTCCCTACTCTCAACCTATACTAAAATCAAATTACAAAGGATCAATCACAAATTTTGAGACTACTGGAATATATCATAGGAGAGATATATAAAGCTATAGGAATATACAGTGACTTCCTGCATAAAACTCCGATAGCACAGGAAATAATACTGAGAATCAATGAATGGAATTACATCAAATTAAAATGCTTCTGCAAAGCAAAGAAAATACTCAACAGATTAAAAAGACAAATTATGGATTGGGGTAAAAATGCTAGCTATTCTTTTCATAGGGGACCAATATCAGGAATATACAAAACAGAATAATTACTTCTTCAAAACAAATGACCATACAAAAATGTGCAAAAAATTTGAACAGACACTTCTTAGAAGAAGGACAAATGACCAGGAAGTATATGAAAAACTGTTCAACATCTTTAGTGATGAAAGAAATGTGAATCAAAACAACTTTGAGATCCTATCTTATCCCCTTCATGAAGAACACACAAAAAAACAATGAATGTAGGGAGTGGGGTGGGGTGCGGGGTGGGGGCAGGAAGGAATTCTTCTAAATTGTTGGTGCTGTAATTGTACAACCACTGTGGAAATCAGTGTGAAGATTCCTCAGATAACTAAAAATAAAAATAGAATTTCATCCAGCTATCCCTGAAAGAATCAAATACATCATTATCAGGGATACATCCATAACCATGGTTTTAGTAGCAAAATTTACAAGAGCTAAGATTTGGAAACAGCCTAGATGCCTTTCAACAGATGAATGAAGATAGATAGATAGATAGATAGATAGATAGATAGATAGATACATTTTTTTTCAGCCATATCATCTTTTCATTTGTAGCAAAATGGAGAGACTATCATGGTGAGTGAAATAAACCAGAATAAGAAGGTTAGATATTGCATTTTTTTGTATTTGAGAAACCTAAAAAATAAATAAATTGATGAATAAAATAGATATAGTTTGTACTTTCTAATATAATTATGCCCAAAATTGAATTTCCAAATTGTCGATTTATGATACAGTTTTTTTCTGGACAAATATAGTCCTACTCTGATGGCTATGAAGAGTTACTTTCTATTTACCTTATTTATTAATGAGTAAAATGTTCACACCTGGTAATGTAGACTTGGTACTGATGCAGATTCTTCCGTAATAATGATTCTGACAAAGGTATGTTTTATACTTAAGTGTGCAACCCATACTAACCGCAGACAAACAATGATGGCTGAGCAATTGGTATGTTCCCATTGCAATAGGATGGGAATTTTTTTTTCATTAAGTTTATTGCTACATTTAAAATACAGTTCCATTCATTGTTGGGGTCTTGTACCTTTACATGATGTATCTTAGTTCTTATTTTTTCTCCATTTCCCTGCCCTCCTGGGAATTTTAAAATTTTATTATTTGTTTTTCACACTTAAACCACATATTTTCCTTCTTTATTGGTTCAAAAATGCACAGAACTATCATTATCTCTTTCCTAATCCCTCATTGAAGGTATGCAATTAAGAATGTTTTTTTCTGCTTCATAATTATGAAGAACATCATTGTTCATAGGAGTAAAACTATCAAGCTTTCTTTTTCATCAAATACTGTCAAAGAATTGCTTCGATATACTATGTTTTTATATAAGTCAAATGAAAGAAAGAGGGAGAAAGAATTAGTTTGTCATTTCATATACAATATTATACTTGAAATCACTTGCCATGCAAATCTGGATTTTCATTTTTCATAATGTAGGATCCATCTGGAAACAGAACACTTATCCACACATGGAAAGGAAGAAGGCTTTTGTAAGTTGCTGTTGGATGAAAGAATATAGAAAATTGTCAAAGCCCCTGCCAAGAACTACACAAGGATATTGGTATTCAAATATATTATCATAATACAGGTCAAATTCTGCTTAAATATAGGCCTGTGCAATAATATCTCATTTTTTTCAAATATCTGAAGACTAGCAGATGGATTGGTGGTTCTCAGCAACTAATCATGTTCAAAATTCCTTAACATAACAATAGCATAATCAACACTTTCCAGGATGTGGTACTGAATTGAATTTTAAAACATGTTTGATTTAATATATACTTTATGCATTAGCAGTTGTTAGTTTTGCCAGTAGAAACCTTAAATATACATAATCTTTTCCAGTTTAATTTTTAAATGAAAAGGAAAATCATTAGTGTAATTTTGTAGCAAAGAACAAGAGTAATGAAAGGATGAAAAAAAGGAAACAGTTCATTGGTGGTGTGGTAAGTCATCGGTATCTTTATAAAACAAAAATTCATCTAGAAAAGTTGTTTGGTTTTGATTCTGCATCATGAATATCCAATTTGAATTTTCAGTATGTTTGATGTTAGCTTATAGTCTAAAGCAATTTACCAAATGAATTTGATTTTCCTATCAATAAACATCATATCAATAAACTTTTATCATAGTAGCTATATGAAGTCACTGCCAGTAGTTTATCTACTTAGCAACTAATTTTTGAGTGTCTATTATGTACCAACCACTGATGGTAGAACCTTATCCTGCTTCTCCTCATTCCCCAACAGAGGGCATTTTTAAGTCACCATTTTAGTTAGTTTTCCTAATGTGTTAAAGGAATACATAATTTAATCCTATAGTTCTATGTATCGGAAGCTCAACAGAGCATCATTGAACTGGAAGCTCAGAGAGAGAAGGTCTCCTTGCCTTTTATATCACTGCATTTCTTAGCTCTTTTGCTCTATCTTCAGATCCACCAACTTTGTATCTCTGACCATTTTTCTATTGTAACATTTCTCTTCCCATAGCCTTTTAGAATTCTTGTGATTACATTTGGCTCACTCAGATAATTCAAGATAATCTTCCCATCTCAATGCCCAAAACTTAATTGCATCTGCCAAGTGACTTTGCCTATGAGATTATACACTCACATGTTCCAGAGATTAGTGCAGGGACATCTTTGGAACGAGGTCATTATTCTGCTTCCATGCTTAGCTTTAAAAGTCTCTGTAAGGGCATTTTTGTGTGTGTGTGAATTCAGGAGGCTTGGAGAGTACTTACTGCTTAGTAGCCAATATGGAGAGCACCTTCATTAAGTCTGCTTAAATTCTTTATGGAGATGTCAGCTCTGCCAGGGCAAGCTATATGTTTTGCTCCCGTTTCTCCTTAACCCCTACTGTGAAAAAATTATCTCTACAGTTGATGTGTTTAATTACCCAAGCTAAAGGGCATTAGGCAATGATACTCTATAATGCTTTCCATAAGGAAGGCCATCCTTTATCATTAGCAAACTGCTTCGTGGTGGAGCTCACAATTATACATCTTACCTAGCAGATACTAGGATCCCACTTACCAGTTTTTCTAATGAGATGAATCATGAGGTAGGGGTGAAGTTGGAGGAGGGAACTGGGGGTTAATGTTCCAATGGGACTAATTAGAATCAGGTGAGAGCTAGAGAAAACAACCAAGGTGATTTCAGTTAGAATCCACATGAAAAGGCCTAATTAACAGGAGTGATGGACTTTGCTTTAAGACCCCAGGAGAATACATGAGCCCCAATTTAACTTTCCTGACCTGGTGGCCAGATAATGACAAGCCTCAATGTATTATTTTTAAGTAAAGGTAGAAAAAATATTTTTTTGTGGTCCATTAACCATAGCCCATGTACAATTAATCTTTAAAAGATAAACTAATGATAAAAAGAAAGAGTAGAATTGTGGTTCCCAAGAGTAGGAGCTCAGGGAATTGTGGATATGTTGGGCAAAGTATATAAAATTTCAGTTACGTGATGAATAATTTTGGGGGACCTAATATATAGCATACTGAGGACAGTTAATATTATCACACTGTTTGCTTGAAATTTGATAGAGGAGTAGATTTTAAGTGTCCTCACCCATCCCATACACACAGTAGTAACTATGATAGTTGATGGATTTGTTCATTAATTTGACTGTGGTCATCAACACACAGTGCATAGCTATAACAATTTATCACATTGTACATCTTGAAAAAATGTATGTATGCTTTAAAAGAATGCAAATTTTATAAAGAAAGGAGGATTTAGAGAACTTTGATTTTTATATCTGCTACAATTGTACATAAATGAGGTGTAATTAAATAGACAAGTTATTAAAAGAAGAAATATTAAATGCAGTGGAAGGTCAATAACAAGCAGGCAGTTCAATTCAAAGTTTTAGTTTTGTTAGAATAGATAATAGCCAGTTAGCAAAACAAGACAGTGTTTAGGGGAGTGGGACTAGCACAGGCAAAGGACTATTGGACCATGTGTATTCTAACATCCATGTCTTCTAATATACAACCATATTCAGGAATAATTTAGCTGAAGTACTATCCAAAAACCACATAAGCTTAAATTTATTGCTTCAGCAAAGTTATTGTTCCTCCAACAAAAAGGTATACAAGGTATTTTAGCTGCAGGGTGCATAACTAGAGAAAGTGTCTCCTGCAGCGATTCTCTGCCTTTCTACTAAATTAACTGCACAAGAGCCAACCATGTTACTGTATGACATTTAGTTTTTCTAATCTGTTTAATGCCATGGTTTGCACATGAAGTATTCTGGTGTACTTTTATGTTTCAGATACTAAAAAAGAACATTAGAAATGCAGTAGGGATTCTTTTGCAGACAATATAACTTGTTACAAATTGCATTTGCAGAAAAATTATACAGAAAAATCCAATCTTATGATTTTTTTCCCTCAAAATTGCATTTTACCTCCTGCGTGTCTTCTGTCTCTTGTGTCTGAGCATCTTCACTTTGAGATCATCCTGATTCATTTTCCTTTCCTCTGTGCCCTGTGGTAAATGAATTCAAATCTATTATTAAGGTAAAAATCAACAGCACAGGAGATGCAGTCAGCATTTATGTGATACTAAAACTTTTACGTATACTGTGGGGGAATTTTTCCACACATTTTTCAAATTAATTTTATTGGTACATTTTGGGTATACAATATAATGACATTCATCATTGGAAATTTGCACCTTTACATAATCTCTCTTGATTCTTATTTTTTCCCCATTCCCCTGCCCTCCCTTCAACCCCTCCATCCCTCCCTCTTTACAAAGACTTTGTTTCCAGTTTTTCATTTTCTCATATTAATTCCATTCCCTTCTTTCCTTTTCCCTCTTCCTCCCATACATTTTTCTACACATTTTTATCTCCAGTACAGACTTCAGTTCTTTAATCTCTTTCTATTTCTAGTAAAAGTGGACATTGACCTTTAGCTCTGTGCAGTCAGCATGTGTTTTTTTATTGTCAAATTAGTAACAAAATGTTTCACGTCCATTCTTTCATATTTTCAACATATGTATTACTAAAATTTTGGTAAAATAAAGTTAAATCTTCCAGGGAGCTTTATCATCTAAGTGTATTCCCTAAGAAGTGTGTATATTGTATGTCCTCTACATTTATATATGCATATGATATATATGATATATATATACACTTACATAAATAAATATAGAGTACTTATTCTTGTTTTTGTCTGCTAGTTTTGTCCTCTTTGGAAAATCATTTCTAGATTAAAAATCTTATATTTTAAAGGATATATTCATTTTGGGGTTTTCATAGTAGACTTTTCCAGTTAAATCTAAATTTTTAAATTCTGAAATTTAATTCTACAGAATTAGTTATTCTTTTATACTTTGCCTTTTTCTAGATTTTTAAATTTTCATACTTTATTTTCATTCTTATTTACTACTTCTATGAGTTAGATACTGTTCATCTATAACTTTGAACAGTTTTGAGGGTATATAAATAAATAATGTATATTCAAGACGTATGTAAGTAATTCTGATAGTTTAAAATTCAAGGGCATTAGCACATTATACAAATATCACTCCGTCTGTATCTCCATTTCAGGAAACACTTTGCTTAGTTAGAAATTACAGTTCTGCTTTTAGCTGAAATGCTATTAAGCTCTTGTTGAATTAGACCCACCAAATTTGCAACTTTGGGAGTCTATAAGACTATATCTACACCCATGTACAGAGTTCAATATCTTGTCAGCAGCATATAAAACTAGATGAGTTCATTTCTTAACATGAGGTGTTAAATAGATCACTGCACTTGGGCAATGCCCCATGATATTGTAACTTGAAAAAGCCTCTGTCACATCAGTTCCTAGGAGGCACGTGGGAAGGGACACACTTGAGTGGGTTGGGTACTCAGTCTATCTTTACAGTTTTATATCTATATATCTATATATATATTATATATATATATAGATATATAATATATATTTATTTATTTAAATACATGTCTATGAGTTGGAAAGTTTGGTAGAGGCAAAATCTGTGATGCCCTTCCTTATCCAACAGAGGAATCAGGGTGTGATATTTAACTGTTGTGTCAATTTGAGTAAGAAAGGTCCAACTGATTGGGTTATCATAGTTCTGGGTATGGCCTAATAACCACCCCTGGGTGTGAATGGCACCAACTAATAGGCTTGAAGCCTGAACAGAATAAATAGCGGAATGAAGAAGGGAGTCTGGCTTCTGTTTCTTCAGAGGAGCTCTAGTCATCACCTTCACCTTGGGCTTCTGTTTTTTGGCTTCCCTGGCAGCTTTATAGCTCATATCCTTCAGCCACCTGATACGGACTCTCATAGGACTCTTCAATGAGCTCCATGCTTTTGACCTTTGACTGGATCTTTCAAATCTGTAGCATGGAAACAGCCCTTTTGCATTCTTCCACACCTGACTCTACAGGTGCCCATTGCAAGCATACCTTGTAAATCCTTATATATTTATATATCTTGCATTAAATCTGTCTCTTTAATGAGCACTGGCTGATACACTGGCCCATCATCTCTACAACAAAAGATGAGTTAACAAGAGAAAAGAACAACAAATTTTGAGTTTTCAATAATGAAGATCCAAAGATCTACAAAATGGTAGTTCTAATATGATTCTATAAAAAGGTATGATCTAATCATAATGACCTGAGGAAAGAGGCCCTTTGGGACTTCCTCTTTTTTAAAAATATTTGATATTTTATTTTTTTATTTATATATTAATTGGTACATTTTAGGTATACAATACATTTACATTTATCACTGGGTGTTTGTACCTGAACATGAGGTATCTTAGTTCTTATTTTTTTCCCCATAATGTGTGTGCCCTTCATCCCCACCACCCTTCCCTATTTACATAGATTTTTGTTTACATTTTTTTTTCTTTCACATGGATATACCTCTTAAGATTTCTTTTGCTCTCTCTCTGTAACATTCTTTTATTCCAGATATGGGTCAGGACACCTCAGAATTGAGTACGTTCAAGGGAGAAAGGAGAGAGTGAAGTATGTAGGTTTTCTAGATTGCTAAGGGGAGCATTTCTATGTCTTAGGGAAGATGAAAACTTGCTTCTATGGCTTGTTTCATATTCCAAGGAGAGGCAAGATATAGGAGGCAGATCAGAGAGACCTTGCTTCTGAGGTCTTTTCTATCCTCAGTTCAAAGTACTTGGCATGCCAGTGGAGTACTGAATTCTTTGCCCCAACAGTATACGTTTTTGAAATATGCAATTGTACATAAATGAAATATGGCAGTTACCCAGGATCAGTGGATACTTTAAAAATTTTTAAATGATGTGAAAGAAACCCAGTAACAGAGTAGTCCTTAAAGTATAATCAGTAAGAATTGAAGATTATTTCCCAGAAAATTATAAATAGTCCACCTTTTAAATAATATAAAATATTAGGAAGAAATGATTTTTTCTGCAGATGACACACCAATTCTGAAGACCTTATCATAGTGCCTAGGACAAGAAGGTAGGTGTGGTATGTGTCAGACAAACAGAAATGGTGTTTGAAGCTATAAGATCCCCAGACTTTATAGATCATGGTTCTCACTATGACATAGGATAGATTTCAGATCCATCTTTTAATTATTGAAGTAAAAATATAACATTTGCAAATAGATGCAGTATTAAAGTTTCTTATGAAAATGGCTTTGAGAAGGAATCCATGCCTAGGTTTATTGATAGAGTAGAATTGGTTGACATGAATATCACTTGATCATCTGCCATCAAGAGGCAGAATACTGAAACGAACAATTGGGGGTTCTGCAATGCCAGAAGTGGCTGCCTTGCTCACACTTCCACAGGAACTACACGAGTACTACTTTTATCAGATATATAACTTAGGAATGTCTACTGGAATTGAAGATGATTTTAAAAAAAGACAAAGACCCAGAATCATATAACACAAACTGACTTTTATATACAGACCTGTGTGCACTTTAGGGAAGAGAATACATACAAAGACGAGTTTCTACCATGTGAAATTTTGCTTGTAGGTGTTTGAAGTTATGTACATACTTATAAACATCATCATAAACATGGTTGTATAGGTCATAGTTAATTTCAAATGTGAAATTCTGTTAAGTGACAAGAATGCTTCAATTTCATCATCAATGCTTCTCACCTTACTGTCAAACATTTTCATTAAGATTAAGATTTAACAAATAACAGGAATATAATTTTTAATTCAACATTAGTATAAAAATCCAGGGGACATAAATGCCAGAGGAATTGTATCGCCTGTGAATACTCAGTGTAGCTAAATACTAAAGCTTTAGAATAATAACATTCTTTCCTCTGTATTATAAGTAGAAATCTTGTAATGCTAATTTCTTTTGGTATTTCTTTGAAATTCAGAAAAGTGTAGCTTGGTAATCAAGGTTCTCTCCTACCCATTTGTTGGGGTCAGTGAGGAGGATCCCCTGCTCGGATAAATTATTTCCCCTAGTTGAAAACATTTTAAAGGAAAATGCCTCATTTGCAACTTGTCATTTGGGGACAAACCACTAATCACATAAGAGGTTTCTTTGAAAGAAAAGGTAAATGCAATAGAAAGTTCTCTATGAAAGGTGTTAAAATTGTTAAAGTAATTGGAAGCTAGGAAGAATTAAACAGCCTGCTAGCATAAACATGTTACTTACCAACCCTCCATGAGTGATTAGGAATAGGTTTTCATAACATGAATTTCAGAGAGGAATAGTTATTTCCTAACAACAACCCAGAGTGTAGTGATTCAGAATAATCAGAATTAATGAAAAAACATTACCCCCTGGGTCAGTGCATATCCCTGTGTATTAGCTGTGCCACTTGCGAAAGCCAATTCCTAGACACTGTTGCTTTCTTATGGCTCTAATGGAGATTATTACATCTACCACATGTTAATATTGATCATGCATACTTATAAGATTATTGTGAATATTGAATGATTCCAAAGCCCCTTATCTGAGAGCCATTTTGGCAGAGTCTATAATTGCATAAGCTGTAAGGAAACTACTTGGATTTGAATCTTATTTTTCTTCAATGAATAGTTGTGTGAGTTGGGAAAATTAGTTGTTTACATACTTCACTTCCTTCAAAATGCATATATGATACTGCAATAGGAAATTAGGGCTTGGGCAAACCTGGTCAAACTACTGGGCAGAATCTGTCAAAGTCAAAGACCCAGGGCACATGCACAGAACACAGGATGCAGGATGACTGCATTTCCTGAGCACTGTACATGGAACTGATCAGGAAAGAACTATGTTCAAGTTTTTCATTTATATCTGGTGTGAAGCCAATTGAGTCTTTCCATAGCATAGTTTAAATCTTCCACCAAGCCAAGTGAATTTTTGATAGGACAACCTTCCCAATGCCTTATTTGCATGAGAGAAAAGCCAACCCAGAAATTCCAGATACAAAATACTACTTTCCCTTATCCATGCTCCTGTTGTGATATCTCTTCCTGAGGCCTATTCTCACTCAGTATGTTTACTGAGTCTGCCTTCAATAAATGTACAACCTCACTACTTTTTCCTATGTGTTTTATTCAATTCTTTATTCAGGACACCAAGACCTGGGAAGAATTCCCACAGGACCCACCATTTGGTAATAAGAACTTAAAGTCTGCTCTTGCACTTCAGCCTGCAGATGTCTGACAGGCAACTGAAAACAGGACAAAAGCTTGGCATCACTGCTTTCACATTGCATCTATCTTTTTTGCTACCTTGAACCTTGTGTCCAATTCCCGCTCCTCTCTGCACATACACATGTTAATCATTTAAGGAATATCCATTTAAAACTGCTAATAAAATGTTGATTAACCATTAATTTACTCAGTCTCTCTCTGCTTCCGTTTCAAGATTTCAAGATAAGAATAAGAAGACATTTCCAAGATGTGTAGCAACAGCAACCTATTATCAACCACCAGATTTTATAATGTGCTGTCCAAAATCACTAGAGGGCAACTAGAAGTCTCCGTTCATTGCTCTAAACTTGAAGGAGAACCCAGTCATTGTCCCAAATAACTCTTTTTTCCTGACTTGTCTCTAAGCCATTTCTCTTCCCTGCTAATCTCTTTTGAGGATCAGCCATGCTATGTATAGATTGGTGGGGGCCAGGCTACAGGCCCCACAGTCCCAGGCCGGTGTTGTCTTGCCACAAGGATAAAGAAATGTGCAAAAGGCTACAAAACTTCTTGACTGTTGGGAAAGCCATAATCATAGCCTATTGAGGCAAGAAAACATCTGCTTGAGACAATATAAAATGCAGGAAACCAGGTATATGAAAGTACCTTAACTTGTTCCCTTTGAGATGCTAAACTTGTTCTCTATTTTACTACCCTAACCTTACTGAAGTTTCTGTTTCTGAAAAGATACACTACCCCTTCCCCTGTGCTTCTTGCTAGTTAATAAAAGTAGGTCTACAGGGGAGATTGTTGAGCCTATCCGCTAGAGGGAGGCACTTCCCAGTCCCCCTGTATTTTGAATATTGTTTCTCTTTCTTTTATTCCCTGTCATTCCCCTCTACAGGTATACCAGAGTCTTACCAGCCCCAAGCAAATCTCAAGTTCCAAAAACAGTGAGCCTAGTAGGTAATTACCTCCCCTGGCAAAACCAAGCCCCCAGAAAACCATATCTGAGGAGAATAACCAGATTACAGTTTGACCAAGACTGCTTTATTATGCAAACTTCGTGTTCCCTACCCTAGTTCTTCCCTTATATTATGGTGAAGCTATTGTAAGTTCCTCAAAGACAGCTTTTTTTGTTTTTGTTTTTGTTTTTTAATGAAGTCAGTAGACCCACTCACTGATTCTCAGTATGGCTATGTGGAAAATAAAATCTTTTCCTTTTTAACTACTACATGTGTCTCAGCTTGGATTCTTGAAGCAGAGCATGGACAAATCTAGTCTGTTGGATGCCCTAGAGTCTAATCTCTGAATTAAGACCCTAATAGCAGCACATTGTACATGCACATAGTACATATTTTCTCATAATAATTTTATGAGACAACAGTAGAAGATCCATACATAAGTATTAAAACTGGACCTGATAAGAATCCACAAAGTTTAACTGATTTTAACATCCTGTGCAATGTTTGTCCTCAACAAATTCTTGCTATCAACTTCTTTGCTCACATTCCATACCTGTAACTCTGAATATTATCCTCTCAGTGTCAGAAATATGGCTTTGCTACTTTACTTCCAGACTTGCCAAAGGCATTTTAATTCATAATTTTAAGTGGTGTACATGTCACATATTTTCTTATTTAAGGAGAGGTGATTTTTGCCTCTGGCTTCCCAACAGGCATTCTCCTAGCCACTGTGCAGATTTCTTTTGAAATGGCTAGTGATAAAAACATTGGTAAGTAGAGAAGACAGCTAGTAGCTTTGTTTTGACAGGGACGCTTTCTGCCTACCATCTTCATGGAGACAAGAAGCTTTGCAAGTGCACAATTAGTTGAATAGAAAGTGATCATCTGTGTCTGACCAGAGTTATAACAACAAGGAAATATCCACCAAGTTGTGTGTAATTTTTTTCTCCTACTAATTTCTTCTGATCAACTCTTGGATACTTTAAAATACCTGGAAGATAATTGGTATTGTGTGTTTTCATGTGTCATGGAGCTTAATAAATAATAGAATAATTTCCTTAGATATATTATATGGTGGCTAGAAAATAACCAGTGTCAAAACTTAAAAAAAAAAAAAGTATTATCTCAGTGTAGTAGAGACTTAGTAATACAATGACTACGTGATTCCAAAGACTATTTCCTTTATCATTGCATTATCCTGACAGACTGGAATATGTAATTTAAGATAGTGAGTGACCCTTTTAACATCCTGAATTTGCTACTTTGGGGCCAATATGACCTCACCTCCTCCTCCCTTAATCCTTTTTTGGAAGATGTGGGAAATGATGGTACCTACCTCAGAGAGTTTTGATGAGGGTTGAAATAATTCATAATGACAGAAAGATGGCAGGAATCCATTTACCTTCATTAGTAGAGGAAGCAAAGACATGTTGAACTTTAAAATATTATCCATGGCACACAAAAATGAATTTATTTGAAACTTTAAGCCAGAATTGCAGATATCCAATGCAAAGCTGTCTACTCTCTCATGTTGTAACCCCTCTTTTTCGAGTTGCTGCCAAAATTATATTCTTAAGAAAGCAGGTAAGAAGAATGGAAGGAAATTAGGTATTAAAGAAATGGTAACACTGATAATTTTCAGGTTCCACATGGATATAGTTATTAACAGGTTCAAAATTAAGGATTCACATATGGCATATCATAAGTATTAAAGTTCAATCAATCAATATCAAAATGAATTATATGTGTTTTTTTTTCCTTTGAAAGCAGGCATCAAAGGTGTCTGTGTAAGTCAACTTTTTATTGCTGAAACAATTATCTGAGGTAATCAAATTGTAAAAAAGAAAAAGTGTATTTCGACTCACAGTTTCGGAGGTGTCAGTCCATGATCAAGTGACCTCATTTATTTGAGTCTGTACCAAGGCAATGCATCATGACAGAGTATGTGGTGGACAAAAGCCACTCACTTCTGGGTAGGAAAAAAGAGAAAGGAATAGGCTAAGGACTTACCATCCTTTTCAAGGGCACCCACTCAATGGGCTGAAGACCTCCCATCAAAGCTCACCTGTTAGTATTTCTGTCACTCCTTCCCCCAGTAGCACCAAGCTGGGGACAAGCTTTTAACATATGGGTCTTTGAGGAACATTACAGATCCACACTGTACCTGATCTATATGAAGCCTTAAGAAAGATCTCTGGACATCTTCATTAGTCATGGTTTTTGTTCTCCAAAACCTCAGCATGTTCATAGGAGCTGATGAAAGTTGCTTCTACGTTTTGGTGCAAGCCATTTTTCTCATGATTATATATTCTTCTTGTTCACTTTTCCTTGAACTTCCTCGAGAGCCACACTCCAAGTAAATGGCAGTCGTCTATAACTGGGAGAAATTTTTTAGATTCAAACTTAACTGGAAGAAAGTATGCAGAGCCTACTATGAAGCACAAACTTTTTTGTTGTATTTTTTAACCAGGATGCCATTTTTTAAAAAGAAATCTTCCACTTCATTTCACTGCTTTTACTTCTAAGAGGGACAGTAGTGGGAACAATACTCATGACCATCAAACACATCAAGCCTCCCATCCAAAGTTAGAGATGGGGTAATTTCAAAATGTTCCCTATCCTCATCCAAAAAACCCAGGCTATTTTATATCAAGTCAGATGGGTTTACTCTCGCTTTCCATTTGCCTGTTTAGTGGTGTAAAGGCCATAATCCCTTTTGTCCTCATCATAAGAATAAGGCACCCACCCTTATAACAAAAAGCAGGATAACAAGAGAAAACCATAGCTATTTTATTTTATTATAGATTTATATGGTACAGGAACCCTCACAATGAAAATCCAAAGACTCAGAATGAATTATCCATTTTTTTCACCTAGGTTTGAATAAAGCTAATTAGTTATAAGGAAATATGATTGGACAAAAGGAGTATGATCTAGAAGTGATAAACTAAAGTTGAGGGGCCCTAATAGGCCTCGCTGTTTAGCTTCATCCTGGCCTCTCTGTGCAACATGCTTTTCTCTTGGTCATGATGTCAGAGCCTTCTGGAATTGGTGTCCTGTGATCTACAATCAAATAAAGTAGGTCAAACAATTTCTTTATGACCAGTTTTATATAGAAACATATGTGGAAGTTACAGTAATCTTAAGGTTTATGACTGATTTGGGGGAGGAAAGAGATTTTGGTTTCTAAGACCTACCTTGGGGGGACAGACATTCTAGTTTCAGTGGCTTGCACAGGAAGGAAATGTGGTGCAGTAGGCAGATAAGAGGGCAGGAAGATGTCAGAGAGAAACCATGCTTCTTAAACTTTCACTTTGGTTATCATTTTCTTAGTACCAACACCTATATAGACATTCATTTCTGGACTCTATTCTTTATTTTTCCTCAATTTAGATGATTTTTCTTTTGACAGCATACCAAAAGCCCAATTTACCCACCCTTCATTAAAGCTACAACCTAAACTCTATCTTTGATCCTACCAATATTGAACACTATTTTAGAGAAAATGAGAGGGGAGATGAGAAAATGAGTAGGACTGAAGAAGTACCAAAGAAAGAAAAGAAAAACTATAAATTATTCTGAAATAATAATCTTTTGTTTGCAAATGGACAGTAAGTCAATAAACTCAGCTTTTATATCTGAGGTCCACCACTTATTTACTTTATGACCTTGAGTGAGTTTTCTATTACCCTGGACTTTCATTTCTGCATCTATAGAAATAAAAAAATACCAGAATAAGAATGTGCTATAATATAAACCTATTACCATAATAGTAATCATAGATTTGGTGGTCAGTAAGTTGTGGTTATTTTTATCATTACTATTAATAATAAATAAGGTTAAAAATACCTTTTGCAGTGGTTGGAAATGCATTTGTATGCTATACTCTATCTTTAGTGCAGAAAAAAATCTTTGGTTTATGTAGAAATTAAAAAAAGAAAAATAAACAGGCAGAATCATGCAGTAAGAGGATCAGGGGAACATAAGTGCTTGCACACATGCACTTTAAAATATTCACTAATTACTCTGGCTTCCTAGGTGTTTCAGTTTTACTTCTGGGAATAAAATGTTATGCACCTAAGTCTCTAACTGAACACTTAACGTGCACAAGGTGCGAATTTCAACCAGCGAACATAAAATGAATAAACCAATAATGACTCTATAATGGTTGTTATTTTTTATGATTATGTTAGCACCACATAAATGCTAAAGCACTGTACAAAAGAGGAATGAACATTCTTACCTTGTGTCTTTTTTAAAATTCCCAATTGTATTTAAAATATAAGTGAATAGGAGGGATTTTTTTTATGAATGTGTGTGAAGTGTGTGGGGGTGTGCGTGTGTGTGTGAGAGAAAGAGAGACAAAGAGAAGGATGTACATTTATTTTTTCAATAATTATGAGTTCTTTGGAGTGGTGAATAAATCAAAATTCATAGTTTCTGGTTTAAGGAACTCAGTAAATATGCATCCTTGTGAGAACAAATACAGTAGTAGTTCAAATAGAGACTGCTAAATTTTTTTGGAACATCATTTTTTTCTTTCTGTTTTTCTTATTTATTAAGTTTATTGATACATTTTAAGAATACAGTATGATGACATTCGTCATTGGAAATTTGTTCCTATACAAGATGTATCTTGGTTCTTATTTTTTTCCCCATTCCCCTGCCCTCCCTTCCACCCCTCCACCACTCCCTATTTACAAAGACTTTGTTTCCACTTTTTCCTTTTCTCATATTTTTTTCTTTTCTTTCTTACCTTTCCTCTACTGCACCTACTTCCCCTTCTTCTTCCCCTTTGGACTTTTTCTTCCTATTACCCATTGTCTGTCACACATTTTCGTCTTCATTTACATTTTCAGTTTCTCACATCAGAGAAACTATTCAGTATTTACATGTGTGTCCTATTTATTTCATTTAAGAGGATGGCCTCAATGTGCATCCATTTAGCTATAAATGTCTCTAGTTTATCATTCCTTATGGCTGAGTAGTACTCCATTTTATATAAAAAACACACCTTCTGTATCCAATTTCCAGTTGATGGACATTTGGGTTGATTCTAAGATTTAGTTATTTCAAACTGTGCTGCTATAAACATGGGTGTACATATACCTTTGTGGTATGATGCTTTTAATTCTTTTGGGAAGATAACAAGAAGGGGGATAACTGGGTCAAATGTGACCTCTAAACCTATTTTTTGAGGTATCTCCATACTGATTTTCACCATGGTTGCATCAGTCTATACTCCCACCAGCAGTGCAGAAAAGGGTTCCTTTTTCCCCACAGCCCCACCAGCATTTCTTAATGGTTGATTTCTTGATAATAGCCATTCTTTCTGGAGTGAGGTGGAATCTCAGTACTATTTTCATTTGCATCTCTAGGATGACCAATGATGTTGAACATTTTTTCATGTTTATTTGCTGTTTCTACTTCTTTGTCTGAGAAATGTCTGTTCATTTCAGATGCCCAGTTTTGGATTGGGTCTTTAAATTTGGGAGGTCTGATCTTTTTAAGTTCTTTATATATTCTAGATAGTTGACATTTGAGGAACAGCTTGTAAAAATTTTTTTCCCATATTGTGGGCTGTTTCTCAGTCTGTTAGTGATTTCTCTTGCTGTGCAGAAAGGTGTTTTTTTTGTTTTTAAAAATGTATGTGTGTGTATATATATACATATATACATGTATATATATACATGTATATATGTATATATATGTGTGTGTATATATATATATGTATGTGTGTGTGTATATATATATATATATGTGTTTTTTGAGGGGTACCAGGATTGAACTCAGGACCTTGTGCTTGTGAGGCAGGCATGATGCCACTGAGCTAAATCCCTGGCCCTAGAAGCTTTCTAATAAGATGAGATCCAGCTTATTGATTCTTTGTGGTAGTTCACGTGCAGCTGAGGTTTTGTTCATGAAATCTTTTCCTATGCCAGTGTCTTCAAGAGTTTAACCTAACTTCTCTTCCAGTGGTTTAGTGTTTTTGTTTTAATATTTAGATCTTTGATCCATTTTGATTTTTGTTTGGTGCATGGTGAGAGATATAGGTCTAGTTTTAATCTTTGGCAAGTTGAAACCCAGTTTTTCCAGCACCATTTATTAAAGAGACTATCTTTCCTCCAGTGAGGGTGTTTGGCTCCTTTGTCAAAGATTAGGTGGCTGAGTCTGTCTGGAGTTGTTTCTGCATCTTCTAATCTGTTCCATTGATCCTTGGACCTATTTCTTTGACAGTACCATACTGTTTTTGTCACAGTGGCTTTGTAGCATAGTTTCAAGTTGGGGTGGATCATCATTTTTGATACAAGCTAATTTCACTAAGAACCATAGTTATTAAATCACTGAACATCTTTTATTTACATACCAGATACCAATATATTTTATTTCCTTCTTGAATTACATTATATATGGGGCAAAGTCCATATATCATGTATTCAATTCAATTATTTTTTTTTGTCTATTTTTGCTCTTGTTTTAGGGTTCTATCCAAATAATCACTGCCTGTAATGCTCTTTTGCAGTATTTCATCTATGTTTACTTTCTGTATTTTTATAATTCCTGGTAATATATTACATCTTTGATCCATTTTGTATATGCTGAGATAGGAATAAACTTTCACTCTTCTGGATATGAGTATCCAGAATTCTCAGATAATTACTGAAATGTTTGTACCTTCTTCAATATATGTATTTGATGTTCTTGTCAGGAATCAGTTTGCTGTAGACCTGTGGATTTATTTTTGAGATCTCCTTTTTATTCCATGGGTTTATGTGTTAGTTTTTATTCCAGTACCATGCTGTCTTGGTTACTATATCCCTATAATATCTGGTGAGATAATTTATTTTGGGGCACACAGCTTTCTTCTTTTGGGCAACTTGGGCTCTTTTGTACTTAGGATTTTGGATTTTTTTTTCTATTTCCATGAAGAATGCCATTGGTATTTTGATGGAAGATTGCACTTAATTTGTAAATCAATTTGGATAATATGAACATGTCAACAATATTAATCCTCCTAAGTCATGAACACATTATATCTTTCCATTCTGTGTGTGTGTTCAATTTCTTTCATGAGTGTTTTAAAATTTTTGCTATGAAACTAATTCCGTTTGTGGGGTTAATTTATTTCTTTGTAGTTTTTGCAACTATTGTAAATTAGACTGACTTTTTTTCATAAAGTTTATTATGTTATTAGTATATAAAAATGATACTGATTTTTGTATGTGACTTTTTACCATGCTATTTTACTGAATTTATCAGTTCTAATAATTTCTTTTCAGTGGAGTCTTCAGGTTTTTCTATGTATAAATTCTTGTTAACTACAAACAGGGAAAAAGTCCCTTTTTCTTCAATTTGGATGCCCATTTTTCCTTTCTTTTGCCTCAGGTATCAGGTACTATATTGAAGAAGAATGGTAAGTGAGGACATGATTGTCGTATTCCAGATCTTAAAAGAAAGTTTCAGCTTTTCCCCATTAACTACAATGCTGGATGTGAGTTTGTCACTTACAACTTTTATTATGTTAGGATATTTGTTCATTTTATATCTAATTTCAAGAAGATTTTTATTATGGAGAGATGTTGAATTTCATTGACTTTTTTCTATCTATTGAGATGATCCTGTGGTTTTTGTTCTTCATTGTATTGATGTGATGTATTATGTGATTTATTTGTGTATATTAAAACATCTTTGAATCCCTTAGATAAATCTCACTTGATCATAGTCTATAATGTTATTGCTGTTTTGCTGGTTTTGATTTGGTGGTATTTTCTTAAGAATTTTTTATCTATGTTTATCAGGGTTTTTAGTTTGTAGTTTATTTTTTCTTCTACTGTCCTTATCTGGTTTTGGAATCAGTGTAGTTTCACTCAATAGAATTAGTTTGGAAGAGTTCCTTCCTTTTCTGTTTTTTTCTAATAATATGAGAAAAGTTGATGTTGTTTCTTCTGTAAAACTTTTATACAATTTAACACTGAGACCATCTGGCCCTGGGTTTGTCATTGTTGGCAGACATTTTAGTACTAATTTGGTCATTATTTATCATTGGTCTGCGCAGGTTTTTCTTGTTTTAATGGTTCAATTATTGTAGGTTCTATGTGTTAGAAACGTATCCATTTCTTCTAGTTTTTCATTTTCTTAACCTATGGTTATAATCACCCCTAATGACCTTTTGTTTTTCTGTTTTATCAGTTACCCTTTTTGACCTCTGACTTTATAATTTTGGTCATCTCTTCCTTTTTTATTTTTTTAGTTTAACTAAAATATTTTTGTTCAGTTTTATCTTTTTGAAAAACAACCCCAACTTTTTATTTCATTAATCTTTTGTATTTTTAGTTTCCTCTCTGGCTCTGGCTCTCTCTCTCTCTCTCTCTCTCTCTCTCTGTGTGTGATCTTGGTTATTTATTTCAATTAACATTGCCTTGGTTTTTTCTTGTTTTTCTACTTCCTTGAGTTGTGTAAGTAAGTTGTTAATTTGAGATATTTATATTTCTCTTAAGTAAATTCTTATTGCTATAAATTTTGCTCTGAGCATTTATTTTGTTGTATCCCATAGGTCTTAGTAGGGTATGTTTTCAGTTTCATTTGTTTTTGTGAATTTTTAAAGTTTCTCTCTTATATTTTCTTGCCCTATTAGTCCCTCAAGGCATGCTGCTTAATATCTGTGCCTTCGTACAATTTGTAAAATTGCTTTTGTTGTTGCTTTCTAGTTTTTTTTTCCATTGTGGTCAGGGAAGATGCATAATGCTTTAATTTTTTAAAAACATTGTTCTTCTGGAAACTTCTTTTTCAATACACAAAATAAAACTCTGAAAATGTTTCTAGAAGGTATGTATATGAAAGGAATCCAGCCAGCATTAAACGTCTGTTGTACCTGTACTTAGGATTTTTATAAATTACGTTTTGTGATCAATACAATATTGCTGCTTTCAGCATCCTTACTTTATTAATCAAGCAAATGAGGATTCATTTTTAATTTGTAACCTCAAGAATGAAGCTTCCAAAAAAAAAAAAAAAGAATGAAGGTTCCAGCTTGGAATGGTGGTACATGCCACTAATCCCAGCACTCGGAAGGCTGAAACAGGAGGATTTTTGTGAGTTCAAGGCCAGCTTGGGCTGCATGGTTATTCAAGGCCAACCTGCACTACAAAGCTAGACTCTTCCTCAAAAAAAAAAAAAAAAAGTTTCCCAGTGGGACAGCCAAGCCACATATAAATAAAGTTAATGTCAGTGTTTATAAATTTTACAATATCAGAATATTATTGTAAAAAAATAAAATATTGATTCCAGCTATGCACAGTGAAGAAGGATTTATGAGTTTTCTTTCACACTAACAACAGATACTGTAAATCTCTACTCACTCCACATCATGATCCTGAACTGAACTTTTGTTAAATGACAAATTTGATGAAACTATTGTAATGTAGAAAATAAATAATTTAAAAAATTGATTCAGAAATATTTATTTGACATCTACTGTATGTCAAGCACTATTATAACTTCTGGAATTACAGAGCAGTAGAAGTAGGTGCAATTGTTTGGGCCAGGGATTTAGCTCAGTGCTTCTGGCACCTGCCTCACAAGCAAAAGGTCCCAAGTTTGATCCCCAGTACCACAAAAAGGGAGTAGGTACAATTGTCATCTTTATAGAGTTACTATTTAATTAGTAAGTAGTACAGTTTTTAAAATCAGTAAAACACAAATACAAATGAAATTTCACAGTATGCTGAAGCTCCTGAAGGAATTATACAGATTATCTTGATTATGAAAAGATGAATTATCTGTCTTTGGAAAGGATTTCAAGAAAACACATTTTGCATCTACAGCCCATTGACTCCAGCAAGAAAAATCAATGATAGCTTCTTATCTCTTTTTTTCTCTACTTTTTATTAGAATTCTTATGCATCAACTTCTATGATAAATCCACGACTAGACATAGGCTGTTTACTGATACAGAGAAGTTCAGAATTTTCCTTTCTGTCATTCTCTTTCAAAGGAAGAAATACTGACGGACATGGGATGTCTAGGGATTTCTCAGAGTTTGAGAATCTTAGAAAACTTATTGTGCTTAATAAAAGAAGGTCCATTCAGTTCATCAGGAGGTGGGAATAGTAAAGACGTGACCATTTGAAAGAATGTCCCTTCCTGTTTCTGCAACAGGCATGTGTACATGTACATCGAGAGAACATAATCATTGCCATCAATGTTAATCTGTCTGATTGTGAAATAGTCTGCTTCTAAAACATGCAGCAGATATTTGGAAGTATGCGATTGATAGATTTTCATTGCAGAATTCATCTACAGAAATGACAAATTTTGTCAGTGAGTTGCGTTTTGAGAGATGATTGTTACTTCTGTGGGTCCCGTTTCACAAATGCATGTGTAATATTTTCTGTGACTGAAACCAAGTTTATATCCATTGTGACTCCTTATTGTTCCACCATAATGGCCAAAAAATTATTATTCTCAGGCTATTTGGAGAGTTTTAAAACATATATTTGGCAGAAATGTTAGCTGTCTGCTCTAAGAGGTTGTGCTGGACTTAGTGTTGGGAAGACAGAAAACTTTTCTCTGGTTTGTGCATATAGATCTTCATGTAGATATATCAGAATCTTTAATTCCTCACCTTTCACCCTGAATATTTTCTTCAGTACATGGGTTTCTCAATTGGAGGCACTGGAATACTACAGTGTTCCTGTACCCTGCTGGGTACAAGCACTTCCAGCTGGGAAATGGTTTTCCAGTTTGCCCAGGCTTCTGTGCCTGGGCAAATAGCTTTCTTTCCTGCCCTCTCAAAGCTCTGTCCAGAAGGCAGGAAAAAGATCTCTTTTTGATATCTTCATGCAGGACATATTGGTGTCTCTGCTCTGATTCGTTTCTCTGTAAGAATATTGAAAACAAAAAATATTCTTTTGCACAGTACAGGTAAAGGGAATAAATAGGAAGAACAAGAGGAAGCATCTATTTGTTTGTTATCATTTTACCTATGCCTCAGTTCTCATTGTTTTCCTGAGAACTATGGCTTTCAAAACAAAAAATCCACAAATGCATTTTTTCTTCCCTTCGCTTATTCCCTTTGTTTTTATAATTTAAAAAAATTCAATCTATTTCTCTTAAATAGGTAGGATTAACAACCTTTAAACCTTCTTCTGAAAGATAGGGAGGAAGTGAAATGCAGGTATTTGGTGAGATTTGCCACTTTCATACAGCTTCATCAGTGGTTGTTATAGCTGTTTATTGCCTTATTCCCTTTTTATAGTTAACTTATGACCATGGGTAGAGACAAAAATGAGTTTGTAGAACAAATGAAAGGTAATTCTTATACCAAGAGCAAAGAATAAAAATATCTAGAATTCAGACCATCCAAATTCTAGGTTGCCTTTGCCATTAACTAAGCTGTGTAGCTTTGGATTAACTTTTCTGTTTATTTTTCTTCCTATTTCACACATGAAAAGATAGTTTGGTAAAATAGTGTTTTGTAAAGTTTTACCAAATCTGCATTTTATGATAACTTCCAAAAAACTTGCCAATTGCTTGCTCAGTTGTATAATCCCATGCCATATTGCCACTGATTATTTTTTTCAATATTACTGGTTGAGGCTGGTTGAAGGACATATACATACTGTGTGTAATAGCAACTGCGAGATGTTCCTCATTTGGTCTTCATCAAAATAGATGAAGAAGGGGGGGAAGGAAGGAAAGGAAAATAAAAAGAAGCAAGGTATGTTAAGTATATGTACCTATTCCCAATGATGAATGTAAACATTATGTATGGTAAACATGTCCTAATAAACAACTGAAAAATAAAACCACCGTGTCTTTATGGAAAGCAGAACCCTTCAAGTATGTCATCTACTCCTCTTTATATTTCACTGGCCAGAACTCAGTGTCTCAGCCTACACCCATCACTAGTGAAAGATGAAAATATTACTTTGAATAATTTAATAAATAAGAAGCCCATGAAGTGCATTCAGAGGAATTACTGCTTTGGAGAAATATCTGCTAGAAAAAAAAAATTTAAAAAGTAAAACACAAAAAAATTAAAACAGTGCTATATATAAGAGCACTGAAATATTGTTTGATGCAAATTTTGGATACTGATATATTTTATTTTAATCTTTAGTATCAATTCCTCTTTTTATCCTTCCTGTACTGAAAACCATAAACTGAAGGAAATGCTTGACCTGATAAGAAAAACCAGGAAGAATTGACTCAACTATAACCTCCTTTGCACAAAACACACTTGTTTCTACCTTGCCTTCAAGTCCTTTATGCACCTCTCCTGGCCTTATTCTCTAAGGAGATATTGGTAATAAGATTTGCCCAGAGATTTGGGTAGCCATTATTAAGATATGTAATTATTAAGTCTCAAAAGGGCAAAACCCCAGGCTCCTCTTCCATCCTTTCCTGTACGTTCTTCCTCTCCCCAGGCCCCCACTTAGAGCACACTGGCTAGTTCTCTTTCCAAGTCTAAATGATTCCTGTGCTTTAGCTTTGGCCTATTCCAGGGTGAGCCTGTCTCTCCTCCTCCTGCTGTCCTCCATTTATACCTAAGCATATCGCTCTCAATTATTTAGATGCAGGAGTAGAAAAAGTTTTAATTAGGATTTGTTTCTAATCAAGGATTCTCTGCAGCCTTGTTACTTAGGATATGAATGGAGGTATTAGCTTTTAGACTTCTCTGACTAATGAAAAAAGAATTTTTAATTATACAATAGGATTCAGGTGTTCTATTTCTTACAATGATAACACAATGGGAGCTACTTATAAGTCATGACACTGTGAAGTAGGTAAAGTGATTTTAAAGATACAAATATCTAATTTCAATATTTTTTAACATTGTGTTCTCATATGAACACACGCAGATGCACATGTGTTACATGTTATGGCCTCCTAAGAGGCTGTCATTCTCTTAAAGGTGATAGAGTTGTAAAATAAAAAGTAAAACTTGATTTTATTGAGCTTACAATTTGCCTGGGAGATAAATATCTATCTGATAGTTATTTCCTTGATAATAACAATTTTTTTGGAAAAAATAAAGCACTTACTTTAACTTAAACAAGTTTTGTTTTGTTTTGTTTTGTTTTGTTTTGGTACCAGGGATCGAACTCTGGTCCTTGCGCTTGCAAGGCAGGCAGCGGAACCACTGAACTAAATTCCCAAACAAGTTTTTTTTTAAACTTCTTTTCATTTCTTGAAATATAAAGTATTGTCATTTGTTAAAAATAACAATTGAAAACGATATTTGAGTATCTTGCTACATGGTAATATTGGGATAAAACCAGTTGGGGCACATAAGACTTACTTGATAACTGCTATAATGTTCTATTGGGAGATAAAAAAAATTGTACCTTACTTTCCCCATCATTCACATAAACATTATAATTGTCCAGGAATGTCAGATTGCTTGTTTTTAACCATCTGTTCCATTTCCCTCAATATGGGCTCCCCTTTGAATAGGTAGCTTGTAACATATCCCAACAAATGTTCACACAGATTCTTAATAATTTTAGCAATTCATTTGGAAAACCTTTGTGCTGCAAGCCCAGACCTTAGTACTCTGACTTGCCAGTCTGGAATGACAGAAAGGGAAAGCTGAAAATAGGCACAGGATGGGCATATTGGTTAAAATGAAGCCCCATGCCCAGGCCATTGGATCAAGTTTGAACAAGTGGGAGATTCTGGCAAATGCTTGAGGACTTTCAGGTTTCACAGGCTTCCTGATTTTTAATCTCCTGTCAGGGAAGATGCTTGGAAATCTCAAAGTCAGTGATACTTTAAGATGAGCATACATCTAAATGTGAAGTGCTTCTAAAAGTTATTGCATATTAAAATTTTCAAATAGCTCAGGGGCAGAGCACTTGCCTAATATGTGTGCAGAGGCCTGAGTTCAATCTCCACCACACACACACACCACACACACACACAAATTCCAAACAATTTTTTTAGTTTTCTACATATATATCTATGAAAAGTAACTACATTTGCCTTTTTTATCATAAGTAGTAAATGAGCTGCCTCAAGTTTCTTGCTAATCATTTCAGTTCACCATATACTTGGAACCACTTTTTGAGAAATCACTTTCTCACCTTGTATGAACACAAAATAATGTGAAATCTTCCTAAATTTACCTAATTTTTAGTGTTATCAGTAATATTTTTGCTGGTTTTAAAGAAGTTTTATTAGTGCATGTTTGCACTGCATGAAATTTATATTCATCTGGGGGAGTAGGTGCACCTACATAACATGAATTAATTCTTTTTTAATCACCTTCCCCTTCCCACCTCCTTTCCACCTTATCTAAGACCCTTCCCCTATTTTCATTCTTCTTGTTAATCTCTTATTTTATCCATTAAGTTTATAAGTACCTTTTAGGTGTACAATATTATGACATACATCATTGGGAATTTGTACCTGTACATGATGTATCTTGTTTCTTATTTTTTTCCCCATTCCCCTGCCCTTCCTCCACACCTCCCTATTTACAAAGACTTTGTTTCCATTTTTTCCTTTTCTCATATTTATTCCTTTCTCTTCTTTTCTTTCCCCTACCCTTCCCACTTCCCCTTCCCCTTTGGATCTTTTCTTCCTTTTCAGATTATTATACATTTTGATCCTTATTTACACTTTCAGATTCTCCCAACAGAGAAACTATTCGGTATTTACACATGTGGGTTCTATTTATCTCACTTAAGAAGATGGCCTCAATGTGCATCCATTTAGCTATTAATGTCGATAGTTTATCATTTTTTTTTTTTTTTGTACTGGGAATCAAATGTGGGACTTTGCACTTGCAAGGCAGGCGGCGGAACCACTGAGCTAAATCCCCAGCCCTCTAGTTTATCATTCCTTATGGTTGAGTTGTACTCCGTTTTATTTAAAAAAAAACCCACACATTTCTTTTTATCCAGTTTGAAGTTGATGGGCAATTCGGCTGAACATTTTTTCATATGTTTATTTGCTGTTTCTACTTCTTTGTCTGAGAAATGTCTGCTCATTTCAGACACTAATTTTTGAATTGGGTGTTTAAATTTGGAAGGTCTGATTTTCTTAAGTTCTTTATATATTCTAGATAGTTGACCTTTGTCAACTATGGTGTTGAAGTTTTTTTCCCATGTCATGGGTTGTCTCTTTACTCTGTTGCTGCTTTTTCTTGCCAGGCAAAATTTTTTTAATAAGATTAGATCCCAGTTGTTGATTCTTTGTGCTAGTTACCATGCAACTGAAATTTTGTCTGTGAAATCTTTTCCTATGGCAATGTCTTTAAGATTTACCTAACCTGTCTTCCAGCAAGTTTCCTGTTTCTGTTTTAATGTTTAGATCTTTGATTAACTTTGATTTTAGTTTAGTGCAAGGTGAGAGATATAGGTCTAGTTTTAATGTTTGGCAAGTTGAAACCCAGTTATTCCAGCACCATTTATTAAAGAGCCTGTCTTTCCTCCAGAGATGGTATTTGGCTTCTTTGTCAAAGATGAGGTGGCTTAGTATATCTGGAGTTGTTTCTGCATCTTCTGATCTGTTCCGCTGTCCTTGGGTCTGTTTCTTTGCCAGTACCATGCTGTTTTTATCACAGTACCTTTGTAGTATAGTTTGAAGTGGGGGATTGTGGTACCCCCTACCTTGTCTTTGTTGCCCAGAATTGCTTGTGTTATTCTAGGTCTCTTCTTGTTCCAAATGAATTTTTGGATTGTTTTCTCAAGTTCTGTGAAGTATGCTATTGGAATTTCAATTGGGATTGCATTGAATCTATTACAGCAGTTTTGGAAGCATGGCCATTTTTACTATGTTGATTCTTCCTAACTAGGAGCAAGGAATGTCTATGTTGGTTCTTCCTACCCATGAGGAAGGGATGTCTTCCCATTTTTTGTTATCCTCTTTGTTCTCTTTTTTCAGAATGCTGTAGTTTTCAGAGTAGATATCTTTGATTTCTTTCCTTAGATTGATTTCTAGGTATTTCAATTTTTTAGATGCTGTTGTGAAAGGGAGTTGTTTCTCTCTCAGTAAGTCTGTTGTTCCTGTATAGGAAGGCTATTGATTTTTATGTGTTGATCTTGTATCCAGCTACTCTACTGAATTTGGTTATTAATACTAGAAAACTTCTGGAGTTCTTGGAGTCTTCTATATAGAATATCATGTCATCTGCAAGTAACGACAGTTGAACTTCTTCATTTTCTGTCTTTATTCCTTTCATTTCTTTCTTTGTCTAATTGCTGTGGCTAATGTTTCCAGAACTGTATTGAGCAGGAGTGATGATAGTGTGGATCCTTGTCTTGTTCCTGTTCTAGTCTGAAGGATTTCGGTTTTTGACCATTTAGTATGATGTTGGCTGTTGGCTGTTGCCTTTTCATAGTTGGCTTTTATCAGGTTGAGATAAAGACCATCTTTTCGAATTTTCTGTAGGGTTTTTTGTTTGTTTGTTTCATGAAAGGGTGTTGGTTTTTGTCAAATGCTTTTTCTGCATCTATTGCAATAACCATGGTTTTTGACCTTTAATATAGTGTATCACATTTATTGATTTGCATATTCCTGCATCCCTGGGATGCATCCCACTTGGTCATGATGTATGATCTTCTTGATGGTCTTCTGCATTTTGTTTGACGGTATCGTATTGAGGATTTTTGCATCTGTGTTCATTAGGGAGATTTGCCTATAGTTCTCTTTTTCAGTTGGGCCTTATCTACTCTTGGGATCAAGATGATACTTGGTTCCATGAATGAATTTGGGAATTTTGCTTCCTTTTCAATTCCATTGAAGAGTTCAAACAGTAGTGGCAATAGTTCTTCTCTAAATGTCTTATAGAATTCAGCAACCTAGCCTTTAGGACCCAGACTTTTCTTCTTTGGTAAGTTTTTAATTATGTTTTCAATTTTGTTGATTGCTATTGGGATTTTTAGAATTTTTAGGTCTTTTTCATTCAAATTTGATAATTCATATGTATCTGGAAATCTGTCCATTTCTTCTGTGTTTTCTTTCTTAATGGCATAGAGGTTGACAATGTAGGTATTGATGATCCTCTGGATCTCTGCTGGGTCCATTGTAGTTTCACCCTTTCCATTCCTAATTGCATGGATTTAGGCCTTTTCTTTCCTTTTTCTGATAAGGTTGGTTAAGGGTTTGTCGATTTTGTTTATTCTTTCAAAGCACCAACTCCTTGCTTCATTGGTTTTTTTGTATCATTCTTTTAGTCTCCATTACATTAATTTCTGCTCTGATCTTTGATCTTTGTAATTTCCTTCCTTGTACAAGCTTTGGGTTTGTTTTGCTCTTCTTTTCCTGGAAGCTTGAGGTTTAGTACTAGGTTATTTGAGCTCACTTCGTTTTCCTAATATGAGTATTCACTGCTATGAATTTCCTTTGTAACACTGCCTTTGTTGAGTCCCATAAATTCCGATATGTTGTATAGGCAATTTTATTTAATTATAGAAACTGTCTAATTCTTTAATTTCCTCTGTGACCCATTGGTTTTTCAGGCGTATGTTGTTCAATTTACCTGTGGTTATGAAGTTCTAGTGGTTTCTTTTGCTATTGATCTCCAATTTCATCACACTATGATCTGATAATATACAGGGGATAACTTCAATTCCTTTGCATTTACTTAAGCATATTCTGTGATCAAGTATGTGGTCTATTTTGGAGAGTGACCAGTGCACAGCTGAAAAGAATGTGTAAGTTGATTTTGTGGGGTGGAACACTCTGTTAAGTCCATTTGTTCAAGAATTTGATTGAGTTCTAGTATTTTGTTATTGATTTTTTGTGTAGTTGATCTATTTTTGATATTAAGGTTCCCCACTCCTATTGTCTTTGTGCTTATTTGATTTTTCATGTCCGTTAGTATTTGGTTTATGTAGTTGGGCACACTAGTATTTGGTGCATATATATTTATGATTGTCATTTCTTCTTCTTGGATTGTTCCCTTTACAAGGAGCTAGTGTCCTTCTTTGTCTCTCTCAATTAGTTTTGGTTTGAAATCCATTTGATCTGCAAGGAGGATAGCTACTCCTGCTTTTTGGGGGGTTCCTCCTGCTTTATCGGGGTTCCTATTTCATGGAGTTATTGTTTTCCACCCTTTTACTTTCAGTCTATGAGTTTTTCTTTTGATTGGTGAATTGAGACCTGGAACATTGATGGTTATAACTGATATGTATTGAGTTATCATTGTCATGATATTTTCCTTTTTGTTGGATTCTCGCCCTTTGCATTTAATTTATTGTCTTGCCTGATGGATTCATTTTACTGGGCTTCCTGGGATGGTGATCCTCATTGTCCTTTCCTAGGATATTGTCTAAAAATTTTTTGGAGTGTTGGTTTGGTATTCATGACGTTCCTCAGGTGTTCTTTGTTGTGAAAGTATCTTATTTCTCCATGGATTTTGAAAGATAGTGTTGCAGAGTACATCAGTCTGGGTTGGAGGTTGTTTTCTTTTAGGGCTTGAAATACTTCACTCCAAGCTCTTCTTGCCTTGAGGGTTTGTGTTTAGAAGTCCGCTTGGTTTCTGATTGGCTTTCCTTTGTATGTGATTTGTTTCTTTTCTCTAACTGCTTGTAGGATTTTGTTTTTCTGTTGAGATTCTGGAATCTTGACTATTATATGCCTAGGTGTAGATATTTTTTGATCATGGCTAGTTGAAGTCCTGTATACATCACTTATCTATACATCAAATTCTTAACCCCTGCTTTGGAAATTTCCTGCCATTGCTTCTGTGAACAGGTTTTTAAATGATGTTTGCACTCTCTCCTGTTTCTTTATTAACTCTGATCAATCTTATGTTATTCTTCTTTGCATCACCTAGCAGCTTCTGGATTGATTTCTCGTGGTTCGTTGTCGGTGATCTCTCTAGAAGGAGACCTGAGACCCTGGAAAGCACCGACTTTTAAAGAAAGAAAAGGAGACAGCCTGGGGGACGAACAGCAGCTTAATTCCTCTGGCACCATGGAAAGAAGCAAGGCTTTTATACATGTAGGAAAGCAGCTTAGTTATTCTGGCTATCTTCTTTCTGATTTTTTACACCTGATGATAACCAGTGACTTTAAGTGACTCATAAAAGCTACAGGCGAATTCACAAGTCCCCTATTTCCGTTCACCAATCCCGTACATCAAAGAGCACACCGCGGCCCTCTTCTTATCAGATGGTATCAAGAGAGCAGGACGATTTCAGCCAAAATCAAGCCCACCAGCCCACCACAAACATCACAGATGTGCATAGTGAATCGTATCTCTCTTACCACCCATAGGGTCTTTGAGTCTCGGTTCTCTGATCCCAGGAAATGGTAAATAAGAAAACTAGGAAAACCTGTTTTTCTCCCATGAGACTTTTACAAGGTTTCTTAAAGTTTTCTGGCATTCTTTTAACAAACAGACTTGTGGAATTTCCCAGAAACGACTTAATTTTCTCAGTTAACAAACTTCTTATGATCAATTCTTACAACCAGATAGCTGAATTCTACAATTTCCCACAGTTCCTTGCCATTTTTAAGAAATCTTTGTTTTCTTGGTCACTAATCTGAATCCTTTCTTCTATATCTGATAATCTGTCCTCATATTGGCTCATTCTGCTGTGTAAACTTTCAATGGAGTTTTTAATCTCCTGGAAATCTGTTTACATCTGTTTTATGGAATCCATTTGTTTCCTGTGCTGGGATTCCATCATGTTCCGCAGTGCCTCTATTTTTTTAATCTGTGTCTGCCCTAGATTTATTACCCATGTCCTTAAGTATGGACACAATCTCTGCTGTTATCTGAGAAAGTATTTCTGGTTTTATTTTTTCCAGATCATCTTTTGTTGCCAGAGCCAGGAGTCCGGGTGGCTGAGTTTCAGTTTGTTCAGTTTCATTCCCCCTTGGGATTTCCTTTGGTGATATGGAAGTCTGGTTTTTGAGTCTTGTTTAGGTCCCTTCTCATTTCAGCCACTGGAGTCTTCTGTGCCTTTTATGAGGTGACTGCTTGCCCAGTTGGCTTCATTTCTCCACAAGCCTAGGAGCAGCCTTGTCTCTACTGATTTCCACTGTGACAATTCTAATGGTATCTGGGTGGGCCTTTGTCTGGGGCCTGTGCACTCAAGCCCCTGTTGTCTGGGCAGACTCCTGGCTGGGGCCTGCATGTATTTACCAATGGTATCTGGGCTAGACTGTGGCTGGGGCCCGAGAGCCCAGGCTGCTGTTGTCCGGGTTGGGTTCTGGCTGGTTCCTTGTTATTATTATTCTTAGCTCATGTTTATATTCATTATATGTACTTGGTACCTGCATATGACACTCTTAAGTCTTCTTGCTTCCCCTTCCTATCTCCCCTTGCCCTCAGTATCCTGGACCACTTCCCATTTGCAAAGTTCTACCACCTTGTTTCCTTCTACTCATCCTTTAGTTTGCTCTTTTACTTTGCCTTCCTCAAATGAGAGAGCTCATGATATTTAAGCTTTTGTCTCTGATTTATTGCACACAACATTATATTTTCCAGTTGCTTGCATTTTCCCACAAATGTCTTGAATGTATCCTGCTTGATAACTGAGTTCCATTATGTAAAGATACTGTATGTTCTTATCCATTATTATTATTGGATCTCTAGCTAAGCCCAGTACCCATCATTGATTATTAAATACTTATTTTCCTATGGTCATTCAAGATTAAACCAGTTAATAAACCATATCTGCTGCAAAGCAATATATGATTCTAGGAAAATAAAATAATGTTGCTCTATGACTTGATCTTCATAATTGCCATTATAAATGTGCTCAGTTTTCAACTCTGTGTAGTAAATATTTGATTGTGATGTGCACAGTTCCTAGACACTGTGCTCCAGAGTTATGACTTGTCATGCTTTCAGAATATTACAATAGTTTTAATAAAATATTCTGCTGGATTCTAAGAAAAAAATTATACTTTTCTTTTTTTTTTTTAATCTGCTCTCCACCATCAGGGTTGACAATACTGATGGTCAGTTCAGCTACTTTTTAAAAAGATGATGTTATTGGTCTTGGAGGAAAGGTTGTGTGCATTTTTTATGAAATTTTTATTTTATTGGCATATATTTTTAGTACATAATGTTTACATTCCTCCTGGGTAATTGGTACAAGTACAGAACATATCTTAATTCCTTTTCTTACATTTCCCTTTTCTTCTATTCTCCTTCTTTCCATCTGTTGTTTCTCTACCCCTTTGCAAAAGATCTATATCGCTATTTCCTATTATCTATCTTTAATTTTGCACTTTATTTATGTTGTTGATTTCTCACATAAGAGAAACCATGCGATATTTATGCTTGTGTGTCTGATTTATTTCATTTAAAATTGTTGTCTAAAGATGCATCCATTTTTCTACAGATGAGTCACATTTATCCTCTCATTGCCTAGTAAAAATTGTTACACATGAGTAACATTTCTTCTTATTTACTGTTGGCATCAGTGACTGCTAGGAACTGCTGGATATGTTTTTTCTCGTTGTGTTTTTTTCATAATAATCAACATTGAAATTTTAAAATCTAGTTCTTCCCATTATCAATGACTAATTTTCCCAAATTTATCTGAGTGATGCCAGATGCCCTTTACATTTTCTTAGACTGAAAAGAAACTTAAATAAAGTTGTATTTTCAAATAAGATCCATCTCTTCAAAGAATAATACAAAGGAAATAAATACTTTTTAATTAATTTATTTAACATAATAGTATGATAATATCTTGTAATACTATTTGCAAAAATCACTTTTTAAACTAGTTTTACTATAGTAAGTTTAAGATGCTTTCAAAACAACAATTATGATACATTCTCAAATATTTACTAAGCATTTAGTCTCATTATTTTGTAGTTGCTCCCCATAGCCAACAGGATAGTCCCATTTTGGGAAAATTAGCCTTCTCTTTTTCACAGCTGGGTTTGAGTATGTACAATTCAAATATATTTATGATATAATGCCAGTAAATAAATATATATGAATGTTCTTCCCTTGCTACATACATATGAGAATCAGTAACCATGAAAACAGCATGGCTTCTAATAGCGTCTTGATAATATGCCCAAGGCACCTTTGCTAAAACTATTATGCTTCTTTAAAAAGTTGCTGTGCATACATTATGTTAGTATAGTCAGCAAGACTCTGGTCTCCTTGTAGTATTTAAGCACTAAAGAGTCCCAGTAGTTAATGTAAACAAGAAAACCCAAGCAAGGGAAACTGCATGTAATATTTGGTTGTAATATGTCCTAGGAGAAGATATCTATTGAGACCTGTCAAAGAGAATCTATTTACCACTGGTGCTTTTTGCCTTTTTTGCTGGATCTTCAGTTTACAAACTTGATTTGAAAACTTTGTCTTTTCTTGAATATTTAAATAACTAGTTTTCCTTTGCTAGGCTACTTCATTGTCTTGCTCAACAATAAAAAGAATTACAAACACAAACATATACATAAACACACCTACAATATCTCTCTCTAATGTTGTTTTCAAACTAGTCTATGAGTATACTAAAGTGTTTTTGTTTTTTGTTTTTTGTTCAAAACTTGTTTTTCCACTGATCAAGCAGACTCAGATTGTTTTCCTACTTTACCTATCATAATTATGAAACTTTGGGACTTGGTCCTATTAAGTAGGAAACAACAAGTTTCTCTAACTATACTTTAACACAACATGGAACATTTTTGTGACAGTATGTGTGGAATTTTCCCACACCAGCCAATTCTCTGATACCAGTTAAGAGTCTTCATTTGAAATTAATTCTGATTTAACCTAAAAGAAATACTATCATGTCCCATGTTTCAGGGCTCAGTCACATAAGCCTGCCCTTAACCTGCACTTCAAATATCCATTGCAAATAGTAGGTCCCCAGATAATCCGCAATTTCCATCCATGTTTGTTACAAATTCGAGTCATTGGTTAAAGCTCTCAGGATTCCAGGCAAAACAGTTTACTTACTGAATTACTGGTTTATTGAGACAAAACTAGTCAGATATAGCAAAGGATGTAACTCAAGGATAGCCAGATGGAAGAGATACATAATGGGAGCCCTGAGGGAAGTGGTACAGAGCTTCTCTGTGCTCTCTCTCTCTCTCTCTCCCTCCCCCCAACCCCTCAGCACAACCTTCCAGGAACCTGCACATATTCAGCAACTGGGAAGCTCTCCAAAAGCTCTTCTCTTGGTTTGGCATGGAGGCTCCATTGTGTAGGCATGATTGATTAAATCATTGGGTGTGGTGACCAACTCATCCTCAAGCCTTTCTCATCTCCCCAGAATCAGGAGAAGCAGCTCCCACCCTGAAGTTCTCCAAGCGATCAAACCACCAGTCATCTCATCAGCACACAAAATGATTCATACTATTTCAGATATTCTGAAGGTGGTTGGACAGGTAGAAAGAGATGAAATATGTATTTCCTACCATATTACAGTATCACTGCAGCAGACTGACACTCAATTGAGAATCTTTCTGTTCTATATTCCTGTTTTCAAGTGTATTTCTTCCTTCTTTTCTTCTTAGATATGTTTTCAGCGATAAAATAGTTAATGTTTCTGTATGCCTTCTTGGACATTATGAGGTAAACCATGTTATGATCATCAAATACTTAGCACTAGTTTGATCACATGGTCAGCTCTCCATTGATGCTAGTATCTAATCTTGTGTATACAGTTATATTCGTGTCACTGGATGTGTTTGTGTAAGTGCATTCTTATGTGTGAAAGTAGGAATTCATAAGGGAAAGTTAAGCAGCCATACAGTTTCAGAGAAAACTCAGCTACCCTTTATCAATTCTGTATTTAGTTACATGATTTCATTCAGATTTTAATAATTAATCACATTATCTATAAAAAGTGAAAAATATGGAATTTTTTTCACATTGGCTAATAAATTATACAATTTATTTGACATAAATTAACTATAGCCAATAAAAGATAAATGGGATGCTTTCCTTTGACTATTATATTCCTTGGGGAAAGGTAAAGCAGATTTGTAAGGTGGGAGTTGGCTTTATCACATAGCACATTAATATGTTTCAAAACTCTTTTGATACCTACCAAACTGATTTTTCTCAAGTATTTCTTTTTCAAAATTTTTAATGGGAAAGCATGTATTACCATTTATAATTATCAACAATCACACAATGACTGATGATTCAAATCTGAATTTTTTGAGGGTACTTAATTTAATTTTAATACTAAAACCTACACAAAATGATTATGTAAAAGGGATTCCATTTCCAGATTGTTCATTACCTGGCCGAGTATATCTAAGTAATTGACGTGTATGTTTACATTGCACTAGGGTTTGCAGTGCAATAAAGCAGAAAGCTTGGTATAGTAGATATTTATTTATAGCAATCTATATTTATAGTGACACATATATAGATAGGTAGATAGACAGAAGATAGATAGATAGACCACCAAAAATGTATACACACTCCAGTAAAAGAAAAATAACAGGTTTTTTTTCAACAGATGGTGTTACCCTCTTATGAGGGATCCTAGAAGATGTCATATTGCAGAAAACAATTATTGGCCCTTAGCAAAGAAATTTAAAATGCATGTGCAGCAATCTCAACAACCAAGGTTACCCAAGCAGTGGTTTGCAGTATACTAAATGTCTGGGAGCTAATGACCATCACTTTGAGTACCTCTTGTATTTGTAGAGGCCACAGGTAACTTGTATTAATCTAACAATGTCTTAATAAATTTAGTATTTAAATACTTATACAAGTTTTTCTTCTCCTGAGGTGTGTATACATTTTTTGGCAGAATTTATATATTCTGTTATTCTTTAAAAATCTCATGATTCTCACCACCTGCAGAATGACTATGACACACCTTTGCTGTTTGCCGGTATCGAGTATGATTAAAATGCTCTTTCTTCTTTTTTTTTTTTCTGTGCTTTCTTCAGATTTCAACTCCACACATTATCTGTATCTTTTATAATAACTGGCAAATGTGCTTCCCTGAGTTCTGTGATTTGCTCAAACAAATAAATAGAAGCTAAGGAGGAGGCTTTGGAAGCTAAGCAGGAACCTGATTTGTAGAAATAGGAAGCTTGGAGAAAATGTCTTGGGGCTTGCGATTGACATTTAAATAGGAGGGATTGAATCCTCAAACCAGTGGAATCTGAAACTGCTTCCAGTAGACAGTGTTACAGCTGGAATTGGAGTAGAGGACGCCAGGTATATTCCAGTGCTGTAGAGATGCTTGCTTGCTGCTGGGATGAAATTCTCACATCTTTTGAGGTGAAAGTAGCAGAAAAATAAATGCTTTGTTTTTGGACACACACTTCCATCATAGCCAGAGTTAAAATTGTTTCTTTTCATTATACTTGCTATATATTTCTCAAAGGCCTTTGACTGGAGTCCCCTTTTCCCCAAGCCCTCTTTTTTTGCACTGTATCACATGGTATACTTTAGTCCCTTTGGATTTTCGTAGTCTAAAATATGAAGCAACTATTTTCTATTATGATAAATCCATACTGTACCTTCTGGAAAATTTGTGCGAGGAAAAAAATAAAGCAGGAGGACTCCTAAGTGTCTAATGCAATAAGGCCTACTTGATACCTGACTTGTTTAAAATTTCCCCTAGCCGTTAAAGTATTTTTTAAATATGCCTAAATAAAGCCTTTAGGAAAATAAAACTGAAATAATGATGTCATCCCTCAAGAAGTATCATGGAAACAAGTTTTCATTATTTTTACAGTCACTATGGCAGAGGTGACTTAAAATTTGGATTACAGAACTAAGGAAACATGACAAGTGCCATCATCACAAATAAAATAATTGGAAAAATCAATTCATTTATGGCAGAAAATTGTATAAGCAAGTACTCTTAATAGTATTTTTTTTGGTAGCAATCAGTGTATTGTGAGCTGAAATGAAAATGGATTACAGAATCTCCAAAATTAAACATGGATCTGTGTACATATTTCCCAAGTCAGTGTCTTGTCATGGAGTATCTAATCAATCCGCTCATCTTTATGGCTATTGATGTAAGAGAGCATTATCTCAAAGCAACTGATCGATGTGATCATAATCTTCTAAAATTTTATGTCTGACTATTGGCATTTGAAAACACATCTTGGTTCACTAAGTTTCATAATTGCTCTTTTTTTCCCATTTATTCAATCTTTAGAAGATTTATGACACATTTCAGGAAAAAGTGTTATAAATATAAATGTCATGAAAACCAATGCTATTTCATATGAATAAATTGGCAATAAAATTGAAATATTCTAGTATATATATCCATATTTAATCCAGATAATCCATGTAATTAGTAACATTTGTTTTAACCTATGTATTACATACTTATACAAATATTTATTGGCATACTGCTGTGTCTGGAAGATGGTGAAATGGAGTTTTAAATGTATCCCATTTATCTTCTAGACACACATTTATCTCAACTTTGATAGGAAAAATATACTGTGAAAATAGTTTAGAGATGGACAAAGGATAATTATGATGTAATATATAATGCAAAGATAGTAAATGTCCCTTCTTATATAATTTTAGAAATACCCTTTCAAAGCCCACAAATTAGAATTTCTTTAATCATTAACATCTATATTATATTATTATATTATTCCTATTGAAAACACAGAAATTTAACTTTACTCTCATATATATTAAGTAATACATGCCATACAAATTACAAAGTATGTGCATCCATCTAAGTACATATCTATCTGTGGAGAGAAAGAGGAGTAGGAGAGGGAAGAAAAAGAAAAACAAAGTTTAAGCAATTGTCTTAATAATACTATTAAAAATTATTCCTTGAGCACTTCTTTCATGCCAGGAACAATGCTAAAGCACTTCTCAGGCACCATGTCCTTTAATTGTCTTCAGAATATTAGAAAATTCTTAATTTGACAAATAGATTTTTTCCAGCTTCCCAGAGATCCATTCAGATTATGATTCTGAAACTGAAATAAAGTAACATGTTAACAATGAATCATAATTCCCCAAAATTACCAGGTAATCAAAATATTACCCCACTACTCTTCTACAACAGTATTTTCTTTTAGAAAATGAACATTTTGAAAACTAGTCTACTGATTATATGCAATTTTGACTTTTACCATATATAAAAAATTTCCTGCCTTGTTTTTTAAGGCTGAAAGTGGGTTAGCTTGTTGCACAGTGTTTTGTTTACCATCATTGTGCATGTGTATATTTCTTCCCATGTATTTATTCCCTTCCTTGACTTTCTTTATAAATTTGGAGCTGCACTTTCAGGTTTGCCAGGTACAGGTTGGAGAGTAGTGCTGGTTAAGTTAGAAAACCTTACAAAAAGACACAAATAATAAATAATAAAATAATATTAGTGACCAGAATTATAATTTCTCAGTTTTGAGAAGAGAAGTAGTATAATAAAAGAATTGAGACGATATCTTGGTCCATGGCACATATCCTAAACTATGTCAAAAAATAAGTCTCGTGGGGCTAATTTAGATGTACTACTCATGCAGTGACTGAAAATCAAAACGAAAATTTTTGTATTAACAACCACTTTACTCCACCCATGTGAGATGTACTAGAAAATGACTAAGGGGGAGAAGAAATACTGTCGATAAAATTATATATGACCTAAGTAATACATATGCACACACATACATGTAGATAAAATATCACCTTCAATGCTATCTCATTGAAAATTTTCTTAATTGCTTTTCACTGTCTCTCTGCCTCTTTCTCCCTCTCTTTCTCTCCCTGCCTTTCTCTTTCTCTCTCTGAAATATTGAAGCTGCAACCTAGTGCCTCACATATACTAAGTAAGTGCCTCTGACACATCATCTTAATTGAATAACATCAAGAAACAGTATATTCATCACCAACTCTATCATTTGTGTGTCATTTTTGCATCATGGGCTGGATTCCACACTTAAGCTAGAAACACTTATGAGCAAATGTTAGATATTCTTTCTGTGGTTAGATATGTGAGCTACTTTAATTTCTGAAAAGAAATTTCTTTGATCTTCTTTATGTTTTGTTTGTTTTTGATTTGCTATTGATCATTACTTTCAAGGCATACAGAAAATATTATTCTCAGCAAAATTAAATATAGGTCTATTTATTTTTAATTATATAATTTTTAAATCAGAGTTACTATTTATCAGCAGCAGGCATTATTTGGAGATATTACTATAATTTGTTTCATTTTAAATTTCTCATCTTGCACCATGCATCCTTCTGATCAGGCTTCCATATAGCACCCAGACAGAGGTTCATCTGTGATAACAACTAAAGCAATAGGCATTGGATTAAACTGGCACTCTTTCTGCCAACCTCAACCAGTAAGTGTCAAATCACACAGTCAGAATAAGACTCTAGGTCTGGTAGCTAAATAAGATGGACTAGTGGAAAGAGATTAAATTGGATGTATGATAAGCTTCTGAGATGACAAAGTTAACAAGCACTGCCCTCCTGAACAGTATTTGATCATAACTGATCTTCTGCTAGTAGAATTGAAAAAAACCCTTTTCTCTGATTATTTTCCATCGTATCTGGTAAATTAGAAACTTATGGACAAACTAGAAAAAATGGAATTGACACAATTCTAAAGGACAAGTGCTTAATAGAATTCAAGACTGCTGAGATCAGTGCTCCTTAAAGTGTGGGCAGGTCTTCCACCAGTAGCTGAGGTTGACACCTGAAAGCTTGTTGGAAATGTAAACCATCAGGCCTCACTCCACGCCTACTGAATCAAACTTTTCGGGGTAGAGCATGAAACTTTCGTTTTAATAAAGTTGCTAGGTGAATTCTTATGTACACTTGAGTTTGAATAGCGTTGTTGTGAACACAATAGTTTTCAAACTATTCAAAGAGTTTTTGTTTGGCTAGTAGCATCAGGCTTATTTGATGCTAAAGACTGAACTCCTTAGAAATGTTAATTCCCATATTTAACCCTAGATAGGACAAATCAGAAATTCTAGAGTAGGAACAACCACTTGTATTTTAATAAGCCCTACACATAATCCAGTCTCATTGTAAATTTGAGAACTATGGGTATAGAGGAATATTTTATATTTGTCAGTGTATAGCAAAATCAAAAGGTAAGCTAATTAAAACTGCAAATATTTGAAGCTTTCCCCCAAAATTCTGAGTCGTTACTTTTAAGGTGTGACCAGACAATGTGCATTTTAATTAGCTTTCATATTATTCTTACATGAGTTGTCCTTCAAACACAATTTGAGCCACGCTTATATATGTGTGTAGATCAGACATAAACTATTTAATCATTCTAAAAAAAAAAAAAGCAGACAGGCCAGGAGAAAAATTTTCCAGGAAAAAAGAAAAAGATTATTTACTTAGTGTTTATTTTATAAAATTTTCAGGCATCTGAATTAGATTAATTATCCCATATTCTTCTCATTTTCCTAAATTCAATCCTTACAGCCCAGAAGAAATAACCCCCTGTTGGAACATTAGTATTCTGGATGCTGGGAATAATGCTGTAGATTAACCTCATTCATGACACAGGGAATACAATCAGAGGATTATGAGTATACCAGTTTCTGTGCCTCTGGGAGAAAATACAGTTTCTGCCTCATCAAGTTTTATTGATAAAACACAGATGTAGTTACATTATTCATATGACTTTCTGAATTTGTTTTTTGTATTTTTTTTAACTTTTTAAAACATAATCTTTATGTTCTTATGGGATAAGTAATTATTTGAGATGCATTTAAATGAACAAAAATAGGATTTTAAAAATTTATTTTCAGCATGTGACAGAAAAATAAAAAAATAACAGCAATAAAAAATAATCTGTAGTTCTCTCTGACAGTTACTTGGAGAAGAATTATTTACCCTTTTCCACAGTGGAGGAAGGAACATCATCCATAGTGTACTATTGACCTATCTTATGCTCCCAATGTAAATGAGGCTTTAAAAATTTAATTCCTGCAAGATGACCTCGATAACAGCCCTAGATCTATTCATGCCAACTGAACAGGAGCGTCTGCTGCTAATTGAAGAATACTGAGCCACTAACAACCAAATAAAAACTATGTGGACTGAAGTTGATTTTTATGGATGTTGGAAATCTGTATCTAATGCAAGTATATTCTGTCTTAAGACCTATACTATTAGAAGCTGGTGGAGTCTACCCAGAGTATAATTAATATCTATTGCATTAAATAAACCAGCATTTTACAGAATTCAAGTACAATTTCAGAGAAATCAAACCATTCACCCAAATAGCAGGCCTTTATTCAAAAGTAGGATAAAACCACCATACCTATTTCCAAATGAGCTCAAGTTTATAATCCACCTGCCTCAGCCTCCCAGTGTTCTATAATTATTGGAGTGTACTACCACACCTGTTTTCTGTAAATACTTTAAATATTTCCAGTTTTTAAATACCCAGTAGTTTAAGTCCTAATGTGTTCTATTCTTGTCCTTTGCATTACTACATATAATATGAAATCACCCACAAAAATTCATCTAAATTTGATTAAGTTTGATGGCAATTGCAATTTTGATACTCCTAAATCTTTGCAAGATAGACTCAGAAAGAAGGGTACATTGTTTATCTCCATTGATTTTGTTTATCTAATTTGTAGGTCAATTATATGTATGATAAAATTTATTACTTTACACACTTTAAAGTGTACAGTTCAGTGGTTCATTTCCATGTTGTCATGCAATCATCACCAGCATCCATAGATTTATTAGTTTTTTTAAGAATGTTTTTCTCAATATTGTTTTAACTTTTTCTACTTATGTATCCTGCATGTTTTGTTAGAGATATTCTGAAGTAGTTGTTATTTTGAATGGTGTTGCAAATGAAATTTTTAATTTTTACTTTCCATGTTTTTGTTTCTGGCTGGTCTTTGATTTAACAACTTTGTTAAGTTAATTAATTAAATCTAACTTTTAAGCTGAGTAATTTTGAGTTTTTATGCACATTATCATGTTATCTATTTGAAGACTGAAATTTTTATTATACAATTTTGACTTTTTAATTTTCTTAATGTTATCATTTAAATAAATGAAAAAATTTTTAAAAACGAAATAAGAAGACAAACAGTACCACATACTGGCAATAATATTTAACAACTATAATACTCATATAAAGCCATTAGAATATTAGTATCAATATTGGAAAAGTTTGACATTTAATAGTAAAGTTGGACATAAGTGTACCATACAATCAAGCATTTATACTCCTATCTATATTTCCAACAGAAAAATATATACATGATTCCTAAATGACATATACAAGAATTTTGTATAAAGATATTAAGATTCATTAAAGCCCTAAACTAGCAATAATATAAATATATCAGCTGTAAATAGATAAATCAATTACAATGTATTCAGGTAGTTTAATAAGAATAAATGTAGTTTAATTGTACACAAAACAAGAATGCATTTCACAATCACAATGTTAAACCAAATATGTACCGCCTCCTAACCTCCAACAAAAGCATGTACACACTAATGTATTGTGTAGTTAACTTACATTGAGTCGAAAAAAAAAATCAAGGCTGAAGTAATCTGTGTGCAATCTTAATTACAAGAAGTGTGACAGTGTAGCTTGTAGAGAACCAGGTACTCGAGGTGCTCTTTGTTTCAGAATTCATGGGATTTGCTGCCTGACACTGTGTCAGTGAGTAAAGCAAATAGATGGAAGGTTTCTGGAATTTTTTAAAATAACATGAAAAGAGTCATGAATAGAGGCAAAAGATTGGCAACACACAAAAGGTCAGCTTAACTCTTTTGTATAATTAACAAAACTAGTTTTCCTTTGTGTGGTTATCTCCTGGTTGCTGAACCACATTCCATGATGCTGCCAACATCTTCATTCATGAAGAACCACACTAGAAAACATTGCTCCTGCTCTGACAGGCTCGTCTCCTTTGCTTTCATTTATTCACTCATTCATTCATTCATTCATTCAGCCATCATAATGGAGTCTTACATGCTGTGTGACTGGGGGATGTCTGTGCAGATTCGTTACAACCTTAGTTATTGCTGTGTTAAAACCTGTGCATGGCCTGATGCCCTTTCCTTCATATTCTTGGCAACTTCCTGGTTTGTGATAACTAACTATAAATACACTAAAAAGTAATCTATTTTTCTTATTATTTTGGGTCTTTCCCCCAATCTTTGATTTACAAAATTTAGCCTTTATTTGTGCTAATTTATATTTTTGCTCCCACTATTTAACTGTCATCCTTTATCTTTCCTCTATAGAATGTGGTTCTTTTGAAATGCAACAGATTAAAGAGTAAAATATTTGCTTATTTCTTTTTAAAAGGAGAACACAATATAGCCTTTGATTGTGGGAGAGTTTAGAGAGGTTAAAAAATATTTAAAGCAAATATTTACTTACAAGTAATGAGTTACATCAGTGATGACTCTTAATGAAGTAGAAGGCAATAAACAAGTATTTCTAACTCTTAGGCTCCTTTGACCCAGTATGAATTCATGTCTGGGAAATACCATTATCTTTTCTTTCTCTTCTGTCCTTCCTCACTGGGATATAGTTTGTAGTAACTATTATGATTAGGAATTGACATATTTGAACACATTAAAGTAAGAAAGGTCATTAGCAATCATCTTTCTTATATTCTTACTAAAAAGTTGTAGAAAATGATGTCCAAATTAATGAAGTCAATTGATCTCAGTTAGCTCTAAGTGGCCAGATGTTACTTTTGTGGAAGTCAGCAATCTTCCCTTAACATTTGCTTCTTTTGGTACCAGGGATCAAACTCAGGACCTTGCACCTGCAAGGCAGGTGTGGTGCCACAGAACTAAGTTACCAGCCCAATATTTATATTTCCTGAGGAAGAAAAATCTATGTAAAAGAGTATCTGGCACTTTAAAAGTACTAAGAATTTAGTTATTTTATCACCATCGCCATAAATTTTAGTATGATGTGTTTTAGAAATTTTTTGTTATGTTGTCTCATGAATGATTTGAACACCTATGAGGCAGTCATTATTATGATTCCTACTTTACAGATGAGGAAGTAGTGAAAGGCAGGTAATAGAATTTAAGCAAATTACAAAATCACTCAGTGAGCAGCCATGTTGGAATTTGAACACGAGCTATATGATAATATTCAATGAATGTATTCTAATTTTTTATGTATAATATGATTTGGAGAATATAAATCCACACAAAACAAAAGACCTGAAAATGAAATAACTTTAAAATATGAACAATAATTAAATTTGCATTGAGGGGCTCTAAGAGTGTCAGTTTTACTTATTCCTACTTTTCTCTATATTGTTATGTGTACTTAAAAACTGCTAATTTTATTACAATGAAATATAGTCATTTTCAAATGGTACAAATCAAAATGAAAATTTTATGTACAAAACAACCAAAGAAATAAAGCTCCAATTATACTCATCCTAGGACTGTTTATGAAAAATATATGAATTTGATGTTTTTAATTGAAAAAAATGGGATCGATTTTCAAAAGGGAAGTTGAATTTTATGATAAAAATAAAAAATAAATGTCAGAATCGTATAGTTTCCTTGATCGTAAAGAAAAGGAGGGAGCAAGAAAACAAGAATCAATGGTTTATAAAAATTAGATGGAATCTTTCTCTCTAAGCCAAATGGCATCCTTCGCCCCCAACTAAATTATAGACCTCATATACCTTAGCTAGAATTATTCATGGTAATTTAGCACTGAAACTTTGAAAGGAGAAGCAAATCGCAAATTTAAATTGAGTGAAATCTGCTAAGGACATCTGGTTCCTAAAAGCCAGGATTTTATAATCAGAATATTCATGGGCAATGTCAGAGTCCAATGCAGGTGCTCTGCCAAGGAGGATGTCGCTGTGTACAGGAAGTATACAGAGATCTGCATACGCACAGACACACTTTTAGACATCGCATTTGTATGACTGCTTCTTTAGTATTCAGAATGAGAGTTTGCTTTGTCAACTGATAGTCCTTCATTTTCTTCCCCAGAGTACATCTTGGGGGTCAGTTTCCTTTTTTCTTTCCCTATCATGTTTGTTTCATTCATTGGGCATTTATTCAGTACCTATTAAATCATTTACTGTATATGTAGCTTAGATAAATTTTAAAAATGTAAACATGGGAAGCGCTATGACACACGAATAATGACAAGTACTTACAACACAAGTGGTACTGTGGTAGAATGCAGTACAAGGAGCTATAAAAACACAGACAGATCACATAACGCAGCCTTGGGGCAGATCTGGAATATTACTGGGAGGGTATCAAGGTAGTTGTCTTGAAGAGATATCACCCCGGTTGAGCTTGCTAGAGGGGTATATGTCAGGCAGCTGAAGGGGTAAAAGGCATATGGGGCAAAACTTAGCAGACAGAGGGAGCAACATGTCTATTTCTAAACAATACAACTCAAAAGTGGAAGGGACAGGATTCCTGACGTTTGCTAAAGTGTTGTAACCCATTGGAACATGCTATTTTCCATCCTGGGGAAAGGAAAGCATTGGGGCAAGATTTACAATTGGAGCTGTCAGTTTATCAGGCTGGAGCAGGTGTCAGGAGCAGCAAGAAATCAAGTCCAGAAGGAATAAAATCAGAAGTAGAGAGATGAGCAAAAGTGGTAAGTAATGACCATGGCAAAAGGCCACCCAAGATTGCACAACAAAACTCCAGCATGAAAATGAAATCCAGACTTTGTATTAGAGAAAGGGCTGTAAGAAATGCAAGAGCAATTAAAGATCTCTGTGGGTTAGGCACTGCTTCAGTGCTGAGATAAAAATTGCAATGGATTTTCACAAACAGCAATCTCTGGGACTGGTAAGTGTAGAATTTACACATTTAGTAATGAAACTTTAATATGACAATAATAACTGAAAGAATATTGTTTACATATATGATCATGGCAAGGTGAAGGGATCCAAATAGTTTGGGAACCCAGTTGGAGAAAATAATCATGAGATCTTTGTCTAAAGCATACCCAGTACACAGATATGTTGAATTTCCACCACTTGAACTTTCATCTGCCTATGATACAGAAATTACTTTCTACGTTTAATATTCTATACTCTCAAATCTTCCATGGAAATAAGGAAATTCATTTCAATATGTACACTACTAACTGGAACAATCAGTGTTATTAAAATATTTACTTTTCTGATTTATAATAAAGCAGTATGCCCATTGTAGAAAATACAAAAATGCTTGTAAAACTAATATGTACTATAATCTTAACAGTGGTTAATACTGTGTAATATACCCTTTGATATAGCTTTATATAAAAATCAAAATGGCATATAGAGCATAATTGAAACTACATAAAATTTGTAGAATCCTTTTCTTATGTTGATCTTCAAAAGCTTTTTACTCTCATTAAAATAATATTTCTAAATGTAAACTTAAATGTTTGTATAATGATTAACATGTAATCTCATCATAAATAACAATTTTCCAAATGTTGCATGCATATTGCAGCAGAAGAAATGGATCCAGTCAAACTCCATTTAAATAGGAGATACTCAAATACGGATCTCTATGTATACATCTCTGATATTTGTCTTGGAATCTATTCTTAGATATAGAATTATTGAATTAAAGGACATAAATATTCCAAAGTGGAAAATAACCCTAATTTGCTGAAGGTATATGCCATACTAAATTTTATTATTATACCAAAAGGATGTCAAATTTTCAAGTTTGCGAAATGAAAGGATTCCACTGAATAACCTTAACTATGTTAATTAGATTTGGAAGGAGATCTTAAGTATTAATAAGGTCCAATTTTCTTACTCTGGAATTTTGAAAAAATATAGCACAATAGGCCACTCGAAATTTCTTGTTCATACATATTTCCAGTTGTTTATGTATTTATGTATTTATTTTTATTGGTACTGGGGATTGAACTCAGGACCTTGTGCTCGCAAGGCAGGCGGTGGCACCACTGAGCTAAATCTCAGGCCCAACCTTTCACCTTTGTATAAGCCATTGGTTTTAGATTTTATAGACTTTTTTTTTTTTTTTTTGGTACCTGGGATTGAACTGAGGACCTTGAGCTTGCGAGGCAGGTATGGTGCCACTGAGCTAAATCCCCGGCCCAGATTTTATAGACTTTTTTGTATTTTTTTTTTTTATAGACTTTTGAGTGAACAGATGGATCTATCAAGGCTAGGCCTTTCAGTACACAAAGTTTTAGACACTTCTGTAGAAGCCATAAAACATATGTGATCCTCTCTGACATCTCTAAAAGTTCCATTTTACCATGAATTTTGGTCAGTGAATTTATTTTGTGAAATGCTCCAATAGTTAGGTAAGAAGATCAGATAGTTAGAGTACATTTATAAATTTAACAATTTGACATATTGTCCTAAAAATTAAAACTTAAAGAAAATAACAGTTGATTTCCAGACTTTGTGCTTTGAATTGTACATGTAGGTTGTTTAAATTTAATCCTCACAAAAATACTATATAGTAGGATTTTTTTACTGTATTTTTGTAAGTCAATAAACTGAGGCTTAGTCCATTTTATTAGCAAAAGATTTGTGAAGAGGACATTTGTTCCACCAAACAGACATCCCAGAAATAGCTACAATGTACTAGATGTTATGTTAAATGCTGTGGGTAAATAATGAGTCTGTAGAAGGCTCAAGACTTATTCTGCAGATAGAAATATAAAGACTTATTTTCAAGTGCTGATACAAATGGCTCCACAAGAAGCCAAGAAATGCTTTCAGTGGAATATGACTAAAGATATAATCTTTTTATATTAGTAGAATTTAGCCAGATGAAATGGACTTGAGTGGATGAAAGTCTTTGCAGGACTGATTCACTGTATGACTCCATGGAAGTTATCTCTTCTTTCACTTTTTTATTTAACATATTTAAGTGATAAATGAAGATTACCTATGTCCAAGTTGTACAAACATGACATATATATATATATATATATATTATATATAAAACAATAAAGGATCTATCTAGTATCCATTGTTCATTGAGCATTATACTACATATGTCACATGCATAGTATATTTATAATTCACAATATTCTTTGATATTAGGGAACATTTGCCCTATATTTTAGATGTATTAATGGTGCCTCGAGCATTCAATAAATTAATAGTTTTGCTCTGCCTTGATTTCAAACACAAATCTGTTAAATCCTGAAGCCCATGCATTTTGCATTGCAGAAAGCTGCCTGAACCACATGGAATATGTGACAATTGTGAAATGAAATATCTGCATCCGGCACAAGCAAAAGCCTCTTCCGTTTCTAGTCAGAACAGTGCTGGACAGATTGCTTGTGTCCCCTGAATACTCACTGCAAGAATGGAAGTCACAATGAGAAGAGCTCTGACAAGAGTGTGTGTGTGTGTGTGTGTGTGTGTGTGTTTGTGTGGTGTGTGTATGTGTGTGTGTGTGTGGGGGGTGATATTGAGGAATGAGGTATCATCGTTAGCCCAGGGAAAGATTAAATTCTAGATTTCTTACTCTAAGATTTATTGTGGCATGTAATCAGTACTTTCCTTATTTGTTTAAGCCATTATAGTCTGGTTTTGTTTTCTTACTTGCTGCTAAATGGAACCCCAGCTAAAGCCAAATGAAATCATTGAAAGTGGAGAGGTGAGACTAGGAAAAATATCCCACTTACCTAGAGAAACCAGACTCAGAATTGATGGCAAAAGAAGTGAATGGGTTAAATTAGGTATTGAGTAAGATATGAATGTGGCTCCAAAGGCTGCTTTAATAATGGACTTAGTCAGACAGTGGAATACTAAAGCAAAGACAAGTATCAGAACAGTAACTCAGGGCTACAAATCCCAGAGAAGGCAATCAAATAAGCTAGTAATAAAGCAACTATAGGATACAGGCAGCAGGGACAGCCTCAAAATTATTAGCAAAATTTTCTGGACTAAGCCTCTGAAGCCACTAAAATTCACGAGACCTTCAGACTCCAGTCTTCTTTATGTTTCTTGATCTCAAAATTCAAGTCCTAAAAGACTTCATAAAAAATGCCGAGACTGGACATATGCCCTCACCTCCCAAATGCACATATGTACTTTAAAGGAGAACATTTTATCGTGGGATTTTTAGGTAGGGCATTAAGATACCTCCCAAGAAGATTAGACTCAATATAGTAGTTCTCCAAAGAGAGACTGAGGTAGATAGAGAAATTTGGATTCTGAAAAAAATTAAGCAACAGATGTCCAAGCAATTCCCTGGCCCTGCCTCTTGACTTCTTAAGTGTTCATAAAGCCCTACTGTTTTAGATTAAAAAGTCCACGTTCTTGTCTCAGTTCCTTTGATAATACTGTGAGTGCCATAGGTTTGATAGAGGGGATGAAAAAGCAAGAATTAATATTCTAGACTTACTGCTGAGGAACTTGGCTCTTAGACTCAAATTCTGTTACAAATAATCCCCATGCATCCATGCGTGCTGACAGATATGGCACAACACTTTAATCGCCATTGGCTATGGGCCTAATAAAAGGGGGGTAATAAAATCAAATTCTGCTGGGCTCCATTTTTACAGGCAATATCAAGCCCTGTGAACTTTAATGCCCAGTGTCTATTTAGATAGTCATGGCTCAGAGCTGGTATTAAAAGGAGCTAGAAATACTTGTTCGGAAGTATTGAAATAAATCACAAATTACACTGAAGTATGTGCTCAGTCCAAACTAATCCTGTATTGCACTGACCTTTGCAAAATCAGTCCAGTTTTCCTTGGCAGCTTCATTTCCACTCCTTGTCTTTGTCTTATCTCTCTGAAGTTCCATCTTTATTTTATTTTGGTGTCAGGAATCAGTATGAAGTGGCTGTTAGGCCTTAGGTGTGTTTGTGTGAATGTGTGTGATAGGTTCCCTTCTGGGTGACCAAAACAAACCTATTCCTCATTCCATTTCCTTTGCAGGCTCATTTTCATTCTAGCACTCTGTATTCCTCAGACACCATCAAACACTTTTCCTTTGTAAAACAATGAATGTATTATTCTGGGCTGTGCTTTTTCTAAGGTTGAAAAGAGAGCTTGGGGTTTTTCTTGTTTCCCTACATACTAAAAAAAAAAATACTATATCCTAGACACCCACACGTTTGTGTCAAGTGACATAAAAACAGCACCAAAATTAATCATAGGAGGGAGATAAAAGGTACATCTGGCACTTGTTCACAGGGGCGTTGTTTCTAAATTCTGAAGTGGGAAGGATGATTTCTGAGTGAAATGATAATATGGAACAGAGGCACCATCTGAGAGAAGATGGAGAATTGCTGAGGAGAATTGCATTCATTTAAGCAGGGAAGTGTTTTTTGACCTTTAGAATTTAGCCAAAAGCTTGAATAACATCACTTCTGTGTCTTTGTGTGCAGAGAAGGCACTAATCTCAGCTTCACTTTAATAAAATTTTATCAAATATTTTGCGTGGAGTTTTACGGGAGTATCTCTCGGGCTGTAGACACTCAGCTGTGGGCTGTAGCATGGTCAAATACCCACTTGGCTTCAGATTTTTAATGGGAAAGTTCAAAAGAGGATGTATTTTATCAGCCAAATAGCATTATATGTTCACTCAATCCCAGACTAAACCCAGTATTAATGGGATAATAAAATACAGCATATGGCCAAGTTTTCAGTTTTGCTAGAGTGTCTTGCTCTAATTTTGACTTCCAAATATGATTTCCTGTCTAAATTTTGGAGTCTTATACTTTTGTGTGGTTAGTAATCAAATTAGGACCTTGAAAAATTTATATTCTGAAAAGATATTTCATGCTTTCTGACACAGAATATTTTTGTGATAACACTGGGAATCTGACTTGCAAAACTATAATTTTTCATGGGTTATTTGTATACCTCTCAAAGACTTAGCAATCTACTGTAAATTTTTATTCTTTACTGGTCTTTAAAAATAACTGTCCCAATTGCTCCATTTCTTTTTAACCTGATGCATGTGTGTCTTAATGTTTTAAAAACTTTAACCATTAATTATAATAATTTACCCCTTTTTTTAAGAATTTAATGACAAATTCTTTTCTTCCTGGTTGTCACCATAATGTCAACACTCAGTGGTTAATTCTGCTGATTGACATGCTTGGTAGCCAGCATGCAATCTTTTTTTCTTTTTTTTTTTTTTTTTAATGCAGTCTTGGTGCCTCTGGAATAATTGGTTGTCCTGTCTCATCAGTGTCAGTGGAGTAAGGAAGGAGACAGAACACCTATGCTGTGAGTGTTTTTCTTTCTTTCTTTGTCCTCCTCTTAATGATAAGGACACAAAGATAGAAGAGGAGGAAGAGGAAATCAGGAGACAGGTGAAAGAAATATGATGATAAGATGATTTCTTGTAGGCTTAGCCACTGTATATGGAGAAATCTGATGTATTCGACCTCAAATCCCAATTTCAGTGTCTTTAAGCAAGTATCTTTATCTCCCTGACACTAAATATTGTTATTATTAAAGTTGATAAAAGACATATATATTAGGCAAGGATATTACAGGAAATAAGTGTGTGGGAAGTGCCCAAGCATGTTTCTTAAGTATAATTATTCCCTCTCCCCTTCTTAGTAAGGCTGTGTTCACCAGAATGACTTTCAGATATTTTCAGTTTCCTAATTAACATCAGAAGACATTTCAGTGTCAGCAATCTTCGTACAAGTGTTAATGACTTTTACTTTAGGAGTTTGATTTTTGAAAGGTAATCTAACCTCATGTGATTAATACTTATAGAAACATATATTTCCAATTACAGGGGAAAGGACAGTTGCTTACTAGACCTTGTCTTTGTAGTTCAACTTAACTGGATGTGGGAAAATATTTAGAGTGAACTCCTTTGCCACAACCTGGCGCACTTTGTCTGCTTCTGTTTCTATCAATAATATCAATTAATGGATCTATATTCACTGATATACTAGGTAGGCATAAAACAAATTTCTCCCTTCCTCCACTACATTGCTCCTCACAGAAATTCATCTTTGGTCAAACACTTGCATTTGGTTAAAGTCAATGTTCTAAAGAACAGCCTTTTCATTCTACACTACATTCTCTACTCCAAAGAAACATATAAGCCTGATTCAGAGAGAAAAAAGGGATTAAATTACAGCTGGGAATCACAGCACTGTGGAGCTTCAGTTGCTTTCTATTTAGACTGAAGCTTTTAGAATGCTCCTCTAATATTCCATCCTTTACTTTACCAAACCAAGACATAAGATAGCATCAATGTCATCTGTTTTAAGTACTTGTGGAAATCATTCCAAACATCTGTAAGATCATTTGTCATTGTAATTAGGCATGAAGTACTGTGTGAGATGCCCTGGGACCAAAGGTAACTAAGGAAAGGTCCATGCCTTCCATCAGGGAAATCGATGTCAATCGTATGACATAATAAGGCTCAGTGAGAATGAATGAATGAATAAATGAAGTAATTTGCAGAAAGGTCCAAAATTAAATAATTCTCCCTATATTTTCTGGCAGTGAAAAGTTAACATGGATTTTGTGTTTCCTAGTTATGAAGCAGAATACTAAGTATAAAACGTCATCTCATTTAGTCCTTTTCACAACTGTAAGTGAAGAAAATAATGGTTCATACTTCAACATTCAGGAAAATCAAGATTTAGACAGGTCATGTAGGCTTTGCATTGTCACATACTGGGGTTAAATGAGATTTGCCTCATCATAGAGCACAAGCACTTGAGTAAGATGTTCACTCAAATGCCATATAATTTAACATCCATTAGGGTACACAATGACAGTTTTTGTAGAAATGCATAAGAAAATCATAGAATGTACATTGACATCATTTGTTCTTTGAAGATGAAAGTCATTACTGCATCCTTTTAAAAAAGTAAAATTATATAGAGTAAATAGTGTGATTAACATGTTAATGTAGGTTTTTTAAATTTTATTTTTATTTTTTCATTAAGCTTATTGGTACATTTTACAGTTACATTCATCGTTGGAATCTTGTATCTTTACATAATGTATCCTATTTTTTCCCCATTTCCCTGCCCTCCCTTTACCCCCTCCACCCTTCCCTATTTACAGAGACTTTGTTTCCATTTTTTTCTCATATTCTTCCATTTCCCTTCTTTCCTTTCCCCTACCCATCCCACTTCCCCAACTCCTTTAGACCTTTTCTTCCTATTTCGCATTATCATTTATAGCATTTGAACATTATTTACACTTTTAGTTAATGTAGGTTTTTGCTTTATAATAATTGTTTCTATAAGGTGCTTTATCAATAAATTTACTTTAAAAATAGAAAATACACATAAAAGTCACTATTTCTTTGTAGATGGTGACACATACTATTCATAGAGAAGAGGAATAGGTAGTTTGTAATATAACCAATACTTTTTTAAAAATAGGAAGAGTCATATTATACATAATACAAGCCAATTTAATAATCTTATTTTCCTTCAGTTTTCTAGATCTGTACATATCATCATTCACCCTTTGACATGTGTTCTTCTTTGCAGTGGAAATCATTTGGGATCAAAAAAGCAGCCTATCTCTTCTTTTTGTTTTAGTGATGACATCCATTTTATTCCTGTGTATAATCTGGGCTTCTGATTCTGTTAAAACTTAAATTTACTGTGTCAGAAGGCTAGAATCCAGGTTTAATTTCCTATTTATCTCAGCGTTTTAACACTTTATATGAAAGACAACATTTGGAATCCAAAAGTAACTATCATCTCCAGGATAGAAAACACAAGTTATTTCTGTTTCTTATATATATACCCATATGGACATGGCTGCAACTCACCTTCAAGTCTTGGTGTTATAGGTAGGATCTCCCTCCAGCATTAAATAATGTTAAATATGTAAACTTCTGTACACCAATAAGAGGAAGTGAACATTTTATCTTGAAGTTTTATGGTCAGGTTATTAAGTTTAATGGTGAAAGTTATCAGAAGAATATTCTCCTGAGAGTTATTTTTTCTTAGAAAGAAAAGAAAGGAAAGTTAAAAGCCTCTCAGCACAGCCACAGATGCTATGGCTGTGGAGCTCTCCGGAGATGGTGCATCAGTCCTCTGAGTCACTCCCTGGCTATCTATCTTCTCTTCTCAATGATGTCTTCTTTACAATCCAGATTACCTCAATTTTGGCCACTTCATTCTGAAAGTACCATATTTAGGTGCTATTGTTTTGTAAAATTTCATGTAGTATAGGGGAAAAGCTGAAAGTTTTGATATTTTGAGGAGTTTGAGAATCAAACATTCCTTTCTTGCATAAGAAATGAAAAAAAGAATAATGAAATTAAGGAAGAAAGAAAGGAAAATTGGAAAGTTGAAAAGGAAGTGATGTTGGATTCTTCTGTGGTGGTCAAAGGGCCTTGGGATTGTTTTAAGTATCTACTATTCCAAACTGGTTAGCTGAAACCAAATCTTTATTATCTTATGTGGTTGTAGAATTATGTAATATAAGAGAAATTTTGCTGGGTGGCTCTAGTAAGTGTCTCTCACTAAGTTGCTGTTAAAAAGTCAGCAAGCTTACATCTCTAGCTGAAACTGGCAATCTTTTCTGTCTTTTCACCTGGGTTCCAATAACACATTAGTAGCTTTCCATAAATTTATGAGTTTGAAATAATTGTTTTCTTAACACTTTGATATAGTTATTATTTTCACTTTATGGATGGGCAAATTAATTCATAGAAATATGATGAGTACTAAGATAGTCCACAAAGAGCATTTAGCCAAATACAAGAAACATAGCAGACGGTAGGTATTCTACAAAGAGAAGCACTCAGAAGTAGAAAAAAAAACAGTTTGAGGAGCATGAGATTTTCTAATACTACGCTACATGTATACAGGTTGTCTCTTCCAGTATGACAGGAATTGTGCTGGACATAGTAGATAGAGTCGTAACTGAGATACATCCCCTTTAACTTTCCCCTTACCTGAAATACAAGCTCAAGAGAAAGAGTAGTAGTAATAATAAACATAAAGGAAGGAAGAGCCAAATGAACACAAAAGAGAAAATTGATTTCAGAGAGAGGGTGAACAAGGAGGTCCCGACTCTCATCTACCCTACATAAGTGATTGAGCAACTGCTTACCAATAAAAAAGAAGAAATGTACAACAGTGAAGCTGTAGCAACCAAAAGGAGCATTGAGGGCAGAGTCACGTGTCCGCTAAAGATGGCTGCACCCTGGTTAGTGGACCAAAGGTTGCAGTAAACCATGGTGTGGTGGAGGAAGAAGAATGTGGGAGGCGAGTCTAAGGCTCAAGTTGGAAAATCATAAACCAGATGATACTATCAAGGAAAACTTAACTGGTATCCTAGCCAGAAAAATTAAGCAACTTTCAGAAACAGACAGGAGTCTACTTGAAAATGGATCAACATATATTGGACTTAACGCTGCTTTCTGTGGTCTGATAGCAAACACTCTTTTTCAGCGCACCTTGAATGTGACAAAGGCTTATTGAGCTGCTGGCTTATAAATGGTGGTGATCGCGTTTTTGTCAGCAAATGTCTCTTATGCAAGTTTTGTAAGTTTACCTCTGAGTACAGGTGATTTGAATTGTGAAACCTGTGCCACGACAAAGGCTGGACTGAATGGTTTAGTTTTTGGTGGTCTGCACCTGCTTTCTTGGCTATACCTCTACATGGGGCCCTAGCAGTCAGGTATTAATCAGCCCTGGTACTATAGAAAGGAAACATCTTAACATACTGGATTAGAATATCCAAGCCTATCTTTGGAAAGATGTTATTTCCCTTTTTACTTCAGACTGTATTTACAGCACACCTTGGGTCTACACAATATAAACTATGTATAACGGCTCTTCAGTCACCCAAACCAGGCCTAGAAATTCACTGATTTTTTAACCAAATATGTATGCAAAAATAAAATAGTGAAAACAAATTTTTAAAGGAGCATTGAAACTGAGCCTGACTGCATACAACTTGTAGCATGTATTTATCCTTCATCACTCCATCCCCAGGGTGGCACTGCTTGGTGCTAAGAGTGACTCCCCACAGTGTGGGAAATGGAGAACATGAAGACCCCAGTGGCCTTCACCACTGCTGCAGACACCAGCAACCCTAGCTACTTAAGACCCTATCTCCCATCACATGCACAAATCAAGTCAAAATGGATTAGAGACTTAAGCTTAAGACCAAGAGATGGAGGGAGTTAGGAGGGAGGGGTAAGAAAGGGGTCATAAAAAGAATTCAGATGAGTTATGTACATATACCAAGTCCCTACGAATAATGTAATCATTATGTACTGCAAATATGTACTAATAAAAATTAAAATTTTAAGGAAAAAAAGTGCAGAAGCTGTAACTGTTAGAAGAAAGGATAGGGAAAATCTTTAGGACATTGGACTGGGAAATTCTGTCTTGCATATAACACAAGCACAGGCAATAAAGCAAAATTACTAAGTGTAGTTTGATTACATCAAAATAAAAAGCTCTGGGACTGCAAAGAAAAAAATCAGTAAAGAGAGAAGGCATCCTAAGAATGTGAGAATATATTTTCAACCAGTGTATCTGTTAAGTGGTTAATATGTAAAAAGCTCATAACTATATATCAAACAAATAACTCGATTAAAATGGGTGGAGAACTTGAATATTTCTTAAAATAAGATATGAAAATTGTCAACATGTATTAAAATACTTAATCATCAGGGAAATGCAAATCAAAGCCACAGTGAAAAATGACTTCACATCTGTTAGAATGGCTATTATCAGAAAGAAAGAAAAAAGATAGTGTTGATGAATACGTGGAAACAAGAGAACCTATGCATTTGGTTGATAGAAATATAAATGTAGTAATTATGGAAAAGAGCATTGAGTTTCCGAAAAAATATAACTGGACCTATCTTCTGATCCAGAAATCTCATTTTTGCATTTATATCCAAAAGAAAGGAAATCATTGTCCTGGGGAGATTTCTGCAGTCTCATGTTCACTTTAGTATTATTTACGTTAGACAAGACATGGAACAATTTAACTGTTCAACAAGTGAATTAATGGATATGTTTCACGTATTTTTATATGTAAGAGTGTTTTAAGAGAGAAATATTATATATATTATATTTTCTATGTGTGTATACACACATACCCAGATACATAGCATAATAAGTTATTATTTGACTGTCATAAAAGAAAGAAATCTTGACATTTTCAATAAAATGGATTCATTTGAAATGAAATAACCCAGACACAGAAAGACAACTACTGTGCATGGTCTCACTTACATGTGAGATCTAAAGTAGTCAAATTCATAGAAGAATAAATTAAGTATTTCCTGTGGCAGGAAATATAGAAAGACAAATATTGATTAATGGCTACAAAGTTTCAATTTTGCCAGAAAATAAATTCTAGAACTCTAAAACACCGTGAATATAGTTAATAGTACTGTATTTTATACCTGAAATTTGTTAGAAGGAAAAAATCTTAAATATTTTCACCAAGCACACAAAAATCATGGTAACGGTGATGTACTATATATGTAAATTAATTATATATCCTGAATATATCTGCCACCTTACTTACATTCATATATTTGTAAGTGTGTGAATTAAAGATGTCTGGATGCAATCAGACAACCTTTATGTCCATAGAATAAGGAATATATTACAAAAACGGAGAGAATCGAGTAGAAAATTGTGTGGGAGAGATGGAGAGAGGTCAAACCACAAAGGGAAAATATTATGTGATAAAATATATCCCTACAAACCATGACTTCTTTCAAATATATAGAAATACATCTTAGAAGTGACCGCTCATATTCCATGACTACCCAAGATCATGAAGCTATGATGGATGACCTTACCACTGAGTTATCCTGGCCAATTGGAACAAAGACGATAGGAAGAAAACAGAAAGTCCCACTTCACAGTGTGCCTCTGTGACAGCACCCGAAGCATTAGCATTCAGAAGCAAACACTGGCTAGCATGAGGAAAAAATTATGTCTTTCCTGTATGTTTTATCCTACATCGTCTGTTTCCTGTTTGCCCCATTTTCTATGAAAGCACCCTTTTTGCCTCTCAGGGAGCCTCACTCTTGAAATTACAAAGCACAGGAACAACAGTTGGGAACACATTCTACATAACTCAGCTCAGTTTATACACTGATCGTCCTAACCACTGTCCTTCACATTGTTTTCTGTCAGGTTAGAATATTAACCAAGTTAAAGGTTGCCTCTTGAGTGTACAAGCACAAATAAATTAATTAGAATGCAATGTTACATTTATTCATGCACACATACATACACATATATATGTATGTGTGCACATGCTTATATGTACAAATATACTCGTGTTTGTATGCTCAACTTTATAAATGAAAGAATAGAATAATAAAGCCTAAGAGTATCACTCAGTATCATATAATTTTAAAACTGTGCAATCTTGTTCAAATCAAGGTCATTATGATTCTAAAGCTTGTAAAATTTTGGTATTTTATACATCTCTTGTGACAAGCTAATTATTGTTCTAAAAAGTCATCAGTAATGCACCACTTTATTCATTCCAACTCTCCCAAGATACTACACCTGCTTATTTTCAGTTGCAAAAGAATGACTATAATGAGGACTTTAAAGAATAATCACTAATATGCTAATATGAAATTCCTTTTGGAAAATGGTTGTGTCTTTATTTTGGGATTGAATTTTTCAGCCCTTCCAGTAGTATACCTTTTTTCTAGTGTTTGTGTCTGGAACATTGAATACTTGCCATTTGTAGCTACTTTTTCTGATGTCTGTGGAACTGATTGATTCAAAATATCAAGTCAGATCTTTAAGAGATATCACACACAAATGTGCCTCTCAATATAAATATCATACAGAAAATTACTTGAACACCCCCCATCCTTGAGACATAATTAAGTAGTTCGTGCATTTTGAATTCTTGGAATGAGTTATGTTCTGTGTTAAGTAATTTGTGTTTTCATATTTTTTTTCTTCATATACCAAAAAATAGGACATCTTTTCTCTCTTTTCAGTGATGTAGAAATTCTGTGCAATTTCTCTAATCTAAAACATATCCACCATTCATAGAATAATGCTACAAAAATAAATTTTCATTTTACTACCTCTCATTTGTAAGACATTGGTTTATTTTACTTAACCATAGCAACAAGGGTACTAGGTACATAGAATTTGTACCCCAGTTTGATCATGAAGAAATCCAGACAGTTTGTTTAACTTGTCTAAATTATCTTAGTCAGAAAAGGGTTCCATGGCATAAACTCACTTAAGGCTGTCTGCAAAGCTTAAGTTGACAATTTTTCTACTGCTCCAAAGTATGCCCTAAGCATTGCTCTTTCAGAATTAAGCTACAAACTCATAACAATATTATCTTCTTGAAGGCAGAAGTTTCTTTTCTACTAGTCATTACATCTAGTTTCTAAGAACTGTGAGATTACTTATGTTACTCATTAAACTGAGTATTTAGGCAAATGAGTGAGAAATTGAACATTTCTTTCTAGGGGTCATATGAGCATGTGAATATAATTCTGCTCAAGGTTGTCATTCTGGATTCTGGTTCTTAAAATCAGCTCTGGTGTACAGTCTACAACACTTGGCTTTGGGTGTTTGCATAGAAAAGAATTTTTGCCAACTCCATTCCTCTGCCTGGCACATACTCTTTCTATCTTAAGGCTTCTCTACTTCTCTTTCGACTGAGGACAAAAAAGAAAAAGCATAATGTTAGACTGGTCAGAGCTGGTGCCTGCCAAAGACTGTCCTTTTCAGGAAAGAATTCTTTCTGGTAAGCCACTGGCGGTTTTCCAAAGATAAGGATAGTTCTTGGATTCTGCTACATTTGCTAAATGTGATGCCAGACCACCAGAAGGTAGAATACAAGTTTGAGCTGAGAATAGTCATGGCTGGTTTTCAAGGCCAAATTGAGAGATATTTTTTTCTTCTTTTATTTCTCTGGGAAGGCTAGAACCACTCAGCAGTGTTTGGTCAACATGTATATGGTCAACATGATATGATTGTCAGGCAGATGGTAGACGGGAAAGTTTCCAATGGTTGATAGACAAGGATAACAATATAATTGTATTTGAATTTTAGTATCTATGAAAATATCTGATACACAGTAGGTCCTCAGTGGTAGATGCCTTTGATTAAACAGATGCTCTAACTGGGATACTGGATAATGAGTTCTGAAGAGTAAACTCCTTATTATCTGTAGTGTTTTAAATGTGGTCTGTGTTACAAATTCTTTGCAAATAAAGGTAAAGAGAGGGTCAACAAAAGAAGAATGATCATTCTGCCCTTGGGAGATGTTTGGCTGCTGTGATATTTGGGCTTCATGGGTATTTGACAAATACATGGGAATATTATTTGCATTTGTTAATAATCACAATGTTATTATAATCCAGGAAACAATCTGTCTATATTAATTGATAGCATATATTTTAATATCCAGAAATGCTCATGTTCATTTGTATAAAGGAATGAAGCAGTCAGACACCCTAGGCTTGGTTCAGGCTGTCAATCCAAACTCTCCTGACTATTTAATGCCATTGAAGCCTCCAGGGAGTTTTTTTTGTCATAAATAGGTTTTATGTTCAAAATGCTTAAAACCATCAAAGTATTGATTTTGAGGCAGCTGTCTATTACTCAGGTATTTACATTGAAGATAATGTAAAATCTGCCAGCTTAGGTATATTCCTTTTATCCTGATTTCACCCATACACTCATTCATTTACTGTGAGCTCAGCATGTTATTTTACTATGTGGTAGATTCTCATTATTTTTCATTGATGAAGACAGTGGTTAACAAGAAAGGAACAGTCTAAATTGGAGAAAATTATTCAATATCTTGAAAACTATAGGTTATCAGAGAGTGTATTATTTTCCTCATAAACTTTATTGCAGGAAGAGGCAGTAGGCATACACATTCACAGGGATTCTAAAGCTAAGTGATTTAGGCTTCTCGTGTTAAAATTTATCTTAGGAATCATAACTGACTTCCACTTAATCATAGTAAGTGTAAAGTTCATTTTGTAAACCTCCCTGTATATGAAGTACTAGCATTCCACCAGAATATACCTTCTTCCTTGAAACTAGCCTGAAACTTTTCTGAAGAGTCACTTATCTGGGTTAGTTTACAAACAGGCTTCAGTTGAAGCAAAAGTACTTGGTAGAATACATGTGTTATATTCTATTCATCACAGACTAGAACACTCACATGTCTACTTTAATCATACATGTACTTGGGTTGATATAAAAAATACTTTTTAACTCCCATGATTGTGCTAGACTATTGATAGCGAACCTTTTAGAGCTTTCACGATACAAACAGCCCACTGAGGCATATGTACCATAGATTCATCCCCATTCTGCTAGACTACTAGTGGTTGCTCAGTGGTCACATACCCGCCTGCTCCAATATCATGGAGCAGGGTGGTGCAGACTGTCCTTCACATAGACATGGCACTTTGAAAAATCAATGTTGTTAAGAAAAATTCATTGATTTCAAGAGAAAAGTAAACTTGCTCTTAGTTATACCACAATTCAACTTGGGACATAGATTTGGAAAGGGAATGATATAACAATAGTAAAGAAAATTAACAATGCTTATTTCCAATATAGGATGACACATTTGCTTTTAAATTCTCATATATTGTTTTCACACATATTGCTAAGTGATTTTTTCCTTAACCTCTCTCTTATTTACAAATATTTCTCAATATATTTAAAAATTAATTAAAACTGCTGTAGGATGTATTTTTTATATTTTAAGGAAATAGCGAGAGATGATAAATTCCAAGTATAATTTTGATATTTAAAGTTGCTTGTGTGATGTTGTATATTTGTGGTTTATATAAGGATAAATGTGTAATATTTCCTCTATCTTCTGGTAAACTCATTTTTATGAAAAATTATGAAATTATATATTCAGAAAAGTACACAATATTAATTAACAGCACCATAAATTTTTGCTAACTAAGCACACTCATGCAATCAGCACTAAGATTCACAAACAACAGTACCAGTACGACTCAATCTTCCTCCTTGGCTTCCAGTGTCCAAACACTCCAAAAAAGGTACTATGCACCTAACTTAGTTTGTAATTTTAAAAAAAAGCAGGCAATATGTAATATTTTTAGCATGTTATTTTTTGTGTCTAGCTGAAGTAAACATAGTATTTATGAAATATATATTTATTTTTCTCTGTGATTTTATATTACTGATTTTTATTGTCATAATTTTTTTATTATTAGGCTAAATAAGGCTGCCCAGAAATCACCACCTCCTAACATCTTACATGTGTGGAGTTACGTGACTTGTATGTGGCATGGGGAATTAAGGTTGCAAGTAAAATTAAGGTTGCTATTTAATTGACCTGGAGATGGGAACATTATTCTGGATTGTCCAATTAGACTCAATGTAATAACAATGACCCTAATAAATGGGAAAGGAATGTGTAAAAGGAAGTCAGTGCTATGAATTTGAAGACATTAGACACCAACTTTGAAGATGGATGAAGAGAAGAAAATGCATTGTCCCTTAAGATCATTATGAATAGAGTGTTCCGCAGGCCCAGAAGGGGAGCTGTGGTGTGGAGGTGACTGGGAGCTGAGCATTTCAGATCTGCCTGGTGAACCTGTGCAACACCATGCTGGCTGCAATGCTTGTGTGTCTTCGGACACTACCTTTCAAGGTTTTCCACCTAGCATTCACCAAGGCCACCTCCCCTGTTGTAAAGAGTTCCATCACAAAGAATCCATGGCTCTTAAAACCCAGCAGGGAATATGCCACCAGGTCAAGAATTGGAATCCGCCGTGGGAAAACTGCCCAAGAGCTCAAAGAGGCAGCATTAGAACCATCAATGGAAAAAATATTTAAAATTAACCAGATGGGAAAATGGTTTGTTGCTGGAGGGGCTGGTGTTGGAGTTGGAGCATTGTGCTACTATGGCTTGGGAATGTCTAATGAGATTGGAGCGATTGAAAAAGCTGTAATTTGGCCTCAGTATGTGAAGGATAGGACACATTCCACCTACATGTACTTAGCAGGAAGTATTGGTTTAACAGCTTTGTCTGCCATGGCAGTAGCTAGAAGTCCTGTTCTCATGAACTTCATGATGAGAGGCTCTTGGTAACAATTGGTGCAACTTTTTCAGCCATGATTGGAGCTGGAATGCTGGTATGATCCATACCATACGAACAGAGTCCAGGCCAAAAGCATCTTGCCTGGTTGCTCCATTCTGGTGTGATGGGTGCCACGGTGGCACCTCTGACCATATTAGGCAGCCCTCTCCTCATCAGAGCCACCTGGTACACAGCTAGCATCATGGGCTGCCTGTCCATTGTGGCCATGTGTGCACGCAGTGAGAAGTTTCTGAAGATGGGAGTGCCCCTGGGTGTGGCCCTGGGTCTGGTCTTCTCATCCTCACTGGGATCGATGTTTCTTCCACCTACCTCTGTGGCTGGTGCCACTTTGTACTCAGTGGCAGTGTATGGTGGATTAGTTCTTTTCAGCGTCTTCCTTCTGCATGATACTCAGAAAGTAATCAAAAGACGAGAAATAACACCAATGTATGGAGTTCAAAAATATGATCCCATCAACTCGATGTTGGCGATCTACATGGATACATTAAATATATTTATGCTAGTTGCAACTATGCTAGCAACTGGAACCAACAGAAAGAAGTGAAACTACAGCATCTGGCTTCTGTTGCATCAGACGCCTCTTGTTTAGTAGGGGAGATACTCGTTACATACTTTCTACAAGCCACTCTTGTTGAGGTTTAGAGGTTAAGAACATGTCTACACATTTAAAATGTTCTAGTAATGCGACCCTCAGGTTGGCTTTTTCTTTTAGAGAATAAATTCAGTATTTCTCTTCCAAGTAACCACATACACAAAAAAAGATCATTATGAAGAGCACATCACAGCTGGCATCTTGATTATAGTTCAGTGAGACCCATCTTGGATTTCTGACTCCCATAACTGAATGATAATGTTGGTGTTATATTAAGCCAGTAACTTTGCAGTAGTTTGTTATTACAAGAGAAGAAAATTAGTGTCTTGAGTGTGGATAATTGAAACAAAAGTCATTTTCTTGGATCCAGGAGAAAATAGGAATAAAGAGGATGGGCAAGAGAAATCTTTCTCTTTCTCAGAATCTGATGACTATTTCATTTGCTTCCACAAATCAAGTAGCAGATGATTCTTTTGCAAATACTTTGATTTCTGAGTAAGACGGCATTTTTATAAATGAATGCAAATCTACTTCTGTTTCTGCCAAGAAATATATATGCATTGCTTTAAAGTGAAATGTGGACGTGGATAAAATGAAGGTCCTTGGTACTATGTCCTTGCACCAAATAAGCATTTCTGTTCATTTACTAAATATATATGATTAAGCTAAAGAGGGAAGGGAGAGGGACCTCTCTGACCCAGGGACCCCCAGGTGTTTGGTAATGTAGAATTTGCCTTCAAGGCCCTTTCTCCAGGATATATCCTACAGAGTATGTTAAAAATACTTTCCCTACTTAAGTTTAATTATAACTGTTTTCTCACGCTCCCATAAGAAACATTTCAGAATGTAAAAATCTGGTGCATATGGAAATAGGAAATTCATAGGGGCTTCTGGGCACCTTGGTTCACAGTAATACAAGGAGCCTGTTTCATCTCGAATACCAAAATTGCTCCAACAAATCTGAGTTTTGTCACTGACTGAGAAATTACAGTTAAATACTCAGAGCTGGGAATGACATTGAAACACAGAAGGAGTAACCAAAGGGGAAAAGTGCTCTTTTTAAAGATGCAGGTAGCAAAATGGCTTGGCATTATGGCACCATTCTCCTCACCTGATAGGTGAGACTTACGAAATATGTAAGTACCCTTGTATAGTTCCAGCAATCGCATACTTGTGCCAAGGCATAGATGCTAACACCAGAAAGAGAAGCAGGCGAAAGGCTGATAGTGTTCCTATGCATATTGATCAGTACATTCTTCTGCAATTTTCATCCTTCCCTCAAAAACAGCTTCACAAAGGATGCTTTTCCTTTTCTATCAAATTTGATCTTTGCAAATGAGGTTCTAAGTGGCTAGCTGCTATTACTGTCTGCTATTACCCCAGATGAATATCTGGGGAAAGGAAGAACTATAGGAAGGCATATAAAAATAACTTATAGAAATAATAAATCCATATTTTGAACATCACATGATGCTTAATTTCCCTTTTCCTCCCTACAAAGGAGAAACTAGGTCTTTAAAAATGTTAGAAAGTTAATCAAGCAAAATTACTATTTAATGAGTACTTCCTATATATCAGTATGGGTGCTTGGTAAATTTATACTTAATTGTTTCACAAAAATGCTCTGACTTAGTATTATTATTCCATTTTGCAAGTAAGTATACAAGCTCTAAGGAGTTTACCTACTTGTTCAGTGACAACACTATTGAATTATACAACTTGGCAAATAAACAAATCCCAAAGCAGAAACTACTATCACCCAGGTATTGCATTGGTTTGAATTTGTCCTGGTCTCATTACCACAACATATAACTTCTACTACTATTATTTTTCTACTTTCTGATAATTTCTTGCATATTCTCCTGTTGCTTTTGTACCTAGATATCATGTTTAAATATTTTTAAATACACCTTGACTCCCACTGACCGCCAAGAACAATGCCTACCACGAATATTTCCTACCATTAGTTCACCAGTATGAAATGAATCTAATTTGTAAATGAGTGATCTTCAAATGTTCAAACAATAGCTATTGCCCTGGTTTATTTCCCATTACTATAACTGAATACTACACCCTGGGAAATTGATCAAGAATGGCAGTTTGTCCATCTTCTGGTTCTAGAGGCTATGTAGTGCAAGTGTGAAGGGCTGCTGCATCTGCTGAGAGCCTTCTTGCTTGTAAAGTCTCCACAGAGTCCCAAGGCAATGGCAAACATCACATACTGAGAAGGGATAATCTGTTTTACTTGTTTGGTTTTTTTTCTTCCTTCTCTTACAAAGACTCCAATCCATTTCTTTTGGCTCCATTCTCCTGAACTAATCTAATTTTATTACCGCTCAAATGCTCCTTATAGAGGTATCAGTTACCTACCTTTCTTTCTTTCTTTCTTTCTTTCTTTCTTTCTTTCTTTCTTTCTTTCTTTCTTTCTTTCTTTCTTTCTTTTTCTTTTCTTTTGTACCAGGGGTTGAACTCAGGACCTTGCGCTTGCCCAGTTATATGCAATTCTTTGGGAGTGGGTATTAAGACAAGGTCTAAGTAGCCTGGGCTGGCCTCAAACCCACTATGTAGCCCAAGATGGCCTCAAACTCGCAGTCTCATGCATCAGCTTCCCTCAGTGCTGAAATTTCAAGCTTATCACTTTGAGGATTAAATTTCAGCAAAAGTTTTAGAGGGGACAAACACCCAGATATAGCAGCTACATTATAATAATTACCAAATTTTTTGCCTCTCTACTGTCTATGGCCAAACATAACTGTTAAGAAAACTAGACTTGGGTTATATTTCTCTTTCTGAAACTTACCTGTGGTATGATCTTAGCCAATATCCATAATCCCTATGTTTTTCAGTTCTCTTATTAATTTAATAGACTTAGTAATATCTATCTAGAAAGTTAGTGTGGTGATGAAATTAGTAAACACATGCAGCGTGCTTAGAAAGATGTGCAAGTGACACAAACATCTAGTAAGAACATAAAAGCACTGTCAGATGAGCACACATTTTCTTTGTAACATAATTTAAAATTTGCAAAATGGTTGTCAGAACCCTATTATCTGTCTGTCTATCTACCTGTCCATCTATCTTTTGAACTAAGTGCAAGCCGCAGAACTGACAGTACACTACTATCAATACTGCAATGTCAGTCTCTCACAAACAAGGCTTTGCTAATGTATAACCAGAGCACTAACCTGGTAGCTTATCAACAGGTAAATTGGTATTCACATATTCCCTCCACCTTGTCTACATTTCCTTCAAGTTTCACAAAGATCTCAAGTGACTTTTTATGATAAAGATTCAGTATAGTAGTATTCACTGTACATAGTTATCATACCTTCCCAGTTTCCCTCAATCTGGAACAGTTTCTCAGTATTTCCTTGAATTTTCCTTTACCTGACCTTTTATTATTACAGCGCAGTTGTCTTGCAGAATGAACCCTATTCTGGGCCTATTTAATCATTAGATTCAGAGTTTTCTTTTTAAACCTCAGTTCCATTGGCGTAATGTCAAGTAAACTTTTCCCTATGGAATTCTATCAGGTGTAACAGTTTCTAAATATCCTATTAATGACCATATTAACCTCCATCACCTGAATTAGGAGATATCCATCAGAGTTCCTCCTACATAGCTGTTAGTTTTTCCTTCCATTCAAAGTTTCTTTGACTAAAGGGAAGGTGCTAAGAAGATAATTTGAAATTATTTAAATATCACAGTCTATATTACATACTAGTATTCATTGATTATACTTTGCTGAATCAATCATTCCTTTGGTAGATGCTAAACTGAGGTTTTCCAAATAACACCACTATTTCTAATTTTGTTAGTTGGCATTCTATTGTAAAGAAGGACTATATTTATTATTTATGTACTCTTTTATATATTTATATTATTACAGTCTCATTATTTTTGTGCTCAAATTGGTACAGATTTGATTGAAGGGACTTTAGTACATACTTTTTTATTGTGTGACTGAACAGTGGAAGAAATTATGGAAAATGCTATTTCTTATTCTTGGCCATAAAAGAGAAGGTTTCCATAATCTGGATTTTGGAGTAAATGTCTCTTTGAGTTAATTCAGGTGCTAGCTTTTATTCTTATGAGGCCATTAAACAGTTTATATATATTACACCGGTGTGAATGTGAAAACTCAAAAGTTAAATATGATGAAACTATTTTTCTCCTATATACTAGGAACTATCTTCAGGCAATCTGAATATAAAATGTGTCTAATGCTAGCTACCACTGATTTATTATAATTTTTGATGTCACTAAAAATGAAAATGGAAAGACATAGTTTAGTTTTAGATAAGATGAATTGAAAAACTATTCAGTGCTTTTGACATAGTTTCATGTGTACTGGAAGACAAGTATTTCAGCTCGCTAAGGAGCCTCCTAAATGCAGCTGTTAAGAAGTATGTTTTAAGGGCGGGAGATTTAGCTCAGTGTCGCCATGTCTGCCTGTCAAGCACAAGGTCCTGAGTTTGATTCCAGGTACCAAAACAAATGTTTCAGAAGAATATTTGAAGACTATAATCCTGATATTAAAATATTCTGTTGTACAACAATAATGATTATATGAGGATTGTTTTACTCCTACTTAGAATAAATATTCAAATCAGAGATCTAAGTGAAATTGGTGTAATACTTGCCAAAATTACCATGTGTCATAAAAGTGCCAGATTCATCCAGTCTACCTAACTGTCGAACCAGGCTCTAAACTTAAGAATTAGATATGCTTCATCATGATTTCAAGACATGACTCAAAAGAGCAGAACTTAGGATTCTCCTTTGAACATGGAAGCAAGACTTCTCTTCTCATGAAGCAGGCAGAAAGCAGTTGATGAAGCACAATATTAAAAAAAAAAAAGAAAAATGGGATTATTCAGTTATACTTTGCCTTTGACATACAATTACAAAATCTTCCTTCTTCTCCAAACATTTGTAGTTTTATACATCCCTTCTTGGAGGTACTTTATGACAAAAAGATAAAGATGCAAGATGAGATAAAAGAGAGAGATTTAGGATGATGGGATAAAAGAGAGATTTAGGAAACCAGGATCCAGCTTCTGGATTTGCACCTGTGAAAAGGAATCACTTGGGGTGGCTTATCTGACCTTTCTGGAATCGGTTATAGTATTTGGTAAATGAAATCACAAAGAGCCAAGAGAAGGAGAGTTACTCTGTCTTTTTTAACAGTGGATAGTGCCTGTCTAGATGACCTTTTCAGAGCAAAGTTTGAGTCCACACAGTGATCCAGTGAGGGGTTAACTAGTGATGTCTGTCATGATCAGAGATGGAGCAGACATTTTTGTCATCCCAGATTTACTATTCTAAATGTGTGTAGTGAGCTTTATCTTACTTTGGAATAAAACAATTTGCTGTAGATTTAGGAAGAAAGCTTGGCCGGAGAAAGGGTAGTTGTATATTTCCCTTTTGTACGTAAAACAATAAATTCCATGCAAGCAGAAAATGTGTCTTCTCTGGGTTGACATTGCACAAGACCCTAGATAATTAATTCTTAGTCCATAATTGGTATTTAATAAACATACCATAACATCACTGAATGACTCAACAGTACTTCTAAAGGAAGTACTAAATTTAATTTCACATTCACTTTCCCAGGTAGAGGCAGGAGCTAAGCTAGTTTGTAATACTAGAGTGAATATTAAAACAAACACACAAATAAATCAACACAACAAAATGTAAAGCAGCTGTATAGAATTGATGCCTCTGGAATGACCACATATAGTAAATCATATATGAACCAAAAATGGGGGAGGAAAAAGAATCCAGTGATGTATTTATATTTCAATACTGTATCGGTTTCTCATGTCTAGCATGACAAGTCCATTCGTTGTTTAGCACCCTGACTTCATAACAGGGAGTATTTTCCATCACCAGTTTGGAGCTCATTTTAGTCCTCTTCCCATGGTGCAGGGTCACAAAGTTGACACATCTAGCCGATAAATTTACAAAGATAGAGAAAAAGACATTGTAATCATGTCAGCCTGTCAAATGTCTGGCTCAAAAGAACAAAAGACAATCTGGCCAGCTACACCTGACCCATATCACCCATAGGAAAAATGTTCCTGGTTGTTGGCTGCTATTATTAAAACCATAAAAATGAGCATCCCCCATTTACTGAGGACTTATGATGTGCAGTGGTCTTTGCATTTTTACTCTAATCATCACAACAGTTCTTTCTGAAATGGTTTCAAACTGCAGTTTGTAGATTCCTAAGTGCCTGTGTCTGTATTTTAAAGGTCCTCCAATTTTCTATATCATGTGTGGACTTCTATTACAGGGCATTAGTTTTACATTAAGAGATATCAGGATCCTGTGGATGACCACATTATAACCACCTTCTGCTACCTGCATCAGAATCTGCAGGAGTCTGATGTGATCATAGGCAAAGAGTGTCTGTCTTAACTTCCAGGAAAGTAACTTTTACACTGAGGGGTTTTGAAATCTGGGGTGCCTAAAGATTTCTTCTTGATAGTCCTCATGTTTTCCTACTTGAAAAAGATTGTGCTAAAGAATATTGTTTTGGGAGTCAAATAGATCAGATTTTTAAAAAAAATCTGTGTGACACTTGTGATGTTATTTGAACTCTTGTTATCTCTGTTTCTTTATCTACGAAGTGGGGTTACAATAACCATAGAAGTTTAAAAACTCAGTATAAGACATAACATATACTTAGAAATGTCATCTATGTGGAGTTAGTGTTCAAAAAATTATAACAGGTTATAAAAGTATATTAATTCTATCCATATTGTGTAGTACAACCTTTATGCTAAAGTGAAAGAAACAGTTTATGAAGAAAAGATCCCAGATGATGCCAATACATTTTTAAATGAATAAAATTATGAGTGTGCAAAATAGGGGCCATTAACTTGTCATTTTCTCACACTTAGTTGGAGATAAAGAAATAGGAAAGATTGCATGGATGACCTCTGACTGCTAGCCATTTATATTCAGTAATCCTAATGAAGATTTGAAGATTCCATGCATTTACTCAGATTTTAGCTTATTAGCTTGTGCAGCATCTGCACTTTCAGAAATAACCTTTCCATCTTTTCATTAAGGGTGCTATACTAATTATGAGGCAGTTTTATCACATGCTTTAAAAAATCAGTGGTGAAAGTTCATCATTATTTATTGAGATATACATAAGTATTGCAAATATTAAAATATTGGCCTGCAACATTAAAATGTATTTAGAGGAGCTCTATGACCAAGATGATATCAAACTGATTTCACAGTTTCTTACTGAGAACATCCCACACAGTGATATTGTTGTTAAAAATCACTTAAACTAAAATTTGGTATTTTACGATCACTTCATGATCCCATTATGATTTGTAGGCTTTGAAAATTTTACAGCGTAAACTCCACCCTCATTAGCAGATGCTGGTAACTGCTGCAATTCCAACGTACACTTGCAGTGATTTGGAAAATTTCCTACAGTAATATTCACTGAAGACATTTACTATAATATCCTTCATTACATTTTGACAAAGTATTGGCTCATGAAAACAAATTCAATTGAGTGAAGAGATACTTGAAAATAAATTTCTGTATTATGGTAGACATACAGGAATGTGCTTGGAGCATGACAGCAATGAAACATGGAATGTGGGGATAATTTTTGCTTGATATTCTTTGTTCACCTTTTCTATGAATGAGTGAAGAAAGGAGAAAAACAGTCTAATAACAAAAAATTATGTACAACAGTTATTTAAAAGCTCACTTTTAAAACACTTGCTGTGTCATTTTAAAAACTTACTGTTCTATTGCATCAAACTGGCTTCAACAAAAGGGGATATTTATTGATTAATATAACTGAAATTTCAACAGATGTTCTGCCCTGTATCATAGATACAGGAGCTCAGGAAATGTTATCAGTGTAATTTGTGACTGACTTTAATATTAAAATTTTAAATGGGTAAATGGAAAGAGGGAAAAGTTGGGATAGGCCTATGAAAAAGTAACTGCCTAGACTCTAGCTAGCAGGAATCATCAAGCCTAGTTTCCCTCCCTTGGCTTCCTTTAGTGTGTCAAAAATATTTCTAGGACAACCAACATAAATGCTTTCAAGAAATTGTACAGAAACTCTAAGGATTGTTCCCACCAAATTCAAAGAAAAGTTTGCATGAATTTCATTGACATTTATCAGATCACATGTGTAGATCTGAAGCAGTCATTACAGTTAAGAGGTTTGCAAGCCTCGAACGTGCTGGGACTGAGTCCCATCTTCCGTTTCTGGATACAGGATGAGTCTCCTTCCAGAACAGGTGATTGAGAGCTGAGGAGAGTGAGAGGTTAATCCAAGGTTGGGGTTTGAGTTGGCTTGGTGGTTTAAAATTAAGTTCCTAGACCATCAGTGTAGGTATTGTGTAAAGCATTATACTTATGATAAAACTTAATTCCTGATATTAATTCCTGATATAAAAGAGCTGTCTAGTCACAAAACATATTTGTGCTCTCTGTACATTATGTAATATAATGCAAATCATTGTAATTGTGAGTATTACTTGCCTTTGGAAGGCAGTAGTGCTTCTAGAAATGGTGCTACAGATGAAATGGTGGGAAAACGAGTATTTCAAGATTTTTGTGCATAAACACTGGCTATGAAATGGTGGGGAAAAAACCCACTGAAATTCTATATTCTATATGACAATTAAATCATTTCTACATATCCTTATCTCAGGTATCATTCACATTAAATATTTGCCCTGCAGTTTAGTTTCTGAGCTAAGGTGTGCCTCCCACGTATAACTCAGGCAGGGAAAAGTGTGTTTGACAAAACTCCTAGGATTAAAATTCATTTCGAAAAATCACAGGTGGATGATTCTTGTGTTTGTGGAAAGGCATGGCTCAATCTTTGGTATCAGTTACAAAAAATAAGATAAAATAATCTCAGTGTCTAAGAATACATGTGGTTAATTTTTGATGCAAAATATATACGTAAATGTAAATGCAAAGATTAACCTTGGACAAATAATTAAAGTTAAGTATCTTGATTTTAATTTGAGACACAGATGATTATTAAAGCATTAATTAAATGTTTGTGCATAAACATTATATAGGAGTCGAGTATGAAACAGGTATGGTAGATAGGTAGATAGATAGATAGATAGATAGATAGACAGACTCAAATTTTAAACCACAATCTATAACAAACTACTGTGCAGCATTTCTGTTAGACAGTGCACAAGTTATTTCCCCATGCAGACTCTGCAGAACACTGCAAATGTCCTGTGACTAAGTCAGGACAAATAATGTTAACCCCATTTTTCAAATGAGAAAACAAAAGCTTTGGACCTTGACGCATCTTGCTGATGTCTACTATATAGTTTACAGTAGAGTTGGTGTTAAATAAAAAGTCTGGATGGTGTTGGGGATTAAGAGAGCATGAACACAGATTGTAGCTATTTTAATTTTTACAAATCTCCTAGTTTTTAATATATGCATTTTATCTTCTCTGTCTCCAAAAGAGAAATATGTATTAAGAAGTGTCCAATGAGATTTTTTATTATCTTTCTTTTATATTTCATCCCTCTGAAAAATCACTTTAACCCTAAGTAATCATCATCTTTAGCAACATAGCATCTATTCATGCTACATTTTTCCAGTTTATTATGGAAAATTTGTCCTTTTGATTAAAGGTATTGAACTGGATATTTCATGGATCAAATAAGTCTATCTAATGGCCAATATGAGATATTCAAGAAGGAAGGACACACTATTTTAGTTACTGCCTTCATTGATACAATTCGGGCATCAATATCTTTGAAGTACTTGTTGCCATGCATGGCTTAGCTTCATCCATACCTAGGCACTTCGTTTCTTTCTTCATGCTCAATTTGGTTCTTGGCTCACTAGACTCTTTTCCCACTTAGAAATAGACATCAATATGTTTGGTTACAACTTTTTTGTTGTAACCAAAGTTAGAATACATTCTCAGACCACAAGAAAAAGAAATAGTCCTATCAATTGATAGATTTCTCCAAATTGTATATGTAATCTAGCTGTGACCATACTCTTTTTAAATAGCCTATTATTAGAGTTAGGATGCAACTTCCAGGCAGAATGAGAGAAACAGCCCTTGTTTTGTGCTCAATTTTGCCACACTCTGCAGCAATGAGCCCACTCAGCTGTCCTGCTTCAGATGAGTTTTAACTAAAATCCTTTTCTATATGTAGACAATGGAAGAGTAGATGGCAATTTTTCTAGCATGTCTTAGCCAAGATTCCACTCTGGAAATTCAGGCAATCCTTGTTCATCAGCCTTAAGAAAAATCTGTATGGTTCATCTGATTTGATATCATGTCAACCGGAAGTCTTCTAACTTAGAAGATCTTTACAACAAGAATGAATTTTTCATTTCTGATGAGAGCAGCCACTGAGTTTCAACTTTTTGCCAGTTTGTTTTATACTTTATATCATATGCTAATATGAATCTCCTAAATAGACACTTTAATTTTCTCCATTTTCTTTCCTTCTCAAATTGATTATTCATCTTTCAAAAGAATGAGTTAAAAAAGTATAAAATTAAACTCTAACTCATGACCTTAATGATTATGTGAACTCAAGCAAATACTGATATTTCTTCAAAATCTTTAAAATTAGAATATGAGGAATGATTCAGAAAGATATACATCAATCTAATACTTATACTTCCCCTTCTTTACTCATAGGAGACATAGTTAATCACATACTTCTTTCTTTTGTTAGTACTTAAAGACACACAGCTCTTTAGCCTGTTTTAATTTATAGACCTTGAATTGCTAGGTAAAATATAAATAAATTCCTAGTGTTTGGCTATGTTAAATGTCACCTTCATAGCTCATATTGAACATTTGAAAGTATGTCTGACTTGTACTTACTCCCATGATTAAAGTCTGAGGTTGGGTGTTGAGCTAATTTTATCAAATGTATTTCAGTTTTCCATTCCTGAGGTGTTTAAAACACAAAAATCAGTAAGATAGCTTCTTCTCTGACTATCTAGTTTTAACTTTCATTGTTTTAAACAATATGCTTTCAGAAGGGTAGAAGCATACTTAAATTTCTTCTTTAAATTCATATGAGAAAAGTCCTTGATTATTGAATTTTCAATGTATATATTTACTCATAGGAAGGTTTTCACGTAGACAGGCATGAAGACATATCTGCTTCTTAAACAGGTAATCTAGGCCTCACGTCTGATCTCAGGTATGACCTAACGAGACACTTTTGTGCCTACTGTACCTTTCTTCCCTTTAATAATCTTACACTTTAAGTACTGTGACTGTACACCTTCATTTCCTGCTCCGGTCTTGCCTGATGCAGCTGACCTCTGCAGGATTTTGGAAGAGTAGTTAATTTCCCTAGGGCATCTTTTGACCAATGATGAGAGGGAAGGGAGGTGGGAGGACACAGCTTATTGGTTAAATGTTTCTGTATCCCATACTTGAGGAAGAAAATTCCAAGAGGTATTCTGTATGTTTCTCCAGAGGTCCTGGCTTTATTAAGGCCCCATTGATTGCAGAAACAACCTCAATAATCAGTGCAATTTTTCATTGGCTTTTCTTTTTTCTGCTTCACTTTCCCTCTATCTTACTCCTGATTACTAATATTTTCTCACAATTAAGCATACTGCTTCCAAATCCTTATCTCAAGCTTTCATTTAAGAAGAACCAGTGTAATGTAATAAGCATCTTATGTGTCTCTCAAAACCAAGCACAATAATCAGTTTCATAAAAGTCAAGTAATAGGTGATGCCAGACTACTCTGTCATTTCCAGAAACTGCATTTGTTGAATAATTTCATTATCTTTTTTTCACTTTGATCTTTACTCTATTTTCATAATGAAACAAATACTTATAGTTATATATCATTAAAATCATCTAGTATAGCCTCTTCCATGTGGTTAATTGTTCATCATACTTCTTAAATAAAATATTATATTGAACTCCAAAGTTATGAGTAATATATATGTATATATTTCCCAATATTCCCAATGTTCACTTTCCACCCTACATGTAGCAGAGAAGATTTTAAATATTTGATGAATACTTATCTAAATTCCCATTGTACATGCACTGAAGATTAGCTACATGCAAAGCAGACAGTCCAGAGGACCTGCGCTGGGCAGGGGCTACGCTGTTAGGCTGGGATTGTGCAGAGTGATGTGCAGTGAGGTAAAGACAGGAACTGAACAAAGAACAAAATCTCATAACTGCTGCAAAAAATGAATATCACTAATAAAGGAGAATTATTCCAGGCTATCTTAACCCAAAGGGAGGCCTCTGGTTTTGGGGGGCTCATAATGAAGAGGAGTGTGACTTTGATTAGGAAATCTCTTACCATGAGAGAGGCCACCATTTGTCTTTAGGAAAATTCATCAGTGTTGCAGACTAGAGCTCATACACATTATTTAGGTTCCAGGAATGTCAGAATTCAGCTGTTCATATCATACCAGCTTCGTACCAAATTCTACTCCTTATAGGCCTCTGAATTCTTAATTCCTATCAACCCAAGTTGAGGATCATCACCATAAACTTACCACAATTGCAAATTTGCAGGGAGTGAAATAGGTCAATGTTTTCAGTGCTAGATTATACAGTAGACATGATTCTTTAAAGCTGACACAGGAAGTTAAATATCAAAGCCATTATATATTTATGCCAACTAACTGAAATCACTTTTGTAACATTTTGCTTTAGCCTTGAAGTCTTAAAAACCGTTAAGAAATGGAGATAATTAAAAATTTCCCTAAAAGAACACAGGCATGGTCAGAAGTTTTTATGATAAAATTCTATCTATGAATTTGCTCTCATAGTCCAAGGGAATTGATGGATTATTGTTGCCCCTAAAAGATAGAACACTCCTTGTAAAAGATAGAACTAGTGATTGATCTAATGGTCTTCACACTGAACTAGACTCCAGCCATTTTTTTTTCCATTATATTTTGAGACAGGACCTCATTACATCATTAAGTTTTATAGGCTGGGCTTGAATTTGTGATCCTCCTGTCTCAGCTTCCCAGAGTGCTGGAATTACAGGTGTGAACCACCATAATTTGGTAGGACATTCTTTTCTATTTCCTCCAGAGAACTATGTGTTTGTTTTATCATAATAAATTACAGACACACAGATTAGTTTCATGTAGATAGTCAAATTATATTTGTACTAGAATTAGAGGATTATAAGGTAAGTATGGTTTAGCAGAAAAGTTTAATGGCTGTAAAACAACTTCAAAAGCATCACTGGTTTATTATGAGGTTGGAAGAATTTGCTGAAGCCTGGAGAAAGATCAATTTAAGATTTGAAAGTCAAGAAAATGAGATAAAGGGTCCAAAAGTTCTAGCAGCTGATTGATTTCAGGATGTGTCCATCTGTCTGCATGCTTTCTTCCTCATTCTTTCTGCCTTCAATCCTACTACCAAACTTGTCAATTTATAATAGATGTAAATAGGATATAAACTCAAAATAGCCATAACAATTGGATGGGAAGGACTAATTTACTTCACCTTTGTTTCTGTATTTGGACTAAAATCAAATGTTCTCTGTGTACCCAGAATACCCAGAATAATGCCCTGAAACTGAAATTCAGTCCAAGATCAGCTCTTAGTAAAATGTGAGTTTGCCAGAGTATGGGTTTTTGGCTCATGAAAAAGCTGTCGAGACAGAGGTCATTTGGAAGAGTTGAGAACAAGAAGCAAAAAAAAAAACTATTTGGAGCTTGATGGCTGTTTAACCAGTAGGTGATGGGAAGAAACCCAACCAGAGATGAGAAAAATGAACATGGTAACAAAAGCAGACCATAGCATACATAATGAAAAGCTCTTGTTACATCTCTTATAATGGTTATAAGTGAGATTGTATGTTTACATTTATCTCTTGCTGTAAGATGGAATCTTGACAGTAACAGAGATGTTTAATTCATTTCAAAATTTTACTCTTGTAAAATCCTTGTATTTGTCAGATAGGAATATGAAACATGTATGGAACATAAGAAATACATGAATGGTAGAATTTATTTCAAAGATACAATCTTCAGATTCTTCCAGATCATCTTTTATGCTCACTGCAAAGCCTGTCTTTTTAAGCATTTACTGGTCATGATTATTTTACTTTTAATTTTTTTCACCAGTGTTTGTTTTTAATGGTGTATATTTGCATTACATAATGACTGCATTCCTTGTGGGGAGTTGGTGCTTGTACCTAGCATATCTTCATTCTTTTCTTCACTCCATTTCCCTCTATTCCCTTCCCCTTCTTCCATCTCTTGGTCCCCTTCTCATTTGCAAACAGTGTCTCTCCCTATTTTTGATTACCTATCTCTTATTTGTCACTTTATTTATATTTAATGTTTCTCATATAAGAGAAACCCTGCACTTTTTAAATTGTGTGTCTGAATTATATCACCTCATATTATGGTCTCAGGGTGCCTCCATTTTCCTGAAAATGACTCAAGTGTATCCTTCTTTATGGTAGAGTAGTTTTTATACACTCCACTGTGTATAATGACCACTTTTCTTTACCCATTCATCTGGTTATGGATGTGTAGGCCACTTCCAAGGTTTAGCTGTTAAGATTTACACTACTGTAAACATGGACATGCATGTCTCACTATGGTAAGACGTCTTTAACTCCTTCAGGAAGATACCCAGAAGGGGAATAGGTGGGTCAAATGGAATTTCTAGTTTTAGTTTTGTGAGGAATCTCCATGCTGATTTCCATAGTGGTTACACCAGTTTACATTTGCAAAAACACTGTAATTTTTCTGTACAGTAGCCAAAGTTATTTTTATTCAAAGTGTAGAAACAGATTTTTCCCCCATTAAGTTTATTGGTACATTTTAGGTGTAAAGTACAGTTACATACATCATTGGGATCTTGTACCATTACATGAGTATCTTGGTTCTTATTTTTTTCCCCTTCCTCTCCTCTCCCTTCACTCCCTCCACCCTTCCCTATTTGCAAAGATTTTGTTTCCATTTTTTTCCTTTTCTCATATTTTTTCTTTTCCCTTCTTTCCTTTCCCCTACCCCTCCCACTTCCCCTGCTCCTTTAGACCTTTACTTCCTATTACAGAATATCAATTATACATTTTTAAAATTACAATCTCAAGATCTAGGAGACATTACCACAGATTTTACAGAATTTAAAAGAATATAGAAAGCATATTTCAAAAATCTGTTTTGAAATGAATTTGACAACTTCCAAGAAGTACTTTAGAAGACAAATTAATGAAACTAACTCTAGAGGAAATATGAAATTTGAATAGCACCTATGAAAGAAAGTATATTCCTAGATGGAAAACCTACCTATATGACAACAACAGGCTCATACACATTTTAACTGATAAATTATATCAAACATTTAAAGCAGAAAAAAAAGGAACATTTCTCCCCTCATTTTACGAAATCAACATTTTGCTAGTCCTAAAACTGGATAAAGATAATAGAAGAAAAAAGTATGAAAATAGATAGAGATATATTTAACAAAACAAACTATTAGAAGTCAGATCTGGCAGTATGTAGAAAGTGGTTTTACTATAGGGATGCCAGTGTTGGTTCAGCATTGGAAGATCCACCCCAAAAAGTCATCATTTTAACAGAGGAAAGGATAAAGCCATATGATCCTGTCACTAGTTGGAGAAAAAGTATTGGACTAAATTCTACAGCTGTTCATGGTAAAAGCTATCAGGAGCCTAGAAGTAGAACAGAAACTTCTCAACAGATCAAAGAAACGCACTCCATACTTCCAGTGAGAATGCCTTATATGAATGGAGAAGATACAATGTTTTCTCCTTAAGGTGGGGAATAAGGGCAGATATGCTTACTCTTCATCTGTCCATTAAACTTTGAAACATAGGCCCAAACGAAAATAGTCTGGCAATAAAATGACACAATTAGGATAGCATTGACAAGGTAGAAGCAAAATCTTTATATGTAGATGAAATGATCATCTACAGAGAAAATACTAAGAAATTTCTAGGAGCCCCTAGAACTTGTATTTGAATTTAGCAGGATTAGAAAACAAAAGGTATATTCAGGTCTATGTATACATGCTATAAATGAAGAATTGGATATTGAAATTTAAAAGTTATGTAGGAGTACAAAGGACCTAGAAAAGTAAAAAACAAAACAAAACAACAGTGTTGGAAGACATTTAGTATTTAATTTTAAGACTTCCTCTAAAGCTACAGTAATCAAGACAGGGTTGTTGTAAGGAAAGACATATAGATCATTGGAATAAAACAGAAAATCTAGAAATAGAATCACACATATATGGTCCACTGAGTTTTGAAAGATTATTTAACATTAACATTTTATAGAATATAAACTCAATTCAAGAGCCAAGGAAAAGACAGTGTTTTCAGCAAATGGCACTAGAACACCTGGTATCCATATACAAAAAATTAACCTCAACCATGTATTTCCATACATAAAAATAACTTGAAAGGATCTATGAACCTAAATATGAAAGACTAAAATGATAAAACTTTAAGAAGAAATTATATGGGAAAAAGTTTATGAATTTAGGGTAGGCAAGAACTTCCTAGGATACAAAAAACATGATGTATTAAAGAAAAAAATTGATAAATAAGATTCCATCAAAATTTAGAACTTTAAATGAAATTGTTAAGAAAATGAAAAGTAGTCCTTAAACAGACCATATTTACAATCCATATAACCTATGACCAGAATGTATAAAGAACTCTTACAGCTCATTAATAGACAACCCAATTAAAAAGTAGACACAAGAAGATGATAAATAGCCAGTACAGCACAAGGAAAGGTGTGCAACACTAGAATCAGAAAAATACTAATCAGTACAATAACAAGATTGAATTATACACTCATTAGGGAGATGAAGTCAAAAGTTTTAAAAGCCTTGTCATGATTTGTTCTTTTTGTTGGATTCTCCCCCTTTGCGTTGAATGTGTCACGCCCAATTGTTTCATTCTGCTGGGCTTTCTGGGGTTGTGATCCTCATTGTCTTTTCCTAGGATACTGTCTAAAATTTTTTGGAGTGCCAGTTAGGTATTCATGAAGTTCCTGAGGTGCTCTTTATCATGAAAGTTTCTTATTTCTCCATCAATTTAGAAAGATAGTTTTTCAGGGTACATCAATCTGGGTTGGAGACTGTTTTCCTTTAGGGCTTGAAATACATCACTCAGTTCTTCTTGCCTTGAGGGTTTGCATTGAGAAGTCTGCTGTGATTCTGATGGGCTTTCCTTTGCATGTGATTTGTTTCTTTCCTTTCACTGCTTGTAGAATTTTGTTCTTCTGTTGGGTTTCTGGAATCCTAACTATTATATATATATATGTAGAGATTTTTTTTGATCAAGGCTAGCTGGAGTCCTATATGCCTCACTTATCTGTATGCCAAGTTCTTTTCCCCTGGTTGAGAAGTTTTCTGCCATCACTTCTGTGAACGTTTTTTTTTTATGTTGTCTTCACTCTATTTCTTCATTGACTCCAATCAGTTTTATGTTATTCTTCCTTGTATTGTCTAGCAGCTGCTGGATTGATTTCTCTTGGTCCCTTACAATTTTAAAGCAATTTTTCTTTTCCTGGTCACTAATTGCAATCTTATCTTCTATATCTGAAATTCTGTCCTCACATTGGTTCATTCTGCTGCGTAGACTTTCCATGGAGTTTTTAATCTCCTGGAAATCTGTTTGCATCTGTTTTATGGATTCCATTTGTTTCCTATGTTGGGATTCCATCATGTTCCTCAGATCTTCTATTTTTTTATTTGTGTCCTCTCTAGATTTATTAATCATCCCTTGCACTATGGGCACAATCTTTGCTGTTATCTGAGAAATCATGTCTGATTTCATTTTTTCCAGATCCTCTTTTGTTGCCAGTTCAAGGTGTCCAGGTGGTTATCAGATTGTTCCATCACGTTTCCCTTTGGGGTTGCTATAGGTGATCTGGAAGTCTGGTTTTGAGGTTTATTTACGTGTCTCATTTCCACGGGGGGGCGGGGGGCTTCTGGCACTCACATGGCTCATCTTCTCTTCCCTAGGAGCATGGAACGGCAGTGGAGGAGCCTCCTCCTGAGCGCTGGGATTTTGTCACCTTTTCTGCCCTAGGAGCCTGGAATGGTGGTGGCGAGCCTCCTCCTGGGCACTGGGATTGGCTCACCTTTTCTGCGCTAGAAGCATGGAATCAGAAACAAAAATTAATATAGATTAGACATCAGAGAAACCCAAAAGAGATTAAGAAGTGGTCAAATGAATATTTTAGGATTAAAAATTTTAAATGAATGGAAAATTATGAAAGATGAATGGTGGCTAATGTTTATTAAAATATATAGTATTGTATTATCAAATAAACCCAGAATTGTAATTTCTTATCGAGTCATGACAACTCTTGCAAAGATGTCAAAGCACATTAAAATGACATTCTTGTCTATCTTTTTTGGTTTTTGGTCATTCTTAACAACTTTTTGAAAGATCCAAAGACCATTAAATATATGAATGAAAATGTATGAAAAAGATGTCCCACTGTAATGGCTTTGACACTTGAAAAGATGTCCTACCTTGTAAAAAAAAATAGCTTTCTTGACCTTAAATCTTTCAGTTACAACTGAAGTTATATAATTTTTTAAAAACATGCAACAATTTTGGCTGGCATACAGTAGAAACCTAATCACCTTTTTTCCAAAAACATCCCCTGTGTCCTCTCCATCTTTTAGATATTAAAGAAGGTGGGTGGCAACAAGGGATTGATGTTCTAGAGAGTAGATGAAATTTTTAACATTATCACATTAAAGGGACTGGAGTTCAATAAAAGACATCCAACTCTGAGAAAAATGGTCTAGAAAAGCACACTGGAATATCTCTCAGCCTTAAAAGGTCCCCTTTATGGAAACAGTGTTACTCACGTAAACTTTGAGATGAAAGTAGGAATAAAATAAATGAAAGTTAAATTTCTGGTGAATAGCACAGAAGAATTGAGTTAGAAAAGTAAGATCAGTCATAGCGTTCATTTTGTACCAAATCAAATTAAAATGCCTTATGATAAGGTTTCCCCAAAAGAATTGGGAACAAAGCTGGTTATTCCACATGGGTGTGTGTGTAGGAGGCTACTAGAAGAATTTTTGAGTAGAGCAATTTTCAGCACTGTACATTTAAATAGTCGATTGTGCGCCATAATTTTTCTGCACTCTAATCCAAGGGAATAAGAGTTTTAGCTAACTGAATCTTCCAAATAATTTTGTGAGTTAAGGAAGATATACGCATTTTACAGTCATGGAAACTGAATCTCAGGGAATATTTTTGAAAACATAGGAGGAGACCTGGTAGAGCATGAATTCTATCTTTTTAACCAGTCGTTATATAATCTTGGTTATGTTAATTCCTCTTTCTGGATTTCACTGTTTCTGTTGTATTCAACAGAAAAATAAAATTCAGATCCCTTAAAATTTTCAGCCTGATTGATCATTAACACCTTTTTGCTGGCTTGAACCTCTGGTGGTACATGCATGACTGTCTTATCTGGTGGCTTGTACAGTAGGTTGTACAAGTGGTTAAGTCATGCATAGGACACTCATGCTTGTACCGTGTATGGTTCAAGCCACCCAGTAATAAGACATTGAAGTATGGCCCCCCATGATCATGTCAAATGAGACCTAAGATTGAATGAGATTTAAGATCAGGACAAGGAACAGGAAAGTGAAAAGAAAAAGAAATGATTCACAATTAATAATTTTGCCCCTCCATTAATTGATTACAACTGTGTATTTCCTACATAATTGCAATTTTACCACTGTAATTAGAGTTTTTCTTAAAGTAAATCCATACACGGATGCTGGGGATTTAGTAAAGACCATACAACACAAGTTTTCTTTACCCTCTGCTCCAAACTTGCTTCATTCCTGATCTTGTTCTTACCTTGCACATTTATCTCAGTGGCAGCAAAAGAAACAGGATTAGCCATTAGCCAGTAAATAGTATAGTCCCTTCAAGGTTTTGGCAGTGCCAACTGGAAGTACAAATAATCACATGCAACCTACTCCCTTGGGCAGGGAATCATGTCCTTGGTCAATGAGGTTAGAATAGAACAAAGTATGATGAGTTCAGTTTCTTGTCAGTTCCCATTTTATTTCGTCTTGGTTCTAATATGAAGCTAGGTTAAGAGCATATGATATGCTTTAAAAATTAGCTTGCAGTTAAAATTGAAAGTATTGATAATTTTAATATTGAATTATGTCTATATCATTTATTCACCCATCCATTTATTCAAAATAGTATTTCCTGGGTAATTTTCTTTATGTCAAATTCAATGAAATGTATAAAAGATGCACATGTAAGTAGTTCAGGTCCCAAAGAGGTTATTCTATAGAAGGGGATATAAATAACCAAACACTTACTCCATTTTAACAAATATTTTTATATGCCTAGTAAGTGGTAGCCAGATAGCATACTGGCTGCTGATGATTACAAGCTCCAAACATAATAGGGTTTTCTAAAGTTGGGTGTGGTGGCACATGCCTGTAATCCCAGCACTTGGGAGGCTTAGGCAAGTAGATGGCCTCATGTTCAAGGTCATCCTGACAACATCATGAGTTCAAGGCCATCCTCAACTACACAGTGAGACCCCACTCAAAAAACCAACCAACCAACCAAAAACATATTAGATTATTTTATATTTTAAAGTATGGGTTTCTATATAATGTAGACCACAAATCTATACTGGTTCTTAGTTTTCAAACTCATTCTCATTTTTGGACCTTTGCACTTGTTCTCCCCTCTGTCTGGGTGAGTATTCATCAGTTCTTAACATGGAAGATGGCTCTTTTCTTATATTCAGGTCCCAGTGCTGATCTATTGTCTGCCAAGAGAACTTTCTGGCCACCTACTACATAGCAAAATGCTGCCTCTTCCTTCATATTCTGTCTCTGATTTATTGCTTTCAAAGCACTTGATGTTAGCACTACCATGTTTATTTATCTATTTGTGTACCAATCTGAGAGTAGGGAATGTATCTTTTTGATCATTTAAACATTAAAATACAAAACATCTCCTGGTATATAAAGATTTCCCTTTAACTATCTATTGATTGAATAAATAGCCAAATGAATGAATGATGCCATGAGGAAATGAATCATAATATGAAATCCTATTGAACGAAAAGTGACTAATGCTGTTGATTTTTTTAAAATTCCTTAAACAACCCAAAAGGGCAATGCTTAGGAAATGAATTAGAGTTCTAGAATGGAAGTTTCATGTAGAAGTCTTGAAAAGGTAACAAATGATATGTAATTGATTGTGGGAATGAGACAGAATAATGATAACTAGCATTTGTCCTGGAGTACCTGTGTAGTGTATGCATGGTGTAAGACTATTAACCAAGACTTTAGAACAGATTGAGGAAAATGTACTAGGTCTGAGGCCAAAAAATAATTGGGTGCAAACTTGTCCTTGCAGTAGCCCTTGGATATATAAAAGAAGCTAGCACCAAAGTATAAAACCAGACACTCCAAAAAGTTAGTGATTAGAACTGAATATTTTAAGAAATTATTTTGGATGAGATGACTCAACTAGTTTACCTATTCAAAAGCACAATAGATTCTGTTAAGTGCATTAGGTCTTAAACTATTCTTTAGGTAGGATAGAAAAATGTTAATATTTTCTAAGGAGTTTGTAATGTAAAATTATCACTATTAATCATTAGTTCTATCAGCGATTTCCTATGATTCTGAAGTAAGTGACTTAGCACAGATTTTTATCTCCATGTCAATAGTAATTAAGAATTTGCTGAATATACACTTAATAACATTTCCATTAACAGTGTACCTGGGTTTGAATTGCTCTTCTTACTCTCTTACTAATGTGTTTGTATGGACAAGTTGCACTATGCTGAAGATATTTTCTTTACCCTTGCATAAAGAGACCATAATGAATTCACAAGGCTACTGTGAGAATTCATGATAACATGCTGTACACAGGGACTGATACAGAAGGAGGTAGCCAGCGATGGTGCTTACTGTCATAACCATAATGCAACTAAAGCCAGAATTTTCCTTGGTGTAGTAAAACCTCATCTGGTGTTGAGCAGTAGCATGGGACTGCATTTCTACCCCAGCTCTTTTTTCCATATGAGGACCCTTTGCCTTTTGCAAAGAAATGCCAGAATGAAAGGGCTGGAACGAGCTTTATTTTCCTATTTCTTGCCATAGGAATGCTGTAATGTTATCATCTGAGATAAGACTACCTGTAAATAGCTCCAAGTGAATTTGGTTGGCAAAATCGGAGGAAAAGATTGACAGGCTCTTAAACAGCAGTAGTCAGGGAGGCCGTAGCTGGAGTATTGACAGCGAGTGATTTCGTGAGTAATGAAGAGGGTTATATGATTAAGTTTCCCGAAGCGTGAGGTGCCTGCTGTGTGCCCTTGCTGCTGATCGCCACCCTTCTGCGTTGTGGACCGGCCTCACTGCTTTTCAGGCAGGATCAATGGGATTAGAGGATTTGCGCAGAAAGCTTGCCTGTGGCTTCTTGTTAAGGGTGTGGGGTGCCTTACAGCTCTCCTCTCTGGTGTTCTGCATCATGCCATGTATTAATCACATGAAAGGCCATCCACTGGTTCTATTTTATAACTATTTTATTCCTAATGCTTTTTTTTCCAAACCTGAGATTTTATTTTTAAACTAGAGATTTACAGAAATAAAAAAATGCCCAAGACCACATCCAGTATAGCCCCCGGTCGGTCCTAACTGAATATTCTGGAAAGTATAAGTAGTATGTGACCTCCAGTAGGTACCTTTCAAGAAGTTGTGGGCTTGATGGGGATGTTACTCTGCATTTCTAACTCTGGTAGAGTTGTTATCTGGTAAACTATCTGCCTGTCCTAACTTTACCCTCTAGGCTCTTAGCATGTCTAGGAAAGAACCTGTATTCTATCAAACTTTGTAAATCTTTATCTAATTATATATGTGTGTGTGTGTGTGTGTGTGTGTGTGTACTTGCAGAGAGAGAGAGAGAGAGAGAGAGAAGAATTCGGCAGTATGTGCTCAATGAGCATTTGATGATTTTTTTGCCATGTGCTAAGTAATGTAAATGTAATTACCTTAGTTTATGCGTTTGAAAAGCGGGATGACCCACGGGGCTGATGTGAGGATTAAGCAAGCTTCAGAGAGGTTTATGCACATGAGCCAATACAGAGAAACTAAGCAGGGAAGATAGTTTTCAAAAACACACCTTTCTGAATTCCAAACCTGTACAATCGGCTACCTTCTTCTACTTCTGGAAAAAAATACATTCTAAGTAAGTTAGGTACATTACATATACAGGTACAGAGATACATATCTATCTTTTTGTATATGTAAACCCACCTTTTAAAATATTTAAATAGATATGCAATGCATTGTGAAAACTAATTCGCTTATTTCTAAGTTAGGTTAATAGCCGTTCTTCTTATGAAGTTACTTATGAAGTTAAATGACTTGTCCAGGGTCAAGTGGACAAACCCAGGCAAAGCAATTCAAGTGACAGAGAATGAATTTAGGTCACTCCAATAACTCCAATTTATGTCTTTTCTACCTTGGGAAAAGCTCTCTTCCTGTAAACACAGCACTGTTAGCAAACAGGGGTGTGCCAAAGACAGAAGTAGCATCCCCTTCTTCCACTGCATAACTGAGCTTGTTAGTATTACTTATCTTGAAGTGTCATAGGCTGGCACGGTAACTTTCACACTGCAATCTCCCAGTGCTCCAAATGCTGCAACCCAGCTGCCTCCACTTGCTTTGGATGCTTGCTGAGCTTTCTACCTACTTCCTAAGTGCCTGGCAGATAATCACAGGTGGAGAGAGCAAGATTACTTTTTAAACTCACACCTGTATAAGTTATCTCACTACTTCAAAGGAGAAAAATACATTTATGCTTTTCTAATCCAGCACACAACTCTTTTTACCCAACCTAATCCATTTTATATTTTTTATTTTCTACTCTTTTTCCAAATGTAAGAGTTTCTACATTGTTGTGACCAACATTTCAGTCACAATCATCACTTAACTAACAATGGCAAATGATCACTATGAAACAGATTAAATGAAATTTGCATGCAAGTCACCATTATTAATAGTGTGTTTTATAATACATACCTGAGATTATACCCAGTGAAGTAATTTGAAACAGTATGTGTCATGACTCTGAAATTTCTATGTGAATTAATGTTTAAATATCTTGCAGTTTTATGGTAAAACCATAAAGTCAATTTTAAATTTACATATGTATATAGAAAACAATATTTGCTGTATATGTCCATACATTAATTTTTGTACCTTTAAAGAAATGTCTATAAAGTGCTTACCATCTGTTTGCATGAATATTTATTTACATGTATGCAAGTTTGAATATTTGCATATCTGCCATAAGCAGATATATAATATTGCAGATTTTTAAAAAGAATAAAATATAAAGAAGGGCAAAGTGAAATAAATGTGTAGTGGCAGAGAAAGTAGTCTTATTTGACAATGTGATAATTGGTTAGAAAAATGGATCAACTAAAGAAAGTGGGATCATGGAGCTATTTGGAGAAATACATCCCATGGAAAATGGTATTAATATGTAGATGGGTATTTGTGAGAGACAAAAACTCAAGACTGACATGATTTTTTTTGTTTTCTCTAACATTTAAGATGATAAATTGCCATTCAGTGTGGAAGAGAAATTTAGAATTACCTGCCCTCTTCTGCCCATCTCTCATGACAGGGAACTAGAACAAGCATTGCTCTGGGCTTCTTAAAACTGGTCAGTTTAAGCGGATGAAAAGGTTTTGGTTGGTCTCTGACAGTGCAGGAGCATGACTACAAATGAATCTGCAGCCATCTCAGGAGGATCCCAAGCAAATAAAAATCTTGAACTATGTCAGAAGTCAAAGGCAGAGATGCAGTCTCTTTTGGATATTTTCACTTCAGCTTTTCTGTACAGTTGCATATAAAGCATGAGGTCTATCAATTCAATATTTAATCATGTTTTCTTTTAATGGTATATATTTAAGTGCTTATTCAGTGGTTATTTTCAAGGTCATTGATCATGAATGTGGAGTAAATAATGCTTTTCAAAAATTACATCCTCCCCAGAAGGTCAGAAAGTGATCTTATTTACAAATAAGGAAATTGCACTAATAATTGATTTATAGAAAATCACACTGAAGGAGGATGGGCTCTTAATTCACTATGACTGGCGTTCTTACAAAAGGAAGAGACAAAGCAACCCAGCACACATGTTGGTGCCTAACATGTCCTGGAGTTATGCAACTACAGGCTAAGGATCACCTGTAACCAGTAGAAACTAGAGTACAGGCACAGAAGAAATTCTCCCTGAGACTTCAAGAAAAAGAAAGAACACTTCTGACACCTCAGCTTTGGACTTCTGTGTTCCTGAACTGTGAAAGAACAGATTTCTGTTTTCTTAAGCCACCCAAAGTTGTAATACAGTTCTTTATTACAGCAGTGCTAGTCAACTAACATATCTACTATGCACCAGGTCCTAGGCTAGCTGTTTTCAATAGGATTGTTACCTCACTTAATAAACTTCTCTCTCCAAGATTCAAGTAGTATAAAGTGACATGCATATGCAATTTATGAAATAAATATTAGACACTATGGTCTTGGCACTCAGCTGAGTGTTAGAAGGGGGTAAATAAAGATATGTGTTACTATCCTTGTGGAGATGAATTAGATAGTAATGTTTACCCATTCTTCTTATATATTATAGATGGTTTTTGACCCTGAAATTTAGAAATGTTTAAGATAAGAAGTCATTTAGTAAGAGTTATTACAGCTACAGCCACACTACAGTGCCACTGTTACATGTAGTAGAATAGTTTTCTATGTAAGTAGATATGCAAAATTAAACATCATTCACCATAACCAAAGTGTGAGAGAATTCTTTCTCAAGTGATATTCTCTCTTCTTTTCTACATTTTCCAGGTGCAGAAATTTTCTTATTTCAGATTTCAGGTTCTTATTTTGTACCACATATATATGAGTTTTAAAAATAAAAGATAAATATCAGGACTAAGTTGACATAGATATGCATGGGAAGGGAGTGGTTGTCATTAGCCTACAGATGTTGGATATGCATGTCTAGAAAAATATCAAAGAAAAATGGGCTGCTTCCAAGTTTTAGCTATTACAAATTGTGCTGCTATGAACATGGGTGCACATATATCACTGTGGTATGATTCTTTTAATTCTTTTGGGAAGATACCCAGCAGGGGAATAGCTGGGTCAAATGGGACTTCCAGTCCTAGTTCTTTGAGGTATCTCCATACTGATTTCCACAGTGGTTGCACTTGGAAGCAGCCCAAGTGCCTATCAACTGGAGACTAGATAAAGAAAATGTGGGGTTTTTTTTATAAAATGGAGTACTACTCACCCATAAAAATGAGAAATTAGAGACATATATAGATAAATGGATGCACATTGAGGCGATACTCTTAAGTGAAATAAATAGGACATGTATGTGTAAATACCAAATAGTTTCTCTAGTGTGAGAAACTGAAAGTGTAAATAAGGACTAAAAGGTATAATAGATAATGTGAAATAGGAAGAAAAGGGGCAAAGGGGAAGTGGGAGGAGTAGGGGAAAGGAAAGAAGGGAATGGAATTAATATGAGAAAATGAAAAAATGGAAACAGTCTTTGTAAATAAGGGAGGGCAGGGGAAAGGGAAAAAATAAGAACCAAGAGAGATTATGTGAAGGTACACATTTCCAATGATGAATGTCATTTTATTGTACACCTAAAATGTACTGATGACATTAATTTTTAAAAAAAGTTTAAAAAAAGACCAATGGGATGCTGAGGACATTGCTTATTGGTGTCAAAGTGATGCACCTGTCCTTTGACTCTGTTCTGGAGCTGCCATGCATCTCCTGTGTGTCTAAGCAGCAAGAGCTACGTACATGGGTGGCTGTTGGGCCTCTCCATGGAATGATGGATGTACTTGCTTTATTTCCTGTCCCATATTACCTTAATATTGAATTTATAAGTGTCTCAAATTAGTCATCATCTGAGGTAAGTTTTCATATGTTTTCTACATATTCGTAATCTAGTGTGCTTTCTTTTATTATTTTTTATTTATTTTGTTGTTGTTGTTGTTGTTGTTGTTGTTTTGGTACCAGGGATTGAACTTGGGTCCTTGCGCTTGCAAGGCAGGTGGCAGAACCACTGAACTGAATCCCCGGCCACTACTTTCTTTTTTTAACATATCTTCTTCTCTAGCTACTTCCCTGATATATTCTTTATATGCTTTTCATTCTCACTTTCTTCCCATTGACACTGGAGCCCTGGGTTCCAACGTATTTATTTTTCTGACCTTAACATCATTATCCTAGGGATTAGTTTGAAGGAGAAATTTTAAAATTGAATGCCAAGATTATCCTAAGCCATGCAGGAAAGTAAATGTACAAATTCAAATTTAGTTTCCTTAAGCTAGCATTGTACTGAATATCTTTTAGTTGCTTTGACTTACTTTTTTTCTCATGAATAAACACTATATTTTGCCCCTCTGTCACACACTCCTGTGGTTAGGAAAAGACACATCGTGTGACCCTGTTGTATGGCCCATGTCCTGTTTATAGCAGTGGGAGTATTTTGATTACATGATCCATTTTGGAAAAATATTACATGAAGTAATTTTTGCTAATGCTTTAGAATAGATGTGTTTTCTGTCTTTTGGAGTTACTGAAAAGGTTGCTTGAAAACCAAGTGTGGAGACATTTGTTTACTCCAGTTTGAGTTAAAAATATTTTGATTGTAAATAGCATAAACTATGCACACTTTTTGGAATAATATTACATTGAGATGATTTCTGCTTGTGCTGTAGAAGAGATGTTTCTTCTGTCTTATGGAAATACTGAAAAAGATGCTGTCATTCACTTGAAAACTAGATTATGGAAACATTTCTTAACTCCAGTTAGAGTTACAAATCTTTTAGTTAAAAATACAATACACTCTGCAGATTTAAGACGAAAGAGTAATTTTAAACAGCCAGCTAGGCCTCATGGTCATATATCATGAATTGCTTCCTTATTTTGTTTAAAAAATAAAAATATCTGAATAGGCTGTATTATGTTCTTAGCCTTTTCCTCATGACTATTCCATAAAGTTCCACAACTCTGACTGTGTTTGTATTTTATTCAGTTGTGTCCAATCATCTCTTCATGTTTTTTGTTTTCAGCCAAAAATATAGTTCTAAATGTTTCAGGTTTTATTAGATAAATATAAATTTACAATATATGTTCTTAATATTTGAGAAAATGTCTGCATGAGAAGAAAGCTCACATTTTGTATGCTCTAAAATTTGTTAAAAATAAATATAGAATAAAAGTAATGTAACAAAACTCATCTAACCACCAACAAAAATGATAGATAACCTTTTCCTGTATATTTATTAGGTCTTACTGAAATTTTCTTTCTTTTCTTCAGGTAATTTACTATTTATTTCAACAAAGATATATGAATGTTAAACTTGTCATTCATTACTTTAATCATTTTTTAATTTTATCTTCACTTGCATAATAGTTTACCTGTGTTCAGATAGGTAGTTTTGCTTTAACTTTGAAAATAATAGTCTATTGTACATTTTCCTCATAGTAAAGGCTATTATTATTTCTAATATCTGATAATTTTTTTCCTTAGGCAAACTTAAAAGCAAAAAAAGAAAGAAAAGTTACACATTTTCCTTATCTGAAATGAATTGCAATTTTATTATAATGTGTACTCAGATTTTTATAAAAACATTTTTGGCTAGAATTTTTCGTATTTCTACATCTAGACTTTCATATATTTATTTATTCATTTTGGTTTTTTGAGCGAGGGTTTCACCAGGCATTCCATGCTGCCCTTGAACTCGTTGTGATCCTTCTGCCTCAGCCTTCTGCGAGCTGGGATTCCAGGAATGCACCACTACATCCAGCTTCATATATTTTATTAATGCTAGAAAGTTATGAGTCATTATGTTTGGAATAATTCTTTTTATTCTATCCCCTGTATTCAGCCAGTTTAAAATTCCATTTTAGTTGTATGTTGGATTCTTTTACACTCTCCTGTATTTCTTTTAACAATGTTTTTATCTTTTTCTCTTTTTATTTAATTGAATAGAAACTTACTCAAATATATATCCTGTTTCATTATTTTTCCTTTCGGGTGGATGTTTTCGGTGGTTTATTTTTTGCACATTTAATTTTTACCTGTATTGACTTATTTGTATTTTCTTTTTCCTTGGAATCATTATTTGTTTTTTATTTCTATATTTTTGAATGCCTCAGCTATATATACTATTTTATACTCTCTTGTTAAATATAAATTCTATCAGATGATATTCTTGAGACTCTCACCCTCTAATGTCCTGTACCTGTTTATCCTTACTTATGGCCAGTAGCTGTCTCATCTGCTTTGTAGTAGGACATTATGCATTCAAGTAATCAGGGCCTCTTTCTGAAGGTGACTTAACTTTGTTTGCTAGAATGAACTTGAAGTGAGGTTTACATTTGGTTTGTCAGGCACCTCAAATTTGTCACCTATCCAGGAAGATCAACTTTATGTTAGTTGCTTAACTTCTCTACTCTGGACCATATGAGTAGCATACATTTGGCCTATGTGATAGAAGAGCCCACTCAGTTTTTCAATTTTAGTTTACGTGTGTGTGTATGAATGCTTGCGCGTATGTGTGTATTTTCCTGAGCTGAAACAGTAAAGCTCCCTTGCCATCTAACTCCCTGTTAGGTTGAAATTTTCATTTCACTAAATGAAACAATTTAAAGTTCTCAAAATGATGCATAAAAGCTTAGGTACACTTTCTTCCAACCTTGGCCCAAGACACTGTTTCATCTGCTCTTCCTCTTCAGGCTCCTTTGTTTCAGGGACAAATCACCTACTCTGAGGTCAGTCACACTACTAATGCATGTACTTCATGCTTCCACTTCAAATTCCATTATTATTTCTTACGTATTAGGATTTAATTTGCTATTGAACTTAGCTAGGACTCACATTATTGATTGTTGCTGCATATCACCCAACATGTCTAAAGATTTATTTCCGGTGGGATTTATGTTAACTTAGTCTGCCATCTTGTCAGATTCCTGGGCTATTCATTTGACATATTATTTTTCATTTAATGCTCTGAAAATTCTTTCTAGATGGATAAGTTGGCAGTTAAAGCTTCAGTTTTTAAATTTCCAAATAAAAGTGGCAACATAGGCTAAATTTTGGAACTATTACCTGGAAAATTTGGGATTATGGTTCTAAATCAATCATACTACAGTGTTCTATTTTTCACAAATACATTGTCATGTTTTCCGCTGGAAAAAAACGGGGCCAGATTATTGAGTTATTAACCTGGCAATCTCTATGGGCCTTTTCAGTGTACTGTTGTATAAATGACATCACGCATACCCAGTGAGGAAACATTATCAACCCCATGTCCAAAACCTATTGGATTTAGAACTCTGAATACAGATTTTTTTTTATTTCAAGCAGTACAATTTTTCCTCACCTCATCTTGTTTGCAATTGACAGAGTATGTATTGCTATGAAACACAATTTAGACACTAGAGATTTATGCCATCTGCCACTGCAGTCTCATGAGTAGGTTTGAAAGGCAGCGTCACAACCTCCCTAAGTGCATGTTTCAGCTCTCAGATGTCAACACTTGAAGCTTCCAACAGACAACAAAGGGGAAAATGTAGGCGAGAGATAGAGAGATGTCCTTTTTTTTTTTTTTGGAAGGCACCCATTCTGTGTCATCCCTAAAGTTTTTATAGAGGATATATATGGGTGTGGTTAAGAAATCTGTAAAAGACCCTGGTAGTGGAGAAATTGAAAATTCTAATGTAGTCCAATGCACAACCTCAAAGTATGTGATTCATACTTTTTCAAGAAAAAGAAGGTATTTTCATTTCCCTGTTCCCCCTTCTTTGTAGACATAGAAAGTCTTAGTGACAGTCCGTGAATGAAGAACACTATCAGAACTTCAGCAGTAAAACGTTTTACAACAATACAGTCAATTCTTTCTTAATAATTTAACATTTATGCTGATAATGAAGTTAACAATAAATCCATTATTTTGTAAAGAATTTGATGAACTGGAAATTTAAAAAGTTGTAACCATTTATGATCCAATCGAGGAACAGGGTATGGATTAATATAATTTCTCAAGTGAAAGAACTATGTTCGATCATAAGTTCATACAAGATAGTTTGATGTAATGTGGATAATTATCGAGAAAGGTTTAGAACCCAGGATTTGGTGTACCTTGTACACAGATTGGACAATTCACATGCGTTATGTCCCAGTAGATCCACAGGAATGTTCACATCTTCTAGACAGCACCTTCACTGCCTCACCCCACGTACACACACTAACCACTCATTGATTAATTTATTATTTTATTCACTCAATAGATGATTATTAAGTGGGTCATTGGCAGATGCTGCATAATTTATACGTACTTAACATGATAGGAGTGATTAAAGATATGGTGCATATTTAAGTTTTAAAAATTGTATATAATATATATTACAGTAAAAGACACATTGCCATTAATGCCTCTTCAAATACTCCCCATTGTTTTGAACAAATTGATCCAATTTTTCTTGCCACTTTCGGAAACAGTTCTGAAAATGGCTTTTTTCATTGAGCTGTTGTAGCTGTCTCTATGTCCAAAATAAATTCAAAATGTTTGTGACGGTTTCTGTCAAATGAAAACTTTTGTGCTCTCATGTACTTTTATGCACTGGATCTAGTACTATGCACTTTATGGCTATCCTTAAAGTCAAAACAATCATAAAAGGTAAACTTTTTCAATTGACATTGAGGCAGCCGCAGCAGCACAACTAACACTCATGAAAGGGAGCTTCCAGAACTATTTCAGAAAATGGCAAGAGTGATGGAATGTGTGTTCAAAGGGAGAGGGATTATACTGAGAAGGACTCATGGCATGTGTCTATTATTGTAATAAATTTCAAAAATTAAGCATTCAGAATTTATTTTGGTCACTCATTGTATATGAAATTATCCACTTTTTAACATTGCTCTGTCATTTACTATGAATATACTTATTTTACTTTGGATAAAGCTGAACTAAAGTGTTTTGAGTTTGTTTTTCCAAGAGCTATAAACAAGCAATGAATTCTTAAGACCACTCTATTGAAAATATAGACATTTTGATATATACCCCTGCCTGGTGGGGAAGTTGTGTGGATTAAAAGACAAAATACAAGTTTGATTGTGTTGCTATCATCATGTTAAATTCCTAAGATGACTCTCACAGCTCATGTCTGTATATTCAAAATCCACATTCCCATATTTGATTATCAGCCTTACATAAATATGTCATATTTAAGCTAAAACAGGTAAGATAAATTCTACTTAAATAACAAACTTCTAGTCAAGACACTTTGGCAGCTTCTAGATATGGGTGGATTGAAATGCTCTGCTTGCCTCATGAAAGCTTGCAATGTAATAAGGTGACAGAGAGATACAGCACACTGATGTTATAAGGATAAGAACACAGCACATCAGCAGCTCTGCTTTAATCCCTCCTAATCCCACATATCCTCAGCCACAATGTCCTAATCTGCTACAGAGAAGATAATACATATTTTGTAACTGATTGAATAGATAAATACATTGTATTCAGATCAAATCTAGATATTTTTGCATTTTGGCTATTTGTAAAGTTCTATTATTATTGAATTCCATGGTCTTATACAAACAATATTTTATCTTCACTCATAAAATAAGGATTTGAAATAGATGGCTTCTAATATCATCTATGTTTTTACATTTTTAAATTTCCCATTGGACTAGATTTCTGTACTTTAGAAATACCAGATTTTTTTCAGTTCTTCAAGTATGTAAAGCTCTATCTTATCACAGTTCTTTTCCTCTAAATATTCTTATATTCTTCCACAATTTAGAGTCCATCTATAGTAACTTCTTATTGTTACTGTAACAAATTGGTAGACACTTGGTGACTTAAGCAGAAGAAATTTATTACCCTTATACCCTAGATATCAATATATTGGCAAGGCTGCATTTATTCAGGACCTTCTGGAGAAGAATCCTCATTCATACCTTTTGGGCTTCTAGAGGCCACCAGGATTCTGTGGCTATGGTTGTCTTTCATCTTTGAAACCAATAATGTAATCAGTGTGTTTCCTTCAATATTGCTTTGTCTGTCCCTACTTCAATCACCTTATCACCATTTCTCTCTCTGCTTTTATTATTTTGCTGCCTTCTCCTACTTTCATGTCCCTACCTCCTCGTGATTCCATTGGACATATGTTGATTATCTAGGAAAATCTCCTCATCTTAAATAGCCCCAGAATCTTGAATTTACTCCGATTAGTAAGGTCCTTTTTTGTTAAGTATCATAACATACACCAGGTCAGAAGTTAGAATTTGGCTACATACAGGGTCACTCGCAAATCATTGGATTATCCACCCTTCACTACCCTTCTTTCTTCACATTCACTCTTACTCATCTTGCAGATCTTCTCCAAAGTGTTATTTCATTTGGGATATTTTCCTTCGCTACTATGGTCAAACAGGTGTTATCTTCATGTGTTTTTATAGAACCATCCTTCTCTCTTTATAGCACTTTCTTACTTTAGTATACATTGATTTGTCTGAATACCTGACCAAAATATCTTTAGAATAACAGAGTATATGCTTCAATAAGATCAGGGAAAGTGTTCAGTTTTACTAACTAGAATTTCCAAATTCTATGCCCAAGGCCTAGAACAGGGTACATAGTCAATCAGTTTTCTTCAGTGAATGAGTGAACCATAACCAACCATGCTCCACACTTTTTAAAGAAGGGCTCATAATTATTGAGAAGGACCGGTAAACCAGAGGTATTGGGTCAGGTTTCAACATCTCTAAAGATAAACCCTTATCAAGTTGTATATCAATTCATTCTAATCAACATATTCCATTATAATATGTAGTTGTCCCATTTCACTCATTCAGAAAAATCATATTACCCAATGACCCAGTGAATTGATTATTATTCTCCAAAAACTTTAAATTGTCTGTGGATTTAGCTCAGTGGCACTGTGCCTGCCTCACAAGTGCAAGGTCCTGAGTTCAATCCCTGGTACAAAAAAAAATTTTAAGCACAGTCCCCAGACTGCTACATTCATCTCATGGCCAGGGATTTAGCTCAGTGGTTCCAGCACCTGCCTCGCAAGCGCAAGGTCTCGAGTTCGATCCCAGGTACCTCCCCCCAAAGAAACCCTTTAAATTGTCCTCGCTACAGATTTGAATTAGGTGAGATAAATGAAATAAATACAGCCTTTAGCTATATAGTATAATTCTACAATATTAAAAATGCACATTCTACCTTTGTTTTGAAAAAAGAGTTGCAGCTACTTTTTATTTCTAGCTGCCCTTCTCTTTGTTCTTCTGTGTGATGACTGCTGCAACAAGTTGGGTAACAGATTCCTGTAAGCATTATGCATTATTTAGTGTGAATTTACATACTGTTCCAAGTTCTTTGCAAGTCCCCTATAAATACAAGAAATTATTTGACTGTCTAGGCAAAGGAAAAGCAAGTTTGGAAAAGGATTTTGCAGGAAGAAACAACCTGTCTTTCTGACAGTTTTGAATTTCATTGTTTTTGCATTGATGTAAACATCTTAAATGAATTAAAAGTATGCTCCACACAGCTATTTAAAAAAATATTCAGTGTTTTATATTTCTATAGTATTTATATTTAAATATTTCTTGCATGTTTATAGTCAATCCTCTTTCTAAGCTTCATTTTTAGTATTTCGTGTTTAACTTAAATAATATAATATAATGAAATGATATACATAGAAATTATCTTCCAAACAGTAACAGTAAGGAGAAAGAGATAAACATTAAAAATCTTTTCATATGAAATACTGTAAATGCAGAAAGGCAAAATGATATTGGGTTAAAGAGGACCAGGAAAATGATTAGATAATCTCTAAAGAAATTAGTCATACTGACAGGTATGTATGTAGGGAATTACCAAAGAAGCTTTGAAATTTAGAAAGACAGCATCAAGAATATAAAGGAAGGATTGAATGAAAGAAAGGAACAGGTACTTAGGAAGTCGTTATAAGAATCCAAGCCAGAAATAGGAAGAACTTTGACTTAATTAATAGCAAGAGGATGGGGAGGAAAAAGCAGTACTGAAGAAGTTTGGGGTGGAAAACTCTTGATTTCATGTAAAATTCATTGCCATTTTAAGCCAATGGGAACAAATTTTAAGACTTTATTAAAATGAAATCAGTTATCCTAGAGCAATTAATTCTCAGGATGATGAAAATATGTATAGAAAATCAATGTTCAGTGTAATATCCATGTTTTAGAAATTATATTAACAAATGTGGAAATTAAAATATTTCTAGTATTTAGCATTGAAGACAGCAACTTCTCATCAGATTTAAGTTACAAACCAGTACAGGCATACTCTCATCCCAAACTCTTCTGTTTGTCTCAATGCTTGAAAAGTGTCATTGTTCTGTCCATAGTTAAGTTCAAAAGTTGATGCCTCCTCCGCACACTGGTAGATGGATTGAGTTATCTTCTCACAATATGCCAAGGAAAAATGATCAGTTCTATATCTAATGATTAAAGCAAATATTTTATTAATTGAATGTGGAAGTCTAATGAAAAAATTAAGTATTTTCTCTTAAATTCTTAAAAGGAAGAATGATTATTTTTCTATTTTTTCCCACAAACCTGTAGATAACAAAAATTGCTTATTTTAGAGTGAGTCTTCCTAATTCTTTAACTCTGAAATCACTTCATGGGATGACTGATAGTAGATGCAATAAGGATACAAACACAATGATTGCAAATATGCCAAATGCTTGCATTTCTAATTTATATTGTGTTTAACAACAATAGCAGAATTTCCCTATCACAACACAGTGGCTAATAATGAATCTCTTCCATGGAGTTATCTCCTGTATGAGAGTTTATGGTGAAAGAACACAGTTACCTTACACAAAAGCAGACTGAGCTCTGTGGGTCAATATGGGGAGGGAATCTTTTTCTAATCTCACGGCCCTCTTCAGCATTTTCAGAGAACTTGGACCATAAAAATGTTTCAGACCCTTAATGGAATAATTTAATCTGTTAGCTTTTTAGATAGATTGCATGTTCAAGGAGGCTAGCCTAGGCTATGCAGTGAGACTGAAAAAGCAAATAAACAAAAGGGCTGCAATTAGAAAATATGCAATGAAGTATATTCACAGCTCAACCTGATTAGACTAGAAGATATTTTTTTTCTTCTTTAAGAGGAGAAAAAGCAAATGGACAGATATACAGATAGTAAAGAATTTCATAGGAGTGGACCAAATAGGACTGGAAAGGAGATTACAGACACAATTACAGAGAAGGGAGAAATCTCAACAGCAGTAGCCAAGGGTTTGAGTTACAGTTGGCATGGATTATAATGCTACAGCCTAAGCCAGAGGGGAATAGAGCCCTCCCTGTATAACTAGAAACTAGAATGAGGAGAATTTAGTACCATTTTGTATGACTCACTGGGAGCATCCTGAAAGTGGCTAACTGCTTTTTATTTATATTGTGAGAGTCTTGATAAGTTGCCCAGGGAGGACTTGAAATTGAGACCTTCTTGACTCAGCATCCCAGTGTGCTGGGATTACAGGCATATGCCACTGTGCCAGGGTCATTTGTATTTTATTCAAATCTGAAGGTCTAAACTTAGCTCACACCCTTTCAAAATGAGATCTTTACTTAAGAGGGAAGCCAGACCCATCAGCACATGCACGAACCATCTTATAATATATGTGCTGGAAAAATAAGGTGCCATTTCTCTCCACCTTTGCTCCCATGGCATTATATTTGTAATTCTGAAAGCAACAAATCAGGCTCCTTTGCAGAATCCAATCCTTTAACTATTTCAACACAATGTCTCTCAATCTGACTGCTATAGAGTATTCACCTAGTGTTTAAAAATATGTAATTATTCAGGAACCTATCCAGAGAATAAATGGAGTACTAGATGGCCTTGAATATTAAGCCAGGTTCTTTTGATCACAGAATGCTTAAAACTTAACCAAATAAATGCTCGTTGGAAATATAAACATCTGCAAAGTCATGGACTTTGACAACCCTCTCCAGTCCTCTTTCACTATCTCCTACAACATGTGTTATACAGGGACAATACTGGAAAGACTCAAGTGGAGTGGAATTGAATGACATACTCAGTAGATAGTAGGAAGAATCTGAGCTTGAGAGAGCAGTCTTGCTGATGTGTATTACTGGTTTTGCTGGGTGTATAAAATTTAGACAGCAATAAAAATAGTTTTAAGAGGCCCTAAAGAGATGTGTGCTTTGGTTTAAAGCCCTCTGGGTTTCTCAGTAAATAGATTTGTTTGGGTAATGGTGAGTGAGGATTTCCTTGTAAACACTAGGGACTGTTCAGTTTAATTGTGTTGCATCTGGTGCTGACTCTTGTTTTTTTCCCAAAATATTTTCCTCTCTTGTGTTGTGTGCCTCGAGTAAGTCCAAAGAATTCATTGCCGCTTTTCATCTTTTGCTATGTAGTCTTTATTAGTTTCATAGCTCCTTTGTTATCTATTTTCAACTATAATCACCTTCAGTAGAGTTGATTACATGTAGACATATTTAACAGACTGAGCTCAAGAAGTCAAAATCATTATAATTCCCATAATACAGAAGAAGAAACTGAGACAAAGAATGGTTAAATGACTCAATAGGGACACACAATTAGTAAATGGTGGAATTAGTTTTAAAATACCAGTGGTCATATTTTTTCTATTAAAACCAATTTTTTCAATCTTTTTCACCTAATATACCTGTTATATTTGTTTCATCTACTGACCACACATGATTTTTGTATAATGTATAGAAAATACATTTAATTTAACATTCTTTTAATACCATGTTACTACCACTCACATAAAATTAATATCACTTGTTAGAAATAGACATAAGTAGTAAATAAATAAGGAAAACAACATGATTACATTCTGATAGAATATTGTTGCTCAAGGAGGATTCTGAACCTCAGAGTTAATATTAAGATATAGACTTATAGAAACGTAGTTTACAAAATGTTAGATGTTGGAGACATGTTAACATCATTGACATGATCTCCTAATAAAGAGTAAGATATAGTTTAAATGGGGATAATTTGATATATAATTGGGATTAATAAACTGCCTACAAACCACAATACTCTTACATTAAGCCATGACTTCTGCTCACACTGTGCATAACATAAGGAATATACAACTGTCAGGTGAACACACTGGGGGAGCCAGTGATTGGTTCAAACCAAGATAACCTCTGTTGAGGAAAACAGTTGCTTACTGCGCCATCTGGAATGCTGATAGAATATTCTCTCACTCTGGATGCATGTGAATGTCTTTATACAACTGGCTATAACCTCTGGACCAAGCAGCCATATGAACTCACAGCAAATGGAACAGGGAAGGTGATGAACACTAGTGAATACTGATAGCATTCAACCAGTTCAACCAGGAAGTTGCCAGTAAGATGAACTTCCTTTATCTTCTGCTCACATTTCTTGTGTGTCAGGTGTCACGTCTTCTCTGATAAAATCTTATTTCATCTCCACAGTGATTTTGATTCCTTTGAGTGTTATATTACAGTCTAAAATTTAACTTGTTAATTGATAAATATGTAACTAGTTTCTTAAATAATTAACTGTTGTGTAACATTTTACTAAAAAAAAATCTAAGGCTCATTCATTTACTGTGGACATTAAGTTTATACCAGTCAGTCCATGTGTGAATTTAGTCAGACTCTCCCCTCTCTTTGTCTCTGTCTCTTTTTCTAACTCTCTCATATGTGTATACTTGGATATACAGTGGCACACATACATACATAATTAGATCAGTACAAGTCTCCTTCTTTGGTTTACCATTACCTAGATTGTTCAAAGAACTCTAATTTAAGTTTGCATTGATCTGGCTTCTATTTCTTACATATCTTGTTACTGTTTTCATGAATAATTATTGTGTGCTATCATCCAGATTCAAATTCATCCTATTAAAGCAAGAGTGTTCGATTTGTAATGGGCTCATATCCTAAAGAAAAAATCTCTAACTCTACAATGTTTAAAACAAATTTTTTTTTTTTTTTTGTACCAGGGATCGAATTTGGGACCTTGCACTTGTGAGGCAGGCGGCAGCACCACTGAGCTAAATCCCTGGCCCTAAAACAAATTTTGATGGAATGATTTTCTCAACCACCCTAGAGTCTTTTCTATCACATAATAAGCAACCTCTCTTGTTCACTCATGAGCCTTATCAGACGCAGATGAAGTAAACTTGCTTAAAATATTTTAAGGTAATTAGAAAGAATTTAGGTCTGAGTTCTTTAGGAGTCACTTTAATATGTTTTCACTGTACCTATTAGCATTATGATCTGCTTACTCTGAGTTTCAATTATACAATCTCTCTGGGTTTTGTTTTTGTTTTTCTTGTTTGGAGAACTTTTCTATTTCTTTTGTCTGGCATTTGTGCTACTTCACTTTTCCTTTTTCATGAATCAACGCTATCTCAGCTTTTAGTAATTTAGGAAGGCAGTCTTTAATTCCATAGAAGTAGGTCAAGTCTCTATGTTTGTATATTTTTATACTACTCTATGTATTTCCTCCACTGGAGACATTAAAACAGCCATCACCTAATTATGTAATTTAATTGGTATATTTTTCTTCTATTAGACTGGAAGCCTGTAAAAGCAAGACCAAGATATTTTATTCTACTATCATATCTCTAGTGCCAGGCAGAGTACCTTGTCCATAACAGACTAGATAGCTGGTATACAGAAATGAATGCACATATAGATAGATACGCCAATGAATGGACAGATCCATGGATGACTACTCAAGTCACTGTATTTTGGAAAGAACACTAGCAAGGTAATCACAATGGTTTTCAGATCTACCACATTAGAGTGTAAATAAAAAAAAAACAATGAAAAGAACTATTTGTGTATGTTAGGGAGAACGTAGGCAGCTATGTTGAAGATGCATTTGACTTATTTATTTTTTATTTTATTTATTTCCCTTGCAGAGTAACACCTGTGAACTATTCAGGCTAATTAGCATCACCTGGTGATGACTGCTTGAGAAAGTGTCTGAATTAAGTTCTTGATTGGATGACTGTTCAAGATCTTTTTTTTCTCCAAACATTTTCCTGTGTAAATAATCAGCAATATATATTTTTTTGTTTTGGATTCTGTTCTCTCATTTATGGAACTTGATATTCTACTATATGTTTTCCCTTTGAATCAGCGTTAAGCACACTACCATTCTAAATCATTTGGCAAAGCTCCATGTTGGCCATGGAGCAGCAAGGAAGGTTTCAAGGTGAAAGAAATAAGGTAATAGTGGAGTTTGCAGGCCTGAGTGCTTGTCATTCCTGTGCCCTTCACCCTCTCTGCTGTTCTAGCACGACACCTCGACACCCCTCCTCTTACCAATTTGCAATTTGCTCACCCACTTTATCTCACATAGCCATGTGTTTTGGACATGAGGTGGAGAAGGGGGGAATGGGAATGTAATAGTAGGTTTGGGAGTGCAGGGGAATTGCAAAGCAAGAAAATAGATGAGAGCAGCAGGAGGCAGTGGGAAGGCCTGCTGAGAGTGGAGACAAGTGCCATTTATATCCCAACCTTATGTCTCCCAGGCCAGTTTTGGCTCTGTGTTCTTCCTCACTGTGCTGGGGTTCCCACTGTCTGGGATGTCCTTGTCACTTGGAAGGTTCATGCTGTCCAAAACCCAGGCTTAAAAACCACCTTAGACTCCCATGTGAGCCCTGCATTGATGTTCCATTTAGTTCGTACATCAATTTCAAGGTATTTATGTGTTATATGTGGCATTCCTAGTAGATTGTGAATGCCTAAAAAGAAAAGGTGTGGGATTCTTTAATGTGTGTATTCTAGGCAAATGGCTTAGAGTAGATGTTGAATAAATATTTGTTAGAAGAATGAATGAATGCTATTTAACTCATATATGGAGTCCACCAAAAATGTATACACACTTCAGGAGAAGAAAAACTTGCATAAATATTTTAACACTAAATGTATTGAGTCATGCCTTTGGCCTCTACAATTACAAGGGGTGCTCAAAGTAGAGGCCATGAGCTTCCAGATATTTATTAGTACTGAGGACTGCTACTTGGGTAACCTTGGTCCTTGAGATTGCTGCACATGCATTTTCAGTTTCTTCTCTAAGGGCCAGCAGGGTAGTGGGTTTTCATCGATATATGACATCCTCTAGGGTCCCCTATACAAGGGTGATACCATTTGTTGCAAAAACATCATATTATTTTTTTCCTCTGGTGTGTGTACATTTTTGGCAGACTCTGTATTTACAAAATAAGTCTTTTACAACAACCTTGAACAGTAGAAACCATAATGATTTTGTAGTCAGAATGTCCATTCTTCCCTAAGCACTATGTTTTATGAAATTTCTGTAAATATTTGAGCCTCTGCTCATCTATATAAATCAAATATCACATATATGTGCATGTACAGATACATATTTAAATACATGTTTACATATATGTATCTATGCATGCATAGATATACGCACACACACAAAAATACACAAATGGATGAATGGATATACATAGAACATTTGAAATCTCCTAACTCTTGAGTAGAATTTGCATGAGAGAACTCAATGTTCTGTATCCTTTTCCACGAATACCCTCATCCCTTGTACTACTAAAGAGTCCAACTAATAATCCTTCATTGCCACTGACCCTCAGAAATGGTGGTATCAAAAACTGGTCACCATAACAGTGTAAGTAATTTCTCCACATAGCCTCTGACTTCTACTTCTCTATTTTCTGTGTATGACCAAGGAAGACCTATTTCCTGAGCTTTACTTTCCTCATCACTTAAAATGAGATAACAGTAATATTTTGACTACTTACCAAAATAAATGAATATTCACAATATAAATCACAGCTTCTAACCCATAGTAAGTGCTCAGTCCTCAGTGAGGATTTTTCTGGTCTGTCCTCTGGAAATTACTGTTCTGAGGCTCATCATCATGTGCTCATGATCCATTCCTTACTTTTCTCTAACCGCTGAGTATCATTTTCCCTTGCTTCCCTATACAATTTTAGAGAGCCTAGATGATGTTTCAAAGTATTAGAAAAACATAAATGCTCATAAAGAGTAAGAAGAGCCTTGGAATGAGAATTAAGTTACTTATTCATAGATATCATAAAAAATCCCAAAATAATAAGAACCCCAAATAATTCCTTTTCTGAAGGCTACCAATGGAGCAGGTGTAAGAAAAGGCTGATATTTTTCTTCAAATTCACATAGAAAGCAAGAGAAAAAGACAAAACTGCAGCATTCCTAGAAGATGGTAAGAGAATATTTTCCAATTTTCAAACAACTATTACTTCTTGAATATTAGTGATAAAGTAAAATATCTTAGTCTTGAAGGGAAGTAGCCTCTCCACATATTGTGAGACAGTGGCATGACAATTTATTGATGAAATCTAGTCCATACATTCAATTTTTTTTACATATATATACACATTTATTTTTTACAAAACCCCTTGTAAGACAGCTATGATTATGTACACTTTAGTAACTAGTAAATAGACTTAGCTATGTTAAATATAGCACCAAATGGTAGAGTATAAAATCATTAGAAAGAAGCCCACTCTTAAATTATTTTACAGTATGCAGACCAACCAAATAGTCAGAATCAGGGTTCTAGTAAAGCTCCAAATGTATACATCCACATAACATGTAAATAATTTGTATGTTTTGAAGAATGCATCTTAATGGTTGTGGAAATAGCTTAATGTGTTCTCCAATAAATAAATACAAGGCATTTGTCTCTTCTTGATTTCCTGCATTTGCATATTCTCTATGTCTCACTCTGTCTGTCTCTGTCTCTCTGTCTCTATCTCCTTCTCTCTCCCCTCATTACCTGACAAACACTATGGAAAGTTCATGAAAGCCCTTTTATAAGAAACTTTCCAAATATGACATCTTCCTAGATAAGTATAATATTTCCCATCTCACACACAGTATGACCTTCTGATATGTGTTGAATGTTTAGATCAACAGCTCTAGCTTTGCAAGCTTAGTCCCTGAAAGAGCAGTGTTCAGACATGGGTCTTTGGAAGGTGATTGGATCAGGAGAGTTCTTACATCCCAAATGAACTGATACATTGATTGATAGGGCTTTTGGAAGGTGGTGGAAACTGTAGGAGACAGAGCCTAGATTAGAGTCCTTAGATTGCTGGGACATGACTTTAAGCATGTATTTTATCCCTAGGTCCCTTCTTGTCTCTCTCTTTGGTTCCTGGCCACCATGAGGTGAGTAGCTTTCCTCGGTCATGCACTGGCTGCCATTACTGTTTGCCTCACCACAGGCCAAGGAATAATGAAGCAAATGACTATCCATTTATACCGCTTAACTATGGCTCAAGAATAAACCTTTCCTTATTTAAGTTTACTTTCTCAGGTTTTCTACTATACTGATAAAAAGTTAACACATCTTCTTAGCAGATCTTTCTTCTTTGGAAATACATGTGCTGAGTAGAGACAGTTATGAGTGGGGGAGAAGACGAGGAGAGAGAAACAGAGATGGAGATAAAGATGAAGATGGAGACAGAGACAGACTGTGCTTTTGGAGATGAGAGATCAAAAACTGATAAAGCATCAAATTGCATTTTGTCCTCTAGATTCCTCATTGGAACTCAGAGCTCAGCTTTTCATAGTAACCAGTTATGTGAAAATAATATGTGACAAAAGCACTATCAAAATCTACGAATACTAAAAATGTTCAGTCTGAAGTTTCAGCTGTAATTATGCGGGTATACAAATCAGGAAAAGCAGCTGTTGGGGGGAGCTGCATTTCATTGACTTCAGATTAGCAAAGATTTGAAAAGGTATTCATTGACTGTGACATTGTGCTGTCTTTTTCATCCCTGAAAGACAGTTCTGTGAGACACTGTTATGATTCAAATGTCATTCACACTGGAGTAGCAGGAACAAAGCAGGATTTCCAGTAGAAGAAGATCTAATTAAGAGAATAATATTTGCTTATTGTCAGCGCCTAATTAGTTTCCCCTGTATTCATGTTTATAAAGATGGCTGTGTTATAATTACAGTTCAACAAGGAGTAGTTATGTAATATGTCTCATTGTAGAAAATATAGCTAAGATACTTGAAGGTCTTCTTTCTTCCTTTATACACATCAACACACACACAATAGAGATATCAAGTGGTTACATTTCTCTCTTTTTTTCTTTACAATGTGAGACGCACACTAATAAGTTCAGCGAAGAGGGGAAAAAAGTGCTATTATTTTACCATTCAATGAATCTGACTTCTGTGGCATATAAGCCTGTGAATATGGGAGGTTATTAGAAGTTCACTCTATGTTGATTTTTAAAAAGATATTTCTCATCCTTTCTTGCACACACTCTTTGCACTGAGAAATGGATAAAAATGACAGACATAGGTTGCAAATTATAGCAAAAAGCCTCAGATTATAATGATTATTCTGTGTTAATGGGTGAGATAAGCAGAGATCAAAGACAATTAAATGATTTTCTGTCCTTACATCTCAAAAGAGAATTTTGATTGCACCAATTCTCTAGCACTTGTCTTTAAGAAAATTTGTTAAATTTAATCAGGAACACATGGGACCCTGTACATTAGCTGCCTCCAACTTTCAATCTTTCTTTTCACATTTCTTTAATATCACAAATTAAACTGTTTAGTAAAATAGCAAATGAGGGTAATACTAGGTGCCGTTACAAATAAATATTAAAATTTCAGTGGCTCAATTAAATAGAATTTTTTTATTCATTAAACTATAAAATGAAAATGTTCCTTAGCTCAGGACTTATCTTCACATTGGTGATTCAAGGCCCCTGGCTCTCAGATTTTGTTTCTAATTAAGATCAAGAAAATGAACAAGAAAAACAAAACTTTCTAAATTTCTGGCCCAGGAGTGACATGCATCACTTAAAATTGCTTTGAGTTGATAAAAATTATATTACAAGACATATGTCTGGGAACCATGGTTTTTTGCTGGGTAGCATTCTCCCCCTGACAATTTCAGACTATAAAGGAGAAAATACAAATTCTTCTGTTTATGAACCATGCTTTCTACACAATTCCTAGGGAGGATGCTGCTGCCTTACTCCAAGGCACTGTATTTGTTGAATTTTCATGCAAATGGAAAACTTGGTTCAAGCATTGTTTCTCTTGGCAATCATTTGTGTTCTTCCAAATCAAGAAAAAAAATGCTTCTTTCTTACAAACATAATATCTATAAATCTTTTAAACATAGTAGCAATATGTTTATATATAACTACTTAATTGCCTGTCTCTTATGGTCATTTCTAGTATAATTTTTATGCTCTTTTTTCCACTCATACTGCCTGAGCTGTTTAATTCACCTCTGTTGTTTCAATTATTGTTTATGTCTTGATGGTGCCCACATTTATATATCTATCATAATGCTTTTCTCTAGAACTTTAAGGTCAAATATCAATAACTATGTGAAGATGTTTAATTGATGGTACTGTTTGTTGTTACATTTCAAACCCCTAAAAAATGTAATGTCGAAAGTAACCATTTTAATGTCTTAAGGGCTTTGGGGATCAATATTCTCTGCAGTAATCAGAAGTGGGATCAGAAATGTGCTCTAGAGTAGAAGGAGTCCTCAACTAGGCTGACTCAAATTTCTGAAGATGGTGTTTCTAATAAATGGGTCCATGTAACTTGTCCTCAGTTATGGCTCTCATTTGGACTACTTTCTTTTCATTTTTCTTTCTACAATTTTTGCTGAATTTGGAATTACCAAGCAGGCTTGTTCAAACATAATGTATCATATGGGTAGAAATAATCTGTTTCTCTCTCTCTCTCTCTCGCTCCCTCTCTCTCTCTTTCTCTCTCTCTCTCTCTCTCTCTCTCTCTTTCTCTCCCTCTCTCTCCCTCTCTCTCCCACTTTCTCTCTCTCCTCTCTGTCTCTTATTCTCTGCCTCTCTCTTTGTAGAGACATGAGTACAGCCATCTTGGTTGCAATTGCCATCTTGCCCACAGGTGACCCTGGCACAGATTCGAAACCCTATAGGATAAACAAAGTCATTAAGATAATGGAATGTTTTATGCTGTGCACTGAGGACTGACTGGGCTATCTCTTAACTAGTGTTTGACATGTTAGCAGTTTTTGAGAAAACCCAAGTATATTCCACATTATCACAGATTAAATGTCTAGTTTAACGTATAAACTCCTTCCTCCTGTTTTGGGTTTTGGAGATCCTCCTTCCTGTCTTGTTATCACCCCAAATATGCCTCTGTCTTTAAACCCCTAGCAAACTGCATTTTTTACACTTCTGGATCTGCCCATGTCTTTTTCAGTTACCTTTGTTAGCCAATTCCCATACACCTGGTTTTTCTGCCCTCCTCCATCCAGCATAAGTCTCTGGATACTTAGATTTCCCACTTGCTCACTAGTGTCCCCCAGAGTGATTTTCCAAATGTCATTTCTGCTGTGTTCATTCTATGGGTTATATAAACAGTAAGATCAATCCAAATTAAAGCAAAGGAATTATACTTAGCCCTTCAAGGAAAACGGATTCATCTTTCATCAGTATATTCCATACTTCGGTGATAAATTACTCCTAATTCAAAGTATAATTATACCCTACCAAATTCTGCACATTTCATCTTATTACAGCACTGGCCTGAGTCCAGGATCTTGTAATGAGAATCAAGGTCAGGTACATAAGAATCTCTTCACATGCGATCCCGCAGGGTGACTCTTGCTCTGGAGGTCTGTGAATGAAAGAAATTACTTTTATATCTTGTATGTAGCCAACACAAAATGGCGATGCAGTGAGACTGCATTTCTATGCTTCTTTCCTCTCTTCATGTACCAGAAAAACAGCTGAATTTGCATTTTTAGCTTGCTTTCAGTCCTCAGAAAATTTTGGAGTCCAAAATTTTATTTAAAATTTACTGTTCCTATTTTAGTCCAAAAATGACAACACTTCCCCTAATTTGATGCTTGTAGAATTTGTGAGTTTCTTATGAATGTTATTGTCATTTACTCTCCTGGGTAACAGATATGCCCACTCATTTCCTTGAATTGGAATTTTTTCTGTGTTGGTTCTATGGGAAGCTACAATGAGAGAAGGGCACTGAGATTCTTAGAAACTCTGTTTTATCATAAAGAGTCTCTGGCTTGTTTCCTTAAAGTGTTTACTTACAAGGCTTTTTGACTTGCTTAAGGCTTTTAGGATGTGCTGCCTTACTTGGAACCTTAACAAATGGATATTATAGCCCACACTGGATATAAGTTTTGCACTTTAGCTATTTTTTATTTAGTGAACATTCTTAGTAGAAATTGGAGATAAAAAGCAGATTTATTTAGAATCAAATGTGTTTTTACTCCTTTATGATTCCACTAAATTACCCTCGAAAAATTTAATAGTTGTTTCATTAATTCAATTTTATCTTATTATATTTTAATATAGTAATTTGGAAGAAGCTAATTCCTGTATTTGAATGCATTGCCTATATATTTCCCAGTTAAATCCAAAAGTCAGTTAGGTCCTCTTTTTTATTTTCTAAAATTCCTTCTGTAAAAGTGTTGTCAAACCTTCTACAGCATGACAGTCGTCTTTTTCCAGTCTCCAGTAACATTTGCTCATTGTTCTTCAGTCTTTCCTCAGCAGTCTTGTTAGGAAATTTCTGGTTTTCACCCACCAATGACACACGCTTAAAATTTTTATAATGGTGGTGGTCTGTTATCTCCAGGCAACAATTGTTATTATAGTCAACTATTGCTATTTAACACAGTATTGCAAAATTAATGCCCAGTGTAACAACTGTTTTTCTATGCTCACGAATATGTTTTGATCAGGGATTTGAGTGGGGCACAATAAAACAGGAGGCATGGCATCTTTCTGCCTTGCTGTTACTTACACTCTCATCTAGACTGGCCCAATTAGCTGGAGTTGGAAAAGAAAACATAATAAGAGCCATTTCTTCCATCCTTATAATATCAGCTCATCCTTTGGTCTCAAATGAGAGTGTGAGGATCCCCTCCAATCTCACTATAAATACCCTAGCTTCCCCTAATACACTATACCTCTTTCCATATCTTGCTCATTTTACTAAAGAATGTGTGCTGACTTGCTCTTCTATGGTATGAAATTGAAATCTGTGTATAGGAAGAGACCATAAATATCCTTCTAGTTCAGCTTTATATCTCCACTTGTGATACACTGCCTGTTGTATGGCAGGTAGTCAGTCACTAAATGCTTAATGTATTTGAAGCCATTGATTATGTTTCCCACTCTCACACATAGATCTCAATGGAAGTCAGTCTCAGAGTGGTAGATGTATACTGGTCCGGATCTAAACATACAGAAAATGTACCAAAGATATATTAAGACAGGTTGGTCAGAGGGAAATCCATGTCAAAATTGAGGGTGAAGAGACAAAGGTTTCAACCAGTAAAATAATATGCGAAATATAATCTGAGAGTACTCTAAAGCCAGAAAGAAGGGAATCATGTTGTAAAAACAGGGGATGGGAGTGATGTTTAAAAACAAACAAAAAAAAAAACTTCAGCAATGCTGAAGCAAATAGTCAGTATAAGGCAATGGATAGATCCATGATCCCATCTAATTTTGCTGGGGGAGAGGAAATTAACATATATAAAATCTTAAAGAATGTTTTAGACAATTTTCAATTAAATAGAAACTATGATGAGCAATCTAGCATTTCCAATACTAATATCCGTCTGAAGTTCCCAGGAAGTCATTTGGTTGGCCATGGGGAGTTTGCTAGAACTCTCCTGGGTTTTCAACTGGCTGTGGGATGTGGTTGGAAATGTACAGGAGTTAAGTCTAACTTTGCTTTTTGATTTTATTTTTCTTTTTCAGAAAGAGGTTAGAGAGCTGAAATGAAATCAAAGCAAAGAAAGCCATAAGGGAGGAAGAACAATCAATATCAATAATGACATTGAAAGTCTAAACCATTGTTATTTTTCCTAAAATGATGAAAAAATGTATGTTTATCAATTCAGTAATAAATTTGAAGAAAACAGTACTTCATACTTACAGACTTAGTCGGAGTTATGTTGGGCATTGAGAAAACTCCTTTATCAACTGTGAAATAAGGAATCTGAAAGCTGTCCTGCAAATGGTCTCTAAAATTTTTATTTTTCTTCTTTCAATCACATGAATAAACAGTGTTCTTGTACCTCACAGCCACATAAACAGAGGTCCTTACGAATAAATGCTTACGGGGCCGGAGATTTAACTCAATGGTTCTGTTGCTGGCCTCACAAGTGCAAAGTACTGAGTTCCATCCCAGGTACCAAAAAAAATGCTTAAATATGTAAATGACTCACTTATATAGGTTATCTGCTCATTGAAGATCTTAGACAGTGGCTGATCTCTATTCCATAAGTGAGATGGGCTCAGTTTCTTAGAGACACAAGTACTAAATCCACATATCTTATACCATGATTATATACTGATATTCACACACACACACACACACACACGCACGCACAAATTATTCTGGCCCCATCCCTGGGCTATCTTTGCTGAAAATGAAATGGAAAAAAAGGACTTATTTTGTAGGATATCGTAGGATAAGAGAGGTTTGCTAAATCAGAATCTCCAAAAACACTGCCGATCAACAAGAAGATTAAACAAAATAACTCATCACCCATATCTGCCACAAAACTATAGGACAGAATTCTACAGGCTTTAAATTACTGGAAGTAGGGAAATAGATACCAAGAACCAGCAGATCCTGCTCCATGCATCACACTGAGACAGAGTAAAGTAAAATGGCCTACAAATAGGAGGCAACAATGTCCATCATTGTAGACATAGAGAAAATTTACTTACAAAAAGAAGGTTCCACATGACTTGGAGAAATAATGGAATATACCATCAGGATCTAGTGATCGTGGTCGTTGATATTGTGAATTTCAGAGAAAGTAGCTAGAAAATAAGTGAAACAAAAAAAAGGTACTAGGCAGACATTGCTTTTTTCTAGGGAGTGAGCATGGAAATGGGCAGCATATATGTGGAATTTGTGTTGGAAAGACGGGAACAGAATTATAAACTTAGAAGCTATTCTGAGCCTCCTTCAAAGAGTGCCATTTGTTAAAGGATTTCTCTTCACTGTGCCAACAGAAAGAAGTACTATTAAAATAAGAACCCTCATAAGCCACCCAAACATTCCACTTTGTCAATACACTATCATTTGTTAGTGCTTGTCCAGGATAATATAGGACTTTAAAATTTAATAAAAGATGCCTAATCAGATATAATATGTTAAAAAGAAAACCACACACTTAAAAAGTTTCACTTTGGAATAAAATTCCTAACTCTCACTTTCCTTTCCTCCTCATATTTTTATTGCTTAATTTTTCAAAATTTTCTTCTTTCATTCTCCCATTCTCCAGCCCCTCTATCTGTACTAGTGTAACCATTAAGCTTTATTAATCTTCAGATAGTTAACTCTATGCTATTACTGTTGAATTATTTTCTATTGTTTGTGGAGGCATAGTGGATACATTTAGTAGATATTTACTATATGTCAATATTTGGTTTATCTTAATGTTTATCCTATAATTATAAAACTTTTCTATTGTTAAGAGTGATACATTAATGTTTCTTAGGGTGTATGTCAATATCCAGTTTGTCTTTGATGCTATTATTGTTTCTGATTTGGTTGTTACTGACAGGGTAGCTATTAGTAGGTGTTCTCTGTATGTTAATATGTGGATTGCTTGTGTGTCATTAATAATACTGTGATCCATTTCCAGACGATTGGGTGTGGGGCCAATTACACTGCATCCTCCCCATCTAAACAACAGAGATGGTTGGATCTGAGGACAGAGGCAGAGGCCCATAGTTAGCCACACGCAGAGTGCATCAGTGAAAAGCAGACATAACAAGTGATGTATCCCTGAGTTACAACCCTAGCCCAGTCCTGACCCTTGATTGGCAGTGCAATCAATTCTTAGGGTTATCGGCTTTCACTGCAGCTCAGAGCCAGCAGCTTCCAGCAGGCCTTGGGAACTCTTCTGGCAAAGGCAGAAGGTGGCTCCCAGCAGTTTTCCATTGTGCTCCATTGTTTGCTTCTAGCTGCTTTCAGTGTTACCAGACCTGGCTGCTGACCACTCTCTGCCAGGGACCTTTGGTTTTATCAGCTCTGGCTGCTGTCAATGCCAGTGGTCTTTGGTTTTACCAGCCCTTAGTGTAGTGGCTGAGCATCCTCTGCTCAAGGAAGGAATCATGAATTGGCAAAATTTCACCTAGAAGAGGCTTTGCTATATGCACTACAGCATAGGGGAAATGGTACACGGACTGACCCCAAATGACCCTGTGATTATGCTCATGTAGGATTGACCTGAATAGGAGAGTGGGTCCCCAAGGACCTAAAGAGAGCTGCCAAGGGGCAGAGCCAATCAAGGGCAGCAGAATGGAGTGAGGTCAGTGACTGAAGACTTCTGCAAAACCAGTAATGGAGAACAATATCACCATCTACATGCTAGGCAGTGAAATCTCTTGCCAAACTTTTTAGCTGTGCTATAGAAATGCTCTTTACTAATGATGAAACCAGCTCAGATTTTAAGAAATACAAAGAAAATAAAAGTCTTATTTGAGATCCAAGGAATAAACTTGAGCATTTCTAGTTGCAAATCAAGTATGCATAGGCCAGCTCAATCTAAGAACTTTGTGAAGGCCTCCAGTAGATAAGTTATCTATTACCCATCCTCAGACGGTCTCCTAGGGGTTATAACTCATACACTGGAAAATCATAGAGAACATTTTTCCCCAATTCCATAAGTAGTAAAAACCTTTAAGCAAGAGCTTACAAAAAAAATATTGCTTAACTAATAACTACCCTGAGTGGGTTTCCATTATCTCCTCTCTGAGATTCTGAGCTCCACAAGGAGAGGGGTGGTGGTTTTTCCAAGTCATTGACATCACTGTATTCAGTTCCAGCCTCCATATATTTGCTGAATCACTGGTAGTATGAATTGCACTCTGTTAGGTGTTTTTCTACACAAAGTTGGGAGAAACAAGCCAAATCATCTATTCTCACACCAAGTTTCTTTTTATACTTCAGTTTCTCCAGTCTACTTCAACATCATTTTTTAGGCTTTTATCTCCAAACATAGATGACTTATGAACCCCATCTAGATGGTGAAAACATTTATTCTAGCTATTAAGAAATTTCTTTTCCCCGTATATTAACAATAGACTGTTTACAATATAGGTGTTTCATTTTTTATCCATAACAAAATGTCAAGGGAAAAAAAATAATCTCCATGTAGTATCTAGATTTAACAATGTGTTGTCTAGGTCATTTTTATTTAACATTCTTCAAAGCTGTGAATTTTAATAATCAAATTATAAAAGTATTTAACTTGTGACCTTGGGAGGAAAGGAACACAGGTAACAAAAATAAAGCAAATTTGAAGCCTATGTTTTATAAATATTTTACATAATCATCACACCTCAATGAGGTAGATATCACAAGTCTAATTTTCCAGATGAATAAACAACAATTGAAGATTTAGTCATTCACTCTTTTTTTATTCATTATATTGCTACATTTAAGGTATACAATATAATGACATTCCTCATTGGAAATTTGCACCTTTACATAATCTATCTTGGTTCTTATTTTTTCCCCATTCCCCTGCCCTCCCTTCAACCTCTCCAAACCTCCCTATCTACAAAGGCTGTTCCCATTTTTTCTTTTTCTCATATTAATTCCATTCATTTTTTTCTTTTCCCCTACCCTTCCCATTTCCCCTTCCCCTTTGCACCCTTTTCTTCCTATTCCACATTATCTTTTATACCTTTTAGTCCTTATTTACACTTTCAGTTTCTCATGTTAGAGAAACTATTTGATATTTACACATGTATGTCCTATTTATTTCACTTAAGAGTATCGCCTCAATGTGCATCCATTTAGCTATAAATGTCTTTAATTTCTCATTTTTTATGGATGAGTAATACTCCATTTTATAAAAAAAATCCCCACATTTTCTTTATCCAGTCTCCAGTTGATGGGCATTTGGGCTGCTTCCAAGTTTTAACTGTTACAAATTGTGCTGCTATGAACATGGGTGCACATATATCACTGTGGTAGGATTCTTTTAATTCTTTGGGGAAGATCCCCAGCAGTGGAATAGCGGGGTCAAATGGGACTTCCAGTCCTAGTTCTTTGAGGTATCTCCATACTGATTTCCACAGTGGTTGCAACAGTCTACACTCCCACCAGCAGTGGAGCAGGGTTCCTCTTTCCCCACACCCCCACTAGCATTTGTTATTGGTTGATTTTCTGATAGAAGCCATTCTTTCTGGGGTGGGTGAGGTGGAATCTCAGTGTTGTTTTCATTTGCATCTCTCATATGACCCATGATACTGAACATTTTTTTATACATTTATTTGCTATTTGTACTTCTTTGTCTGAGAAATGTCTCTTCAGTTCAGATGCCCATTTTTGGGTTGGGTCTTTAAATTTGGGAGATCTGATTTTTTTAAGTTCTTTATATATTCTAGATAGTAGACCTTTGTCTGAGGGACAGCACGTGAAAAATTTTTGCCACATTGTGTGTTGTCTCTTCACACTCTTGGTGGTTTCTCTTGCTGTGCACAAGCTTTTTAGTAAGAAGCTTTTTAGTAAGAACTAGCACTTGTTTGTGCTAATTCATGGGCAACTGAAGTTTTGTTCATAAAATCTTTTCCTATAACAATGGCTTCAAGAGTTCAACCTAACCTCTCTTCTAGCTGGTTTAGTGTTTCTGTTTTAATATTTAGATCTTTAATCCATTTCGATTTTAGTTTAGTGCATGGTGAGTGATATAGGTCTAGTTTTAATCTTTGGCAAGTTGAAACCCAATTTTTCCAGCACCATTTATTAAAGAGGCTATATTTCCTCCAGTGAGGGTGTTTGGCTCCTTTGTCAAAGATGAGGTGGCTGAGTGTGTCTGGAGTTGTTTCTTCATCTTCTAATCTGTTCCACTGGTCCTCAGGTCTGTTTCTTAGCCAGTACCATGCTGTTTTTATCACAGTAACTTTGTAGTATAGTTTCAAGTTGGGGAATGTGATACCCCCTACCTTGTATTTATTGCATACTATTGCTTTTGCTATTCTAGGTCTCTTGTTCAGAATGAATTTTTGGATTGTTTTCTCCAGGTCTGTGAAGTATGCTACTGGGATTTTAGTTGGGATTGCATTGAATCTATACAGCAGTTTTGGAAGTATGGCCATTCTCACTATGTTGATTCTTCCTACCCAGGAGCAAGCGATGTCTTTCCATTTTCTAATATCCTCTTCAATATATTTTTTCAGAGTGCTATAGTTTTCAGAGTAGAAGTCTTTGATTTCTTTTGTTAGTTTGATTCCTAGGTATTTCAATATTTTGAAGGCTATTGTGAAAGGAATTGATTGCCTCATGTCTCTCTCAGTAAGTTTGTTTTTTGTGTACAGGAAAGCTATTGATTTTTGTGTGTTGACCTTGTATCCAGCTACTTTACTGAGTTTGATTATTAAGTCTAGAAGACATTTTGTGGAGTTCTTGCAGTCTTCTATATAGAGTATCATGTCATCTGCAAATAATGACAATTTGTCTTCTTCATTTCCTATCTATATTCCTTTTATTTCTTTCCCTTTCCTAATTGCTGTGGCTAATGGTTCCAAAACTATATTGAACAGGAGTGTTGATAGTGGGCATCCTTGTCTTGTTCCTTATTTTAGTGTGAAGGATTTCAGTATTTGACCATTTAGTATGATATTAGCTGTTGGTTTTCATAGATGGCTTTTATCAGATTGAGGTATGGACCATCTATTCCAATTTTTGTACGTTTTTTTATCATAAATGCATGTTACATTCTGTTAAATGTTTTTTCTGCATCCATTGAGAGAATTGTACGGTTTTTGTCCTTGGCTCTATTGATGCAGTATATTACATTGAGTGATTTGCATATGTTGAACCATCCTTGCATCCCTGGGATGAATCCCACTTGGTCAGGGTGTATGATCTTCTTGATGATCATCTGCATTCTATTTACCAGTATCTTATTAATGATTTTTTGCTTCTATGTTCATTAGTGAGATTGGCCTATAGTTCTCTTTCTCATTTGGGTCTTTCTCTGCTTTGGGGAATCAAGGTGATGCTTACTTCCAGGAATGAATTTGGGAGTATTGCTTCCCTTTCAGTTTCATTGAAGAACTTAAACCATACTGGCAGTAGTTCCTCTCCAAATGTCTTGTACAATTCAGTAGTGAAGCCATCAGGACCCAGGCTTTTCTTGATTGGTAAGTTTTTAAGTACATTTTCAATTTCATTGATTGATATTGGGTAGTTTAGAATTTTTAGGTCTTCTTTGTTCAACTTTGGTAATTCATATGTATCTAGGAATCTGTCCATTTCTTCTGTGTTGTCCATGTTATTGACATATAGGTTCTGGAAGTAGGTATGGATGATCCTCTGGATTTCTGCTGGGTCTGTTGTAATTTCACCCTTTTCATTCCTGATTGCATGGATTTGGGCCTTCTCTTTCCTTTTTATTATAAGGTTGGCTAAGGGTTTGTCAATTTTGTTGATTCTTTTGAAGAACCACCTCTTGGCTTCATTGATTTTTTGTATCATTCTCTTAGTCTCCATTGCATTGATTTCTGCCCTGATCTTTATAATTTCCTTTCTTCTACGGGCTTTGGGCTTGTCCTGCTCTTCTTTTTCTAGAAGCTTGAGGTTTAGCATCAGGCTGTTTAATTGAGCTTGCTCTGTTTTCCTAATATGAGTATTCACTGTTATGAATTTCCCTTGTAAGACTGCTTTCATTGTGTCCCATAGATTCCGATATGTTGTATTAGCATTGTCATTTAATTGTAGGAACTCTCTGACTTGTTCTTTAATTTCCTCTGTGACCCATTGGTTATTCAGAAGTGTGTTATGCAGTTTCCCTGTGTTTATGAAATTCTTGTGGTTTCTTTTGCCATTGATCTCCAATTTCATTGCACTATGGTCTGACAATATCCAGGGGATAACTTCAATTCCTTTGTACTTACTTAAACATGTTCTATGAGCGAGTATGTGGTCTATTTTAGAGAATGACCCATGTGCAGCTGAAAAGAATGTGTATTCTGATTTTGTGGGTTGGAATACTCTGTAAACATGTGATAAGTTCATTTGTTCAATAATTTGATTGAGTTCTAATATTTCATTGTTTATTTTTTGTCTATTTGATCAATCTATTTGTGAGAGTGGGGCATTAAGGTCCCCCACTACTATTGTATTAGTGCTTATATGATTTTTCATGTCCATTAGTATTTGTTTTATATAGTTGTGCGCACTAGTGTTTGGTGCATACAAATTAATGATTGTCATTCCTTCCATTGAATTGTTCCCTTTACAAAGATGTAGTGTCCTTGTCTGTCTTAGTCAGTGTTGGTTTGAAATCCACTTGATCTTCAAAGAGGATAGCTACTCCTACTTTTTGGGGGGTTCCTGTCGCATGAAATATTATTTTTCACCCTTTAACTTTTGGTCTATGAGTTTCTTTTTTGAATTAAATGTGTTTCTTGTGTGCAGCATATTGTTGGATCTTGCTTCTTGACCCATTCTGCCAGTCTGTTTCTTTTGATTCGTGAATTGAGGACATTAACATTGATGGTTATAATTGATATGTATTGACTTATCCTTGTCATGACTTTTTCTTTTTGTTGCATTCTTCCCCTTTGTGTTTAATTTCTTGTTGTGCCTGATGGCTCCATTCTGCAGGGCTTACTGAGGTTGTGTTCCTTATTGTCTTTTCCTAGGATATTGTTTAATATTTTCTGGAGTGCTGGTTTGGTATTTGTGAAGTTCCTAAAGTGCTCTTTGTCATGAAAGTATCTTATTTCTCCATCAGTTTTGAAAAATAGTTTTGCAGGGTTCATCAATCTGGGTTGGAGGTTCTTTTCCTTTCAGGCTAGCTCTTCTTGCCTTGAGGGTTTGTGTTGATAAGTCTGCTGTGATTCTGATGGTCTTTCCTTTGTATATGATTTGTTTCTTTTCTCTAACTGCTTTGTTCTTCTGTTCTGTTTCTGGAATCTTAACTATCATATGCCCATGTGTAGATTTTTTTTGATCATGGCTAGTTGGAGTCCTGTATGCCTCATTTTTCTCAATGTCAAGTTCTTTTCCCCTATTTGGGAAGCTTTCTGCCATCACTTCTGTGAAGTTTTTTTTTTTATGTCATCTGCACTCTTTCCTGTTCCTTCCTTGACTCCAGTATCTCTGAAGTTATTCTTCTTTGCATCATCTATCAGGTGCTGGATTGATTTCTTATGGTACCTTACTATTTTTAAGAAACTTTTCTTTTCCTGGTCACTAATTGCAATCCAGTCTTCTATATCTGATATTCTATCCTTGCATTGGCTCATTCTACTACATAAACTTTCAATGGATTTTTTAATCTCCTGGAAATCTGTTTGTATCTGTTTTATCGATTCCATTTGTTTCCTATATTGGAATTCCATCATGTTCCTCAAGTCCTCTATTTTTTTTTATCTGTGTCCCCTGCTCTGGATTTATTGATCATTTCTTGTACTATGGGCACAATCTCTGTTGTTATCTGAGAAATTATTTCTGATTTCATTTTTTCCAGTTCCCCTTTCATTGCCAGTTCAGGGAGTACAGGTGGTTGAGTACCAGACTGTTCCATCTCATTGCTCTTTGGGGTTCCCTTAGGTGATATGGAAGTCTGGTTTTAGGACTTATTTATGTGTCTTCTCATTTCAACAGATGCAGCCTGCTGTGCCTTTGTTAAGGTGACTTTTTGCTGATCCAGTGGTCTTGAATTCTCAGCAAGCCACCAATCAGCCTTTATTTACTCTGCTGCTCACCAGTACACCAATTCCTGGGTTCAGAGTAGCGGCCTTCTATATCCCTGAACTGACCTATTGTCTGAGCAGGCTTCTGGGTGGGGCCTGAGCACATTTGGAATGGTACCTAGGTGTGCCTCTCAGTGGGGCCCCTATGTAGCTATTGTCTGGGAGGGCCTTTGGTTAGGGGCTGTGCAACCCAGTTTCTGTTGTCTGCACAGGGTTTGGCTGGGGTCTCCTCGAACTTATCTGTGGTATCCAGGCTAGCCTATGGGTATCGCTTGTGTGCCTGTACAACTCTTCTCCAGGCAGGTCCCTGGCTGTGGCCAATGGTATGACCGGCTTCTATCTGAAGCCCATGTGCTCCTGCAGCCCCTTTCTGGACAGGCCTTTGGCTTGGGTGGGTGTGCCCAAGCCTCTGGGCTCTGGGCAGCCCCAGCTGGGATTCGCCTGCAGCTCCCACTGGCCTGGGCCATGCAGCTGCTCCCTGGCATATGCAGGCATTCACGGATAGAATGGCAGGCCTCTGGTGAGAGCCCGTGTGCCCCTGCAGCTCCTCTGTGGGCAGGCTCTTCTCATTCACTCTTGATCACATGAGAGTATATGAAAATTTCATGTTCAAATTCTGGCACAGTCTGTCATCTTTCTTTTTTCTTTTATTATTGTTTTAATTTTAAAAATTAATTAATAAACTAATTGTTGCTGTACACTGTACTGGGGACTTATCCCAGAGCCTTGTCACTTAGCTATATCCTGAGCCCTTATGTTATTTTTTTTTTTTAATTTTGAGAAACGATACTACTAAATTCTAAATTGGCCAGGATGAGCTCAAATTTGTGATCCTCCTGCTTCAGCCTCCCTGAGTGTTAGGTTTCCAGGTATGTGACATCATGCCCTGCTGTCTCTTATCTTTCTACCATATATTGATGAGCCCCCCACCCCCAGGACTGGATTCTACTTCTGCAGTACTCTCACCATAACTGGGATTTACACAGTCACAAATGCACTTACAAAAGCACAAATGTACTTCAAGGTACTTAAGCTCTTGAGGTGCACATGTTCACATATTTTCTATTTGCTGAATAAATTACATTCCTGGAGCCCATAAATACTCTATTGTTCTTGGACTTGTGGCTTGTATGTTGTACAACACATACCTGTATTTCCTCATCCACAGCTCGGAGGACAACTGTTAATCACTCCATCCCTCTGCTCCAAATTGTTGTAATCACACATTTGCACCTGCATCTCTAAATGTCTGGGTCACAGTGAGAAGTAGCTGATACAGATAAATCACCAAGATAACCTTTTGCTGAGGTTGTTAATGTGATCGATAGGAGTCATTATGTAAGTTAGAGATCATCATTTTTTGCTGGTAAAATGGGATTTCCCCAAGAAGCCGCACCAACCATTCTCTAAGTGAATGGAAAGTCGTTTCCCTACAGATAATGGTTAATCCTGTGTCTGGACATCTGAGGGCTTCAATATCTAACCCTAAGGTGAAAGCATCATGGACAGGAGCCAAGACATAATGATGTCACTGAGCAGTGGGTTTCAGACTTGAAAGTATATTAAAATATCGGATTCCTGGAACATACCTCTGACTCAGCAGGTACACCTGAGAATTTGCATTTATAACCAATTCCTAGATGAAGTTGACATTGCTTGTCTGGGACTATATTCTGAAAAGCCCTTCTATAAAATAATCTCTGGTTTAGAATACAAGTTCCAGAATTAAACCACCTGTGATTGAAACCCTTTTCTCCCATTGAGTGCTTCAGATGAGTTTATTAAAAACTTTGAGGTATTACTTCTTCATTTACTAAATAGAAATAAAAATATGATAAACACAATGCCAGACTCATATTAAGAATTTACGATGCACTAGGATGTAATAGCTATTGCTCTCACCTTCTCTGGGTGTTGCACCTCTTGTTGTCTCATTATTTCCACTCTCAGAAATGCCCTGAAATAAAAAAAAGGAAAAAGAAAAACTTTCAAGGTCTATCCCTGTGGCTTTGATTATAAACATACCTGTAGGAAGTACATAACAATAAACTCACCAAACAGTAGAAATCTTACACACTTGATTTTTTCAGTCTAAATGTTGACAATACAGAAATGAAGTTGCAGAAAACTGAAGCTAACACCCTCTTTGCATTATGTTCAGACTATGGTGTTAGCTCATTGACAACATGAGTTATGGGCCCTGAGGTATTTTGCTTACATAGAGGTCAGTTGCTTGCTCTGCACATTGAGTAGTGCATGTATGAATGTTCTAGGTTAGTTACAGGTCAGGGAAAACAATATATGTTCCTTTTGTGTAATTACACGTCTGAAGCTATTCTTTCCATCAGTATGCTGTAGTGGAGATAAGCACCTAAACTCACAATATCTTGGTGGCCACATAAATTAGCCCTAGGTCTTTCCTGCTTAAAAATGTACACTTTATCCTTAGGGAGGAGTAAGGGGTAAAATGCCACAAATGCAAGAAATTGGCAAAGAGTGGAAAACATTCACATTTTCAAAGTCATTTTCTTTGGACTTTTAAAATTGGTATATGTAAACTTTGATGCTTATTTTAATCAGCCTTGTTTTTCTGTGTGAGATCTTCTTTCCCTGTGAAGAGTATCTATCCCTCCAAATCCTTTTGTAAAATATCATGTAAAAACTTTGAGACAGACTTTCTGAGACATGTTAGAGTACTTTTCAAACCAAAGTTGTATGGCTCTAACAGCAGCTCTCCATGGAGTGGTGGAGGAGAACCATTTTGAGAAATTATTCTTCTGTGGGAATGAAGCCTGCAAGAAAGGAGAAGCACTGGATGAAAAGGAAGAGGAGGGGAAGACAAAATAGAGTTTTAATATAATGAATAATTTGAACCTGCTTTGACTTTAATATTTTAAAATGCTTTGTTAATTAAATTTAGATGAAACCAAGAAGTGTAACTTTGTCTATTTATAATTAATAAAATATTGACTAGTATATTTGTCATATCCTTAAACAAGTTATTCAGGAAAATTTTCAATATCAGGTTTGTTTAGCATCACTAGAAAACTCAAATCAGTGTCATATTGCAATAAAAGTTATTACAAAAATACTTTAGTTGCTAATTAGTTTGTTATGTAATTATATTATTTTCATGCTTTTACATTTTCTTCAGTGTTAGTGCAACATTTTCTCTCAATTAATCAAACTGCAACATTATCAAAATTTTCACAAACAGAATGAGAAATTTCCACACTTCTCAATAACTATTTTGGACACTTGCAGTTAAGCACATTAAGATGCTTATTAGTGGAGAGTTGTGGAATGAGGCTCAATTAGTGAATTAGCCTGTATTCATTACACTTCACCGAATGCTCATTTACAGATTGTTTGATTTTTTTTTCCAGCCTAAGCTTGGGAAAAAAAAGGGTACTGGGGAATTGGCTTGCCTTAGCAGCAATATGGAAATGAAGTCACATGATAGTCTTCTTGCTTACAGCTGCCTGGCATAGAGTGCTTCTAGCTCTGTGTCTAAAACATACATTGAAATTAGGTATTAGAACGATGGGCTAATTCTTCCATGCCACTAGGGGGACCATTTGGCATATTTTTTTAATTTTTTATTTGGCATATTTTTCTCTTTTCTTTAAAATAAAATGAGCTAAAGGAAAGTAGGTCTATTTCTGTGAAAAACAGAACTCATTTCATGCTCATTTTGACTCAAGGACACCCAGATGTTCTCAGGAAACCTGTTATTTTAGGATGCACAGTAATCTAGTATGTTTCCATTCAACTCTCCCTGCTTTCTCTTCCACTCAGGAGCAGAAGTTTTAAAGCCTTTCCAATTTCCTCCTCATTTTCTCTGGCACAGTTCTTTCCTTTAATGAATTCTTTGCATATTTAATCCCATCTTATTGTCTGCTTCTTGGGAAATCCAGAGTAAGACAATAAACAAAGAATATCTCCTCAGTCCTAGCAGATATTACCTGACACATACCAGAAAACCAAAAGAGAGCTGATAGGAATAAATTAATGAAGTAAAAGTAGGAAGAGTGAGTGAAAATCTGCATAATAATGTAAATTGCACAATCTTCTCCTACTGGAATCCCTAGTTGGACATTTCTTCTCTGAGCAAAATAGTACAGTGAAATAATCTGAGATACTAAGGCCTATAGTTTTTCTCTTGAAAAGGCCCATTGCATTTTCAAACACTCTAACATGAGTCCTTTCAACTGTAAAATTCTATCTTCAACCAACTTTTCTGGTGCCTCTCTTCTGCAAGAATTCAATAGCAAATTGGCCTTGGATGTCTAAAACAAGCCCTTTAATATGAAAATTACCAATGTAAACAAATAAATACAAAAAAGAGAAGTGAAGAACATAGGAAGCAATAATGGAAATAAAACATCAAAAATGTTTCAGTTGTCATCCTGAAAATAGTAAGAAGATTAGAAGATAAACATGAGTTCATGTTTCCAAAAATAAGTGTTGCGGTTTGGATCTTAGATGTTCCCCAAAGGCCATGTGCAAAAGGCTTGTTTCTGTGGTGCTATTGGGAGGAGCTGAAAGGGCTGAGTGGAAGGTGTTAGGGCATGGAGGTCCTTCCCTTGAAGTGGTATTGGGACATCAAGCCCACCCCCAACTTCCTAGGCACCATGAGCTGACAGACCTCTTTCTCCACAGAACTGGCCATGAGGTACCATACTGTGCCCCGACAAGCCTAAACTGATGGAGCCATGCAGCTAGGAACTGGAATTTCTGAAACTGTGAACCAAAATAAAATTTTCTCCTTTTAAGTTGACTTGCATGGATATTTTTTGATAACAGAAAGCTAACACAGTAAACAATTTAAAAGATAACAAATACATCTTACAGATTAGTCACATATTTTTCCATTACAGTTTTCTAATCAATAAGAAAAGCTACTAGATGCCAGGCATGGTGGCACATGCTTGTAATCCCAGCACTCAGGAGGCTGAGGCAGGAGGACTGCTGTGAGTTCGAGGCCAGCCTGGACTACATAGCAAGACTTTGTCTCAAAAAACAAAAGAATAGCTGCTAGAGATAAGAGATAAAAACAGAGGAATGAAATAATATAAAGATACTTACCACAGCTGAAGAACATGAGTTTCCATATGGAAGACATCTCAAAGTGCCAAAATTAATGAAAAAATATCCATATTAATGTAACCAGTTCTGAGAACTCCTCATAAAGATGTGTCACATGTAAACACTCAAGTTTCAATTAGTATCACACTTCTCATCTATAATGGAATAATTCCTCCAAACTGCCATGGGAAGGGATTTTCCACTGAATATCCACATCCAACAAAATGATCACTCTCTCCTGAAAATAAAGATTTTTTTGTTTTTAGAAATTTCCCCCCAGAAATTGCCATAAATTTCAGGATTTGCTAAAAATAAAGTACTAAAATGGTGTTTTCTGTTGAAAAATTCTCTAGAAGAACAAAAAATACTTTATATGGCCCTATAGAAATGGTGAATTGAGTTCAACCTCTACAGTTCAATTTTTCAGGCCCAGGTTATACATGTTTTCTAGTTTGGTGATGGTGAGGAGAATCACGCACCCCACGTTTTCCCCCTACCTGGGAGTCTGGGATGATAAGCCCGCCCCAGCCAACTGAAGATAGGAGAACACTCAAGTGACAGCCAGGTATTGAAGAGTCACAGGTCTATTTATTATTCCTTGGGACTATAATAATGCATTTATTTCTAATAATAAGCAACAAAACAATAAACCTGTGTTAAAAGTTTAGCTTTTGGTGCTATAGCTTTTACTATATAAATTTAATGCAAAAGTTCAAAGTACCTTTAGTATTAGACATTAAATAAATATTTGCCCATATTTTATGTTGCATAATTGAAAATGTTAGTGCATTCAAATGAATATCACATTTAAAGTGAAAATAAAACAAAAGGAATTGTGTAAAACATTGCATATAACAATAATAAAATACAAGAGTAATAACATAATGTAAGTATATATAAATTATATCAAACATATAATTTTGACCCTCCAACAGAATTATAATTGATCATCATAAATATTAAAGTTTTAAACCTAGCTAAAATATGAAAGAAATATATACGACTTCTGTAAATTTACATAGGAATAATTCATGTTTACTTTATCATTTATTTAAACTTTTATATTTTCTTCTTTCCTCAGTTTTTTTTAAATTTCTACATGTTTGTAGGACATAATGATCATATACCTCAGGGGGATTTGGAATATGTACATAACGTCATAAAAATAAATACAGTACTTACTAATGTTAACAATGAAAATGGTAAGTTAAAAAATAAATGATAAATACTGGATTGAGGTGTCTGATCCTGGCAATTATGTGTTTAGGGATATTGGAGAGGGAAGACTGTGGTTGATTAAAACTTGCTTGTGAGTTCAGGGGGCTGTATTCATAGGAAGTTGAGAGAAGATGAGACACTTTTGAACAAAGTTTGCCTGCAAAGAAATAGTTTGGAAGGCACTGAGGTACAAATATATTCAAGAGACATAGTTTTATTAGCTTTCCCTCATTATTCAATGTAATATGGCAACCATACTTGAGAACTGATAGAATTGGTTCTCAGCTACTAGAAGTGACATCAGCAGACAGCACTCAGCTTTCAGCTTTTTCCAATGTGATTTGGCTGAAGAGAGTGGCCCTGTCCGAGGTTATATTCCATCCATTGATAACCCACACCTAACTGGTCAACATGTGTGAATAATGGCCGGGACAATCTCTCCTCTGGTTAGCAAAACTCCAAAGAGCTAATTGGTCGTACATGATCTCAACAAAGGTAGCAGAACAAATGCCTTGTGTGAGGCCATGGCTTTTCTCAGGGAAGTCTCCAGGGAAGTCCCGGGATCAGGAGACACAGGAACATAAAACTCCAGTCACTTGCACCAGTCACTTGTGGGAAGCTGTGAAAGTCCTTCCTGTTGTGGAGTTCTGTGTGATGTGGGCAGATCTGAGATTCATCACTAACTCTTCCCTTTTCCTAGTTCTGCACCCCTGATTTCCTTTCACAGGTGTAATTTCAAGACCACCTTCACATACACCATCTTCACACCAATTTTCTCTCAGAATCTACTTTGTGAGGCACTGAACATGCAACCTTAGGAAGTTTAATTAATAGGTTTAGTAATCCAAAATGGAAGAAATGAGGTCCTGTCAAATGACTGGTACCGTTCAATTCTTTGAGAATGACCAACCGAAGGTAAATGTAAGATTAATACCAGGGGTGAAATAGAAAATATCTTATTGTAGATTTTTTATATTTTCCTCTTGGAGACAGATGAGAGGTATTAACTAAAAATTTCCTTTGCTTCAATCTTCACAAGTAGAAGTGGAAAGGACAAAATTGGTGGAAGGTATAAGGACAAGAAAGGTAATTTTATTCCTACATTTTTACTCCCTTCCCATATTTCTCACAAATCATTTAATCCTAATAATCTTGTTAGGTATACTCCACAGCCTGTTGTCTGTTCCATGTACAAATCTGAGAAGGCAGGAAACATATCTCTTTAGAGGCTTAACACATTCTTAGTAATCACTGTTATAGCTGACATCAGAATTGGTGGTCATTGACTAGAGAATGAAAGAATATATTAGAAAGATTAATACATGCATATTATCGTGGAAATGTATAGTGTATTTAGATGCATACTTTTTTAACACCAACCATTGTGTTTTCCTTATAAGCTCAATCTTTCATTGTCTGTTTCATGGAGAATACTTCATCTACCAGAAGATAATCTCCTTTAACTGTCCCCTTCATTCATACTTTGCTCACCTCTTTAAAGAAGTAACATATTTTAAGACTCCATTAAAATCCTTCCACAGATTTTTCTTTATTTTTAAGAGAATGTGGTGACTCCATACAAAATTTCTCTGCCCACTGTATCCATCCAGGCCTTTCACATGTCAGATACTAATAATGTCAAAATAAATATATACTATTCAAACTCCATACTTAAGATAAAACATTATGATCATAGCAGGCATTTGTTGAGTGCTTATTAACTGGTAAACCCTGGGTCAATGTTGTATGTAGATACTTATGTCATTTTCACAATCCTATATACTTATATTGTCTTGTTTGGATTTATCTTACTTATCAGACAGATAATCAATAGGATTATAATTTACTGAATAGTAGATATTTATTTTGACACTATTAGTATCTGACATGTGGAAATCAATCCTTATATCTGACCTTATGAAACCAGTCCTTATATCAGACCCAAGAAATATTCCACTCCTTTTTCCCCATGTTCCATTTATGCCTGAATTATTTAGTAATCATGCTTTCATTTCCTATATGCCTGTCTACCAGTAGAACAGTATCATCCAAAGCAGATTTGCAGTGTTCTAGATGGTAAGATTCTTGAAAAATTAAAATAAAATAAAATAAAAAATAAAACGAAATGTTTACCTGACTGGTTTATAGAGGCTTTACTTTTCACAACTTTGGACATAACATTGAACATATAGGGGGTGTACTTCAAATGAATTAATGATCTAGTGCACATTTGCAAATAGCAAATGTTTGTCTACCTATATCTCAATGCTTGTTATGTCAAAGATGTTCTATGAAGCATTCAACATACAGGTTCACTCTGCAATAAAGTTGTGTTGATTGGAATTGTTTTCCAGAGATTTGCAATCTTTGAGAATGTTTTGAAGAACTCTCTTGTCTTCTTCTCATCATTTCACCTGTGACTAAACTAGATATTTGAGGGGAGGATTTCATTAAGGAAAGTCACATGGGTCTGGAAATTCCGTTTTAAACTATCACTAATTAAATTGCCTTAATCCTACTGAACCTCTCAGCTGTGCAGTACAGCTATTTCATGTGAAATCCACAAGCCTACTATTTAAATGCCATACTTCTTTATTATTATTTATTTATATCTAATTTATTATCGGTATGAATCTCTGCAACCTTGGAGTATGAATATCTTTATGTTTAATTAAGAAACACCCTCTGATTATTGTCACTCCCACATAGAAGACAGGAGGACAAACACGGAAAATACACAAACCAGGGCTCCCTCAAATGATCCTACTCACAAGCCTGTCAGCAAACTCCTAAGAGCTAGGAAGGACACATGACAGAAGCCATCTAATTAGAAGCCTTAAACTTTTAATTAATTTATTTTAGCTTATAAAATAGGTGTCCATGGGAAAAATACTTCATTGTGTGTTATGATGTACATATAAGCATACAGATTTTTCCACAGGCCTTACTGAAATCTCCACAGCAACAAAAGCGTAATGCTGATACCCCTGAGATTTATTTTGTCATATAGTAATGAACCCTGGCACTAATCCAAACGCTTGTGTTCAAGCAATGAAAAGAGAAAAGTAATCCTAAATTTGAAAAGGACAAACTTCTATGTATATATAAAACAAAATTAATAATAGTAATTGATCATTGTGGAGTTCATAGAAGGAGGTAAAAATCAAAGTATTTTTTTAAACATGTTAAATTTGGCATTTTGTAAAAAGTAACTATAATAATCACATTATTATCATTAACATCATCATTTTTGTCATTGACTCAATTTTTTTTCACACATCGAACTTTAAAACTACTTGAATGCCTATTATCTCTTGTTAATAATAGAAAGTTTATATACTTTAGTGTATTTAAATGAGAGATGCAGAAAAATGTGGGTATAGTTTCAGTTTATCAGCTAAATTTAATGCTTAAGATAATGCTAAAAACATTTCAGTCTTTTTAAAGGTGTTTTTACTTCCTATTTACCCATCCTTTAGCTTGGCTCTTTTATGCTGGCAATATGCTAAATATTAGTTAAGTAGCTTTAAAATGCTGTCTTTAGAGACACAAAGGGCTGAACTTAGAGTTGACAATTTTTTTAGGCTATCATAATTCCATGTCTGATTTTTTAATTTTTTTTTTTTGGCACGGGAATTGAACTCAGGACCTTGCGCTTGTGAGGCAGGCACAGTACCACTGAGCTAAATCCCCAACCCTGTTTGATTTTTTTAAACAGTTATTTTAATTTGTTGCCAAACTCAGACCCACTATCACCCTCCACAACTTTCTCTTTTTGGAGAAATTGAGTGAGGTAGAATATGTGTTGGAATATGCAGTTTTACATTCCAGTCATAGTCGATCTTCATTTTTTTTTCAGGATCAATAACAACCAAGTGCCAATAGATTTTTAAAAAAATAGAAAGTGAGAAAAAAAAGAACATCTGTTTTATATCTTTTCCATCATGAGGCCATTTGAAGTGTGAGATTCTTTTTCTGAAAGATCAACACTTTAGAAATCCTTCTGATGACAAACTGCCTACTTCCAGATCATGTGGCAGTAAAACACTATTACATAGCTCATCACACTCAGAATGAAGTGTAGGCTGTGAAAAAATATGATTTATGTGTATATTCAACATTTGTTTTGGGAGCCAAACTGACTACTCCCTTAATTTGTTACAACGAAAATGATCTCTACTTAATTCTCTGCAATTATCAACTCTTAATTCTATCTAATAACACACTTTTACACAAACAATTTGCCACATCTTGTTTCTGCAAAAGTCCTCATCAGTGTCCTTAATTACCTACTGACATTGCCATGTTGTGGTTGTGGACTTTCACACGTTGCCGTGTACAGCATGTCTCATAAAGCCTAATGAGAATAAGTTCATTAAATTAATCCAATAATTAACAAACTTGCTGCCTGCTTCTCAGATGTCTAATTTGTGATACAAACTTGGCAAATGTTTTCAACTGTGGAAGCAGAATTAAATCCAAAAAACCTTTTGGACAAATGAAAACTTATTTTTATTAGAAATTCTTCATCAAATATACAATCAAATATACAATTGTATACAAATATATAATACACAATTGATTGTGTAACTTAACAGACTCATCAGCTTCAAAAAAATATAAAATTATATAAAATGTTGATCAAATGAGAGAAAGAGAGATCCTGATAATAATTCTGCCTTCACGAAATGTTCTTAAAAAGGAAAAATGATACATTGTCTTATTTTCTTGTCTCAACAAGTCCACTTTTATGTAGAAACAATTAACCCTATCCATTCCTAATGACCATCTTCTCTACAACAGTTCAAATGTTTCCCTGAAATGCTCCATTTACCCTAAAGTATTTTTTAAATTACCAAAGGATATAGCCCTTTATACTAGCACTCATTACTTGAGGGTGAAATTTATCCCCCGCCAAATGACTATAAATATTATGATGAGTTATTCCCAAATCCCATTCAGAGCTAAAGTATAGGTTAAAAAAAGAATAGAATGAAATGTACTCCTCAGAATTCTTGCCTTTTGGAATTTATTTTAAATTCCTATGAGACAGAGCACATTCCAGCATATACCAAGTGCCTAGTTAAGTTGTGAAAAACATTCAGTAATGTTTTAAAAGATGAATTTATGCTAACACTGTATTCAATTTTAATAGATGACTTTTTCATAAATTCTTTGTATACCTTTTATGTTTTAACTTTTTTCCAATAATGTATCTAAATACTAAATGGAAAGGAAATATTATGCAAACATTTCCCTTTTTATTTCTTCTCAATAATCCTCTAACCCACTATTTTTATGAATCATAATTGTGTTTATTTACTATTTTCTCCAGAACCTCTTTTATTAATTTTTTCTTATTGCTATGTTCTTTTTTCTGTTTTTTTTTTTCAAACCACCAGGGATGTGTATCAGATTTGGTTATGTCAAGGAATTCTTATTGGAGCTTTGATACAAGAAAGAGCTGTATGCTACAAATAAATAAAAATATCAAATATTAGAGCAAAATACAGAATTTGATGACAATGTCGTATTTATTTCACCCCTGTGTAAAGATAGATTTATTGCCTTTGTTTACTTATGTGCATTTTGAAGTCTGATTTTGCATGACTATCATGGATTCAGAATTTCCCCCTGGGTCTTCATCTATATCTTTACTGACTTCATATAAAAATTAATATAGAGTGGTATTTAAGGATAAGTTTTGATATCGAGGAGATCTAAGTTTTGAATCCTGGCTCATATGTGCAAGCTATATGGCCAGAACTCTATTGTAAGCATCTCAGATTTTTCAACAATGAAATGCAGATTCTAAGAGTATACTGGCTTGGAAATTATAATAATATTTACACAAAAAGTGCTCAGTGATATGTATCCATATTTGATATGAAATTGGTGGTTTAACAATGAATCATGATCTGGCAAAAGCATTGGAATAGCCAGATGTGGTGGCCTACCCCTTGTAATTCCAGCACTTGGGGAGACAAGAGAATAATAAGTTCAAGCCCATCCTAGGCAACTTAGTGAGTCACTAACTCAAAATAAAAAGTATAAGTGGCCTAGGGATGTAGCTCTTTATAAAGGCCCCGGATTCAAACCCCCAGTACTACAGAAGAAGGAGGAGGAAGTAGAGAAGAAGGCAACAAACCTAAGTTGTGGAGATACTAAATGCTATGATTTACCCATTTTTGAAGAGGTGAGGGGTTAGGTACATAGACACAAAAACAGAAACAAAAACAAAAAGAAATGATGCCCAAATCTTAGTTTCATATTTAGCAGGAAATCCTCAATTATTACTCTCAGATCCTGGAATTTTATTAAATATAATGTAGAGAATATATAGAAACATATTGAACTTAATAATACTGACTTTTAAAGAGCATAAATTCAATTATATAACATAGACATTGTCAAACAAGAGAGTATAATGCAGCTGCATCAGGCATGGTCTTTGATGGACCTATAACCTGGGTTACTTTTCCAGATCTTCACTCAAAAGCCCATAAACTTGGGCAAGTTATCTGACACTTCAAATCCCAGAGATCACTTCTAGGGTAACAGAATAGAATATACATATTCCACTGAAGTCTTTGAAAACACCAAAAAGAGAAGGAAAATTTTTATGTGGTAAACTACAATTCTAGCTTATTTCTGATTTAAAATGAAATAATAACTAATCTTCAGTGTTCTGAAAAATTTTAAATTTAAGGAAAATGTTTTCAAATACCTTAATTTTATTCTCAGAAAGCTCTTTAAACTGTCATAGTGGTTCTCAACTGGGAATTGTATCCCACCAAGAACATCTGACAAGGTCTGAAGAAATTTTTGGCTGTCACATTTCTGAGGAGATACAGTTATGTGATGAACAGAAGCCAGGGATGCTGCTGAGTACCCTACCATAAATGCAACAGCCACACACAACAGCAGCACTAATATGGCTATGATTGAGAACTTCTGATCTAAAAAGAACAAGAATCTTCTGAATCCTGAACTATTTGCAATAACGGTATGTTGATACATCACTTACTTTCACCTTATAGTTTTGCTCTCCTATCAACCTGGCAGTGAAACAGAACCTATCCTTATTTCTTTGAGTCACCTGTCTGAAACAATTTCATGATGAATATGGGAATGTTTTGCTACTGTACTAGTTTGTGTCTAATGGTTCTCTGTCATGCTGACTGGATCAGGGGGCTCAGATTAAGAATTATGTATGGGTGTGTCTAGCAGAGAGTTGCTGGAAAAGACTAGCATTTGAGTCAAGGGGTTAAGTGAAGTAGACTGCCCTCCCCAATGGGTGTGGGCATTATCCAGTCCATTTAAGAACCTGAATAGGGCTAAATTATAGAAGAAGGAGAAATTCTCCTCTCTTGTGTCTCACCTACGTCTTAGCTGGGACATTGGTTTTCCCTTGTACTCAGACACCATTGTGTCTTTCAGGTCTTCAAACTCAAACTAGAATTATACCACCAGTTTTCCATGGTTTTTGACTTCCAAACAGCACATTGTGGGACTGATCAGCCTCCCTAATTACATGAGCCAGTTTTCCTCTACCGCGTGACACACTACTTCCTTTCTGCAGCCTGCGCCTGTATGCTTAATTGTGGGACAAATGTTTATTATAAGATTGGTGCTCTTGCTTCCTCTTCCTGAAGTTTATTCAGTGAAGAAATGTTGAAATGTTACAGAAACTCTACAGGTGTCTCTTTAGATTTATGAGCATAATCATATTCATGAGAGAATGAGAGTATAAACACTGTACGCCCAAGGAAGACATTATAAACTCCTCCTAAGAAGGCCTAGACAGGTAATAGGAAACCACCAAGCAGAGGCAAAAAGGTAGTAAATTCATCTCCAGATAGATTGGTGGAAGAGCCTTCTGTGTAGAAGAAATACCATGTATGCAAATCAAAAGACATTTGTGCATTTCACCCAGCTCCAAAACAAAAACGGAACTGGAAATGTAATAAAAATAAATTCCGGTTTTATTCTGAAGGGGGAATCATGGCAGAATATTTAAAGCTGAGTCAGTGGCATAAGATTGCATTGTAGAAAACAAATCTGCCTGACAACTATAAGAAGAAGGGTGTTACAAGAGGAAGACAAAGCTGAAGGGCAGACACACCAGTAAAGATGGGGGTTCAGACAAACAAACAAGCACAAAGCCTGGAAAGTTCTGACCCAGGATTCCTGACAGGAAAAGAAATTTTAAATGAATGAAATTTTAAATGAATGAAATTTTAAATGAATTTTAAATGAATTTTAGATGAATAAGTTTAAAATAAATGATTGAATTCTTCTATTTTCTTAGTGTACCCGAAGAGTTAGGTTAGAGCATGATTGCAGAAAAAAAAAATTAGTAATATCTATTGACATTATTGGCAAATCTCTAATTCTCACTATGACACTTTCCTCACATTCTGTCTTTGTTTTGGAGCTATTAACAGATCTTGCTCATGGAGATATTTGAGACTCACCAGGCTCTCTCTTCACAGATGGTCAGTGATACCAGGAGTGATGATAGAAAGGAAAAATACGATGATCTATCTAGATTTTGGCAAAGGAAGACAACATTGATTAAATTCTTGCAGTTGAACAGAATATTAACAAAGATCCTCTGGCTCATTTGGAGAGGATGGAATTAACTCACAAAGGAGAGGGTAGCTATAGGCAAGATTCCATGGACAGAAAGATGAAATGCAGATTATAGTTTTAAAAAAATTAACTAGTGAATGGGATGTTAACCTCCAACTGGGGAAGTAATTGTATTATAATGGTGATGGAGAAAACTATCAGCCAAAGAAATGAACCTGAACTGAAATATTTCTAAATGACAAGTAACTTTGGTTACCTTTTTGGTTTGCATGTGTTTTATTTTGTATCCACCACCCTGTGTTCCTTGGTCTCAGAAAAGACTAGAATTGAGCATTCTGTAAGATTCAGTCTCACTACTTAATAAAGCTTTGTCCACAAGCAATTTACTTTAAAAAATGCCAAAGGAGGATTCCACTTATGCAAAATTCCTACCTTCCATGATGATTTCACACTTCAGTATCACACTTGGTTGATTTAAGGATGAATGGAGACAATTTTGATATATTTGTATGTTGAATACATTGCAGGTCTTTCCAAAGTTGAGTTCCTTTTCAATCATTCTGAACTAACACAGGCGGCCTTTGTTAATGAGAAAGATAATGAAGCTTTTGACACTTAAAAATTTGAGGAAATTTCTGGGAAGTAAAGTTCTGTTGCTCCACAGGAGTAGTAGTAAGAAATATGCAATGACACTCCTCTACATCACTGATTTTTGTCATTGATTAAGATACAGGAAAAAACATCAAGAGGCTTCTGTCCAGATGTGCAGATGAGAACCACCATTAGGGAATGTTCTCATGCCTTAAACTACAGGAATATCTACTAGGATCATAAAGTCTATGTTGACTGTAAGTGTATTTATATGTGCTTTCTCTACTCATGAAGGTAGCTGAGTCCTTGGGTCATCTTGTCTGACAGAATTTGTTCTTCCCTGTTTGAAGTAGATGAAATATGCAAACAGAACATTATTTTTCCCTTAAGGTTTTGAGGAAAGTGTACTGATATATTTCATACAGTGAACTAAAATAGGTACATTTTTTTGTTTGTTTGAGAGTGTTTTCAAATAGATTTTACTTTTCTAGAAAAGCTTTAGGATGACAGAACAATTGAGTAAAAAGTACACAGCATTTCCATATGTTCCCTGTTCCCCACTGCACACTCCAGTCTCCCTTCCCTTCTAAATCTCAGATATTGCCATATCATTATTTTAAGGAAAATAGTATTTTTATCAACTTTTTTGATTTTTCTGCATAACTCTAGGAATGTTGATACTTGCATGTTAAATTCATGTAACCACCATCAAAATCTATCTACAGATAATTTCTAAATAACTCCTTTCATAACAATACTCTCTTCTCATAACAATAACTCCCTTCATAGCAATACTCTCTTCTCATCCTTTATCTATGGCTACCAATGATTTATTTTTCACAATATGTTTGTGTTTTCAAGAATGCTATATAAATGGAACTATAAAGAAGAAAACCTCTTGTGACTAGCTTTTTTCACACATTATAATGCAAAGAGCAATGATGAATCAGGTAACTGTCAAAGAGAAAGTGATTTTTTAGTACATTGAAAAGTGGTTTGGATTAAGGCAATGTATTATGCACAGATCAATGAGTTACTTCTAACTGTACCAGTGGTGTCATCTTTAGAAAATATTTATTAAGGTTAATAGGTATGTTTTCATGCAAAGTACATGAAACTTTCACAGGCTCTGAACTTTTGTATGCAATACTAATTGGATAAATGAAAAAGTCAAAACTTCTTATTAACATCTAAGGGACCTAAGAAAAAGACACACTGGAAATAGAAAAGACAGAGAGTGTAGAAAAATCCTATAATACTTTAATAAGTGGATGTATTAAAATGTAAGGAAAGTAATGAGAAAAAGGAAAAAAATTAAATTTTCTGAAACATATCTAGAAAGGTGATTAATGGTTATTTATCAAGTATTACCTGTAAGCACACTTTTTAATAAATGGGCTTATGGATTAACTAATAAAATTGTGTTTTCCCAGAGGTATGATCAAAGGAGGAGTTGCCAGAGTTATAAATAAGCAGTTAATACTGGTTGATCATACCTGCAACAAAAGGAAAGGGCTTTAGTTGGCATTATTCTATACTTTAAAGCTTTGTTTAAAATACTTGCGTTACATATGTAGAAAGCCATACATTTGTTTCTGCTATGTGTAAATATTTAAGCATCTTCTACCTTTCAGGAACGATGCTGACTATTGAAACTTAACAGAGACAAGCCTCTGAACTTACTACAAATTTAGCATTGCAAAATTTAAAGAACATCGTGTTTTGTTCTGCAAAAGGGATGTAAAGGATTCTGAATGACCTTTCCTTAATATTTGTCATTTTTCCTGTGTCGGAAGCAAGTCAGAAATGATCTTTCCTCCTTAGCCACTGCTAGTTATCTGATGGAAATTAACGAGTTTTGATGTATTACACTGTGGAAGAATTCTCAAATCTCTGAAGAGTATATCATATAACTTAAACTTCTTGTGAAAGGGGATCTGCACTATATTCCTCTGTGATGCTTACTCAGTCCATGGCTGCTCTGACCTAAACATCTCTTCCTGTACATTTACATTTCTGTACTTGCATTTTTTATGATTACATGAACATTTCAGCATAATTCCATACCTTGTGTGAAAAGTTTAAGTCCAGGTGAGTGGTACAGGTTCATTTTATAAATTTAAAAGTTTTGATTTATATTTAAATTATCTATATCATCATGCACACTGATGTACTCATCTTTCTCCCTTCCTTCCTATTTATAGGTGTTAAGCAGAAGAAAAGGAGACATTGCAGTATTTTCACCAGATATTTTGTATGCATTATTTAATTTTCATCTAACTAAATCCATGATCTCAGTAACAGCTTCACATTGTTCCTTTAAGCATTGACTGCCATTCAGAAATCTCACCCAACTTTACTTAACTAGAGAGCTGTAGAGCAGATATTGAACTCAATCTGGGACTAGCACAACACTCCGTATTTCCTACTCACATTAAGACACACAGAATCAACTAAATAGGAGTTACCATGGGGACTCTTTTTTTTTTTTTCTGAGATATAACATAGACATATGGTACTCTTTTTTCTTCACTCATAACCTTAGACTTGACTGTTATTTTAGCAGCATTCTGTAGTTTAATATTTATGGGGAACAGTATATCAGTCACACATCTACAGACTGATGAATCTTCATAAGCTTAACACTGTGTATCTAACATCCAGAACAAAGGGCAAAATATTGCAAAGTGTCCTTAAGTCTTCTTCACATTCTTTGCCATCATTTTCCCATCCTCAGAGCAAGCACTATCTGACTTTTAACAACATCAGTTAGATTTGCCAGGTTTTGAACTTTGTATTATTAAAATCAAACAGTGTCTGGCTTCTGTCTTTTAGATTTAGGTTTTCAAGAACTATCCACAATGTTGTGTGATTGTAAAACATTTATACTTATTATTATGTTGCATTTAACACATATGTGCATATGCATATCCATTTATCCAGTCTGGAATGATAAGCATTTTGGTAATTTCTGACTTTTAACTATTTTGAAGTACTGAGCATTCCAATATGTTTTAAATAAATATTTCTAAATATTTTCATTGGATATATACAAAAGAGCAAAATGTTTATGTCACAGAGAGAACATGTGTTAATTGTTAGTAAATACTGTAAATGATTTACCTTGAAATTGATTTTTGCTGTGGAAAAACTGGACATATTTTCAAGCCCTCCCTTCCTGTTGTGAATATGATGCCTTTTTTTTCTTAGCTCTCTATCTCTTGATTACATGCAATTCACTTCCTGCTTCACCAAAAAACTTTTCAGTCTCTGCATCTCACAGGCTTAAGTATTTTGCTGATGTTGCTTTACGTACACATAAAACTTTTGCCCTCTTTCCCAAGAAATAAGCTCTTTATAAAAATATTGTATTCCTGAGCTAAAGTAGTAAGACTGCAGAAAGTTGAATTACATGCTGAATTACATGCACTTATCTGATTTAAAAATAATAATCGTTTATTTTCCAGAGCACCTTGCACCTTTATTCTCAGTCCTGCTGAGCAGTGACTAAGCCTCAGAGGGAGTACAGCTTGCTAGGTAAACCACGAAACTGCATGCTGGGTTGTGTCCCTACAGATTAGGAAAAAACTCTGTAAATATCAGCTCCTTAAATCTTCTTGCAACTGAACTTGAAAACTTGTGCTTGAAAACATGTAGTGAGGAGCAACTGGTTGGAAGTCACCTTTCATTGTGCTCAAGGAAGACTGTATCTCAGCAGGCAGGTAAGAGCATTGCAGAGAAAATTTTATACCAGGAAACTACAAATATAGTGAATTGTAACACATAGTCATTTTAATTCCCTAACATCTTAAAAAGCAAAAATGAATATAATTGTATAGAATAGCAGGGATAAGTACATTAGAATTAAATAATTTTACTTAAAACTTTATAAAGAGACTAAGGTTCTTTATTTTACATTTTTATAAAGATTTTTATAAAGACTAATGAAATCCATTCTGTGCTTTCAGATAACTTAAACTTTAGTTCTGCGAAGTGAAAATTCTTTGTAACAAAGAGTGTTCAGATTAAAGATGAGTGTAGATGTTAGAAAGTAAAATGAGGTATCACAATTAGGATACTCTTTTGATATCATATCCAAAATTCTATATATGAAGGAGCAAAGACAGTTTGATTATAATAAACATTTCCACTTAAACCAAGAGGCAGTATTTCATGCCTGGAGTTCTGATGTCAATTATCTTGATTCTAAACACCTTTCCTTTAATTCTTCAATCTCTTTCTTCTCAGGTTCCTCAACTCTATATTGTAGATATAATATTTCTACCAGATTGTTTTAAGTATTAAACTACTTAATACAAAGAAGCAGTTTACTGTAACACCTTGCACATAATAGCACTAGACTACATATCAATGACAATGATAAAATGAGTAGCAAAATACAGAGGTGTTCAAATAGAGGTGTTTATTTAAAAAGTAATGTTTGGCACCAGGTAACTGCTATGTGTGTTCTGTATGGTTAATATCATTTGTCTTGGTATTTTGTCACTATTGATTATATTATTTTCATTTTTGAAGCACGGCAATCAGACCTGCTAAGAGGAGACCGTTTCTTGGAACATGGAAAGCCTCATGCCTCTATGAGCGTGAACTAGATAAGTAGCATTCACAATTAAAGTTTTCTTCTTTTCATAACCAGGATTCTGGCAATTATGCTACTGAAATAAGTATTACTGAGATGATATTCCTGTTTCCACCACTGTTTCCTTGTTTGTCAAATGAGAAGATAGAGAATAGGCTGTGATGAAACTCCTGCCCACATATTTTGGATGGTTGCGTGTGCGCGTGCCATGTTCACGGAGTATTAGTCCATTGGATGTACAAGAATCACTGTATACATTCACCACTTGACAGTGAGGTATTTCCAGTTTGGGCTAATCGTGGACAAAACTCCTATGAAAATTCAAATAGATATTTTTGTGTGGATATGAATTTTCATTTTTCTTCAATATACACTATAAAAAGTTAAAGAAACCAAACTCAAAAGGCTACATATGATTGAATTTAAATGACAATTTAGAAAAGGAGAACTAGCAAAAGAAAACAAATCAGTGGTTGCTGGGTCATGGAAAGTAGCCATTGCCTAGAAAGATGCACCAAGGAAGTATTTTGGGGTGATGAAACTGTTACCTACCTTTGGAGTGTGGTGGTGGCTAAACAACACTATGAATTTGTTAAAACTCATACAACTGAAAACCAAACAAAATTGTAATGTATGTAAATGTAAAATTAACAAATAAAAACTTTGGTAAAGGCACAGCACTAAGAAATGGTAGAGCTAGGAAGAAAACTCAGGAAGATCTTCTCCATGTTCATTCCTTTGCAAATATAGTCCTGTCAGATTTTTAGTGTCTTACCAAGAATTATTGTTAAGTGAGATATCTTAGAAGCTTCCTTTGAGTATATGACAGTGTATGAAAGAAAAATATTTTGCCTTATATATTATCAGATAGACCATGTCTCAATAAAAACACTGTATCTCTATGTCCATTGTATAAACCCAACTAAAAGGGCATCTGGATTGCAACTTCTTTTCAACAGGAAATTGAATGAATTAGTGTTTTGAATTTTTAAGATTGTTTTTAGAATCAGAACTTTCTTACCATTTAAAAATATTAATAAAATCTATTCCAGTTTTCCTATCTGTTTTTCAAATTGGAATCTCTTTAACATAGCAATTATGGCTCTAATTCTACAGCGTTTTTCTCTCTACGACTACAGGTTGATATATGCTCCATATCTTTTTCTAGTCAATTAATCAATAAGCATGTATACACAGTAAAGCAACAGTGATGGGAAGTCCTGGTAACACTGAAAAAGTTAATGGTCCTTTTCACCAAAGGCTGGTTCATCAGGAAATTATTCCTCCCATAATTGATAACTATTATTATAATTCCTTTGAGATTTACTTAAATTAACAGGTTGAAATTTCCCGATTATGTTGAACAGCAATTTAGAAACCTAAATGATAAAAGAAAAACATGAGATAGGACTGTAGCAATGTTTTGTATCATAAATTGTTTAGCAAATGAACATGCAGATTATTCCAGGCTCACATTGCTTACTTGGATATTTAAAACCACTTAAAAATTCAGTACCTACAAATTATCTATAAATACATTAAACTCTCCAAGAACCTGCAATATTAATTGTTGTCTGGGGATTTCATTGGGCAAACAAATTATTCAGACAGAATAATGTGTGTTCTCATTTGCTGTATTTCCCCAGGAGGTAAAACAATAAATTCCAAACCTTAAAGTCACTACATTTATTTATCTTCTGGACTAAGAACTTTGTTGTTTTTTTAAAATCTTGTTCCACAGCAAACCTAAATGAACTCTGTAAAAATGAAGTGCTTTGAAATGTGTTGTTTGAAACAAGAGAAAATTCCTTTCTAACTAGAATTTGAATACTTTGGTACAAAGGGTCTATTTCTCAGTGATTTATGTTTAGATGCTAGAATATTTGAGCATCAACATAATAGAAAAAAAATGCTGTCACCTTTTGAAAATCTGCTTTGGAAATATCATGGGTTTGAAATCTCATTTGTCCATCTTTCCTAGAGAGACTGGTTGAACATACACTATATATAGGTCACTTTCAAGCAAGGCAAGCTTCAGTGGATCAAGATGGGATGTAAGATATCAAGAGACAGAGCTTCTGCTAGTTGTCTCCACATCTCTGGACCTCAGGTTGTTAATGTCCAATCCAACACCAGATCCCACTTTCATAACACTGGTCCAGCAATTTTCCCATAGCACCTTGCTGTCACAAATTTCATTCCAACAAATGGAAGCCTCCATTAGAATTTACTAACTACTGCATTTGCCAATGGACTTAAATATCCAAGCAAGCCTTGCTAGGCTGGACCAGACTAAAGGGCCATTATTGCAATGAGTAAGGGACTGATGATTAGAAAGAAATGACTCCAAACAAATATGGAGAAAGGCACCAACATACTGTTTAACAATTTAGATACAATTGAATAGATAATGTGAAACAGGAAGACAAGGGGCAAAGGAGAAGGGGAAGTGGGAGGGGGAGGGGAAAGGAAAGAAGGGAATGGAATTAATATGAGAAAATGAAAAAATGGAAACAAAGTCTCTGTAAAGAGGGAGGGATGGAGGGGTTGAAGGGAGGGCAGAGGTAGGGGGTAAAAATAAGAACCAAGAGAGTATGTAAAGGTGCAAATTTCCAGTGATGAATGTCATTATACTGTATACCTAAAATGTACCTATAAAATTAATTTTAAAAATTTTAGATACTGTTGTGTTGTGAAAGTGATGAGTCATTTGAATTACTTTATTTTATATTTTGATCCAAACTGTGAAATACCTTAGCTCTGTAACTCGGGGCAAGTTACTGCACACATATTCAGCTTTGTTCCTTCATTTGTAAAATAGGATTAGAATAACAGTAAAGTTCACTGAATGTTAACTGCTTTTGTACATTAGCTACAATAATAAGCACCATCTTTAGAGTTCACACACCTACTTATAAATAAGATACTATTATGACCCCTCTATTATTAATCCTGCTGTTGAAACTAAGACTCAGCAACATTCTCAAGATTATGTGTTATAAAGTGATGGAGATAAGATTGGAACCTCAGCAGTCAAAGGATGCAGCTTGTAATACCCCACAGGGTGGAAGAAATTAAATGAGATAATAGATAAAACTACCTAGTGTCACTCCTGGCATGCAGTAGGCATCTAATCAATTGCACAATAATTAACAGAGAAGGTATAATATGTGTGCATTATGAAAACAAAAGTACAAAATTTGTTTTATGTAGAATCATTATGCTGTAAAAGTGCATACCTGCATACCTGAGGCACTATGAATCTCTTTTTTCACCTATGTTAGTAGTCTTCCATGGGGGGAAATTTTATTTTCACTCACAAGGGATGTTTGGCAAAGTCCGGATTTACTGATTGTCCTAACTGGAGAGATGCTAGTAACCTCCAATGTGCAGAGACCAGGGAGGTTGCAATTATCCCATAGTGCGTATCTTAGCCATCATCCCTCCTAGCAAAAAATGTACAGCCCAACATATCAGTAGCATTGATGTTGACAAACTCTGACCTCTGGGATGCCATACTGGATTAGAGGTAGATCCTGTTTAAAGAGAAGTTTATCAATATTTATGTTTAGAGCATCATCTCAAAATGTTATCAACATCTAATTCTATTAGAGATTCTGAGTTTGAAGACATGGATCTTTCACAGAGGTTTACATTTTTAATTACTCTTACCTTCTGCTAATTCTGATGTGGTGGTGATGAGGTGGTATCATAGACCTGCTTTTGCTAGAAAATCTCCAGCTATAACTGGTAACTGGTTTATCTGATAGCCACCTATTAGAGAGTATAGAAGTTCAAGAAGAAGCTAGCTCAGTAGTAGCGATCTCTGTAAACACTCAACCATGCTTATGTTTGTGATTCCTCGTGTTCTTAGCCAGCTTCCGTATTAGACTAGCACCCTGTGGTCGAGGTGCAGAGACATATTATAGGCAAGGAAGTGTGAGATATGGTCTGACAAGGAGGTGCTAATAACTCTGCTGAAACTCAGAACTATTCCTTTCTCTCTGTGCACAAATGGGAGGGGAAGGAGTAGAAACAGGTGCTAAAAGAATTCAGTGTGAACCCAGTGTCTGTAGGAAAGCCAAGACAATATGTGCTTGGGAAAGAAGGGACAGCAACTGATGCCATGAAAGGAATATCGAGTTAGAATTTTACACAACGGAAGAGTTTTAAGTGGCAAGTTTAGAGAATAATCACAGTTCTGTGAATGTGAGTAACTTTCAACAGGTTACTTAAACTCTTTAAGGCAGTTTACTTAGTTTCTAACTCATCTACTTCACTGCAAGTTAGAATCACTGGAGAGGTTTCAAATGGATAACAGTATCTAGGCCCAACAGGATCTAATTAAATCAAAATATTGGGTTCAGTGCAGAATATTGATGTTTTTGGATGTGCTTATGGTAATTCTAATCTGTAGGCAGAGCTGAGAACCATTGCTCTAAATGTTCTTGTGGGAAAACAACTAAATATGTAGACAATATGGACCATTCAGTAAGAGATCTGAATCTTAATAAGCTTTCCATAAGCATTAGTAGTTGCTACTATTATTATCATTTTTATTTTTGTTGTGACTATAGCTATCCAAGTTTTTCTCTTGCTTTATGACCTTAGGTATCTTGTTCATGTCTGTTTCCTCATCTGTAAAATGGGAATAATAAAAGTTATAGCCAAAAGTTTCTGTAAAGAATAATGTGATTTGTTAGGAGGGCTTTCTGGACAAACAATTCTCTTAAATGTTTCTCTTTTTCCCCTAGTCTGCATTAGCTTTCATTAAAAGTGAATTTACAAGGGCCGGGGATTTAGCTCAGTGGTTCTGCCACCTGCCTTACAAACAGAAGGGACCGAGTTTGATCCCCAGTACCAAAAAAAAAATGAATTTACAGTATCCCTAATAATGATGATATTCTAAAGTCCAATAGAAGTAGCACAAAACATTTCATAAAATAAGCTAACATCATTATCGATGCTATTATCATGCTCTGTACAAAACTTGTGTTTGTTTTTATCTCATTTAATCTTCCAATCAAATTTATGAGGTGTGTATTTCCATCTGATAGTTAAGGATAGTTGCTCACACAGTAAGTGGCAGAATTGAAATTTGAAGTTAGAAATTTCACACTGAATCATTTCTCATCACAAATATCCTCGTACTAATAAGAATAATGGCTTGTGAGATAGAAAGAGTTGAGTGGGCAGTTAAATCCTACTGTACTGGGATGAGTTCTGAGAGCATGTGGAAGCAGGCATTCTCTGTGGTTTTGGTACATGCAGCTACTGAAAAACGTGCGAAAACAATGCTCTATGTGAATATAACATTTAAAATTTGGAGGCAAATTGCCTGTAGAAATCCCCAAGGCCATGTGCAGGTACATGATGCAGTCTTCCATTGCTGACTAGACTACAGACGTATAATTTAATTAATGGAATAAAAAAAAACAGGTGATAGAATTTAACCCCTTTTCTTGTCATGACATCTCTGGTTTTCATGAGTCATAATCATTCCTTCATCCTTTGGTTAATGGATTGCATAAGGAAATTCTGGGTCAGAGAAATTTGTGGTCTCTTGTAAGATCTCTCCTGGAACTGACCTTCTAGAGGCCCAGCATGCCTTCCCTTTCACCTTTCCATGTAAAGTCCCTCTTTATTCATTCTAATATTTCCCCTTAACTTGAAAATACTATTTAGGACGGTAAGACAATATGCTTTGTATTCTATCCAATTCTGATATTACCTTTATCTTAATTTTACTGAGATACCAAAGATTATCCATACAGCTCTTTTCAAAAGGAAATCAAAGTCTCTTAGTATCAAATATTCAGAGGACGGACACCTATACCCATACAAATGAAGAACTTTTGAAAATAGGTATTACACTTTACACTGATATTTCTGAGGCCTAGAATATTATGATCCATCTATGTAATGCCTCTTTCATCAAAAAGTTCTTTGATCCTTGAAACTATTCTTGGAGGAAGGACAGGATGATAAGCCTCATTTTATAGATAAAGGAAATTGAGGTTCTAGAAGTTTAAGTGACTTGCTGAGGTGATCAAACTTACTAAGGGAAGAAAGTACAGTAAATAACTAGTGTTTCCTCCTAGTATAGGAATTTGCTTTTAAAAAGTGATAAAGAAATTGCTTACTTACATAGCAAATTTTTGCATGTTCATTTGGTATAGTGGGAGGTACTGATATTCGACCTTCCCACTCCCTTCAAGAGAAAGTCCAGGGGGCCGGGGATTTAGCTCAGTGGCACCATGCCTGCCTTGAAAGCACAAGGTCCTGAGTTCGATCCCCAGTACCCCCCCAAAAAAAAGAGAGAGAGAGAAAGACCAGGGAAAGTACTCAGGTATATGCCTATTCTTGCTTTTTCTTCAGAAAGGATGATACATTAGCCAAAATAAATCACAACTTCATAACCAGAAGGGAGAAAAAGATACTAAGCTGATTTCTGCTGTTTTGGAATTCTCCAGTCTGGCTCATACTTTTCCTGCCTTTCATTGGAACATAGATACTTGCATTTTAAATCTTCCAGCTCTTGAAAATGTTAGAATATAATAGCTATTTTAAACTGTCATAAGCAGCCTCTGCAAAATATATCCCAATCTTGGTTCTTTCACCTCTCATACTAGAACTGAGGTACAGTTATGCCCTTGCTAGTTTGTATTTGTAAGGATGATAAGTAGGCCCATGTGCCAAACCAGTTGGTTAACAACATATAAGTGGGGAGTAGGAAAAATGTGAAGTAAATGCAGGAAGCAATTGTTTCTCCTCTCTGAACTTGTTAGACATTTTCAAGGGAATTTTCATAATGTATGATAAATCCCATTTTCTTTGTGTGAATATTACAGCCCTATACTTAGAATCTCAGAGAATTCTCTAAGTACTTTACATGTGTGACCTCTTTTAACTCTCACAATAAACATCTGCTGTTCTTGGTATTATTATCCTAACTTTATAGAGAAGGTGATATTTGGAATCCACAGTTGTTACAGGACCCTCTGTATTTCATTCCCAGCTCTACCATCTCTAGTACAGCCAGACCCTCAGGAAAAATCAGGAGTTTATATGCTTCATATTGTTAATCTTCCTATATATTTTACTTTTAAAGCTAGTTTATGCGTTGTGCTTCTCCCAAATAGCTTCTGAGATATATGTCTGAGGTGTGCATGGGGATCATATCCTATACTGCAGATATATTAAAAGGAGAGGAAACAGTTGAACATTAGTCTTTATAGTCTTTCTTTTATCTGTTTGTCATAAAATAGTCACTGAATGTCCTTTGAAAGCCAGTCATTATGATGAGTCATGGTAAAAATAAAAAGATGTAATTTTTAATGTCTCTGTTACTGCAATCACCTGTGTATAAAATATAGAAATTTAAGAAAGTCAGTTATTTAATCTACAAACATAATGAGTACTTTACAGTTTGAAAGTAACAGAAGCATACTTATTGATCATATGGGAAAAACCAAGTATATTTTCTTTCCCTTGAAAAGCCAGACACAAATCTTATACTGAAATATTCATAGCTAAAGGTATTACATTGTACTATAATAACCTACTTCTCAAAAGGTGATGCAGAAATGTGAGAAGGATATTTCAGATAAATCAAACAGCAAGAGAGTGGGTTAAAGGTACAGAGATACCGTTAGATGCAGAATCCCTTGGTAGAAGAACACTAACTTCCAAGGGCGCAAGAGAGGCAAGGAGGGAGGAAGGGAAAGAAAGATTAAAACAAAATATTAACAATTATGTGATTTAGTCTTTGTGTTCTTTTTTACTTTTTTAATTATTTCTGTATGTTTGGTGATTTTTTATAATAATCTTTTCCTATTAGAAAGGAAAAAGTCTTAATTTCCCCTTTAGAAACTGTCTTTGGAGTGTTTTTGAATGACATCAAATTCATTACCTCATTGTTTAGCTTTTTCTTTCCTCAGTGCTGATTCTGAAATGTTTCTGGCTCTTTTCAAGTACCATAGTAGCCACAGAGTCTAACATTCCAACTACTAGGGAAATCAACTGTTCATAAGACAGAGATTCTCAAAGTTGACTTTTGCAATAATTCACCAGTCTCAAAAGTAGCTGTTATGATTTGCATTTCCCTAATGACTAAAGATACTGAGCATTTTTTTAATGTACTTACTGACCATTTATGTTTTTTTCTTTTGAATCATGTCTCTTTGCTTCAACTTGCATTTTTTGATTGGGTCATTTGTTCGGGGGGGGTCTAATTTTTTACTTCTTTATATATTCAGATATTAATCCTCTGCCTCAGGAGTAGCTGATAAAAGTGTTTTTCCACTCTGTGGGTTGTTTCTCACTCTGTTGGTTGCTTCTTTTGCGGCGCAGAAGCTTTTTAGCTTAATTTAATCCCATTTGTTGATTCTTGGTATTATTTCCTGTGCTATTAAACTCTGTCCAGAAGCTTTCCTCTGCCTATGTCTTTAAGTATTTTCCCTATTTTATTTTCCAGCAGTTTCAGTGTTTCAGTTTTTATATCTAGGTCTTTGATCCATTTTGATTTGATTTTAGTACAGGGTGAGAAATGCGAGTCTAGCTTCATTTTCTACACATGGACAGCAGTTTTCTCATCATCATTTGTTAAAGAGGCTGTCTTTTCTCTAGGGCAGCTGATGTTGACAGAGGAGCTGGAAACTCACTGTTTTGAGCCGTTGAGGTTTTGGAGCTCCATCACCTTTCTTCAAGTCTCAGGCTATCTAACTGAACCTTGTGCCCCAGGCCTCCTCTTATATTTGATTCCATGTCAAATTAATTCCAACGCCCTTTTCTTGCAGAGCCATTATTTTAATTACATATGGCTGAGTGACCACTTCACGGCTGACATCAAGAACACAGGAAACAATACAAGCTGTAGAGGCTGTAGGGAAAAGGAACCCCTCTGCACTGTGAGTGGGAATGTGAACTAATACAACTAGTATGGATATCAGTTTGGAAGGTCCTTAAAAACTTGAGAATAGAAATTCCATTTGACTCAGCTATACCTCTCCTAAGAATTTTCCTAAAAAATGTTAAAATTATACTATCATGATAAATGCATATCCATGCTTATAGCAGCACAATTCACAATACCTAAATGATGGAAAGAGCCCAGATGCCCATCAGTGGACTGGACAAATGGATAAAAGAAATGTGGTATTTATACACAATGGAGTATTATTCGGCCATAAGGAAGGATGAATTTGAGGCACTTGTAGGAAAATGGATGGATCTTGAGACCATAATGTTAAGTGGAATAAGATAGACATAGAAGGTCAAGGGAAAGGAAAAAATATGAGAAAAGGAAAAAATGGAAACAAAGTCTTTGTAAATAGGGAGGGGTGGAGTTGTTTAAGGGAGGGCAGGGGAATGCAGAAAAAATAAGAACCAAGATACGTCATATAAAAGTACAAGTTCCCAATGATGAATATAATTGTATGGTGTACCTAAAATGTACCAATAAACTTAGTGGAAAAAACCAAAGGAAAGAAACTCAAAATAGAAATAAATCAAAGGGTAAAGTAAAGGAGAGATGGGAATCAGGAAGGTAGACTCTTTTGGAGGTAAGGAAGGTTGGAGAAGGAAAGGTAGGTAGGCATGGAAATAGATTGGGCTATGATGCATACATATGTACCAACTCCTGTTTCAAGATGTAATAATTATGTATTGCAAATATACACCAGTTTTTAAAAAATGTAGCTGATGTACAAATCCTACACATGAAGTTTCTGAATGATGTGAGCCTCGCAACTTCTCTTAACCCTCCCCAGAGTATTCCAATGAATGCTTAGTGTTCAGCCACATTGATCTAAATGTGGAATCTCATGGCTGATATGGTATTAAGAAATGGCATGCCTCAATGAAATTAGTGTCCTGGGATAACTAACTCACAGTGACAGTTCTACCTGAGAGCTAGTGACACTGGCCAAGTAAGAAAGGAAGGGGAGTCCATTTGTTCCTAAAATATTATTTGAACTTAAAACTATGCTACATCGTATTATATTATAGTATCTCCTTTTCTGTATAAAACTTTGAGTAGAACAAAATATGTCTCTAAATAGAATTGTTATATGACAATAATTAAAAGCTTAATCATAACTTCATCCAAATTGGGTTAAATATCTAGAAAGCGAAAGAGAAACAATTATATGGTTTGACATAGTATCAATTCATTTATTATGAAACTGATTTTCAGATGTTTCTAAGTAATCAGGTCTAAACAATTCTCGACAAGGTTCTACTCTGTACATATAAATGGGAATGGATAGTTCAGTTCATTAACTAAATCATTTAAATAAAATGTACCAGTAGTTGATTGGACAATTTTAATGGGTGACTATGATTCAAGATTTGATTTAAGATGGAAAAAAAAAACTTTAAAGCTGAGAAAAAATTTTTTAACTGTTTTCATTGTGTAATGTTTGCTTAAGATGAAAGTATTCTGAGTGAACGTTTGTGTTTTCTCTATACTACATTCTGCAGAAGCCATTAAATGTACATTTGTATTCATGAACCTCTAAGAAAAATGCTGTACTTTGTTAATTTTGTTAATTTGTTTTTGAAAATCATGAGAGTAAGAAAAAAATATAAAAGGTATACCAGAACTCTATTACCAACATTATTACCCTTAATAAACTATAGTAAAATTTGCTGAAATTGATTTGTAGGACTACTTTTACTTTATTTAGTACAAAGTAGTCTATAAATATATATTCTGAAATATCCTTTCCAACCCTCCAAGCATTCTCAAAATCATACTAATTTAGCCCTTTTCATTAATCAAGTAGATCCATATGTGGATTATTTACAAGTGATAAGAAATAAAGAAAGAAAATAGAAAAGGAAGGGAGGTTAGCAAAGAGTAGGCCAAATATGTAAGCAGTTGTTGTGAATATTTGCATGTTTTGATGCATGTTTTGAAATGTTAATTGTAACAAAGCTATCTCTGAGGGTTAATTTTACCCGTCATCTGATTGGGCCACAGGGTAACCAGAGTTGGGCACATGTTATTTTGGATGTGTTTGTGAGGTTCTCTCCTAGTAAAATTAAGATTTGGGCCGGGGATTTAGCTCAGTGCTTTCTCCATCTGCTGCGCAAATGCAAGGACCCAAGTTCGATCCCCGGTACCAAAAAAAAAAAAAAAAAAAAAGATTTGAATCTGTCTCCTGAGTAAAGCAGATCACCTTCCTGTTGTGAGTGAGACCCCACCAATCAGCTGAAGCCCTGAAAAGAATAAAAAGCTGCACCACACCAATCCCACTTCCCCCTGAGTTACAAGGAAATTCCTCTTTTCTGTCTGACTTGAGCAGGGGCATTAGTTTCGATCCAGCATCTGGATTCAACTAAAACATCAACTTTCTGTGTCTTTATCCTGTAGATCTTTGAACCTGAACTTTACCATCCATTTCCCCTTTTCAGTCATTTGGACTCAGGCCTGAAATACATTAGCTTCTCTCATTTGGCAGCTTGTTTACTTCAGATCTGTGGGCTTGTTAACCTCCATAATCATTGGAGGTTATATAATCTTCATCTTAAAGTTTCTATATTCATATCTATTTAATCTATTGATCCAATCATCTATCTATCCATCTGTCTATCTATCCAATTAGGATTGATTCCATTTCTCTGGAAAACGTTGAATAATATACACATAACTATATAATTCTATGTTTAATGGTATAAAACATCAAAGCAAACAACACAGACATGTAAAACCAAATATATAAATACCACAAATTTGTAACTATTTCTTTTCAATCCATCTATGAATCTTTAGTTTATCTCGAGATCCCCTCCCCGCAAAAAAACTACATATATGAAATCTCAAGTTCTGCTTCCTTTCTGTCTATCCTTATTCTGTTTTTTAAAAATAGAAATTTATTACAGTAAAAGATACATTGCTCTCAAAATACTCCCTCGTGTTCAGACATACTTATCTCATCATCTTTGGCACTTTCTGAGGCAGCTCTGGACATCCTCTGCCATGAGTGTCTTTAGTTATGCTGTCCTGGCTGCCTCATTCTGATGTCTGGTTTATTTTTTTTATTTGTTTTTTATTAGTACATGTTTCTAGTACATAATGATTACATTCCTTATGGGGAAGAATGTACATGTGCATTCCTCATGTACATGACATCATTTTTATTAATTTTATTGGTGTACTTTTGACATATATATTGATCACATTAATGATAAAGAATTTGTACCTATACATATTATATCTTAATTCGTTTTTTCCTCCATTTCCCTCCCTTCCCTTGAATCAGTCTCACCCTCTCCCTTTATAAAACTGTTTCTATTGTTTTTCTTCCATTTTTAAATTTTTTATCCCTATTACCTCATTTCCCTTTCCCTCCCCTCCCTCATTTCCCTTCCCATCCCTATTCGATTTTTAAACACACCCCTACTTCAGCTGTCACAGCACACAAACACAATCATTCATATACATACACAACAATTAAGTCTCCATGTTTATTTTTTTCACATATAACTTTTGGCTAAACCATTGCTCTCCATTTCTATTACTTTTAAATATTGGAAACTGCTTTTTTTCTGGTTTCAATTTAAAATTCTTTGAAGTAAGGATCTAATTTGCTACTTTCTTCTGGTTCAAAAATATTAATAGTGCACTGAAAGGACACACATCTAACTTTAATCAGTTGTTTGGCACATTGCTTGATATTGGTCATGCACATATGAATTTACCTTTCTGTGTTTATCTTTACTTTCCTTATATCTGTATTTTCTTTAAATCAGAAGATCCTGAACAATAAGTAGATAAGTAGTTGAAGCATATTTTAGCACTGGCACTGGTGTATTTTTTTCAAAATTATTAATATTTGACTGAACATGAATAGAAAGGTGCAACTTTGAAGAGTTTACCCCAGACATTCATTCACACATTCTGCTTTACTGTCACAATGTTAGAAGTTCTGAAGACACTGAAAACACCCAGGCATGTTTAAAGTACTTTCTGAGGGGATTAGTGAGAAAGGGGGAAAGGGAGGGTTATGTTTTACGCAAGTAGAAATGAGCCAAAATGAAACCGCTAGTCCGTACAACTATTATGTACTAATAAAATACTTTTTGAAAACTTCTTATAACATGAAAAGCAATTTTTTAAAGATCAGAGAGATTATTCTGAAAAATATGACAGCACAGAGCAATTCTAAGCAATGCTTTATTCTGTTTGGGGGGAGAGATGATTTGGAAAATTAGCAGAGGGTAGAAGAGAGAAGACTATAGGTAAAGAAGGGGAGAATCCCATACTGTTAGAAGGTCATAGAAAAAATTGCCCATTTACTTATTACTTTGTTTAAGGTTATCTAGGACCCACTAGATTCTCAAATAAGTGATCTTTAAAAGGTTGCCAAAAACATGAGCCTGAAGTCAGCTTCAGGGTACATGGTTTTCGTAAATATTTTCTATCTGCTGTGTATTAGAAATGAGAAGGAAGAAAGAATAAAATCAACACATAATATCTTAGAATCTTCATTTCATAAGGTTTGTCCTGGAAAACCCCTAACTCCCAATTCTAAAAGGTTACAGATATTTCCAATATAATAATATGCCCTAACATTTTCAAGTTAGGCAGTTTTTCCAATCAATTCAGGAAGACTGGATGTGACAAAAATTATTACAGAAAAGTATTGATTAGTCCAGCCAGGAAAGATTCCTAGGAAAGGAATATCTTGTGTTACTCAATTATCATAGGAATAGTTTGTTGGCTTTTCTTTTCCCCATACCCTTCCAGGGTTTTGCTGTTCTTGTTCCTGTAAAGCATCTATTTTTAATCTCATCATTTTGAAGGTAAAGTGGAGAAAAGAACTATGAGACTGTATCTAGGATAATTTGGCCTGTTGGAAGAATTTTAACACTAAATCTTCAACACTGATTCACTGAGCAAATATTTAATTATAGTAATAGCTAACATTTAATATGTAGCTACTAAGTGTCATGCAGTTTACATGCTATATTAGTTTTCTATTGCTGTGAAAAATATTACCATAAACTTAGTGACTCAAAGAACACCCATATATATCAGCTCATACTTCTGTAGGTCACACATCAGGCCCAGAGGGATTTTCTGTTCAGTTTGCACAAGGGTGACGGAAGTTTTGGTCAAGATAGGCTCTTACCTGGAGATGCTGGGGAAGGATCTGCTTCAAGCTTTCTTCAGGTTGCTTGCAGAATTCAGTTCCTTCCATGAGGACACAGATTAAAGATTCCTACTATTTTGCCAATTCTTAACTAGAGGTTGCTTCCTCTTCTAAGAGACATCCTGAATTCCTTCTCATGGGACCTCCTCCATCTCCACACCAGTTCTAAGGTGCCAGTTCCCACTCATGCTGTAAGTCTGTGACTTCTATCACCAACAGGAGAAAACTCTCTACCTTAAAAGGCTTCTGTGAACCAAGTGGACAACCCTATGCCTCATACTCTTCCTATTTTAAAATCAACTTAATTACATATATGAAATACTCTTACTGCATAAAATAACATCATCAAAGGAGTAATTTCAGAGGGCAAAGCCATAGGGGCAATATGTATTATTGCTTACACATATTTTATGTCTAGTCTTCATTACTACCCTACTAAGTTAAGGATCATTATTCCAAATTTGCATAAAGTTTAGTGTCTGGGGTCACAATTATTAAGTACTGTAACAATGATTTAAGCTTAAGTCTAAATTAATGCTTTTCCAAAATTCCACAATGATTTCTAAGCACCTGGTCTGTTTTATACACTAAAGAGATGAATAAAAATATTAGAAAGTTCCTTTCTATTACTGATTACATAATTTGTAACATTTACAAATTAAATGGTCTCTTATGGGCTTTTCATATATTAGTTCACTTACTCATCACAATAATCGTTACAATAATAATAGCTACTATTATTATCCTCAAAGTCAAACCGCTTGTACCTGCCAAAGTTCGAATTCCCCCGCAGATACGTGGAGTCTGATGTCTGTGCTTTAAACCATGGCATGTGTAAATTGCCTCTGAATGATCCAGGTGTAAACTCCTTATTCAGGTGTCAGGGCAGGGAATGGAAGCAGATATTCCACTTGCCATGTTGTATTTTTTTTCACACTATTAAAACAATCCATTTTACATTATTTGTTAATGCATAACTTTTTTCTCAATGTTGACTTAGATCTAAGGACTTTTTGAAATATGTGAAGCTCTGAGAACACTGAGCTTATGATTTTTTCTTAGCAGTAGTCCACCATAGTTGAGTAGTATTCTTCCTACCTTCCCTTAGCAATAAATCATCTCTAATTTGTTAGAATCTTCACCACTCCCTGTTATCTCCATATGCTAAAAGAGATAGCTAACATTAAATACTCTACAAACATGTTATTTTTATATAATAGAGAATTTTTTATTTCACTAATCAAAAGAGGAACATTGAAGTATAGACTAGCAATTGAAGACAGTAAACATTGTACCCCTGTTTTAATTTTGTTAACTGACTAATTTTCACAAGCATTTCCATTGGTTGGCATCCTTGGCTTTACCTAGACACTATTCTTTATTGGTCTGAGGATTTCGGTGTCAGTTTCAAGTAAAAGAATAGTGAAAAGAGCTTTGGAATTACAGGATTTAAATGGGACAAAGAGGCTTTCTTGGTCTCATATCCAACCGCTAGGAGGAGGAAACTTGCTTTCCAAATATAATTGTGTTTATTATATCTAATTTTAAACTTTAATCTACATTTTGGAGCTAAATTAAAATTGAGGGGTAGTTACTCATCTGAGCCTATGATGATATAACCACTGCTCTCTGGAATGATTGGTGTTTCTGTGTGTGTTTGAATTAGTCAATTCCTCTAAATATTTCCCTTTATTTCTAACACTCATGTTTGATAATCTTTGCTTTGCTTTCTAGAAAGCATTTTGCCCATGAAATTTGAGCCACGTTCAGGGAAAACAGAACTAGTGACCCAGTGGAAAATCAGTGGGCTATATGCCTGAGGAGCCCACGCATTTGTGTTAGATAAATGTCTCCCTACCTGGTTTTTGTTCAGCCCATCCATCCATATAAAACTTCACAGCAGCCACATCTGTATTCAGCTACACTCTTTGTGAAAGGGACAGCTTGAGAACCTATTAAAAATACATTGTTACTATGAGTATTTTGTTCCTCTTTGCTATATAATAAGCTGAAAACTACAGTAGGTGAGCATTCTATGGGGAAGACTGCTGTTCCTTTTATTGACTTTATGGCCACACAAACTAATAGAAAATGCATTTTGTATCACACAGGTGAACTCAATCACGCTGAACTCAACAGGATGGAATATTTTCCCTACATTTAAGTTGTAAATGGCAGATTGGTTTACAATAAATATCTGGGACAATAAAATGTCCCTTCTTTATGGAGTTTTATTATAAAAAAAGTAGAACTGTTGTAAGTAATATTTTAAATTTCTGACTATGAAGCTAATCTTCATTGCAGGCATTTGGAAATTCTTAGAAAATATATGGAAAAAAATAAGTCAGGCACAGTTTTAGCACCAGAGATAAATGTAGAAAATGTTAATTTCATTTTTTCATATTAAATTGCAGAGGCAAGAATATTTGTACCATTAATATTTCTCTATAAACATTCCTTATTCATAAACATGAGATTTAATGAATAACTGAATAATTCTATTTTGAGACATAATACAATTTTTATCTCAACAGATTTCTTTACCTTTCTCTCTCTCTCTTTCTTTCTTTCTTTCTTTCTTTCTTTCTTTTGTTATTGTCATTTTTCACCTTTCACTTTGTTACTTTTGGAGACTATTTACTGAGCTTTACATTCCTTCAAAAAAACTCAATTCTTTCTGACGAGTGTCTTGATTGGTATTAATCACAGGCTGTTACCCCTACTGCTTTTGTTGTAATAGCAGAATTGTCATTTGTAAATAATGATCCACCCACGGGAAATTTCTTTGTAGAAGATTTATGAATGTGCCATTCTGTTGCAAGCACAACGACGCATCACGAGCCAGTAATTTAACCTCTATCCTTTCTTAAATAACACCACAGAAACCGCTTGGTGCAGCCGAGGGATCACTAGGAGGCCAGTGAGAAAGAAGCCACAGGTTTGCCTGCTTACAGGCCTTCCAGGATGGAGCATCCTTCCGTATTATCTCTGGAGCTCTAGGTTATGGAAGTGAAACACAGTTCAGTTTAATTCTGAACCCAGTCATTCTGTGTACTCTATGCTCTTCTTGGCTGCATGTTGTCAGCCCTTGACTGCAACATTCTGAGTTGTGACACAGACGCCAGATTTGGCAAAGGTGCTTTAGGGGAAATAGGAGAAAGACGTTCAACTTGAGTCCGACGTCACTGACTACAGGTCCTAATTCCACAGAAGATGAGGAAAAACTTGAAAACCTCTTTGTTAACTAGATTTCCATACATGTCTTCTTATATTTAATACTCTTATTTGGGGCTTTAAAATTTATCGAATATATGTAGACATAGAATTAGTACATCGCATTTTAGTATGCATCAAAATATTCTGAGAAAATATTAAGGTGTCCTAATGTAGGTAATTTCTAATTGAGGATGTTTTGAGAGTGTAAAGTGATCCTATTATTAATAACACCAGCAAAACAGACATAAAGTAGAACTCTGAGGAAATGCCAGGGGCACCTTCACGCTTGAGTAAAAAGCCATGGTCTGCCCTTTGCTTTCCAAAGATTTTATTCTTTAGCATGAGAAAACAAGCAATTGCAAAGACATAAAGGACCATTTTGGGGCTACCCACTTAATTATTCTATTTTTAAATAACACAGCTAGCAGTTTTTCTCTCAAAAGAATTTTTAATGAAAAAGATGATTTACAAAGATATTATAATGATTGTAGCAACAACACTCAACTTTATGAATTACCTAATCTGTCAAGATAAGTTAGAGAGGAAAATGAGGGAGTTACAGATGATAAATAGCAAACTGAATAACCTAAGAGTAAGTATAATAATATTCATCCCATTTTATACATAAATGGTGTTCATAGAAGGAGATCAAATGCAGGACATTTTACATCATATATGCTGCCAGGGGTGGAGGAAGGAGCCATTTGGAAACTTTGTGCTAAAATTAAAAATACAGTGGCTTACATCTAAAGACTTTAAAGCTCCAGCCTCATTTATGTTTCCAAACTTGTCTCTCATTTCTGGAAACATAAGCCTTAAACTCCAGCCAAAATTATTATTACATTTGTCTGCTTCTCTCCTCTTTATACATATTTAAACCAAATCAACTTATGAATGAAGATTACATTCTTGATGAAACTTTACTCAATTTCTGCAGTTTCTTATTACAACATTCCCCTCCTCAGATGCTCATGAAGGTAACATGAGGTATTCAAGATCCATTGTTCAGACAGCAGTGTAACTTCCAAGAGATAAGTAATGACACATACCTGCAATAAAATCAAGTAAACATATGCAGCTGACTGTTAGAACTTATATGATTTATATCATTTTATTTCTCTCATAAAACATTATAGTGAATAGAATGAGATAGCTAGGTAACAAAAGTGGAAAAAGTTTAAATTTCTCCATAACAGTTGAGATGTACTCTATGGTTTAGGTCTAATTGCTTGAGAGTTCTGCCATTTGGCGAGTTCATATCTTCCACTGATTTAAAGAAATATTTTGTGACTTTTCTTCTTTTGCCTATAAATATCCTCCAATAAGGACCAAGAATTATATTCATAATTACTAACAATTTCAACTCTAGGTTAATATCTTGATCTCAATGATGCACAGTTACCTGAAGTGGTGTTTAGAAACTGCTCTTTCATATTACATAATTAAGATATGGCCCCATTCAAGTACTAACAACTTTAGAGAGACTGTCTCAAAATTAAGAAAACTACTGAGGATGTAGCTCAGTGTGAAGGCCCTGGGTTTAATCCCCAATAGTGCCAAAAAGAAATGCCATTTACATCCTCCCTGATTTGTCAGTATTTTTATTTTTAGAAAGACAAAATACCAGGTTGAAGTTATTCATCTTATTATTTTAAACTATGTAGTGTTTCAAAATTATTAATATATTTTTATCACCTTGTGATATTTGATGACACAACTAACTAGCTATTATCATTTTTACCAGTTTCATTTTGGAGTGTCACTTTTTCATACAGAATTTCCCTACCTTGTTTTTGGAATCTTGAATTTGACATGTTATTCAACTAGCTGTATTAAACACAGTATTTCTATTACCGTTGGTTTTTTCCCTTCAAAGTTTATCAGGTTTTCGAGGGCTGCAGAGCTCAGACATACATTCTCGCTGCAATTACACTAGAATCAAAATACGACTGTGAAGAGAACCTAGACTCCATAAATTTTGTACCAGAAAGATTTTAAATGTTATTTTATTATATTCTGTTATCTAGCGGTACAAATGAAAATTTTGAAGCAAGATTCTTCTCCTCTTTGAATTAGACATTTTTATTATGAATGTAGTTTGCTGTTGTTGTTTTTATGTGGTACCACGGATTGAACCCAGGGCCTTCTTATTGAGCTACCCCCTCAGCCCTTTTAAAAAATATTTTAAATTTGAGACAAGATCGCACTCAGTTGCCCAAGCTGTGTCTCAACTCAGGATCGTCTTGTCTCAGCCCCACTAAGTGCTGGGATTATAGGCACGTGCTACTTCCCAGGGCAAGAGTATACACTCGATGGTCTTTTTTCAGTCCTGTTGCCACATACCCTATGTGGCTTTTTAGAATGTGGATTTAAGCTGATCTGTAGCCAGAGAACAATGTGAATATTAAATGTGTGGATATAAACTGTGCACTAATTACCTTTACAATAATTTAATATTTCTAAATAAATGAAATAAGCTGATAACTTTAAAAAATTGTTTTCTTTTGATTATGGTCACTAAGATATTTCCTCACACTTGTTTTCCATTTTCCTAAATCAAATATGTGCAAAATTTGTGCAACTTGTAAACATCCATGGATGCAGTAAACATAATAATCAATTCTTCATGGCCTTTTTGTTTCCTTACCTCTTGCAACCCATTTAGTTTTAATTTCTAAGATCATATAGTATCCCTTGTCTCCCAATACACTGAAACATAGTTATTTTTCTACAGAGTAAACAAATGAGTTGAGGGCGAAATGTATTTCTCTTCCTGTAGATATTTTGCTTAATCTTATTTGATTTTAGTATTTTATTTTGGGGTCTTGGGTTGGAACCTAGGGCTTCACACATGTTCAGCCAGGGCTTTACCACTGAACTATACCCCAGTCCCGCCAGGTTTTGATGATTATATTGTTATTATTTTTTCTTTTCTTGTTAGTACCAGGAATTGAACACAGGGCCTTCACATTGAACCTACATCCCTACCATTTTAATTATTTGTTTTTGTTTGTTTTGTGGGTTTGTTGTTGTTTTTTTCTTTTAAAACAGGTCTTGCTAAGTCACTAAACTGTCACTAAACTGGGCTGGAATTTAGAATTATCCTTCCCCAGCCTCCTGTAGTGCTGGGATTATAAGTGTGCACCACAATGCCAAACTTTATTCATTTTCTTTTTGGGCTTCACATCTATTTTTTTGCTAATTTCTCATTTTCCACATTTCTTTATTTTAATGACTAAGAAGTGATAAAAAATTAAATTTTATCTATTTTTAATCATTACTTCCCCTTTTTGTGCTGTTGGAATGTGAGGAAAAAATACTATTTGTTCCCAGAAGGAAGATCTTAATAGTAGCTAACCAATCCAGTCATTGTGCACAAAGGAAGATGCTATCACTTTGGAAAACCCAGAGTATTTTGTTTGTCTTGTGTTGGGTTTATTTGCTATTTAACTTATCTGTTTATTATAAAGATCATTATTATATGGTCTGTGGATGGCTAGACTTAAGCCATAGACAGTGATCTAGATGCAAACAGGAGAAAATTGTGGATATTGATGTTCCATCAAAGAAACAGCTTTTTAACCTTTGCTATTGCTAGCTTTTTACTTACTTTATGTGAATTCTTGGTATCAGGTGCAAAATACAATAAATGTGGCCAGTCACCTTTGCTAATACTGAGATAGGATTGCTTTCAGCTGTTCTTTTGAAAACAATTGACCTTTTAGAATAGTTATATTATTTTCAAATTATTTTGCCTAAAACAAGAAGTCACCATCTCAGCCTCAGTGTCAAGCATGTGTTTTTAAGAAATCACTTTGCGTGATCTCTTGTCATCAAGGACATCCTGCTTTAAGTGGCAGCATGCATCTCTGAATTTCTTGTCTCAACTCCTTCAGGCAGCCACAATTCAGGTGAATGTCATGCGCTTTAGAAAGGCAGCCGGAGAGGCAGGCATAATGTTCTAGCTCATTATAGTCATCTGAGATGCCAAAGATCCACACTGACCAAAGGAAATTTAAATAAAATTAGATAAATCTAAACCTTACTCCGCATGCCTTGGTGCTCACATGTTACAGACCCTCCACCTCCACAGTGGGAAGTTACTGAGCATTGAACCCAGGGCCTTGCAGACCTAAGTGTTTTACCAGTGAGCTATATTCCCAGCTCTTTTCATTTTATTTTGAGACAGTCTTGCAGAGTTACCCAAGGTGGACTCAGTTTGTGACTTCCTGCTTCAGCCTCCTGAATGGCAGTGACTGTGTGTGCCACCGTGCTCAGGTCAGAAATTTTTTCATTTACATTTAATCTTTGCAAAAACCTTCCTTGAAGAGAATTATTTTTGAGGTTGTCCTTCTAAACTGGTCTTAGTTGCTCATTTAATCTGAATGCAGCCAAACTCTTCAAGGTTAGATGAATAAATGACCATATACATTAGAACTGGTAACTTACAGAAGGAGGGCAAACTAAATTTCCAGTTCCTTAGAGAAGATTTTCTGATTTTTTTACTGTTCATATGTGTGTCTGTATGTGCGTGAACAGTGTTCTGTCAATATTTGTTTTCTTTCTGTTAGCTTGAAAAATGTCTCAATGTAGGTATACCTTTCAGGAGGTATTCTGTGCTGATTGTGTTTTTTGATGCTTTGGCTTCAAAGAAACTAAAAGTCAAATTTGTGTCTCAGTGTATACTATGACATACATTCTTAAAAATCTTATTTTCCTTCAGCTTTACCTTCATTCTTCATTTCTTATATGACTTTTTAACTTATATGTTTGACTTTATTGTATATGTTCTTATGTATCCTCACATCAGCTATGTAAGAAATACTACACAATTAATAAACACTACAAATAATTGAAACATATCCTTATTAAAAGAATATGTTATCTTTAAATTAATTGTCTGTCCCAAGTGAAAGGCCCTTAAATCATGTCTTCCAATTTCAAATTAATATAACTTTAAATAAATCAGACATCTAAAGCCCAAATAAAATAAATATTTCTTTCATGTCTCCTAACAAGCTAAAAGACATTAATCTTTACTACTGGTTTATTATTCATTTTCATACTAGACATTAAAATGACTATAGAAATCACAAGAGCCAAATAAACAGGCAGTATAAATTACTGAAATATATATAGTTATCAATAGAGGGCTCAATAAACTCATATATCAATCAACTAGAATGATAGTGCTACAGATATCTATATCCTTATAATTTAAATGCAATCTATATTATATATCATACATATGGGATATAAAATAGTATGTTAATGTAAGCTCTAGTCATCAGAAATCATGCACTTTGTACACTCATGAATATATAAATTTTGAAAATTACCCTGTATTCTTTCCATGATACTATTAAAAAGAAAATACTAACATCAGATATTTCCAAATCTTTCAATGTTTAATATGTAATGACCACTACATTTGTAACAAAAATCCTTTCTAATTAAGTGTTTCAGGAAAAATAACTTTTTTTTAAAGTTAAATTTTTGAAATGCTTTTGGGGTTTATACACAAAATTGAATCCTTCAGCAGTTTTACTGATATTCTCATCTCATTTGGCAACAAAGGATCTTGCTATACTGACGGTTCTTTCTGTTATTATCATAAAATAACTCTTGTGTATTTTTTTTTACTTGTTTTATGGTTTTCTATTTCCTGAACATCTTAGGGATTGCTTTCTTAATATCTATGACTCACTAGTGTTTGCATATAGTATGTAGTATCTCAGTATTTCTTCCACTGAATTGATGTGTAATGATTGAAAATAGCATGCAAAGTTTGTTCATTCTATCATACTATCTCTCAGTTTCAGGCAGGTATTTATAATCAATCTCACTCATAGAGTGTCGAATAAAAAAGCAATATATCTTAGCTTGGGGACAGATAATTTATAGGGGAGTTGTGCATACATCTATAATTTCATAGTTTTTTAAAAGAAGAAAACAAAAAAGCAGGTTATCTGAATTATTTTAATTTTTTATTTTATAGTCATACTGGATACACCCTGGAGATTAGCATTTGCCAAGTAAATATCAGTTAAAATAAATGAGACCATAGAACAGACTGGCTTTGTATGTACCAGGATAAAGCTCAATTCCCCCTGCATTATGGAATCTTGTGCTGTCACTGACAATTGAAAATCACGGAAAGTACCAACGCTGCTTTCTCAGTTAGCATATGCATCCATCTTACTCATATATTTGATGGTATTTTTAATATCTGAATTGCAGTCATTAAAACAGGAAGTGAAAGAAAAAAGAATCGTAACACTGGAACCAAAGCTCTAGCTTCTTTCTCCTTCAATCCTATTTCAGGTGCTCATTAAACACAAGCAGTAAATTTCACCATCTTGTAATTTCATGGTGACCTCTTTTGTTGTTCTTGTCATTATATCACCCTTTTGCTTTATTTTCCAATGTTTTCTAGCTTTTTCTAGATTTTATGCTAATTTTTTATGTGAGATATCACAGGCTTTATCAGAAAACACTGACAGTTATATACATTTACTGATATCAGATCAATTTATTTCTTTTTTATATTTGTGTTATATTTTTATTGATTTTTATATTAAATATATCTTAGTGTAATACTTTTCATTTTATAGTTTTACAGATGATAAAGCATTTTCTTATATAACAAATTTAATCATGAGAAATTCTTTAAATTTTGTAAATCATTACTAAATGTATAAGCTTATAATAGCTCATATTATGACTTAATGAAGGTCATTTAACTATTATAGTGGCAAAACTAAGGCCAGAGTCTGTTTTTCAGTAATTAATAATATTCAGTGTTTATGGAGTACTTATACTAACTGAAGTCCTTGGCAAGTTCATTTCATTTGGTCCCAAACTACCCTATGAGGATTTATTAGTTTGCCAATTTTACAGTAACTGAGTCTGAGGAAGGTTAAGTACTTTGTCTGTGGTCATAAGTATAATAATTGAAGGAGTTAGTGTCCAGATCAAGGCAATCTGCTTTCAGAAACTGCTTCTGAGAAGGGCTCATCTGTGAGCTAAATCTTGTGTACCTCACCCTGTGCAACAATGACTACTAGCTCAAACATGAACAAATGAACCTATAATGAGACACCACTCTGATTATAATTTAAAAGCTAACCCAGTTACTAAGGTCAAGCAAAAGTTCAAAAAGTGAAAAAAATCAGAGGGGTATACCATGAAAAATTTTTCACAAAGGTAAAATGCCTGAGTTGCTACAAAATGAGAACGTATTTGCCACTCATCATCTTCCACAACATCACCAACAACTTTCTGACTACCTTACACCATAGATTATTTTGGCTTGATGTTGAACTTGATACTACGGATATATGCAGTTTATGATCTTCTGATCTTGGCTAATTTTCCTGAGTTTTGGTTATCAGATTCATTTTTATTGTTTTAGACATTAGCAGTTTGTTCATTTAGTTTATCATGCTGCTTTCTGGTATGTAACCATTCCCAACCAATATATTCTACTGCTGAGAGGCAATTTTGGGAATTTCCAATTTGTAGGTTCTGTGAATGGCACTGCTACATTAAGTTTTAATAACTTGTGGTATACATATATATATATATATATATATATATATATATATATATATATATATATACTCACATTTGTATTTGTTGTAGTCCTAAAAGAACAACTTGGCCACAATGGATGTAAATATTCAACTCAATAAATATCAAAGGGTTTGCTAAGGTAGTTGGACCAATTTACATTTCCACCTATACTGTATGAAAGTTCTGGCATTTTACCTCTTCACCCGCACTTCATTGTCTTCCAGGTTTTGTTTTGTTTTTCTACTTTATTCTTGTTGACATGTAGTATTATGCGATTGAGGTTAATGAGCCCCTTTTCAAATATTTTGGAGGATTTAGATATTCTTCTTGGAAAATTGTCCACTGAAGTCTTTGCCAATTTTAAAAAGTTGAATTGCATGTATCTTCTTGTACTGCAATTTTATTCTTTACTACGGGTGAAAGTTGTGTGGGTGGTTGGTTTTTGGTTGTGTTGCTAATATTTTGCTGCAGTCGTTACAGTTACTTCACATCTGTTTGTACAAAGTAATTTGCATGGGATTTCTATGTCATTTTTACTCTTGCTTTGATAACAAATACACATTGACCTCATATGTCATGGTATAATGTGTTACTTCAATTTCTGTTCTCTGGAAAAGTCTGTATATGAGTTTTGCTTTTTTCCTAATGTTTTGGTGAATCAGTAAAAGGCTTTGAGTGCAGTTTTATTTACCGGAAACAGTTTATATTTAACTACTACAAGATAATATTTTTAAAGTACTATTTAATATGTAACGTATGTAATTTAATAGAACTATTTCTTCTCTTGATAGGTTTGATCAATTGTATTTTTCAAAGAATTTGTCAATATAATCTAATTTATTCTAATGCGTTAAATTTATTGTATGTTTGAGTGTAACATCTGCTTATCTTTCCAATACCTGTGGAATTTTTGGCGATGTTCTTCATTTGTTTCTACAATTGACTTTATTGATGTTCTTCAATTGACTTCTGCATTTTGTATTTTAGGCTTGATTACTTGTATTTTCTAGTTTCTTGATTCGGAAGCTACATGAGTAGTCAGCCTCTATTCCTTTTAAATATATACACTTACTTTATGTAATTTCCTTTATGCTATCTTTATTTGCATCATATAACTTTTGATATGACAATTTTAATTATTCTTGAATTTCAAAGTATTTTCTAAGTTTCCATTTTGAATTCTTCTCTCACTCAATAGTTGTCTCTTACGCACTTTGTTCTTTTATGCTTTCCTGTCCTGCCCTCTGTTTGATTAATCAATTGTTTTTAATTAATTTATGTCCTTTTTAAGTTTTGTAGTTACAGAATTTTATAATTTTAGACTTGTTTCATTCTGACATACTAGAGGCTAAAACAAATGTATACATTTATCATTTCCAATATAATGATAGAAACTTCTAACATTTCATCTCCCTAGAACTCATTCTTAGTTTAGGTTGTTATCCTATAATTTAATTCTAAAATTCACCAAATTAATTTTATAGTTGCTGTTCATGTAGATTTTGCTATACATTTACTTTTTCTGCTCTTTCTCCTCTTCCTGTATCTCTCTATGCACCCCATTTGGCTGAAAAACTACCTTTAGTAAATCAGTGTTTGTTTTCTAAATATATATGTATATGTACATGTACATGTATGTGTGTGTGTGTGTATATATATATATATATATATATATGTTTGTGCATGTTAGCAAATGTTTTTATTTTTCCTTTATGTTTTAAAGAATTTATTGTGTTGAAGCTGAGCTGTTCCCAGCACCTGGAAGGAAGCTCCCCCGCCGCCATCCCATGCTCCTAGGGCAGAGAAGGTGAGCCGTGTGGGCGCCAGAAGCACCCCCCCCGTAGAAATGAGAAGACACGTAAAAAAGCCTCAAAAACAGACTTCCAGATCACCTACAGCAACCCCAAAGGGAAACGTGATGGAACAATCTGATACTCAACCACTTGGACTCTCTGAAATGGCAACAAAAGAGGATCTGGGAAAAATGAAATCAGAAATAATTACTCAGATAACAGCAAAGATTGTGCTCATGGTGCAAGACATGATTAATAAATCTATTTATTGTTTTTCTTTATTTTTTATTTTTTTGGTACCAGGGATCGAACTCGGGACCTTGGGCTTACAAGGCAGGCACCAGAACCACTGAGCTAAATCCCCGGCCCAGTGATTAATAAATCTAGAGAGGACACAGATAAAAAAATAGAGAATCTGAGGAACATGATGGAATCCCAACATAGGAAACAAATAGAATCCATAAAACAGATGCAAACAGATTTCCAGGAGAATAATAACTCCATCAAAAGTCTGCACAGCAGAAGGAACCAATGTGAGGATAGAATTTCAGATATAGAAGATAAGATTGCAATTAGTGACCAGGAAAAGAAAAATTGCTTCAAAATTGTAAGGGAACATGAGAAATCAATCCAGCAGCTGCTAGAAGATGCAAAGAATAACATAAGACTGATCGGAGTCAATGAAGAAAGAGGAGAGAGTGCAGATGACATAAAAATAGTGTTCACAGAAGTGAAGGCAGAAAACTTCCCAAGCAGGGGAAAAGAATTTGACATACAGATAAGCGAGGCATATAGGACTCCAACTAGCCTTGATCAAAAAAATCTACACATAGGCATATAATAGTTAGGATTCCAGAAATCCAACAGAAGAATAAAATTCTACAAGCAGTGAGAGAAGAGAAACAAATCGCCTACAAAGGAGAGCCCATCAGAATCACAGCAGACTTCTCAATGCAAACCCTCAAGGCAAGAATATCTTGGAGTGATGTATTTCAAGCACTAAAGGAAAACAATCTCCAACCCAGATTGATGTACCATGCAAAACTATCTCTCAAAATTGATGGAGAAATAAGATACCTTCATGACAAAGAGCACCTCAGGAACTTCATGAATACCAAACCGCCACTCCAAAAAAGTTTAGACAATACCCTAGGAAAAGACAATGAGGATCACAACTGCACAAAACTGAGCAGAATGAATCCATTGGGCATGACAAATTAAAAGGGAAGGGGGAGAATCCAACAAAAGGAAAAAGTCATGACAAGGCTTTTAAAAGTTTTAACTTCATCTCCCTAATGAATGCATAATTCAATCTTGTTATTGTACTGATTAGTATTTTTCTGATTCTAGAGTTTCACACCATTCCTGGTGCTATACTGGCTATTTATCATCTTATGTCTACTTTTTAATTGGGTTGTCTATTAATGAGCTGTAAGTGTTCTTTATATATTCTGGTCATAGGTTATATGCATTGTAAATATGGTCTGTTTAAGGACTACTTTTCATTTTAATGATGTCATTTAAAGTTCTAAATTTTGATGGAATCTCATTTATCAGTTTTTTTTCTTTTATACATCATGTTTTTTGTATCCTAGGTAGTCCTTGCCTACCCTAAATTCATAAACATTTTCCCTTATAATTTCTTCTTAAAGTTTTATACTTTTAGGCTTTCACGTTTCGGTTCATAGATCCCTTCAAGTTATTTTCATGTATGGAAAAAAAGGGTTGAGGTTAATTTTTTATATATGGATAGCAGGTGTTCTAGTGCCATTTGTTGAAAACACTGTCTCTTCCTCAACTCTTGAATTGAGTTTATATTCTATCAAATGCTAATGTTAAATAATCTTTCAAAACTCAGTGGACCATATATGTGTGGTTCTATTTCTAGATTCTCTGTTTTATTCCAATGATCTGTATGTCTTTCCTTACACCAACACTGCCTTGATTACTGTAGCTTTAGAAGAAGTCTTAAAATTAGGTACTAAACGTCTTCCAACAATGTTTTTTGTCCATTTTTTTTTTTTTTACTTTTCTAGGTCTTTTGTATTCCTACATAACTTTTAAATTTCAATATCCAATTCTTCATTTACAGCACATATACACAGACATGATTCTTTTTATATACCTTGTGTTTTCTAATCCTGCTAAATTCAAATACAAGTTCTAGGGGCTCCTTGATATTTCTTAGTATTTTCTCTGTATGTGATCATTTCATCTACGTATAAAGATTTTACTTCTCCCTTGCCAATCCTATCTTAATTGTGTCATTTTATTGCCAGACTATTTTGGTGGGGACTAGGTTTCAAAGTTTAATGGACAGATAGAGAATAAACATATCTGCCCTTGTTCCCCACCTTAAGGAGAAAGCATTATATCTTCTCCATTCATATAAGGCGTTCTTGCTGGAAGTATGGAGTACATGTCTTTAATCTGTTGAGAAGTTTCTGTCCTACTTCTAGTCTCCTGATAGCTTTAACCATGAACAGCTGTAGAATTTAGTCCAAAACTTTTTCTCCAATTAGTGACAGGATCATATGGCTTTATCCTTTCCTCTGTTAAAATGATGACTTTTGGGTGTGGATCTTCCAATGCTGAACCAACACTGCCATCCCTATAACAAAACCACTTTTTACATCCTGCCAGATCTGACTTCTAATAGTTTGTTTTTTTCTATCTATGTTCATACTTATTTCTTCTATTATCTTGTCTAGTGTTAGTATTAGCACAATGTTGATTTCCTAAAATGAAGGGAGAAGTGTGCCTTCCTTTTTCTGCTTTAATTTTTTGATGTAATTTATCAGGTGAAATGTATATGAGCCTGCTGTTTTCATATAGGTAGGTTTTCAAGCTAGGAATATACTTTCTTTAATAGGTGATATTCAAATTTTATATTTCCTCCAGAGTTAGTTTCATTAATTTATCCTCCAAGGTATGTCTCAGAAGTTGTCAAATTTCTTTCAAAAAAGATTTTTGTAATACGCTTTCTATATCCTTTTAAATTCTGTAAAATCTGTGGTAGTGTCTCCTAGATCTTGATATTGTAATTTAAAAAATGTATAATTGATATTGCATAATAGGAAGAAAGGCCTAAAGGAGCAGGGGAAGTGGGAGGGGTAGGGAAAAGGAAAAAAGGGAAAAGAAAAAATATGAGAAAAGGAAAAAAATGGAAGCAAAGTCTTTGCAAATAGGGAAAGGTGAAGGGGATGAAGGGAGAGCAGGGGAATGGGGGAAAAAAATAAGAACCAAGATACTCATGTAATGGTACAAGATCTCAATGATGAATGTAACTGTATTTTATACCTCAAATGTACTAGTAAATTTAATGGGGAAAAAAAAGAATTTATTGTGTATGCAATTCTACTTTGCCAGTTATTTTCCTCCCACACTAAAAAAGTAGCATCTCATTGTTCAGTGGCTTTTATTTTTTGCACCAGACACCAAATGACACTTTTAATGTCACTCTATAGATCTCTCTGTTTGCCTACCCTTGACTGGCTTTAAGATTTCCTTTTTGTCCTTGGTGATTAGATGTTTAACTACAGTGTGACAAGGAATGATTCTTCTCATGTTTAGCTCAGTTATGTTCTGAGTTTCTTGAATCTATAAGGTGACATCTCTAATCAGTTTGTGATAAGATCTTGGACTTTACTTCTTCGAATAAAATTCTGATCCCATTTTTTCACCCACCCCAAATGGCCCTTTCACCATGTAGCATAGGTGTCTTACGTATTTCTGCTTTAGTTCTTATTGTTTTCCTTTTGTGTATTCTCTGTAAAGTTTATATAATTTTTATTAGTGCTATTGTAATTCACTTCTCTCTTCATTCGGGTCAGATATTCTGTTTCATTGATTTTTATTGTAGTGGTCATCATTTTTAATGATGACTTCCTTTTAGTGATCACTTGCTTTATCTCTAGATTTTCAAGTTGATTCCTTATTATTTAAAAGTTCTAGTCCTTTGTTGAACTCTCCATCTTATCCTTTTCTTCTCTTCAATCCATTTTTAATCTTATTTTAAAGTTTATATGATTAATTCATTAATGGTTCAAATAAAGGCCCGTCCTCCCCTTTCATCTTGGTCCTGTTTGTGATAAGCCTCATCAGTTTTGAGTGAATGTCAGACATTATGTTTAAAATACTGTAGAGGCTTTGAATGATGCTGTCATTCTCCAGGAGGATTCGATTATCCTCTGGCAAGTAAGGGCAAATCAATACAGTCTAATGAGGGACTGAGTAGACTTCAGGCAGAATTTCAGACTTAAAAAGAAAACGTGCCTGTTAATCATTGGTTTGCTCCAATTCTTTAGGTGTGCATCTGGTCTCCTCTTTATTAACAGATACTAAACCCCAATGATGTATTTCCAATACACTGAGATCACCACAAGACACGCTGACGTTTCAGTTGCTCTTGGCTTGGTTTCCTATCCTTCTGTACAGTACAGCTAATGAATAAGAAAAATGCCTTCCAGTGACCACTTGGCCAGTGTAAATAATCTAAATGTAAATATGATCTTTGGGACCTTTCCTCCTCTCCTAGATCTTTACCTCTCAAATCCTAGGTATTTTCAGTGTCTTCAGACAGTTTTGTCTTTGTCTTAAATGTAGTCCTTCTATTTCTCCATAGTAAAAATATTGATTTGCCACCAGGTTCCCTGGAATAGCCAAATAAAAGAAGTCCACGGTATAGTTTATTTGTAAATGTTATGCAATTATTGCATTTTATTCCTTACAATGAAATATCTAATGCATAAACAATAGAGACTGTTGTATTGGCTGTATGTTTATGCTCGTGATATTTTTCATGCAAAAGTAAATTTCACACAAACATGTTTTTCTGTGCACAAATGTATGAACTGTTTTGTTTTGTTTTGTTTTAAATTAGGTTCTTTAAAAGGGCTGAATTGGGAATTTTTGAAAGCAGTTGCTAACTTTAGTTAAACTCTAGAACACTGCCACTCCGTGGTAACTCTGAGACATAGCAGCATCCTATGTCTCTACAAAGATGCCCCAGAAAGTTGCTTATAAATTCCCTTCCACTGTTAATCAAGAAGCTGAACTGTCTCTGTTCAGTTAAGAGTCCAACTACTCCGTATTTCATCTCTGTATCTCTTTTCCTTTCCAGTTTTCCAGAGTCTGCAGTCAGCCACTGTGCTCTTCCTTGAGAGACCTTGAACCAATAAGAATGTGCTAAGGTTCTCAAGTCAGGTGAGCTCGTGTTTGGGGTTGGCTTTTGTCAGTAGTTGATCCTTAGCTTATTATTTACTGATTTAGCCATGTATCTGGGCCTTTCTTCATTGCCAGATGCTAAACTCTAATGACTGTCTTTGGTGGTGGTGTGATCCTTAGCTTATTCTTCTCTTTGAATCGGGTTCATCATCTAAAATTAGAGATTTTAGCAGGTCTTCACACTTTGTGTGAATTCATTGAGCTATGCATATTTTATGTGTGTAATATATGAATTGAATTGATTTTTAAAAGTTATTAACAAGACATTTTAAAATGCATCCTTAAAGGATTATGCTGAGCATTTAAATGTATCATGTCTCCTCCTTAGAGAGTTAACACTAACCTTACTATTCAAAATACTAATCTTCCTTCCTTATCCCCTTCCTCACACAGCCATGTATTCCATCTCCTTCACTCCATTCTGGTTTCTATTTTTTTAAATTGCAGCACTTAGCATTTTCCAAAATGTTGTGTAATTTACATACTCTGTGTTTTCTATCTTCTCTTTGTGGAATGTAGATTCACAAAGGTAGAGATATTTTTTGGCTTATCGGATAACAAAAAGTGCCTTGAATAGTGTTCGCCTCTATTCCATATGTCACATACTGGCATGAAACTAACATGTACTTGCAGTTCAAAAAATATCCAAAAGTCACTTCCTTCTCCATACTGATTGAAGGAATAAATAAATTGGTCTTAAAATTTATTGTCCTATCTTTTCAGGTCTCTTTATATCTCACAGTCATAGGTTATAGCAGTGCTCAAACTATGCTATGAATTTGTGAACAGGTACATAGCATTGTTATTGGCTCACAGTAATTGTGTGCATTTTAGAAAAATCATTGCTCTTTGCCATCTTGCAAGATAGCAGGGGAAAAGCTGAGAAGCCAGGTACTGAGGAGAAGAAAACTGAAACCAAGAGGGCTCATGCCAGTGGCAAGGTTAAGAGGATGACTCAAGGTTAAAAACATCGAAAAGGGGAAGCCCGGATGCAGCCAAACCCTGTCCTCATCAAAGGAACTGTCATGTGCCCCCGATCTGCTAAGTACTCCAGAAGGAGTGCCAGAGGAAGTACTCAGCTGCTCAACTCAAGATTGAAAAGCAAAGGAAAAGGTTCTTGCTGCTGTCCCAAAACAAGTGAGTGATAACAAGAACTGCAGTCCCTGGCAGAAGAAGGGTCACGCTGTATTTAGATCTTATTCTACTAAAGTCGTGCCTCGAAAGCTATTGTACTGCAACAAAAACCCTTCAACCAGCATGTGGGAAAACTGAGCTAGCATCACTCCTGGCATCACCCTGGTCATCATAGCTGGGCTTCATAAACCCCAGAGAGTGGTTTTCCCAAAGCAGTTGAACACGGCTTGCTACATGTAACTGCACCTCTGTCACTCAGCTGAGTTCTTCTATGTAGAACACACCAGAAATTTGTCATCACTACCTTCCCCAAATTGACATTAACAATGTGAAAATCACAAAACATCTCAGTGATGCTAACTTGAAGAAGAAGCAGAAGAGTCCCTACTCCAGAAAGGTAAGAATGCCAACACAGAGAAAGAGTAATACAGGGAGGATTATAAAGAATTTACAGAGCTGCAGAAGGTTTATTCAGAAGGTCTGGACTTCTAAATTTTACCAAAAATCAAAAGTATTCCTCAGTTGCAGAGCTATGTCTGATGCAGTTCTGCTTTAACTAAGGAGTTTATCCTGAAAAATTTATGATCTCTAATTTTTGCTAAGAAGCTAATTAAATAACTGATACATTTAAATAAAGTAAGAAAAAATAGTATTATCTTTTATCATCGGGGTTTTTCCTGGTGGCTTTTATTCTCAAATCTTAAATATAACCCATGGAAGAGTGCTGGTGACTGGGTGGCAGAACCTCAGATATTGCCGGGAAGTAGCATAGCCATTACAGAAATGCAAGTTAAAGCAACACTGAGATTCCATCTTACCGCTGAAAGAATGGCCATCATCAAGCAGTCAAACTATGACCAGTGATGACAAGGCTGCAGGGTGGGGTGAGGGGAGGAAACATTCTGCAATGTTGGTGGGAATGGAATCCAGTACAACCACTGTGGAAATCAGTATGAAGATTCCTCACAAAACTGAAGAAAGAAATTCCATTTGGCCCAGCTGTTCCCCTTCTAGATATCTTCCCCAAAGAGTTAAAGATGTCATATTACAGTGATACATGCATAGCTACCCATTATTATAGCAGCACAATTCATAACAGCTGAGTCTCAGACACAGCCTATATGTCCATTAACAGATGAATGCATAAAGAAAATATATTATTTATACACAATGGAATACTGCTCTGCCATAAAGATAAACTTGTATTATTTTTGGGAAAATGGATGCACCTTGAAACCATAATATTATGTGAAATAAATGAGACATGTAAATATATCACATCTTTCTCTTATAAGAAATAATCCAAATTATAAATAAAGAGCAAAATAAAAGATAAATAATAGGATGTAGGGAGATAGATGTTTCTCAAAGGGGAGGATCGAGAGGGAGAGGAGAGGGAGGAAGGGGAGGGAGATTATGATATTTTATATACATGTACCTACTCCATGTAAGGAATATAAACATTGTGTACTATAAACACAATAATAGAAAATTTGAAAAATTAAAAGTGGATGATTAGTTCTTAGTTCTGACACTAATTCATTTTTTATCTTGCCTTTAGTCTTCCTACATACAAATTGAAGTACTGGTTAGCTGAATTCTAAAGTTCATTTCACCTCTAATATGCCTTTTAGTAAAAAGCCTTCTCAAAAGCTGGAGAAAAAGGAACACAGATGAGTACCGTGCTGTCATATTGTTGTGCATTGTGCTGGGTTAGAGGCTGAGCCCCTTTTTAACCCTACAAATGTGCGTGTAGATGTGTAAACCCATATGGATCCCATATGTGCATTCAAATGTCTAATTATTTTAAAAAGACCATGAAAATTGTATCTTGAGTTCTGAAAGACCTTTCCCAGAGACTGTATCTCCAGCCCCCAAAACTTAGATCATGGATCAGAAAGGCACGGATTCCTCTGGCTGCAGACCACAGTATACCTTAGGGGCCAGCTAGAATCCCAATACTTAACAAAGTTAGTGTGGTTTAATCTTCATGAGTTAGAAAATTCTGTTGTCACAATTCGAGACTGTTCCCATTACCTAATTAAGAGTGCATATTAGGAGGGCAATGACTACTGAAATCCATTGAACATCCAGCCATATGGGCACATAAAGCGTAGATGAAGCAGGTCTTTTTATAATTATGTGAGTAGTCAACTTTTTTTTTTTTTTGCTTTCTTTGATTTTCATTTAAGGTCACTGTGAAATGCTTTCCAGGATTTTGAATGAGTGTCAGATACTAGGCACTGTAGAGGGACTAGAGGAATCAGGGCCACTACTTACTAGACACAAGGCTGCTCAGTGGCTCTCCCCCTCTGCCTTTTCCCCAAGTGCCTTTCGATACACCTTGCCTGAAACACTGAAAGTCGTCTGTTTAATGGTTGTGGCCTTTTCTCTGCCATATAGCTGTGCTGGACCCAATTTCTTGTGGCAATGTGCTCCTTTGGTACACCTTCAAGGCAAAAACTTTTGCTAAATAGGAAAGTACAGCATGTGTGATGTCCTCATTAAATCAATAGACAAGGTCACTCTGTGTTAAATAGAATCAGAAACCCATTACTACATGCTACATACCAGCATGAAAATATCATGAACTGACCTTTCAAAATCATCCACAAGCACTTCCTTAGCCATTATGGCTGAAGGGATAAACAGATGAATTTTAAAATTTACTTTCATGTTTATTAAGACTTCTTTATCTCTCATAATTAGAGGACAAATGAGGCCCTGAAAAGCCATTGACCTTGTACTTTATGAAGATACTCCCTTCTTCATCCTAAACCCCACAACACTCATTCTAGATAAAGTATTTAATACGTACAGACTTTTACCTATTTCTAGGTAGTTTTCAAAATGATATACACGCTCTCAAAAGCCTGGGTAGAAGTCAGCTCTCTCCTTTTCTCTGTTTTTTATAGAAAGACAAAATAGAGAGAGGAGGGAGTTGATCTCAGGTCGGAGTCACCTTAGTGGTTTTTTTGTTTTGTTTGGTACCGGGGATCAAACTTGGGTCCTTGCGCTTGCGCAGCAGGTGGTGGCGAAACCACTGAGCTAAATCCCGGCCCTCTTTAGTGTTTTTTTAAGCCAATCAACATCCAGCAATCTAACTTTCAACAATGGACCTTGTAAACAATAGAGGGTCAACAAATGTTTTTATCAAGTAAATGTCTGTGTGAAGCTTGTACACAGATTAATCATTTATCGTTGCTTCATCCTCACAAATAAATATCTCATGAAGTCCGAGGGAGGGGAATCCTAACAGCTGAAGGGAAGCCAATTTTATATCAGGTATAATTAGAAAACAAGTCTTCCTACCCAATTAGAACATGAAGTCTGGAAGCTAAAAGGAAGAACAGAAAACAAGTGTTTCCCAGTCCTTTGGGGGCAATTGCTGCAAAAAAATGGAGAGAGAGAAAGAGAACTGATTCATTCTTATCTGTATAATTCAGAGCCAAATGTACTCTCTCCAGAAATACCCGAAAATTGAAGAAAGAGAAGAAAGAACTTCTGATTTTACTTGCACTATAAATACATGTTCAAATCTCCAGAAAAATAGGTTCCAAAAAGGAGATTTTAAAAAGTTGGCATTTTTAATTTTAAAATAACAGTGTTACATAGCAAATCTCTATGTCTAAGTCTGTCTGCATTGGGGAAATCATCTCACCTCTTCTACTATCCCAAAGGCCAAATGAGGTCAACCAACATCACGTAGCCACCTGAGCATAGAGTAGGTTTAGATTTGGGCTGCAGGAACCAGAACTTGTTTTTATGACTAATTCATGGTTAGTCTCAGTCCTCTTTTGGATCAAAGTGTCTGTAACCAAAGACATCTTTTTTATTGTTTTTAATGTGTTGTCAGTGCATATCCAATTATTAGAGACATTGAATATAAGAAAATATTTTGGACCACACCTACAACTTGACTCTCTGAGTGTGTTTTGGTGGCATGTCAGCATTTATTATTCTACTCAAGAGCAAATCTACCTTTTTGTAAGTAAAATGGCCTGACTTAGCTATTAATACTTTTGTCTGTTTGGTTTTAATAGGTATAAGAAGACTTTGACAATGAGAGATGGGGCAAATTGGAATATTTTATTATGATGGATCCTAGAGAACAAATGGCCTCTTGCAGCTCAGGAAGCCACGTGTACACTTCACTAATCTAAGAGGTCTGTTTTCTTTGTAATCATTAGAAAACTTTATATTTATCACAGCAGTTTTACAGCAAATGATTATAAAAAATTTTAAAGAAGAGTTTGTTTATTTTTTTAGTAATTTTCATAAAGGTTTTGATTTTCAGCAGATATTTTATGTCATCATTTTTCTGCCAAGGTGGTGCTTCTAGATTCTTCAGTGGTCCCATGTTTCTTCTATGACATTTTCCAAATCTTGCTGTAATTATTTATTTAAGATTCTGTATTTGAGACCCTTGTTGACAACAAAGCCTATTTCAAATTCATGTCTGAGTCTACAATCCTATCACTGATGGATATTTGTAAATGTTAAATGACTGAATAAATGCTAGGGAATTAATTCACCTTGAAATTTATCAGCCATACATAGAAGATCATCTAGAAGTTGCTCTAGAAAAAAGAAATGATTCGTAAGAAAATACAAACAAAATTTAAAAGTAAGCTTTTTAAAATTTATATCCCATAACTCAGCAAAACACGTACTCTGATTAGCCAACATTCAATTTTGTTTCCCACAAAATTCTACAAAATTATAGAAGAGCTTGATGACTTATCACACCAATTTAATATAAGCCATACTTTTCATAGCACAGGAAGGAAATATATGGAATGTACTTATTTTAAATTATTTATATTTATGTTTCAAATAGACAAGTTTAGATGTTTCAACATCTGAAAGTACAATATACAATGTCAAATCATTCAGGCACATCTGTTTCTTGCCACACAACACTTATTCCTCAGAAATGAATGCTCCCAATTATGCCTATTTATAGAGGTAACCTGTGTAGATGAGAGGAAACATATACACTTATATTTATACAATTTATTCATTTTTTGACTGCTACTCTAAAAATAATAACTACACAGTTAAAACTGCACACACATTTAGTAGATCAAAAGTCTGACATGGACCTCCTTGGGTTAAAATAAAGGTGTCCACAGGGCTGTGTTCCTTTCCTGGAGCTCTAGGGTGGAGTCCACACCATTGCCATACTCACCTTCCAGAGCCCACACGCATGCTAAGTTTTTGCCCTTCATCTGCAATGGTGAGTCAAAGTTTCCTCCTGCTGCCATCTATATGATTTGCCAATACAACTAGCAAGTCCTTCTTTTTCAGTGTTTATATAATTTGACCTAGTATATCTGGATAATCCAAGATAAGCTCACCATTTCAAATTCTTTAATCTTAATGATATCTTAAGAGTTCCTTTTGTAATGTCAAGTATTCATGGGTTTAAAGGAAGATTAAGGAATGGGAATTCTGGAAGGCCATTATTCTGGTTACCACAGTGACACACGCACACAGTATTATCCCTGGGTATTCAAAGGCAGCCGTTCTGGGACCCCTGTGGATAGCGAAATCTGAGAATGATCACCTCCTTTCTATAAAATTATCTAATATTTGCAACAAAATATATGTACTTTAAGTCATCTCTAGATTACTTGTAATAACTAACAACTAATAAAATGCAAAATCTATATTGCTAGTTGTTATAATGTATTATTTAGGGAGTTATGAAAAGTAAAATTCTCTGCATCTTCAGTATAGAAACTATGTTATCCGGGGTTGGTTGATTCACAAATGGAAAATCCATGGTTAGAGAAGGTTGACTGTATGTCAGTATATATCTTATATATGGTAACAAAAAAAAGTTTGTAAGCATGTTCATACATGGCTATGCACTTACATCCAAATCATTTCCAAAGTCTGTAGTCTTCATTTGAAGTTGTATTTCAGAAACATGTTGCATGTTGCTCAGATACTATGAACCCAAGAAAACATGTATTTGCTCTGTAAAAAAAAAAATAGAGTTCAACTCAAATATTAACTGCTCCTCAGGACGTTGAGGTAAAACTGGAATAAAGGAATTTGTTTAAAACCCAACAAGTGAATAAATAGTTATCGTACCTCTTAGCCATGGATATAGGGTTCATATTGCTTTCTTTTAACAGTATTTGTTTTTAAACTGCATGAGGTCTGTATAGACCCAATCTTCAAGTCCAAAACACGTATTTCTATAAACATTGCTTCAGGTCGATCGTATTTTGTTAACAGGAGGAAAAAAGCTTCTATTTCCATGTACCACAAAACTGCCATGGGGGATGGCAGAATATAATTAAGGAAGCTAGTGTCAGTTGAAACCAAAAGCGGAGATCTCTGAACCACCAGAGAGCTGGATGGGGATTAACATAATATGGAGGAAGTTTCAGGATCTCTGCTGAGATGATAGCCCTATGCACAATTCTGTGTCTGTGTCAACCAGCCTTCACATAAATGCACCATAGCAGGGTATTTTGGAGCAAGGTGACATCTTTCTGTCTTTAAAACAATGAACTCTGTTTGCAAATAGTCTTGGAATTTTGTTCAACTAAGTTTGATACAGCTCAAATTAAAGAGATTGTCTGTGGGTTGTGTGCAATTGCTGTTTTTAGCATTTGAAAGGTGTTTTCAACTAAAAGTCTAACTACTTAGAATTCAAGACCTATGTAACTAAGAAACTCCAAAAGAGGTAATGAACCATAAATTATTGCCGTTAGATATTTAATACTCAATCAGTATGTGCTCTCTCAAGCATATCCCACCGGCATTGCATTCATTCTGACAGTGTGGTACTAGTTCAATTACTTTGCTCATTTACAATAAAAGATTAATGAAAAGAGGTATATTTTAGTTCACAGAGATTAATTGCATCCCTTACTTTCCCTACACTAGAAATATTCAACCCATAATCCTGATAGCTTTTGCATCAACAAGTACCTGGAAAATTAATAGACTTTCTTCTGCTGGAAATCTCAGAGGAGTTTCAGAAAGAAATATCCAGGGAAAACAAGATTGAAAGTTGGCTTTGGGCTGGAAATGAATTAATTTACCTGCTTCTTTAAATTTATTCTTATGGCATTTTGAATTAGCCAGTATAAACATGTGTGCACTATAAGTTTATTTTTAACCTGCATATTTCTTGTTGAGTATTTGCAAAGCAAATTCCCCTTTGAGATCTAATTCTACCAGATAGATCTAGGTATGACTATACTCGGTAGATGTTTCAACATTTGAAGAGATGTTGACTGTTAACATTTCACAGTTTTTTCTTCAGAGAAAATAGATGCCAAGTGTACTAGCACATTTATTTTGAAGCTTTCTTTAGCATAAAGTTATTTACCGCGGGGAAATCTAGGTTTAAAATTTCAAAGTGCCTCACTGGTAAATAATTCTTGAGTTTGCACAAACTTTGTGAGTGTGGTACTGTGTTTTCCAGTACATTGAAGATAGCAAGCAAATATCCCTGGCTGGTATATAGCTGAAATAAAAAGGAAATTTAAATTACTGAGACTTAATCTGCTTTGTGTAAAGCTTTTGTCAGACCTTATTTTACACAATCCTTAAGGCAATTGGGTTATATGATTTCTACATTTATCGAAGTGACTCGTGCTCAAGGAAGTATGGTGGCTTACACTCGATCACACAATTGGCAAGTCAAGCCATCATCATTACATCTACAAAGTCCATTATGGGTAGTGCAAACTAGACTGAAATAAGAAAACTTCTGTGGCCAGGAGTAAACTCTTCTGTAAGCCTGTTTTTGTGTATCTATCAAATGATTGTCACAATCTTGACTTCACAGAAATAGCTTGATGGTAGAATGAGCCAGCCAGTTAAGAATGGAAACTAGGAAAGCAGAATTTTACTATGTATAGATGGAAATAATATATGGGTGGCTTGGGATTCAACTGAGCAAACCTAATCCTTCAATCCTATTGAAATCAAACCCTTGGGCATTTCCAGATGGACACTATCTGAGTTGCTTTCCTGAGTCCAAATAGAGAGTTTAATCGCTCCTGTCTTCTTGTTTGCAGTATAGCTTCTTAGTCTACTTCTCAATTACAGCTATTTGATACAATGTCATTGGAAGAAATAGCTAGTATCTATTCTCTGCAGATTATTATCCTGTTATTATGAGAAGCGTTCCTACATGTATTTAAGCAAAAAGAATTTTCATTTTTTTCTTACATGTGTTCCATAACCTTTGCACCCACATTCATTGATACCAGCATGCAGGAGACTAGTGAAAGTTGTGCATTCTAAATTTGTGGTGCTTGCCAAGGAAAAATCCAGTGAGTCTGAGGCAAATGTACTAATTTTGAAAACACATATCCACCTCAAAACTCAAAGGTGAGCAGGGCTGAACTAACTTTGAATAAAATATAAATTTTTGTCATATAGAGCATACTGTTTTTGTAGTGCCAACCAACCCATTCTTGTGGTTTATCTCACTGAATTGATTGTCCTTAGGGGCAGTGATTCCATTGTCAAAAAATAGAGCTTGTTATTGTATTTTGATAAAGTATCATATTTTGCAGCAATATTAAACTGGATTTGTTTTGAGATTACCTAGTGAGCTCATTGGGAAAGATGTGTTTCATTTTAAGAAGCCAATTTAGAAGCAATGACCACAGATCAGATGTTTTTGTTTGTTTTCATACTTACAGCAGATTTAGATGAGGAAGAGGTTGTTGCTTCCCAATAATTTTTGTTCTTTGCAGAGGACTGCAATATTGATTATCCCCAAAGCAGGCTGTAAAGAGTTAACCCCACAATTGGCTTGTTTATAGAAGTGAGTCTGGCTGAAGCCTATGTGCCAAGGTCAGAGTAACTTACACTCAAATTCCATTCTCACAACTGAAACTCCCTGACTAGAAGGATAACATTCTAATTACAACCATATATTTTGTCTATGTTCCTAATTCGAGAATGCTTTGTCTTGTCCTTTATGAGCCTTGTTTACATTAATTTCCATGGAAACTGCCTGCATGTAGCTTGCCTTTAGCCCAATTGATTGCCAATAAAATTTAGTGCCTGGGACTGTCCAGGGCCTTTGTCAGCTGCAGCAGCATTGGTTGTGCTGGCACCCCACTTTCTCTCTCTTAGTTCTATCTTTTAGTTTTATTTCTCAGGCCTGTGTTGTATACTGGGCAGGATACTGGAACCCAACTGCAAGGGTCTCCGGTAGTTCTTGGCTTTACAAATGATGATTATACTTTAATTCCTCATAGTCTTTTAGTCCTTATGGACCTTAATTTCTTCCTGTATGGGATGATGGAATTTGCATGAGCCTACGAACACTATATCATCTATTAGAAGGATTCCAGTGGTCCTGCAACTTAGAGGGTGGCATTCAATAAGCTCACTGTACAGTTGGAGATAGAGACAAGCAAAAAGCATACTATGGAGTTACACAAGGTTCTACTGAAACAGAATGGACAATGTAGACATGTGGTCATTGGGCTAGAAGTGAAAATCATGAAATGTATGCCCAAAAAGATAAGGCCTGACCCATGTTTTGAAATATGAGTTTTAGTCTGTGGGGAGATGTAAGGAAATGGATAGTCTAAAAACCAAAGAAAAGTAGAACAAAACAAAACAATGATTATATAAAAAATATGTTCATAAAAAATTGTGGAAGACAGTATAATGCTATTGAAGACAGGTCTGTAGGCAGTAGGATGTGCAGGAGAAATTAGAAATTGCAGCATTATCTTGTAGGTAGGCCTACGATACCATTGAGCTTTATCTAAGAGTAACAAGAAACTACTGACAAATATTTCATAGCATTAGATAATATCACATTGTAATCAATACATGTTAATTTGAATATTTTTTTATTTCAGATTTAAAAATCACTCAGTATATGTGAGAAACAATAAAAAGAAAAAGTGCAGTAATAACCTTTTAAATTTAGGGGTTTTATTATGCACAGTTCTCTGGAAAAATAAAACCAATGGTATATATATATATATATATATATATATATATATATGTAGCAAGAAAAAGATCTATTATCAAGAATTGGCATTTGCACTTTTGGAAGTTGGGAAGCCCTAAGATCTGCCATCTACAAGATGGTTTAGATCTAAAATATGCCCTAAAAGTCTCATGTATTCAGAAGTGGAACTTTTGGGAGGGGATAGGATAATGGGGGTATCACACTCAACAGTGGACTAATCCACAATTGAGGTCTTAGTGGAATGCACTTTAGGAGGTGAGACCTGTTCTGAAGAGGCAGTTCACTAGGGTGTGACCTGGAAGGGTGTATTCTTCTATCCAGTTCCTCCTTTCTTTCTCTCTCTCTCTCCCTCTCTCTCTCTCTCTCTCTCTCTCTCTCTCTCTCTCTCTCTGTCTCTCATTGGCACTCAGGCTGACCAACTGTCCTCCATGCTCTTTCTGCCTTGGAGCCACCTGACCATGCATGGACTAAACCCCCTGAAATCATGAGCTAAAAGGAACCTCACTTCCTTTAACCTTCAAGTGTTGAATATATTGTCCTAATGATGGGAAAATAACTAATACATGATATATTTCCAGTCTAAGTCCAAAGGCCTCAAACCAAGGGAATCAAGGATGTAAATCCCAGTCCAAGGACAATGGAAGACAGAAATCCCAGCTGAAGCAAGCTAGCAAGAACCCAAAACAGATGAATTCCTATTTTTCCTTTCCTTTTTGTCCTATTTCAGTTATCAATAGATTAGATGATGGTCATACACTTTGAGGAAGTTCATCTAATTTATTGAGTCACAAATTTACATGCTGATTGTATCTAAAAGTAAATTCATAGACACCTAGAAATAAATTTTAATCTCGAGACAGTCAAACTGACAGGTACAATTATAGTTTAAAATTCTTTTTTTTTGGGTACTGGGGATCGAACTTGGGACCTTCCACTTGCAACTCAGGTGGCAGAACCACTGAGCTAAATTCCCGGTCCTAACAGGTACAATTAAAGAAGCACTCTATGACTGAAATTTCACCTTGATATATCATGATTATAAACATTTGGTAATCTGCATTAAATAACTGAATAACCTAATTTGTAACATTAAAATAAGTCTCTTATATGATAGATAGTTGATGAAATTATTAAAAATAATTTGTTTAAAATATTCTAAATCTTTATTATAGTGCACAAATAAGATTTATGTAAGTTGTGGCTTCTCATTATAACCATGAGACACTCTACTTGATTAGTATAAATTAACTAAATTTGCCAGGTCATCTTATATCTCCAAATCTCTGGGATGAGAAATCTTTCTTGCTCTTGAAGAACGTGACTTGCTTTCTTCCACTCTAAAATTTTGGTTGTATTGAGACTCTGATTGGCTCTATGTCCAGCAGAAAATAGAAAGGCTTCAAAATCCTGGCAGGTATGTATCAGCTTTATATGTCATCATCATGCCTAATTTTGCCCTCTTAATCATTTTCTCGACATTCCAACTCACTGTTGCTCTTCAAAATCTTACCATGCTGGTATCAACATGCTTTTCCCATTAATGTACATCATTGTATTACATTTCTGATCTTCAGGGGCATAGCCATGCCCTTATTCACCTAATCTGAAACATAATAGGATCCACTAAACATAGATTTAGACACTGTAGACTTATTCTGCTTTTCCCCTCTAATTTCCAAGAGGAAGAATTTACAGTGATTATGTGCTCTCTGGCTTCAATTCAGGGTATCTATCATTATTAGACTTATGTTCAGTTGAAAGAAAGCACAATCCTCTCTGTTGTAAATACATTAAGAAAACTACTTTTTAAGAGTATACAAATTCCAATGTAAACTAAATGGGGGGGGTATCAACGTAAATGGATATTATTAAGAAGCAACATTAAGAAATGCTAATTTCAGTAGGGTGATGGTATGGTTATGTTTGTAAGATCAACCCCAATCCTTTCCACTTAGTGTCTGTGACCTTAAGAAAGTCACATAAACTTTAAGTATTACTAAGTTTATTTTATCAAAAAGAAAACGAAGATATTGAGAGATCTTTTAAAAATCACATGAATAATTTAAAAGCACCAAATACCACATGCGTGAAACGTATTAGGGGCTTGATAATTAAAGGTTATCATTAGTTATGTTTTAACTCTTCACCTAAGTACTGACAGTCATTCTGTACCGAATCACACCTTCAAATTATAAAATGAAAAGCAGGTACAGAGTCAAAGATTTAAATCAGAGAAATTCTCTTTTTAAAAGCTTTAATGGTTTTATGGCTTGTAAAAGAAAAAGAATAGTTCACATAGACTTCAACTGGCTAAGCTTTTTTAAATACTCTCCTGAACCCACCTTGTTATAAATGGGAGAAAAGAAAACTCCAGACTTTGATACCTTGAAAAGATTAATGCCTGTCTGCCCCAATGTTGCTTCTGTGACAGGTTCAATACCCTCCTCAGTGCTCATTAAGCTTAGCTCTGACATTTGTCCTCCAATCCTCCTCTTGATTGTTCATTTGGAATGCAATAGTGAATCCAAGCCTGAGTTATGGCCAATAACAATATTTTAATGCCACCCAGTATTTTGGTATGCTATGGTCCCCAGAAGAAAATGAACTTTCATTATGATATAAATGCCTTTTATATACAACTTCAACCAGATTCTTGACTACTATTTCAATACATTTATTTCAAGCATAATCAAATTTTGAGAAAATTGGTTGGTATAGTGAGCAATGGCTGAGTTATCCACCCTTCTGAATTTTAATTCATTGTCCTAAGTAAACCTGAAATTGGCAATATGATGAGAGTGCAAAGTCAACCACTGAAATGAACATGTATAACTAGGACTTTTTTCTATCACAGTGTCTCCCTAAGAATATTGGACAAAGGATTTTAATTTTAGAAGCTCAGAACTGTTAATGCAGTTGGTATATATTCTCATATCAGGAGATTGATCTAGTTATTGATTTTTAACATATAAGCAAATCAATAAACATTGAAAAACAATCATTTTATAATGAGTATCAGCGTGCCAATAAATTTATGTGCTTAACTATTCACAGTATGCTTACATATATATATATTATACCATTGCAAAAATCCATAATAGAAGCTAAGTAAGCCTTCTTACTTCCATTTCACAGACTAGAAAATAGAAGTATGTCATGGTGATGACTTATCGAACTTCTTTAAAGGGATTTTTTAAATGGGTGAAGCATGCCCCCAGAGAGTAGGCAAATAATTACCATTCCTGGAGGGAACACCTGGATCAAATTTCTGTGATTTGACTGAGACACTATTTGCAAATAATCACACTTGATGTGGAGTCATCAGTATAAATACAATAAAGTCAATATATCATCTAGTAAAATTGCTTTAATTTAAATTGCATACTACTACTCAACCTCCAGAAAATTAAATCAGGGTGATAATAGTAATATTCCTAGGAAAAATATGTAGGTTGAGTATATCTTATCCAAAATTCTTGGGACCAGAAGCATTGGATTTCAGACCTTTTTTTCAGATTCCAGAATATTTACATCTATAAAATAAGATGTCTTTTGGATAGAACCCAAGTCCAAGAATGAAATTCATTTATGTTTCATATGCACTGTATACACATAGTGTGATGATAATTTTACATGTTATTTTGAAAAACTTTGTATGTGAGACAAAAGTTTGTTCACAATGAAACAGAAAGCAAAGATATCCCTATTCGAGCCACCTGTACACAACCTGTGTTTGTCCTCATCATCTTTTGGGACTTGATATGCTACTAACTAGTAAACATTTTCTACAATTATTCATGTATTAGCACTTAAGAGTAAAAATAATGACATACCGCTGCAATTTGATCTGCCACCTGTTGGTCCACAGCTTGGGTACTGGAAGTGATGGGACCTTTAAGTGGTAGAACCCAGAGGGATGTCTTTTTGTCACTGTAGGTCAGACTTTGAAAGGGATTGTGGGACCATATCCTCTGCTTTTCCTCTCTTTGCTTTCTTACCATGACCTGAGGGGTTTGGGCTCCATTACACACTTCTGCCATGATGTGTTGCCTCACAACACATTCAGAGTAATGGGGCCTATCAACCACAGATTAAAACCTCTAAAACCATGAGGCAAGGTATACTTCTCTTTATAAGTTCATTATCTCAAGTGTTTGTGACAGTGACAGAATCCTAACATATACCTCATTAACACAGTGAAAAATACCCCATCTTCATGGTAACTAAGCAGGATGGCAGCATTACCAGGATACCTGTATGTGCCATTAAACAACAGGACAAATAACAGCAGGTGTCAGTCTCTACCTGTGAGGCTGCATTTTGATTAAAAGATTGCTGTGCACTTCATTTAAACTTTTTAGGTGAGAAGAAACATGAGAAGCACTTGAGGGACCAGGAAGACCTTATGGGATGAGGGAGCTTTCTATTGGATGGGTTTTTCAAATATTTCCCAGAGCCATCTGACTTGTTAACAATGGCTTTTGACATGGAAGGCTCCTTTTGATTTTAAATACTGACAGTTTCTCATTCTGGGATGAGTGCACACTGCTCTAGTCCTTCAATGAGCCTATCACACATTTCTACCATGTCATGGATATGCACTTTTTTTCTGCAGTGCTGGCAGTGTCAGCTCTATCATCATTAAGACAATCATGTAGATTCAGAGCCATTTGGCTATTTCATTATTGATCAATGAATGAATATTTACGCCTTTTCATCTATTTTAAAATGTCAATATCGACTTGGATTTCTTTGCTGCTTTATGATCAGAATATGCTTTATCGCCATAAATCTTTAAAAACTTAATGCTGTATCTTTTCTTAAATTTCTGCAACTAGCATATTGAATATTCACAGTTCCTTTCAATTTTCAGTTCATCACGATAGATCTTTGCTTGTTTCATAATCAGCATATCAGTAACTGGTGTGTGTTCCGGCAGTGCTAATGCATCTGGTCTTTCAATACACAACTAAGATCTTCATTTTTAGTTTTCTGCGGTATTATTTTTCCCTTTTCTTTAACTTCCATTCATCACTTTCAGCAGAGAACTCTCAATAGTTTATCATTCTGTTTCTTTAGGTCATACATGGTAGCCAATCTAAGACCATACTTTTCTGTATGATGTTTCAGTCTTATGATACTGTCCAGTTTCTCCAGTAGTTTGAATTTCTTATCATTCTTACTCATAAGTGAATCTGTAGGTCTCTTTTTTTTTTGACATTTTCAGTGATATTTGTATGCCACAGAACAAACAATAAGCCAAAATGTAATGAGTAATTCATGTGGGTCTTGGCCCCATGTGGGGCATCATGAGGAAACTGTCATTGGTAGGTCTAGCCTGCACACTTGCTATTTTATTACCTTTTGTGGGTGTGTTCACTGGGGATACAGATGCAGGATGGAACAGATTTATCACCAAGGAAAGAGGCTCATAGAGTTTTTTGTCCTTTGGGGGTGCTGAATGGTTCTGTGTGTTTGCACACAGTAGTTCTGTGTGATTGCAAACCATTACACGAAGTCAGATGTGGAATTGTCTATTTTTGGCCTCATGGCAGTACTCAAAAATTTTGGATTTTGGAGAATTTTGGATTTTCATATTAGAGATGCTCTCCTTGTAACTGCAAATTGTTTCTATGACTGTAACAAGAATGATATAGATTGGTAAATACCATTTGAACTGTTACTGACTTAGACATCTATTGTGCCTGATAAAAGAAGAGATGTATTCATACTTAGTGAATTCTTCTCAAATCTTTGTAAGGCCCTGACCTGTAATAATCTGATGACAGATTTGTCAATGTCTTGGCCTTAAAGTTTTGAGTTAAATGATTCAGTTCAAAACACTGAAAAGAAGAACCTTATTGCTTCCTTTGTTGTGGGGGTGAGGAGGCAAAGCAACTTTGTATATTGCAAGACTGGGGACACAAGGGGCCGGGGATTTAGCTCAGTGGTTCCCCACCTGCCTCAGCAGTGGAAGGACCTGAGTTCGATCTGCGGTACCAAGAAAAAAAAAGATTGGGGACGTGAGGGGAGATTGTGTGATGCAATCAGAATATTGAATCAAATGCCTTTGAAAGTGTTTTCAGAGATTCTAACAAAGAGATTTTAACAGGATGTATATGTTCTTATGGTCTTTGGTGTTTGTTTTAATATTAGAATTAAAAGGAATTAAAATGTATTAAAAATTCTAAAACTACAAAAAGTTATGGAGAAGAAAAGAGAAATTCTCTGTTACTACTATAATGCATTGCCTCTATGATTGTCTCTGGGTGTAAACAAGAACCAGGGTGCCTGGGTTGAAGTAGAACTTCCTTCACTTGCAAATTTACTGATCTTGAGTAACTTTCTGTGACCTCTCCAGATCTGCATTTTCTTATCTTTTAACTGCAGTTGATAGTAGTACCTTCCTCAAAGGAGTGGTATGAAGGTCAAATAATTATGCATTTGCCATTTCTTACAACAGTGCCAAACATATTTTAAGAGCAATGAGAGTGTTTGGTATGGGTAATAACAATAATAAAAAGTAAATATGGTAGATTGCACTATTGTATCCAGCTACTTTATTCAGTCCAGGGTTCTGTAATAGCTTTAGGAATCCCCTATTCATTAAAGTTGTATTTCACAATTTCCTATGGGGGCCCAATGCTGCCTTCAGGCTCCACTGAGCTTGCTTTGTGCATTAAATGTGGGTAGACATAAAGTACACCACACCTGAACTGGATTTTAAAAGTTACTGCATATTTATTGAAACTCTTTTGTACCTTTCCTTCTGCCAAGGCAGTGGGATGTTGAAAATGTGATGACTTCTTTGGGTCATATCTACTGCAAACAATTAATATGAGTATGGGATTAATATCAGTTGTTATAAGACACTTGGATTTTGGAGTCTTTCATTACTGCAGCATAGTTACTAATACCATTACTAACACAGCAGATAAATAAATGAATAAACCCAAGTAATAGTTATAAAATTTTTAAATAAATCACCCTTGATTATTTATACATTTAATATATTTAATTATCTTTCATTTCACTTATGTCTAATTTTGTAACATTTTTATTTGGCTTATGAGTGCAATTTTTATATTATTTGAATTTGAGAATATTAGCATTTATACATAACTTAAAATTGCCACCAAGTATATAAGTGACAAGAATAATTCAATAATAATTTTTAAAATTATTGTAGTAATAATATTGTTCTTTAGTAATTAAACTGCAAAATATTCACATGATGTATTTAAACACAGTCATGGCAATCACATAATTGTGTTTTTGAGAAAGTAGTAATTATCAGGTCAAAATCAAATAAATGTATTAAAATACTAAATACAGCAGAACAAGGAATGACACAGAGGTTGAAATTATCAATGTCCCTTCAAGAAGTATTCAGCGATTATCCAATACATTTGAGTATAATATTTCATTTGGTAACACCATCCAGACAGACTGTTTTATGTAATACCTAGTGTAGCCACATACATATAGTATCAATGAACATGAGGGTAGAAATATTTAATTTGATAAGTTAAAAGAACTGATAAGTCAACATGGAATATTCAGAAATTCATTGGATTTTTAAATTCTTATTTTACCTATGTGAAGGTAGAAGATATCATCATTGTTCAGCATGTCTGTATTCTAAATGTTGTAAGAGTGACTATAAACATGGCATTACAGACTGTCACTTCAATTGAAATAATATATTTTGAAGTACATGTCATGAAATACTTTATCCATGTCATGCCAATAAAAATAATACAAGCAAAAAAAAAAAAAAACTCTAGAATTTTCATGGTCAATACAGTTTGGAAACACCTGACAAAATAATTTTGGATAAAATTCTTTACTCTGAAACCTTAAGGATCCTTTGGTATATCAATGGATTCCATCAGTTGGTAAGAAGAGATATGCTACAATGAAGATCATTTTGTTAAGCGGCCGTAGGATTCCTTTTTGAATACATTTTGCAACCTTGAACTTTTCAATTAATACATACAAAATTTGTCTCTTACCCATTTCATTTGGCAAATAATCTTTGCCATGACTTTGTCCTCATGAAGTTACCTTCTTATCCCTGAAATCTTGTTTCCTACTCTATAAAATGGGGATAATAGGACCTACTTCTAAAAGTAGTTATAAAGATTAAATAAGGCTGAGCAGACACAATTCTTAGCATAGCACCTGGTACATAGTAGAAAATATCCCATATGCTCTGCCTGAACTAACTCATTTAATTTTCTGAAGTTCATTGAATGAGAAAGTTGGCAAGGAACCCCATAATTTAACCATTACAGACTGCCTTTGTTTATTTTTCATCTATGCCTCTTATTAAACAACACCTGGTTAGATACTTAACCTCTTTGTGTGTTCCTTTTCAAATTTAACAAAGGAAAACATAATACTATCTAGCTCTTAGCTGAAATATCATTTTATTTAGAAGAGTGCCTACAGTAGAATGAGGACTCAATGAACGTTATCTATGCTTCCTATTAACTACTTAACAATGCAAAAAATTACACTTTCCCAAAACAATTATTACATTTTCTCATAACACTGTTGATTTAGCATTTTCTGACCAGAATAATTTAATCATATATGTGTATATATATATGCATATATCACATATCATAAATAATGGTATCCAAACTATGAGCACACATAGCTTCTTATTGAATTCCTACTATATATATGATGGGCATTGGAGATATATATATATATATATGTGTACGTATATATATATATATATATATATATATATATAAACTTATTTGATCTACAAATACGTTAGGAGTCAGCATTATCATCACCATTGCCAAATATGTCAGCTGAGTCTCAGAAAGGCTGGACATCTTGACCAAAAGGAATCTAATAACAGTGGTGTCACACAAGTTTGGAACTATTTTGTCCAAATACTCATAGCTTTTCCTCCACACTTATAAAAATGAGATTTATACATAATGGTGACTTGACAGATACGTCTTTTCAAATCATCAAGTGTAATACTTTACTGTAGAACCACTTTCAAACAAAAAATAATGCGAGGTACCATAATCAAAAAGTGCATAAGTTCATTACAATCTGTCACCTGTTTTTCTTGGAAAAATCACTTTATTAAAGTAAGCCACATTCTAAATATGTCTATTCCACCATTGAATTTAGGTAAAGAAATATCAAGTTGTGATGATCCAAACACAGACTAGAAACAAAAATAAGCTGATAGATAATGAACATGAATCCAGTTTTCTATTTTTAATAGATTTCACTTGTTTCTCTAAGAAATATTCCAATGAATAACTTTCATGACAGTGACTATTTTTTCCTCATGCAGAAAATGTAGTTGTCATGCATATTTTTCTTTAAAATTTGCTTTTTTAAGAAGAATATATTTCTAGCTACTTTTCTGAGATGAGAAGAAAGGGAAAAATGAAGTAGGAAAGGACAAGGGGATAAAATGTAGGTGGAGGGAAGGACAAAAAAAAGCAAAAGAAAACAAAAAGAAATAAATATAATTATGTGATATAAAATTAATAAAAACTTGAAAACTTTAAAGTTCCTGGATAGGATTGTTTTTCTCCTTCTTTGACTTTTAAAATTTTGTTTAATTTCTATATACATTTTTGCTTCTGGAAAGTCACAGCTAATTTGCTTATACTGTAATGCAGTGTCAATGAACTCTTGCTTCTTGAGTCACTTTTAATTCTTAAATATTTTTATATAAAACTCATCTTTGGGGAATGAAATGAAGAGACAGATAAGTTCTGTTTTTTTTATAACTGTTGGCGAAACCACTGCAAGCACTACTAATCTTTTTCCGAATATTTCCAAGTCAAAGGGTTACTGACCGCCATTTTCCTTTTGTCATGTTTTATTAAACTTTCAAATATACACAAAAGTGGACAGAAAACTATAAAGAATATCTAATACTCAGAACTTGGGATTAATAATTATCAGTATATTGTTACAGTTGTTTCATCTCTGCCTCTCAAACTCATCCCCTGGGGACTGTTTTTATGCAGATTATTAAGATAACATTTAAGTACCACAAAATGAAGTCTCTGTATGTATGTAATTCATTAAAATTGAGTGTATTTATAAAGATGAGCAATCTTAGCAGCTCAGATACATAATATATATATATTTCCCCATGAGTTTCCCATGCCCTTTGTAATCTCCTTCCATTCTCTACTCCAGGTTCAGACAAATACCGATGTGCTTTCTGGGCATTTCTCATGAATCATGAAATATGCAGGGTTTTTTATATTTGGCTTTTTCATATGCATATTTTAAGTTTATCCCTACTATATCATGTATCACTAATAGTATCTATGACCAGATAGTATTCCATGATATGTATGAACCACTTTTATTTATCCACTCATCAGGTGGCAGATGTTTGAGTTGTTTCTACTTCTTGCCTCACATAAATATTGCTGCTGTGAATACTACTGCACAAGTCCTTATTTGGACATCTGCTTTTAATTGTTTTAGTTACATTCTGAGAGTTGGACTGCAGGACAATATGGTAAATCCATGTGTAACTTTTGAGAACACCACCAAATTAGTTTTCACAGTGACTGTATCATGTGATCTCCAGCAGGAATGCAGGAAGTTTTATGTTTTTCCATTCTTACGTAACTGCTGTACTTGGTGTGTACTTTTTAAAAGACTTTTGCATCTACATCATTGGAGATACTGGTTTGTAATTTAGTTGTGATGGATTTTTTGGATTTGATATCTGGGTAGTAGTGATATCAGAATTAGTATGAAAGTGTTATTTTCCCAATGTTTTTGTGGAGTATTAATATTATTTATTTAAATGCTCAGAAGATCTCACCAATGAAAACATGAGGCCTGGGTTTTTCTTTCTTTTTTTTTTTTTTTTGGTACCAGAGATCGAACTCTGGTCCTTGCGCTTGCAAGGCAAGCGACGGAACCACTGAGCTAAATCCCCACCCCATGGCCTGAGTTTTTCTGTGTTAAGATATTTAATTACCAAATCTGTTTCTTTCCTTGTTTCAGGTCTGCTCAGAAGTTGAATAGAAGATATTTTTTAAAGGGTAGGCGAGGAGGAGTAGAGGAGCTTACAAAATAGAAGAAAAAAATGTGCACTTGTATACAGGAAGGAAGCTACATGTCCTGGATTTAGTACTCTAAGTAGATGGTTAGCCCCCAAAGGGGAGGTAAGTAAAGAGCTATGACTATATAGCATAGTCAGAATCAAGGAAAACCATTCTTTTTTGTATCTGAACTGGATTAAATGCATTAACAAGTATATTTTATCTTCAAAAAGTAAAACATGTTACTTGATAGTGAAAAATGTATAAGCAGGCAATGGTATTTGGAAGATTCAGATAAGAATTAAGTTTACAAATTAAATATTCATGTTTTATTATTTTTAATAATAAACACATTTAAGTATGAAAATACCAAAGGTAGGAAGGAAGAACAAGAAGGTAGCATACAAAGTCCAAGTCTTCATACTTCCACAGGAATCTCAAAGTAATAAAGTAAGAAACCAGAACACTTTAGGGACAGTCTAGTATACAGGGAAGAGATTTCAGTACCCCCATGAGGCACAAAGTCAAGAGAAGTTGCAAGGAAGAACTTATGAACAATTTGTTTTACTTCAATCAGCCCCTCCCCAAGCCAGCAGAGCTGTGAGATGAAAGAGGTTGTCTTATTCTGTGATCGCAGGATTTAAAGTGAAACTAAGGTGGCAAAAATGTGTACACTGAATACTACAAAATATGTGAAAGAAATTAAAGAAAATACACATAACTGGAAAGCTATGCCATGATCATGGATTGGTAAAGTTAATATTGATAAAATGACCACAGTTTTCCACAAATTCAATGTGATCGCCATTAAAATCCCAATATTTTTAGAAAAATCAATTTGGAATTTCACATAGAATCACAAAAGACCCTGAAAAGCAAAAAATTTTGAGAAAGTAGCACAAACCTAAATAAATAAAACATTATGGTACTAGTATAAAGACAAAACTACAGACCAATGGAACAGAATAAAGATACCAGAAATAACCTATACACATGTTGGTTTATCAAAGGGTGCCAAGAACATACAATAAAATTGGTCAAGGATAGAATCCTCAATACATGCCTTTGGAAAAAATGGATATTCATATGCAAAAAATGAAGTTGGACCTGATCTTACATCATCCATCAATAAAATCAATTCAAAAAAATTTAAAGAACTAAAGCTATAAAACTCCTAGAAGAAAACATGGGGTGAAATGTTTTGACATTGACTAGTTTTAAAACATTTGTTGAATAAAACAGCAAAGGCACAAACAACAAAAGTGAAATTAGACAAACTGAAAAGCTTCTGCAAAACAAAAGAAATGATTAGAGTGAAAAGAATGGGGATAAATGCGCACTCTATAAATCTATGAAGGATTAATTCCAAAAACAGGTAAGAAATTCACAGAACCCAGTAGCTAAAAGTGTAGTGATCCTATTAAAATGGATTAGGGTTTGAATAATCATGTCTCCCAAGAAAACATCCAAATGATGAACAGTTATGTGAAAATATACATAATATTATTATCACCAGGGAAACATAAATCAAAACCATGTGAGATATCATCAAATGTCTGTTAGGACAGCTACTGTTAAAACAAAACAAGAGAAAAATAAAAGGTAATGTTGGAAAGAGTTAGAAAATTGGAACACTTTTACACTATTAGATTGTAAAACAGACAACTTGAATGAAGAATACTATGAAGGTTCTTCAGAATATTGAAAATAAAACTAATCTGTGATCCAGCAATGGAACTTTTCAGTATATGCCCAAAGTAATTGAAATTAAAATCCTGGAGAGATAATTGCACTCTCATCCTTGTTCAATACAGCATTATTCACGATAGTCAAGAGATTGGAAAAAACCCTACACATCCATCAATACAAGAAATTACTGTTTATACTATATAATGGAAAGTTATTTAGTCTTAAAAATAAAGGTTTCTTAAGAGTATGGCTTCAATATGGATCCATTTAGCTATAAATGACTCTAGTTTTTCATTCTTTATGGCTGAATAGTACTCCATTTTATAAAAAAACCCACACATTTTCTTTATCCAGTTTCCAGTTGATGGGCACTTGGGCTGCTTCCAATCTTTAGCTATTACAAACTGTGCCACTATGAACATGGGTGCACATGTATCACTGTGGTATGATTCATTTAATTCTTTTGGGAAGATACCCAGCAGGGGAATAGCTGGGTCAAATGGGACCTCCAGCCCTAGTTCTTTGAGGTACCTCCATACTGACTTCCACAGTGGTTGCACCAGTCTGCACTCCCACTAACAATGGAGAAGGGTTCCTCTCTCCCCACAGCCCTGCCAGCATTTGTTATTTGTTGATTTCTTAATAGCAGCCATTCTTTCTGGTGTGAGGTGGAATCTCAGTGTTGTTTTTATCTGCATCTCTCTAATGAAGAGTGATGTTGAACATTTTTTCATATATTTGTTTGCTGCTTTTACTTCCTTGTCTGAGAAATGCCTGTTCATTTCAGATGCCCGTTTTTGAATTGGGTCTTTGAATTTGGGCTGTCTGATATTTTTCAATTCTTTATATATTCTAGATAGTAGTCCTTTGTCTGAGGTACAGCTGATAAAATTTTTTTTCCCATATTGTAGGTCGTCTGTTAGCTCTGTTGGTGGTTTCTTTTGCAGTGCAGAAGCTTTTTAATAAGATGAGATCCCAGTTGTTGATTCTTTCTGCTAGTTCCTCTGCTGCTGAGGTTTTGTTCACGAAGTCTTTTCCTATGCCAATGTCTTCAAGAGTTCTACCTAACTTATCTTCCAGCAAGTTTAGTGTTGCTGTCTTAATATTTATATCTTTAATCCACTTCGATCTTAGTTTAGTGCATGGTGATAGGTATGGGTCTAGTTTCATACTCTTAAGTGAAATAAATAGGACACACGTGTAAATACTGAATAGTTTCACTAGTGTGAGAAACTGATAGTGTAAACAAGAATTAAAGTGATTAAAATGAATAATTGATAATTTGAAATAGGAAAAAAGGTCCAAAGACAAAGGAGTGAAGGGAGGGGAAGGGAATGGAAAAGAGGGAAAGGAAAAACTATGAGAAAAGAAAAAAATGGAAATGAAATCTATGTAAATAGGGAAGGGTGGAGGGGGTGAAGGGCGCACAGGTAATGAGGAAAAAAATAAGAATGAAGATACATCATGTACAAGTACAATCACCCCATGATAAATGTAAACGAATTGTATACCTAAAGTGTACCAATATAATGTACCAATAAAATTAATTTTTAAAAAATAAAAAATAAAGGGATCTTGTCATGTATGACAACATGAATGATATTGTATGCCATTACAAGTGAAATAGCCACTTGCAGAAGAACAAATACTGGCTGATTCCTTCTGATGTGACATCAAAATTATTCATTCTCATCAAGAAGAGTAGTTTCAGAGGCTGAGTAGTAAGGGAAAAGGAGCATTTGCTGTCTAATGGGTAAAAATATCACAGCAATTTAAATAAATTGTAGAGATCTTGTACATGACACATCTTAATTCCTTTTTTCATCACTTTTCCCTTCCTTTTTCCCACCTCTACCTATCTCTTGATTTTTTCCTTCATTTTGTTCATGTTTCCAATACATAATGTTTACATTCTTTGTGTGTAGTTGATAATGTACATAACACAACCCAATTCTTTTTTTCATCCCTTATCCCTTTCCTCCCTCCTCCTCCTTCTATGTCTTGGTCTCCTTCTCCTTTGAGAATGATCTATCTCCTTACTTTTTATTATCTTTTATTTTGCTCTTTAAAAGAAATATGAGCTCAAACCCTCTAAACAAAAATACAAAATATATATGCTAACCTAAAATCTTAAGTCATATTTTAGAGCCACCGGTAGGCAGTTTGGCCCCCGAAAAATGTCAATGACCTAATCCCTGGGACCTACAGATGTCTTATTTGGCAAAAGAGACTTTATAGATATGATTAAAGATGTTGAAGTGGGAAGATTATTAAAGATTATCCAAATAGGTACTATGCAACCAAATGAAAAGGTGAAAATAGGAAAACCTTTTCTAACTTTGTTCACAGGTAGTTTGACTAAGTAATAGTCAGAGATGCAAATCTTCTGTTTTTGATGATGGAAAAGAAGTTCAGGAGCCAGAGAATGTGGAGTCCTCTAGAAACTATAAGGCAAAGAAACTCATTTTCTCCTAAATCCTCCAGATAGGAATACATCCTTGCAGAAACTTTGACTTTAATCACAGAGACCCATACTAAATTTCTGACTTCCCAAACCTTAAGACAATAATTTTTGTCACTTCAACTAATTGTGTGATAATCTATTGCACTGTAAATAGGAAACTCAAACAGTAACTATTTTAAAAACCAGTCAAGATGCTTCTAGGCTTATTACTAAAAGTAGTATGAAATGTAAGTAGAGTTTGTGTTTACTCAAAATATTAAACACTTCCCACAAAAATTTCATGACTTAATCATATACAATAATAATCTGCCAGGTTCTGCTAAGAACATCCAGCAATAGTAGTATGAGCACATATGTTTTTACATATATATTCTGCCTCCTCTATTTGGACAACATTTAAATCACTACTTTCAAAGACTTTCTTTTCCATTGCTTTGTTTTTCATCAAAGACCCATTTGTTTCTGCATCTCAAGTTTGGGTTTCAGAGTGAATTGTGTGTCTGTGACCTGACTCCAGAAATGTCTTGTAAGGGGCTGCTCATTCTAAAGAATCTAAATTTCTGTTTTAAGATAATTTTACTAAATTGTAAAATATTGCCAGATATTTCCATTTTTTCCATAATTTGTTCTTCCAATTTCACAGAACTCCTCCCATTCTCTTCTCAAAATGCAGGGCTGAGGATAGAGCTCAGAGGTAGAAAACACACTCACCATTTCTTGAGGACCTGGGTGCAATTCCAAGCATAACATAGAAAACAAACTTGAGCTAATATTTCTCTGGTTTTTCTGTTGTTCAATCTTGATCCTACTATAGCTCCTTCATAGTTATTTATCTTTGTCACCTGCCTAGAAATACCTCGCGATGTAAATTTTAAAGTTTTATAATAGATTGATATGTTGGGTGATGGGAGATGGGATGTAATGTTACAGTAGCATAACTAATGTATCGCTTATAATTCACATAGTAAATGAGAATCTCAAAAATAATTGAATACATTTTGAACCATTAACAAATAACAAATGCATTGTGATATTTTCGCACCAGTCCACTACCATTGCACCATTTGCCCATTTGCCTGTGCAGATGTTGTTATCAGATCAAAATAATATTTTAGTCTCCTCAAGATGCCATAACAAATTACTACATATTCACTTGCTGAAAACAAAACTATAATCTATTGTAGTTCTAGAGGCTAAAGTTTTCAATTAAACTGTCAGCAGAAGTTCACTCCCCCTCATAACTGTAAACTTTGCCTTCTGGTATTTGCCAACAACTCATGATGTTCCTTAGATTACCGCTTCATTGGTCCCATCTCTGATATCACACTGCCTTCCTCCCTGTGTGTCTTTAAGTCAGCTTCTTTTTATAGGGACACCAGTCATTGAATTTATGGCCCACCATCAATCTACTGTTACTTCATTTTAATCGCAACTTGAATGACCCTATATCCAAAAAGGATCACACTTGTGTTACCAGGGATTAGGATTTCAACACATGTTTTGGAGGGATATTGTTTAATCTACAATATCCTGGTGAAGAGCTTCACAATAGTCAATAAACATTTTCAGGAATACAATCTTGGGTCAATGAAGAATGGAATGAATACTATGATTAATTGAGAAAGAAAATATTGAGGAATATTTAAAACATAGATTCAGAAACAAGACTGTGTTGGCATGAAGACTGGCTGGACATAATAGCTTTGTGACTTTGTTCAAGTTGCTTAGCCATTCTGTTTTTTAGGTTTCATGTATGCAAAGTGGGAATCATAATAGGATCTCCCTCATAGAGTCATGGAAGTTAAATGAGATAATACATGTGTGCCAAAGCACCCTGAGTGATGTATAAAATGATCAATAAATGTTGGCTATTACAGGCATTAATTTCCTTGAAAATATTTTTAATTTTTTGGTCAGTATTTCAACTGTTACATGTGTTTGGCATTGTGCAAAATATCAGATTAATGAAAATAACCTTGACTTCATTCTTAAGTACATATTTAATTCTATATTACATACAAGTTTAAAATGTACAAAATACATCATACTATTTTTTTAAATGACAATTTGTTGTATAATCTCAAGCATGAAGAAATTGAATGTATTTCTCTTTAGTTTATTTATACTAGTCTCTGTCAATATCTATCTTATATCTTATTTCCTTTAATCCCATCGCTCCTTCTCAATATATATTTATATAATACATGTGCATTTTACATACGTATAGCTCTATTTTTAATTATATTGATATCTATAGTACATATAATATGCATTATATTTTTAGGTTTTTACAAACCTGTGGAAACATAATAATTAGGCTTTTATGATGTTCTATTAAATGTACTTATTAAAACTTACTTAACTTTTATAGTCAATAGTATTGCATTTGATTACAAACTGATTTCTATTTCAATATTAAAGCATTTTAAGAAAAAGAAAAAAAGGTGTATTTTTTTAAAAAGGTAAAAAAAAGAAAAAAAGGTATATTTTTTAAATTAGGTAAAAAATCTGATATAAAACTTAGTGAAGACATGAGGGGAAAGTATTACTTCAATGTTGTACAAGTAACAGAAATAACGGCTGATTCCATTAGCTCTGCACAGCAGATAAAGTTCACATTTCACTGGTAATAAGCTAAAGTTAAACTTCTACAAGCATTTCTTTATATAGTTTCTTTAAACTATAAATCCACACATATTCTATGTGGCACTGGCTATCATTTATTAAGTAAAAGAAGGACATTGATTTTATTTCATTGCTTTTAATAAACTTACATTCATATTTCCAGATTGTTTTGCTATTTCAGTTTTATAGAAGCCTAGTATTTTGTTGGGTACCACTAGAAGAAGAAAAGCAGCAAGGCCTGTATATTAACTGTTTTCTCCAGTTCTGAATGACTTAAAAATGTTTTCAAAAATGAGATGGAAACATTAATATTTATTAATGATCTCTAAGTTACAGGTGATGATACACACAATGACTGAGGTATAAAAAAGATGTTTCTTTTCTTACCTTTCCTGGTTTTCTTTGGGTAATATTTTTTCCCTGTACTATGGAGCCAGATTTGGGCCTTAAAGGACATAAACATAAGAAAAAGGTATGATACATTTAGATGCTAATTATTAATCATGCAGGGGAAAATCCAAACTGATCTATTATGACAGACACATGCAATGAGATACATGACTAACTCAATGGCTTTGTCAATGCCACCTGACTTACTAAAATTTTACATTTCTCTTCTACATCAATAAATCATTACCCAAGATTATTCTCTCTAAAAGAATGTCATACCAACTCTCACAGTTGTATATATTTAGGTAATACTTTATGTATAATTTTTCCCAGCAAATGACAACTGATAAGAAATGCATTGATCTATTGAGTCAAATGTTTTTCAAGATAGACTCTGTTTTAAAGACACCATGACACCTTTTCCCCAGAGCTGGGGGTGGAGAGTTATTTTTATGTTTCTCCTTAACGGAAGCATAATATTTGAAAGCAGCTGAACAACTTTGTCACCTGTTCCAGGTATTTAAATTTGTGTTGCTCATTTTTTCCTATGCATAATATATATTTATCCACCTCAGGTGAAAACAACATCAGAAGAAGGGGGAAAAACACTAAACCAAATTAAACCAGCAGGATTAAGCCAAAATTTAGTTGCAGCCAGCTTGATCAGTGATGTTTTATTCATCAATCACCTGCACTTACATTGAATTGTTTATGCACAGATTTCAAGCATAAATAGCAAATGTGCCACTTCATCTTATTTGTGTAATATCATGGACTGATGTGATACCATTAGTCTGTTAGAACCAACTTAGGTGTTCAGGTGCTGTGTAAAATGATTTATTATTAGTTGTATTAAACTTTTTTTCTATTTGAAATTAAAACAATTTCTAGGAGTTTTAAGACATAATGAGAAAGGTATTTAAGTACCTCAGCTACTTTGTGAAAGTAAGTTACACACAACTGCAAATATATTTTGCATTTACATCGCAGAGCAACTTATTAATGAAATGCATATATTTATTCAAAGCTTATGTCTTTTATAGCCAGAAGTATTTGTCAGTGTTTTTCTCATTTTATGCTATGGAGGAATAGAAATTCACAGGCTGAACTAAGAAAATATGTGAGAAGTCTACATCCAGAAACTTTGATTTAGTGAGACCCCTGTGCAGGAAGAATATTTTAGTAGAAACTTGTAGAGTAAGGAGTCAAGATTGCAAAGGTCATAGGGGAGCATTCCAGATGGAGCCAATACAGTATCAAGAGCAAAGACCTGGAGATAGAACAAGTTCTGCATATGCTTGGAACAGGAAGAATGCCATTGGAGTGTCATTTAACATGCTCACTTTTCCCGAATTCTAAATCCATACTCTTTATACTACATCAAGCTGCCTTAAAGAGAACATGAAGAATCCATGGAAGTATGCTTTCTTTGCATGAAACATTTGATCACTCTTTTCTTAAGGCCAGTGTATTTCTACTAATTATACTTTCCTTTTTTAATTGACCCACTTAGTAGCAAATTATACTGTTTCCAATCTAACATACAGGCTGCTAAAATGTTTGCAGGAAGATAGTACCAACTTTATATATTGTGTGGGAAATATTACTTCCAGAGAAGATAGATAAATTAGATAGACAGATAAATAGACATTAGATATATATGGAAATATACATGAGATACTTTACATAAAAAGTCTAAGTTCATTATAGAAGACAGACAAAGGACAACATTCAGAGAATTGACTTTGCAGAAGGTTTTCTCTTGTTTGGTCTTATTTTTACCATTCTATACAATTTAAGTATCATTATGTGGATGACTGCTCATAAGTTGTAAAATTATGTCACAAACTGAACACAAGTTTTGTAAACTTTACTAAGGAGTTAGAAACCAATCTTGAATCAAATGATGGCCCTCTTATTTACAAAAAATTGAATCTATTGCTCATCATACAGATTATTTTCTGCCCTGTATAAATACTGTTTTCCTCAACTTTAAAGGTACAAGACTAATCAAGCTGTTTTGAGATGGAAAAGCTATACTCCTGGAGAATTTGATCCTTTTCCATATTCCAGACATCATTTTCTGATTCCGGAAATTGAGTGATATAAATAGGTGAATCTGCAAATCCTTTCAATTTGACATCACTGGGTTCTACATCAAGCCAGACTCTTAAAATAAATTGCCCAAAGAATGATGACATAGTTTTGGTTTTGAAATACCAATAGTTCTTTAAAATATAATTTTCAAAAGTGTAGATTCACACAAAATCCTTTAGAATGGGTACTGGGTCATGTGCTTCTCATCTCAGCCCTGCCACTGACAAGCTTATGATACAGGACAGCTCAATTGACTCGATTAATCCTCATTTATAAACTGAATTGACTTCAAATATTCTTTCTCATTATAAATTACAAACTTCAGTAAGCTGCTCTTAAAATGAATCTTAACAGTAATTATAGCCAACACACAATGAAAGCATTCTCAGTAAACAAAAGGCTCTGTAAAGTCTTCAAAGCTTGATTTGTTTTTTCCCTTTTGAAATGTGGAGTGAGTTATGAAGGCCACTTGGCATACTTAAAGCCCTTCAAATCGTCAATTCCTCCCTCTTTCCAAAGCTCTGGAGGTCTGTTTCCTCTGAAATGTTTGTTTCTCTCAATTTGTCGCTCTCTGTAGGTTCCCACACTCAGAGCATAAAATGAAAAAATACAAAGAAAAATGAATAATTGTACCCAAAATTTATTACAAAGAGCAATTTAGCAGACTCGTTATCACAGTGTGAACTATAAAAAAAGAAGAATCAGAACCAAAGAATGTGAGAAAAATGTAGAAAGTATATGGGTACATGTCTATCTGGCATTCTCAATAGCATCTGAATGCATGATGTCGTACTGTTCATGTGTGAATCAATAAATTCATTTCTGCACTCATTTAACAGTGCTTCATTGGAATTCAGCTATAGTTCTAAATATGAATTAGAATTAAATCATTAGAAATGATATGTCTCTGGCATTTCTACCAGGCTGCTGTAAATGAAGAAGCTCAAATTGCTTGAAATTCATCAACTTTTGTTTCATACTTTTATTAGGTTTTTATAATAACAAAAAGTATTGGGGGAAAGTCCCCAGGCTTCAAGAGACTATAAATATCATTGAAGTTGGTTTCCTGCAAGTCAAATAAAAAGGGAAAAAAAAATCCCCTCAGTACTCATGCACTGCTGAGTTGGTCAGATTGAGCCAATTGTAATTTTTTCAGGGTTGTTGAACTCACCAGGGAGGACATGAGCAGACAGATGAAGTACAGAGAGTACTCAATGCACCAGTGCCAGTGGAATCTAAGTGATTTCTTAGCCTTCACTTCTGAACCCCTGCATCCTGGATTTGAGAGCTTTTTAACACTCTTTAGTTTGAGCCTATGGTGCCTCATGCAGGTTGTTGCTTCCTTGATTACATAATATGTAACCTTAGTCCTCTCCAGCTCTGAGCTCCAGAGTCTCTGCCAGAACAGGGCTGACCTGTGATTACACCTAATCTATGGAAGACTGGAAGCTTTGGAGTACAGAAACTTCATTGAAGAATTCACCATGTTCCAGGGTAGAAGTTGCCACACAGGGAAACCAGAGATAGCTGGGAAGAACGAGAAGAGATGGAAAAGAAATGTATGTTGAAACCTAAGGAGGTAGTTTCTAAAGGAAGATTTGCTGGTCTATTCCAGGGTTTCTCAATGTTGGCACTGTTGGGCTAGATAATTTTTGTACTGGGTGCGTGTCTAGATAGCATATCTAGCAGCATTCTGGGCCTGTGCCAGTAACACTCTTCCCAAGTTTTGAAAATTAAAAATGTCCCCACATATTGCAAATGGTGCACAGAGTGAAGAGGGAAGGACAGCAAAATCTCTCATAGTTTAGAACCAGTGCCCTATGCATTCTCTCCTCCATTGTCTGGATTAGCTACTTCTCATTTTACCTTTTAATAACTATGACCAAACTTTGTCACTCAAAAATTAGTATGTTGAAGCCCTAACCTCCAATTGCAAATGATTAAGTTGAAATGAGGTCATGAAACTAGCGCTCCTGGTGGGATTAGTGCCCTCACAAGGAGGGATACAAGAAAGCTTTCTATCACTCTCTCCTTTTATGAAGGCAGAGTGAGATAGCAGCCATCTGGTGGCCAGGAAGCAATTCCTAACTAAAATCCAATCATACCAATGCCCTCATGTCAGACTTCTAGCCTACAGAAGAATGGAAAATAAATTTTTATTGTTTAAGCCATTCAATTTGTGACAGCAGCCAAAGTTGACTAGTACATGCCCCCCACTTCCAGAAAGATTTCCTTCACTCTTTGTAAGATTTGGATCAACTCCCTCCTTTCTTCTATACTCTATTATTCATATGTTCAATTAAAATGCAGTAGACATCTGCTATGTACTACTTTTTTTCCTAGCAATATTCTAACAAATAAAATTGACAAGGTTGCTTTCTTAATATAGCATTGATGCTTAAAGAGGAAAAGTCATGAAATGCTCTAAACGAGTGAGATATTTGTGGTTGAAGTGAAGGAAATTAAATAGAATGAAGTGACAGAATCACCACTTGGGAATGAAGGAAATAGTTTGACTTGACTAGTTATGGAAGCTGGCAACTGGGAAGACAAAAGGAAACGAAGTAGATGTAACAACCAGGCTGAAGAAACCTGGCCCGAGAAGCAGCTGGGCTTATTTGAAGATGTATATGATAACGAGTGGTTTCTATGCTAAGCAGGAGAGAGACAGGTCTAACCTAAACTAGAAGACATTGGTGTGGGCTAGGTGCTACAAAGCTAAGTATTAACCATAATAAGGAGTTGGATTTGGTTCCGGTGCTCTATCATATATGATCTCTAATTCAAGATCAGATCATTGTTTTATTTATATTATCATCATGTGACCTTCAGCAATTGGTCCAAAGTCTTTTAAAAAAGATTTTTATAGTAGATAACAATTTATGGCTCAAATAACTTTGCATTAAATGAAATGTGTTGATGTTATTAACAATTATGCTTTAAGGAAATTGTTGTAGGCTGAAGTTTATATGCATTGCTATCTCTTCTCACCACAGCTGGCTTTATTTTTGCAATGAAGATGCAGAAAAGACATTTGAACTCATCGCGGAAGCAGAATAGATTATTGGTTTAAAAATGATGGTGAATAGTGCAAGGGACTCTAGAAAATGGGAATGGTATGTGCAGAGGATAGTTGTCAAAAATCCTAAAGTTGAGATATCTAGAGTGATTAGATGTTGGTGGAGTGTAGGGTACAAAGAGCAAGATGAGAAGGATCTGGGACCATAAACTATACTTATTTAGCAGAATTTTCCATGCTTTCATACAAAAAATTTAATAAGTATTACTTTTCAAAATTTATTGCCAGGAACAACATATCAAAGATGCATTTTTACTTTCATATAACACTAATAGGACAATACAGAGTATCTTCACGGTCTCAATGGTGAACCAACAAGATTACTCTATAAGCCTTTTTGATCTTAAACTATGTAATAGCCCTTAGATTTCCTCACTTAATGCAGGCAGTGTACTGTATGGCAAATCTAAACAGGGATCTTATTGGATATTTTATGGTTCAAGTATTCAACTAGCTTATTAGAATACTCCCTAAATGCAGTAGATAACAGAATATATCAAATAAGTAGATAATAAAAAATTCAAATAGCTTATTGGAATACTCCCTAAATGCAGTAGATGACAAAAAATTCAAATAAGTAGATAACAAAAAAAATCAAATTTATAAGTTTCATATTACATATGAATGGTGAAAAGAAATCAGAGTTTACAAAATAAGACTGGTGTGGTTCCAACTTCACAATAATTAATTGGATATTTTTAAATGATATTCAGCCAATCACATTTTTACTATGTTAACTCAGAGTTCAACTTGTTCCCTTAAACTGCTCTATAGCAGATCACTTGCCTGTCTCTTCTTTTCAAGTCTAAAGCAGAGGGAAAAAGAAATTGTTCTAGACTAATTCTCAAACTGCCTCAGTCAGTCCTTAAAGTGTGTCTTAAAGTGATGCTATATAGAAGGTGTTTTAACATCTGATATTGTACAAAAAAATTCCATCAGTATCAGTATCCCAGGCACAGGACCCCATCCTAATGTTTTAAGGTAAACTATTTTCAAACACCTTGATTTTGGCATATAGGGAACAAGTAATGAGAAAATAAGTTTTTAAAAAAAAAAGCCATACACTTACAATGCTATCAAAAACCTTCAGTTCTAAACATACATATAAATAAAAAGGAATGATGTTTTAGGGCTCTTGATTATTAAGTTGATAAATCAAATATACACAGTGATTAATAAAAAAATTATTTACATAGCTATACAAAAATTCTACTTTTGACACATTTCCTCTTTAAATTCTTCATTTTACCAGCAATGGTTAACATCAGGGTCCCCTCTCCCCCAACAACAACAAAAATACAATAAAAATAATAATAAACACATTTGTGATAGCTGCTGTTGTTCTGAGCTGCAAAGGCACTTTCAAATATAGAACTACTTGTACGTCATAAAACCAATATACAAAAACAACTCGAGTCAATAAATATAAATAAAACTATGATCCTAAGACTGCATCACCATTAGGACATCTGGCAGAAGTGGAAGCTCAAGGACTGAGGGGCTGGACAGTTTCTTGGGAGCCTGATGGCAAAGTGACAGTGGCAGGGGACATAACACACACTCTGGGCATTTGCCACTAGTTTTTGCGTACCTGTGAGATGCAGCTCCTGATTTCCCAGCCAACCCCAGAAACTACCATTGCCAGTGTAAGCCAGCTTGTCGAAACTTAAATTAACACAGGGATTCTAAGTCAACAACAGCCTCAGACTCGAGTGTGACACGGAGAATTTAAAGAATTACAGTTCTTGCTAAAAGTGATGTTACTTCTTTAATCCTCAGTTTTCTCACCTGTAAAAAGAAGCAACAGCACCTTTTTCATACCCTTAATTATAAGGGCAATATGAAATAATATTTTATCAGAGATCAGCACAAAGCAAGCATTAAAATGCCATTAGGTAGCTACCCAGATATCTAGAGGATGCTTATTAGTACACCAATGTCCCTCTCAGCTCATTTCTAGTAATAAACTAAATCACTCTGCTCTCAGAATCTTTCCCATTTTACACTGTGATGAATGACTTGAATGAGGAAACAGAACTGATTTTTTAGATTAGCAAAATTGGAATGGATAGTTAATCTACTAAGTGAAAAAAATCAGATCTTAACAGGATGAATTGATTAATCTTAACTCAGATAAATGTATGGTTTTATACACACATTCAAAAAAGAATATGTATCAATTTGAGATGAGCCAGATGTGAGTGAAGAGCCATTCATATAAAATATCAAAGGGCATTTGGAGGTGAATGCAAGCTCACTATAAGATAAAGAACAGGATATATTTGCCAAACATGCAGATGCAGTGGTATTTTAGCAGCATTCAGGGGTATATGTCCAATATACAGAAGTAATTATCTCACTTCAGTGAAACCAAAGAAACCTGCAGTGACTGAAAATGAAAGGATATTTGTAGATAGAATGATTGAATCTTTGAAATGAAGTAATGTAGTGGTCAGTGTACTAATTCTGTATATCTATGTCTAATTAGTGTCCATTTAGAATTGAAAGTGTGAAAGATCTTTCAGAAAGATTCCTTGAACCATGTCAAAAGCAATGCCCTGAAAGGAAACAGAGCCTGGAACAATGATCTCTATCCCCTTCTTTGATTCCTTTAATTCCACTTGTGTTAAGGAGGCCAGTAGACCAGTTGGCAGATCTTTTCAAAGAAGTTGACCCTGAGTATCTTGCTTCTGACATATGGCCAATGGGCAGTCAGGCTGTAATTCATCTGGGGAGTCTGGTTGAAATGTGTAATGATGGGCATGACATGTACTCAGCAAGAGTGGCACTAACCCAGACAAGGGAATTGGCATGCTTACAAAGGGGACGCTCCAGAAAGAGGGTGCAGAGAAAAGCGCAGCCTTCACTTGATATATTCCCTTAGTGAATTTCAAGAGACTGGAACATGTTTTAAGGAAATCTGGGCTTCCTTTCAAAAACAGGATCCATTTATAGTCTGCGGGGAAAGTCACAGGAGGCTAAGGGATGCTGGCTGAGATTCACTTTGAATTCCTTGATTTTCCAAATCTGAAACTCAAATTCAAATTCAGGCCCTGACAACTACTTGAACCATGACAGGAGTTAAAAGGTTTTTGTAAGTTCTTGAAAAATTCCACGGCTGCTGGTAACTACAGCTTGATGACTTTAATTCTGCAACATCAATAATGGTATCTAGTTTGGAAATCCTTATGGTATGCCTCTTTTTTATTCCCTGATACAAACTCTGCATAGATTCCTTATTTTGGAAAGGTATGATTCATTTAGGACTAACTATAAAATGTCTTATGTAATGTGATTTTCTTGAAGCCATAGCAATAATCTCTTGCCTTGTGTTTTGAGGGGTGGATTTGTCCCTCTGCAGCCATGAAATTTTGTAAGAGCCTATCAGAACTCTGAGGAAGCAGACATGGAGAATCAAACAGGAAGATGGTGAACACAGATTAAGGATCCCTGTACAACTGGAAGTGTTGTCTGGGTTCAAGTGATGGATAATAGAAGATTGATTGGTAGAGTAGATAGAAAAATCCATTCAATCTCTTATACATCATAGTGATTTTATCTAGCAGCACTTCTTTATTGTAGATGTCCATCTTATGTAACTAACCTCTTTGGTGTTTTAGTAAATACGGCTCCTGCTTACAATTTCAGAAAGGCTGTTTCTAGCTAGTGGCTGGTCTTACCAAAATATTACTCTTTTCAGCTCATTTCCACATGTTGGTGCTCCTTGTCTATGCTCATTTTCTGCCCATTTCATACCATTACTTGCAATAAACTGGGTAGGCTAGATTATGCTTCTAAACCCCCCAAATCAAATTTGTACAGCACAATAGAATCTATTTCTCACTCACTCTAAAAGTTTCATGCATGCCAGCATGGGGCTGTGCTCAACACTGCCAAGCAGGGACTCGGCTGTTAGAGGCTATGCCACATTACAGTTGCACCATCTGTGGCTGTGACTCTAGTCCCTTCTCAGTAACTAATGCAAGGGAAGAGACAGAGTAGAGATTTGTGCAAAGATCGATCAGGAACTCTCGCCAAAGTGGATATAAATGAATTACACACATTTTCTTGCTTAGAATTAGTCATCTCTACTTCATTCAGAGAAAGAGGGTTAAAAAGCACTAAGGAGGACAGTAATATTAGCCATTGCTATGGTGTGGATAAGATCTGAATGTGTTTTCTAAAACTTTATGTGTTAAAATGTAGTCCCCATTGAAAGGCAGTATAAGGGTGAAAACTTAATCTAGTATGGTGTTTATATGTGGGACCCTTGGGAGGTGATTAATATTTGATAAGGTCATTAACATCTCATATAAATCTCCATCTCAGAGTCTATTTAGGGGAAAACTCAGTGGAAAACAATTATTTATACCATAGGAGCTATGAAGGAGTGCAGGATCTATGAAAGTGTATGGTCTAAGTATAGGCTTTACTAGGAAACTGAAAAACAACTATGTGCATGGAATACTTACAAGGTCATGAGGTTGTACTTAACCAAGCTGAGGAAAAGGGCAGAGGGCAAGAGGAGAGACCTCCTGTAGAAGGAACCACATATGTGAAACACAGTGATAGGAGAAGTCTGATACGTTTCATGGACTAAAAGTCCGAAGAGCTGAATGGCAGAAAGTCAGTCGAGACTGGAGGGGTAATATCTCATAGATTACACAAAAATAATGGCCTTTATTCTAGTGTCAGTGAGACAGCTACTGATGTTGTGTTAATATAGCTTGTGAATTGGGCAAGAGGTCAGGCATGATCCAATTTTGGGGGTAAGTAAACCTTTCTGCTTCTAATAGTGATAAGAGAGAAGTTGCTCATGAAAATGAGGAGGCTGCATGCACAGCTATCAAAGTGCAAGTGAGGGTGTATGGGAAAATAAGAAATCTCTAACCCAAACTCAGATGATTAGTATCATGCAAGACTTCCTAGTAAAAGACAGAACTAAATAGCATGGAGAAATCATTTAAATTGAGGATTTTCAGGCGTAAGAGAAATGAAGCATTTTTTTAAGAGAGAGACAAATGGGCAAAAGCCTGCTTGAGAAAAGGAAAGCATATCACCAGCAATACAAGTTGATGCTAATAAGTCCTCAGAGAGCAAAATGGAGTGAGGGCTGGGGCCAGGTCCTCATTGGATAGCAGGAGGTTAGACTCCTTGTTAAAGGTAGCATGGAGCTATGGCATGGTATTAAACTGCAGCTTAATGAATCCTAACTCCACATTAGAAAGATGTCACTGAAAGCAGCTCAGAGAAATATAAAATAAAAGAATTGAAAACTCTGACAAGTTCTAACATGAGATTAGAGGGCTCCATCACATGATTTAAATTTCAAATCAAGAGGTCAGCAGTGTATGAGGGATTCATAGTGATGAAACAGGATGTGTATTCTGGTGACCAGTGAAAAAGAGAAACAAAGATAGATTTTATGGATCAACAAAAGATCAAGACCTCAATGCCCAGGGTTTTAGAATATCCATGACATCCTTGGTCCATCTGAGGATAGAATTTCCAAAGGCTATAACACATGGGTCATTGAAATATGGTGAATAATCATCCTATTTTGCCTGGGAATCTTCTAGTTGAAGCACTGAAAGAAAACCATCAGACCCAGGCAAATGGTCACCCAAAGAGGTAGGTTTCACAAAGGATAAGTAACGTAGACCAGGTTTCAGAGAATACAGACTCTAAGAAAGAGTTCTGTTTGCAGGAAATGAACTGATGAGTTGTTTTTGGAAAGAATACTGCTGAACAAATTAAGGTAGCAAAGTTAAACAAGGAGGAAGTTGACCTATAATGTTGCAATGGTGGAGACTAGAGCTGGTGTAAAAAGAGTTCTACAACAGGAATGACACTTCAGATTTCTCCCAAACTGAAACATGGTTGCTGAGTATCTGTATTTCCATGTAGATCACTGCCTGGATATCAATTTATTCCACAGATCCAGCATACACTTGGGAATTGTCAAGGTTAATTCCTGGTAAGGGACTCAGCTATGAGACATCAGCACCCCACACTCTGATTCCCGACAGCAGAGGAGAAGATGCCTTGGTTGTCAATGGAAGACAGGGAAATGCACTACGGCATCCAGCAGAGAAAACAATTCTGCAAATAATTCCTATGAAACTCCCTTCAGCTCTGCATGAGTTCTTGCTGCAACTTGGCTGTCTGTGAGGGCTTGTAAACCTTTCAGTGAGTCCTCTCCTGTAATTCCTTCTTATTTATTTTGGAGGCTGCATGTAACTGCTTACATGCATTCTAATAAACACATTCCTAGACCCTAGGAAGAAAAGCCCATATTAAATATGAAATGGATGTGCTGTTCAGTTCTTTATGTAGCCCTGGTAACTGAAGCCATCTTTTTATTCCCTTGCCTTTTCCCTTGGCTTCTCCTCCTAGGGAACCTTTTGCCAACATCAAAGAACAGCCTGGCTGTGGAGAGCTGACTTAGCCTTAATGATTTCTCCTTCCTGTGATATATATATGATCTCCTCCTTTCAGTGTTACTTAATTCTGCCCCTGTGTGTGCCTCAGAGGTACCAAGAGAGAACCAACTCTCTGCCCTTTAAAGAGAATGTCTTTTCTTCTCAAATTGTCACTGCACAGAGCAGATGACCCTTTTCAGGTCCATTCGGGCCACCCAGTGGGCTTCCAAGTACAGGGGGAGGCATAGACTATGCTTTCCCAGGTTGCTGACAGCTCCATACACAAAAGATTAGAAAGAAATTGCAAATAGTCACTGGTAATTAAAGGCAAGTGAGAAATGCATTGAGGTGAATTATCATTGACATTAGTATAGATAATATAAGATAGTAAAGATATTTTATCTTTAAATGCATTTCTGTATTAATAAAAAGGTTCTAATTCACAATTAGAAAATTGTGAGCCTAGAGAGGAAAATAATCCATTCTATATTGTTGCTGAGAATATAAATGGGTGCAATCAGTATGGAGAATCCTCAAAAACTAAAACTAGAAATTCCATTTGACCCAGCTATTCCCCTTCCAGTTATTTTCCTAAAAAAATTAAAGACATTATATTACAGGTATATGTGCATACTTGTGCTTATAGAAGCATAATTCTTACTAAATAAATCTTGAAAACAAATGAATAAAGAAAAAGTGGTACAATAGTACCTCGGTTCATGAACACTTCTGTGTGTAAACTATTAGGTTTGCAAACAAAACATCTGCCAAAATTTTGCTTCTGTTTGCAACTTCCACATCAGGTGACAATCATGACCAAGGGCATCTTCCCTATACAAACATAAACACAGCCATCTTCTCCAAAATTGAAAAACAAATCTGTCTCAGACTTCCTGCCCAGACTCCAACCTTCAGTGTAAACTGTTCAACTCCCTGATGTGAACTCACACTGGACTCTGCAGTGAGCTCAGCGTTTTGCCTTTGAATCTTTAGTGCACAGATAATTCTTTTCTGTACTTCGTGATCTGACTCTGGTTCTATGGGTGCCTATTTTAAGCCTACCTATATTCCTCTATTGACCACTGACTGATACTAGTTTTTGGAGTAATCCCACCAGTGTAGTGGGATCATAGCTTCCTGACCATGTGGTTCAGAAGCCTTTGGAACTGGGTTGCAGGAAGAGTTGAGAAAGATTTGGAGATGCCAGTCGGAGAAGCAGCCATAGAATGTTGAGAGCCAAGCATGATGGGAAATTCTGATTGAAGTTCAAAAGATCAGAATGCTGATAGAAATGCAGCAGTTAAAGATCAGGATCAGGACATTTCATTTGGAAACAAGGAGTTCATTGGCATTTGGACTCAAGACTATAAGTGTTAAGCTCTGGCAGAAAATGTCTGAATTTTGCTCATGTCCAGAGACACTGGAGTTGATTGAGATTAAGGGTGTTAGGCTAATCAATCTAGGGAAAAAATTTCAAAGCAGTCTAATATTGAGGTAATGGCATGGCTACTGTCAAAGGCTTTTTAGCCAACTCTCTACCTTAAGAATATTTGAGAAAGTCACAGTTGGATGATTTAAAGTTTTGAGTTTCACCAGAAAGGAAGTTCCAGTATAGTGGGGGCCTACAAAGATAAAGCAGGAGAAAGCTTGATTTCTGAAAAGATTAGCATTTTAAAGGAGCCCAACACTTTACAATGAGAAAATGTCAATGTGAGGAACTACTACTAGGTTCCAAATCAAAACGGTGAAAACTTTGCTTTGAAAATAGAGCCCAGAGCACCATGCTCCAGAATGTCTGCAGTTTAGAAAATTTGTTCCTTGTAACAGTGCTCCACTATCCAGGCACTCAGAGACCCCTGCAGCCAAGACAGAAAAAATCCTGTCTACTGCTCAAGCTGGCAGCAGACCTTGGCATCATCCATGTGGTTCTAGATTAAGTATATGCAGAATGCAGAATTTTGGGGTTAGGAAAGCTTCTACTCAGATTTTAGAAGAAAGCCTGGGAGGCCAGGCAGTGTGCCCCCTGAGAAGGTAGTTTGTGACACTGGGCAGGTGAAGGCAATGCAATAAGACCCCAGGATGTTAGGAAAGCCAGGAGCACGGAACGCCTGAGTACAGTTACAAAAAGTGAGCAAGTTAGCTCAAGAGACAAACTCTGAGCACTATAACCACTGGTAGTGCCATAGGAGCAGGGCCACCCAAGCCTTTTGGAATTCACATCTTACCAAAGATTGTCCCCTGGTGATGGACTTGGAACTATTGAATTTAATGTTTGCCTGCTGGATTTAGGTTTTGTTTTGGTCTCATTTCTTTCTATTCCTCTATTTCTTCCTTTGGAATGGGAATGTTTATTCTGTGGGAATGTTTATTCTGTGGGAATGTTTATTGCCTTGGTAGCTTGCAAATGTTTAACTTCCTTTTCATATGTCCAGGGACTCATAACCAAGGGTTTGGCTTAGATCTCAGAGACTGTGGACATGAACTTCTCAGCAGTGCTGAAACTATTTGGACTTGGCAACTCTTAGAGATGAACCAAAAAATGCATTTTCCATAAAGGGATGGGCATGAGTCTTTCATAGACCATGGATAGTATGTTATGGTTTATATCTGTATCTCCTCCAAAGCCTCATGTGCTCATAGGTGGAGCTTTTGGGAGATGATTGGATTAAAGGTATGTGATACACACTAATTCATTAGTCTACTGATAAGAAAGATAGAACTTATATAGGAAGAGGTTCCAGAGATGGAGGGAGGAGGGAGGAAAAAATGAATTAAACTGTGTCATGTACAGGTATGAACTCCACACAAGGAAAGTAAACATTGTGTGTTGCAAACATGTAGTAATAAAAAAATAAATAAGAGAAAAAATGTGTATATGTTAACAACAAACAAACAAACAAACAAACAAAGGATTTATCTTGGCTGAAGAGGTCCACTTGTCCTACATCAGAGGTCTTCAATTCTGGCCAGCAATTGACTGTGAGATGAGCAAATGTCCCAATTCTGATAAAAAAATATCATGGAATCCATTCTACTGGGAAATATTTCCTTAAGAAGAGACTATCTTTTCCATCCTTTCTATGTTGTTGTGCTTCCATATACTTGATGAAACACTTTCAGTCATCAAAATAACAAATTTGAAACAACAAAGTTTTCAGAGAATGCATGAAGCAAAATAAAATAAAATTTAACTTTTTGATGACGTGTGATTGCCTACATAATGCATTTCGAAGTCGTCTCTACCACTGGTCTTCTTAGTACATGGTTTAACAAATGTCATTATTATTCAGTGAGTTGATCCAAGGTTTTTCTTACTTGCAGTTAACAGACAGACTCTGTGTGTGTGTGTGTGTGTGTGTGTGTTTGTGTGTGTGTGTAGGAAATAGTGAAGGATAGACTGATAGGAAGTGAACAAGAAAAGGAAGAGGGAGAGAAAGGAGGGAGTGAAAAAGGAAGAAGTGTGGGGGAGAAAGAGTATGTGTCCTGGTATTTACTTGAATTCCCAAGCTCTGGTCTCACACAGCCCAGATTTCTGTTTTACTTGAAGTAGGTTGAACTAGGTTTCACTAAAGGAGAACTGAAAGACTAATATTGATTAATTTATCTTTCAAAGTTGTTACAAGAGTTACAGTACAATAAACATTCAATGCCCCTTACCTATGTATAGCATTCTAATTATCACAATAATCATTAAATGTTCTTTCATCTCTTCACTCCCTATGAAACTGAAGTAGTTGCTCTTAAAGTTAACTTCACATTAGCATAACATGTAAAGCTTTTAAAAATTAATGCAGCCTAAATTTTCATCTAAACTATAATGGAAGAAGTAATTCAGGTCTTTAATGTAAACAACTAGGAAACTAGTCAAGATACGTGAACCACATTTGTCAGATTTTGCACAATAGGCCACATAGAGCTAAGATACCTAACACACAGGAAGTGAATAAAATGAATACAATTTTCCCATCTTGGGGCTGGAGAAGAGAGGAGCTGTTCAGAGAGGAGCAGGGCCAGCAATGTCAGGCAATATTGTTGCAACTAGGAAGCAGATATCAGAGTTAGGGTAGGATAAGTTAGATTCTAAAGGCACCTTACAGAAAAGAATGAAACTGTGCTGAAAAAGATCTCTAGAAATCCATAAGCAGTCCCATGAGTGTTTTATTGAATACAATAAATGCAATGAGTAGAGGATATTTCTATAATGTCAAGCAGAGTTACTTTACTAGGACACTTAAGAACAAAAAAATTCTCAGAACTCACAAAAGGCTAGAAATCTTTGGAGTTCTGGCCAATCTTAATAGCAGTTTCTCACTGAACATGTAGTGTCCAAGAGGCAGCAAATGAGTGATACTTCTGTAGCTGGGCAAAACTGTCTCTAGAATAATAGCTACTGTAGATAAATACTAACAGAATTCATAAACAAGCAAGTCTGGGAAGTCTTGTATTGATCCATAAGTAATTTGACTGCCAAACAATTCAAAATTCAACATTTAAAAAAAAACAACTAATCAGTGTCATATTCACAGTATGAAATGCTCATCAAAAGACATTATTAGGCAGACAGTTGTAGGTGGCAGTTATGGACTAAATGGTTATGTCACCCATTAATATGTTAAAATCTATGAATTATAATTGCATTAAGCATAATGACAGTTGGATATGGAGCCATTGGGATATAGTTGGTTCATGACATAGCCTTCTTTTTTTTCTTTTTCTTTTTAATTTTTATTAGTACTTGTTTACAATAAGTAATGATTACATTCGTGTGAGGAATTGGCACACATACACAACACATCTCAACTCTTTCTTTTCTGTTCCCCTCCACCTCCATGTTATTGAATTGTCAAAAACACAGTTTAGCAGTCAGACTAACTGGCCAAAAAACACAAAACTCATAAAACAATGATACTAAATCAAGGTACACTTTTCTATACATGGCCCATACTGTATTATGGTAACTTTACTCTCTCTTTTTTTTCCTATTGTTGGGTGCAGTGCCCTTGATGGAAATTAGTGACATTATAAACTCCCAAAGTGGTAGCTTGTGGTCTTCCTGCCCTGTGTAGGTGTGAGAAATCAGTTTTCCCCAAACTACAAGGGGTTCCTCAATGGTATCAAACATATTGATATTTTTTCTAAAATTTCAAGCCTCCAGACTTGTGAAAGATAAGTACTTGTTTTTTAAGCCACTAGGCTTATGAAATTTGTTATAAAAGACTCAAACTAATCATCCAAGGCAATATCAAGTTTGTAAATTGAATGCTCCCACTACCCCAACACAATAAACAATAAAAAAGAATAAGTTCAACTATAGAAATCTAAACTTGTCCATATAGCATGAAGATAATAAACAACTAAAATTAAACTGACTGTAAGTAGAAAAATAATGCCAAATGGCTGCCAGCTTACTTTGTGTTTCCTGAAACCGGAATTTAGAAATATGAGTGCAATTTGGGTAAAACCACTGTGGTACCTCGGTTCATGAACTTAATTCTTTCCAAGATTCTGGGGAAGCAGGCCACGTTCTTGTTCATCGTCCAATAGGAGCTCTTGAACAGAAGCAAAATTTTGCTAAACACGTGATTGCGAACTGAATTGTTCATGAACAGAAGCGTTTGCAAACTGAAGCATTACTCTATTACAGAGAAAATCTACCTTTAGGTCTTCCTTCCCCCCTAAGAGCATCTGAAGTATAAAAATGAGCAGTTATGAGGACAAAAGTTAGGGAAAAGGAAAGAGGCATTGTTCGACAGCCACATTGGTAAGCGAAGGGGATCAAGAAGCATAATTTCAGGATCTTGCAGGAAAAAAAAAAGTTAAAAACACCAAACCACACACAGACTCTGCACTGCTCCTTTCTTTCCTTCCCTCAACAAGACCTGAAGACATACTGTGGACCTCTGAGAGAGCAGGTGTTGAACTAGGGATCTGATAAATCACGCCAGTCTCTGCCAGTTGACCACTGAAATGCAAAGGTTGAACATCCTTTATCTGTAGAAATATGTATATTATATATAAATATATAAACACCCTTTATAAACATAAAATAATAAATATATAATGAATATATTATCACCCTTTATCTGTAGAGATATATATATAAATATATACATATATATATGATGCTGAATTCAGTAGACATAAACTTGCATTACCGATATGAGAAATCACTTTGAATGAGAAATTCAAAATAGAAATGGGCCTGAAGATAAAAAAGGGAAATATGGGCCCAGGGATTTACCTCAGTGGTTCCACCACCTGCCTTGAATGTTGAAGGGTCCTAAGTTCGATCCCCAGGACAAAAAAAAAGGGGGGGGGGGGAGTATGGATTCATATCTCAAAAGAAATAGAAGAAAAAGTCATAGATTAAAATTAAAACTAAATTACACAGTATTCAAGGTAAAATATATTTTAATGAAAGAATTTAAAAGGCATTGAAATAAACAGGGAAATAATGCAAAGAAAATGAGTTAAATAAAAGTGGTGTAAAAATGATTGAAACTGAAAACAAAGAAAAAATAACATCTGCATGATTAAACTCACAGGAAAAACTAAGATAAAGAAACTATTAAAAGTGTTCTACAAGAAAATTTTTCAGAAAGAAAAGAAAATATGTACCAACATAGTTAAAGGACCCAACAGGTGCTTAGGAAAACTGAACTGCAGCTATAAATTTCACAGTATATACTGGTAAAAATAACAGGCTAAATATCTTCAACAAACACTGCTGGGAAAACTGGTTATCCATGTCCAGAAGAAACGAGTCTATATCTGTATCTCTAATCCTGTACTAAAATAAAATGAAAGTGAATGAAAGACCTAATAGTAAAACAGAAACTTGGAAACTGCTGGAAGATAAATAGGTAAAACTTTTGAAGATCTAGGTATAGGAAAGGACCTTTTGAAAAAAATCCTAGTTGCCAAAGACATAATAAAGGAGAGAATGAACAAAGGGAATTATATCAAATTTAAAAGATTTTTCACTGCAAAGGAAACAACCAACAGAGTGAAGAAATAACTTACTGAATGGGAAAAATAATTTCTGCATTACTCTTAGGAAAGAGGACTAATATATAAATATACAAAAAATTTTAAACTACCAGAAATAAAAGACCCAATCAAAAAGTGGGCAATATAAATGAATAGACACTTCTCAGAAGTAAATGTACAAATGACCAAAAGGTTTGAAAAAATGTTTGGCATCTTTGGCCATTAGGGAAATTCAAATAAAAAATGATGAAATTTCATCTTACACCAAAAGGAATGTCTATCATAAATACCTTTAAAAAAAATTCTGGTGAGGCTGTAGGGAAAAAGGAAACATTCTTGACTGTTGGTGGAAAAGTAAACTAGCATAACCACTACTGAAATCAGTATGGAAATTCTTCCAAAAAAACAAAAAATAGAATTTGCATTTGACCCAATTATATCTTATTTGAGAATCTTCTCAAAAAAGTTAAAGACATCATATTATAGCAGTACATAAATACTTATCTTCATAACAGCACAACTCATAATAGCTATATTTTAAATTTTGGAAGTGGCCCCTTTGCCCAGCAACAGATGAATAAAGAAGAAAACTCATATATATATATATATATATATTTGAGTCATTTGTAGGAAACTGGATGCATCTTGGGACCACAAAGCTAAGTGAAATAAATAAAATACAGAGAGTTAAATACTTCAGAACATAAATAATCTAAAGAGCAAAATAAAAAAGACATGAGAGGAAATAGGAAGGTAGACATTCTTGAAATGGGAAGGGGACTTGGAATGGGGAATGGACGAGGAAGAAGAAAATGACTGAGATGCAAATATATATATATATATATATATTCTCCAAGATTGTAGTTATTATGTATTGCAAATGCATATATATGTATATTAAACAATAGCATTCTGTAAAGATTTTTAATGTATCCTAAAAGGCTTCAGACAAAACATCATAAAGTGAAAAAGAGATTGACTTAGAACTTAGCTAGAACATCATTCAAAATAAGACAAAAATGGAGAAAGCTTTTCAATTAATTTGATAGAAGAAAGTTTAAATGCAAAGCTTACTTCACATTTTATTTTCCCTTCAGTTTGCTGTCAACCAAGCTTTCTCTCAAGTATAAAGTCAATTTTAAAAAAAGGTTTAGACAGATTTTGGAGAATTTTGACACTGTGAGCCTTTCTTGAGAGGTCTACTAGAACATGAACTTTATCCAACCAAAAGATGTCTGAATAAATGAGCAAAGGATAATTATGTATTAATACATTAATTAACATTATTCTTTAATTTTGGATATTGCATTTATATGAGCATAACTAAGATGGGCTTTGAGTGGAAGGATAGTATGTTATGTGATATATAAGGTATACTTTATAACTAAGTAGATAAAACAGAAATGTGCAACTGAAAAAAGGAAGGAGATAAATGAAAAAGAATAGAAAATGGAATAAATTAATTATTTATGAGAAACAAGTGTGAGTTTAATAATGCAATTGATAAATTAAAAAAACAAAGAGAAACACTTTGAATATGAAAACTGAAGGTAAAGCACATTTTAAAAACTGTTCATCTCACTCCAGAAAGAATGGCTGCTATTCAGAAATGAACCAACAACAAATGCTAGCAAGGCTGTGAGGAGAAAGCAATGCATCTCCATTGTTGGTGGGACTGTAAACTGGTACAACCACTATGGAAATTAGTATGAAGATTCCTCAAAAAACTGACAATAGAAACTTCATTTGACCCAGCTGTTCCCTTCTAGGTATCTTCCCAAAAGAGTCAAAGGCATCCTACCACAGTGATATATGCATACACATGTAATTTATGATAGCTAAATCTTGAAAACAGCCTATATGTCCATCAACAAACAAATGGATTAAAAAGGTGATATTTATACACTATGGAGTAGTACTCTTCCATAAAGAATGATAAACGAGTCATTTTATGCACCTTGACACCATAATATTAAGTAAAGTAACTCTGACTCAGTATTAATATTATGTAGTTTCTCTTATATGAAAAACTCTATATAAAGTACAAAGTAAAAACCAAAAAAAAAAAAAAAAAGAGAGAGAGTGGGGGGAAAAAGTAATCTAGCATGGACAATGTATCTAAAAGTGTGCTTTGACTTAGTACAATTGTCCTACACATTTTATATGTTCTTTGGCCTATTAGTCTGGTTTTTAATCTGTATACTGTATATGATAATTAACTTTATGAGGTCTTGTAAGATGAATGAATGTGATGGGAGAAAAATAAAAGGAGAGTGAAGGAAGAGAGGAAAAGAAGGGAATTGAAATGTGCTATGTATATGTACCTACCCCTACAGTGAATGCAATCATTATGTACTGCAAACATGCACTAATAAGAGTGAAAAATAAACCACCAGTTTAAGGAAAAGGTATTCGACAAAATGAAAACATACATCTTCCTAAATATGACAATAAATTAAAACTTAAAGAATAAGTGAAATATATTTTGAAGAAAGATATAAAACATATATATATATAAGTACTAATTATAGCATAAAATGATATGACAGACTTGAGGTCCAGCACATGAGTGTGATCAATAAGTGTAAGGGGATTTAACTCATCCATTTAAAGAAGATTTCAGTCTGATTCACAAACCCAAATAAATGCTGTTTACCAAAGGCAAAATTAATATTAATGCTAGGATTTAAGAAACTTAAAAAGCATTGAGGTAAGATGAAGCTGGCAAAAGACACAGTTGGAAAGCAGAGGTAGAAACCTTGATAATAAAAATGGATCATGAACCTAAATGTTATCCATTCAAAGAACATATTTCATTAGATATATCATGATTCATCATGAATAATTATAAACATCCATGCACCACAAAAATAGCAGTCACTTCCAAGGAGAAAAAACTCAACAAAAGTGCAAGGAAACTTATATAATAAAACACAATAGGAAATGTAAAAGACAGATAAAGTAAATTAAAAAATAAGTAATGCAAGAATATTGATAATCTTGAAAACACAATTAATATGATGGATATGTCAGTCTGTACACCTGAATAATAAAGAAAATACCTTTCCAAACAAATAGGGAATATCTTTTAAATAACATTTTAAAATATAGAACAACTACCAATTCCCTTAGAGTAGCAATATTGCAAATATAGCTCTCTGATTATAATTTAATAAAACTTGAAATTATTTTTAAAAACCCTATGAGTCAGTTTCTGATGTTCAGAAAGGTTGCATTCCCTTTATGACAGAGTATCTGAAATTCTTTACAATCGCTACATTTAATATACCCTGGATTAAATTTGGTCTTAAATTTTTGGTCAAGTGCTGGGCTAAGAGAAAACTAGAATTCTACTTACTTTCTTTACAACTTTTTTGGTCCAAATTCAGATGATTCCTTCCATATAGTCCCAGCAGGAATAGCAACACCAGATGAATCATCATTTCCGCAGGCCTACAATGAGAAATTGAATAAATGTTATGGAAAACAAGTATGAGTTAAAAGATACCAAATACTATGATACTAAAAGATACTAAATACTAATACTAAAATGCATAAAAATGAAATTTCAACATGTAAGAAAACTCTAGTCAATTTACTGCATAAAGAAAACTCTAGTCAATTTAGGGCATAAAGAAAAAAATGTTCCTATTTTTTCTGGAAGCTAAGAGGATAATCTAAAGGCTGTTTCCATTGATGGTTAAAAAAATACTACCCATTTTTGAAGAGGTTAGATGTTTTCAACTTCATTTAATCTAAGGATCTTGCTGGGACAGTACATAGTACACATAGCCCAAATGCCATGTGACATCAAATAAATAGAATATCTATTGATTGATTTATTCTCCATCATTATGTACTATGTTTAACTACCAGCTACATGTGATGCCTCTGACAGCTAGTAGCTCGAAAGTTGTACAATATAAGACACAGACCATGCCAGGAACTTTTTGTCTACTGAGATAGACAGGTACCCAGACAAGGCAATTTATAATAGATATCAACATATGGGCAAACTCCTAAGAACTGCGTTTGAGATGGGAAGAAATGAATAAAGAGATCAGTGCCTCGAAAAGTATATGTGGTTGATTAAAACATAGTGCTCTCAATTATAACAATTGAAAGAGTAGCTGGACATGATGGTGCACACTTGTATTCCCAGTACTCTGGTAAACTCAAGCTGGAGGATAACAAGTTCAAACTCAGCTTGGACAGCTTAGCAAAATCCTTTCTCAAAATATATATTTTTAAAAGGCTGGGTTGGGGATGTGGCTCAGTGTAAAGGCCCTGAATTCAATTCCTAGTTCCAGGGTCAGTATTTTATCTGTTAGGTATTTTTGCGTTGATGCTTAATAATCCCAAAGTCTCAGTGGCAAAAAAATAAGCATTTATTAATTTAAATGCATGTATTTTGTCTGAGTCAACAAAAATGCTTTCAGCAAGACTCACTGTACACCTTCAGTTTGGTTATGGCACTATGTGACACTGGTTAAGCTTGGCTGGCCGCTGTGCTTCAAGTTGCAGACCAATCGGGCTTGGTTTGTCATAGTGTGTTGCATCTAATCCAGACCCGTGTGTCCGTTCTGGTACTCAGGCTGAGGGGAAGCAGCCACACAGAGCAAGGGCTTCTCATTCCAGGTTCAAGAGGCCATGAGAATGAACAGAAGGCCAGGGTGTCTCTTAGACCCTGAACCCAAAAAAGGTACATTGGCACTTCCTCCAGTGTCTCATTGTTTATTCTAAGTCACACAGACAATTCAATACGAAAAGAGTGGTAAAATAAGTCCATCCCATTCTGCTGGATAACAGTGAAAAGTCAATTGTATGGCCAAAGAATATACCATTATAATACAGGGAAGAAATGAAGAATTGAAAATTAATGATTCAACATACCAGAGTTATGTAGCCAAAGTAATAGCATGATACAGAATTATTTAAAAATCTAAACTATGTATCCTTTAAAATATATTGTATGAAAATGTATTAACATTTCTTCTTAGGAATTTTTCATATGAAAATAATATCTCAATCCCAGCGTGGTGGTGCACGCCTGTAATCCCAGCACTCGGAAGGCTGATGCAGGAGGAGCAGTGTGAGTTTGAGACCAGCCTGGGCTACATGGCGAGTTCAAGGCCAGTCTGCACTACAAAGGACAGGGCGCACTGGCAAATAATAAGGAAAGAATCAGAGCTCTTTTTCCAAGATAATATTTAACTGCCTTTTGACCTAATGTTTATTGAGTGATATAATATGTTCTTTTGTATTTATTGTCTGTTACCTTTTACTCGTTATTACAAATAATCTCATTCATCAATTTAGCAGACAGGAAGCAGAGAGTGCATTATAAGCTCTCAGTTGACAATGAGTCCTTGCCACATTCTAGTTAGAATTGTTATTATCATTATTATTAAAAAACACTGCATATTGATTTGTACCTTATGAGATGCCATGGGGAAGATGAGGACATAAATTGGAAATGGAATGAAAGTGCATTTATACTTCAAAAAAGTAACAATTTCCAGCACAGCAAATGCTGCATACTGTTGGGTGAAATGAAAAATTCTGACATCTTTACTTCTCATCTGTTGGTTTAAAATGGCACAGGATGAATGTTGAAATATTTAAAACCAGTATAAATATCACGTTTCATTCCACTTCCAATTTGCACCAATCTCTCTCTCTCTGTATCTCTCAAAATGCAAATCCAAGTGTACCAACTTGAAGAGGAAATTTTATTAAATCACTGTTAACATGAAGGAGAAAAACAGTGACTTTTGGAACTGTGGTTTGGGGAGTGAATATGATCCTGCAGGAGTTTCATTTTAATATTTTTACAGCAAAATATTTGTTTCAAAATGGAATTCATATTCAAAATAAGATCATATATTACTGTGATTGCAAAAGCTTTTTGTTCTTAACAGTAACTTAAGTGCTTTATATTTAAAGCTTTGAAATATGTTATATTTGGAAACTGCTAGCAAAATATTTGTGATTAATATACAAAACCTTCAGAAGAGTTAGTTATGGAGTTAGTTTACTGTATTATTTAGGAGTTTGGCCTCAGACCTCCTTAGTGTTCAAAGCCAGCAATAGCAGGCCAAATATTTCTCATGCTTTGAATCTCTCTTATTTCCTCTTTTTCTTCCTTTTCTCTACCTTCTTTTTCTGGTTTTAAGAGATTTTTGTGGGCTGGAGATTTATTTCAACGGGTCCACCACCTGCCTCACAAGCTCAAGGACCCAAGTTCTATCCCTGGTACCAAAAAAACAAAAGAGTTTTTTGTGATTATATGGATCTACCAACATCACTCAAAATAAACTCTATTATAGACAGCTGATTAGTGGTCATAATTCTTAATTCTATCTACAGTTAGTAATCTTAATTCTGTGCACAAAGTCCTGTTGCAGCAGTCAGTAGCTAGATAAATGTTTAAGAATATATATTTTTAGAAAGAAAAATTGCTTATTTATGACTGCCTCACAGGGTTGTTTTTGGAGATTAAATGAGAAAACACATACAATAATATGGTGGCTGACACATAAACAATCCTCCCAAATAATAGCTGATAGAATTCTGGTTAATATATGAAAAGTATGGTTTAGAGCTTATTTACCTCATCTTTTTAAGATTGGAAAAAAGGACATTCAATTTTTGAGGGCAAGTGTGTAATCAAAATCTTTGATCTTTATTAAAGTTGTTAAAACATACAAAAAATTTGAGTACTGTTTCTGTTTTAAATGTCTAAATTCAGATATGTCATTTTTTTAAAAAGTTTCTCAATAAATAAGAAAGGCTCAAACTTAGGGTCCAACACTGACTGGGCCACACGACCCCAAGTAACTTACCTAACTAATCTCATCCCTTAGTTTTCAGCTATGAAATGGGCATAAAAATAACTACCAAGCACAAGAAATGTACTATGATCCTTTAAATAAGTGCTCAGTAAATATGTTCCTATATTCTTGTACTTATTTCAAAGACTTAAAATTAAGACAAAGTATTACTTTTTGCTCAGTTAATTATGGGTCTTCATTTTCTTATTCTGTAAAATTGCAATAATTGTTTTAACTTCACAGGTACTTTGGTAAACTAAATAAGACTCCCCATGAGTTAATGTTTTCTAATTTTTTCCTTCCAAAAGCAAAGACTATTAAAGCATTTCAAAATTCTGTGATGGGCACATTTCTCATTTCACCCATTAAGCAATATTAACGTTATAACTTCTGCAATAGGAGTGACTGCAAAATAAATTCTGCTTAGAAAATGAGTAGGGAGTAAATACAATCCCATTGTCTGAGTCATTACCACTGGGGATCGCCTGCAGTGGTTTTGTGAGAATGTAATCACCCTTAAGCTCTTTGTTGGAAACATCTCCAAAGGCTGAGCTTTGCCCTACCATTTATTAATGTGTGTTATCTATATTTTAAAATAAATGTCTGTGCACTGTGCTCACTAACAGTGTGGTAGCCAAGGTCATGGAAGATTAGCTAGGATTTAATGTAATTTGATGTTTGATAATGATAATAAAATGTATACTGTATCAGAGTTTGCTTTATAAACAGAGATTTTTTTTTTTTTACTCTGTAAAGGTTCATTCAAAAGTAATGACAATGCACATCGAAAGGAAAAATATTTTGCTATCTGGTTACTACTATTGAAATATTTTACAACTTTGGAAATATATTTACTACAATATTTCAGCGGCTCCAGCCACTGAGCCATATATTTGCATTTGTGATTTGTGTTCATGCATAATGAGTTATATAAATTATGAATGTCTTTTATATATAAAGAACCACATGCATATGATTAGTAATCATATATGTGATATATATATATAAGTTATATATAGGGAAAGCATAAAATATATAAATTTAGTTGTGGTATATATAATTAATATAATATATAATATGTATTATATAGGTGTTCTTAATAGATAGTGGCTATTTTTATTATAAATACCATATAGAAAAGTGTGACAAACAATGGTAGTTACCATAAAACAATGCATCTTTTCCTGTTATTTCTAAGACTACAAGATCCTTAAGGAATCATAAGCTTCATCTTAAGGAAAGAAGACAAAAGAAAACAAAGAAACACCTACAAATTTCTGGATAGCACAATGTTTAGTTTCACATGAAATAACATGTCTCTTCTCACTTAATCTTGCCTGAACCAATGAGGCAGGAAGTAGAATGGAGAAATTCCTAGAAGAAGGGGCCTAGATGCCATGGTAAAGAGGAAGCTGGGTCTCCAAATCCTACAGAGAGCCAGGTTCTGAGAGCTGCCCCAGCCCTGGGATAGACAGAACTCTAGAAATCACAAAGCTTACCACCTCTAGTGATTAAGCCACCACTGGCAACACAAACACTATGAAATATCCTAAACAACCAAAAGCGACCCCTACTCAATTATAACTAATTATAATCTCATCTACATTGTGGTTTTGATACAGCTTCCACCCAATGGGTTTTGGGCACCATGACTGTTCCTCAAGGGTTCAAAAAAGGAGAGAAATCCCCTTCCAACAGATAGGGGGAAACTTGTCCCTGATTGGAGTAAACTGCCAAGCCAGTTCAAAGAACTACTCTTTCCTTGTAAAAACAACCTATAAATTCTGACATCTGGCTGCTTTGAGAAGTGACATCTTTTCGTGTCCCTCTCACTCTCTGAAGAGTGTATCCTAGCTAATAAGTTTATGGTTTCACTTCTATTTGTGTGGGTCCTGCTCAATTCTTTTTGTCCAGGATACCAAGAACTTGGGACAGTTACAACCCCCAACAATGTGAGACAAACCCATGCTCAGTTGTGTGATTATAACAATAACTTTCACACTGAACATACAGGGTCAAGACATACAAACATTTCTGTGGTTCTTGCGTGCATTGCTTTTGCTTAGATAACCTTTATAAAGAAAACACAATAGAAATATTTCTAACGAGTTAGGTTATCCAGTGATTTTCATTTCAAAGTGTTTGTTTTTGTTTTTTTTTCTGTAAAAATCATGTTGGGTGGTACTGATTCACTTCTAGACAGCAAGGGTTGTTTTCTAAACCATTTGATTTTTTTTTTTTTTTAAAACTTAGTTACTAATCACTCTCCATTTAACAGGAGATGTTGTCAAGATAATTGTCGTTCACTGTATTTGAAAATACCTGTGGATAATTGTTAGGACAGTATACTTTACACAGATTAGCAGGCAATAAACTGGCTTCTGCCTAGGCTTTCAATCAAGGGCATCCCTTGTTTAATCTAAAAACCTCCTGTGAAGAAATTGTTTCTGTAAGGTCAGACCAAGGCACTATTGAGACCACCAACACAGACATAGTCTACCCCTTTGCCCCTTTTCTTTCTATTTCACATTACCTATTATAAGCAACATGCAATGAGTTTATTGCCATGTGGGTGCAGATGGGCCAAGGGCGAGAAGGCCATTGGCACTGAGAGGCTGGTGCTCAGGGTTATATGGGGTATTTTAGGTAGGGGAGGGGGCACTGGTCGAGAGGGTGGAAAATTTTAGAGTCCCATGGGTAATGGGCCTGGAGCTGGATGATAAACAGGGCAGTGGTGAGAGCAGCAGGGTGGCTGCTGGCTTCTTGTTATCTCTGTGCTCCTGCGGATGCAGGTAGCATGTCTGCTTGGGTCGGGGTCTGTCAGTTTCTGGAGGTATTTTCACTTAAACGTTGCATCTGAGAAGAATCTTTCTGAAGTGCAATATTGTTGTGTTTTCCCAGTATACCCTGCCTGAAATCCTTTCTCACAAGGAATATGGATGTTGTCAATAAACGGGAGTATCAAAAAAAACATGTTTTCATTTAGAGAAATTTATTCAGACATTCAAAATTTAAAAATTATTGTATCCTAGTCTGATGCTGAGACCAGTGGTACAGAACTGAACAAAAAGTTCTTCAAGGAACTTGCAGGCTTATAAAAGAAATCACACAAGGAACTGGTATCTTACAAAAGAACAAGTCATTAGCTTGTAATTTTTACCAATATCACATAAAATTATTGAGCTTTGTAATTATAATGAAAGCATCAATCTTTATAAAGCACATTATTTGTGTCTTACTTTGAATTGAATATTTATAACCATAATCTCATCAGATACACACAACAACTTAATGTGGCAAGTGTACTAAGATCCTCCTCTTGGTTAATTCGTCTCCTAACTGGAGTTAGAGAGGGTATCTAACCTTCCTGAAGCTATATGGATATGAAGTGGCATCAGACAGATCCTGCAATATAATAATCAGGGTATAGTAACCTTTTTGCTCTATGATTAAAAGGATAGGATTATCTCTTGTTTGAGGGGAAAAGGGGAGAGAGTGTGGTGCCAGGGGGTGATACTCAAGGATTCACAAAAAACAGATATGAAACAAACTGGCCTTTTCTTTAATGTTCTATATGCTAGAACATATACTAGGAAGAAGACAAATCACATGCACAGATGGAAAAATCAGAGCTGAAGAAGAACAGACCACCCAGCAAGGATGTATATCGGCTGCAGAATAAGCAAGTAGCCTGTTATGATTCTGGAAAGATAGTCAGTGGTACAGCTAAGGCTTTTACATTATAAATTGTCCTCAGGTGCCATGCAAGAGGTTTGAGGCACAGCCTTGCATGGCTGATTTAGGATTCAGAAACATCACTCTTCATTCAAAGTGAAAGAGGGATCAGGGCCCAGCCCTGGAGCTGACCATTCCAAGAAAGTCTATTAAAATGCTTAGGAAAGAATAATAAACTAAGGCGGAGACAATGAAATTTAAAAAGCAAGTGAGATCAAGGAATTCCTGGTTTGATGTAGGCTGATGAAGAACAGAAGGATTAATTAGACTTCACATTTTTTTGTCCATATTTAATTTTTATTCGTACATGTTTCCAGTGCACAATGATCACATTCCTTGTGTGGAGTTGGTACATATAAGTAACCCATCTTAGTTCTTTTTTCAGCCCTTTCCCATTCCCTCCATTCCCCTTCCCTCTGTCTCTTGGTTTCTTTCCTTTTTTCCTATCTCCCTATTTTCTGGGCCGGGGACTTATCTCAGTGGTTTCGCTGCCTGCTACGCAAGCATAAGGACCCGAGTTCAATCCCTGGTACCAATATTATCTGTCTTTTATTTTGTTGTTTATTTTTATTTTGAGTTTCTCGTGTAAGAGAAACCATATGATATTTAAGCTGTGTGTCTGCTTTATTTCACTTAACATTATGGCTTCAAGGTGCATCTATTTTCTTACAAATAACTCGTTTATCCTTCTTTACAGCAGAGCAGGGCTCCATTGTGTATAAACACCGCAGCACTTTTCTTATCCGTCCATCTGTTGATGGACAGGAGGTTTGTTCAGGTTATGAAAAGAACAGGAAGAAGTCAAAGGATGAATACATTTTGCAGATGACTGACATGTAATTATATCAAATTATGATCTTACATCACCAGAATTAAAACTGAGGCTTTTAATCTACTTTCTTTTCAAATTTTCAATGAGTAGATGCATTAGTACTATAGTTGATACAAATTGTTGAACTATAAGTGATAAGGCATGGTTTATACAAGTCTGCCTTGTATTCAGTAGTCAGAGGAGCAACATCCCAAAAGGCTGCCTTCAGAACGGATGTACAGAGGAAATACAAACCAACAGCAGTGAATACTCCAAGAGTGCACGTTTTCCTTCTATCTTCGCCTGATGGGAACTTATTGCTCAACAATCTGCCTTGCTCACTATGACTTCCTTCATGGAGGAAGCCCCTTCTCATCTTGTTAGCTACTATGATTCTATTTTTGCTCCTCCTGATGTTAAGTCACCTGCTGGTATCTTTCCTGCTACTAACATCTTCTTGCATAACAAGTGCTCTAACTTTGTCAGGTATTAGTCTGTACAGAGACAAACACTGTTTCTTGATTGACACATTAGCTACTTAATATATATTTTTTTCACCCACAGATACTTCGTTAAGAATCTTGGAAAGTAGAAAGCACAAAAGTCATCTAGATTTGAAGAAAAAAATAAAGGATATAAATCATGTAGAATACACTCCGTAACTGGTACTGTGTAACTATAATATCAATTATTCTCCTAACATTTTATCTACTTTTTATAATGAGGGTTATAATACTTAGGACATTAAATATCTCCTTAAAAATTTCACAACTACTTGAGATTTGATTCAGTTTTGTAAAAAAGCTAAACCCTGACGCCTTCAGCTGCTTTACTCTAGGAAGATGCAGGAAAGTCACTCTAAGTTTCTACGCCTTGCTTTCAGTTAGCCCACAACCTCCAACAGGTGTTAGATCTCAGGAGACTAAATGATTGGAAAGAAGCAGCAGTCACTGTAGGACAGTTTCCAAAATTGTTTTATTCATATTATCTAAAATGATCTTTTTCTCTTTCTGTGTAAAATAATGAAGGACATGTTCACACTGTTATCATGAATCCACAGTAAAAGTCCAAGTCACTCCAGGAGAGATTTAAAAATGACTTATAAATGTGTTCAGGATCTCCCTCTGTATGTCTAAAAATGAATGATCCTTCCGTCATATATAAATTACCTTGTCCCTTTTGCCTGTAAAAAATTTGGATATTGATTTATGCATGGGAACAAGAAATTTGAAGTAAGCATAGACACTAACGTAATTGACATTTTTAAAACTGCTGAGCCAGAGAGGGAAGGAAGAGATTCAAGGGCTTTTTGAGTTGGATATAATATTACCTTAGATGTTTGGGTTAAGGGAAGGAAAAGGCTTCAGTGTGGAGAAAATATTGCAGTGGCATAGGGAAATCAAATTCTCAGTAAGTATTTAGAATCAGAAATTACTGTATATTATGTAGTTTTCTTTTTAAAATTTTTCATTGCAAATTAATATTTCTTTGACACCTAATGGAAAGGTGTGTACATATTTATTGGATTGTTATTAGTAGTAAAATTAAAAAGTAAATAAATCCTTCAATTTAAAATCAAAACTGAATTTTAATTTAAGTTCTATCGTATTTTCTTTATGGTATGATAGAGAAGATTATCACAGGACCTTTGCTTGCTCATAAGAAAAAAATGGCAGGAGGAAAATAATCTTCTTTCCATATACCAAAGACTACCAAAACAAGGAAATTGGCCAAGGAGGAGTGGCAGTAACATTCAACTCAGCAAAGTAATACAGGAAGTTGCTCACCTTTAAGCAATACCTTTGTAAAATTACATCCAAATTTAAAAATACAAGTTGTAGATTTTTACATTATTATGGTAATTCTACTTCCAGAGACCAAAAACATAAAAACATGCTGATATTGACATAGATTCAGTGAGTGTCCTTCTAAGCTTCGATATACACTGCTTTTGATAAGCATGTATTGATGTCTATCACATTTTAAATTTCATTATATTTTTATGGCACTTTACCACTTCTGCAGGTGCTTCTATTGTTCACTGGTTTATAAAGTAGTGCAGTAAAAATCATTAAAAATTTCAAGTGGTTGTGAAAACTGGATTGTGTCAGCAGGTAGAGCTCAGATACGTGAAAGTGAAATGTGATGAAGAAATGCCAAAGTGGCCTAAGGAAAGGAGTTCAAAGCAGCAAACATACAACATAATAAAACATTTTGAATGTAAAATCCATGAACATAATACTTAGATTATATTTTTGTATGAAGAGAAAACAAAGAATCAGAAGAAGAGATGAAAATTAGTCATGATGAACTTTCCAGGTACAAAAAGTAGGGACAGGAAACTTCCTAGATAAAAGAGATACTACAAAACCCACAGAGTTTTATAAAAAGAGCAATTTTATTGTGAGGGAAATTATTAAGAGACAGAGGCAGTGAGAATTTGCTTATATATTTCAAGAACTTTTGATATGCAGCTGGATAACGTTTCATTGAGAGAAATAAAGTTATATAGAAATAGTGGAGATGGAGGAGTGGCTTGCAGAAGATCAAGATGGAAAGACAGCTTGAGGCCAGACAGGAATTTCTGTGTGCCTTAGGACCTTCTTACTTTCCTTTACATTTAATTCTTTATAATCTCTAAGTTTCTTAAAGTAGAAACTTTGAATTACTTTTCAACTCATGAAGATTCTGCTATCTCTGGAATCAAAAAGCAATATGAGTAGACTATAAGTTAAAACCAGAAAAAAAAAGCACCTTTCATTCAAGCAGATTTTGAAAAGTAGCCTCATATAGTTACTAATACCAGTAGACTCTCACCTTCAAAATTTAAACTTTCGCCTTTGTCCCCACCCCATCCCACTCTGTCAATTCTGCCTAAAGTTTTGATGATTAACTCAGCCATGAGAGAAGCTAATTTCCTGCCTTTCTCAAAGTAATGTGCATTAAAATCTTCAGTCTCATGATGCTTGTAAGAAAAAGAGTGACATAGCCAGCTTTAACCATTAAAATCATGAAAACATCAGTGTCTTATTGTTACAGAGGGAATAAAAAAAGAGAGACACAAAAATGAAAATTCTTCTTTGCGTGTTCATTTTCAAAACAACTGAACATGGACACAGTGGGAGATGTAATAAAAACCTATATAAACTGTTTTGAGTTTTGATAGATTAAATTTTCAATAGACCCTCAATTGGACATGTTTAGATTGTTGTCTGTAAATTCTCTGTTGTATTTATTTCCACATTGACAGTTTGATGTCTGTTTGAATTTTCTTTTTAATTTTTGGGTGGTAAATCTAAAGGAATGAGCAATGGAAAGAAAAATCAATAGAATTCAATTATAGTTTTGAACTATCCAAACAAATTCTAGAATTTAGCACAAAACACCCAGCTTCTTTGACTGTCAGTTTTATTGTTTATAATAAAAACAATAGAACAAAATGTATGTATAATTTTTATAGTAAAAATTTACCTTCTCTATATTTATTTTGTTAAACAGGTTGAGTTGTTAAACAGGTAGAGCTGTCCAGTATATGAAGAAAATTCAATCTCTCCACAGAAAATCTTAAATTATTCTTGTGTGGGATTTTTCTGTTTTATCGCACTGATTAGATGCAGTATGTTTGCTACTGACTATGCTCACCTGACTTGCAAAAGCATTCTGCCCTGACCTTTCTCCCTGGTGCACCATAATGGGGTCCTCTTTTTGCTCTACCTCAAGCCAGGAACTTTGAGCATCTGTTCAATTATCTTGAATCAACATTGAATGTGAGCATCTGGTAACTGCTCATTTCCATCAGCAGTATTTCCCCTTGACTACTTGAAATTCAAGGACAGATATACCGCCTTCTCCCAGGAATAGACCTCTTTTTAATTTTTAATTTAATTATTTAAAAATTTTAATTGACACCTAATAATTGTAGCTGTTTATAGTGTAAAGGGTGATAATTCAATACAGGTATATAATCTGTAATGATCAAATCGGCATAATTATCATGTCTGTCCCCTTTAATGTTAAGCATTTCTTTGTGTTAGGAACTTTCAAACTTCTTTCTTCTAGTTCTTTAGAAAATACACAGTAAATTATTATACACTATAGTCACCCTATTATGGCATAGAACACAGTAGAATTTGTGGAAGTTATTCCTGCTGCCTATATGTTTGTGCCTATTATTCAATCTCATTTTAGTCTCTCTCTTTCTCCATTCTTAATCTCTGATAATCACTGTCCTACTCTTGTTTCTATGAAATATATTTCATCTTCCACTCATAAGTGAGCAGCTATGATATTTGTCTTTCTGTGCCTAGCTTATTTCACTTAACATGGTATCTTCCAATTGTGGAATGGGCCTTTTGCACGAGCCCTCTTGAAGCTTTCAAAAGGTGAATGTACAAGGTTGAATGCAACTTTCACTATCATGCAGATACTAACTGGAGGGAAATGAGTATTCATCCAACCTACTTAGTGGTGAGTGAGGAGACTGTGGGAGTGAAAGGGCTTCTACCCTCACCAGAAGACCAAAGAATTTATGAGCTAGTTTTTCTATTGAACCAAGAATTACTGAGTAATAAGTATATAAATAAATAATCTAGATGTTTAAAGTCTGAAATGGTATGGCAGCAGCTACATCATCCGTTCTTTATGCTTTGCTCTGAACTTGCTTTCACTGACAAGGCCACAGATATCAGATCACAGTAGCTCAGTGTTTCTCATTTAGAATGTTTGTTAAATCAACTTTGTAGAATATTTTGAAATGGCAAGATTTATCCAGTCAGCATTAGTTCACAGTTATAGTTCTTCAGGAGTGAAGGCCAAGTCTCTAAGTGACAACGATCTCGTTGGCTATTATGGAAAACCAATATATGTCTGAGATTCTAGCTTCTTGGATTCTTGGAAACTAATAAATGGACACAGCTTGTAAACACGGGGCGGGGGTGGGGGGAGTCAGGGGACGCTATCCCCCTCCATTCTGCTTTGAAATGGTCAACAATATTTAACATCTACTATAGGGGTGGTCATGCCTTACTCTGAAAGCCACTTTGTACTCTCTCTCTTTGCTTTAATCATAGCAGTGGGAACCAAAGAGATTAATATGTAGGGAAGGCTAAGAAAAAAACATGTATTTCTCTTAATAAACATTTTTTTCTTACACAGTGAGATTTATTTCAAGAATAAAAGATGATTCATAGGAAACACGTTAATATATTTTATCGTTTTTGTAATGAAAGCTACACGATATTGATAAAAAAATCAAAGAAGCTCTAAATAAGTGAAGAGACATACTGTGTTCATCAATTGGAAGAAAGCCTTCAATTTTTCCTAAATATACATACTTAACAAAACTAATGTGAAAATTTTATGTGAATAGAGGCAAGATTATTCTAAAATGTATATGGAAAGGGAAAGGGTTTAAAATACTTAAAACAGTTTTGCAAAAGAAGAGTAAAGTGCGGGGAAGCCTGTCTACCAAATTTCAAGATCATTATTCATACACATTAGTCAAGACTAGGGAATTGATGAGAGAATAGACACATAGATCAATGGAATTGAATAGAGAACTCAGAAAAAAAGTAGACATATTTTCCCTTAGTAATTTGAATAAAAGCAAACATCTCCTGAATCAATCAGATATTTGGGTTCACTTGAAGAAGGAAAGTCAGGAATAGAGCAGCCATGTTATCTTTATTCAGGCAAAGGAAGTAGTCAGTGAAAACAAGATAGGTCAGGCCTGTAAGAAGCTCAGGGAGGAAAGAGAAAGTCCTCATTCCTTCCTATTGACCCTTTTTATCCTTAAGGTAACTGGAAAGGATGGTGCTGTTGTTGTCCAGGCTTCCAGCAATCACAAAGACAAATATCCAACTTAGGAGCAATTTAGCAACCTAAACTGTGTGAATGTATCAATGAACAGATGTTTGTCATTTTCATGAAAAGCTTTCATGTTTCTGGTAGAGAAAAATGGGTCAGCAGCCTCCCAAGCAAGATCAGGAGGCAAAGGTACATGACTTTCAGACTTGCTATAAAATTTAGAGCCTCGATATGACTTATGAAAGGCTATAAAACCCAGTGCTTGATGGACACAAGCCACATTGAGAAATGCATGTTCCCACATAGGAGTCTCACTGGTCAGGGCTGTATACAAGCGCTAAGCCTAATCATGTTGAGCCACTCACTCAGTCTCTCCAATCTGTCATTCGTACAGTGGAGACAATTAAAACAGCTACTGTATAGTTTATAATTGATGATAAAAGATAGCTCTTTAATGAAAGAGCCTTAGTGACTTTACTATTGCTGTTTCAATTTTTATTTACCATTTGTTTTGGAGAAAATCTTTAGATGTAGGCATTATAATGTCACTTGTTAAAATTTCACAAATGTTTGTACAAACGTGGTAAAGTTTGCTTGGTCACTTGAAGTCATGTGAGCTTAGAAGAGAAGCCCAAGTTAAGACACTTGTTCATATATGAGATGCTTAAGCCATTTACTCAATGCTACCTGTTCTAAATTTCAATTTATTCATCTACCAAAGGAAGGTAACGAACTGCCTTCAGGGATTGGTCATTGAGGGGGGCAGGTAAAATATACATTAAATGATTTACAAAGTTTCAACATGCATGATTGTTAGTTATTATTTTTGGCTCCCTGTGGTATTTGGGATAAGCTTGAAAGAAATTCCATTTGACAGACTAATACCATTCTTCCACATTTGTTTGCAAAATATAACTTCTTATAATTTGGTTTAGATTGTGACATAATCTACATTAGAAGAAATTAAATTGCAGAGTACATATAGTCATTAAATAATCTTGCTAACCGGCCTAAAAAAATCCTGTGGAACTAAGAGTTTGACGTAAGGATTTCAAATGTCTGGTTCACTTTAAAATATGTAATTCTTTTAAAGATATGATATAAAAAGTAGATAGCCTCTTAAATGTCATTAGACAGATGCAATTAATTGCAAAACAGTTAATTAAATTTAAAGAACCATTTAACTCACCTACCATTTATCCCAAGAAAGAGATGTGATTGAAATCAGTGTTTCCATTTGTTACAGTTCACTGCTGTGAGCTTTCTTACAATCTCTCCCAAGCAAAATGAAATGAATAGAGGTTACATATTCAAGGCTCCTATCTTTTATTTCTTAAAACTCATCAATATGTAAGTCCCTGGGGAGTGAGCTTTCTCAGTTTGTATACCAGGCCTTCACTCATGTGAGGATCACAGTTCAGTGAATTATGCAAAAGACCCCTGCCATCACTCTCTCCGTTTACTACCAAAAAAAGAAGACAACGTGCAAAATTCTTAGGACGTGCATGGGGTCTTGGAAGCAAAAGCAAAAAAAAAAAAGAAAAAAAAAGCAGAGCAAAAAGCTAATTATTCTAGACTAAAATTGACTTGGGGAATGAGAATTTAAAAAATATTTTACATAAAGTTCTCAGTTGCAATGACGTTCTAGTCTCTTCACACTGACTCAACCTACTTCCTAAGCATTTGCTATAATGAATCAACCAAGCTGGTATTTTGGATCATGTATCAATTTCTCACACAAACCCCCACTGCATCCTCATGCTCTTTACAACTGCTGTTGTTACTCTACTTTGCTCTTGCAGTGGTCATAGACTGTAGAGGCATCGGCATTTTAACTAACACAGTCATATGACATTTGAATAGTTTACAATGGGTCAGTAAATTCTGTGGGATACATAAATGTGCAGATGAGTGGATGAATCGACTGGTGGTGGATGGATAGAGGAAAAGCTGATGATTGGCTTTGCTTCAGTCAAAATCTAATTTTTGTCATATTTTTTAAATATTAAAAAACATAAATACCCAACAATCTAATTTTATTAAACACTTTTCCTCATTACCTATGTCATTGTTTTTCAAATTAAATATACCAAGAGGATCTTCTTTCTGCTTAAAATGTATCAGAAAAGAAATTTTGGGGAAAACACCTTTTTCTAAAGTTTAAGAAATATTGAGTAGCCTCTAAAGCCCCTCCCCAATGAAAGAAGAGATCAATCAATGCTGTTATCAGTGCACTTAAACATGGCTCCTAAAAATGTGACACTGATGAAAAGGAATTTAAAAGCTGTTCCCTTAACACCGTTCTAAAATAGTTGATGTTATTTCATTTTTTTTCCTCCTCAGAGCTTTCAAAATACTCATGCTGAGATACTGAGATTGTATTCAGTTTGTGAAATTAGCGACATAAAGCTTCTCTTGCCACCCCTATTATCTAGCACAAAGACACCAAAGCAGAATTGAAATCCTATTATATATATTGCATTAAATTGGCTCCCAGCGGGGCATCTTAATTAAGATGTGCTTTTTACCTGGGTCCAGATTAAGTGGCATGGACTGTATCATAGGCTTTATAATCAGACAGAAAGCAGTGGTAGCCCAAACTCTGATTTGCTAATGAAGGCTAATGGCCCATCATCGTCTTGGTACAATGGCAATGGGGGACTTTTTAATACCATACTAGGCACTGTTTTAATTTAACGCTAAGAATGCACATAACCCTATTGCCCTTTCTTAAGTAAATACTTGTTAAGACTTTACACATTACTCTCCTAAAGAGAAATTTGCATCAGACTCTCAATTTGTTCTATGTGGCAATAATACTGTTTTTCTACTTACCCTAGCAAAATTGGAATTGTCTGCTACTTTGATTTCTCTTTTGTACTGTTCTCTTTTGCAAGTTTCCATGATATTGTACTCCTCACACCTACAAATATCCTCACTGACAAGCCTTCACCTCCCTCCTGAACCCATCCAGAATCCCCAAGGCAGCAGAGCAGCAAAGTTATCTATAATGTTGCAGCATGAGTTCACAGTTCAGTCCTCATGATCCACATGGCTGAGGGCCTGAGGTCTGGCGTTCCAGGAAGATAGATGTCTATATATCCTTCTTGATATCAGTGGGAAAAGGGTATTCTGTCTGGACTCTCCATACAACCCTATAGTTTTACCGTGTGTTTTATTTTCTTTTTCATTTTTCTAGAAAATCCTTTCTTATCTGTTATAGAGCTGGAAGTAAATCAGGGGAAGAATTATCCAACTTTGATTAGAGAAAAGTAAGAAAATTAGCTAACAAAGTAGCAGTAGGCTTTCTCAGCCAGGTAGATACCCTCCTGTTTATCCTCACTGACCTATGAGGAAAAACCTTATCAAGTGTCCTAGTTCTTCTCATCCTTCAGTGCTTACAAGCCCACATTTGAATTAAATATTCAGCTGGACAGCAAGGATCATAAGAAACAGTTCATTAAACACCTTGAAAATCAGCATTGCTGAAAGAGCCAGCACAGTTGCATAAATATTTGATGAGAGGGACTCAGCTATTGGTGCTGCAATAATTATACAAATTGTGACGGTAATCCTCACTATCAATAATAACTTCAGATGAAACGGCATTATATACTTCAGTCACAGAGAATAATAACAAAATTAATGCAGTGCTGACATTTGGCATGGAAATATCTCCCTAGCTAGGCTCACTTGGCAATCAGGACAGCAAGGAACCTCAGCAAACATATTTTTTTGGCTGTCATTCAGTTACTGGAGTGTCAGAGAATATTTGGCATTTAATGCTATGCAAAGTGTTATTCCCGTTTGATTGTTGTATACTATATAAGCCCTGGAGCATGATGTGAAGTAATTTAACAACTGGAATAACAGGCATTTGGGACAAAACTAATTTCATAGGAAGGCTGATCACAGACACTCAAGTTGTTCAAAAAAATGTTACCTTGTCACATAACGCAAAGTTGGATCAAGTAATGAGTGAGGAAAAGCTGTATCTGGGAAACTCTCCATTGGTTCTAATGACACAAACTCCATTTTCATGGCAATGTTTGTACCAAGATGTACTTTGATCTGTATTTCAGTGCCTCGCCCAAGTTTCAAAGAAGCGGGTTATGGAGTTAAGTAAGTGTGTGTTTTACCAAGCTCTGCTTCACACTGCCACATGTTTCACTTTTGTTGGGCTGCTTATAGAATGGGCAGACATATTCTTATTAGTGGATCAGATATGATACAAAGACACAGGAAAACACAAATGAGCAAGGGAAAGTATGAGCCAGGTCTCATGATGGGAGCCTATTGTCCTTTCCTAAAGTATTTCTTCCAGTGTATTTTCGGGAATTAGTCTCCCTGCTGTTGCATATTCCTAAAGTCACCTCCCAGGAGTTTCTGGAGAGGAACAAGAGGTTTCATCCTGGATTCCTCCAATTCACACACTGCAGCTGCTCCTTAATGGCACTAACAGTGATGCTTATCACTGCATTTTCTGCCTTGAGTTAGAGGACTTCATGTTAGGAAAAGCCCCACTTCCCTTTACAGTCAGTCTTTCCTGTTTTCCTGCAAGAACATGTTAGTATTTTAGAATTCAGAGAATCCTTAGTGTCTAGGTCCCACAAGCTCTAACTTCCACTGCTTACTATACCTACTGTTCACAACATAGTTCAGTGCCCATTGTCTCTCACTTGATTTATTTTAGTATTCATTTCTTTGATCTTTCTACTTCTTTTATCACATCCTCACTGTGAGTCACTCATCCAGCAACATGGTCTTTAGGGGAAAATATGTTCAACCCACCATCAGGTGTAGAATAAAATAAATGCATATTTAAAATTTTTCAAATCTATGATATATATTGCATAGATATATAATGTCTCCCCTGCCCCTCCAGTGCAGTGTACACATGAAGAAACAAGAACCAGGGATTTGGTCTGATTTATTCATTTTAATAACACCCAGTAAGTAGATTAGTTCCCAGAAACTTATAGAACTCAATATACATGTATTGAATTAGTTAATTAATTATGGTTTATCTAGCATGAGCAAATGTGTTCTCTGACTTCATAGGAATGTGCCAGGATTTGTCTTGTCCTGTGTCTCTCCTCCTTCTAATAGTTCTTTCTAGTGGGAAATTAATTTAATTCCAACAAAAAAAAGCAAAACCACAAGCGAACTACAAACCCAAGCCATAAAGGGAACCCTCTGCAGGACAATTCACTATTAGTTTCCGTGATGCATAGTCCTTAGAGAATTGCATCATGGTATGTTCACTCTACCCTCCAATTTTCCAAAGAGCAGTTGAATCATAATTACTCAATCTCACACATACAAACATACAGCTAAAAAAGACAAATTTTAAACAGTGATGGTCAGTATATAGTGGTAAAAGGAATATTTTATACTTTTTTCAATTCCTGAGTTTACAAAAACACATTTGCAAGAATCACATCTGTGATGCATTTATTAATTAATTTTACCCTTATCATGCTTACCTGGAGTCTGGAGAGAAACAGAAACATATCCAAAACTTAAAGGATGTACAGAACATGTTAGTTGCTTTTCTTTAGATAAAAAAAAGCTCAGTTAAGCTCTGAAGCTATTGCTGGTCAGGGCCCTCTTTTGTTTCTAACAAAGCAACATCTTCTTTCTCAAATCCAGTTAGCGAAGGGAGATATTTGTTTCAATGGCAAGTAGAATATCAGTGTTCTATTCCCCAGCCCTGTCATGTTTTAAAAGAGACACAGTGCTTAAATCATTGGAAAGAAATGATTCTTTGGGCATCAATGTGGACAATCTTGCCCAGTTTTAGGGATCATATTTGAAGGGGTTTTTGATGAATTGGTTTGTATACATATAAGACTTGTCAGTGACTTGACCAGAATATTAAAAGAAGAGTTTTCTCTGATTGAGGTATGCTGTGATGTCTTCTTGCTGTGACTCTTAAGGAAAATTAGCTTTCAGAACAAGCACAGGACATTTATGTGTAATTCATAATATTGGTTTTCAGAAGTCTTTTACAACTGTACTTCGGTCATTTTGGTCAATATACCTTCATTCGATGCATCTAGAACAAATGTCTAATCTCTGAATCATGAACTTCATTTCCTATTTCTATCTTTTTTAAATACTGCCTTTCTGTGGCCCATTAATTCCACTTTTGACACCTTAAAATAAGATTAAAAATATGAGAACTTAGTTGCTCTTGCCTAGTCATTGAGTCTTTTGAATTATTGATGGGAGGAGAGAGCTGTGCCTGACAGAAATCAGGTTTGTGCTCCAAGAATCAGAAGACTGAAAGTCAGGAAGGGCCCTGTGATTCATGGGACAGGGTGGTAGGTGCTTGGATGAGTGTAAAAACATGGTAAAATGTGGAAAGAGGCAGGATAGGGAGAGACTGTAAGAACATTAAGGACCACCCATGGGTAATAATATTAAACATACTTTAAGTCATTGTGAATAAAACTTACTGCTAATATTACAGGACTCCTAGCAATGAAAACATATTCATTGCTCATTTATAACTTGGGGGAAGAAGTAGAATTTAAGTAAAGAGGAAGAGCCATGTCTTGATAGTGCTTAAGTATTTTACTATATTGTTGGTGTTTCCTATTAGCTATTTTAAAAAGATGCCTGGCAATCTTGTTTGACAGATGTGCTAACAGAGATGGATGTGACATTACATTTTGGATTTTGTCATAGTTGCTGTTTTGGATGAATATAAATGCAGTTCTATGTGACTGATATCCTAAATTTTTACTATTCAGTGATTTAGTAGATTTCATGCTGAGATAGATCCAGTTTTATGTGAGACTTTCTGGTTGTTTGAGTTATTGTTTTCATAGTGAGTACATTATGAAGAGATGTTAATTAAAGCATGCTTTTCTTGACAATGAGATAAGAGTAGGCAATGTTAAGACTCAGATAAAAACTCCTGAAAAGGGGTGAATTCCACGAACCTGTGACTAGATCAGTGAGCAGTGTAGAATAGTTTCCCTGAAATTAGTTTTTGTGGTGGGATTTGCATTCAAAATGTTTACTGATAAATGCTTTCAGGAATTATGTCTATAAGAAAGTGATGAAGGTAGATTTGGGCCAAGAGAAAAGCTGTCCTACTATGAAATTGTAGCTGAGTCCTCCGAAAGTCCTCCTGAAATCATGACCTGAGCTGGCCCTTTTGAGCTGGTCAACTTTGAATTAAGGTAGCTGGCCTCTGCACTTCCACATAAGCCAGGCATCCCTGTGGCTGAGACAATGGTCAGTAGTCACACACTAATAAATCAGGATGCATGGAGAACAGTGAGTTTCAAATGTGGAGATATAAACCATAATTCCTATCATTATATCTGGGATAAAAATTTTTGTGCTTAATTGACATTAAAAATTGAACACATATATTGAGTACCATGTGGTATTTAAATACACATGTGCATTGTATAATGTTCAAATCAGTACAAACCTATTCATCTCTTCAAATATTTATATATTTATGGTGAAGAAATTCTACATTCTTCCGTCTAGCTTTTTAAAAGTAAATAGTACATTATCTACATTTATTTACCCTACTATGCAATAAAACTTCAGAACTTATTTCTCCTAATTGTAGCTTAGTACTCAATGACCAAAATTTTCCCACCCCAACCTTCTGAATGATTAATGAATCCAGAGTGATCTCTAGCAGAGACAGTACAGAGCCAACGTTTGGGAGTAAGAGAGACACAGCTGATGAGATCTTTATCAGGATGCAGGAAAATGATTTACAGTGACAGCATGATTGAAAACTTTACAGTATTAATTTCCTATGTAGCTATTTTGAAAAAAAATAGAGGATCTGATTTAATGACAAAACTATGGGGTGAAGAAAAAACAGGAACAAACCGTTCTTCAAACAATGAAAACATTTCATTTTGGCTGATACGGAAAAATAAAATATTTTGTTTCCATCAGAAATGTTTCCCCATCTCAAAACTGCAAGTATTTACAAGAGAAAAAGAAGGAATAGAATTCATTATCAAAGAAGCACAAAACCTTCTATAATATCCATTTTAAGGGTCTTTAAGAGTAATACTACTGACCTTTTGGGACAGATAGTTCTTTATCAAGGGAACTTTCTATGAATGGAAGGATGTTTTTCAGCATCCTTGGCCTCTACCTCATAGATGCCTGTTGCAACCACCCCATTCTCAAAGTCATGGCAACCAAAACTGTCTCTAAGTGTTGTAAAGCGTCCACTAGGGGGAAGTCGTTTTCAGCTGAGATCACTGTCTAAAATCTCAAGTTTATTTTATTTATTTCAGTTTAGATTGTTGTGATTCTGATTACCCCAAGCCTAAACTGCATCTCTGGTTGTAAATATTTTAGTGCTAAATCTAGGTAAGTCCCAGGCAAACAGCTCGAGCTGGTCACACTAATTGAGCTGTGCTGTCTTATACCAGTTTAAATAATATCCAGCAGAATTGCCTAGCAAGTTTTATTTTTTTCTAGAACCTAAAATGAGCTTTTCATTTCTTCAAGGCAGTGTTGGGGTGATAAGCTGCAATTTAAAAAAATGAATTCAGTGTAATTTTAGTGAATCTATAAAAATGTAGTTCACTATAACTTGACCATATGTGAAATGGATTATATTATGTTTCACTTTCAATGAAACTGTGAAATTCATCTAAGTAAAATGGAATTATATTTTTAAAGTCTTAAGAGAGAATGATTTTCACAAATAAGTTTAACATTCAAAATTCAAACACTTAAATAAAATTAAAAGCCCAATGATTTATAATTGCATTTTCAGATGAGGTTTCTAAAAAAAAAACAACACATGTATTTATCTAATCCACTCATTTGGTTCAGTAAATTAAAAACGTTGAAGAGAAAATGATTTACTCAAGGCCACAAAGCTAGCAATAGCTTTCAATATGTAGACATTCTAAATTTAGCAATGCAAAGTAATTGAAAATTTAATAGTGAGAGGAAAAGCTAGGTTAAATATTGTTCCTCTTGTTGAAAACCCATTGTTTGATCACTAAACAAATACTTATTGAGATTCTACTGTTTGCTAGAACATTGTTTGATATGGAAGAGAAAAGTTCAATAAAACTTTCCCTACATGATAATATACTTCACAGATAAGTAAGGTGGCTGATGGCTATACACTGAGAAATGAGAAAATATTAATAATTATAATTATAAAAATAACTCTTCTTGATCACTATGTATGTGGAGGCATTATGTCCATTGCATTTGGATTTTTTTCTCAACATTTACATTAAAATTACAAAGCAGATTTGAATGTTATGCAGATTTTCTATATTAAATTAAGCCTAACATTTTGTATGCAATGTGTGAAAGGTCACATGGTTTGCAAATTCTGAGGCCAAAAATTAGATTTTAATGCTGGAGATTATGCTCCTTTCTGCCACTCTAATCTCTACTAAAATATTAAGGATAATTATGTTATTTCTGTATACACAAATATAGCAATATGTAGTATGTATATAATAATGATATTCAGATTTTCTAAAATAGCCTTGATTTCAATACATTGTTCTGAGATTATACTTCTCTATGAATCAAAAAGTATGCATATCTTAAGAATCATTATTTTTACTATTTATCCACTAGTGAAAGTGATCCAAAGAAATTACTTACCTAGGACCAGAGAACTAGTAACTAGGAATCTGGGGTTAGAATACGACAACTCCAAATTCTGATTCCCAAATTCTACTTCATAAAGTTGTGAAATAGGAAGGAAAATACAGTCCAAAAAAGCAGCTCATCTTTGCACACAGTTTTTTTTTGCATGATTTCATTAAAGACTGTACTATCAATGAAAATTATGTTGAGTACTGTCTTAGTTACTTTTCCTCTCGTTGCTGAGACAAAATACCCGACACCCAAAGTTAAAGGAGGAAAGGTCTACAGTTTGTAGAGGTTTCAGTTCATAATCAGCTGGCTTCGAGGCAGGGTGACTTGGCAGAGAAGAAGCCATTTATGGAGGCCAGAAAGTAGCAAAGCAACAATGGACTTAGAGACTTTTTACCTCTTTTATCTTATTCAGAGTACGTAGGGTGGGTAGCACTCACACCCTTACTCCTAGTGCCCTTTAGCCTAGCATTGCTCTATGAATCAATTCCAGCATCACACACTCTAGATCCAGGCACATCTGAAAAAGCTCCACATCATTCACATGAGGCTTTGGGGGAACATCTAGACGCAAGGCATAACAAATAGCAAGCAAAGAAAATCCTTGCCTGTCTTGTTTTTTATTTATCAGCAAAACTAGTCCAAGGTATAAATGTCTGAAAGCTTTCCCATGGAGCCTTCTTACTTCCATCTTACTCTCACTATTAAGTATGAAGAACCTATATTTAAAAAACTTATGTGTAGCTTAAGTGTTATTATACACTCAAATATATATAGATATATATTTTTAATATTTGTAGTAAGTGAGATTCTCTCCGAATCTCACAGCTTCTCAATCACATATTCTTCATAAGAGAGAAAGGGGAACAAATCCTCCTGTGTGGTTGATGAGTTCAAAGTGCAGCTCTTTAGAATGGGTTAATAGATGAAAAGGCAAAAAAGACAAAACAGATTTTGTTTCTCTTGACCTGCAGCTCACTATTACATATGAATCAGAAATTGTTAAACACTTGCTGGCTTTTAAAACTTTTTATTTTTTTCATGATAAACTTTTAAAATCCAACCATAACTAAGAATGAAATCTTACAATGAAGAGTTATAAAATTAGAGCATTGTTATTTAATTAAGGAATGCTAACTTATGTCTCCTTTGTGTCCTGAATCCTAGCAAAGTTATGGGCACATCCTGAGTGCTCAGCGAGCATCAGCTATGGTTAAATGAAGTGGGTTTCATGGGATCACAAGAGGATCATTTGAATATTACATATTTTGTAACTTAAGCTACTGCTCTGGACCTCAGACCTGGATCAGTGAAACTGCCTCTGTATTGGAAGGCACGCTCCATTTCATGAAGAGCAGTAGAGCAGTGGTGTGGAGCACACTAGACAGGGGATTGAGTTTCAATGCAAAATCTGACATTTATTCACTGAGTGAAGATGGTAACTTTCTTGACCCATCTGTGATCCAGGTTCTGGGCTTGTAAAATTTACTAGAACTTTCTTTCCAGATGCCTGGTTCAAGTGTTATCTGGTTACAACCTTATCCACACTCATTTGGTTTTATGATGAGAAATCAGTGACTAATTTTCCAATTCCAGAGCTTTCAGGGGAAAAACAACACCAACAACAAAAAAAACAACTCTAAGCTCCTTCTTTTAAGCATATTGTCAATGCAAAAAATACCACCATCTCCACATTTTCCCCAAATTCTCAGCACATTTCTGCATATGGCGTCACATGTTCTATTTTATAAACTCCGTTTTACTAAGCTAAGGTGTTTTTGCTGGAATGCAAAGCACAATAATTAGTACTAGTTATTAAAAGATAATTACAAATGCATTTTTTAAATCTTTTAAAAATACTAGAAAAAGAGAATATATTGACATATATATTTAAAATACAGAAGAGAATGGAAAGGAGACAATCACTCATTATGCACATCTCTCACTGGATTATTTTTCTTTCTCTTCTTGAAGCATCTCAGTCCCTCTATCAAGCTCTGTTGAAATGTCTGTCCCCATCAATTGTCTGTCACTTCTTGATGTCATTCTTAAAAAGACTAGCAAACTTTGTGAGTGACATTGTAACTGCAATCAATTTGCATTCCTGCCATGGTGAAAATTATTTTTGAAAACTACTGCATCCTTCCTAGGCTCTTGAGGCCTTAATTGCCCAGATGTCACTGATCTATAAACTTTCTGCACATGGTTTCATTTGAAAGAAACCTGAGGGAGCATGAGAAGCTTTCCTTTCATAAGACCCTTTTACACAAGTTCTGAAATCTCCTCTGGTTGTAGGATATAACATGTTCATAAGACACGGAGACACTCTATTCATATGGTCTGTTGAGGTATTCTTTAATATTCCAGACCCTTGTGGATTCTAGCACTACATCATGTAGTGGACACTACTCAGAGTTTGAGGACAAATTGGTTTAGATTCATGGATTCCTTTTACCAATCTTGTAACCCCAGTACTTCACATCAACTCCATCAGTCTGAAGTTTCTCTTTGTAACACTGGAGATGGAAATGTGCAACTCATGAGGCAACAGTGAGGGCTAGTGAGGGTGAGTTAGAACTGTACTTGATCTGCGAACGTTACAATCAATGTCTGTTTTCCTTCTTTTGATATTTTCTCTGGGAAAACTTTGATACCCATCCCATAGAGGTCCAAATGTAAAACTCGAGTATAAGTCATGAGTGAATTGGTGGAATACTGGCTGTGCTAAGTCCTGGTTTAAAATGTTCTGTTCACAGTGTCTACCTCATGTGGATCCTTATCTGACCGCATGTGTGGTGCTTCATTTTCTCTCTCTCTTTCATTCTTTCTTCCTTCTTCTTTCCATCCCTCCCTTCCTCACCTGCTTCCTCTCTTCTTCCTTCCTCAGATTCAAGTGGCTCAGGAAATATTGTAAGGAACTGATATGAACTACTGTACAGATTAGTGTGTATAATTTTCAAGCAAAAAAGAATTGAGACATAGAAAAGTTTAGGAACTTATCTAAGTCCAGTCAGCTAGAAAATCCCTGGACTGAGCATGTCATTCCTGTAAGGTTTTTCTCTGTACTGAGGTGCTCTATAGCATCATTTCATAGACATCCTATGATTTTCTCTGATCAAATGACACTATACCTGTACTCTTGTTTCCCTTTTAGAGAAGGGCTGATTCTTAGCCTAATAGCAGCTATTAATATTCTCATACAAGGTCCTTTTAAAATGTAGGAATAGCTTTGAGATTAATTTCTTTTAAAGCAAACTTGAACTCGTTTTTCTATTGATGCTGTGAAGAGGAAAATAGTTTTGCCCAAGGTCAATAAAGAATTGAAAAGTGAGGTTAATAATAAAAGCAGAATTAGAAGCTGTTTCAGTGGTGATATGTCATGTGCAAGCCCATAAAATAAATAGCAATTATCACATTAGAAAAACGAGTCTCAGAATGGATGCCGTTTCTGACAACTCCATCCATGTTCTGCTCTCCTCTGGCTTGCCCACTTTGTGTCTCATTGAACAAATCAATGTGTGACACTCCCCACCCTTGTTCTAAAGATGAGAGTTATTTTGTTCCACCAAAACTCAATAACTAGAAATGAATCCATGCTATAAGTAAAGCACCCCCATAAATGTTGGCTTAATGTACTGGCAAATATTTTCTGTTTCACATTTTGTGCATGGAACATTATTTGCTTGTATATGATATCTATAGGAAATAATAAATTCTCAATAAATGATATCAGACAATAGATATAACATAGTACATACTTTATGCTCTCTCTCTCTGAATTATAACAGCAGTCTTACAAGTTTAATGTCATTATTGTCATTTTAAAGATCTGAAATAGGAGCTTGGAAATGTATCGTGACATGTCCGGTTTCCTATTTTTGTAGGGTGGCAGAGATAGTTTTAACCATTTTACAGAGATATCAAGTATATGTACATCCCCTCCCTAAATTTGTCATACAGAATATCACATATAAATAAAACTGTTAACAATGCCAGAAAGTTACAAGGCTTTCCAAATCCCCCCTGAAGACACTAGTTCTGGACTTTCATTGTCAGATGAGAATGTACCTCAGCATATCAATTATCTCTGTCTGAGTCATTTCAGTCAAATATAGAAGTATGATGAAGCTTCTTGAGCTTAGATGACAGGCTTGTTTATTTGTTCCAGAGATCACATGCAGTAGTAGCTTCTTTTCTGTAGCAGAATTAAATCCTTCAACTAAAGGAAGACCCATATTGAGGAATCTCTGCCTAAGCTTTTTCTCCTCTGTATACATTAGCGTCATATTGGCCACCACTAGACAACTGCCATGAGAGTCATCCTTAAGATGAATGCAAGCCTTATGGTGAAACCATTTCATTGCCAATGTCTCAAGGACAGTGAAAGGTTACCTTACCAAGCAATGCAAAGTGGTTGACCAGGACTCAGAGACAAATTGCATTTGTGTAACAGTATTCTTTCTATAGAGCATATCTGGCTTGATGGTTGGGTAGAAGAGAAGTTGTAAAAAGAATGTCAAGCTACTTGACACTGTTGTGGAGGTCACAGGTTCGCCTTTAATTGTTTTTATCATAGGCTTATTATTATCTTTTTTGAAATATCTGTAGGTCACTGAGGAGTCACAAGTGGGATCTTATTGTATGATAAGGTACATTTCCAGGAAAATATTCAGCAAAAACTGTAGTGTTCATAGCAGTGGCTCTCAAAGTGCATTCCTCAGATCATTAACATCAGCATTACTTGAATATTTGTTCAACAACTTCTGGTATCTTATTCAAGACCCACTGAATCAGGAGCCCTGAGAGCTGGGCCTGATAATCTGTGTTTTATTAAGCCCTTCATGTGATTCTGATGTCCAATAAATTCTAAGAACTAGATCTTAATGCAAGGCTTCTCATATATGGCTGCATTTTAAATCACTTGGGGAAGTTTTATAGTAATGACAATTACATGAAAATGTCCATAAATAAACCCAGAGCATGTATTTAGTTTTTCTTTCTTTGTTGCTAGTTTATTATATGAATTTAATGAGCACAGCCAAGACCTAAAAGTTAAGGGTGATGCCTCTGGGGTTCTATAGACTTGTATTGAAATTTAAATCATGTTTTGTCTCTGAGAATTTATTCCTGAACTTAGCCACCACTCTCCCTGTTAAAAGGGATTCAAATATGTAATAATTTTTAGTCCAAGTGGTATGTCAAATATAGAATATTTGGTTTGCATCCTACTAGATATTTATAAGATGGCGATTAACAAAAATATGCAGATATGCAAACTGAGGCCTAAGTACACCAAGTGACCCTCTCATTAATTTAGTGAGGGACCTGCGGCTTAAACAATGGCTTCTTCACCTCAGAGCCCTTGCACTGAGCTGCTGTTTAACCACAATCCTCACACTCAGTAGGTGACCCCCCCCCCCACATTACTTCTTTGCTTCCTTCCCTGCATTTCAAGGATTGTCTTCCAACTTCCATGCATGTTTTTAGCCGAGTAACACTGAACTGAATTTGTTTGTAACACTGTAGGAAGTAATCACATAGGATTTTTCCAAAAAGAGAGATAGAGATGGAGAAAGAGACAGAGATCTTTTTAACTTAAGTATGAAAGAAGAAAAAAGAAAGGAGAATGTGGTTGCATGAAAGACTTTAGAGTTTCTGCATTCTGAGTGTATGAGAAACTTTGATATTCTACTGAGAAATTCAGTATTCTCTTCATATGCTGCACTGTAATGTCTTTTGGGTTTTTTCTTCCATGCCAAACACTTTTCTTGTTGTTGCTGCTCCTGTAGGTTGAACCCAAGGCCTTCACACTGAGCTATATCCCTAGCCCTTGTTTTATTTTTTATTTTGAAACAGGGTCATCATAAGCTGCTAAGTTACCTGCATTTTGCTTCAACTTCCTAAACACTGGAATTATAGGTGTTGTACTGCCACACCTGGCTTAGTCTTCTTTATAGGATACAAAATTTAAAGCTAGGATACAGCTCCATTGTAAGGATTAAAATATGACTATTTGAAACCACACCTGTGTTTGGTAACATTTCTAACTAAGCAATTTGTGACAGTGGCAGCAGCACAGGAAGGAGATAACATTTCTGTCTTTGTCCTCTTGATGTGTATATTACCCACAGGCTAAAGATGGCTTTTGATATTTTGTCATTGAAAAGTTACAACTAGCCTCAAAAGAATTAGTCTGAGTCTAATCTAAAGAAAGAAGAAAACTACTTGTTCCTAGAAAAGTGATTAAATTTATTGAGTATTTATAATGTATCATATATCTTCTGTGCATCTGTCACATGTAATCAAATTTGATCCCCTTGAAAAACTATGAAGAACAGCCATTATTGCCCTGATTCTGAAGAAAGTTAAATAATTAAAACCATTCAGAAATTGACAGAGATAGAAGTTAATTGTCTTTAGATACTGGAATTTATCCCATGCTGGACTTTGATAATCCCCTTTTAGGTTATATAAAATCTTTGAATATTGTTTTGTATAGAACTCTATGTGCTATTCACTTAATTAACAACAGTTTTATAAATGCTTATTCTGTGCTTGCGAATGCTGAAGGTTCTGGGAATAATATGTGGGAGAAATTCATGATTATCCATAACATTGTATTTTTATAATGTTAAATGCTCCACACAATCATTGCAACTAAACTGTAAGTTTCAGTTGATATTTATTAAAAGTTTGTTCAATGAATAAATATGTGAGTACATACATGAAATATACAGGCCAACCTGCAAGAAGTAGAAATATAAGCATACATTACTGACACACATGCAAGTAAATGTTTTTAACATGGGCTTTATCCTTCTGAATCTATTTCTCTCCTTTCTCATAGTTAAGGAATCCTTCACATTTATATCAACTAGTGGAAATCAGAAATTAGAACCACTCTCCTCATTCTTGTATGTTGTTAGGTACTGGAGTTGGCATGGCTGTGTTCTTCCAAAATGCATCTATAGGAATTCAGCTCCCCCAAGTGGATGATATTAAGAGGTGGGTCCCTTGGGACATGATTAGGCCTTGAGGCCTTTGCCTTTGTGCATGGAATTAATGCTCTTATAAAAGACATTAAATGGGATCTCTTAGTCTTTTTTGGTCTTCTTGTCCCTTTTCCAATGGGGGACACAACTTCTTTGTCCTCCTACTTTGTTCCATGTGAGGACAGAGAAACAAGGCATCATCCTGAAGCAGAGATCAAGCCTTTCCCAGACATTACACCAGCTGATGGCTTCATCCTCAACTTCCCAGCTCCTTTCTGGACCTAAGAGAAATACATTTCTGTTGCTTTTAAATTGTGATAACAGCAGTAACAGACTAAGAAATGAGGTATGGCTATGTAATTACTTTCAGTTAAGTTAATTAGGAATGCAGTTTTATGTTCAGTTTTAAAGAATCATGCTTATAGATGGGAAGCCCATTTCTTTTAACCTTTCTGGTTACAAGCTACCATATTAAATCAAGAGATGATGTATTAAGAATCTCAGGACAGAAACCCTGAAGAATATAGATGCTCCTGAAGGTAAATTTTTCTAGTCCCTTGTATGTAAAGATCATATCTTTCTATCTTCTTTAAACCATAGGTATTAGTTTCCTTTGTTACAAGCAATTAATTCTAACCTTAATGATTCAGCGGTCAGATGCAAATATATATCACATGTTACAGTAAAAGAGGTTAGGGACCATTGGATTTAAAAGATGTCTGGAAACAGAAGTGATTCTGAAGAACCAGAGACAAAAATCTTGAAGAATGAATGTTTTTCCAGTTTCCAAAGTGCAGAAATATGTTCAAGAACCAAATCATACGTCAAAGATTCAGTAGCTATATCTATCTCCAGGTCACTCCTCGTTGATGAATTTAGATGACTAATAACATTCATTGAGATGTATTTATTAAAAATTTACTGAGGACCCACTGCAGCAGATACAGATTTTGTGCTCAGTAGAAACTCACTGTCCTTCGCAAAGTGGAGGCTATTTCTCTGCCCTCATTTCTTGCTACTGAGCTGTCTTCAACTGGACAAGTACTTAATGTGTTGTAAGAATGATTTTTCATCGCACTACATCATGTCAAAGCTCTTTTCTATATCAACTTTTTTAAAATTCTAATTTCCAGTTGCAAGATCCATCAACACTGAATCTATCCCCCTACTCCTTCTCTTATTCTTCTCTTCCTAGACAAATCTGGTGGGACTCAGAGAGATGTGTCTGTACCAGTTCAAAATCGCTGCTCAGTACACAGCAAGATGCAAGAGTCTAAGCAGATGGAGGAGGGTGCACTAGCTGAGCTTGAGCATCTCTTTGTGCCAGAAAGTAAGTCAAGATTAACAGGTGATGAGCCATTTCAAAACAACACAGATGAGAGTCAAAATAGTGAATGATGGTAGCATTGTAGTCCACAGAATAAAATGTGGAATAATGAATCCATACTTTCATTTGAATGAAGTAATAGATGAGAAATTTTATGAGAATTGGAATATGTGCCTGTTTCCCCTAACTCCCCATAAAATACTACCTATAAAGGAGAAACTAAGCATATTGTCACTGAGAGGCAGTTAGACATTATCTTTACCTAGTAGTGATCCAAGTAAACAGCAACCAACAATGGCAAAATCAAAGCCAAGCATTGTGTGATAAGATACAATGAGAAGAATGCACCTCCACTTTTGCAGTTCTCTTGCCAAGGATGTGTAGCCTGAATATACTCACAGAATATTATCAGATAAATATAAGGTAAGGGACATTCTTCAAAGTAACTGGCTTCTAATCTTCAAAATAAGTCAGACTATCAAAGGGTGAGGTAAGACTGAAAAATGGTTATTGGTTAACGGAGAGTAAAGAGACATAAGAACGAAGTTCTAAACTGATTGCCTTTGCTATTAAGGGCACCTTTGAATCTATTAACAAAACTCACAGACTGAAGGCTCAATGGTAGTTGGCCCTCTGAATGAGTGGGTTCCATATCTGTGGCCTCCACCAGCTGTGGATCAAAAATATCCAGTCTAAATAAAATTGGATCTGCAACAAATATGTAGATTTCTCTTGTTACTTAATAAACAACTATTACATCTTTGTACATAGCATTTGTATTGTGTTAGGTATTATAAGTAATCTACAGGTGATTTATTAACGTATATATGCAAGGATGTGTACATTCTATGCAAGTACCACACCCTGTTATAAGGGAACATGGTACTAACACATCAGTGTCAACTTTCTGATTTGATGATTCTGCTGTGGTTTTATGGGGTAATGAATTTACTGTAAGACACATACACGTTAAAAGGTAATGAATTTACTACAAGAGACATAGGTGTTAAAAGGTGACAGAAAATCATGTCAACTATTTATTCCAATTTTTTAGGAAATGAATTTAAATCCGTAAAATACCTTTATAATTCTTCTGCTTGATATTGTTTTAAAATAAGGTAAATAAAAGGAAAAAATGAATAAAAGAAAAAAGAAAAAGAAGGTAGTTACAGGTATTGTTGTCATCGTTGTTGGCACTGCGGATCAAGCCTCGTGTGTTTTCTCTGACCTACATTCTTAGCCCTCTTCGTAAGTCACAAGGACCAAGGTTGGGACTGACCTTGTGATCCTCCTGCCTCAGTCTACCAGAGTTCTGGGATTATAGGCAAGCACCATCATGCCAGGAATGTCTTTTGTATTGTTTCTATTTGCTTCTTTTTTATATGTCTTTATTAGTTCAAGTTTATGATACATAATAAATGGATTCATTGTGGAGAATTAGTACATACACATATTGCATCTTGATCTCTTTTATGCTCTCTTCTCCTCACTTCCTTCCTGTCTCCCTCATTTCCAAAACTCCTTCCATCTCCACAAAGGATTGAAACATCCTCTTTTCCTGTATTCTGTCTTTTATTTTGCTTTTTAAGTTATTTACGCTTTCGGTTTCTCATGTGACAGAAATCACAATATTTAATTTTCAATATATGGTTTACTTCACTTAGGTTTGTGGTCTCAAGATGCATCCATTTTCCTACGAACAACTTAAATTTATCTTTCTTTATGGCTGAGTAATAGTCCATTACATGCATATATACATGCAATACACATATGCACATGTATATATCTGCAGGTGGGCACAAGAGCTTCTTCCAAGATTCAACTATTATGAGTTATGACTATAAGAATTGGTATTTATGTGTCACTGAAATATGATGCCTTTAGCTCTGTCAGGAAGATGCCCAGAAGAGGTATAGCTTGGTTAAGTGAGATTTCTATTTTTAGTGATTTGAAGAGTCTTCATTATGAATTCCATAGTGATTGTACTAGCTTACATTCCCACAAGCAATGGAGAAGGTGTCATGTTTCCCCACTACATTACTAGCATTTGCATGGGTGCATATATGTGTATGTGCGTGAATTCATGATGTTAGCCATTCTTTCTGAAATAAGATGGAATTTCCATGGTTTTGATCTGTGTTTCTCTAGTGGTCAAAGATACTGAACATTTTTTTCATGTAACTATAGCTCATTTATACTTTTTCTTTAGAGAAGTTTCTATTAATTTCAATGGCCTGTTTTTTAATTGTGTCTTTTATTTGGAGGGAGTCTAATTTTTCTTACTTCGTTATGTATTGTAGATATTAATCTTCTGTCTGGGGAGTAGCTGGTAGAATATGCTTCCCATCCTGTAGGTTATTTCTTTTTCACCCACAAAGTTGACCCTCCACCTGCCTAGGTTCTGTCATTTAGAGAATAGCACAGTGACTCTAGGCACACAACCTAAATCCAGGCAGATATGGGTTTTAAGATCTACTATACCTATTTTATTATTTCTATGTGACTCTTGGCAACTTATCTCCCTGTGCTTTGTGCTCAGTAACTTCTTCTGTTAAAGACAAAAACATAATAATAGAACTTATCTTCAAAGGTTTTAATGAGAATTAAAGAAGCCATGGGAAGCCTAAAGACTCACACAGGGCCTGGCATAACAAGCAGTAAATACATGGTAATTCCTTTGATGAACTTATGTTCCCATATGTACCTCAGTGCCTAGCTTCCTCACTCTTGTCAAACAACCCATGACCACCAAGGCATTTCTAGGACGCAGCAACCCTCAGCCTCTGTGGATGGTACCCTTCTCATGTAACTCCAGCTTTGATATTTAGTAATTCCTGATAAAATGGCAAGACAACTAGTAACCAGTGTATTCCTTTGGTCTCTGAATTTATAAGCTCCCAGGGAGTACTGTTATTTCACTTTACAGGACAGCAAACAGACTCCATGAAGTGAGTGATGTCCAATTCACTCAGCAGATTAATAATGTACTTCCTTAGAAGGACTCTTTTAATAATGTACTTCCTTAGAAAGACTCTTTTGGTTCAAATTGTGCATTCTTTCTACCACATGGTGCATCCTTGCTTAACTGTGATTCCTAGTCATTGTATGTGTGACACTGATATTTCTGCATGCATTCAAAAGTGAGAGAAAGACAGGGAGCTATAGAGCAGGAGAGAGAGAGAGAAGTAAAGCTTGCAAGATTCTATAAGGGAACACATCTATCTATTCTACCTCTTTTCACAACACAGAGTTTAGAAGTGAGTGCTGGAGATAATGGGAGCCCAACTCCATTCAAGAACTAAATGTGAAATCTGCAATTGCCATCCCTGAGACAACTGCTAGTGAGAGGTAGACACAGAAGCTTGGATTCTTTGTGGAGGGAGAGTTCTTGTGAGTCATCAGATGTGGTACTATGGTAACAGAGAACACTACTGCCCGAGCAATTATTTTCACAGAACTATCTAATAAGTGGTATGAGTAACAGAATCTTCTTCACAGATTACATTTTAGACAAATGTCTGGTGTCTGCAAAAGGAACTATTGCTTTGAAATCATTGAAATCTAAATCTGCAGATAATTTTCAAATATCCCTTTATCCTACACAGATCAGGTACAGATGTTTAGGAAGTATGAGCCACCTTTCAAAAATAAACAAATACATCTCTATAGAAGATAATAATAGATTACCTTTAAATCATCTGAAAATAATCATAAATTTATACTATATTTTGAAAATACCAAGGTAAATATGTGTGTTTTTCATTGCATGCATGTCTTAATTGTGCTTGTGAATACTTTCAAAATGGTAATGTGTAGGGGAAAATATTTATTTTTATCCAATCTTTGTGTGCATATTTAAAGTCAAAAGACTTTCTATCCTTTTTAGAGACATGAAGAAAAGAAATATTTTACAAATCCTTCCTGTAATTCCCTGGCCCTCTTGTGTGTTTGAAATCCACATGTTGCCAAACTCTGTGACAGAAGAAAGACATGTCTACACTTAGAGACTGAGGAGTCTGTCAGTTCTTCATCACCATCCTTCAACACCAAGGATTTCCTTGTTGGCTCAAAATATCAGATGGTGCCTATGTTTGAAAGCATTGGATAACATGGACCCCACATTTTAACAAGATAATAGATCATCAATTCAGGAAACCTGTGAACTCTGTGGTTTAATCTTGTTCTTTGGCTCCAGACCAGTGTCATCTCCAGTTTATAAGTGAGAGGACCCTAGAAAATAAATATTTGCATAGTAGAGGGATGTTTATTAAACTAGGTTTTCTCTGTTCTGTGCATTTTTATAAAAGATGATAAAAAAAAGGGTAAATTTAACTGAAAAAGTATATTATACTAAGAGACACATTGTCATTAATCCCTCTCAAAAGACTGTTCCTCGCTTTGAACACACTTATCCCATCATTCTTGCCATTTCTGAAGCAGTTCTCAAAGTTCTCTTTTGTGAGTGTCTTCTCATGGCTCCTCTGATATCCTGAATGGATTCAAAACATTTACAGCAATTTCTATCCAATAAAATACATTGTGCTGTGTCCTCACCTTATTCATGGATCTAGCACCTTGTGACTTCAGGCTCTTTCCCTAACTCAACATGACCGTGAAAGATAAATGTTTTGAATCTGTTCAGAACATCCAGACAGCCTTGAGAGTATGGCTAAAGTAACTCAAAAAACAGATCTTCCAGATCAGCTTTAGAAAGTAGCGGGAAGGATGGGTATGTGTTTGAAGCAAAGAGAATAATTTTGAGGGGAATTAATGTAATGTGTCTTTTACTACACTTTTTAAAAATTTAAACACACACCATATTTTTTCTATCACACTTCATCTCTCTGATCAAAACAAGAGAGATGGGCTTAGAGAACAACTTCTGGTAGAGTTTGAAGTTGCCTGCCAGGACTGGAAACTAGGAACTGGAGGGCATCACTAAGAGTCCCCTACCCAACCCTAAGTGGATTCCACCAGATGGGGGGAAAAAAACCCTAGAGAATTCAAGAGGCTAACAGGAGAGGGCAGCAAATTCCTCCTTGAGTGAAAAGGTACCAGGGCAAGAGTAGAGGAGCTTGGGAACTTATGCCAGCACATTTTGCAACCAAGAGAAAGAGAAAAAGTATCTCTAAGTGAAATAATTCTGTGATGCTTTCCTTTCCCAAGAATCACCTTGGCTGTGACCAGGCAGGACCCAAAGCACTAAAATTAAGTAAGACATAAGGAGCAGGAGAGCAGAGAAGGAAGGAGAGGACAGCATCTCAGAAAACAGGTTCATGAAGCTGGCCTGAAGAGTGAAGACTGGAGCATGAGGTGGAAGTGAAGCTCTTGGACCATCATATACAAAGCCCTGGGTTAATGCCCAGCCCTGAAAAGAAAAAAAAACTTTCCTGAAGTTAAAAAAATAAAATTTAGAAGACGAAGCTTAATAAGGGGACCAAAAATATATTCAGCTGGTGAAAGATTACGATTATTTTAGTCCTACTGAATTTGACATTCAAATATCTATGAATAAGATTGTTTTGATACCCCCCAAAATGTGTCACAAATAGAAGTGATATTCACTTGATTCATTATGGTGGCAGAATGAAGGAACTAGGAAAGCCTGTTAGAAAACAGTGGTAAAAGAGAAATTTTTGAAATATACATCTTGTAACCTCCTCCTTCATCATTCCCTTTAATTTAGTTCTGTACATAATCATTTGGCAGTGATACCATGACAAAATAGCACAGACTCGTATTAAACAACAAAAGTGTATTTGTTGCCCACAGTTGTGGAGGATGCCTGAGGTGAACACTTAATAGGCTTGGGCTGCTTTGAGGCCTCTCTTCTTTGACTTACAGATGGCTCCTTCTTCCTGTGTCTTCACATGATCTTTCCTCTGTGCCCTTTTATTCCTGGTGTCTCATATGGGTGCTCCGTTTTTCCTTTTATAAGGACACAAGTCAGATTAGATCAAGGTCCACCCTCAGCACCTCATTCTAACTTAATCATCTCTTTAAAGATGCTATCTCTAAATGCAGTCACATACCGTAGGCTAGGGCTTAAACACAAAAATTTGGGTGACACTCAGCTGGAATTCTAACACAGGAAGTACAGTTCAAGCAAGCTTTCTTGTAGTTAGTGCCTTATTTTTCATTCCGTGTATATAATGACATGATAATCTCTCAATCTGGAATTTAAAAACACCTCAGTGATGAAAGATTTCTAATTAAGGTCATGTGTTTAACTCTCCTGTTCTTGTAGTTGGTATCAATATGTGGAAAACCACTTATGAATAAATTACATATAGTTATATATACATAAAATTATGAATGCCATACATCTTTAAACATATGGTGATATACATATATGTGTATATTTATCCATAAGATTTAGCTGTTTTGTAAAGTGACTAAGTTATTTTCACAGTGTGGAACTTGTTCTTTTTGGTGAATCTTATTGTTGCTTTTTAATTAGAATGAATTAAAGAACAAATGAAATCATTATAAAAGAAGACTGTGACCAACATTTACTGAGAATTGTCGATGTGACAAGACCTGTATACATTCATTTTGACGCATTTTTCTTGCAAGTTTCAGAGAATCACTTCATTACTAATAAGAAATCTGATTCCTGGGAAAGTTAAGTCACAAGTATCTGTATCAGAAAACTTGGTGGCTATTTTCAGAGTTGCCCACAAAATCCAAAGTAGGCAAATTAAAAAAATTTGTTCCTACCAAAGTAGACAAGGGCTTCCAGTGTTCCCAGGAAAAATTTCCTATGGTCTCTCACAAAAATGACAGAATTGTGAGTACAGAATCAAAAGCAGCTTCGTGTTAAACAAACGGTTGGAAACGTTGCTATGAGCTAAATGTTTTCCTCCAAAATTTAGGGTCTGGAATCAACAGTTGGGCATGTTAAGAGACTGAGGTCCTGAGGGCTCCTGTCCTGTGGTGGGATTAATATCCCTATAAAGTGGGCTGCACACGACATTCTGCTCACTTTCTCTTCCACCTTTTGCCATATGAGGATACAACATTTCTCCCCACGTGATGATGCAGCAAGAAAGCCCTCATCAGATGCTTTGCACCTCAGCCTTGGCCTTCCCAGGCTCCACAACTACGAGAAGTAAATGTCTATGCTTTATACATGACCTATTGTGTGGTGTTGTGTTGTAGAAACACACAGACCAAAGAAGGTATTAATAGGTAATTCAGGAGGTCAGGATTACTCTTAGAACAACTTGTTTTTGCAAAAACTAACTTCAGGCCACTGTGCTCCACATTTCTCAATGGCCTGTCCTCACTCTGCAGAGTGTACTTCTTTGCCAGTGATATAGAGGGAATAGATGTAATTCCCAAACCTACTAGATATTTGAGTTCATGCTCTCTAAAATCAAAGAATGAATTCTAGCAACCACAGAGGTTAAGAGTAGGAAAAATTTATTGAGAGAAAGATAGCTTCTGTCTAAGAGAGACAGAAGGGTTACCAGAAAGTGGGTTGCCCACCCACCCTGCTTTTCAAAGGTGTTTTATACAGCACAGCCATGAGGTGAGGCAGGTACAAAGTGGGACAAAACTATAAGACACAGTGGAAAATTACAAGGTGAGCATGAGGTATAACAAAACCATGACCAACCAATAAGATTACAAGTACAGTCACCCAGGTATATTGATTAAATGGGGATCAAATGGGAAAACAAATCATGTACAAGAAATTTCCCCATTTACAATATCAATCACTGCTATTCATCTCTAGTGGAAGTAGTAGTGCTTTTCTTTTTATAATGCTAACCAGTAAATGTGCCTCAGTTGTTCTCCATAGTGGCTCCTTGAGGTCTGGCCCTGTCTAACTGCCTACAAGATAACTAATTAACTTACCTATTTATAATACCACCTTAAATTGGCCCATATTCACTCTGCATAACATACTTCTTTCCTTCTTTTAACACCTTTAGGAAATGTAATACCTGGCTACCTTTTGTGATTGTCTCTCCCAGTTCTTTGTTCAGGACAACAACAACCTAGAAAGGATCCCTGGAAAGAGCACAGCACCCCAGACCCTGCTGTCAGTCTCAGCAAAGCCAGCCAGGAGGCATCATGACACGCCACAGGAAACACCTGGCAGATCCCAGAGACCTTGCCGTTTGAAAATTGGGAACAATTCGACCCTAACAATCTGAAAAAAAAAATGACTTATCTTCTATTGTAGTACTGTTTGGGTCTAGTATCAACTAGGAAATGGGAAGAGATGGGTACAGAATGACAGTCTAAATTACAATACCATTCTTCAGTTAGATCTTTTCTGAAAAAGGCAAGGAAAGTGATATGAAATCCCTTATGATCAGGCTTTTATGGCTATTTATCTTTGGAAAGCCCCAAGAACGAGGGTAACTCATGAGGCCCCTTAGGAAGAGGAAATTGGCAGTGTTGATGATTCTGTCCTCAGATGCCCACCTGTCTCCTAGGTATGTGGGACCCTCCCATCTGTCAATGAAAACAACCACAGTGGGCAGTCTCCTTGACCTCCTCCTTATAATCCTCAGGCCAATAAATGTTCAGGAATTCCACCAGAGGTTAGTGTCCCAGAGAGACCCATATTCCCCAGGCCCCTCCATATGCTCCTCAGACAGCCGTACAACCTGAAGGACAGACTCACAGTGGAGTATTTCTTACTCTTCTAACTTAAAGCTCACCTTTCTCTAAGAGAGCTCCCAGGACTAGAAGGGACTACAGGAGTCCAGGTTCCTTTTTTAGTGGCAGAAACACAACAATGAGAAGGATGATTAGGCTGATTTTCAGAAGATCCTTGTACAATGGTGGCAAACCTCTCAGAGACCAGTGCTCAAATTGCAACACAAAGCCCTCTTATTTATTGCAAAGTGCCAACACTTCAATTAAACCTCAATACTGAGATTTTTAGATTGGAAAAAACAATTCATACATTAACATCTTTTGTCTTAAAGGAAAAACAAATGACACATTTTTCATAGGTTCACCACCACTATCCTAGTGAGTTTGCAGATGGATTTCAAACTTTGATCCTTGCATTTGACCTCTTATGGGGAGACAACCAATTTGTCTTGGCCACATGCTGTACCCCAAACACTTTTGACCCAATTGCTGGACATGGTATTTCATGTGTTCAACAAACAGGATCTAGATAAGAATAAAAGAAGGGCCAAGAAAAAAAGATAATGCCAGAATTATAGCTCTCACAACTGGCAATGCCTTAAGCATGCCCCTGTCACCCAAAGGAAATCCGAAGGCAAATCAGAGAAAAAGTTTCTGCTTTAAATGCAAGAAAACTGGACACTGGACACATGACTATACCAAGCCACTACCCAGGCTCTGCTCATGCCTGACTCCTGGCACTGGAGGATTTACTGTCCCTGTTCCCAGAGAGGAGCTAAGTCAGCCAAAACCTTCCCCTCTCACTCTGATGGAGAGGACTGAAGGAGCCCAAGATAATCTGCAGTGCCCCTATTCCAAGACATCTCCATGTTCTGTAAGAAACTCTGAGTGAGCCTGGATGTAATGGGTAGGCATTTTTAATTCCTTTGGTTTACTCTGTTTTAACTTCCTTCTCTGGAAATCTCTCCTCTAGCTCAATAGCCATGATTGGGGTTGAGGAGAGCCCTATTCAGAGGTTTTTTTACTCCTGCTTTGACATGTCAATTTGAAGATCAAATGTTCAACCACAAGTCTTTGATTTTCCCAAAGTGTCATAGTCTTTTACTGTGAAGAAATATACTAGTAAAGCTGGAGACAATCTGTCCTCCCAGGCAGGCTTCTGTCATTCATTGCAAGGGACACCAATGAAACATATTTAAAGTCTCTTTGGAAAAATCAAAAAGCTGATACAGAGGCAAGAAGAGTAGTCAAGGTCCTGTTCAAAGAAATAATTCCTTGGGTTGGACTGCCTCAGTCTCTTCAAAGTGACAATGGACCTTTTATTACCTCTCAAATAACTCAGGGGGTAGCAAAGGCTTTAGGAATACAGTACCATCTCCATTCTGCTTGGAGATATCAGTTCTCCACAAAGGTCAAAAAAGCCAACCAAATCCTAAAGAGAACTATGGTAAAAAATAGCCAAGAGTTTTCTGAGACTAGGGTCCAATGTGAAATGAGGAGTCAATAGCCCTCGTGATGATTAAAGACACCCCCAAAACTGGCCTAAGTATGAATCCTTTTGAGATGTTATATGTATGCCTTTATCTTCTGATATGCTAGTAGACGCAGGGATCACAAGATTTTTACATCTTATTAATCTGGGCTGAGTACAACTGCCTATCCAACTACATGGGATCAGAATCCTACCAGATCCTGTCCCTGGGGTCCACCTAGTGCCAACCCTGGAGACCAGGCAGTCATTAAAATTTAGAAAGAAGGACTCCTGGAGACCCTTTAAAACCAAAATGAAAGGGCTCCTTTTCAGTGATCATTGCCACTCCCAATGCAGTAAAGGTGGCAGAGATAGACAGCTAGATTCACCTTTCTAAGCCAAATCCACTCCCACCTGAACTGTCTGAGAAAAAAGAATACTCCAAAGAATAAAGCTACTCCTGTGAGCCTCTGGAAGAATTGAGGCTTCTCTTCCAAAAGCAGGATGTTTACATCTTATTAATCTGGGCTGAGTACAATTAGTGAGTAAAATCACTAATGACTCCTAACCCACCACAGCTTAAATGGACACTGTAGTGGGACTCCTGTTTTTTATTAGTTCCATAATGTGAGTAATCTTGCTAGGGCTATGGCTCTCAGGCTGTTGGCAATCTAATATCCCTCTTTGTCATGCTTTCTCCTTCAGGTGATGCATGGAAGTCATAGTCTACCTTTTAAGGCAGATAAGAAAATATTCTGACTCTCTCCTTCTTTTCATATTTGGGCTCTACATCCTCAAGCCAATAGTAAAATTTTTTCATTCAAGGCTTCAGATGGTGATCTTGACTAAAGCCCATGACTCTCCTTACCAATTCACCAAGCTTTCTTCCTTTGAATAGGCCACCCCGACAGTTCTTCACATATAGGCACTAACTCTTTTTTCATTGTCTTCTGACTTGTTTTTCTCGGGCCAGCTAATGAGTCACAGCATCTAAAGGTAGTTAGAGAGCACATAATCACCAGTAGGTAAGGCCTATGGCTCACTGACCTGGAAGTAGCTATCAGAAGACAGAGACCTCCACACCCTCACCAACCTATAAAGAATTCTTGGTGTTTATAATTCTCAGGGGGAAATGAGGCAGATGATTTGGGTATGCCAGTTGGCTGGGCAAGTGGGTGTGACCTGTCAATCACAGAGATCCAGGACACATGCACCAACCCAAGCCCATTTAGAGAATGCTATCTTCAGTTCATCTGGAAATCAAGCAGGATTTTGAGAAGATAGCCTAGATTTGTTGTCAGAATGGAGGATACAAAAGGTAGCTGCCATCAACCTTGTGGCCACTGTACTCTCTCTCATTGGCCCACTCTGCTGTCTTCAGAACAGACTTCTTTTCCTACCTTTAATCGGCCCACACTCACTCTGTGAAGTATACTTCTTTTCCTACCTTTAATACCTTTTAATAAATGTAAAATATTGCAAAAAAGAAACAACCTAACACAAAGACCAATGAGAAATAGCTTGGTCTCTTCCAAAAGTAGGACTTCTAATGACCGTAGAATCTTCCATGAGGCTCCATCTCTTAAAAATACACACCACTTCTCATGGTACCACAGTGAGGACCAAACCTACAATACATGAACCCTTACTGGCCAAATCATATCCAAAGGATAGCACCAAATTAATTCCAATTAATGTTTCAAATATATTGTTCATCCTGTTAGAATCAACTGAGGAGTCATTTAAAAAATACTATGTCCCATACTCAGAGATTTCAGTTAATTGGTCTAGAGTGGGGATTTGAAATCAAACCATTCCAGTTAGGAATCTATAAATGCTGTTAATGGGTATGACAAAGAGTAACAGCTCCTTGTGTAATGGGTACACAAAGAGTAAGAACTAACAGTAGACTCGTGGATATAATATAATGGTGTCAGGCAGATCTCAAAGACCAAATCAGTTCTCCCACAGAAGTCTCCCAAGTTAAAATGCTACCCCTGAAGATTATTTCCTGTAGATAAATTATTGTTTTCGCTGGTGACAACATCTTCAAAGTTTGATATTGTAATACTTGAGAATATTAATTTAAAATTATTAATGTACAGAAAGTTACAGAAACATAGAAAGTTTTCATTAAATGTCAATGTGTAGAAAAGTTTAAGAAAATATAAGGGAAAATAAAATTGTCCAGAGAAAATTTGAAAAAGATGTGAAGTTGAAAGAAACAATAATTGTTACAATGGAGTATTCCTGCACTGTGTTAGGTTCTCTGATAAATCATTGCTATGCATCAAATTATTTAATATTTGCAGAAATGCTATGATAGTCACATCACTGAGTACATTTTACAGTGAGGAAAATTGGACCATATTCATAGAGAATTAAGTGACCAAGTAGGACTAGAACTCACAGTTTCTGATATCAGTCTAATGGACTTTGCATTATAAGGTATTATTACTGAAGAGTATTCTTAAATAAACATGGGATTTTTTTTTTCATGGAAGGAAGATAATTGGGATCCCAAATAAGAAGAAATTTGTAGAGCTCAAAGTAGCAGAGAAGGACTTACCATGGGATTGTGAAGGTACTGAAGTAAGATGGTGGCAACCCAGATGGGAAGCTCACATCCCTTTCCTTCCCTCCATCTCAACCTGGGAAGAACCATTCTCCTTGGAGTTCAGACCTCAGCAGGCAGGTAACATGTATGTGGGTCTACAGACACTTGCCTATTTTTCTTCTAGAATCACCTCCTTAACAGAGCTTAAAAATGTGCCTCCCAAGACAAATACATTAAAGCAATAAAGTGTTTCTGTTCAGAACAAAGAGTGAAATAATTTTTATGGGGGAAAGGATGACAAATAGAGGGAAGAAGGAAAGTAGGATAGAAAAAACAAAACAAAGAAAGGAAAGAGAGAAAAGGATTGATTTTGGAAACATAAAATAGCTACCCTGGGGGGAAAACCTTAAGGCTGAAAATAGTCACCTGACAGATTATGCTGTCCACAGAGAACCTACCTTCTTGAATTCCTCTTGACTTTTTGTCTTGTAAAGATAAAGAGCCAATAGCTTGTTAAGCCTTATTGGTGACAATACAGTGAACCTTCACCTCTCCCCACATTCACTTAATCCTTCAAAAAATTCCCAATGGAAGAGAAGTGCTTTATAAACCACCTAATTTCCTCTGAGTGCTATCATTATGGGCCAATTTATTTGAAAGTGTTTCCTAAAAAGCATTACCTACTGACTAATAGGGATCTAACCATCAATAGTAGAAATCCTATGGCAACTATTTAGAAGTGCTGCAAAATACACAATACATATACACTTGGTTTTTCTCTTGTAATCTGAATGTTATATTTTAAATAGCAAAATGTATTTTTATAGACTCATTTTTTTTAGATAAATTAAATATTTGTATTCTTCCATTCCAGGAAAGTTTTGCACTGGTTATTCCTCTGGTTGGGGCTATTGAAATAGAGGAAAAGTAGAAACTCTAGCCTCCTTTAATTCATCCCACAGCTTCTGCTATGCGGCCTGAAGCCTTCAAGTGTTTGCTATTCACTCATGCATGGTTCAAGGAATCTACTCAAAAATCATACAGCTGTTTATACATCTTCCATTTCACTATATTTTGATTTTGATTGATTTTTACAGTTCTCTTCTGAACTTTATGACTTGGAGATAAAATGAGCTTGGCACTGACCACTTGATATTAAAGAATGTGCTGAACACTTGCTCTTAGGAGAAAATTGGATACGTGATGTGACTATTTTTATTTAATGTCAGGTAGTCACAACTTGTTAAGACCTGCTTTCCTTAACGTTCTGTAATTACACTTATAGTGAAAATTCATTTTCAGTATTTGATGTGTTCTGATAGCAAAACTTCATCTATAAATTATAATTTTTTATACTAGGCTGATCCTCATATTAAATTCTAATATAGTCATATAGTTCATTTGTGATTATATCAATATGAATTAATAAAAAATTAACAGTAACTGAACAATAGCCTATAGTCTAGTTAGTAGTATCATACTAATATCAGCTTCCTGGTTTGTATATTAAAGTTATACAAGATATTACCATTTGAGGGTGTGAGGGGAAGGGCACATGGGATTCTATGTTAGTTAGCTTTGGGTTACTATAAAAAAATGCTTGAGGAAACTGACTCACAAAAAAGAACGGTTTACTCAGCTTACAGTTTTGGAGGCTCAGAGGCATAGTGCAGGCATCAACTCAGTTCTGGTGAAAGAAGCAGATAGTGGAAGCTCATGACAGGAGTGCTCACGTCTTGAGCCAGGAAGCCGAGAGACAGGAAGAGGCAAGTCTCACCCTTTGAAGGAACACCCCACTAGTAATATAGCAGTGAAATCAGACCTCCAAATGATATAAGGGAAATAATATGACTCCCAACCTGGTAGATGTCAGATACACCAAGTTAGGGTTCCCCAAAATCGAAGAATTAATTCTAAGGAACAATGGAGGTTAAAAGTTGGAAATACTTATTGAGAGGAGAGATTTCAGCTCCTGAGAGGCAGGAAGGTTCCCAAATGGGTGTCTGAGGACCCCACTTTTCAGGGGAAGTTCATTAAAGCACAACCATGTTGGTACAACATGGGTTAAAGCTGTGTTCAACCAATAAGGTTACAAGTATAGTCATTTAGGCAATAGTGGGACCCAATGGGGAAGCAAGTCATGTAGCAAGAGTATATAGAAAGAACAAAGAACTTTTCAAGAACATGATAGGTCTGAGGGTCTTGGTCACCTGTGAGGTGACTGATATCTATCTAGACTTCATTAGACCAGTTGTTACCACTTATCTCATCCCTTGGGGAAGTAGGTAAGCCTAGTCCTTTCATCTTTATCTTGAGGTCTGGCCTCTAACTGATGCTCCTCCAGTCACAGGTGTAATGCGTTTTACGTTTGCACTGACTCTCCTAAGGGCCCAGCCCTATCTGACTGCTTATAATGATTCTACCTCAGGGTACTGGGTATTATAGCTATCTATAATAGTAGGACCTATGGACCTCCTACCCAGCCCCACATTTTAAGGTCCATTGCACTTCCCAATACCACCACCATGGGAACCAACCCTATACATATGAACCTTTGGGTGACACCTATCCCAAAGTTAGAAACCTCTGCATACTACCTGTGCAACTTTTGTGAGTTTATCATTATTTCAAAATAAAAAGTTAAATAAATCATCAGTAAAAATATTTTAATACAAGAAACATACCTTGGAATAATCATTTTGGGTTGCTGGATCCACCACCGAAGACCTGTGAGACTTTGGGATAATTACTGAGGTCTCCAAGCCTCTTTATTAAAAAATTTCTAAACTGACAGTAATAGATTGGATTTAGAAATTCAATAGGAAGATGTATCTAATTAAGCTGGCCTGGAAAAGATAAATATATTATATGGTATTAGTAACACAAGATAAAATCAACAGCAACAAAGAAAATATGTGTTAAATATATTGTGTTAAATTCATTATATTTTAAGTTTTTTTCAACCACACACACTAGGGTTTACACAAAATGTGTGTTGTAAGGTGTGACTTTATAGGCCTCCCAGTTTCTTATTTTTTTTGGTACCGGGGATCCAACTCAGGTCCTTGTGCTTGAGCAGCAGGCAGAAAAACCACTGAGCTAAATCCCCGGCCCTCCTCCTAGTTTCTTACACATGTGTGTCCCAGTCCTTTTGTTGTGAGGAGACTGGATAAGTTATTGATACCAGAAAGAGGAATTTGGTTATTCTTGTGTACTTCCTGCCCATCACAATACCTCCCTAGGGGGATGCTCATTTCCATTGATCATAAGATCAAGACCTAGACATGTTGGCTAAACAGATTATCTGTCTGAGACCCTTTGGTATATAATAAAGGATAATTCTTTGTGTGCCCTCTTTCATAATTAAGGTAGATAATCCACTGTAATTATAGTAAACTATCCATTGGATATCATCTTTTGCCTTGAAAGCATGCACTATAACTTCATAACCCTGAAGAGCCAAGCAGCAACATTCTTTCCCTGTGACAGTCGCCAATATAATTTTGTGTTGAGAAAAGACAGTGAAGCTTCCCAGTGTGTGTGCGTGTGTGTGTGTGTGTGTGTGTGTGTGTGTGGTTTGAATTTGTTTCTTAGCCATTATTGAATATGCCAGTGCATTCCAAATGAGTAGCATCATTATTGGTGGATTTCTTTGAAAAGCACTTCTGAATCTGTATCTCATTCTAACAAGGAACACCAACTGTGATCGTCTAACATGTACACTATACGCTATTTTTTTAAAGTTGACGTATGAATGTAAATATGGATAAGCCAATTAAATTTCCCTTTTAAATAACTCATCTTTCTTAGAAGAAATCATAATGGAATTTCATCCCCGTGTGTAGAATTTCCACATCATTTTTTTTGTCATCAGACTTCATCGAAGTGTTCTCAATAGACCATGGACCAGTGGTTGAAGGTTGAAACTGATTGAGTTCCAAGATGTACATTTTTTTGCCAGACATACAGAAATAAATACTAAATGCATATTTTGATCTTGGTTCCCTTCAGCATTCTATACACTTTGATAACTGTCTTCCAGAATTTTAGCTCTATAGGCTGTTGATCAATAAAATAATAGTTCTCATGTGAACAAAAGAATTCTGATAACATGGAATATGTGACCTGATGAACATTTATGATGTTATCAAAAAACTACAGAAAAGCTGAGACTCTGGAAATAAAATGATCAAACACAAAAGACTTGTACAAAAATCTTATACAGTAACAAAGGGGAAAAAATTCCTTCTCTGATAAGTAATACCTTTGACAATAACAAAATCATCTTCAAAATTGTTCACAGCTTTAGCTTATTCTCAGTGAAGCCAGTCAAGTTACTTAGATGTTGAAACCTATGCAAAACCTAAACCTACACTTTTCCACTATTTCCTGAGAGAGCTCAATAGGTTATTTAACATTAAAATTTATAATTTCATTTGTAAAATTAGGGAAATTTCTAAATCCTTCCAATTATTATGCATATAAAATGATGCTGTATAACAGAGCTATGCCACGTCATATAATTTACTGTATAATCTGAAGCTATAACTTTGTGTCCCTCCCAAATCATACTAAAACCAGCTGCTTGTCAAACTGATACCATACAGTCTCAGTATATCACTTCTAACATGACATTTTTTGATCCTTAGAAAGTAAGGAGTGTATCAAAGCTCTAAAGGGCTTAAAGAATTCAATCTTCAGACAGACTCCTATCTAAAGCTGTGTGAGTGGAAGGAAGGATTCTGCTGCTATTACCAAGTTTTTGCTGATGTCCTTATTCCCCTGTGCTAAGTGGTGTCCTCTTTATGGCCGCCCAGAGTTCAAACACTGTGGCTTGCCAAGGTACAATGAAGCCTCTCTAACCCAGGTCTTATATAGAAAATGAGAAGGGGAGCATCGTGTTCAGTTAGTTCTTCCACATAAGAAAAATCAACATCCTAATTCATCTACTTCATTTCTTTAGTAAAAACTAAAGAAGCAACTAATTTATTGTACCATGTATATATTGTGGCCATTGTCTTTATCATTTAGTTGATAAATGAACAATAATGAACCCACATATTTTGAACCATAAACATAATACTGTAAGGTTAAGTATTAATTGTATGTATTATACTCTATAGAATAGTCTCCAGTGACAATTGTTTCTGCGGGATCTCAATAACTGATTTAGTACTTAAGTTTACAATTTTAGCCCGAGATTTAGCTCAGTGGTTCTGCCACCTGCCTCGCAAGCACAAGGTCCCGAGTTCAATCCCTGGTACGAAAAAAAAAGAGAATAAAACAAACAAATTTATATGTAATGTAAGGGAAAATAAAAAAAAAAATTACCAGTTATTGTGTTGATAAAATAATAACATGCATTGAAACTATTTCATGTCACTTACAGTGTAAGTTATAACACTTTCATAGGTTGAAGCCTTTGGAGAACATTACAGATCTAAACCAGAAAAGTGAACATTCACTGAGGTACTGTAGTGGTCCTTATTGAGTAACTATTCTCCCTTGGAAACACTTTGTTTGATTTATTAAAAATGCTAGCATGTATACACTGATATACCATTTTAGAAATGAGTCAAGCAAGGCCTAGAGAAGTTAGTAAAGAGTATTTGTTCACATAGTCACTTAAAATATTACTGGAAAACTAATTTTTAGTTCAGTAGTTCCAGTCACTATGTTACAGAAATGAACAGAAAGATAAGTATTCAGATTTTGTGACATTTAGAATCAAGTGAGAGAAACAAGCAGTGATCAAGTAATCCCAAAATAAATGAATAATGAAAAGTTGATAAAAGTGCTGTGAAGGAAAATAATTCCATTCTGTGAGAGCATATAATAATGAAACTTGACTGAGCCTAACAGACCATGGAAAGGCTTTCTCCAAGAGAATTATCATTAAGATGAGGTGTAAAAAAATGTGTATTCTAGGATGAGAGCCAGGAAAATCTGGACCGGTTCAAGCCAGGCCAGAAGTCTGCTATGTATTATCGCATAATAATTTAATGGTTTTGGAAAACAAAATAAACCAAACCAAATAAAACACACCTTAGCAGAACTCTAAGGGCCCTCAGTTCTAATAGAGACCCAAACATTTTTTAGATAGTAACTACAATCCTTACAAATACAAAGATGAATATAAAGGTAATAAAATTCACATTAAAGACAAAGATATGTTTCTCTTTCTACTATATAATAGAAGAGCTAGTGACTCTACCTCCACTCCCAGTTAAGACCTCTGGGCAGAGATAAAGCCTGTGGATTTCAATTTAACACTTTGAAAAGTTGGTACTCATCTATTCTTCTTTGTGACCACTGGAAATTTATATCCCGTTTCATTCTAGGCAAGTAAATAATCTAATATTCTGTTATGTCTTATGTCTAGATGTCCCCCCAAAGCCTCATGTTCTCTCCTGGGTGGGGCTTTGGGGAGTGACTGAATCATGAGTGTGTGATACTAGATTAGTCTGCTGATTGGTTTAGCACAGTTCTGGGTGTGGGTGACTGACTTACTGAAGGGGAAGACTCAACCTGGATGTGGATGACACCAACCAGTAGGCTTGCAGCCTGGGTACAATAAATAGAGAAAGGAGAACCAAGTTGCTCTGACTCCTGCCTGCCATGCTATGAACTGTTTCTCCTCTGTCATGCCCCTCTGGTGTACCACCCTGCCTTGGAACCAGCCAAAGATGGACTGAAACTTTTGAAAACTGTGAGCCAAAGTAAACTTTTTCTCCTTTAAGTTGTGGGTGTCAGGTATTTTGTCCCAGCAACAAGAAAGTAACTAAGACATACTCCAATCCTGAATCTGTAATAAATGAGATGCACGTTGACATTTTAATATTGGTTGACACTTTTGCAATACAAGTGGAAGTATCTCTTTCAAACACCCTAATGCCCTAGGCACACCTTAGATAAAATGCCAGTTGAAGTGTTTTACTTTTTTTAAGCAAAAACTATTCAAGAAGCACAGGACATCAGAATAAACTTGTGGAAATAGCTGTGTAAAGACAGCAGGAAATACAGAAAGGGAAAAATTAAGGAACTCACCACTGCCACAACCATCAATATACCACCCTGAGCTAAATTCTCCTGAGATTCTGATCCGACTCCATTTTGAGAAAGTTCCTGTGCAAAGGAAAGCCACCTCAAATCCTGTATAGCACTAGAGATGTGTCTTTGGGTAAGATCCAAGAAGTAGTGAAATAAGGAATCATAAATTCTGTGGGTGCTTATGCCTGCTAACAGAGAAAAATACGGGAGCCTCTGAGTGTTGCAACTGTTTCCATCTGTTCTTTTTATGTGTAACTGATGTAAGAAATTAGTGACTGCCAGAAGTCACTTGGTTTGCAATTACAGTGTTTAATGATATTAGTATAAACTAGGGAAATGAGCTAATCTATTCTAGAACAGAAAGCACAAATGAAGGTGAAATCAACTTTTGAGATACTATATAATTTATGATACCCTTCCCTTCATCCAAAGTGAACAAGTGTTCCACACTTTACTTATAGAGCAGATGGACAATCCCTAAGACCTGTGGATACAAAGGAAAATAAATTGTATACAAAGAGTCTAGAGTCTCATGATGGACCATAGGAGCAGCTTTATTTATCTTGCAGAAGTAAAATGGGTAGGTAACTTAGAGATGCAAATTGCAAAGCTGATCCTTTTACAAATTAAACCTTGACCCCAAGTGTCTGTTCCATGTCAAAATGAGGAGCTATAATATCTATCCTTGTTTTTAGTCTGAATTTAGGAGGCCACACATCCTATATGTCTGAATTTCACTAAGCCTCACAACCAGCCATAGAACCATCACATTAACTTGGTGCAATATCCACAAGTCATTTCTGCAAAAAAAAAGACGGATAGAAAAGTCATCTGTGAAATGGGATAATTAATCTCTGCCCTGAATAATACACAGAATGATGCTATGATCATCAGACAAAGATGCTGTGAATGGTCTTGGTAAATCAAGCACTACATAAATATAAATGATCAAAACTAGTGGTTCTCCTAAAGCACAAATAAAATACACAGACTTCTATATAGACTGTGTTTTAGTCAACAATGAAGGAAAAAAAAATTCACAAGACAAACAACTGTTTGAATAAATATTCTGTTTGTGCAAGGCAGTAGATGTTAGCAGAAAATGTATGGATTTTGGAGAAACATGGATATGAGTGTGAATGCCCAGTCTGTCACTTAATAGCTGTATGACTTAATTAAACCCCTTTGAGAAGCTACTTCTCAAAGTCTAAAAATTTTAATGGTAAGATAGAAATAATTCCAACTATCTTATTACAAGACAGTGGAAATTACATGTACTAATAAATGTGAAGGTTCTGACATGTAATAGGTGGTTAATGAAGCCTAGTCTGTCTCTCTAAACTTCTCAAATTCTGTACTCTTAGAATGATTTACTAATTGGAAGGCTACTGAAAATCGTATGGAAGCATTCATATAATAACTGTAAGTAGGGGTAACTTACCATGTATTTCTGAAGGCTCACAGACCTCATGATGTCCCTTGAGGGATCCATGTACTGCTCCTGAATCCCTAGCTTTGATAGGTGACCAACATGGAAAAGGTGAAGCACAGAGGGAGCATTAATGGCATATAGCTGCATGTTCCCCAAGAGCCTCCTCTACTTATAGGTGGAGCTGTTGGGAGGTGCTTAGGTTATGGGGGTTCCTAGCTGGCTTAATCTTAGGAGGTGTGGTCTGGTCCAATAAGGCAGGTCCCTGGGACCATGGCCAGGAAGGATTTATCTGCTGCCCAGGGTCCTCACTTCTCTCCGCTTCCTGCAACCATTCCAGGGGCAGTGTCTGCTCCAAGACGCCCCTGTGCCATGCGGTGGTTGGGGCTGCATTCCTATGGACTGAAAACTTTAAAAAACTGTGGGCCAAAATATTTATGTCATTTTATTTGGTACCAGGGATCAAACTCAGGTCCTTGCATTTGCGAGGCCAGCGGCGGAACCACTGAGATAAATCCCAGGCCCATATTTATGTCATTTTTAAAAATTAATTTTATTGGTGCATTTAAGGTATACAATATAATGATATTCATCATTGGAAATTAGCACCTTTACATAATCTCTCTTGGTTCGTATTTTTTCCCCATTCCCCTGACCTCCCTTCAACCCCTCCACCCTTCCCTATTTACAAAGAGTTTGTTTCCATTTTTTCCTTTTCTCATTAATTCCATTCCCTTCTTTCCTTTCCTCTACTCCTCCCACTTCCCCTTCCCCTTTTCCCCTTTTCTTCCTATTTTACTCAGCTATAAAAACTGAGAAATTAGAGACATTTATAGCTAAATGGATGTACACTGAGGCCATACTCTTAAGTGAAAGAAATAAGACACACATGTGTAAATACCGAATAGTTTCTTTGGTGTGAGAAACTGAAAGTGTAAATAAGGACTAAAAGGTATAATAGATAATGTGGGCCAAAATAAAACTCTCCTCCATTAGGTTGTAGGTGTGCATTATTGTGTGCAGTGGCAAGGCCAATAACTAAGACAGAGAATGTTTAGAGTGTTCTAAAAAGTCTTCAGAAAAATTAGAAATATACAATCTCTTATTAAAATGGGTATTAAAGCACATTTCTTGGAGTCCAATTGTATAGCAACTAGTATTTCCCTTCTGAAATAAACTCCTGGAATGTATGGCTATAATAGTAATACCAGATGTGTGTAGTTGAGACCAAACAATTGATTCTGTTGCACTTACATTAGTGTTACCAAAGCTATGAGTCATTAGCTTACATTTTCAAATTTAACAACTCCCCTGCTTCTGAGTGCACAGAGCATCTGCAAGTGGTAGAGAAGTTTGGGACCACAAAATCAGGCACATGGGAAATTTCTGATTGTGAAATCCTAAACTAATATGTGATATTTTGTAGATTTCTTTAGGTACACTAATCTCTGAAACCTATAGACATTAAAATATATTTTATTGTACATCTCCCTTATGTCATTTAATTATTAATGTTTTCCTTTGAGTTATTATGGGAACAAAATATTTATATTCAACCTAGTTTTACATTTATTACAATACTAATTCTATTGGACTCTACATGGACTCTACAGTTTTGCTAAAAGTAATAACTTCCTTTTGACTAAAATATTTACAACTAAATATTAATTGTACAATGTTAAAATGAGTCTTTTAGAGATTCTACTTTTAAGAAAGCTTTGGTACTCCTGATAATCTCATAAATGTATGGGTATATTTTTACATATTTTTTAGTCAAATGATCGAAGAAAAACAGCTATGACAAAGTCCTTAAGAAAGAAAAGTATGAGTTAGTTTTGGGCTAAAGTGGAATCATGTCTACTTAAATGAAATGTAAATCAAGACATATGATAACAGACAATAGGAGTTTAGTCAGAAGCAAAATATAAATGAAATCATTTCACCATCTAAGATCCAATTTTTTGGTTATGTTGATTTGTACAAGATGTACAAGATGAGGTATCTGTATGTCTTAGTTGCATATAAAATTGCATTCAGAGCCCACAGGGGTGTCCTCTGAACAGTCATTACTAACATGTTTGCCTCACATTCAGGACATAATGTTACAAAAGGACATGAAAGGAAAAAGCCAGTCTTGAGGGAAATGCTCAACATTCTCTGGAGAAATAGGATCATCTCCCATATTGTGTAAGGCAGACTTTGGCCTGCATTAATCTTGCACATTAAAAATGGCATCAATCTGTATGAGGTTGGAGAACCAATTGTGGATGACAGCTGAGGATTCATGTCAGGACACATGTAACCTTTTCAGACATCATGGTCCTATAAGGCCCTCTGCTGTGAATCATGGATTTGGAGATGAAAACAGAAGTGCTGACCACAGGTATTTACAGATTTGTGTTGAGGGAATTGCAAATAGATCTTAAGAGAACAGGATGGTAACAGTTCTGATAAAGGTGGGAAAATTGCAGTGTGAACTCCAGAAAGGAACAGGTTAACTCAAGAAGGGAGAGAATAGGGTTTTGAAAGGTTTCTCAGTGGAAGTCAATTGTTGAATCTGAAGATTCCCCCAGAAGTGTCAACATCTGTCCTTCTCTACTCTGGAGAAATGTACTTTCTCAACTACTACTCTGCCATCATTCTATATGTAGCCGTAATGTCAGTGGCATAATAAAAACATTAAATGCCAATTTGATGGTAGCTTCTCTAATGACTAGAATGGAACAAATCATATGGAACTTACCATTGGGGAGATAGAGAAGATTAGGAAAAGCTTTCTTGAAAAGATTACAACTGTGTTAAATATTGATGTATAGAAATTGGCCAGACAAGGAGAAAGATGATGTTCCAGAAAGATAATGGAGAGATTTGGGTATGCTTGTCTCTTCTCTTCCAGAAAGTTATGTCTAAAGTTCTATTTCTCTTAGGGAATGGAAATACCAATAGTGATTCGTTAGGGTTTGTTGAGGGTCAATACTGGGAAATGTCTCAAAAAAAAGTTAGAATTTTGCTTTAAAAAATAAAGGGCTATTTATTTTTAGCATTCTTTTTTCATGATCAGAGACTGAATACTTCATTTATATGTCTATAAACATTTTGAGAAAATGTATCATCTTTGTTAGAAAAGAAAGATGTTGAACAGAAAAGAAAGATGTTGTTTGGTGTCATACATTAGCTTCGTGTTACTCCTAGCCCTAAAATCGTACTCATAACAGCCAAGTAGACAAAAGGATTTCTTCACTCTTGCCTAACTTCCATGTACATAATACATAAATAATTTTAAAATGTGGTTTCTGAGCTGCCTGGCTTTCTCTTTTACTCATTTCCCGGTACCTTTACTGAATTCTATGAGCATTATCATTGTGAAACAAAACCATTTTAATTGTGTTTTCACAGTAGGTAAATTTTTGTACTTGAGCTTTCAAGAGAGGTAAAAGTCTATCTTTTCTAAAAGTTAAGGCCTATATATTGATGAACACTGTTCTAAAGCATTAATTTAATCCTTATTACATGTCTATGAATTAAATTCTGTTATCAGCCCCATTTTAAAGGGAATCCATGACAAATAAGCAATGTGAGGTCACCCAGCAGTACAGCCTGGACTTGAGCACAGTCAGGGATACTTGGGCCTCTAAGTTTCTAACCATTATTCTAACAAATGAAACACGTAGTAGAAGAATCAAAAGTCAATTTTTAAACTGCCTATCTTTGTACCTCCAAATTAAATGACTAAGGTTGAAGACTAAAAAGCTGGCTAGCTCATTCCTCCCTTGGCTGCCTAAGGATCAGCTCAATCATAAACAATACAGTGTCTGTGTTTGGACTAGTAGGTTCATGACCAGCAGACTTCAGAGGAAACAAATTGTCAGTGATGCCCTTCCCTACGGAAAGCCAACAGTACCTAAGGCAGAAATCTGAGAAAAAACTACCCCACATGTGCAAGAGAATATGGGATATCATCTTTCTATTTACATTCAGAATCTGTTTTGATGTTGGCAATACAATTGGCTTTGCCATTATTTACAATTCCTTGATTTACGCAAAGAAAAATGAACCCAAACCTAGATTTACAAAAGAGTTGGCCTGTATCAGAAGCAAAAGACCTCAAGAAGTAATGCAAAGACAGAATGAAGAAAGGACCTGAAAAGGCCAATGTGAGTACTGACAAAAAATATGAGTTGGAGATTGCATAACAGCAGAAGGATTAAAGATGCTGTAGTGCCACTATATGCAGTGATTGTGTAAATATTTCTGTAAGGGTATTGATAAGCAAAAACTGAAAAAGTATCTAACATTCTCTAGCCATATCCTCTGGAAAAGTAAAAGGCAGATCTGCATGTGTGTGAGTGTGTGTGATGCTTGCCTATGCAATGGACATGCCAGGAGCCTTGGCGTTATCTCTTTTATTGCACTTGATTCGCACAACACATCTACAATTTAGGCAGCATCAGCTCTTGCAATGAACAATTTGTACTCGGTGTGGGAAGGTAATTTCTCCAATATGAAAAAGCCAGGATTTGAATGCAGCTATGTCTGCACAAAAGAGGAGATGACACCATAAGAGCATTTATCAGAAAGTGCCACATTTACTGAAAATGTGCATAGATTCAGAGATGAGTATCCTGAGGACAGAGTGATTGCACCAAAAACTGAAAAATGGGTAAAAGTATTTCTGAGTAGATGGATCAGTGCTCAGGCAGAAAGAAGAATGCAAGCAAAGAGTTGGGACTGCCCGTGAAAGAGAGTACAGGTCAGTGAGTAGTCCCAGTGCAGAAGAAGGAGGGGTTTGCACAGGATGTAAGTACTCCAGACATTCAGAATTTTGTAGGGTGCGAGACAAAAGAACAGTACAGAGATGTTAGCATCTGGAGGTACTACCCAATATCACACCATTGTTTTACAGATGAGAAAACCAAGGCTCAGGGAGCAGATAGCATATGCACAAGGTCTTGAAGCACCATTCTCATGCTCTTAATTGGCAGTTATCACATAACTGAATGACAAGATGTGAAGAGAATGTCCTTTACTCTTTCCTACAGCATCTGTCCCAGGGCCAACATACTCATATGGACAAAATACAGACCACTCACACAATACTCACACATTGACATTCACATGAGATGCTAGCTTAAATGGCCTTGTATTTCTTGAATTTGGTAGATTCAGTAATTCCACAGATATAAGCCAATGCCAAGTACAGTATCTCATAATTTAACTTACCCCAAATTAGCATCTTCAATTCCCTAAACTAATTTAAAATTTCTTCTTGTTCTTTCATCTATATTAGCAATAACTGTAAAAAGTTTTTGCTTAAGGTCAAAATTTATATCAGAAAGGTTTGTTTATTCATCTGTGTGTGTGTGTGTGTAAAATTCAAGCTGGGAAATTTAAATATACATGATAAAAATAGAAACTGACAAAGGATATGAATATTTGACTCAGATAAAGAACTTGACATGATTTTCTTCTTTTTGCTTGTACACCAACCATGAAGAATCTGTAAAATTAAAAAGTAAAAGGCATTAGAAAAATTTCACAGTGTTAGACCATATCATTGTAGGATTTCTTGCATGGAGTAGAAAGAATAAAGCCCAGATACTGGGATGGCTCTCCACTTGGAGAGAAAGCTTGCTATAGAGCACAGCCCTCGTCGATGTTTAATATGGCAGCCTGACTTTTGAATTTTAACACTTATTATTTAGGGCTGAGCTTCATAGCTTAGAGAAAAATGCTTGAAGTCTTTGATCTTGAGTTTCCTCATCCATATAAAAAATAATAATTGTACATTCTTTTTCCTGGTATTATGAGGATTAAAAGACTAAATGTAGAAAAAAATTAGTATTGTTCTTGGCATAGAGAATAACAACATAAATGTTGATTATGCTCAAAATGATTATGAATATATGCAAATAAAAAATTGGTAAATACTGGAAAACTTAGTTCATGCTTCACAAATAGAGATAATTTGTGACTGTACTATAAGAAAATAAAATTCCTTATGTCTTAGCCAAGAAAAACAAGGTTTGTAATGGTCCTCCAAATATTTTTACTATTTGTTCTTTTTAAGAGTAGGAAAAATAGGGCCGGGGATTTAGCTCAGTGGCACCGCACCTGCCTTGCAAGCACAAGGTCCTGAGTTTGATCCCTGGTACAAAAATATTAAAAGTAGGAAAATTTATTGAGAGAGAAGATGGCTTCTATCTAAGAGAGACTGGAGGGGGACTGGAAAATGGGTTGCCCTATATTTCTGCAAAGAATGTACAATTTCTGCTTAAGTGAACAATGTTTCTCTTTTTATTTCTACCTCATTACTCAACTGATTAGCCCCATAAAAATAGATTATGAAATAGGGATATTTAATCATTCAAATATATATTATATATACACATATACTTAAACTTTTTAAATAAAGATTACAAATATGAGTTGTTCATTAACATTAGAAATATTGTCCAAGGATGATCAATTTTATAGTGGAAACTATGATGACACTATTTAGAAAATTTAGATGACAGAATTGTTTAATGGAAATTATTTGGACTCTATAACTAAAAGCAGCTCAAGCAAACTCTAGGATTCAATCTTTTTTATTGGGGAAGTTATTATATTTCTTTAATAACCATTTCTTGGTCTTTTAGAAATGGGGTCATTTAACCCATCTTTCAGTTTTTAAAATAGATGATATGGTACATAATGTGTACCAAGTATCCAGGCAGGGCTCAAGAAAGGGTTGATATGCAACTCTTTGGCATAAATATATACCCTAAGTGATACAGAACTACTTTTCTTTCCAGTGAATGAATTAAAAGTGTGATTTTAGGACATGAACAACATGGAAGGTCTCTGAACTGGCAATCAGGAGTGTTAGATTTTAGTTTTGGCTCTGAGCCATGATGGTTCTTTATTGAATAAAACACATAAAATACAAGATTTTTGGGCCAAAGTTCAGCTAGAACTGACATTTCCAGACTCCCTGTGTGATTCTAAGCAAGTTACTTGAACAAGGATCTCAGATTGTACATATAGAAAGTAAATCGGTGACCTAAATTATTCCTAAAAAGTGATTTTAGATGATACATAATACAGGAAGATGGGAGGAAGTAAGAGCAAAAATAAGTCATCTAGATTCAATGGTACTAACACTAAGTCAGAGGCAGATTTTTCATTAGAAATAATTAACTTGGATGAGCTTGTGTTATGTGTGCATGTTTTAAAAACAGATCTTTTCTGCCCTCGGAGGAAACAAATATGTATGTTCAATCAAAGGCTGTCAGCTACCATCAGGTGATTTGTTTATAACTCGCTGCTTCTTTTATATTTCCAGCATCGTGCATTTTAATTAGGATTGCTTACAAACTTAGTGCCCTCTCTACCGACCACATAGAAATGAATATTAGTATGTTGCAGAAGACAGTTGTCTTACAGATAAAAAAGCAAGCACCTCAGAAAAGGGGCAGATTTTCATGAAATGAGATAAAAACTCAGGGGATTACAATGAAAGATTCAATTTGCATTGAGTTGATATAGACATCCCAATGTCAGGGGCTCGATTTCCATATGCAATATTGATGAAAGTGATCATAGCTACCATTTAATAGTCTTCCTATGTGACAGCTGTACTGTACAATTGTTATTTTATGGCTGCAGAAATTTAGATTTGAAAAGTAAAGGTATTATACCTAAAAAATGGTGATTAAAGCCCATCTCCCAATGGAAGTTTATTTGATGAAATTTAGTCTTTAATAAATTGTACAGTATGTGCTATTTTAGTAACTGCACTGTCTGAGAGGAAAAGTCTCTGAACATAATGAAAAAATGAATTCAAGGAAAGGAGAAAACACAGATGGATGCAAAAAGGATAGAACCTTAATGAAAACAGTCTTATCAAAATAGGAGAAGTAGAATGAAAAAAGAAAGGAAGGAAAGTGAAACAGAAAGCAAATAAAACTATGGAAGACGAGCTGTAAGCCAAAAGGAAAGTATCAAAGATGAAGTTTTTGTGTGACAATACAGAAGGAAAAAGAATGAGCGAAGGGATTTGCTTGTATGTATGTTAAAATCTAAATGTTTCCCTTAAGGAGTGTGTATTATTGTCTCTTTTCATCAGTAAGTCAATGTTTCAACTCTGTTATCACTGCCTTCCTTGTGGCTTTTAATAATCATTCTTGAAATAGAAGTGTTTCTGCAGACATACTGGGAGATGCTCTTCTCATTTGACTGCTTATTTAATCTACCCCATTGCTGTCTGTCTGTCTGCAGGACAAGGTGTACATACAGATTGAAAGTCAGGGGAAAATGAGGAGGGGGCTTAGATGTCTTAGAACGAATTAACTTACATAATGGCCCTGTCAATCTGGTCTCCCTTCAAAATCCATTTTCTTGGTTTAAGCTAACCTCTATCAGTCTCTCTTTGGGTTTGCTCTTTTCTCTCCAATTAATCAGCTATCTCAGCCATCACAGCTTCTTTGAGTTTCTACTAAGTGTTAGGCATAAACCAGTGCCATAAAGAACACTAGGAATTTTTCTACCACAAGAAGGATACAAGTAATAGTAGGCACAAAGGTAACTGTGACCTCAACATCTATGGAACCAGACTAGGGATCAAATGATACAGATCTTCTAAGTGGTGCAGACTTGTGCTGTTTGGGGTCGGAGAAGGCAATTCCTCTTGAGTTGAGGAAATCAAGACAATTTCACGGGAGACTTTGTAAAGATGGCAGTATTTCTAAAAATGAACCTGATGAAGTAGGCCACTTGAAGCTGAGGAAAGTAATGTAAACTTATATGGCAAAGGAACTTAATCTAATTGTCTAATTTTAAATTATTGCAAGTGGCAGTCTTAAGTGCTGCCCTGTGATAAATCTTAAAATAGTGTCCCTGTTCAGCCATGATCCATTAGATATGTTTGCCATGGTTCCAATGTTAGCTACCATAAACAAAGTAGTCAAAGGATGAACAGAGCCAAAATACCAGATCAGAAGTACACAAAGAGAAATTTTTATGCAGAGGTTATGAGATTAGCTAGTTAAATGAAATTGGGGGCAAATGTAAAAACCTGTGGATGCCAGGCTGAGAAACGTACATGCTATGAGAAAATTATACACTCACATATTAGGTACTCACCATACTATGTATGAAAATCTAGTGGAACAAACATGGTTTGACTGAACCCCATACTGATTCTATCCACACAATTTAGGCACTATTGACTGCAACTAGGAAGTATCCCAAAAGTTGGCAATTCATCGAGATATTTTATTTTTCCTAATACATATTGCATTGTGTGTAGCTTACACTCAGTTAAAATCATGTATTCACTGTTTTCATAGAGCTTTTAGTAGGAATGTCAAGACAGATGTCAGATGTCTAGAAGATTTAACTTCCTCCTCTAAATACAGTAGTCTTACTGGAGATATTATGAAGGGCAGAAGCAGTGAAGATATCTTTTAGGAGCTGCATTGTCAGCAAACTGGATCTGGAGGTCGGTCGGGTGAAGAAGAAATTCTCAACTAAAGTTATAAGCAAATGCAATGGAGAAATGAAAGAGCAATAGATACACTGCATGCCACCATGACAATAATTGTGGTCAAATATTAAAATAGAATTGTACACTTGGAATTGTACTTAGATTTTACTGACAATTATGACTCCGTCATCACTGTGTATTTGGTAAACAAACGAGCAATTTGCTGAACGCTAAAGTAGGGTCTGTTAAAACATAATAAAAGAATAATTTATGGAAGTCAGAGTGTCTGTCCTGGAGCTACTAATGATATAATAGAAACAGAGATAGCAGGCACAAAAGTCAAATGAAAATTGTGCTATCATAATGCTTTAGGTTGGTTCAGGCTCTCCAGTTCTTCTGGACTATTGCAATATAGCATAATGGTTTCAGGCAGTGTTTCTGAAACCATCCTGGCTGTGGGATCAGGGGCAAGTTACCTAAGTGCTCCATAGCTCACACTCCTAATCTGTAAAATAAGCACAATAAAAAATACCTTTATTATGGGAATTTTATGAATGTAAATGTGTCAAAGAACTTAGAATAGCACTGTTTCATTTTTGTTGTTATTTTATTCTTGTTGCAATGGGATACAGAGAGATATCCCTGCCTCTTTATCCAATCAACATTTTACCCAACTTCTAGGGATATATTTTGAAACAGCTATTATAAAGCTGATATATGTAAACTTACTGTATATTTTTCTACATGACAGAGGCTTAGGGGATGAATGTCCAAGTGCCTTAGTGGGAAGATAAGGTTCCCATGCACTTCTCTGTTTAATTTCTTGGACCTTGGTCCCTCACTCTTGTACTCTTCCAGCTATCCTTCACTCCAGCTACATCTGACTACTTGTCCGAGAAGTGATTCCCCGGGTCCAAGGTTTAAAGATATTCAGAGAAGTGCAGTGACATTCTAAGGATACCTTCTGATTCCTAAGGCCTTACTGTTTCATTCATCCATTCTGCTGCAGCACTTGAGAGCTGTTGTTGTGCCAAGATCCTGTGTTTACGTTGTCTGTCTCTGCCACTTGACTGAACCTTTGAGAGGATCTTGTCTCATCCATCCCTGAATTATCTGCACCTGGTACCTAGTATGGAACAACATGAGATGTAATACATGCTTGATGAAACTGTATAGTAATGTAGATGTATTTATATATACACTTATTTGTACATTAAGACGACACTACCTTCTCTTGGATGAACCAAACTAAACATTGTTGCTGGTAAGCATTTACGCAGTACCTTAGCTCGTAATAAGAAATATCATGTTTAAACTTTCAAAGATAATGGCAAACCAGACAAGGATGTCTGGAAATGAATGAAATACTGCCCCCCTCCAACATATAGAAGTCTCCCAACCTTATCTATTTGAAATATTATTATGGAAACTGACAGATAAAATGCTGGACACAAAACTTCAGAAAAAATCAGAAGAATTCTTGTATAATGTCTCTGATCTTAAACATTAACACAAGTGACCATAGCACTGTATATCTGTGTGTGTATATATATATATGTGTGTGTGTGTGTGTGTGTGTGTGTATATATATGTGTGTGTATATATATATATATGATAATAGAGTACATATATAATAGAATACATATATATGGATAATAGAATTTTGTCACATATATTTCATATTAGAAATTTACTGCCACCAGATAAGAGAGGTAAGATAAGAGTTATTTGTCCAAAATTTCTAATGAAGAGTTCAAGGTTCAAGCAAGCTAAAGTCTTTTCCTGAGGGATAGTGTGGTGGGAGTGGTGACAGTGGAGAGGGGAAGAAAGGAAAGCTCAGTATAGTTGTCACAGTGACATTGACAAAAGACTGCTCTAATAAATTAGCATTTCCATCCTGACTGACTCAATCAGCAGGAACAAATTCACAGGGCAGGTAGAAAAGAGAAAGGGAAGGGCCATGTTCAATCTGTCTAGAATTGAGTACCAGAATCTAATTTATAAGCAACAACAACAACAATGGAACAATGGGTGTTGAAATTTTTAGAGGTCCTGTAACTAATAATTATTGAGGCCCAGATGTTTCAGATTTTTTGTTTACAACTTATCCATTCCCAAAATGTTTCCTTGTACTCGGTACTTCACGCCTACAATTGAGAAGAAATGTGTGGCTTTTAATTATGAATATTTTTACTGAAGGTGTACAACCACTGGAGTCCAGGAATTCAAAGCCAACCTGGGAAATATGCTCAGATCCCATCTCCAACAAAACATCAAAATGGGAGCAAGCCCCATGTGCATTGTTTAGTATTGCTCTCTCAACCTCTCTCTCTTTCTCTCTCTCTCCACTTTTCTTTGTAAAATGTTTTTCTCTTATTTGATAGAGCATTAGTAATTCAAACAAAAGGAAAACATAAATGGCACTTCAGTATTATATCCTTATGGATTTCAGGGATTTATATTCTCTTTCTTCAACAATATTTGCTGTACAGCCTCTGAAGGTAATATTTAGAGGAAGTGGATATTTTGCCACAATATCACCTCCTAATCCTCAGAGCATTTCCTTGATATCTATCATCAGTTCATAAAAACTTTAACACTTCATGAACAATATGTTGTCTTCCCTTTCTAATGGCAAGGAAAAAAATAAAAATCAACTTTCATTGAAGAAGACCACAGTGTCTCCCCAAATGAAACCTGGTGATAAACCAAATAAAGTAGGCACAAAAAAACGCAAGTAGGTTTTAGTTTGTTTTCACATACGCTGATCCAAACTTGTACACTAGAAAGATTTATTTGATTTATTTAGTTCAATCTTCTTTGGATAAGAGAAACTATGGCAGTATTTTCAACAACATATGTCCAGGATGTTAACTGAAGATGATGATTGTTTATCTTGAAATATAATTTATCTGAAATATTAGTGGGAGGTGGCAGGGAGAGATACAGCAATATAAACATATGATACTTCAAGGTTGTACCTGAAAACTAAAAGCATTTTTTCAATGTCCACTGGACTAGGTTATACTGATACAATTCTTTATAACTCTCAGACGTGACATTTATATTTTCCAGAGTTGGTTTTATAGGAAATCAAAGTAGAGCTATGTGGAACATTTGAAATTGAGTAAAAACTTCAAGCTTAGGAATACCAATTTAAATGTATATACCTCCAAGTTTAAGAGGACAATTTACTTGGTAATGATACTTTGAAAGGATGTTGATTTAATATAGTTTTTTCTCCTCAAGCTGTAGTCATTTATATAGTTACGTTGCTTTTCTCTTTGTCTGTACACCATCTGCGTGATATAATATTTTAATCAACTCACTTCTTTAAAAATGTAAAATAAACATTTGTTTTAAAGGGGAAACTTATATCCATATCTAAAAATAAGAATGCTATTTTTACTTGCCATAAATGCAAGGTAAACTTGGAAATAAATTGAATGAACGCAAAAGAGTGTTCTTACATTCTAACAAGGCACTTGGAGTCTGCTTAAGGCTTTCAGCCTGAGGCCAGCATTCTGCTTGTTAGAGGGATGGACACTGGCAGGGAGCTGAAATGTTCTCCCTTGAGAAAATCAGAAGGTTGAAAGAGAATTGGAAAGTGAGTGATGTTCTTACCTATTTATTTTCCATATTTGTTACCTATGCCCCATCAGAAATCACCATAGGAGAGAAGTTTCTTGCAGCATGACAAATGCTAGGGTCTCCTGATAAGTTTGAACTAGGACCAAATCACACATGTAAACCCTATACTGGTCACTTACCAGATATGGATTCAGGGAAGTCAATATTTCTTGTGTCTCACATTCTTCATCTAAAAAAAGGGAGGTAATAACATATGCATCTCCAAATTGTTGTGTGGATTAAAATGAAAGAAGAATCTGAAAAGGATCAGCACACGGTGACTGCTCAATTAATTCTAGTTACCATTAACTCTCAACTCGTGTTATCATGCTATCCATTCTACAAGCATGAATTCTCCATCCATCTCACCTTGGTCTTTACCCTTTCCATCCCTCTCCTGCATATAGAAATCTTAGCTTGTGTAATTCACCCCTCTGTTGTGATAGAATCCCAGAAGTCTCTTGTTGTTCTAAAGAAATCATACACAACATTCTGACAAACTTCTTAAATATACTGTTTTTTCAGTGAGATCGCCATTGGCATAATAGGTAGTAGAAAAAGATAGATAGATAGATAGATAGATAGATAGATAGATAGATAGATAGATAGATAGATAGATCAAAACCTCTAAGAACATAACACATTGTAGGTTAACTGCCTCTGAATAAGGATAATTGTAACTATTTTGAGAGCAATACGATTCTGGTGAGGAATAAGATCTTGAAATTATATCATTTGGATGTAAGATCATGGGGGAAAATAAGTTTCTCTTCTTAAAACAGAAACAGCTTTAAAGTCCCATCAGGCTTTTTTAAAAAGGCTTCTTGAACATCAAATATCGTCTGGAAAACACTTCATTGATTTAAGTATAAGTTAATCAGGAATGCATGGATTCTGCCTCCCTTCAAATACACACGGATTTTTACATCCAGATGCAAAATGCCTTTCCTGTTCCTCAGCACTTTAAATTTTGAAAGGGTGCTTTAGGTGCTCAAAGCTGACTCGAAAGTGCTCAGCCTTGCCCTTGATCCTTGCAAAGCTTGAGAAGCGGAACTTTGCCAGGAGACCCTTCTGGTTCTCTATATGAATACCAAAGGAATGTGCTTTCTTAGAATTCCTCACAGAAAAGAAGTAATTAATAACCAATGTGACCTTGGTAATCTTTGTAGTTTGTAGCATAGCACTGTGGAAAAAGCCACTATGTTCAAAAATTAAGATATGTTCTCTAACTTCAGTCTTCACTAGATGTCTCCAGTTTCCTCATCTAAAAAATGGGGGTACAGGACAAGATTGATTTGTCTTGGCTCTTGCTGTGGGATAAATATAAGATTATAAATCTATAAAAATATATTGAGCATCTCTTCTGTGCTACTGGGACTCAAAGATAAATGTACAAAAATATTTCTCTTTTTTCTTAAAGTAAACTCCTAGCTTTGGAGAAAGACAGCACTTTGGGAATATACTCTGCCCATGGGATTCCTTACTTCCTGAGTGAAAATTGCTTTTTTAAATAGTCTAGTTCTAATTTATGAGGCACTAAGGAGTGGATAGATACTCATTAATACCTAGTATCTTTATAATTATTAATACTGCTATCATTACTATTGGTATAATGCAAATCACCCTTTGGGAACTGAATTCTTTCCCTATGTCCATTCTTAATTGTGTCAGTCAATGTAGTTTTAATTTTTTTTAAGTTGTTCAGCTTTTAGTCTGTTATCTTCAATGCTAAGAGATTGAGTTTCCTGCTTTTATTTCTTTTCACTTTGTTTTGCCATCCTCTTTTCTCCCTCTTCCTTTTCCAGTGAAATCTGTTATCGTTTTTGAGCTCCCCACACCAATCTGCTGGGCCATCTGATTTTTCTAACTAAATCTGGGTCTATTTCTAACTGTTAACAATAATACCATAGTTATCTTTACAGTCATATTCACTTGTTCATTATTTTAAACAGTACAATTTCTAAACATTGGCTACATATCAGGTTTTTGGCTCAGTTTGGGATACACAGAAATGGATAATAGAGTCATTACTTTCTAGGAGCTCAGAGTCAATCTAGCAATGATGGCAGACAAGCATAAAATGACGGGACAATGTATGAAGCCTTATGCTACCGACCACAAGAGAAAATCAGACAATTAAGAGGGGTAGCCAAGCTGTAGGTATCTCAGGAGGATTTGTTCTCTGGCCTTCTACTCTTTTCAGATAGGTATCAGTAGGCTCATCAGAGAGGAAATGAATATTTATGTCTAAAACAGACACATTTCCTTTCGTACATCATCCTGTGAGTTCATTATCCATATACACACAGGCAAGTGAGACTCGGAAACCTTACCAAACCAATTGACCAGCTAGTAGAAATTATAGGGCCAGTCATGTTCTGCCAGGAATTGAAATCGGGTTCAAGTGATTTCAAATGTCTTGCCTTTACTAGCAGGTTCCACTATTCCCATCCCCAGTAAGGGAGTTATCAGAGTTATCACTTTCAAAATAGTCAGGAAATTTTTGTTTGGCTAGTTCACACAAGATAGTGCTATAAAGTGATATTAGAAGAATAAGTATGACCTAATTAGAAATTGGAGCAGTAATATACATTTCCCTTCAAAGTTTCTTCCTCTGAAAAATTAGGACTTATAGATCAGAAATGCGATAACATATGTAAATCCAGCCTTAGAGGTTTTGGCAAGACTTAAGTCTCAACAGTATGGATACTAAATGCAAGTCCTAGTGCCATTTATTATCACTTTCTATTAAGGAAAAGTGATTAAATGCCTTATGTGATTTGAAGGGAGAAAAACAACCCAGTGAAAAATAAGTTTTATTCCTGGTTAGGAATGATGACATAATTTGGGATATAAAAAACAGAATGCCATTATGCAAAAAGGAATGAGAAAGAATTTATTAGGCTTTATGATTTGGGTTATTATATATGTTGGTTTTTCTCTGGTTTTGTAGAATACTGGAAGACAGAGTTACACATCTCCATTTGAAATTAGTTTGGATTTTCTACCAAAAGATACTAGAAAAAGTTGCGGGCTACATTAGAACATATAATAGCAGTATTGTTTTTCTTACATTGCTGTCTTGCTCTGACTATGCAGTAACCTTCACTCCAAGAATCTGCTTTGTAGGAGTGTTGGGATTGTGTTAGTGAACCAGACTCCAGAACACCGAAATAACTGAACCAAACCATGACATACTCTTGGATTGAAAAGAGACAAGGTAAAAGGAGTAAATATAATCTCACCAGAAAATGAGAGAACTTTTCTAAAATGTGTTAGTTTGGATTAGTGTTTGATTTGTGTTGTTTTCTCTAAACTCCTGACTTGGTAGCTTGAAGACTATTCAAATTATTTGCTTAATGATTTTCCCCTGAGATATATTTGCAAGAAGAGTGATATATTAACATCCTCTAAAGACCAGTGCCCCGGAATTTAATCTTCTTTTAAAGAGTATTTTTTTAGTCTTTTTTGTTAAAGATACCTATTTGATCCAGGGCACAGAAGTTAAAAGATTTGGACAAATCTTTTCTTATAAAATGAAGAAGTTGGCTAGATAGTCTGTAAGGTTCCTTTTCGCTCTCAGAGCCTGTTAACTCCCTAAAGCTGAGGTAATACTAGTTCTTCACCTCTCATGAGATTATTTCAAGGATCATGATAGCATCACCGTGCTTGGAAATATGAAGCATTACATAAAGTTAAATAGCAGCGGCAAAAGTGTGATGGTTTGGACTTCAGTACTGAGCAGTTAAGACTTAGGAGACCATTTGGTTGCTTTATTCACAAATGGTCTCCAGAGAAATATTTATTATGCTGAATCAGAATCATCTTGCTTGATTTTTTTTTTTTTAAGACTGGAGATTCTCTTTGGAGAGTTTGATTAAATCGGTTAGCCAATGGATTCTGTGATCTATATTTACAAAACCACATGCCATTAGGATTGTGATTCTATTTGCAAACACATAATGTGAAATTCCACTTGCACTGCAACTTACAAATCCTTTCTATAGTGAACTAATATATTGATTAAAAGTAGGTTTGTAGGGGCTGAGTGGGTAGTTTGGAGGTAGAGGGTATATGGAGGATGGATGAGGCTCTGGGTTTTAATTTCTAGCATGATATACAAAAATTAGGTTTCATTAGTCATTTATTAGTATTTTAATATTAAGAAGTACTATTAGATATTTTTCATGTTGGAAAAACTTTGATTTAAATTCCACTCTTTAACTTATTAACTTTGATCAAATCACTTAATTTCACTGTCATACTTCAAAGGATGCCAAAAATAACTACCATATATAGTACTTTAAAGATTACACACACCACTTGTAAAGAAACCAAGGCCGTGTATTTGTCAGCTTGTTCAACTCTTGTTTTTTTTAAGGTACTTGGGATTGAACCCATGGCCTTCGCATTCAGCTACATCCTCAAATTTTTTATTTTAATTTTTATATTGAAACAAGGCCCCAGTAAGTCACGAAGTAGAACAAACTGGGCTTGAAATTTACAGCCTCCTTTCTCAGCCTCCCAGAGTTTTGGGATTACAGGTGTGGGTCACTATACTCTGCTTTGTCCCACTTTTTACTTGCCTTTTAAAGTATTCCAGTTATGAGTAATAATAAGACATAATTCTGGATAATAATCATAATATTAGTAAAAATAATTTCTAAGTTCATAGGTGTCTAGATAATCCTCCCATTGGAATTGATGCTAATTCTTAAGATTATTTACAGGTATACCTTTGTCTTTCAGAGACTTAAGTGCTTCATGGGTTGTGTTTGGGTGAGTAAAATTCCCTTCTGTTTTCATTAGTTATAAGGTGTAGAGAGAGAAATCCAAATATACACCTTTCAGGAATTCTGCCTTACTATTTAGTTACGTTTATTCATATCCAGACGTGGTTGGAAAAACAACTACATTTTTTTCCCAAAATATTTTCCCATGTCCCACCATTTTGAGTCTCTTAAGCAAACCCACTATTTACAATGCAGCTGTTTTAATAAGATGTTTATCAAAATACCATTCCTGATCCCAATTTCCCTATGGACTACAAAAGAGAGTTTGAAACCCTGTTAGCAGATCTGATATGAAAGACGAGTTCAACTGTATATCAGATTGTATCTGAGGAACTGAAATTGTTTTAGAAGCCTCAATTAGGCCTCATACCACCCCCGTGAGGCAACAAAGAAGCATTATACACTTTTATAGAGGCACAAACTTAAAACCCATGGAGAGGTTAATCAATTTGCATCAGAAGCCTTATAGCTGGTCTGCTTTAGAGTTGGGAACAGCACAGGATTTCTTCCCAGGGAGCAACGTACCTTCTTCTATTTGCCTGATTACAAGAGTGCATGAAACTTCTGGATAAATTATGACGAATGTTCACAAGCAACCCCTGAGAAAGGTTTATCATTTGTTTCCCAATTTAGTAAATGAGTGATTTGTTTTTCATGCAAAAGCAACAGGACCTTTCTTTGTTTTGCCAAATACTTATGAAGAAATGACCCCTTTGAGGAGGGAGAAAAGAAGAGGCGAGCAATTCAGGAATTAGGATAGCAATTGGTGGAATATTTCCTTTTATTTCTTTTCACCTCCTTCTGCATAGCAACCTGCACAGATATTGCACACTAGAGGGCACTTGAGGTAGAAGAAAAAAGCCTCCATAGCCATCTAATAGGACCCATCGTCTGTGCAGGCAGGAGACTGCAATCTAAAAGCAGTAGCCTGTTTTACACTTGGTAGCATCTATAATAAACGAACAGACGAAAAAATCCTTAGACGGCATTATGCAGCTTTGACTGATTAAGAAATCTTGCTCACAGTCTCTGTAATGTAATTTGCTTTCAATTTTCTGGGAGTATTTGTCCAATGCACATAGATGTAGTTTGCTCTGTAATAAGCAACTTGACAACAATTAATCCGAACTATAAACTCCATTTTATACATAAGAGCACTGTTGTGCCCTCTATATATCTTTATTTACTTATATATCTGTTATGATATGTGAGTGTAAGTATGCTTCAAGTAAAGGTAACCTCCTAAACACAAATTAAAATTAAATTTAACTATGCTTCAATATGAAATACAATCTGTTATCAAGTAGTACTAATGGGAGGTCTCTTTGTCTCTTTTATTTTTTATATTTTCTTCTTTCATCTTCTTGCTTTCACAACACAATCCAACATATGTTTGAATTCTTCCTCCTCTTGTCTACCAAGTTAAACAAGAAGAGTCTAGAATCTCAATCTAGTTACAATTCTCTTTCAGTATAAACAAAACAAGACAAAAAACTACAGTCCTCTGTATGCAGTCCATGAAACCTGGGCTGGCTCATTTGATAGCTTTGTGCTAGTCCCTTAAAACTCTCCACTCTTCCCTCCCACCCCCGTTTCTGTTAGAAGCTGAAGTGGAGCTTATCTCTTCCTTAGCACCTGGGAAGATGGGCGATAAGGCCATTTTGAAGACCTTCTCCCAAATGCTCTCAGCACAATGGGGTTTTCAGAAAGTGTTCATACCTCCATTTACAGAAAATATAATGGCAAGCTAAAGATTAGTAATTACAATCAATATTCAGGGATACAGGCCTAATTTCATGAATACCTAAAACCAGCATCCATGAATGGGAGAGTATCACAACCCTGAAAACCGAGCTTGAAGATGATTTTACTCCAAGAATTCATACTCACTAAAAAAATCAGGATAATTTTTAAAATTCTATAATACACAACAGTGGAGTAACCCCATGGTAAATTTAGTGTTCTTACACTTTTTTCTTTATTATTTAAGACAATGTTTTGTCCTACAACAACAAATTCCAGAACCCCCCAGAAAGAATGAATGTAATACAGCACTTTAGTCTTTCTCATCTTCACATGCCTCACATAAGAGGGAAATCGCTTATAGCAGAGGTTCTCAAACTTTAGCAAGCAACAGAATCCCTGGGAGCATTTGTTAAAACCCAGATTTCTGAACTCCACCAAGATTCAGGGTCCAAAATTTGCATTTACAACAAATCTTCAGAAGAGATTGAGGCAGAAACTGGTCCAGGGATCACAGGTTGAAAACCACTGGCTTAAAGAAATCCTTATAATTACATTCACTTTATTTGAGCACCATCACATCTTTTAGTGACTTTAGTAAGAACTTTTAAAACAAATTCACAATGTTTAAGAAAAAGTTAGCCTAAATTTGTTTAAATATTTGCATATTGCTCAAAACTGCTTTTATAATTTTACCATTGTTATAACTTATGCTCCAATGTTGGAATTCAAAATAAAATTTGAAATGTTTTATGCATAAAGTCACAATTGTTATATATAGCTTAACCTCTAATGCCCAATAAAAGACATAGTTTCAGATTTCTTCATTCTAATGAAATGTGCTAAAAGGACTGCATTAGTGAAAAAAAATTCATATTCATTAGTGTTGTATTTATGTTTTGGCTTTACACATACTTCAAATTCTTAAATTTTCCATTTTAAGTCATACTACCTTTGGTAGATATCACATTATAAAACACCTTAATTCATGGAATTCAAACTCCTGGACCCTACCCAATATATTTAGAGAGATGCCCCCAAAATTCATTAGTTTACCTAAGTTTGAAAGCAATCCAATAAGACTGAAAATTCTTAGCAATCATAACACAGTAAAAATATTTTAAAATTTGTTTTAGTTTCAGTTTTAGCTTTTAAATGAAATAAAACTAAAGAATGAGAACTGGAAATGATTGATTTTTAACACAGCAAACATAATCTACATATCCCAATTTTGCCATTTCGTGCTTCAACTAGGGAATTTAGGGTCTTCCTAAAACTCTATTACCCTCTTTCAGTGCTCCATTTCCTACAAGCCAGCTGGCTCATCACTCTTCAACTCGCCTCCAACTAACTGGCCAATTGGTTTGCTGCTTCTCTTAGTCACTATTACAACAACAGTTCTAGACAAAGTGAAGAAAAACAACTGTCTTTTACTACATGAAGTCTCTCTCCATCTCATTAACTCTGGACTACAGCATTCATATCTGCAAAGTTGTCTGCCTCTCACTGAAACCCAGGCTAGAGACATCCTGCCTCAGCCCACTTTAGCATCCCTGCCAAGTTTGTTCTGAATGTAATTCTCCACCTCCCTGAACTCCTCCTGACTACTCCTGCCTTATTAAATAATTCCTCACCCTTCCTCCCCTGCAATTCTCCAAAACACTTGCAAGTTCCATAGCCATTCCCTAAAACCACCCCCTTCCTGCTGAAAAGCTGTGTCCTGGGAGAGGATGGTGAAAAGAACTCCACTTTCTGAAGAGGGTGGGCTCTCACCACTGTGACATAGCACTGCATCCTATTAAGAGTGGGTGGACTTGTTAAATATACAAATGCTTGTCTTGTAGCATCCCTGATTATTTTAGAAATATCCTTATAGACTTTTTAACATTATCCTAATCCTCTTTTACACTTCTTAATCACCCTGACCTCTTTTAAGAATTTGCCAGGAAATTTCTCCTGCAATGCTTCAAGCAGAGATTAGCAGATGTAGAAAGGTTACTGTAAAATTTTAGAGAGCCCAAGTTGAATGATTGTCTTTCATGAAAACCAATATAGACGGAGCAAGACAAAACAAACATCCTAACCTAAGGTAACCAAGTGAAGAGATTCTGTCTCTACACTTGGTCGGGATAGATTTCTTTCTATCTTATTTTTCTAAAGAAAAGGAGACTCTGGCTGGGATTTAGCTCAGTGGTTTCACCGCCTGCTGCGCAAATGCAAGGACCCGAGTTCGATCCCCGGTACCAAAAAAAAACCCAACAACAACAAAAAGAAAATGAGACTCAAGAAGGTTGTTCCTTTAACACCTTTACTTTCTTTTGAGATCCGTTTACTTGTGGCAATCCCCTGCCTTCAGGAACATATGCCCTTTGCTTTAGCTCTCATAGATGTAAGAAGGCACCCGGAGGAAAGGTTCAGACCACTTGTGCAAAGTGAAAATGAATGTCTGAAAATTAAGCACAACCTAAGATGCGATCTGTTTCTTTGTCCACTTGGGACTGTCTGGTCTAACAGCAGTTATAATTTGATTGAGGCTTCACTGCTGTTCTTTTTTTCCAAGACAGAATTAGCCAATTCCAGAATACCCTGTAAGTAGACACAGTCTGAGAAGAGAACAAACAGTTACTCAGTGACTTCCTGGGGGAAGAAACACCTCCCAGTTCTCTTCATTTCTCCCTCTCTGAAATAATTCCCTAAATTTGTTGTTCATGATGGCTGGAATGTGAAACAGATATCAGACCTGTAATCGATATTCTTCTCAAAATTTTACAAAGGGATGTTACAGGCAGCACAAAAAGTCAATTTGCATAAATATTATCAGCATATTGCTCCTGTTTTCCCATTCTGTTCACTGTGTCTCATTAATTCGAGTCAGACAGAACCAGCTCTACAGACCGTGTGTCTGGTCCTCAGCACCCTTTCCCCTTCTGCTTCGGCTCTGTTCCCAGATGGTCAAAATCCGTTCTCAGAACTCACTTCAAGTGTGCAGGGAATGAACTAAACCGGGCTCTCCCGTGAAGGAGAGTTTCTTTTCTAGGGTGAATAGTCATTCGTCTTACATCTCACTAGTTTTGTAAAAATATGATCAGAGCTGCTGAATATACCTTTCAGCCTCAATGATGAAGAAAGAAAAGCATCCGGACCTCCTGATTCGGGCTCCTTCCTGCAGGGGCATCTGCTTGACCATGTCTCAGCCACCAGAGTACTGGAAGGGGCCACAGACAGAGGACAGCGGCAGAGGCAGGTCCAGGACGGTACCTCGGAGATCAGCTCAGCTCACACTGGGAAGACCTGGCCATCCTCCCCCTACGGCAAGTTCTGCTCTATTTTACAGCACGTACGTCACGCCCCTCCCCAAAGTCCCTCATCCCACCTTCCTCAAAGAGTTAAAAGCCCTGGGACGTCAGGAATGCACTCCACCCCACGAGCAGGAAAACGCAAGCTCTAAACCAGTACGGTCTAAGGAGCAGGCAGTAGACTTACAAACACCCTATTCTGTACCCCAGAGGCCCAAGGAAAAGAGCAGGTAAACAGCCCGCACGCCTCCCTTTGCCCTGTCGCGTCCTCTTCCTCCCAGGGCAAACAGCTGTGGTTCACAGAGAAGCTTTGCAGGATAACCCCGGTGCTCAGGTGGGACGCAGAGAGAGCAGGCGTGCGGGCACCTCCTCCACGTCCCGCTCGCCTCCCGCAGCCCTCTCCACCCGCAGCTCGGCCCTCCGCGAGCCGCGCGCACCGCCCGCAAGGGCGCATCTTCCAGCCGTGGCTCGGGCGGCGGAGACGCGCGGGGCGTGCTCGCGAGCGAGGAGCGAAAAGTTGTGCGCCCACTTGGTGGGAGGAAAGGGAGCGAAGAGCGGGCGCGCGGGAGCCAGGGGGGGAAGGCGGGGGTGGGGGGCTGCTTACACGAATTTCCAAGTGGTAGACCTGCCTCTGCGCTCTGCCCAATGAGATCCGTCAGGGGAGGCACCCGGTTCACTTTTCCACATCACTTCACAGTTACATTTGGCAGGCAGGCGGGCTCGCACGCCGGAGCGCTCAGCCCAGAATTAGCGGATTTATTTGGAATCTCCCTGCCTCCTGGAAGATCCGCCGCCGCCGCCGCCGCCGGTTTGTGCCTAGACGGTAGCGTCAACCCACCAGCTGCACTTTGGGCTGCGGACACCTAGAGCCCAGCGCGCCCGCCCCGCGTCTCCACACTGGGATCGGCAGCTCCGAGAGGCATGCACGGAATCCGGAGGCTCCTGCCCAGCGCTCAGGGGCCGCTCAGCGCCAGGCTCCCAGAAGATCCCACCCGGAGCCCCTCCAGCCATTTGTGAACCAGGAGGCGTGAAATCCGCGGGCGCGGACCCCCACGAGAGTAAGTACTGCCCCCTACCCACGCATTCCTTCATGCCCCAAGACCCAGCGGGGATTGTTCCTTGTAGAAATCCCCAGGCCCCTTCGGGCACCTCGCGCACCTCCTTCCCCCCAGATGGAGGATGTGGGTTGGCGGCACTGGCGCCGGCTGAGCTGCGTCTCCTTTCGCGATAACCGCGGCCGATGGGGACGCCCCAGGTTTTTGCCTGACGGTTTTTGCAAACTGCTCTGGTAACAGATTCCGAGGAGTATGGAGCTCCAGGCTGCGCCCCTCCAGTTTTCCTGCGCGCTCCAGCCTTGCGGTCGCCTGGCGACTTCTCCGCCAGCGGACCCAGGCTGGCGCCGCCGCAGCCGCGCGCCTTCCCTGCGGGGTCCGTGCGGTGAATGGGAAGCGCCCGCCGCCGGGCGGGAGGAGCCCGGGGGTGAGGAGGCGGAGGGGCGGGAGGTGCCCTCAGGCTGGTGCTCCGCAGCTCGTCTCCGGAGCGCGGGAGGGCGACCCCGCCGAGGGGGCTTAGGGCCGGGGCTCAGCAGCGAGAGCCCTAGCGCGAAAGCTTTCCCACAAGTGGCTGCTGCAGCCCGAGGACGCGGCGCCAGATGCAAACTTGCGGGCTCCGGAGCCCCTCACGGCTGCGCCCTCAGCAGGACGCTGCCCCGCGCCCGCGCAGGACCCCCGGGCAGAGCCCGGAGACTGTGCTCACCGAGGCCACCAGCTGGGGCTCCTCTCCCGGAGCCGGCAGAGCCTCAAGCTGCGCCCTCTGAGCCTCACTCAGCTCTTCCTCCGAGAGCCCTTGGGGAGCGGGACGCGCCCCTCGCGGGGCTGAAGGCAGAGGGGGCTGCCGCCCTGGGTTTGCCAGCGCCTAACAGGTTTACAGGGGACCTAATCCTGTCCTCCCGGGCTCCAGCCCAGGCTGGGAACAGTGAAATCGCGCCGCCGCCAACGCCGATGCCAACAGGTACCCACGATTTCCTCCACTTTCTCCCTCCCCAAGACCAAAGTTCCCCCCCCCCCCGCCCCCGATCTGGTAGAAACCTCAAAGTTTCACGGTCTTGACCCTTCCCTGCAGGCACGGAGCAGGCGGCACGTCCGGCGCTAGCCCTCTGCCTCCGCCAGCAGAGATGGCAGCTGTTTGCTTGGGTTGCTAAATGTAAGAAATCAAACAACATTAATTGTTTATTGTTGCAAACGCACAACATTAGTCCGTAATGGAAAATCGGGCTGGCAGCTGCTCACTTCGGCTCCAATTAGAGGATAGAGTTTATAATCTAGCAAGCGGGAGGGAGAAAAGCCCCCTTCAACTTTACCACCGTTTCCTGAAGATTCCACAAGAGTTTCCTTTTTAGGGGCCCTGATCCGACGATCCCTCAGAGCGCAGGAGCCAGCCGCTAATCAGAGCAGCTGGCTGATTTTGTCATCTGGTTTCGCTGTTTTTGTGGGCTGACAATGGGGAAGAGGGGGGACGCCAGAGAAGGTACGTGAGAGCAGTGTCCTCCCCTTGGGCATGGTTGCAGAGCAGATGGGGGGACTGAGGTTGGTTGGGGGCGTTTGGGAAGCGCCTGTCCTCTTTATAACGCTCCTGACAGCCATCTCAATGGTTAAAAACCCTCCCTGGGCTGTCACCTCTGGCTTCATTATAGAAGTATTTCAACTGGAAAACTATATGTGGGAAAGAGATATTTATGTAAGATTTGAGACTGGGATTTTCCATCCATTCAGCCTGGCTGCTCTACTTCACTGCATGCAAAATGAGCCTTGTCGTTCATGCTAAACACCACTGAAATCTTTCCCTGGCCATTGCCTGTCATGGGCTCTGTCCAGTTTTGCAGAGATTTCAGAGAGAGAGAGAGAGAGAGAGAGAGAGAGAGAGAGAGAGAGAGAGAGAAAGAGAGAGAGTCTTTTACTGAGAAGACTGATACCTTTGAAAGATGTTTTCCAAGGGTTACATTTTTTTTCCTCAAAGAGAATTTTCCATAATCATTATGTTTTATGTTCATATATGTTTTCCCATTTTTTTTTTTACCTCTGTGGTTGAAAGAAATCCTAAGGCTACTCAACATATTATTAAATAATAATACTGATAAAAAATTCTAAAATTGTATAATTTTGCTTTAGCAATTCGAAGCTACTTGCCACATAGTCATTTCTTGCAGGAGCAGTCTCAAGATTTTTAAAATCACTTTTGAGTTTTTTTTTCTGGACTCTGAAGAGGGTGGGGAGTTGAGCAAAATCCCTCCCTCTTGAAAAGAGAGAGGAGTCTTCCCAGCAATTGCAGGGATTACTCCATTTAGGGCGCTTCAGTGGAAGTTCCTGGTCCTCATTCTCATCCGCACACCACCCAAATGCCTGTCAAGGCATCCACTGACGGTCACAAATAAGGCAAATATTTTAGAATTACTAGCTAATGATTTCTGAAATCTTTGTTGAAATGCTTTCATTCAAACTTTGTAAACCCCCCTCCGTGAATTGGATCTTACATTCCTAATTATTATTACTATTAAAAATCAATCCATCTGCCCTCTAATCTGTAGGCTCCTAGATCTCTCTGGAAGACTTTTGATGGGTAAATCTCTGCACCTTCAGACTGACAGTTCCTGGCTGCATTTCCAGTGCCTGGGATGCATCTCTTGAGTTCTTCAAACTGTATACATTTGGCAGAAGAATAGACCATACTAGAGCAGCCCTCACTAGAATAATCAGATCAATTTACCTGATGTACGGTTATCAATTCTAGAGGGAAGGGGTCTTTATTCTGCAAAATTACCGTATTTTAGTATTTATTTTAAAATGTAGTCAACACAGCATCCATCTATTGCAATCCCTCACTTTAACACTGTACACAGTTTAAGTAGTCAATCATAGCATGATCCATGTCAGAAAACCAGTACAAAATCCTCATAAAACTTGCTCAGCAGGATGGAATAAACCAGGTTTGAGGGTATCTGTAAAGATTGGTCTGTAAATATACTCATCATGTAACATTTCTTGGAAACTATGTGGAAATTTAAGATTTGATACTCTTTGTTAGACTGGAGGATCGGATTGTTGGAGCAAAGCAAGGAAGTTTCAAAGAATTAGGATATAATGATTTTATTAAAGAAATTGTATCTCTGGGGTTTGCTTTCCAGGTTCTTTTCATTGTTTACAGGTGGGGAAAAAAAGAGCAAGCTCATTTCGAAAAGTTAGTATCCACGCTTAAACAGCTGTTCAGAAAAACTTATCAATATAAGTATACCCTTTGAAAAAAAATGATGGTCATTATTTTTCTACTCAAAAGTGCCATACCTCATAACTTTATCAACCAGTTTTAACACATTTTCCATTCAAAACCAAAAGCTAAAAATGGGTAAAAAGGACACTTAATTTTGTTTTCCAAACACTTTTCTGGTCCATCAGCAAAGTTTTGTGTTTGACAAATCAGAGGACAAGCATAATCAGAGCAGCCTTTTAATTATAGGTGCAATTTAAGGTCCTGAGTCTTGCTTTTGAAAATACTATGCTCAGCGGTCCTGCTAATACTGGTTTCAGTAATTTTATATTTGTTATAGAGTTATTTATTCAGTGAAGCAGAGAAAATAATACAGATTTATATTTTGTATTCAACACTGTGAGCATTCATAAATCAAATAGGACTCAATTTGCTTTTTAATTTAGGAAAAAGTTCCTAACTTTGGTGTATTATACACTTCTTACAAGGTACCTACATAAACCAAGGCTTCCGTTATGAGTCTCACACACACACACACACACACACACACACACACGCACTCAAATGTGTACCATGCACACAAGCAGTCACACAAAAACACACACACAGATTGCTTCTTGAAAATGTGCCTAGATAGCTAACTCATTTACTGGTTCAAGTATGGGAATGTTATCATGTTTTCTTTGCTCTTCCATTCACCTGAGATTATGCGATGTGCCTTCCTGGTTACTCAGATTTATATGTTGATAACTCTTTTAAGAAATGCTATCCTGTGGTGCCGGGCATTTCTCCCCAGAATTCTGTAAGTGAATAGTTATGAAATAATAGAACAATTTTTAATGGACGGAACTATCATCTGATTTAACAAGTCTTAGTTCATCAAAGGACTGCCATTCCTTTCCCTTTCATTCTCATAGAAAGTTGTGCTACCCAGTCAACACTTCCTGACTCTGGGACCCACTTCAGATGTAACCATAAGGAGAAAATTAGTGAAACCTGGCAACTTCAGAAGGTCAGAAGAGAAATAAGTTCAAGGCACACCATTTAGCTTCTTCCATGTGTTGCTGCTAACTAAATCTCCATTGCCGCTTCATGACAAAGCACCAGGGCCAATACTGATTCCTTTTTCATCCTTTCTCAAGCATTTGTTTCCCGAGTTTTATTTTATTTTATTTTATTTTTTTTTGTACGGAGCATCGAACTTAGGTCCTTGTGTTTTGCACAGCAGGTGGCAAAACCACTGAGCTAAATCCCCGGGGCCTGTTTCCAGAGTTTTAAATGCCATGTGGTATTCCCTATCATAAACATCACTTGTCTTCTTCTTGCCTTTAAATATCTTTTTAAAAATATTTCTTTGGGTAGGTACACACATATATATGTGTGTGTGTGCGATTTTCTGTATCTCTTTGGAAAGTATCATGAAAAATAACATTTTTATTTAGAACCTTCATGCACTTCCCTTTCCTGTTCCCCTGACAAAGGCAGTTGCAGATGTCAGGATGGTTGTCCCAGGGCCAAGCTCAGAGTTAGTGCCCAGTCAACATTTATTTACTGCATTAACAAATTAGCAGAGACCACCCCCCGTTTTTGGTATGCTATTTTCATTAAAGGCATGGGAGAGAACACTCTCATATCCAAAGTCCAATACTGAGACTTATCTACTACAACATTCTCTACAGAAATTTCATAAATTCTCCTGTTTATTTTTAGACACAGCTTTTCTCATTTTTAAAAATCAATTTTATCCATGTTCTGCAAAGCGTGTTTTTCTCCCTTCACAATCATTTTTTAAATGATATGGGAATATAAAAATGACATAAATCAGCTTTGTAAAACTGAGAATGCCTCCAAGACTAGGCTTGCATCACAGAATACTATTAACTCTATGTGATACACAGCTATATCTTATTGGTAAAAGGCTCTAATTGTGTAACACAGTATTTGTACATTTCCCTCGATAGGAAAGTATAAAAACTAACCAAGAAGAAACTTACTTCCTCTCATTTGCCTTGCTCTGCTCTTGCCCTCTTTCTTTTATACATTTTTGGTTTTTTCGTATTTAAATGGAACAGTTTATGCTGACCTTATCTGAATTGCAGTCTGGGTGTCTGCGAAGACAATTTCATGCTCCTCTATGTTGTTATTAATCAACAGGATACCTGGTCTTCGCATATACACTCAGGAAAAATTATGGGGTAAGATAAGATGCTTGTGTAGATGTGTTTACTGATATTTAAGCATGTTGAAAATATTTAAAATATATTAAAAATACTATTAAATGGAACCACCTTCATCTTTTCATGTAATCATTATGTGAAAAGATTGTAGTACATTTATGTTCTATTAGTAATTAGGACAACATTTTCTAGTCTTATTTCCTTGTAGATAAATACATGAAATATGATTATTTGATTCCGGACACAAATGTCATAAAATAAGTAGACGAAGAAAGTGATATGAATACCCATAAGGGGATGATTTCTTTTCTTATATTGACAATTTTGTTAAAATTTGTTATACAGTTTGCAAAGGCACATTCTATGCTTTGTTTAATGTTGTTTGAACTTGACAAATAGAATTTAACTTTGTCTCTAGCTTTTTCCCATCTTCAAAATAGGGTTGCTCAAAAAATGCTTATTTTGATTACAGTTATAAAACACAGTTGTCTTTGCCATGACTTTCCATTTCACTAACATATAGTAGCTGAATTTAGCCTACTTATTTTAGAATGCTGTAAGCAGTTCCCTTAATTTTCATGCACTATACATTCTGGGTGATAATCCAATATTATTTTTGTCAAATGATGGCTTGCTATCTATCTGTCTGTCTAGCTGTCCATCATCTGTATTCGTTATTTATGTTAGCAGTGTCAGTGGGTGGGTTTTAAACTAGAAAGTCTTTCAAGCATCAAAGAGTGACAGTAAGATGCACTTAAAACCATGGTTACTACACAACATAATCTAACTGGCAGAATCTTGACATCATACTGAGATTCTTGGCTGCATTTCAATTTCAGTATAGCATGCTCTAGTCCTGGTTAAGATACAACTGATTTCAAGCATTGCCACTCATCTTAAGGGAGAGAGGAATGCTTCCTATTTCTATCATTGGTGGTGCTAAAATTCCTTAAAGGAAATAACCAAAGGTTATGGAATATTTTTGGGAAATGATACCACCTGAATCTAGTTTTAAATTATCTTTATCTTTACTGAGCTTTCGTCCATCTACTGCACAGGTATCAACTTGGTCTCATCTGGGGTTTAGTAGTTCTCTCCACTTGCACTACCCATACAAGAACGTAGATGATTTTGAAATGCTATGGGATTTCTCTTTTACAAGAGAAACAATGGGCCATGTTTTTAAATGAGTGGTTACAGTTTGATTGAAAGTGAGCATGGGCAGGGGGTGCTTGCATTTTGCTTCCTCAACAGAAAATAGTGATGGAAAGAATGCTGTGTCTTCTATGGAAAGAAGAAAAATTATTGGCTCTGGGGAGTAAACATACAGCCTAGCAGAGGCTTAAAATAACTACTTAAAGACTTTGCTTTAACTGTATGTTAGCTGTGGGTATGAAGAGCTATTTATAAAATGCTGCTTCATTTATACCCATTTTGGTTTTTGCCAGTTTTTTTAAAAAAATCAATAGTTGGCAAAACTTTTTTATTGCATAGAACATAAAAATCTCTCCCTTCGATGAACACAGTAGGAGATTTAAATAAACTTGTTTGGAAAAGTTACTCAATATTTTATTAAGCCCTTGAAATACTCCATGAGATCGCTACAAAGACAGCAGTTTTATGTACTTTATTTTTTCTCGATTCTTCAATATAGGTAGTATGAAACACAAAGCATCAGTCTTTTCCTCTACTGGAAGTGTGATGAATCTGCTCAGGTAATTTTTTTCTTTGAATGATAGAGCTCTGATTGAACTACATGTGGATTCCAAAATCGGTGTTTTAAGCAACTACCTCATGGAACTTCTCACACTATTACAATGCTGATAAGAATAAGATCGATTCTGATTGGTTGCTGTGACTTATAAGGCCGACACAAATTGTTTTCACATTTTAGGTCTTGGATATTAAATTTTGAACATGTGTTTTCAAGGCAACAAAGAAAGGAAAGATTTACGTTAGACTTCAGCAATGGCTTCCTGGCACTACTCTGTCTATAATTGGCAAGGGAGGTGTTAGACATACACTTACCTTTTGGGGAGACAATCTCAGTATAATATGCCACAAGAAAGACCCCAAAAATAGATTCACCCTCAGTATCTTAACTATGATTCCAAGAAAGTTTTAGAAATAAACATCTAGTTCTATAACATGAGAGAATAAGTCTTATTTTGATTTTCTTTTTTTTTTGTCATGGGCTTAGTTACAGTCATTCTGAAATATTTATAATAGAAAAGCTTCTATTTAAAAAATAAATTTCTGGCTGGGGATTTAGCTCAGTGGTTTCGCCGCCTGCTAAGCAAGCGCAAGGACCCGAGTTCGATCCCCAGTGCCAAAAAAAAAAAAAAAAAGAATAAATTTCTGATCCCATCTTGAGAAAGGAGGAGGAAAAGGAATTTATTTATTTGTTTTTGCTATGGTAAGCAGGCATTCTAGAATTTAGGAAAGACAAAAAACTTCAGGTTGAGAAAAAATAACGTGTCAATAACAGGGGTAAAATAGATTTTCCAAGTGTTACTGTGGGTAGTAAAACAAGCATATGACCTGCTTTTGGATAGACCGATATCTGGATAAGTATAGGGCTCAATGAGAAAGAAAGATGACCCGATAGATGTGCTGTGGCTGAGAGTAGAGATAAACAAAGCAAATACATGTACATAAAATATTTCACAATTCCTTTCTACCAAGAGGATCCAATCAGAGAATTCTGAAGGCTCCAGAAAAGGTGGCTTTTTGGGGTTATTTGAGTTTGGACACATTTAAGCTCCATTCCACTCTAAAATCCAAAAATTGTCTTAGCCTGCTCGGCGTCAGTCACCTAGGGCTTGACAGGAATTGCTCTGGGCCACTCACGGAGTCACATCCCTGTGTTCCTGAAATACCATTTTGAATTCAATGTGCATTTACCTGTTTTGCAGCAGGCTGCTAATGGCTCTAAATTCAAGGTCAGAAACATTTTTAATAGAAACTCTCCGATCCTGTGTGTCATTTTTGCACCTATGAAATATTGTGGCCACTAAACCCAGTGGATAATAAAAGCATAATTTCCTGTCAACCACAATAATCTACTGGATTGAATCCTGATGTATCCGTAAGAGCCTGTTTGTATTTTAAACTTTACTCTCAGCATGTGTCTTACCTTTTGGACCTGCATCCATGCTGTTTACAAAATCGATGCTATAATGCATTTTTACATAATGACTTATCATATCTGAGAACTGACCAAATTCACCTTAAAAAACATTTCTGGGTCAGCAGAGCAAGACACAGGCTGTAATTAGAACTATCTCTAAAATGTCACTGTGAATAGAAAGTCAGATTACAAGTATTCAAGTGAATATATATTTTTCTATGGAAATTCTAAAGACTTTCTTATATGTAAGAATTCCAGAGAGACTAAAAACTTTTCGTATCTCTATGTGGGCATAAGTCAATGCAGCAGCATTATAATAAAGTGGATTGATTGGTCAGACATACATATTGTGGTTAGAGAAATGTAAAAATAAATTGATTTATTTTTACCTAAGCTTCACAGCTTTGCTTAATTTCTTCCTTGTAGAGAGTTAAGCAGTTTGCATATGCAGCTACTATTCACAATGTTTATCAATTCTGATAAGTGACATAGCACTGAGTTGCATCTCAAACATTTTAATGAAGTTATTCTTTGATCTTCTAAGAGGGCAACGGTAGTTCTGCACATGTTAGAGGTGCAGGCATATAAGCACTACTGTTCTAAATGTCACAGAAGAATACCATTTCTTTCCAAGTGGAAGATCTCTTTAAAAGCTGAGTTTCATAATCACCTGATTACATGAATGTGCAAGTGAACTTATCCATTAGCTGGATAATTTTTCCAGTATTACACATAATGTAAATAGGAAAGTAGGGAATGGGGACAGTATTATGGCCCTGTGTACATATAGGTTACAAAAATCCTGTATGAATTCACCATAGTTCAGAGTTCAGACAGGGTCAGAATCTGTAGTACACCAACATTTCCATGTGACTTATATGCATACTAATTTTTGAGATTAGAGGAGGACTAGAATTGACTTTTTAGGAAACTTACTGGAGCTCAGAGTTAAATTTTCAGTCATTGCTTGAGCTGGTTAGTGGTACTTTGGAAGCTTGAAATTGTTTAGGGGGGAAATGTCTGTATCACGGAAATCAAGAAATGCAACTGAGGGAATTTGGTTTTTTCTTTCAGAGAGCCACTTGTTCAATTTTTAGCAGGCTTTCTCTACTTATTGCTGATTTTTCTTTTTAATAAACAACCTCAGACATTAAATAGTACCTAGTTTAGTGAAAATTAAGCAATATTTAAAACGATCATCTTCAGTTTGCTTATCTTTACAATGGAATGATAACAAAGTAGTAATATTTAGATCACAGTGTTATTTTGAAGACTAGATGTGTGTGTGCAGTCTTGCTTTATGATTTAATAATACCAAGTCACTTTCTAAATGTTAAGTACTCATCTTGTAATTTTACAATTATGTTGCATTACAGCAAATAATACTAGCTTTTCATTTTTTAAATGAACATTTCAAAAAACGAAACCTGTTTCAATAAAATACAGATAATTCAAGGATTTGGCAAAATTTAACAAGGTAGCAAATGAGTGTTTCAGCCCCTAGAAACTCCATACATAAGGTGTAATGGGATTCTGTGCATGAAAAGAGATTTCTACTGAATTGGGGGAAAGTTTTTGCCCATGCCCTGCCACTCACTGGAAGGCTTTGGCCAAACCACACCTCACTTTTTACTCTGAAAATTGAAAAGTTGGAAACTATTTCTATGGGATGGCATATATTTGTATTTCTCAAACCCCTGGAAAAAACATACTTGACCTCTTTACAAAGAATTGGCCCAGAGGAGAGCAAACCATCTCATCTAACATAAACTCTGGAGACAGCATGACCAATATAAATGTGGTAGATGGGGAGAAAAATGGCAGCAACTATGGACTGGATTTGCTTTTCCATAATTATTTGAGAATGATTTTAGATACTGATTCATTCAGGGATCCTGGATTAGGTTTGGTGGTATTGTTTCTGTCCATTGGTTGACTGAAATGTCCTCCGCTGGCTAATTCCTTCTCAATACTTAGAAGAAACCTCCTCCCTGAAGCCTTTATTTCTGTGAAGCTGGGTGGCATGGTAGCACTCAGTGTTCCTCTAGTCCTTCTAAGATGGTCTTTCTCTTAATAAAGTGATTATGTATTTCTTCTTCTTTTTTTCTTTGCGGTACCAGGGATCAGACTCAGGATCTTGCACTTGTGAGGCAGGCATGGTGCCACTGAGCTAAATCCCCGGCCCTATGTATTTCTTCTTCTCTTCCAATTAGATTCTTTATTTCCCAAATATAGATGCTCTGACGTGTTGGCCTTGTTATCCTTAGTGTATAACATGTAGTATGGGTACATCACATATTTATATTATGAAAAGAGGGTTCATGTTAAGAAATAGAATTTTAAGTTATTTTACCTAGTTTCTGTCCTTACTGGAAGGGTTCTTCAGTCAAGTCATTTAAATTAATGACTTCTCTGCCTCAGTTTTAAACTCAACAATGCAAATAGAGTGCTGTATCCACCTGGAAGATATTGTGGTAATAGGTACTATGTATAGTCACACATGTATCTCTTTACTAATGTATTCATTCTAACTAATGAAATTCTGCCATTGTGTAACATTGCTTCAGGGTATATTATCTCTTTTTGCTTATTCTGATGAGTTTGTATAAATTTGTTTCAGGACCTATTATCACTTCTTACCTGATTCTGGTGAGTTTACATAGGGCCTGAATCATGCCTCATTTTTCCTGAGTGCCACAGCATGGTTCCATGAAGGAAGCATCTGTTATGGGTTTAAATTGGGATTAAGCTTTCTTATTCCAGAACTAACTCAATCTCCAGAGTGTCCTTGTAGAGTATTTGGCGCACTTTAAAAGAGCTATCCATGCAAGCCTATACTAACTACTTTATCAAGAGAATCCCCTTTTGTCCTCAAAACAAACATGTGCGGTCCCATATTGTAACCATTTTTGTTGCTATTGTTGTTGTTCTGGTTGTTGGTATTAATTAACTTCTGGTTGCACAGCTGATACATATAAGGACTGACTGGAATCCACCCCCACACAGGCTGACACTAGAGGCCACTCACATCCATTTGTTGCACCTGTAGCACTCAGGCCATTGGAGAATAGTGTCCATGGCTCTTTCACATTCAAGTGCGGCCTGTCGTGTAGCAGAGTCCATTTGGAGAGAATAAGTCCCTCTTTCCCCTGAGAAGTGTTTAGGCTGAGACTCAACGGATAGAGGAGTCTGCGTAATGCTCCAGCCCTTCATCAGAATCACCTCCCTCCTCCCAACATCCTGACCCCTTAATGAAAGTTTTTCTCTACCTTCGTGCCCAATACTGCACTTACTTTTATTGTAGATATCAGATCGCTTCACTCTTTCTTTGTCTTTATTAGGAACACCACTCTAGGGCAGGGACCCTGTCACCACCACCCTCATAGTCTGCTTAGGATAACTACATGAGTTACATTTTAATGAGGACTTTCAATGTTTAAGTTGCTTTTGATGTGTCTTGGTTCTAAACCATAAGCACTATTGCCCTATAAGGTAGGAATTACTATTATTATTATTTTGCTGACAAGAAAACTGGAGCTCAAATTGAGTGTCATGTCTGTCATTACAGAAAAAAGAGGTAGGGTGAGCTGGGATTCAGGGCAGGTCTATCTGCCTCGAGCAGACACTGTCCAGTACCCACTGGTCCTGTTCAGTGCTCCCCATCTCAAGTGTCTGGGAGAGACCACGGCATATGCTAGATGTGCTGCAAATGGCTTGGGAGTAAATAAGTGGATTGACAATTTGGTGAAATTCAAATATTTGGAAATTTCTTTATTGAGACCATTTGAATATTGTCTCAGTCCTGAAACTTGTAAATTCTGCTCTCACATTGGGATGAAAGTAGATTTTTTTTCTTTTTTTTTTCAAGAGTAGATCTTCAGGGAAATATGTCTGAAGAAAAGACTTGATTTCCCCAGAAGTGCTGAAATTTTAGGGAAAGAAGAGGACAAGGTCTTCTGCATTGTTTTCTCTGAGTTCCTGCACTGCTGAAAGCTGTATCCTCCTTTTCCAGAGCAACTGCTCCTTACAGGGTTGTCCCATGAAGTCATCAGAGTGGGACGTTTTGCTTTTTAGGTACAAACTTGTAGTGATTGAACCAAGCTCAAGCCAAGAGTGGCAAGCAGGGCAAGCTACTGGCCGTCTTGGTCGATCAGACCCTCCCTGTATTTGCAGGAGAATCTGGGTCCCCTTTCAACTGGTTTCCTGAGGCCACTCACCAACCAGACCACTGTTAATGACTTCCTTGGTTTCTCATTCTGAGCCAGAATAGAAGCAGGGATCCAAGGTGAAAGGTTCCCTACCCTATTATGAATTCCCTGAGCCAAACTTCCTTAGAATGTCCCGAAGAATTATTTTCCCATTTAATCTAATTCAGTAAGTCTTCTCCCTGGGATCCACAGTGAACATTCTTTAAAAATAATTTTTTGAGAGGGAAGAAACATCTTTTGCCACACTGAAGGTAAGCAAAAAATGCATTTGACACTTTAAGTAATAAGGAATATATATATATTCATCCTTTTCTGAATTTCTTCAATTAAAAATTGTATTTTTACCATAATTCATTCCCAAAGGAGCTTTTCATAATTTAAATCTCCTGTGCCACTGTCCATTTAGAATGGGAGCCCTGACATTGTCCTGATTAGAGTATACATGCTGGACCTTAGAGCTTCTCTCTGGGAGCATTCTAATTTTATTCCTTCATTATTAGCATCCTGGCAGAGAATTGCATTCTGTATCCTCAGCAGACCCTTCTGATAAGTACTGGCTGTCAAGACCATAAAAATTGGGGAAATTCCCCTTTCCTTTTATATATATTTAAATATATATATATATTTAAAAATTACTCATTAAAGCCTAATTCCTTCACAGAGATCAGCATAGTGTGCCTTTAAACAGGTTAATTGAAAAGATGGAAACAGAAATGTGGTTGATTCTATGTTCACTCCAGATTGTGTTATAAACAGAGACACATGTAATAAAGGAGAGGAAGGGGAGCAGATAGAGGGAAGGAAGGGTAGAAGTCAAAAGAAAGAAAGGAAGAGAAAGGGGGAGAAAGGAAAAGGACTTTCAGACCTATTCTCATTTTTCAGATCCATTTTCTTAGCTTGGGAGTTAGGTAGTGTTTACCTAATGTTGTTCACTTGGGTACTTTTGGAAAGCAGTGATTTCGTTTTGTAATCTATTTCAGCAGACCCTTACTTTCCTTCCTCCTTGTTTTTCCAGGGAATTTCAATGAAAATGAAAGCCAGTGGATTGTGGTCTTAGAAAACTGCTCAGTTGATGTCTGTTTCCCGTGCTCTAAACACGTGGCAGAGCAGTAAGTAAATGCTGCACAGTGCATGATGAATTGGATGGCTGCAGACCGGAGGCAAAAAATATAATTGTCTCATTTTCGTGACGATTTGCTTAACTGCTGGGACCATGCCAGAACGGCTAGCAGAAATGCTCTTGGATCTCTGGACTCCATTAATAATATTATGGATTACTCTCCCCCCTTGCATTTACATGGCTCCAATGAATCAGTCTCAAGTTTTAATGAGTGGATCCCCTTTGGAACTAAACAGCCTGAGTGAAGAACAGCGGATTTTGAGCCGCTCCAAAAGAGGCTGGGTTTGGAATCAAATGTTTGTCCTGGAAGAATTTTCTGGACCTGAACCGATTCTTGTTGGCCGGGTAAGCTTCATTTTTTAAGATCCCAATTTCAGGGTTTGTACACGGTCTTTAGATGTTTAACGTCAAACTCCCTACAGTTGTTGCCACACTTAGCTGTAAATCCTTTAGGCCAGACGGTTAGTTAGTTAACCTGTTGGTTTCTTTAGGAATATGAGTAATCCAATCCTATGGTAACAGTTTAAAATAGTCCTCTGAGGGACAGCTCTCTCACCACCCACAACCCCACCTCTTTCACCCCCTGGGGAGACAATACAGCCACACTTGTATAATGCATAAGCAAGTAAGCTTTGTTTCTCATTCACTTGAAAGTGCTCCATGCCAAACCTTTTTTTCTTCCTAGTTTGTAGTACTTGAACATGAACTTGAAAGAGGTGTGCATTAACTACTATTTTTTAGTTTGTAGTATTTGGATGGGAACTTGGAAGAGGTTTGCATTTTTACTTAGTTTGAATTCTGACCATCTCAACTGCTAAGCTATTATTTCATTTCATTTTATTTTATTGCCATGTAGCTCCAATTTCAGATATAGTTTTCTCTCTTTTGTTTCATTGTTGTTTCAATTCTTAGGACTGAGAGAACAAAATTTTTAATGTAGATGCTTAATAGTGCCTTGTGCTGCATTTTGATAAACTTTATGATGGGAAACAAATTTATTGTCTAGCAGAAGCAAATGTATATAATTAAAGCTGTGTGTGTGTGTGTGTGTGTGTGTGTGTGTGTCTGGGCATGCACACATTACACTGGATGGCAAGTTCCTTGTGTAGACATGGGCTGCCTGCTTTGCAAAATTACATTGTGGGTTATTGAAGACTATACATATTTTTTTCCCCTCAGAACTGTTCATAAGCTTCTGTTAATTTTGACTCATACTATCATCATAGGTAAATTTTCAATTATGAGCCTGCCAATGGAAGATTTTCCTGATAAGTTAGATTCAGAAGTGAATCATGACAATACTATTCATTTCCTAAATGCAGTGATTTAAAAGAAAAATAAAAGGAGAATTGAATATTGATCTCCAAGACAAGTTAACTCCTTGATTCTCACTAGGAAGTTCTGATTACCCTACTTCGTCTACCCTATTATCTTACAAAAGAAATCAAGCAATGATTATTATTCCTCATTGTATATGATTCTTCCTCTGTATCAGGAACTCCAGTAAACAAATGGGGAGATGAACAATGAACTTTGGCTTCAAGGAACTGACATTCTGCCTGCTATTGAGTGTTTATTATGTGTTGAGCACTATTATTGGATCCTAACTCTGATCCCATATATGTATATTTATTTGTATATGTTCATATGTATGCACATGCTCATACACACATACAAAAATATATGTGTATAAAGTGAATTCATACTCCTTTTTTTCTACGTCCAAAAAACAGAAGTCTGCAAAAGATTTTTGTATGCTTGATACAAACTCAGGTAGCAGAACTGACTTGAGGCTATTTATAGTCATAATGTATCCCATTATTGTGACTGTTCATATATTTCACTGCAGAAATCTTAATGTAGTTGATTATAAGATGCTGCCCCAGTCCTGCTGAGGTATTACTTACTGCATAGTTCATGTCCCTTAATGTGTTTCTAACTGTGAAAATTTCTGAATTCTAAAACACATCTAGCCCCAGGAGTTTTGGATATGGGCTTCACAACCTTCCTTCCTTCCTTCCTTCCTTCCTTCCTTCCTTTTCCTTCCTTCCTTCTTTCCTTCCTTCCTTCTTTCCTTCCTTCCTCAGATGCACAAACTGAGGTCAAGATGAATTAATAAACTAAACCAAGATCACAAAGCTAGTAAATGGCCTACCTGTGTTTAAATCCTGTTGGAGATTCCCAAGGCCATAATTTCCCCCAGTATACCCTGTTGTGTCCTAGTAACTAGATATCTGTAGTTTAAACTATAATTTGTACTGGAATTATTATGTGTAGAATATTAAGTTTTTAAATTTCTACTTGTAGATATTCAAAATGTCCTTAACCAGCTCTCAGGCAAGTCATTTTTATACTATATGAAATTTTAGAGATGTATGCATATATATTTAATGGATGGATACTATCTCCCTACTTTTGTTAGTTACCTCTTAATGCAGGTATATCACTCTGAAAGTGTCTTGCATGATGTCAATAACTGAACCTGCTGAACCCAGGAGGGCATTTCATTTTTATCTGAATAGAGAATGTAATTAAAGCAGGATTTGTTTTGGACTAAGAATCTGATTCCACTTCTATTCCTTAAATGAAGTAATAGAGACAGAGACAAACAGCCAGGCATACAGCATCCTAATGTGACTTAGTAATACTTGAGATGTTCATGATTCTCTGAATAACAAAAATGTTACCGGTGAACTTTTGGATCTTGAAATGGCAAAAATGCACCTAAGTCTTAACAACATAGGTTTTGTATGAATTAGCCCTTTCGCATGCTCCCTACTATGCCAATTCTCAAACAGTTGTTAAGTGAGGACTAAACTTATTTTCTGAAGAGCTTTTCTGCAAATACTTACAATCATATGTATTTCGCCTTTAAAAAATTGTTCCTAAATTATGACAGCCTTGCCTTTGGGGATCTTGGGTTGTAGCAAAGACAAAAATACATTTCAGGTGGCTGCTTCAGATTAGGAGTCAGGCTGAGTTCGGGATGATCCCTATCGGAATGCCCACCAGTGCTTTACAATGTTTTATCTCAGTGCACACTCTTCCACATCCGACTCTTTAAACCACTTCACTGCAGAGCTTCTCCCCAGAAACCAGCTGAGAAGCATTAGTTACTTATGAGCATACCTGCTCTTTAAAAGGCCCCCCTGCAAATCACTGCAGAGGGGGCCTTGGACCTCGCAGACTGAGTTCAAGCTCAAGGGCAGAGACAGCTTTTGAGTGATTGGCTCTTAAGTGCTGCACACACACCCTTCCATCATCCACCATCTGCTCTTTACATATCTGTAGCAGCTGGATACTGAGAATGAACCTAAGCGTAAGAGATGGACTCTCCGGAGCTTTGAATTGACTTTGTTACTTTCTAGATGCTGGCCAGAAAGTTATTTGCAAAGATATTAAAGCTTTCAAATATTGTGCAAATGTGATAAATACAAGTAGGTGTATAGTGCTTGGCATATAATAATTATAATTATATTTCTGATTATTGCATGTATGTGTGTTTATTGTGGGAGTGATGAACAAACACACCAACAAATGCCTCCCTGGGTGAGCAACAGACCCTGGGAGCCTATGGAGGAGACCTTCATGAGTTCAGGTTGATGAAGTCAGGGAGAAAGTGATGTCTAAGTGTATGTGAAGTTTGTCTGACTGGGTGTGGTAGGGTGACAAGTGAAGTGTTCCAGTTGAGCAGAAGAGCTTATGCAAAGTCAAGGGAATAGAGTAAGATGACTGAGCATTCCCTTAGTCAAAAGCAATAGAAGCCTTTCTATTTCCTGTTGAATTAGAACAGAATTGAAAGTCATAATCTTAGAGAGGCCCTCTCTGTCCATTCTATCTAAACTATAATTATCCCTCATTCTATACCCATATCCTTTGTGTATGTTATGTTTTTTATTCTCTCTGATGTTGATTATTCAATTATGCTTTATATCATGTTTATGACTTGTCTCCTGCCATAATTTAGGTACCCCAAAGAAAATTTGTATGTGTGTCCATTTTTCTATACTATAAATCCCCAGAACCTCAAATATTCTCTTCCTATAAGAAGTACTCATTGAATATGTGCCAAGAATTCATAAGTGAATAATCCACCCAAATATCAGAAAGCTGCATAAAACCATATAAACTCAATCAGGTTTAATATACATGCCATTTTTCAATATAAGAAACAATGTGTTGATTTCATATTCTCTCTTTCATATTGCTGGACCAGCTGGGGAATTTAAACAACTGTTTCCGTATATTGATTTTTAAGTCATTTTTAGAGGTAATGAGAGAGGAAAAGTTCATTGACTGAGGCAGTTCTCTTTCCAAGAGTCTGCAAGACTGCTTCTGTGGAGACTGCATCCCTTACCAATGGCAACAAGCAGCACATTATCTTCCAGCCCATTTTCAGACTTCTGTTTGTGCTTAGGGCATAAAATGGACCAGAACTCTTCTGTCTAAATTTCTGAAAGACAGATAATAGCCAAGCAGGATCCACTCCTGCTTCCAGTTCTCTGTGGAACAATGTGGTGTAGAGTTTGTTCAAAAACAGAAAAATATGGAGTGCTCCATGTCACCACGCTCTTCTGGCACTGTGTTCCTCTGGAAATTCTAGCAGAGAACAAAGTGGCTCATGGGACTCTTCACACAAACAGGCTTATTTGTTCTATTCTCAGAAAAGAGAGGGAAAATACCCATGGTGATTTTTTTTTGGAATCGGGGATCGAACTTGGAACCTTGTGCTTGCAAGGCAGGCAGAGGAACCACTGAGCTAAATCCTCAGCTCTATCCATGATGATTTTTGATAAATCTTGCAACCAAAACAAAAATATATTGTCCTTGTGGCAAAATGTGAGTTCACTCTTTCTGGTCCACGGCTCGAGGTCATCACGAAAGGCCTTTGTTCTTAGTGAAGAGGGTGATTAATAGATACATTCCAGAAGTATTTATTGAGCATTTAGAGTCTGCTAACTCTGCTCAGTATCCCATTGTCATTGGAGTCTCAGCACTAAGCAAATTCAGAAGTATGTCCTGTCGTGGAGCTAATGGGCTGCTAGGAGATGAATGATAAAACAGATAATCACATGAACAAATGCCGCATTAAAACTGAGACAAATACTCGGAAGGAAAGGAATGGACTTCTGTTGTATTATGGAAAGAGGAAGCTGACCTATTCTGAGGGAGGATGGAATCTTCCCTAAGAAAGCAGCCTGTGAGCTGAGACACCTTAACCAGGAAAGCCAGGGTGCGGGGATAAGTGGAGAAGCATTCGTAACATAGCATGTGCCACCTTATTTATGGAGTGGAGAGAAGGTCAGCGTAACGGAATGTCTGCCTTCGGGCTGCGGTAACAAGTTAACATAGATTGGGTGGCTTATATAGAGTGTAAATTTCTCAGAGTTGGAGGCTAGAAGCCAGATGGGGTGCCACCAAGGTTCGGTTCTGTTGAGGGTCCCATTCCAGGTTGCAAATTGCTGCATTCATGGTGTGTCCCGACACAGCAGAAAGAGCCACGAGAACTCTGGCCCTTCTTTTATAGCTGTGCCAATCCCATTTATAAGGTCACAACCCTTGCATCCCATGACCTCCAAAAGGCTCCACTTCCTAATTACATCACATTGCAGGTTAGGCTTTCAATGTATGAAGTTTTCTGGGGTGGGGGAAACTGAAATGTGCAGTCCATGGCTCTTGAACATGGAAATTAGGAATGGCGTTTTCTGAGTCAAGGTGGAAAGATAGGAAGGGTCTTGGAGAGATCTGGCTTCTTTCTGAATCAGTGCTAATTCTAAGCAGCCCAAAAGAGTAGTCATCCAGCCTCTTTGGGTTGCAGTTTCCTTACTTGAAATTGTATGGCAGATTAGGGTATTATAAATTTTACATATTCACACCCTTGGAACAACATAGGTACATGTACCATCTATCAGTTTTCAGCCCACATTGCTTTGGCCCCTGTTCTGCCTTCCCTCTGATCCTCAGTTCCTCATATTGCTTTGTTTTGGGAAAAATGGTTTGCTCTGCAGGTGGTCATAGTTATTCTATCCAAATTTCTCTCACTTACATAAACTCCCCTGCTCTCTTTCCTCTCCGTTTCCTACCTGGGCTTCTGAGCCCTTCCTTATTTGGATGTAACTCTTGCTGGTGATGCCATATCTATTTATAATCCCCTTTCTCCAAGGCATTGACTCATTTTCTCTCTTTAAATTTGACCTTCCAACTTTCCCTCTTCCCCGTTAACTTGGAAATCTTTTGGGTGGTACTTAGTATGAAGGACACAGGATTCCAAATAATTACACTAGATTACAGTTTATGGTGTCAGGGACTGGTGAGAAAATTGCACTTGACATGCCATTACTTTTGCTGGCCGTTTGCATGTTAAGAGCACTGGGCTATGCAGCTACAGCCAAATTGTATCTTCGGCTCTGGAAGAACAATTCACTGTCAGTTCCATGAAGCTTCTGTCTACTCAAACTGAGCCTTGTGCACCACTAATTTGGCAAAAATGGAAGTCAGCATCGCATGTCTCAATCTGGCCAAACATCAAATGCTGTCTGCCTTTTGCTCAATGTGACTTGGAAATAACAAGCATCTCAGAGCAGTTGGAGATTTTTTAGTGCTAATATAAATAAAGGGAGTAATATTACTTGTTGAAATCAGTAGAGGCCCTAAATATCACTCACACACGTGTATGCACACACACGCATGCACATACACATAGCTACATATACACATGCAAGATCTACTAGCTGAGTTCCTGTGTGAGTAAAAACCCACATCATCTTGTAGTCCTTTTTTCTGTAGCCCCATCTCATACCCTGAAAAGTAAATTCAACCAGATTTCTTACAAGAAGAGCCTTGCATGTCTTGTCAGGCCGTTGAGAGTCATCTTATTGATCCAGATATTTTTTCCACTCGAAGAAAACTGGTACCGTCATATGCTTTTGAGTGAAAGAGTCAGATTGTATAATCCTACTTTATGAATAAAGAGCAACAAGGCAGTTAATATGAAAAAATAGCAGAGAATTGATTCCTGTTGCAAGAGTGAAACAAAATTCATTGTGAAGAACTAGGAAAACATAAGTACTGTGCAACTAGAAAGTTATTCATTGCAGAGCTGCATAAGAAAATACTGTGATGTCATTAAAAATTGAGATATATAACATGAGAACATACATAGTTGTAATATAATAAATACCAGAATCAAGATATAAAATATGCATAGAATATAATTATAAAACTACATATGTGGTATTGTCAGAGTGCCTGATAATATCTCTTAAGTTATATGTGTGCACATGAAAAATATATATTCAAACGTCAGACACATATGTATTCAAATATAATTAACTGCTAGTTCCTTTCGCCTAGCCCACCTGTATTCAACAGTTTTTACCATCCTCTGTTGTTTTTTCAATTACTCCTACCTAATAAATACACATACATTACTATTTTCTTGATTTTTAAAAATGATATATGGAGAATGCTAGTTGCTTCTATAGCCACTATTTATGTTGTAAATATTTCTCCAGTTAAAAATAACATTAAAAAATCCCAAGTACTGTATATAACTAATGAAGAAATGACATCTAGGCAACTTCCTTAAAAACAAAGTAAGGAATTAATTCCTGACATTGATTCAGACTCTAACTATCCCTACAAGCAATAAAGGGGACTTTGTAAGGAAATATAACAATATAATCAATCTGTTTCCCAGTATGTGTGGTTGGATTATCAGTTTTATACAAGATAATTTTCTACATTGTATTTTCTGTGATAGTTTTTATTATATTATAAAACAAGAGAAAAATAAATGGTAATGTTATTTTGCTCAATTTTCTTAAAAATCAATGCCATCCATCCATGATAAATTCTGGAAAATATTATTGCATTTAAAACTCACTTGGTAAATAGAATCTCATTTTTAAAAGCTACACCTGTGTTAAACACTTGGCAGGCCAATCTCATCGATTAATAAATTAAAGTGCAAACATATTTAATGATTTTTTTGCAACTATGAAGAACAGCCAGTTTTGCTGTACTGTTAATTGCATGTTAAGTGGCTTCTGTTACCATGAAATAGAGCAACTATTAACCAGACATGAGGGTTTTAAATTCAGTCCTGAAGTGGGGAACTGTCCTTATAAGTCTTTGGGTAATATAGTCAACTTCCATTCTGTTTGTAACCTTTCAAAAAACAAGAATACCTAGAGAAGTTATTTATGCAATTAGCTATTTACAAACAATAAATGCTCCAGTATGTGTAGCATTTTATTTGGCTATTCATACTTTCTAACTGGTGGTAATTTAAATGTATTTCATTTGTTCATGTATACATATCATTTCCATTATATTTAACTTAAATCCATTATATTTAACTTAAATTCATTATATTTAACTTAAATTCACCCCACCCACCCACAGACACACCTTGGCATAATTTGATCTTGCATGTTCTGTCCCTAAATTTAAATGTTTTGAAACACAGTAGAGACAACCTTGCCAACATTAAAAGATCTGAATATTCACTTAAGATATGAGCATGTTTGCTGATAAGCACTGGTGGCCTGTCCCACTTCAGTATATTTAAGAATCCTTTTAAATGTTATGGCCTGGAGTATAAATACGATGTGCTACATTCTTATCCTTTAAAATGAGGTCTGTAGGCCACCAGCAGTGACAACACCTAGGAGCCGGTTAGACATGCAGAATCTCATTTAACCCCCTATTTCCAGAATTACTGAAGCAGAAGCTGCATTTTAACACTATCCTCAGGTAATTCCTGTGCACATAAAAGCATTAAAATTATGTATTTCTATATTTTATATATTTAAAAACATCATATATGAATTATATATTTAAATATATCATTTATTATATATTTAAAATTTATAATAACAATTATTTAAATATCTGACAACATTGAAGCATCAATTATCCCTAGAATGGTTTGAATCATACATTATTTTCCTCTTTTTTGGCTTCCTGCATCCAGCTTGAGCCTACTCGATTAAAGAAAAGGGTCATGAGACTGGTATTTGAAAAAGCCCTGAGAGAGGTGGGGAACAAGCAGTTATATCTTATTTGTCCCCCATGTGGTAGTAGGTGCCACACGTGCCAGACTGAGACATCCATCTGCAGGTGGGAGGTCTTCTTTCTGTCCCTGAGCGGCTATTGCCGGCTAAGGTAATAGGCTGGGACCTCCACCCAACCCAGCTCCATTCGTTCCTGCTAACTGTTCACTGCTCAGTTCCATAGACTTCTTCTTTTTCCCTGTGTGTATTTACCACAGTACTGCAGATGTGTTCTGAAATCTGCAGAGCATCAAATATCACTGTGCTTTAGTGGGAGACAATAGCAGAATTGAAATGAGTCTGATCAGAAAGGCTGGGAATATCAGGGAATAAAACACTGAATGTGTGTTTCTATTTTTCCTGAATCTTGAAAAAAGCCCAGCTATGCTGTATACACATTTTTGCTGCCAGTGTTATGGTAGAGACTATGAAATTGGTTATTGTCCAAGCATGTTAAAGTGGAGAAGAAAATTATTTTTAAGCACTCCAAATATACTGATAGTATCTATTAAGTGTTTACTGTATAAAGTTTGCTTGTTGAATCTTCATAGCAACCCCCCAAACAGGTACCATTATGAGACTGAGCGTCACAGATTGGGAGGAATTATTTCCATTAGAAGGTACAAGATAGGTAAGTAGTAAGAGACAGATCCGGAGTCAAATCTGGGCGAGGAGATTGCAAATCCTGCTTTTGTAACCATGATGCCATTATCTCATTTGGATCCTGGGAATAGATCTCAATATGCTAGGCTGCCGCCACAATTTGCCGATGAGAAAAGTGAGGCCACTGATGTAAACCAAGGTATGGTCTCATGACTAAGGTGTAAAATGTTTAGTGTGCTTCAAGACAATGAGAGATGCTTATCCAGCTGCAAAAGCTCTATGAGTGTTTCTTTGCATGCACTCCTATAGGCTTTGCTTGTAAGTGATAGTGGGCTATATAAATCCCTTGAGAGACATAATATGTCTTTGAGGATTTTGCATGTAGTAGCTGTCTTATTTTCTTTATGGGAAAATGACACTGCCATAATCTGAGCCCAGGAAGGGGTGATCTCACCATAGTAATCTGTGGGCTGTTCTCCAAGTACAAGAGTTATCACAGTATGTTGCTATTTTCTGATTTCAAAATATGCATTAGAATGATTATGATGATGAAGTAAGAGAAAATGATATACAAGAAGAATTAGCAGGATGAGAGTATTTTTATTGAATACCTCAGGCATGTTACTGGTTGCTTCAAGTATATTTTCTTACAGTTTTATTATTTTACTGATAAGAACATGAAGAATTTTAAGCTCACTTGTTAAGTGAGGAGAGTGAAATGATTTGCCTGAGCCCAGCAAAGTTTTTAGCTACTCCAGAGCTGGGAGCTGTAGCATTAAATTAGCTGACCAAAGTCTTTAAGTGGAAGTGTCCAGTTTTCTGGGTTTGTCTTTTAAATGAGAATCACCAAAACAGCAGAAAGAAAAGTAGAATGGTTGAGTGGAATGAAAAATAAAATCCTGTTCACCTACACAGGACCTAAAAGAAGACAAAATGCTTGTACCCCCCAGTTGCTTGAACTAATTGTGTTAATGCTGAATACTTTAGTAACAATTCCCTGTACTTTTGAAACTGAGCTGGTGCACGGTATTGCTGTGGCTCCGGAGGTGGATTTATAATTTACTTAGCTCACTGAGGTCACTTCCCTGTGGCCCCTTGCAACTCCACACGTCTTTTTCCAAATGGATGCATGCTTCTCTGCTTCACCTCTTTCGTCTCTCTTCTTACTTGTCAGCCCTCATAGCAGTGACTTTCCCCTGGGCAGTCCTAGTCATGTCCTTTGCTTCTGTTGCACCTTCACCACTAAGAATACCCTCTTCATGCCTTTAGCAAATTCTCTAAGGAAGAGTAATTTGATGAAAGAACAAACATGGCTATTAAAAATGACCAAATCCTGTAACTCCTCAAAGCAAGTCAGACTCCTCAGCCACCTGGAGGCTTTACTTAGAATGTGGCAGGGTTATTTATAGTGAAGGTTTTCTTTGCTTTTCTTTTTTATGTTCTTGTGCACAACCAAAAGTATAGATGACTTTCTCATTGCAATTTGTCTTTTGTCGTGTGCGTGAGAGCGTGTGTGCATGTGTGTGTCCCATTATTTCTGCTCACAGAGCAGCACTCATTGCCTTGGCAGAGCTCATCCTGATTGCATGCCTGCCTTTGCAGGAACATACATAATCAGCTTTGTGAGGTGTTTTCGGAAATCATTAGACATCTGCACTGGTTGGTCCTATTGATCATGGCCACTGTTTCTCACGTCTTTCTTCTGCTTTCCCTGTGATTAGACTTACAGGGTAGAGGCCTGAGTTTTATTATAGCTAAACCCAAGTTCCAAATACCAACTAGACTATCTGAAATGTGTCTATTCTCATTTTTTCTTCCAACCCATCAGTTGCAGGAAAGACACAAGCAGAAAGAAGCTGAAAGACTAAACAAAAATAGAGACACACATATACATAATGTGACCACATATACAGAAACCAAAGGAGGTGGTAAGATAGGACCAAAGAGACACAAAGCATGGAGTCAAGTGGCAAATAGCAAGTGAGAGAAATCTCCTCAAATACACAGAGCAAGGACGCATTGCAAATGATATAACGTAGGAAAGGCGTCTAGACACAGAAAACATACAGAAAGAGAGATTTTCGCCGGGCAATAAAATTTAGGAAACATGGAGGATCAGAAACAATAAGTACAAAAATGACCTAGGGCAAAGATGAAGATTGAGAGAGGGAGTAGGCTGGACACTGGAGAGGGTGAGAGAGAGGGAGACAGGGAGAAGGGGAGAGAGGGAAAGAGAGAGAGAAGCAAGCAGAGAAAAGCCACATGGAGTGGATTTTTGGATCTACTCAGTGATTCTCACCAGGCCCAAACTAATCTCTTTCAACCCCTGGACAGATGGGCTTCTGCATACTTTTATGACATTTCCCATCATACAGGTCTGCTGTTTTGAACAGGAGTGCATTTTGATTCTGACACATGACATTTGCTCAATAACTGTGGCTGGCAAGTCTCGGCAGGAAGTCAGAACAATTTGAGTGAACCAACAAACATGATCTTTCTTTCTGCTTAAATTTTAGAGACACAGTTTGGCTTTTAACACTATACACTTGGTAGCAATTAGTACTTAAGGACACAATATGGCCGTCCTACCTCAAATCAGGTAAGTCGCATAATGACTTAATAATGAGTGCTTAAATAAAATTATCATCTAGTTCTTGCCTATAAATTGTGATACTAGTGTACAAGACAAGTGGGAAGATAGAAAAGATTATGGGTTAAGTCCTCAGAAAACTAGTATCTTCTAAAACTGTAAAATTATGAAATGGTATTTTGAATTATTGGAAGAAAAATATTTTAATTAGTATTTACATTTCCATTGTATTTGATATATAAACCACTTCATTTATGCAATTAATACTAAGTAATTTAAAATGACCTCAGAGAGAGCTGAGGCTAGTTTTCTACTTCTGCTACTTTACACATATATTTGAGCAAATACATATTTTAATGGTCTAGGAAACAGCAGGCAAGGTGAAAGTTGAAGGCTGTATATAGATGGGACCAAGGAAAATAATATTTTCAGAGCACCTGGTACCTTCCAGGACATAGGAAATCTTTCATCCTCACCTGAATTCTGCGAGGTAGAGTGGGTAACAATACCTCCTCTTAACAAAGAAACAGAGTCGAGAGATTTAGTCACTGTCCCAGGCTAGTTGATAAGGTAGGGAATTAGGATTGGAATACAAAACTGGTTACGTTCAAAACCTCTCCATTTCTCTAGCTGTACTATGCTATCCCCTTCCTCACTTTATTTGGTCTTCCTTATGGCTTTTTTGTTTGTTTGTTTATTTTGTTTTGTTTTGGGCAGTGGTCCAAGGAGGGGAAACTGAGATGGGACTAGACTCGCACGAGAAACTAGGCCTGTGATGTCTTGTTTTTTCCAATAACCATACTACCGACTAGTGTCTTTATGAATCACTCAACATGATGCATGGCATTTCCCTTGTGGGAACTCCTTTCCATTAGGAAGTGTGTTGAGATTATTACTGCAGCTCAAGGCTGCACTACAGAGCAGGCCTCTTACAATATCCACTCCTAAATCATGTACCCTGGGAATGCTGGGAGGTATGAAAGCCCTTACCTTTAAGTGCACCGTCCAGTCCCATGGTTTATGGATCCCTTTCAAATCCAGGGACTGTGCTACTTCCCTACTTTCACTGGCAAATGGTGACTGCAAGCTTGGGTTAATAATAGACATCTTCCTAGGGGATAATATTGAATGAGGTGCCCATTATCAACATAATTTTTTTTAATGTAGCCCAGCACCCCATATGCTGAGTGATGCACAATGCAGTCTAAGAAACCATAAATGCAAGAATGGAGAATTCTTTTGCTAATACTTGAGGGAGGCCTATTGCAGTTAAATCTTTTTATAGGAGTATACACCCTACTGGGATGTGGGTGGGAAGTGGTGGTACATTTCTATGTCACTTGGCTGCACAAGTGTTGGTATATGATTTCATACTATGACCTGGCAAAAAAGTTTGTCATATTTACAGAGGAAATCAATATGCCAGGGAACTGTTCCTTGAGATGTTATGGGGAAGAAAAAGTCTGTGTACGTGTGCTCTTCTCCCCTGAGAGAACTTTTGAGGTAGCCGAAGAAAGGATTCCTACTTTGGAATTGGAGACTTCCAAGAGTCTTTGCAAATGCAAAATCCTCTCCTTCTACTACTCTGCAAGCTCCACAAGGTCCTGGCTTTTTCTTTTAAAATGTTTTTTGAAAGTGTCAGCACAAGGAAAACTTTTCTATCCTATCTAGTAAGGACGTGAATGAGCTACGATGTTTTCATTCTCCCTTCCCAGGAAACTCTGTGCAAAAAGACTGAGCAGCTGAATGCTAATAATTCAGTTTGGACACCCTTTCTCTTAAAGGAATAGTACTTTCTATTTTCCTTTTTATTATTGTTGTATATGTTATTTCACCTAAGCCAAAGTCTTTATGAGCAGTAGACTTGGGTTTCCAGCATCAAGGGATATAAACATTCACATGTGCAGAGACACACACTTAAACAAAATTAGAAAACGATGCTTAGCATAAATTTCTGGAGTCAATAGGAATTTATCAGGACAATTTCTAGACCTTTCTTGTTACTTAAGGATGGCCCATCACCCTAAAGGTACACATGCAATTCCATTGAAACCTGATACTCATTCAGATAATTCATTATTAATTTGCCTACTAATAAAGAATTATTATTCTAAACAGTTCTGATGAATTTGTTTTTAAATACAGTCATGATTACATTCATCATCAAAAACAAGTTTTAATTCTTATAATTTCCTCTAAAATTTTTATTGATTTTTTTAATGAAAATGTGGTGATTTACAAAAAGAAGTTGATCTCTAGATAGTACTGTTTCACAACTTCTATTCTGTGGACTTTTCCAAAGGAAAATAGGAAATTGGACTACTATTAATAATTGTAATGCTAATGGGTAACATTTCTAGAAATCCTATGGTTAGAAATAAAATGATACTTTTGGCATATCTCATTTAATGCTTGCAAACCCCAATATGAGTTATACATTATAATGTATTTCAATTTGTAGACACAAATAAATTTAATGAGGTTTAATAATTTGGATAAGGTCAGCCAGCTGAAAGCTGCTGAATCACACATCAAACATCAATGTTTTTGCTATCAGTTTTTCTCCTAAATTTTCCTGATTTATAGTCTCTCATTAAAAAATTTGAAGTTTCCTAGGTAAAGCGTTTACATTATATCCTTTCAGTAAACATGCATGCAACCACAGTTTCAAAACTAATATGGCATTTTAGATTTGTTTTCTTTTTTTCCAAACTCAATACAATTGATTATCTTGTTATTCTGAAGTACTGACAAATTATTGGATAAAAATAGATTAATATATTTCTTCAGCAGTACTGGGGATGTATAACATGCCAAGAACTGTGCAGCAGTGACTGAAATGTACAAAAAGATTTCTGGATGACCTAAGCATTTGGTTTGAATATGAGATAGAAATATTCAATTGTAGGTTATTCCCTCTTTTAACAATTTTGTTTGAAAATAATACCGACTTGCTTTCTTAGCATCCTTTCTACTAACAGCTTATCTACATTGTCTAGATTTCACATCATCCTTGAAAAGAATTAATAATAAAAAACCAGCTTGAAATAGGAAAGATTTCTCTCCTCTGGTCTGTTTAGCAGAGCATATAGCTTAAAGCTAATGCAACTTTCCAGGGAGGAAGGCAATCACTATGTAAATCATTATCACTGACAAGTTTAGCCTCCAGTCAAAAGCAAAATGTATAGTTTGTGTATTTACCTAGGGCTGTTTGTCTCCATGGGGTAGCTTTTTGAAAAGAAATACATACAGCAGGTTGATATCTATCCATACATGCAAACATACAAAAACATTGTATTGTACTAAAGGCCAGATCTCATCTCCCATTGGATTATCTGGAATTCAAGGCTTAAATGATCCACGGGACTTCTATTTTCCATCTCTCCATCCCAACCCAGCAATCTCAAGGCAATGATGTTAAAATTTCATTGAGAATGGGTTGTTATTTTTTCAGCTCTAGGGGAGGGTAAGAATTTCAGAGTCTTTCCATGTAAATTGTGAAGTTTGCTCTTTCATTCCAACTTTCTCTGGTGGATCAGAACAATTTTTCCTGAATTAAAAACTGGACACATTTTCCCCTTGTATATAAAATATCTGGTTTTTTCTGTGTATGTGAAAGAGCCGAGAATTCTTTTCCAGCACCAGTGAGCACCATACGTGACCTTGGAAAGCCTCTTTTCAGGATGATTGAAAATATATAGTGAGCTAATAGAAAGACAGAAAGCACTTAGAATATTGTATAACAGGGCTGCATAATTGTTACCTACTGCAGTAATACAATATTATTACTCATGAGTATATGTCAGTATAGTTAACTGCTTATAGTACTATAACTGTGCTTATTACTTCTTAGTACTACTTGAAAAGCTGAATTTGTGTCTTCAGATGTGAGAAAATATTACATACAAATTCCTTATCTACTATGTAAAAAACACCTGAGTTCAGAGAAGTGAAAAGGAATCAACTAAATTTCAGCCCAAGGCTTTGTATTTTCTCTATACTGTGGTGTCCTTAGCAACATATTTCTGTTTAGCTTTTGGCAGAATGTGAGTACACAGTAAATGTTTGTTAGGTGAGTTATCTATGTAACATTTTTGTTCAAGTTTATAAAACCACCGCACACTAGTAAGTGCTAAATAAATGTGTGCTCTTTTCTTCTAGCTTCCTTCACAGCATTTTGAAAAAAGTCTACTCAGAAAAAAACATGCAGTGTGAGCTATTTTAAGCCATGTGTTTCCGAGATAGAAGGGGATTCATGATGACTTTCTTTTATCATCTGAAGTAGTGTTTAACTTATGTCCACCCATGACCTCCTGACCACACTATTTGAATGGGAAGCACTTGGAAAGCTATATACATGAGGATTTTGAAAGGCTCTTGAAAATTATGATCACCAACTCTCACGATATGACCATGATATAATTTAATTTTCATAATAAGCAAAGGAGTTAGGGTTCTTATTTCAATTACACAATGAGAAACTGATGTATTGCAAAAGTTAGAAGAATTTTCTACATAATATAAATAGACCTTTAACTGTTGATCTCTGGCATTCATCTATCTGGCTCTGAATCCTGTTTCATTCATTATGCTGCCTGTAGAAGTAACCGATAACTTCCGTGACTTTCAAGGTCCTTTATTCTAAGATTTTCTATCTCCAGATCTTGCTCTTCCATTCTAATAGCACCATTCTTCAAAATCCGTGTATATTTTAGAAAATTGTGTTTTGTGTTATGTTTCAGGCCCAGATCCATGTGACCATGAACACTGTAGGTCAAAGTTGCTAAGCTCAATTCTTTCATCTGTGAAATATTTCGCCATTTTAGATTTTGTATTGAAAGACTATATATGAGAAACACACAGCAATATCTTCCATACAGGAGTAAATCAGTCAATGATATCAGCTCTCTTTATTGACCTTCAACTTCTGATTTTTGTTTTTAATTGGATAGTGTAGAGGAACCATGATCATGAAAATTTTCATCCTTTCAAAGATGAGCATTAGAGCTATTTTCTAATGAGATTCTTGTAGTTACCTAGACTTACCTGTTTGTCACACCCCAGTGACTTAGTTTCAACTCCCATATGATTTTATTCTTCCAGTGTTTAGGAACTGAATTTTTCACCTTATTGATTTCATTAAATCTTTTAGCTCAACAAGTAATTAGAATAAAAGAGTTAGGGCTGAGAAAATTGTCTTTGGAAATAGTTGCATTCCTAAGATCAAGTAGGTAACTGGAGGAAACAGAGACTGGAACACAGTAGGGCCCTATTTCCTATGGTTTCACTTCCAGCAGTTTCAGTTACTTGTAGTCAACTATGGTTCAAAAATGTCAAATAGAAAATACTAGAAATAAACTATTCATCAATTTTAAATTGTGCACTCTTCTGAGTAGAGTGAAGAAGTCTCATACCATCCCACTTTGCTCCACCAAGGATGTGAATCATCATTTTGTCTGCCCAGTGTATCCACATTGTGTTTGCTCCCTGCCCACCAACCCCTTCAGAGAGGTCCAAGTTACCAGGTCACCCATCATAGGATTTCGGTACTCCTGTTTCAGTAATTCTTATTTTACTTAAGAAGGTCCCCAAAGCACTAGAGCAGTGATGCTGACAATATTTGATAGCATATTATTAAATGGTCTTATTTTGTTATTATTCATTGTTGCTAATCTCTTACCATAGCTGCATTATCAATTAAACTTTATCATAGGTGTGTTTCACTCTACCACTTGTGGTTTCAGGCATCCACTGGCATATGGGGTTGTATCTTCTGTGGGTAAGTGGGGCCCACTTTATCTTTTCCAACTGACTGGTAGTTTCTGTGGGGGTGTCACAACTTTGTCAGTGACACCAAACAGATGGTCCCCATGATTCATTTAGTGATAGGTAAGAGTTTAGGCACATCTGAGAGGAAGAGGCAAAAAGAGAAGGCTACACTTCAGTCCATAACAGATTTCTTTGTGTTTGGGAATGAGGGGCCCTGGATGAAGAGCACATGATAGGTGATAGGTTAGAAAGTCTTAGATACATACAGTCACAGTTTGGTTAAAATGCTAATGGTGCCCCCAAGTAGCTATGTGCTCTGATACAAAAAATCTAATCTCTTTAAGTCTCAGTTTATTCATCGGTCAAATGAGAAAAATGATGTCTGACCTGTAGAAATCTGATGAGTGGCTTTAATTATTTTTTGACAAATAGGGACATTTGTTAATTTAATAAAATTTAAAATTTCAGAATATTGGCAAGAATAAAACAACAGCCTTCCTATATTTATCAAATGTTCATATTTCTCATTAGATCTGGGCACAGTGAAACACACAAACACAACTTACTTCATTTGTTTCATCATTTGCTATTGTCCTATGCGTATTATTTTTTCTTTTGAACCATTTTCAAGTAAATTGAGCACATCTCACCCATTACTACAAAGTACTTCAATATATTTCCTAACTAATTAAGGTAATTATCATAATCAGGAAATGTAACATCAGCAAAATATTATTATCCCACCTGTAATTTATATGATATTTTGACAGTTTTCCCCAAATTACTGTTTATAGATATTGTATTTCTTGACACACAAGTGAAGATGACATATTATTGTGTATAAATTTTATTAGGTGTTTATTAAATGAATAATACATATTTATTGATCAGATAAATTTATTGAATAACTAAAATTTATAAATTATACATATTTTTGTTTTTATTAGAAAAATCCCTCAGTTCTTGAAATGTATATTTTTGAAAATTATACATCATTTATTCTGAAGAGTGTTCATCAAGTTTTGCCTCTGATGTTTCCGTCTGTTTACATACATGCCATGCATTTTCGCAAGAAAAGCCTGTCCACACGTTGCTGGGTTTTTCTTGGTACATCATATCACAAGGGAAGTGATGGCAGGTTGTACCAATATTGATGAGACTGTGTGCCCTCCAATGTCTGTCAAGTGTTTTCTCTATAAAACTCTTACTTTCTTTAGTAATTAATAAGTAATTTGTGAGGCAGTACTGTATGACAGTTTTATTCCTCTTCAGATTTTCTCCCAATACTTTCAGTATCAATGAGTGACTTCTTTAAATCCCCATTATTCCTTTCATATTTATAAAGTGGCATTCTAGTCAAAGAAAGTCAATGATCATTTAACACCTGTTTTCTGGAAGGAGAAAAATATCATAGGAGCAAGCGCCAATAAAGGTGTATAATAGTGCATAGAATTAAAGTGCCTGAATTTATGGGATACCTCACCAATCACTTTGATAGCATGTGCAACAGGATACAGCAAAGCTTCAAAGAAATATGCATTTTGTTCTGTTTCTAATACGATGCCTTAACTTTACTTCAAATGGTATACCACAAAGCAGGATTGTAGAATAATGTAGAAATTCCCGGTCTATCAACAAAGTAGTTTTCAGGAAACTCTAAGATGGGAAGGCTTGTATTTAACATTAAGATCATGGTGTTTTTAAAGAAAGTCAGAATTATAAAACCAAAGACACCAGAAAATCAGAAATAGATTATTATTTTTAAAAACTAAGGCATGAAATATTTTTTAAAGTATTAACCCCATACACGAAGTAAATCAAAGTGATGCTTAAACTACTTAATGGTTCAGAAATTTTAAATTTGCAGACTGTATCACACATAAGAGTGGACTCTTGACTTAGGAGCTTGATCGGTTCCTGAGGGTTGGTTGTAACTCATTGGTTGTAAGTCATTGCAGCTGAGATCTGGATGGTTACCTTGGTATTTGCTGTAGATGACAAGAGGCAGATGACTCTTCCATTAACCTAATTAACCCAAGTTGTTTGTATGTCAGGAGGGTTGTATGTCAGGAGGGTTGTATGTCAGGAGGGTGAGGATCTGCTGTGTAATACACTGCCTTCATTCATGTGATCTAATTCAATGTCTTTTGAAAGTTATTTCATCAATTAAATGACCATAAAGCTATGGGAGAAGGTAAGTTTCTCTGTTTCTTGTTGATCATTTTATCTAGGGTGTGTTGTAGGAACCCTTCAGAGTTTAGAATGAAAATTGCTATAGCTTCAGGAAATATTAATATTATATGACTCCATACAGTCCCAAGTAAAATCTGTTGTAAATGAACGTCCTTAAATGTGCTGTGTTGTGTCCCCTAGGAATGTGCTAATGCTCTTTTCAAAAAGGAAAATGCCAGAGAAAGTCTTTGCCTCACCTGGATAGAGGTTGAGAAGGACCCTTAAGTGCACTCATTCTTTGGTGAAGGCAGATTTCACCCCTACATGCAGTGTTTGCTATTCTTTGTGGTGGCCGTGACAAGACTTTGTTGCTCATTTAGAAGACATGATTCTTTCATCCTGGGTTCAACCCTAGCCCTGATGCTGTTATTTTTATCTCTGCTTCCAGGGATGGGGTTGGATGATCTGTCAGGTCCCTTCTAGCTCAGATAGTCTAAGCTATGAAATGACAAAAGCACTAGCAAACATTTCCACAGGCCTTGCGTTTTGATGAGTTTATCTCCAAGGATGGATTAGATTTCTTTTTCTTTTTCTTGAGGCGAAGGTGACATATGTCTTTAAAGGAGCCTAGCTGGACTGTCTTTTCAGCATGATTTAAAGACACAGGAAACTTTCACATAGGGTTAAGATCAGGATGTGCCATGTGCAGATTTCATGGATTCTTTCTGGAAGGTAAGTGGGCTGAGAAGATCAAGGTTAGTTGCATTGTATTCACTGATTTGAGTAGGTGAGATAAAAGCTTATGAAATTGAAAGAAATGTTTCCTCCATCGTTAAAACATTATATTTATTAATTTTGTGGAAATGTAAGAAACTCTGTTCTTCTGTTGGATTGCAGGCACTCAGTCTGACTAATAAAAGCAGTTCTGTTCCAATTCACCTGAGTAAAGAATGTCAAAAGATGAAAGTAAGGCTCAAATAGCTACGCCTAGGGCAAGTCCCTCTATACCTAAAGATTCATTGATCTTTTGTGGAAAACAGGTAGTCCTTTCCAATAGCCTCTAAAGAATTTGTTTTTGTTTTGCTTTTCTCTCTCTATTTTATTCTACCTTTATGTAGGTTGAATCTTGGGACATAATCCCATTCATAATCCTCTATCACAAGAAATGCCTCTGTCTCATAGAGCAATCTGTTTTCTTTGTATGTGCACTAGGCCTAGTCCTCAATAGAACTTTTCCACATGAGTACCTTGGCTAATAACAAGAGAACTATAACTAGCATGATTTCATGCAAGCCTTCACTATTTTTGAAGCTTAGTTCATTTTTCTTAATCTCCCTGGGACCTAGTTAACCTTGGTTAGACATACTTGCCAAAAGTCTTGGAAGGGAACAAATAGAGTCTCAATATCACTATCAAAGGAAATATACACACAACTGGTGGCATAGTGCTGCTTCTCTCAATGGAAAGTTCTAATATGGGGATCAGTTTCTTTGAGGGGAGATTAAAAAACAGGAATTGAGAAACATAGATCCTTTCAGTGGCTCTGAAAGTTCAGAAAAGGAGTGGAATTATACAGAAGGCTTGTTAAAGCATGAGGGACAGGAAGGCAGATGCCTTCAGAGTTTCTGATTTCTTACTGCTGTGATAGGAAGATAGATCTTCCTGCAACAGCTTTCCAAGGTGCTGGAATTACAGGTGGATGCCACCACCACCAGTGGTGTAGAACTTCATTTGCAGTGACGGTTAGCTGCTTGGGAGCAGAAATCTGAAATGAGTTTTGTGCACCATATAGGATTTATTACACTGAATGACAATAATACAAGCAGGAAAGATAAATGTCAAGGGCACAATTGAATGAAAAGGTGATGGACTTTTAAAAGAGCAAACATTTTACTGGGTATAACCATGGAGGCACATGATCCCTACTCACCTCCCAGTCATGAGATTTTCCTGATGTTTTTAGAGGTTTGCTTGTCATTAAGTATGTGATAGGGGAAGAGAATTGAACATTTTAAACAAAGGAATAACAAGATTAGATCTCTTTTATGAATGTCTAAATAAATTGTAATATATCTATTTGTGGAATACTATGCAGCTGCAAAAAATAAACACTACACAAATTATGGACTGGTTTCTAAACCAAGATATATAACAGTGTTCACAGTATTCTTTGTGTACAAAGAAGAATGCAGAAAGTACATGTACATGTGTACTCTTTTGGATATATTGAACATTTTTTAATATGGACACATGTATATAGACAAACACTCATAAAATGTAACATTAGTTTCCCTTAGCACAGAGGGGATGGAGCACAGGTCTGTTTTTGGAAGGAGACTTTTTGAATTTCACACTATTTTTCACTACTTGACTATTTTGATCTATCTTTTATCATACATATATTTAGTACACCTATTACTGGTATTAACAGGTCATTTATAGTAAAAAGATCATTGTGAATGGAAAAGGTAGATTGCAGTAGGAATCTGTGGAGAGGAAGGCAGTTGTCTCTTAGTTAACTTCTTGATTAAAGTTAGAAATTAGATTGAGACAAATTATACAGAAAGGATAAAGTTGATTTGAAAGATTCACGCAACCAAGTTTTCTGGAGTCACACTAAATATACACAAATTTATCTTTCAGCATGACATATGAACTCTAAATATTTGGTGTTCAACCCCAGAAGGTGAGCTAAGTAATGACAAGAAATTTATTTGTCTTGCCTATTGCTATGTCCATAGCACTTCTAGGCAGGCGTTACTAAATATGGTTAAGACTTTAGTTCCTTCCATGCTTCTGTTGAATTTTTATTCTCTGAACCACATATTAAAAGAATTTTCTTCATAAACTTTGTATTGAGTCCAAAATGGGATATGTTCCCTACAAAGACAAAGATCACACACACACACACACACACACACACACACACACACACACACGGCATATACTTAACTGAAAGAAGACAGTTGTTGTAGGGAGGCATTGGATGAATTGATTGCTTGGCCAACATGCTACAAACACAAAGCATCAGATCCCCTACTTCGTGTTAAGGGCAGCTTGCTGCTCCAAACTAGTATATAAGTCTTGAGATGGATAGTTTTAGGAATCAAATCACCCCAACCCCACCCCTCTAGTTTCTCTCTGAATGAGCTGGAAAGTGGTGTCATTTATCTGCAAAAGAGAATCAGTAATCCTGAGCCTTACAGATGTGAAACAATGGGAAAGAGAATTAAGGGAGAAAGGAGGGAGCCAAAATGTGATCTTGAATACCTCCCAATTTTTCTGACTTAGGCAGGTAAAAGTGTGCCTGTGTGTCTAACTTGTTTTGTTTTGGATGGCACTCTAATTCTCCCAAAAACTTATCTCTCCACGTGTAGAGCAAATGATGACATATCCTCCATCTGCTTTCAAATGTTGTTTTTTAAGAACCATGTGAAGCGAAATATGTGCAAGCATTTTGTAAACTTCCCCAATGGTACCGAAATTTAAGTCAAGCCATTTCAAGTTACTTCTTGTAGGCATTTCTATGAAATGTAAAAAGCAACTAGGAGGTTATAATCATTTACCTTCCTGCTCCATTTGGTTCCTATGAGAAAACGAGAGCAGACGTTTATAGAAAGAAAAACTTGTACAGACGGAGCACAGGAGTGCCTCACACTCTGTGGAGCAGATGGCAGTACCTTAATAGATGTGTATTTCCTTCCCTTCCATCCCTGCTTACTCCAAACGACTTTGAAACACTAACTTTGACAGTTTGGAGAAAATGAGATTTCTATACTTATCAAGTTGGTTTAGGATATGCATATAGAATTCATATCTGAATATTGCTAGTGAAGATACTGGAAGTCATATAGGTGAGGCATCAAATCCTAAGGTTATTCGACTAGTGTGAATCTTTGTACTTGACTCTCTGAACTTTGCTTGTATGTGAAGTGGGCATGCTTTCTGATTTATAAGGATATTCAGAGGACCTGAGCTAAAATACACTGGAATCCATCAAAGGATGTAGGTGCTGATAGAGAGATTGATAAACAGAATAATTTTCAGTAACTATTTATCCTTTTCCTAATTTGTTATACTAGCTAATGACAACATCCATCCAGTTAGAAACTAATGATTATTATTGCATTATACGAGACACTGTATTAGCCATCAAACCTGTTTTTATCTGTAAAGTGAGAAAAATCATAGTACTTATCCTTTACCCTTCTCATTTAAAGAGATTGTATATATTGTGCTTAGTCAAGCCTCCAGTCAGTAGAGGTGCAGTAATATCCTAGTCTTGTCTGTCTTTAGAGACCTAGCTAAATCGAATTGAAAGAAAGACAGAAGCCTGTATACTCTGGTTTCTCCTAAAGTTAAAGTTCATTGCCTTGAACAGATCACATAATATCATAGAATCTTAACTTTTAACACAGACAGCAAATAAAATTGCACCCTTAGCATATCCTCAATGGATTAGGGAAAGGGCTTAATTAATGTTAATAGAGTGCTTATTCATTGGAATAGGAGTACAAAAGATAGAGTAGAAACATGCACATGCTTTCATCTCCTTGACTCTAATTCAATTCACTATAGTTAATTTATTTCATCGCCTTCCAGATCAATCATAGGCACTAAGGATGGCAGTTTACATACAGTACTGACTTGCAGCTGCAGGGACTGGGGCTCTGGCTACATAAGCAAATATCTGAAATAAAAGATATTACAGGAGATTTGGGATAAGCCCTGGGCACTGGTTTTATCTTTGGATGTATTTGTTGCTTGCCCAAGCCCTAGATACTCTGCTTTCTCTAGGACTCCAAGTGGAAGTTACAGTGAATCTCAGTATATTCCCACATCTTAGGAATTCATAATTCCATCAAATGTGACTGGGCAAACTTGAACTTCAGCACTTTTCCACTAACAGACCTCTATGTGTGTGGAAACTCATTTCAATCAATCATGGTATTGATTGATCTGGAATAGTTTGGATCATCCTTTTTGACTAAAAATAACAATGTCTCAAGAGTATATAGCCATGTTTGGTAAATAATATAGATGTATGAAGGGCTGGTTTCAGCATCCCTCTAATTTTTCATCGATTTTATTTTTCTCTATTTGACTTTGGATGTTAGAACTAGTCTTTAAGCCAATTCATTCCCAAAGGTTGCAGAAGTCTTCAGTTACTTTTCACATAATCAAAGAAACTTTCTATCTCTGAACCCAAATACAGAAGAAACAAAGAAAAAACATTCTACCTCTAAATCTTATCTGTACCTTGACCCTTTCATTCTATTTCTTGCCAAATATAAAGCACCCTCACTTCTTTCTGGAATAAAATTACATTGATGCAGTGATTTCATATGTGAATATTACTGGCCACAGCAGCTTTCTTCATGTCTCTATTTAGCCAAAGAATGGGATTTCCTGGCTGTCATTTCACAGTTCTAAGAGTTGGAGCCATAGAGTTAAATTGCCAAAAATTTGTTGGCCAACAGCCTTTATTACTTAGTTGGATTAATAACAAAAATTATTTAAGAAATTTTCTGTCCAATTTTGTTACAAAAAATAGTACCTGTAATTTTTTTTTCTGTGTATATTCATACACGATGTCCTATCATCTGAACACTTCCACTTGTTCATTTCTTTGTCAGTTTGGTATTTGTAGCTCATGAAGACTGGCCCTAGGAGAGGATGGTCTGGTGATTCACTGCTGCATGCTATCAGGCATGGTTTTTATACTGTTATTGCAAGAATATTTACAATTAAAATGCAAGCATTGGTTTGAAGAGCACCTGTTTAATCAAGGATAGAAAGTCATATTTCGTATATGCCACCAGGTGACTAGCTGACTTGCATACCAATTCTGTCCCTGATGATCATTCTGTCATTCTAGCATTTTTCTCATTTTATGACAGTTCCTTGTATATTCACTCAATTAATCTTTTAAGAAAACACTTTACGTATAGAGTCGCTTGGGTACTAAGTTAGATTTTGTGTTTGTGACTGTACTTTAAATATGATTTCTTATGTTTAAGTTTGATTTTAATAATTTCCTTTAGGTACAAAAGTTCAGATCAACAGAGAACTGACAGTAACAATACCTTAACTATTCTGAGTGTTATAATGACTTCTAATTGAATGGTCTTGTTCTCTAGGACTAAATATATAGTGATCACACTCTGGTCTTTTAATTCTATGAAGCTGTAGAGGCTTGGGTCATTTACTAAGACTGTAAGTAGGAATTTACCAACCTAGATTTTCTCTATTTGGAAAATTATGAGAATATATTACATACCCCATAAGCTTGAGAGAATTAAATGAAGCAATTCATATAAAGTGCTTGAAACACAGTTAACCCTTAATAAATGCTAGCTATTAGTGTTAGCATCCCAACAAAAACTAAATGGATGAATAATTTTTAGAAACTGAGTATTTTTGCCAATCTAAAACATTGTACTGACTTTAATTTGAATAATGGGAGATTCATGTCATTGGTATTACATTGTAACGAGAGAAGGATGAGGCTATGGAATCAACCAGATCTCTATTTTGATTTCAGGTTTATTACTGCTAGGTAATAAGTTTCAGTTTTTTCCCCTACTAGGTGGAGATAATATTGTTACTGGATTCTCAGGGGCTGAAGTATCCACTTAGAGGTAATTTCTAGACCCTTTCTGTCTCAAACAAAGAACTGAATGAAACGAGCAAAAATGGTGGTGAAGTTCACATTTATTAGAGCTAGGAAAAGTAAAAGAAGGGAAGAGTAGAAACAGGCTCTGCAACATGAGTTTGGATTGTGTAAAAAATGAGAAGAAATAAAACAAAAAATATATAAAATAAAGATAAAAGTATGTCCTAGGATATAGGGTGGGCTAACATGAGATGGCACGATAGGGAGGTCTTAATGGTGTCTGTTTCCTTTTTACTCTTTCTCATGTTTCCCATGCTTACATTAGAGTCAGGTCAGCTGATCTGAACCCTGCTCGAGTTCTCCAGAGAAGTCCACATGCAGAGTTTGGAGAGCTGATTCTGGGATCTGATCACGTCTCCCCCTTCCCAGCCAGTTTTAAGTTATGCTCTATCTTTCTACCTTATCACGTCTCGCCTCAAGGGTTATTTTAAGGAATAAGTGATGGTGTCTCCAAATTATATGACTTCTAGGGAAAACCCAATTCATTTTCAACCTTTTATACATTCTTTTTTAAGCTCACTATTAGGAATTAGGATCAGAAAGTGGATCAACACTGTGGCAACACCTCTTTTCTCTAATATAACACGTTTGTATTTAACTTCTTAGGAAACTGGAGAGGCATATCTGTGTTTGAAACCCCAAACTTATGGAGTCATTTTTAATTTTAAATTATTTTGGTGGATGATAGTCCAGGCTACCTGATATTTGTATCTGAAGAGTCAATCCCAGAAAGGCGTTAGAAAACTGTACTTAAATACTTAGATAAGTTTCTGACATTCCATATCCTCCTGTACCTTCTTGATGCTTTTAAGTGTAAATGACATTCACAAGCAAAGGGAGGAAGGTGTATGTCAAATGTCTGCCACAGCCCTAGGCTTAGAGTCCAGGACTAAGCTGATAGACCTCCTGCATTACCTACTCTCACTCTCTAATCTGCCCGGATTCCCTGCTCCACACAGTACATTGTCTCTGCCCCACATAATCATATAATCATAATCTACCTTGTTCTATGGTGACTCAGTTTGGACACAGGTCTCTAGTTCTGACCCACATTCTGTTCCCATAGTTTCAGGGCTGGGGCCTAAGGATGTGGCTCAAACAGAGAGTGCTCGCCTTGAATGATAAACCCTGGGTTGGCTCTCCAGCACCAAAAAAAAAAAACAACAACAACAATCAGAATCCCCCCAAAGCACATGTCTTCTTTTGTCATTCCCTGTATGGTAGGCCTTGCTGTCTTTACTGCACTTTCAAAGGGAACAGGCAGCCTTAGGTGTTAATGATTTTCTTAGCACTGGGCTTGGAAGCTGTCCAGGAGACTCAGATATCCAAAGAGTAAGTAAGGGTGAGGGAGTTACATAGGAGGACTGTAAATTTCAGCCTACTCTTGATGCTGGCACAATTTTTCTATTCAATACAGTTGTCCCTCAGAATCCCAGGAGGTTTGGTTCAGAAATTCCTGCAGATACGGCAATCTATGGATGTCCCGTATGAAATGTTATAGTATTCACATGTAACCTACACACAGCCTTCTGTATACTTTAAATGACATCTAGATTATGCATGATATCTAACAAAATGTAAATGCTGGGCAAATAGGTGCTATGCTGTATTGTTTAGGTAGTGATGATAAAATCTGTACATTTTAAGTTCAGATGTAATTTTAATCTGAATATTTTCCATCCGTGGTTGATTTGAGTCCATGGATGTGGACCCCACAGATATGAGGAGCCTAATGTGCTTTTATATTTTATATTTTTATATTCTCATCTATTACAATGAGGACAGTCACTGTACATTAAATAATGGAGATATCACATGAGGAGATTTTTTAAGAAATCCAAATATTGGCTAATGCAGAGGAGGAGCAAACCTGTGAAATGCAGACTTTGAGCGCTTATTGCTTCTGTGTGCTTCCCAAAATCAAATAAACTGACTCCCTTTGATGGTTCTGTATTAAGTGTCTAAATTGACACTGTCTAATAGAACATTCTGTGATAATGGAAATATTTTAATCCCATGCTGTTCAAAATGGTAGCAGCTGGGCACTTGTGTCTATTAAAATACTTAAAATGTAGATTGTGTGCCTAAGTAACTGAATATTTGATTGCATTTTGCTTCAATTTATATAAATTTAATTGGGTATATGTGACTGCTGGCCAGATTAGTTAGTATAAGTTTAGAATGTCTCATGGCTTTGTTAGAAAGCTATTTAACTTCCAAATAGTAGTTCAGATTCTTCCTGCAAAACGATTACAGTCTTGCCATTCACAGGGAATATAGGAGAGATTATCAAGAGTCTTCACATTTGAAAAAAAGACTGTTATCCTTGAAGAAGTCAAACAAGGTGTGAGTGCTTAGACAAACATGTATCAAGATTTATTGGAAAGAAAATACACACTGTTGCATTGGTGCAGGACTAAGCAAGCAGAGAATAGACATGGATTAAAGAGCTGGGAAAGACACTATGTGCACACAGAAAGTGTATATAAGTAATAGTACTGCAGGTCAATAATGAAAGACTATTCAACAAGTAGGTTAGGGACAATTGCTTATTCATATGCAAAAAATTCTCATTTGGTACCATACACAAAACCAATTTCAGATGAATAAAGTTCTTAAATATGGAAGATACAAGTTTCAAAAGTACATGAAAGAATATTTTTATGTTTGGTTGGAAGGGAAGCATTTCTTAAATTATAAACAATGTATCCATTAAAGGGAAAATTAATAAATTTTACAGCACTGAAATTAAGAGCTTTGGTTTATCAAAAGTCATCATAAGAAAAAGAAAAGAAAATGAGTAGAAAAGAAAAGATATTTGCCACATGTAATTGACAAAAGATTTTTCACTGGACTATAAAAAAATTTAAATTAATACTTAAATAAATTTCAAAAGCAAAAGAGAATGACTCATATATAACTCTTTAACATATGAAAAATTCTCAGCCCTGTAATTATCATGTGTTATGGATTAAATGGTGTGTTTCCCCAAAATTCCTACGTAAAAGCTCTAACCTCCAATATCATGGTAAACATAGATAAGGTATTCAGGAGATAATTAGGTTTTGATAAGATCATAAGGGTGAGATCCCTGTAATGGTTTCAGTGTTCTCCTGAAAGGAGACAATGGGGATGTTTTTCTTCCCTGTCAGGCCACAGCAAGATGGCCGCCATCTGCAAGCCAGGAAGGCAGCCTTCACCATTGTGGCTGCCTGATCTCGACTTCCTGAGTGAAATAAATATCTTTTGTTTAGGCCATACTGTATACATTACTTTATTATGGCAGCCTAAAGAGACTAAGACTTCATACAAATTAAAACTTAAAGTTAAGTAGCATTTTGTGCCCAAAGAATTACGAAAGTTAAAAGTTGAGCAATATCAAGTGATGAAGGCACAGTATATTCTTGTAAGTGCTAAGAGTACAAACTCATAAAATCATTTTTAAAACATTTTCATATTACCTTGGAAGATACAGAAAAATCTAAGCTGTGCATATATTCATTACTTGGAAATTTTCTTTGGAGGTAAATACTGTAGAAACTTTCTTAGACATGGACCTTAGGGTTTATAATGGTTTAACATAACCCAAAATTTCCACTAATATGTAATGGGTAATTTGGTATTGTTTTACTATGATTTGGTTGAAGTGAATAAACTATAACTATAAGAATCAGTAAGAATAAATTTCAAAAAAAGTTGAACAAAAAGCAAGTCACAAAAGTATATGTCATGTTAAACTTTAAAGAAAGTAGAGGTATTTTAGATACAAAATTTTGGGTACTGGTTACTTTGGTAAGAGACAATGATGTGGTAGTGTAGAATCATATGGGAGGCTTCAAATAATAGGTTTATTGTATTATTTATTTGATTAATCTATAATCATTTTAATATTTTTTAACCTTACATTTATATGTTATATGTATGTTTACATATAGAAAATCTATTTCACAATGCAAATAAATACTGTATAAAAACAGGAAACATTATTATGAAGCATATAAATTGCTTTATAAAATAAATTTTACATATTTTGAAATATACAATATACTGTACCCCGGTTCATGAATGCTTCTGTTTGCAAACAATTTGTTTCACAAACAAAAGCATTTTGCAAAGTTTTGCTTCTGTTTGCAAACTGTATCAGGTGACAAACACGACCCCAGCCACCTTCCCCACAAAACACAAGCACAGCCATCTTCGCCAAAATCGTAAAACAAATTAAGTTTGTAAACTAGAGACAGCACTGTATTATATTATTATTCATTACAGCCACCTTGCTTTACAATAGAGCATCACATTTCATTCCTCTTAACCACGTGTAACTTTGTACTCATTGACTAACATCCCTCCTCTCCATATTAGAAGAGATTTTAAATGCTGTCACCACAAAGTATTGAAAAGATTAGAGCTCATGAAGATATTAATTAGCCCCATTTGATCATTCCATAATGTATATGTGTTCAAAACATCACATTGTGCCCCCATAAATACATAAAATTATCAGTTTGTAATTCAAAAGAAAATAAAATTATTAAAAAAGAACAAACATATGCTCTACCAACTGCCGAGAACCTCTGGGCTCCCTCATAAATTGAAGAATGTGCTGGATTATAATTTTTCTTTCCTGGCCTCTAACTCAGAGCTTCTGTGAGTCAAGTCTTACCTCATAGATATATTAATTCACGTGTTATAAACTTCAGGATTACTTAAAGACAGCTCAGATTGGTAGAGTTAGAGAAATGAGAATGTTGTGCCCATTGAGAGCTAACTATGGAACTAGCATTTTTAAAAAAGATTTGCACATATTAACTAACTGAGTTAAAGCATTATTATCTTCATAACAACTCAAAGTAGAGGATATTCCTTTTTGGTGGATAAGGAAACAAAGCTTGGCATTAAAATATCTTGCCTGATATCTCACAGCTGGTGGGGAGTCTGTGTTTTACTCACAGAACATGACTTCAGAGGCTGCGCTTCTGCCATTACATTGTAATGATCTACTACGTACGTACCTTGTGATTTTTATGTAAGATGCAAACATGACAATTTACTTATTCAACACATCTTATTAAGCATTTCATTTGAATTCATCATTTTTCTAGAATACCAGGGCCCAGTGACAAAGAAAATGAAAACAAAGATAAGATAACACCCCTCTTTCTTGAGAACCAGTATCATGCTCTGAACAAAAGGAAAAAAAGAGAATGGAATTAGGAGTTGGGGGAGAAAGAAGAGAAGGAAGAAGAAAAAAGAAGGAATTATGAAGGAATTTTACATTCCTATTCTTAAAAATAAACTTGCTAAATGGCCTTTCATTTTCTGGTTCCACACCTTAATCTGTGATTCTTTATTATATTACTTCCAAGTTCCTTGAAACACAGGAAATGAACGCATTTATCTGACGTGCTTTGTATTGCTATATCTTCCTGGAGTACCTTTCTTATTTCCCTTTCTGGCCCCGACACACACACACACACACACGCGCACACACACACACACACACACACACACTTTTCATGTTCAACTCTAACAACTTTCTGTCCTCCCTCTTCTATTACTTTGAAAAATAAATGAATTACTGTGTTCCTTTTGTATTTAGGGACAGACAGACTAATTCTTTTTGGGGGGGGGTGTTGAACTCAGTCCCTTGCGCTTTCCAAGCAGGCAGTGGCACCCCTGAGCTAAATCCCCAGCCCCAGACAGACTAATTCTATGCCATGTTCTGGAGGCTCTTTCTATGGATTCCCTAATTGATGCTGAGTATAGAAACCCACGTTCAAATTTAGATTACTACAAACAGCCAAGATAGCCCATGGAACTAAGAAATATATTCAATCTTAAATAACATAAGTTGAGGACAGCAAAACTTAATAAATTTGTTATGCTTATAAGAAAATTATCAAACCAGCCTCAATAAAGGTGATTTAATGAAAAATTATGGAATGTTATGGTAATTATTGTAGACACAATACTACTGGTTTCCATTTGCATTCATTTAGACAGATTTCAGGATAACCTTACTTCATTGTTTAAATGACTATAAATCTTATGGGTCCTTTTGCCAAAAGGTGTGAAATATAAATAGCTAGTGCTTCTTAAATTCTGAGTAGCAGGAACTCTTATAAATATTTTGGAAATATTATTTCACTTAATATTCGGAGTAAGTTACATTGTTAACCCTACGATTATATAGATGAGAAATCAAGAAACGGAGAGTTGAAGTAACTTATTGAAAGTCACAGAGCTGTTAAGTTCTGGTCCTTCCCAAATCTGGCTTTTTTGTTCTTTGACATTTTATACCTGAATGGCTAATACGTCAGCATTGTATAATAATTTTTTTCCCTACTGGATTTTAACAAAAATGTGGATAATGCTTACTATGCACCAGACAGTATTCTAAACCAGAATTCTAGAAGTTGGCATTTTTTCACTGGGATGTTTAGATAGTAAACGTCATTGGATCTATGAATACCAAACATCCTGCTGTATCCTTAAACAAATCCCTAACAATGAAAGAAGTATTATTATGACATCCTGGTGATGTATCAATTTTACATATTCAGACAGACAGTTAAATAGAGTTAAACTCCTTGACTCTAAGTTATAGAGATGATAAATAATTACATATTCAGACAGACAGTTAAATAGAGTTAAACTCCTTGACTCTAAGTTATAGAGATGATAAATAATAGAGGGGGATGAAGGCAGTATTGTTCTTCATGTACAGTGCACTGCATTTTGATATGAATGTTGAGTTTTAGATTCAAGTTTTCTATTCTAAATTCCTAAATTTGTGCTACGAAAAGTTTTTCATTGGCTCTCCAGTCCCAGGGCATTTCCTTGGTTCTCTACATGAAATGCTGATGCCAGAGTTCACAGAGTACATCCCTTCTGAACAGACATCCCTGCCCCTGCCTTCCTTGCAGAGCCATGTATGTGCTTTCCTCGAGGTTCTCTGAGATTGCATCACCTCTGTATAGAATCCTGACTGCTTTCTTCTACCTTATTAGGCTCCTGATGCTACATCTATTCTATGATTCCTATTTTCTGATGGTGTCTATGTAAATTATTTTCCTTTTATTATTAATGCCAGTTAATTTTATAACATACTGAGTTTCAGTATATATAATAAATATATTTTGATCACATGCATCCCCCTTGTTTCCTACTTTTATACTCCCCTCCCCATCCTTCCTCTTTCTTCCTTCCTTCCTTTTGCCTAATGGCAGAATTTATATTTATAAAATAGCCATATTACCAATAGTGATCTAGAGATTCACCACAATCCTCATCAAAATATTAACAACAGAACTAGAAAAAAAAAATCCTAAAATTCATACAGAAACACAAAAGAGCCAGAATAGCTTAAGCAATTCTAAGCAAAAAGATCAAAGTAGAAGCATCATAATGTCTGATTTCAAATTGTTGCACAAAATCATAGTAACAAGAACACCATGGGTCTAAGTAAATTTTGTGTATGGTTTTGTATATGTATCTGCATGCTAGGATGCCATGAAAGCAGGCTACAAATGGGGTGGATCACTGTACTTTCAAAGTGGATCCAAAAAGATTCACTTTGGTTTGTCCAGTGGTCATCACAGAATCTTCTGGGAATATGGCACTTAATAAATGTTTGGTATATATATTAATAACTGAATGTCATCTCTCACTTGATAATCCTGAAGCCTTTCTGAAGTCATGGGATATTCATTGATTAGAACAGTGGCCAACGTTGTAGGAAAAAACCTGCAGGTAAATTAAAGACAAAAGAGAAACAGAATCATAGTTATCCAGAGTATTGTCTATCTTCTATGTTTGGCTAGGTACAAAAGTTGCTTTCTGCACCTGGTTCTTACTCAGACTGTGAGAGTCCATTAGGAATGTTGCATATATAAGGATGATTAGGTTAATCCTGTCCTAGTGAGGTCAAGTTCCTTAATCAATTAGTGATGTCTGCCTTGTGCACCTGATGACAGAGCTGAGGCACCCATGTACAGTATCAGTTAATCTTTATCTAGAATTTATGTTTCTCTGCAAGTAAAGATTTTTAATAATCAATGAGAGAAGTTTGATTCAATGAAAAATTCTATTTGGAACTGGGCCTTACTAGTGTTTCTCAAATTCACTTTTCACTCTTCTTGTGTTACTTTGTCCGCAAAGGAGAGCCTTTTACCCCAATTCCAAAAGTCTTGTATGATATCTTATCTTTAATATCTGAAATACGTGTTGTCAGCATCTGAGATTTATTGCAGTGTCTGTTTTAGCAAAGACACTTTTACTTCTGGTCCATTGTTTCTGGTCCTGGCTTTGGACTGAGATTCTTTATTTCCCTCTGATATTTTTTTTTTCTTTTTCAGTCTAGAAGCAAATTACTTTTCAAAAGTTTAAAGAGAAACTAGAGCAGCTTTGGATAGGTTAGAAATGGGGAAAATGGCTCATTTCATGAATAAATATTTGCCTGCGGTTCTCTACTTTGCAGACTCAAACAGGGATTAAAAGGTAAAGATTGGCAGGAGGGAGGTAAGGAAGCTTTTAGGCAAAAGCAGCATGTGTTTTACAGCTCCATACACAGAGAGTGCAATTTCCACTTTGTTACAAACAAAATAGGCTATAAGTAGCCCTTTGTAGGTACTGCTGAAGAGGGGCAATCTAGTGGAAAAAAGCACAGGCTTTGAACTAAAAATATCTGAGTTTGGATCACTTACAAGAGGTGTGAGCTTTTGTAAATGCTTAAGATCTCAGCATGTCAGTTTCTCCATCTGTAAAATGGAAACCAGTACATGCAAAGTTGCATGTCTGGAACCTGATATCCAGTATAAGGTCAGTTGTACAGCTTGGTTCTCTAAATTTATCATTATGGAAAAAAATGCAATTTGATAGCATATGACTAATCACAAGCAAATCAGAATCATTTAATTTCACGAGACTAGTTTGAATCAAATATCTCTAAGCATTTTATTAGGGGAAAATATGTGTGCTGTACAAAAGCATAAGACTATCACCATAATATAAAACTAGAGGCTGGGCCTGCAGATACCTAATTGGTAACTAAAATCATACTCAAGCTTGGCATCTTTTCCTTCATTGTGGGGCTGTCTCCTTTATTACCTTAAAACTTTGGGCCACATACCAGATCAGTTCTGCATGTAGGTTTACTAGTCACTTAAGGAGAGTCTGTAATACAACAGTTGTTATCCCTAAATTTACTTAGCCTATCTCATCTCCCTTTAAGAAAGAAGACAATAGGGTCGGGATTTAGATCAGTGGTTCCACCCCCTGCCTCAAAAGCTCAAGGATCCAAGTTCGATCCCTGGTACCAAAAAAAAAGAAGACAGCAAGATAAGAATAATTAAAATAATTTTCAGGATTTGCAGGGATCTCTAGTTCTGAGCTTTTACAACATCCACTACCAGATCCACTGGAGCTATGCCTAGACGTCTGGACTCATTTTCCCAAAGATGTTGTTGTTTGGATTCCAGGAAAAGGAGAGCCTTGAGAACCACCTCCGATGAAGCCACCCCCAAAGTGGAAGTGATTAAGTGGTATGAACACTGGTTGCCCTTATGAGCAGGAGCCATCATCTCTTGATGGGAACCACATTTCCCCCTCAAGTGATAAAGTTTCTCCCAGAACTTTCCAGAGCCAGTTTTGAGATAACGATCAATCAGGTTGCTGCTTGATCAGGAATACCTCTGCTTCTAGCTATGCAAAACTCTCAGCTGTAAAATTCCCAATGCTTGCCTTTGTCCTCCTTTCCTATAAAATCCTAAACTTCTGTCAGCCCTGTGAAGACAGATCTTGAACGTCTTTATCTGTCCTTCCGTGCATGGCCATGCTGATTAAAGATCCTCTGTTCCCCTTCACCCATACTGGTCTTCATGATCTGTATTTTGGGATGGGCTGCTGCTCCTGGACTGTTGGAACACACAGACCCAGAACTTTCACCTTACAACTCTGCTAACATCACCAACACCACCACCACCAACAATAACCACAACAATACTGCCAATAGATACAATGACAAGGCCAACAAAGAGTAATTTCTCTCAGCACACACAGGAAGAAATGACTTAGCTATTTCACTAATGGGCCAAGGGAAATGTAATTTTGTGTAGAAAGATAGTCACATCCACATATAAATACACATATTTGCACACATAATGGGAACATTGTGTTACAGCATCCTTAGGCCAATACGTTCACTCTAAATGATGATATATTTTTCTACGTCATATAAAGTTTTTAATAACAGAGCAAAAGAAAATGTTGGTGAATGCAGATAGTATTATGGCTTTCTTGCCAAACCAGAGATTATCAATTTATAGAATCTGGATTTAAACTGAGCATGGATGTAGACAGAAGTTATTGTTGTTGTTGTTTTCAAACTGGGAACATTTAGTTCTGTGCTGTCATCATAATGAAAGCAACAATAAACATAACAATAATGAAAATACGAAGCACTAAAAGTCATCAGTGCTGGATATTTACTTTACTAGGTGTCTGATTGGTTCCTAATAAGCCTAAGGAACCTAGCTTTGGGATTGTGAAGAATAATGAGATAATGACTATATTTGTCTGTGGAGGAACAGCACAAACATTCAGAATCCACAACTGGGGACTCAAAATTCAAATGTCAAGTGGATTTCATGGTCCTCTGGAACAGACATAATCTTTAAGGTTACTTTCCATTTCTACCCTGTTTGACTTATGTGAGGAAATTTACACTGATTCTTTCACACTGATTCACCCTCAGAATGTCTCAGGGGCATTCTTGGGATATACTAACCAGTTTTAGACATCGAAAAAGCTTCATTATAACTATTCTATAGTTAGGAATTTGTCACATTGACAATTTAACCATCATAGTTTTTGAAGAGACAAGTGTAAGGGAGGAAGGACTTGTCTTTAAAGTTGTTGGTGAAGAAATCTTTGAAATTTATAAGACTTGCCCTCCTGGACTTTCCACCTCCTGCCTCCGCATGTGACTTACTCATACATTGTTAAGCATTTATTATGCACTTGAAGCTGAAGAATCAAAGATAATTATAGGGTTTTCTGTGTCTTAAGGGGCTGGTATCCCAGCTTCTCTTTGAAAATTAAATGCCTCATAAGCAGGAGAAGATAGTAAAAATCCAGAGAAGGATTTAAATGACTTACGTTAACCCCACAGCAGGAAACTTCCACTTGAATCTATGTCTGTGTGCGCTTTATTAAAATTCTTTTTTTTTATGTTATGCAGTTCAAAACCCCGCAGATTATGCCATTAAACATTCTGTAACCTGGCAATTGTCCTGAATGTCCATATTCCAAACTTTTCTCAAATCAGTTAAAGTGCATTTTTAAAGAAGTATTTGAATTGTATGCTGAGTGAATTCTCCAGTGAAAATAACAAGTTACGGCCAACACGGATAACAAGGGATTATGTATAAGAACCGTTTAGCTGTTCATACTTTTCTAACTTTAACTTGCAATTAAGATCTCTACCAATGTCCACTATGTCATGCTTATAGACAGATGTGTTCTTAGTGTAATTATCACCAAGTTCTAATCTCATTCTCAGTATCAATTCTCTCCAAAATATTTGGTAATAACAAAAATAAAGTACTTTTTGGAAATTTCATGCTTATACAGAAATAGTGGCAGAATATCAGAAGATTTATAGAATCAGTAAGAAGTCTGTTTGCCCTTGCTCACAGAGCACATGCAGATACTGAGTTGGAAAATAGCCCTGACTATGACTCTTCCAACACTCACTCCTGAAGTTCTGGAATCCCTACCTAAGTTCATTAGAGGTGTTGGTTTATCAAGATACCAGGAAGTGCCTGAGAAACTGGCTAAACAATCTGGGCTCTTGAAATGAAATAATATACAGTCAGAATTCAACTGCATTGCAAGATCTAGTGTATATATATATATATATATATATATATATGTATATATATATATATATATATATATGCTATTACAGAAATATTTGCAGGATTTTTTTTTATCCATGTGTTATAAAGGAAGATTCTGAGAGCTTAAACAACCTTCCCAAGTTTGCATGTTAACCAGAGCCTGAACTAGGTTTCAACTGCAGTACGTTTCACTATAGCATCCTCCCTGGGGGACTTTCGATCTCATCTTATGGATAGGAGCAGCAGTGGAGCAGCCCTGGGAGGACAATGTAGAAAAGGCAGCAATTTTGTGCAGTACTAGAGTAGACATTGATGATGTCGACTTAAGTTCTTTAGGAAACCTACAGCTCTTTAATCTCTTATTTCTAGCTTCCTTTTGTCTCTACAGTCCAGACATTAGCTGGGCCCCTTCTTCTTGCTGTCAGGCACTCAGGGAAGCTGCATGCACACAGATGTTATGAACTGTAGATAACATTGGCTAGATGTTCTTATGATTGTGCTTCTGAACCCAGGGATTGTGGGAATGTTACTCCTCAAAATACTTATCATTTCCCTTTTAAAAACAGAAAAATTCTCAAAAGGAAAGCTTCATATTTGCAGGGGCAGATTTTTTTTTTTTTTTACAAAAAATAGAATATTGTATAATCATATAAATGAATGAATGAGTAATCCAATTGTTAATTCAGCAATTCATAGTAAATGTTTACTACATTAAAATACTTTTAAAATTTGCAAGTATCAAATCAATGGTAGAAATTTTTCTATGCTATTTATTCATATTAATCATTTTTCTTACTGTTAATCCCACTTACTGTTTTCATCATTAGTGTTTCTGATAAATCACCCACTGTATGGCAGTCCCTATGTTTTACTCACTGTGTATGAAGACTTGCTTAAGGAGGTGATCTTTTTCTTTTGTTTTCTTTTTCTTTTTGTTTCTTTTTTATTTTGAGACAGGTCCTGTTATGTAGCCCAAGCTGCTTTCAAACTCATGGCAGTCCTCTTGCCTCAGCCCCCTGAGTGCTGGGATTACAGGAATGCAAAACCATATTTGGTGAGAGATGATCTTTACTATAATTTGACAGAAATGTGAAAAGCAGAGCTCATTTGCCTAGGTATTAGGTAGTGCTTTTAGTTAACCCCAATAATCCATGTCTGACAAGAAATGACACAACACTATAGATTTTCTATTTTAGTTTTACAATGTCAAAATGCTGAGTTTTTTTTCTTGATGGGAGGTTTAAGGTCTTTACTTTTCTTTTCCCTTCTATTCCCTTCCCTCCCCTCCTCTCTTTCCCTTTCCTCTCCCTTTTCTCTTTTCCTTTCCTTTTTTCTCCCTCTCTCCCTCCCTCCCCTTCTTCCCTCTTCCATAGACCATCACAAAACCCCGATGATGTAAGGAAAGACAAAAAGATTTATAGTATCTGGAGATTATTGCCTGCTTCTCTGAGAATAAAATAAGATTCTTTCTACCACACTTCAACATACTTGATATGTTTTATTATTTTCAGATCATACACATCTTTCTTCCCATAGAGGCATCATGCAAGCATTCATTTATTACTCTTAAGGTCATGTCAGAAAGAATCATAGACTTATTGTCAGCATACTCGTGGTAAACAAATAAAACCTCCCTTTCCCCCCAAACCTTCCATATGATCTTATTAGGAAATCAATGTGCTGAGGCAGCACTGAAGATGGGAGATTCAGAGAAATCCAGTGCACTTTGCCATCTGCCCAAGCAGATGGAATTGGATTGAGAGCTCCCACTCTGATCTCAGATCTGCTGGGTATTATCATCTTGGATGTCATACCTTCTAGAATGAATACCCATGAGCCACTTATGATGCTAGAATAAAATATGATCAATATTCTGCTGTGATATGGCTTCTATATTTTCTGTACTGCCTAATATGTTCTGTGTTTTGGAAAACTGAAAATATCTACAATTTTCTGTATCTTTTTAAGTCTGTTTTCAGGCTTCCCAAAGGATATGCTACCAATAATAATACCACCAAATAATGTTTTAAGTAGTTCAAAGCTTTCAGAACAGGTTTCATGGTAGCTCTGCCCATACCAGGGCACTGTGCTGTAGTCTGCATTGCCAGTTTCAACAGAATGATGCTTGTGTGCTATAGATCCAGGCTTCCAATCCCTAAGCACAGGTTGATAGTCATACCCATGCTTCTAGTGAAAACGCCCTACTTCGGAGGGGAAAAGCTGTGTTCACTTAAGAAAGTATTTCACCTTTTAATGGATGGCTATTGCAAGCTCAGTACATGCCCTAATCCTTTCCTTAAAAATTTTATTGGAGGATGAATATATTGTCTCCTTCCATTAATGCATTTCTTTATGTTTCTGCTATCAATAACCTGTTGAGTTATGATAGAAAAGTCTCATCTTGATCCATTGCTATCTACATTGGATAAGTTGTTTATTCTCTCTAATACTCAAAGTATTTTATTTCAAAATGGGGCTAATCATATCTACACCATAGAACTTTTATGATGGTTAATTTGTGCAAATTGTTTACTTTATTTTGGGCACTGGCTTAGTGACTCACTGGAGAATGAGTCTGAGAATACAAACCTGACAGATAAAACTAATGGAGGCGTGCAAGCTAAGGTCCCTTTCAGCTATTTTGGATTGGAACATTAGCATGCATTAGGTTCTTAAGACAACAAGGACTTGGAAAAGTGTTCAGTATGTGCAGAATGATTAGATGTCAGTTTACAAATTAGAAATCATGGGCATTTTTTTTTATCTGTAACTGAGAATTTATTGTCTTCAGATCATCATTCTTGGTGATGTTCTTGAGTTTATCTAATCTCAGGACTTCCTTTTCAGGGACTGCAGTGAAGGTTTCTGAGCACCCTAGGAAAATTCTTCTGCATTAGTATGCATGTATCTATCTCAAACTCTAGGCTCTGTGTTATGAAGAGGTTGTGGGAGGAGCTCCAGCGAACGACATACACTGCATTCAGTACTTTGAGCAATAGTTACTTAAGCCTAAGAACCACTTTGTTCACTTAAGCCAAGATGAGTTGAATTTTCTGTTACTTGGAGAAAGCAACATCTAAAGCCAGATCTATTGGCAGAGGCTTTATCTGTATATTTCTGATGGTGGAGGCTCATGCAAATTTGGCTGAGCTCTGCATCTTTTTTTTTTTCCCCATTAAGTTTATTGGTACATTTTAGGTATAAAATACAGTTACATTCATCATTGGGATCTTGTACCATTACATGAGTATCTTGGTTCTTATTTTTTTCCCCTTCCCCTGCCCTCCCTTCACCCTCTCCATGCTTCCCTATTTGCAAAGATTTCATTTCCATTTTTTTCCTTTTCTCATATTTTTTCTTTTCCCTTCTTTCCTTTCCCCTACCCCTCCCACTTCCCCTGCTCTTTTAGACCTTTCCTTCCTATTACACAATATCAATTATACATTTTTTAAATTACAATATCAAGATCTAGAAGACATGACCACAGATTGTACAGAATTTAAAAGGATATAGAAAGCATATTACAAAAATCTTTTTTGAAATAAATTTGATAACTTGAAAGAAGTACCTTGGAAGACAAATTAATGAAACTAACTCTGGAGGAAATATAAAATTTGAATAGCACTTATTAAAGAAAGTATATTCCTAGATGGAAAACCTACCTATACGACAACAACAGGCTCATGTATATTTTAACTGATAAATTATATCAAACATTTAAAGCAGCAAAAAGAAGGAACACTTCTCCCCTCATTTTAAGAAATCAACATTGTGCTAATCCCCAAACTGGATAAAGATAATAGAAGAAAAATGTATGAACATAGATAGAAATTTGTTTAATAAAATAAACTATTAGAAGTCAGATCTGGCAGTATGTAGAAAGTAGTTTTATTATAGGGATGGCAGTGTTGGTTCAGCATTGGAAGATCCACCCCAAAAGTCATCATTTTAACAGAGAAAAGGAAAAAGCCATATGATCCTGTAACTAGTTGGAGAAAAAGTATTGGACTAAATTCTACAGCTGTTCATGGTAAAAGCTTTTAGGAGACTAGAAGTAGAACAGAAACTTCTCAACAGATCAAAGACATGTACTCCATACTTCCAGCAAAAACACCTTCTATGAATGGAGAAGATACAGTGCTTTCTCCCTAAGGTGGCGAACAAGGGGAGATATCCCTATTCTTCATCTGTCCATTGAACTTTGAAACATAGGCCCAAACCAAAATAATCTGCCAATAAAAATAAACAAATAGCATAGGATTGGCAAGATAGAAGTAAGACCTTTATATGTAGATGAAAATGATCGTCTACAGAGAAAATACTAAGAAATCTTGAGGAGCCCCTAGAACTTGTATTTGAATTAACCAGGATTAGAAAACTCAAGGTATGTATAAAAATTCAGGTCTGTGTATACTTGCTATAAATGAAGAATTGGATATTGAAATTTAAAAGTTATGTAGGAGTACAAAGAATCTAGAAAAGTAAAAAGAAAAAGAAAAAAAAAACAGTGTTGGAAGATGTTTAGAACCTAATTTTAAGACTTCCTCTAAAGATACAGTATAATCAAGGCAGTGTTGGTGTAAGGAAACACATATAGATCATTTGAATAAAACAGAGAATCTAGAAATAGAACCACACATATATGGTCCACTGAGTTTTGAAAGATTATTTAACACTAGCATTTTATAGAATATGAACTCAATTCAAAAGCTGAGGAAAAGATAGTGTTTTCAGCAAATGGCACTAGAACACCTGTTATCTGTATATAAAAAATTAACCTCAACCCTTTATTTCCATACATAAAAATAACTTGAAGGGATCTATGAACCTAAATAAGAAAGCCTAAAAGTATAAAACTTTAAGAAGAAATTATAAGGGAAAATGTTCATGAATTTAGTGTAGAGAAGAATTTCCTAGGATATAAAAAACATGATGTATAAAAGAAAAAAATGATAAATGAGATTCCATCAAAATTTAGAACTTTAAATGACCTCATTAAGAAAACGAAAAGTAGTCCTTAAACAGACCATATTTATAATGCATATAACCTATGACCAGAATATATAATGAACTCTTACAGCTCATTAATAGACAACCCAATTAAAAAGTAGATGCAAGATGATGGTAAATAGCCAGTAGAGCACAAGGAAAGGTGTGCAACGCTAGAATCAGAAAAATACTAATCAGTACAATAACAAGATCATATTATACACTCATTAGGGAGATGAAGTTAAAAGTTTTAAAAGAACAAATGTCAGCTTAGTTGTGAACCAGTTAGAACTTTCTAATACTGGTAATGTGAATGTAAAATGATAAAACCATTTTGGAAAACAATATAGAAATTTATTGTATTACTGTTAAGAACCAACAGTCCTGTTCTTAAGTTTTTACTTGAGAGGAATGAAAACACCTGTTCACAACAGATTTGTACATACAAGTTGAGTATACCTTATCTGAAATTCTTGGGACCAGAGTGTTTCAGATTTCCATTTGAAATCCACTTTATCTGCAAAGAGGACAGCTACTCCTGTTTTTTTTTTTTTTTTTTTTTTTTATGGGTTCCTGTCACATGGAGTATTGTTTTCCACCCTTTAACTTTCAGTCTATGAGCTTCTTTTTGAATTAAATATTTCTTGTATGTAGCATATTATTGGATCTTGCTTCTTGACCCATTTTGGCAGTCTATTTCTTTCAATTGGTGAATTGAGACCATTAACGTTGATGGTTATAACTCACACATATTGACTTATCATTGTCATGATTTTTTCTTTTTGATGGATTCTCCCCCTTTGTGTTTAATTTCTTGTCATGCCCGATGGATTCATACTACTGGGCTTTCTGGGGTTGTGATCCTTGTTGTCTTTTCCTAGGATATTATCGAAAATTTTCTGGAGCTCTGGTTTGATATTCATGAAGTTCCTAAGATGCTCTTTGTCATGAAAGCATCTTATTTTTTCATCCATTTTGAAAGATAATTTTTCAGGGTACATCAATCTGGGTTGGAGGCTGTTTTCTTTTAGGGCTTGGAATATGTCACTCCAAGCTCTTCTTGCCTTGAGGGTTTGGACTGAGAAGTCTGCTGTGATTCTGATGGGCTTTCCCTTGTATGTGATTTGTTTCTTTTCTCTAACTGCTTGTAGAAAATTGTTCTTCTGTTATATTTCTGGAATCTTAAAAATGATATGCCTATGTGTAGATTTTTTTTTGATCTAGACTTGTCACAGTCCTATATACCTCACTTATCGCCTCACTTATCTGTATGTCAAGTTCTTTTCCCCTGCTTGGGAAGTTTTCTGCCATCACTTCTGTGAACAGTTTTTTTTATGTCTTCTGCAGTCTGTCCTCTTTCTTCACTGACTCCAGTCAGTCTGATGCTATTCCTCTTTGCATCGTCTAGCAGCTGCCAGACTGATTTCTCATGGTCCTTTACAATTTTAAAGCAATTTTTCTTTTCCTGGTCACTAATTGCGATCTTATCTTCTATATCTGAAATTCTGTCCTCACATTGACTCATTCTGCTGCATAGACTTTCAATCTCCTGGAAATCTGTTTGGATCTCTTTTATGGATTCCATTTGTTTCCTATGTTGGGATTCCATTGTGTTCCTGAGCTCCTCTCTAGATTTATTAATCATGTCTTGCACTCTGAGCACAATCTCTCCTGTTATCTGAGAAATTATTTCTGATTTCGTTTTTTCCAGATCCTTTTTTGTTTTCAGTTCAGGGAGTCCAGGTGCTTGAGTATCAGAGTATTCCATCTCATTTCCCTTTGGGGTTGCTGTAGGTGATCTGGAAGTCTGATTTTGAGACTTCTTTACGTGTCTTCTCATTTTGAAGGGGGGTGGGGGGTGGGGTCCTGCTGGTGCCTTCCTGGCTCACCTCCTGTGTGTTGGCAAGGGTTGTAAGGTGTCCCTGAGGCTCCTCTTGTGTGCTGGGAGTGGTTCACCTCCTGTGTGCTCTGATCTGTGCATCTCTAAGCCTTAGTTTTGCCTTCCTGTCTCCACAGTGATTATTATGCAAATGCATTCTTCTAGGAACCTGAGTGCAATAGTTGCTGGCACTGCAGGCTTATCTACTCCTTCAAAAGAGAATAGGAAAATTATGATGTGCTATCACTTGCACTCTTATGTCATTCCATGGGAAGATTCTGATTACCTTTGATTGGGTGATATTCCTGCTTAAAAGCCAATCAGATTGTCATTGTTCCTGACACTGCAGGTACCAGGCCAATCAAAACACACAGAATGAAACACACACACACACACACACACACACACACACACACACACAGAATTTTATTTTATTTTTTTTGGCTTGGTAACAAAGTATGCATATGCATTCTGACTCCACAGCTTATCTCCACATCTCTTACCCCACTTTCCACTGGCCTTGCCTTTGCTCTCAGGAATAATATGTGATGGTTTGATGCTCATAGTAACCCACCCAAAGTCACACAAACTGCAAAAATAGGAGCAAATATAGACACATGTTTTGTTCATTGCCCTTACTTTATTTTTCTTAGATTTATAGACTCTAAATTTTTGTAATTCTTGTTTCTCATTTTTTTGTCTTTTTCTACTTTTTTTCCCATATTTATTCATGTTAATATTTATTTGGAAATAAAATTATACGTATTTGAGGTGTATATGAGATTTTAATAAGTTTTTATATTATGACATAATAACCACTGCCATATTTCTTATTTTTCTGTGCTTCTGATACCATCCTTCAATTTCTACTTAACAACATAATCATTCTTTAAAATTTCCTGCTTGATTTTATTTTCCTGTGCTACCTGTGAGTTTGTATTTTACTCAGATTATGATGACTTACAAATATGCATCTCTAAACTAAGTATCTCTTTTAAATTCCTAAACCACATGGACTGTACCTAGACTTCCACATCAGCACATTGGGCTCAGATTATCTTGGTGTAGTTAAAAGTACATGCATTATGACATCTTATGCAGTTTGGCAAATGCTCAACATCCTAAATTTAGTAAGGAAGTGACCTTGTGAAGGACAGTGTGCAAATGCATGCTTTTATGAAATATTTTGAAGATCAGCAGTCCTGCCTGTAATGTCATGAGCAGATGGCCTGGCACATAGCATTGAAGAAGGTTACCGTTATTATTGGTATACCTCGACCTGATCAGAAGGAGAATGACTTTCTTACTCTTTAGGTATGCACAAATATGGAAGGCATGTTTGCCAGTTTGGATCATATTTTGTCATATTTGGTCATTGGAAAGCACATAAATTGATGGCTTTTCTCTGAGTCCAAAGCATATGATACAGAAGCTGGGTCCGTGCCTGGTTCATGCTCTTATATCAGTCTGGGGAGGAGGGATACTTCCATATACTAGATCAGTCTTCATTCTATTGTACTTAAAGAGAATGCAATATATGGTAATCAGATCACAAAGATTTTATATAATCTTGACTCACCAGTGCTCTGGTACAGAGTGAATTTACTAGATGCTCAGGAAATCATTGTCAAATTAACAAATACAATGGCAAATAATAGTTTCTCTACATATCTACATATAGATAAATGATCATAATCATTTTCTGACACAATTAGTTTATTAGTTCTGGTAATAGAATCTTAAGTTATTTAATTCATATAGGACTTTTTGACACTGGATTTTCTTTCATGGATTTAAAAACAAAATGTAAGTACTATTCAAGGCTCATGCTCTATGCCAAGAAAAAGAATAGCTCCATTACTAAAAGCAGTATATAGTTACATGTCTCAGTTTACTAATGACTAGGTAACTTAAACAAAAGCAAAGAATTAGCAAGTGTCAAAGCCATGATTCAAACCTATGCCTCTATGATTTTAGTAAGAGAATACCCTGTGTTCTAAAATCTGTTCTTCTGGCTCACAATCCATGCTTTACCCTGCCATGTCACACAGATGGAAATCCATTTTAACATTTCAGAGGCTCCAGGGAAAATTCATTCTCCCCAGGAATCCACTCAGTTCTGGGACTTCTCTTGGAGGGGGCTTTGTGAAGTGATTTTTCTGTTTGTGTCTGATTGTGTTCCCTAACTCCTAAAATTTCTCATAGTCAGATGTTAATCCTGCCTTTATACTTCTCACTTGTGTAGCAGAAAGTCTTGTTTATTTTGTTTCATTTGTATTATTATTGAATTTGTAGGGGCAAGGAAATAAGGCTTTTTAACACACAATCACCTTCATTTCTCTTTCTTCTTAAAATATAACTTCTCTAGGGGAATTATTATCTCTTCCTCTTCCTCCTCCTTTTCTTCTTCCTCTTCCTCTTCTTCCTTTTCTTCTCCCCTCCTCCTGCTCCTCTCCCTCCTCCTCTTCCTCCTCCTCTCTAGATGAGTATTATCTCAAAAGTCTTAGACACTAAATACTATACCATGGTCTCTTGCCAGGAACACTATCATTGCATGGTAAAGGGATCTGGAGAGGTGTCCTTAGCCTTTCTTGGAGCAGTGGAGAGCTGGTCTTAGGTGAGCAGTCTGCACACTGTCAGGCTTCATGCCACTTTCTGGAGCAGCACTGAAGGAAATGAACTCATATAGCTGATGCTTCGCATGGGCAACTTCCTCCCACTACTCAGAGTTGCAGTGTTCTAGAGAAATGTGGGGGCCTGGGGCAACCCTGGCAGGTTTCTAGCATCATTAGTTTATGAATATAGTCAATTCAATTGAGAGATTATTATGCTTGGAGTTTAAGAACAATGCCTCATTTATTAAATTAAGCTGCAGAAGGGCCCAGGAATGTAGTTCAGCGGCACAGTGCCTTCCCAGTAAGCTCAAGACCCTGAGTCTGATTCCCAGTACCAAAAATTAAGCTGCAGAAGTCAGAAGGTCTCTTCAGATAATGTTAAATAGCTTTCTCAGTAAAGCCAGGGCTTTTCTTTCATTGACCCTGGTCTTTGATGTTGTTACTTTATACTTTGTTTACAAGGGAAGAGAGGGTAAAAATTGCAGGATGGAGACTGTTGTGACTGCATCCAGGCAAAGCTGTGTTTTACTCACTCCTTTCTCCTTTACGTGTCTTGAGCCTCAGGACTTTTGTGATAATCCTTACCTAATGTAGAGTGAGCATAATAACCTAATCTGTAAGATTGTGGTGAATGAGAACAGTAAAGGAGAACATGCCATGCAGCTCAAAATCAAGAGCAAAGAAAAGAAAGGGAAAACTTTAAGATATACAAGCTGTTTCATTGTTTCTTACATAGTTTCCGGGTCAGGCGCAAAAATTCCTATTCACTTATAATTTTTTTAGATGATCACAGGAATTTGCATAAATCTATCCTTGAAGTACCCTTTCTTCTAGTTAAAGAACTGCTGGCCTTAAAGTCATAGTTTCTATCTAAGTCCAACTGTGAAACAAGTAATAGAAATATTTTAACCACAGCATGAGATTTCTCACTTGGTTACTAATTATTAGTATTAACATGTTGGGAAGAAATGTGGTAGTATTACAAAGGAAAAAAACCTTTACACTCTTTGAAGTCAGTGTTATGTGGAATATCTTGGCAGGTCTACCTTTTTACTAGCTGTGTGATCAGCTACGATTTTATCTCTTCTAACACTCAGATTCCTCCTCTCTAAAATGAAAGTATTCTCACATATTTTCATGATTTCTTTGATTAATAAATGAAATAATGCATGCAAAGATTCCAATGATAAACTTTTGCATGGGTGTGTTTTAGAATGCTGGTTTTCTCTACCTATGCCAAAAAATTATTTATTTCTACATTTTGGAATGTAATTAGCTTGATTGACATAATTTTAATGATTTGACTCACTGTATTTCTTAGTGTTCCTCTCGGGACACAGATTCTATGAGAATAAGTTGTATAGTTCAAGATACACCCCAAGTGTGTGTGTGTATGTGTGTGTGTGTGTGTTTGTGTATGTGTACATGCCAAAAGAGTATCAGTATACAAACTGGTTAGTTATTAACTTACTAGTACCCAATGTCTTTATAAAACAAGCATAACAAATATGTGGACTGTTATATACCCATCCTTTCAAAGTAACATTTTTAATGAAGGGGTTTGGCCTAATAAAGGCTTTCGTGATAAAAATCAATGAATTAATTGATAATTCTGCTAAATCTTTCAAACATGGTGTTTCATTTCAGGAAGCCAATTTTGCTAATTCATAAGTAGTATCACACTTTTTATCAAGCCCATCAAATGCTGCTAGAACAATTAGATGTCAGGGTTTCAGGTGTAAACAGAAGGATAATTTGGAAATATGCATTATCCATACATGTTATGTTAAAGAATCACAGCAAATGAAATGAATTAGCATATGTTATAGCCCATTTTTATGAAAATGCCCGCTTGCAAATGAGTACACCTATCTGGAAATGTGCATTTGCATCGTTCCCCAGAGTATAGGAACACCACCGCTCCCCACCTCAGCATGCTTACCAGGAAGGCAATTAGGTGCTAGGTGATTTTTATATATGTTTGTTTTAGCCCTTGCTTTTGTCTTTTGCAATTATCAGATTCTGAAATTTGCTTAGTAACAGAAAAGAGGAGTTACTTTATGAGTCTTCTGCTTTATGTGAGCTCGGTTTATATATTTTTGTTTAGGTTTCTAGGAGTCATGGCTTATAGCAAATTGATTAATAAATACTGGATTTTCAGATCTTGCTATTATGAACTTTGGGAGTTGTAAAGTAGTCTTCTGTATGGCACTGTTAATCAATAAATCAACCAATAACAAATGCTGGCGGGCGTGTGGGGAGAAAGGAATCCTTCTCCATTGTTGGTGGGAGTGCAGACTGGTGCAACCACTGTGGAAATCAGTATGGAGATACCTCAAAGAACTAGGACTAGAGGTCCCATTTGTCCCAACTATCCTCCTGCTGGGTATATTCCCCAAAGAATTAAAAGAATCATACCACAGCGATATATGTGCACCCATGTTCATAGCGGCACAGTTTGTAATAGCTAAAGTTTGGAAACAGCCCAAGTGCCCATCAACTGGAGACTGGATAAAGAAAATGTGTGTTTTTTTTTTTAATAAAACGGAGTATTACTGAGCCATAAAAAATGAGAAATTAGAGACATTTATAGCTAAATGGATGGACATTGAACCCATCCTCTTAAGTGAAATAAATAGGACAAACATGTGTAAATACTGAATAGTTTCTCTAGTGTGAGAAACTGAAAGTGTTAATAAAGACTAAAAGGTATGATAGATAATGTGAAATAGGAAGAAAAGGGGCAAAGGGGATGGGGAAGTGGGAGGGGTAGGAGAAAGGAAAGAAGGGAATGGAATTAATATGAGAAAATGGAAAAATGGAAACAAAGTCTTTGTAAATAGGGAGGGATGGAGGAGTTGAAGGGAGGGCAGGGGAAGAGGGAAAAATAAGAACCAAGAGAGATTATGTAAAAGTGCAAATTTCCAATGATGAATGTCATTATATTTTATACCTAAAATGTACCAATAAAATAAAAATAAAAATAAATAAATAAATATGCATGACACAGTGGCCCTGCCCTTGGCCTTATGCTAAATACTGAAGGCTCCACAGTTGACATGGTACTAGTCTGTAAGAGTTGCCTTGGTCCTGTTTCCCTTATAGCAATGTAAACATGTTAATAAATAAAGCATCAAAATGGGAAGTTGGTTGAACAAAACAAAAAATGTACTGATAGAAAATTGCAAGTAATTAGGGAACTTCTACTTATTATATACAAAGTGGTCGTAAATGGGCCACTTTTGGGCTGGGGATTTAGCTCAGTGGTTCCACCACCTGCCTTGAAGCTCAAGGTCCCAAGTTTGATCCCCGGTACCAAAAAAAACAGGGCCACCTTTAACATTTAATCACATACAGATGATGTGCCTGTGAGAAGACAGAGAAAGACAGAGAGAGAGAGAGAGAGAGAGAGAGAGAGAGAGAGAACTAAAATTTGGTAAACATGAATAAATATTAACATAACTAATTTGAGGACATTTTAATACTTGGGATACACTTGTCCCCAACTTCAACCCCAAGAGCCATAAGAAGAAGACCAGAAGTGGGAAGAAAAAGAATCACCCATAAAGAACAGCATGAAGATAAGCCTTGAGATATATCAGGGTAGGAAAGAACTAGGAGTGCATAGCCTTCTTTGAGAGGAGCTTAATTGGAATTTTCGAGAGTTTGGATTTTATTGATTTTCCAGAGGAAAGAAATCAAAGTATTTTAAACCAAAACAAATGTGATCTGATTCTCAATTTGAAAAAAGTCAGCCTGTCCTCTGCAGAGCACTAAGATACTATAGACGAGGAAATGTAGACAGTGAGCCATCTCAGAGACCAATAAGGAGAAAGCGTTGACTGATGTTTCTCTACAGAGGGGGAGAGAGGTAGGTGATGGATTCATTTGTTTGGGGGGCTGACTCAGACACAAGCTCATGGAACAGGTCAAATCCCAAGCTAAGATTATAACTAAGTATCTTTGTCCCCCTAAGCCTGTGCTCATGTAAAGGTCTGAAGGACTTCTAGAGAGCAGGGTCTGAGGGTTTAATTGTTTTGCTATTGGCTACTTCTTGCTTTATAGTGATAAACATGACAGAAATCTTTAAACAAGATTAAAGGTAGGTTTCTAAGCATTCATTTACATCTGATTTGTTAGAAGATTCTCAATTAAAGAAAGCAGCAAAAAAAAAAATCAATTAACCTTACTGGTACATTTGGTTCCTCAAATATGGAGGAAGTGTGGAGTTTGAGAAAGTCTTTAGAAATGGGGTGGTTTGTTGTTTCTCAAGGTATCTTCTCTTCCTTTTCTTTCAGTCCATATCACAATGGAGGACAAACTTTCAGTGCATTTTTAGTCTTTAGTGAGTGACAAAAAGAGAGATTTGAACAATCCTGGTCTTGAGGGCCCTTCTTTCCTTCTTAGGGCTTTTGGCTGGCAGCAGCATCTCCACAGAACTTAACAACATTGCTTTATTTTCATGAAAATTATTTTTATGATTTCATTTATATATGGCATGGGATATGGATTTTATTGGTAACAAAGTTTTCTTTTAAAATAAATTTGAGTAAAAAGTCAGCTTCAACTTCAAGACAAAAATAAAAATGCTATAGATGGTACAGGTGTATAAAACCATAATAGAGCTGCATTTTACTTCCTTTGTGTCAATTATTTCACTGATGCCCACCGTGACAGAGAAGGGATGTGGAGAAGGGGCTCTAGAGGTCAGCCTACTGTGTCTCCCCTTTTGTCCCGTTGTCCTATCTTGTTTTTCACCCTAAAGGAAGCAGCAGCTTTGGAAGCTAAGCCAGTAGATGCAAGACGCAAGACATCCTTCATCTCCAGAATCCAGGCTCCTGAAAGAGATGGTTTGGGGGAGAGCAGACTTAATGTACACATTTATCAAGAGGAAATTCTTAAGGATAAATTTACCTTTATGTACTATGGAAGGGTGTAGTTATTGAAACAGTACCAAACTAATATACACAAAGTGGTGTTACTGATTTTCAAAATATATTATTTCAAAAATGATGAAAAAGCCTGCATAATTGCATTTTACTTTTCTCATTTTTATAAAGAAATGAAATGCTCTATGCACATTAACATGAATATGTATAGAGAATATCTGGGGAAATGCACATGGGGAAATTGTTAATTATTGCCAAGAGCAGGTTGTGGGGCTTGGAATTGGAGAGAGTTTTACATGATTTTATACCTATATTCCATTTTGCCATCCTATGCCATTCTTTATTTTTTTTCCACAAAAATAGAAGAAATACCACACAGTCAGTTTTTACAAGAAAAGAGTAAGCGCTAATATCAATGCAAAGCCCATTAAGTCCAACAGTATTAGAATCAATGTCTTAGGCCTGCAGTACTGGACTGCCTCAGTTAGTGGAAGATGAGCGCAATGCTGTCCATAGAAGGCAGTTAGTTAAGTCCAAGTGTGAATCTCATAGTGTCAGGTAATGTTGTGTGAGACCTGTCACAGAAATGCTCTTCTTCTTACCCTTTGCTCCTCCCCAACACGGAACCCAGACCCACTATTCAAGGCTAAGTCTACTCATATGGAGACATGCTTAATTGGTATTTATATTTTTCCCACTTTTAACAAATTTGACAAATATTAGGTGTATTTTCTATTCTTTGCTGGGTATTATTCTAGACACAGACATGGAGGTCCACAAGACAGCTCTAACCTAATATTGCTGTTGTTGGTTTTAATGGAACTGGGGATTCAATCTGGGATCTCACAAATGCTAAGCAGCCCACTCTACCACTGAGCTGCATCCCCATTTTTAAAAATTTTTAAATTTGTGACAGGATCTCTTTATGTTGCCTAGGCTATTCTCTAACTCCAGCCTCTTGAGTAGCCGAGATTACGGGTGTGGGCCACCACACCAGCTACCTATTATTACTTTTGATTTAAAGCAAATAATCAATTTATATTCTAAGGAAAGAAAGCTGTACTTATGAAGGTGTTATGCATAAGGCAAAGATAGGAGACAAAGAGTAATTAATGGTTAGAGATTTCCTCTTTGAAGAGGTAATGGAAGATCAGGGATTGTAATGAGAGAGATTGAAAGCCCTTTCCCTGAGGCGGAAGGAGCTGGGAAGAGCTGAGGAAAAGAAAGAAACATTAATCTATCAATATTAGATTGCATTCTTTGAGCACTAAGTTTTGAGCTTAGTATGCTCAGCAAAAATTTTTTTCAATAAATATTTATTGAGTACTACAATATAACAAGCACTGTGCTGCAGACAGACGGCAAACTATGGGTGGTATGGTTATTATGCACCATGAACTCAGATTCTAGACAGGCAGGGTTGTCTCCTGGGATATGACATGATCAGAGTTAGAGACTGGGATGGAGAGTAAAATGATAGAACCCCAGAAGCCACGGAAAGTGATTTGCTCGGGAAGGGAAGTGTGTGGAGAGTCATTGCCACAGGAGGCTTTAGTGACAGCGTGATGTGATCCAGTTCATGGTTTTAAAGAGGTCCTTCTGTCTTCTTTGAGAGGAATTAACAAGTCAGAAATAGAAGCAGGGGTCTCTGGTCCCCTGAATTTCTTAGATTGTTCATCTTACGACTTTAAAGAATGCAAATCCTCAGAGAACAAGGATAAAGGAGAGAAGGTGAAGGGCAGTAAGTGATCTCTATCCCAAAGTTAGTAGGTAATGCCCCACTCAGCATAACCACAAAATTCCAGCTAGTCAGTGAGGGAATGAACATTCATTTCTTGATGCTGATGACAGAAGGAAAGGTGAAAAGAAGGGAGACAGATAAGCCTAGTGAATATAAAAAGGAGAACAACTCCTAACTAGAAAGTAATTCACCCTTTTACCCACTTATTCCTCCTCTAGGCATTTCACATTAGAATGAGTGCATTTGAGCACAAGGCTATGGGCTCAATATACAATGTCACACTATCTGGAAAAATATTTCAATAAACTTTTTTTTTTTATACCGGGATCGAACTCGGGTCCTTGCACTTGCACAGCAGGCAGGGAAACCACTGAGCTAAATCCCCGGCCCTAAATTTTGTTTTCTTTTTTGGTACTGGGGATAGAACTTAGGACCTTGCACTTGTGAGGCAGGTGCCAGAACCACTGAGCTAAATGCCCGGCCCTCAATAAACTTTTAATGAGTATGCACCATGTGAAGGGCTCTGTGCTACAAACTGAAGATAAAATATAGGGGATTTGGGCATTGTGACATCAGAACTCAGATTCTAATGAGGCCGCTGTGGCTTCTTGGGAATTTCCTTTGTGGAAACCCATGAGTCTCAGGCATCCAGAAACGTCTTATGCTTGGGTTAATGTTCTACTGTCACCATCTTGAAATTCTTAGTAGCTTTTTAAGTGAAATTCAATGAAACAACAGCATCCACTTAAACAAGATATATGTGAAAGGATGATACTTTCATTTTCATACTTTAAATGTCTTTTTTCCAGACCACCCCAAAATGCACACACATTTTTGTTTTGTAGCACCACAAGTTGGGAAGCTACTCTTATAGCCAGGCATGCAGCCATATAAGCTGGTAACTGTGGTAGACTCTGGTCTTTCCTTCGTGAGAGAATTTTACAGATAGGCACAGAATGATAGCATTTAATTCAGGGGGGAGCAATATAAGGGTGGGGTCAGAGAAGTGATACTGGACATGGAGTCTTCTGACCTGGTGGACACAGAGATGAGGCCACGCCATAGAGAATGAGAATGTAGGCAGAGCTTTAATGGGTGTGTGTGGCGGGGGGGGGGGCACTGTGATGATAGAAAAAGCCAGGCTGGCCAGGTAACAAAGGAAGCACCAAGCTTCTGGGGTCAGCTTGATTATTCTCTCTATTTGGGTTTGGGGAGGTGGCTCCAGAGAAGTCCTTATTGTTTGAGGGGGCACTCATCTCTGGGAGGATTTACCCTACTTTCGGAGCAGCATCAATTCCTGTCAAGGGGTAATTGCTTCTGCTGAGGGAATGACATCATCATGAGGTGATTCGCCTGTTCAGTGCTGCTGATACTGGGATCCAGGATAACTGCATATTTAGAGTAATGCCTGGAGACTTGTAGGCAGGCTTCCAGGAGGTCTGGAACAGGACATAGAAAAACCGACAATTGGATGTCCTGGCAAATCTTAAGAAAACCTTATTTACTCTTATCTTGGTTTTCCCAGTCTTGAAGAAGGGTGAGATATGTTAGAGCTTAAGGCCTTGCTTATTTTTCTGCCCATTCCATACACCATTCTATTAATGGGTGGACAGGTCAAGGCCTAAAGCCTTGTGTTTCTTCCTCTTCTGATCCCTGGCTGCTCCCTAATTTTCTCAGAGGGATTTTAGAAACAAGTTAGAATTGAGTTGATTTTTTGAAAGAAAACCTGGAGTAGGCCAAATGACAAAAAGGTCTTCGGGCAGAAAGAACCAGCAACATGTATGAATGTGAGAAGTTATGAAGGGGCTCTGTGTGCCTACGGATTTAAACTGATGTAAAGGCTGTTGTCCAGGAAAGAGTTTGAGGTTGGATTGGCTGGAAATGTAGCTAGGGTCAGATCAAGGTGGCTGCTTGCCACACTCTTGAATAAAGAAAGAAATTATCTTTGAATTACTACTTTGAGTAGATAATCTTGTGTGCGAGTGCTTCTGAAGATCTTCAGGACAGTGACAGTTGTTAATTATTGAGTAGGTATGTGTTGTTTTCTTGAGTGTATTATTTGTCTTCATAAAGTAGTTTAAGGATTATCATTCATTCTTATCACAGATGAAGGAAATGAGGATTGAACCTGTTACTCTCCAGACAGATGTCTGTGGAAGGATTAAGTAGGAAGCTGGAATTCATGCTTATATTTCTACTCCAGAGGCTATGCTTCTAATTTTTACTTTTTCCCCTTCCTATAGAAGGAAAAAGGCTTTGATAAATCAATAATGGTTGACCTAAATTAGGAGGATGATAGAATTTTATTGGGTTGTTCTTATGGATGAATGTGAAAATATTGTTTTCTCATACTGATGGAGTTCTGCTTTGTTTAGTGGCTTTTCCACATATCGCGACAGTCTTTAGGATAAGTTCATTTTCAAATAGATCAAAGAACTCTTACAATGTCAAGTCTGCATGTATGCTTTCCTTTGACTGGACAGCACTTCCAACTATTCCTTCATTTAGCTCCATCCCTCAGAATATACCTAATAGATCCTCAAACTCAGAAATTTTCTCTGCCTCCTACAGTCTGGCATGGTATCATTTTACTAGGTGTTCTTAAAACTCAATGTTTTATAACCTCTAATTATCCACTTGATATGATCAGTTTCCTTATCCTTTGGTCCCATAAAACATTCCTCTCTTGCTGGCAAAAAAGTGTTTATTTCTGTATATGCTCTTAAGTCCCTAGAATGACCTGTAATAAAGTCAATTCACCTTTATATCGCAGTAGCATGTATTACTATTATCTGTGAAAAATTTCTTTTCTAACAGAGAACCTGATGTTAATTGTACATTGTGTTGTGTACCTATTCTAAGGCATGCATTGTACTAGGTGCTTGGGCTATAAAGGTGAAGGGGAAAATATGATAAGCTGAATGGGAGACAGGAGAGGAAATGACTTTCAGTATGGTGGTCATCCTAGAACATAGCATTCAAGCTCTAAGTTGGATAGAGACAAACTGGCCATTTAAAGATACATATATGAATTATCTCATTCTCAGAAAATATATCAAGTCTAAGGATCTGTGTTACAGAAAAATTTGGTATGCTCAGAAAACCTATGTGGTCAAAACAGAGCAAATGAATGTTTGTGTGTGTGTGTGCGTGTGTGTGTTTGTGTCCGTATACTTATATATGGTTTTTCACATAGATTGATCCTTTTATTTCTGTCCTTAAATCTTGCCCTCTTCTCTTTTATACCTGTATTGAATGGCTACTTAAATAGTTTGGAGTCTCTTGAAGTCACATTAACTGGTGTTCTTTTTCACAGGAACAGTGAAGCTGACAGAGAGGGGGGGTTTCCAATGTGTTCCTTTTAAACCACACTTAGCTGCTGCTTGTGGCTCTTAAATCGACATTCTTTCTGGCTTCCTTGAAGGGAACAATCAGATAGACTGTAGGTGGTCTTGCTTAGACATTTGAAGCTTTATTCTTAGACAAATACTGCCAGGATAGGCTTTGATTCCTGAGAGCAGCTAGAAGCTTTCAAAGTGTGTGTGTGTGTGTGTGTGTGTGTGTGTGTGTGTGTATCTATATGTCTGAGAGGAGGAGAAAGGACTATTAACTTTGATCTCTTGAGTCTCAGATTGTATAATTAAGAGTCAATTGGCCAAAACCTAATTTTGAATATATAACCACTTCCACTAACCTGCTTCTACTGGAATGATTTGCCAAGCAATATTACATTAACACCTAATCCACTCTCAAAATCGGTTAGAAATAGTAAATTACTCAGATACACGTAATGTTCTCAATGGAGCATTCACTTTGTATCAAACACATGCATTGACCACTTTGTCTTTATTTGCACGAAGACTGACCTAGGAACATGGCTTCTTTTGACCACAAGTAGGATGAAAGCTGATTGGAGAGAAAGAAACTGATCATGCAATGTCAGTTTTAAGAACCCTACAAAGGTCAAGCAGGTGGACCTCCTGCCTGCAGAAGTTCAAATCCATCTCTGTGAGCACAGGATTCAGCAAATCAGTACCAATGTACCTATTCTATTACTGTTCAAATTGAAATGCATTGCAGAGAATTAAGAGTTTTTCTTAGCTTTACATTTTTTTCTTCCGGTTTTATTCTTGAGAAGTAAAATAACTTCTTCTTGCCAAGGAATTACAAACTTGTTAGGCAGCATCATAAAAATACTATTCAAGGACTTGATGTTTTTACTGTAAAAATAGATGCTGCTTTATGCTTATGCAAACTAGGTTTAATTTGCCCTCATAAAATAGAGTTTGCGTTACCTTGGTTCTGCTATTTGGAAATTACATAACATTAAACAATACAATAAAACACAATATAAATTTGCCTTCTCTTCTTCCTTTTTCCAAGATGAGTTTTATTGCAGCTTAATGGTTATTAGAGTCAACTGCAGACATTTTCTTTAGGTTTACCTTACGATTTTGCCACGTAAGCTTTTTGATTTTTCAGATTGTCTTGCCTGCTTTGAAACAAAACAAACAACCAAACAATTCTTCTGTTATGAAACAAATGATTTCAGGAAGTAGGATCAAAACAGATCTATTTTTTTCACATCAGTATATATATCTATTTATAGTTAAAGGGGTGTGTGTGTGTGTGTGTGTGTGTGTGTGTGTGTGTGCAGGTAGTTGGTAGGGTTGGTACTGTTAGTCTGTTAAATTATACATGGAAGTGGGCTTCTTGAGGAAGGGCCCATCCCATCATCTTCTCTCTGTCCCTTCTCCAGACCCGTACACTTTCCCTTGCTTCAAGCGTACGAATAGTTAAAAAAAAATTATGCATGGACATTTATATTAGAGAAAGTTAAACATATTTTAATTTATTTCTGTCTCTTGTTTGAACACTAGTACATGTAACTTAAGTGATTGAGTACAATTATTGTTAAGCTTAATTATTTTAATGTAAACATAGTACTTTGAATTTATTTAATAAGAGGCTCAATTCTATCTGTTGATTTATGTATGTAAGAACCTTTTTCTGTATTTTATTTTTCTCTATCTCACACTGCACTTGTGAAAACAGGATTATTCATATTTGTTCATGTACTGTCAAGTGGTATTTCCAGTATTTAGGCATTTGTCATGGAGGTCTACCAATAAATCTGAATTCACAGGAGACCTTTAAGACCCGTCTTTATAGCATACTAGGCATTGAATGGAGAAGGTTTGATTTCTTGTAGAAATTCAAAATCATCCTTCCTGCTAGGACTTCCTCTTTCAAAGTTATTCACAATTTTCTGTAACTGCTTTTTGATAATAGCATGGTAAAATTTTCCTTATGCATTGTTAGCAAAAAACTGCCTTTCATTGTGAATTATCAAAAAAAGCAAGAAAAATGACGTAAAGAAGATTATCTCTGTGAGACACTAGAACATCTGAACAGAATTAAGAACCCATTATGTTATATTAATATCAGTATTTTGTAGTGGAGGGCAACATGGTCTTTACTTTAAAGGGAAGCCCATTTCTTATGGGTTCACTAGGTCTATGGCATTGGGTGTGTCATTTTTCTGTTTCACCACATCATCTGAGAAATGGAGCAATGCCTGCTATAGAGGACTATGTATCAACTTTTAATATTATTACTACCAAACAGGGTTTAGATGTTTTTAAATTTTAATTTTATTGGTACAATTTAGATATGCATAATGATCACATTCATCATAAGGAATTTGTGCCTGTATATGATGTATCTTTTTTTTTTTTTTTTTTTTTTTTGGTACCGGGGATCAAACTCGGGACCTCGTGCTTGCAAGGCAGGCGCCGGAACCACTGAGCTAAATCCCCAGCCCCTATATGATGTATCTTGATGGTTTAAAATATTTAGATATTTCACATCTTATATAATTAGTGATTGGGACTGACAAACAAATAATTTTGTGAGCTTAAACTTGTCAAAAGTATTTTTTGTGTAAATTTGTTCTGAGTACTTTATTCTTAGTTGCAAGAAATACAAAAATGTGTAAAGCCTAGTCCTAGTCTTTATAGAAATCACTCTATTGTAATTACCATTAATGCCGAGACTGCAGGAATTGTTTTGAGAAGAAATGCTGAGTGGGAGAGAGGCAAAGGCAAACACTATGTCTAATATCTCTTTCTCCTTTCTCCGTGGTGCAAGAGGAGAGCTGGATCACAAAATCTGAAATGTGTCCTGATGACACAGAAAGCTTGGACATGAAAGATTTTCAGCATAATGAAGACTCCTTTTATCAATTTCTACATCTGCTCATTTTACACTGCAAACATGACATATTAATTAAAATGATTTTACGAATTGGTCAACATAACATTAAACATTAAATAAAATTGAATCTCTTCAATGCAGTTATTCTAATGGTTCTCAATCTTTTACCACTTGATGGATAAAGTCCCTATATTTTATACAGCATGTACTTAAGACATAATACCTACTGAGATGTGTGTGTGTGTGTGTGTGTGTGTGTGTGTTTTCAAATACTCTTACATTGGGGATTAGAATTTACACATATGAATTTTGGGAATACATAAACATTCAGAATGTAGCAAGATCCAAATACTCACCCATATGCATGAGTTGTTGCAAAGGCATTCTGAAGGATCTTCTTGCATCCATTTGCCCCTCTTCCCAATCTGTGTACTCTATCATAAAGGTGTGATATGATTCACATTTTGGGAAGTTAATTCAGGACACTAGGCATGAATCTTTTTCATTGTTTAAAGAAGATACAATCTGAGGATCCTTAATAGATATTACATGATTCTGCCCCTTCCTGCCTTCCACCTTTGGCAGACTATATATATATATATATATATATATATATATATATATATATATGCACTTCAGCAGTATTTACACTCCCACATCTGGCCTCTTGTTTACTGACACTCACATCTCACATAAGTTATTACCCAGGGTTTCTGAGTGAATTATTTTTTTTTGTATTTTGAATTTACCTCATCTGCCTTCCCTCTGACCAGCCTGTTAACTCCTAGCATTTTGTTTTCACAAATCTATTAATATTTATTTTACTTGGAAGCCTTTCCTAACACTTCTTCATGAAGTTAGATCTCTTAATTTTTGCCTGTGACCTATACTTATCTTTTATAACACTTAGCAACACATATGCTACAACTAAGACCGTAAGTCTATTTTCCATTTCAACTGTACATTACTGTTATTTTCTTCTTATTCACTTATATTCTGAGCACCTCACAAAATAAGTGAGTTTCAAATATATTAATTTTTTAATTAATTGAAAAATAGAATTTCCTTGTGGTATTCTTTAACTGGGTTACTGGCATTTTATTCCTACTTAATAAAAGGTTGAAAAAAATTACAATTTACTTTGCTTATTATTTTAACTCCTCTTAATAATGAGTAATTTTCAAAAATCTCAAACAAAGGTTTTATTATAACAGACAAATGTTGAATGTCATCTTATAAAATCTCTGCTTTGGAAACTACAAAGATGATCAAGAAGATGTAACCACTATCTTCAGGATGTGCTGTAATATCCAACAATTGATTTGGGGTTTATTCTATTTCTCTTCACATCAGATGATTCTACTAGCTTTTACAGTAAATTAATTCCAGCAAAGTTGACAGAGTACTGCAAAGCACATCCCATTTTCCTATTGACTTTCACTGTTACATTGAAAATATGTTTCCTCTTAGAAACGAATGTCTGCAGGATTCTCCTGCTTAGTACAGTGGTTGCTCACTGGGAAATTAAATCCCTTTAAATGAGTAAAGAGAAAAGGAGGAGGGATAGGCATGCTAGGGATTGTTAACATCCTATACAAGCGCTGCAGTTAAAGAAAGGGTAATAGTGGTTCAGAAGCACTTTCAGGCTTTTAGGTTCAGTGCAATAAAATGTGAAGCTCAATGGAAAAAGTTAAGCAGGGCTTTTGATGTGAAATCCCAGAGTTTTTAAACTAGATAGATGATGTAGAGTGATTTATTGAACTTTTTTGAGTTCCATATTCCTCATATATGAAAAGAAGAAGATAATTTGAGAACTCTCACAGTTTTATTGAGAGGAATAAATGAAGTATAGGTGTACTGCTCAGCAGAAACATTCATTCAAATATACTTCTTAATATAATTATTATCTAAAGAGTGGAATATGCAGTCGATTGAACTAAAGATATAAAGAATAAAAATGAGAGTTGAGCTGGCTTTGGGGAGAAGAATGAAAAAAAATTGTTCAATCTTTTTTGAAAGGAATACAAGTTTCAATAGTCTCACATCTTAACATAGTATTTCTAGGTATTGTCATTGTTGTCACAAGGCTATTTTAATCAGAAGCGATCAGTGGGATAGACACAGAATTGTATACCCATGGTGCTCTGCACTAACATCTTTTAATCTTTTCAACATTGATTCACTCAACAAACAATATTGAACTATGCGCTTTTGCTAAGTAAAGTCTACTTGCAGCAGCAGTATTTCCCTAGCCATGTCTTTCTTAAGAAGAGTGGGTTTCAGCTAAAAATATCTCTATACAATCTCTCAACAGAGAAGTTCGAGAAGAAAAAAAATTAACTTTAGATCAAAAGGCCCTGCCTTCTCTGCTACAACCTGTATCCCTTAGCAGGGAGTGTAGTGCACTCATCCTTCAGAGAGAGAGAGAGAGAGAGAGAGAGAGAGAGAGAGAGAGAGAGAGAGGGAGGGAGAGAGGGAGAGAGAGTTTTATCAGTATTTTTGTATAAAACCTCATTTCCAAGTCCCTGGCTGTCTTAACTTCAGGATTGTTCAGGGATATCCAGGCTGCAAGAAACCAGTACCGGTGTGATGCTGTCATTTATGGGACTTAAGATGTCTTAACTACCACGTTTACTCGAGCACACCCTGTGAGGTATTAATGGATGACACATGAAATAGTTTCCCGATGTTGAAACCAAAATTCATAAGTGAATTATATTTTAACATTTCTTTATTGGAGGTATAATCAGATTTTTTACCTGTATTGTGTATCTGCAATTTAGAGATGCGGGATAAGATGGACATAGTAGGAAATGTTTCCACAATACATTTGATTTCTTTTTGGTGCATAAGATTTACTTGAAAAATACTTCCCCACTTCCACCTCCATGGAAAAGGGTACCTATCCTTTGCCTGCACACATCAAGATTAGCCATGCAATTTGAAAGGAAGGGCTTTACAGATTAATTTCTATTTTTGTCAAAAATAATGAGAGTCAAAATAAGGGAAAATGTGATTTAAAAAAAAAAGACACTGCATTGAACACTTAGAATATATTGTTATCTTTACCATCTTGTTGACAGGGGTCAAATGATGCATGTGATATCTATCTTTGGGTTGCTTCTTTGATTTGGCACTGGGCAGCTTCTGTGACCCTTGGAGCTCTTGTTGTACTCAGTTGCACACTGAAAGTTATCTGTTGAACGATGAATGAATAGTACAGTAGTAGAGAAGCTTGCTAGATGCTCATTTTGACCATGTTCTAAACTTCTTACTCGTGTTTCTTCCAATTGTATGATTTTTTTTTGAAACCTAGAATGATTATATTAGAACACTCAGAAAAGCATGAGATCAAAAATCCTCAGAGAACAGTTCTTAGAGGCAGATGTCAGTCAAGTCTTTTCTGGATATTTAGTACAGGTGGCCCACCACTTACAAAGGTTCAGGTTATGATTTTTTTCCACTTTAAGAAGGTGTGAAAATGATATTCATTGAGTAGAAACTGTGCTTCCTGTTTTAAACTTTTGTCTCTTTCTGGGCTAGTTATATGATGCAGGATGATGTTCTCTGTTGATGCTAAGTGGCAGGTAGTGAGCTGCAGGCTTCATTCAGCTATGTGATCACAAGGGGAAATGACCAATATTTCACAGTAAACTGTGTGACTAAGCCATGATAGTTGGTAGCTTAGTTGTTTTAAGTAAAATTTTGACTTTCAATATTTTCAGTTCAAAGTACATATCCATTGGGTTTATCAGAATGTGGGACATTTGTATATCCCTCTTCTATTTATTTGTGCTATTCTTCACAATACCAGCTCCACCCAAACATCTTCCCCATTCAGTCTGCAATTTAGTGTTATCCAGTCTAGCTCACTTTGTCATTATTGGTTGATTGACTGATTGACTGATGATTGATTTTCTCATTATGATGCCATTATTAATGTGGGTTTCTTAATGCCTGGATAATCAGGGCAGAAATACAGATGGGGAAGATTTCATAGAAACTTTAAATCACATGTGATCAGGAACCCTGTGCTCTTTATCAGAGTTTACCTGACTATGTCACTACCAGTATGGATATAAATTCCATTAGATGAGATGTACATGTCCTTAGATTATTTTCACCTCTTTCCAGCATCTACTTACACTTGGCAAGCAGAGGCACGGGAGCACTGCACTTGGACAAATAGCAACTCTATATTGAAATATAAAAACACTTTAAACACAGTTTAATATTTCATTCATAGGCTTACAATGTTCTAAAATAATGAATGAGGTTTCTCAAAGAATGAGTTGAAACAAACATGCAGAATGAGAAAAAAAATCTCATATATTAAGCCTGAAAAGGAGTGTGTTACTGCATTTAGAGAAAAAAAATGTTACACATTCCCGCCAATTTATAGTAACTCAAACTTGAATTCTACCACTTTTTAATTCTCCATTGACACATATATTCCAGGAAGAGAGGTTCAATCCAGATTGAGAACTCCTTGAGAGCAGGGACACTGTATTATTTATCATCCTTTTGTGTAACTCCTCCAACCAATAATAAGAACTCACCGTGTATTTGTTCAATCTGTGAGACTAGAAAGAAGCTGAATCTATCACTAAATGGTATAGTTACAAAAGTATATGCTTGGGGAATTTTAGCACTTTTCTTGACACATTTAATATAATTTTTTATTCAAATTATTTTCATGTAAGAAATTTTATTGCACTACAAAACTAATATTTTTTTATTTCTTGATAAGCATTGTGATAATAATTTTACCCAACCTCAAGTCAAACACGCTTCACTTTAGAAATAATATGTGTAATAATATATGTAACAACATTCATGTTTGGGAAATAAATGGTGGTTTGAAGTTGTGGTGGGAGTGTTTATGACCCTGCTTTTGAGCAATTTTGAAATTCTTGGTCTTAGAAAACCAAAGAGCTGCTTCAACCTCTTTAGCAAGATAGTATTTGGTAAATTAGTGGAAATACCCTGCTTCAATCACTGTGAAATCTCCCACTGGGTAAATAGGAGAGTTGAGCACTTATATGGCGAATAGATAATTAGATTTGGCAATCTTAGATACCATGCAATCTTATTCTGCATTCTACCTGGATCATCAATCATTTCTCTTCTCTTTTATAAAGGGTGCATATAAGATTGTTCAGTTTCAGCCAAGAAGAGAGAGAGAGAGAGAGAGAGAGAGAGAGAGAGCGCTGTCTTTCAGTTTAGCAAATATTTTTTAAGAGGCCAAATCGTGGAGATCTGAAGATAGCTGTTTAGGCTGCATCTACTTTGGCAAGTTACTTTGTACAGTTGAACATGAGAATAACTCTGCTTTCTCTAAATTATATCTTTTCTTCAGAATCATGAGGGTGAATGTATTTGAAAGGAAAAGGTAAAAGAAAAGTACTATATATTGAACACTTATTGTGTATCAAAGAAGGTACCTATAAACCCCAGTTTCCTAGCCAATTAAATGAATAGGACTATACCTTTCTATCTGAAAGGAGAAAGCAGAAGCTTGAACAACTAGCAGCTTTTGGAGTTTCTAACTCAAGTCTTGACATGCCTAGTTCTGAAATTCATCTTTTTGATTTTTTCCTAAATTGCCTCTCCAGGAATCCTGTATGTACAGGTGTAAAAAGTAACACTGTATTTAGAATTCTACCCAGCATCATGAAGGATGAAGAATCTTCAGTTCATGTGGTTTCTACAATTACTTGTAGAGATAATTTTCGCTTAACAGTAATAGAAAATCAATTCCCAGTCGTGTTCAAGCTTTTTGTACAATCTTCAGCTATATAGTTTTCTGAGAAATTTCAGATGAAAAGTAGCAAAATCACCAATAGAAAGAATCCCTGATTATCTTCTCCAAAACAGGGAGGAGGCTTTTCTTTCGGTATGACGCTTTCAGAGTTCCTGTGTGTGTGTGCGTGTGTGTGTGTGTGAGTGCGTGTGTGTGTATTTGAGCACACATGTATGTGAAATTTGGGATGGGCAGGCAATAGCAGAAGCTTAAAGTATGAAAATGGACTGAAATTTCTGAGATTCCTTTGATAGGCAGCAATTTTGAATATGCTGAAAACCATTCTGCACGTCACTTATTAAAATGAAAGAAAATCACAAAGCATCCTTTGATCCAGCCACATTTCTTTTCACATTTTATAACCATTCATTCTACAGCCTTCTAAAGGATTTAGAAGAAAAATAGGAGGAAATAATGAAACAAAACAACCCCCCCCCAAAAAAAAATTACCGTGCCTGAGAAAGCTGTTAGAAAGCCTTGTTCTCTGTAAACAGCTTGCTCCACCACCTTTTAGCAACATATTTCTCTTGATTCACACCAGCTGGTCGTTTCTAATTTCTCCTCAGTGTCTTGGAATAGCTATTTCCCTTGAAGCTAATCTCTCAGCCTTTGCAGATGACTCCCTGGGTTTGGATTTCCTGAAGCAAGTGTTAGTCCTCCTCAACTGTCTTCTCTGTTCTTCCTTGTCAAGCTGTTAACCCTTAAACAAACAGGCTTTGCAGCTAACCTTTGAGTAGGGAGGCTCCTACAAATCCATATTGCCTATGAATGTAGGTAACCTTTGAGGGTAAGAATGATGACATATTGGGGTGGATAAACTTGAATCCCTTTCTTTTATCATGCATCTAGGCACAAAATGAAATTGGTATTTTAGCCCAATGATTGAGGCATGGAGACACTGCCACCTTCATGGCTCTCTTTGAGCAAGGACAACAATTTTTAAAGAGCAGTTGAGTTTGCAACCATACATTCAGGTGCAAATTCTATCAACAAAGAGCACATTCCTTATCTAAGATTGTATTTCATCTTCATAAGGAGCCTGTCTGATGGGTCTCATTTCTTCTTTAAAACTAATTTAAAAGAGGCTCAGAAAATTTAAGAAATTGCTAATAGCACACAGTTTTTTTGGAATAGAATCTCTGTTCCAACTTGGTCCCATCAGACTCAAAACAAATATTTCCTTTGCTTTAAAGCCCCAACCATAAGCCTTTCTTTAAAGTGGAAGAAAAAGCTCAATTCCTTATCACATTATATTTGGTGAACTTGCTTTTTTTGGGACCTGTTGTCTTACATATATCCTTTTATCATTGGTAGGAATTTAATGATGTATGTCTTAGTGTTCAAATATGCCATATGCCACATGATAACATTTCCATCGATGACAAATTGGCTATATGACAATGATCCCCTAACATTATAAAGGCATTAAAAATGACCTATTGCCTAGTGACATTATAGCTAATGTAATGTCAGAGTGCAATGCATTGTTCACATGTTTGTGGTGATGCTGGTGTAAGTGAATTATTGTGCCACCTGTTGTATGAAATTAATTGCATTGCATATTAATTGTATGTTGTATTAATTAATTACAGTACATAATACAAAACTGACAGTATTACTGGTTTATATATTTATTGCACTTTACTGTAATCAATACTTAGAATGTACTCCTATAGTTTAAAAATTTAAAACAGTATTGCTGTGTTAAGTCAGCAGCAGCCTCAGACAACTTGGGTTTACTGTGTTTCTTGATTATATCAAGAGATCACTTTGAGAGCTTGACCTGGAGCATCTAGGTGTGTGTAAGTACACTCCGTGCTGTTTTCAGGACAAACTGCCTATATCACATTTCTTAGGATGTACCCTCACTGTTAAGTGATGTATGTCTGTTAAATATATATTATTGTACATATTCATATTTTTACCTTTTAAAAAATTTCTGTGCTTGCATTATTGATAGATATTCTTGTACTTGAGAAATCTTGTGTAGAGAATGAGAAAGTAGAAGCCATGCCTGGTACATTGCTATTTCTGTTATGTGTATAGATATCTATATCTTAAAATCTGAGTGATTTACGTGTCAAATTTTTAATTCTTGGAATAACATAATAAGTTAATACCAATATTATTCCTTTATAAGAAAAAAATGACAGTTCAAACAATTTTGAAAAAGTAATAGAGCTAAAAATCAATAAAGGCATTATTAAAAACAGTATACTTCGTACTAAACAGAATGTCACTTCCCCACCCGTGTTTAAAAAAGGAAAAGTGAAAACACTTAGGTTAAAGCTATGTTTTTCTAGAAAAGATGTTAATCCAATGCCATCAAGAAATGCTGTTTTTTTTTGACAGTGAACATTCAAACATGCACTTTGGTCCTTGTCTATTATTTTTTTTAATTTTAAAATTAATTTTATTGGTACATTTTAGGTATACAATTCGTTTACATTTATCATCGGGTGTTTGTAACTGTACATGATGTATCTTGGTTCTTATTTTTTTCCCCATTACCTGTGAGCCCTTCACCCCCTCCACCCTTCCCTATTTACATAGATTTCATTTCCATTTTTTTTCTTTACTCATAGTTTTACCTTTACCTCTTTTCCTTTCCCCTTCCCCTCCTTTCACTCCTTTGCCTTTGGACCTTTTTTTCCTATTTCAAATTATCAATTATTCATTTTAATCATTTTAACTCTTGTTTACACTATCAGTTTCTCACACTAGTGAAACTCTTCGGTATTTACACGTGTGTCCTATTTATTTCACTTAAGAGTATGGCCTTGATATGCATCATTTAGCTATAAATGACTAGTTTTTCATTCTTTATGGCTGAGTAGTACTCCGTTTTATTAAAAAACCACATTTTCTTTATCCAGTTTCCAGTTGATGGGCACTTGGGCTGCTTCCAAGCTTTAGCTATTACAACTGTGCCGCTATGAACATGGGTGCACATATATCACTGTGGTATGATTCTTTTAATTCTTTTGGGAAGATACCCAGCAGGGGGATAGCTGGGTCAAACGGAACCTCTAGTCCTAGTTCTTTGAGGTATCTCCATACTGATTTCCACAGTGGTTGAACCAGTCTGCACTCCCACCAACAATGGAGAAGGGTTCCTTTCTCCCCACACCCCTGCCAGCGTTTGTTATTGGTTGATTTCTTGATAGCAGCTATTCTTTCTAGGGTGAGGTGGAATCTCAGGGTTGTTTTCATCTGCATCTATTGAATGATGAGTGATGTTGAACATTTTTCCATATATTTGTTTGCTGCTTTTACTTCTTTGATAAGTGTCTGTTCATTTCAGATGCCCATTTTTGAGTTGGGTCTTTGAATTTTGGGGGTCTGATTTTTTTCAATTCTTTATATATTCTAGATAATAATCTTTTGTTTGAAGTACAGCTGCTAAATTTTTTTTCCCATATTGTAGGTTGTCTGTTAGCTCTGTTGGTGGTTTCTTTGGCAGTGCAGAAGCTTTTTAATAAGATGAGATCCCAGTTGTTGATTCTTTCTGCTAGTTCACGGTGCTGCTGAGGTTTTATTTATGAAGTCTTTTCCTATGCCAATGTCTTCTAGAGTTCTACTTAACTTATCTTCCTGCAAGTTTAGTGTTTCTGTCTTAATATTTATATCTTTAATCCACTTCAATCTTAATTTAGTGCATGGTGATACATATGGGTCTAGTTTTAATCTTTGGCAGGTTGAAATCCAGTTTTTCCAACACCACACCCATTCATGATAAAAACCCTACAGAAAATTGGAATAGAAGGTTTTTATCTTAACCTGATTAAGGCTATCTATGAAAAACCAACAGCCAACATCATACTAAATGGTCAAAAACTGAAAACTTTCACGCTAACATCAGGAACAAGACAAGGATACCCACTATCACCACTCCTGTTCTTCAATATAGTTCTGGAAACATTAGCCACAGCAATTAGAAAAGAGAAAGAAATAAAAGGAATAAAGGTAGGAAAAGAAGAAGTTAAACTGTCATTATTTGCTGATGATATCATACTTTACATAGAAGACCCAAAAAACTCCACCAGAAGTCTCTAGACTTAATTGACAGATTCAGTAGAGCAGCTGGATACAAGGTCAGTAGTCAAAAAACAATAGCCTTCTTGTACACAAATAATAGACTCACTGAGAGAGAAATTAGGGAAACAATTCCTTTTACAATAGCATCCAAAAAATGAAATATCTAGGAATCAATCTAACAAAGGAAGCAAAAGACCTCTACATTGAAAACTACAGCACTCTGAAAAAAGAGATCGATGAGGATACAAGAAAATGGAAAGACATCCCTTGCTCCTGGGTAGGAAGAACCAATATAGTGAAAATGGCCATACTTCCAAAACTACTATATAGATTCAATGCAATGCCAATTGAAATTCCAACAAAATACTTCACAGAACTAGAGAAAACAATCCGAAAATTCATTTGGAACCATAAGAGTCCTAGAATAGCTAAAGCAATTCTAAGCAACAGAGACATGGCTGGGGGTATCACAATCCCCAACTTGAAACTATACTACAAAGCTATTGTGATAAAATCAGCATGGTACTGGCAAAGGAACAGACCTGAGGATCAGTGGAATAGATTAGAAGATCCCAAAACAACTCCAGACATGCTCAGCCACCTCATCTTTGACAAAGGAGCCAACTACCATCATTGGAGGAAAGATAGCCTTGTCTATTCTTTTAACTCTTTCTTGTCTGTCCATGTTTCTCAACTGAGAGTGCTATAGAACTTACTGGGCAATCATGCTAGAAATCAGTACTACTTGCTTTATTTCTACTATTGCCTCATTCCAACCTCATAGTGCCCCTATGAGTTGATCAACAATGCTTTTCAAGCCTATAGGAAGACATAATTAGTCATATGCCAGAGACATGCAACTTGTATGTAATGAAGCTGGATGCAAAAAAATTCTGCCTCATCTTAGAGGATATGCTCTTTACTATTAAGCTATGCTGCTTATGTCCATAGTCTACTTGTATCTATTTAGGAACTTCTTCCACAGGCTTCTGGTAAATTAATTTCTTCTTTAATTGACACTTTCCTTGATTCTCTTGCTACAATTTCTTACCTAATTGTTACATTGCTTTCAGAATCCTAGAAAAGAAGGCTTCTCTCATATTCACTTTCTGGACTTCACATTACCTTCCCAAAATACAATTTCACTTACCATATTATAGAATTAAAATTTTATATATTTTCTACCAACCTCATTAGACTTATAGGTTATTTAAAAAGCAGCCATCTCTGTTAGTTTTATATTTTCCTAAGTCAAGACAGTACCTGGAAAAATAATGTAAATATTTATTTTAAAATTCTATTAATGTACTGTATATCTAAATAAAACTAGTTCTCATGCAGATGTACTGAGGGTTTTTTTTTGCTGTTGTTCTTATGACCATCTAAGATTTGACTCAAAGTAGAATGATCACTCTATCAAATCTCCATATCATTTTAATATGAAATTGACTCAAAAGCATCTTGCTAGGATTTCAAAATAAGCCAAAGGACAGAGTACATCTCTTGAACTTTCTATTTATCACATGTGTAGAATCTCAACTGAAGAAAATCCATTTTGCTGCAATCATATATTTCCACTCCCTTATTGTCTTACTCGGCAAATCACTCCAAAACACAATATTAGCAAGACCTTCTTCCAGGTGCTGAAGAAGACTACAAGGTTTCTACCCTCACAGAGCTCATGTTCTAGTGTATTAGGTTGGGGAGTTAGAAAGCAAGATAAAACAAGTTAATTTATGGACCGGGGATTTAGCTTGGTGGTGCCACTGCCTCCCTTGCAAGTGCAAGCTCCCAAGTTTGATCCCTAGTACCAATAAATAAATAAATAAATAAATACTAAAAAAATTAATTTACTCTGGAATTATTGAATGATTAGTTTATGTTGTCTTGTATCTGAAATTGTGGTCTAAATGACTAAAAGTAACCAACTATGGAAAGATAAGAAGATTTAGTGTACATGCCTTTAGCAGGAAACATGGTGGATTTGGTAAAAGAATATAAAAATATCCAGAATGATTAGAGAATGGTCAGTTAAGAGTACAGTGGCATGTGTTGAAGTAGGAGTGTAAGATTAGGGTCAGGTATCATCTATACTCCTCCATCAGGGTATAGATTTTAGCATATTTTCTAAAGGTGATGGGCCGGTACTGAACAGTTTAAACTGGAGGCAACAGCATAGTCTTTTTGTTAATATTTCAAAATGATCACTCAGGCTACAATATGTGGAATGGATATTAAGGAGGTTAACATAGAAGATTAACAATTTAAATGCCACTTATGTATTCATGGCAAAGATTATATTTTGTTGGTCTGAGAATGTGAGTAGCAATAGAGATCAGCTAACTGGGCAGTTTGAGGATATTCTGAGGAAGAACCACCACTACTTATTAATTTAAACATGATATTTGTGTGAAAAGAGAGACCAAGGAGGACTTCTTGGGATTTGCTTTGGATAACTAGGTACATGGGATCACCAAGTACTTGCAAAAGGACATGTTATATGGAAAGGAGAGAGCAGGAATTTTGAGTACTGCATAGGTAATGTTATCATGAGGATTCTTTTGAATATTCACATGGAAATGGTAAGCATAATGTTGGATATATGAGAATGGATTTCTGGAGAAAAGTCAAATAGTGGATATATAGATTTTTAAATCATACACATTGAGGTAAGATAAGATAAAATCTCTTCAGCGATAGAGACAAAGTTTGAAGAGACTACTGGAGGGAATTCAACCTTTTTGATTTGTGCAAAATGGAAGAGAGTATCAACAAAGGATATTAAGAATATGAAAGAATGAAATCGGGAAAAAGCCAGAAGAATAAAATATTCTGGAAATGATGAAAAAAAAAGTATTTCAAGAAACATATGATTCTTTGTTTCACTTGTTTCCCATTATTGTAATTAAAATAAATTTTTGGTCAAAGCAAGAACTATTTGAAGATATTCTTTGAAGATATTTTAACTTCCCAAAAATGAAAGAGAAAAAGCTATTAACCACAATTCTAGGACACTTCTCTGGAAATTTCAACATATAGCTGAAAACATCTTTTAATTCTACCCAAAAAAATGAGAAGCAAAGATGAATGCTTAATTGTTTATTTTTCCTGTGGATTATAATGTAGTTATTTCAAAAGTGTTAGATTATGAATTACTGTGTATTTTTCTTTTTGTCTATTTCTACTTGACTAAATTCTATGCTCATTTAAAATTGAGCAAGATTAATGATATTACCTGTGATTCCCATGTCTTCCAACCTTTCTTATGAGTGTTATTGCTACTAAAATTTTTATTATTATCATCACATATTACATATTCTCTTGGCAGCAATATGTAAAATTCCTTAAAACTTAGGTGTGCAATTCTTTAAAGACAGATGAAGACAGGGAAGAGAGCATCTCTTCAGGTTTCTTCATATGGCATCTTCTTGCCAAGAAGTCACTGTGAGTTTGTCCTAGTTAGATCAGATTCAGGTAGAATTTTAGGTAGCCCAGCAGTTGCTGTTCTAGGACTTTCTCTAAGATGAAACAGCCTATTAATATAGCTCAGCTTAGCAGGGCTGTAAAATGACCCTGGTGAGAAGAACAAATATTCAGAAGCCAATTCAGGCTAGGAATGAGATCTTTAATGTGCAAATAAATATTCGGTGGGGTAAGGAACACAATGTGATTTCATCCTATGGTGACTCATTTATGTTGATGTGCAACATTTGACATAAGAAAGATGTAAAAGGAGACAAATGGTGAAAATATGATTTTTAATATATTCTTCATTTACATTAAAGTATGTATGAATATCTAAGAAATATAATCCAAAGACTGATTTTTATTCTCTCCTTGATATTTATTATCTGTGATGTGGTAAAATAGATGAATTAATCAGCAGATATACCAAGAAGGCAGTGCATCACCTTATTTGGGTTTGGAAGACAGTTTTAGGAGTGAGGTGATCTTTTACAAGCCAGACAGTTTTGGTTTGAATCCTGGCCCCATCAGGTTGACTCTGTGGGCAGTTGCACACCTTTCTTAAACTCTCTGAGACTTGGCTTCTTATCTGTGCAATGTGACAAATAGTGTTATGTCCTTGGAAATGGCAGATATTCAGTGTGTGACAGCTATTTACAATGTTGTTTCAAGCTTTCTGCAAATTGTTAAACCTTTAGCCTTTCTTGGAACTTTATGTGCAGCAGGAGAGGCAGATCTATTTGCATAGCCCATCATTTTCATATTATGGTAGGTCTTAGTATTTAGCTTTTTAGTATTATAGTCAATTACGAAGGATTTATTAGCTACTCGGAAAGTGCAGTATAAATAATAAACTTGACGGTTATAGATAAATTGTTTTTAATTGGAATGCTAATAAATTATAACTTCATGTTATGAAATACATAGCTGGATTCTTCAAACATCAGAGGGAAAGTCACCTGATGAAATTTTGCCCAATAATGGCATAAATAAAACTTAACTGTCAGAGTAAAATCTGCAAAGGAGGAAATATAATGTTTTCCCATCTTCAAACAAAATTTATTTTGACTTTGGAATTAGATCTATGAACTTTAACAAATAAGGAAGACCTAGAAATATTTTTTCTTTTTAACTTATATTATAGCCCTTCCCCCACTTTTCTACTTGAGACAGCAAAGCCATATTTTGTTTGCAAATATTTCTTGAATTGTGACTTAAGTCAAATTAGAAAGAAGGTGAATTGTTATGATAAGTTGAAGCATTTTTAGTTCAGCTTCATCTTTCTGGACTTAATATTGATATTTTGTATTCATGGGCAATTCTAGTCTTGTCATTTTTTCCAGAACTGGGGATGGAACCTAGAGCTTTTACACTGAGTTACAACCCCAGCCATTTTTATTGTTTACTTTGAGACAAGGTGTCCATAAGCTTCTGAATTGCTCACACTGGGTTCTAATTTATGATTCTCCTGCCTCAGCCTACCAGAGTGCTGGTGTTACAGGCTTGTACCACCATATCAGGCTGAGAGTGCTCAGTATTTAACAAATAACATTACCTCTGAGAATCCAGAAACTTGGTATTAGAATAAATAAGTGCATCATTCTATGTGAGCCTTGTGTTGATTTCTCCATGCCTCTTTGCTTTCTGTCTCCTGAAGACATGTTTATATAGTAAAGATACATCTAATAGTATTTATTTTACTAAATAGCTGGAATAGTGCTAAACATTTTATACCTATTATCCCATTCATTCTTTAGGACAAGCCTCATGAGATCTGAACTGGCATCATCCCATTTTCAGATGAGTGAGCTGAATGACAGAGAGGATTTACAAAATACTTAAGGGCACAGGGCACACAAACACCAAAGCCAGGCCAAAGCCACATGCAACCCACTTTTGCCTAGCTTCAGTTTGGTACTTCCTTTTTCCATGAAAACCCTTTGGGGATGAAAACTTCTTGGAGTCAATGATGTTTGGAAATTTGCATTATTTTCCTCAGCTATAGTTAGTAAAAGGAAGTTATCGGGTAGTTGCACTTCACGTTTTTATCCTCAGCCTAACTGTTTGTTATAACCTTATATTTTAATATTTTAATCTTACCTCTTAAGACAGTACAGCTGCTCATAGGATGATTTGCGAGAACCAACATTTAGGAGGTATGTTTTTGGTTCCTAGAGATGTGACCAAGATGCAGAGCCTCTGGATCTAACATGCAGGGGAAAACAAAAACCAAGGATTCAGGCAGATTGTTTCCAACAGGAGAGGGGTGCAGGGGCCCCTCGTATTATTTAACTTCAAGAAGTGAATATTTCCAACTTCATGATATTCTTCCTTTATAAAGAAATACTTGAGTTCTAAATTTGCAGGTAGGATCAGAGAAATCACATATATTGTAAAATGGGTTCCATTTGGGATAACTGAGTAGTTCATTTCTCATCACCTTACCCACAGCCACTGATTTATTGCGTAGATATTTGCTTCATTAGGAATCCATGAGGTATAAAGTCAATGAAATCATTTTATATATGATTTAGAAAATTTAAAATATCTCCACTACTTTATTTTGATAATTCAACATGAGATGCAGGTTCTCAAGGCATCAATGAAATGCAGAATTGTACCATTGGTCTGTGTTAAAGCAATTTAATTCCATTTAATTTAATAATATTTGGTACTTATAGAGTATCATCTCCTTTCAAATGGAAACATTAACTGCTGTAATTAATGTTCTCAGCACTTCTCCTAGCTAAAAAATATAAATAGAAATGAGAAAGCAATTAGGAACAGGTGTACCTTTGATAAAAGAATGAAACACAATTAGATGTTTAGCCTCCGACTTAGGAGTCCTGGGATTAGTTTTTGTTGGCAGGCTCTTTCTTTAGGGATGTAAGCAGTTCACCTTACAGACATTTCAGCTGATGCCTCAAGTCTGAATAGTGTGGAGAATATAGTTAGGTTTCTTTATATAGTGGGAACACATCTCTGACATTAGCTGATATCTGGCAATGGAGGATATTTGTTGCAAACTTACATATTGAGTTACTGTAGAGTTTTTATTCTTTAAACTTTTGTGCTACAAATAAAATGCTATTCACTACTTCCTTTGACTTCTGCAGATTTTCTAGAGTTTGAAAAAAGTGGAGAAGAAGGAGCAGATAGCAAGCATAGAGATTGTTTCTTTGGTCACTAATGGTCCATCTTAAGATTCATAAATTCTCAATTAAAGTGAGTATCAAGTTGTTCAGTTTGATTTGTTTTCTAAAACACAAACTTGAGTATTCCCTGGCAATGACACTCTAGGGGCTTCCTCTTGTCTTTGGGAATGAATCTAGGTTCATTCTCTTGGCACAAAGTGTGCAATACAAAGCAACTCTCTTTATCCTTCATTCCTGACTCTTTGGTCCCTGTAGGTCTACAGCCATGTTTTACAATTTTACATGAAAAGTACGCTGGTTAAAAAATCAGGTTTCATAGATCTGACTCACTGAAGGGACTTGGAAAAGTACTGCTCTACCGAAAGGCAGCAAAACAGATCAAAGATAATGTTACCCAGAAATTAAGAATAATGTGAAATTAAACAGTCCCGAGGTTCTTAATGCATTCCCATATCACTTTTTTATTCATTAATTAGAGACATCAATGGGCACAGGAAATGATCAGAAAAGTAGGACCCCTGGTGGCAGGCTTCAGTTTTGTTTTTGTTTTGAGCAATTAAATTCTGCATCCCTCTCCCTCATTAGTATATGCCATTTAGCAAGACGAAAGTCTTCTGATGATTTAAATCTATCTCTCTTAAATATCAGTGTGGCAATTAATACTTGAATGTGACTCTTTGGAAGACAATTTACTTGTTACCCCTCCAAGTGACTCTTACAGTCTTCTCTCTAGCCGTACACATCCTCTCCTTGATGGGGTCACAATAAATCTTGTCATGTACCTTTTTTCTTCCTGCTATGAAGTCAGTGATACTTTGTTAATCCTTTTCCATTGGTGCTATTTGTCAGAATTAAATAAGGCAATAGCACAAAAGCATACCACAGTTGTTTGGCAGTGTTAACTGTTCAATAAATGTTGGCTGTTATAATTGGGGTTTTTTTCCCCAGCAGTATATAACTATTTATGAATATGCCACAACTCATGCTTTTCCTTTCAGCATTTATTATTTCTGAAATGCAATTTATTTCTCTCACCAGGGAAATACATGCAATAAAAAGTTAATAAATCTTAAGTATTTACAATGCGATAGTGTTTTATGTCTTTTATATATATTTGGCTTATTTCTTATGCCTATAAGATCAGTATTACTTTAACCCTCACTTTAGAGATAGGCACTGGGTCACTAAGAGGTGATGCAAATTTCTGAAGGATGCAGTTAGTACAGGGATCTACTCAGAAAGTTTGATTGCAATGCCTGTATTGATCCTTCACAAAGCTGTCCTACCCTCTTCAGATCTAGCTCTAGAGCATTAGGACTACATAAATATGTTGTAGACACCCCCCTCTAACAATCAATGATCAACTTTCTACACTGTATTCTACACAGACTAAAAATTGTACGTGGGATTGTTTACTTTTTGTTTCTCAAGGAGCACACAGTCCAGTAGAGGAGCACATGTATTTTATTTATTTAGATATCTTTAATCCACAGTAAAGTCTCTGGAATGTACTAGATGCTCAAAAATGTACATGATAGAACTACAGAGAAAAAATAGTGAACTCACAGGAAAGAAATCTACAGGAATTATATAACAGACTAAGGAATTCTTCCTTCCTCTTTCATTAGAGATATGTGAATATAAATTCTTGGTAAGTATGGGAATGGAAATGAGGAAATGGAAATGTATATTTCCATTCTTAATACCGTATTACAAAAGTCCAAGACCAGATCTAGATATATGTTTTTAGTTTTATCCTATTGCCATTCATCATTTTCAAATTTCCCCACTCAGAATTTTGTCTACATAAGGCTACATTTGGGCCTAATGGAAGTTTAATGAAAATATATTGGCTGATTCATTTCATAAAAAAAATAATATGATGGCTTTATTTTTCTAGTTCTATATTATACAAAAACATCTTGAAGAATATTGATGCATTCCAAATAGGATAACTGCATCCTACTTTAACATTTATCTGTTAGTTTAAAACAGATACACTATAACTACTTGACTTTTGACTCTTGGAAAGTCCATTTGCAAAATATCGGGTCATTGTCATCAATAATGCCATCTAATGACCAACCCATATGTAATCATCTCCTTCCCTCTGATACAAAGCAGCATTCGCTGTGGCTTTGCAAAAGATGGCCACATAGTTAATAGCACTGTTAAAATTTTTCAAAATATTTCCAGCAGGCGACCCTCTCAACAGTTTCCTCTCTGTTCTGTTTGTTTTGGACTTGGCATGGAATCTATCTTTGGAGTTGTGTCTTGCAGTTGTAATTATTGCACTGGAAGCTGAAGCTCACATTTTTATCCCTGAAAAGCTTCGGGTGACAATCAGACCTAAATTCTCTGGTGATTTTAGAGTTCATGGTCATCGTATAATTCTACAAATGTGTCTTGAATACCAACAATGCTCTAAGCCTCATGCATAGTGCCAGGAATATAAAGATGAGTGGGTAAGGACAGATGTTCAAATTCATTACAGGAGAGGGAAAGAGTCTTGGGACCCATAATGAAATAATACCTTCAGGTTCCACTGATTGAGTAATTGCTATATACCAGACTCCTACCTCTCACTGTTCTACAGTTTGACTCTATTGTCCCATCTGAAAAACTACAATAGTGATAAATTAGTGTGAAGTTAAATAGTGTAAAGTTAAATAGTGTTTGTGTTAAATCAAATGTGCCTAATCCACAACCCATGTTCTTAAATGTATAGGATACAATAAAGCAGCCTCCTAATTAGTTTCTGATGTTATGCTCTCTTTTTATTTTTATCCCTCAACTTACGCTAAGTAGTTTGGAAGTATCACTTACTTAGAGCATCCAGGGAACCCTTTGTAATGAGCCAAGTTTATTCTAGGGAAAGGCTTGACAAGGTGGGAGTTTCTTTGGATTTCTAAATACATTTCACATTTCTCTTCTAACCTTTCTGAAATATGTTTGTCCCCGTGTCTCTTTGCCAGAATACCCTACATGCACTTTTCAGTATTCAGGGCCTTGGTGCTTAGAGGTTTGGATGGGCTTTTAGCTTTGGGTCAATCTAGGGACCACTTATTGCTTCCAGTAGGGGTGGGACAAAGCAACATCATTCATTTGTTTTCTCACTTAGTTTGTGCTTTGACAGCACCATGTAAACACACCTCTCTTATTGATCCTGAATGCAGTAGGTAGCCTGCTCTGACATAAGCAATACCATCACTGCAATCATAGTTTTTGAAGGGTTAATTTTCTCCTGAGAGAAAAATAAATTAATGTATTTTAAAATTGTTCTCTCTGTACCATTTAATAGTAACATAAGTCTCTTGCTTTGAAAAACATTTACTAGATCATGTGAGATCTTAAAATAGGAGAACATTTATTGGAACTCCATCCTTTTTGTCACATGTAAAAATCAAACAAGTGTATAAAAAACCACCACTAACATCAAGGGGGAAAAAAAGCCTACAAAGTTAATTGATGTAGTCAGAACACTTTATCTCCATAAATATTTCTTATATCTCATCCTGTCTCTTTAGGAGTGTTGCTGCCACACTAAGCTGTGTATTTATCCTTGCTTTTCTGCTTTATTTCAGCATATAGTTCTAAAAATATATATTTAGATTTTAAAAACATTTTTACTGGGTTCATGATCAAATTCCTTCAATCAGTTTTCCACACTGCAGTCAGAATGATATTTCAAAGACACAGGAGGTCTGGACATGATCACAATTTTTTATTAGTTTTCCCAAATGAGTGTGGGTACAAGTCCAGTATCCTTAAAATAGATGCAAGATGCTCACAAGCAGGCCACCTCCTACACACTCAGCCTCATCTTCTGTCTTTCTGCTCCTCATCCTCTGTGGCTTGGTGATCTTGGATATATTTTGATTTCTTGAAGCTGTTCAACTAATATCGGATTCCTTTGTTTGGTACACAATGGAGTTGATTGAAAAGAGATAGAGCTTTGAGATGAACCTAGATTTAAATTTAGTTGCATAATTTTCTTACTCTTATTTTCTGTGCATTTAAATGAGGAATTTTCTCCCTTAGGATTTTTATGAATAAAAAAGAACACTACAAACACCTTAGTAAATGTTACTTCCATAGTAAATGCCACTTCGTATAAGGAAATTATCTCCTATTTTTACCTTCAAAAGGATGAATTTTCTGGGTCTTACTACACAGAACCCTGGCTTGTTGGATCACAACTCAATATTATCTAGGAGCTTCTTAAAATGAAGAATCTCAGGCCGAATCCTGTATTTACTGGATCAAAATTTGCATTTTAACAAACTTCTCAGGAGCTACACACATTAAAGTTTAGAAGGACTACCCTAAAGATTATGAACGTCTATCTCTTGAGCTCATTAGGTTGTTTAACTATTTACCATGTATTCTTCTGTGGAAATCAAATCAAGATATCAGAGCCAATGGAATGCACATGCCCTGAGAACAGGAGACAGTTATGATTTATTCATTATTATATCTCCAGGGTTTAGGATAGTGAACTTAGTAACAGGGTTTTTTAAAAAATAATAAATGAATACTAAGGCCCAGAAAATAAGTCATGATACAGTTTCCAAAATTCTTATACTACTATTAAAGTTTATGTTGCTATCTCTGACTCATTACATAGTTGTGGCAAAATATTGGAAGATTCTGTATATATTAAATTTCATATAGGATGTATCTCAGTGATAGAGCACTTCCCTAGCAGGCACAAAGCTCTGAGTTCAATCTCCTGCACCACAAAAAAAGTAAAAGACCAAACAAGAAAACCTCATATAACCCAGATATAGGGCATATATATTTGAGAAAGAAAGTATAAATACCTCAAAGATATTTTTAGAGCATACTAATCCAAATACTTTGTAATGCTTTTCTGTGTTAATAATGTTTAATAGTTTAAGCTAGTAAGCCCTGGAGTGCTTTATTCAAACTAAATAATATATCATGAAATGTTTTGTATTTTTGTTATAATTTATCATAACTCATAACTGGTCTAATTATTTATCATATGCATGTGCTTATGTGAATATGTGTGTATATATCTTTGCAAAAGAAATCCCAGCACCACATCTTTAGTATTGTAGAGTTTTAAAAAGTATATCCTGTAATGGTAACATTTTTGTTTAACATTTACCACTATGATAGCAAGAAAAGTCCTTTATGAACTTCTTGATGGAACCAAGTGGTATTGTGTCATACTTTCTAATAGTGTAAAGTGAATGTTTCTAATATCTACAGAAAGTTGCTTAGTAGTATGAAAATAGCACAATCTGGTGTCTGTTTTCCTCAGCCAGCATACTGTGAATGAGTGATTTATAATGAGTGTTTAAAGATTACTCATTATTACTTCTTTTTTAAATGAAATATTATTACTATATTTATATATCTCAGTAACAAATTAGTATGACCAAATATACATAAAATACACATAAAATTGCTCCTGTCTTTGTTATGACCACCAGGCAACTCGTTTACATGGTGATTTGGCTAAATCTGCACGTGGCTCCTCAAGAGCTGCTGGAAGCACATCTTTCGCTCTTTTTGGCTACTGAAGCTATGTTGTGAAGAGTAACATCAGAAATTTCACTGGGGGTGACATTTAAGGGCTTTTGTTTTGTTTTGGTGCACTGGAATACCTAGAGACCACTTTCCTTAACAACACAAATTCATAGCTGGAAATTCTTATTGGTCTATGGAGAAAGGAACTGTATAGTACAAATGCCTAGTTGTTATTTTAAATCTAGACATTATTTTACCCATATCAAGAAGGGTTTATAGTATATTTTTATGGAGTAAAAAGTCCTCACAGTTATTTAACACACATTCTAAGCCCAAAGCAAGTGTCTCCTAGGGTTTGTGAATGATGAATTCTGAATTCCACAGGTCAAGGCAGGGTTTTAAACTTACAGTCTTTTTGGTATAAAAGAAATAAGCTAGCTTCAAATACTTTTCAAGGGTGCATGGAAAAATAGTTGTAGTATAAGCAAAGGTCGGTGACTTAATGTGCCAATTACAAATCATTCTTAAACTGTTTTCAAATTGGAACCTTCCTTCAGATTAATTTACATCTAAAAATGATTTGTACCTGAGTATAATGCAACTATATTTCTCATTTTAAAAATATATGTATGTGTGTGTGTTTGTGTTTTTTCTAATTTTAGATAATTGGAAAAAAAATTCCTGGGTTCATACTCTATAGTAACAAAATTTTTACCTTTACTATTCATATTATTTATGCTTACTTTAAATGCTTTTCTTGCTCTTGGTACTGCAAAATATAAATTTAAGTAAGCAGTTGTTTTTAACCACTCATTTGTAATCGCCACTGTGATTACAAACTGATTAATGGTCAACCTACTGTTTAAATGCATTTCCTGGCATATATTTGTTATGGGACAGAGTCAAAGAAGAAAAGGCTGAGAGGATATATTAAAGTGACCTATGATTACTAAATTTTGGGTTTTGGCTGAGTCAGATAAATTTGGATGTATCAATGTATTTATTAATTAATATAATTTTATTTAGATTTCACCAGTTATGGATTTATTAGAGCTCTCTATTGATGAGCTCAATATAATGGGTTTATTCTTAAGAAATTGATTTGTGTGGGTGAAAAATTAGCTGCTCTGAGATGGCTGAGAACAAAAAGTAGTTAAAGGAAACTCTGCTGTCAGAAAATTTTTGTTTTAGTCACATGGTTAAGAGCAGGAATTCTGGAGTCTGAGTGACGTGGTTAAAATTAAAACTACTAGATATGCAACTTAACCCCTCTTCACTCACTAGGAAACCAAAGCTTAAGAATCATATGGTTGTATATGGCAAAAGTGCACAGGGCCTGACAACACTTGACAAATTTTAAAAAGAGAGAGAGAAACAAAACAAACTTTGTGAGCTCTTGTATTAGTCTGTTTCTGTTGTAGCAAGATACTCAAAGCTCACTAACTTTTCCAACAAAAAGATCAATTTAGTTTAGACTACAGAGGTTTAAGGTCAACACACTAGCATCTTCTTGGTTCTGGCAGGGGTCTCCTTACCTGTATGATGCCAACCTGGTATTTGGAGCACTGTAGCCAGAAGACATGTGAGAGGGTGACATCAAATGATGAGACAGAAAGACAAAGTGGCAGGGAGAGGCCAGACTTACTTTATAACAGCTCACTCTCACCAGACCCACTCAGGGTCCTGGCTTCCGTCCTTTTAGAGGGAGCTCCGCAGAGACCTGAAAACTTCCACTAGGCCAGACCTTTTCCCCTCATCTCCTCTGTATTTCCACTCTGAGGACCAAGCTTCTAACACTCCAAACTTGCAGGTCAAACCAGATCACATAATATTAAATCAATCTTAACTCTAATAAAGAATGGCTTCACATATTCAGTTTGACAAAATCATCTGCTTGTTTATTCATGTTCTTAACTACCAAGCTCCCTTTTAGGGCCAAATATGCAGGCCTCCTAGAATACTGGCAGGGAAAGGCTGTTTTGATGAGGTGGATGATACTTCAGCAGCTATAACTTGACCACCTTTAAAAGATGTCACATCATTCACTACCTTAGTGTCTCTAAACTATAGTGCTATTTCTATTAACTCATTAAAAAGGATGGAGAACTCTTCCTCTTTACTCTTAGCAGATGTATCATTATAAGGGACAGTGTTAGAATCTGGCAATGAGCTAATCATTGAATTTTGCACTTCTTTTCAACATTAGAGTTGGAAGATAGAGAACAAGCAAAGGAAAACAGGGAAAGCACAGGGGCAAAATGGATACAGTTATCCAGAATAAGAAAGAATCGTAGAAGCCACGGCATTCTTACTCCTTATCTTAGAGTTGACTAGTTTCCTTTCTGAAAGAGGTAGAATTATGAAAATGTAAGGGGGAATTAACATGTGGATGTGGTGGAATTAAATTTTTCCAAAATGTCCATAATTTACCTTAGAGAACTAAACCCTACTGCTGCGGAAAATATATTAAAAAGACAAAATATAAAAATCAATAATAGTAGCCCATAAATTGATCATAGTTGAGAACAAAGTCATGAAAACAGAGGGCATATTTGTAGGCAAAAATAGCATAGTAAATTTAGCCATCACACAAAGTTGTGTAATAGCGTTCATATACATTTGTTATTGATGGTACCTCAAATATGACTTTCAGTTTGCTAGTGTTCATTTTGAAGTGAAAAGCTGATTAACTCTACCTGTCACGGTACTCATATAATAAACTAGTTCGTCTAGCAAAATTTGGTTACTGTCTTAGTGTTGGGAATGCTTATATTTTCAGCTAAGCTTTTTCTCTGTAATATATACTAGACAGTGCAATGAGCAATGCTTAACTCCAGGCATGTAATATCACAGTGAGGTGTTTTATGGGATTTTTAATTTCTGATGGTCCTTAATGTGGATCACAAAAGTGCAACTATTGTGCAAAGTGCAATTAAGTGGAACTAATTGTACTAAAGGGAAAGACTTGTTATATCAGCGATACTGCAGTGGAGCTCTCTCTTGTCCCTTTGTAGTTTAGTGATAGGCATTGGAGGATTTAGAACAATGATTTTCAAGTATTTCATGTAGTCTAAACTTGTTGAACAGTATTTTCAATGAACACACTTACACTGTTGAAAAATAATTGAGACTTCATCTTCATGCTGCAGGCCATCCTGTCTGAATTGCTCCTGTCACATTGCCCCCTGTCTGAATGCTCCATCTCTAACAAATAACAAAGTCTCTCCTTTCACATAGAGCTGGACACACCTGGACCAGGGGAGCTGTTGATCATGTGTCACCAACCTCAACATTGGCTATAATTTGAGTAACATCAAAAGCCCAACTTTGAGTAATAGATCTAGTTAGTGAAGTGAGGTTTATATGAAATTACTAACTAAACCTTTTGACATTTGACTGAGAGGGAAGTGTATGACTGAACTTATAATTATAGCTTTGGCATCATTTCAAATAGAATTTTAGAATACATTTATATATTAAACTTATAAATATAATATACGGGGTAGGATAAAAATACAGTGAATGTTTAAATTTTAAAAATTCACTGCAGTAAAAGAGCCACACTGCCATTAATACCCCTCAAAATTCTCTCTCTTCAAACACATTTAACCCATCATTATTGCCACTTTCTGAAGTACTTCTGGAAGTCTTCTTTTGTGAGGGTCTTTATTTGCACTGTCCTGACTGCCTTGATATTCCGTATTAATTTAAAATGTTTACCTTTCATGGCTATTGTCACCCTGCAGAAAAGCCAGCAGTTGCACAGTGCCAAATGCGGTGAATAACATGAATCAGGACACACAGCAATGGTTATATGAGCCTGCCTTTCTGTTGGAAAGAACCCAGAAGAAGCATTCACTACATATTTTATCACATCTCCCACAAACATGAAAGAGGACTTTCCAATCTGCTTCAGAAAGTGGCAAGGCCTATGGGATGTGTTCAAAGCAAGAGAGAGGATTTTGAGGGGGATTTATGGCAATATTTCTTTTCCTGTGATAATTTTTTAAAAATTTAAACATTCACTATACATTTTTTATCAACTCTTTTATAATGTCAGTGGTCTAGCCTTCTACACACACAGACACACACAAACATACACATAACATAAAGAAGTTTGTGTTGGGCTGGGGATTTAGCTCAGTGGTTCTGGTGCCTGCCTCACAAGTGCAAGGAGACGAGTTCGATCCCTGGTACCAAAAAAAAAAATAAAAAAACAAGGCAAGAAGTTTGTGGGTGGTTAGTGAAAGACATATGCAAAAAGGAATAAGGTGATATTCAATGAATCAAGATCTCTACCTACTACACCTATACTTTCAGCAATACAAGTATTAGCAGTTCACAGACATCCTTCTGTCTGATGTAAATCTCACACTGGCTCCATGAGCAATTAATATTCCTAGAGCAATGTAGAAACTGAAGCTAACAAAAGTGATTTTTCTAAAGTTATATGATGTTGGAATCATAAAGCTGGGGATGGCATTGAGGACTGAATGACTACAACACACATACTCTTCCTAATGTACAGTGCTTTTGAATTATGTAACAAGAGAATTAAGGTAAAAATAAAGCAAGGAGAGAAATGAAAGTGAATGATCTCCAGCTCTATCTGCTGGAGTACTGAGATTACAGCCAGTATCTCACACAGTGGCTTCTAATATATTTGTTGTTTTTTACCCTCCCTCCATGAAATTGTCATGAAAGGTATTGATGGCAGAGTTCAATGGCAGTAATTAGCCACTTCAAATGAAAATGCAAAACATCCTAAATGAGACCTTTTGTAGCCAGTTTTTCCTCTCAAACCTCACCATTAACTCAGTACACCCTACATGCCAATCTTCAGTATGTGTCCACATAATTGCCATTACTATTAATGAGACTTATGTGGATCCACAAAAGAAGTAATGGAACCTATTGAATCAAAATTATGAATCTTTCAATAGCTCTTCCTTATAAATGAGCACACTGCATCCTGGCTGTATCCCTGCTGCACAGACAACAATTGTTTAAACACTGGGTCATTCGTGGGCATCTGCTCCATCTGTCAGGTGTCACAGAAATCTAAGGACATAAAAAGTGTCCTTCTACCACTTAATGGTTTTCATCTGTTTGATAAATTCAAGAGTTGACCCCTTAGAAGCAACAGCTAGCAAGGACCCAGATCAGGGTGTTAATTTGGCAAATGTGACAAAGACAGGAATCAAGACTGTAAATAAAACAGAAGACTCTAGAAAGAGATGTAAGGTAGGAGATTAAGGGGCTGCTGTCAGACTTCCTTGGGGTCTAATGTCTGATTTTGTTCACTGTCTTATGTCTTAAGGCATTTGCCAAAGGATCATACCTTAACCAATGTTCATTCTAATTCCTTCTTCTTTGATTTAGAACATATGTATATATATTTTTTTCTGCTCAATGTATCCCTTCAGCAAACACACACACACACACACACACACACACACACTTCTTCAGAGTCTAAGACCAAAACTCCTTGGTTGGGCTGCTCTTTAACTGTGTGGTTGTGTATCCTGGAATGTGTTACTTGAGTACTCTGTGTCTCATATTTTTCTATTATCTATAATGTGAAAATAATAAAAACTATATTACAGCGATGTTTGGGGATGAAATAATCCATATAGAGCAATTGGAACAAAATAAGGCACATGGTAGATTCTTGATATACATTCACAACTTTCTTCCTCTTCTATGTTTTGCTTCTTTCTCTTTTATCTCATCCAGCCACCTGACTCAATCTTGGTAGGATTCATCTTTAAAAACTGTTAACGATTTTGTATTACATTGTTTTTGTCATGAACGAAAAAGAATACTTCAGAAGTGTAATCATTTATGGTTATTTACTATGAGTTGAATTTTAACATTTCATGACATACGTTTCTGCAAAGGAAATGCAGAAGAATGATTCTAGTTTAAACTGTTCTTAAAATTCATGTTGCATGATGGAAAGTCCTCTGTGACAACACATAATTCATTACCTTCTAATAGGTTCAAATAGGGGAAAATAAAAATAATGTAATGGCACACACTGCAGTTTCTCTGACATCATCAGACATGTCTAGTGAGTAGAAATGATTATTCTCCAAGTGGTGCATCTGTGTTGATGAAAAGTTGAGTCTTGTGATTCTGGCTTCCTCCATTTATACATACCAATAGATTATTTAACTGAGATGGATCACTGACTGGGGTAAGGAAAAACAGTAAATACTCTGATTTCCGTTAGCTTCTCAGTGTTTTATTAAGAACAACCACAATGAGAACAACCGAAACTCCTTTGCTCTTTTCATTCCATTTTTGTTCTGGTAATCTAAACACTCCGGTCATATCTGGTAGGCAGTGGACAGTGTTGTCACCCTATAGTAGCAGTTTTCAATTAGTGCAAGCACAGCTCCTTGGACTGCCTCTGCAATTTCCCTCACACACATACTGTAATTATGTGTGTACCTCAAATGTGTGAGACTATAAACATATGCTATGTATTTGAATAAGAGTGCTGTCAACACTTTATTTTAGAAGCGTATTAATTATGACTGAATCATAATGTGGATGCTAACGCAGAACAGTATCCTCTGCCTGGTTGATGTTTACATTACTTTCTGCATCTCATTCTCAGAACAATGAATTTTAAAGTAAGGAACAATTAGCAACTCTATGGAAATTGTACATTAACAGTGTTTTATAAATAATTCTCTTCGGGACAACTAACAGCTCTTTATTTCAATTGCTTTTCTTTTCTCCAAAATGGGCAGAGATGTTAAAAATAGAAGTTTAAAGTTAGAGTTGCTGCAACTAAAGCTGATGACATGCATAAAAAGGTTTTCAGTTTAAGTGTCTTTTTTTTTTTACAGAAACTAATATTCATTTATCCTGATTGTATTGCTCAATCAATCACAAAGTCCTGTATATTTATGAGTGTAATTTTTCAATGTGATGTTCCTTAACCTTCACATGAGCATACGCTGAAGATGGTTGGCAAGCTTATTATTCTCAGTATCTTTCAGTAGTGAGTGTAGAGGTCAGGGGTGAGCAAAGACTTTTTATTAAATGTTCTAAGCACCCACGGTTGTAGGGCAGCAGGTAGGTGTAGGCAGGTAGCTACTTTCTTGTCGCTGAGACATGATTCCTGACACTCATAACTTAAAGGAGAAGAGGTCTCAGTCCATAGTAGTCAGCTGGTTCCTAGGAAGGACACCATGGTACAGAAATATGGTTCAGGGCATGACCTCCAGGAAGCAGAGAAAAATCACAAGAGTCAGAGAGGGAGATGAACCCTTCTAGACCACACTCCAGTAACTACCTCTTCCAACCACATTCCACCTCCTAATATCAAGCGAGCTATACCACTCCCAGAACTCAATCACCCTCCAAAGGTCTTGCCTATGATTCTATGAGGCTTTAAGGGGACATGTGGAAATAAAGCATAAGAGTAGGTACAGTAACTGTGGCCTGAAACTGAACTCTGTAAGAAGAGTGTGATTCACCTTTACCTTTCTAACAAGAAGACAATATGAGAATCTGTGCTAGATACACAGTAGAGACATTACAAATAATTGTTGATTTAATGATTATTTTTTTTTTGTTTTGCAAAACAAAGTATCTTGGTATTCAGAACATGAATGCTAGAAAATATACCCAAAATGTTCAGAAACTAAAATTGATTATTCCCCTATCAGAAATTTTTTGAACTATTTAGTACAAGTAGCGTTTACTACTATCAAATAAAACAATTTTACTTAGTATATATCAGGATTTAAAAACAAATAACCTCTGAAAGAAATTACATTTTCATTGGTGAGGCTGTTCCTCAAAGCACAGTTGCCTGCAACAGCAGTGTTATGAACATCTGGGAGCTTCTATGAATGGATTGTTTTGTTTCTCTCTAAAATTGTTGAGGAAGGTCCAGTATTTCATTTTGATACATGCTTCAGATCTTCCCTAAAGTTGACCCTATTTTAAACATACATATGTACATATGTGAAAATGTGTTCATTCCTCGAGGCATTCCCATTGCCAGGATTTCATAACAATCTGAGGTAATATTCACCTGTGATTTGAGATGAATGCTCAGTGCATATCAGAAGAATTGCTTTAAGGTGAAAATTATTATGAAGTTTGCTTAAAAGAAAGATATTTTAGGCAGGAAACTTGGATATGCTACCTTTATGCTGTATGTTTAATATGTAGTATTTTATTTAATATTCATCCTGGTTCAGAGACTGGATAGTACATTTCTTTTCTTCTAAAACTTGCAACAAACTGAAATAAGGTATGTTTGACTTTCCTACAGTTATTCTTTGAAGCTTTGAAACTCATGTTTTGTGAAACCAACATTATCATTACCCTTCAGAAGTTATGGTACCATTTGTATTGATTATTAAAAGTAAAAATCATCACAGATGATGCTGAAGACTAAGGATTGAGTGAGGATGTGTGTTATTAGCTAATTTCATGTCAGATAACATTATTTGTCTTATAATTTGGTACAATGAAAAGAGCTGACTTGGAATGAAAAGTCCTGGGTTCCAATCTTTAAGACTTCTTATTTAATTTATTAATAGTGTCTAATGAATGGGGGCCTGTATAATAACTCATCTTCAGGAATATGGGAAAATCAAATGATGAAATTATAAAATGTAGTACCTTTTATGAACATGTTTATTAGTAGAAGCATAACAGCTTTACTATACTCCTTTATCTGTCAATAAACTTTGTTATTCATTTCCCAGGTATTGCAATGTGGCCAAATTGTGTAACTTCCTACATGATTTAAAAATCATGGAGTTTAAAAAGACACTTATAACAATGCCTGGATTTTGGATTTTCTCTTGTGAGTGAATTTACAGTTTACAGCTTCTAGATCAAAGAAGCTGGTTACAGCATTACTCATAAGCATGAGAAATGAAGATTTCCTTACCATAGGACAATAGTGGGGAAAGTCATGATAATCTAGTTTGTCTCATTAATGAATCTGTAAAATTTGCATTTATAAAAAAGGATTCTTAACAGTACATTAAAGTGAGAACAGCAGAATGCAAAATTGTATACAAAACATCATCTCAAGGGTAGCATAATTCTTTAATATATTTTTTAAATTATTATTTATTAGCAGTACATGTTTGCACTACATAATGATTACATTCCTCATGGAGATTGGTACATGTACATAGCAGATCTTAATTCTTTTTCTCAACCATCTTCCCTCCATTCTCTCCCCACTTCCCTTCATCTCTTTGTACCTTTCCCTTTTGCAAAAGATCTAACTTCGTATTTCCTATTATATATTTTTGCTCTTTAATTATATATTAGATTCCTCATATAAGAGAAATCACACAATATTTGAGACTGTGTGTCTGATATTTTGCTTAATCTTAGGGTCTCAGGTGCATCTATTCTCTCCTTCAGATAACTCAAGTTTATCCTTCTGGATGGCAGTGTAGTGCTATATTTTGTATAAACACTGTACTTTCTTTATCCATACATCTGTTAATGGGTATATAGGGCACTTCCAAAATTTAGCTTGCATTTATTTATTTATTTATTTATTTATTTATTTATTTATTTATATTGAGGCAGTGTCTCACTATGTAGTTCAGGTTGGCCTTGAATGCATTATGTAGCACAGACTGACCTACAACTCGTGGCAATCCTCCTGCCTCAGCCTCTTGGATAATGAGATTATAGGCCAGGGCCAACACACTCAGTTTAAGAGTTAGCTATTTTGAATTGTGTTGCTATAAACATTGTTATTTACATATCACTGTAATGTGATGTCTTTAACTCTTTTGGGAAGATTCCTGGAAGTGGTATAGCTATATTGAATGAATTTCTATTTTTGCTTTTTTGAGAAATCTCCATGGTGATTTTCATAGTGATTGAACTAGTTTACATACGCTTAACCATATAAAAGGGCTCATTTCCCTCCATAGCCTCACCAGCATTTGTTATTGTTTGATTTCTTGATGATAGCCATTCTTTCTTGAATAAGATATAAGGTCAGTATTTTTTGCTATTTACTGTATATTATTTATTTCCTTAGAGTACTTCAGACTATTGATCCAGTGGACAAGCTTGAAGTCTTCCTGTTCTATGATGATGAAAATTTATCTTAATTTTTTGGGAGGCTGTTTGATCCTACAGAAATGAAAACACAGGCTGTGTCCTATTCTGTGTATAAATGCACCCTATATTTAATTTGTCTCTGCAGAGTTAGATCCAAATTTATTTTATGAATCATAATTGAAAAGATCGTGGATTCTCAAACATTTTAGCTCATAAACATTCTATACAGTAGGACTTCAGAGCCAGCATAGTGTGGTAGGGTCATTAATGAGTTTTGTTCCCTAACTGACCATTATACCTTGGGGAATTTATTTCACCTCTCAAATAACCTCAGTTTTATCTGTATAATGGGAGTAAGGCCTAGCTCTGCAATACTAACTGGTAGATATAATGTAGAGAATAGCTTTTGATGATGGGAAAGAATTATGATTCTGCTATTTATTATCCATGTATTTTTGCAAGAATATTTTATATTCTTATCCCTTATGAAATTAAAGGATGTATGATATGTTATTCTCCACACTTGCAAATTTTTTTTTTTGTACCGGGCATCCAACTTAGGAGCTTGAGCTTGCCAGGCAGGCACTTTGCTGCTGAGCTATATCCCAGACTAATACTCATAAATTCTGCAGTGTATGTGGTTTGAGAAGGTGGCTTTCTGTCTTCCATCTGCCTTCCTGTTTAATCTCTAAGTACAGAGAAGATGTGCCATTGACTGCAATGATGACCACTGATATGTTTCATAGTATCAGGAAAATAGTAAAGTCTCAAGTGCAGTACCACTAAATGTTAAGTTTTTAAGTATTATTTCCATTTATTTGCATGTGTTTTCTTTTATTTTTCATCCTTTTCACTGTTCATCATATAATTTTAATCTCTCTTTTTCTCATAAACCAGACATTCCAGGCTACCACCCTATGTCTACCATCTAGATTTACTTTTCCAAAAATATACTTCACCGAGGTAAAATAATATAAATTTATCCTGGCATGCTGCTGCACCCCTCTAATCCCAGAACTCCAGAGGCTGAGGCAGGAGTGTTGCTTCATGCTGAAGGCCAGCCTGGGCTCCACAGAGAATTCAAGGCCAGTGTGAACTACATAGTGAGACCCTGTCTCAGAAAACAAAAACAAAAAGGAAAAGTAAATTTAGATAAAGGACCTCTTTACTTTTTAGCACTTATTGAGTACTCCTCAAAGTTTTGGCATAAGTGAAGGATATTTACTAGTGTTAATCATATTAGAAATTCAAACAGAAAATTTACACATGTAGGACATTTAAAGTAATAACTTTTTACATGTTACATAAATGGCATATATTAATGAAAATAGCTATACTTTTCAAAACAAAAAATAGCGAGAAGAGTGATATTGTTTTATAGTTAGAAAAATCTCTTTAATTTCAGACTTAATAGAATGTAGCTAGATTCTCATACCTGCTTCAGCATCCAATCTGTTGCAGTACTTTGTTTTCATTGAATTATATGAAAAAAATTGAGTCCTACACAAATACGTAGTTGGAAAATGCATGGAGATTTTAATAATATTTCTCATTAATTGTATATATTTTTTTGATACCACACTTAAATCTTCACAAATGGTAGTTTCTTAAAAGCTAGTTGCTATGAGGAATTTGAAACTTTATCAATGAGTTTTGTTCCCTCCTTCATTTTATTCTTTGGCTTATCTTGTATTTTGAACAGATCTTTTGCCAATTTGTGATTTTATAGCATCATACATTTGGAAAAGATCAGTTCTCTGAGCTATACAGATGTTCTAAATTTAACTACACAACCTGAAAAATAATCATGCTAAGTAATATTACCAGTCTTCAAGAAAATCTTCAAATAAGTAGAAACTTCAATATGAAGAGCAAATACAGATTTTTCTTAAAATCTAACCATTTGTAGAAAGTTCAAAGTTTGATATGGGCAGCAGATACTGCTGATTCTTTTTAAAATGATAGGTTAGTTTTCTGTAATTTTGATAAATATATGCTAAACGTGAATGTCACAATGGCTAGGATTTGTTTCTCAGTTATTCTTTCAAGAAAATATTTCCATAAAAAATGTGATTAGTTCAGCTTGCAACACAAGCAATCACCTGGAGAAGATGCTCGTGCGATCACATGGAGAAGGTGCTCGTGCGATCACATGGAGAAGGTGCTCGTGCGATCACATGGAGAAGGTGCTCGTGCGATCACATGGAGAAGGTGCTCATGCTTCGACATGTAGCAGATTTGCCCGTTCCACCCATTTCATTTCACAGAACATGAAACAAAAGAGCACATAGGACTCACAGTTCCAAAAATCGTTTTTATTTTCTCATCAAAATATGTTCTTAAGTGGAAGTTTTTGTTTGTTTTAATTTCAAGATTTTGTGATAGAGGAGTACTACGACTTTCAGTACAGTTTGGTGCCACTGTTTTGATTAGTACTATGTGACAGCAGTTTTACCCATCATTACATTTACACAGTGAAAATCAGGACACATGATTTTTTACCTGCTAGATGTCCTGGTGGGGTCTTAGAGATGTCCAGATGTCTGTGCACCACACTATGAGAAAATTGCTCTGGACATTCCTGGTTCTTCCAGTGTTCCACTGCCAAGTACTGACAGGGGTTTTTCCTACAGAGGCAAGAAAGACCTCCTCATTAGCCTTGCAGTTCTGCTTCTTGCCAGAAATTTTCAATACTCTATCCACTCATCCTAGAGTACCCTTATACTATTTATAGTATAAGGGGTGGGTGTGGTTGGCAAAATAGTTACACACATGATAAATTCCATGGAGTAGATTTATTATGGACAGATGACAAAAAGTGGAAGCCTAGGATATATGATGAGCTGGTCCTCTATGGCCCATGGTGGATAGAGTGTCATCTCTTCTTCCTATTAGCACTTCTAGGAAATACTGCAGAAAACAACCCACCCTAAAATTTATACCTGAGAAAAAGGACTTATTGACTTGAAGCACAAAAATACATCTTGTTTCTAGAGGGCACAGACAGATCTCAGGCTATGCTGGCCAGTCCCTGCTTATCTCAGAGTGTTGCATTCCCAGTACATCTTAATTATTGTTGAGAACTACAAGTGAGACAGGAGGGGAACTCGATTTCTACAAGGCTATTTGTAGACCTGTCTTGTACCTCAATGACAAAAACTAGCCATTTAAACTTAAGTACAGGGAATTAAACAAAATCCACAGGGTCACAGCAGCATTCCATTCTTCCATCCTCTCATCCGTTCTTTTCTCTCCCAATATCCAACTCATGTGCATGTGTGTGCATGCACATAGACACACACACACACACCACAGAATTTGTGCAATACTGAACTACATTAAATCTTTATCTTAGCACAAGATCACTTTCAAAGAACTCTCAGTTTCTTATACAACAATAATTGAAGGTCAGTCTACATTTCCACTGTTATCACTGAGTAAAATAACAAAGTTTTTTATTGCTCAAAGAAACTTCTTAGAAACCAAGTTACCCAATGTAGCTCAGACAGTCTTTCACATTAAAGCTAAATTACCTGAAATTCCTTCTCAACACTCAAATACAGAGAACTTTAATATAAATAAAATATGTAAAAAATCAAATCTCCTCTCCTAACCTAATTCCTCTTCATGAAAGCTCTTTGTGACCTTTATCTCCTCTCCATTTTATTTCCATTATATTCTGTTTTACTATCTCTCTGAAATTTTTGTTATAAATGAAAGTACCATATCTGGTTAACAGGAAGAAGATTAAAAGGACTCTCAAACCCACCTAAACATTTCTTATGAGCAAAGTGGATGAAGAAATTGTGTGTGTACATACACACCTATCATTTCAAATCCAAAACATGTTAAAACAGTGGAGAGAAGAAATAGTCAGAATGGAGCTTTTCTCCATATTCAAAATTTACATATTGAATACCCAGTATGTGGCTTAACAGTATTGTGATTGTGTAAGCTTTCCATGGTTGTGACAAAGTGCTGAGATAATCAAACTGAAGGATGAACAGGGTTTTTCTTTTCCTCTCAGTTTTTGCAATTTCTTCCCATAGTTATTGGTCACATTGCTTTCGATGTGTGATGGCAGAGGATATCACAGCTGCATGGCTGCAGTTGATAGTATATGAATTTGGTTTACCTTTATAGGAGATGGGAGAGAGACGAGAGAGAGAGAGAGAGAGAGAGAGAGAGAGAGAGAGAGACTTAACTTTCTTACCCTAGGTCCAACATTTTGAAAGTTCTACCACCTCCCCTATAGCACCACAGGCTAATGGCCAAGCCTTTAATCCTTTAATCTATGGGCCTTTAGGGGACATTTGAGAATCACAGCAGCTATAATATTTCTGAGTGTGCAAAGAAAGCATCTACTAGTTTATTTTTCAGGAGAAGGTATTAATACGTGATCATTGGAGTGGGAGTATTATTTATAAAAATGTATCTAATAGTTCTGCATTTTGTCATTGTTTTCTATAAAGGCATCACCTCATCTTCCTACTTTCACCTACTGGATTCATTAGATTTCCCAAGAACATTTGTTATCAGGAAGAAATTCTCTCCATACCAATTGCCCCACTTCCCATCCCACAACTTTCAACTTTGAGGTGATTCTGTCATTAGGTTCCTTTCCACGGGGCCATTTGCAGACCTTGGACTCCAGTATGTTAGGTGGGTATTACAGATTTCCAGAGATCATGAAATCTAGGACTGTTTCTCATTCTGTGTCCCTGGGACGCTACCTCTTACCTCAGTGTAATTTCCACAAAGCTATTGAGCAACAGATGAAATGCAAACAAACTACCACAGAGTAGGTGGCATCAACAACAAAAGGTTAGTGTCCTGTGGTTCTGGAGGCTGGAAGTCCAATATCAAAGTGCCAGCAGGTTTGACTTCTGAGGCCTTGCTTCTTGGTTTAGAGATAACTCTCTTTTTGTTAAGCCCTTACACAGTTCTGTTTGTGGTGCAGATTTCTGACAGATCCGTTTGGTATGAAGCAGAAAAGCATGCTCACTGTTCAAGTTTCCTTTGTAGTTTTGTTGTTTCTGTTCATTATTTTTTCAGGCAGATTTTGGGTGGCAAAAGGAGTTGAAGGGTGTAGCTGTACACATTTAAACACACACACATTTATAGCATTATAAGCTATATCATTAGCATCTGATTCTGATAATTTGATGGTGTATTAGGCTACACTTCCAAATTTAAAGTACAGTTATAGTGATATTTGTGAGACTATAACAAAATTTTGAAAAGCTTTTACTTACTGTCCTTGCCATAATCTGAAAAAGATTTTGTTTTTGCTGGTGGTACTAAGTGATCTTGTTTATATTCAAGGAGGAAACTAATATAGAGAACATTTAAGTATTCATCTAAGATCATATCTCCAAGTTGTGATTCAAACCAAGTCCTTTGAATCTCATTGATTTAAATGGAAAAAAAATACTTGAGAATTTCTTTAGTTTGCCATCCACTCTTTCATCCACCCATGCATTTTTCCAGTAACACAATTTCTCTACCTATCACACTCATCTTAATTCTTTTATCAATTCAATTACCTATTGATCCATTGAGCCATCTCTAAGCTTACTGAGTAGTCATGGGCAAAACTAGAAAATGTGGTTATTTCTGTTAAAGATGAATTTTGTCTTGAGCTTCAGCATTCTCAGAAAGCTTTAAATGAGACAATTTATATTGCTCCTAGGATGGGTAAAACATCTAACTTATTTAACTTTTTGATCACAAAAAAAGAAAACCATGGTTTAACCATTGTTACAATTCTATTCAATGACTCGAGCAAAATCCTAGTTTTATATTTTCCCTTTTTCACTTCCATTGCAATGTTCTTCAAAATTCATACATTTTGAATCCCTCAAAATCCTACTACCAATATAGAATTTCAGATTCAGTAATGACTGCTATTTGTTTATCCACTGTGTTCTTTCTTGTCTGTTGATCTTATCCAAATCTTGGGGTGTTTTATGCCTATTAGATAGATGTACTTTTATGATATAATTTTTTTCCTGAAATTTGGTAAGAATAGAGGAATGGAATGGGTTGCTTAAATTTACTGTAGTTCTAAACCATTTCAGCATATCAAGACTTTTTACAGATTACAAGGTCCAGCATGACACACTTCTAAATCCAACCCCTTGTATAAGAATCATCCAATATTTTATTTAACTCAAAAGCATCAAGAACAGGTGGTTTTCCAGTTCTCTTTAAATATCATAATGGGACCTTCCTATCTCCTGAAGGGTGCAATTCACGTTGGTGAGGACACTGTGGAAGATGTCGCCCTGTGGAGGGCTGAGATAAGCAGATGTTAAGATTAACTCCTCATTTCTTCTGGGGAGCAGTAGAGAAACTTGAAAGAAACCTTCTACTGTTCTTCTTGTCCTTTCCTTCCCTGCCCCTTTACTCTGCTAGCAGCATATCTGTGCCTTACATTGAGCTCTTGCCCTCTCCTCTTATCATCTCAAAACCTTAGTTCAGAAGCACCTTGTCAAACTGACTGGTCCCATCTTGGAAGAGCACATCAAGAAAATTGGAGAAACTCTCCTGTAGTATCCTTTGGATAGAGTAGAACAACAAAATAATTTCGGATGCCAGAGTTACCCAATTTCCGATAAAGAAGTGATTTCCCTTGTGGTTTCCACAATCTTAGTCCTCACTTCATCCTACCAGAAGAAGTAGTCAGAATGGCCCAATCTGATCCTCTCCACTAAATGACTCATCATTTGGTATTAAAATGAATACAGAGAAGAATGTGCCTCCTCTAGGTTCTTCTGTATGAAGATTACTGTGGGGTCCTGGAGCATTCTGTGTGAGAGCAGAGGAAATATTTTTCCTGTCAATAAATATCTATAACCACCAAAGGGATGTAGGTTCTCACTCTGACTCTGAAATTGATGATGTCTGAGTGTCACTGTTACTATTACATTGTTATCACTGTTATCTATCATGCACAAATTATTAACCCATTGTCCATATATGTATCTATCTATCCAAGATCCCAACCTTCCTTTCAACAACCCCTCTACTATATCTTAATTCCTACAATGAGAACTGAATTTGAATCCACACTTGAGGGAACTCAAAAGCTTCACATTTACTATAGGTAAGATTTTAGGTCCCTGGGTCTAGCTTTCCAAATTCTATTGCTTTCTTCTTTAAATCACTGTTTGGAAAATAAAATAAGAAATGTTCTTTTCTTCCCTTCTTTACAGGCATTTTACTCCACAAATATTTATTGAGCTTCCAATAATATGACAGAAGGAATACAAAGAAGAATGAAATGCAAATGCATCTTCTCACAACTTTTATAGTATAAATCTGTCTTTTAATTGGGAAGTGTTATGCAAATAAATATAGGGAAGGTGATGAGGGTGGAATGATGCTCATACTCAACAGTTCAGCTCAATTTTGTAGCAGTCTTGAGATGAGTCCTGAAATTGAAGACTTAATGTGAAAGCCTACAATCACCACTGTGTACCTGACACCGTGTTTCTCCAACTAGGCCACAGCATGTGGCCAGAAAAGTTGGAAATTTATCTGGTTACCAATATGACAGATCCTGGATTATGAGTAGGATTTAATAATAATTGAGGCAGCTGAGTGATTTGATTTATTAGGTTTATCTCTCATCTACCCTTCTCTGGGCTTCTATGATATTCTCTAGTTGGTAAACACCAGTCTCTGTGGTATCACTCTAACAAAACTATGATCAGGTCAGGCTCTTTTTTTGAAATCTTTCTATGTATGATCTCATATCAAATCCAAACTCTTTATTTTACTTTCACTATTATATATTCTGGCCCCATCTTGCGTTCTAGTCTTGTTGCTACCTCTCTTTCTCTCCATACTCTATCCAGACTATATTATCTTTAAAGAGATTAAAATTAAAGGAATCTTTACCCTTACTATGAATTCTGCCTGGCTCACATTTCTTCTTCCTTTGAGAACTGAAGCTTTAACCATTACATTTTTGAGATGATGTATTCTATCTCTCCACACCTTATTTTGTAGGTATAATTTCTTTATATCTTCACATATGCCTGTTTCTTGCACATCATAGATCTTAGAGCATGCATATGAATCCAAAACTTAACTCTAAAATATGTGCTGCTAATATTGTCACATGCTAATTATGTATTCTCTGCGAGTGTCTCTTATTAATCTCAATCATTTTATTGGTAAAATGGAGAAATGGTCTCAGATTTGTGTTAAGATACATCTTTTTTTCTGAAAAACTCTTTAATCATGGTAACTTTTTTGAATTAAATATTCTGCAGTTATAGTTCTATGTGTTCAAAATAGTTTTAGAAGCAGTTCCTAGAACTCTAAGAATGAAAAAATGGACAATTAAAAAGGTAAATATATTTGTTATTAATGGTTTTCCTCAACAAATGTTGCAAAACACACTATATTTGTGATTTCAACATATTCTTTAACCCGTTTTTTTTGTTTGTTTGTTTGTTTTGTTTTTTATTGTGGTACCAGGGATGAACTCAGCACCTTGAGCTTGTGAGACTAAATCCCCAACACTTTTAACCCTTTTATTTTAAAGGGCTTCATGTTATTATTAAATTCAGAGAGGGTGGATTCCAGTGTCATAATATTTGTCTATTCAGAGTATTTGGGGCTAATAAAAACCATGAAAGAAGACAAGACAGATTTGTCCATCTACCAGTCTCATATACTTTGTGCCCTGAATGGAGGAGCACATGTAAGTTGTAACATACACTTACAAAATATTTACCAGGAAATAGTCAATACATATGATGATGATGATGATGATGATGATGATGATGATGGTGGTGGTGGTCATGGTGGTAGTGGTGATGATGATGATGATGATAGTGATCCCTATATTTCCTCTAAATTTTAAAATTTTGTTGGTCACTCACATGACAATGTCTTTGAGAGCAGAGACCATATTAGTGTTTATTTTTACTTCACCTCTACCCTTAAGATAATGCATGGAAGAACATGGAAAATTCTCTACATGCTTATTAAGTGAATGCATGAAGCTTTCTTGCACCAAAGCCAGGCCAAGGAGTCTTATCTATTCAACCTGATTTGCATATGGCCCTTATCCTGCTCCAATAGCCCAGCAATGCCTGGGAGGAATGACACTCACCTTTCCAGATGATGCACAGTGTGGGAAGCTTCAGTGCATTTGGAATATCTGTGGAACCACAGGAGTTTTTGGTTGGGAAAAATTGGCAGAAGCGGCATCATTGCACTAAAATGAGCAAGATCTGACAAACATGAAGAACGACAGCAAAAGCAGCAACTTGAACCATGCATCTCAAATAATTCGGGGAGGCAGATTTGGAATCTTATGTCTTTTCTCCCTCTCTTTCTTTATCTATTTTTTCATATCCACAGTCTTTTCTTTGTAATGTCAAATTATTTATCCACACAAGTCACTTGCCAGAATATGTGTGTGATACAAATAATGGGATGAATGAATGAACATAGAAATTCAATACTCTTATCAGGACTATCATTGGCCTCAGGATCTGGATTTTAAGCCGATTAGCTAAAATAAATTTCTGGAAGCGGAGAAAGCAAACAATATTTCCTTAGTTCTTTTTTTTCTGTTTTATTTCAGAATGTTATATGTGTAAAAGCTATTTTTAAATGAGTCTTGGGAACTTGCTTACACGTACATTGCAACCAGGATTACCCCAGTATTTCCAGAGACTTAGGTGGGCTTTAATGTTAAGAAATAAATAATGGTTTCAGTTATAAGTCACTTCATATGCTCACTTTTGTGTTGTAATTATTTTCAAATAGATGGATGGTCTCAGATTCCAAAGTCAATTGTGCAATGCAGATATTTTATATCATGTTGTAGGCAAAGCAACCGAAACTCAAATAAATGTGATAATCTCTGCACTTCCTACAGTTCAAAAGTCCTGAATCCTGCCTTTGTAATTTATTTTTCCAACTTCTGTTTTTCCCTTCTTTTCCTTTACTTATCTTTAGACACAAAGAATCATTAAAACCTAAGACTATAGTTCAATTTACATATCAGAGGTTATCAGTACTAAGAAAGAAAATATGCCACAGATAAGTTCTAACACAAATATAGTAAGACTAGTTTATTTGTTAATTCACAGAATTCTGTGGCAAGAGTGACACATACCGATATCTCTTGTGCCTCCAGAATGGCATGCATGTGAATAGGAGCCTTCATGAATGATATATTATTCAAATTTTCTATTTTTAATAAAAATGCTAATGGAAATGTTAAAATGCACATAAATTAAAATGATCATAAATTAGGATTAATATCACATTAATGAATTATAATCCCACATTCATTAAGATAAAGTGGCATTTCAATATTTGTTCTTGTTCATAAATTTAAAACAATGAAAGAAAAGGATACACTCTGAGATTCAATAAATATTTGATATAATCTTATGTTTTTTTAATAGTCAAAAGTAAAGTAGGAAATCTAGATGCTTTTGAATTCTTTGTTACTTTTTTATGTCTTTTTCATAATCCTTTCTTTTCATTTATTGAAGCACTAAATACAATTCAAATCAGCAAAGAAAATGATAGAGCCTATTCTGAATAAAGAGGATCCCAGAGAATGCAGTCTTTTGAATTTCTGGGAGTTTCTTTCAACAAGAGTTTTTTAAGGGACAAATATTTGACATTTCATGGAGCAATAAGGGAACTACACTGGCATTTAACTGAATTGAACTAAAAACTATGTACAATTAAACAACATTTTACAACTGTAATACAATAATTTTTATTAAAAATGCAAACAAAAACAATATCTATTCTTATTTCTTTTCTTTGAAGCAGAAATTACTTACAAAAAGGGAAAAGCAAATATATCAAAACATCCGTATCTCCTCTGGAGAGCACATTGTGAGGATTTGAAAACCAAGGTTTCCCTCCAGTAGGATGTACCTACCAAACAATCCAGGCAGAGAATTTGCCTGGTATATAAACTCAATATTCAATAAATGTATTCAATAAATATGTGTTGCCATGACCTGACATAGATTTGGATTCCTTTTGAAAAGTTTTTTTTTTTTTTTTTTTCAGAAAATTGCCATTTCTGGGCAAATATGCTCTGATATTCTGGCCCAAGGGTTCTTCTCTATACAATGGGAAAGATCTTCTTGGCTCTTTCCATAGGAATTGTAAGAATTAAAGAAAAATGTAAAGTCCTACAAAAGCTATGAGACCTTCAGGTTATTAGAATTACTTTTGTTTGTATAAATATAGCAGGCAAATCTGAGTCTAATTCTAGCAGCACCATACTTTAGTCTATCAAATATGAACAGTGAAGTGGTTATTATGTGCCTTAATTATTGACATACCTCAGTTTACTCATATTTTTATGAAATATTAACTCAGTATTTTATAAAATTTAAGGGAATGGTCATTATATGACAAGTGTTTCACGTAGTTCTTGGCATACAGGTAGTGATTCATAAAAGGTAGCTAATAATAACATTCAATGAATGTGTCAATAAATTGAAAATGATTACATATATTTTTGTATTTTTCCCCTTGAACCTTTATCCTTTAGAAAGCATGAAATTTTACATTAAACAGGTCAGAGCACTTTAAAAATACTATTCTGACTTATTTAATGAATTTCATTATACTTTGTTTCTGATGGCTATCTCTAGGGCTACATAGTATATTTGTACATTTACTCTGACCAGAAATTGATGAAGTGATTAAAAGAACTGAAATCACATGAAACAGGAGCCAGGTAGAAAAATAACTTTGCAGATTGCTCCATCACTAACTAATGTTACTTTTCATTTTAGCTACACACAGACTTGGACCCTGGAAGCAAAAAAATCAAGTATATCCTATCAGGTGATGGAGCTGGGACAATCTTTCAAATAAACGATATAACTGGAGATATCCATGCTATTAAGAGACTTGACCGAGAGGAAAAGGCTGAATACACCCTGACAGCTCAGGCAGTAGACTGGGAGACGAACAAACCTCTTGAGCCTCCTTCTGAGTTTATTATTAAAGTTCAAGACATCAACGACAATGCACCTGAGTTTCTTAATGGACCCTATCATGCTACTGTGCCAGAGATGTCCATTTTGGGTATGTATGGTTCCAATTTCACAAAACCATTGAGTCATTTTTAAAATAGCTTCTGGCATCAGGGATGGTGTGTTGTTGAATAAAAGACATTTATTACCGACTTATCTCTAATTTGCATTTCCAAATCCCCTTTTTTGGCCTAAGTTCCACAGCTCAATAGCTTTATTCCCTTAGTAATAGGAGCTGACTGACAGAGGAGCAGTTTTATTAAAATATCTCTCCTTACAGGACAATATTTCAATAGGCTGAATTTGTATTCCTCTCATACACTTGTAGTTTGAGTATTGTTACTGAGGCGGATTTATCAAGATTTGTTTAAACATGCCAAGCTAATCCTATTGATATTTGCTTCATGTTTAATTATTTGTTTGTGTATATTCACATGCAGATGCAGTGCATAGAGAAATAGGAGACCATCTAGGACTGCATTCAGCCAGATATTGGCTTGAGCTCCTCTTCAGAGTCTGCTATGGGGTGGGCAGTTACCGTTACCAATGAGACTTCAGTTTTTGTGGCCAGTTTTCCTCAACCGAACAGTTTTTAGGAGCCATTGAAGTCACCATTGACCAGTCCCACTTTTTCTGAGCCATCAAAGCATGTACTACACTTTACATGAGCAATATATGTTCCAAAACCTAATTTTTCTGTTTTTTTTCTGAATTTGGATATTTTCCTATTCCCAAATTTCAACCTTGATACAAAAAACTTTGAACCTGTGGTTTTATACAATAAAAGGAGGGATTTTAGAGTTCTTTTTGTCTGACAAAAGCAGTAGGAAGGATGAAGTATTCAAAGTATAGAATCACAAAAGTCAGTTTTATGTATGCAATATATACAGAATTTGTTTCAGAGTGTGTTTAAGAATGCATGCAAGGCATCAAAGTCACATAAATTAGAATAATGTGAACACAGAAGACATAAAGGCAAAAGCAAGCACACACATACACACACACAGGCGGAGATAAACTGATGGCCAAAAATCGGTAAATACAGACATGTGAATTCTTCATTTCAACTCCCAAATTTGATGTTAAATTATATGGTAGAAAAAAAATCAACAACCTTTTTCACAGATTCTATGCAATAAAATCAAACTACACAGTAAAATCACACATACTTACAAATATGAAAAACAGGAAAAAATATGTGGATGAAATATTCTCAGCAAAATCTTTACTGTAGGTCCAAATAAATGCAAAATATTGATATGGATTTCAAGTCTAAGTTTGGGGCCCATTATCAGCTATAATGCAGAATGTCTTTTACCTACTCAAATATGGACATGACATTTTTATTTATTTTAGCCATTCAATGTTTTACTCCCTCAGCTTATCTACTACTTCTGTATCTGAATGACTTTCTCTTATTTTGTCACTGACAACTTAAAATTATTTTGTCGCTTATTGTCTTTTCCCTTCCCCTTACCTTTTTTGATTCTTCCTCTTCTTTCTCATCTTTCTTCTCTTCCCCTGCTGCTCTTTCTTGGACTCCTGTTTCTTTTCTTTTCTACCCTACTTCTTCTCCTCTCCTTTTCCATTGCCTACCTTGGTCATTCTATGTCTTAACTATTCTGCCCATGTGGATGACTTTAAATTCATATCCCCTCCTTCACCTGCTACTTAAGCTGGTAATCCACATTCTCAGTAGCTTCCAGAAAAATGTCACCTGATGTCTAATAGAAAGGTCAAAGAGCATATTAAAATATCAAACTTTTCCTTACAAATTTTTTCCTTCCTACTTGCTATGATTTGGTCAGTGGTCTTGTTACTCTCTGGAATCCCATGTACAAAACTTAAGAGATATTGAATCTTTTCTCTCTTTCAAGCCAGTGGAGCACAATGCTCAATCACTAATTCTAGTCAGCCCGGCCTGAAATGTAATTTTAACATGTTTAATTTCACTTCTCTAGATCAGATCCTAATTATCAAATAGTATGCTTGATTTTAACCTTCTTATTTCTTAAGTAATCTGTATATTTATGCTGGAAAAAATCTCTTTTCTATTATACAGGTGTTTACTTTTCATAGAGCAAAAATTTGCAGATTTCTTAGCCAATGGGACTTTTAATGGCTTGGCTTCATTTGACCTCTTTGTTCTTACTTAGCTATAAGACAACTCTGATAGGTACACCCACAGATGCAGCAAATCAGAAATTATTTCAGGTCTTCATATTCTATGATTATCTGTTTTATTCTTATCAAAATGGAAGTGCTCCTATAGCTGGCTAAAAATTAAATATTTTCTAGGAAATTTTATGACTTCTTAGGAAGTCATCTTCTCACCATCAGTATCATGTTCCTAAAAATAAATGAAGAGAAAAACTCACATACACACATACATACACAAGAGCATGCACAAATCTCCACCTACGTACTTCCTCTAGATTCTGACATACAAATAGGAATTGAGAAATACTATTAAAATTTCATATCTTTTTTTGTACTTTTTTCTTATTGCTTGGTCAAACTCATTCACATCAGAAAAATTCCTTAATGCATCCTTTTCTCCAGATTTCTGTTACACACTTTTAAGGGTTTTGGACAATTCCAGAATGCATGGCACACTTGATCTAACTTACTAATAAATGATGAACAGGAAAGTAGTTTTTTGTCTCATTATTATGTTTTCTCCATCTTGGTGCCAGGTCTATATCTGTTGACAATAAATGGGTCAGAGACTCCTTTTTCTGTTCATAAGTCATGTGCGTGATAGATGTGTTAAGGAAGAAAACCTCAGAAACTTCTGTAAGGGCATTTTGGGGGAGAAAAACCTTTTAAAGATATTATTAGCTATGTGTGGCTGTAAATACATCCTTTTTCTCTACTCATTTTTTTCCAGCTAAGAAGGTTGAGACTTAAAGAAATGCTGCAAGCTAATTTATACACGTATACATACATACATACATGGATGCATACATACATATAAATACTTTAAATGATGAGCCTGTGCCATGTCTTCCAGCAAGAGTGAAGTTGCAAGTGTGTGTTTGAATCCCGATTCCATCCCTGCTTATCTGGTTGACTTTGAAGTTCAGGCAGGTCATAGTATTGGTTATTTTCCTTAGCTATAATTCAAGGATAATAATTCTCATCTCGCTTTCATTGTGTGAGAATTGCATGATAAAATAAAAGTCAAAAGAATGTCACAAAGTACGTAACTGTTCCATAATAGGTGATTGTTGTGGCTTTTTAAATTATTTTATTAATTACCCCCCCTCACCTCTGTACTTTCCCTTCAGTATTGATTTTAAGCACTGGGTGTCTGGTTTCTGTTTGACTCCAGCCTTTCTGGCTAAAGGAAGCAGAGGCAGCTGTGCTATGTTATTGTCAAGTGTGAATTATTCTCTTCATTTCTCATGAAGGTGAATATCAGGATGAAGGTCAGCCACTATCTCCTTTCTTTCCCTATTACCACTGTTCTCTCTCTCTCTCTCAGCTTGTCTCTTCCCTCTCCACTTTCTTTCTTTCATTTTTCTTCCTTTGCTACTGCAGAAATGCCAGCGCCTGCACCTGTATGCCCTGAGGAATGCTAGCAAAGGCTGAGGGATTTCATTGTGCAGAAAGTGAAAAATAAAATTCTAATTGAGAAATTTACCCATATTAAACTGAAATGAATGTGATGTTCGAGAACTGTCTGCTGGTTGACAAGCTGTCAAGACAAAACACACATATATATTTGCCCAAATGGCAGCCAAATTAATTTAGAAATATCTTACTTGGAAGCTGGAGACACGGTTCTTTTATATTCTACTGTGAATTTCAGAACCTGATGAGAATTCACTTTTATAGAAATACTGAATAAAGAAAGACATTTCAGCTTGTCTGATTTTAACTGTGGATAGGAAAGTAGCAGTGTTGAAGGTGCTTTTTAAAGAAACTTTGCCTACATTAATTTTATAAAGTTTAAATCTATAGTTTTAATGTAATTGAGTATTGAGGTGAGAGATATTATAACCTGGATTATATATCTAAACCTGGGTTGGGGTAAAATGAACTTTATATTTGACTTGGAAATTGAAACTCAAGGTATTTAACTGAAAATCTAACTTTTGCTTGTGTAAGTGACAAACTCTATTTCAGGCTCACTTAATCTGTGTACAATAATCCCTAGCTAGAAGTATGTTTAGAAACATTTGATGGTCACATTTCAGAGTGCTAACTGCTTTGCTTTTAGAATATTTTTTTTATTAAATTCTTTTATTGGTATATTTTAGGTATATAACACAATTACATTTCCCATTGGGAATTGTACCTTTACATAATGCATCTTGGTTCTTATTTTTTCCCCTTTCCTAGCCCTCCATTCACCCCCTCCACCCTTCCCTATTTACAAAGACTTTATTTCCATTTTTTCCATTTCTCATCATTTTTCCTTTCCCTTCTTTCCTTTCCCCTGCCCCTCCCACTACCCCTACTCCTTTGGACCTTTTCTTCCTATTTTACATTATCAATCATTCATTCTACTCATTGGTAAATTTTAGGTATACAATATAATGACATTCATCATCGGAAATTTGCACCTTTACATAATCTCTCTTGGTTCTTATTTTTCACCCTTGCCCAGCCCTCCCTTCAACCCCTCCAGTCCTCCATATTTACAAAGATTTTGTTCCTATATTTTCATTTTCTCATATTAATCCCATTCCCTTCTATCCTTTCCGCTAGCCCTCCCACTTCCTTCCCCTTTGCCCCTTTTCTTCCCATTTCACATTACCTATTATACATTTAGTCCTTATTGACACTTTCAGTTTCTCACACCAGAGAAACTATTCGGCATTTATTCATGTGTGTCCTATTTATTTCACTTAAGAGTATTGCCTCAATGTGCATCTACTTAGCTATAAATGTCTCTAATTTCATATTTTTTATGGCTGAGTAGTACTCCATTTTATTAAAAAACCACATTTTCTTTATCCAGTCTCCAGTTGATGGGCATTTGGGCTGTTGCCAAGTTTTAGTTATTACAAACTGTGCTGCTATGAACATGGGTGCACATATATCACTGTGGTATGATTCTTTTAATTCTTTGGAGATCCCCAGCAGTGGAAGAGTGGGGTCAAATGGGACTTCCAGTCCTAGTTCTTTGAGGTAGCTCCATACTGATTTCCACAGTGCTTGCACAAGTCTACACTCCCACCAGCAGTGGAGCAGGGTTCCTCTTTCCCCACAGCCCCGCCAGCATTTGTTATTGGTTGATTTCATGATAGCAGCCATTCTTTCTGTAGTGAAGTGGAATTTCAGCGTTGTTTTCATTTGCATCTCTCGAATGACCAGTGATGTGGAACATTTTTTCATGTATTTATTTGCTATTTCTACTTCTTTGTCTGAGAAATATCTGTTAATTTCAGATGCCCATTTTTGGATTGGGTCTTTAAATTTGGGAGGTCTGATCTTTTTAAGTTCTTTGTAGATTCGAGATAGTAGACCTTTGTCTGAGGAAGAGCAGGTGAAGATTTTTTCCCACATTGTGAGTTGTCTCTTCACACTGCTGGTGGTTTCTCTTGCTGTGCAGAAGCCTTTTAATAAGAAGAGATCCCACTTGTTGATTGTTTGTGCTAGTTCCCAGGCAACTGAGGTTTTGTTCATAAAATCTTTTCCTACACCGATGTCTTCAAGGGTTCTACCTAACCTCTGTTCCAACTGGTTCAGAGTTTCTATTTTAATATTTAGATCTTTAATCCATTTTGATTTAAGTTTAGTGTGTGGTGAGAGATACAGGTCTAGTTTTAATCTTTGGCAAGTTGAAGCCCAATTTTTCCAGCACCATTTATTAAAAAGGCTATCTTTCCTACAGTGAGGGTGTTTGGCTCCTTTATCTAAGATGAGATAGCTGAGTGTGTCTGGCATTGTTTCTGCATCTTCTAATCTGTTCCACTGGTCCTCAAGTCTGTTTCTTTGCCAGTACCATGCTGTTTTTATAACAGTAGCTTTGTAGTAGAGTTGCAGGTTGGGGATTGTGATACTCCCTGCCATGTCTCTGTTACCTAGAATTGCTTTTGCTATTCTGGGTATCTTCTTGTTCCAAATGAATTTCTGGATTGTTTTCTCAAGGTCTATGAAGTATGCTGCTGGGATCTCAATTGGAATTGCATTAAATCTATATAGCAGTTTTGGAAGCATGGCCATTTTCACTGTATTAATCCTTCCTACACAGGAGCAGGGGATGTATGTCCATTTTCTGATATCATCTTCAATCTCTCTTTTCAGAGTGCCATAGTTTTTAGAGAAGAGGTCTTTGATTTCTTTCGTTAGGTTGATTCCTAGGTATTTCAGTTTTTTGGATGCTATTGTGAAAGGAATTATTTGCCCTATTTCTCTCTCAGTGAGTCTCTCATTCCTGTAGAGGACAGCTATTGATTTTTGTGTGTTGACCTTGTAACCAGCTACTTGACTGAATTTGGTTATTAAGTCTAGAAGACTTTTGGTGGAGTTCTTGGGGTCTTCTATATAGAGTATCATGTCATCTGCAAATAATGACAATTTGACTTCTTCATTTCCTACCTTTATACCTTTTATTTCTTTCTCTTTTCTAATTGCCTTGGCTAATGTTTCCAAAACTATATTGAACAGGAGTGGTCATAGTGCACATCCTTGTCTTGTTCCTGATTTTAGTGTGAAGGATTTCAGTTTCTGACCATTTAGTATGATATTGGCTGTTGGTTTTTCATAGATGCCTTCTATCAGTTTGAGGTTGAGACCATCGATTCCAATTTTTTGTAGGGTTTTTATCATAAATGCATGTTGGATTTTGACAAATGCTTTTTCTGCATCTATGGAGATAATCATACAGTTTTTGTCTTTGGCTCTATTGATATAGTGTATTACATGGATTGATTTTCATATATTGAACCATTCCTGCATCCCTGGGATGAATCCCACTTGATCAGTTGTATGATCTTCTTGATGATCTCCTGCATTCTATTTGTCAGTATCTTATTAAGGATTTTTGCATCTATGTTCATTAGTGAGATTGGCCTATAGTTTTCTTTTTCAGTTGGGTCATTCTCTGCTTTGTGGATCAAGGTGATACTTGCTTCCAGGAATGAATTTGGGAGTATTGCTTCCCTTTCAAATTCATTGAAGAGTTTAAAGAGTAGAGGCAGCAGTTCTTCTCTAAATGTCTTGTAGAATTCAGCAGTGAAGCCATCAGGGCCCGGGCTTTTCTTAGTTGATAAGTTTTTCATTACATTTTCAATTTCATTGGTTAATATTGGGTTGTTCAGAATTTTTAGGTCTTCTTCATTCAACTTTGGTAATTCATACATATCTAGTAATCTGTCCATTTCTTCTGTGTTGTCCATCTTATTGGTGTATAGGTTCTGGAAGTAGGTATTGATGATTCTCTGGATTTCTGCTGGGTCTGTTGTCATTTCACCCTTTTCATTCCTAATTGCATGGATTTGGGCCTTTTCAATCCTTTTTCTGACAAGCTTGGCCAAAGATTTGTCAATTTTGTTGATTCTTTCGAAGAACCAACTCTTGGCTTCATTGATTTTTTGTATCATTCTCTTAGTCCCCATTGCATTGATTTCTCCTCTGATCTTTATAATTTCCTCCCTTGTGTGAGCTTTGGGGTTGTCCTGCTCTTCTTTTTCTAGAAACTTGAGGTTCAGCATCAGGTTGTTTAATTGGGCTTGTTCACTTTTCCTAATATGCATATTCACTGCTATGAATTTCCCTCATAAGACTGCTTTCATTGTGTCCCATAGATTCTGATATGTTGTATTGTCATTGTCATTTAATTGAAGGAACTGTCTGATTTCTTCTTTAAATTCCTCTGTGGCCCATTGGTTTTTCAGAAGTGTGTTGTTCACTTTCCACGTGTTTATGAAATTTTTTGAGTTTCTTTTGCTATGGATCTCCAATTTCATCGCACTATGGTCTGATAATATACAGGGGATAAGTTTAATTCCTTTACATTTACTTAAACATGTTCTATGTGTGAGTATGTGGTCGATTTTGGAGAATGACCTATGTGCAGCTGAGAAGAATGTGCATTCTGATTTTGTGGGGTGGAAGACTCTGTAAACATCTGTTAAATTCATTTGTTCAAGAGTTCGGTTGAGTTCTAGTATTTCATTACTTATTTTTTGTCTAGTTGATCTAACTATTTGTGACAGTGGGGTGTTGAGGTCCCCCACTACAATTGTATTAGTGCATATATGACTTTTCATGTCCATTAGTATTTGTTTTATATAGTTGGGTGCACTAGTGTTTGGTGCAAAGATATTTATGATTGTCATCTCTTCCTCTTGGATTCTTCCCTTTACAAGGATGTAGTGTCCTTTTTTATCTCTCTTAATCAGTGTTGGTTTGAAATCTGCTTGATCTGCAAAGAGGATAGCTACTCCTGCTTTTTTTTGGGTTCCCATCACATGGAGTATTGTTTTCCACCCTTTAACTTTCAGTCTATGATTTTCCTTTTGAATTAAGTGTGTTTCTTGTATGCAGCATATTGTTGGATTTTGCTTCTTGACCCATTCTGCCAATCTATTTCTTTTGATTGGTGAACTGAGACCATTAACATTGATGGTTATAACTGAAATGTATTGACTTATCATTGCCATGAGTTTTTCTTTTTGGGAGGTTCTCCCCCTTTCCATTTAATTTCTTGTCATGTCAGATGGGTTCATTCTGCCTTGCTTCTTGGGGTTGTGATCCTCAATGTCTGTTCCTAGGATATTGTGTAAAATTGTTTGGAGTGCTGGTTTGGTATTCACAACATTCCTAAGGTGCTCTTTGTCATGAAAGTATCTTATTTCTCCATCCATTTTGAAAGATAGTTTTTCAGGGTACATCAGTCTGGGTTGGAGGCTGTTTTCTTTTAGGTCTTGGAATATGTCACTCCAAGCTCTTCTTGCTTTGATGGTTTGTGCTGAGAAGTCTGCTGTGATTCTGATGGGCTTTCCTTTGTATGTGATTTGTTTCTTTTCTCTGACTGCTTGGAGAACTTTGTTCTTCTGTTGTGTTTCTGGAATCTTAACAATTATATGCCTATGTGTAGATTTTTTTTGATCAAGCCTATTTGGAGTCCTATATGCCTCATTTATCTGTATGTCAAGCTCTTTTCCCCTGCTTGGGAAGTTTTCTGCCATTATTTCTGTGAAGAGATTTTTTATGTCATCTGTACTCTCTCCTGTTTCTTCATTGAGCCCAATCAGTCTTATGTTATTCTTCTTTGCATCATCTAGCAGCTGCTGGATTGATTTCTCATGTTCCCTTATAATTTTGAAGCAATTTTTCTTTTCCTGATCTCTAATTGCAATCTTATCTTGTGTATCTGAAATTCTGCCCTCACATTGGCTCATTCTGCTGTGTAGACTTTCAGTGGAGTTTTTCATGTCCTGGAAATCTATTTGCATCTGTTTTATGGATTCCATTTGTTTCTTATGTTGGGATTCCATCATGTTCCTGAGCTCCTCTCTAGATTTATTAATCATGTCTTGCACTAGGGGCACAATTTCTCCTGTTATCTGAGAAATTATTTCTGATTTCATTTTTTCCAGATCCCCTTTTGTTGCCAGTTCAGTGGGTCCAGGTGGTTGAGTATCAGAGTGTTCCATCTCATTTCCCTTTGGGGTTGCTGTCGGTGATCTAGAAGTCTTGTTTTGAGACTTATTTATTTGTTTTCTCATTTCGACTGGGGCGGGGGGCTGTTGGCGCCTGCAGGGATTACCTCCTCTGAGCTGGGAGAGGTGGAACAGGGGCCAGGAGCAGAGGTAGGGATGGTGACCCAAAAGCCCTTTCCTGTGGGTTGGGAGCAGTGAGAGGGATGGTGGCCAGGAAGCGCCTTCCTCTGGACCAGGAGCAATGGGATGGCGGCTCAGAACCCCCTACCCCTGGGCCGGGAGCAGCGGGACTCAGTACCTTGCTCAGGTGGTCTGGTGTCCTCTGCGCCTTTGTAGTGTGGAACCAGGTGGCTTCCTGTCTGCAGCGGAGTGATTTGGTGTGTTCCGCAGGACTGGGGACCTTGGTAGGGCTTGGGCAGACCTGCCTGTCCGCAGCAGGCTGATTTGGCATGTTCCATGCAACTCAGGACCTTGGTAGGGCATCTTTTGCTTAGAATCTTATTGATGCCCAATTAAATATTAGTTTATTTATAAACCTTCCTTTGTTATTTACCTCTACTAGTATAATTCAATAAAAGATTTGTATGATATGAATACCTTGGTCAATGAAAAATTGCTCGAGACTTAACTTTGTATTTCAAAAATTCATATGCTGGAATGAACATTATTTTATTCAAAAGGGCATATTATTAAAGATAGGAGCAAAGGGATGAGACAGCAAATAGCGCTAAAACTGCTAGGCATTTTTGCATTGCCTTTCACAAAGTTATATGAAACTCGACACTGGAAATTTTCTTAATTTTCTGGAAGACCAGGGCTCCACTAGTGGTGATCATTGGGTATAAAAAAGTTACTGTAGGACTGAAGCTGTATTAAATGGTTTCAAATCCACAACAGCGCTACAACCATAGAAGCAATATTAATTTCTCTACTTCTCATTATTTCTAATCAGAAAAAATAAGATAAGTAATAGCTAATACAAGCTAAACATTAAGTAGAGGAGTTAGGACTTAAGTCCAGACATCTGGCTCTGCCTTCCATGGGTTTAACTAGTATTCTCTACTAATCTTTGATAATATCCCTAGAGAATTTTATTTATACAAACATGATGATTCTACTGCATAATCATAACTGTTAATGGTTTTTGAAGGTGGGAAAACTTTGAGGTCATCATACTTTGCAAATTAAATTAAAGTACTAAAAAGAAAGTCACAGAAATTTGAGTAAGATATAAAATTTTCAAGAAAAGAATATAAGTATTTTTAAAATGTAAGAACAACAGATTGCGTAGAATTTCCAATAACAAAACAAATTAATTAAGAGCCATGTGGTGAATGGTTGGGGCTGAAATGCTGCTAATGTATTAAAGATAAAGAAGAAAGAGAGTAACTTGAATTGACTCTGGATTTTCTTTTGGTGAATGCAAAAGAAAAGTGGCTCTCCACCAAAAAAATACTAATTGAAATATCAAAAGAAGGTCAGGAAATGACTTAGTAAATATTTTTTTACAAAGGCGAATCTTACTGCTTTCTGAAGTCTTATTACCAAAGAGGTAATCATCCATAATATGCAAACCTACTTACTTTACTTTAGCAATGATACACCTGAAGGAAAAATGTTAAAAATTATTACATAATTCAGAATTTTTCCTTCTGAAAAATGTAGTTATGTGTTATTTGTATTATTTGGTCTTTTCTTTGAATTAACTTTATGGTTTTTCTTTGTAAATGTATCTTTTTATGGTAATCATCCTCAAATCCTGTTTCAGAGGGAGATCCATGTAAAATATATACTATTTACTTCTGTGGATTTTAAAAATATTTTGTTTAGAATAAATTTACTTTTCAGGAAAAGTGGCAAATATCATCAAAATATCTTTCTTGAGCCATTGGCAAGTAAGCTGTTGACATTTTCCCTCACCACCTAAGTAAATTCTCCCATTGCAGATGTTTTTGTACAAAACCCCAATACAATGGTCAAAATAAGAAATGTGATCTTGACATGGCATTATCATCAAATACACATATTTTAGTCAAATATCTCTAATTGTTCTAATAAAGTTCTTCTATGGTAAAAAAGGATCCTATCCAGGAGCACTCATGAGTCCTCTTCTATCTGAAATGTTTCTTCAGTTTTTTCTTTCCTGTTACACTTGAACACTTAGAAAAATTATTCTTTAGAATTCCTTTGTTAAGATTGGCCTGGTGTTTCTTTGGAATTAGATTCATAATATGTATTTTTGACAATATTATAGGAGATAATACATTATGGATTTTTATTAAGTGATACAAGATTTTTTAACTTATTCCATTATTGGTGACTTTGATCACCAACTTTGATCACTTTGTTAAGGAGATGTCTGTCATGTGTCTCCCATGTAAAATTACTCTTTTATTTTCTTTGTGCTTAATACTCTGTGGACAAATAGGTTGAGTCCTCATAAATATCTTATTCTTCACCGAACTATGAACCCCTAATTTTAACATCCATTGAAGTTTTCATGAAAGCTGGAAAATGGAGATTTTCTCAATGTTTCATTCCACATACATTTTTTTAGTCAGCGTCTTAGTTACTTTTCTTATTGTTGAGACAAAATACCCAAAACCTCGAGTTAAAGGAAGAAAGGTTTATTTTGGCTTACTGTTTGTAGAGCTTTCAGTCCATAGCTGGCTGCCTCCACACTAGGGTGGCATGGCAGAAGGGCATTACAGAGGAGAAACAGTTCCTGGAAGGCAGAAAGCAGAAAAGTAGTGAAGCAACAGCAGGAGCAGCCTACTTGTCTGCTTCTACCTTTTATCTCTTCCAGGCTACCTATCCCTTGGGTTGTGTCTATCCCATCCAGAGTGGGCCTTCCAATTATCTTACCAGAACCAATCAGTGGACTAATTTAGTAATCACACACCCTTAATCCCAGCAACACACACTTAATCCCAGCATCATACACCCTAGATTCAGCCACCTTTGAAAAGCTCCACCTATTACTGCATGAAGCTTTGAGATTGGGGGACATCTAGACACAAACCATAACAATCAGGATTCTCCTATAAGAAAAATTATTTTTTTACTTCCTATTTATTTATGTTTGTATTTATTCACATTAATTTGGAGTTTTAGATTTGTTTCATTTAATGAGTTATAATATATTAACTATTTATTTTAATGCTCGGATTTTCTCCAAATTGGCAATGGTATGGACTCGAAGGTGATCCTGTCATCTATTAATATCCTTCCATCATTCTCGGGGTATATTTTTACTTTCTGACCCAACAAAGTATTTGAATCTCCTGTGTACTTAACTGTACCCCTGTCCTAAAATTAGTCACTTATACAAAGAAGTCTAGCTCCATTTAAGGAGAATTATATTTATGCATGAAAATCTAAATATTAATTTTGTTCATTACTGTTAGGGTGTCATTGTTCCCTAACTTTCTTAGTGGACAGGGTAGAGCTAAACAATGCATGGGAGTATATTTACACACACATATACATACATATTTATCTGTTCAGCATTGAATAGTATTCCTCAAAATTTATTATCTATTGAGAACTTTAGAGTATGACTTTATTTGGAAAGGGGGGTCTTTGCAGATGTAATTAATTAGTTAGACCCAGGTCATACTGAACGAGATTAGACCCTAAATCCAGTGCCTGGAATTCTTATAAAAAGACCATATAAAAACATAGACAAACACACATATGGAAGGTCATGTGAAGCTGGAAGCAAAGACTTGAGTTGTGCTATCACAAGCTGCTAAATGCCAGAATGCACAAGGAGCTATAAAGAGTACGGAAAGATACTTTAGAAAGGAATATGGGGCTACCAACACTGTGATTTGGGACTCCAAAACTGTGAGAAAATAAATTTCTGCTGTTTTAAGCAACTCAACTTGCAGTAATTTGTCATGCCAGCTCATGAGAAATCTAATAAGCACTCTATCTCTGTGTAGGAAACCATGAGTTCTCCTCAATACTTCTAATGATAAAGTAACACCACAAGGTTCATTCTATTTTTTCTCCTTCCGTGATGGGTGCAAAACTGGATTTGTTGTTATTCTCAGTATATGCATTAACTGGATCACTCACCGGCCTTGTCATGATTTTTATGCATTTGCTCCCTCTGCCCACCATTTTCTATGCCCACATGGTTAATCTGCTTCCTCACCATTGCTTCTCTTCTCTGTCTAGAAGGACAGGAGGTGGTCTTTTACCTCACCCAGTCACACCTAATGGCTTTTAGATTGAAGTGTTTAGGCAGAAGACAATCAGGGACAGAGACAAAAAACTACATAGGACTTCCTATATTTGTTTTGTTATTGTATAATAAATTTACAGTAACATTTTGTAATCTATACTGAAAATGAGATTAATAAAAAAAGTTTCAATAAAATAAACCCTGAATGGAGCTCAACCTTTTCCTATTCAAATCCTTAAAGTATTAATATATCATAATTTAATGAATTCATATTATATCCCCTTATGGAGATTCAGACATTTATGTGATCACAGAAATCATTTTTTCAAAAGAAGTGTCCTGCAGCATTACAGGATTTTACTCTGCAAAAGCTTCAGAAACACACATCTAAAGAGAATATATTCTTGTTTCTATGCAAGACCACAGACCACATGTTAATTTAACATGCAGCTAAATAGTGAAATTTGCAATTTCTAAAAAGTGAATTGCAAATTATGATGGCTACAGCTTATACAGATTAGCTTGTTATTCTTGTCATTGCCCAGTTCATATCTTAGGCCCAAATAAAGAATATGCCCAAAGTAATAATTAAAGATTCATTTTCATATCCTCTTTATTATTAAAGAAACAATTTATGTTGCATAAGCTTAAAAGATCAAAGGATGTTACATGCTGACAAACTGTCTTAAACCAAACACACTTCTTTTTCATAATTTAGAGGTGGTGGCTTTCTTTCTCTCTCTAGTGTAGATTTTAAGAGTATTTGGCAGCATTTCATTATTTTTAAAGGAGAAATGCAAAGTAAGAAAGAGGAAAAACATCTTGATGGATTTGATTATATTTTTTGTCTGGCTTTATTCCGAGTGAGGAACAAAATTGAAATTCTTTAGGAAAACATGGGCGGGAAATCAGGAGGATTGAAATAAACACTCTCAAAAGAAATCCAGCTGCTGTACCTGATGTGAATGCCGATAACAGCTGTGGATCTCAAACTTTGAGGTGGGTTGTGGATTCTGTTGTTTGTATTCTACATAAAGAAGGTAAACCCCCATTAATGATATAGAAACTGTTGGTATAATAGCTGGATTGCGCGCGCACGCACACACACACACGCACACACACACACATACAATGAAAGCAACATTTTTAATATGTAGATTCTGATGGTTCCAAAAGTTGATGCTTAAAAATCACCAGAATATCCAAATGGGAAAATTGATGACAGTTATCTGTGAGAGGTGCCTAAAATGAACTAGGACGTTCATATTCCAAGAGGCACCAAGTTACTTACACATGGTAGAGAGAATAAGTTTGATAAGCAATGGTGGGAAGACCTACCAAATTTTATTTGCATAACTTAATTGATAGGGAAGCTCCTTACTCTATTGTTTCTTTGCTTTAACACTTGCTCTTCTGTAACACCTGAAGTATAAGATTACATTATATTAATCAATTATGTGGTAACAGAAAGCCACCATTCATCCATTTTATTGCCCTTAAAAAGTTGTTCACTGCTTTTAGGATCTTAACATTGATCAACTCATATCCCTGGTTGCTTCCATTTTAGATTCTTTGCTGGAAATCATAAAACAAATACAAAAACAAATTACTGCAGGCAGAATACCTTAGAGGAAGTTCATTATGAACTTTAGCAAAACATTGCTTTTAGTCATTTTGAAAACAGCTAAATGTTCAGAAATATTCACTGTAGGGCTATGTCAGAAGGATAAGACCCACCCCGTTGAGATTCCAGTACCACATAAGGGGGTTTTTCCAGTGATCTGTTTTGCAACAAGTCTTTGCATTTCTTTTTAGAAAATGAATTTTCAAAAGTTAGTGAACCAAATTTCATTAGAATAGTATAAATGACAAGAAATACCTTATTTGATCTTACAAGAAGAAATACTGGTATCACGTTTCTTTTATATATAAGAATATTATACAAAATATATTTCAAAAATTACATCTGATATTTGAGATTTGAACTCACTTAAATCACATTTAACAATCTCTGACTCTACTTCTACTCTGAACATTGAATCATTTTCTTTAGAATGTAATTTGTTGTCACAGTTTATTGTAGAAAACAGTGACTTCTATTCACAAGTGCAATTTGAATGCGTGTTTCAGAGGATTAAAATTAAATTAAAGAATTGACTCAGCATTAAAAGTATCTAAATGAAGAGGCAACATGATATATCACATCCTGTGTTTAAAAACAAGGTCAATCCATCTGTGTACCAGTTAAACACTAGTTTCCAAGGTAATTCACAGCAGTAGTTAATGCTCAAGTTTTATTTCCCTTTTTAATATTTTCTTCCTTTGTATCTTTCTGCTTCCTTTTGGGAGTTATCTTAAATTAAACTTGATTATCTTCTATTGACTATGTTTCCTAGACATATCTTTCACTGGTCACGTTTTGATTCTTCCCGCATCTATATACATTGGTTTATCTCTCTGAAAACTGAACCTCACTTCCTTGTTCTCTGAGAAGTTTTCTATGGCAAATATTTCATCCATGCCTGCTCGGAGCTTTTCTGAGGAAAATAAGACATATACTGCTCTCTATTCAAGAAATGGTCTATTATTTGAAATACTGAAAAGTATTTTCAAATCAGTAAACCTGCGCTTATCACAAAGCAAATCAAAACACTCAAAGAAAAACTTTATATTATACATAGAAAGTTGAGAACCCAATAGGATTCTACCTAGATATTCCTGTGATCCCATACTGTCATTTTTTTTGGCATGTTGCTCTAACATGCAAATTAATATTTTAAGATTCAGCATATTTATTGATTCCAGAGACTAAAGGGAAAATCTTTCTTAAATTTTTTCCAGGCACATGTGTGTCTTAGAGTTCTATAAATTAACATCAATAAGTTAACATCAATATAAGTAGTGTTGTAAAGCTTTCACTTTTCATTTGCTACATAATCATCCTAAAAATGATGAATTAAGAGGAAATAGAAGGTAAATGCTCAGAGATCAGGTTTTGTCCTCATTCATTTGATAGAAAAATGAATCCAGTGCATGTCAGCGAATCTCTAAAATACATATTTTTGAAGTTCCTAAAGTCTTGGTTAAAAATAAATTTGGACATCTTTCTCAATATGCTTTTAGGTTACGGGATGCTCACCTCAGAACCTTGCCTCTTAGAGCTAGTGGGGTTTCCTAAAGTCTCTATGTATGTATGTATGTATTATTTTTTTAAATTTTATATCTCTGTAGTATGAATTTAATAATTATGTTAGTGAATAAATGAGACCCTGCTATTCTATTTAAATCCAATATTTTTATTATTTTGTTGATTGGCATTCACAGAATTATAGTTTTGTAGCATAATTTTCAAGTTCTATCAGTCACTCCATGTGAAAAAATGGAAGTAAATTATGCAGCAAGATAACAGGCAGAGATAAGCACATGGGTCAATAGATAAAAGTGGAGAAAAAGGTATGCAAGGCTGTTAAAATCTAAAACTATGTATGTCACACTATAGGGAAAAGAGATACAAGGGTGTGTGCATAATTTAATATATAGTTTTAGATCTTGACAAAAGGCATAAAAAAGATGTAACATGAGATTGTAGGTGAGAGCATATGGATCATAGGGAACACATGCTCTCAGCTATATTCCTCATGCAACAACAATGAAATTTCATCCCTTGTGTCTTCCTCAAAGTTTACAGTTAGGATAGCCATATTTGTGACACTGTGGGACATGATTTTACTCATTTCCTTTGTGTCAGGAAGTATGACAAATGGAATCTTCTCTTTATAACTATGTTACACTTTTCAAGTCTCATCATTGTCTAACAATTATGAATTATTGCAAATACCAAGAGTGGTTTGAGTTAGGTTTGGGAGGCTGTCACCAAATAAATTTCAAGGTTTTAGAAAATAAATATTTAAATGTTATACATTCTTCCTTCTGAAATCTAAAGTGATGTTATTAGCTTAAGGTAAGCATAATGAGGAAGCATTTTATTACTCAATGGGGACTAATATTGAATAAGTATTTTGTCAAACATTGTCCTAAGCATTGTATGTTAGTTTAATCCTATCAACAACTTTATGAGTTGAATATCATTGTTCTCATTTTACAAGAAAATAAAGATACACAACCATGAAGTAGCTATCCAAGGTCTTAGAAGTGATAAGAATAGGAGCCCCACCCCCCAACAAGCAATAGCGCTCACAGTCTACAGCATAAAGGTGTTATTACAAAAATTAGACCTTACACCATAAAGAAGCTGAGAGAGAAATTTATGCAAAGCTATTGCTCTACCTTTAGTCATAAGCCAGAAATTTTCAAGCAAGGTGGAAAAACTTAGGAATATACTAGAATTTGAGAGGTCAAATGAGAACCATGTAGAGTCTCCCATACCTCAAATTTTTGTACAGTGGGCAACCTATAGGAGAAGTTGGTATCCTTTGTCATAGTGCTTCACATTGCACTGACCCAGGATTGGAGAAACAGAAAGGATAAATTTTTCAGCTGCTGAAAAACAGCTTGGCCACAGCATTCCAGTACAGTGATCAGAAGATCTGCTAAGTCATGTAGGAGCTGTCCAATACCTTATGTCTTATAGTGACTTTGCATCTGCTTTCTCCACTTCTGCATTCAAAATTGCATGCCATACCTAATCAGAGCAATATAGAACAATGAGTTCTAGAAGTACAATTCCAGTTTAGCTAAATGTTAGGGAACAAAGTAATGAGTCAAACAAAGCACTTTTCAATTAGCTTCTACTATAGGATAGGTACCTTGGAAAACACTGTATAGACCTTTAGAAAGGTGTATTACACAAGTTGTGTTTGTTAATTCACATCACTGAGACACAATACCCAATACCCACATGTAAGCCTCCCTAGTCAGAACTCTTGCATTTTGTATGCCAGTAAATCATAATCATGTGATGATAGCAATATCTGTTGTCAACAGAAGCATTTGCTAGGTGTCATTGGACCATGGCTACACCAGTCCCTGAATGCCTTGTTGGCTGAGCATGATGAAATACATACCAGGGAACTCCCTAGGAGTAGAAAACCCTTCTCGAGGAATCTCAGGGACTTTCTTTTAGAAAGAAAGGTTCACAACTTTGCACCTTTGTGCCTACAGTGGGAGGCATCTTGTTAATTCTTGAGATGCCCTTAATGCATCTTACCTTCCGTCCCTTACAGAATACAGTAATACCTCAGTTCATGTTCTCTTGTTGCAAATAATTCATTTTGCAAACAGAATTTTGCCACTATTCACAAACTCCACATTGGGTGAGGAACAGGACCTCAAACATCTTCCCCACACAAACACAAATGGACCTGTCTTCCCTAGAATTGTGGAACAAATGAAGTTTGTGAACTGAGGTACCACTGTACTTGGTTTCTATTTAATGCCATTATCTACTGAGTGCCTTCTTTGGGCCCCAACTTTACACATGGTTCTTTCTGGACCAAAATTTAAGTTTCTCATCTTTTTCTGCTCTACCTAATGGCAGTGAGGAAGCAGAGAATAAGGAAAAGAGTCCAAGGGAAAGGGACCAGGGAATATATGTATTCTACAGTGTCATGTTCCCATGATCCAATCTCTTCTACTAGGCTCCATGTTTTGTTTCATTCTCTCCCAATAATGCTAATAAAATCAAATTATGATTTCATCAGTGTGTTAATCCACTAATGATGTTACGATACTCATACAATCACTTCCCCCAAAACGATCAGCAACCAAGCTTTCAACATAATGAGCCTCTTTGGGAGGCATTTAAATTCCACCTATAACTCCCTGTCTCCCTATTGACAGTATGGAATTCCAGCAGCTCATTTGTTTGGGATTACTTCTATTTTGGGATGCAGTTAGATCTTTGGCCATATTGAGTTCACTTATCTCTACAATAGCAGCCACTGAAATAGTAACTTTCCAAACAATTAAAAAAAGTAAGCAAATTTGGGAACCATCAGGTTGGAATAGAAAATACTGTACAGAATAGTCAATAAAGAGAAGAAAATATGAAAGACTATGAGATGTCTTGTTGGAATTCTTTATCTTACTTTGGAAACATATAAAGCCTCAGGCAATTCCCATTTCTGGTTTCTATGGTACTTCTGTCTATCATCCATAGATAACAAGTCAAAAAAGGGAGGGATGTATACTCCTTAGAACAAAAATTTTCTGAGGAATATAAGACTCTCTGATGGATGCTGTGAGTGACTTTAAAAATTAGTTATTCAAAAGAATTGTGCTGTTAGAACATGTACATTGGAGTATCTTTCTTCCTAGCTAAGTGAACGCTATAGAGAGGTAAATATATATTGTCCACACAAATTATATGCAGCTACTTCATTACATGGACCTTAGGAATAGACTGTCACTTGTGTCTTTTTTGTAAAAGATCTTGGCTCCTCATGGTAAAGCATGAGTGGACATTAAGAGTATGTAGCACATATCTTTAAAATAAGAACAAAAGAAGAACTTTTCCTTCATCTGCTATTGATTGCTGCTCAGATAAAAGTGATGAGCTGAAACGTTAAATCTTTAGGAAAGTTAGGACGGAAGTGTAGGTGGTATATTCTTTCTACAAGGCATATGAAAGTAACATATGTGTCCTTGAAATGGGAAAAAAAGAATAAGGGAAGGAATATTCTCAGCGCTTCATACTGACGGAAATGTCAGGCTGCCATCCATTTATATTCACAGATCCTATTAGTGGATGTAAGATAACCTACGGCCTTCTGTGCTTTGTTCTTGTAAAAATTACTATTAAAGAAAAACTGTATGATTGTGACTGAAAACAAAGGGCAAAATTCATTTCTGAACGTGTCTTTATTGTCCTTTTACTCACCTTGACAGAATAATTTGAATAATGATAATCACCCAAGGATTCCTTTTTTTATTTCTTTCATTTTTTTTCAATTGCTATTCTTGTGTAATTATTAGGGCTGCCGATACCATTAGGTGACAGTGAAATAATGTCAAACAATCCCCACATGTTTATGTATATGTAACAATTTACAACATCAGAATTAGATGTAGAAAGACCAGTATCCCTCTTAGGAGCTGCTCCTACAGAAATGAATATTACACAGTTTCCCTGTAGGCTTTTTTTTTTTTAACAGAGTATCAAGCAAAGCAAGTGAGGGTATGTGATATGATGTGAATCCAACATCTCCACCACTTGATTTAGCATTAAGGCACTGGTAACTTAGACTTTTTTCATTAGCATAGATAGAGGTTCTTGTTCCTCTTCAAAGTTTTCTGTAGTTTTTCTTTTATCTTGTCCTCCATGGATCATTTTAAATTCTGGATTAAAGTGTAACATCTTCATAGTAAAATGCATGTATCATTACAGCACAAAATGAACAAGTTTATGAAATATTTTTCTAGTCAAAAATTAGAATAGCACCAACTCCTGAGCTCTCTTTCTTTTTGCTCCATTCCGGAATATAATCATTCTAATAGGGTGGAGAAGCACTGCCTGCTTTGTAAAGATACAAATGGATTGATGCACTGGGTACAAGGGGTGATCTAAGATATAGTAAACATTTAAATTTGAATAACCCCCATTGGAGTAAAAGATACATTGTTAAGAATGATGGGATACATGCGTTCAATGTGAGGGCAGTATGAGTTTTTACTGTAATATTTTTAAAATTTAAACCTTCACCATATATTATGATCATCCCCTGCACAGCAATTGTTCACAGCAATCTAAGTCAAATAAAAATATTATGGTGTGTCCTTATGCACTTTTTCACTGAATCTGGAACTGGAACTATGGGACTTCTGGCTTTTTCCCAAAGTGAAAAGCACAATGAAAGGTAAATGTTGAGGCAGCCAGGACAGCATAATAAAAGCATAAATAAAAAAATAAAAGAAAACTTCCAGACTGCATCATAAAGTGACAAAAATGATGGGATAAATGTGTTCAAATCCAGGGGTGTATTTTGAGGAGGATTAATGGTCTTTTACTATATTTTGCTTTACAGTTTAAACATTAACCATATGATGTGACCTCACTTTGTATGCTTTTGTTTCTTTTTCCTTTCTCTCAATTCATTCTTTTGCCATTTATTCTGTTTATGTCTGTGTTCTGTCATTATGTCTGTTTTCTGTCAATATATTATGTCTCTACTCTGTCATTTATTCTGTTCATTTATACTTGCCACAAACAAACCCCTATATCCTCTGACTCTGGTATTAAAAACATGTTAAACACATAGTTGAATAAAATTGAGATATTGTCTGCAGTGTAATCAAAGAGTTGAAAGAAGAGTAAAATGGATATAAATACCTAAGTATAATTTTAAAGTTAATCAATAATGATTTCTTATATGCACAGAGAGCCCTATTGGCATAGTATTTTGGAAAGCAACTAGTAATGCAAAAATGCATGTGCATATTTTGGTATATGCCAAGCCAAGACACATCCAATAAATGTTCTGTCTTAATTGTAGCTGGCTCCATAGAGTAAATGGACTGGCAGGGAAAATAGCCTACAATCTTCAAATTTGCCACAGATTTGAAGGGCCATCATTGTTAAGCCATGGTGACTTCGGTTATCCACAGATGACTGGAGATATCATCTGGAACAGTACTTGCACAAAATTTACATGGCAGGGTATGAACGAAAACTTCATGTTTCTTCCTAGTTATAAGGATCTGTAGCCATTACTTAAATTTTTGGCAACTAATAAGAAATAAGCACATCATATCTCCCTCTCCAAATTAAACCACGTAAGTAGAGCAGAAACTGTTAACAAGACTACATGAGCTCTGATTAATTGGTAAAACTTTGATTTTGCAAAATGGAAAGCATTTGAGCAACATCTCTCTACTGCTAGGTCTAAGAAATCCAAGCATAAGAAATTAGCACCATATTCAAATGAGCAAGCAGGTAGATGAATTTAAAGGTGTGTGATTGTTTTCAATACTGGATGGGAGCTTTTATGTAATATCTTTCAAGTAAAAGACATTTGATCAGAAGATATTTCAAGACACCCTGATTAATGTTATTACCATATTTTACCAGCCATGTTGAGAAGGGGAATTTTGATGCTCTTCTTCTTTCAGCCATAGAAACATGAGACATACTGGTTTCTCAAGAGAGAGTCTGCCAGCTTTCTCATGGCATTTACTTTGAACAGAAAAGACATTCCATATTAATTCTAAAATTTTGCCTGATCTTAGCTATCTTAATAGCTCTTTACATTCCGCAGACCTTCTATTACTGTAGAAGTCAATTTTAGAAGAAGCGTTAAGATATGTGGTATCCAAAGTTAGCCCTGGGACAGCCTTAAGAATATAAAAATACATGTTTTAGTGTGTGATTTGGTGTTTCCTGAAAATAATCACAGTTAAAAGCTTGAGTTTTGAAGCCACACTGGTGTTAGAGTCATGGGTATTCCCCCTAACTACTGGGCAATAACAGGAAGAAAATTTACCTCTCTGAATCTGAGTTTCTTTTTCTTGAAAATGGGATTTAAAGAGGAAAAATTATATGAGAGGATGAAGTACTTTGCATGACATGCAATATTTTAAGAAAAGTCAGGTTTGCCTGACTCAGGAATTAGATATGGGTAAAGAAGTTTACTTTGATATAATTTCTCTGTCAGCATATTGCTTCTGAATACCCTGAGCATCAGTGTGTAAAAATTGATGTCTTCTCTGATATTTTTGTTTAGGAAAACATTTTCAGAATTAAGCTGTTTAATATGTTGAAAAAATGATTATTCTGTTACTTTCACCACAAGAGTTTTCCTTAGTATTTTGTTCCGTGATCTTACCATTTTTGTCTTTCATTACTTTAGAACTCATTGTCCAAACTTAACATTTCACTTCATTCCTTTATCCAGAGTTCTCAGCCTACACTACAAACTGCTTATATGATATGTACATGTAAATATAAGGCACTGTTGTATCCATCAGCAAATTCAAAAGGAATGTATCAGGATTTTTTCCCTCATCTGGTGCAGGAGATTGAATGCAGGGCCTCAGACATGCTAGGCAAGGGCTTTACCACTTAGCTCATTCCCACTCCCTTCTTTCCTGTGTAACAATTTGATTAATTAATTACTTGTGTTCTTATCTGTGTTTGTTCATAAGTTCCAAAAAGGTTGAGTTCATTTTGTGTTGTTCATTGTTGCCCTTTATGTCTATTACAAGACCCCACAGAAAACAGGTTTATCAGAAAAAACAAATGTGTTAAATGAAAGGAGGTTAAAACTAAGACAATCGGTATATTTCACTACAGATTTTATCTGAAGTTAGGAAACAATCCAAAGACTTTTCTGCAAAAGGTTGAGTGTATAGGAGAGCGGCTATCTCTAGGTCTGTGTTTTTGAGAGGCACAGTGGGAGAGGTTAGGAGAGGCTCAGCAGTGACCAGGAAGTTTCTGAGAATATTGATGGATAATTGGCCAAATTAATAGCAACCAAGGAATGTATTGATGAGTGAAACTTCAGTGTCTTAACAAAATGAGAGACATCTTGTTGTTGTAATGTTTTCCAGACCCAAATTACCTCTCAGAATGATGAGGCAGCTGAGCCTGAAATATGACAAATAAGGAATGGATTTTAGATTATATTATATCTTCAATTACTGCATATGAAACAAATGGATTAAGAAAAGAGGAAAGTGCTATGTGTTTAACTGAGGAAAAGCTCATGGTCTCCCTCATTTATTGTTCTTTTGATATTCAAGTTTTTCCATGCTATTGAACAGAACTTTGTCTTAATCAAGAACATTCATTCCCTCAATAGTGTAAAATAAATGAGTTGATTTATTTATTGTTAGCTTTTAATTTTTGCCATCAGACTTGGGAGTATAATGGAAAGCATAGGAATAATTTAGCAGTGTACTTTCAAGGGGACTAATTTGTATGGGATTTAGGAAATGGAATGTGAAATTCTCTATATCATATTTTTTGTGGCTTTAGAAACTTAGGCAGGACATGGGGGTGAATACATTAATCTTATTCAGATATAAGGGATCAAATCTTCAGGTAGTTAGACAGTTTGTTATAAAATAGGATTTAGTGCATAACACTACGTATTAAAAGGACCCTCATGTGGTTTAGCCAAGATGCTATAGATTCTGGACAGTGGTCTGTGGCTCATAAGGCCACTCATTATAATGCAGATTTGGATTTGTTGTTTCTCTCCTCTCCATACCCAACTTTTATCTTTAAAATGGAATTATTTTACTATTACTTGGAGAACTTATCTATCTAGATAGACAGATAACAAATAACACTGGAAATTACTACATTATTTAGCTGTTAATTCAGAAATGATAATAATAGCAATAATAATAATAAGGTGAAATGGTTTATGTCTAGATATCCTCCAAAAGCCTTGTGTACTCTCACAGATGTGGCTTTTGTGAGGTGATGCTGGATTAAGGTCTGATAACTGGATTAGTCAACTGATTGGTTTACCATAGTTGTGGGTGTCCATAGTGGAAAGGCCCACCCTGGGTGCGAGTGGCAACAGCCAATAGGTTGTGGTGAGAATGGAATAAAAAAGGAAAAGGAGGCTCACTGCTTGTCATTTTCTTCCTGCAATGCCATGAACTGCTTCTTCTCTGCCATGCCCCTCTGCAGGCTGTCCTGCCTTATACCCAGCTGACTATGGATTGAAACCTCTACAAACTGTGAGCTAAATAAACCTTTCCTCCTTTAACTCTGGGAGTCAGATATTTTGCCCCTGCAAGAAGAAAGTAACTAAGACATAAGGTTTCATATAAAACACATGAGCTAATGTCTTTCATGTAGTAGTTGCTCAGTGAATTTTGACCATCACTGGCATTATTTTCACTATTACTACAACTACTGTGGACCAGCACTAAACCGGCCACTTGTATCTAATTTAATCTCTAGAACACACTAACCTATTAGGTAGTTAAAAAAAAATAGTTGCTGAAACCAACGCAAGCATTTAAGTAACAGTCTATGAGTACTGTAGAAAAAATGCAGTGAAGCTGTGCTTTGTTTCTTCCCAGTCTTACAAAAAACCCTTTAACAGAAGCGAAACATGATGCTATACTTTTAGGTAGGGCACTACATTGTATACTAAGTATTTGTGTATTTTTTAGTCAAAATCATAAATGTTTTAAAGATATACATGGCTTCCCTAATTTCCCATTCTCTCACATGAGATCAAAGCCTATCATGTTGCGTTGAAATTCCTTCAATCAGCGAGGCTCAAAACATTTCTTCTATTTGGGATTATTTATTCAAGGTGCTCCTTGAGCCATGATTTTCACGATTGGAAATGGAATTTGTTATTTAGTGTTCCATCCTTCGCTATCTATTTCCAGTTAAATACAAATTAAAAAGTCAAAGAAAAGTTCAATTCTTCTAACATCTGTCCAGATGGTTGGCTCTGTGAAGGCAGGATTATTGCTTGCACGGTTTTGGCATGGTACCTACCTACCTTAGGGATTTGTGCATAGGAATCACTAATGCATATTTGTGTTTGCATGTCAGTTTTCCACTGTGACAAAGTAAAAGTTGTAGGAGATACATTCTAGTCCCTTTTCTTCTTAGTTTCTAATTTCTTCTTTATGCATTATAGATTATTGCAATTTCTAGAAATATTTTTCTTTAATCTTTAAGGAAAAAAATTCCTATTTCTTGCCTCTTGTACACATTCTCTGTCTCTGTCTCTTTCTCATATACACAAACACATTCTCTCTATTAACTCTCCTTTCTATATGTTGCTGTGTATGAGAGTTCGTGTGTGGATTTGTGTGATATATACTGTCTAAGTTGGAAATTTTCTTTCCAAATCAAAGAGAAAAATGTGTAGAGACTGCAACAGCAACAAAAATAGCTGCTTTGACTCACAATCCTCTACTCTGAAATATAAATTCTATCCTGAAGGGAATTCTCTTTTCTGTCTAGAGTATCTCTCCATATATACACACACATAGTGAAATATGTACAAATTCTTAAGTCTTCATAAGAACATGAGATATCATTAATCTTGTATTATCTTAGCAAAAATGGCCCTGTGAAATTATTTAAAGCGTGGGCTCCAATTCAAGGCAATTTAAGTTCCAGAGGATTGAATTTGAGCAAATGCATAGGAAGTTTTTAAAAAAGAATTCCACATTACTCCATTTATTTCTTTATGCATTTGTCAGTTTCAACCATAAGATGTAGCATTGAATAGTCATATTATAAGAAGATGATGAAACTATTTACTTCTAGTAGTGCTTACAATAATTGTATTTGATTTCCTTGAGTTTCAGACATATAACGCTCTCTTTTGAAAGGAAATCACATGGTGACAGAGATGTAGTTTAAGATATAAGAAAACTGACAAGGAATGCTTAAGCATAGTTATCACAGTTACATTTGAGAATTTTAAAAAACTATTTGCATGAAATTTCTATGTATTCTGAAATAATGCTGTATATTTCATTAGTTCTCTGTCATGGTACAGTAATGATGACAAATAAGGAAATTAAAGATTTAGTGTTTTGCTTTAAGTCTCTCATTTTCACCTCTTAATTGTTAGAAACCCCATATATGATGATTGCTACACAAAATGTGCTTTCTTTTAAATCTAGAGTAATGTTTAGATCAGAAATAAAGGAGGAAGAAACAGAGACAAATGGAAAGTTGGTATTAAATTGTTCTTGGTGGATGCTCAGTAGATTTAATAATAAGAATGGTGAGTGTTGTGAGTATAAGAATGCACATGTCTGAGAATTCTTTTATGGTCAGTACCTCATGGTATTTACTTCTTCTTTTGTCTCCTCAAAAAGAATGTGTGGAAAAATCAGGCAAGCCTCAACAAGCAGAGGTCATTTCTCTGATAAGGAATTAAAACTTGTTCAGACTTAGTTTCCATGATTAATTGAAAACTGTCTACAAACAAAATGTTCAGGGTTCTCAGTATTAGTCATTCCAAAGACTGGAACTATAGGTGCCTTATATAAAAAATGAGCAGCAGGAAGATGATCTCAAGAACTTGAATCTTTGAATCTAATGTGAGGACTAGGGAAGTAATAATTATCAACTGTTACAAATTTGTAAAATTGTGTGCCTGAAAATTTATGCTTATTTAATTCTCATTCAGACTTTCACAAAGTATGCAATTTTAATGACTATGCTCAGATATATTACTATGTATTAATTTTGGAGGAAAAAAGTATAATTAGCTTGATAACCATGCTATATTTTATATTTCTTAATTTACCATCCTCAAAAAAGAAAAACTAGCTTTTTGGTCAAAACATATTACCATTTGCTGATAAAATATCATAATTATTGGTAAGCCTTGGGTGATAATAAGGGGTTTATAAGTTACATCCCTTCTGACGAATCTAAAAATATAACTTATTTTAAAAGATATACACCCAGTATTGTTACATTCCCCTAAGATTATAGGGAAATGTTTTAGTCTACTTTTCAATAAAATTAAAAACTTCACAATTGTCTTACCTCAGTCAAAAGGTTGTAAAGTTATAAAAGAAGCTAAAGTCTTATATAACACATTATATTAGCAGCTTTTTATAGATCATAGATACCTGTGTTGAACTGGTATAATAATACATGCTATTACAATGATACATTGTTTCTCTAATTTGAATGTATACCAGGATTACTTGCAGGTCCAGTTAAAATACATTTTCTGAGTCCTATTCTCAGACTTTATGATTTGGTAGGGTCGCTGTGTAGCTGAAGAGTCTTCATTTCTAACACATTCCCAGGTGATGTTAATTGATGCAGGTCTGGAGATAACATGGTGAATGGCTATAATGCCATATTCCTCCACTTGGAGTCCATGGTACTGTGGTCAAGAGATTCTAAAAACAAAGCAAGAGAACCATGGCACATCTTTCTGAAGTGTTAGTGGAACATTTGTAGAGAAATAGTCTCTATATAAAATAACATTGATATATTAGGAAATGAAATGCAGAAACTGCCTGACATATTCTGAGAAAAGCACAAGAAAGACTTCAGAGCTGTTTGGAATTTATAATTGTCTACTTTTACCTATGAAAGCTGTCACCTGATATGACTACTTAACTTCCTAGAGATTTGCAAGTATTTCCATCCAAGTATTCTAAAATTAAGAACTTCTTAAGGCCAAGTACTTACTTGCCTAATTTTGAATCCACAGATAATAGCAACAGAAGAAGGTTTTAGGTAAGATTTCATTCTTTTGTAAATCTCTATCTTTCATGAGTAAAATAGGAACGATGGATAGAACCACTATATTGGGTTGGGTGAAATAAAAATATATTCTATTGATTCATTTAGACACAATATGTAAAAATATTTATGAAATATACCGAATGGATTTCTTGCTGATTCAGTGCCACATGGCTGTTTAATTGCTAATTAATTATTGAATAGACAAGTTGTTGTCTATCACTGCATATTAAATTCTTTGTGTGGAGGAACTGAGGATCTTCTGGTTGAACAAATTTATAATGTGCTTCTTCATTATGTAGCCTCATTATTTAGGCACAACTGCTGTAGAGGTTTTCATTCTTTTGAGGCACAAGGCCAGCCTGGAGAATACGGCACCAACAAAAGGTGAGATTTAAAAAAATTTAGCTTATCTATGGTTGGTTTATATAATTTTCGCATTTAAAGAACACTTGTGCTTATCCAAGTAGCTAATCTTTTTATTATTTATGTAATATTAGCAACTGTATTCATCTTCTATTTCTATTAATGAAAACACACAGTCACACAAGATAAGCCCTAATTAGACTGAAAATTAGAAGAGATCCACAGAAAAATTACAAAATATAGGTTTAAATAGTTACAGGAGTGAAGTTTAAGCTGTTATCTTTTATAATCTGCTAGGCTCTTCTGGATGTTTTTCACAGTGTCTGACCCTCCTGTCTGTCCTGAATTGTACTTGACTGCTCTTTAGAATGCAGGTGCTAATTAACATCTTAACACTTCTTTGCACCTTCATAAAAACCCAGCCTTCTTGTTTCTGTGGCTTCTGAGGTGTCTCTTTGAGTTCCCTACAAAAAGAGGTGTGTTTCCCACCATTGACTATGTATTAATTTTGTAATTACAAGCTTAACATATAATTTTAAAAAAGATGCATACATGCTTCCCTCTTCCTAATTCATGAGCAGCACTTTTCCGGCGGCCAGGGTGTGAAGTGAATGCCCTGGGCCCTCTAGGAGATTTTGAGTTTGTTTCCATTGAGTAGGAACCAAGGAGTTGTACTGAAACACAGACCAGAAGGTCCTGGTCCTGGGGAGGAAACTTTCACCCAGAACAGAGCTCTCCTACACCTGGACATTTGTCATTCTGTTTTCTAACATATTGAGCTTATTTGGTGGTTTCAAAATTTTCAAATAGCTACTATTTTCTTTCATTTTGTCCCGTAGGAGGAATATATCAGGAATTTTAAACATTGGTCTTTCACTGTTAGAACCAGCTTTTCTGTTGGAACTCAGTCTGATGACATGAACACTTTAGTATTTTTGTTTTTGTTTTTACTTTTGAGTTTAATAATCCATATTTTCTATTTTGGTATTTTCACTTCGTGTATCTTATTTTATATTTGAATGCACCCCTCCATGTGGAGGTTTAACCTAGAGCCTTCACACTGAGCTACACCCCAAATCTCTTTATTTTTAATTTTGAGATAGTGTCTAGATAAGTCGCAAAATTACCCAAGCTAGGCTTGAACCTGTATTCTTCCTGCGTCAGGCTTTCAGAGTGCTGCTGGTATTACAGAATTGTGCTACCACATCTGGCTGTCTAAATGATTCTTAAATCTCATCAGAACCCACACAAAAACATATAGAGGTATTTAAAATATTTTTCCCTTTACACACTTCACACACACACACACATACACACAAAATCATGGCCTCCTATTCACAAGAAATTGATTTCCAGATCCCCCCCACAGATAATAAAATCTGCGGGTGCTCTACCCTCTTTTATAAAGTGCTACAATATTTGCAAACAACCTGCTCACATCCTCCTGAATGCTCTAAAGTATCTTTAGCTTACTCATAATACTAATAGAATGTAAATTCTATGTAAATAGTTTTCGTATTCTATTATTTAGGGAGTAATTACAAGAAAACAAATTCTGTACGTGTTTGGTACAGACACAATTTAAAAAAATATTTTCAATTCAAATTTAGTTAAATCCACAGATGCTGAATGCCATCAATGCAGTGAATACAATGAATGCAGTGGCACTGTGATCCCTCTGGATCAATGGGTTCCTACCCATGGATGTTGGTATCCTCTGGGCATCCTGGACCAATCTTCAGAGGATACCTAGGGGGGAGAGAGAGAGAGAGAGAGAGAGAGAGAGAGAGAGAGAGAGAGAGAGAGATCCTGACTTAACTGTTACAGTGTTTACAAATATAGTAACAATAATGGCACAAATATCCATAGAGAAAACATATACCACTGAGTAAATGAATGAATAAAAAACAACCATTTATTGAGTACCTATTTGTGCCTATATATTCATGAGAATCTAAAAATAATTTAAATCTAATTTTTTAGAGCATAGTTTGTATGAAACAATACTCAGTAACAAAATATTTGGTCCCCAAAATGTAGTTTCTCTGTATTTGATGGTAATTATCAATATCTAATAAAAAGAAAACATTGATATTTAACAAAATAGGCAATTGACAGTGGATATAAAAAGGATATAAAAGGATATAAAAAAGATGGTATGGTATTTATGAGAAATTTAGGAGATTTTCTAGTTAATATTTGATCATTATCCTGATTCCTAATTATTCTCTTGGACAATTTAGAGAGCTACTGCCGGTAAAGGTTGCTTCTCATCTTATATGAAATGCTTTGTTTAAAATATCTCTCTGGAGAATTTGAAATAAGAAAAACCCAAATTCCACTGTTTTGGGGCAGATCCTGATGCTCCTTGCTTCAAACATTTATCCTTCAAAATGTACAAAATTCTTGCTGTCACATTTTTCTTTCTGCCCGGAGAACAGCTGTAGAGATATTAATTGTGGTTCAGTTATAAATGGATTGCCAAAAGGGACAGAGTGGGTTGTGTATCTCATCAGCATGCCCTGTCTGATATAAATCATGAGACAGGAACTTGGTAAATAGGAAATTTGTGATAAAAATGAGATGTGATATTATGAAGTCCCACCAGTTCCTTCTTCTGGATCTATCGATTTTTAAAGCATTCTGCAAAAGTGCTAAATCAATGATTGTCTGTCAAAAAAGGGCCACATTACTAAGGTCAACTACAAATTAGCCCTAAGGGTAAACACAAAGGTAGTACAAATGTTAAGAAGAAAAAAGTCACAAATGTTGTAAAATATAGCTGGAAAGGCATAGGTGTTGGGTAAAAAAAATGCAGTCTTTTGAGCTGGGTGTGGTGTCACACACCTGTAATCCTAGCACTGGGGTGGCTGAGGCAGGAGGATCACTGCAAGTTTGAGGGCAAACTGGGCTACATAGTGAGTTCAAGGTCATTTTGGATCACATGGAGAGACCCTTTCTCAAACAAAACTAAACAAAATAAAACAAATAAACAAAAAACATGTAATCTTTTTTCTCATAGTCCACATAAGATTCTTAAACATGATAACTAGGAAGAACAAAAGAATAAATTGTGTTAATTTTTTATTATCAAAATTATTCTTAAAACATAACTAGGATTTTTTTTGTTTCTTAACATTCCCTTTCTGTGTGTTTTAACTTTTACTTTTAGTTAGCACCTAGCAAAGGTATTGCAGGTTAAGAATCCCTTATCCAAAATGCTTATAACCAGGAGTGATTTTACATTTGTTTTTGACTTTCCATGACTTGCATGTACATAATGAAATAACTTGGAAAGGAGATTCAAATCTAAACGTGAAATTCACTTAGGTTCTGATATACTTTATACACATAAGTGGAAGATGATTTTGTTTTATTTATTTTATTTTTTAACAGTTTCAAGGGCTTTATTATGTAGGTTTATCAAATCAAGATAATGTAATATAATATTTTTAGTGTACCTGCATTTTAACTTAAACAAATCACTTGAAGTCACATATAAAATTTTCACTTATGGTATTATATTTACACTACAAAATGTATTTTGAATTTTAAATTTCTGGATTAGGGATACTCAAGTTGTACTACTCAGTATGATATCATGAATAAAATTTTAAAAATTTAAGAAAAGACTTATTTCCAAATAAGTCATACAAATACATTGGCATACTTTGAATACTGTTTTAAATAAAACTAAATTTGTAAAATATATATTTAAATGTGATCAAATTTTAGATTTTGGTTAAAAAACCCTCATATACTTACACATAAACACATGCTACTTTTTAAATTTCCTAAATCAATATTCCAAAATCATGGACTACTCTTGATCTTGGGCTACGCGTCACTTGATCTCATTAGGGAAACATTATACACTTTTAAAGTGCCTGCCACCTTTCCCTAGTAGCAGGTCTCAAAGTCAACCTGCTGTGTACACCCATCTCTCCTTGAAGATATTTCAGTTGCATCCTGTGCAGCAATGCTCCCTCAGGCTTTTCCCCCTGCTAAGCTCTGAGCTCTACAAGGACCAGCAGAGAGTGGGAAGGGAGGGTGGCAAACAGATGCACTTAGAAAGTCTTCATGGTGTTGGCAGACCTTTACTCTTTTTCTGCAACCCTAATGCTTAGTCTTCCACATATTCTGTTTTTGACAAGATTTTAATAAGGGAACATAGTTTTCAATATATGTTCCAAAGTCTTTGCAGCCATTCATATCTCCTACCAATGTCTTACTATTTTCTTCTAGTGTGTTTCTATACTATGCTTCCTCTTATTTAATGTGACTACATTTTACTTCTTTGTGTAAACCTTGAGTACTTTTCCTTTCATACATTTTTTAAGATGGCTTGGGGAAAAGAAAACACAATTTTACCTGGTAACTCTAACATCCAGAAATGAGATAGTGGTACCAGAGAAACAAAGAATGAGTTTGGAAGAAAAAGATGAATTTGTGTTGGCTTTCTTTCTAATCTAATGGTTCATTTTCTTTGAGGTGAAATCTCTTTCCAAAACTAACCTCTAATTATGTTACTCATCATGCTGGCAATTTACAAGGATTAGATGTGTGAATTTCTTAGCTGTAATGTTAGGTGTGCATAATCTTGATTATGTATAAATTGAATTCTCTGAATTTGAGGAAAAACAAAACTGGGTTGGAATATTGACTATGTATCCTCTTGCAATTTATTTAGCTTCTTGGAGCCCAATTTCCTATTTAAAGATGGAAATAGTGATTTCTGACTACTAGGAATGTTTAGAGTGTGAAAATGAGTAAGAGAAGATAGTTTGTAAGGTAGAGATAATGATATAATTAATTGTCCCTGTCTCAACTCGAACATGGAATTAGGACCAGGCCATGGCTCTCAATCTCTTTTCAGTTTTGAAAATCCTTCTATGGTACAAAGTAAAATTTAATTTAAAATATATTAACAATAGTGCGTGTGTGTGTGTGTGCGTGTGTGTGTGTATACTACATACTTCCTTCTTTTTTGTTTAAGTAAGATCATGGCTTTGAATCACATGGAAAAGTACTGAGTGTCAGCTTTTAAAAATTATTACTTGAGCCCTGGTAATAAGAAGCACTGATCTTGTGCATCTTAGTCAGCTGGGGCTGCTATAATAAATTACCAAACGGAATGGTGTAAACAACATTTATTTCTTCTTCTTCTGAATTGACTGGGAATTCCACCCTCAAGGGACACCCAGATCCAGTGTCCGGGGAGAAATGTCTTGCTGGTTTGTAAACGGCTGTCTTCATGTGTCCTCACATGAACTAAAGATAGAGCAACACAATTTCTCATTTCCTGTCTTATTACAAGGGCTTCACTCAGATGACCTAGTTACCTCTCCAAAGTCTCACCTGCTAATACATTCCTATTGGGAATAAAGGTTTCAAAATAAGAATTTTGAGAGGCACATATTCTGTCTGTAGCATCCTATTTGTGAGGTTCTGGGTTTTTTTGCCATACAGATTAATTAATTTCCCTATGTACAGTCATTGAAGGATCTAGCAAGACCTTATTTAGAGTCAAGACATAGCATCTTCATTTTATTTTCTGTACTTTAAGTAGAATTTTCTGAAGCACCTAGTAGAAAAAGAAGAAGAAAGTCATTTTTCATGTGTTTCATAGGAAAATCCACAAGTTACCCTTAATATAAAAAAGGTCTACCCAACTTCAAACTATCCCACAGAAAAGGGGGTTATCCTCACCAAATCACCACCTCACACATCATACCTGGCTGTTGACACTGCTTATCATTATCAGATGATTTTGTTAATGCATGTTGTAAAGGAGCGGCCTAGTCCAGTTTTCTGCCAAGTTGTATTTTCCCTGAAAAGAAGTTGGCTTTGTGGCTGCTGTATCCACTCCACCAAAAGCTTGTCCTTGCTACCCATTTTCAGACCTGGGCTTTTGCTGATTGTCCTTTTGGACATGAAAGCAACCATCTTGATGCAGGATCATGATGCCTGTGACTCATGATGATTCATGTTTCCATTTTCTTTCATTCTTCCTGGGCCTTGGAGGGTCTTTAGTTCCAGTAAAAGTATATTCCACCTTCTAAGCATCTCTAGATTTCAGTCCATCATTTTTTCTAAAGGAAACTTTCATAAGGTTAAGGAAGACTTTGATATCATTCTGGCTTATGTTTGGATCCCAAAAAGTGAGTCCAACATTGAGAAAACAAATTCATGATTACCCTTTTAGGAATAAAGATGCCAGATGTGATGGCACACACGTGTAATTCCCTCTGGAAGGTGACTAGAGAAGATCATGAGTTCAAGGCCAGCCTGGACTACATAGAGAGACCTTTTATCAAAAAAGTATTTATTGTTATTCTCCACTGAATTTAGAATGAAAGTAAGACAAACAATAGAAGAAAGATAATTCAAAACATTGATTAAATCTGCTTCATTAATTTCTAAGTAAGCCTAAAATAAATAACTTTTTCATTCATACTTAATAGGCACATGTGCAGTATTTAACAAATATTTCCATGGAAGTCATTTTCTGAGATGCTAGAGAAAAAACATAAATAAACTAGGTCACACTTTGTGCAATTGAAAATATAAAATTCAAAATTATTATAATATTTGTATTATGGTTAAGGGAGTGTGTTTGGGAACTCCTTTGACTGGTTTGAATAGAGGATTTATCACTTTCTATGTGACTTGAGATAATCGTGTCCAATTCTCAAAGGCTTATTGCAAAGATTAAATATTTTATACCAGGCATTGTTTTTATTATTTGTACAACTACGACAGTAGTGATGATTATGGTGTGGACAAAGTGATGAGAACACTTTATGGAGGAATGGCTTAATCCTGGAGTTGAGAATTAGAGGAGAAAGTTGAGAAAATAAGAATCTTGTTCTTAAGAAGCTTTTAGTCTATAAAGGGAAAATTTATATTTGAAAGTGAAAGGTACCCCCAGAGAAAGTTTAAAAATGTATTTTTAGATTTCAGAACAGGGAATGACTCAGTTTTAGAGTCAACTAAATCTTGAATATAGTCAGATCGAGCTAGTGAGGATGGTGGGGAATCATAGGAATTATATGTGGAAATAAAATAGTTGCAAATATTAAATTTGTTATTTAAAACCCCTTCTTAATTTTCCATTGTTTTAGTTGGGAAACTAACCAACTAAAGGAAGTCTTACCAATTCATAACCTTTCCTATGAACTTTGATCCAGGATCCTTTTCATTCTTCAATCTGCTATCTTTTCCTAATCTCAATCTCAAAAAAATTGCTTTAGAGATTTATCTTCCCATTCTGGGTTCTTCAGTATTTCTGTGTCTGGTACAGAATTTTATCATATCACATGGTAATTAATTGTTTAATTTTCTGCTTTTGTCTGTCTTTCAGGAAAGCAAGGTTCTTCTAATTGCAGTTACTTAGCTGCCAAGAACAAGGCTTGACCCATAGGAAGATTTCACCCAAAAGATACTGAAATAGTGCAGGATCCAAATAAGAGATAAGCCCAATAAGAGATACCTCCCTGCTAAGTACATCATGGATGGCCAGTATAAAGTAGTACATTTTGGGCAAGTTAGTAAACATGCCCTTCCCCAGAGAGCACTGAGCTATAGCCCCAGGTCTTTTTTACTAACTTATTTTTCATTCTGAGACAAAGTCTTGCTAACTTGTTAATTGCGATCTTCCTGCCTCAGCCCCCTGGAATAGTTCAATCACAGGCATGTGGAAATACAGATGACATTATTATTATTATTATTATTATTATTATTATTATTATTATTATTATTATTTTGTACCAGGGATCAAACTCGGGTCCTTGTGCTTGCGAGGCAGGCGGCGACACCACTGAGCTAAATCCCCAGCCCTATTTTTATTATTTTTAAATTTCTTTCAAGCCATAGTTCTTATAATCATTGGCAAGCATAACTTGTTTCATTTAAATCTCTTACTTCCCAATAATACCATTAGCTTGGTTTTTTTTGTTTGTTTTGTTTTGCCAGGTTTGATAATGATGTCAAAAGTTTCTGTTGACATTGTCTTATTAAGAGGCTGAGATCATATTCCACATCCATGACTGGACAGTCTCATCAATCAGGAAAATCTTTTACACAATTGACTCAGTTTTCTAATCTGAGAGCTGGGCATCATAAAAAATCTGCTTCATAATCTTACTCTGAAGCTCCATAAAGACATCAAATGATCAGTATTCCCCAGGGAAGAAGAAAATAAATAAAACAAAGATTTGCAGTTTTCTATACTATGGACATACCAGGAGAATACATAAAATTTGAATACTAATGGAAAATAAACTCTAACTCTTGTGGGTATTTTTGTTTCCTTCACCTCACATTTGATGTATAAGATACACTATATAGGCTGCAATGGCCATCCTGTGATTGTGAGTGAATGAATGACTTCATGTAATAAAACAAAATGAGTGACATTTCCATTCACCGCAGTACTTACACACTGAAGAGGCCACCTGTACTGTCACTGGTAGCATAATTTTGGAAGGTCAAGGTGGAGATAACTGCCTGTCTAAGGTATAGATAGTACCAGTTTAGCTCTCTATTGTTTATAGGATTTCATCATATCTGAAACAGATTAGCAAAGGCCCAGTTTCTGGGACTAGGCAGCCTGTGGAAAGAAAATATGATTTATTTTTTCTTTAATGTTAGAAAGAGTTATCCTGATTCTGAAAGGGTTTATTTATGCACACAGAACTATGAAACAGGCAGCTTATTAGTTTTCATAACCAGGCATCCAAGCCTTCATTATTTGTTTGCAGAAGCAGTAGGTAGGCTGCCATACCAGCGCTGTGTGTGAGTGATGCAGAAGATACTTTTCTCTCTTGTGTAGAGTAAACATGGGTGAGATTTTACAGTTACACATTTTCACACAATATTTTCCCTTCTTTTCCCTCAATGCACACTACAGATGTTTGCCAGAATGATACATGGGTGAATAGAAGACATTTATGTGCTCAACTGCATTTTCTGAAGTGTTTTAATTGTTTATGAAATTCTGGAGCTCATTTTGAAAGTGAAATGTTAAGTGTGCACGAGTGTTTCATTAAGTTATGCAACTGTTTTGATCTCAAAATGTTCCAGGATAAAGTACAGAAACTGAACTTTTATTTCTCCAGTTTAGGTCACAAATCATGGAGCCAAAAACAAAAAATGACAGGATACATTTCAGTGCCGTCCCTTCATGAGACTGTAGTTAAGAATCTGTCCTGGTTCCCATAATAAATTCAATTTGGAGCATGTGGAATTTTGGCTGGTTTCACTCCAGGGTGAGAGCTAGCACAGGAGGAGAGCACCCAGTGAGCATCGGTTAGGACTTTGCAAACAAACAACATTAGAATGAATTCTCCAATGAGAATTCCTGTACATCTTAAAAGATTCTGATATGAAATGAGGACTATACCCTACTTCTGCTTCTTCATCAGCTGGATTTGATTCATGGCAAGATTGATGGTCAACCAAACAGAAGCATGTAATCTTCTAATTTCAGTCTGATGTAACTTTTCTCATTAACCAACCACAGTTCAAATAATTTCCTGAAAGGGAGCAGAAATCCTATCTTCTGGTTTGGAATTGAGTATTCAGACACTATGTACCACTATTCATTTTCATTACACTTGCACTCCTCATGTAGGGTTAAATTTTAAAAGGCCCTATTTTTTTTTTCTGATACACAGTTAATTCTCCTCATCTCACAAAGATTCTCTAACGTGTCCCTTGGAGATTTGGATATTTGGCACATGTCTTCAATAATTAAGCAGCAAACCTGAAAGATACTGGTGAGGTTTAGGCCAAGTTTCACACAGGGAAAATTCGCTTGATGCTGATATGAAGAAATGAATGTTGAAGACTATGGTTTCATTGGGTGATGTAGAAAGAAAAATACATTGGCTTGCCTGCATTTATTTCTCTATCTTCTTTAATCATAAAGGATTGTGATCTCATCTGACTGGGGAAATAAGAGACAAATATAAAACCACAAAAAATATAGAAGTACATGACTGTCAACCAAAAATTTCTAGAAGATTGTTCCATAAAACTAAAATAATATTCCTTTGCTGTATTCCACTGCCATGAAGTGTTGCCCCTCTGCAACTCTGTCTTGGAGCCAGCCAATTAGGCTGAAACCTCTACGAACTAAACATATGGAAACAATAACAAGAAGCACCAACCTTGAACATTTCTATGAAATTCTACCACAATAGGGAAACAGACGCTGCTTTCCCCTCAGACAAACATTTCCAGCCCAGAGGAAGGGGCTTCTGGGCCACCGTTCCACCACTCCCAGCACAGAGGTAGGGGCTTCTGGGCCACCATTCCACCACTCCCAGCCCAGAGGAGGTGAGCCGCACAGGTGCCGACAGCATCCCCCTGACCCCCCAGTCGAAATGAGAAGACACGTAAACAAGTCTCAAAACCAAACTTCCAGATCACCTACAACAATCCCAAAGAGAAATGAGATGGAACACTCTGATACTCAACCACCTGGACTCCCTGAACTGGCAACAAAGGAGGATCTGGAAAAAATGAATTCAGAAATAATTTCTCTGATAACAGCAGAGATTGTGCCCATAGTACAAGACATGATTAATCAAACTAGAGAGGGCACAGATAAAAAAAATAGAGGAGCTGAGGAACACGGTGGAATCCCAACATAGGAAACAAATGGAATCCATAAAACAGATGCAAACTGATTTCCAGGAGATTAAAAACTCCACTGAAAGTCTACACAGCAGAATGAGCCAATGTGAGGACAGAATTTCAGATATAGAAGATAAGATTGTGATTAGTAACCAGAAAAAGAAAAATTGCTTCGCAATTGTAAGGGACCATGAGAAATCAATCCAGCAGCTGCTAGATGATGCAAACAAGAATAACATAAGACTGACTGGAGTCAATGAAGAAACAGGAGAGAGTACAGATGACATAAAAAAAAACTGTACACAGAAATAATGGCAGAAAACTTCCCAAGCAGGGGAAAAGAACTTGACATGCAGATAAGTGAGGCATATAGGTCTCCAACTAGCCTTGATCAAAAAAAATCTATACATAGGCATATAATTGTTAAGATTCCAGAAACCCAACAGAAGAACAAAGTTCTACAAGCAGTTAGAGAAAAGAAACAAATCACCTACCAAGGAAAGGCCATCAGAATCACCGTAGACTTCTCAACACAAACCCTCAAGGCAAGAAGAGCTTGGAGTGACATATTCCAAGCCCTAAAGGAAAACAGCCTCCAAACCCAGATTGATGTACACTGGAAAACTATCTTTCAAAATTGATGGAGAAATAAGATACTTTCATGACAAAGAGCACCTTAGGAACTTCATGAATACCAAATCAGCACTCAAAAATATTTTAGATAAAATCCTAGGAACAGACAATGAGGATTACAACCCTAGGAAGCACAGCAGAATTAATCCATTGGGTGTGACAAGAAATTAAATGTAAAGGGAGAGAATGCAACACAAAGAAAAAGTTATGAACCTCATCTCCCTAATGAGTGTATAATTCAATCTTCTTATTATACTGATTAGTATTTTTCTGATTCTAGTGTTGTACACCTTTCCTTGTGCTGTATTGGCTATTTATCATCTTCTTGTGTCTACTTTTTAATTGGGTTGTCTATTAATGAGTTGTAAGAGTTCACTATATATTCTGGTCATAGGTTATATGCATTATAAATATGTTCTGTTTAAGAACTACTTTTCCTTTTCTTAATGATGTCATTTAAAGTTCTAAATTTTGATGGAATCTTATTTATCAATTTTTTTCTTTTATATATCATGTTTTTTATATCCTAGGAAATTCTTGCCTACCCCAAATTCATGAAAATTTTCCCTTATAATTTCTTCTTAAAGTTTTATAATTTTAATCTTTCATACTTAGGTTCATAGATCCTTTCAAGTTATTTTAATGTATGAAAATAAAGAGTTGAGGTTAATTTTTTATATACGGATACCAGGTGTTCTAGTGCCATTTGCTGAAAACACTATCCTTTCCTCTGCTCTTGAATTTAGTTTATGTTCTATAAAATGTTAATGTTAAATAATTTTTCAAAACTCAGTGGACCATATATGTGTGGTTCTATTTCTAGATTCTCTGTTTTATTCCAACTATCTGTATGTCTTTCCTTACACCAACATTGCCTTGATTACTGTAGCTTTAGAAGATGTCTTAAAATTAGGCATTAAATGTCCTCCAACACTGTTTTCTTTTACTTTTTAATTTTTTAGGTCCTTTGTACTCCTACGTAACTTTTAAATTTCAATAACCAAGTCTTCATTAATAGCAAGTATACATGGACTTTAATTGTATATATACCCTGTGTTTTCTAATCCTGCTAAATTCAAATACAAGTTCTAGGGGCTGCTAGAGATTTCTTAGTATTTTCTCTGTAGATGGTCATTTCATCTACATATAAAGATTTTACTTATACTTTGCCAATCTTATCCTAATTGTGTTATTTTATTGCCAGAGTATTTTGAATTGGGCCTAAGTTTCAAAGTTTAATGGACAGATGAAGAGTAGGCATATCTGCCCTTGTTCCCCACCTTAGGGAGAAAGTATTGCATCTTCTCCATTCATATAAGGCATTTTTCCTGGAAGTATGGAGTACATGTCTTTAATCTGTTGAGAAGGTTCTGTTCTACTTCTAGTCTCCTGATAGCTTTTACCACGAACAGCTGTAGAATTTAGTCCAATCCTTTTTCTCCAACTAGTGACAGGATCATATGGCTTTATCTTTCTGCTTTAAATGTTTGATATAATTTATCAGTTAAAATGTATATGAGCCTATTGTTGTCATATAGGTAGGTTTTCAAGCTAGGAATATACTTTCTTTAATAAGTGCTATTCAAATTTTATATTTCCTCCAGAGTCGGGTTTCATTAATTTGTCTTCCAAGGTACTTCTTAGAAGTTGTCAAATTTATTTCAAAAATGATTTTTGTAATATGCTTTCTATATCCTTTCAAATTCTTTAAAATCTGTGGTAATGTCTCCTAGGTCTTGAGATTGTAATTTTGAAAATGTATAATTGATATTGTGTAATAGGAAGAAAAGCTCTAAAGGAGTAGGGGAAGTGGGAGGAGTAGGGAAAAGGAAAGAAAGGAAAAGAAAAATTATGAGAAAAGGAAAAAATGGAAATAAAGTCTTTGCAAATAGGGAATTGTGGAGGGGGTGAAGGGAGGGCAGGGGAAGGGGAAAAAATAAGAACCAAGATACTCATGTAATGGTACAAGATCTCAATGATGAATGTAACTATTTTATACCTAAAATGTACCAATAAACTTAATGGGAAAAACCCTAAAATAATACAGTGGGCATGATTCATTTAAAACATGCAAGGTCTGATGCTTCAAATACTAATGTGTATTAATTTAAATGTAAGCAAGTTATACAGGTCATATGAAATGATTGCTGTTATACAACAACAACCAAAAAATGTTATGGCAACACCTGTGCTCTAGCAACTAGTGTGTGTCATGCATGGGGGTATTAATAAGGAGAGCAAGAGAAGCCAGGCTGAGGATTTAGTTTTACTGAAATAATTAAAACAGTCATACAATTGTCATAACCTGTTATGAGGGTGATCTTTTGGATGTGAGAATGCTCAAGTAAAACATTTTCAGATGGTAATACAAGATTCACTGTCTATGAATTGTTCTTACTGAACTTGGAACAGAGGATCTAGAAGCTCAAATCAAAAGTTTAAGAATAATAGCAGGAGGCCAGAAATGTCCATCTCTTTGAATTTCAGCTATTGTAAAGGTTCTATTTCTTGATTTCGCCACCTGCTTTTGGAATGCTTATTCTCTAAAAGCTTACTGCAAATGAATACTAGCAAATGGAATTTGTGCTCTTCTTATCGTAATAGTTTCAGCTTTTCCAGTGTGCAAATTTTCACGCTGCACCAAACCTTTGTTTTTCTGCTCAATGTATCAGCACCAGCATTTTTCTTTCTGAATAATGTGCAGAATTGGTATGCTGACTTGTTCATAAAAAATACAGCCTAGCTAACAGAGCAGCACTACCCAAACGCCAACATCTTATTTTTCCAAAGGTCTTGCATCTTAGTTTGTCAGAAAACTAGAACCTCTAACCCGACAGTGTAGCATCTTTGATGGCTAATTTTGCTTGCAGTGTTTGCTGTCATGATTGGAGGAAAATATGTGAGCCCTCCAGGTAATGGGAGGAAAGTTTTAGTTGTGGCAATAGGCGAATGATTCTGTAGGCCCTCTGTTAATTAAAATCCAAGTGGCATATTGGGAAATTTCATTTAACCAAGAACCTAAATGCAGAAAAAAATGAGTCTGTTAAAAGCAGAATCCACCTTGGAATCAATGTGTTCTTACTTGACTTGACACTAGTTGGATGAATTGTGGTAACAGGGATCATTTTTGTTGACAACAGCTGGAAATACAACAGCTATATTATTATAATTAGGATCAGCATCAAGTTGGATTATAATAGGGCCTTTCTTGGAGAAATGGCACAGTGTCAAATTTATAGTCACTAGCTAAATGAGTCTCTTGTATCTGAGACAAAGAGATAAAAACAGTTCCAAATGAAAACACAAACAAAGAATCCTGGTTGTTATATTTCCTGGGTTTTACTCAGGGTCCTATTTATCACTTACCAACACTTGCTGCTTTGAGGAAACGTTATCCTGCAAGCTTTACACTTTTCAATATGCCTCCGTGGTCTGCATTCTGCATACATTTCCTTGGACAAGCCTACACCACAACTTGACTAGAATTCTTCTCTGCTACGAGATTAACCTCAAAGCATCCATTTCCCCTCTTATAGATATTCCCTTGACAAATGCATCTACAAAACCTTCACTCACATCTATTCCAGCGTATGGGTGTATCAACAGTCTTGAATCACTGTTAGGAAAAATATCATCATTGACAGAAAATAGTGCTGCCTTTTCATTTCCATATGTCTAAAGTTGAAAGATGTGGATTTCAGGGAAGCCAAATGTCAGGAAGACATATTTTAGATGAGTATGTAGATAAAAGCTTATCTTGGCCCTGTTATGATTCCAGTCCAGTGGGCCATCTTGGAAATCATGTGGAATTTGCATAGGCTGGGAGCTATGGCATGTGTTTGAAAGCCATCCACTAAATTACATCAGGAAACATGGGTTGATAATGTGCCCAGTGGCAGGCCTGTGTTAGTATATTAAACACTTTTTAAATTTTTCATTCCAGAGCATATTAATCTCAACAAAGAGGTTTATGTGAGGAGGATTAGGTAGATGAATGTGAAATTTGTGTGTATGTATGCTTCTTTTGGGCAATTTATGAATGAAATATCTTTCTTAATAACCATGGGGTATATTGCTATATTTATTTTAGGTTTTGATTGACATGTATTATCTGTACATTTATGATGTATATTGTGACATTTTGATTCACATATCTGTCGGGCAATGATTAACTCAAGGTAATTAACATATTTATCACCTTAAATTTTTATCATTTCATCAGGGTGAATATATTCAAGATCCTCTCTTCCAATTATTTGAGACATAAAATGCATTATTGTTAATTATAATCACCTTACTGTGTTACAGAACAACAAAACTGATTCCTCTTATCTAACCTCATAGTGCTTCTTTGCTATTTTTTGTACATGTGTTTCTTTTAAAATTTATGGAACTTCATTAATGTTATAGTCATTGTGTAAAATGACAATTATAAATTAAAACATCTACCACCACTTAAAATTGTTAGAGACTGACATATTATTCATTTTTTACTATATATGAATGTAATGTAACAAGAATTACAGCAAGCTTCTAAAAATATGAAATGCCGTAACTCTTTTGTATTCTTTGCATGAATAATTATATTTAATTATCACAAGGCATCTATGAAGTAACAATTAATATCTCCTTTGCTTCTAAATATTAGGCAACCAAAACTTGGAAAAGTTTTTTGGTCAAATATAAAGAATTAATAAAATTTGGAGACAGAATATTAAACAAGTGCTCTTGTTCAAAGCAATTTGACTCCAAATTTATTTTCTCTGCCACTTTTGTATACTTCCCATAACCACATTTAATCTTCATATAAAACCTTGAGGTTTGGAGAATAAAAATGATAATTTTTGCATAAGAAAAGTTGAATCATACAACATGTGAATGATAGAAGCCTGGCCACTCAGTCCTATGCTGGGAATGTGATGGGCTGTCTCTCAGAATAAGGTAAGATAAAGCTACTATCAGCACAGAAATGGAAATGACTATCATTTCTTGTGACAGTAAACCCTGGAGAAAGTATTTTTATCATCCATTTAAGGAGAAATGGTTACTGTGGTTCTTTATACAGTAAGAATGGTATAAAAATACTCAACAAAAACATCTGAATGTGACTTTTTTTTTCAAAGAAATCATAACAAAATTCATGTCTTCAGTAAGAAGAAATTGAACTTTTAAAAGTTCAGTACTTGTTATTTGTTTTAAATTGTGGATTCACATTGGAATTTGCTGAAAAGATTTTTAGAAATGATCTACCACTGTCTCCACCATATCATTCTGGAAGGGAAACCAAAGGACTACTTTTCAAAACTAGAAGTGAATACAGAGGCATGATTGTTACTCACAGGTTAGCATATGATAATTTCTGTTGTAGGCACCTACATATATTATTTTGTTTACCTTTCATTTTAGCCCAAATAGATATTGTTGATTTTAGTCCAAGTCTAGGGTAGGTTATATGATTTGCCTAAAGAGATAGAGATGAATGTCTCAGAACAAGTTAGAACTATTCTGTATTCAAAAGTATTAACTCTATGCTATTCTGCCCAAACAAGGCTATAAATAGATGTATATGAAGATGATGTCTTCCAGAAATATTTTTTTTAATAACTATATTTCTTAATTTGAATTACCTATTGGAAGGTAACATTATCAGAGCCAGAACTATTTTACTCTTTACTTCTCTGTTTTCAGTACTTAGTCAATAACTGGGAATAAATGCTCAGATTCTATAATTTGACATATTATTGAGTAAAATCTGTATCAGACTTTATCTGATACAGTATGTTATATAGATCTAAAATGTCCCTAAGAGAGTCTAATATGTTCAGAGGTTGAGCCTGGTTGAAGAGAGGACTTATTCTGGTCCCTGGATCCTCCTTTCTTTACCTGCTTCCTGGCTGCTATGGATTGAGAAATCTTCCACAGCCATGCCCTTCTACCATACCATTTCTTCCTTGAGGCCAGTCTACCATGGACTGACTCCCTCAAGAACGTAAACCAAATTAAGCCTTTCCTTCTTTAGTTTGTGGGTATCAAGTATTTTGTCCTAACAATAGGAAAGCAGACTAATACTGAAAATTTGTACCAGAAGTAGGCTGGTTGCAATGACTGTACTTGACCATGTGACTTATAAGCCTTTGGAACAGATTTGCAGGAGAAATTTGGAAAACTTCAGAGATGCCTGCTAAAGATTTCAAATAAGCAGAACCTGATGGGTGACTCTGGTTGAAGCTCAGAAGACTGGAATGGTGATAGGAATCCAGACAATAAAGGCTAGACTCAAGAGGTTTCTGTTGGGAATAAGGAATTTATTAGCAGTTAGGCTAGAAGCCATTTGTATTTGTTATGCTCTGGTAGAAATTTTTTCTTCATTTTGCTCATGTCTTGAGACATTGGAGACTGAGATTAAGGGCATTGGACTAATTAATATGATGGAGCAAATATCAAGACAGCCCATTGTTTAGGCTGTGGCATGACAACTGCTGGCTGTTTTCAGCTAGATTTAAAATTAGAGTCAGAGGCAATGAGCAGAACCTAAAGATGTGAAAATTGTGCATCCAGGCCAGAAGGGAAGCACTTTTAATTTGGAGCCAAAGAGAATGTGATTGCTGAAAACATTAGCATCATTGAAAAGAAGCTCAGGACTTTGCATCAATGTAATAGGACAGATGCCTTGAAGTCATTTCATGAAAAGACCAGACCCTATCAATGGCAGGCTGAAAGGTATAAAAGAGTAAACTTCTAGAATATTCCAGGATGCCCTATTCATTCAACGCACACTAGGAAAGTGTTTCCCAGACTTTAGCCATCTAGGCACTTAGAAGCTGCTGAAATCACTGTCCAAGGGGCTCAAGCTACTGATTGAACTAGCAGGAGACATTGGCTTCATTCACAGGGTGCCGGTTATTCAGACAGGCAGAATGTAAAAGTTGTGGTGTCATGGAGGCTTCTACCCAGACTTCAAAGGAAAGTTTGAGAGGCCAGGAATTTTGTCTTTGAGAGATACATGAAGCTGTGAGAGTGAAGCCAAGGCTGCAGTGGCGATTTCTGGATGTTGGTGATTCCAGCAATTTAGATTTCCTGCCAAGAAAATTTGCAGGCTCTGAGTGGAACCTGCTGAAGAGAAAGGTTATAGGGATTGCAACCAGCATATCGTAGGGGTAGGTCTGCTCAAGCCATTTGGAGATCACATCTTACTAGAACCTGCCCCAGGCGCTAGACATGGAGCAATAGAATTTAATATTTGCTCTGCTGAGTGTTGATCTTCTAAATTTTTTGTTCCTTTTTATTCTCCTATTCCTTTTTATTGGAATGGGATTTTTTTTTTTTTTTTTTTTTTTTTTGTACCGGGGATCGAACTCAGGTCCTTGCACTTGCAGGGCAGGCGGCGGAACCACTGAGCTAAATCTCTGGCCCAGGAATGCGAATGTTTACTTTGTGCCTTTTGTATGTGGGAAGTGTTTAACTTTCTCTTTGATTTTTTTATCGACTCCCAACTAAGAATTTGCCTTGATTTTTAGAAGAGACTTTGATCTTGGATTTTTCAGCAATATTTGAAGTGTTAAGATTCTGGCGATTCTTGGAGATGGGCTATATGCTTTGTATATAATGAAATGGATGTGAGCGTTTGGGGCACCAGGAGTAGAATCTTATATTTCAGATCTAAAATGGCCTCAAATGTCTCATGTGTTGAGAGGTGGATCCTGGTTGTAGGAGGAAAGTCATTCTTGGCATGACCTCGAAGGGTGAATTTTTGTCCCTGGGTCCTCCTCTCTCTGTCTGCTTTTTTGGCTGCCATGGAATGAGCAGCTTTCTTCTGCTAGTACCCTTCCACCATACCAATTCTGTCTTGTAGCCAGCTGACCATGGGCTGAATCTCCCAAATACACATGGCAAATTAAATCTTTCCTACTTTAAGTTGTGTGTGTCAAGTCCTTCTCCCAGCAACAGGAAAGTGGACTAATGCAATGTATTACTTTATAATGGTGAAAAGGAATGTCTTCCTTAAAAATCAAAGTAAACACAGCAGACAACAATAACAAAAATAGCAAAATAAAATTGTTAGATGAACTTCTACACAGACAAGTTCCCCGTTTCTCATCAGTCTGTGAAATGTGTCATTCCTTTCAGTAAGTCTTGAATCTTTTTTTTTTGCTTTTCTTTAATGTCCTTAAATTAACTTTATACTTGCAGAAAAGTTGCAAAAACAGTGATTGTATACCCCATCTTAGTCCATTGTTTCGTGTTGTAACAGAATAACTGAACAGGGGTAATTTATAAACAACAGAAATTTATTTTTTCATAGTTCCAGAGACTGAGGAATTCAGGGTCAAGGGTGAGGCATGTGGTAAGAGTGTTCTTGCTGCATCCTTTGGATGAAAGAATACTATGTCCTCACATTCTGAAAGATTGGAAGGCAAAAGAGACAGTCTCTTAGTACAGCTTTTTTTTTTCTTTTATAAGTTTCCTAGTCCTATTCACAAGGAAGGGGCCTTCACTGCCTGATCACGTCCTCAAGGCCCGCCACTTACTTAATTCCATCATATTGACAAAAATCTAAACTTTGAATGGGACACAGTCAAACCATGGAAACTTCTCTCTCAGATTACCTTCAGTTTAACATCTTAGTACAAAGACTAAAATGAAGTAATTCACACAGATATCCATTTTTATGATCATGATGACCAACTAAGTGGCTATCTCAATGATCTCATAACTTGCCCGGTCTCATAATCTGCTATGTTGCTGCTAGAAATTAAATCTGGGAACATTCAGAGTGGGTGTATCCTACAACATAGGACTGAATTTTACCTGAAATGCCTTCTTTCTTTCCTACATGTTAGAGCCAACATTCATCCTGGCATTCAAATGCCCCCAATATAATTTGCTCACAGCTTTTGTCTCCATCTTAGCTTTGATGACTGACTTTTCCTGCCAACTCGCCTTCTGAAAAATTTTGGCATTTTTTTCTATCTTCCTCTTCCCTGGTAGGTTTTGCCTCCAATTCTTCTCTATACCAGATAATATTCAAATAATCTCAAATATTGTACTTCCATGTGCTCATTTTTACCACAAAGATTGCTTAGTGACTCAGGAAACTGAATCCTGGGCTGGGGATTTAGCTCAGTGGTTCCACCGACTGCCTCAAAATTGCAAGGACCCGAATTCGATACCCAGTAACAAAAAAACCCACCCAAAACTGAATCTTAACTCAAACACATCCATACTGAGATAAATGTGTATATGTGTGTATATATATATATACACATATACAGGCACACATATACACTTTATATATGCATATATTATATATCCACGTGTATAGAGATGTATGTTTTACAAGAGCTATTCCATTCATTTTTGTAACTATTGATTTTGCAGAACTCTGAAATCATCATTCTGAACAAATTCCAGTTTTGCATGACAATTGACTGTTCAACATATATTGTTACATTTTCCAGAATAGTGACTATAATCCAAATCCAAAAAGGTTTTGACTGGCCACATCTTGGAAGAGCTCTACTCTATTTCAGTCATCACTGAGATGTGCCTTATCATCTTCAGAATCAAAATCTTCCTTCAGGTGCTGGGAATATTGACTGTTAACAGCTCCAGGCTGATGATCCCTGCCAATGCTTTGTATTTTCTCTTAGCTGAAGAAAGTTGCTGGGCCCACGGGCCATGGTTCATTCTCAGGGGACAGCTCATAGCCCACAACTCTTCAGTACTGGAACATGAAGGGTTGGCTCAATTTTCTCATTGTAAAGCCCAGCTCTAGGGTCCCAGTTGGGTCCACAGTAGTCTGTCTTGTGACTGCATCATAGCTAAAGTGCATCTTCTGCCTGGTCCTTTACTTTTTGCTGCCACATATATGTTGACCAAGAGTACTCCTCAGTGAAAACCCTGCAAGAAATCCTTACTTCACCGTCTACCAATCCAAGACAGCCAGTAATATAGTCACTCATCCATTCATTCAATTAGTAAACATGGCTCCAACAAATATGATGTGTCTGACACTTAATGGAGGAGGAAGGCACTACCTTCATGATCCTTATCACTACTCCAGACATCTCCAAGTTCTCCCTAGTTTCACAAGTTCCCAGAATAACGCATACTTTGCCTTTACTTAGGCAACTTACTACTTTGCCTTTACTTAGGCTTGACTCATTGCTTGGAATTCTGTCCCTATTGTTCTCCTGGTTAAAATGATCATTTCTTTAATAATTTACCTTAAACACAAGCTGTCTTAGACAACTCTTCTTGATCACCTGTCTGTGCTGGATCACATGAGAGAGTGATATTTGGTGCTATTGCATTCAATTGAATTTCTCTGTCAATTTATCAGTTCTTGTCTTTCTTTTCTCCACCAAACTGTAAGCTTCTTGAGTGAAGAGATATTATTTTAAATATATATACACCAGTTCATAGAGCCATATATGTTCAATCATTGAATGAATAAGTAAATGAAAACAAGATTAATCTAAAGTTTGGATTTTATTATCCATAGGCCTAGTTACCTAAGCATGCTAATTAATTGGTAGTTTCAATTTAAATTTATTGTCTGAAGAATTTTAAATACAATGGGTTAAAATATCCCTCTGATGTTTCTTCTTTTTTCAACAACCAGTTTTTTCCAGGTAGGTTCAGTTGTGCTTTTGCAAAATTTAAATACTACATGCTATATTATATTATTAGCTTACATTTTATATTTCTTTTATATGATTAATTTTCATATTCTCCAAGCCCACATGAATTGAATAGGTATCTTTAAAAGGAAAACTACAAAGGAATCTTAAATAATACATATACTAAAAGGATCATCTTTATGTAGTACTACAGCCTTGCAATACTCTTTTAAATGACTTGGATATTGAAATTATGACAAAGCAATTTATCTCCATCTTTTTAAGGAAAATTCTTTCTTTATTTGCACACATGGATTTCTGTATGCTTTGCTTGGCAAAATTTAGCTCCTGGCAAAAAATAATGTGTTAATTATTACTTATTTCCTCTCTTTTTTTAATAGGTACGTCTGTCACTAATGTCACAGCTACGGATGCTGACGACCCAGTTTATGGAAACAGTGCAAAGTTGGTTTATAGTATCTTGGAAGGGCAGCCTTATTTTTCCATTGAGCCGGAAACAGGTTTGTGGCTTAAATTTTAAATTCTGTTTATCATATTTTTGCTTCAGAGAAACACTTTCCTTGGGATTTGGATTATGAAATGCTATGGTTAAGTATTTCACTCCCTGTACCAATGATATTTGAATTTGTGCCATGTGACATGGTGATCCCTACAATCATTTTGATATTGATTAAAACAAATTTCTGAGACTGTGTAGAATATTGCCTTTTAAAAGATGGTCTAACACCATTTTTCATGCTGGAATAAAAAAGGAGGGAAGGGTGCTTTTGCATCAGACTTACTTAAATATCAGATTTAATCATGAATTTACTTATTCATTGACTCTATAATGCTTGACAAGTTTTTAAGTTTCAAACTGTACGTTTATAACATTGTCTTAAGAAGAAGAACAGATGAAGGGATCAAGCTTGCAGTGCATGGCATGTAGAAATCATTAAATGAGTATTAGCTAGTATTATGTTTGCCATTAGATTCCTCATTTGTAAAAGACAATATGGATATGTACCCATTAGAGCTCTTGTGAAAATATATTTATGGACAATATTAAATCCAACAAATATATTGAGGTCTGATGTTACAGATTTTATAGACCATGGAGTAAGTTATTTTAAGATCAAAAAACAAAACTCTTTTTAAAACTTTTGGAAAATAGCTTCATAAAATACTAAACTTTGTAAACAAATTTGTACCTTCTTAAATATTTCAATTTTACAATGTACTAAGAGAGTGTTTCTATTTTTCCAGGCTGTTTTCAATCCTGTAGAGTTTTGTTGTGATACATTTAAAAATTATTAATATCAATATTGTTTATATTACTGAGAGCAGCTATTAAAAACCATGTCTTTTGTTTGTAGTTTTCTTCTGTAACGATTTTGTCTTTAATTTTATAAATAGAAAACTTCAATGTACTAAAACACAAACATATTTTTTGATTCATGTGGTTTCAGTACTATTTGGATAAATTTCTGACTTAACATTAACTCAATTATTAATTAAATTAAAAATGTAAAATTTTTCTATGTTTTTTTAAATTCAACAAGTAAAATCCTTATGCTTTTAACAGTAAGAAAAATACATTTATACATAAATAGTGCATGGCTTAAAATTGAACTTAGGTTTATAAACAGAAAAAATGTACTTGTAAAGTGCACTGATTGTAATTATATTATAATTAAATTACATGTTCTTCCTGAGCCAAGAAGAAAGTTTGTTATAAATTTTATCTCATTCTCCCAAATGACCTTCGACATATGGCATAGTAGGTAGTCAACTCTGGGTTTCAAGGGAAAAGAAAGTCTAGAGACCATATCACTTGGCCAAAATTGCAACAGTAGAGCTGAGGGCAGAATTAGGACTCACATCCAGGTCCCTAATTGCAGAGCTACTGTCAGGTTTCTCTGAACTTCACTTTTCATCGGGTATAATTATGGTGCAAGGGCATCTGTAAGACAGCAATATATTAACTGGCTAAGTGGAGTTGAATAGTGTTCCCTTTTGCTTCCTGGACATTAGTTCACTGGGGCCTTTTTGTTCACCATTTCCAGCATAATATAGATATTAAGCCAGCAAATATCTATTGAGCATTCACTGTGTGCCAGGCACTGAATTAAACATAGGGAGAAAAAAAATTACAAAGGCTAGTCTTAGCTTGCAAGTATCACACAATCCATTTTGGAAGACAGATTTTTTTTTAGACATAAATAAAGAAAGCATGCCACTGCCTTTTAAATAATTTATAACTTAAGAATAAATTACTATGAGATATAGTTAACTAAAGCTTTTACTAACTTAGAAGACTTGGGCAATTTTAAGTTTTATTGATATATACTATCATTTGCTTAATGAAATGTTGTCAGTGACATTTAATATTTACATTTCAACCCAGTATAATGAATATCTCTCCCTACACATATCCAATGTAGCTTTTCCAATTCCAATTTGACAGATATAAAATTGTTTGATTTGTATTTTAGAAAGATTATTCTGACTTCATTGTGGATGACATTATGGAGAGAAATGATACATGTATAATTCACACAGTAGTTGCTTAATAAATGTTGGGCAAATGAGATGGTGTTTTTTGACTAAAGCAGATTCAATGCAGTAGAATATAGAGGCTAAATTCAGTAATCAATAGAGTCAGCCTAAATTTTTTAGCTAAAACATGCAAGTCCTGATCAAAAAATAGGGTGTGTGTTTGAAAAAAATTTAGAATAATAAAAGACACATTGCCATTAATCTTCCTCAAAATATTCCCTCTTACTTCACATACACTAATCCCATCCTTCTTGCCACTTTCTGAAGCAATTTTAGAAGTCCTCTTCTGTGTCTTTAGTTATCTTTTGCCTCTTTAGTTGTCCTGTTGTGGCTGCCTTGATGCCCTAAATGGATTAAAAATGTCTACAACAATTTCTATTAAATAAAAATATTATGATATGTCCTCATCCACCTCATTCATTTTATCTGGTATTATATGACATGGGGCTCTTCCCCAGTAAAAATGGCCTGTGAAAGGTAAATATTTTCAATTTACTCAGGACATTGAGGCAACCCACAACAGGACAACTAAAGAGACAAAAGTCAACCTACAGAACTGGGCAAGAATGATGGGATCAGTGTGTTTAGAGTGAGGGGGATTATGTCAATATGTCTTTTATTGGAATAAGAATAACATTTATCATATTTTGTATCATACTGCATACATACAAATGAGAAATGTATACATTTTTATGCAAATACTTGCATAATTAACTTGAGTGTATCAAATAAAAGCAAAAAGTGGTTAGTTTGCAGTGAACATAAACCGGATTCTATGAAACCCGCTTCTCTCTTTGTTAAAAATAATTTTAGCCTCATAATGTATGTGTGTATGTGTGTTTGTGTGTGTGTGTGCGTGTGTGTGTGAAAAAGAGAAAGAGAGAGTAGAGAGAATATTAGAACTGTGGAGAAAAAGATGAAAAGACACTAAGATTTTTATATGAGAAAAATATAGGAAAAAATGAAGAGTAACCATTGAACATTAGGAATTTTAATTTTGTGACCACGTGAAAATGACATACCTTTTCTGGTGATCAAAAATGTGTATCAGTTGGATACTCTAGCAAATAGATGCTGAGATAGAGTAAGTACAAATGATTTGGTGGAATTTTAGGCATGTGAAAAGTAAAGGAGAAAGGAAGAAAGCTTGTGCATGGGAGTCCTTTGTATCAGATGCAGATCTGTTACTTAGGCAAGGAAAGAGGAGACAAAGCAGGATAAGGTGATGCAAATCTTGGCCAAACTCTCCTGGATTTCTGAAGCCACGATTACCCTCAGGAGGATCCCAAGCTGCACAGACATGTTCAGGCTTTAGCACAGCTTCTGTGCTCGGTCTTGGGCCGAGATGTGCCTGGCAAGTGCAAGCCTCACCAGGAAAGCTCTATTTTGAATTGAAATCCACACAGTGGGCCTCTTTGCCTGTCAAAGATGCTCTCTGAAACAAAAGAGGATACAACTTCCTATCCTGTCAAATCAATGAATGTGTTGTTAAAGCCAACAATATGCAGGATTTGCAAGTGCTGGGTGAATGAAATGATAGTAGAAATACTAGCAAGTAGAGTATATTTATTTTAAAAATACATGATATGTATCAAAAACATGAAGAATGTCCACTAATTTTGTACCAGGATTTGTAATTCTAGCACCATAAAGAAAATTTCAATGATGAGCCGAAACTCAATATATATGACCAAAGTTACTCAGAAAGACGAACAAGGTGACTCTCTTAGGATTGGTCTGTCCTTGAATTCAAAAAATGATCCAGCATAATTGAGTCAGAAGATGTTGGCTGAAATGACAATTGACATTACCCTATGTGGGTACAATTTGTTTGCACCAGAATTCTAATCATACCAGCTGGGTCTATATTCTGTAGTTAAAATGAACAACACCATGACAGGAAGCTCACATACAACAGGCTGTGCAATGAGGTTACATTCATGATCTTTGTTTATGAAGAGGAAGACTGATTATTGACAAATTTCAGGAAATATTTGATGTTAGAATATTACAGAGAGAGAGAGAGCATAAGAAACAACAAATTTTTATATATCTTGTTTTTTCCTTGCAAGAACGCTACAAGCAGAACTCTCAACTTTGAAATAGATAAATTGTGCTCTTCCCTTGCTTATTACATTCCCACTTTATGGAATTATGTTCTGTTGTAATAACAATCTCTTTCCCTCAGGGAGAGCTACTTCTTTTATTTCAGGTATTAGCTACGAATACAGATAATTTTGCCATTTTTTTCTGTTTATTTTCTTGTTTCAGCTTAAATAAATCAGTAATTATGTTGTCTATTGACTTTCTATATTCTTAACTCAGTTTCTACACTGAACTGTATAGTCAAACAAAAACAATGGGACTTGTCTAGTGGGTTGGTTTTTGCATTTGTGTCTTACAGATTTTTTTGACACCTAAAAGTACACCAGTAAGTAGTTGAGAGAAAAGAAAGAAAATGGAAGGAGGGAAAACTCAGAAGAGGAAAAGTAAGGGAGAGAGGGAGAGAGGACAGAAGGGAGGGAGAAGGCATTAAAAGGAGAGAGTGAGGAAATAAAACAAGGGAAACAGAGGGAGGGAAGAAACAAGATTGAATCAATAGCAAGACAACCATACTCTAAATTCATAAGGAAGATTAAAAGAATCCAGCTAGAGAGTACAGTTTAGTTTGCAGTCTATATTCCTTTTATTGGTTGCTCTGACTTAAAATAGTTTCTTGTTTGTTTGTTTGTTTGTGACTCATTTAGGACTAACATTCATCTGATTTTCAAATTGTACTCTGTCTTTCATACCTAGGCAACATAGTACTGCTCTTGTGCTTGCAAAAGTGAGCCATGAGATAAAATTCACTTTGTCAGGTTCACTTGTATATAAATGGGGAGACAGAAATATTCATTGACCACTAAGCAATGAAATAATAGTTATTAATATGTCATCCTATCCCATAAGTCACTGTGGTACTATTACTACTACTACTAATGATAAAAATATCAACAATAAATAGAAGAATCATTGTGTTTGTATGGTCCTCTATGTTCGATAGAGCATTAAAGCAAATTATAGAGGGGAGAATTTCTGTCTCCATGTGCAAATGGCACTACTGAGTTTCAGAGAACAGAATGTAAGACTCATTCTTCATTTCATATAAAATTTCTTATTAAATATTAAGAACAGAGTAGAAAACAATAAAAGTCTACACAATAACAATCTCACTCACTGAACATACATATTTTAACATTGTGCTAGTTGTTTTTGCATGAATTATTCAATTTAGATTAATTTATTGAACATTCTATTTTGGTAGTGATTTGGTATTGGTATTTTGGTACGTAATAATGTCATCTTAGGTTTGATGATGAGAGAACAAAGTCTACGTGATATATTCTTGTCTGAGGTGTCTGAAGCAGGACTCAAAGCGAATCCGTTTGATTCCACACCAGGTTTTATGACATACTCATGTACTTCCACTTTACTTCCAAGCAGCGTTTTGCAGCTCATGGCAGGGAATACCAGTGTTTTTGGAAATGGACATCTAGAACTTGGAAATAGGCCCAGGACTTCTTTATACATAGACACTGGAAGCAGTGTAGTGTTGGATAAGATATGAGACAGTAGTAATTGTAAAATGAATCGTCATTTTTTTCTGAATAGCTTTTATTATGGTTCTTCAAAGGCTGAAAATAGCTTATTTGTATTCTAAAAATGCTTTTTTTTCTTTTCCTTCCCTACCACCCCCAATACCATATGTTTGCTTGCAACATTTTGAGCACAGACAGGAAGAAATGTGGCATTTATTTAAAAAGCACTAATTTGAGGACAGTAGTGAGAAAACAGTTGTAGTCCATCCTTGGTGATTGAAGACAGAAAGTTTAAATGAAATGCAAGGCAAGTGAATAATAAATGCTTAATTATTTCAGGAAACCCTGGTAAAGTTTAAGGACCGTCCAAACTTTGCTCCTGGCAAGTGAGAGTATGAAAAATGACCTGCTTAAAAATAAACTAACTTAATTCATTGACCTTTTTTTTGAAACTTAGACCATCTTTCTTCATTACCTACAAATAACATTTATCTCAGTGGAACTTGTGAAAAGGCACTAAGGAAAAAATACTCTTGTTTAAAAAAAAAGTCCATGAAATGAATGGTTCTCTTTTAGAAAAATCAAGATAATACATGGAGTCTTCATGGAATGTCTTCATGGAATTGAGCAATTTTTATACCTTCTGAGACAAAGTGATCAATTGCAAACACACAGGGTCTCTTTTTAATAAGGATTGCATGGATTATCATTTCTGTTGCCAAGAGGACTGACTAAAGAATCTGCTTAGCACAAAGAAGTCTTCAAATGTATTCAGGCAGCCCAACAGTTCTGTGATATACACTGATAGATGGGAGTGGCTTCATAGCTCTTATTAGTTGTCATTTAGTCTGGTGACTATATGCTAGGTCATATTTTAGGCACTGTGTGTGAAGTGTTGAGCATAATGAATATTGAATATACATTAAATTTTACAAATTATAAGAAAGCATTAAATTATATCAGTATTTATCGTAAAATACATATGTACATGTGATATAGAGTTCATGTTAGAATCATGAAAGAAAGTAAGACATCAGCAAACTTATATGGAGAAAGGAAATAAAATCTTAAGGTTAGTAATACCAAAGTATGAGTCAAAAAGAAAACTGATAGCCATTTAATAAATGAAGGTTTTGTGGGGAGATTGTTAAATGAGTTCTTATGAACAACAACAAAAAAATCAAAGGGTATGTGGCCAGTAAAAAGTAAATTGATTTTTAAAGTGTCATTTAAAAATTAAATAATTTTTATTAGTGGTATCAGAAAATTACTCTCGAAGAGATTTTTCTATGTAAAGTAATCTTGGCCTAGAATTTAGAAATCCAAACATTTCTACAAATTTATATATAACTTTGGATGAGTGCCTTTCACCTCTTGTAACAAAGTAGTTAATTATTCTGAGCACACATTAATTGTCCATATTAAGAGGTTTTTATACATATATATATCTTGTATTGAACGAGACCAATTGTAGAAACATTGGTAACAATTCTATTTTATAATCATTCAGGACATTGGAAAACTATATATTATTTGCTATTGACCTTAGCAGATTAATGATTTTATCAATATTATTTTTATTTTAGTTTATATTGAATGAGACAAAATATTGATATATTTATTTTATTTCTGTGACAGGAAATTTCAACTTAGAATAACCTAATGCCTTGTGGTAGGTGGAAACATACTTGAGCAGTGTTAAATACAATACACTTACTTTTAAAACTCTTGGCTTTGAGGTTTAAAGTTTGAAAGGCAAGAGTGACATGGAGAACAGGGACATTGGCTTTAACATTGGCTGTCACAATTACATCAAAATGGGCCAAGTGTCTGTTTCCATGTCAACTCCAGTGAAATTATTAGGCACCTCAACTCATCCTACAGCTGACTCACATTTCAAACTCACAGACTACACCTAGATCATGTCATCTCCTAAAGTGGGTGGCCAGTGGTGGAGAAAGGACAGGATGGCTGATTCTGATACGTGGGTCTCTTCCAAGCCTCCTCAAAGGTCTCAACATAAAATCAGGCACAAGATCAACAGACAGGAGGGTTTGGGAGGAACCCAGAGTGGTTTTCTGAATTGTAGGGACATTTTCGTAATCTACTCTTCCACCAATTTCCATTTTTCCACAGCACAAGGCATAGGTTTTTACAACATTTGAAAGAAGAGAAAAGGCAAAGAGGCATCAATTTCAGTGTCAAACACACACATACACACATGTACACAAAGACGCAAAGCAATTATAGAGGATGAAAAAAAATCAATGTGACTCTGATTCTTTTTTTTATGCTTAATTTCTTTTATTGGTATATTTTAGGTATACAATACATTTACATTTATCATTGGGTCCTTGTACCTGTACATGATGTATCTTGGTTCTTATTTTTTACCCATTACCTGTGCACCCTTCACCCCCTCCACCCTTCCCTATTTACATAGACTTTTTTTCCATTTTTTCCTTTTCTCATAATTTTTCCTTTCCCTTCTATCCTTGCCCCTTCTCCTCCCACTTCCCCTACCCCTTTGGACCTTTTCTTCCTATTTTAAACTATCATTTATTGGTTTTAATCATTTTAATCCTTATTTACACTTTCAGTTTCTCACACTAGGGAAAGTATTCGGTATTTACACATGTGCTTCCTATTTATTTCAATTAAGAGGATGGGCTCAATATGCATCCACTTAGCTATAAATGTCTCTAGTTTCTCATTCTTTATGGCTGAGTAGTGCTCCATTTTATTTTTAAAAATCCACACCTTCTTTATCCAGTCTCTAGTTGATAGGCAGTTGGGCTGTTTCCAAGCTTTATCTATTACAAACTGACCTGCTATAAATATGGGTGCATATATACCGCTGTAGTATGATTCTTTTAATTCTTTTGGAAAGTTACCCAGCAGGGGAATAGCTGGGTCAAATGGGACTTCCAGTCCTAGTTCTTTGAGGTATCTCCACACTGATTTCCACAGTGGTTGCACCAGTATGGACTCCCACCAACAGTGGAGAAGGGTTCCTTTCTCCCCACAATCCTGCCAGCATTTGTTATTGGTTGACTTCTTAATAGCAGCCATTCTTTCTGGGGTGAAGTGGAATCTTGGTGTTGTTTTCATCTGCATCTCTCGAATGACCAGTGATATTGAACATTTCCTCATATATTTATTTGCTGCTTTTACTTCTTTGTCTGAGAAATATCTGTTCATTTCAGATGCCCAGTTTTGAATTGGGTCTTTGAATTTGGGGTTGTCTGATTTTTTTCAGTTCTTCATATATTCTAGATAATAGTCCTTTGTCTAAGGTACAGACACTAAAAATTTTTCCCACATTGTAGGTTGTCTCTTAGCTCTGTTGGTGGTTTCTTTTGCAGTGCAGAAGCTTTTTAATAAGATGAGATCCCAGTTGTTGATTATTTGTGCTAGTTCCTGTGCTACTGAGGTTTTGTTCATTAAGGCTTTTCCTATCCCAATGTCTTCAAAAGTTCTACTAACTTATCTTCCAGCAAGTTTGGTGTTTCTGTCTTAATATTTAGATCTTTAATCCACTTTGATCTAGTTTAGTGCATGATGGATAGGTATGGGTCTAGTTTTAATGTTGGGGAGGTTGAAATCCAGTTTTTCCAACACCATTTATTAAATAGTCTATCTTTCCTACAATGAAGGTGGTTGGCTCCTTAGTCAAAGATGAGGTGGCTGAGTATGTCACGAGTTGTTTCTGGATATTCTAATCTATTCCAATGATGCTCAGGTCTATTTCTTTGCCAGTATCATGGTGTTTTTATCACAGTAGCTTTGTAGTATAGTTTCAAGTTAGGGGTTGTGATACCCCCTGCCATATCTCTATGGCCTAGTATTCTTTTTGCTATTCTAGGTCTCTTCTGGTTCCAAATGAATTTTTGGATTGTTTTCTCTAGTTCTGTGAAATACATTGTTGGAATTTCAATCAGCGTTGCATTAAATCTCTATGGCAATTTTGGAAGAGTGGACATTATCACTATATTGGTTCTTCCTACCCAGGAACAAGGGATATCTTTCCATTTTCTTATATCCTCTTTGATCTCTTTTTTCAGAGTGCTGTAGTTTTCAGTGTAGAGGTCTTTTGCTTCCTTTGTTAGACTGATTCCTAGATATTTCATTTTTTTGGATGCTATTGTAAAAGGAATTGTTTCCCTAATTTCTCTCTCAGTGGGTCTATTATTTGTATACAAGAAGGCTATTGTTTTTTGAGAAATGACCTTGTATCCAGCTACTCTACTGAATATATCAAGTAAGTCTAGAAGTCTTTTGGCAGAGTTTTCTGGGTTTTCTATGTAAAGTATCATATCTTCAGCAAATAATGACAGTTTAACTTCTTTCTTTCCTATCTTTATTCCTTTTGTGTCTTTCTCTTTTCTAATTGCTGTGACTAATGTTTCCAGAACTATATTGAACAGGAGTGGTGACAGTGGGCATTCTTTTCTTGTTCCTGATTTTAATGTGAAAGTTTTCAGTTTTTGATCATTTAGTATGATGTAGGCTGTTGGTTTTTCATAGATAGCCTTAATCAGGTTGAGATAAAGACCTTCTATTCCAACTTTCTGTAGGATTTTTATCATGAATGGGTGTTGGATTTTGTCAAATGCTTTTTCTGCATCTCTTGAGATGATCATATGTTTTTTGTCCCTGGCTCTATTAATATAGTATATTACATTTAATTATTTACATGTGTTGAACCATCCTTGCACCCCTGGGATAAATCCAAGTTGGTAATGCTGTATCATCTTCTTGATGACCCCTCTGTATTGTTTGCCAGCATCTTGTTGAGGATTTTTGCATCTATGTTCATTAGAGAGATTGTCCTGTAGTTCTCTTTTTGAGTTGGGTCTTTCCCTCCTTTTCGAATTAAAGTAACACTTGCTTCCAGGAATGAATTTGGAAGTATTGCTTCCTTTTCAATTTCCTTGATGAGTTTAAAGAGTAATGGCAATAGTTCTTCTTTAAATGATTTGTAGATTTCAGCACTGAATCCATCAGGGCCTGGGCTCTTCTTTGTTGGTAAGTTTTTTATTACATTTTCAATTTCATTCATTGTAATTGGGGTGTTTAGAATTTCTATATCTTCTTCATTTAACTTTGCCAATTCGTATGTATGTAGGAATCTGTCCATTCCTTCTGTGTTTTCCATTTTATTAGAGCACAGTTTCTCGAAGTAGGTATTGATGATTCTCTGGATTTTTGCTTGATCTGTTGTGACTTCACCTTTTTCGTTCTTAACTTCATGGATTTGAGCCTTTTCTTTCCTTTTTCTGATAAGGTTGGCTAAAGGTTTATCAATGATTTTATTTACTCTTTCAAGAAACCAACTCTTTGATTCATTGATTTTTAGTATTGTCCTCTTAGTCTCCATTGCATTGATTTCTGAAATGATCTTTATAATTTCCTCTCTTGTTCAAGCTTTGGGTTTGTTATGCTCTTCTTTTTCTAGGAGTTTGAGGATCTGCATTACGTTGTTAACTTGAGTTCTGTCTGTTTTCCTAATATGGGCATTGAGTGCTATGAATTTCCCATGTAGAACTGCTTTCATTGTGTCCCACAGATTCCTCTATGTTGTACTGGCCTTATCATTTACTTGTAGAAAATGTATAATTTCTTCTTTAATTACCTCTGTGACCCTTTGGTAGTTCAGGAAGGTGTTATTCAATTTCCATGTGTTTGTGGGGTTTTTGGGGTTTCTTATGTTATTATTCTCCAATATTATTGCACTATAGTCTGATAATATACAGGGGGTAACTTCAATTCATTTACATTTACTTAGACATGTCCTATGAGCTAGCATGTGGTCTGTTTTGGAGAATGACCCATGTGCAGCCTAAAAGAATGCGCATTCTAATTTTGCGGGGTGAAACACTCTGTAAACACCTATTAAGTCCCTTTGTTCAATAGCTTGGTTCAGTTCTAGAATTTTGTTATTAATTTTTTGACTAGATGATCTGTCTATTTGTGATAATGGGGTATTGAGATTCCCCCCTACAATTGTATTAGTGTTTATTTGGTTTTTCATGCCCATTAGTGTTTGTTTTGTATAGTTGGGGGCATTCATATTTGGTGCACATATATTTATGATTGCCATCTCTTTCTCTTGGATTGTTCCCTTTACAAGGATGTAGTGACCATTTTTGTCTCTTTTAATTAATATTGGTTTGAAATCTACTTTGTGTGCAAATAAGATTGCTACCCCTGCTTTTGTCTGAGTTCCTCTCACTTGGAGAACTGTTTTCCATCCTTTTACTTTCAGTCTATGAATGTCTTTTTGAGATAGGAGTATTTCTTGTATACAGCATATTGTTGGATTTTGCTTCTTAATCCATTCTGCCAGTTTGTTTCTTTTGATTGGTGAATTGAGGCCATTTACATTGATGGTTACAATTGATAGATATTGACTCATCCTTATCATAATGTTTTACTGTTGTTGGCTCTTTTTAAAAAATGTTTTCCTCCTTTTCCTTTAGTTTCTTGCCTTGCTTGGTGGCTTCTTTCTGTTGGGCCTCATGGAGTTGTGACCTTCATTATCTTTTTCTAAGATACTGTTTAGAATTCTTTGGAGTGCTGGTTTGGAGTTCATGAAATTTCTCAGGTGTTCTTTGTTGTTGAAGTTTCTAATTTCCCCATTGATTTTGAAAAATAATTTTGCAGGATACAACAGTCTAGGTTGGAAGTAATTTTCTTGTAGGGCTTGAAATCCTTCACTCCAGGCTCTCCTTGACTTGAGGGTTTGTGTTGAGAAGTCTGTTGTGATTCTGATGGGCTTTCCTTTGTAAGTGATTTGTTTCTTTTCTCTACCTGCTTGTAGGACTTTGTTCTTCTCTTGAGTTTCTGGGATCTTGAGTATTATATGTCTCTGTGTTGATTTTTTTTTTATCATGGCTAGTTGGAGTTCTATATGCCTCACTTATCTACATGTCCCATTCTCTACCTCTGTCTGGGAACAGTTTACTTCTGTGAACAGTTTTTTATGTCATTTGTGGTTTCTTCTGGTTTTTCATGGACTCCTATCAGTCTTATGTTACTCTTCTTTGCATCATATAGAAGCTGCTAGATTGATTTCTTGTGTTCCCTTACTATTGTGAATAAATCTCTGTTTTCTTGGGCATTAACTTCAATCCTGTCTTCTATATCTGATATTCTATCTTCACATTCCTTTGATCTCTGTGAATACTTTCAGTGGAGTTTTTAATCTCCTGGGTATCTGTTTGAATTCTGTTCATGGATTCCATTTGTTTTTTATGTTGGGCGATTATGGTTTCCATTTGTCTTATGCTGGGCATTCATGGCTTCCAGCAGGGTTCTGAGCTCATCTACTTTTTTTTATCTGTTTCTGTTCTAGAACCTCTAATCATGCCTTTCACTCTGCTCACCATCTCTATAGTTATCTGGGAAATTATTTCTGTTTTGAGTTTTTCTAGGGCCTCATTCATCTGTTTTCTTACTTCCTCTGCTATCAGTTCAGGGTGTCCAGGTGGTTGATTATCAGACTTTTCCACCTTGTTTCCCCCAGAATTTGCCTTTTGTGGGGTGGAAGTCTGAGTTTGTGCCTTGCTTAAATGTCTTCTCATTTTTGTTTTTGGTACTGTTCTTGGTTTAATTCCTGGGTTGATACTTTGAAATTACTTATTGTAAGTATCTTTGTTGCTTATAGTTAGAAACCCTATGGAATGATTTCTTCTCAGAAGTGTCTTCCAGTTATAGCTGGTCTTTAGGTTTTGAGTCTCTAATGACTCTGAGGCTATCTCATTTTCATTATAGAAGAAAGGACAACTGATTAGATCAGTCACAGCACCTTAGCCCAATTGATACAATCAGCAACACAATAGCATCAAGTACATCTTAGAAAATGACATTTTGTGGTAGTTATTAATCTGTCACCTTTACCTGTGGGATTTAAATCAAAATCTAGGAACCCAACATGGGTTTATAGTGAATTAACTCTTCAATACAGCAACTTTACCCTTTGAGATGGGAAGTTAGAAGGAGTTGGGGAGGGAAGGATAGATAGGTAGAAGGATAGGGGAAGGTTAGCAGTGCCACAGTGAGGCCAGAGGACATAGTCGAGAGAAGGAAAAAGAGAAGAAAATAAAAATAAAGAAGAAATCTGAATTAGGGCCAGAACAGTAACAAAAGGGACATGAAGAACAATGTGGCATAGCAAGAGAGTGAGTGTGAGAGAGAGAGAAAGGAAAGAGAAAAGAGAGAAAAAACAAAGAGAAAAATAAAAATTTGAAAAAAGTAGCAAAAAAATTAAAAATAAGAGCACAAAAAATAATATTGAAAATAAAAAATGTAAAATAAAAATGAAAATGAAGGGCCTCCTTCAGGGTATGTCTCTACTGTTGCAATAGACAATGTGGGCAGCAGTGTGCTGATATATGTCAATGAGTCTCAGCAAGCCAGTTGCAGACCCATGGGATTCAGGCAGATTTCTGGCTGCAAGTCCCAAGATGAGCTCCCTGTCCTCCTGCAGGGTTGAACTCTGTTAGGTTCTACTGCAGGCTCCAGCTGCCCTTTCCCTGATGATAGTCCAGGTTCTGATGGGAGGTGATGATCCCTACAACCTACCAAGTACAGTGGTCTGGTGTCCCCTGTGTCTTTGTAGTGTGGAACCAGGTAGCAACACAGCCAGGAAAACAGAGGCATGGTGGGGGTGGTAAGCTGGTCTCTGTGTCAGCATGGCAAGTGGTGAGGGTTCCTCACCTTCTGGCTGGTCGCTGGTGTGCATGGTGTGGGTTTGACCGAGTGGGGCTCCTGCAGGCCATGGACCTCTCTCTCGCATGTAGAGGAGAAGGCAGAGAGAGATAGCTCCCTTACTCATGTTCTTTATATTTCAGGTATGAGTCACTAGTGGACACTAAATAAAAGTTATAGAAGAAGCAAAGTATGTATTATATATTAGTCATTTTCTTATTATTGAGACCTGGGACAAAACATCCAACACTGGCAACTTAAAGGAAGAGAGATTCATTTTGGCTTATGGTTTTCAGAGTATTTAGTCCTTGTGACCATGGTAGAAACATCATGGCAGAAAGTCATCTTAGAGGAATGAAGCTTAACACATGAGAGCCAGGAAACAGAGAGAGACAGACAGAGAGTGGGAAGGGAGGAGCCAGGGAAAAGAATACACTTTTCTATGTTATGTCCACAGTAACTAACAGCCCTCCATGAGGCCCCACCTTCTGGTAATACATTGCCATCAATGAATGATCCATTGATGAGTACAGGATCCCACGATGCAATCGCTTTCAAACTTGAAATTTTGGGGGGACATTTTTCTACCTGAACCATTTTTGGATCATTCATGTCCTTGTACTCCTGTTTAAACCCTAAAGCAAATAAAGTGGTTATTTAAAAACATTTCATTAATGATGATTATAAAAATCTCGAGGCTTAATTACATGGCCATAGTCAGACAAGTGACAAATGCCTGGTATATATAACCTACAATAAATACTCGTTGGGCAAATTGATGGATGAATAAATTGATGGGTAAGTAATGACACTCTAAAGTGATTAATTTTGCCTGTTACCTAAATTTATACCACATTGTATTATTTGAAATGCCTGAACTTAATGACAATGGCGATGAGAAGGAAAAAACTTTAATTTTTAATTTCTAATAGGTCTGTGCTCAATATGTAGATATGCATCCTCAAAAATGTCATCTTTCTCCAACTTTGCTAATGATTAATTCTTCATATCAGTAAATGTGACACCTGGATGCTTGCATACTTTGATTTAGCAATCATCTATTTTCCTGCTTGGTATTTCCCAGAGGAGGGCATGCAGACTAAATAAGTATTGTGATCATATTGTTTTATGATGATTAAAAATAATTCCCCTACCTCAACCACATACATTATAAAATAGATTTGGGTAAACTCTAAGTAATGTGACTGTCATGTAGCCTTCATCTTTTGAAAAAAAAATTTTAAGTATAGAAGGAGCTGACCATAGCAAGAGTAAAAAGGTCTTGAGGTGGACATGGTGAACAGAAAGATTATTAAAAATACAAATACCACAGATTGTCGTGAAATGATGTCACATTGGAGAGCTTTGGAATGGGTTGAAGTGGAAGCAAAACACATATTTATTCTCCAATGACACTCATTCTTTGTCTATATACCAGGTAGGGTTAGGAATTTTTCCAACCTCTTATATCATGTCCCTAAATAATTAAGTTGTTCTTTGCATTGCTTTCCAAAATGTAGCTCTGAGTTTCATTTTAACTAGTAAAAATTATTTGATAAAGGACAAAAATTGTTTTTCATTGATTTTATTTTATTTACTTATATTTTTGCAAATGGGGAATGGAACTAGGACCTTTGCATTGAGCTACATCCCCATCCTTTTTATAATTTAATATTTTAAAAAATTTTGAGATAGAGTCTTGCTAAACTAATCAGGCTGGACTAGAACTTGTGATCCCTCTGCCTCAGCTCAATTACAGGTGTGTGACACTATGCCTGGTATTTTTCACTGTTTTATAATGAAACATCATTTACCTAAAATTATCAAAGATTAATCAATGTCCATAAGGTGCAAATTTGTGGAAAGTCCTTATATATATAAAATATGTGTGTGCGCACTTGTGTTTGTCTATTGTTAATGTAGATTCATCTGGAGTTGGATGACCTAGCAATGCTGGGTAGTGAAGCTCAAAGTGGAGATACTTGCAAAGAAAATTCAGTGTGAACAGAATCAATGGTCTTCAAATTCTTTGAGACACTTTCTATTTGCAGTACCCCTCTGAGTTAAGAGAAATGTGGGGTATAATTACTGGAAACCTATGGAAAATATTTTCCCTTATAGTCACAAAATTATGTGATTATTATGTGTAAATAACAGAATATCTATACTGGTACCTTTTAAAATAAATACTTAGAATAAATAAAATAAATACTTAGAAAATACTTGAAACTCATGTGTACAGCTATCGTGCCAGAACACATTAAAGAGACACAACAGTTGAGTTTTCGTAGGCAAGGATGAATCATGTAGCTATATAAACAAATGACTAAAATTTATGATTTAAATATTATTATGTGTAATTTATTATTTAATTAAAATTTTATTAGTATATGTTTACTATATATAATGAATACATCTACTGTGTTGTATTGATATATATATATAATGTATAATATATATAAAATATATATATAACACATGTTGGTCCTTTTTATTTTTCCTTCTCTTCCTCTCCTTCCTACTCTCTCTCCTCACCTGTTCTCATCTCCTCAAAGTCTAAAGTTTATTTTTCTGTTTTTTATCATCCTTCTTTAATTTTGCTCTTTAAATTATTTTAAATGATTATTTTACTATGAACTCAGTGGTCTTATATGATCTTGAGAACCAAAAATTTGGAATTCAGTAAATTTCTGGCTTTACTATTCATAAAGTTAAAAGAATTGAAATGTCAAATTAGTTCATAAATGTAGGCATAGCTATAATTAATATATATTTCTACATGTATATCTCTATATATTTATATCTAGAGAGTTCATTTAAAAAAGAATTTCTGTGTGTGATAAAGTTTTATTGTGTGTGACAAAACATTATTGGAGCTTTCCTTTCTATCTCATTAACTGTAGTATTCTTTTTTTTTTTTTTTTTTTTTTTTTTTTGTGGTACCAGGCATCAAACTCAGGTCCTTGCACTTGCGAGGCAGACAGTGGAACCACTGAGCTAAATGCCCGGCCCAACTGTAGTATTCTTGCTATGGTGTTATCTATCTTAGAAACCTTTGCACTCTGACACCAGTAAGATCTCTTCAATACAGGAACTGAGACTGCTAAATTGTGATTAAAATAATAATAATAACAACGATAAAAGGACTATATTTTCATGATGGAACAAACTGAAAATTTCATTTCCCTGTTTTCACTCTCAGCAGAACATAAAATGACAACTTCAGACACAAAGGGGAATAGTTGAAAACTCTTACTATGTGCCTGGCCTGGGACAGTAAAGTACGTAAAATGTTTGGTAATTGAATGAGCTAGGGATGGATGTTGCTGGTCCTCAGTTCTCCTTTGCAAAATGAGAGCAGAGAAAAAATCAGCACCATAACATTCTTACAGAATTAATTTTGCCCTCTCTATGAGTTTATTCAAGACATTTGGGCTTACATTTGACTTTCTAACAAAGCAGCATTCTTAATAACTATATCTTGCTAACTTTATGAGGTCATAGGTTTAAAAATTCTTTGCTTTATGGGGTACCTCCCCAAAGATTTTAATGATCAGGTATTGAGAAAATGTTAATAAATATAGGACTGGTTGTGTGCTTTTTTTTTTTTTTAACCATATATTTCTACAGTTATTCTTCAAAAGAAGGAAGTGAGCCCTACCATGTTTTATTTTCTACCCACTGGTTAGATAACATTGCAATAATTAAGTGTTTGTGGTGGAATGTATTCTGAGATGATATCACTTTCTATGACACATGAAAATAGACTTGGGGAAAACATATTTAAAAGCAAGGTTTGTGTCATTTACATCTCACATGAACTCAAAGCAATGTGCCTTCAACCCTAGAAAGCATTTATTGAAGATTTTCACTTAAAGTAACTGAAAACCAAAATGCTAGAAAGAAACAAAAAGCCAAACTAAAGTTCTATGTAACATATAGACATGTATTTTTTTTTTAACAAATCTAAGCCACTGAGTGTCAGTGTTCCTGAGAGAAAAGATTCAAGGTGGTGGTAATGTGGTGTAGAATGTCAAGGGAGATGACAACGTGTGTGAGGTGTCCACAAGGTGAACTTTGGAGATGAGTCAGGCTGAGCTTCTGTCCCAATATTCTTTAGCTGCATGACCTTAACTAATGTATATCAAGTTCCCGAGATGCTGTTTCTCTTCTTTTCTTTTTTAATCTTAAGGGTAAATGATCATAGCTACTTTTCAGAATTCCTAATGAATTCTTAATGCTCAAATGGAGATATCCAGGATACACAACACTTAACTCCTTGAGTTCTCTTATTTACTTAAGGCAGACTTTCTCTTGAAAGGCAATAATTAAAATATAACCCACCGACATCCAATATTTCTTAATATTGGGCCACAGTACAACTGAAAATTGTTGGCAAGATAGGCTGCTGTGTTGAAAATGAGTTCGGTAAAAACTTACTTTTGTTTATATTTAGCACACAAAGTAAAATCACACTTACTGTCTTGGGAGAGTAACTCTTGAGGACTGGACTGGAAGGCCCACGCTGTGTGTTCAAAGCAGCAATATCTAAGGCGGAAATGGCATTTCTGAGCCACCCTTCACCCCACCTAGTCCCACTCAATACTGTTTACACATATTTGATGCACCAGTTGTAGCTGTCACACTGACAAAGGACTGTCTTCCTCCTCACTGACTGCCAACTCTTGTCTCTGAGTCAATTTGCCTCATTTTTCTATGGAATCATTTCAATAAATGTCAAGGTGCTGGATTTTTGCATGTGCAAATATTTATGTAAGAGTGAGAATAAGCACAACAGTAATTTGATTCTAAGGTATTCAGAATGATTCACAGGCATAAATTAATTATACCACATCCTCTTTGTTAAGTAGGGCAGTGCTGCCCTGGCTCATGAGCACTCTTTGGCCAGTCCAATCTCAAAGTTGAAGAGGTGAGGAAAGCCAGCTCCAGTCTCCCATGCGTCTTCAGCACAGGTCTGCAGGACAGTGTTACTTGAAAGTGCTTGTATAGAATTTCTGTCTTGGTCCATTTTGTGCTGCTATAATAGAATACTACAGACTGAGTAATTTACTATTGACACATATTCTCACAGTTCAAGAGGTGGAGAAATCCAAGATTAAGGCACTAGCATCTGGAAAGAGCATTGATGCTGCATTATGAGGCATTACATAGCCAAAGGGCAAAGGTAGAGTAAGAACCAGAGACAAATAGGCATCAAATTTATTTATTTTTTAAGAAACTCACTTCTGCAGTAATAGCACTGATCCACTTATGCACACAAAGCCCTTATGGCCTAATCATCTCTTAAAATTTCCCTTCTTAGGGCTATCACAATGGCAATTAAATTTCAGAATGATTTTTAGAGGGCACAAATATTCAAATCATAGTAATCTTTCACAAGCTCGCGGAGGAGAAAAAAGATTCATTCATGTATTTAGTTACTGAAAATATTTAAATTTATTGAGAGACTAATGTGCCAGCTACTATTATGGTGGCTGAATAAACCTCAATAAACAAGAAATGTCAATTTATTTTCTTTCAGCTCTCAGCAGAACGTTCCTGAAAAGAGACTTTGATAGTTGAGTTAGAAGAATAGAGATGCCAGCCAAGAGTAGTTTTTTTCTCTTTTCTTTTCCTCTTTCTTTCTTCCTTCCTTCCTCCCTCCCTTCCTTCCTTCCTTCCTTCCTTCCTTCCTTCCTTCCTTCCTTCCTTCCTTCCTTTCTTTCTTCCTTTCTTTCTTTCTTTCTTTCTTTCTTCTTTCTTTCTGTTTGGTTTTTTGAGACAAGGTCTACTTTGCAGTTCAGGCTGGCCCTGAACTCACTCTGTAGCCAAGGCTAGCCTCAAACTGTTGGTGATTCTTCTGCCTTGGCCTCCCCAGTGCTGGAATTACAGGTGTATGCCACCACTCCTGGCAAAAGTAGTTAGTTTTTGATGAAGTAATTTCACTCTGGAGAAAAAATAGTGCTATTTTTACACATGAAGAATATCAAAGAGTAACTGGAACATAGTCACGCAGGGTATGGCATGTACATGGGATTTAGAAAATTCTGTATTTTAACACAATTTATTAATGATGTCACTTTAAGTCATTTACTATGCTATACTGAAAAGAGTAGGGAAAGTATATCTTTCAAGCAATTTCATACTCATCTCCTTGGTTAAATTTCTTGATGATGTTAGAGACAAAAATAATAGTGTTTTTCATTTAACAAGTCAGGGAAATCATGACGGTGTGTGACTTACTCAAAGTCATTCAAAACAGAACCATCATACTTGAAAATATTTGTACCTTTGTTTTAGCCTTTGGTTTTTCTGTACCATGTGAATTTTCTCATGTGTTGATCTCATATGCATCTACAGAGGTTATTTCTCAAAATGATAGGTTATTTAACATTGCACTATATAAAAATGTCATCTTAACTATAAGTTTTACAGGAATCAGTGTCTTATATCATTAGTATTCTGAGGTCAAAAACAGAAAACATAACCAGATAAACTTCAGACCCTATATAATTGCTATGGGTCACTACCTGCTGTGGGTATCTCTGCTATAGACAGTCTTACATAAGCCCCTCAGAGAAGCCTTGGGCATTCCAAATAGGAGCTAATTAGTGAGTATTTGTTAATTTGTACACACAGTAGTGAAAGGAGAAGGGAATGGAAAGTTAGAACAGGTTACTAATAACTAGGGAGTGAAAGGTAAGGGAAAATCATAATTTTTAAATTTTTATTTTGAAAATCTTATGAAAGGGAAGGTGTATATATTTATTATAAAATATTAAAATAATGATTAAGTACCATACTCATTCAATCTATTTGAAGAAGTAATGTTCTGATGTATTTTGACAATGATCACTAAAGGAACATGTTTACAAAAACCTGCTCTCACTCATCTTCTATATGGCAACTCTATTAACCAAATCATCTACTTCACTTTCCATTTTAACTGGTATTGTCTCTGGCTTGTCTCCTAGGAAATCAGACTCCATCTCTTCTTTATACAAGCTTACAAGTTTTTATACAAGTGTCCTACCCATTTCCCTATGCTTACCTTTCTATCATGGAGAATAATCACACCTGGTTTGCAATTTCCACCAATGGCTGTGGGCTTCCTATAGTTAAAATGTAGCTTCCACATACAAGAATCACTGGTAATAAATGGTTTTTCAGACTACATATATTTACCTTACTTTTCTGCTAGATAAATAGTGCTTTTTTACAAATGAAAATGCTTGTACCTCCCTAAGCCAATAAGTGCAAACCTGTGTTGGTCTATTTTATTTAGCTCTACACATCGCAATTCACCTCTATGGTATCTCACTGAGAATAGAAATATTGTGAACTGTGGCCTCATCTCTCTTCTCTCCTGTATCCTTAGTTCTTGAAACAGTGTTGGATAAGTATTGTTTCATGAACACTTGTGGAATGACAGACACAGGCCCTGTAAGTTATTCAGCATACTGCCTCCTCCCTCTTTTCTGTATAAAATAAATCCAGCATTGTGTGTGTGTGTGTATGTGTGTGTGTGTGTGTGCGCGCACACACCTGAGCACATGCACACTATCTACCCTCATCTTTCCATGAATAGGAGTTGAAAGGTGTTGACTACATGAATACAAATAACTTCTTTGGGAAGTAGAAAAAGCAGACTACAGTAGTAAGCTAATGATTGTAAGCAAGAGAGAAATGGAGGGGTGAGGGTGGTGCCAATTGCCGACAGAGGGTCTTGCACAGACCCCAATCCGATTAAGTGGGGATCACACAGCAGCATTGTCTGATGAGAGGCATGAGGGGAGGAGGAGGAGGAGGAGGAGGCAATTTCTATTTTCAGAGATGGTGTGAGGGAAAGGAGGGAAGTCACAGTGTTGGGAAGAAAGAAAGCCTCCACCTCCAAAGAAGAATGCAGGAGGATTTCAAAACCAGAATTTGTGGAGTACGACAAAAGAGTCTAGGTAGATGCTGGACTGAAAGGAACCACAGAAGAAGTGAGCAGATCATCCTGGGTTACAGTGAGATCTGTGCCCATGAATTACTGTAAAAGAATCAAGTTGTTGGAATTTTAAGTGACTTAACCTGTAACTCCTCTCTTTACTTGGACATCTATCACTTTGGTGTCTATCAGTGTTTTATAAATTTCTTTTGTTTGACAAATAAAAACTAGAAGATACATGTAGTGGTGGGTAGCCCTAGAATATTTCTTTTTAGGTCAGTGTGCCTACTGATTCTTCCTGAGGAGAATTTAGGCAAGTCATCAGTACATACTTGATGCCCATTGTGGCTGCTACCATAATTGATGGAAGAATCTTCCTTCTTCAATACAGTTCTTATTGAAGTAGTTGCACTCTTTTGTCCTGTATGAAAGCAATGAAAGCATATTGCTGCCCTGCATGGCTACAGCTTGTTGCAGCCAGCCATATGCTTTAGAGTAATCATGCAGTCACAGTGGTAGCTTTCATGGCTGTAGTACTGATCAGATAATTACTATTTTTTAATTATTACCAAAATATTTTACAAGCATATTCTTCCTTGACAATTATTCCTTAATAATCCAGAGTAAAATTTTTTTTCATATAACAGAAGAAAAATCAGGAACTAAGTAAGAGATGCTAAGAAAATTCCCCAGTTTACTTACAATGCCAGAAAGTGAAAAACTCAAAAATCAAATCCAGTGTACATTATCAAATCTGGGCCCTTTAAGCACCATGTCCTACTTGTCTGTATTGGCAGCCTGTGATCAATATAAAATGCCATGTCTGACTGATATCTAGGGCCAGCAAGTTCCTTTGAAGCCTGAGAAAAACAAGAGTCACTTCAACATTTGAGACTAATTGGATTAAAATTTGATTTGAGTATATGCTATATTCTGTGAATTATGTTATGTGCTATTTCATTAAAACTCTGGTGGGTGGTTCCATGTCACTTTTCTAGATGAAGACGTTGAGTTTATGAGAGTTGAAAATACTCATCTACCCAGCCTCAATGCAAATCCTGGCTTTATTTCTGAGTAGGCCACTTTGACACATGTGTTTTATGTCATGTATGATCCTCTTGTCCTTATCTATTTAAGTTCTGAACTGCTAGAAGAAATCATCTAACTTTAAAGTGGGTTTCACTTTGCTTTTTTGAACCAACCATACTTATTATATGTATAATTAGTTACTGGAATTATGGCTTGAGGAAAGAATAGTGCCATTATGTTCTTCAAAGAAATAATTCCATTTGATCGAGGAATCCTTGGAAGTGTTTTCACTTAGGGGAAAAACATTCACCTTCATTCTGAATAGGAATAGTTGCAAATATTTCAATGTAACTCATGATTGACAATTGAAGTTGTACCGGCTATTGGCTAGCCATGCGTTGATGCTGAAAAGTGAGAACTGGGCAGAATTATTTGAAAGAAGAATCCAAGACTACAATAGCAATAAGCCACACACAAAAGTCACTGTGTATGTTGTATATAAAAATAAATAAATTAAGTATGACTGTTAACTCATTTACAAAGATTTTATATGCTATTCCATATGGGTGTGGGTATAGACATTGCTATGATCTACACAACAGTATAATTAAGAAGCTATGGCTTTGTAGTCTAAGGATTGTAAAAGAAGAAAGGTACATCCAAGGAGCCAATTTTCACACATTGAGGTACTGGAATGATCCTCAGCAGTCTCATTTACATCTTTCAAGCTCAATGTTCTCGAGAAAAAATGGTCAAATTCCAATGATGGAGAGCATGTAGAGATTAAAATATCAAATCTATATGAAAAATGTCACCTATTAAACAGATTCATTAAGATGCTCTGGTAGCATAGGAAGAGATTGTTGGACAAACAGCTTACTAAGCAATTTATGACATTATGAAGGTTTTTTTAGCAAAAGCAGAGTATATTATTTCATTATTTATTTATTTTTTTTGGTACCAGGGATCAAACTCAGGTCCTTGCGTTTGTGAGGCAGGCAGTGGAACCACTGAGCTAAATCCCTGGCCCTTCATTAATATTTTATAACCTAGATTTTAGAGACCAAGATTTGAGTTCTTGTTCAGTCACAGTCCCTGTGATCTTGCCCCTGACTTTTCTCACTGCTGAGCTACGTCCTGAACCTGTAGGACTCATGTGATATTACACTTTGAAACTCTAGGAAATGAATTAAGTTTCCCTATCAGCTATTCTAGAAGAATTTGAGTGTCATAACTATATGTTTTCTAGGAGAAATAAGTAACTATGGAACTTCAAAAATAACAAGAAAGACTGGAGCATCATTCATTGATAAAGTAGATATATCAGAGCAGTTGTTTTCTCATGAATACATCCCCAGGTAATTAAACTCACAAAATATTACTAGGATACCTAATCCATCAACATCATCTCATTTAAAAGACCTCTGAGAATAACTGAAATATTAGAACACTACATCGCAACTTCATAGAGAAGACATTTAATTAATAACTCAAATGTCAATTAGGAAATGGATAAATGTCTAGAAAAACAATGAGAACCCCTGGGTTCTTTAGTCTACAGAAGCATTGGCATTTTCTGAACTGTGTTTTTCCTCTGGCACACTGGCATGAGTTCAACATGTGACTTGTGGGTTGTTATGGACTGGAATAGCCCTCAAACCTTGAAGACAGTAAGATATGAGGTCAAACCCTGATATTTGTCAGCTCTGTGACCTTGTAATAATATCTAAACATCTGTGGTGCCTGGAGACATGACAATTATTACTGTTTATCAAGTGTTTGTGTACTCAACAACTGATTTCCCAAACCATCTTGGAAAGGTTTTAATTGCCATTTTTCCTATCTTTGTTCTTTTTCATTCTTTTATCATCTCCTGTATTTTCTTTTCCTCTTTGTATTATTTTCCTTTCTATGTTTTTTGAATACCTACTCTGTGTCAGGGATTGTATTAGGTTCTGAGCATATGAAGATGAATGAGACACGGTTTCTTACATGGACGTTTACTATCGGGACAGTTTGAAACAGTAAGAGAAGTGGCAAAATGGAAAAGCAGCATAAAATAAATGCTATAAAGAAGTTTCTAGCAAAAGTGCATAAGATCAAAAGGAAGAGAGTAATTAGTTCCACCTGGGAAAGCTTCCTGGCTGATGAGAAACCAGCACTGGGCCTGAAAGCATAAATAGAATTTTAAGAGGTATAATAAAGGGAAAGAACACTCTGGGCTGCATTATCCATACAAAATCTTGGAGCATCAGTATGCGTGCAAGCCTGAAGAAAGGCCAGCGCCTAGAGAATCAAATGCATATGTGGTTTAGAAATTTGTAGTACAATATATTTGGGACATATCATAAACTGATTGGGATGCAGAAGAAAAAAAAATTTTACCTGCTAACTAATGTGGAAACATTTTTTGAAATTGGCACAGATGTTCATATCTCATATTATCATTGTTTCTAATTTTGAAAACAATACGCATGTATGCTAATTATTACCACTGAATTGATAACTAAATTTAAAATGTCATATATATGTGTGAATATTTACATAATATAAATATAAAACATTGCTAAAATTATACATATATGTAGCATGTATATATATATACACATGCATATATTCATAAAAATAAATACAAAGCATGAGTGTATTTACATATAACAACGTGTATATATGTGTTCGTGAAATGTATAAAGTAAAATATTTATTTTTTTAACTATCATGTTATAATACCAATCTTACACTCTTGTTGAGCTGTTCCTAATATTTTGCACATGAGGTTGGTGGGGCTCAGGGAATGACCTGCCCAGGATTACATGCCCTCTAATATTCCTGCCAAAATAAGTTCTCATCTATTTAACTGCATAGCTCATTTTCTTTAACACATAAAGATTTGTGCTTCCCATTAGAGACCTGAGAAATAAAGGGCAACATGCCACCAATACTCCCACAGAAACAGATCAAATTACTTTTTGCATATTTTCTTCCGAAGTTGTATATGCATATTATAACATAGTATAAATATGACATACATTACTTCAGACAAAATTGAACAATGGTTGTAGTGTAAACATGTTTATTTTGCTACAAAATCTTCATAATATAGTTTTTAATGCATGCTTAATAGTGTATGCCTCTGATCTCTATAGTCCTAATCACTAATTTAATATGTCTGAATTGTTAAAATTATTTTCCTTTTAAAATAATGTACAGAAAAGTGAACAACTAAACCTAATTTAAAGAATCAGGAAAAAGAAAAGTATTATGATTCTTCTAGAATGAAGTGTTATTTAAAAAAAATATTTTGTTTAAGTGTATAAGCAAGCTTTTGATTCCTGATTCATTGGACCAATTTATTTCCAGTGACTATCTTCTATTTTGTAAAGATACTGATATGTACACTTCTTCTGCATTGTTTTCAGGACTACTTGTGAATATCAAAATACATAGATGTTCAAATTCTTTACATAAACTTGAAAAGATTTGCACATAAATTATTCACATCTTCTTTTGTATTTTAAGTCATTTCTAGTTTACTTATAAATAATCAATAAAATATAAATACTGTGTAAATACTGTGTTGTTTAGGGACTAATGATAAAAACATATGTGTTCAGACCTATGTTTTAATATGAATATAAGAGATCCAGTTTCTCCAAATCAAAGCCATTCAATTATACATATATATCTCAATCTCTCTACCTGCCCAGTTTATAAGTTACTAGTCACTGACTCATTTTTGCTTTTTTATTGATTTATTTTTTGATTAACTTTATTGGTACAATTTAGGTATACATCATGATAACATTCATCATTTGAAATTTGTACCTGTACATGATATATCTTAATGCTTGTTTTTTCCCATTCCTCTTCCTACTCTTCCATCCCTCCACCCCTCCCTATTTACAAAAACTTTGTTTTCATTTTCTAATGTATTTTTCTAAATGTAGTACTTTCTCTTTGTAATGTATGTGTATAGGTTTGCTATTTCTGTGAAACACATGTCTCCAGTTATCTTTTACCCTTCATAACTGGTATCATGCAGTACAAATCACATAGTAGCAGAATTCATGTATGCCATATATGAATCCCCAAAGAACTTGTCTTTCATGAATTTGTACCATTTAACCTCATAAATGAAAGTCTCTCTTTCACAGATAGTAAGATAATAATTACACATCGAATTGGCCAGGGTTTCTGGGGATAACAAAGCTAGTGGTTTTATAACCGGGATAATGTGTTCAACAAGACTTATTCAAAAGAGGAGTTCAGCACAGCATTTTATATCAACTGCAATCTCTGAACAGCACAATCTGGGAGACCCGCGATGAGTGAATTACAGTAATCAGCCTTCAAAATGACAAAAGAGTTAATCAGCATCTCCTTGCCTTTCTCTTGAAGCCTCTCAATCTGGTGATAGCACAGAAATTATAAAAAGAAGTCTTCATGATGGATACAAAATGCTTCTCAAATGATAATGCCCAAGACAATAGGGAGGAAAAAAACACATAAGTTTTAAATTTTTGAGATGACGGGAAACTTTATTCTAATCAGAAGTACTCCCCGCATGATGAGACATCAGGAACAGCTGTGTAGCATTAGGGAGCATTTAGGCCAGTCTACCATTCATATTCTTAAACTTTTGCACTAGGGAAATCTCTACTTGATTGGATAAAGACGAAACTTTTAAATACCAGAGAATCAAGCATACCAGTCAATTCACAGCAAGGTAACGGATGCTGGTTTCAGAGCAAGAAGCTGACTTTGTCACTTCTTAATCTTCCTGTCAGTGGCCACTTCCATTCCCTCAGCTTCCTACCTCTGGTCTCCAGAGTGAAGTTTGAATCTCCACTGAATTAAATTCATGGCGAATGGCGTGTTCTCATTAATTATCTCATTAGATTAGATTTTCAAAACAAAGTGCCAGGGAAACTCTTTCAAAGATGAATAGTTTCATTCCCTTATCTGAATCCACTAAGCAGTCAGTGCTTCTGAGAGCCCTGCAGGGTCTCTCCGTGAACACCAGTTGTGGTTTAAATTTCTCAAAATTACAAAGTATTAGAGTCCTTCGTTTTCAAGGAAAATCAAGGAAGAGCTCTGCAACTAGATAGTTATAGAAGTGTCCACATCCAAAATATACAACTGTAAATGAGTTGGAAATTTATGAAAATCAGAGACACTAGGTGTAACAAGATATTTTAATTGTATCAACTCAAACTTATCCTGGAATTTTTATGAATTAAAAAGTAATTTACATTGATTTTCCTTATTGTGAATTTAGCAAACATCTACAAGGAATTTTATTAACTTCCCAAGAAAAAAATTTCTAACTTGTTGAAATATTAAAAACCTTAACTTGTTAACAAGCTGGTGTAATAGAAGATTAAATATACATAAGGTTCTCAACATGTTGCTGGGCACTGAGAATGTGTTACTCTAAACAGGTAGGGGTCATGCACATTACTGTTACTTGACCACTGCTATGAAAAAGAGGGACACACTCCGTGTCTTGAGTAGTGGAAAGCTATGAAATTTAGAGCCATCAAAAAGTGTTTTAAATTAGTTTATTAAGCAGAAAGATGGTAGGAATCTCCTATTTGTTTAAAATCAAAGTTGGAAATGGATAAGGAATACTATTTAATTGAGGATTTATGTCACATTTTAGTATCCATAGGCCAAACTTTTTGACTTCTCAAATCCAAGAGGGAAAAAGCCTGCCCTAATTACTATATTCTGTACACTGTGTTAGGCAGTATTAAATAACAAACAATGATTTTTAAAAATAAGGAAGATCTCTCTCTTGCCTACAAACAGCCTAAAACTACTAATGTGTTAGAAAGTATGTGAGCCAAGACAGGAAGAAAGACATAGAAGAGGCTTTTCAGGCTATTTTAATCTTCTAGTTTAGGAGTTTATCAATGTCCTGCAATATCTATGGAAGTGAAATGACCTGCCTTTTAATAGGAATGAAAATGTCAAGTAACATGTTTAGCTAAGACTCAATACAAAGAGAAAAACGGGAAGATCAAAGGCAGTTGTGGTTTCTCCTATATTCCCATTATAGCCACAAGGTAGCTGAAAAAAAGTTCCTGAAATTTTGTCTTTTTTTTTTTTCCTAATGAGTTGCTGCTAGCTGTGGGGTTGAGACGAGAGACAGTGGGCTCAGGCAAAGCAAGCACTGCTCATTACACAGCTTGAACTGAAGCCAATTAAGCAGGCTGCTTGTCCTGAAGAAACTTGGAGAGACTCCCCACTTGAGAAATCAGGAAACCTACTCCTGAGGTTAGAGAAGAGAAAGAGCAAAGGCTCTTGGTTATACAGCTTCCCACCTGGGTCATCCTGAAGGACTCCTTTAATTGAGTAGGCATTGTTCTCATTTTACAGGTAAGGAACACACACCAGCCCTGCCTCTCGTGGAGGTAGCCTCTGCACCACACCTTGTCACATTGACACACTTTTGAGCCAGAGGTCTGTGTCACAACATGCTGGCCACATTTTGAGAATTTAGCTAAAGCACCAGTATGCTGGCTAGACTAGAGTCTTGCCAGAAATGGAATGACTGAAGAGAGTTTAAGAAAGGAGCTAATGGCAAAAGTATGACCTAGGTCAGAGACTCCATTAACAAAGCTCCCCCAAACTAATGAGTAAAGTACCATCATCACTCCTGGGCCCAAAAGAACAAGGGACTGGGGAAATTACTGGATGCTAGGCAGAGATGTGCTATAACCAATGTCCCTTAATAATGAGTCTGATATGGGAAGGACAAACATAGAATGAAGAATGTTGGGGAGTCTGAAACCTCATCCTGCTCCACTCCTACAGTCTCCTAGGGTAATCGGTATTGGTGGAGCCCATCAAAGAGTTAGAAAGCAAAAGAATTAATTGAAAAACTACATTAAGATCCCTCTTTCATCCAAAGAATAAGTGGAGAGGGCAGACAATGGATCTGAAGGAACAATTGGAGAATACTCAGCACTCCAACCACCATCTCTCTAAGAATTCAATCAACTGGTAAGGGAAAGAGAAGGGAGAAGGGGAATATCATTTTCAGGTAACTTCTACATGCCAATAACTTTGAATAAGTTATCTTACATAACTTTAGTATACCTACCATGGGATGATAGCTATTATCTTCATTTTACAGGGTGGAGTGTTGCGTCCTGATGGGTTTCACAATTTTTAAAATGATACCAAAGATATAAAGTATGAAAATAACGACAAGGAATCAAAATACTTCCTTTAATTATGAGGGAACATTCACAAGGGGAATCAAACTTGTCAATACAGATGTATCTTAAGAAACTGTGCATTTCAGTGTTGGAAGGCATAATAAATTCTCTAATTAGTAGAGACCCTTGGAACATTTCTTATTCTATTTGATATGCTTGTACTGCAATGTTTCACTCATTTTCTGATATAACTCACTGACACTAACCCAGCTATGCTATTTTAAACTGAGTCACAAAATTATTTTAATTTCAAATGTCTGAGAGACATCACAGTTGAGGATTTTTTTTTTTTAATTTCATTTTCTAAAATAGAGAAGAGATGACAAGAAGAAGGGAGACTTCTGGAGATGGGAGAAGGATCAAGGGGAAAGAGGTGAAAAGGGAGAAAACGGAGTACTGGGCTTGAAAAGGACCAACATTTGTTGAATTCATACGCCAATTTTCCAAAACTAACCTCAACATGCTGTGTTTCTAACATGAATTGATTAAAAAAATTCCACACTCACAAAATGTAAAAATGCTGTGAACCTATTTGAATTTGTTTTGACCATAAGGAATTTATAGAAATCCCTCCACTCAAATAATCTGAGAGAGGTCTCGCTTATAAACCTGACCTCATGAAATATCTTGAAATATATTGCTGCTTACCTTAGGAATTTACAGCATTTTCCTGTGATCATTAGAAGCTCTCTGGTCAAATCCCAAAGTCCAATCAATGACTTTAATTGGTAATGACCTTAGACTATAGAGGCACCTAAACTTTACAACCATTCCTGTAAAATATGATGAGAGTAAGAAAATTTTCTAATATTTCTTGATAAAAATTGGCCCCATAATAAAAATACTGTGTTGTGAAAATACATTTCCCCAGCAGATTAGCTCACTCGGCATCTCAGATTTTCAGTGAGGAGGTTTTAGTGTCATTATAACTGTAGTTTTCTCATCTATTTTCCCCTAAACCAGGCCTTACAGACATCCAAATCCAAATGATTGCTATATTTCTGTTTTTGTCATTTTCCTGTTTTTATTTTAACTATACAGGTATGATCTCTTTGTTATAATATGATATGCTCATATCCTAAAACAAATAATTGTATTTAAATATATTATTATAATACTCAAAATGTTTCCCAATAAGCAGGATTATCCAATTGAATGCTCCCTGAATGGGAAGCCCTAATATGTAAGTGATGTCAGTGTCTAATAAAGTGGTAAGAGTACACCGAGGATTAGATTTTCCTGGCCACTCTTGTACCTTGGTTGCTACTCAGATAATTTGGCTACTTGAACCCCTTGAAAACCTTTTACAGATGATGATTTAATTAGAATATATGAGTGAAAAAAGAAAAAAAGAGGATTCCAACTTCATAACTGATTAAGAGAATGCCTCAGCCTCAACTCAAATTAAACATTTGCAGTATTTCTGGGGTTAGAAGTGAGAAGAGACAATTATCTTTAATCTGGACAGTTTTCTATCTGTTGAACCAAAGATGGAATATATATCTATTCAATAAGGATATTTTAGGATAGCCATAATAATTTTTATTATGGCTCTAAGAGTGTTGAGGACACCTTGATGCTAAGTTAAATTAAAATGTAAGATGTAGAGAAGTATAGATCAAAATAATAATATGGCTGTTAGGTGTTTGAAATGGGAAGAAATGAAATACCTGGAATACCCATTACACTGGAAACCCTGAACTACTTATAGTACATTCAAATGATGAAAAATTATGAGGCTATAAGAAGTAATAAGATGAACCATTTTGTACTGGGAAGAGAGGTTCTCAAAAATATAAGTTTTAGAAAATTCTTATGTCATGTTCAGATTTGTGGTTAAGTGTTTATATGCACATATGCGCCTTTATATGCATGCACATGTAATGGCTGTAGAATTATACATAGCAAAATGTCAGAGATATTTGTCTAAGACAAAAGGTGGAAGTATAGGGAGAAAACAAATAAATATTTTAAATGTAACTTCAGAAGTATGTAAGCAAATTTTGAATTTCATAAAATATTAAGTTATTATGAAACACATATAAAACTAAAAATAAGTCAGAAGAAACAACACTAAAATTTTAGAATTGCTCATTTTACTTTTGTGATTTTTTTGTTTCATGTGCTTTTCTCTTTTATATATCTTCTCATTTTTCTAAATATTTGTCACTTTTATGCTAGAGATGTAACTGAATCATTAAAATGTAAATGTAATTAAACAGTACCTTAGGATTTAGATGCTTGACTATATTAGTTCTTGTTTACCTTTTACCCATCTGAGTTGATTCTAATGATGCATTTATTTCTTCATCTTTCTAATGTATTTGTGAGCTTCAGAATAATTTATCATTGACCTTAGAGCCTTCAAGCTATTTGTCTATTTACTCATATTTTAGAGAAGTTGGGGTGTGTGATAAATTGTAGGATTCTTTCACTTCCAGGGTTTTCCTGGGTGAAAGTGGCTATGTTATGATTTATACATTAAGTTGGTAGGCAGTTTACTTTCTAGTATACATTGTTGCAAGTTCTGTTTTATGCATTATAAAATGTACTTTTTCAAGTTATTCATAAGTCTGTGACTACAAGCTTTCTCAGTATTATGGTCAGAGATACAAACCAGTTAAATCCCAACAGAAAATGGAAAATTATCTGAGTGTAAACCTGATGTATGATATGAACACAAGTTTGTGTATGTGTCCATGAATGTGTCTATCTGAGACTTACATGTTCATTGCTAAATGAGCTCAGTGCCTGAAAGTCATTTTTCCGTTTTTCTCCTGCAGCTATTATAAAAACTGCCCTTCCCAACATGGACAGAGAAGCCAAGGAAGAATACCTTGTTGTTATTCAAGCCAAAGATATGGGTGGGCACTCTGGTGGCCTCTCTGGGACCACAACCCTCACAGTGACTCTTAGTGACGTTAACGACAACCCTCCAAAGTTTGCACAGAGTAAGTGGGTTTCCTGCACTGGATGAGAATCTGAGTATATTTTCATATGAATTTATGGTATAATTTTCAGTGGCATCCCCCAAACTGATAGTAAACATTGAGTGTATATTTATAAGGTATAGCTATATATAATATTTTATATATTTTATTAATATTTATGTATATATATGTATGACCAATTATCCTATCTACTAAATATATCCCAGTTTTACAGATTACAATGAAGTTGAATGGAATTCCAAATATCAAGTGGATAGTAATAACAGAATTTGAATAAGCTTAAGAAAATAATGAAAACCTAGCTCAGATATTGATTCATTATTAATCCTGTTGTTGTATAGAAGAAACCAAATCCCCAGTGTCTGGGTAGGGAAAGCAAACACAGTGGAATTGCTGCAAACCATAAACCCCACCTCCTGTAGCTGGGAGGGACATCAGGAATCAGTGACTTCCACTCTTTCTTGCTGAGGCATTGCTCTATCTTGGAAACCTCAGTAGCTTTCCCGAGGCAGCCACCTCAGTGAGTCAGAGAGGCGATCATTTTTTGCCAACTTTCGTATATGCTTATAAGACACTTTTCTTCTGAGCTTCTTTCCAAGTAACGTGACATTGAGCCATGATTCTGCAATGCCTTTCTGACATGAGAACATTTGCATTGAGATACAAAGAGTGAATAAGATTAGCTGGAAGAAGATGATATCAAGAGAGGAACACCAGGAGAGGATATTGTCATTAAAAGGGATGTTTGTAAAAGAAAAAGGGGGGGGGTGGATGTTTGTAAGCCCTGTGTGTGTGTGTGTGTATGTGTGTGTGTGTGTGTGTGTGTGTGTGTGTGTATATATATATATATATATATGATTACACATATAAGTGAGATTGGACAGTATTCTTCTTATTCTTCTTTTTCTGTCTGGCTTATTTGATTTACCATGCTGTCCTCTAGGATCAGGCATGTTGTCATAAATTACGAGATCACCTTCTTTTTTAAAGCTGGGTCATTTCCATTGTACATATGCCCCACTGCTTCTTCTGCTTCTTTATCCAGTTTTCTCTCAGTGAACCCTTCGTTTGTTTCTGTTTCTTGACAAAAAAATGTGGTATGGGTTGGGGATTTAGCTCAGTGGTTCCGGTGCCTGCCTCGAAAGTGCAAGGTCTCAAGCTTGATACCCAGTACCAAAACAAAAACAAAAACAAAAAATAAACAAAAAAAATGCTGTATGGAAAATAAGGTGATGATTTTATGTATCAAAGAACCACGTTGTACACTTTAAATACATCCAATACAAAAGCCCCATGGATGGTGGTGTATCAACTTGTATGGGAATGGGAAAAAATTTCACTGAAGCTGGAGAACAGAAAACCAAGGAGGTAATGTTACAACAAGAGGCTAGACAGATAAAATAGTGAGGAATTAGCAGTTCTAGACTTACATTTGTAGGTCATTTTAAGTACCATGATCTTTAGTCTAAGATCACCTGGAAGTCATTAGAGATTTTAGGTTGTAGTTGAAATGATAAGTTGGATCTAGAGAAGTCAGAAAAAAAGGAAATTTGGTCTTCTAGTGTCTTCTCCATGTTGTACCCAGTTAAACATATATTTATAAACATGCATTTAAAAGGTGTTGGTAACTTTGGTAAGCAAAAATGTAGCAGTGGAAGTGTAACAAACTATAAATGTGATAAATATATAGAGTTAATAATGGCAAAAGTCTGAGGATTGATTGTATTTGCAGTTGAGGAAGCTAGGTTATTGTAGTTCTGATATTAAACATTAAATGCCACCTGGTAATTTTTCCTGGGGTAGGAAAACCATTCGTTGAAAAGAGAGAGGAAAGAGAAGTGGGAAGAAAGAGGAAGAGATGAAGCTTGAAAAAGTCACATTTGACATACCTTTGAGAATTTATCTGCAGAAATTTCAGGGGTAAAAGAATAGAGTAGATATATATTTTAATAAAAATTTCAGAACTTTTATATCTAGCCATTCATAAACTGAAATGCAATCCCTTGAAACAAAATAATTTAAATGGAAATCACCATTTTTCCTATCCTATCCCCCCAGTCCTTTCTTTTGCAGCTGCCATTATAGTTAATACTGTAATATGTGACTTTTCTTTCTCGGAAAACGATTACTTCAATTCAGCAGTTGCAGATGAGTTTCAAAAGCATTCCCTTTCTTAGAAGTAATAACTATTAACTATGATCACACAGATAGCAATGATGAGAATTTCAGGATAGCAATGAATAAAGGCATAATCCATTTTCTTGGATTCACAAGACTCCCCAATGTAGGACTGGCAGCAAGGTGATGCCTCTTGATGGATTATTTACTTAATAAGAATACCTAAAATGATCATCTACAACCTTACTTGGAATATAAAGTTTGAAGGAAATGGAATCATTAAACTAATTATGAGAGAACTGGGAAACTTAGGCTCCACATGATAATTTTTAATGCCTACCTTATGGTTAAAAACTACTTTGATTTTTTTTGTTCCTCAGCTCCAAAACTTCATGATTCCAAGAGATACTTTTATTTCATCATTAAGTCAAAAAGTATTAGTGCTTGAAGAAACTTTACTCATCAAGTAAACCAATTTTGTTGCTTTCAGTAAAATGAGCTTTGGTTTATAGAAGAGATTTAGTGATTGAGTTCAAATAGAATTAGGTGATGTTCTCCAGATTTAATTTTTCCTTTTGGTCTTACACTTCACTGAATGTTTATTTTTCCCTTGTGGTGGTTTCAAGGGAACTAAAACTTCCTGGCTGTCTGAGTTTGGGTTTACCAAAAACAGGAACTGGGCAATAATTTGATTTCAAGTAACTTAACTAGCAGTTAGTTCCAAGAAACAGCAGTGAAAGAATGAAAGATAGAGATCCAAAAAATGCATTCATGATTGAAGGAGTTACCACTGGAAATGACTGGAAATTCTAGACTATTGGAAAGAAATAAAAGAAAATAAATAACTCAGTTACTCGACTAGAAAAGAGAGGAGCCTATGATTTTATATACTAACTCCCATTAGTCTTTGAGCTTTGTTTCTGTTGGGACATTAATACTCTGATAAGTCTAACTTGACAAGCCATGGGCAAAATGGAATCTGAAGACCAGGTAAAACCTTCAGGCAAAGATATGCAGGAGTTGTCAGTCACAGGGTAGGTGAGCACTAAAATCGTAATGGCCAGATCCCTGATCAATGCTTGGAGCACCACCTACTTCCACTATACCAGTGAATCTGAGTGGCAACAATATCACAATGAAAGTGATTTGGATGAAAATAGGACCAATGCCACTAATTAGATATGTTCTACTGTCCCCATAGGAGAACAAAAATACACTGTAATTGTATTTTGCCTCGGGAGTTTTGAAGGTAGGATTTTAGTCTTCAGAGCAATGAAGACTTTAGTAACAAGAGGAGTGTTTCATGTGTCTGAGCAGCTTGCTGCAGGGCACAGCAGAAGTTTAGTAATTGGATTTTGTCAAAAATGGTCTACAAGTCTGTAAATATAAAAGTAAGTTCAAAAGTGACTTTCAGTGTGTTACACATTGCATCTTTCTGTGCTGAAATTAGCTTACTATTTTATGTTGGGCAACAATGAATATCCCCACGGGCAGTCAGTGTGATTATACAGCAAATTGGAAAGAACATTCACATATACATAGTAATATTCTGATATAGCTGTTCCAAATTTATACTTGATAAACATATGGTTGAATAAGTTTCATATCTTAGAAAAGTCTGCAAGAAAGTTCAGTACTTCTGGGAAACGTTTGTGTATGATTTATTTTAGATGCAGTGCAGTTCACAAAGGAAAGGGAATATTTTTGTCTCTTACATCACTGCCTCGGTAGCATCTACAGGAATGTCTGGTACAAAGGAGTTGGCCAACATATATTTGCTAAATGAATTACTGAATTAGATTGTGTTCAATGCTCAGTGTTTCTACTCTTTTCTAAGGTCTGTATCACTTCTCAGTACCAGAAGATGTGATTCTTGGTACTGCAATAGGAAGGGTCAAGGCCAATGACCAGGATATTGGTGAAAATGCTCAGTCATCATATGACATCATTGATGGAGATGGAACAGCACTCTTTGAAATCACTTCTGATGCCCAGGCCCAGGATGGCATCATAAGACTAAGAAAGGTAAGCAAAGGACAATTTGGTTCATCTTCAAAACATTTCTATGAAACAGTTCGAGTTGAGTAGATTGTCAGCATCTTATAGGTGAAAACCATTTTGTTTATTTGTGAGACAAGAGAACTAGATCCATTTTAGGACCTACAATACACTGGGGCAATGTTTTACATTTCAGCTAAAGCACTGGTAAACAGTTTTCATGGTGGTCCTCCTGCCCTCTCATCTTACTTGGTATATTTCCTTCCTTACCTATGCCTTGATGATATTTTCTAAGCCACATGAATTTACTTGGTCTTTGTATAGGATATTCCAGCTATGAGAAAGTTAATTCCCTGCAGGCAACCCTCAACCAACGAAAGATCAAAATTGATGGTCAATTACTATTATTTGAAGAAAATATTCTAAGGCACAAAGTGAGAGGATTCTCAGTGGGAAAAGTCTCAGTTGCCCCACGAGGTGAAGAGTTCAAAAGCTTTTAGTCTTTCCCTATATAACTCTTCCATTTCTGCTCTCTGGCTGCCTTGCTTTTGGTGTGTGACTACCATTTGGGACAGAACCATCTCTATAAATAGCATAAATAGCATAGTCAATTTGAGATTGCTTTTCCCAGCAACTTGCTTTCTTGTGCTTGATGTGAAAAATGTTATACATTTTCTAATTGTATTTCTCATTATAAAACTTACCTCCCCCAAAATTGTGTAAAACAATTCATTGTTTTATATGCATAAAGTATTTGTGAGGAAAAATACTCTCTTATCTCCATTATGATTATTTTTAAATATTGTTCTTCAGATTAATTTTAAAATAGATTTGCTTCTTTTTGAATAAGATGGATGGTGGAAGATACTATCGAGAGAGACAATAATTTTTGCCTTTTTCTGGATCAGCATTAAATTGGTATGATTTTGAGCTTACTATGTTAGTCGACCATGCTGTACAAACACCTAATTTCAGTATCCTTCCTCTTAAAATTCCTCACTAAAGAAGTATCAAGCATGGAAGCCAGAAATTTTCTGGATATATCATTGTTTAAGTATAATGTTAAAAATCAAGTGTAAGAAAAAATGGCTGCATTTATTTTCACTCTCTTTACCACCATTATCATCATACCAGGATGGATACTGGTTTGTGTTTGGAATTAAGAGCTGCAAATACTGAAAACTCAGATATGAAACGGGGAACAGTATAATTATACTTGAGTCAATTATTGAATAACCCAGTCACATTTTCATTGGCTAATGAATTCGAATTATTTCTTCATTGTTATTAACTTTTATCCTTTGTTGCCATCAGATGCTTTTACAAATTGAAACACTAAGCTGTTTTGAGTTTTTAAATTCACTGTTATTCATAAACTTGGAAGCATAAACTCATAGACCATGTATGTTGACACTAAGAAATATGTACATGTATTTTTCTCTAGAGAACAGTATGTAAGAAGTCACATTTCTACACTCCATGGGCTATCTGTTTTGTCTGAATCAAACCTAAAGACACTAGACTGTGTTTGAATATATTGTCCTTATGTTGAGCTAAATATTTACTAGAACACCTTGATTGCACCAGGAGCTGTCTGGCTTGGAGTTTTACTGAAGCCAATCAAGGAAGAAGGTACAGAGGGTACTCACGTTTAGTTTCAAGTAGAGACAGGTGCCTCAGCTTCCTTATGTGATGGACTGTAGAAACGAATATCTGGAACAATCCTGAGGAAAGGCCTGGGGCAGTACCAGAAACTGAGGGTTGGGAAAGGAGGAGACATGGAGAAGGGAAAATGCTGATCAAATTGTCCAAAGCCACAGTGAGATTCAACTATTGTGCAGCTGATGGCTATTAATAATAATGTTTTATATATTTCAAAATTACTATAATATATTAAATATTCCCCTTCCTCCTAATAAACAGGTTGGTGAAGTGGTGAATATATTAACTATCTTTGGTGAATTTTTCTATAATGTATACATTTATCTATCATATCTTACTCCAATATGTACACAGGTATTATTTGTCAATTAAAAATGAAAGAAAATAATTAAATGTAATCTATTATATGAACAGTATTATATGAAATGTGATCTATTATACTGAACAGTTTTTGAAAAGAACCTAAAATTACAAAACTTACCTAAAATTGCAAAACTTAGTTACAATAGGGGTGATTGGAAAATTATGAATATGCTGATGTTGAATCATCTATTCATGAGTATATACATGTGCCTAGCAATTTCAGAATCAACAGGGAAGTGACTATTTGCATTGTTTACTAGAAAATATTAAGAGCAAAACTAAGTCCCATTCGATGTGAATTCAGATTAGAAATCAACACAAAATATTTAAGCTTGCACAAGAGTTTTGAAAGACTTCACTGATGCTAGCTTGTGTTCCAGCTTCTTATTTTTTAAAAATCTGCATTGCAGATTGAAAGCTGTGTTTCTTATGAGAAATTGTAATGCAGACATAAACTATTGCCTTGAATCTTGACAGACTTGCATTCTTGAAATCTGGATTATTATATGTTGCCAAGAATTGGCCTATAAGTGTTCTGGTGCAGATGGGCTTCTGGATATTTAAAGGGACTGGGCTGGGGATTTAGCTCAGTGGTTTTGGCGCCTGTCTTGCAAGCTCAAGGTCCCGAGTTCGATCTCCAGTACCAATAAATAAATAAATAAATAAATAAAGGGACTATGTTACTCAACCTAGAGATGTTTGCATAGGTCACTGACTAAAGTCTCTTGGGCTGAAAAGGAAATATTAATATGTCAAAAATATTGTCAGTAATGGTGCAATGATGTAATTTCAGGTTTTTTAAATAGATGGAGGGTGCACAGTCAGTTCTAGTTTCAGGTATTTATACTGCTCTTACTCTTCCTTCTTCTAAATATAAACACATGCACATTTGTGTCTGCATACATCTTTCTTTATATGCCCACCTCTGTCATAGCTTGGAACTTACAATAGAGAACTTCTAAGAATGCTCTAAAAAATAATAAGCCTCATTTTAGCCACATGATCAGTAGAATAGCAGTGCTTTGGAAATGAAATAAGAAAACACTCTTTGTTGGATTAGTGCTAAATTATGCTTTATAATGTCTCCTTGGACTAAACAATGATTATTTCTAGTTCTTTACATTTCACACACTGTTGCAGGAATGATAAAATATTTTTCTCAGATAGAGATTGTGTTCGATGCTGCCTTAGCTGCTACCAGCAGAGACCCGATTAACTGGCTGATTAGTATGCAGGTCATATCATCACTAGTAAAATTTTATGATGACTCTGAAGTGAAATTTTGATGGCACAATTCATGACTGTGAATATATTGTGAATTTCAAGTGAAGTGAGCAAAACAAAACAAAACAATAGGAGATTAGATTCACTGAGCTTCTATGATAAACAGATATCAGTAAATGCCTGTAAAATTCACAGGTAGAATCCAAGGGAATGGAGAGCGATCTCATTAAGACTCACAAATGGGCTTAAATGCACATAACTTTCATCCATCAGCATTATACTCATTTGTTCTTGCTGCTGTGGTCATTAGTGAAAAGCATTCATCTTTGTCATTTCTTAACAGCCTCTGGACTTTGAGACCAAAAAATCCTATACGTTGAAATTAGAGGCAGCCAATGTCCACACTGACCCACGTTTCAGCAGCAGGGGACCCTTTAAAGATACAGCAACAGTAAAAATTGTTGTTGAAGATGCTGATGAGCCTCCTGTCTTCTCTTCACCAACTTACCTTCTTGAAGTTCATGAAAATGCTGCTCTGAACTCTGTCATTGGGCAAGTGACTGCTCGTGATCCTGACATCACTGCTAGTCCTATAAGGTATTTCTCTTTGAAATAAAATCCTAGATACTCTAAATAGCAAGTAAATCAGTACAAAATGTAATTATGTACCCATTCTGAGACTCTGCCTTTGGGACTATGCCTACAATATGTAGGCATTTTGGCTAAAACATACAGCGTGTGTGTGTGTGTGTGTATCTGTGCCTCTGTGTGTGTGTTTGCACATGTGTATGTATGCCTACTAACAGCTATACAAAATGCCTGCAGCAAGAAACATCAAGATAAAACAAGTTATTGTGGCTCTTGGAGAGCTCAATGACTGCATAATTGCAAGTGTTTTGCAACACATTTGTGTGGATCTTTTATGTTTTTGCTTTATTATTTTTTTAGTATTGGAAAAGCATTGCTAGTTTGTCTTCTGTATCCTTTGACAGCTACAGTGAATTATATATTAGAATTTAGAGGCATGAGACCACTGTGTCAAGGCATTAAGAGGTTCCTATCTTATTTTTGTGTTTGGTGTTTGGCTTTGAAGTTATCTTCTTCACAGTTCGTGGACATTTGTGATAGGTCAGCAGATCTGGTTTGGTGCATTTCAAACAAAAATCTTTCTCTGTCATTTTAAAAATGCCTTTTGTTTATACTTTCTTTGCTCTGAATTTTTTCCCAGGATGAGAAATAATCCTTTATTAAAGTTTTTCTGCCTTGTCTGGAAACGAGTTTTAATTCTGCTTTATTTTTCCTTGTTAATCTGTATACATCTTTTCTTTTATGCCAGTCACCCAAATGACAATACAGGTGCTCAAGCTAAATAGATTTCTTCCAAAGGCACACTGAAAATCTATAACTTGTATGCTGGTCTCCAAGGGTGAAGCATTGGCTAATGATGTGTTTCAATGCGGATTTCAAATATTGTCTTAAAAATATTTGTTGCAGAGGGGAGGAAAGGAGAGAAGGGAGAAGAGGAGAAGGGAGGAGAGGAACAAGGGAGCAAGGGACAAAGAGTGGGAAGGGGGGAGGGAGGGGGAGAGAGGGAGAGAGAATAAAGTGGATGGAAGAATATAATTTTAAAGAACTGTCCAGTTAATCTATGCATTAGATGTCAGCTCACACTGAACACTTTCAATTTCCAAGTCTCACATATCTAGGGAAGACATCCCTCCAATTACTTTATTCAGGGAAACTCTAGACAAGTGAGTTTTCTGGAGGTTTTATTTATTTGCTTTTAAAAAAATGTATTACATTCCTATTACTCACAAGGGTGCTAAAACTGTGAGGCTGAAGAGAAAAACCCTGAAAAATAGTGCCTTAAATAACTTGAGTTTGGACAAAGAGGAATTATTTTCAAATCAGGAGAAGTTTTTTAACACATCTATTTCTAAATTTAGGTTGATAAATAAGAGTGCATCCCATAAGTATACAAAGAAAGTTTTCTACAGGAGTGAAACTGCTAAGAAAATACCACTCCAACTGAGAATTTGAGGAATCATGCATTGGCCATTTTAAGTTTAAAGGAATTCAACAAAACACAGACATAGAGAGTATCCGTCAGTTTCGGCTAAAACAATTATATCTATCAAAAAGTTAGATGTTAATTTGCAACTGCAGGAAATAGCCAAACAAAAAAAATTATATAGGAATCCATTTTTTTTGGACTATAGAGCACAATGGCTTTATTCTGGAATTATTATTTAGCAATTATTGTGCTGGAATTATATAAATAGGGGCAATAATTTTTGGTGAATAAATCAATGGTCTTATTTTCATGTACCTCCATTTTTTAAAAGAAATGCAGAAAATTGCTTCTCAGCCTTTTGGCTAAGATCAAGTGAAAGAAATGGACAAAGGAAAAATTGTCACTTTCTTTGCATCTTTAAGCCTGACACAGTATGTGAAGGGAGTAAAAAAGATTGGTTCAACTGAAAGGCAAGTCACCAGGCTAGTTTCAGCCTTTGATTTGGCAAGGTTTTTACTGTGGACAGCAAGGAGCACATAAGAGCTCAGGAGTGTGCCAAGCCCAGAGCCCCGAGGAATAACAGGGGTTCAGATATCAAGACAGTATTGTGATACACCCCAAACATGGTATCCATGGCACTAGTGGGAACAGACTTGCTGTAAGGAGATATGTTTTTTTTTTGGTACCACGAATCAAACTCAGGACCTTGCACTTGCGAGGTAGGAGCTGTGCCACTGAGCTGAGTGCCCTGCCCAGGAGATATGTTCTTAATCAGCTGGCGCTAAGGTCTGAGCCACTTTTCTTTCTACAGTGAAAGTAAACTTGAATTAACAGAGTTGGGTTTAAATCCAGGCCCATAAGTTCCCTATATATTTTCACATGATATAATCTATTGTTTCTACTGATGGGCAAATGGAGATTTACTGGTAATAATTCTAGTTCAGAATCAAGAAGTAATTGTTATTGACATTGATTGCTATTACTGTTCCTACTATTGACACCGTTTGGAAATTTATGTGCTAGATGCCTCTAGAAGCTGCTCAGGCACACCTGTCCAGCTTAAAAAGCATTTCATTTGTAGGCAAGTTAAAGGTGATTTGAGGCCCTGCTACCAAGAAGAGATGGACAGATAAAGTGCTATTCGATGACACAGACATATCTGTGCTTCTGATAGATGTCAGGTAAGTGTTAGTTTCTGGGCTTCTCTGGTCCCATCCAGAGAAGGGATGAGTCCTATTTCAAAGCATTTACCGTGCGCTTTGATGTGTCAGTCAGAATGTGGGCCCCACACAGGCCTGAGAGGAGGTAAATTGGCTCCATGAAATGAAAGTGTAAGAATCACCAGCTGCAATTTTCTGCATCTGTTCTGCGTTTCTACAGTCCCTGCCCCTGCCAGCTGGGTTATGGAGAGCAGCTTTCCTCTGTCTACACACAACTGGTTAATTTGAGTAGAAAATTAAATTTCCTGACTAGCCAGGGCAATGCATAGTTACTTATGAGTCTAGTAGACAGATTTAGAGCTATTTATCCTTTTTAAAGAGAACAAGAGGACTTGGATATTCAGGGAATTAGAGAGTAGCAGATAGCTATGCATTATTTTTTCTTTAGGACTATTGTATTTTATATGCTGACAGCAGTGTATCCATCTTTTAGGATAATATGTGCCTGGTCATTCAGCAAGAAATGGGCATTTATTGTGGCATCTCTGCTATGTTAAAACGTGAAGTTATTGGTTGGTTGGTCAACTTCCTGTGAGAGTTCTTCTTGGAGCACATTGCTTATCTCTGATTTCATGTATTTTTAAATTCTTATACTGATCCTTATATCTGTATCTGTCTCTATATATCCATATACTCCCTTCTCAGGGCAAAAAGATAGCAACCTACAGCAAAATCTATGGCTTTACCATTCCCTCCCAGGAACATTAATTAGGTATTTACTGCATTCTGGAATTCTGTATGTCTCTCAGTAATATAAAGTTGCATAAAAAATTTAAAAGATGACATATTTTGAACTTAAGCAGAATAAATTTCAAATCACATCACTACAGCTTTTCTGTCAGATTGTCAGTCTCTGGAATTCGCCAATATTCAGTTTCCTCTTCAAGATGGGATAGGATAATATCATCTTCCTCACAGTGTTAATAAGGTGATTAACTTTAGCTAATAATATTATTTCTTTTAAAATTACAAGTTAATGAAAGATAAATCACCATCAATTTTATATATTATATGCAAACTAAAAACTTAGTTCTTATTTTAGCAGAGATTCTTCTAAATATGGCTAGCCATAGGCTCAGTGATCTATTTTTTTGTCACATTATATCCTGAGGAGTACAACTCACTTCATTCTTTCCTTATTTACCTCGCTAAAATTGTAAATGTTGCTGCTAAATACTTACTATGTAAGGGACTGTGCTAACATAGTAATTTCATTCTCTGACACTTCTCTTATTTAAGATGTGTTAGTCATTATTCATATTTAAGAGCTGAAGAAAAGTGAGGATAGAAGGACCAATTTGTTAAATTGTATGTACCTGGATCTGTTAGCCAGATTTCCGATACTATGACAAAATACCCAAGATAATAAGCTTAAAAGAAGAAAGGTTTATTTTGACTCACAGTTCTGAAGTCCGTGGTTGCTTGGTCCTATTTCTTCAGGCCTATGACAGCATGGTATGTCCCACAGAAGGTGTGGCTAAGGAGGCTGTTCATCTCATGGTGGCCTAGAAGCAAAGAAAGAGAGACCAATAGGGTCCTCGGTCTCAATATCCCCTTCAAAGGCAAACTGTGTATGATCTCACTTCTTTCCATTGGGCTAACCTTTCTGAAGTTCCCCCTACCTCAAAAAATGCTATAGGGGAGGATCTGAGCATTGACTACAAGGGTCTTTAGGACACAATCCAGATGCAGACTTTAGTACTGAACTTGTCTTACAGTATGATGCCTGTTCTCTACCAGGATGACATAGATCATTGCAATTCCAACTATGTTTGTATACTTTAATGTGATTTAGCAGAAATGTTTATAATTGAAAGAAAAACATCTTCATTCTCGAAGTAGTCTCATCAAATTCAGAAGGCATAATAGGAAAGAAGGTAAATAAATCAAGTCTTTGGAGTTAAACAGTGTAAGTGGGTGTCCCTTACTCATTTGGCTAGCTACTTTGTACAAGTTTGTTATTATTTATTGGCTGCAAACCATATGGTGATCAAAGAGATAAAGGGAGAAATCATGCTATATTCATGTGATGAATCAGGAATTGTGCAGAGATGCTGATGTATATCACTCTCTCAAGACACTTGGAAGTGTTCAGTCTGATTTCAGTTTAATGGAGAAGGAAGTTGAAGTTCTAAAAGGATGAGTTGCCTGTGTGTGATGAGATTGCAACCGGCTGTGGGTGCAGGTTTGAAAACCAAGTAACTTCTTATCATTGGCTTCTGTGTCTGTACATGCTCCACTGAGCTATGGAATGTTGAATAAGGAGTAGGATGATGACAGCTGATGTTTACTGAGCCCATATTTTACGATAGACACACTAAAATGTTGTTATATGCAGCAAAGTATTTATAAGGTAAAAATTACTAGCACAAAGTAGGTTTTAAAAATAAATTGGTGCTTTCATGTAAATTGGGAAAACAAAACTACTGTGACCCATTTTCCCCTTCTCAATAAATGTATTTCAAGTCTTTATTGGTTATTTCCATGATTTTGAGATGGCACACAACTGTTTTTAAGGTAGTTGCTTCCAATTTCTTTCAGATGATTCACCCTGAATAAGATTGCATAAGTTGCTTAAATTAAAAATAGGTGTGATGGTCATTTAGCAAGCAAACTAGGAAGTTGACACATGATCACCGTGGCTACAGGGTTCTATTGTCCTAATTTGGATCTCAAATGGATCTCAAACGTAAGTGCTAATTTTACACAAGAGGGTTGCACTAGTTTTTCTTCCTCCTGGTATTCTTGCATTTTCATAATTCATCTCAGTTACCAGGGTGGTTGTTAATGAGCTCTTTTTATGAAAACACTCATTAAAATCATGATTTCCAGTGATTTTAAATGCACAGTTCCATTTTGTTACCTATAGGCACAATGTTGTGGAGATCTCTAGAATTTAATCATTTTGCATAGCAAAAACTACACTTACTGATTAGCAGCTACTTCCTCCCTCCAGCCCTTGGCAACTACCAGCCTCTACTCTGATTCTCTGAGTTTGACTATTTTAATTACTTCATGTAGAGGGAAAATCATGCATGAGATGTCCTTTTGTGAGTCACTTTTTTTTTTAACATAACAGAATGTCTTTTAGTTTTAACTATAGTGGAGCATATTGCAGATTTTTCTTCTTTTCATTGTGAATAATATTCCATTGTATCTATATACCACGTTCTCTTTGCCTACTCATTAATCAGTGGATATTTTGGTTGATTTCACTTGTTGGTTATTATAAATAATGCTGCAATCAACACAAGAGTGCTAATATCTCTTTAGATTCCTGACTTCAATTTTGATTAAATATTTAGAAGTGAGGTTGCTAGATATTATAGTAGTTCTGTTTTTATTTTTTGAAGATATCCATACTTTTTTTCATAGCAATTTCACCGTTTTTTATTCCCAGTAGTGGTGTAGAATGGTCTAGCATAAGACATACTACTTTTAAATAATTAAATCTTGATTAATTGTGTGTCTGTACTTTCTTAACCAGATAAATGTTTTGTAGTTTCCAAATTCAAAAATACCAACTTTTTCAACACTGTTCCAAAAACACTTCCTACATTTAATTCAACTAACCCAATTATTTCATTCACAATGTCATATATTCACACAGGCAATTGTTCATTTGCATCAATTGCTTTATTCACTCATTTACATATTAGTTAATGTATTTAGTTGTACAAGTTTAACACAGTTTCTGCCTTCATAAACTTATTCTATAGTAAAGAGATTGGTTGAATATATATGAGAAACCCAGGAGCTCCATGGTTAGTCTAACTAGCCTTTGATGCAATCTGAAAATGATACAATCAGATTATGGATATTTAGGGTTCCATAAAAGAGAAGTATCCTAATAAAATTTGAATGGAGGCAACTATAAATAGCTGATAGTAGTAAAAGGAAAATATCCCATACTTTAAAGAACTTGACATTAATTTGAAACACAGACTGTTTTTATTGTTTTTTCTCATTTTAAAACTGTTTCCCTCACCTCCCCTTCTCTATCCTCCCTCTCTTTCTTTCTCTCTCTACTTTAGGTAGAATCGTGTTACTTTTTCTCCTTCTCCTTAGAGGAATAATAAATAATACGTGATGCAGTTCCTTTAGAATTCCGGGACTGGGAAAACACAGATAATATTATTTATTAAAGCAGTTAAAGCAACCAGAGGAGCAATTAGAGGCAAAAAACCGAGAACTTATAGATAGAATTTTTGATTCTCAAAGCACATGTGAGAAAATGTTAAAATGGTTTCTTTAGGCATAATAACAAAAGCTAGAATGAAATTAAGCACTGAGAAAGAAACAGTTGGAGTTCAGTGAAATATAATAACTGATTCATAACTAAGGGGTTTATTGCATTATGTGTGGCTCTAAATAACATCTTCCCTTGCAGTTGTCTCGAAATTGTATCTCCCTATAAATTTCCCATATAGAGGCTGCAAACTAATGTTTAGCAAAACATTTTTTTTATAATTTAAAAGTGCATGTGTGCCTGCTAAATTTGAAAAATGGATATACACTGTTTTTCTCCAAGGGCAGCGTTTCCTACCAGTGTTCTAAGAAACACTATTGGGAACAGACATATTGTAGCAAGATCAGTTTGAGCCCAAGCTTCTTTGCTCTAGGATCTCTCAAGTAAGTTAATTTGCGAAGGTGCAGTGCACTAAGAAGGAGACTATATAAGCAGTGCATTTAATCTCTGAGCCTTATTTTGCTCTGCAGAGGATCTGGAGTACAGAGGTTGTCATGCTCATATAGGGAAGTTACTTAAGCTCCAGTGCTGACCTGTGCTTAGATTCTGCTGTATCCAACATTGCAAATATCGTACTTGATCCTAACAGACTGTGCATCAGTTTACTACTGTTTACATTTCCTATCTCTCTGTTCTTTCCAAAAGGCCCACTAAAAGAAGAGCTACTGATGCTAGTGAATACTCTGGCTGTATTATACAAACCCTGTATTACACAGATCCAGCCTCTGGACCAAATCTGGTCTGCAGCTCTATAATAAAATAAAGCTTTATTGCAAGATAATCATCCTCATTCTTTTATGCCTTAACAGTACAGAATTGAGTAGTTGTAGCAGAAACAGTATGGCCAGCAAACCTAAAATATTTACATTGCAAAAAAGCTTGTCAACCCCTACACTGGACTAATAAGAATTTGTACTTCCAACAGTAATTTAAACAGTGGGCTCCTATGGTATCCTCAGATTTTACTCTGCCTCTGAAGCTTCCTTAAGATAAGCTTCTGAAAATAATTTTTAAATTTTTAGCAAATAAATTCTTTATGTTGAAATACAACTGCATGTGATAGAAATTGAAATTCTCCATACTGAGTTCTTAATACCCAAGAGGCTTGGTGATGGCATGCACTCAATATTGAGTCTGCCAGCCAAAGCTCATTCTTTAGGGTAGCTTTGGGGAATGTGGACATAACTATCATACAGACAATGAAGGGGGTATCCAGACAAATACTCTGATGCTTGTGTGCTTCCAGAGTAATTTATCTCTCTCCTCCATGGGTTGATTTTAAAATCCTTTTTCCCTTTCTCCAGACTGCATTGATTACTGCCACACCAGGCATTTGAGTTGAGGCTGGTAACTGTTGTAGCCAAATCCTACCCCCTGCATTTCCATATCTTGGCAAATTCTCTGATTTCAGCAGGATTTCTCAGTCTAAATGCATGAGAAACATGAAACCAAATTTCACTTAGAATAGTCTCGAGGTCATATGTTAATAAACTTTAACATGTCTTCTCCAACAAGACATCTAGCAAGGGGTGCTGAAAGAACTTTGTATATCATTATTTATGCATACTTAATAGTTTAGAACTCAGACATTCACAGATATCTTACTACATTTTACCACATTGACTCTATGAATTACACATTTTTTTCATTGCCATTATACACATATGTTACAAGTTTGTTGTCTAGGGTTAGATGGGCAAGTTATGCAAAAAAAGTAGGATAGGCAGAGGGAAAGATCAAACTGCAATGCAGATCTAGTTGATCTCTGGGAAGAGTAGAGCCCATGAGAGGAGTACTGCATCATGAAAAAATAGGAGAGCCTTTATACCGCTATGTGCTTGATCTCCAGGCATCCCCTGGGGATGGACCTGCCTCAGTGGCAGGGAGTGGATTACTGAAGACTGCATCTCTCACAGTCCCTGCATAATTCCTTGAAGGGGTTTTGTATGGCACATTTTCATGTCCATCAAGAATGGAAGCACAAAACGTCTTCAATAGTGAAACCATTTGACTAAATTTGCTCTGCTGTCTCACTCCCAAGACTATAGGTTGTCACCATATGTGTCAGTCTGTGTCATCTTAAATATAGATTTGTTTTACTCTGAGATATGAACACCACAGTGGCAAATCAGATTGCCTGGAGTATTGTGAGTGTGATATAACATGGTAAATCAGGCTATAAGTTATTATCCAACTGCATGTTTTCAAAGAATATTTTAAAGCAAGAGATCTAGGATGGTAAAATAATCTCGAGACAGAAAAAAAATCTGGAAAGTGTTAATCTGTGGTTTTAAGAGAGATTTCTCCTTCTTTTGCTTCTAATTGGTGAAGACTGTTTCCTCCAGGGAACAAACTTAATACTGTTTATATTCTGAAAGAAATAAAGATGCTACTACAGGCCAAGCAATAATATCTAATATTATTATATTCATAAGGCAAAATAAACCCTGTATTTTGTAGCATGACAAAGGGAGACTGACATCCTTATCTGATATTCAAATATTTATGGGAGTCATTTCAACCAGTCTTTTATTTGCCCTTATATTTCTACATTCTAGTTTGACACAATGTATTATTCAACCTTGTCTTTGATAAAGGACAATCAGATCTGACTTACAGTTGCAAAGGAAAAACATAATATTGCATATTTAAGAAGACAGAATATTAAAATGGACAAATTTTATTTTCTTCCATCTATCCAAAGCTTATTAGCTAAACTCCATGTGTATGATGTCTGCTTGTTATGGAATAGGTTGGACCCTGGCTGAAGTGCCTTTCAAATGGGCTTCCAGGAACAAATGAAGTTTGAGATGATCTACTGAGTTATGTAGCCTCATAGTAAATGAGAATAAGATTTATGAAAGTGTTTGGAAAGGTTCAGAGTCATGGAAGATATATTTAATGGTACAGAAGATAAGAAATGACCTAAATGCCTTTCCAAAGCAGAAGGTTTGATGTTAGAAAGAGAGCAATGTGCCACATGTGAAGAGAAGGTCTGTTTTTTGGCAAAAGAGGAAGAATTTTTGGCTAAACTCAATCAGGTACTCAGTGCATGATCTTGGGCTTTGCACTTCTATGGATGTACAGGCCTGGTTAAAACATATGGAGTAGGCCTTTTGCTCAGGTATGGGAATTTCATGTATAAAACACTTAGGTACCCTAGAACGAATTACAAATGGGAGGGCACTGAAATGATCTGCTTATATTATTGCTACTGTGATTTAGACAAGTAAGTAAATCAGTTTAAGGTTAATGTATTGTTAGTTTTTTTTTTTTTTTTTTTTTTTTTTGGTACTGGGGATCAAACTCGGGACCTTGGCTTGTGAGGCAGGCGGCGGAACCATTGAGCTAAATCCTTGGCCCCTTCACCACTTAATTATGAGAACTAGTTCAAAGACCTTGGTATTTGTTAGGTGAGCCTAAATATCCAGTAGAATATCAAAATATATATAAATTTGTGACATTTCCCAAAAAGGTGTGATGTAGTTGTACACTACTCTTTTATTTTGGGATGTGCATGTTTTCTGTCAACATGTTTTTCCTATATTGTAAATAATTTTGACCATCCTAATAGCTCCCCAACATCAAATAGAAGTTCTTTGTATGTCAGATGCACTAATGAGGATATTATAAATATCTCACTCACTCTATGATTAGGGAAAATGTGTAGCATCCTCATTTGATAACTATAGATATTCAGAGTCTCTAATGTATATATAAAGCACTTCATTAATTATTAATGTGAAAGGTTAAATGAGAAATTAACACACAAAGCATAGGAAAAGCTGAAAATTAAGAAAACAGTAAATGCATTAAATATATTACTAAAAATTAATGTTCAGTGTGTTCTATATAGAATACAGTCTAATAAGTTTCTTTTTGGTCTATCACCATCTCTATTCTTTTGTTTACATACTATTTGCCAACTATGACTCCTTTCCTTGTAAAAAGAAGTCATTGTTGACATTATCAATAGCACCAAAAAGATATTATTTATGTGAAATAGAGGCTGCTCTTCAATTCTAAGTTGCAGTGGTGTCTCTCCCTGGGTCAGTATGGACTTGGGAACATTCATGGAAACTGGTTGGTATCCCTTTGTCCTCAGGGTGAGCAAGGATGATTAGGATTGCCCTTGTTGGCTTTATGGTGAAACTATTGATGCTCACTGCTCCTAATTTTCCATTATAAAACAACACATGCCATAAATAATTTTCACATAGCTGCCGGAAGCTCCAGATTCTATGTATTTTTACAATGATTTAATTATCTTTTGCTAATATTTATGTGAATACTTGCAATTCATTTGGTTTATTTAAATAATTGCACTGAAATGCCTTAAAGGAAAAAAGGACAGAGAACATTTATTTAGTTTGAAAAGCAATGTAAGAAGAATAAAAAGCAATGTAAGAAGAATCTATGAACCTCCTGTAAGAACGTTTCATGAAGACTCCTCCATTTCCTTTACTTCCTACATTTAAGTATTATCATGTCCTATTTACTTTACTTTTTAAGCTCACACAACACACCATGAGCTCTCACTTGAGTAGTTCTGTCATCCTTAATGGCCCAATTTTGATCCCCACAGAGCTAGCAAATTGTTCAGTTTAGATCTGTGCTGTCCAAGCACATGTGGCTCTTTGAATGCAAATAAAATGAATTTAAATTAAATAATAATTTCAGTTCCTTAGTTTCACTTGCTGTCTTGCATGATACACACACACACACACACACACACACACACACACACAGTTTTCTTTCCAAGTGACTTCACATTTACCAAAGAGAAAACTTTATTGGCATGTTCTCCAATGTCCTTCCTAATTTGTTTTTTGATGTACTTCTTGTATTGATGCCAGCATTTGCATCACAGCACTGTGTGTTAAAGTCTTCAAACATGTGGAACGTCTTTCTAACTCAGAGTTTTCATGCTTGCTTTCTTTTGATAGGAATAGTTTTAGTATTTTGTATTTTTATACATTTCTTTTGCTAGAATTACTACTTTAAAATTGTATGCACATCAGCCCTCTTTTCGTCTTCTTAATGGCTGTATCACTATAATCTTTCAAAGGGCTTATTTACTTTGATTGTTTTTCCCCCCACATATAAAATTAAATGGGAGCAAGGCCACATTTATCTTGACATCTAATGCGCTGGCTTACACATAGGAGAGAGTCAAGAAAGTTGAAAGAAGGAAGGATAAGAGAGGTCGAATGGAAATGAATACGGAAAGGAAAATCATTGGATGCTTGTCTCTCAGATCTTAGACCCCCCTCTCACCCAGTCTGGGCCTTTCATTTGTTGTTACAGCTTTCATAACGTTCCTCAAAGGCCCATCTCCTAAATGCTTGTGCCCATCCCATGGAACTATGCGAAGGTAGTGGGATGTTTAGGGGTGGTGGTCCCCTGGGAATTTTGAGCACACTGGGGGCTTGCCTTTGAAAGCTAGCGTGGGTTTAGGTCTCTTGCTCTTTCCCTTTGCTTCCTGGACATAGGTTGAGGAGCTCTGCTCCCACTATGCTCCCACTACGGTGAGGTGATCTACCTTGCCACAGGCTCAAAAGCACTGAAACCTCCAAAAGTCTAAATGCTTCCTCTCTCCATAAATGGATTATCTCAAGCTTTTGTTACAGTAACAGAAAGCTTATGAACACATCTGTAGTTTCTAAGTAAACCCAACCCTTCCAGCTTTCTGTATGCATGCCTCTCTGTGGAAGCCACTGTGTGTCTGTATTCTACCTGAGAAAACCCTACAGCTCTGTGCTTCAAAACAGATGCTGCCTCTTGCTTCTCACCAACTCCCCTCACCCTCCCACACACACAGCAAACACACAGCACACACCACAAACACACACACACACACACACAGGCACACGAATGCACACAGTGCAAGCACTCCTCCATCACAGTTTGCCACTTTTTATCCTAAGCCATTAGAAAATCACAAGCCACCTTTCCTTTCTGAAAGGCTTTTTTATGCTCACCACACATTTAACATTGTACTTGTGAGTAAGAGACAATCACTGACACATTTTAAAAATAAAATAAAAAACAAATTTAGAACATAAACCCTTCATAGGGTTTAATACTGGATTCCGTTTTTCTATGCTTACAATCACATCATCATATTTAAAATTTTCTTTTATGCATCATATTTCTCTTAACTTGAAAAATAATGTTTGAATGTCTCCTGAAGTTTTATGTAAATATTGAAGGAATGATTGTGCATCAAACTTTGTCTAAGATTCAGTCTTGAGCATTTTTTGTTCTAATGTTGCACATGGTTACAGGATGTACTTGTGTAAGGGTATTTTCTCATTGTGTATGTGGAATAAACTATAAAATGAACAAAAACCGAGGGTCCAAATGAACCAGCATATATTTGGAAACTGAGATTATATTTTTTCCTAAATCAAATAAAAGATACCACAGAACGATTGTACTGAGTGAAGCTCCTTGATCTTTTGTGTGAAAATAGCAAATAGAAATGTCAGAAAATTATGACTCTTTCTATGAAACCCAGACACTAGAATGTTTCAAATGTATTTGTGGTTGTTTAATACAAAGATGTTTGGCTGACTATCTTCTATAAATAATGAGAAACACGCCTTGTGATATCACTCAAGAAAGGATACAAAGATCTGCAATACATGAACTAATTTTAGACTGTACATTAATATTTTAAAGGTAGATGGTCCTATTTTTCTCATTCATAGATGCACTAATTGTGGTTAGCAGAAAAGTTAGGAATAGAAGAATTATTCCCTGAAAAAAATCATATACTTCACAAATATAGTTGGAAGAATGCACTTCAGAAAAACAAACTTTTTAAAAGCTGTTATTTCCTTGTTTGTGTACACTCCAGATTTAAATTGAAGTTTGCCTGTGCTGTCTAGGAGTAACAGGTAGTGAAGAGAGAACTCACTCAGCACTGGAAACTTGCTTTTGAAACTCCTGAAAGCATTCTCGAAATTGTCACAGACTGATATTCTTTATTCTAGGCAAGAAAAAGTAGTAGATCAGTAGGAGACATTGTCTCTGTGGCACCGAAGATGGGTTGAAGGAAGGAAGGCAAGAGGTGTGTGTATGTGTGTGTGTGTGTGTGTGTGTGTCTGTATCTTTCTCTGTATGTCTCTGTCTCTCTTTCTCTACATACACATACATGAATGCATTAACAAAAGAAAATCTAATGTAAGTCTTATACACAAAAAGACACAAATACAAGAGGTAGGAATTTTGCTCCACCTATTGATATGAAATGTGCATAGTTAAACTGTATCACTTGAGAAAGCATATTACTCAGGTAAAAGTTGTTATTTAGTATCATTAGTAGCAGCCGGGCAAAACTATGCTATTTTCCATCACAAAAATGTTCCGTTATCTATTTAGATATATTCTCAACCACTGTACCCGTGGTATTTTCTTAAGTGTACTTCTGATCTCTGCCATTTACTCTGAATTGAATAAAACTAGTGACATGAGCTTATGTCCAATCAGAGTGCTGTGTGTTAAATTAAAATATTTGAACCAAGTGCTAAGCAAGTATCTTAGCAGTTTACTTGCATTTGTTTCCTTAATTCCAGAAAGCAAAATGATAAAGTCCTTAGAATTTACTTCTAAGAAATCCTACTGTAGGTTAGAGGAATGTTTGTGTTAAAGCCAATCAAGATATTTGTTGGATTACAAATGAGACAGTTTCTATGGAATTACTGTGAGTACCGCTTGTGAAGAATAACGTAGTTTCTAAAACCTATGGGTTACACTTGAAAATGACTTTCTATTTCCAAAACTTCCATCATTAAAATTGATATTAACATGACCCCAGGAGCCTGTTTTCTCACATGCCACTTCCCACTGTGTTAATGAGAAGTTTCTTCTTATTGTGGCAGGAAGATGATTCTCCAATGTGCATTCTATTCTCCAAATGAAGCCTTTTTTCTAATACATCTTAAGTAACTCTGCAAATGAACAGCAAATCCGACACATGCATAATCCCACAAAATAAAATGGAGACTTCAATAATGAAGAGCAAAATACTAGGACTTTAAACATATAAAATTAGAAGGTATTACACTTTTGAATATGAGAAGTAAAACCCAAATTCATTCTTTTTCTCATTTCCTCTCCCTTTTATTCATTTTCTTCACATTTCTTTAGAACCGTGTTTCACATAAAATAATCCACATTCAGTACATGATTGCAGATGCATTGGGGAAGTAGTTACTGAATATCAGAGGTGCAGAAGTTCAGCTTATCTGATGTATATGAATCAAACATTCTTTTTGTGTATATAAAGGGCAAATGTCAGGTGAATGTTTGAACAATAATAGGATAGTCATTCCTAAGAGAGGAAGACTAACAAAGACTGGGGCTAGGTGTTCAAGGACCTTATGGGTAAACTTGGAGCCAGAAAGTCCAATGTAACTTCTCATCTCTTCAACCTGGAGGCCAGTGCTTTACTGTGGTACCTAGAGCAGCAGATATCGTGAGTTTGGTGAACAGTGGAATTCATAAATACTGCAAAGAGCACTGGGATACTTTTAGAGAATCACTTTGGAAAATTTGCCTTCTCAAGCTACTAAAGGATGTGAAATACTTACATTCGTATATCTTTCCATTTCTGGATTTCCAGCCTCACAATTAATCTGAGTTTATAAAGGTCTCTTAAATATTGAAGAATTGATTCATCATTTTCTTTGTTTTCATATTCAATGTGAGTTGTTTAGCAGCTCTTTTACTGTAAAGCGCTACTCTATGAAATAATTTTTTAAAATGATCTGTATAACATCTGATCCTAATACGAAGTACATAGTTTCCAGGAAATTTCCCCCACCTCGGATTCAATAGAAGACTCTCAGGTTTTTCAGGTTGTGTTTACTCCACGTGATATGCAGATATTCAGGATACCAGGAGCCCCATAACAAACAAAGTGAGACACCCACTTCAGATAATGACATCCTGAGAACTTACATGGTACATTAGATTCTAAAACATAAATAACCCACTCTCTTTTTCTTTTGAAGTATTTTTATGTGAACTGCCAGTGAAGAAGCCATGACAAAACCTAGGACCCATGCACTTTTGTTACATTTTTTATCAGTACACGTTTATAATACATAATGTTTACAATCCTTGTGGGGAATTGGTACATGTACATAATACATTCCAATTCCTTTTTTTTTTTTTGAAACAGGGTCTCACTATGTAGTTCAGACTGGCCTTGAACTCACTGTGTAGGAGAGCCTGATCTCACACTCACACCAATCATCCTGCCTCAGCCTCTTGAGTGCTGCATTTACAGAGGTGCACCATGATGCTTGGCCCAATTTCTTTTAATCCCCTGTCCCTTCCTTCTCTCCTCCCCCTCCACGTATCTCTTGAGGACTTTCCCTCCCTTTTATTCTTACATGTTTGCAATACCTAATGCATGTTCATTGTAATAAGATTAGGAGTTTGTGAGAGACCTGTGGTCCTGTACTCTCCTGGTAGATAAAAAGAAACAGCCAGAAATCCAAGTTGTTCCCTCAATATACAGACCAGAGTTTATGAGAATAACGATGAATTAAACATTTACCCAAGGGCCTATAAAAAAGACAAGAGGTAGAGCCTTTTCTTGTTCGATTTTAGGAAAAAAATCTAAATTTTAATTATCTTATTTGGTAAATCATCTTAACTTAGATGTTCTATTTTAAAACTAAACATCTATAATATATTCAAATCAGGGTATTCAAAAATGAGAAAAAAATTACTTGCTAGACTCTTTGTCTTAGTCTGTTAAGCTGCTTTTAAGATGCACCATAGAGTAGGTGGCTTATATACAATAAAAATTTATTTTTCACACTTCCAGAGGTTGAGAGGTCTGAAATCAATGTGCCAGCATGGTCATGTTCTGATGAGAACCCTCCATCAGGGTTCAAACTGCGGCTTCTTTCTATTTCCTCACATGGTGGGAAGGGGCTCGCTAATTCTCAAGGATTTTTTTCAATAAGGGATCTAACCCCATATGTGAGGTCAGAGACCTTGTGTCCTAATCACCTCCCAAAGGCCCCAGCTTCTAACACTGTCACTTTGGGGCCAGGATGTCAACATGAGTTTGAAGGAGCACACAACATGCCAGTGTATCACTCCATGACCAAGGTTTCGGATGAGGAAATCGAATACACACATGAGCATTGAGACATCACTGTCCTGTAAGCGTTGTGAGTTCTTGACACACAGCGTCCAGCACATGCATCAGCGAAGTGAGCCACATACATCTCATCTGATCCTCACAACATTCCAAATAGTCAGTACTGCTACTGTCCCACTTTAGGCATGAGTAGGTGCGCCTTTTCAGTGGTTGGTTTATGCTCGACTTTAGAACAAATCATACATACCTGTTCATTCCAGTCCTGCTATTTACCAGAGGTGCCATATGAATATCCTAGACTTTAAGAAGCTTTATTTTTATTTCATTCATTATACAGTTATCCCTTTATAGCCACAAGTTCCATACACACAGGTTCAAAGAAGTGCAGATTCAACTGACCACAAATACAAAACATATTCCGAAAAGAATAAAACAATTCTGGAAGTTCTTAAAAGCAAAACTTGAATTTTCACATGCCAAGTACTGTATGGGATGTATGCAAAAGAAATCATGGATAAGCATTTCCTGCTGTAACTTCTGGCCATCTCAGTGGTCCTCAGTCCCTCTTCAGCATTTTTTGTTTGAGCATTATTCACCTCAGATCTCATTCCTGTATCATATAGTTAGGGATATGGTAGTTGTGCAGATACTAGACATGCCCAAATTTTTGTCATTATTATTACCAAAACAATACAGTATAATGTGTATTTATACTTCATTCACTTTGTATTGGATATTATAAGCCATCTAGAAAAGATTCGAAGTACATAGGAGGATGTGCAGAAATCATACAAAATTTTTGTACCAATTTATATAAAGGATTTGAAAAATCCCTCAAAATTGCAGATGTTCAAATTGTATTATCTGTGAAGGATCTTGTACTTAATCCTTGGTAGGTACCAAGAGACTACTGTAAAATAAACAGAAGACAGAAGGAAAAAAAAAAAGGGAAAAATCTACCTAGCACTGCTTGGAACACATTTGGTGGTGAAAGCATTTTTATTGACCATTGTGTTCTCTGAATTTTCTTATTGTTTAGCCGTTCTTGGTAGATCTTATCATAAAGTTTGCTAAGCAGTAAAATGTGTGAAATTTCTACAGAGGTAACAGGGATTTTCTTGGGTAGTTGGGGCAGATTCTAGACTACATTTTGAGCTAAGACATTTCTTTCTTTTTAAGTTCCTTCCATTGTGTAATCTTGTAATATTATTGACATGCTTACCTCTGATCTTACTAAAGATTACCCTTAGGGGCTAGGGATTTAGCTCAGTGGTTCCGCTGCCTACCTTGCAAACTCAAGGACCCGAGTTCGATCCTCAGTACCAAAAAAAAAAACCAAAAAAAAATAAATAAATAAAGATTGCCCTTATAGCCTCTTTTACATAATCTTATGACTCATCCCATAATACCCTTCATAAACTGGAACATTAAAAAATGAGAAAAATGTCTGTGCTTTAAAGTTATGGAAGGAAAATAATATCAAAATATTTTTTTTCATTTTTGTAGCACTTATAAATGATAGAGACAGTCTTCACCACTTTCCAAGTAAGGATGTTTATTAATATTTCATTTATTGAGTGATGTTATCAATGATGAGGATGATGAGGATGCTTCAACTACCTTTTGCATCTACTAAGTGCAGAGAATGATATATTCTTTTAGTTCTCACAACCACTCCTTGAATATAAGTACTGCACGTTTTAACAGCAAAGAAATTAAGTTAAATGAATTTACCAATGAACTCAGAAGTAGCAATACATGGAGATAAAATTCGCTCCAAGTTTATGATCTGAAGGTCACATATTGGAATAGGAGTAGAAATAAACAACAATTTTTAAATGTCAACTTCCAAATACCATCAAGGAAAGGAAAAAGTATGAGAAAGAAAAAAAAAAGGAAAGAAAGTCTATGTAAATAGGGAAGGGTGGTGAGGGTGAAGGGGACATAGGTAATGGGGAAAAAATAAGAACTCAGATACAGCATGTTCAGGTACAAACACCCAATGATAAATGTAAATGTATTGTATACCTAAAATGTACCAATTAATATATATAAATTAAAAAATACCATCATTGTTCCCACTATTTCTTTTAGGCTTTTTTTTTAGGTGCTGGGGATAGAACTCAGGTTCTTGCACTTGTGCAGGAGGTGGTGAGACCACTGAGCTAAATCCCTAGCCCTCTTCTAGGCTTTCTTGAAGACAATTAGTGGCTACCAACCACACAGCCATTAAGTATGTTTCTGATTTGGGATTCATTGAGTATTACTGATTACATTGATTCTTGTACTTTATTCTCTAGGAAATTGATTGTTGCATGAATGCCTGAAATATCAGCAGTGAGTTAATAAAATTACTAGAATTCAAAAATGACTACACCATTTATTTATTAATATGATACAGGAAATTATAATTTAGCCTCTGGATATTTCGTAGCCCTTTTAAGATTCAGAGCATATATGATGTCTGGAATAAAATACTGTACATGTCTATAGAGTTACTTTATAGTTAAACTTGGAATTTCATTTGTCTAAACAATTATTGTTCCCCAGTAAAATGGCCTTTGGTCTTCTTTCCATAATGCAACAGATTTCTAATGTTTTGCAGTAAACACCTCCTCATGCTCAGGATTTTGTTGAGATCACCATTAATCCATATCTACCTCTGAGTTTTTAAATGCTTTGTCTATTTCTCCATTCATCCAGTCTTTCAAGGGAGTGGGGATATAGTGTGTAAATACTTGGTGTGTGGTCAAAAGTCATTGCTTAGTTTTATTTGTAGCTAAAGCTATTACTAAATAGCGAGTTTTATTTTCATTTTTTATGTTTTTCACAAATAATTTACCATTGAGTAATTCTCAATGAAATTAAATGCTGAGCGCTATTTTGTTTAACAAAGGTCACTTTTTCCCCCTTTGGTGGCCTCTGGTCCTAGTTACAGGATATGAATATAATTTCTAATGAAAGACAAATAAATAAAGTATGGATGAATAATTCATACCTATACCTCTACCTACCTACTTACCTATATACTGTACTTCATCGGAAGATTTAGAACAAATGAGTAGATGTATATTCATATATGTGCATGTACAATATTTGCAAAAATCTATTATAGTGCTAACAGTTTTAAGTTATAACGAAAGGTTATGGGAAATAAATTTTTCCAATTTTCTTATAATGACATGATCTTATTCTTGAATAATAGAAATGTTCATAAAGTACATGAAAAAGAAAACGTGGTCACTAAAAGTTCAGATTTGGGGTTAATGAATGTCAATGAATAATGACGTTTCCTTTGCACATCCTAGGAGTACACCTCAATTTTGAAGACTTTCTTTGGTCTTCTCTCCTAGAATAGGATTGCTCATAAAGTCCTTTGGATTTCCATTCAATATTGCTTTAATTCATCTCTGTGCTTCATTATAGGCTAATCTTCCTATGCATGCTTTGAATTTCTTAAAGCAAAAAACCTCATTGAACACAAAGTTCTCTAGCCAGAGAACAAACAACAGCAAGAGATGTGGAAAATAATGTCTGTATTACCTTGATACTTAAGTGTTCCTGAACAGCAATTTGCTGTAGACACAAGATGTCATGATTATTGTCTTATCTGAAAGGGTTTTCTTTTTTTTTTTTTTTGAAAGGGTTTTCTTTATAGAGGAACTACTCACATGTCCACTTGAAATTCTTAATTTAGAGAAGTTTATTGTTATAAATATATTAAAATGTCTATTCTAAAGCTACAAACATTTGTTAAATGATCAATAACCTTTTGATTTCTATAGATGGAGACTAATAGAATAGCTAAATGCATCTTTAAAATTAAAACAAAGCAAAACAAACCATTACTAACCAAAACTAAATGAAACTTCAAAAACATAGTTCACTCAAATAAAAATTTGTAAAAACATTGTTTTCCTTGAATTGCCATGAATAACATGCTGCCTTGCACTATTTTGCTTTGGGCTTTAGATTGTTGTTTTAAATGATATTTTGTGGCAACTGCTAATTATCATAAGCTGTCTAATAAATATGATGGATTGTCCAATTAACTCTTCATCAGCATCCGTTTTTGAAGATGCTACCTACTGAAACTGACGGCAGTTTATGACCTCCATGTTGCATATGTAGCTAACTGCTCCTTGGACAATAATTATTAAGTTTCTTGTGGCTCATCCAGTCATTTTGTTTTACAAATTATGATGCCACAGAGTTTTCCTACTTACTTGACTTCACAACTACGACTCTCCAAGGGTTACTAAAGGTCTCCCGTGTAATATATGGATCTTGTAAACATTGCAGTAGTTTACAGATATATCTGTTTTGTAGGTTTTCCATCGACCGTCACACTGACCTGGAGAGACAATTCAATATTAATGCAGATGATGGAAAGTTAACACTGGCAACTCCACTTGACAGAGAATTAAGTGTGTGGCACAACATAACAATCATTGCAACTGAAATCAGTAAGTGCCTGGGTTTATTCTTTTGTTCGTGTGTGATTAGGTCCAGTTGATACCTATCCATTGATAAGTGGTCCCTATTTCTGTTAGATATGTTGATAATAGAACTTATTTTATTGATGTCAAGAAGCCTTTGTTGAATATATCTATCAGTTCAACATAAAGTAATGTACATGGTAGTAAATTACCAAAAGGTTTGCAGGATATGTGGGAAGAAAGCCTTTCTGTATCGTAATTCTTTTATATCTTATATACATTAGATTAACTACCTGTATTGAATTTATACTCTGAGACTTAGTAAAGCAGTAGGCAAAAAGTTACATTTAAGAACTTTACACTAAACATGAGTAGACACTAAGATATATAGTACATTTCTTATAAGATAGAAACAATTGTTGGTATACTTACACTGCACACCTACTGATAGCCTTTACATTTAGAAAGTACAGAAGGAAACATTACATTATCAGTATAGATCCCTTTGGAGAGTGTAGATAATTTTTATTTTGTGTTTTAAGGTTTAATATATTTTGCAAAGAAATTATAGACTATTTAAATTCTGTCAATATAAATTTGATATACTTTAAATTATGTATAAGGGAGGAGGTTCTAGATTTTTAAAATAACACTTGGTCTTTCAGTTAATTTTAAATGAGAATAAATTCTTTGTAATTATTAAAAAGACTATTGACTCTAAACAATAGTTCAATGGTGAGATTTATTATATTATCTTTGAAACTTTTCCCTCTGACTCCTCAATTTTTTATTATACACAAACATGCCTAGGGGACAGGATGTTCATTTTATGTTCAAGAGAAATAGATTTTACACATTATCCTAATATCGTCTTTCTGTGCTAGAGATAAGACCTCCAAAGTTGTACATTAGTTCAGAGTGTTGAAGCACTTGGGGGTGAAGGGAATCTGAATAGGAAATATAAATCAGGCTTAAGGGGCTAGGGTTGAAGCTGAGTGGTAGAATGTTTTCCTAATATATGCAAAGCCCTGGGTTTTATCACTAGTACAGAAAAAAAAATCATCAGTAAGAAATACTTATGGGCGTACATAATACATGTAAGATGGAGAAGATAATCATAGGCGTATATCCTAAAATTCACTCGATGTTCTCTAGTGGGTAATGTGCAAACTGGGAAGCACCTCTCAGATCCATGACTTACTTGTATGTATGAAGAGTCAGCTCAGATGGTCAGAGGGGACACAAGTTTTCCTTGATCCCAGATGTGAGGAGAATGCTTCCCATGGAGCTTTCTAAACTAGAACATTTGTGTAAAGGAGTGCAGATTCAAGGGTAAAGAATGTCTCTTTCTAACTTGAGTGCAGGCAAAGAAATTGTGGTTAATTGGATACACACTTTTAATTCTACCACACTGATTCTAATGGAAATGAAGTGGAGAATTTTTGGCATTTTCCTCGGTTTAGAAATATTATTTTCTGCCCTAATGTGTTACTGTAGCAGTAATTTTCCCTTGTAACATACAGGAAACAAACAAACAAACAAACAAACATACCATGCAAAGGTTTTAGTTTACTAGGAGTATTAAATCCATTTAGAATGAAAAAGTCTTGAATTTTTTATAATTCAGTGTTGAAGCCCCATTACCATTTTAAACCTCTAAGAAAAACTGTATCTATTTAGATTATTTTAACGCTTTATAAAAAGTTCAAAGAAACACCATTTTCTATAAGGTACATAGACAATTTTAAAAGAATTTTGTCATGCACTGAAAAAAAAAAAAAAACCTAGACAACTTACCATTAACCCATATCACATTTTTTAAAATGAGATAGATGCTTTTACTTAAATATTTATTAAGGCTATTTCATTGTAAGGAATCATGTATTTCATTCTAAAGAACAACAATAAATGAATGCACCAAACAAGTGCTTAAGAAAATTTCAGGACAATTCAGAAACAAAAGATTCTTTTGCAAGAAATCACAGAAAAACATAAGGGAGAAGCTATAAAAGCAGATGTTCTAGGGCAATGAACTCTTAACTCTGGAGTGAGGAGGATACTGTGCAGTTGGAGAAGGTACTCCTTTGGTCTTGCATTCAGTCTTTATTTATTGAGCCTTTATTTCCAAGTATTCTTTTAGTGACTGAGGATACTGAAGGAAGCAAAATGGGCAAAAAGTCTGTTCCTCTTGGAGTTTTCCTTCCAATGAGACCCAGAAGTAGCTCCTTATGAAAGAGAGCATTAGAATTTGCTGAGATAGTTGGAGAAGAAAGACACAGAGGTAAGGAAGGAGGGGATGAATGTTAGGAATTCAAGAAACAGGGAAACAGGGACCTCTTTGATAAACATTTGCTGATATTATATAATTATTTCAACCGGACAGTGTGGCACATACCTGTAATCTAAAGTACTCCAGAAACTGAGGCAGAAGGAACACAAGGTCAAGGTTCAGTCTAGGCAATTTAGAAAAATCCTGTCTCAAAAGTAAAAAAGAACTGGAGATGTAGCTTAGTAGTAGAGCACCACTGGGTTTGATCTCCAGTACCAGGAAAAAAATTATAATAAATATAAAAATTAGCCTTTATGTATGCCAGTAAAATAGCTAGTTAAATTATTTTTGAACTATTATTGTTATTGCTATATTTACAAGATAATAAAATTATAAAAAGTAGACCAGCTAAAATTATCTTAACATTTTCAGAGAAATGGCTCAAGTCAGTCACAGATTAAATTTTATAGTCAGCTCCATGAAGGGAATGATATAATGTGCCACTGCCCATATGTTGAACCGTAGCCTGATCAGGAACTTTACAGAATTTAAAATATAAAACACAAACATACATTATTCTATTTTTTTTTACTCAGAAATTGAAATCTCCATAAACTATATAGGCACAGTTTGACCAAGAAATTAGCTTAATTTAGGTTTTATATCTTAAGAACTGTTGAACTGTAAACCTATTGTCAATCTCAATGTTTTTGAATTTTTGCATATAACTTTCTTAGTGCTAACAAGAATGAGAACATACTAGAGAATGAAGTTTTGACAATAAAATGAAAGTTGAGTTGAGCCAAAACCTAGAAACTTTAAATGTACAAGTAAGCCATTTTTATTCTAATTAATGAAATGAAGTTGAAATAATAGGATCACAGAGAACTTAAAAAAATTTGGAATTATGATGAAAAAGCTTAGAAACTTGTTTTGACTTGGTTTGATTATTTAGGCCATCATGTAATGTTTATCTTCCAAATCCACAGATTATGTCTCAGAAAAAATATTAAAAAGAGATTTATTGTATTTGTCCAAGGTGAATATTAAAACTACCCAGGATCACAGAACCCCATAGGAGGATTGCTAATAATGATAAAGTAATATTCATTCCAGAGAGAACATTTTAAAATTACTCTCAGAATGCCATCTCATCAAACAAAAAGATTTGAACAAATGAAATTAAGCTAAAAATTGGATTGTGGGAAGTCCATCTGTTATCTCTTAATGAGAATGGTGATGTTGTCCTTTATCCTCTCCTGTGGGAGTCATTTAAATAAGACCTTGGTAGTACACTGCAGGCATTCCCCAGTATTTCAGTGGTAATTGATCTAGCCTGCAGTCTAGAGCAAGGGCACTACTCAGCTCATGAGCCTGCACTTGGACACCACTCTGCTAACCAAACATTATGGAAGTGTAGTGTATCTCCAGTAGTAGCAAGCTCATCCACTAAAGCAGCAATCTATGGCTGCTCTTCATTATGATGGTAGAGACCTTCTAAGGTAAGACCATTTAAAAGACCATGATGGTTTTATCTGTGATGGTAGAGACCATTTAAGGTAAATTTTGCTGACTATGAGATCCTGAAAAAACCTTGCAGTCAGCCCTACAGTGCATTTAAACCTCATAGCACTGTGAAAGTAGGTCTTCTCATTATGTGTAAACACCAGAGGATGAAATTAAAATACAGGCTAAGTAGGTTGTCTAGCATTTCATACAGAGCAACAGTTGGGGGAGTACTGTCTGTACAGAGTTGGAGCCTTGTTTGAACGCAGAATAAGTGTTTGCACACGCTTTCCCCAGAACCCTCATTTAGATCTTCGCTCCTCACCCTGCTCCATTTGAGCTACTGGCACCACTCCATGAAGTCGTTTTTCTGTGCAGAGCAGAAGACTCTTGGAAGAAGTGTACAGTGGAGGAAAGAGCCACTTTATAGGATTAAGCTCTGCTGTTCTACAATTTGTATACACATCTGCAGAAGTTTTACTTAAAAGATAAACCAGAGATTTGGAAATTTTCAAACTGGAATTGTATCCCTATTTTAAAGACAAACAAGGGAACATAGGCTAGAAGATACAATATAGTAAGTTTCAGAGGACAGTTTTTCATTGAAGACCACCAATCACAATCACTTAGATAATTGCTTAAAACAAGTAAATAAACAAAAGATAGTCTTAGACTTTATCCAAGACCTACTAAATTAGAATAACAATCGAGAGACTAAAAAATCTACTTTTTAAAACTTTTCCCAGTTTTCTGTCCCTGCCCCAAACAGGTAAACATTAACATTTCTTTTATCACTCCTGAGAGAAAAAGGAAGAGAAATCTTAAGGTGGTTTTTGTCCTTTGATTTTAAAATATTTTTCCTGTTCTGATCATGTGAGATTTCATTAAGCATTAAGCTGAGTTTTGGACTATGGTTTCTCAGAGGACAGAATGAGAGCAATAAACACAGCTAAAGGAGAGAGGCAAGATATTAGTGGATAGTGCCTAAATTATCACACAGTACTTAGAACAGAGTGTACAGGAGAATTCTAAGGGCATTGAATGCCGATTTTAGTGTCTTTCACAGAGAGCTTGATGATGTGGAAAGAAAAGTGAATAAAATCTGAGGCTTTGTACCTGCAAGCAGGAAGTAGGCATTTACAGAAAGCACACTGCTATTGGTTACCTGAAAGTATTCAAAGCAGGAAGCATATAATTGCCCATTAAATTAATCTCTTTGAGTTAGTGATAATGCATTGCTCAGGCCTACTACAGTGGGCTGCACACAATATTGCAAATGAAGCTTTTCACTAATGATGGTTAAATCTCCCAGGGAAAACACTAGTTTGATAGCACTTAAGGAATGTTTCTTCTTGGCATGAGGCCCAGCTTCCAGAATAATTGCTGTGTCTAACCCAAGCTACTTAGAAAAAAATACATCTTTATAGGCTTCTTGGTGTGTGGAAGCCTTGAGTTCTGAGCTTGGATGGAATATTATGGTGTTGGCCATGTCTTGGCATTTAACCTTGCGCACTTTATTTCTTCTCTTTTACTCTCAGTGTTTTCATCTGTGAAATGGAAATAATAAATTTCCTTTAACTCTTGAGTAATCAGAAGTGAATTAAAAGTAATAGCATAGTACCCCTTATCACAAAATACATGTACAATCTGCACAAAATGATTTACAGATTGTTTATATTCTTGCGATTGATCCAGCCCTTACCTGGGGCTTTTAATAACTGCTTAACTTTAAATTATCTACTAACTCTATATCATCTATTAGCTCTTCTTCTCCATATAGCGCATACCTTAGTAACTAAACCCTGTGTGCTGCTGCTAGGTGCAGTTATGTTTCAGGATTGCACAGTGGATGCTTGTTCACTGATCTTCGTTTTGCCTTTAGTTTGGGCATGGCATTTTGATCGAAGACTAGAAGAGGCCTTCAGAATGAAGCAGTCGTATGCTTCCCAGTTTTGGACAGCCTGATTGGACTAATGGCTCCAGATATCATAGCAAGAACTTGTCCAAAATATTCATATATCCTTGTGTATTGCCTATGGCTCAGTCAGGTCTAGAGTGTCATTAAGGTGACTACCTTTCACAAAGTAGAGGGCAAAAAGAGGAAACAAGTTGTTGATCAGTTAGATAATTTTCACATAAAGGAAAAGGTGCTAAGAGCCTAAACTGGGCAGGGAAATTCAGGTGCAGGAGTGATTAAAGGGGGGCTGCAAATGCCAGAGAGGCTGCAGCATTGTATGCCTGAGGTGTCTGCCTGGGAATACAGGTTCAGGTCAAGGTCCTGTCAAGATCCTTCCATTCAGGTAGTCATAGCAGTGCTGGAAGGTAGAGACCCATGTTCTGAGCAAGGAGAAATACAGCAAAGCGAAGTGAAAAATAAAATATGGGAAAGATGTGGGGAAGTTCTGTCTGGGAGAAGAATGGGCATCCAGTACGCACTTTCCCTTAGGGAAGAACTGCGCTTTGTGCCATTCTAAGACCAAGAGTTAACTGAAGAGAGCTCAAAATAAATGTAATTCTGTACATAGCCCATATCAGCTTTATTTTAATCCTTGTGAATCTCTTGCCTCCTATTCTTCTGTGTATTTTATTTCTTTGCATATTGACTTGAGAATTCTTCTCTGGTTTCCTCTTTCTTCTGCAAACATTCTACCAATTTCTTCTCACAACTTCTGCATATCTTTTATATTTCCCTATTTTTTTCTCTAGTCAACTTTAGAAAGCACAGACACTTTGAGAATGGCAATATAGATTTTAACCATTTAGGGTGTTAGTATAATTTATAGGCCTATGATTTTCATCTTTTTTTTGTTTTTTATTTTATTTATTTATTTATTTATTTATTTGTACCAGGGATCGAACTCAGGTCCTTGCGCTTGCGTAGCAGGCAGCGAAACCACTGAGCTAAATCCCTGGCCCTATGGTTTTAATCTTCAAATAGAGTAGGAAAAAAGCTCCTCCCCCTATACTTTTCTATTCTCTCTTTGTAAATCATCTTCCTCACAGCTTCAGCAGTACCTCTTACTGTAGGCAAAGGATAGAAAAGCAGTAAGAAGCCAACATCAACAACATGATTTTGGGTGCAATTTGTAACAAACTGGCCACTCATAGCACACTGTCATCTCCAGGCCTAGAATACCAGATCCAGAGAATTGGGGAAATTCTAAATATTTTAACAGACTGTAAAAGGTAAGGTGATAATGAGTTTATTTATGCTTAGACTGTGGCTTCTCTTTAGACATGGGAAAGTTATTGAAGTTGAAGAATTGGTAAAGAATGTATAGATATCAGTCTAGAAGTCAAAGGAAATACGTTAGACATTAAACAACCAAGCTTCTAAATCCATTTGCTAGGATGTGATCATTATGTTTCACTTATTTACACTTATTCTGTTGGTAAGTTATTTAACTTGTCTTTATTTGGCTTAGTTTCTCCATCTATAAAATAAAGAATATATTGGTATACAATCAAAAGTATGTGATGAAGAGTAAATGCATGTATATCTTATTATCTTGTTAAAAATAGTGGCAATGTTAATATGATTATGATATTAATTACAATGTGAAGTGATTTTATTTTTATATTATCAAAGAGCATTATGCCAAAGAGTTACTATTTTGTCATGAAGCAAATCTGAACTTCCTGCTGAGGACTTAGCAAAGAGTGAATCCATTCTGGAATTATTACTTTGAGATTATTTGAGGAGTGTCTCGGTTAGCTTTTCTAGTCACTGGAGCAAAGTACCCAGTACCCACAACTTTTAGCAAGAGAGTTTTAATTTGGCTAATATTTTAAAGGATTCAGCACATGGTTGGCTGGCTCCAAGGCAGAAACATCATGGTGGAAGGGCATGATGTTGAAAAACTGCTCACCCCATGGCAGTAAGGAGTCAGAGAAGAGATCAGGTAGGGACAAGAACATACCCCGGCAGGTCAGGCCTGCAGTCAACTACTCCTTCAAAACAGGCCATATTTCTGAATGTGAGACTTTTGAGAGGCATTTGAGATCTAAAACATAGCATTTCACCAGTGGTCCCCAAAAGCCCATGTCCATCTCACTATGCAAAACGCATTTAGGCTATTTCTAAGGGCCTCAATACCTTTCTGATTTGTCAAAGTCCAAGGACTCCTCTGAGATTCAAGGAAAACTCTTAGCTGCGAGCCTTTGTAAAAATCAAAAAGAGATTTAAATACTTCCAACACACAATAGCACAGGGTTAGCATTCTTATTCTAAAATGGAGGGAGAAGGGCATAGAAAAAATTTGGACCAAAGCAGGAATGAAACCAAGCAGGGCTAACATTAAGTCCTGTAGCTTCCTGTCCAGCACCCAGTGCAGGCTGTGTTAAGGTGAGAAATTTAAAGGACTTAGATTGTCCCACACCTGTGGTCTTGCCAGTTGCAGCCCACATATCCTCTCTCTTTGGCTGGCTCTGCTGGCAGTTTTCCTCAGCAGATGTTCCACATTCTTGTCATGTACAACTTCCTGGGGACTCCACTGTACCTTTGGCTTAACTGTCACAGATTCACACATTGCTCTCTTATGCATTCTTAACAAGGGTTTTGACACTGTCTCACATTTTCCCTGACTTCTCAGGCCTTATGAAGTCAGGATAGAAGCCTCCAAGACTCTTTCTTTCTGCACGCTTGAAAAGCCAGCCCCATGTATGTGATGCCAAGGTCTGCTGCCAGTTTGAACAGTAGCTAGGACCCCTAGGAAAATAGCTGTGGTGCCCTCTTTGTGCCTGAGTGCCTGATCTTGATGAAGTGAATCCTAGAGAAGCAGTTCTCAGGGAGAAGGGCACAGGCTTTATCTCAAATGAAAGTTCACTTTTGTACCTCTGAGCCTGTAATTGTTGGGGTCTTGATGATTCCTGAGATGACTTCAAGCCATCTTTAATATTGTATTAATGCAGAGTACTTGATTTCTTTTTATTGCTGTCCTTTTCAGCAACCACATTCTCAATGGCCCCAAATTTACAGTTCCTTCATTTTTGGCCACCAGCCAAATGTTTCAAATTATTCAGCTCTGGCTTTTGGTCCTGATTTCACTATAAATGTCACTGAAAGCAGCCATCAGTATTCATTTGACAGTTTGAATGTTGGGTGGATTTGAAATTTCTTCCACCAGATAAATTAGTCCACCACCCTTAATCTCAATCCTACATAGTCTCAGTATGTGGGCCAAGTACAGATATGCTTTTTCTCTAGTGTAACACATGTAGGCTCTTGTTCAGTTTCCAGTATTGTCCTCATTCCCAATTGAAGCATTTCAAGATTTGCTTTTATTGTGTTTGGCTTGTTGCCATTCTATTCCTATGAGCTGTTATCAGTATGTGCACTGCTCATAACATTCTAGGTCCACATCTGCAGTTTTTTCCAAACTACTCCCTCAAACTAGTTCCAAAGGCTTCTAAATCACATAGTCAGTCACACTAGCAATCCAGCTCTTGGATTTATTTATTCCATATTTGTCATTTTTACCACCATGACACAATACCAGACACCTGCAACTTAAAGGAGGAGAGGTTTGTTTTGGCTCACAGTTTTCAAAGAATCAGTCCATGGTTGGTTGGCTCCAAGGAAGAAACCATATAGTAGAAAGGAAGGATTGGAGAAAGCTGCTCACTCCATGGCACCCAGGAACCAGAAAGAGCAGGATGGAGAATAGGACAAGAATACACCCTTTCAGGTCACATGACCCATTGCCCCTCTTTTCCAACCTGGCCCCACTTTCAAACAGGATATATGGCTATAAACGTCAATAGACTAATCCTCTGATGAGTATAGTGCTCCCGTGATTCAATCACCTTCTGAAAACTCCACCTTTGAGCACAAGCATTTTGGAGAACACTTTAGATCTAAATAACAAGGGCATAATTTTTAAAATGGTACTTTCCAATAGGGGTGTTTTGTCTGCCCTTTTAACTGTAAATATCCTGGGAAATTTGGCAACTTTAAAAGTTTGCTTCTCATCCAAAAGCAAGGTCATATGCACTGCTATAACTACTTACTTGGTAAGCAATAAAGTTTCTTTAAGGACATAAAGTTTGAAGTCAGTTTACCTTAGTCAAAATATTAGGCCTTATATATGCTCTGTGTGACAGTTTAATAAGTTAAATAATCTCTTTGTTTTTTTGCTATATTTGAAGTTTGTTATGAGGGTTACATAAGGTAAAACAGGTAAAGTGGATAAAACAGACTCTGATATATATTAAGAACTCAATAACACTCTATTTTCTCTTTGTTTTCCTACCTATCTTCTCTTCCCCTTTATCCTCTTTCACACTAAACCTGGTGCTTGCTGTCACATTCCTTATTGTCCCAGTTCTTGATCTAAACATTCTATTTGCTACTCAAGTCTTCCTTTTTCCCAATCACTTGGACATGGCGGGAAAGGAGACCAAAATAGTTTTATGAACACTGATATATATTGTTTCGCTTCTGATGCATAATACTTCATAGTAAAGCTTAGTGGCTTAAAACCATAGACATGTATTTCTCCTGCTTCTGTGGAGTAGCTGAACTTGTTTTGCTATTCTCCCTGGTCAGCCAGTAGCCTTTCTGGGGTTGATTGGCTGTGGGCCTTGCAGTCAGAGTCTTATCTGGAATAATTTGTCTGTGCTTTACATGGTCTTTTGTCCTTTGGTGGGCTGGATCATCTTTAATGGTAGTGTCAGGGTTATAAAAAGAGCATAAATGAGCCTGGTGAACAAGAACTTTTCTTTTCAAGTCTCGGTTTGCATCAAGATTGATAATATTACATTAGCCCAAATAAAGGGTAGATTCAAAGGGTAAATACATGAAATGTTACTTCTTGATGCAAGGACTTGGAAATAATATGATATTTTAAAAAATTTACTTCAAAGTAGGGTGCTAAATTTTGGTGTGCAGGACCAGTGAGTGATACTGATATGTAGCTTTCACATGGGAACTTTTCTACCTTTCTTCCAAAATCTTTTTGTCAGGATAGTTCATGCACACCCAGAAGTGTTTGCTTCAACACCTTATTTATTTGGGAGCAAAGAAAGTTTACATTATTTTTAACAGCCATCAACTTGTTAACTATGGATTCTTTTAATCCCAGTTTAAATGACAATTTATATTAACCCATCAAATCTTTTCATGCATTCATAATGCTTAGAACAATTTCTGCCACATAAATGGTAATGTGAGTGTTAACTATTATTATTTTTAACTCCCAATACCACTGATTGGATCAGGTTCCTTTGGTATAAATTCATACTTTGTTATAAAGTGTTCTTTTCCTTCACATGACTGGTTGAGGCTGATTATACACACTTACTTGCTTGAGGTTTGAAAACACACCTCTAAGGGAAGAAACAGTTAAGACCGTTGCTCTCATGAAACATTTTATTATTTTTTATTATTGATCACTGTTTTATCCTGGGGATCCAGCCCAGTGCTTGGGGCTCCCAATAAATATTTATTAGATGAATGAATGAATAAAAGAAATAAGGAATTAACACTACTAGGGAGTACTCTGATAAATTCTCACTCCAAACAGACACTATTAATTGATCGGTAGCAAAAAATCTTTGCCTTAATTTACACCACTCAGTTCTTAGTTAAATGTCTCAGGCAGACAGGCACATATAGGATATGGCTATCGGGATATTTTTTAAAGAAGTCTTTGTTTCCTGGGTGACTGAAGCTGAAATGTAAAGGGCAAGAATGGCTGTGCTCTCCTTGTATGGAAATTGTGGGGCACTGACTGCTCAGAGAGAACTGCCATAGAATACTAACCAATCTGGGGAGTTGGGGACTGTAAGGAAGGTGCTCGTGAAAAGGAGCCCCAGGTCCCCTATCTCCTTCCCCAAGGAGCCAGGCTTCTGATCTAGAAACTTTCATTTCTCTTTCCTTCTGAGCACCTTGAGGCAAATCCCAGAATAATGCTAGCCCACACTTCATTACCCAACAAGCCCGTTTATCATTTAATCTGATCTGTATTGAACAGTGGAAGCAGGTTACAAAGCAGCAAAGCCAAAAGAATGAAAATGCAGCACGTTTTTTGCAGGAATCCTTAATCCAAAGCTTAGCATCTGGAGCTAAAAATAGGCCCCAATTCCATTTTTTTCCACCCTTGTCTACCCGCATTTCTGGGCCAGTTCAGGTGGGTCTTTAGCTAGAGGATAAGCTGTTTCCGTCTTATTTGGGGTGGCGAGTGTCAATTACTCTGCAGGTTTACATTGCTAACATTTTGGTCTAGGTGGTCTCTCTAGGACAAGGATTCACCTTGTATGTCACTTGAGGTCAAAGGTTATACTCTTTATCCAAAGAAGTGTCAGGCCGCTCTTTTGATGGCTGCAAATTCTGTTCACCCAGGAACTGAATTCAACTAAGAAAAGAGAAACCAATGTGCTTTGACCAGTAACTTTCTAGCAGAAACCTTGTTGAGCTCTTGACAAACCTCTCCAAAATAACTTGAGGAATGATGCGGAAGGATAAGATGCAGAGTCCCCTTCCAGGCCCACATAGCCAAAATTCGTAGGACAAGTTTCTAAAACATAATAGTTCTATTTTCTCACATCAGTCGTTATTTCTCTGAAGCTTTATAAACAAACAAATACCTAGAGCACACAGATTTACTTCATTTTGTCAAATGTTTCACTTGCTAGCACTAAGGAGTTAAGCCCTTGAAAAACAAGAAAATAACATCTGGCATTTTCCTCTCTGATCTTTTATGAACAATTAATTATTTTAATTGACAGATAATAAGTGATATACATTTTTTGCATAGGACATGTTTTGATACATGTGCACATTATGGGTGGAACATATTAAGCAAATTAACAAATCCATTGTCTCACACATACAAGGGTTTATGTGAGAACTGCTCTTTGGTCTCTAAGAGCAAAGAAGTAGAAGCTTGTATTTGATGCTCTAGCAAATCACTTAGTATAACAGCCTGTAGTGTTGCAGGTGTGTAAGTTTCCCTATTGGATGGGAGAGACAGAGTTTACTGGTAAGATTCTTTGTAGGAAATATTTTTTTTATCAGAATCATGATGTTGGATTTTGACAGAAACACATTTTAAAATTAGGAAATGTCTTTATCAAGAGGACAAGAGCTTAAAATACCTATTGAAGATGAGGGAAATCAGGAGGAAACAAGTAGTTACAATGTTAGGTGAAGCCAATTATGGTTGCCTTTACATGCTAAATAATGAAATCATCTTATTTTCTGAGTCAGGACCCATAAAATATATTAAAATAAAGGAAATAGAGAGCTCATAATATTAGCATTCAAATTTAGGAGCAGAATAGGTTGTAGAAGCATTAGAGAGAATGAGAAGGGGAAAATATGACAAAGATGTGATGGATCTTTAACTTTATGGTATACCAGAATCACCTGGAGGGCTTGTTAAAATTACTGGGTGAAGAATTTGTATTTCTAATAATTTCCCAAATGAAAATGACACTGCTAGACCAGGAAACCACTTTGAGAACTATTGTTATGATCCCTGAAGTCTTACTGCATGATAAAACTAAAGGTGCATTGGAAGTGAAGTTTGAACTGACAGAAATTGGCATCTGGTTAAAAATAATGAGGATAAAAACGAAGCAAGTGGTACCGGAGGTTGCATTGGTGACCAGGAAAAAATATATACAATTAAAAGTGGTGCTGCATACTATGTACCAGGCAGTGTTCCAGCCCTTTCTATGCTACTTATTATGTTGAACTGTCACAGTAACTGTATGAATCAGTAATATGAATTCTTATTTTGTTAATAAAGCAAAGACACCAAAGTTCAAACTCACCAGATTTAGATGGCTGAGGTTAGATTCAGTCCTAAATTTGTCCCACATTTTAGCCCAACTTCTGTGCATTAGCATCTATTTCATCCTACTGAGAGTCCATTTCTATTCAGACATATGATTCATGTTAGCAAGTTAGATTTCAGAAAAGGATTTAGCCCAAATAGCCAAAGCGTAAGAGTTCACACGTTCCTTCAGGTAGTTGTCCATAAGAGAGTTTAGAACACAATGGGTTATTATTGTATGCTTTCATCCCACTAAAATATATGAATGGAGTGAGGTGGGATGGGAGATGTCCTAATGGTTATAAGAAATTTAGCATTTGTATATGTGAGTTCTGTTCCAGAGGAAAGTAGATTGTATGTCCATCCACACATAGTGTAGTATTTATGCACAATGGAGTAATACTTTGCCTTAAAGAAGGAAAAACTTGAGTCATTTTTAGGAAAATGGATGCACTTTGAGACCATATGTTAAGTGAAATAAATGAGACAAACAGGCTTAAATATTGTATAGTTTCTCTTATATGAGAAACTCAAAATTTTTATTAATAAAGAGAAAAATAAAAGGCCCATAATAGAAAATAGGTGACAGAAATTTTGCAAATGGGAAGGGGATGAAGAGATGAGGGGAAAATGAGTAAGAAAAGGGAATGAAGAAAGAATTAAGATGGGATATATAAATGTACCAGCTCCCCACAAAAAAATGTAGTCATTGTGTAATGCAAACATATAGAGATAAAAAATAAGATTGAAAAATATATTAAAGTCCAAATGAGGGACTAATATTGATGTTTGAATTTGTTTGGTATTCCCTGAGATAGGAATGGAATAATGCTGACTTTGGCTTCACATCCCCACTGTTATAGTTTGACGATGATGTTTAACAATATAATGGATTAGGGAGGCATGGAATACTGTGGATAACAAGTGTGAAAAGAAATCTCGTATACTGCATTCATATAAATATGAATTCTAATGTAGCTTCCATTAAAAGATAGTCTCCCCAAATTTAAGCAATTTCTTTCACTTAGATCATTTATTTTTATCAATAAAAGAAGTATATGATATTAAAACTCAGATGAAGTATATGTATGGATGATATTTTTCATGTCACCTGACGTAAAAATGTCTTCAATTAGCAGGCTCTGTTTTTAGCAACAACAAATGGAAACAACAAATCCTTATGAGTCTGTTTTTTTAGGTGAGCTATTCTGAGCTTGATGTGTAAAGGACAATGATTTTTAAAGAAATGTTCTGTGTTGATTTTTATTTAACAGCTTGTTTAGCAAATACACAACTAATGCACTGTGAAGAAAATCTTTGTTTGGAAAAATTTCTCTCTCGCTCGCTCGTTGGCTTTTAAATATGATTTGTCATTAGACTGAATGTTAGGCACAGTATCTAAATTTCTTTGCCAGTTCATATTTAAGTATCTCTGAATATAAAAATACCCATACTGAGCGGCATTTGATTTCCTGCTGAACTGTTTTTCACATTTCCAATATAGCTATGTAGCATTTACAAAGAAACAAAGAATGAACTTCACAGAATACCATAGAAACTCACATTTGTTTATTTAAGAAAAGACATAAAAAGCATATGAGACAGAAACTGATGTGTTGGGTGAATTCTTGGGGTAACTGATACCTAAAATAAATTTGAAAATATCAGCATATCTGTTAGAAGTGATGGGTTACACATGGATTTAAAAAAAGTTGTATATGCTATGAATGCCTTGTAGCATATAAATAGGAGACCTTAGGGAAAATAAGAAATGTTAAACTCATTATTTTTACTTGAACTTTGTCCTCTTAAATGATTTCTTTTGTCTATATTACCATCTGTTTTAAAGAGATTTAAGATAACATAAACCATTACTAAATGTGTGGCATAATTGTAGAAAGAAGGCACAAGCTGTCAGAGTCCAGTCAGGGACACACATTCTTGAAAACCTAGAACCAGGGAACTTGTCCTGTTGGAGCTTTTTTGTTGAAGGAGTCTTTGGACTACATTTAAGTGGCCTAACTGGAGGAGACAGAGCATCCAAGCTCCATGTATAATGAAATAATAAGTTCTAAATGGTGATTTCCTCAAGGCTTCTCTTAGCCAAGCTAGATTCTACATTGTGAAAAATGAAGAAGAAAAGCAAGAAGATTATACACAAATGAAACACTATGAGGTCATCTAGGAGGGTTGGGGAATTTTATGATAAAAAGGAAAGTTCTGTTCATCTCAGTATATTTCACTCACCATGGATATAGCAGTCTTCATTATAAAAACATTTAATGTAAAAATTTAATACAGTAGCAATACCTAATGCAAAAGTTCAAAATCAGGAAATTTCCAAAATCTGAAATGTTTTGAGTTCCAACAAGTGGAAAATTCTAGACTGTGAACTTTTCCTTAATATACAAAATTATTAAACTATTTTAAAGAATTATCTTCAAGCTATTTTTATGAGGTATATATGAAACAAATGAATTTCATGTTTAGACATGGTCCTGGCCCTTAAATATTTTTAAAAATCTGGAATAATTCTTAAATCCAAAAAACATCTTGTCCCAGTCATTTTGGATAAGGTATGCTTGACCTGAAAAGTCATAGGGAAGTTTTTAACCTAAAAGGATTCCAAAGGTATGTTTCTGGTGGTAACTTAGTCTTCTTTGAGGATCATGAGAATAATGAACATGAGAAATATGGGTACAAAATGAGTGACTCATAGTCAACCTGCTTTCCTTTTGATCTTTATTGCCTCTGTGTCTAGAGCAATGCAATTGTGTAACATCTGATTGTGACAATAAGACAGAAAATTAACATTTGAGATGCAGAAGTTCAGTCACTGTAAAAATATTTTTTGTTTCATTCAATCCTCACAACAAATTTGAGATGGATGTATACTGAAGGTCAGTTTAGAAATGTGTCACATGGGATTCAGGAAAAGTCTTGAGGACATGGACGATCACAGATCTAATAAAGTGAGGTTTGAATTCACCAGATTGGAGGTCAAAGACAAATCTTGTTCTATTGTTTTACACCACTAAGTGCAGTGGGGTCGGGAAACAGTTTTGAAATTTACTTTGTACAAATTTTTAGGGATTATAGTAGTTGTCAAGTGTTGTGATAGATAATAGACATAAGGAAAAAAAATCTGGGAATCACATTGCTTACAGTCTGCTTGGGAAGAAAATATTAAAAATGTAACAGTCATGTGAGAGGGCATATTTATTTTATTCAGTGTGACTCACTGTTTTGTTCATATGAAGGCTTTCCCATTCTTTTTAATGTGCATATATTATAATAATTTTATCTGCAACAGGAACATCTAACTTTAAAAGGCAACAAAGTGGGTGTGATATATCCATTTGGGAAATACAGGTTCAATTTTTGTGCCTATCATATTTGTAACTTTGAACTTCAGAGTTTTCTTCAGTGTGTATGTGAAATGAATCACTACGTTTTCTTTTATCTCTAGTTGACAGTTCTTCAGTGGCTTTAGCCTACGTGATAATGAAAAGCACAAGTTTAAGGACCGAGAGAGTCAAGTTTGTAAACTGACAACAAAATGTCTAGGTCATAAGATTTGGGAAAATATACTTTTAAATTCTTAAATTCATCATTTATAAGGTGTAGATAATACTATCTTTCCACATTGTCAAGAGATGCATCTAGCATAATGGACATTCATAAAAAATCATAGAGTGGTTGAAACCAATGAAACAAGATTCTGGCACTGAGTCTTTATTTTTTAAAATGGTAGTGTTCTAACCTAGTCCAGAGCCCCTTACAGGGTTTGAGACACTTTAATGGGCTCTGAAAAATCAAAAATTTTTTTAGAATAATACTAAGTCTCTATTTGCCTCTTTTTCTCTCATGCTTTCACAAGTAAGGGTGGAGTTTTCCAGAGGCTACATAGTATGGATTGATATTGTTGATGAATGGCTAATAGAGTGTACGATTTTGAAAAAAATACTTTGTTTCTAATATTGTAAATATGGAGACATATAACGAGTAACCAAACTTCAGTGAAGTTGCTTTCAGAGAGCATGATGCTTGCTGCCTTGCTTGGTGCAGTGTTCTTTGGCCCTAGCAGCAGATTATCTTTTCCAGAGGTCCTAAGTGGAGCTCTGGCATGAAATATGCTGCTGGCTGGCACTATCTTTAAAGATATTAGTGTAATCTTGGCTTGAAGTGTCTCTTTCTAATATAACTCATTTGCATGAGACAGGAGACTATTCTTTTTTTTTGGCACAACTTCCATACATATAATAAGGAGACAAAAGGAAGAAGTGGTAGGTTTATGTATATGTTAGTTATGATTACCTAGACAGGTTACACTATCCATATTTTGTAAGACTTGAAAATAAGTGATTTCCTCAAAGCCATTGAAGTAGCACTTTGTGAAGTTAAAGTTTCTACTAATTTTGTCTTTCTATCAGCAGTAAACTATGTCCATTTCAATAACACATGGACTCCTAGCAGGTATCTAACTTTATTTTGTAATTTCATTTAGTGTTAAAGGAAAAAAAAACTTTTTGTTGCTCTGTAGAATGAACCTTGTATTTTTCAAAGAACTAATTAAAAAATTTAATGTAGGCCTATTGTTGCCCTGCATATTTTCATATTTTATTGCATATCTTGAAATAATAACATTATTTCATTTCTTATTTTAGTTAAAGGAGTGAACAGTAGAACTTTCTTGCATTGATCTGAGAACATTATTAGATCTATTTCTACATCTATGCTTATGTAATGCCCAAGCATCTGGAGGCAAAAATGAGAAATTAATCTACTGGCATTTTTACCCATACACAACCAAAGAACAGATGTGAGAAAAGCTTGATGGGAGTCTCAGATAATTTTGATGAATTCCAGGAAAAAAATAAACCTTAATTATCCATTTATTAGATTTTTGGTAACATGTATCTTATGGCAGTAATCTCATCTGGGGTGAAAATGCAAATTGAAACATCGGCATACAGTATTTCAACATTATCTCTTTTCTTTAGTTTCTCAATTCTTCAGTGCGTCCACTATTGTATATTTCTTTTAAAATGTTTAGTTTCTTAGATTTATTTGAGATTTTGACATTTGCGGTAGTTAGGGTAGAGTTTCAACTAGACCAGCTTTTGGATCTGCCCTAAGGATTGGTGGAGCACACTTTGGGTTCGTCAGTGTGAATGGAGAAGATGTGGCCTGTCTGGTCTCTTCTTCTTCAATTCTGCTCTGCTTCCAAGTTGCCATGTACTAGGCACCTTTGCTCTTCCATGGTCTTCTTCCATGATGTTTCTACCGTGGAGCCATTTGACCATGAACTGAAATTGTGAGTCAAATTACCTCTCAACTCTTTTAAGTTGTGAGTGCTTTCTCTAGTGAAGAGAAAATTGACAAGTACCAAAAATTCATATGAGAGAATTGGGGTAATTTTTGTGTGACTATATCCAACAATGCAGTTTAGAAACCTTTGGAAGTGGTTAGATGGAGAAGTTTGGAAAGATTTGGAGATGGAGCCTAGAGAAGCCCTAGACTTTTATAAACAGAGCCTGATGGATGATTTTGCTCAGATCTCAGGAGACCAAAATGCTGATAGCATGAACACAGTAAAAGCCATGCTCCAGAGGATTCAGTTGTGAACAAGGGTTCCATTGGCATTTGAATTAAAGGCCATGTATGTTACACTTTGGTGGAAAATTTGTCTACATTTTACCCAAGTTCTGGGACTTTGCAGTAGGCCGAAATTAAACAGCAGATACAATTTAATGTGGCAGAGAAAATTTCAAGACAATCCAAAATCCAGGTTGTGCCATGGGTTCTTCTGGCTTCTTTCAACAAGATTTATTATGAGAATCATGTTAAAAACCATCGTAGAAAATTCTTAAAAATTTGAATTTTGGCCCAAAAGGAACCATGTGTAAAATTGGAGCCAAAAGAGATGTGGCTGTTAAAGAGATTAGGACCATTAAAAAGAGAGCAAGCACTTTGTTCAGTGACAAAAACAATGATGACATAAGTCATCCTAGAAGTCAGCAAGACCTCACCCAATGCAGGCACAAGGGTACAAAAGTGTAAACCTTTTTTGAAAAGAAAGTCCATGGTGTGCCTGGTTGAGGACCTCATAGAGCATTGGTTTGCTGGGAATTCATTTAACTGTGTAGCCATCCAGGCACTCTGAGTCTGCTGTAGTCATGGTTCAAGGAGGCCTAGCAACTACTTCCACTGACAGTAGACCTTAGCATTATTCACATGATGCTGATTTTACTGGCATTCAGAATGCAAGGGTTGAAAGCTTAGGGAGGCTTCAAGGAAGACTTGGTAGGCCAGGCATGGGGTCTCTGAGAGGGCAGTGTGTGAAGTTGTGGAAATGAATCTAAAAGTACAGTGGAGATTTCAGGAAGTTAGAAATGCTGTGAATGTGGGGCAAGTCAGGAGGCGTCAGCCCAAGAAGAGTTTCTGTTGGTGGCAACCAGCAAGGCTGTAAGAGTGGGGCTCCCTGAGTGCTTTGAAACTCAAATTTTATTTATTTATTTATTTATTTTTTGGTACCGTGGATCAAACTTCGGTCCTTGCACTTGCGCAGCAGGCAGTGAAACCACTAAGCTACAACCATGCATCCCAGATGCTGGACATGTAGATACGACACTGAATGTCCTTTTGAGTTTCAGTTTTGATTTGGTTCAGTTCTTTCCTATTCTCCTATTCTTTTCTCTTGGAGTGGAAATTTACCCTGTGACATAATACCTTGAAATTATGTAAATTGTGTTTGATTGTTACAGAAGTTCCCATCTGAGAGTTTTCTTAAATCTCACAAGACCTGATGTTCAAATTTAAAAAGTTCTGTAACTGTTGTGGTTTTGGGGAATGGGTTATTGTGTTTCTGGTTGTATCCAATACACTTCTGTTACGTTCTGTGGAATTATGGGCTTGCTCTTGTCTTTATTTGGAGATTAAGGTTTAAGGGGAGGTGTTTGGGTATCAAGTTAAAAAGGTGGTGGTCAGCATGGAATTTCAGCTGTACAGGCTTTGGGAACAACCTTAGGGATTGGTGGGACACACTTAAAAGTGTGTCCGGTTGGGTCATGGAGGCATGGCCTTGGAGTGTATGTCTGATCCCTTGCTGGCCCTTCTCTTTGAGTCTGTTCTCCTTCTGAGCCATGAAGAAGCAGTTTTGCTCTTCGATGTCCTTCCGTCATGATATTCCAGACTTAGAGCCATTAGACTGTGAATTAAAACATGTGCCAAATTACACTTCTCCTCCTTTAAGATGTGGATGTAGGTATTATGTCCAAGGGCAGGAAAGCTGACTGACACATTTTATTTATTCACTTGAATTATACAACACTCATCTCTTTGAAAATATATTATTACAACATGTGCGTGTCTGCATTATTCCCAAGACTGGAAAGGTCAGAGTTCTACAGGATAGTTTATTTGAAGAATTCAATAAAATACTGTGATGTTGTCTTAATTTAGCCAGTTTATGGCTCTTTACCAATATTTCATTAATCCTGGCAGTATCTCTCTGAGGTATGAAAAGGGCAGGTATTATTAGACCCATTTTTCATGAGCAGAAAATAAGATTAAATGAGAAAGAAAATCATTTCTTTAAGACAATTATAAGAAGATGGATCAGGCCACCAGTCCACATTCATAACTGTAGTGTTGCTTGAGATATTTTCCAGTATTACATGGATATTATTTTTAAAATTTTTACCATGATGGAAGCTACATATAGACACATAGACACATATAGACAAAGGATAGCATCATAGAGACAAAGGAGTGAGAGGAATGGGATGGTGAATTTTCTCTGTTCATTACAAAGATTATTAGAGAACTGAGAACTAAGTTATGTTTACTCCCTTGTCTCTGTGATGCTCTCCTTTGTCTATTTGTGTCTGTGTGTCTATGCTTTCCTTTGTGTATATGATGCTGCCCTTTACATGTACCTTAAACACATCCGTTTCCTCTACCTTTCCCCTCCATAGCTCATGGTACAGCAGGCTGCAGAGATGGAGAATCTCTAGCACACTTCAACATTGAGATGAAACAAACATACACCAACAATACTCTAACATGTTTATGGGAATCCATATGAGTTACTATGCTGCATCAATAATTGAATGTAAATGTTAACACTTCATATAGATTCTAATGATTATCCTTACTTTTTTCAAGATAAATTGAACACATTTGAAACCATCTGTGAAAGAGAGGAAAAGTGTTGAAATTATGGAACATTCTTTTATATGAATTAAAAGTCCATTCCCTTTTTAACTGCCTCTTCCTGTTAGTTTTCCCCTTTCTCCAACCTGCTTTCAGTGTACCTTCTACTTTCATTAAGGCATAGAGCTTTCAGCAGATAGTCCTTGGTTGAAGTTCTGTCTGGGTCACTTATTAACTGTGTGACTATTGGAAAATAACTGCTCATTTTCTTAGCTTTAGTTTCCTTTTCGTGAAATGTTGTTGAAAAAGTATCACAGCAATTTCATGTGATCTAAAGGAGAGAAGCCATATTTAGCACCTATCATACCTGACACATCAAAATTGTCAACTAATTAGAGTAGACACATTAATGTATTTGATATTTATGTGTTGCTCATGATAAATTATTCATTTTTGATTATCCATGTTCTATCAGAGAATCCGGAGCGTCATGTTCAATAACAGCAGTTACTGCTCTTAACTATTATTAATGAATGTCAGTCTTGCTCTGTTAGCCTGTGCTTTGCTGTTACAGACTTAAAAGCCTTTGTATATTTCATATTATTTCCCTTATAAAGATATATGAAATAGATTGATTCCTAATCTATTCGCTAGAGCTTTGAAGCACATTCCAAGCTTGCTCTCTACTTACTCAGCCACACAATGAAAACCAAGCATCCTTCCCTATGAAATTTCCAAACCCACAACTCAATGTGAATTTTGCTATTTTATTGAATTTAAACCCTAAATATAAAAAATGGTAAATGATTTTTTACACTTTCAGTTGTGCATTCAACTAACACTTGGTTCAACTTGCATAGTCCCATGGAATGGAAGTTTGGAAGATAAATATGCAGAAAATCTAGTCAGGGATAATCAGTGATTTCCTTTTTAGCTCTGGCTCCCAATAGTATTTTACAGCTAATGTGCATTCTGTAGACTTGGCGTCTGTGCTCTGTGATTCACACGGAAGGATCAATGGGGTGCCTTGGGGAGGAGGAGAACCTGCAGACAATCTGCTGTCCTGAAGTCAAAGCAATAGTAAATCTGAGGCTCCTGTTATGAGCTTAGTGTTTAGAGAGGTTCACCATGTGAGCTGTCTGTGTGAATAATAATAATAATAATATCTATTCCAACCCTGGCATGAGTGGATGCAGTTCGAGACATCCCCTGTTGTAGATGGCTAGAAACCAGAACTGGACTGTAGGAGTTGTCCTAATAGATGAAAAAGACTGGGCAGTTTTGCACAGCATTCATTAACATAGGTTTTGGAGGAATCCAGACAAGAGACCTCTTTCCTTTTGTCCTTTTATGTCTAGTGCAAGCTCCAATCTTATGTGAAGTACTTATGAGACGTACAACCAAAGGCAACTCAGTTAACATCACTGCCCAAACAGGAAGTTGTTGCCCACATGCTGTGGCTTTCACTAGAAGCACAGGTGCACTGGGTTGCGGATGTAGTACAGTGGCACCATGCCTGCCTGACAAGGTCCTGAACAATAAAAAAGAACAGGTGCATTATAATGAAATACTTATAATAGTTGATTGGAAACGACACTATGATACTGCTTCTTGGCCTTAATATCCTGAAGAATTACCTAGGGATCTTGTTAAAATACAGGCTTGAATTTCCTATGTCTGGGGTGCAGATTTGGCATTTCTAATAACGTTCCAGGTGACACTAATTTTGCTGGCCAGTGTACTAACTTTGAGTAGCAAGGCTCCATTCATATTTAATACATGTTTATTACTACTTATACATATTGAATAACAACCACAAAATAAAACCTTACACTAGTGTTTCTCAACATGTATCACCCTTACCTGAAAGGATTATTAAAGTACAGATTGCTTAGCCCTACCTTTGGAATCAGTGCACCTGTGTTGGGGTATATGAAAATTCGTATTTTTAAGTTTTGTAAGTGATGCTCATCCCACAGGGTGGATCATGAATTGAAAAACTACTGAACTGATCCTGCTCTTTTAGAATCTGAGAACTTCTATTTACGGTTTTGAAAAGCATATTTGTTAATTTTAGGAAAATGGTAATCATTTCTTTTTAAAAATTAAACTTCTGCTTCAGATAATTGTATGTTTGCTTGCAATTCTAAGAAGTATCAGAGAATTCCTGTGTACCCTTTACACAGTTTCTTCAAATGCCAACATCTTATGAAACTATAGATCAATGTTACAATCAGTATGTTCACAAGAGACAATCAATCTGATTCATCCAGTTATTTCTGGTTTTCCTAGTAGCCATTGTGTGTGAATGTATGCATGTGATTAGTCCTATGTCACTTTATCATGTGTAAATTTATGTATCCATCAGCACAAGCAGGACACAGAACAGTTGCATTGCCTCAAGGGTCCCTCCAGCCCTACCCTCCTCCCAAGCCACATCTACTATCCATAATCCCTACCAACCAGGAATCTATTCTTAAATTTTATCACATCATTTTAAGAACATTATATAATTGAGATAATATGGTATATAAACAAATAGAGATTTTCTTTAAACTTGCTATTGTCTTGATCTCACCACCATATTCATACTTATTGTATATGGGGCCCCTGTATCTGGCTTTTGAAAGCTTCCCAGGCAATCATAATATTCAGATAGGATTTATAATCTTTGCCTACCAATAAAGAAGATCCATTACTTTAGGGATTAATTACCCCTGGATGAATTTTCCTTTTGAATGGTCAAATGCTAAGTGATCTTTATCAAAATTAGACTGTAATATGAAACATAAAATCAGAAATGTTTTTGGAAATGAATTTTTTAAATCTTCATATTATTCCTAAATCAAGCAATAGAATCACTCATAAGATTTGGTTCTGATTATAACTTGGGAAATTTATTTTAAAATGTATGTGCTACTTTTACTGTTTGCAACAATGATTTGACAATCATTTCTTCCCTGAGTACCCACCCATGCTTTCCTTTTTCTATCAAATATGATATAAGCCTTATCAGAGAGATTAGTATTTATTCCCATTGTTTTCAAAAGAAATAAATTAACTTTGAATTATAAACATACCCATATACATACTGACAGACCCACTGAACTAATTCTTATCGACTCTTGGCTGTATTATTATGGCTTTTGGTTCTATTTCAGACTTCTTTTCCTCTTTCTCATTCTCTGGCTCCTCCTCTTCCCTCTTCTTTTACTCCTTCTGCTTCTTTTTTTTACTTCTGTTCTTCTTCTTTCTCCTCTTTCTCCTCTCCTCCTTGTCTTCTTCCTCCATCTCTTCTTTATCTAAACTACTTATAGCTGAAGTATCCGATCAATTTTCAAGCTGCCTGTGAATATTTGAATCTGGGGGCTATTTTTCATTGCTGTCTCTTTCATTAGAAGCCAATGCATTTCCTTTAAAGACTTCGTAAACTTCCTATAAGCCACTTTGTTGTTTATTTCACTAGATAAAAGTGCTCATCAAGATGAGCCCTTTTTGGCCTTGGGCACCTAGTGAATCTCCTGTGGTCAATATTTTGAAGATTTTAGCAGAGGTACTCTAAGAAACACTCTGCCTGTGTGATCTTCAGAAAATTTATCTCTCACAAAGTTCCCAAGGGAAATCGCAGATCTTCTTGAGCTACTAACATGAAAGGATGATAATTTGCTTATATGCCGTCTATGAACTGGGACTTTTAATTCAGGATCTGTTTTTCTCTGGAAAATCTAAGAATGAAAAAAAAATAGCTTTCAAACTCAATTGGCCTTGGTTCCTTGAAAACTTCCTTCTTTAAATCACTTGTCTCCATTCACATTTTATTTGGATAATGAGAAGAACCCATGTAGCACTTTTGATATTCTGCTTCTGCCTGGAATCACTTTAACTAAGTCATCTAATTCATTTAATATATTTCCTTTTTTTCCTGCTTAACCCATAGGTAGCAAGCTCAACATTCCCGTTGTTTGATGATCTCCTTTCCTTTCAATTCCAAGAACATGTTCCTTGTTTCAGCCATACAATAAGACTCATACATAAATTCCTCATAATCCTTTAGACTTACAGGAGCACTCTCTCTAGAGGCCCTTTAAGTTCTCACTGTCTTCTAAATTCATCCAGCTCCTGCTTGAAACATGGTCCCAAAGCCTGTGTCACATTTTAAATTTTCCTTAGGGCAGCACCTTACTCCTAGACACTAAAATGTAAAATCTTGGTCGCCTGCTGTTCCATAACAAACAAACCTAGGACTTAGTGGCATTAAACAGCAACATCAGTTATTTTGTTTACAAATATGAAATTTAGGCAGAGCTTCTCAGAGTTGTCTCTGAAGAACGTTGTCCCAGCTGGGACAGCTTGCAAATGGGTGACCAGTCCCACAATGGGTCTTCACATAGCTTGCAAATTGGAACTGGCTGTCAGCTACCTCTTAGGTGGAGTTTGTGCTCCAGGACACCCACATAAAGCGAAATTGAAGATTTCCCAGTGTTTAGGTTCCAAGAGCTCCATCTTAAGAGAGTTAGAAAGGGGAAGCCGGTAATATATTCAGACTTGAACCTAGAAATTAGCACAATGTCACTTTGTCACATGCCATCAGTCACAGAAGCTGGGTTCCAGGAAAAGGAGAATATATTCCACCTTTCAATAAGAAGCATTTCAAAAATCTTGTGGGCCAACATTTTAAAACTGCTACACAAATTTGATCATACAAAAAGGATTGTTACAAAGGACAGCTGATAGTTTCAGAATAATTTAAAAGTATTAAATAATAATATTTAAAATACAGTTTACTCATAAGTATTAGAAAGTACTAAATATTGAGATACCTCATAAATAATTTTATGGTTATAAGTCCTAAAATTTAGAGTATTGTAAAAGGAGAGGCCATTTTTTATTTTACCTGTTCCTTCATAAGCTCCTTTGGATATATTCTTTGTACTTTATCATTGGTTAAATGTATTATTACTACTATTATTATTATTGTTGTTGTTGTCGTTCAGTTCTGGTATTAAGGCCTACCTTTGCAGCGTAATCAGGTTTGAGACATGGGAATATTCCTTGAACTGGCAAAGTTTTTTCTATTTCCTCCGTAATCTAAGAATATTAGTAAAACTTGTCTTACTTAACTCAGAGGAATCTGGAATGGTGAATAGACAAAGTATTGAACTTGAAAAATACAGACAATAAAACAATAGAACATGGACAGGAATGCAGTACCTATGTTTCCTTACTGCAAAGATATTTAATCCATATCTGTGAGGATTTATAGAGAGGGGACCATTCACTGGAAATCTGGTGGGGGAAAGTTTATTGGCCATAAAGTGAATGAATGTAGGCTGACAGGAAGCTAGGTCTATGTCGATCAAAATCTAGGAGACTATGAATCTCACTTCCAAAGCTCAGAGATTCCTATTCACTAGAATGTAAGTTTAATAAAATACGTTCTTGTCAAACACCACGGATGATTTCAATATGGATAAGTGATAAAAACACTTTAGGAAACATTGTTCAGAGAATGAAAAGAAACTAGAGATTTATACAAAATGTACTGTTCTTGTCTAGACAAGATATCGTACCTGGTACCTTGTTAATACAGCACATTATGTTAAATATGACATTCTCACACTCATATACTATATATACATGAGAATTTTCATGTCAGTAGTATATATGGAATAAAAAATATCAGTACTTTGTCTTTGTATAGTTAGTTATACGTTGAAAGTGCATGTGTAAGGGGATGTTGTTGCCTCATAAATCTAAAAGGAAATGGGCTTTCTTAGTGGTAGTTTGTGATTTCTTTTACTTTCCTAGTAATTTTGTATATAATGTTTTTCTCTGGAGAATTTCTTGAAAATGTTTTCAAGGGTTTTGAAAATAAATTTGCAAATGGAGTAGATGACAGATAAATTTAGATTTACCTTAAACATTTGGCAATAGAAAAATCTTGCTGGTTTTTGTGAAACCAACGGAGAGGAAACCGACAGAAAACGTACAAGACAATTTTGCTTGTATTATCCATATTGAGAACATAAAAATGTACAAAATGCTAGAGTTTCGTGACACTGGAAATAACATGGGTAAAAATAATTTCTATTATTTAAAAAATTACAATCAGTTACTTTTCCCTGATTAAAAAATGATGCATGGATTATATAGATAATATAAAAGAGAAAATATTCTTTATAAACTCACCATCTAGAGATAACCACTTTATCATTTAGCATGTTTCACTTTAGTTCTTTTCTATAATTTTAACTCATATGCAATTCAAATAATCACTTTTACCCTGCTATGCAATGAAAAACATCTTTATATGCATCATAGTTTTGGCTACATGATATTCTATTGAATGGCTAGATTATAATTTATGTAAATTTCTCTCTAATCTGAGAATTTAAATTGTTTAATTTGCTATGTTATCTTTGATATTTTGAAACATGAACTGGAAGAAATATTGTAATGTTATCTCACTACTGTGAATACATATATATACACATACATATGCATACATATCCATATAAAATATATTTTAGTAAATACATAAGGATAAAAACACATCAGATGCCAAAAAATGCATATATAAAATATCTACTTCAAACAATAGAGTTCAATCATTTTTTGTTTTCTGATTACTTCAGGTAAGTTCATTTTGAGTTCTCATGAAAAGTATGAGTTTCTTAAGATTAATAAAGTATTTGCCCACTAACAAGCAAATAATTGACATTAACCCAATGTGTTTCACTCATTGCTAGGTCTGAATTTATCTGGTGGGTGTTTGCCCTATATCCCTCATCTTGATTTGAATTTCTGAATTAATACATTTTACATTAAGCAAAATCTGCTGATCTTGGTTGTAGTTGTCCCATAATAGTTCACCCATCTATCTAGGCAACCATTCACCCACCTATTAAATACATTTTCATTCAGCTACTGATTTTGTAAAATATTATTGGCTAACCATTATGTACAAAATCCTGGGCCAAGTCTTAGGAGTGTCTTTAGTTGCGGGTCCTTTGATGTCCTGAATCAATTCAAAATGTTTATTTTTCATGGTCACGTTGACTTTGGGGAACAGCAAGAAGTCCCATGGTACCAGGAGATCCACTTAAGAAAGTGGATACAACATACTACCTTAATATATTTGCAAGTCTGTCATTGTGTTGGATGGCACTTAGCAGCCACCTTAACTTTTTTTTGAACACACATTCCAAAGACATGAAAATGATCCTCCAGAACTACTTCAGAAGGTGACAAGAACAATGAGATAAGTGTGTTTGAAGTGAAAGGGTATGTTTGTGGAGGATCAGTGGAAGTGTCCTTTATTGTAATACATTTAAAAAAATTTTAAATGTCATCGTAGTTTTCAATCACCCACTTATGAGAGCTAGAAAGGATTCTATATTTGAGAACTTAGATATTTTTCTAGAAAAGAAAAGGGACTCCATAGACATAACTCAGTTTGAACTCTTACACTGAGATCCAGAAATGTTGAGCATCCTGCCTGTATTTCTTAAAAGTAGTACTTATAAGTTTGTTCACTTGAATACAGTCAAAGTGATTCATTTTCACTCAATAAATATAGAGTAAGAGACAGAATGTAATAACAGGGTGAGGATGTGAAAACTGTTACTGTTTCTGTTACAACTTAGCATTATTATACTTTCCTCCCTCCCTCAAATAAGAATACCTTACAGAATAACTGACATGGTGTGTGCATCCTTTCGCTCACTTTTGACTCTCATAGTTGGATCTGAATAATAAATTACAGTCTGTATTATTTATTAATCATAATTTAGAGATCCAAACTATTTTTAATCTTATGAGATCTGAATTTGCCTCATCTTATTTGTCACTTAACAACGATATTAGCAAATTTTGCACAGGAACAAATCCACTAAATTAGTAAAATAGTTTAAGGAGGAATTAGTGTTATTTTTTAGAATTCTTAAAATCTATGAGAAATATGAATTATATAAAAAAACATGTCTTACTTTGATTTTAACTCAAAAAATATTCTAGAATGAAATATTATGGATTCTTTCTTACCCCAAATTAAAATATCTCCACTATCATTAATTAATTAAAAGTATCTCCACTATTTCATTAAAACCTGTGGTGTTCACCACCTGTATCTTAGATGTCTGGTACAGTGCCCTGCCTCAGGACCTTGCTTATGACATTTTTTTCACATCCTTAAATATCTTGTCATATGTCTATGTTTCCAAATACTATTTTTCCTTCAAGGTCCAGATGAATTGTCACCTCTTTTTGGAAGCTGTATATGTTGCTTACAACTAAAAGAAGATGCAGAGGAGGCAGTGTGATCTCAATTATAATAACAGTTATTTGTGTATGTACCATCTGTTGCTCCTTTAGAATAATGCTATCAAGGCCAGCGACTATACCTTACACTTTTCTATAATCCTTCTAACTCCTAACATGTATAGTATCACATTGTAAGTGGTTAGAAAATATTTATTGAATAACTAAATTAATATTTATGGCTTTTTTTTGGATTTCGTTACACTTTACCCATTTGTTTATAATATGTCAAATATTTTTCAGAAAAGAAAAATATATCACATTATCAAGACTTATGCAAAGAAAATGGCACAGAATACTTGAAACTATTGTGAGGTGGGAATGTATCCAATGAGTTTTTCTAAGGAATTAAAATATCTAACAAGAACACAGAATTTGGGTGCATCCTTTAAAATTAATAACTCAAAACTAATTCTTTGTTAATACCTAGCATAATTCTCTCTTATGTAATCTCAATTCAGTAATCAAGAAAAAGATGTATAAATCACTTGGCAGTCTGTCAATATCATGCACAAGTCTATTACTACTCTTAAAAGTAATTCTACTTGTTAATTACTCAAAAATCCATGAGTGGGAATACACAGATGTTAGTTCTGTTCTTATTTTAGGGTCTTGCAGTAACTGTTTCCCCTGGCTAGAATGTGTGTCCCCCTGGTGTAGTCATGGCCAATTCCTTCAACTTCTTTTTTCAAATAGGTCTACCCTGATCTCTACTTATCCTGCCTTATTTGCTTTTATTAACAGTCAGTCCTTTCCAACATACCATTCTTTGGTTATTATCATGTTTATTGTGCATGAGCTCTCTCCTGAGTAAGACATCTTAGGCTGTAAACTGACATTTTCTTAGCATCTAGAAGAGAAGCTTACTACTATAAGTAGAAGAGTGTCTAGTTGTAGTAAGTTTGTGATAAATATGTACTAAATGAAGGAGAGTGTGAAGAAATCTTTGAATTAATGTATACAACAGGAATAAAATAGGAGTAGATTATTAACATTTATTATTAAGCAATTTTGACTAATACCAAATTGTATCAGATAACTATTGAGTAGTATAATAACTTTCTTGGTTGTCATAGACATCTTATAATATTTGAACTAGAAAGGTCACCACAAGTCACTGTGATATTATATTTCAGTTTTCAAGATGAAGTGAAACATGAACACAAAAGAGTTGGAAAGCATGTCAATAATAACGTGCTAATTCTGCATGCTAGTACATAGTTCTGATGGCTACACTGTTTTTGTGCAGTCATTCTATAAACCAATCTTTTACTCTTCATGTTCATCATATTAGTGTATTCTTTTCTCTTTTTTTAACACATCAAAATGTCTGAAAAATATGATTGAACAATTCTTCTCTTAGAGATACACTGTGTCTTGTTTCATTTAAGCCAATCTTTTTAGTTTAATTTTTCCTTTAAAATAATTTATTGAATTTCTTAAACTATTTTTAAAATAAAGAAATGGGAAAATATTTGTCCCAAATTATTTTACCCTCTCTGGAAAATTTCCTTTCTTCACTTATGACTTTGTAAATGTCAAAAAGCACTCTGTTCATGTAAGGATTTTGTAGTGTTTATAATAAAGCTAAAATTTAAGGCAAATATTATATAACTGCAATAATATGAATTGCTTTAGAATTTGGTACATATGAATCTCAAACCTTTCATTGCATTAGTGTTTATTAATTGTCTGAAATTAGGGAGGTTTTGAGGTAATTTCTCTTTACTTTTGTCTTGCTACCTATATATTGGATACCGATAAAAAAACCCCACAAACTGGGTAGCTATTTTTCTTAGCTTTCACTTTTCCTTTTCTTTCTTTGCCTTCATTTTCTGTTACCCTGAAACTATGCTCATTGTTATTCATATGATTAAATGACTTGTTAATTACCTTAATACATTAGGCAATTAATTCTTTTTAGTGTTGAACAAATTCCAACAATTTCCTGAGAAGAAATTATAATGAAGTTTTATGTGTAAGGCATTAAAAGCTTGCACTTTTTTTTTTCTCCAATAGTTCTGAAAAAATCACCTGGATAGACAATATTTGAAATTATAAAATTCTGAATTGCTCCCATTCAGTTAATGGAAAATACATATGTATGTGGGGATGGGAAACTACACAGTGGAACTCACTGGCAACATTTGTGTTTTGGAGGACTCTTTTGCAGAGGCAACATCTCTACCAGTAAAAATTTAGTTGGGAGAAATCTTGCAGGGTGTATAATAAACTAGAATCAACCTGCTTATAGGAAAAACTGTAATTTGTAGCATTGCAAATGCATGAACTGTAATTTTAATGTAGGAACCAAAAGAGATGGAAAATTATAACAACTTCTAATTTAGTTTTACTGAGTCAACATTCAGATACAACTTTCCTGATATAAATTTGGTAGTTAAAACATGAGTCAGAATAAAGAGCAATGTTTGTTTTAATTTAATGATGAGAGAAGATGTTTAAACCTACCCCACATCCTCCATCTGGTGCTCGTTTTGCTCTATCACAATTTTCCCCTGTGGTTGCACATCTACAGTGGTCAGGAGCTTACTTGTTTGGAAAATTATTAGTTTTTCTCTCGAGAACCTGTGCTAGCACTTCATTGGAGTAAGCCAAAATATTTCTCATAATTTTTTCTTTCTTTTGTTGCCCACTGAAATACAAAGTTTCTTAGGAAAACTGTTTACATGACAATTTATGTTTCCTGAAGGAATCACAGGAAACATAATTTAATGTACAATTGTTGACGTGTCTGAATTTCAGAGGAAATTGAGTGTTAGGAGACAACTTAGAAATTTGGCCCAAAATATAAAAAGGGACACAAAACATGATTGAACTCTTATCACTCTGCAGTGTGTTTGTTTTAGTATAAATTCTCTCAATAAACCCTGCAAGAGAAATTATCTTGACTTCTGAGTGTATTTGTATCATGTACAGTTTTGTTCTATATGCTGAATGTAATAAGGATCCATAAAGACTCAAAATCCTTTTCTAGATGAAACTCAAATTCTACTAATACACCTGATATTTGATGAATTATAATACCTACTTCCCAGTCAGATAAAAGTATAAATTTCTAGTGCCAGAGGAGATACCTAGACAGATTTTTTCTTCCTAGAATCAAAGCTTCACAAAGTATGTGTACAAATACAACAAGCATTATAGCTGCCATTCCAGCTCACACAAAATTCAATGTATAGATAAGCAAACATCCTAAATAAAGAAAAATTTCTGACCATTGTTCTTACATTGATCCTAATCAAACTCTGAATTCCTTTTTGAATGTTTTTCTCCAGTTTGTTTCCTAAGTCCAACTAGGCCTACTGAGGCATATTTCACCAAACATAGTGATATTCACAAGAATTTAAGCAAAATTGCTTAGTGATTTTATTGTACATGACCCAAATGAAGTGAATTTTCTACTCAGACCTCCCCAAATATTGTAGGCTCTCAGCATGAGTAGCCAGTATTCAATAAACTCATTTGTTCCCCCTTATAAGAGAGAACTAGAAAAAAATAGAGTTCCCTTCCAAAATAGCCTCTGTCCTCTTCCAAGCATCAGCTGACATATGCTAGAGCATATTTGAGCTGACCATCATTGGTTGCCAAGAAGTCTGCTGCTGAGGTTACAGTTTTCCTGCACTCACTAAGAGAGAGGAGTAGGTCTTCTTCCATTTCCATACTAGGGATGAACACTCAAGATCAAATTGTCAGAATGAAGTATAGAAAGAAGAGAATTGGTTATTGGAAGGAAAGTAAAAGTTGATACATATAACTTTGACACTTCATCCCTTAATACACTGTTTGTAAGCCCTAAGAAAAAGAATTTGAGTAGGGAAATGGCATTCTCTTAAAAAGCCTAATGCTTTCCAAAGTTTTTTTCTTTAACTTTATCTAGTTTTATTTTTTACAATAAGTTTTAACTATACATCAGTGGAGTTTTTTGTCTGGTTGTGTTTATATTTATTATCTCTACTGCCTCTTAGAGTACCTGGTACCCAGTGGGTATGAGGTCAATATTTGTTGAATGAATGGACATTGACAATGATTCTTTTAAAGTTGTATCCTGTTCATGAAAGAATAGTTATGACTCTATCTCCATTGGATTATTGTGAAAAGAAAGCGTGGTGCCTCAGAGTAAGCATTTCATGATCAGCCCATTGTCTCCCACATAGGGATGATAGGATGATGAGGGGGATGACATCCTCATAAGGCACATAGAGGTCATTAACGGAGAAGGGTTTTAGTTTGCCATTGGGACTTCACTGTGAGTTTGTGCTGAATATAATGAATACACAGACCTTTGGCCTCAAGCATATAATTTCCCTATCACCTACTGGAGCAGAAGAAGTCAAAGTGGTTAATTATCAACAGATTGGCTCCCGTGCTTTGATACAGAAAATCTATGTCAAACTGATTACTGTTATAAGAGGAATGTACAACTTATGGATATCAATTATTTTGTTTTTTAACCCAAATAACTTTGTTCGAAGATTTCCCCCAAACATGCCAGGTATGTTGAGAAGATTACTACAAACAACTGGATTATTTGAAACATTAAAATTGCAGATACCACAAATAATGTAGCATTTTTTTGCATCCAATGCATTTCTATTGCATTTTTCCTTTTTCTTTTTATTCATTCAGTCTTTTTTTTTTCTTTTTGCTACTGTGTTAAGGAAAGCCACTTTTTGTTTTTTGTTTTTGATATGATTTTTTCTTTTTTAGAAATTAAGGTATTCTTGGTAGCATATGGAGATTTTCCCCATCATTCAGAAATTCAGGAATAAATTAACCACCAGCACTTTTTTTTCCTTTTTGGCATTGTTTGGCATTATTTTGTTAATAAGATTGAGGAGATCTATGTTCCTTTATTTTCTCATGTTTCAAAATAAGCTTGATGCATTGCATGTCAGGCAGCATCTCAGTCACTCTACGTTGCAAACTTGGAGAGAATACAATGACAAAGTCCAAAGTTAGTTTAGTTACTTTCTTTTAATAAGGTAAGTATGTAAGAAATAAGTTTTGTACAGAATCTAAATTTTATCTATGACTAAGAAAATAATGAAAATGAAGATAAGTGGTTATAAAGATTTGAGCAAAGCATTTACTATTACTTATATACAAATTATATTACTTACATTACTTATATTAATTATATTATAATTATATTACTTATATATTATTACTATATACAAAGCATTTACTATTGCTTATTGATTTGGATATTTTAGCCAATGTAGCATGTTAAATTTTATTTTAACCATATGTAATATTCTGTGCTTATCTACATTACTAATATACATGAACAGATGGTTTATGGATAAAAATATAGTTGGAGGAAGTAATCATGTATAGATGTAACTATGTATATTTATGTTTCCATTCAAATATATTCAAGCTATTTAATATTAAAATCTGTGAGTAAATGAACATTATCCATTTTAATGTTGTGTGCTTGACATAGAGGTGCTGTGTCTCACTCCAGTCACTTCAGGCAGCTCTGCTTATCCTTTATTTTGAATTATGGATGTATATTTTTAACTCATATGTCGTATATATTTTGGTCTACTGTCACAGTAAATGCTGATTTCACTGAGGCCAAAGCAGAGACCAAGGAAAGGCCATCTTAAGAGTTGGATTAGTCTTTTAGTTTAAAGCATTAACTAAAAATAACACAATATTAATTACCTTCTATGAGTTTTGTTAGACACTGACCTCAGTGTCCTCTTCAAATCACAGGATTAGAGTAAGTTTATATTCTGTCCAATGTTCAACAAGTACATGGTAATTTACAATTTAGTATTCTCAGGGAAATAATGAACTTATTCCACTGTGATGTGTAAAGAAAAAAATGTGTTCTTTATGTCTGTGATGATGGATTATATAAGGCAAACTTTCCTACTGTGAACAAAACCATGAACTAGATGAACAAATCATTATTTGAAGCCATCCAGTATTTAAAGAACCAAGAAGACACCAGAGAGAAAGGAAAAAAATTGAAAAAAATCTAAATTTAGCATTTTTTATTCCCTTCAGAATGTCTTGAATTCAATGTTAGATGTAGAATTAAATACAAAATAGAGATGCAGAAAAAGGAAAGCTATTAACACATTTTATGAGCAATTAATGCATAGTAAATATTCCTGAATTGCATTTGAAATGTTTGAAGTATTACTATAAAATAAACTCTAAGAAAACAAAGATATATATAAGTATTATGTTTAATACTATCACTAAGATAATATTTATGGAAGACTACAATATAGTCATGGGAGAAATGGAATAGTTGAAACTGATTAATCAAAGAAAATGATTGTTGGAAAAACAAGGAAAATTGATGAGTAAATTTTTTAAAAAGCACAATTAGAACCACACTGGCAGGTGCAGGAGAGAGAGCCTGGTTTGCAGGGACACCTCCCCATCCAGCCCACACCCAGAACACCAGTGGGGACCAGCCAGAAGGTGAGAAACCCTTGCCCATGGCAGCGATCCATTTTGCCATGTGGGTGCCTGCAGGCACAACCCCCCCACCCCCCGCTCCTCTGGCCTCTTGGCTCTACCGCTACCTGGTTCCACACTATAAAGACACAGGGGATACCAGAACACCATACTGGGTAAGTTGGAGGGATCATCACCTCCCATTGGAAGCTGGACTAATTCAGGGGAAGGGCATCTGGAACCTGCAGTACAACCTTGCAGAGTACAATCCTACAGGAGGACAGGGAGCTCAACTTGGGATTTGCCACCAAAAATCTGCCTGAATCTCACAGGTCTGCAACTGGTTTTGCTGAGACTCACTGACTTATATCTCCATACTGCTGCCCACATTGTTTATTGTGACAGGATAGATATACCCTGAAGGAGGCCCTTCATTTTCACTTTTATTTTTTATTTCCAAAATTACTTTTATTGGAGTTTTTAGCTCTTATTTTTAATATTTTTCCTACTCTTTTCAAATTTTTCTCTTCTTTGTTTTTCTTTCTTTTCTCTTTCCTTTCTCTTTCTCTCACACTCACTCTGTTGCAGTCCCACATTGTTCTTCATCTCCCTTTTTGTTCCTGTTCTGAACCTAATTTGGATTTCTTCTTTATTTTTCTTTTATTCCCTTTTTTCTTCTCTCACCTGGGTCCTCTGTTCTCACAGCTAAACTTCCCCTATCCTTCTACCTATGTATCCCTCCCCAACTCCTTCTAACTCCCCACCCCGAAGGGAAAAGTTGCTATATTGAAGAGTTCATTCACTATAAACATATGTTGGATTGGTCCTCGAATTTGATTTAATTCACACAGTTAAAGGTGATAGATTAATAACTCCCACAAATTGTCATTTTCTAAGATGTACTTGATGCTATTGTGTTGCTGATTGTATCAATTGGGCTAAGGTGATGTGACTGATCTAATCAGTTGTCCTTCCTGGGATAATGAAAATGAGATAGCCTCAGAGTCATTAGAGACTCAAAACCTAAAGACCAGCTATATCTGCAAGATACCTCTGAGAAGCAATCATTCCATAGGGGTTCTAACTACAAGCAAAAAAGATACTTACAATAAGCAATTTTGAAGTATCAACCCAGGAATTAAACCAAGAACAGTACCAAAAACAAAAATGAGAAGACATTTAAGCAAGGCACAAACTCAGACTTCCACCCACCAAGGATAAATTCTGGGGGGAAAAAGGTGGAAAAGTCTGATAATCAACCACCTGGACATCCTGAACTTATACCACAGGAAGTAACAAAACAGATGAATGAGGCTCTAGAAAAATTCAAAGAAGAAATAATCTCTCAAATAACTACAGAGATGGTGAGCAGAGTGAAAGACATGATTAGAAGCTCTAGAACAGAAACAGAGAAATAAATAGATGAGCTCAGAAACATGCTAGAAGCCATGAATGCCCAACATAAAAAAGAAATGGAATCCATGAAACAGATTCAAACAGATATTCAGGAGACTAAAAACTCCATTGAAAGTATGCACAGCAGATTAAGGGAATCTGAAGACAGAATATCACATATAGAAGACCGGATTGTGGTTAAAGACCATGAAAACAGAGATTTCTTAAAAATAGTTAGGGACCACGAGAAATCAATCCAGCAGCTGCTAGATGATGCAAAGAAGAATAACATAAGAATGATAGGAGTCCACGAGAAAACAGAAGAAAGCACAATTGACATAAAAAACTGTTCACAGAATTAATTGTTGAAAACTTCCCAGACAGAGGTAGAGAATTGGACATATAGATAAGTGAGGCATATAGAACTCCAACTAGCCATGATCAAAAAAAAAAAAATCTACACAGAGACATATAATATTCAAGATCCCTAAAACCCAACAGAAGAAAAAACCCTACAAGCTGGTAGAGAAAATTAACAAATCACTTACAAAGGAAAGCACATCAGAATCACAGCAGACTTCTCAAAACAAACACTCAAGTCAAGGAGAGCCTGGAGTAAAGGATTTCAAGCCCTACAAGAAAATTACTTCCAACCTAGACTGTTGCATCCTGAAAAATTATCTTTCAAAATCGATGGGGAAATTGGATACTTCCATGACAAAGAACACCTGAGAAATTTCATGAACACCAAACCAGCACTCCAAGCAATTCTAAACAATTTCCTAGAAAAAAATAATGAAGGTCACAACTCCATGAGGCCCAAGAGAGGGAAGCCAACAGGCAAGGTAAGAAACTAAAGGGAAAGGAGAAAAAATAAATAAAAGACCCAACAACAGTAAAACATCATCATAAGGATGAGTCAATATTTATCAATTATAACCATCAATGTTAATGGCCTCAATTTACTAATCAAAAGAAATAGACTGGCAGAATGGATTAAGAAGCAAAATCCAACAATATGCTGTATACAAGAAACACACCTAACTCAAAAAAAAATTCATAGACTGAAAGTAAAAGGATGGAAAACAGTTCTCCACATGACAGGAACCCAGAAAGAAGCAGGCATAGCAATTTTATTTGCAGACAAAGTAGATTTCAAACCAAACATAATTAAGAGAGACAAAGATGGTCACTACATACTTGTGAAGGGAACAATCCAAGAGAAAGAGATGACAATCATAAATATATATATGCATCAAATATGAATTCCCCCAACTATACAAAACAAATAGTAATGGACATGAAAAGCCAAACAAGCACTATTACAATTGTAGTGGGGGACCTCAATACCCCACTATCACAAATAGACAGAACATCTAGACAAAAAATTACCAATGAAACTCTAGAACTGAACCAAGCTGATGAACAAATCGACTTAATAGATGTTTTCAGAGTGTTCCACCTCACAAAATCAGAATACACATTCTTTTTGGCTACACACAGGTCATTCTCCAAAATAGAACATATGCTAGCTCACAGGACAGGTCTAAGTAAAGGTAAAAGAATTGAAGTTACCCCCTGTATATTATCAGATCATAGTGCAATAAAATTGGAGATCAATAATATAAGAAACTGCAAAACCCCCACAAGCACATAGAAACTGAACAATACTCTCCTGAACAACCAATGGATATCAAAGGAAATAAAAGAAGAAATTAGACAGTTTCTACAAGTAAATGATAATGCCAGTATAACATACAGGAATCTATGGGACACAATGAAAGCAGTTCTATGCAGGAAATTCATAGCAGTGAATGCCCATATTAGGAAAACAGAGAGATCTCAAATAAGTAACTTAAGCAGAACCTCAAGCTCCTAGAAATAGAAGAGCATAACAAACCCAAAGCTCAAACAAGAGAGGAAATTATAAAGATCAGAGCAGAAATCAATCCAAAGGAGACTAAGGGAATGATATAAAAAAATCAATGAATCAAAGAGTTGGTTTTGCAAAAGAATAAAAGAAATTGATAAACGTTTAGCCAACCTTATCAAAAAAAGGAAGAAAAGGCTCAAATCCATGAAATTAAGAACAAAAAGGGTTGAAGTCACAACACACCCAGCAGAAATCCAGAGGATCATCAATACCTACTTTGAGAACCTGTACTCTAACAAAATGGAAAACATAGAAGAAATGGACAGATTCCTAGATACATACGAATTGCCAAAGTTAAATGAAGAAGATATAGAAATTCTAAACACCCCAATTAAAATGAGTGAAATGGAAAATGTAATAAAAAAACTTACCAACAAAGAAAAGCCCAGGTCCTGATGACATCAGTGCTGAATTCTACAAGACATTCAAAGAAGAACTATCACCATTACTTTTTAAACTCATCAAGGAAATTGAAAGGGAAACAAGACTTCCAAATTCATTCCTGGAAACAAGTGTTACTTTGATTCTAAAAGGAGGGAAAGACCCAACTCAAAAAGAGACCTGCAGGACAATCTGCCTAATGAACATAGATGCAAAAATCCTCAACAAGATATTGGCAAACAGAATACAGAAGGTCACCGAGAAGATCATACACCCTGACCAAGTCAAATTTATCCCAGGGATGCAAGGATAGTACAACATACATAAATCAATAAATGTAATACACTATATTAACAGAACCAAGAACAAAAACCATGTGATGATCTCAATAGATGCAGAAAAAACATTCAACAAAATCCAACAGCCATTTATGATAAATACCCTATAGAAAATTGGAATGGAACATCTTTATCTCAACCTGATTAAGGGTATCTATGAAAAACCCACAGCCAACATCATACTAAATAGTCAAAAACTGAAAACTTTCATGGTAAAATCAGGAACAAGATGAGAATGCCCACTATCACCACTCCTGTTCAATATAGTTCTGGAAACATTAGTCACAGCAATTAGAAAGGAGAAAAAAATAAAAGGAATAAAGATAGGAAAGGAAGAAGTTAAACTGTCAATATTTGCTGAAGATATGATACTTTACATAGCAGACCCAAAAAACTCCGCCAAAAGATTTCTAGACTTAATTGATGATTCAGTAGAGTAGCTGGATACAAGGTCAACATTGAAAAAACAATAACCTTCTTGTACACAAATAATAGACTCACTGAGAGAGAAATTAGGGAAACAATTCCTTTTACAATAGCATCCAAAAAAATGAAATATCTAGGAATCAATCTAACAAAGGAATCAAAAGATCTCTCCACTGAAAACTACAGCAATCTGAAAAAAGAGATTGAAGAGGATATAAAAAAATGGAAAGACATCCTTTGCTCCTGGATAGTAAGAAGCAATATTGATAATAGCCATACTTCCAAAACTACTAAATGCAATGCTGATTGAAACTCTAAAAATATACTCCACAGAACTAGAAAAAACAATCCAAAAATTCATTTGGAACCAGAAGAGACCTAGAATAGCAAAAGCAATTCTAAGCCACAGAGACATTGCAGCGAGTATCACAATCCCCAATGTGAAACTACACTACAAAGCTACTGTGATAAAAACAGCATGGTACTGGCAAAAGAACAGACCTGAGGATCAGTGGAATGGATTAGAAGATCAAGAAACAACTCCAGACATACTCAGCCACCTTATCTTTGACAAAGGGGCCAACTACCCTCATTGGAGGAAACATAGCTTATTTAATAAATGTTGTTGGAAAAACTGGATTTCAACCTCCCAAAGATTAAAACTAGACCCATACCTATCACCATGCACTAAACTAAGATCTAAGTGGATTAAAGATCTAAATATTAAGACAGAAACACTAAACTTGCTGGAAGAGAAGTTAGGTAGAACTCTTGAAGACATTGGCATAGGAAAAGCCTTTATGAACAAAATCTCAGTAGCACAGGAATTAGCACAAAGAATCAACAACTGGGATCTCAGCTTATTAAAAAGCTTCTGCACTGCAAAAGAAACCACCAACAGACCTAAAAGACAACCTACAATATGGGAAAAATTTTTAGCAGCTGTACCTCAGACAATGGACTACTATCTAGAATATATAAAGAACTGAAAAAAATCCGACCCCCCAGATTCAAATACCCAATTCAAAAATGGGCATCTGAAATGAATAGACATTTCTCAGACAAAGAAGTAAAAGCACCAAATAGACATTTGACAAAATGTTCAACATCACTGGTCATTCAAGGGAGGCAGAGGAAAACAACACTGAGATTTCACCTCACCCCACAAAGAATGGCTGCTACCAAGAAATCAACCAAAAACAAATGCTGGCAGGGGTGTGGGGAGAAAGGAACCCTTCTCCCTTGTTGGTGGGAGTGCAGGCTGGTGCAACCACTGTGGAAATCGGTATGGAGATACCTCGAAGAACTGGGGCTAGAGGTTCCATTTGACCCAGCTATTCCCTTGCTGGGTATCTTCCCAAGAGAATTAAAAGAATCACACCACAGAGATATATGTGCACCCATGTATATAGTGGCATTGTTTGTAATAGCTAAAGCTTGGAAACAGCCCAAGTGCCCATGAACTGGAAACTAGATAAAGAAGATGTGTTTTTTTTATATATAATGGAGTACTACTCAGCCGTAAAGAACGAGAAACTAGAGACATTTATAACTAAATGAATGCATATTGAGGCTGTACTCTTAAGTGAAAGAAATAGAACTCACACGTATAAATACTCAATAGTTTCTCTAGTGTGAAAAACTGAAAGTGTAAATAAGGTTTAAAATGATTAAAATGAATATGTGATAATTTGAAATAGGAAAAAAGGTCCAAATGGGTAGGGATAATGGAAGAGGAAGGGGAAAGGAAAGAAGGGAAAGGAAAAATTATGAGAAAAGAAGAAAAATGGAAACGAAGTCTATGTAAATAGGGAAGGATGGAGGGGGTGAAGGGTGCACAGGTAATGGGGAAAAAATAAGAACCAAGATACGTCCTGTACAGGTAGAAGCAATTAATGATAAATGTAAATATATTGTATACCTAAAATGTACCAATAAAAGAATTTAAGGAAAAAGAAAACCACAATAAAAAATCAAATCCAAATATAGAAGCAATCATATTAACTATATATAGGCTACATATTTAATTAATAGACATATTTATTTTCAAATTAGATTTAAAAAGCATCAACATGCAAGTCACATTCCTTATCAGAAAACAACTTAGATATAAAGATACATAAATATTAAAAAGTTTGAAAAAATGCACATACAAATTCAAACCAAAGTAATGCAGCTCAGCTATAAACTGAGAAGTAGTGTTACCAACAATAACCAGAACACTTAAATAATGATAAGTGATAAAATTCAGCAAGATTCAAAAATCCATCTAAGTTTCTGTGCATCTGAGAATGTATTTTTCCCAGAATACAGTAAAAAACTGAGACTCAAAGACAACAATAGACAAACCAAATTCAAAAGTTTTTACAAATCATTTGCTACTAATAGAGGCAGAAAGAAATGTACTAAATAGAGAATATTTGAATATCATGATCACAGTTATATAACTGTAATGTATAAAATGCCACACTAAATATTAGAGAAAATCATTCTTATCATGCACATTGGGTACATTTATTCAAAATGTCCCAAAATTGGGCCATTGAGCAACTAACACCTCAAGCATAATACGAATTAATACAGAAGAATTAAATTTAAAAACTGATAATAAAAATAAATTATTTTTAAATATTGGAAATTAAAGTATATACTTCTAAATAACCCTGGAAAAAACCATGAAATCACATAGGAGATTAACACATTCAAAAAATGAATGAGATCAAAATGATGATAAGACATAACATTTGAGAACAGATAACATTTTTCCTACAGGGAAATTAGTCTTAAATGTCTATATTATAAAGAAAAAAATAGTAAAGATCATTTATCCAAGGATCCACTTCAAAAATGCTGAAACTGAGCCAAGAATTGTAATTTTAAAAATGTTAGAAAGATGAAAAAATAATACAAGATTGAAAATAATGAAACCGAAAACATAGGTAGGTAAAAAATGAAATTTAACAAAACCAACAGATGTTTATTCACTAATGTGAATAAAGTGGGTTAACCTTGCATAGAGAGCTATAAATTATAAATTTAATAAATGAAAAAGGGGCATCATTATTGTTTCTGTGGGTATTAAAACATAATGTTTAGAATATTTTTTCCATTAGTATTGTTTATGCCAATAATTTTTTCAATGTATGCAATATAGATTAATAAGTTTAAAGGCCCAGACTCTGTAAACTTCCATAAATAAAGAAAAGATTAAAATATTTATATAACCTTCTATAATGAATAAATCAAATATCCAAGTTTCAATGTGTATCACTGAGTAATTTTTGCATTTAAACCTGATAAGAATATAACAAGAAAGGAGAATTAACTGCCTGCTCTTCATATAACAAATCCTGTGTAATTTATTAGGAAGTGATAAACATTAATGTATTAAAATGATACTACATTCAGAAAATATAGGTACAAATTAAAATATTTGAAATCTAGTAATGCAAATGAAAATGTTGTGAGAAAACATACATCAATCTTAATATGTACATGAAATATTCTATACTCATCTTTTGTTCAAGATAAAAACTGTTTGCACCCAAGAAATAAAAGAGAACTGAATGTGATAAAAGATAATTGAAAAAATCTTATAGGAAATATCAGACATGATAGTGAAATATTGAAATCTTTCTCCTCAAGTTTTGAGTATGTATGTCTACTGTTGCTATTTTTTTAATTACCCTATAGGTTTTGGCCAGTACCATAAGGCATAAGAGAGAAATAAGGTACCATGATTAGAAATGTAGAAATAAATTTGGCACTACTCACAGACAACATAATTTAATATATTAAATGAAAAAAATCTATAGTTACAGATAGTAAGTAAAGTTTGCCTGCTTGTTAGTTAGTATAACATAATTATGTTTTTATTTACTAGCAATACACAAAAATAAAATGAAGAGACTATTAAAATAGTAAAACGACTTCAATTATATAGTAATAAAACCTAGTGCAAAAAACTCTAAACCGAAAGCTGCAAAACATTAATCAGAGAAACTAAAGAAGTTCTAAATAAACGAAGGTTTTTACAAAGTTTATGATTTGGAACATCCAGTATCAAAGATGTCAATTCTCTTATGATCTGTAGATCAAAAGTTTTGCTTATCAATCCTAATGGCTATTTCTATGTATGTGATACTAATGTAACTGGAGAAATGATACTAAAATGTGTATGAAAATTTGAAGGCCAAAAATAATGAAAAATTATTTAAAAAACAAATGTGGAGCATGGTGGTGCATGCCTGTAATCCCAGCATTTGGAAGACTGAGGCAGGAGGATTGTGGTGAGTTCAAGGCCAGCCTGGGCTAAATAGTTCAAGGCCAGCCTAAACTATATAATGAGACTGTCACAAAACAGATATTTCAGTTTTATGGTGTTGATTCTTAATTTGGAGTAAATATGGTGACATATTTATTTATTTATTACTCCATATAGTTGAAATCCACATAGGTCACATATTTTGGACTGGCTGGATGCTGAAGAATTTACACTTCATTATTTTATGGTATGATATATAACACATATGTGTTAATTTCAATCCCTATCATTCTTTAAAACCATTTCCCATTTCAAGAAAAAAATACATCTTCAGAGTCACCCAGGAAATCTCAAAGAGATAGTATATAATAGATCATACAGTATCTGTTGAGTTGTTTATAATAACTTTCTTCCCTAATAATGGGTATGTATTTGCTTGTGTGGGCATAATTGGAGGCACTATTGTTATAAACTTGTATTAAATAAGCTTTACATTGAACATTAGATAAGTATATACATTAATCCTGCTAAAACTATGGAGTCTCTCTAATTAAGATTCTACTGTGTAACAAAATTAAAAGAAATCGCATTATGAGGTAACCTCAGAATTTTTTTCCAATAATCTTAAATCAATGCTGTTTGAAATAATTAGGAAAGAAACAGAGGCTTTAGTGATGGAAGCATAATGCAGTTTCATTGGGAGAGTATAATTAGAGATGTTTTTGTAGAAGACTTATGTTGTTAAGTGAAGATAGGAAATTATAAACTCATCACACAACTTCATTTTATACTACTGAATTGTAGAGAATGGAGAGCTGTATCCACTGAATGTAAGTGTACATTTACGATGGTGAAGTAAGGAGTCAATATTTTTCAGTCACAAATTCAACAAAAACAATATATAATAGAATTGATAGACTAAAACCAAACCTTGCCAAAGACACAAATTCATACATTCATACATAACAAAAGAAAAAAAAGATTACATTTGTATACAGTGTAGGCAACTGAAGAAAACAAATTTATAAACATAAACAATTTAATGTAGATAATATTATAGAACACATAAAGGAAAAATGGAAAACATGGTAATTCATGAGCATTAGTATTAATTTTTGTTTTATCAAATTCCAATTATGTTGCCTTCATTGTGATGGCTAAAATTATATTTAAGAAATATAAAGGGTCTCATGACTGTACTTTCTCAGTAATTAAAAAGTAACTACAATACTCAACATCCACAGCTGTAAAGAAAGCTGTATTTATTTAGGCTCATGATTTATAGAAGTTTCAATCCATAGTCCACTGGCTCCAAGGCAGAGGGTATAGCAGAGGAGAAACAGCTCATGGCATGGCAGGCAGGAAGCAGAGAGAAAGAGCAAGATCAAGAGGGGAGAGAGGGAGATAGAGGCTTCTAGGCCATACCCATAGTGATCCACCTCCTCTGGCCAGGCTTCACCTCTTAACATCAAATATAGCTATATACTGATCAGTGGACTAATTCACTGATAAGTATCATGCTCCTACCTTCACCTCCCAAATTGTGCACATTCGAGCACATGAGGCTTTGGGGGGACATCTAGATGTAATCCCTAAAATAAAGTATCTAAGAAGTTCTTATAAAGGCATATCTCACTGTTTTATCTCTGAGTCTTTTCCATATAGGATTACATTTTACAACCATACATGTGATTACCTAGGTTTTCCAGTTCCCACCTCCTGTGAGTGAGAGGGAGGATACTGAGGGTATACTGTAGATACTTAGGAAAATGGCAGAGTGGACATGCCAATTGGTTAGACAGGACCCTGCTATTTCAGGTTCTCTTAAGATCAATTTTATAAATAGTAGACCAACATATCATCTCCCCATTTAGAGAGCATTTATGAACTGTGTAGCCAGAGAGCACACTTTATTTATTTATTTTTTGAGCATGCTTTATTAAGTCAGGTAAAACAGAAAAAGGTCAATGAGGGCTTTAAATAAAGTCATCATTTAATAGTTATTTTCTCTGGTGTAAAGCATTTTCAAATATGTCTAGTTCATAGCTTTCTCAGTGAGAAAGCTTTCTTGAGATGATTTCTTTCTTGAGATGACTGACTCGTGGTTCTTAGAAAAGCTATAATCAATAAATTTTGTTCATTAGATGATAACACCCCTATCTCATTAAAGTTAATACAAACTACTCTGTCCATATGACTGAGATTTCCTGTCATAAAGTAGTCACTCCTTTGTATTCTTTCTGGTATGTTAGAGTTTTATAGGCCTGTAATAACAAATTTGTTAAAATTCTAGTGGTTATTTGCCCCTTCTATGTGCAATAGAGGGTCTGAATTTCATGAGAGGTATTTGGGGGTGACAAAAGGCTGCAATTGAACCAGTATCACTATAGTTACCATGGTAAAATATGGGTAATATTTAAATCAATAATACTAGACCGAGAAAACCCTATCAAAAATATCAAAAATATCCCAAGGAGTATTCATTCAGCTAACTGCATTCTAAGTTGTTCCAGAAATACTTTCCTATGGGTTGGTAAACTATCACTAGTCATTTAGAAATTATCAAAGTACCCAATAAGTCTTATCTTTAGTCATTGGAGAGCTTAAACCTACTTCTGAACTATTTATCAAAATCTTCTCTCAAATTCCAGTCAGTTTTATTTTAAACTTCGTGGGTCGCTATCTTTCCATCCTTTATTCAGTTCACATCCTCCTATTTTATAACCTTGCACTGCTTCTTGCATTCTCTCTTCAATTATAAATTCTCATACTTTGTGTTCCCCCATTGACTATAATTTACTGTGTCCTCCCTTCTACTTGTAACAGACTCAATAATTATTTATTAAACCCCATCTGTATATCTAGATTTGTCAAATAATTTTTTCTGTCTTATAGTCTGAAAAGGCGAGGCTGTTTACTTCAGTTGATGCCTGCAAAAACAGCAGCTCGTGGAAACCAGTTAGAAGCAAATTCCCAAGTAACTTACCCTTGGCAGCATTCCATTATCTTTGATTATAAAAGGGCAAAATTAATGGGCAATTCATGAGGCTGTGTGACAAGAGGTGACAGGAAGTCACTACAACTCAAATGGTGGAAGTCATGAAGTTGTTTATACAAGGTGCCGTTTCAGCCTTTTCTGCATCATATGTGAAATCAGCCTGGCTTTCATGGCCAACTAAAATGGGCTTTTCCTTCCAGATCACTTTGTCCCATCTCTTGTGTTTAGAAAATTTATCTTTAATGAATGCTAATCAAGTTTCTGATTATAATATCTTTATATTTAGTATTTGTGTATCAGATGAAAGGCAAACATTTTGGGTCCAGTCACAAAGGACATGAATAATTTCCTCAGAAGCTTATCTAATTAATACCATTACTCTATAATATCTTTAAAATCTGGACTGCTATCATTTCATTAATTTAGATAAAAGTGAATCTTCAGTACTTAAATATGGCACTTCTGCTGAAAAAGATACATTATAATTTCAATCATGTGCATTCATCTGATGTAAAGATAACATATTTTGGGGATGCTTGGGGGAGACTGGATGACAGTTTCCTGTTTGTGTGCTTTATTTTGCTTTATTGATTTTCTCCCTGCTTTGACAGTATTAAGGAATGTTTTTGGATATTCATATGTCTAATGTAGGCATATACTTAAGGAAATGGAACAAAACAAAAGCTAACTTCCAATGTGCTTTATGCTGTTTTTAAAAATGATAAATCAGATCCTAAGTAACAATAGCTTTTTCACTGCTCTCATGCCATACCCCATTAACATATGAAACAAGACTTCCTGATTGGTCTTAACTTCTTTCTCTCCTCACTTCACCACTAGCCCTGTCTCTTGACATTGCCTACATGGAATGTACTGACTTTTGAATGCTAGTATCTGGAATTCTGTATTTTGTCATACATATCCTCTGTCTTTAACTTGAATGCTTTTATCTACTTCATTTAATTTTACATAGACTACTTTTACATATTATATAAGGCAAATGGAAAGTCATTCCCTAAGGAATAATTTGTTGGATAAATTGAGGTATTATCAAAAATATTATAAAGTAGTTTCTCTTTGAGTAAGGTGGAGTAGTAGCTTATAAGAGATTTGTCCCAGTAACTGAGAAACATGTAATTACTTTTGAATGACTAAATATAAGAATGATGAATTAACTGAAAGTGTAAATAAGGACTAAAATGCATAGTAGGTAATGTGAAATAGAAAGAAAAGGGGCAAAGGGGAAGGAAGTGGGAGGGCTAGGGGAAAGGATAGAAGGGAATGGAATTAAAATGAGAAAATGGAAAAATAGGAACAAAATCTTTGTAAATAGGGAGGAATGGAGGGGTTGAAGGGAGGGCTCGGCAAGGATGAAAAATAAGAACCAAGAGAGACTATGTAAAGGTGCAAATTTCCAATGATGAATGTCATTATATTGTATAACTAAAATGTACCAATGATTAGAATGAATAATCGATAATGCAAAACAGGAAGAAAACGTCCAAAGGGGTAGGGGTCGTGGGAGGGGCAGGGGAAAGGAAAGAAGGGAAGGAAAAATGATGAGAAATGGAAAAAATGGAAATAAAGTCTTTGTAAATAGGGAAGGGTGGAGGGCGTGAAGGGAGGTCTAGGAATGGGGAAAAAATAAGAACCAAGATGCATTATGTAAAGGTACAATTCCCAATGAGAAATGCAATTGTGTTGTATACCTACAATGAACCAATCAAAGAATATAACAAAAAAGAATGATGAATGAATAAATGAATGAATAACATAAAGATTTTATCAAAATTCTCAGAATAGAATATTAAATAATTTAACCTCCTTGAGATTACATTGTCTGTTATTTGGAAGAATGTATTTACAGTTTGACAACAAAATTTTTTTCCATGTCTCAGTTTTCTAGAACAGGAGTTTATTTGTGTTTGCATCATTCTAGTCCATCACTTTCAGAAGGAAAGAATTCTGTGGGTTGAATTGTGACTCTCACAAAGACGTGCAAGTTTTACCCTGGAAACATGTCACTACCACATTTGGAAAAACCTCTTTCCAGATATTGCTAAGTTCAAGATCTTGAGATCATCCTAAATTACTTGGCTCTATTCTAAATCTCATAACAAGTGTTTACTATGAAGTGACTCTTTTGATGACAGGGAAAATGAGAGGGAGGAGCAAGAGAGAGACAGAGAGGGAGAGAGAGAGAGGGGAAGAGAGAGAGAGAGAGACTAACTGTAAGTATTCTAAAGAAGATAGGATTTTTAATAAACCTTAATAGAGGGGCTATGTTAGAGAAACAGAAAGATCTGCTTCTTATATAGTCAAAACAGGCATGAGCCAATCTAGACAGAACTACTCAGGCTCTATATACTTTGTAGAATGGCCCCCCAAGGATAGTAGGAATTAAACACAAAAGACAAAAATCACATCTGTCTAAAGGAGTTGAAAACAAGCTAAGCACAAAATATGATCTGCTTCTTAACTACAGGGGTGATAAAGTCGCAGTCAAGCGGTTCCCACTGTTTTCTTTAAAATGAATGATTCTCAGTCTACCTACTTCAACTTTGTGACTGCTATCTTGAGTTATATCTTTAGTGGTTGTTCAAGGGCTTACCATATACATTTAACTTACCAGCTATATATATAATCTTAATTCAAGTATATATGTAATATGTGCTATTCCTATTGAACTCTATTACTTTTGCCCTCTTTTCCAAATTATCAATGACATACACATAAGTGTTACATGCTCAAATTATATCATAATTATTTCTTTACATAACTATCTTCTTTATAGAATGTGGAAAAAGGAGAAGCCAGCTGTTTTCCTATTCATTTCTGCTTTCTTGGTTTTCTGTAGTGGATTTGAATAATCATCTGTCTTCATTTCCTAATCCCATTACACCTTTGTAGCCAGCTATCACATTTTTGCTGTTAATAACAAATGCATTTCTGTATATTATAAGCCCACATATTATTTACAGTTTTACCTCAGTATCCAGGGAGATTGACCCTGGGAATCTCATTGGATTCTAAAATTCACAGAAGCTCAAAAGTTTCATGTAAAACTGTGTAGTGTTTATATATAACCTATGTACCTCCTCTGCTATAATTTAAATCATATATAGATTACTTATAATACTTAACACAATGCAAACACCATATAAATAGTTGTTATTCTATATTGTTAGGGAATAGTAATGAGGAAAAGAAATTTATTCATGTTCAGTACAGATCTAATTCCTTTTTGTCAAATACATTCCATTTGAGGTTGTTGAATCTGCATATATGGACCTTCAGATGTGGAAATCCAACTACGTATGTATGTCTGTGTGTGTACATATGTGTTTGTGTATTTTAAACTATTGCTTTTAAAATTATTACAATAAGACAGGAAAATAAATAGACATTTATATAATATTTTGTAATTGCATAATTATCATTTCTGTTTTTATGTAGATTTTAATTATTATAAGTTTTTAAGTGAAGAATAAGTACATAAATCTTTTTATCACTTCTTGTGGAGTTGTGGAGGAATCCTAGTAATAGAATTTCTAAATTTCTATTTAACTAGGAATTTTAATTTATCTCAATTTCATTATTTATAGGTAGTTTTGATGAATAAAGGATTTTTTGGTTGAGAGTTTTTTCCTCTTCATACTTAGATACCCTATCTCAGTATCTTACAACTTCCACAGTTTCTGATGAGAAATGAGTTGCTGGTCTTGTGAGGAGATTTGTTGGCTGTTTCTTTGGTTTGCCCTTTTTTTGCTTTGAAAATGTTCTTGCTTTCACTTTTAACGTTTTTAACATTAGATTTCTCTGAATCTTTTGGAGTTTTGCCTACTTGGAGTTTGTTGGAGGAATTTCAATATATGTACACTGGGATTTTTGATAAATCTGGGAAGTTTTCAAGCATTATTTGTTGGAATATGTTTCCTTTTCATTTTTCTCCTCTCCTCTTCTTCCCATTGTGCACATGCCAGGGTGTTTAATATTGTCTCATATTTCTCTGAGGCTCTTTTAATTTTTCTTCATTCTCTTCCCTACCTCTGTTCTTTGTATTGCATAATCTTTGTTCATTTAATTTTGAGGTTCATTAATTCTTTTCCATACCAGTTCAAACATACATTTGAGATCCTCTAGTAAGTTTTCACTTTAGTTATGCTAATTTTCAACTGTTCAGTTACTTGCTTCTCGAAAAACATAATTCTTACCTAGTTCATGGCATTTTCTATTTGATGTACATAGTCATCAGACCTTTATTTTTTTCATTTATGACTCACTTTGGTACTTTGAACATATTTTTAATGAATGCCTTTCACTCTTAGATCTGACATATAATCACTTTCATGTGCTACTTTTTACCTTTTTTGATATATTTGTCATGGTTTTCTGTTTGCTTACTTTGGTGTGTTTAACTTTTGTCAAAAACTGGACATTTTGGGGGCCTGGAATTTAGCTCAGTGGTGCTGCCGCCTGCCTTGCAAGCACAAGGTCCTAAGTACCGAAAAACAAAACCCTGTTCATTTTGGATAATACAATGTAGCAACACCAGTTATTATCCCTGCTCCCAGGACTGTTATTATTATTATTTACTTATTTGTTTTATTTATGTATTTTTCACTGACTTGCTGGCTTACTTTAGTGAAATATATTTCCCATCCAATGGTAGCTTCTTTCTATTCAGGAGGCATGGACTTGGGTATTTCTACAAATACCTGGAAAAACTGCCTTTAACAGGGCTCTTTGAGCAAATCTCCCTCTTAAGCCTCCATTAATTGTCAGTTGATTGTTCCAGGTTTTTCAAATTTGGCTTGACTGATAACTTGCTCCAAAGACTAATCCATTCAAACTTTGAGTTTTTCTGAAGGAACAGTTTCGAAGAGACTCACCTACCAGATGAGTCTTTCCTCAGTAATCTTCACAATGGTGCAAAGTACAGTTTAGCCTATATCCCTAATTAAGCTATCAAATTTTCCAATTTCTCCCATTGGCCTTGCATAGTAGCACTGTTTTAAGATCTCACACTTCACTTTCACATTCCTTTGTATACTATACCTTCATAAAAGATTCAGAGCCTCTGCTTTATAGCCTGCTCATCACTTCTGCTCTCAGGAAAAGTCTCTATGCCATGGCTCTGGAACATCATTTAAGGTGATATTATTAGTCCATGGGTCAGGCTAACTGATAAAGAAAATAATTGTACTTAATGTATACTTCTGGAGGTTCAATGTTGAGGTGCCACATTGGATAATGGTCTTGTTGACAGTCCTGAGGTAGCATAGAGCCTCAAAGGCAAGAGACAACGAGTGTGCATGTGTTTATTTATCTGTGAGAACTCTTTCCCACTTATAAAGCCAGAAGGATGCAGTCTTAGAGGCTCTGCCCTAGTGACTTTATCTAAACCTGATCACTCTCCAAAGACCCTAATTCTAAACACTGTAGTCAGATTAACTTTACATGTTTACATATTATCCCTTCTCCCCCACCCCATACTGAGAATTGAACCCAAGGAGTACTAAGCTACATCTCAAGACCTCTTTTGTATTTTTAAATCTGAGACAGTTTCCCAGCTGGATATGAGCTCGCTCTGCACCTCCCTCAGCCTCCTAAGTAGCTCAGATTACAAGTATGCATTACCATGTGCACTTAAATTCTATTGATATCTCAAAATGGAATTACATTTCAACACATGAAGTCATGGAGGACTCTAGAACCATATCCAAACCATTGTCCTGCTTGGGATTTCCTATTTCTGAGAAGAGAAGGTGGTAGTCTTGGTTTCCTTGGCTCAGCTATCCTCCCATAAAACTTCTTTATCAGCCATGGCAAGGGTGACCACAATCCAGTATTCTCAGTAGCACTTGGCCCAAGGTCATTCCAATAGCTGACACTTGGTGGAATAAGCCATCCCCACTTCTGTTTACCCCCAGAAACTGGGAGTAGGATAGAATGAGAAATGTTAATATCTTTGTTCTCCTTCGTGTGCGGAGATGACTCTGAATTACAGCTTGGTGGAGAATGTACAGTTTGTTCTTGATTTACTAGTCTGCAGTGGGTTTCCTATCTTGCTAAACTGTGTAGATGGAGAGAGTAAAGAGATCTTGTTTCATCTAGTGCAGACTTCCTTATTATATTTCAGTATATTTTGTTAAACATTTTTTTCTTTATTTGCTGTGACCCTTAAGACTTTTTCAAGAGATGTTATTAAAAAATTTTTCTCACTACTTTTTCTAGGGATTTGGTCTTTGGCATTTCTCACATTGTTATGTCATAAATCTAAACAAATAAAAACTACATACAACATCAAAAATAATTCAGAAACACCAAACAAAACCAACAAACAGATATTAACTGTTAAAAAGCGCCCCCCCCCACCGAAGATGTGGCTTTGGCTAAATCTTTAGGCATAGTAAGGAATTCAATAATTATAAAGGAGAAGAATTAAATTATTCTTAGTGTGATTTAACTGACCGTTTTCTTCTACATGGAAAGCAAAACTATAAAAATTCTAATGATCTGGCAACACTCTAAGTGTATCACTCTATATTACAATAAGAACACTTTAGATTCTCTTTTAATTTTTAAGGAAAAATACTATAAAACAGTAAAAGAAAAACAAGGATTTCTTTGGATGTAATTCAGTGGTAAAGGGCCTGCATACCATGTACAAGGCCCTGGCTCTATCTCCAGCAACTCACAGACAGAGGAGGAAAAGAAGGAAGAGGCGGAGGAGGAGGAGAAAGAGGAGGAGAAAGAGGAGGAAGAGGAGGAGGAGGAGAAAGAGGAGGAGGAGGGAGAAAACACCTAAAAAGTTATTCAAGACAACCTAACAAGACATTAATTAATTAATTCAGTAAATTTTGTTAATTAATAAGTGAAAAATTAAGTTGAATTTGGGTTAAACATAATATGTAAAATGCATACCATGAGCTTTTTTTAGTTATGAGAGATGCATTCTGACTTCAGTTTTGAGTTTCCAATAAACCACACTAAACCAGTAAACAAAAAATTTCTGAAGTGCCCATTGTTCATTACATTGAAAGTAATTATTTGATTGTAGATGGTGCTGATAAAAATAGAATATGATTTATTGGAGGAACATTATTTGTCATACATCATCTTCCAACATTAATTGATAGCTCCCTGATCCTACCATTATTCTAACAAGTTTTTGATTATATTTTTCAAGGTCTCTGGAATAAATACCACCCTGGCCCTGATACTATATGTGAGAAAAGATGCATTATTTAATGTTGAAATTTATTCCCAAAAGGTGCTCTTATAGCTTTTCTGTCTTTCATGCTTGAATTTTACCCCCTGCTGGTCAGCTAGGATTAGGAGATATTTGCAGTTTATAGAAACTGCAAAAGTAAGAAAGAAGGGCTGGGGGATTAGTTCAGTGGCACCGTGCCTGCCTTGTAAGCACAAGGTCCTCAGTTCATTCCAGGGTACCAAAAAAAAAAGTAAGAAAAGAGTGAAAATTGAGAACATAGACCTTGATATAATTGACATTTTACTAAAATAGTGTTTTTGTGTGTATTCACATGTCCATGTGTGTGTACAAATGAGAGAAGGTAATGATAATGAATGTCATATTTCTAGACGTGGTCCAGTCAATCATTGTTTTTGAATCTGATTCAGTAAATTTAGATTTTCTGCTCTTCAGAAGTAACAAAATACTCTATAAAGAGTAGGATAGCTTTTCTTTATGTTTTCCATTCTCTTAGACTGTACATATATTTTTCATTTTATTCTGTACATGTAGTATATTTAGTCTAGGTTGATCAATGGCTAATTATTAAGTGGATGGTCACATATAAAATTATCTAATAGAAATTCCCTGTAGTTATTTATATACACAAGTATTGGTGTATAAAATGCAAAAGAAAAATACATAATATAAAAATAAATAAGAAATCAACAGTTCTTTAAATTGAAATACAGAGAAGTGTGGAAAAAATTTAATCAATTAAAGGGACTTTTCTAACAAGAAATGGCATGTGGGCATTATTATGGGAGCATAATAGTGCAGTATCTCAGGGAAAGTTTTAAATTATGAGCACAATTTTCAGAATATTAGTAGTAGTTCAGTCCATTAGATTTGTTGCCTGATATTGGAATCAACCTTCAAATATTGGTCAATCTTGAGATAGTTATTTATAACAAACAAACATTTGAGAAAATGGTAATGGTTGGTTGATTACATACACATATGCATATGACTTCATCCATGTTGTCCTGTGAAAATAGATCATATTTGAAAGGCCCAAATTGCATTTCAGTGTTAGATTTTAGCTCAATAATACTGGTGAAGGCATGTAATACTTTAAATGTCAGTTTTCATATTTAAACTATAGGGATTTAATTACTGAAATTATTTCTATTTGAGTAGGAATACAATCATGTGAAATATTTTGCCCATTATAGATGCATAGACATTTAATAAGTATGGTACTGTTTAGGTTGACAAACTCAAAAGACAATGGCTACAATGCCCTTGAATATGTCCTCATTACTATGTAAGCACTTTTGTTTTTCTCATACAGTGTCTATAATATTTCCATAAATAACGTGCTAATAATTCCATAAATTAAGTGCTAAGTTCTTGAGTTTCCATTTCCTTAGGAATAAAATGAGCTTAAACAATTTGCTAAGGATCATGTAGGTGGTAGAAAGCAAAGAGAGGGCTTCAAATTTGTTTATTGCATACATTTTATTTCTTTTTCTTTTTCAGGAGCTGCTATTAGGCATCTAGTCAGAGCAGAAAAGAGATACACACTGTTAAGGACATAACTATATTACAATTAAATTTAACCTTTGCACAGTTTTGTTGAGTAGAAAGCATACAATGTCAGCTCTTTGTCTTAGAGACATTATGTTGTGCATTTTGTAGAGTTTTCCTTCTATCAAAACTAGGAAGGTACATATTTTCTCTTTGAATGAAGAAGGAGTCAATTCATTAGACATAAAACAGCACAAGATAAAGAATGTAACCTGTGAGACATTTGATATGACCACCTTGATTCTCTGGAAGTGGGTTATATTGCATCACTAAAGTGATAGGAATTGAGCATTCTTAGTTAGCCAACTTAGAATGTTAGAAACTAGCCAGAGTAATTAATTAAATTCAAATATTGAGGTATAGCATGTAGGGTTAAATAACCTGAAAAGTGTAGCCTGGCTACAATTTTTTGTTGTGTGGTTTAGAAATTATTTTTATATTTAATAAGAATCTATCTGAAGGTTTTTAGAGCTCTGTACTTAAATCACTTGTCAAAAGAAAAAGATTGATATAGCAAATGTAAGTCTGTTCATATTCAAAAGCCAAACATTTTTTCCCTGGCTTACTTATAAAAAATTCAGTACTACCTAAACAAAGATAAATAATTGGGTATCTCCAATGTATTCTGTATAATTTATAACAGATCAAGATTATTACTTGGGACAATCAGAGTCATACTTTATTGCATGTGTTATAAAGGAAAAATAACATGGTTCAAGTCAGCATTAATGGGTCAGATTTCTGTGTCTATGTATGTGTGCATGTATATATGTGTATACATATATATTTAAATTTTGAAATTAAAAGACCTATAGATTAGGATATACATTGAATTTCCACTATAAGAATTGACCTAAAAAGAATAGAAGATTATTACCTATTTACAATAGTGAAATTCTTTATGAAAATGACAAGATTGAAATAACTTGGGCTGACCTTATCTAAAATTATCCCAATAAATTGTGAAAGAAAAATTAAACTTACAAATTTTATGTAATTTCCCATTTTTAATTTTATCTCTGTTGTGATTATTAAGATCCCCTTCTCAACAAGTGATTTGGTTCTGGCCTTACAGTGGGTTTTCAGTGTTCATCTCTATACATCTATATCTATATATCTACATCTATATAGATATCTATACATATGTTCATAGATATAAGATATATACAGTCAGCCAAACAAATAATAGCACCAAATGGCCTGTTTGCTAACTACAATAAGCAAAGATATATCTTTCTTGCCTACACATTTTTTTTCTTTTACATAATGGAATTAACCAGTAAAATAAAGCTTGCTTCATCAGGGAAACGTTTTGGAATTTATTGATATATCGTCTTTTTCAAGCTAAACTCCAGCAAATGGTGTTTGAAATAATAACATATGGTATTTAAAGTAGTTAAACACTTGATATATTTCTTCAATGAGTTGTCAGACTCCATAATCACCCTGTTGAGAACATCCTAATTAAGGGAAATGGAAAAAGATACAGAAAGAGAAAGTTGAGTTGCACGTAAAACTGAAATACCTCCAATGCTGATTGTATTTTTTCCTTCCCATAGGGAACCACAGTCAGATATCACGAGTACCTGTTGCTATTAAAGTCCTGGATGTCAATGACAACGCCCCTGAATTCGCATCCGAATATGAGGCATTTTTATGTGAAAATGGAAAACCCGGCCAAGTAAATATCTCCATGTTGTTAATGCTGAATATGTTTGTATACCACTGTCTCATATTTAATTAACCTGCATTTTAGTGCACATTTGCATTATTTATGATTTGCAAAGTCACAGGCAACAAACACATCTAAATGGAAACAGAAAGAGCATATTTATCCTCTTCAGTTGTTAATTCTCTTCCTACTTATGACAAACTGGCTCCCAAAAGTGGAAAAACCTACTATGCCATGAACCCAGAGCCAAATCACTATCTAAAAATATATTTGGATATGAATGCTAACTGGAAATTGTCTTAGAAAGATAGGGCCTAAATTTTAACCTTCAAATAACAGGAAGCAGCTGAAAAGCTCATGGGGAGGAGATTTTCTGTTTCTATTAAATATATGAACAGCACATAATAGTAGACCCCAAGAAAGGAAGTTCTAGGATGTGAGCACTGAAATCTGTAGATATGTTTAAACATGAGTTGAACAGTATATGTTAGACATGCATGTAAAATACCCAGTAATTGTGTAATGATGGAACACTTCTTTTCACCCACCTCATATAGTATATATAAGGACATTGAAGACAAAGGAAAAGGCAAAAAGATAAACAAAAGGAAAAAATGATGGAATTACAAAAAGAGAAGGAAAACAGGAAAGAAGGAAGCAAAGAAGGAAGAAATGAAGGAGGGAAGGAAGGAAAGAAGGAAGAAAAGGGGAAAGGAAGGAGGGGAATGGAAATAAGGGAGGAATGGTAGAAAGGAGGGAAGAAGAGAAAGAAAAGAAAAAAAAGGAAAGAAATGGAGGGAGAGGGTGGTAAGGAGGAAAATTTAAAGAAGCAAGAACAAAAATAAAAACAAGAACCTGCTATATACTCTGAATGTCAAAATGGAAATAGTCTATGTAAAATTCTACAAAATCACAAATGTAATAGATTTATTTTAACAAGGTACCAAAGTACTGTATGTTTAAAAATTTTATCATTTTTCAACTTCCTAATTTATTTCTGGATGGTGACATTTTAATTTAAATAAACAGCAGCTGACAGCATGACACTGGAGTTGTTAATCCAACTATTCTTGTGCCTCATGTGGGTGTTAAGAATTAAACTTACTATTTGCCAAGCAGCTTACCTGAAAAAAGTCAGCTTTTTCTTCCTCTAAAGAAAGGAATAGCACTATAGTTCTATGTTTTTCTTTAATCATCACCAAAAATGAATTTACGTAATGCCGGCCATAGACTATGAGGATTTTCTCCCAGACTGCTCTCACATATGTGAAGGGTTACCATCGTATTCATCTACCAAAATACAAGATGTCTCCCCTACACACAAAGCTAAAATCCTAGTAATGAAATTCATTTATTTTAAGCATCTAGACATTATTATCTCATCAAAACATTCAGCTTTAGCAGGAATACATTTTTCTTTACATAATATTCTAACAGCACAATTGTTTCTTAATTTTATCACGAGGAGTTGTCCTCTATTAATCATATCTTTTGAACATCTTCATTTGCAATCCTTTGAGAGTGGTGTGTGTGTGTGCGTGTGTGTGTGTCTGTGTGTGTGTGTAGTAAATATCATTTAGCTAAGATAGTGAATTGTTTGGCAAAGACAGTTTGATCAAAATACGGTTTCAAGGGTATGGTTGTTAACATGGACAAGAAAATTGCTGGGGTAATATATCCAATTACAAATACAAACTAGCCTTTTATATCACACAGAAAGTGTAAAATACTTTAGGATTTAAATAAAACTTTATTACTCATGCAGGACTCATCACAAAAGTTCAGAAAGTCAATGGCATTGATATTCCACAAACTCAACATTAGCTTCACTTGTGTTATTGACCAGCATGCTTCTTGGATGCCTAGCAATCTGGAGGTTTTTCCTTGTGGATTTTGACCATTTCCAAGGCTTTAATGATTTCTCAGCAGATCTTATCTTCAGAGAAAAATAAATTGTTTCCTTACCTTTTTTTCTACAGGATCCAAATAAAAAAAGTTAATCCTTTGTTTTATGATTTTTGCAAATCAAAATGAGTGACTCATTCTGTGAAGAAATGTGTATGCTTTGTGTGTGTATCCATTGCACACAGTTTACTGACATTTGTGGATATATGACTGGCTGTTTTTAGGCATATATAGTTGCATAGATGAATTTCTTGAATAATCTGAACTCATTAAGTCAGCCATAAATCATATTTGATTTCTTATTCTTATGTCACTTTTAATGTTTAAGAATATAATTTTTATATTTTCTAAAATTTGGATTTGTTATTCACACCATTGTTCACTTATAGAAGTTTGGCATGGAGACACTTGTAATCACCTCTCATAATATTACACGATAGCTGACTCACTTTGGAATTAGAATCTTCATTCTCAGATGATCACATTGTCATGAGAAATGTCAAAAACTGAATTAGCAAGAAATTCATAGTTATCGCAATATTCTTTACAATTAATGTCTGCTTCATAATAGCCTGAGAAAAGGAATGCAGGTGATTTTCAAGTGTCCTGTTCACCCGGAAAGTGTGGATTTGAAGCTAAATACAAAGGTAAACAGCTTCCTGGGTGCAACTGGAGATCTTTAGCAATAATCACAGACGAGCCATCAAAAAATCAGTCTGTATAAATTGTTGAGATATTGAGGGCATTCACATAAATACAGAGAACCCATTGCAATTTGTTCTTTTCCACAGAACTGAACTCATTTAAGTATAATCAGAATTCAAAATAAGGGGAAAAGGCAACTCCTTTGTCTTCTCTGGACATTCAACTCTGTTCATAATGCATGTATGTTAAAAGAGAAATTGGTTCACTTTCAAGGTAGAGTTGGAAATCATACTTGCTCCTACCACTTTGTTATGATTCTGAAACAAAAAAAGGTAACATCCCTTGAATTTGTTCCATGAAGAAAGTAACAATCATCTCCAAAGGGAAATCGAGGTCACAGTCCATTACACAAAATCAACCTGAATTTGTTTTGATTAGAATTCTTTTAAGTAATCCTGCTGTTACACAATTAAATGTTAATATAGTGTGTTGGTGTTGCTAGTTACTTCTTTTTTTTTTTTTTTTGTGCCGGGGATCGAACTCGGTACCTTACGCTTGCGAGGCAGGTGCCGGAACCACTGAGCTAAATCCCCGGGCCAAACTAGTTACTTCTATTTAAAAATAATATCTAATAGTTTGAGAAAATTTGTCTTGAGTCAAAGATATCAGATTTTGTACAGCTGTAGATTCTGACATAGATTCTGATATAGGCCTGATGTATTTATCCACAAATTACTTGTCTCTCTGTTTAGTGAGTTATTTTTAAAAAAATACTCTGTATTTATACTTTTCTATTGTCTAATCCAAAAATGGGGTGTGAAGTGAAGTTTCCAAAGTTAGAGAGCAAAATTACGTCTGCCAGTTTATATGTCTAATATAGTACTAAGTTATTGTCAGTAAGTTAACTGCACACCAGCTAGCTATATGTGGCACAGCTTGGTTGGGTCCCCGGAATTTAATGGTATGCAACACTTAAACTCAGGCTTCCATCATCATAGAATGTTCTAGTAGATATGTAATTAAATTAGAAATGATAAATTTGCAAGAAAATGCTTCAAACACTTTGGAAAGAAAAGAAGCTAAAGGGGTGAGGGGAAATGGAGATATCTCAATGAAAAGACTTCTTAATGTAGGACATGTTCTACTGGGGAAAGAGAACGTCTATCAAGTACTGGAAAGGGGTCAGCTGGGGATAATCCAGATTCTGTCTGAAGAGAATGGTAATCTGTCTGGAAGGTGAGGGCACAGGAAACAAATGTGGAGAAACCAGTATCTGCTTTCAGTATGCTTGACACCATCATATTCAGAGGCAAGCTTGAAAGAAGAATACAGAACAACAGCAGGTGTCAGTGTCAGCCAGAGCACCTTGGAGAGCTTCCTCTCTATCTTATGTTCTTCACAAGAGTTCATTTTGGGTAATGCTACATGGTGCTGGTTAGTCCACAGAATTAGAGAAACTGGCTCCAGATGATTTGTCAACCCAAGGGACTGAACTGACTGTTGTCTTTCTAGGTGTGAGTCAAGGTCTGTTGTTCAGTCTCAGAAAATTGGAAAGTTAGGTAACAGTCTATTCAAGAGCTTCTTTCCTTCAGGACAGTACAGTTCTCCTGTAACTATAGATACTGAATTTAATTGGAGCTTCAACACTGTCTCTTCTGGCTGCAATCTGCTGTTTAGTGCCATATAATTACGTCTGGCTTATAAAAAAAAGAACAAAACAGAACAATAATCCTTTGGTTTACCTCCTTGAATATCATCCTTTTATTTCCACCAATACTCTAACAATAAAAACTTTATTATGGGAACATCCCAGCTCAAAAAATATAGTCATTCATATTTCTTAGTGATATGTGTCTAGCTTATGTTTGACACATATAAGATATTTGCAAAAACTTAGAATTATATGTATAATTCATTTCATTCTGCAATGACAAATATTTCAAAAATTAATTTCTCAGGTATTACCATGGAAACAATTGTTTTACTCACAGACACACAATACACATATTAACCTCCTTGGATAAAAGAAACCTATTTATTTATTTATTGAACAATATTTATTATGCATCTACAAGATGCTAATCATTGTAAGCCAATCTGTGGAGACAACATGAAAGGCAAAATGAAGTGCTCTTATGAAGCTTAATGAGGGAGAGAGATTATGAAGAGAGTGGAATGAATAAAAAACATAATTAAAAAATTTTAAAACTGGGTTGAAATAAACATTAAAGCAACTAGACAGAGAACAAAGAAAATGCAAGGATATAATAGTGTTGTCAGAGAAAGTTACATTTTATGTATGTGTCATTTAAGCTGAAATTGGAAAAATGAGAAAGGACTAGGTATAAAAGGAGGCTTGTCAGCAGTATCAGCACATGCAAAGACCCTGAGGGAGAGTCGTTGGTCTGGTGGAAGAATTGAAGAATCTCTGGCTAGAGTGTAATAAGCAAAAAGTAGATCGGACAGAAAGAATATCATGGCCAATTAAATCTGCACATACACAAACACACACACAAACACACACATACCCACACACCCCAACACAATAAAGTAGGAAGATTATTTAAGAGCTTGTGCCTGTAAAAGATAATGGTAAGCTGGTCTAGGGTGTTGGTAATGGAGACAAACAGAAGAAATTTAGGAAGCTGGTTATTTATGTAAATTAAATAGTGTCTACAAACATTTAACATATGCTAAATGATGAAAAATATGGTGAATGTTTAAATTAAATAAAAAGAACATATTATAGTAAAAGACACATAACAATTAATCCCCCTCACAAAACTCTCTCACTTCAAACACAGTAATTTCATTGTTCTTGCCAAATTCTGAAGAAGTTCTGGAAGTCCTCTTTCATGAGCCTTTGATTGTGCTGTCCTGCATAACTCAATATGAATGTTCTCAATCCAAAATTTAACTTTTATGATTATTTTGATTTTGAGGAGGAGTTAGAAGATGCATGGTGCAACATCCAGTACATAAAGTGGATGAGGACACACTGTAAATCTTTTGTAAGTCTGACTTTCTCTTGGATGGCACCAAGCAGGAACATTCATCATATTTTTGATCACACCTCATAAAGACACTCAGGAATGAAAACTTTCAGAACTGCTTCAGAAAGTGGCAAGAGTGAAGGAGAAAGTGTGTTCAAACTGAGGGGGAGAATTTAAAGGGGATTAATTCCAATGTGTCTTTTACTGCAATAAAGTTTTAGATTCAATCATTCATGGTATATTTTGGTCACTCCTTGTACCATCAACATTGGTACTCTGGGTCTTTGGTTTTCGTAACCACAGTTCACAGGTATGGAAGCTGAGGCTGAAAAAAGAATATGGGATTTTACCTGCAGCCATGACAAAAGACAAAGACGTGCTTGAACATCAGCTCTCAAAGGTACCAAGTACTTGTACTTTCTAAGATCTCATAATGCTTCTCAAACTAACAAAACTCCAAAACCTGGAAATTCCACTGCCAGTGTGACACGTCTCTTAGAAAAATAACCATGAGAATAAGATCAAAAGTGAGCATTGGCTGAAAAGAAAAAAAAAAATCAACCCCTCAACCTGTTGCACACTTTATTCAAAAGCATTTCCTACAACTCTAAATGAAAGGAAATAAACTTTATACAAAAAATAAATATAATTATCCCTTGATAAGCAAAAGCAATGGATGGGTTTTTTTTACGTTACTTATTTATATTTCAGCTTCTGTGGGGTTTTTTTCTAATAAACATGAAAGAATACAATGAAATTATGGTATTTTATAACTCTTGTGAAATAATAAATATAGGAGATTTAATTTTAACTTTCCTGCCAGCAGGCATCTTTAATGATCTATTTGCATATGCAAGAGGGAGTCAGGATTGATTTTGAAACAGATTAAATTGATGGCCTCTATAAAATGCATAAAATACCATTTTGGGTGGAGTTAGAAGATGGTAAATTAATAAAATACATGAAACAATATTTGAATAAATCATATAGAGCACAACATATTTCAACATACACACAAACTAAAAATATTATGTAAAATAACCATTAGACTAACGGTGTATAATATACATGAAACATAAATAAATTTCTTTTTAAAATTTGAGTCCTATCTTGAAGATATTTTATTATATTTATGAATAGATGTTTCAGTATGTATATGAAAATATGCAAAATTTGAAAAACATTTGAAATATACAACAAATCATTTTCAGTGGGAGATACTCATCTTGTATACATTTTAACCAGTTTTATAGTATAAAGCAAAATATATTTTATTAATACTGTATGTGTTAGGTTTTATTGTTATTGTTATATATTTATGACCCAGTGTAAAACAACACACTATAAATGATGCCTGAATGAGTCAGTAAGGTAGAGGACAATCTATAACCCTGTATTGGAAAAACTCTTCCTATGATCACTTGCATGTGTTTTACTTTTCATGGGCGAAGGAGGAAAAGATTCACACTTTATTCTTTGAATGAATTTGTGGGCTAGTTTTTTGTCTTTTTTTTTCTTTCAAATTCACTGGATCAACATACAGAAACATATAGTGTCTAAATCTTTTAAGAATCTATGCTTGTAAACTCTGGAAGAGCTGTCTGACTCTCTTGTGTGAATATTAATGCTACACATTTTACTTGGTCCCTAATCTAACTGACATTGGTGATTCACGAGAAAGTTGTGTAAAAGATGATTTTAAAATCTTGGGCAAGTGGTTCCACCGCTTGCCTCACAAGCGCAAGGACCCAAGTTCGATCCCCGGTACCAAAAAAACCAAAAAAACCCCAAAATAAAACAAACAAACAAAAAATATTGAGCAATTACAGACTAGTATATTCTTGTTTATTCTTTAATCTCTGAATTATTGAATTAGAATTTAACATGGGAGACAGATGGGTACATGGATATGCTTGTTACATTTGTTTTTAGGTCCCATGATTAGAAGCATGCTTTTTGAAGAAAGTCGTACTGACCCTAGAAAGAGACTTTAATGACTAGGTTTTCTGCTAAAGACTTAAACTGGATGCAATTTAGTACCGGTGGAGCTAACATATTCTTGGAAAGGCAAAGAAATGAATGGTGATAGTGCTATAACCGCGATGCTATGTAGACGCAACAGTTTCACACAGAGGTTAAAAAAGTCTTCCAGACCTTTAAGTCTTATGTGGAGTGTTAGAGTTTAGCATATCTAAAAACGAGCTTCTGAGAAAAACATGTGCTGTGGCACATCAATATATGATGTGATGTGGTGTGTGGGGTGTGTGTATGTGGTTGTGTTTTTATCTATTTGTATGTGTATTTTACCTAATGAAGAATTCCTGAATTAAACAAACAACACTATCTTCTGTTTGTTGTGATGAACTGTAAGATTCCCTTGCATTTGTAACCCTCCAAAAGTGTTATATGTTATTTGATCTTTGTCAAACTTAGTTTATTTTAAAATCTTTCAAGCATCCCCCAGAGAAACTTATAGAATTATTGGTCGATGGGATTCAGTTGAAAAAAAAAAATCTTGTTCAGGGATATAAATAATAGACAACATTTTCAGCATAGAAACTAAAGTTTCTAATTTAAATATTATATTTTCATGAAATAATAGAGTGGGAAGTGGAGAAGAAAGTACATTGAAAGAAGAATTGATATGTCTAAGCTATGCTGTGAACTGTGGATTTTATTCTACTAAGAAAATTTAGTTATTGAAGGATTCATAAATCTTGGCAAAAGATTGGGCTTTTAAAAATATTGCTAAGTACTGATATATAAATACATAAGATATGCAGAGTTGAGCAAAGAAATACTGGAAGTAGAATTAAGAAGCAAATCCTAGCTTTGTATAAAGAATTCAATACCCTTATTTTATATTATTTTTACTACAATTTAATGTCAATAAAAGTAAAGGGAGAGAAAGAATCCACACCAAAAAAAAAAAAGTCAAAGGATCTACAGTGTTTGTAAGAGGGCACAAGTCCCAGATGTCCACCTAGAAGACTGAAGACTTCACTTAGTGTTAAAAAAATATATAGAAATTTACATACTTCCTTTTGCTGTCTTATTCCCTAGGTTAGGCTCTAAGCTACATTCTTTAAATGGTCATCTAGTACATGTAGTTCTTACTACAAAATGTCTTATGCAAGAAAAAAGTGACATAGAAAGATACTGCGAATGGGCAATAAAAAGACATCTTGGTATAGACTGGATTACCATTGCAAATTATCCAAAACATTCTGGGAATATCTTTCAGATGGTTATGGATTGTGATTACATCTGAACTATGGTATACAGTTTTGAAATAATTGAGGATAATCTGTATTGTTTGGATTCACCATCAGTGTTATAACTTGATTTTTCTTGTATGCATAATTCCCATTTTCAAGACCCCCACACCTTTTAAGATATAGCCCTCAACATACTTTGCTTTTTTATTTGATTATGGACATCATAAGTAAAGCCATGAACTTTCTTCTCATATATATGGGCCCATAAGTATCTTTATACAATGTCACTTTAATCTTGATAAATGTGAGCCATGTAAAGCTCATTTATGGATGATATATTGCTTTGTAAGTTGAAACTACTACTATAGAAAACAGACATTAGTATACCAGGAAAGTTAATCTTGATAAACTAGCAATAACAGATGAAAATAGAAAATTAAAAAAATTATACAACCCCTTTTGTACCAACATTGACTTCCCATTCTTTTATTGATTCCTTTTACATCATCATTCAATTCACATCATTTCTGGAGGATTTCATGAACAGAACATTTGAGCATTACCTGAGAAATTGAGTGTGTTTCAATTGCAGATTCCAGGTTTTCTGTCATCATCAAGTCTTCCTACACAACAGACATATATCCCTGAGGTCTCGAAAACTATTGAAATGTTTGCCACAGAATAATCCTCTCTCATCTTGCCCATGCTTAGAGAGAACTGTGACTTCCAAGAGTTCCTTTGAAAATGGATTTTATCCATCAGAATCAATGAAGGAGTTTTATACTGCTGAACCAAAGGGCATGAACAAGCAGGATAGATGGGTCACCTTTACACATTCTCCAAAATATTGAAGTCTGAAGCCAAATTTCATATAAAGTCATAAACTGAAAGAATGAAATTCACAAAACTTTCAGGCAAACTGGCATATTAGGGAGGGGAGATGAATTTGTAACCAGGCATGTCAGGAATGAGACAATTTTTTGATGGATTATAGGTTTAAGTTTCTCAGTGCTTTTCAATACATTGGGAGGATTAGCGATGATGTTAATATGTGCCTGCCATCCTACATTTATTCTTCCATCCATTAATTCACTTAGTCAGTACTTATTAAATAGTTGCCATGTGCCAAACATTGTTTTAATAGCACTGAGAGGGGACCTCATAGATTATCAGGCCTGGCACCTAAGAACAAATCAATGAATCATATCTACAAGAACTCATGGGCATTGTTCTAATAGATCCCATGATGCTGTTATGCTTGCTAGCAAATCAGATCATCAGAAAGGTATTGTTTCCTGACTGCTTGCCCTTTCAACAGTTATTAAGGGCAGTGATACCCTAATATTATTAAATATATTTTAGCTAATGTAAATTATTCTAAAATAAGTTTTAATAAATACTCAACCCATTAAATTTGGATATAGAATTATGTATAAATTATGAACAATATTTAATTTTAAAGTCAAAACCATGTTATTGTATACAATTCTCAATGTACTTAGTGCCATGCTTTAGAAATGTTTTTAAGTCTGTGGTTTCAAGAACAGCGTCTGTTCCCACCGAAATTCAAACATAAACGGGAATGAATTTCTTCTTCCTGACACCCCAGATGTTTCTTTTTTCTGATAGAGATAGATATTTTGCTTTCAGTTTCCTTGAAATTGAATAAATTTTGTATTAAGTAACTAAGCATTTGACTTTTCAGTTGTATACTAATTTTATCAGTACAAAGCGGAGTGTTTAAACTGAAGGTTAGATGCATATTTTAAAAATCCTTATCAGCTCCAGAAATTTTTATACCATTCCTATGAAATAGTCATCTAATTATTTTAAAACTTAACTGAAGCCACAATAGATCACGGTAGAAACTGGACAGTTCCTGTTTACCTTCCATGCAGCTTGTTCACACAATATGCATCTTTAGAGATACACTTCCTTGAATAAACCTGCTTTTTTTCCTGTTGTTTAAAGTTAAGTGTATTCTGGTATTATTTCATCAATGAAGATTTCAGCTTTATTAATGTGAGTATCTTATTGTATTTTAATGACACAGAATCCTTCCAGTGACCTACTAGGCATGTGATATTAGACAAAATGCCTAGGTTATGGCTATCTGCATTAAAATAAAATGAAATGTCAGACATGGCTTAACTGAGAATCTTTACCACAGTGAGTTTATGGAATATTTGGAAGACGATTTGAAGATTCACCATTTTAACCACTTTTTTCCCAACTCATCATGTGACAAGCTTGACATAAATTAGACAAGACAAACTCTCTTGATGAGTAATGATGAGGGAACTGTGAACACCAATATTTTTCCTTTCTCAAAACAGTGGTTCTTGGAGTTGAGTGTGCATCTGAATCATCCAGAAAGCTGTTTAATTTGCAGATTTCTAGACTCTACTTTGACACCTTCTGGTTCAGTAGTTTTGGGGCAAGGACTAAGTAATTGTATGTCAAATGAGCTCCTGGTTTCCATAAATGGTGGAAGAAAACATAATCAATTCCAGTAGGATATTCAGACAAAATTTCTGAGATGTAGTATGACAGGTAGTTGTATTACTTCCGGTAAGCTAAACTATTGCATATTTTGTTTTGGTTATGGTGGCTTAGTCACCATTCCCTCATTGAGATACCTTCACCCGCATTAGGCACACTTTTCATGCTTAATGTTTTAGAAACTGTATTAATGGTAATATACTTAATTATGACTGATCTCCACTCCAGATTACCAAGAAATCATTTCTTCATTTGTCTTTACACTTCACATACACTCACATGCTCTTTAATAGCTGCACCTAGGAAGAGAAGTTCTGTGGAGTACAAGTTGGATAGATGGGGGAGGGTTTGTTAAAACTGTTCACAAAAAGACTCTTGTCAGTCCCTTCACTTTGTAACATGAAAATCCAACACAGTTGTTCCTTTGTGAAGTGGAGAATCCATGTTTTCTTTCTGATATATATTTATACATTCATGCTGTCCCAATGAGTTATCTCTATTTCAAATTTTCCCTTTTGTACTTTTATATTTGTTTTCTTTTTAATGAAAATAGAAACCTTCAAATTCTCTCCGCACTTAAAGGTCAAGGAAAATATGCTATGTGTTCATCTACAGTAAGCATAATTTATTTCATCCTTCTCTAATCGGATTCGACTGCACCCTTATTTGAGTAATAACCACCATTGTTAGACTTATTAAAGTGCCATGTCATTAATAAGTGGAAATGACCATAATAAAGCAATAATGAAGATGACTAACATCTTATGAGACATTTAGTAGGAAAAAAAGACAATGTTTTAAAAGATTTACCCACATTTACATCACAAATCAAAAGAACTCCATGAAAATATGCACCTTTTGTATTTTAGGCCTAGGAAGAAATTGAGTTTCAGAATGTTAACTTCCTTAATGTCTCAGAAAAAGCAGAGTAAAATTGTGACTTCTATCTAATTGTGACTTCTATCTGGAGTTTCACTCCGAGTTCTTTCTCTTACTGACAGCCTTACTGTCTTAACCATGAGTTATATTTTATCTAATGTTGGTATATCATCAAACTAATTACAAATATGTCTAGCTAAAAAACATAACTAGGCTACAAGTTTCTTAACAAAATTCAAATACTTGCAAAGAAAGAATGTTTTATTTTTAAAAAAATGGAGAATTAAAAATCAAAAGATTTTAATGCATTGCAAATTTATATATGTGCTTGATACAATGTAAAGTACTGTAACTACTAAAAGATCTGAAATTATGGTTCTCACATTTGTTTCTGTCGTAGTCACAAAATAATGGTAACCCTTTTGCAAACTGAAGTGATTAATTGTTTTTCTTTTTAATGAAATTTGCAAAGATCAGTGTGAAACACAAAAAAAGGCAGAAGCATATTGTGAATATTTAAATTTGAAACTTTATAACAGTAAAAGACACATTGCCATTATCTTCCATAAAATATTTCTCCTTACTTCAAACATACTTATCGCCTTGTCCTCGTCACTTTCTGAGGTAGTTCTGGAAGTCCTCTTTCCTGGGTGTCTTTGTAAGTTGTGATAAAAAGTGTAACATCCAACTGAAGGCAGGTAAAAACATTGCATTGTGTCCTCATCTATCTTATTCACTGGATGACAGCCTGTCGATTTCTGGCTCTTCCCTAAAGTTAAAATAGCCATGCAAGGTGAATATTTTGAATTGCTTCAAAACATCAAGCCAGCCATGACAGTGCTCATAAAGGAAGACTTACTGAAATGCTTCAGAAAGTGGCAAGATGATGGGATAAATGAGTTGGAAGTAGAGTATTGTTCTGGGGGAGGAGGGTGTTAATGGCAATGTGTCCTTTACTGAAAAGTTTTTAAAATTTAAACAAAGACTATATTTTTCTATCAGACCATGTAAATGTTGAAACAGACATAATATATTCAGCATCATCCATGGCTACATCCTTTCATAAACCTGTGAGCATTTCACTCTTACTCTTTGTTATGTTAAATCTATTAGCCCCCTTACTACTGTGCTTGATTGGTACTTCTTATAGAATTTACATTGTAGTTATTTACAATAAAAGTATAACCTGTACTTTTACTACATTAGTTCTTGTCAAGTGTTTCATGTTGAAGTGATAAATATCACAGAATTATAAATATGAATTAAGATAAGTTTCTGAAATCCCAAGAAACAACTTAGCCCTGAGTTAATGTAACTGCAAATGAAATAAGCACATTGAGTAGTCACCGATTCCAAGTGTTTGTGTCTATCTAAACTGTTCTCTGCACAGTAGTAATTCTTCTAATCCCTGTAATTTATTCATCTCGGGATACACTCCAAAGCATTGTTTGCATATGTTATCCACTAGCTTTAAAAACAGTATTCATTATTGGGAGGGAACAGATGTGACTCATCAGAAAGGTTTGTTGCAGTGATGCTTTTTGCCGAGGACCACTCTATTTGGCAAACACTTGTAACCTGATGAGGGAAATGAAAAAAGAGCTGTGAGGATTCAAGATTTAAGTCCTTTTCCTCCAAGATCCTCTGGAGAGCAACACTGCAATCACTGTAACAATTCCAAATCTCATTCTAGATGCCCATAAATACTCAAATTGGAAAGAAACCTGTAATTGCCCAGTGGAATTTTCAAATACACTTAACTTTGCTATTTCAAGCCACAGACACCAAATGGACACAAAGGTAATGTTCTTAATTTTCATCAACCTATCAAAGCTGAGGTTTTAAAGGGATGAATTTTTCTCCTTGTTCTTGGCACAAACTATACATGACAATTTAGAAAGCTGAAATTGTCTTTGGTCTTGGGGCCAAAGTCTCCAACCACAATAGGAGTATCACTAAGCTTTTAAAGGCAACAGCAACCTTTTTTTTCCAGTCAGAAATGCTGATGTCAGAGCCAGAGATTTAGCTCAGTGGTTCTGCCTCCTGCCTCGCAAGCACAAAGACCTGAGTTTGATCCCTGGCACAACAACAAAAAAAAAAAAAAAAAAAAAAGAAAAAGAGAAAAAAGAAATGCTGATGTCAATTTTATGTTACAGGTCATTCAAACGGTAAGCGCCATGGACAAAGATGAACCCAAAAATGGACATTATTTCTTATACAGTCTTCTTCCTGAAATGGTCAACAATCCAAATTTCACCATCAAGAAAAATGAAGGTAAATATATACACTGTGTGGAATAGGGTCAAATGTAAATTGGAAAAAAATGCAGTTTCCTAACAGAACAAGAATATTCTTTAAATTATTTTTGTTCACCATGAGCAGTAGAAATCCAGTTTATCAGCCGAATAGCAAGATAATTACATCACTTACCTTTGCCAATATTGAAATAATAGATAAGAAAATTGTTCACATGAAAATTAATTTTATCCTAAGGAATACCTCAATCACCATACTTTATAAAACACAGAGTACAATTTAACCCCTGTGAAAGTTTCCACAAACTTTGAGATACTAAGATATCTATCAGAGGAGGAACTGGCTTGCATTTTGCAGCTGTTAAATTTTAAATGAATGTTTACTAGGTCTTTAGGGAATGTCCATTCTACTTTTCCTCATTTGTGGGAACACATTAGAAGTATTTGTTTTAAGCCTGTTCCAACTTTAATAATAGCAATTAGGTCAGAAAATCCTTCTTGAAGGGCATTTCTTATCAGTATTATTTGAAGTTAACATAAGCTGATTTTAGTGTTAAGTCTTTCACTCACAGAGAATATTTAATCCATTATGTTTTTTCTTTTGAGAACCCAGTATGGATTAACATTTAAGAAAATATTGTCTATTTTACAGAAGGTCATAGATCATTTTTTTAAAAGCCTATGTTATGTGCAAATTATTTCTCCCAAATTCCTGTATATTTAACATGGACTTTTAACTTTAACTTGATTCTAATGTATTTGATTTCATTTTAGTTGCTTGAAGAACATTAGCAAAACATAAGTATTACTTTAGGCTGTTTTTTGGCTCTACTGTAGGCATAGGTTTAATTCCTGAATTGTTTATATACCAGCTTTACTCAATTAGGAGAGTCAAATTTGGTCCATGATATCTGGATTTTTTGGTATATTCTGTTAAAAGTAGGTGGTAAATTTTGAGAAAAATTTCCTTATGCAATTACATTTTATGGAACATACCAAATATATTCTGGCCTTACTTTTAAACATAATGCTATTTAGTTCTTTGGGTTTGCTTTGGTACAGGTGGTTACATAACTGAAAAGAAAATGAGAAGTCCTTATAAAGATATCGGTCACTTAGCTTATATATTATATTATAAACACAAAAGGTAGAGAATCTTGTTCTCTCTCTTCAAAACTTGAATGATCATTTGTTAGTCACCATTAATTAGGAACTCCAACCCAAGAACATATTTTTTCTCATCTATTAATACTGCCAAGATTTTTCATTAATGGTAGTAACATAAATTTATCTAGGGCAAAAATCTCCAAACTGAACTGAAAGTCAATGCATTCTATTCTGAAAGTCCATGCTTATTTGAACAATGAGATAATCACAATCTAAAATAATTTTTGTATATGAAATACCCTAAATTTTAAAATTCTCCATAAAAAAAAATGTTTCCTATTCTAAATACTCAGAGGTTGTATGTATTTTCTGTCCAGCGCATAATTTCAAGATATGCTTATTCTAGCTCTTCCCTGGATTGAACTCCATATACTAGTGTTGGATGAATGAGAAGGTATTAAGTGCCAGGGAAAGTGTAATTTTGACCCATATTTAAAAGCACCTAAGAAGAAGTTTAATCTTACAGTGAATTAATTTCATTTTTTTCTAATTCTTGGAATAAACAGGAAGAGTTTGTAATCATAGGAAACCTTCTGCCCCATCATGTATTTCAGTAAACCCTGCAGTAGAATATTTGAAGTAATGTAGATCATGGTTTATTTTGGAACTAGAAAATAGAAGCCATATTAGCCAGACATGGTGGCACATACCTGTGGTCCCAGAACTTGGGAGCCTGAGGCAGAAGGATCTCTGCAAACTGGAGGACAATCAGGCCTACATAGTGACTACAAGTCAAGTTCAAACAACATAATGAGACTTTGTGAAAAAAACTTCAAAATTTGAAATTATAATTTTGACTTTTCTAATAGATTTTTCTTTATATGTTGAAAAATTAAAAATGCACAATGACTCAGGATATGTATGAGACTCTGTTATGATTATTTTAAGTTATATATTCATTTTTTTGCAAATAGTGGCCATATAACTCATTATTCCAACAGAGTCTTTTTTTATTAACAGCAAAAAGAGTTGCTGTTTATATTTATATCTGAAAAACATCATAAACCAAGGCTGTCTTGTAGAAAGTAGGACATATGGTCACAGCGATTTTGGATTTAGAATCCAAATATTCAACATCTCCTCAAAAAATAAATCATAAACTCATATATCTTTGGAAAAGATATGTGAAGTTTATGCGCTATTTCCTTTATATAGATCAGAAATTCATGATTCTTTTTGCTCCATATACCACTACTTCTTTGCCATCTGAATAGTCACTATTAAAATATAAAAAGAATAATTTGTGACTTCTTAATATGTAGAAACAAGTAGCATAATAGAAGGTGGTTGTCAAATTTACAGTCTTGGTTTAAGTAGGTAGGTAGATAGCCAAATATTTTTGAGCCTGTTGCCAATTAATCATTAATGATGGGAGAACATGAAAATAATAAAAACTCTAAAACTGTAATATTCACCTAGGTTATGTTAGAAACATGAAAAAATAAAATACAACTGTATATCATATTTGAAATTGATATTTCTTCTTATGGTGAGTCCGTGGTGAGGAGTTGATGATTCTCCACTCACATCATTATGAATTACAAATTTCAGCCCAACAGAACAATGTAAAATGTCTGAGGTTTGGCAATATATTCACATCCATAATTTATGGAAGAATTACTCTCCTGTGTAAGTTGATTTTTAAGGGAGGTACTTTCAAGTATTTGGTATTTTCTAAGAAACTTTCAGCCAAGTCTTTCAGATCAAAATTATTGTGATCTTTCTTCTCTCTTATATTGCTTGTTCCTAATGCAATTTTCAGCCAACTAGTTCATAATCAAAGAAAAAAAAAGAGAGAAATGAGCTATCTCTTCTATCCTACACAGTTGGGTGATCTCACAAATAATTCTCCTTCTAAATATATGAGAATCATATTTCTGCCAGAATAGGAAGGCAACCTTCAATATAGAGAAACATAAAAGTAAAGGTCAAAAATATGATGAGTCATTTATGACATGTACACACCAAAAAATCATAGCACCTCAAGTTTTTGAATTAAATATCTCAGATATTGGTTTCCCCAGCTTCTCATTGGATGAACTTAAACAAAGAGGTTTGCAGACCACATTTTAGTATTGCTCCCATTCTAACTGTGGATATGGAAAATACCCCAAAATTCAATTGAACAAGACAGAAAAGATAAGGGGACCTTTTACAGATATTGAAATATCTTGCTTGCAGGAAATTTGAGGTCTTCAGAAATCTGCTCTTCTCCAGCCTGCTCCTTGTAGTTAAAAAATTTCATTGTAGTTGCTAGAGCACAGCCTGGTGAAATAGGAATCTTGATGGTTTACACTGGAATTTTTGAATCATGTACACAAATAAATGAGGAAAAACAAAAAGCTCTGCTCTCTAAGGACAGCCTGTGGGAAAGAGAGAGACAGTGAACATGGGCATGGTTTGATCTTGTTTGTGCTTAAGAAAGAACAATAAGGGAACCACAGAACCTAGTGATACTGATTTTTTTCCTTGATATTTCCTAATAGACTTGAATTTCATTGATGAGAAGCTCCTTCTAAAGGCATTAATTTGATAATTGATCTGAATAATGTAGATATTAATAAGAGCTTGAGAATGTGCATGGGTTGTGTTACCTCAGTGTTACTAACAGGTACCAATTCACAGTAAGATTCAGCCTATAGCTTAAGAATTTCTATCTCAAGCATGTTGCACACTTCAACTGTATATATTTTATCATTCTTCCAACTTGTGGATGTATCACTTTTAAAAACACCCTTAGTCTTGACAAATTGCTGTAAGTTTCAATTCCTTCATTATATCAGGATAACAATTCATATCTGCTCAGTGGTGGATTATGTGTAAACACGGATATCTCTAAGAAAAAAAATCACTTGGCAATAAATGGGACAAAATCATTTCCATGGGAAGGTAGTAGTTCTTAACTTCTCATGTTGTATTGTATATCCTCTGGCATAACATTGTCAACCAAGTCCCTTTGCAGCTTTTACTCTAGGAGTCTTTAATGGTGAGTGATAATTTTGAAAGGGGCTTCATCAATATTTGACCCTTGCTATAATTCATACCAAGAAATCTGCTTTGGAATATTGTAATGTATTGTCATCTAAAAGATGTAATAAAAAGACAAAAAGATTTTTATAAAGGCGTATCAGACAGGAAAGAAGAACAATGAAAATATCTCCATGATTGTTGGATTTAGTTTTGAATGTGGAGGTCTCCTTTTTTTCTATTTTTTCAGACATTTCCTTTGCCATAATGAAATTTGTCTTCTTCCACATCTGGCTTCCCATGTTTGAAGGTTACTTTCCATTCTGGTACATCAAGTTTGTGTTTTTCTATGTGCATTTGACTACCCTCAGCTTATTTCAGGCTCCTCTTGTTAGAAAATGAAAACTTGTTGCCTGAAAATGAAAATAGGTTTCCTTGAGTCCAAGCCAGAAAGAGCCAACCCTCTTTCCTTCCACTTAATCCTTAGGACCCCTCTCTTGTGTTCAGGTCACTCACTCTGTCTCCTATCTTGAGCCACGTATACCCATTCAGGCTGAATTGCACCTGGAAGAACTTCCTGCTGATCCACACAGGAAAGAAGGCCACCTGGGTAGGCGAGTGGTGCTCTTTCTGGCCACCTCTAGTCTGTGTAAGATTTTCCATTACTCCAGGCTGCTTTGAAGCTAAGAAAGGACATTCATAAATGACATTTTTTTTCTTTACATTGCTTTTACAAGATCTCTCATCCCTTCAGCTACAGCAGATCCATTGTTACTAGGTTTTCCGGGGAATCATACTTAAATGAGTGTGATAATTAAAACCTATATATCTATGTTTTCAATATGGTGACACTGTCCACCCTGCTCACATAGTAGAATTTCTCGGAAGAACCCTGACTATGGGAGCTTGCCAATGTAAATTTCAGATCTCACCTTTGTGGAACACAGAACTTTTCCTCAAAGAATAATAATAAAAAGTGGTGCTCAATTTACATCAAACAGAAATTCCAAAGCATCCCAAATATGTCAAATAGCATTATGCATACATGATCCAAAGACTTCTGCTTTTGGAATTCATAATTTATTATTTATGCTTCTAGCAATATGTTGTTAATAAAAACCCATTTATGTTTCATTTTGTCGCATAAACTGTAATTAAGGGTAATGTGCAAACTCAGAAAAATAGATAACAGATCTGTACTTCTAAGTTGTGTGTGGCTGTGTAGTTAGGTGCAGAAAACAAAGAGATATCCTTTGCTTAACCTCTTGTTATTTTCTGGTTTCCATATTTTCATTCTTAAACCGTAGTGCAACTGTACCTGCAGCCATAAAGACTTTCTTTTATAAATATTAGAAATTCTAAAATTATTACTCTGCTCAGACATAGAATTCTCCTCAGTATCTATCTTTCAGTGTATGTTATAGGAGACAATTTAGTTCTGAGATTACTGGCTACTGGGATATAATTTAGATACACAGCATAGATTTATATGTGTGATTGTCAGAATGAGATTGAAAGTTGTGAATTGCAACAGAGTTTCTCTGTCAATTTTCTAGCAATGATTTCTGGTCCTTGCAGAGCATACTAATTTTAAAAGAGGAAAACAAAAAAAAGGCACATACTTAGTTACTTTAAGCTTATTTTAGTTATCTTAAATATGTCATAGGGCAGAACTCTTTCTATGAGAACTTTGCTTTGAGAATGTTGCTTCACATTCTTGTAATGAAAAACAAAGGGATCAGTTGAACATCAGGGGTGATATAAAGAATTACTTAGAGAAATGTTTTTCATTCAGCCAAGTTTTGTTTGTACCACTGTATTGTTTGTTTCATTAAAAAATAATATTATTGACTGATTCATCATCTATTTCCAAGCACAGAAATAGGTTTTGGGATTTTGTGGATATGAAACAAACATGACTGTCCTGAGGAAAGCACAACCAAGGATTAAAATTGAATGTGGAAGCAAAATGAGCTGTCAGTCTATGTGAATTCTCTTTTTCTAAAAGTGTATTAAACATAGTTGACAATCATTTCATCTCTTTTCAGCACAGAAGTTTACATTTTGAATGAATTTCAGCACTTTGTCCACACAACATTAGGTATATGTGGCATTCTGTCTGAGGATGTGATCTGAATGGCGAGGCCTCAGTTCATTAAAGAGGTGAATGGAGAAGGTTAAGGGGTAATTTGGTAGTTGGATAATTAGGCAGCACTAACAGGGGCCCTTCACACAGACACACATGACAAAGATGACTTGGGGTGAATTAGAATGAAAGGCAAAAGAGACCTGTGGATAGTAGAAGAGCAGAGGCTTCATCCTGAGAAATATTTACATTTGAATCCCAACTCCTCTGATTATGATCTGCAAGAACTTGCACGAAATATTGAATCTTGGACCTTTATCTGGAAAATGGAAATCATATTTATGCTTATGTTTTTCTGAATAATAGAACATTAATTCAAGTAGAGTAGGAAGAACAATAAAACTAGTTCTCTGCCAGGTTCATTATCAAGCATATTGGAGATACTCAATAAAAAATAGTTACCTTCCCCTCTTCCTCTCTTTCTTCTATATTTTTGAACTTCCTGAATCTCTTTGTTCAGCCCAATGTGTATTATAAAATATTAAGAATGAATCTAAAATAAGATATTTGTGAGATAATTAATAATGTTATATTCTATTGGCCCTTACCTACTGGGCCAATGTTTGAACATGCCTGCTAAAATTGTCCATGAGGAAAGCAGAGGGAAAGTAGAAATGGGAAAAAAGAATATTTGGTGACTTCAGTATTTCTTTGTATATAATCTTCAAAAGAGTATCATAATGAAAAATAAATATGAAAACTACCTCAAAATTTTAGGTTTCCTCAGGGTTAAAATATTTCTTTATATATTGCCAAATGGGATATTTGTGAGTTGGTAGAAGGACAGAATTTTTCAGGTAAGGGCATCTTAGTAAATCTCTAGTTTGTGAGGGTCTGGATGTTAAATACAGCATTTCAACTGTGGCTGGGCACAGTGGCACACATCTGTAATCCCAGAACTCCAAGAAGCAGAGGCAAAAGGACCATAATTGTTGGCCCAGCTAAGGCAATTTAGTGACTTGGTGAAACCATGTCTCAAAACACTCCCCTCAAAAAGCCCACCAACAATAGAAAACAGGCTCATTGTGAAGGCCATGGGTTCAATCTCCAGCACAGAGAGGAAAAAAGAAAGAAATTTCAATTGTGTGTAAAAAAAACAAGGGACAAAAAGGTGCCTGTTTACTTCCCCTTCTACACATTTTGTTTTAAACATGCCAAACTAGTTACACTTTAAACATTACTTTCCCCTTCCCTTCTTCTGGAATACATATCCTCTGTCTTCCCCTTTCTACGTAGCTAATTTCTAATCATTTGTAATAACTCAAATCCCCCTCATCTGTGAGCAGAACAAGTAGGTGGTTAAGAGTTGCTGCAAAGTTTGTTCTGTGCTTTTCTCTGCAGCACAGCATGACACAGCTGAGACAGACGTGAGTGGAGGATTGTCTCCTCCTCTGTCCTCTGAGGTTATTAATAATAGATCACATCATTATTCACTCATTCATTCATTTGCTGCCTATTTATTTAGTGTCTACCATGTACCAGGCAATACTCTGGGAATTGGATACTTAAAGTAGTGAATAAAATAGGCACCACTTCTTCTCTCCTGTACAATTCATTTTTGTTATCCCCAGGATTCAGTCTTTGAATACCAATTTGAATTCATGGATAGAAAACTGTAATTTAACATGCACTTTTGTCATATAGTATAGAAATTTATAGGCTAGTCTTCAGAATACTGTGATTTAAAGTGGAATGATCACACATTCTAACTTCTATACTAAGCATACTTTTCTTTTAAGGCTTAATTTGTGAACCTGGCCCTACATAAAAAAGAGTTAGGTTGTCATTGATATCATCTTTCTACTCTTTAGGAATTATTCTTTTGGTCAGAGCAGTGGTATACATCCATAATTATGGGCAGCTAATTCTCCCTCTGAGTTTCATATTAGTGTTCCCATTATAGCTGAACTCAGATAAGGGATGCTGGAACATATCACCCAAACCATTTGTCATCATAGGGTCCGAGCATGTTGGTGAGCCCTTTCCAAATACACTGTGACCCACAGGTGTCACTGAAATTTGTGGTACAGAATAGCGAGTGTTCTAGGGCCGATGATTCTATTTTCACCCTTATTAGAATCTATTATAGCTTTGATTCATGTCACCTTCTATATCTTTCTTCTTTTTCCAGCTTCTATGCATCACTCGTTTGGATACCTGTCAGTAAATGAAGGTTTTGAATTTCAATGTATAACATTTGAAACTTCCTGGCTACTAGAGAATAGAATTAGGTTGGTATCTGGGCACAATATTTTGTTCATTTCCCTATTTTACCTGCTGCATAAGATGTTAATGCAAAATGAATGAGCTAATGCACTTTGCAGAGGATGGTAATGATTGTTGTCCTTGGAACTTTCTGGGTTACTCACTGTCTTTGGATTCATCCTTGTAGTTTGGCTGCTAAGATTTCTTCCCTCTATTGCCTTAGAATAATATCCCTAGCCATTGAGGCTCTTTGTCTTAATGTAGTCAGAAAAAAAAGTGATACTGAACCTGGTAGGCTGAGTATTATCATTCCCCGAACTTCATTCTTTTCTTTTGGCCAGAGAGTCAATGCTAGCACCATCAGTGTCACCCTGTGCTTTAGTGTCCTCTCATCTTTTTTTTTTTTTTTTGGTACCGGGGATCGAACTCGGGTCCTTGCACTTGCACAGCAGGCGGTGAAACCACTGAGCTAGATCCCCGGCCCCAAGGGTCCTCTCATCTTATATGAATAGATGAACACTAGTGATCTAAGTGCTCATCGCTTCTCACATCCTGAATGAGCCAAGATATATGGTATCAGAAGATACACTGTAAGCTTTGAAGTAAGGCAAGTCCTGAGCCCACCGATTAATGCAGATATGACATTGGGTAAGGTTTTACACCTTCTATAATAGACATTAAATGTTTGAAATATAAAAGTAAAATTTCTCGATGAACAAATAAAAGAATATATCCTAAATGTCAAAGGCAGTGCTTGTAATTTAGGTAGTCGTTGACATGCTTTGTCTTCTTTACCAACCTTCAAACAATTAATATGGAAGGGATCTTCACTGTAGAAATTATTGCACGAAACTTCTCCATAGGGATAAGTGGATTGTATTATTAACAGATACCTTTCCATAACATTATAGCTTCTCTTTCTCAGTACTTTTGGGCAGAATTCTAGGCATATTTAAGAATTAAATTGTTCTTAGATACTAAAAGAAGTCAATAAGTGTATGACAAATGATTCCCATATTTCAGAATTTGATAGTGTTTTATATTTTCTAAGCCTAGATACAAGGAAATATAAGAACTTTCTGAAGATATCTCATTATTTAATTCAGTTTTGATTTATGTGGTAAATTGCTTAGAAAAGGTTAACCTCAGTAAACTCTTGAAGAAATAAGAAGATGGTTTTATGTCTGCCACTGTTTCAGGAGAATGGTCAGAAATACAGGCAGTTCACTAAAAGGAAAAAGGTAAAGAATGTTTAAAAGTTTTAAAAAGTCAATTGCCATGAAACATTTTGTGAAGAGCTATAAACTCTATAATCATAAAACTTTCTTGGTTACCAAAAGAAAATTAATGAACTGATATTTAGTATTTTCAGTATATCTGCATCTTCTCTTGATTTTAGTAGAATAAAAAATGCATCCTATACATATGAGGGTTTTACAAGCTATAATGATAAAAAAGGTATCTTTAAATAATACTAGCCTGGATTTTAGCAAGAAAAACAAATGTATTCTGCCTATTTAAGAGGTGTTCACATCCAGTTTTATATATCAGGTTAATATTGATATTTAGAGGTAGATTGATATAAACATATATTATGTGTATGAATGATATATGAAAAGGATTTGTCTCTACATAGTTCCAAACCTTAAAAAGCATTTTAGTCAGGCTCTGAGGCATATGTTAAGAGTCAACATAAAACTTGATTTTGATATAAATGTTAATAGGCTAAAGTTCAACAAAGAAAATTTCAAAATGGTTAAGAGACAGTTTCCTAAAATCTATCATCTTTTTGCCTCCAAAGAATGAATGAACAACTATAATATATACACATAATAATATAAAACCACTAGCAACAGCAAAAACAGCTATGCCTCACCACAAAAAAGTCATTACTAATTGAAGGAAATCTACCTGTAAGGGTGTTGTTTGGAAGATCTACAGTAGTTCCTTCACTTATAAACAAATTTCTGTCAATCATAAAAATTAAATAACCAGTACTACACAGGTTTTTCCATATCTTCTAAATGACTCAAACTCACCAAAATAAAATGGACAGAAAATATGCAGTGAATATTTTTGGAAATTTTAGAAGTAAAAGAAAATCACTATTTAATTCTATTAATATTTTGTTCCATTTGCATTATTTTATTTCAGTGTGAATTGTGAATGCATAATCACTAACCTGTAGACAATGCATCAGGAAAAGGGAATGCAAATAATTCATTAATATTTAAAAATAAAAAGGTGTTTAAATGTGTTAAATGGAAATTAATGTCTTTTAAAATATTTACTGCTTTCTGGAAATGTGACTTTTGTAACATTATAATTACACAGAAACAGTGTTTATACATTTTTAGTAATACATTCTAAAATTTAAATGATTTAAAGCATAGGAACACAGGAATATAAGAATCCTGACCTACATCCATAGTATTTTACCCTGGATATCTGTAGAGATACTATGTTCATATAGAACAAAGTAGCAACTTCAACTGGTGTATTGGAAACATACATCACTGTAGCATTCTGAACCATTTATGATGGGGAGAGTTCAACCATTGTGGCCTGAAACTATAAAAAAGAGAAGTAACATTTCACTAAAAAGCTGACATTTAAATACAGCATTTCTTAAGTTGTAAAATACCTATTCCAAGGATGCTAATATATTAACAAAATATAGAATCTTCAGTATCCCAGTGGGTATAACTGAGGAAAGTACATTTGCTTATGAACAGAACAAGAGAAGAAAGAAGTAATCTATGAACAAGAGTAATTCTGGGTGAAATGATGATGTAATATAGATCAATACTCCAGTGAAGTTAAAGTGTAGACAAACTGAAGAACTATAAATAGAAACATATTTACAAAAATAATCATCATATTTATATTATTCACTTGCTTAATTTCTTTATACAATATCTTTAACAATAATTGAAAAACTATGAACAAAAATACTTGCTCATTACTCTCAAAAACACAAACACCAATGTTGGAATTGAAAAAGGAGAATCGAAAGTCCAGATTTGTCTGTACAAATTTCTCATTGAAATTCATTATTGTTATATGTACTAGATCTTATCTTTAAGCAAGAGAATATGGACTTTTACTGTTCAAGAACTTCCTTTAAGGGTTTTTCATTCTCAGGAGAGCAAGAGAGCCTGTATAACTCAGAAATTCAATGTGGAAACCTGGTCATAGAGATTAGGCAGAAAAAGTTGACAATTTACTGATTAATTTCTGTATCTTTGCCAGCTCCGTTACTGTAGGTCCATTAGATATTGGGCGTGTATAAGCAAGAACATTCATATGGTTTTGAGTCTAAGTCTGCTGATGTGTAGAATACATTAGTTGGTTATCTAAGAAGGCCAAGAGTTTAAATAAAAAATGTTACAATGCAGCAAAATTAGAGGAATAAGGAAAGGCACAAGGACACAACCTGTCATAGCTATGATACTATTATCCATGATCCTGCACAATTCTTGTCTTTGTGTGGGTTCTAATACTTGAAAAGTTATCAGAGGCAGCAATGATGAAAGAGTGGGGTAGAAACGACCACAAAAGGCAAGGAACCCATTTTTCCACAAAATGGATCCTGTCTCTAGAGTCCGTTACCTGGCACCTAGTCTTTGATTAGTTATTGCATTTCTCACCCTTTTTTTTTTTTCCATTAGGGTTATTGGTACATTTTAGGTATACACTTACATTCATTATTTGGATCTTGTATCTTTACATGATGGATCTTGGTTCTTATTTTTTCCATTCCCCTGCCCTCCCTTCACCCCCTCCACCCTTCCTTTTCTCTGCAAATGGTTACATAAAGTGAAATGGCCCCAACTAACACAAATATGAACTTTAAATTACCTACTAAGTGACCACATCCGAGTTCTTCTTCAAAGATGTCGCGTGATAGTTTCTTTTCTACAAATCTTTGTCTCTTTTCTGGCTTAGATGTTCTAAGCAGATTCTCTCTACAGAGTGTACAGAGTGGAAAAGGCAACCCCCAGGAAGAGAAAGTCTTTTCGGAATTCACAGATTGCTGTTTTTTGTCTGGGAGGTGGTGAAAGGTAGATAGATGATATAGATATAGATATAGATATAGATATAGATATAGATATAGATGATAAAGATATAGAATTTTTTTACTGCAGGTACTGTATCATTTATTGGAAAAATTCTATGTTTGACCTAAGAAGTGAACATGTGACATGAATGGACTGTGTGTGCATGCGCGTGCATGCTCACGTGTGCGTGTGTGTGTGTGTGTTTGTAGGGGTGAAATGTTCTCAGGCTGTTGGCTACAGTTATGTAATCTCTCACCTGAGCAAGGGCCTTAGCTCTGGGAAGAGTGGGTACTGAAAACTAGCTATGCTTCCCATGAAAATCTCCTGATCCCAGTGAGATCTTCCTTGTCTTATTTTCAGAAGTAGCTCATCTAGGGTCCGGGATTTAGCTCAGTGGTTCTGGCGCCTGCCTTGCAAGTGCAAGGTCCCAGGTTTGATCCCTGGTACAAAAAAAACCAAAAGAAGTAGCTCATCTTGTTGTCCAGCCCCTGAGCCCATTAGTCTGTAGGTTTGCAATGGTGACTCTGGTTTTTAATCCAAAGGACAGTTTCATCTAGGCTAACTGCAACTGAGAAACCTGAGGGGTCTGTTCAGTCCTTCCCTTCCCTGGAAGCCACTTGATTGATAGTCCCAAGGCAATCAGAAGGAATAGAGGAAGGTCAGTTTTAGAAGGAAGTCAGATGTGGTAAATACAGAATAAATATGAGTCATAGAAAGGCCAGGATCATCAGTGCTGTAAATGACCTCAACAGAGAGATTCCTTCCCTTCCTGAGGGGAGAAGCTTCTTATTGAAGAATAATTCTTCTTTTCAAAAAGTTATGAATTGCAGTTGTCTGTTTTGTGACTTGTATTGCATTACATTGCAATATGTCATCATGAGATGTGACATAATGTAAGTGACAGGCAGCTAAAATTTTACAGCAAGAAAACTTTTCTTTATATCCAGAATCTGCTATCAAATTTGATAGCAGCTATCAATCCATTTTTTTACAAAAATTTGATGTTCATGAAAACCAGGTCATTTTGAAACATCCACAAACATTTCAGTACCTGTACAACTAGGTTCTCATAAATCAGTTAAAAAAAGCACCTTCCAAAAGTTGCATCAGTTTTTATTCAAAATCTGTTTTTTCATTTCTAAAACCTAGGCAATGTTGTTTTAGATTGTGAGTTTATTTTCCTGTAGATGTCACTAAGAAGTGATGATCAAATAAATTGTTTTATCATCTAAACCAGAGCAGTGGTGCTCAACTGGGGATGATTTTATCATCCAGGAGACATGGATAACGTTTCCAGTTGTCAGCATGATCATCACTTGGAGAAAGAAGATTCTGCCAGTAAAACTCCTGTGGTCGCACAGGCCACTGTTTAAATGAATTAGCTCAAATATAGTCATGACCATATATGTATGTGATCCAAGTCATACTTTCATGAATCTAGAATTGCCTTTTTCCATTGACTCAGTCCTAAAGATTGGCCATAGTAACATGTTATTTAAATATTCAGTTAAATTTTCTGTGTTTAAGGGGCACTTAACATTAAGATTGATTGGGAACTTCTCATCTACTTACACACAGCAGAGCCTATGAGGGGAAGAAAGCAAGGGAACTGAGGTCTGATTCTCTCTGTATTACCAACTCTGTCTTTGAGAGTCTTTGGGAAATGATTTCTCCTCTCAAGCTCCAGTAGTCTCAACTATACTACAGGAATTTGCACAAAATACATACTCTACCTAAAAATAATCCCTTTTCAAGATAGTCTTGTAAATGTTTTCCAGACAGATGTGGAGCTTCTATGAAAGAAACATAAGTGGGAGGGAGAACCAGGGACACTCCATGCCCCTTCAGCCTTTCATCCTCGACATGAACCCTCATGCTTCCTATATGACTGTTCAAGACATTGTTTGAAAATGTTTGAACCAAAAGGCTCCTTCTAGCAACAGTTTTATTTAAGAATGTAATTTATGCCCCAGAAAAATCCTGGAGATTCAGTATTGACAACAGTACTCATTATGGAGTGTGGACAACTCAAACAACCTTCCAGTTTGCTTCCAGAAAGGTAATTCCAAGGATAAAACAGAGGAGTCCACTGTCAGTGTTTATTGCACCTGAAATATGAGTAAGCAACAATCTAAGGTTTCCTCTGTGCCTCAATGCAGAGTAGCACTGTAAAAAAAAAAAAAAAGAAAGTAAAAAAATATAGACATTTTAGTCCTTATTTACATTTTCAGTTTTTCACACCAGAGAAACTATTCGGTATTTATACATGTGTGTCCTATATATTTCACTTAAGAGTATCGCCTCAATGTGCATCCACTTAGCTATAAATGTCTCTAATTTCTCATTTTTTATGGCTGAGTAGTACTCCATTTTATTTAAAAAAACAACATTTTCTTTATCGAGTCTGCAGTTGATGGGCATTTGGGCTGTTTCCAAGTTTTAATTATCACAAACTGTGCTGCTATGAACATGGGTGCAAATATATCACTGTGGTATGATTCTTTGAATTCTCTGGGGAAGATCCCCAGTAGTGGAATCGTGTGGTCAAATGGGAATTCCAGTCCTAGTTCTTTGAGGTATCCCCATACTGATTTCCACAGTGCTTGCACCAGTCTACACTCCCACCAGCAAGGGAGCAGGCTTCCTCTTTCCCCACAGCCCCACCAGCATTTGTTATTGTTTGATTTCATGATAGCAGCCATTCTTTCTGGAGTGAGGTGGAATCTGAGCATTGTTTTCATTTGCACCTCTCAAATGACCAGTGATGTTGAATATTTTTTCATGTATTTATTTGTTATTTCTACTTCTTTGTCTGAGAAATGTCTGTTCATTTTAGATGCCCATTTTCGGATTGGGTCTTTAAATTTGGGAGGTCTGATCTTAATAGGTAATGTGAAATAGGAAGAAAAGGGCAAAGGGGTAGGAATTGGGAGGGCTAGGGGAAAGGATAGAAGGGAATGGGATTAATATGAGAAAATGAAAAAATAGGAACAAAATCTTTGTAAATAGGGAGGACTGGAGGGGTTGAAGGGAGGGCTGGGCAAGGGTGAAAAATAAGAACAAAGAGAGATTATGTAGAGGTGCAAATTTCCAATGATGAATGTCATTATATTGTATACCTAAAATGTACCAATGATTAGAATGAATAATTGATAATGCAAAATAGGAAGAAAAGGTTCAAAGGGGTAAGGGTAATGGGAGGGGCAGGGGAAAGGAAAGAAGGGAAAGGAGAAATGATGAGAAATGGAAAAAATGGAAATAAAGTCGTTGTAAATAGGGAAGGGTGGAGGGGGTGAAGGGAGGGCTAGGAATGGGGAAAAATAAGAACCAAGATGCATTATGTAAAGGCACAATTCCCAATGAGAAATGTAATTGTGTTTTGTACCTAAAATGTACCAATAAAAGAATTTAATTTAAAAAATATAGACACAAAATCCATAGATTTTAGATTATGATCTATGCAGATAAGGATATATGTGAGTCTCTTGGTTAAGAACTAACTACTTTTGTTGCTTTATTTGTGAGTTTGGGTTAACAATAGCTACCATAAAAGCAACTTTAAGGATTTAATGTCGTAATGATGCAAAGCATTTACCACAGATTCTAATGTATAAAAATAGCTATCATTTTTTGATTGGTTAATGTTATAAAAGTAAGAATAAGAGATAATGTGTGTAAGATGCCTGAAATGTAGAAGGTGCCTCATATTGTATAGATGCTTCTGTGATTCACCTAGAATTTATAAGAAAGAATGCCAAAAATATTTATGAAATGAAGGTGGTTTAATTTCATTTTCTTTCATCATCATACCTCATTTACATCATTCTTTTTTATAGTTGCCCCTGGGATCTCAGGGGCCCATGTTAGCTTTTGAAATCTATTGCTTATATGACTCATATAATAATAATAATGGTAGCAACAGCAAAATCTTGTTTTGTGCATGTTTTTAACCATAGCTCACTCTGTTATAATTGAAGGTATGAGATGTAGTCCATATGCTGAATCTTCACTAATCTCTGAGTAAAGAAAGCTCACTGCAGGTCATGCCAGCAGGTCTGGCACACATGCATCTTGGTTTAGGGTGTCAGACTTTTCTAGAGCCAGCTCAGTGACTTTTTTATCTCTGCTTTTTGACAATGGGGGATAGGACAAAGGTAAGGGGGTGGTACTGAGGCACTGCCCAGGTTCAAGTGAGGGAGGAGTGTGGTCCTGTAGCCCCAATTTATTATCTATATTAGATATTAATGTGGTCCCAATTGTACTATCTGTATTAGCCATCTCAACAACGTATATGGGTATTCCTCTCATGATCTCTGAAGGGATAAATTCAGAAGTGGAGCAATGCAGTAGACACTCTTTGAGATAGATTAAATGGGTCATTGTAACAAAGGCCTAAACTAGGGAGCATTAGGTTGTAGATCAGATAAGTATAGGCTTTAGATCAGGTAAACACAGATGCTAGAAAAAAAGTTAAGAAAGATTTAGCAATTGTTAGAAAAGCAGAAAGGAAACTATTCATTTCTTAGTAGAGGCTACTACAAAATTTCATAAAACTGTAGTAAAAATTTATAATAGCAAGTGACTAAGAGAAATAGCCAAAGATTAGGTTCATGAGAAACCACAGACGCTTGGAGATGAATCCTTGATTGGAGGAGCTGAGAATCTGTCACATTTACCATAGGACACTGAAATTCATGTCAGCAAAATGACTGTCATAAAAATGTTTTTCTCTCTATATAGGGAAAATTCTCATCAAATTTGCTTAGTAGAATCCAAGTTTATTTCAATTATTTTAACATTATAGCTGTTAATAATGAACCTTTTTGTTTCAAAAATATTTGCATAATAAATTGTATGCTTACCAAAAATCTTGGTTCACTCTGTGATAAAAAAATTGCTAATTTATCTATATATTAATAATTTTTAAGTAGTTAACAGTATATTCATGACTGTCTGTCAAGATGACAAGACGTTGATCAATGTAGCCAAGAAATGATGACTGAATTACTAATTGAATGTAAGTTATCCATTCTTTGGTTATACAGCAGTATTACAGATTCTGTCTTTTATGCATTTTTCAATTTATTCATCCATTCATGTACATTTAATAAAAGCCAACTATGTGCCTTCCTGTGGCTTACCAGGAAGAGCACTGTGAAAAATATAGTGCATACAAATTAAAGTCACAGTCCATATCCTCAACAAGGCTATTGGAAATCTTAGTTTACCCTATAACTGTTGATTTATTTTTCTAAATTTGGGGTATTCAGAAGTTACAGTAAGATAACAGATATATGAATCCCAATAAGATTGGGGTGATGGATAAAAAATGAAGATTTCTTGGAGAAGGCAATATGAGCTAAGTCTTTCAGAGCTTATGAGTTGGAAGAAGCAGTCTTAGTGGCACTCCAATCTGAGAGAAAAACATAGGGAAAGGAAAAATTATGTAAAAACATAATGAATATAAATGCCAACAACAGTCCCTGATAATACAAATGAAGAATTTTAGTTCAGTAATGGCCCAGGCCTACTAGAAGTGAAAATGCAGCTTTTTGCCTTGTTAGAGGCTTTGAAAAATGATAACTAAGACAATGAGAAAGACAATAATAAGGGGTGACTATAGCACAGAGAAAGAACTCTGATAGTAAACTCTGAAGCAAATTACTGGGGTATGATTTTTCAACATGACTATGCCTAGCAAAAAGATATTATTTATCTAGAAGAATAAATAGGCCTTATCCAAGAAATAGCTTGACTAGACAAACAGATGTGTGTGTGTATACATACATATATATATATATATATATATATATATACACATACATAGAACTTGAAGGTAAACTTTACAGTGATTTTGTATATTATAATAAGCCTTGAAAGAGGGAATATTCACATATAATAATCCCTCTTAAGAAAAAAAAATTTCATAGCCACCAACTATAATTTATATTGATGTATTCATCTTATATCTGCAATTTCATAGATTTAACAATAACCAGAGTTTTACATAGTTCTGTTAATAAATATGTTGCTTGGCACAAGAAAAATATAAGTGAAAATGTAAGAAAGCTGAGATATTTATTCTAACTGTTTAATCAATAATAAACTCACGTGTGTGTGTGTTTATTGAAGGAGTAGAAATATTTCACAATTCCTATTTCTTCAAATACTGCCTGAACTCTGAGGATATTATCATGCTTATTGATAAAATAGTGTTCTTTTGTACCTCATATTTATCATGTGGAAGAGAAAACTTATACAGATGGAAGAAACCATTTTAGCACCATCTATGTGTAGAAAAACTCATTTAGCAAGGGCATTTATAACTTGCCACTACTGTGAAAAGTTATTCCGGAATTTTAGAAAACAGTACTAACAGAATTTCAACAAGAATAAATGAAAAATCTAACATTCAGGGTGTGAGAAAGACATTATTATCTTTTAGAATTTATACTGGTACTGTCTCCCCAATCATCCTTTTAGGAGTTGGAAAGCTGCTTCCAAGACTCACTTGACCTAGGCCACTGGAGGATCTTTAAAATATGGATATTATAACACCAACACCAAAATAAATTCACCTAGGATCCATTATTCAAGATACGACAAGCAAATTCCCTTGCTTTTATCCTTCTTGAAGTATGTCAACTTTTGTGGACTGTTGCTATGAATATAGATTTAGCCCAGCACAGTCTAACTGTTCAGCATGAAATTATTAAAGGGATGGCATTCTGAAGCAGTTTTTTTTGAAATATGGTCAGATTGTTTTATTCTAGCTGTGAGCATATTCATAATGTGACCTTGAACAAGTTAATGAAACTCTAAAATTCAGTTCTTACCTAGCAAAAGAAGGCATTTTTATAAATCCTCTTCATAGCACTATTTTGATTACTTTTCCAAAGTCTTCAGAAAGATTTAATAAATATTTTCTTGTACAAAATATGTGGCCATTATTATCATCATTGAAAATTTAAAAATATTTTATAGTCACAATAAATATAGTAAGGATTGTATCTTGGCTTAAAAAGCAATGGTTTCACTTTCCCTAATCATTTGTGTCTTACATTTTGTTACTGAGACAAAATATCTGACACTCAAAGTTGAAGGAGGAAAGATTTATTTTGTCTCTCTGCTTATCAAGGTTTCAGTCCATAGTTGGCTACCTCCAAGGCAGGATGGCATGGCCGAGGGGCATGGGTGAGGAGAAACAGTCTATGTCAAAGCAGACAAGAGTCAGTGAAGCAGCAAGCTGTGAACCTTCCTTTCTTCGTTTCCCCTTATATTCCATACAGGCTATAAGCCATTGATTGATTGGTGCCATCCACCCCCAGAATGGGGCTTCCATTATCCACACACAGAACTATGCAAAAAAAAAAAACAAAACAGTGGAATAATTTAGTAATCATGCACCCTTACTCCCAGAATCACACCCTTAATCCCAGCATCACACATCCTAGATCCTGCCACCTCTGAAAAGCTGCACCACATGAGGCTTTGGGGAGCTAACTAGATACAAGCCATAACAAGTTGTTTCCTCACAAAGACCCAGGAGGAGATGTGATTGTTATCCTCAATATATAACTGTAGAAATTAAGTCTTAGTCAGACTTAGGTTACACGATTGCCTTAGTGTCATGAAGCACATGAGTGGCAATGAAGTGGTACAGGGAACATTCATACTCTGTGTGTAAAGTGGAAGTGAAGCAATTTGAGAGATAAATTGATGATTCAAAGCAGAGTTTGGCTAAACCTTCCTGGATGCTTCTTATAAGCCAGATACTTATATGTCTTATCTCATTTTAGCCTATGACAGTCATAAAAGGTGATATTATCATTTCATTTTGAGTGTATGGACTTGAAAAAAGTGAGATTTTCTCAAAATTGCAGAAGAGTTTAGATTCAAACTCCAATTACTTTGATTCTAAAATGCTTAGCAGTCCATTGAAGACTTCTGATAACAGAGAGAATGTCAACTCTTAAACTGTCAAAGGAAGTGAAAAATATAACTCTACACTTGGCACCAACTTGCAAGTCAAAGAAAGTGAGGCTTTCCTATTCTACCTCCTATTATGTTTCTCAGCTCTTGGGTTCTATGCTTTAGGCTTTTCCATGTTACAAACATTTGAAATGTGTGGTTTCTGTGTGAAAGATGTTGTCATTTCCTGAAACTGAAAAGAAGCATAGGGTCAGGGATGTAGCTCATTGGTATAACACATACTTAGCACATGTGTGGCTTTGGGTTCAATTTCTAACAGCCCCACCCCAGACATACACAGAAACAAACTAAACATAAGTACAGAGAAGGTAATATCTTGGCATTTCAATACTATGCTTCACTTACACTGTGTTATCATTGAAAGTATTTAGGTGTAGAATGGGTTTGCAAATTCCTGCATTTTTCAGAAATTACAGATGATAAAGACCAATAGAGAAGATATTGAAGGTGACCTATCCCCTAAAGGTAGAAAGAGGAAAATTATTTTTTAAATGGATTGTGTTTTCTTTGTCAGTTCACCTGAGGTCCCTCAGTAGAGGATATTTCCTAGGTGGAGAAAAAGTGAAAGGGAATTCATGCAGTTCAAATCTTCATATTCTCCCTGTCATCTCAGTGGGATAATCCTGCAGAAACTCAAACCTCCTGGGGATACTAAGCATTACCTTAAGACCTCTGGATTGCTGCCTTTGGGGTTACCCCAGACAGCAAGTGCCTTTCATTTCCTATAACTTCTCAATGACCCACCAACAACTTGAAAAAGAAACATATGTTAAAGGAACAAAGCTCTTCCTTCTTGAACTCTTGTAAAAAATTGCTTTTTAGGCAAGTCAGAGCCTTGCAAGAGGTTAGTCCTAAAAAGAATTGCTGCTGTTCATGTCTTGAACTTTATTTTCATAGGCAAAGAAAATTAGAGTCTTTTATTAGACTTTCACAGAGGTTAAATTTTTGAATTGACTCACAAGTAAACTAACAAGATATATGACCTGCTTTGGCAGAGAGATTGGAATGACAGAGATAACATAACACTGCATGTGACATAATAAAATAAATAAGTGAACACAAATAAGTACATCCCTTTGCTTCTCTTTCTGCTGGTCCAGCATACCATAGAAGGTCCTTACTACAGTGATTTCAGTATGTAGAGCAAAAATTGTAGGGCCCGAGAAGCATGGATGAGAAGCCTTTTGTTTTGCTCTCTTTGTGGAATGAGTCATTCCATTGCTTTCATTCTTAGTGTCCTTATTTGCTAATGGAGGCTGAAGATCTTCTTGTTCACAAGTTGGTGTGAACAAATAGAAACAATGGATGATTATAAAAATGAATATAACAGTTGAATGAAATAAAGCTTAGAAGGGACAACGTACAGTTTTTATTTTATGGATTGCATGAATTCAATAAAAATCAAGAACAGGGTCCTGAATTTGATCCCCAGTACCAAAAACAAGCAAACAAAATTATTAGAATTCACTTGGGCTAGGACTGCTATTTTCTCTATTTTAAAGATGATAATATCAAAGTAAGTAAAGGTTACCCAATTTCTTGATATTATGTGAAACCAAGTTCAAACCTAATTAGTCTGATACAAGAATGCACAAACATATTGTGTTAGTAGGCATTTGTTTTTTAACTTTTCTCAGTTTTCAATTTTTATTAGTACATGTTTGTGATATATAATTATTAACTTTCCATGTATACATAACAAATCCTAATTCTTTTTTTATCCTGTTCCCCTCCTTTTATTCCCCCTTCTCCAACACTTAGTCTCCTTCCTTTTTACCAAAGATTTATCTCCCCGTTTTTATTATCTTTTTAAGATTTTATTCTTTATTTATATTTCAGGTTTCTCATATAAGAGAAAAAATGTAACATTTAAACCTGTCTGATTTATTTCACTTAACATTGTGGTTTCAAGATGCATCCATTTTCCTACAAATCATTCAAGTTTATCCTTCTTTATGTCAGAATAATACTTCATTGTGCATAAATATCACATTTTCTCTATCCATTCATCTGTTGAAGTGTAAGATCTGGATAACTCCTGTCATGAATGGATGTGTGAGGCCTAATGATATCATAAGTATGAAATCCTCTTGTATGTTGTTTAAATGGACAGCATCTCTTCATAATCATCCAGATTTTATATTCATCTCTTTTTTTATATTCACATGAAATGGATGTGGTATCAAGAACCTCAGATGCCCAGGAGTCTTGCTAAAGAAGAGAAGCACTTTCAGAAAATTACTATCTAATGGTCATCGTTCTGATTTATAAAAAACATATATGATTATCACAGTTTAGATCTAACATATTTCCCCAAAGTCTCATGTTCAGAGATGAGGACTCATTGGAAGAGGCAGATCATTGGGGTCATGGCATGGAAGATGTGTTCCCCAGCTACTCCTTTCTCTCTCTGTGATTGTGATAGAAATGTAGACAATAAAGACTAGTCTCATGAAGCTTCAGTTGGGAATAAGGACTGTACTTGAAAATTGACCAAAGGCCATGTGTCTTTAATTTGGGTATGAAATTTGTCTTTTTTTTTATGTCCTAAGCATTGTGAGAAGCTGAATTCAAAGGTGGAAGACTAATTGATCTGGCAAAGGAGGGAAGCTCAACTTTCAGGCTGTGGTATGGGTACTGCTGGCTGATTTTTGCCACATCTACAGTGTAAATCAGGAGCAAAGAACATAAACACATAATTTGAAAAGTCTGCAGTTTTACTAGAAAGAAAAGCCTGGAAAGTTGGTGTCAAGAACAGCATAATTGCTGAAAATATTAGCATTTTATAAAGTCAAGTACATACTATTAGGAAAATAGGAAAAACAGCTTAGACAGTATGTCAAGAATTGGCCAGATCACATGTTTTTAAGACTCAAAAATATGAAAGGGTAAACTCATTAGATAGACTTTGTGAGGGGCAGGGAAGGGAATGAGAAGTAGATATATTTAAGATGTGTCATGTACATGTACCAAATACCCACAAAGAATGTAAATATTACATGTTATAAACATGAACTAAAATAATAACAATGACAATAATAATAAATGGGAAAAGGGGATCTAGAGACAAAGGGAGTGAGATATGTTACATTATGTTAACTACTCCCTAAGATAAATGTAAACTTCATATATTGCAAACTTGTAGTAATAAAATTTAAAAAAATAAAGTCTTTGAGGAAAGAGGTCCAGGATAACCTGCTCATTTAAAAATCCAAGGATTGTTTTCAACTCTAGCTATTGGGACACTCAGAAGCCTTTACTGCGAAGCTCAAAAGTGGCATGGCTACTGCTCAAGCTAGCCACAGACCATGGTATCATTCATACGGTGCTAGTTATGCAGGTATGCAATATGAAAGAATTATGGTGTCATGGAGAGTTCTATCCAGATTTCAAAGGACAGTTTAAGATGGCAGACAATGTGTTTCTGAGAGGATGATACATGAAGCTGTTTGAGTAAAGCTGAAAGTGTAGTAGAGACCCAAGAAAGTTGGAGATACCATGGAATGGTTGCTGAGGAAGGCCACAGGCAGTGAGCAGAGTCATCCCTAGACAGAGGTAATGTGGATGGCAAACTGCAATGTTATTGAAGTGGGGTTCTTCAAGCCCTTTGGAGTACACTTCTCACCAAAATTTGTCCTTGGTACTGGACATGGTGCTACAGGTTTTAATGTTTGCCACGCTGGTTTTCAGTCTTGGTTTGGTATGATATTTTTATATCTCCATTTTAGAACAGAAATGTCTTATTCTGTGTTATTCTATGTTGGAAGTATTTAATTTTCATGTTGATTTGCACAACAACTCACACCTAAGAGTTTGCCTTGTGTCTCAAATGAGACTTTGAATTTGGACTTTTCACCAATGCTGGAATTATTGAAAGTTTAGGTACTCTCTGAGGAGATGGACTAAATATATTTTGTATAATGAGATGGACAGGAGCCTTTTGGTAGCCAGAGTTAGAATATTATAGTTTAAACATCTAAACTATCCTCCTGAAGTCACATATATGCACAGGCGGGGTCTTGTTTGAAGAGATAGGTTATTGGGAGCATGACATAGAAGGGTGTATTCTCATCCCTCCTTTCTCTGCTTCCTGGCTGCCATGAGGTGAGCAGCTGTCTTCTGCCACATTCTTTCATCATGATGTTTTTGCCCTGGAACCATCTGACCATGGAGAGAATATCATGAAATGTAAGCCTAATCAAACTTCTCCTCCTTTGTGTTGTGGGTGTCAAGTATTGTGTCCAGTGACAGGAAAGTACAATGGTTATTATATCCCCCATATATAGTAGGTATTATTGCATAAAATCTGTATATTTGAAGTACATGTTAAGCAAGGGCTTCATCATTATGAACTCTGTGAATTTTATGACTCTGTTTGGCTTAGCAATGGAGTCAGGATTGAACATTTCCCAACTTTCTCTCAAAATTACATTATATCACATTTTTATTGTGGCATTAAAAGAAAAGGGAAGATGAATCAGACTAACATCAATCCAATAAAATCTATGGGTAGTGTTCAACAGTTCATTTAATCAATCACAACCTTTAAAATATTTCAGTGTCACTTGCAATTTACAGTATTGAGGTAGAGAAATTATATAATTTTTATATATTTTTATGCTTCAAAAATCAGAGAATTGGCATACAAGACCCTTTATAAATCTTGTCTGTTCTGGTTTAGATCTAAAATGTCCCCCAAAAGCTTCATATGTTTGGAGGTGGGACTTTAGAAGGTGGATGGTTCATGGGGATGCTATGGGGAAGTAGGTTAATTCATTGGTTATTTCATAAGCAAATGTGATGGTAGAATGTGGGACTTATTTGGAAGAGGGTCACTGGGGAGAAGACCTGGAAGGTTGTATTCTTGTCCTTGGTTCCCCCTTTCATCACTCTCTCTGATTCCTGACTGCCATAATTTGAGCAACTTTCCTCCATCAGGCCCTACAACTGTGCCCTATCTGCTTTATAGCCAGTAGACCATGGGCTGAACCTGCTAAAACAGTGAGTCAGAAATAATCCTCTTCTGCTTAAATTGTGGAGGCCAGGTACTTTGTCCTGGTGACAATAAAGTGAATAATACACCATTTCTTTCATCAAAAATGCCTGGTTGCTCTTAAGAAACTTTTATTTCCCTTTGTTTCAAATACTACTTGGTTAAGCATAGTTTCTGCTTCAAAACTTCAAAAACATTTACAATATATAGAAATGTCTTTCTAATTTCCCAGACACTAACCTAAAATGCATTCATTTCAATAAATATAAAGAAACACAAACTGTAGCCCTGTTGGGTTTTCTAACTGCAAGACATCCAATTAAAAATCACTTCTTTTCTTTACACAAATAGTATTTTGAGCATAGATAACAATTTTAGTGCAATACCTGTAACAATATTAATGTTTTGATCTTTGTCTTCAGAGAGCTTAAAAGCCAGTTGAAGACCACGGCAGACCTGAGGTAGGCAGGTAGAAGGTTACACAGCAGGAATATTCAGTGATCTGAACATATTAAAGAGAGTGTATCAGAATTAAAAGAACCAGATGAGGGGCACTTCAAAAGTGACACTTGAACAGAAACCAACTGCTGATTTTTAAAGTAAGAACTTTGGAATAAGAAAGTAGATTTGCAGTTTTCCTATGGCTTTTTTTTTTACAGGCAAAATCAAATGGATAGTTGAGGCAATTAGTATTGGAAACAGTGCCTTGTACAGAATAAATGACTAAGAAATTTGAAAAATTAATATTTTAGGTAAAAATTCCTGCTGTCGTAAAAATGTTGTAAAAAGAATGGAAGCATTTTCAAGTAGTGTTCATTATTTGATTGATTATTTAAACAGAATTTTAGTGTGTATATATGGGTTTTATTTTAGTTTTAACAACTTAGCTTCACTGACCCAGAGCTATTCCAATATGATCGGGATGTTTTTGTTCACTAATACATAAGACTAGCAATTTCACATTTACATATATAACCTAGCTTGATTATAAAATTCATCATTAATTACATAAAACTTAAAGTCTTAACATCGACTCAGTATTAAATTCTTTAGCTGTAAAGTCACTTATGACAAAGACCCCTGCCATCAAAAGTATTTACCATATAACTCCGATTAACACAATAGTGATTAATTAAATTAGTCTCATTCTAAGGTGAGAGCACAAGTTGTTCTTTCATTGCACAGCACTGGTTTTGCAATAAAAACCAGGAGAAACCTTAATGAATAACTATGAATAGGGGAAAGCAATCAGGGAGAATAGCCCTGAGTTGAGGAAATACAAAAATGTAATAGTAATGATGATAATAACATTAATAATAAATTGACATGATTATTATATGCCTGGTCTATCTTAAGCAGGTTGCATAGACCATGCCATTTCATCCCCTCTATTTTTATATAATTGACATTGTTATGCTCATTATATGTAAAGGGGAAATGAATTTTCAATTTTCCAAAAGTTGTTACCAAAAGTATATAAAACTAAACAAAAGCTCCCTTATTTGTCTGTTTTCCATGTTGAAAAGTCCATGACATGCTTCCCTTATTCAGGGGTAAGTTTTAGTTTCTCTACAACCTCTTGTGCATACTCCACAGACAGACAATTGAAAGGTTGACTCAGTTCTCTGTCTTTAAAAAGTGCTCAACTGTCATTGAGTGAGGCTGAGACTAATCTCATTTTTTTGTATGCTTCTCCTGAACTTCCAAATTTACTTTACTCATCTCTGTAACAATTTTCATCTTCTCTCATGCCTCATTGACCAAGCTCTTACATTCTGTCCTTTAAGTATCCAAATTAAAAATATGAAATTTTTAAAAGATAGTACCCTTTAGAGATAACAAAACATTTTGGTTGAAAACTCTATTCTCCTTTTAAAACTTAATGAATTCATAAAGAACTATCAAGAAAACAAAACAAAACAACAACAATAATAATAAATATGTTGAGTATTTGGACAAGAAATTCAGTGAAATTCAATAGTTACAAAGATAATGGAAAATGCTGAGAAGTCAAACAGAGCACTGGGAGCAACATCAAGATTGGTAATAAGAAGTTACTAGTGAGAGAGATAAAGGGATGGAGTAGCTGGGGCTGTAGCCTTGTGGTATACTGCTTGCTTACTTACATAAGGCACTGAGTTTGATCTCTAGTACTAAAAAACAAAAATAGTTAAGGGGTAGAATTACTGGAACCCAAGGGTTGGGGGCTGATAGAAACATTAAAATCACAAGAGACCAAATGAAAGGCAAGGAAGCTGAAGTCATTCAGAAGGTTCAGCTCTTTCCAGAAATGCCACTAGATGTGGAGCGGAAGCGTGTTCTCCTGCCCTGTAAACCCCAGTCACTGCTTCCTTTAGATTCATCCCACCAAACTCCAGAGGACACACAGCTTGCCAGGTCAGCATCTCCTGAAAAATGGAGCAAAGCATTGGAAGATCAATAAATGACTCTAAATAAAGAAAGTCAAAGAACAGGGACAGTGTTAGTGATGTGTAAGGCTCCAGTGAGTGTTAGTGCTTCTTGATGTAGACTTACAGTATAAACTTAAATTTCTATGTAGCTCTTTCAACATCTATCATAAATGAAATAGGTATGTGATTTCTTCTGGTGTGACTATTGTTAATGTTTAATGTTCCCCACAGTAGATTTTAAACTTCATGAAAATATCTACACTTTTATATGACTATATCAATAATATATAATCCTTAGAAAAACTTTCAGAAGTCTTCTCAATGACTACCTGGTAAAGAAATGAGTAAGACAGAGAAACTTGGGATTTAGCAACATAGTAATTTCCACATGTGTTAACATTACATTATAAAAATCATTTATTTAATGAAGTATTTTTAGTCATAAAGAAGAATGAAATTCTGTTATTTGCGGAAAACAGAGAGATCTGAGACCGCTGGGCTAAGTAAAATAGCCAGATTCAGAAAGAAAAATATCCTATGTTCTCCCTAATATGTGGAGTATAAAAACATAACAAGAAAGTGGAGAGGGAGACTACCGTTAGGCAAGGGAAAAGAAGTAAGAGGGGGGAATGTGTGTAATAGTAGGTAATAGGTTGATGGATGTGAACAAAATATACGAACTGACCTCCATACAAGAAAGTGTGAAATGAGGCAGAAGATGGAATAAGGAGGGTGATAGAGGTAAAGATGATCAAAATATGTTATGTGCATACAAGTCTCCCAAAAGGAAGCCCTTTAGTTTGTATAATCAGAAAAAGTATAAGAAAGATTTGTTTATAGGTTTTGGTTCTATTTCTGAACCCAGTCTTTTATACTCAGTATGACTAAAACATACAATCGATCACAACATTTTTGAAGAAGATATTATTTCTATCCTCACAGAACCACTGCTTAATACATATTTACCAAGTCCCATTATTCATGTGCGAGTAAAAGAAAAGGGAAAATAAGAAAGACACAATACTATAATGACAGGAACCATCTGTGCTAAACAAAAGGGTGCAACAGTGTGCTAATGTTCGAGGGAAGATGTCCTCAAAGATCCCTTGTTATGTCTTCAATTAGCTTTTATGGAGTTACTAAACATAGGTTCTATTCTTCCTCATAGCGAACAAGGATGACTGAAATAATGCCTTCCATACAGAAACTAAAACTGAGCAATATAATAGGTTGAATATATTCCATATTTTGTTCATTTATATTATTCTTAAGGGGGCCACATCCAGCAATTTGTGACTAAGAACCCTACAAAGACATTAGTGAATGCAGGGTCTAACAAAATAAATAATGACTAGGACCAGACTATTTTGAAAAATGCTAAGTGATACTTACATATTCATTAATACTTTTAAATAATACAGATCATGAAAGTTTTAAGGGAACAAACATTGTCAATATGCTTGTCAAACAGCCCTTGACTGTGACTGATTATAACATGCCAAAGAGAGACAGAGATCAAAATTTATTCTTCAATGACTATCATAAACATGACACTATAGTAGAAGATTTACATATGATATGCCATCAGATTTGTAATTAAAAGTATAAATGCTTCTGTCCAAAAGTCCATTAATTAAACCATAATGCCATTTACTGACTTTAGGTTCTGTACTATGCTACATTGCTTACATGTATGGCACTCTCTTAAGCTTCTAATAGCCTCACATGGAATATGCTATTTTCCATACTTTAGGTCAGGCAACAGATTATTTGAGGAGATATGACATTTTGCCTAAATCCACTAACCTAATAAAAAACCAAGATATTAGTGGAAAATATCTATCTAGGTTATTTATTTTTGAATGTTTTACTTTGGAAAATATTAGGAGCATATAAAAGAAGGAAAAATGTGTTATTGAACTCTGCATACCTAAATCTCCAATATAAAAAAAATCTGAACTCAGAGCATATTTTATTTCATCATTTCTTCACTGATTTCCCATGACTGTATATCTTTGTGGCAAGTTTCAGATATAAAATCATTCATTCATAAATATTATAATATAGACTATATAGGTTTTCTCTTCATGTAGCTATTTTTGTCCATATAATTAGGATACTTTAATGCAGAAATAGTTAATACTGGGCAATGTTAACATTTACCACTTTCAGTTTTCACTGGCAAACCACTCATTTTAGCATGTACACAGGAGTCCAAAATTCCAAAGGTCAAGCAGGATCATTACAAATCCTCCCCTGGCTTCTTGGATAGGAATAAATATTTATGTTAAAAAAAAAGAAAGACTAAAATGCATGTGTTTTTAAGTTTCTTTGTATTTAAAATCGGGGCTGATGGAGCAGATGAGTAATCCATAAAAAAACTAAGTGTCATTAATTGGAAGTTTTAATTGCAACTAATCTGAGGAAACAATAACTTTAAAATCCAAACCAATATTGAACTGTAAATACATGGCAAAAAAAATTACACAAGCATTACATCACCTTCATAAACCACACTGTCTTGAATTACAAGGTCTTCACAAATGAGTATTTAAAAATTAAAGTACAGAGTAATTAGCAGAAAATTCACATTCACTTTCTCCCGAGAGTCTTTTGAAATCAGATTTATTTTCTTTTCATTTAATACAATTCAAGTTTTAAAATAACACAAATTTACTATTTTTCCTAATAAATAAACTTCCACTGCATCTGATCAGTAAAAATTAATGATCTGTTAAATGCCCACAGAAATCATTTTCCATCTTACATGACTTCTTATAAAAGTGAAAGGCTGTCAGTCTTTTCAGAAGATTGGCTTAGGTTTTGCTTTTTACAAAAGAGAAAAAATATTGAAACACTCTTTTCTATCATAGCAGGGTAAGTTAAACAGCAGGTCCTACTTATTGAGTTGTGCGACTGTTTTTAAAATGTGGACTCCTTCCAGGAGCATATCCTTCTTAACTTTGAGAGATTATTTTCCCAGAAATTCAGTGAGGGTTTCTACATCTTTTGCAAAGCCTCATGAATACTGGTAGCATCATCCAGATTACCATATGAAACTCTTGGAGAAGCCAGCTATTGTCAGGAGCCAACTAATGCACAGTTTTGCTTAAAATACATTCTGGGGTTAGGCAATAGGGTCATGATTTCGCCTTTGCAACTGTTTCAATCTTTAAAGATTTAGGATATATGTTGCTTTTTATGTGAATGCTAATATAAACATGGTGATACCTTTTTTCTTTCAAAATTGTGTGCAGTGTTTAGAGTCATAATATGGTGCAATTTAATGATGTTACTATAAGGTCTGGTGGAGAAGAGTCATGCGATCATCATCTACATTTAATTTTAAACATTTTCAGCACCTCAAAAGCATCTCTGTTGTTTCTTTACAGTCACTGCCTGTTAATAGCCCCAGCTTCAGAAAAACAAATTGTTTTCCAACTCTACAAATTTGTCTTTCTGGTTATTTAACATGAATGAAATCACATAATACAGTATATGACTTTCTGTCTGTCTTGTTCACGTGGCGTGATTTTGAGGCATATTTAAATTGTGGAAAATACTAGGATTTTGTTTCCTGTTACTGCTAAATACTATTCCATTGTTCAGATGTGCCACATTTTGGTCATCCATGCAACATGATAGACACTGAAATTATTTCTCTTTTTTGTTTATTGTGAATAATGCTGTTATGAATATTTGTGTATGAGTCCCTGTGTGAGCATTTATTTTGGGGGGTGTTGATATGTGGGAAAACATTCAGTCTTTCCTAATTAAATATAATAGTAACTAAAGGGCTTTTATGAAGACTTTCATTTGTTAGGGACAGCTTCTTTCTATTCAAAGTTTGCTGAAAATTTTTATTATGAATGAATGCTGATTTTGTAAATCACATGTTCTATTAAAATGATCATTGATTTTTATTAACCTGGTAATTAATATTCAGTGTTGAACCAAACCTATATTCCTGTGAGAAGCATCATTAGATGATGCTGATATAATTTTTACAGTGTGTCTCCTTGTTGATTTGACCTTTTCATTTTTATGAAATATCCTTACTTATCATTGAAAAGAGTCATTGTTCAAAGATTTATTTTGCTTTTTTGTGCATTTTTATGATTACAGTTTTCTTAATATTTTAAAATTATTTTCCTTTTATGATTTTACTCGTTGTCTTCTTCATATCTTTAAAACTTTACAATTGAATGATATCACATTTTTTTTGGTAATTAGCAGCCTCCTGGTTCTTTTAATTTAGTTATGCAAGGTCTACCTCTTTATTTGAGGCTGTAATCTATTTTTACTTTAAGTATTATTTATTGATCTCAGCTTTGTGTTTATTACTTCATTCTATTATATTCCTGCCCCCCCTGTTTTCTTCCATAAACTGCCTTCTTTGGGGATTAATTGATCATTTTGTGCTTTATTTTATATCAACTCATTAGCAATAGCTCTCTATTATTATCATCATTAATCTCAGGTTTAATACTTTAATTAATGAAGTCTATCACCACATAATATTATATTACCACACATGTAATATAAAAACCTAACAGTGGTAAATTTCTGTTTCTCACTAGCCATCCTTTTGTTATCATAGCCTTCAAATTTATTTCTGTACATCATGAAGTCACAATTAAGTTATTTTTAATTTAATCATTATATACTTAAATCCATTTGATAAATGATAACATATTATGTTGTAGTTATTCACTTACAAACCAATTCAGGACTTTTAGTTTCTTTGACTGGACTTACATATTGTATCTGGAATAATTTTCTTTCAGACTGAATAACTTTCTGTCATGCAGTGCAGTGGTGATGACATTTTTTATTATAGCCATTCTTTATTATTTTCTTCCCCCCCTCTTGTCTCCCTCTAGGTCTTTTATTAAATATATATTAGAGCACTTGGCTTTGTCATGCAGGCTACTAAGGTTGTTTGCTTTTTTATTTTGGCAGCCATATTTATTTTTTTGCTTTAATTTGAATAGTTACTATTGTAATCTTCCCGTTAACAGATCTTTTCTTCTGCAATACTTAATTTGCTGTCACATCCATCAACTCAAATTTTATTTAAGATAATTTTTAAGATATATACTTTCTATGTATTACTAAAGTATGTATTTTATGTCAAATATTATTAAATTTCTTGGTCCTTTAAGTACTTATATATACACAGATCTCTTAATTGAGCGTCTTGTCAACTGTCAGTCTATGTTGGTTTCTATAGACTGACTTTTCTGTTGATTATAGATTGTATACTTTTTTCTTCACGTGTCTTTTGATTGTATGCGAATGTCAGGCATACAGTTGTTAGTTGTCTGTTATCTGGGTTTACCTGTATCTGTTATTGTCTCTTGGGTTTTGTTTGACTGCAATTTTATAATTCATACCACCTTTAAACTGTCGGAGGCTTATTTTTAAAAAAACACATATAGGGTATACCTAGAGCAGCCATTACCTTGGTGTTGGTTTATCCCTACTCTTATTTTGTGTCTTTCTGGTTTCCCAATTCAATAACTTATACAGCTAATGGGCTCTTTAAGTGGTCAGAACTCAATTATTTCCAATTCCTGTGACAGTCATGAATTTAGCTTAGAACTTCATACCCAGTCCTCACAGGATCTCAACCTATGCATGTATAGCTCCTTATCTAAGATTTAAAAACTAGAGTAATATTTCTCAAGCTCTTGTTTTTTTCTTCACAGGTTCTTCCTCTTCTGTTCTCATGTATACACATCCCAGTCATTTCTCCACTAACAATCCACACTCATTCCCATACTTCTGACCAGAAAGACTGTTAATTTCTGCTTGGACTTTGCTTGAGCTGAGAGTTTTTAAATTACATTCCACAATATTTTTTAAGAATGTGACCCAATTTTTTCCAAGTGTAAAAAGAATAAATCTAGTGAGTGATATTGAATATTTCTTGGTAAGAAAGAGTAAATTTGTTGCACATATGAGTTATAGTTGTTGCATTTGTTCAATAAAATATTTAGCGCACCAAAACATAATAGCAATGTACAGCTAGAACCATTTATCACTGAAAGGAATAAATGTCATGAAACTTGTAAGGGGAAATGTATATTCGTTTTACAAAAACTTTGATTCACAGTTGTAGAAAGAGGAATAGACATAAAGGAGATCATTTCAAAGAAAGAAAGAAGCTCTTTACTGATGAAAGATATACATCCTGCAGTAATGTGAATATTTCCTAGTGAACAATCAAAATGTTCCTTCAGTAGTTAGAATATTTGTATTCACAGCCAATAGAGACACATATACATGAAAATTCTGTAAAGAAGAAAAAAAGTTTCAAGACAAAAATGAAAAGACATCTACCAAATTATTCCAATGATCATGAGCTTAAAAAGAGCTTCAAGAATAAGAGAGAAAATTTTGTTCTACCTGATAACCCCTACTCTATAGGCTACCTAACATTAGATGACAAAGATGAAGATGTAGAAGTCACCACAGGCTTCTTTTATGAATCATTATCTCTAGAACTTTGTAATCCTGCTTCAAAACCAGGATTTTTATACTATTCCTTTCATGTGGGTTTGTCTTTAATTAAGTTAATTTTAAATCATCATCTGATCACCAAAACCATTGAATGATGGACTTATAAAGCTGTAGGTGAAATATTTTCTCACAAATTATTCTATATTGCATGAAGGTATCATAAGCATCTCCCATTCCTTTATCAGAACACTTCTTCAATATGAATTTTAAAGAATCTGACTTTGTTTATCAATATAACTATGTATATTTGTTTCTGCAAGGTATTTTGTGTTTTCTTCCTGGTTTCCAAATAGGTATTTATTGTAAAGCATGAAAACATGAAACCCAAACATTTTTAAAAATTTTGAGCTTTCTGCTTTATGTCAAAGGTAAAGTATGTGATAATTGTATACTTAGTAATAGTAATTACTGATTTTTAGATTTATTAAACACATTGCACAAGAAAAATCCTGGAATAAACATCAGATAAAATAACACAATCACTTTTCAAAGAATTTCTAATATTCATTTCCTTAATTAGTGATGTCTACACAAGAAGAGTATTTGCCAACCTTAAATAAATAATTTTAAAGTACAATAATACTAGTAATGAAATTGTGATGAAAACCACAACTCTGAATGCTTGCCAACCCTAGGGACTATATAATATTGTTTTCAGGATAATGAAACACATCCTAAAGAAATGTAGGGGAAGAAGTGTAGCTCAGTGATAGAGTGCAAGCCTAGCATATGCGAGGCTCTAGGTTCAATCCTTAGCACAAAAACAAAATAAAATAAACAAACAAAGAAACAAAACCAGATGGAAATCTTGCCTAGCATGGTGGAGCTTGCCTCTAATTCCATCACTTGGGCGGCTGAGGAGTATCACCAAGAGTTCAAGACCAGCATGAGCAAAGTAGTGAGTTCAAGGCCATCATGAATTTCATAATGAGATCCTGTCTCAAAACAACAACAACAACAACAACAAATAAAAGCAAAACAAAAAAGACAATTATGTCATATAAGCTCTTCAGGAATCAGAAAGTTGAAATGGGAGCAGATTCCCTACACTCATCTCTGTTTGTTAAGCATGCACAGGTCTTATAATTCCAAAATGGGACAGATTTAATAGAAAGGATCTTTATAATTGTTGTCAGTGCCAAGATGTACCATGTGTTCTTTGTCAACTGGGGATGGCAAGTCTATAAAATCAAATATCGTCTTAGACTATTCAAAAAGACTCATCCAAAATTCCTTTTATTTTAAAAGAAAGTATTAAAATGAAATCATGCATGGCTTCAACATGTATTTGGATTTCACAATAGTGCATTAACAATAGGGAATTTATCAGATTACATTTTCAATAAAAAGAGTATGAAAGAATTTGATGTGATTTCTGTTTGAATCTTAATGCTGACCTACACAGGTATCTTTTTTCCCCAATCATTTTATTTCTGCTCTCTCCATTTGTATTTTAACCTGTTAATATATGAGTGAATTTGAGGAAAAGAAAATCAGCTTGACCGTTAATGTAAAGTCATTTTTGTATGATCAAAACAGTACAATTTCCAATACTACAAAGAATGTGGATAGTAAGATTCAAAACCACATGGCATTTTCAGCAATCTGGGAGGAATGACAATATGACCACAGCTTAAAAGATAATTTTATCTACGTAATTGCCCCCCATCCTCTTGCCTTCACTGTATATTAAGACTCAGAGATATATGTTTAGCCAAGCTGTTTTACTATAACATATTAAACTTTAAAATAATTCAAGGACAAACACTGGACTTCAGCTCACTGTAGGATGCCACATTTGCTTGTATCGTTTCCCAACTTTTTCAGCAGCTAATTTACCACTTAACCTGGTAAGAAAGAATTATGCAGGCAAATTGCTATCAGCTGCTACCCCTGCTGGATTACACAACCCAGAGCATGATAATTTCCCTCTGACAGCTTGGGGCACCCCATTAAGCACTGCTAACACCTAAGGGAAGAAACCCAATAGAGTGCAATGGCTCTGAAGCAACCTAAATTTTTATGAAAACAAAATTTATTTGGAATGCAGATGCCCAGGGCCCATCCCCAGAAGTTCTTTCCTAGTTCATATAGGGCAAAAGCCATGAATATGCATTTTTAATATGCATATCTATATCTAAATGATCACATGAAATTTTCACATGATTTTTCTTTGGTTATATTTGCTCAGACATAACAGATAACTACTGAAACAGGTTTCAGATATGGAGTGTGAAAGTGGACCAGATATACCAGATCCTAGTATACAATAATGATTTATTTTTTAAAATTCAAATTGGTAAATAATAATTGTATACATCTATAGAGTATAGTATGATGTTTTAAAATATGCATACATATACAGGCAGTTGATTTAAAATTATTGCACTGATAAAGGCAAAATCAGTAATGTTTGCTTCTTCTCTCATTGCATTCTATTTGTGTAGGATTCAATATGTTTTAGAAGTCTCAAGGCATAGCTTATCTTTTGAGTCTTTCCTTAAACACTGACTTACATTCACTGCTTCATATTAGGTATTCCTTCAGCAAACCAATCAATAATAGTATATATATATATATATATATATATATAATCAAATCTTGGATGTATTTCTGAATTAAATATTTGAAATTCCTTGAACTACATGTTCCTATCACCTGTTTCCCAAGGAGTAGTAAAGCTTTAACTGACTACTGAAGAGTCATGAGATAGCCCTACATTGATAAACATATGATGCTATTGGACATAGGAGGAGACAAGTGTAAAATCATACACTCACAGAGATGACACTAAGATATAGCCATGAAGACATTTTTGGAGATGGAAAAAAGGAAGAAGTAAATATTATTAGTTCCATCCTTAAAATGTTGGATTTGTGGCATGGAATACTCAAGTGGATATGCCCAATAGGCAAGTGAAGGTGGAATATGGTTGATGTTTTAGAAAGAAATAGTATGTGGTATTTGAAATTAGATAGCAATTCAGATTCTGACAATTCATAAATAAATTAGAACAAAAAGCTGAGGAAAGAATGCAGAAATGGGATTTGCAAGGAGTTGAGGGAATTTGACTCTGTATTTAACCTGGTAGCAAAGTCCCTTTCCTCTCTAGCCACAGTTGCTCCTTCCTAAGGCCTTCCTTCATTTGTCTTTGATGATAGAGATTTAAATTAGGCACAGTTGGCATAGAGGACCACTAGGTTGAGAAGTAGAGACAAAAGTACATGGATGACAATTAAAGACTGAAAGATCAACTGACTTATATTTTGCCTAATTACAGTCCAGTCTCTCTTGTTTTCTGGTTCAGAAGTTCTTCGATATCAATAATCATATCTTCACTTTGGGAGACATATATTTGTTCATTCAGAAAGGATTAATTGAAATCTTACCACAGAGACATCTATATAGGCACACATTTAAGAGACTCTCATGTGCATGTAGTAAAGAAAAATATCTCTACATCAAAGGATCTTAAGTTGCCAAAAAAAAATCATAGTATTAGACCACATTGAGTAGTATGTAGGCTGAGGAAAGGTTTGCTCTCCCAGTAAGATCTTGTAGATATTAGGTACTGAATAAATGAGGGCAGAATTAATTGTATCAATGAGGCCTTGAATGAAATTAAGATAGAAATATGGATGATAGCAAGGAAAATGAATTTGTTATTTTTGGTGGCTTATTTTTAAATTTATCATTGTCACATATGCAAATGCACAATTTTGGGAGTGATCACAGGACCTAACAAAGTGATAATTTCAGGGTTACCTAACTTCATTTAAATCAAAGCAAGTTATTTAGACAACAGTCTACCATATTTCTACCGTATTTCTACCAAATCCTCAACTTTTCACCCAATATTTAAAGATTTCAGCATCTTGTGAACAACCTATACTTCACTTAAATTCAAAGCAATCTTATCCTATTATCCAACTATCCTTTGTATCAAATGTGTCAATTACTACAAATTTATCAACTACAGTGAAAATAAATTTATCTGATTCACAGCTTCTTATATAGTTAGAGATAGTTATTTAATCAATAGATGTATGGTAGAAGTCAATCTAATGATAATGGTAGATTTCTAATCTCCAAGTATTTACTTATTAGGTTATTTCTGAAGTTTTCCCAAGAAATTCTACTAAAGACTTTGTCATTTATTTTAGTTTTCACCCCAGCTTATATGCTAAAAATGCATTTTTACACATCTTCATAAATCTAAGTAGTTAAAATATTATTTCCAAACCTGTTGATATTTATAAAAGCTTTAAATTTTCATTCAAACCAAGTGGAAATTAGTTCATGGAATAGTTTTCACTTTTATGTATTAGTTAATGCATGTATTCATTCAATAAAGTGAAGATAATATTAGTCTTCATGTTTCATTTCCCAGCACATAGAGTGGAATAAATTTATCTTTTCTTTGAACAATAAGGGATCTTTAAAACAAGCATGGAGCATTCTGAGTAAGAGTAAGCATGCTAATTAAGTACAGGGGAAAATCAAACTCATAAGAACTAGGAAAGTGTGATTGAAAGTAACATGGAACATGGATTTTGTGACACCTGGGCTCTCTAGAATCAAAAATGATCACTTATTCATAATGAATTTATGGCTGTTATGTTTGCCTTAAGAGACTCAAGTTACAGTATGTCCTTAGAGTTTGAGAGCTCAGAATGCTGGAGCTGAACTGTTGGCATGGCCATGCTCACTCCAGAGACTCAGAGAGAGGCTCTGTCCTTTGCTCTTTTGACTTCTGTTGGCTGTGGGGATTCCTTTGCTGTGGCCACATTGAGTAGATCTCTGCCTCGAGAGTCATGTTGCCTCTATTGTTCCTATGTGTCATGTTTTCCTCTGCCTCACTCTTATCATGACACACACTATTAGATTTAAAATCCACCAGGTAATCCCACATAAACACCACATCTCAGGGATTTAACTTAATTATCTTACAAGTCACTCTTTCAAGTAAGGTGGCACACATCTTTCATGGATTAGGATGTTCATATGTCTTTTTTGGGGGGCGGGGTGAATCAGTCAGATCATTACTCCAATATTCTAACACATAATAAACAACATTAAAAGCAGGAATATGAAGATAATAAACACTGTCCTTCAGAGACACAATTCCACAAACCACTATCTTCATATGATCAAAAAAATTATTTTCTATTAGCAGTTTAGCCTTAGACCCTGCTTAAGATTCATGGGCTCCTTGATGAAACTCACTGTATGTAAGTGAAAATCCCAACTCATTCTCTTTCTCCAGGTGAAAATGACAACTATACTGATATTTATGAAAGTCTATTGATAGACAATTATCATCCAGAAAGAGCCTGCGGATTGTTTTTTATGTTAAAAGAGTGCTAATTCATTCTATGTGTAATTTTAAATTGTTGACTAAACATTAAATTTGGTGTTAATCTGGGAAGTTCCAACAGAATCCACAATGATCTTTTGTTTTGTTTTAAAAATTAAATATATCTTTATCAGTATTTTATGGCTAGGTATATATTATTATTAAAAATTATTATATTTGGCAAAAAAGTGATTACTGTAGTACAAACTGAGATATTGACATCTGGTGGTATAATGGAAAATCTAAAGAAGAAAGAAAAGAGAAAACAGTGAGAAATTAGCCTATGATCTAATTTGGTGGCTCAAATATCCCCTTGTTTGTGAAAGATTTAATTTTTTTATACTTTCAATGAATATGCAGAAAGTTTAATGACACTGGAGAAGACAGGCTTCACAAAGACTTAATTTTTATTAGTTCATTACTGTGTAATTTTTTTCGAAGCAGATTTGGTGTTTGAAGTAAAAAGATGTGAATAACATTTCAATATATTTGCTTCATATTCCTAAATAATGGATATATATATATATATATATATATATATATATATATATATGCCTTTAATGTGCTAAAACTTGCTGATTTGGTATTTTGACTACTTTGCTTTGTGTTTTAAAATAAGACACATCATAGTAAAAACTGAATTAAACATCTTCTCCATATATACTTAACACAGTGCACTTTATTTTTTGTTTTAACCTTCTTACCTTTTCATTTTATTTGAGTTAACCAGGAAAAGTTTCAAGTTGCATACCAGGATACATTTCTGAAAAAGGTACTATAATTATTGATATTCTCTTCATTTTTTTCATACATATTGGTCTGTCAAATGCACCCATCAACACTGAATTCTTTCTCATTTTGGTTGCATTTAAAAAGACAATTATTATTTTTTAATTTTTTGCTACTTAGCTTTATCACTCGAAAGTCCAATATGTTATTTCTAACCCTCAATCCTTAATTTTGATTTAATCCACCATCCCTTCTCCAAAATATAAAATTTCAGAATCTATTTGGAATACTAATTTCATGTTTCTAGGTTATCAAAACAACTGTTGAACTTCTAAATTCCACTCTATTTCCATGAAATCTCAAGATAGTTGCTGCTACAAATTTTAATACAAAATATTTAGTCACAGTAGAGTATTGCTTTTGTATGCACATAGTTTTAAGGTTACATTGCTTTTGTTTCAAAAATGCCATCTTTTATAAAACTCTAAACAAATTAAGAATGAAGATGTAGATGTAGAACAAAAATTACATGTGGCTAAACAGGTACCATCATTTTAGGTTATAGTATATCAAAATATTTAATGGCCCAAATATATAAATTACACTAAGCATACTTTCAGGGGAGGAAAAATAGATAAAAAACAAAATGAAACAAATTATGACACAAATGACTACATCTAGAATTCCACTCAATTTTTATTCAAGTGAGGGTAAATTCCCCACTTAAAAAAATCTCTGCATTTTGAAGGGCAAAAGTAACATAAAAAATGGGAAACTTCATATTTTTACCTCCCCAATAAGTTTTTCCTAATCTGTTGAAGCTTAACTAAAATGTTTAAAATGTCTTATTTTAAAGAGAAGTGTCTTTATAGAAAGAAACTGTCAGCATTTGTAACTAGTGAGGAACTATGGCACAAAGACTCATTCTTATATGAGTTTCAAAGTTAGTTGAAGAAAGCATGTTCTGATTGTGTCAACTGACCAGTCAATGCAAAGTTCCACTTGCAAAACTCCTGTCCTTTTGGCTTTTTGTTTTCATTTCCTTCCCAGGGAAGAGGGCAGTGTGTGGCCCAAGCAGAGAGCTCAAAGGCTCAAGTCCTTCCCCTAAATGCATGCTATCCCTTCCTCCTACTCACTGAGTTGGCACTTGATGAGCAGAAGTCAAGTGTGTGTGGAGGAGCTTTGTCATTCTTTCACTAAAGACCACTACACTTTGTTGTGGATTTTGTATCAAGGAAAGGTAGAGAACCAGTTTTGTCAGCAGGTATGCATATAGGTAGTTGTTATTATTATGACTCATATTTTGTCCTCATTGACAATGGTGGCGTGTCTTTCATGATTTCAAAAGAATAGAAACTAGTCAAAAGCAATATTTTTCATCTGAGCAACAAAAGATGAATTATAGAAATGACTAAGGCAGTGTGGGATGTATCTGCTTTATTTTATCTAAAGATATAGACAATTTGGAAAGAACATGTGATATTTAAATAATAGTAATAATAGGAATGTGCATTCTTGTTCGATTAAAAATGCGAGGAGCATAACTTGTAAAAAAGGAAAGAAGGAAGGAAGAAAGAAAGAAAGAAAGAAAGAAAGAAAGAAAAGAAAGAAAAAGAAAGAAAGAGAGGAAGGAAGAACATAGGTTAAGACTGTGGGATAAATTATACAAATACAATTGAAGAGTTATCAAGATAAGCACAGTCGATCTCTCAAAACAGGCACTTAAATATTTTCATGAAATCAAGTAGTGCCTCAACACTGTCATAGTCTGCTTGGGTTACTATGACAAATTATCCCAGACCAGGGTATTTGAAAAATAGATTTTTTTACAGGCTAGATATCTAATGTCAAGGTGCTACCAAGATAGATTTCAATATAAGACCTCTTCATTTGGCTTGTAGGCAGCTGCCATCTCACTGGTTGCTCACATAATCACTTTGTGTGCCCACAAAAAGAAAGGAAGAGAAGGTGCTAGTTATTTATTGTCTTTACTTGTAAGAACACTAATCCTATAGGATCAGTGCCTTCATCCTTTTGATTTCATTAAACCTCACTAAGTCTTTAGTTGCTCCCGTCTCCAAATATAGTTACAGTGGAAATTATAGACTTAACCTAGGAGTTTGGGGAAGACAGACTTTGGAGAGTCCATAAGAAATGCTATCTGATTTACTAAAGGAGAAAAAAATTATATAGATAGTAATGTTGTGTGAAAATTCCACTGACTTACAATTCTAAGTATGTCAGTGAACACCAATAATCACAGAAAAAATTTCCCTAGACTAAAATAGGAGATAGTCATTTACAAATTGTGCCCCTTTCTTTTTTTGTTAGAGTTGGTAATATTTTTCCTTGTATTTTATGAAAAAATAAAGTAATATTTAATAATAAAATAATAAGAGAATAACAATGGTTAATACACAGTGTATTGTTACCTTCAAAGTAGTTACTCAGAGTACTAGACATAAACTAAGGAGATTCTTAGAAATAAAGAAATACACCCTTTTCTGAATATAGGAGTAAAGTATCTAATTTCAGCAAATAGAATTTTGGCCTGCAATTCTTTTACATGATAGTATTTCTAATATTTTAGGACAAGTTTCTTTTTCTCTGAGCCCTCTTTATTTGCACCTAAGGATCCTCAGTTTATTTCTGACATTTTATGATATGAGGCATGCTCAGAGAAAGGCTCAGAAACTGTCAATATTTCTCTTAAATTTCCATAAACAAGTCTAGGCTATATCTGTGTTCCAAGAGTCTGAAACTGAACTCTCTGATTTATTTGGAACTGCATATAATCTCTTATATCAAGAGAATTGAAGAGAAATGAAAATGAGCTGTGCAAAATATGGCTTATGATTAATCATTTCATTATTCTACAAATATTTGCAAAATACTCATGTATCTTAAATTGGTTATTTGTTATTTGCAAGTTTCCTAGTTTATTTCTGAATCTCCGTTGTCTTTCTCATCTCCGGTATTCTATCATTTCTTTGTAATGATGCTTTGACAAAAGCATAACCATTTTTTAACATCATGCAACTAATTTATCGAGAGAGATTAAGGACAACTTGTAGGAAATATTACCCACAAAGAAGTGACATTTAATAATTATTTAAAATTATGATACATACATGGTAAAGAAACTACCAGGCAGAAGAAAAACAAATATGAAAGCCCTGTAAAGGGAAGATGTTGACTCAGAAAAGATCCTGGGGATCTGGAACATTTTGAAAAAGGACAGTGGCAGCACAGGAAGCCAGAGGCTAGTCAGGGGTTGAGTAGATCATGCAGGTGATATGGGGAGAAATATATCCCTAAACTGTAATAGAAGTATAGACATCATTCCAAATGTTTTTCTTTCTCTTTCTTTCTTTCAGATGTATGTATATACGTATGTACTTATGAAAAAACAGACGTGTATTTTTTTGTGTTGTATGAGGGATGCCTTAGTTTTACAACAGTCCTTACAATAGAAATATATATATATATATATATATATATATATTATATTGAAATAGCAATATAAATTCTAAGTATATATTGCACATTTCTGTCTGAAATAGCTATTGACAAGAGATACTAAACTGGATTTCTTTTCAAATGATACAATACTCTCAGAGTAAGGTCTATTGAGCTTTTGTTTTTATCAAGTAACTGAAATTCTTGTAATATTAGATGGATAGGTAAATGAGCAGATAGATATGTATTCACTGATGTTTTGTTTCCTAAATATTTTTAAATATTTCTCAGTCTAATTCTTCATTAGTTGTTTAGCTCCTCAAGAATAAAAGCCACACTAAATGAAAGTGGGTTAAACAATGGGACCAATGATATGAGAATCTCTAGTCCATACCACATCCTGTGCTGGAGATTGGAATGAGTAAATAAGGATGGTCCCCTTCAATATCTTATATTTTAGTAAAATAGTACATACATCTTATTCAATATTATTTACTTATCTTTATAAATTCAAAAGGTCATTGCATAATGATTTTAAGAGACGAATGTTAAAATGCCTGATCTTGATTTTGTTTTATGAATTTCAACAACATTCTAACAAATTATTTGAAGAAGGAAAGTTGCAAAAACTAAATATGTGTATTCATGTTTGTTTCCCCAAACATGAAAAACATGGGAAAGTTTCCCCAAAGTCTCATCTGCCCGAGGTGAGGCTTTTGGAGGGTGGTTGAATTATATGACCTTGTGCTGCTTAGAGGATTAATCCACCAGTGAGTTCAGAGGCTGAGTGCACTGCTCAAAGGTGGGGCCTGGTGAGAAGAGGCAGATCAGTGCGGGTGGACCTGGAAGGGTGTAAGTCCCTTTTCAGCTCCTCCCTTCACTCTCTGCTTCCTGGACTCCAGGAGGGGAGCAGCTTTCCTCCAGGGCAATGCCTTTCACCTTGCCATTTTTGCATTTGTGCCTGGGAAGCATGGGCTGAAACTTTTGAAACTATGAATCAGAATAAACTTCTCCTCCTTTAAATTGAGGGTGTTAAGTATTTTGGCCCAGTAACAAGAAGTTAAATAAGACAATTCATAATTCATTGTCAGAATCTAAAAGAAAAATTTGATACATAATGCATAAATGCTCTTTGGTGTCTGAAAGGAAGAGAGCCTATATACTTGAAAATAACTTGTTTATCTGGTCCCTTCTTTACCTTTTATATGCCTTGTATTTCTCAGCCAAAGGGAAAAGAATTCTCCAACTGCTTTAGGAACATTGTTGTTTGAAGTATTCCAGGGCTCTTGGTCCACTTACCTTCTCATTATGATCTTTGGTTGGCTGTTAGTCCAACCTAGAAAAAGCCAATAGTTTTTAATCCAACCATTTCTTAAATAGGTCCTGTCAAAATATGTTTCTGTCTTTTGGAGAACTCTGTATACTCAGCTTCAATAAATTTAGTTTTCTTAAAAGAGGTACTGTGTATACATCTATGGGTATCAGTAATTGTTTCCTTACTTTTCTACTTTTAGGAAATGTTCTAGTGTTCCCTCAAAATCATTATCAGGATATGCATTTCTGTTTGCCATACTCAAAAGATAAGATTAATGGCATAAATGCAAGAAACAGGGAGAATAGACTAAGATGCAGCGATAACAAAATGATGTAAAATAGAAATGCATCAAAATATGAATGACTGAAATTTTTAAATAATGCACAATAGAAACCAAGTTCAGAGATAGTGAAGAGCTGAATTTCCTTATTTGACTACTTTTCCCTTTGTAGTATTGCAAAATAGAAACAAAATAAAAGATAGAGAAGATAATGGATGTATAACACAAAAACAATAATTATAAACAATAATTTAAAAAATCTTTAAATTAGCTTTATCAATCACTTTACTAAATTCTGAAAGTCAAAGCTTTTACTTTTAAAAAAAAAAGACCACAAACAATATATAGGGTTTATTATAAATTACTGAACTTAAATTTTTGATACTCAGAATTATATTAGAGATTGCAATGAGTACAGTAAGATAAGAGAAAATAATTTGAAGTACCAATGTTTTGAAATAAATGAATAAAAGTCTTTATTTATAGAGAATACATAACTACACAGAAGTACCTCAAACACTATCAGATTTATTTTTCTATTCTATATTTCTGTTTTTCTATCTCATCCTTATATTTCCCTTGTTCTGATTGCATTAGGTTTATTTTGTTCTACTTTTTCAAATGTCTTATGGTGGAAAATTAGATTATTATTTTGAGAACTTTTTGCTGCCTTAATGTAGACGTTTCAAACTACACTTTTCACTGTATCTGTTGCTTTAGTTATACATCACCTTTTTTTTGTTTGTTTTTTTGGTTTGTTGTATCTTCATTTACCTTTGTGTCATAACATTTTGTAACATTCCTTTTACTTTCTTCTCTGAAACATTCATTATCGAGGACTGCATTATTTAATTTCTATCTGTTTTTGAGATTCACAATTTCCTTCTATTATTGATTTTCAGTTTCATTTTACAGTGGTTGGAGAATATATTCCATTATTTTTATTATTAGACTTTTTTTTACATGGTCTACATGAAAGAATGTACCAAGTGTGCTCAAAAGAATGTTTATTCCTCTGTTTCTTGTTAGAAAGCTGTGTAGGTAATTTGTTAGGTATTATTTGTTCATATGATTGTTTAAAAATTCCATCTTATTGCTGATTTCTGCCTAGTTTCATACATTTTTAGAGTAAGATATTGCAGGATTCAACTACTTCTTTTCAATATGTAGATTTGATAAGATCAACAGTCATTCATATATTTCATATAATTGCTTTTAAAGCAGTTAAGATAAAAAGAAGAAAAATTATGTATTCATACTGTCTTTTGTAACTACATGATTATTTTTACTGATGCTCTTAAATGTGTTTTAAATGTGCTTTTGACTTATAATCTGGGGTTATGTACTTCAGTCTGAATAGAATGTCCTTTAGTATAAGCTGATAAAAAAATCATTTTTTTGTATTATCTGGAAATGTCTTTATTACATATCATATTTTAAAGATAGCATTGCAAATATAATTCTTAGTTCACAGTTCTTTTTTGTATTTGTTGATTTTGAACACTTTAAAACATTATCCCAATTACTTCAGACCCCTGTTATTTCTATGAAAATTCAGTTGTTCATTATATTAGGGTTCTGTGGAAAGCATTAACTGAGATATTTCTTGCTTTCCACATGTTGTCTTTGGCTTTGGCTTTCCATGTTTTTACTATAATGCGTCTGTTTTCTTTAATAAATGTTTCTTTATTTGTGGAACCATTTATTGAGACATTAAACGTATTTCTGTTTATAATTTGCATTTTCACTGGGAAGGAGGTCTGTGGAGCTCCTCATACTTAGGTGGAATTCCCTCATGAAATGTATTTTTATATGAAAAAGAAATTTTCTGAAGATGACTGGAATTTAAAACAATATACAAAACAATTACATCTTATAATGAGCAAAAATGCATCAAAAATATAATTCTTCCATATGTAACTAATTTTAGAAAAGTTTACTATAGAAAAAAGTAAATGCAATACCAACAATAAGCTCAGTAAAAATGGTAAAAAACTTCCTTGTAGCTAAAATATGAAGTTTATTGACATAGTAAAGAAAATAAACAATGAGAATGATATATAAGACTAATAAGCATAGAGTTTTCAAGGCTCTCAAAATCGGTTGATATTTTAATATAATTTTACCAATTTTTTAGGAATTTTTGTAGGGCTTGATAACCTAAGTCTGTGCTTATCAGAGAATATGAAACAAGTGAGAATAACATAAATATTTTGACAATTTGTAGAGGAAAAATGCCCTGCTACATTTAAAGTCATTATGATATATTCATATATAAACAGGGAGCTATTAATTCAGGGTTAGGAAAACAGACTGTTGGAACAAGATAGACGTGTCTTAAAAGAATGAAAATGTAGAAAAATTTGTGAGAAATAAGCATTTTCGAACAGATAAAGGGTATTATTCCATAATTAACTGTGAGAAAGTCAATTATTGTCATAGAAAAAATCAATTCCATCCAATCTATACCAGAGAGGTAGTATTATGAAAGATAATTTATAGAATGAGGAATTTTCAAAATAGATCTTAAAAAGTGGTTATAACAGATTGATAAAATGTACTATATTAAAATTAAAATTTTGAAGAAATGAAAAAGTAACACAGTTTTTAAGTGGAAGGTCCAAAGAGGTTATTTGCTATATGTAATATTAAATATGTATTTAAAAAACATTATGTTGAACAGTGTGAACTGTTATTTTATACAGATTTTATATGTATAAAAATGATAATTTCATTTGGCCAACTCAAAAACTCAGTGAATTTATAATCTATAGAAATACAAAAAAAAATACAAAATGGTGAAAAAAAAGTAGTGGACAAATAGGAAATTGTTGTTGCCTGAAGCTGACACACGAAATTTAATAAAAATGACTAATAGAATTCTTTTATTCTCTCAATAGTTTCCTGTATGTAGAAAGGGGAAAACATGCAAATTTCAAAATTAGTAAAAGAAAATGACTATAACTTTAGTATTGGAGTCACCAATACTTTTCAAAGTAAAAAGGAAATGGCTTTGTTCTGCAACAAACAGCATTCCTGCTGCAGCTCCTAAATTATCATGATAGACTACAAAGAGTATGCAACAATACTTTTTCCTATAAATAATGTCAACCACAAAAAGACAAAAGCCCCACTGTTATTTTATTAATTGCTTCTTGAAGAACAATTCCCATCATCTGTTTTAAACTATGGAATATGAAATCAACCACAAATGTTCTGTGCACTAATTAACTATACTCAAACTTGTCATACACTTCTGAAAATATAGCACAACTATATATTTTATATCTCTTTTGAGGTAATAGTCCTTTGCTTTTAGTTTACTGATATTTCCTTCTAGATTGGGGAAATACAGATTACTGGATAATTTAGTATATCATTGTTTAACCCCACCAGAAATCTCTTTTTACTCTGCAAATTACCGTATAGTGAGGCACAACTAGAAGAAATTTTAAAAAAGATGGTTACCTCAAGACACTTTTTTCTGTTCCGCTAGTATGAGATTGTAGGCATGTTTATATCTTAAATAGAAGAAAAAGACATAATTATACATCTAGTTTTGTTAATGCTTGTCAGATTTTCCTGAACTCCTAATCTAATACTCTATGGTAAGACTTAACATTTGAATGAAATATCTCTTTGACTATCTTGTAAGCCATTAGGGCAGTGATGACCACAAATGACAGAAATGGTGCAAAGTCACTGTTTTAATATGCAAAAAAATGCAAAATATGTAAAAATGTAGTAGTTCAATATTCCAAGGCCTGGGAATTTGTCATTCTTGGAAAAAAAATTGAAATAACAATTGAAATATTTTACCCAAATAAAATTACACACAGTGACCAATTTCTTTTTATTTGCTCTTGACTAAAATACCAGTTGAGATAATCAGTTTCTTTTTTAAGTGTTTATGTTTTTCATTATTCAACGTGAGAAAATAGCTTAACAATATATATCTATATATATCCATATATATAGTCTGACTGTAGTTCATGAGATGGGATGAAGAACAGCAAAAAATTCCTCTTGGGGGTGAATTAAGAAGTATAGGGCTAGCATGGAACATTTTACTGACTAGTTTTGGTTCGAACTGCAGTTTTTCCTTAAGTACTGCTTAAATGTTCTCACTTATTGTCCAGATAACTAATATCTAGTGCCATCTAACTGACATGCAAAACGAACTTTTTTTTTGACTTATCACTTTTTCTTACATGTAAGCATTGTACACAAATTTATTTACAAAAGTTTACTATATGTGGTATATCTCCTTTAATTGGCAATAAATTGGGCTTTTGCTAAATCTTAGTATACACTTCTAGGGCATTATTGACTTTTTATGTTCCTATGGGAGTCTAAAAAAGTACGTCTGTTTGTGTGCCATCTTAACATACAGTCTATATTTTAATAAAGAGCTTCTGAAACAAATCTTTAAAAAATGGTGAAATTCTATCCAGTCAACAATGCTGAATATCTTATTAATCTAAATGAAAGAAAAAATAATTTACTTATGCATTTATGGAGACATGGGATCATGTGCATCTTTTGCAAGAACCTTTTGTAGATTATTTTATAAAATAATATTTTTTATTTATAAGGTAATGATAAAACACCATTAGTTTGTAATGAGGTTACATTCATTTATCCTGTTGTGGAGTGAATATTTTGGTTCATGGTAATTGGAAGAATGGGACGAAGGAAGTTAGAGAGAGCCTGCGGAGTCTAAGGGAGTTGGAATTTTCTCAAGGTGTACAGAGGACTTATGAACTAGGAAAACAAATATTGGTTAGGCAGCCATTTTGAAATGATGCAATTGATTGTAATTTTCACTTTTTCCAGATAATTCTCTCAGCATTTTGGCAAAGCATAATGGATTCAACCGCCAGAAGCAAGAAGTCTATCTTTTACCAATCATAATCAGTGATAGTGGGAATCCTCCACTTAGCAGCACCAGCACTCTAACCATCCGGGTCTGTGGCTGCAGCAATGATGGTGTTGTCCAGTCTTGTAATGTTGAAGCTTATGTCCTTCCCATTGGACTTAGTATGGGCGCCTTAATTGCCATATTAGCGTGCATCATTTTGTTGCTAGGTACGTATTTCCTTCATATCTTGATGTCAGCATTTTTTCTGGTTCATAAATGATTGTAAATAAGGAGAGCAAACTCTAACCTGGCCAGGAATCAGCATTCTTTTAAGGAAGAGAAACTCTCTCTCTCTTTTTTTCTCACACTCTGAGGTCACTAAGAGGAAATGAAGAGAGAGAGGACTTTTAGTGTCTTTTTCCATCCCATCACCAGTGAAAAGATTTACAAAGCATAAAAAAGCATATTACTAGTGGAAATGGTGATGAGCATTTCTGTACTTACAACAGAATCTATTATATAAGAAGACCTCTAAATATTCTGCTACCCACCATTTTACTGAAATAGAAAACTATCATATGCTCACATTACTGTTGAATTGAAACATTCTATATTATGTTTTCTTGAGTCTATCAGATCCCAAAGTTTGGTGAGATAAAAACAAAACACACAGGCTGACAAAAATTATGATTCCCTCAAAATAACTTCGAGTTCCAATGTTGTTTTAATTAGCATTATCATCAAATTAAAATGAAGATTGCAAATTAACGGAAAGCTTCATAATTCTTCCATTAAAAATCTAATTATAAAAGTGAGATTAGATGGTAGAAAAATGTTTCAGAAAGCTTTTATCTTATCTTGTTCTTGAACAATACAACACTTTAAAGATGGTGTCAGTTACTCTTTTCCCATTTACATCTGTCTTGCTCACCCAGTGCCCCAGATTTGGCATCACTTTCCTGACATTTTATTCCAAGTTTGGTGTAGTTGATCTGCTTATGTAGGTATGCACTCTTTCTTTCCCCCCCCTTAGGGCAACCTTGGAAGGCAAAGAAGTTCAAGCCTTCATCCAAGAAAAGATGCCTATACAATTTTGACATTCATTTCTGTGCAAAAATTAATAATAATTGCAGGATTTGAAGAATTATAAAACACAAAATACACTAGATAGAATCTAGTTTACTTTTTTTTTAACAGATAATATACACAGAAGCAAAGGGTATGAAATGATTTCCCCAGGTACATAGCAAGTTAGTCATGCTACTCCTGCTATTTTTCGTTTCACACCACTCACCCTGGAATTGATACCAGTATGAAATGTAGCTCTCACCACTACCATATGCAAACTTGTCCATTTATCCTACCTCCATCATCATTTTTTTTTTTTTTTTTTTTTGGTACCAGGGATCGAACTCGGGTCTTCACACTTGTGAGGCAAGTGGCAGAACCACTAAGCCAAATCATCATTTAATAAGCAGAAGTAATCTGAAATAATTTTTATTCAAAATTCAGTGTTCATCCTTCATAAGGGGGTTTAGTTTAATTCCTCAATAAGGGTTATTCAAGTTTTATGATCGTAAGTTTCTTGAAATTCCTCTCTTAGCCTATATGATATGCTGCTTGTAAAAGGTTATGTTCCTTTGGCTAATTGTCACTTGGGATTTTTTTCCTACAGTCATTGTGGTGCTGTTTGTAACTCTGAGGAGACACAAAAATGAACCATTGATTATCAAAGATGATGAAGATGTTCGAGAAAACATCATTCGCTATGATGACGAAGGAGGAGGGGAGGAGGACACAGAGGCTTTTGACATTGCAACTTTACAAAACCCAGATGGAATTAATGGATTTTTACCCCGTAAGGATATTAAACCAGATTTGCAGTTTATGCCAAGGCAAGGGCTTGCACCAGTTCCAAATGGTGTTGATGTCGATGAATTTATAAATGTAAGGCTGCATGAGGCAGATAATGACCCCACGGCCCCACCATATGACTCCATTCAAATTTATGGCTATGAAGGCCGAGGGTCTGTGGCTGGCTCTCTCAGCTCCTTGGAGTCCACCACATCAGACTCAGACCAGAATTTTGACTACCTCAGTGACTGGGGTCCCCGCTTTAAGAGACTGGGCGAACTCTACTCTGTTGGTGAAAGTGACAAAGAAACTTGACAGTGGATCATAAATAAGTCAATGGAACTGAGCATTCTGTAATATTCTAGGGTCACTCCCCTTAGATACAACCAATGTGGCTATTTGTTTTAGAGGCAAGTTTAGCACCGTTCATCTATAAACTCAACCACATTTTAATGTTGAACCAAAAATAATAAAAATAAAAAGTATATGTTAGGAGGTTATAAATCTTGTGGAGTGTGAATTAAGTATGTGGAGTGTCTAGAAGTTTTTGAATATTTGATATTTACCTGACTGCCACAGACAAAGATTGGGATCCTAGCTAATGCTTAGAGAAATGGTTTAAAAAAGAGGAAAAATCAAAATTAAAAGGTGCTTTCTTAGAAAAATGGACCTGCAAGGAATCTGCTGCTGTTATGTCTTCTGCAAGGATTTTTATGAATGCAAATGGGTTTTTCCCTTTCACCAATAAGGATCCCGTCACAAATGATAAAGCAATACTTGGTCTGCTGTACATTATGACTTTTTTGGAGATTTGGGAGGCCTCCTAGATTATACGGTACGGTGACCACACATTGTACATAATTGTTGGCACCACTCACTAGAGACTGAATAGCATCTTTAAATATTGTGTCAAGCCTTAAAATATTCACGTTTGTAATCCATTCCAGGGTGGGCATTGCCAACTCAGTGGTGGGAGGAGAGAAATCCCATTCAAACAGACTTGTTTTTAGAAGCAGGATTCCTCGTTCCCTCCACTTCATCTTCTTCCACAAGGACACAAAGATAAACTGTATCCCACAGTGGACTACATAAGACACAGAAGGTTTTATTGCTAGTGCGTGGATTTATTTGTTTAATCCTCAAAATAAATATTTTATTGATGTCCATTAATGCTTTATTTATTAAGTTGGTAATCTGTAGATTAAGGGACTATATGGAAAAAAACCCTAAATTATATCCATTAATAATCCTTTAGATTGTTTTATATAAATATATATATACAATGAATGTTTAATACATGTACATTTTGATAAGTATGGCAGGCAATATTATCAAAAGGAGAGCTAATAGTCTCTGTAGAGTAGAAAGTGTTATTGTGACTGGTGATGGCAGGAACAGCATTTTCCCAGAGAAACTTTTGGACTTTTTCTATTTTGTTCATAATCCTAGTATTTGATGTTTTTACTACAAGCACAAACATCAGAAAGTATATTGATTCCTGTGAATATTTAAAGTCTAGACTTTTAGATACCTATATAAAGCCCTGCCCGAGAAACTTGCTTCAAATTGTCCCCACTATTTTAGAGCAGGAACAGATTTGTACATAATTTTACTGCTTATGTTTTTAGCACTCTGTCCCTAATCATGGTGATGCACAGAACGTCTTAGATCACAGAAGAAAAAAAAACAAAAAAGAACAGCACTAGAAGATGTGAGCATATTTAATTTGTAATGCAAACCTGCCATTTAGGAGTAGAAATGTATGATAAAATTCAAGTATTACATGCAGATCATTTTAATTTTCTACTTTGCTTTAATGCAATGTTGTTTATTTACTCCATGTATTGTATTCAGAGAAACTCCTGTATTGTTTCCTACTTTGTGAAATATATTTTTATAAATACTTTTGTTGTCATCATTTTTTTTCCAGCTAAATGAAGACCTTTTAACAGTATTATCGACTCTAACTAAAATTCTAAAATATTTAACTAAACCATCCCAAGGACCTACTTTTATTTGTAAGAGTCTTTATTATAAAAAATACAGAAGATAAATGGCTTGATAATGAACAAATAACAAGACATCAGCAGTTACATAAAGGAAGGTGGAGAACCTAAAAGCTAGTTTCGCTGTGTCATTTGGTTGCTTCTGGAAGCAGAGACTGAGGCAGTATTAGAAGAAAAACACAAAAGAAATAAAAGAAACAGTATTGGGTAGGGAAATCCTTCAAATAAGATTATAGATCTAAAACTTGGGGAAAAAAAAAGGAATCAGATAATGAGTTTTGGCAAGAGAGCCTTAGACTGCAATGCAGATCTGCCCATGCTCAGAGAAAGATTGTCCACTAGAAAAGGACCACGCTGGGAAAAATAGGCTCTAATCAGCTGCCACCTCACTCACTGACTGGGAGCTGCCTAAGACAAGCATGGGTTTGGTTTAGAAAATGAAGACAGCAACTTCTGTAAGCTGCCTCCACTGTGACAGAAACCAAATATTTGAATATTATACTATGAATTTAATAACTATCAACACTTTATTGAAGTCAGATGAAGAACCAAAATGACTTTTAAATATACTATGTAGCACAGTGTCCAAAGCAAGTACTTGGTGAATATAAATTATTAATAGTATTATAGTAATAATTAATAGCAATATTCCAACTATCTTACACGCTTTAAATCAAGGAGAAATGTTTTTATTTCTTGCACATCAGACTTAGTTCTATTCATTTTGCAGAGAAGTGTCATATCTAACACAAATATCACACTATTGCTTTTCAGGAATATGAAATCTATATCCTACAATGTTGGTAATTAGTAGGATAATCAGCAGATGATTGTTTTTTGTGGTTGGGAGATAATGTCTGGTATATCACCTGTCCATATCTTGTTTTAAAATTATTTTGCCTGGGAAAAGAGATAAATATCCCTTATTGACTTTTTACAGTGACCATTCTAGCATTTTGTGCATAAAAGCCAAGTTTAGGTTTTGTAATATGGGGTGAAGCGGATAATACTGTATTCATGTTAGTGATATATTCTATGAACAATGCTTTTAGAGTAGCCTAAATTTAAAAGTATGTCTGAAGACACACACACACACACACACACACACACACACACATGCACACAGCTCCATTTGACTGAAGCTTTTCATTTAGTAAAAGACTTAACAGGACTTCCCTAAACATACAAGATGAATGAGGTTCAAACTTTTTAGAACTTATTTCATGCTTAGTTTAATTAATATACTTTTTAACTTTATTAAAGTGATTATTTATATGTCTGTGTATTTTTTCTGTCCCATTAATATTAATTTTTATCATATATATATGTGTGTGTGTGGTTTTTTTTGCATACAATGCTTCTTTAGTCAGTAGGTTTTTTAATCTCTCTTAGACTTCCATATACATATAGAGTGTGAAGGTGCTGTTTCTTACAATGATTTTTATGAGTGCAGTTATTGCAAGTTGAAAAATAGTTTATAGTAGGACAATTATTATATGCTATGAATTAAATTCATGTGTTACCCTGGCCTCATAAAATTGTGAATTCTAGGATATGAAATTTGCTTTGAAAATATTTTGGCAAAATGCATGGGTAAGTGTGTATGTATATCTAAAATAAATTTTTGAAAAACCTTAAATTCACTGGTATCACCAGTAAAGCTAGAATGCTTAGAAAATAGACAAATGTGCCTTTGGGAGAGTTGCTTAATCATATGCTTAAAGTAAGACAAGTCTCTGCATGAGACTTAGAAATCTCCCAGGAGCAGCCAGATTCCACACTGAGATTCAACAGAGTGATGGGCTATGCTATACTTTGCAGAAGGAAAAGCGGGTGCTGAGAGCTAAGTAGCCAATTACTCTTTATAGCCACATAAGGACCGGAGGCAAGTAGTCCCTTCCAACAAGTTGTATTATGCGATCACTGGCTTTGCAGGGAATCTCACGAATGTATAACCTTCTGATTGCCTTTTTGATTGAAAGTTCCATCTGAGATCAAGGCAGTGCAACTAGTAATAAGATTTCAAAAAATCCCATCACTGGCACTGTCGGAAAGGTTGAGCATGACTGAAATCCCATCATTGTCAGTCAAAAAGATAAGGTAGCAGTGGGTATTACTTTAAAAGCTATATAAGTGCACAATTTAAACATGAATATCAACATTAAAAGGAATATACATACACATTCTTACATTTATATCCACACATGTATACACATACATAGAAATAATTAAGTTATAATAATTAAGATTTCATTTCACAATCATACACACCACCCAAACCTGGAATGGTCACTTTTTGTTTGCTGAATCTAACCTTGAATGTGAAAGCAATTTGACTAAGGGTAAAGGGTTTTAAGTGAAAATTATATTTGTGAACAAAATAATCACTCATAATTCCTGGGAATCGAATTAAATTCATAACAGCATGAAGCTGGTTTAGATGTTTTTGTATCATTGTATTTCTGTGGAGAAAATAATTGTAGAATATATTTTGTAGGAAATATTTACCCATATATTTTTATGTTTCTTCAATTTCAATACAGTTTTATTTGCTATATGAAGTTTCTTTGCGATGTTACTCCGTTGGCTCATGTTGGTTATATATTTTTGCCATTATTAATTGCTCTATATGATAATGGTTGTAGAGGATAATATTTACATTGTCTCTCATTAAAATATATATTATTTTAATATTTTACTTATAGTCAACAAATAATTATGGATTAAGTAATATATTCTTAATATTTGAGATATTCTAGCCCTAGTATTTTGGGCTCAGTCCTAGTATCATAGGGTATATGCAATTAAAAATCCCTTTGTCTTGATGGACTAAGATACAAGAATTTAGTCCACAAAATTTATTAAGAATCAATCAGTGCAAGAGTTAAGCTTTATATCTGATATGAGAGCATTAAATGTGATGGTATCTCCAAACTTTTCACCTTTATAAAGTGAAACTAATCATCACTAAGCTAGTTGTTGAGACACTATTTGCCTATGATTAAATACCATTTAAATCCATGCTTAGACTTTAGTTTGCCAGACATCAAAGTCCTTTTACATTCTACTAAAGAATTTCATCTAAAATTATAATGTAAGTTGTCCAAGGAGAGGAAATAGAAAATGAACTAGGCAACTGTGTTTTTTCTCTCTTGCATGGTGGCCTGCCCTCATGCTGTAGAGTATATTTCTTTTCCTACTTTTACTTGCCCCAAACTCACTCTGCAGAGCATTTTTATTTCCTACCTTTAAAATAACTTATAAAAGAACAAAAATGAGCTAAACATTGTGCTATGGAAGCACCAAGGAGGAAGCAAAGTACTGCAATTGGCAAAACTCAAGAAAGCTTCAGGGAGGAATAGTTTTAAAATTTAGGGTTTTTTTTTTAAGTATGGGAACTGAACAACAATTGCAAAAGAAGCCAGTTTTTCTGGAAACAAAGTGGTAAATAAGTTTTGAAAAATAATCACATATAAAGATTAACAGCATGTTTGAGCACTCAGAAGATTCAGAAATGGGGTGCTCATAGGGCACTCTAGTATAGCATATATTATGGCAAGTTTGTTGGTGACCAGAAAGTGACTCAGACAATCCTTATGGAGTTTTCCATGATTAAATTATACATAGAATAAGTGAGAAAGAGAGGAGTTGAACTTCAGTCTTCTGGATTATTTCTGGGATTGTTAAACTGCAATTGTTTTTGTGTTTATGCTCCCCATTCTTTATGGAACCTTTCACTAAATCTCAACCAGAATTTGCTGGAGGTCTTGGTGCCTGTGGGAACTCTTTTTCCAACTTAAGAAATCTTTCACCATATGATTCACACCTTAAATGCAAGTCTTACCTCTAACAGGTATCTCTACTTATAGATAATAGATATTTCTATTATTATTCACAGATTACAGAAGAGGGTTGCTAGGAGGAATATCACAGGATGCTGCCTGAAGAAAAAGACTATGGAAAACAGTGACTTCAATGAACACAGAGGCCAGCACTACAAAAGGAAATGAGAGGTTACTAAAGGCAAATTTTTAAACCTTCAGACCTCCCCTGTACATGCAAAGGTCTAAAGGGTCACCCTATGCTTCCCCAGTAAATATGAGCACGATTTTAACAACTGTTGTCTAAGATTTAAGACATCAATTTGTGAATCATGGATTAGGATGACTTCTCCTTTCTAATGTATGCTATCCCTTGACTAAAATTTTCTCTAATGATTTCCTAGGTTTTCTTTAATTCGCTCTCTAAAGTTAGAAAGATACTTCATATATGTCAGATTTGGTTGTTGGATATGTGAATGGATGATTGAGGCTCAATGTTAGAGCTATAAATAACAATATTGCAAATAAACTTAAAATATCCTCCTTAACAAAATCTTTTTTTATAAAATATGTTCCATATATATATTTGTGGCAAACAAAAGATGCATTCAACATAATTCTCTTGCCTCTCAAGGACATGGGGTATAATTGGATAAATTGCAAAAACCATTAATCATTAAAACAGTGGATTTCACTATAATATAAAAGAAGTGAGGAGGCAGTATTATGAAAACACAGAGAAAGAATGTCAAAGTCTACCAAGACCTGAGATCCTGCTGTGGATTGCCAGAATGATTTGCTTAAAAAGCCAACTGTCAGGATGAGGGTGTCATAGGGTAAGGTTAGTTTAGTTTCTAGGCACCTGAAAATGAATTGTGATGCTAAACTGGAGGATTCCTTGGTGAACTTTATTGTTATAGATTTTCATCAGGTGAACTTCTCCATGTGACAAATACTTCAAAAACTTATTTAAAAAACAAAACTGAGAATATTCTACTAATTTAGATGCTGGGAATACAGTCGAGAAGAGGACAGGAGAGTGTCTGAACCTTCAAATACCTGGTGATGTGGGAGACAGGTCGATGACTAAAATAAGAAAAACAAGAAGATGATATGATAGAACATATAATAAAATAGATGTATGACAACTATTTTATATGAGGTGGACTGACGGATAGTTGAGTTGCCAGTTTTCATAAGAAAAGCAGCAATTTTTATTGTTGTCTTGTAATAAACCAGTGGCACATGCAGTAGATGAAAATGAGATCTAGATCATAGAGGATGAGGGGATTGGAACCACACTAGGATAGGGAGAACTGAGAACAAACCCCACATTACCCAGGTCTTTGTCAAGCAGGATTAGGAGCTCAGATTTACTTTTGTGTGAAAGAGGAAGCAATTGAAAGGATGTGAAAGCAGGAGAATGATATGATCTCACTTAGAGTTTTTAAAAGATCATTCAGATTCCTTTACAGAAATAAGATTACAGGATATTAGAATGAAGGGAGGAGACCTAGATAGGAAGCTGCTGCTTTAGCCCAAGGAACAAATTAACTTACCTTTGCAATGGTAATAGACAGAAGAATTAGAATCCAGATATAGAATGGGTATAAAATTTGTAGTAATGGAAGAAGAATTCAAAGTGCAAAAGGAAGGAAAATATTACATTTAAAGGGGCTTTGAGAAGTTTTACTAGAATGACTTTGTAGATAGTAAAGCCACTGACAAAGACTGAGAAGACAAGGTAGACTTGGATACCAAAGGCTGAGCACCAACTTTTTAATGAATCACAATAGAAACAGCTTATATTCTATTCTGGTAGAAATACCTGCTTGATGTGCATAAAAGCCAATATTAGTGTGGTTCTCTAGAGAAATAGAACCAATTATATGTAGATACATACACTATTTGTGTGTGCCTGTGTGAATGCATCTGTGTGTATGTGTGTGAGACAGAGTGAGAAAGAGCAAAAGACTCAGGGTCAGGAGTTGTCCTCTGAGAAGTATATGATGTACTATCTTTACTTCAGTGGATCATATGATGCTCACTTACATTGTTTAAGACTATGTACGCTACTGAGTTCATTGATTTAAATACTAGTCAAACAGAAATAATTCACTGAAACACTTAGAAATAATGTTTATTCTGGGCACTTTGTGACTCAGTCAATGTTGATACATTGATTCTTCTGTGTATTAGTTCTTAAGTCCATGAAGGTCACAAGACATATGGAAAATAAAGTGCAGTCAGCCTGATTACATCATATTTTCTAGCTTTCTAGAAACAAAACATAATGCAGGCTCTAATTCAATGAGTTATTTCTTGGCTTGGGTATGATGGATTCACTTCCTGGAAATGATTATTAATGAAAATGAGCAAATGATATACCCAAGTATTTATCCATGCTTAACAAAAAGTAAAAAAAGACACAAGTGGTTTTGTACTATATAAATATGTCACATTGTCAAGGAAGCATTTCTGAGGTAAATCTTTCCCTTTTGGATTGAAGAATAATCCTCAAGGGAAGAAACATTTGGTCTTTGTGGTTTAGTTATGCTAACAAGTCCCAGAAAAAGATGACTTCAAACATTTTTCTTCGATTGTCTGTTTATTGTTGCTTTCTGATGATGTTAACCTTGTTCTCTGGAAGTTGATGGGTTTGGCACATAATAAATTCCAGCTGCACAGAAGTGAAGTGATACTAGCCTGCACAGAAAACTCTTGTATAAAATATAAGAAATTTTTTATATTAAATACTCATTTAACAGGATGCACCATACTTATGAGGCACACTTATTATTTTATAAACCCTGTTACTTAAATACAGTTATAGAAGATATAGATATAGATATATATAGACACAAATAGAGATGTAATGGGGAGTTGGTCAAATATAAGACAACTTTTCCTTTCCTTAAACATTTCTGGTCTTCTATAGTGGCTTGACAAAACTATTTTAGTTTTTTTTAAACTATAGTGTTGCAGTTTTATTTGTGCATGCTTTAACACTTCTAAATTTCTCTTAAGATTACCTAGAAAGTATTTAGTGCTCCACAAGTTCAGGAATTGGTACATATTGTCATATGACATGCAAGTATAGTTACGGATTCAACTGGTCAGTATGGTAAGAGATGGTACAAAGGTGACACCAAGGGAAAAGGAGGGGAGAATGAAGACTCAGAGTCTGAGGAAGACAGTATATATCACATAACCTGGCAGGGAGAAAACAGTAACAGAAAATTACACTCATGTATCCTATCACTGATGGAATCATTGATGGAATCTAGTAATTTATTATTAAGTAATACCTATTATTTTAACAGGGTACATTTTAAGAATATAAATATCATCTAGCATAATAGTTAATTGATTATCAAACACAAAAATATCAAATGAACACTTCAATGGGTGCATTTTTCTTAATGTTGTACAGGGACTGGACCCAGTATCTTCACAGAGAGCTACATTCCCAGTCATTTATTTATTTTTTTTTAATTTTGAGACAAGGTCTTGCTAACTTGCTAAGTTGCCCCAGTTGGGCTCAAACCTTTGGTCCTCCTGCCTCTGGCTCCTTGTGTGCTGTGTTTATGGGCATGAACCACAATTCCCAGCTAATGGATGCATTTTTTAAAGAAAATATATGATAGAGTTTGTAACTTATTTAAGATTAAGAACCTTCAGAAAACTAAGTAAAAAGCATAGAATGTCTTTAATTTCACAAAGAGTAAACTATCTAAATTTCACAGCAATAAAATTATTAATAGAATGTAGTATGACACTTTCCCCTAAAATGACAATAAGAAAGGCTCTCCTCATATCTTTGTTTCAGGAATAACTAATAAAGGATATCTTGGCCACTACCACTATAAAATGAAAAATATAAAGATTCATAGATTTATTGAAAACAGGGCAAATAGGTCATTCATAGGTTATGTCACTGTAAGCATACAAAAGTCAACAGAATACATGGAGAAGCTGTTAATACCTAGCAGATATTCAGCAGTGTAGCTAAATCTGAATGATACATCATTATGAAAGAAATTAAAGCATTAAAGGTGTAATTACCTAAAAATTAACCAATAATTACTATTCATTATAATCAAAATTATAACTTAATTCCATGACCAACTCAGCTTTGCTTTTCAAACTTTATTTTCTACTGAGCTCCATTCTCCCATAGAAATATTAAGTGAAACTATCAGAGAGGTAAGGAGCAAAGAGTGCTCCTCAAACTACCAGATAAGAAAAATTTACTACGGAACTGTAGTAAATAAATCAAGGAAACAAAAATGAACAACCAGAAGTAAGCAATTAAAAAAAGAAAACTATGGAATTCTTATTGCAGTTGCCAAAGCAGACTAAGTAAAAACCACAAATCAAACTTAGTTTGACTTTAAGACATGCAGACCTAAGACAATCAGCTATCACTCTGGATTGATGAGACAGATGTAAAAAGGTGAATACAGTCAAGTATTGGTGAGACTGTTAAAAGTGGGAAGCTTTAAACAGTGTGTGTCTCCTATAATCTAGCCAGGCTACATCAGGGTATAAATCCCAGAGTAGTCTTAATGTGGACTCATAAGTATAGATGCCCAATATTATGATTTATTGCATTGTTTTTTAAACTTCTTTTTTTTAGAAAAGTTCTCATTATGTAGTTCAAGCTGCCCTTGAACTCATTATGTAGCCCAGGCTGGCCTGGAATTCATGGTGATCCTCCTGCCTCGGCCTCCTGAGTGCTGGAACTACAGGGGTGTGCCACCATGCCCGGCCTGTGTTTGTTTGTTTGTTTAATGAGATACTGAAGACACTTTATGCATTCACATTACAGAAATTGATTTTTAAACTTTTTTTTGAATTTTTTTTAGTACGTATCTGTGGTACATAATGCTTGCATTCTTCGTGGGGGTTCATGAATGTACATAACACATCTTAATTCTTTTTCCATTCTCTTTGTCTTTCCTTCATCTCTTGGTTCCCTAAACTTTTATAAAAGATTTATCTCCCTATTTCTTATTATTGATCACTTATTTTGCTCTTTATCTATATTTTCAGTTTCTTACATAAGAGAAACTATGTGTTTTTAAGCTTGTGTATCAGGTAAACAGATATTGATTATACCCACTTAATAAATGTAAGTGCTAATATGGGGCATTTGGAAGTAATAAAATAAATGCATAGAGGCTAATATGCATCCATTTTGAAAACATTGTCAAGTAAGCAAAACATAAAGTAGGAAATGAAATGTATGGCACAATAACATCTATATTATCTAAAAACATATCTACAAGAATATATGTTATTAAGGAAATATATTCAAGGATATTTATTTTTTGCTCATTTTAGAAGACAGAATGACTTAACTGCTGGCATTTGAGGTGTACTAAGTAAATGGAAGTACAACTAAAAATAAACATGGAGCAAATGATAGAAGGTGCGCTTAAGAAAAATTTTTCATATACAGGCAGAAGCATCAAAACAAGAATGGGTGGCAGTATGATTGTGATGCTTCATATTTCCTAAGGAACCCAGGCAGAGATTGAAACTCTGTTCCCAGGCTGTGAGATTGTGTTGTGCCAAAGAGGAAATCATACAATTTTGATAAGTGTTCTGGGTTTAGATTTACCAGTATACTTCACATTTGGTGAAATGCCCAGACTATTTGTCAGACCCTCTAAGGGTCACAATTCACATGCACATACTAAAAGCTCTTAGAAATCTTAATGTAATGAAATCTCTTTTATTTTGTTTATCCCAGGGTTCCTCAAATGTAGTTATTATTTTTCCCACTTAAAAACCAATTTCATCTTTCTAGATAAGTGCATTTTCTGGAATAAAATGTGAGCATCACTATTGGAATCAGTAGACAGACATGATGATGTTTAAGAAGGAGATGGATGTGATCAGGCCTAATATACTTCCTTTCCTCTTGAGGGGGTCACACTAAGGTATTCATTTACCATCTGTGCTGTGTGTATGTTTGTGACAAATGAAGCTGGGAATTAAACAGTAAAATAAGGTGCAGACTTCGCTCACACGGAGCTAATTGGAGAGACAAATCTAACACATGGAGATAATTAAGCGACATGACCTATGTATAGGACAGTAACTAACAGTAGTGATAAACTATGGGAAACCTGTCAAATGGCACAGCAGTGATTGTGTGGCCACAAAGGTCAGATAAGAGCCAAGAAGAGTTTGGGAACCATTCTAGAAGCCATGACAAAATAAAAATAGAAAATGGTCCTACAAGGTTCACATTTAGAAGTAACAGATGCAAACTCACTTAAAAAGCTCACTCAAAATAAAAAAGATGCAAACTCACTCAAAAAGTGCATGTAAATATGACCAACAGAACTCTGTGACTAAAAGAAGGTGGAAAGATGATTGTGAAACTTTCTAAATGGGGTATAGATGATTCTAGAATAATTATTTCTCTGTAAAAGGAATTTAGAGATTTTGTTCATAAAGTTTTGTCAATCAAATTAGAAAGGCCACCCATAGAAAACCCAGGCATTTTGTAAGCTGTCCTGGCTAGGATATGACTCACATTTGAAAACCTGCAAGAATTCATTATCATTCTTATCATTGTCTGCAGTGGGAAGTAGCCTTTCCATGTCATTGTTTTCTCAATTCTTGGGATGTTCCTTAAAGACCTGCATTGAATTGATGTAATACTAGCCATATATAGTCTATCATTTTTGTGTTAAGTTGGTATTATTTCTACATTTGTACATGAAAATATTCTGGCATTAATGAAGGATGAAAACAATTCTGTTGCCTTTACAACTCAATAATGCTTTTGTAATCACACTATAAAATGAGTACTTGCCTCTATCCAATCCTGATAATGTCGCAGGATGGCACAAACTTGAAACAAAGTTTCTCAATGAGGAATTGTAGACAATCTTACACACATGGTTGTAGGACAGTGCTGAAGACGTCTTCAAGATTGTTCCTGAAAATGAGTTCTCCATACCTGGACAGAGATCCATAAATAAGATCATCAAATCAATTCCACAAACTTCATGACACCAACTTATTACTAAAATAAACCCTTTTAAAATCCTTCTAATCAATTAAAAGGAACACATACGTATACAAGGAGATTTGAAACTCTTCTAACCATCTGTTACGCTTGCAACTACAAATATTTGCAAGATGGTCATACCCAAAGATGAGTGGTCTTCTGGCATACACAGAAAAACTTACTAAAGAGCAATAATGACTTTTGATGATACCATTCTGAAGTTGTCCCAGGTCAACTTCACTTATTCTGAATAATTTACTTGTTAGAACAGTAATCACTTTGATTATTTCCTTTGAGGCCTTGTTTATTGCCTGACACCCTCATGGACCAATCTTTGCAACTTGTATTGGATTCTGCTTCCTACCCCAAGATTGTTCCTTGAATACAATTATTGACTTCTTGACTGACCCCTTGGACATGAAAATACAGTCTTTTAATTTAAAAAGTTTTGTACCTGGATGACTGAGATGTTCAATTTTCAGTTCCTACTTCCTGGTTCTTCTATACTGCGCCTGTGGGTAAGGAGAATTTAGGCTGCTTCTGGTGGATGGTGTCATGAATACATAACTTCAAGTGTACAAGTATAGCTGAGGTAAACCAAGAAGGGTGTGCAGAATCCCAATGCCAATAGCTGAAAGAAAACCACTAATAGTTTTAGTCCTGACAGGAAAATAAGAATAAATGATTACTAAGAATTAAAAAGAAAATCAGTGTTTTATTTTCAGTACAGAAGACAGAAGTAGGGCAAAAGAAGTGATTATTCCAGTTCATTTTGTAGAATCGCATGATCAGTAAGAGATTGAATAAGAACCTAGACAGAATTAAGCAGGAACAAAGTAAAATAATGTGTTAAAAGTATTAGGTATTATAGGGTACTATTTTCAAAAATTTGTTTAAGATGTCAAACAAGTTCTATTTTATTATTTATTTACAGACTAAGACTAGATATGAAGTAATTAGACCACAATCAAATTTTTTCTTATTACAAAGTCTAAAATATGCTGACCATGGGATGAATTGCCTGCAGGAAAAATTTTTCAAAGGTGTTAAAAATATGACCTGATTTATTTACATCAATATGGTTTCTTCAAGATACTCAAACTGACTTCATTTTGTCAGCAATTTCTATAAAGTTCTATTTCCAAATAGAATAAAAATTTCCTATGTTTCTTCTAGACTCCTTAACCTGCTTTTTACTCATCTCCAGAAAAATTAGGCTTTTTATCATTACCCATGACCAATTTGAGAAATGTTGTCGCTTTTTCTGGAGCTTTCATTGTATCCAAAATAAAGCTGTGTTTAGAAATAAGATTTCCAATATGATCTGGGTAGCCCTTTACCTGTACATACATTTGGAGAAATTCCTCTTTTGTAATTATAAAATTCAACCTAAGAATATAATTTTAGAATGTTACTATACCTCTTACATTTATGACATAGGCAATAACGGTGACCCCATGCTTTCCAGAGACTGAGTCTCCTTTTTGCCTCACCTACTGGGAAGAAGTGGTATTTCCTGAATATAACTGGCAAGAGGAAAGGGCATGTACCTCAGTCACTGATAGTAGAGGATGATAGATTATTAAATTCTCATTCACAGAAGGAAATTAAGCAGAAGGGCATGTGAAATCATTTGTTCCTAGACCACCTGTGCTGTAAACTTTTATATATTTGTGCATCATATAAAACGGGAAAAATGAGCTCTGTCTTTTGACAGGCACCTGTCATATAGTTATTTGTTCAAGCAATGTTTATTGAGTGCTTTCATCTGGTTTTAAAAGACTTTAGTGAGTCCTGAGTATACAATTTCAAGAAATAAATAATACAATTCTTGTCTTCCTTGATCTAATAGAATGGCAGATGTGGGCAGTAATCTACATGGATACCAAAATCCTAACTTATAAACTGTAGACAATGTCCTCAATTTAGTAGTTGGTAGTGTGCATGGCTGTGGAACTGTGTTCTGCACAAAGTGCTCGGGCCAGGAAAAGTATAAGTGGAGACAGAAATCTCAGCTGTCTCCGAAGGTAGGCCATGTGTCATGGTGTGGGGCTGGGTCAGCTTGCAGGAAGGAGTTGTATTTGTTCACAAAAAGGAGATATCCTTTTGGAATCCATCATCTGGAGAAAGAATATTTTTCTAAATCATACAGAAACACTGTGTAATAAGTCAAGAGCCTTGAAGTGCTAAAGAAACATTTTGAGGATGTGTAAGAGAAAATGAGAAAGGAGGTAGATTTCATTGAGTTAATCAGGAAATCTGCAAATATAGAAAGTGACATTTAAATTAATTTTAAGGACAAGAAGAATTTAAACAAGTGAGAAGAGAAATAAGAGGTAAAGGCAGAATCATAGGGTAGTAGTTCACTTAGCTAGAAAAAAAAACTTGACTAATTGAAAAGAAAATTGAAAGAAGAGTGTGGCTACTTTGGAGAGGGAGAAGGAAAATGTGACAAGAAGAAATTGGAAAGCTAGACAGTGAAAACATAGGAATTGCAGAACAATGTAATCAAAGTTTATTTTAATTGTTTGTCAGTTGTGAAGTGAGATCTTGATAGTAGGATGACTATTGGTGTGCATATTGAAAAAAAGAATGGAAGGTTTAGAAACAAGAAAGATACCCCCCTCCCTGCCTTGGGAGACAAAATTCTAGGCCTGATCAGCAAATATGTGCTATTTAGTGAGGGAAATCATAATGTGGATAAGAAGATAAAAGAGGGCTCAATTACTATACTGAGAAAGAAAGTAGAAAAAATTAACAAGAGAGCAAATTGAGAATGAGTCTAGAAGGGAGAGAAAGGGAATGGAAAACAAAGAAGAAGCAAGACATATCATGTACAGGTACAAATTCCTTAGGATGAATGTTATCATTATGTATATCAAAAATGTACCAATATAATTAAAAAACAAAAATCTCCCCTCAAAAGAAAGTGCAGTCCTGAAGATGAAGAGAAGAGTGGTTTTGAGAATGGACTTCTTGGTGAAATGAGCTAAGTGACTTAGTGAGATACAGTCCGAATATGTTTAATAGATTTGTCTTTTGGGGCCATTGCCAATACAGTGTCAGGAGAGTAGACTGGTTGAACCAAGTGGATTACACCAAACTGATTAAATGAAAGAAAGAACATGGACTTAGGGAATAGAGAGAGAAGTTTTATGCACATTTTAGCTTATTTTCATGGGTAAATTTCTTCAGCTAACTGATTATAAGGGTATTTAGGGTCAGACAAACATTGAATTTTTTTTGTTTTCTGAATATTAAACACAATGGATCATGTCCCTTGTTATTAAGAATAAACGAGCAAGTAAGGGGACCTTGATGAATGGCGATCCAACTGTAGAATCAAAATCCTTGACAAGGTGAAAGGTTTATGTAGAGGCTGCAGACCAGTAAGAATTGTGGAACAATATGGCTATGATTGTTCTGGCACCATTTTCTCATTTGTAATAAGTTGGAATAAATCACAATCTCTCCATTTATTCTAAAATAATTTTTTTATTATTATTAAGAAATGACTGTGTTCTCTCCGCTGTTGCAAAGGCTAAATATGCTCAGGTTAGCATCACGGCTGCTGCCACTAACATGTGGCTTTTATTCAAGTGCAGGTGACAGATACCACATAAACAAAAAATAAAACATAAGAAAAGAAAATTTTAAAAATAATGAAAGTGATGAGGGAGAGGATTTCTGAGACAGCAGGCAGAAGAGACTTCTCCAAAGTGGCGATGTTTACACAGAGCCCTGAGAGAGTGATCTGACAGAACTGGAGGAAGGCTGTTCTTGAACAGGAGAAAGGAGAGGAGATAGGAGAGGTTAGTCCACTAGCGCTACTCTTACACAAAAACGTTTACATACCTCAGCATGAGGAAGATTCTAGAGAGCTACCTTGGAGTTTACAACCCTTTGTAAAAGCTTGTGATACCCGCTTGAGGAAGTTCCTATTAGAAACGTATTCTTCGTTACTCAAAATTATATTGTCCCATTCTGAGTCTTTTTTTCTTAATATTTAGTATTTTGAGATAAATCTCCATATTCTATGCTTTGTTCTGCCCCTGTTTCAGTACTGGGCTTAATTTCTCAAAAAAAAAAAAAAAAAAAAAGAACCTTACATTGTGCAAAACCTTGTCTTAACTCCTAACATGCTGTAACTTGATGTTTCAGCTATTACAAAGTTCCTAGCTGTTTCAGGAATGTTTTATATTTTACTAGTATCACTATAAAGTTTGCAGTTATCTACTGTACATAATTACATTCATTAATAGTAGCTCTGCATTTTTACATTCATTGTAAGGAGAATTAATCAGTGGGTGTTTACACTGGTTTTCTGCTGCAAGAAAAATTTTTGGTACTAATTACTCTTATATAGTCAAAGATGAATTTATGAACAAATTTACTTTTGTAATTCTTTCAGAAAATTATGAGATTTCAAGTCTCAGAAACCATAAATTATGAAAATTTAACATGCATAAATATATATACATATATATAAAGATTAGAATTTGGAACTCTAAACAAAAGTTTATTGTAAGTGGAAGCAGCTTTGCATGGATTAAGGAGGATACAGTTAAACCTCTGTAATTAGATAATATCTTCCATTTACTAACTCTTATTTAAATTCTTCCACCCTGGGTTTCTTCTTCCTTTGTATGTTAGGGTTCATGATCTCTGCTGCCTGAACTGAACTAATTTAGAGAGATAATTTTGTAGATTTTCAGCCACCTGCCTGGCATATTATAAATATTCTACAAATGTTAGTTACATATATAGAGGCTAGAGAGGGAGTTTATGAGTAAAAGTTTAAGAAGTCTTTTATTTTTCTTAAAAATTTAAGGGAAGGGAAATATATGACTTAAAACTGTATTGTCTGCTGTTCACAGGACTACATGGAGCAATAGTTTCAGTGAGGCCAAGAGAATCAGGAGGTGGCTGTGGGAACTATATTTCATGGACCATAAAATCAGAGAGGCATTACAATTTTGAATGGAAGACCAACCACAGTTAAAAAAATAAAATTCCCTCCTGGCATGCATATTATCCATAATAAGGCAAAATGAATTTACAAGCATCTCACTGAAACGCAGGGGAGTAAGATACTAAAATTTTTCTAGGTGCCCAGGGCTGGTTAAATGAAAATTAATGTGCAATGGAAATTGTTACTAATTTAGGACTTTTGAAAAACTTTTACAGGTTTACATGCAGCTTTGCTCCGTAAATTCTTCTCGTTCTTTATTTTTCTTTATCTGCCTGTCTCACACAAACACACACACACACACACACACACACACACACAATTTATGTTCTTCAGAGTGATTATTTTTGCCCCAAAGATTTGTAGGATACTTCTCTCTGTGATGCAAAGACGTCGGAACCCTTTATCCATTTGAAGTACTTTGCATCTTAATCATCTCACTTTCATTTATTAAGTTAGTGAATCTTTATGGCAAACATTCTGGTAATCAAGGCAAGGGCTACTATTCCCATTTTTAAATTAGAGAATATTTGCCTTAGATGCTTCTCTCAAGCCATTAGTCACAAGAGTTTCTCTGTTCTTTCATATCATAAAAACAGAAGCCAAAACTGTCTGACTAGTCAGTGGGTCAGTAAGAATACCCTGTGTGAATCTGTCTTTGTCTTATCCACTACCTCAATTAAGAACACATCAACATGGTGAAAAAGAGAAGATACCTTGTCATTTTCCAAATCTTGAGAAAATACAGAAGCATTCAGTAATGAGATTTCCATTCCCTCCTGTATTTCCTAATGCAGGGTCCTTAAGTGTCCCTTACAGATGGCTGTTAAGAAAGCCTGGGTACAGCATTACAAGGAAAAGCTGCCTGACACAGACAGAAAAGGAACCCTCTGTTCCCCTCCTGCAGATATGAAATGAGCTCTGCTCAAAGCATTTGCCTTCATTAACAGAAAATTCTTTACTTCACATTGGGAGATGTGGGCTCAAGGGGTGTGGGCTAATGTTCTCTAAATTGGGTTTAAGATTGGACCTCCATCCAAATATTCCCACACACTTAGTCTTAAAGAATCCCAATCTTCTCCAAAAAGAACCTAATTTAATTTCTCTTCCATGTGGGATTTTGAAAATATGCGGCCATATAGAGAGGCCCCAGGCTGCCTACTCCATCTTCAGTCCTCCACTAGGGGTATCCAGATTGAGTTCCCCTTCATGCATCATACACGTGATTTGTGAGATTTCATTTGGGACTTATCTGGTGCCATATCTGTTGGATATATGATTTAGTAAAAAAATGTAGCCCCATTCTGGGGAGGGTGTTTTTGAATTCATTATAAAAGGTATTGTCATACTGATTCATCTCACTGGCTGCAGAAAACCAGTTAAGTTTACATTGAGAACAGAAAGTACACTTACCCAGCTCTTTAACAGAAGAGAGGTCAAGTCAAAGATCGGAGGGCAATTGAAAATCAAGATTTACATGGAAGTGCAATTAGACAATCCTAAAATGAGGTTAGTGGACATTTTCCTACCTGCGTATGCTTTCTTCTTTTTTTTAATTCGTAGGAAAATGCATCTTTATTTTCATCTGCCTTTAACAGAAATTGAGTATTCATTTCCATATGAATGTAAACAAAACACTACAGTAGGAGCAGTACCTGTGACTTGGTCCCTAGTGAAGGTCACATAAGACAATATAATCATACAGGCACCTCAGGATATCATTCACTCATTGTCTCTTCAAAGCTCAGTGGCTTATAGGCCATGGACTTTCCTATTTAATGCACTAAGAAGCACAATCATTAGTATGTCATAAATCTCTTCAATATTAAGATAACACTATTTCAACATAATTTATATCTTCTGCAGTCATGTGTACTTTATACATTTAGAAAGATTTGTAGTTGTGCATAGTGGTGTACATCTCTAATCCCAGCACTCTGGAAGGCTGAGACAGAAGAAATGCAAGCTTGAGTTGTACTTGGGCATCTTAGCAAGACCCTGTCTCAAAATAAAAAACAAAAATGGAGTAAGGGGTGTAGTTCAATGCAAAGACCCTGGGCTCAATTCCTAGTACCACAAACAAAACAAAACAAATGTTCTTTCTTTTTTTCTCCATTAAGTTTATTTGTATATTCTAGGTATACAATACAATAACATTCATCATTGGGATCTCATACCTTTACATGATGTATCTTGGTTCTTATTTTTGCCCCATCACCCTGCCCTCCCTTCACCCCCTCCACCCTTCCCTATTTACAAGGAATTTCTTTCCATTTTTTTCCGTTTCTCATATTTTTTCTTTTCCCTTCTTTCCTTTCCCCTACCCTCCCACTTCCCTTACTCCTTTAGAGCTTTTCTTCCTATTTCACAATATCAATTATACATTTTGATCCTTATTTACACTTTTAATTTTTCACACCAGAGAAACTTTTTGGTATTTACACATGTGTGCCCTATTTATTTCACTTAAGAGTGTGGCCTCAATGTGCATCCACTTAGATATAAATGTCTCTAGTTTCTCATTCTTTATAGCTGAGTAGTACTCCATTTTGTAAAAAAAACCAAAACAAAACCATGTTTCCTTTACCCAGTCTCCAGTTGATGGGCAATTGGGCTGTTTCCAAGTTTTAACTATTACAAACTGTGCCACTGTAAACATTGGTGAGCATATATCACTGTGGTGTATGATTCTTTTAATTTTTTGGAAAGATACATATGAATTCCCAAAGTTGAAATAAGATAAAAAATTCTAAACACTCCAGTTACAATCAGTGAAATTGAAAACATAATTAAAAATTTATCAACAAAGAAAAGCCCGGGTGCTGATGCCTTCACTGCTGAATTCTACAAGACATTTAGAGAAGAACTATTGCTCCTGCTCTTTAAACTTTTCAACAAAATTGAAAGGGAAGCAATACTTCCAAATTCATTCCTGGAAGCAAGTATTACTTCAATTCCAAAAGCAGAGAAAGACCAACCAAAAAAGAGAACTACAGGGCAATCTCCCTAATGAACATAGATACAAAAGTCCTCAGTAAGATACTGGCAAACAGAATACAGAGGGTCATCAAGAGGATCATATACCCTGGCCAAGTCAGACATATCCCAGGGATGCAAGGATGGTTCAACATATCTAAATCAGTAAATGTAATACACTATATTAACAGAGTCAAGGACAAAAACCATATGATCATCTCAATAGATGCAGAAAAATCATTCAACAGAATTCAACACCCATTCATGATAAAAACCCTGCAGAATATTGGAATAGTCTTTATCTCAACTTGAATAAGGCTATCTATGAAAAACCAGCAGTCTACATCATACTAAACAGTCAAAATGTTATTTGAAAAGAGGTTCCTAGTATTCACCAGACGGCCAAAAAGGTTCACAGTGAAAAAAGGGGGGGGGGGTTTCAAACCTTTTGATTTACTTTTTTTGTATATATGTGTGTGCTTTGTTTTGTCTTGTTTTTTGAGATAGAGTCTCCCTATGTAGTTCAGGTTGGTCTTTTTTATTAATAAATTTTATTTTATTTTATCCCATCCTCCCCTCGTGTCCCCTTCCCCCCATATACAAAAGCTTTGTTTCCATTGTTTTCTTCTATTTTCACTTTTTTCAGATCCCTTCCTTTCTCCCTTTCTTCTCCCTTGTTACAGTGAATCATAAAATGGAAATTTAATGATCAATAAACAAAATATAGTGTTTTAATATCATGATTTTGTCAGTATAAATTTTAGAAGATAATAACAAAGCAAAATGAGCAAGCGGTTGTAATACATATTCCCTTTACCCATTCATCTGTCCATTTATTCACCCATCTACCAAGTACAGTATTACCAACTTGTGAGGTGTGATAAAAAATTATGATAAATGTTTAATTTTTTTAAAAAAAGATTATTACAATTAAAAATACACTGCCATTTATCTCCATGAAAACACTCTTTCCCATCATTCTCACCAATTTTTTGAAGCAGATCTGGAAGTCTTTTTTCACATCTCTAGCTGCACTGTTGTGGTGGCCTCCATGTCTTGGATCAATTCAAAACATTTACCTTTCATGGTCATTTTGACTTTGAGGAAGAGCTAGAGGTCACATATAACCTGATCAAGTTAATTAAGGTAGATGGTGACATACCATAATGTCTTTATTTGATAGAAATTCTCCTAAGTGCTATGAATTGTTTCAGGAGATGGAAAACACAAAAAGATAGTTAGGAACCACTTCAGAAAGCAGGAACGATAAGATAAGTGTGTCTGAAGCAAAAAGAATATTTTAGGTATGTTAGTATTATGTGTCTTAAAGTGTAATCTTTTAAAAAACATTCACCACATTGTTTGATCATACCTCTTACTGGGTGGTAGCCATTTTTCTAGACACTTTGGTAAGATCATTTTAAAAAGTAACATATGCCACATACATATTTATAGCCTAGTGAAGAGGGTAGATCATAAATAATAATCAAAAGTATCCTTTTGTAGAGAGGCGCATTTGTCCAATGTTAATTTTATTCTGTCAATATGTCAGGTGTACTTTTTTAACCTCTCTGAAGCCTCTGACCTACACAATACAAAACTTGTTCTTATAGGATGTAAAAGTCAGAATGAGGTGTGTGGAAGTGGCGGGGGTTATAGGAGGCGGGACATCAAAACTGAAAGTGTAAATAAGGACTAAATGTATAATAGGTAATGTGTAATAGGAAGAAAAGGGGCAAAGGGGAAGGGGAAGCGGGAGGGCTAGGGGAAAGGATAGAAGGTTATGGCATTAATACGAGAAAATGGAAAAATAGGAACAAAGTCTTTGTAAATAGGGAGCAATGGAGGGGTTGAAGGGAGGGCTGGGCAAGGGTGAAAAATAAGAACCAAGAGAGACTATGTAAAGGTGCAAATTTCCAATGATGAATGTCATTATATTGTATACCTAAAATGTACCAGTGATTAGAATGAATAATTGATAATGCAAAATAGGAAGAAAAGGTCCAACGGGGTAGAGGTAGTGGGAGGGGCAGGGGAAAGGAAAGAAGGGAAAGGAAAAATGATGAGAAAAGGAAAATATGGAAATAAAGTCTTTGTAAATAGGGAAGGGTGGAGGGGGTGAAGGGAGGGCTAGGAATGGAGAAAAAATAAGAACCAAGATGCATTATGTAAAGGTACAATTCCCAATGAGAAATGAAATTGTGTTATATACCTAAAATGTACCAATAAAAGAATTTAACCACAAAAAAAGCAAATAATTGGAGTGAATTCAAATATTAATTAATTTTATAAATGAGGAAACGATGTATTTGGATCCCAACAAGATATGTCTGATTTTAATGTTGTAATATTATAATTATTCTACTATAGCTATAAGTACCCATAAGTAACAGCCCTGCTGAAATGAATGAATGCAAACATGATTGTGGGGTTTTAAAAGAATAATTTATTTACTTTTCTGTGAGTTCCCTGTATCCTGACATAATTCAATGATCTTTCCTCTATGTCTCTATTTCTTCTCTCTTCTCAATTTCTCTTTCTGCTTTTCCTTCCATCTTTCTTTCCTTTTACTTCTTAATTACTAGAATACAGAAAGGGAAATTTCAAACCTACTAAGAATGTTTAGGTTAAGAAATTAGAAGCATATTTTTGTTTTCTCTTTACTATATATCTTTGTTTTCCCACATCTCCACCTGTTTTTCCATTAACTGGAAAAGAAGTTGAATAATATCTTTTTTACATTTTCTGACTTTATCTCATATCTTTCTATTCTTAAGAAAAGTTGATAACAGTCTTTTATTTCCAGTGTAAAGTTGTTATCTAGAATTATGAAACTTTGAATTAGGAAGCAATTAGACGCTAAACTATAGTTACTTTCACGTTAAAAAACTCATTTTCTTTTCAATGAAACTGTAGGCCCATTAATCGTAGAACTCTTCTAACATCGTGTGAAAGTTCATGTGTAATTATCCTTTCTTCATATTCTTTAAGATTTATGAAGTGTAAATACTAACTTCACATCTTATCTTCAGTATTTCTACCCTAATATCTCATTCTGTGCTCTAAGGGTGGCTTGATATCCACCCTAAGTCTGCAGAGAACTTAAACTGTTATAACTGTTTTTATATTTTTCTGAGCTAATGGAGTCCTGTACTTAAGAAGGGAGGGTTAAAGAAAATATGTCTGTAAGAAGATAACCAACTTATGAGATTTGTTCTCCCTCTCTCTCTCTCTCTCTCTCTCTCTCTCTCTCTCTCTCTCTGCTTCACGCACACACAAACACACACTTTGGATCTGAAAGTTTTCTGTGGGATGTGCTTTCCTTTATCCTGTGCATAGCCACAAAGCATGACAGTCCTGAAAAGGTATTTTTCATATGTTTAACTTTCTAAGTAACCCAAATGATCATCTTTAACTGAAAGTTATTTTATCAGGAATAATCTTGTCAGCACAAAATAAGCAAATTATTTTCATGTGTAATATACCAACCTTTAACAGTTTTTTTTAGATTTTATCTGTTTCTGATCCCTAGATATTTACCAAATGTATGTATATTGGAATTGATAGCTTTAGCAAGCAATATAAAGGCCAGAAACTCCCACTCAGTCTTCTAAAAATATCTTCAATAATACATTGTATTAATAAGGCTGTATCTTGAGACTGGAAGTTTTCTATTTCTCTTCTGTTTCCTCTCTTAAAAATAAGTCCCAGAATACATGACACAAAACTTTAGATTTAAAGATACAGATAGATACAAAACATAAACATAAATTTGAATATCTCACTTTCAATAATGTATACCATAAGAAATACTCAACACTAACATAAAAGATTAGAACAACACTATAGAATGGCTAAGCCTAACAAAGCATTTATGCACTATCCAATGAGAATAGAATACATTTTGAAATTCAAAAAGAATATTTAGAGAATACACCATAAATTCTAACAAAAACTATATTTAAAATGATTGGATTAATATAAATGTGTTTCTCTAATGAACAGAAATGGGATTGAGAATATGAAAATAAAATTTTGGAAATTTATGAATATGAACAAATTAACACAATCCTAAGTAATCAATGATTAAACATATGAAAAAGGTAAATTATAAAACATTAGAAATGAATGAGCACAATATATAATTTATCAAAACTTATAGGATGTAACCAAAGCAGCAGTCACAGAAAAAATTTATATGTGTACATTTGAATTTGGATTAGTTAATGTTTTGTAATGTATCACACTAAAGCACTAGCAACAAAAGATATAAAAATACTGGACTTCATCAAAATTTAAAAAAAACGTTTTTGATCTTCACAGAACACTTTGAAGAAGAGAAAATGAAATATCTAAGTAATAAGAAAAAATGTTAGCAAATCATGTCTTTGACTTGTATCCAGAACATTGAATATAAATACCTATAACTCAATGACAAAAAAGTAAATAATATAATTAAAATAGGCAAAAATTTCAAAGAAGATACAGTATTGAGTCAATAAACACATGAAGGGGCATGTAACATTATTAATCATCAAAGAAAAATAACTCAAAAGCACGGTAAGATGTCAAACTATGAAATGAGATCATAAGAGCTAATGAAGTCATCCTAGAGTAGGGACCTGCTTTGTTGCTGGACATATTTTACAATGGAGACTTATTTTGGCAAACTAAAAATGTTAAATTTAATGATACCACCACATGACACAGCATTTCTATTTCTAAGTATATACTCAAGATAGTTCTAAAAATGCATCTACATAAAAATTTCTGCACTCCAGTAACAACAATGATGGCTTCAGCTGAGTTCCCTTTCAGTTTATTCTAGATTTTCTGTAATTTTACAGTCTTTGCATATTAAAAGTCTTACCTATTTGTACAACTGTTTTGATTGTTTCTTTTTTTGCCAAGATAAAAATTTGTACATTTCAGGATATCATCTGAGACTCAAAATATCAGTAGAACTTTTCCTCAATGAAGGAAAATCTGAAATGGAATAATAGCTCACATTTTAGAGTAACTGTGGCATATCGGAAGTCTACATGCTTTATGAACTGTATTCTCAAATTGTAGATGAACAAATTAAGACCTAAAATTGTAGAGCAAAGTAATCAATAGGGAAGAGTTTAATCTCATGGTGAAAAGATTTAGACAAAGCTGTTAGACCTTAAGGTTCTCAAGTGGCACTAGCTTTACCCCAGGAACACTTGACAATGTAGGGAAAAATTTTTGGTTAATGCCATGAGACAGAGAATAATCTTAGCCTATAAAGATGCTATTAAACATCTTACAATGCACAGGACAATCCTCTACAACAAAAAAGTATCTGGTCCAAATAACAATATTGCTGAGGTTGAGAAACCCTGTATTAAAGCAATTGTTCTCAACTTTGTACGTGACAATCACTGAGGGAACTTCAGAAATACTGATGTCCCTTCTGAAGATATTTTGATTTAATTGCTTTGATATGCAACTAGGATACTGAAACTTTTTAAAGATCATTGTTAATTCTTTGTAAACCCAAATTTGATCATCATGAGAGTATACACCATGGGCATTGTAAAAACTGAGGTTAAAGTACTACTCAGCACCAACAAAAAGGCTACACAGACTTGTTTGGATTATGGGGACAGCTTGAGTTAAGTTAGTAGAAAGCCTTCTATCTCAGTCCACCTATATTATGAAAAATGATTTAGAAGACTAATATATTAATCAGGCAGCTTTCAGGCAGTGAGAGGTATAGCTGTCCGAGACTAGAGAACATAAACATTGAAAGAGATGTTCACTATCTTGAATCGCTAAGAGCAGAATTAGAAAATTACAGGCTTCTGGGAAGTCTCTTGGGGTCTATATCTTCACCATAATTGATAAGCCATCATAATTTCATGATTTTTTAAATCCAGGATCACAGACACATTCTATTTTAGTAATTCTCTGTGGACTCTCTAAATCTATTGTCAATATTCCCCTTCTTATATGGAGTCTTGTGGAGATGATACACGCAGAAACTGGATTCCCATGACCTCTGTCTCCCTAGCTTCTCAACTACTGTACATGTTTGCATCAGTTGCTTTCCAGCATGCTTTCCCATCACACCTGATAAGCTGACACTTCACTACATTCTTCCAACACCTCCTTTCCATGAATCTCCTTTTTCCCCCAGCTAACCAAAATATGACCTCATGAAATAAATGGCTTATTATTTCTATTTTAATCATGGAGGTATTTTTAAGAATTAAATGAAAAAAATATCAAACTTGCATTTTCTTCTATAAATTCTGAATAAGCTCACCTAGAAACTTAAAGTTTTAGCCAAATCTATATAAGCTAGAAAATATTCAATAAGTGTTAATTAAAGTGAGAGAATGTACTTTTGACTTGTGTTAGCCTTGACTTTTGCAACAGTGAAGTAGTGATGAACATGTCCATGATAATTAATAATGAAAATATTCAGACAATTTTTCTGGCCTTAGGACTAAAATTGAATCACTTAAAAATACCAATGTATACATAAAATTTTGAGTTGGCTAGTTTTCTCTTATAGGAATTTTCCAAAGAGTCTATGTTGTAAGAGGGAAATTGGATTAGAAGTTTTAAGGGTATGAGTGGCTTATCTTAGGGTCCCAGGGAAAAGATAATGCCAAGATAGGAATTTCTAAAAGTTCATTTTCAATGGACTTTTCCAATTTTTGAAATTAAAAAATGGAAATATACATTTTGACCTTAATCAACTCGCTACTTCACCTTTCTGCTATGGATTCCATGGTGTAGTACAATGAGAAGTACAAGGACAGAGAAGCTCTTTGGGACCCCCAGTATTCCTTCTGACATTGGAATAATGGGGAAAGGGGTGGGCAGAAGACAAGGTGGGAGAAGTCTGAGTTTGGAACAACAGTTGTGGTGCTCCTGACTACTTATTCATGAATATGACTTTCATGAAATATCACATTAGGTCATTAAGTATTTAAAATACCTCAAATGAAGCACTTAAGAATCTTACGATAAATGCATAAAGTAATAGTTTATATTTTAAAATCCTATAAAGTTATTCAACAATTGTAATTCAGTATATGTTCCTTAAGTGAAAGTTTCATATTTCTTTCTTATATTCTTTATTTATATACTTATCTTTCATTTACTCCTACCTTAATTTAACAGACAATCACTAGCATATTGATTGAATAGACATCATGTGCTACAATGTAGGGACTCATAAAATAGACAAAATTCATTCTATTTATAATACCCGTATGTTTGGCAACAATTTATTTTTAATTTTAATTTGAGGGTTTTTGTGATATTGAGGATTAAACTCAGGGCCCTGGCACTGAGTTACATTCTGAACTCATGTTTTAATTTTTTGGGGTGGGCTTGAGCTTCAGCCTTGTGCCTCAGTCTCTGAAAGTACTAAAATTACAGGGATATGGGCAAGAATTAAATTTGAAAAAGAAAAGCATGGATTATTCAAATAAGTTTGAGATACGTTAAATCAATAAACTGTTTGGTTTATGAAATGATTCTGTCATATGTAGACTACAAAGCAGTCTAGAACTAAACTATCTAGAACTAAACTAAACTATCTGACACCTATATCATGTATTTCTACAGTCATTTACTGTCTCAAATGCATTTTATCATCAGGGATTGAACTGAGATTGAAAATGGTCAAGATATGATACATGTATATGCCAATTCCTCAAAACAAATTTAATTATTATGCACAGCAAATATATATCAATAAATAAATTGAACTTGGCAACATTATATTGACTGAAACAAACCCAAGACAGAAAGACAAGTACCATATATTCTCTCTCATACATTGAAACACACAAACAAACAACAAAGATTGTAATGTTGAATAATAATTCCTAGAGATTGAAAATGATGTATGTATGTGTATGTGTGTAGGGGGTGGAATATGGGTAAAGGAAGGTTGAATTTTCAGTGCACACTATATGCATGTGTAAAATATGATGCAAAATCCATGAGTACGTACAGTTAATACATATTAATCAACAGTTAAATATTTTTGAATAAGAATTAATTTTCTTTATTGGTAAATGTTGTGGTATTTACCCATTTTTTTCTTCCTATTTTAAAAAGATAATTAAGCCATGGCTGGGGATGTAGCTCAGTGGTGCCACTGCCTGCCTCACAAGCACAAGGTCCCAAGTTTGATCCCAGGTAGAAAAAAAAAAAAGATAACTAAGCCTTTGCCTTTATAGGAAACATAAAATATGTGTTTATTTTAAGATTTGGAATATCATCTTAAGTCTTTCTGTTTGATTGTTTGTTTGTTTCAAGACAGGGTCTCACTGTGCAGTTCAGGCTGGCCTTGAACTCACTATGCAGCCCAGGCTGACCTCAGACTTGTGGAGATCCTCCTACCTCAGCCTCTCTAGTTCTGGGATTACAGGCCTACATCACCAAAGCCCAGCCTAAAAAGTCTCGAATAGAAGACTTTCATTGTGACTATAATTATTCAAACCACAGAATGCAGAGAGTTCAATAGGAGTTCCTTAGATGTTGGATAATCATATGAGTAAAATTTAAGATTGTAAACCTATTCAGCTATTCAAGGTGATTCTTCTACAATTGTTCTTTTTTTTGGTACTAAGGATCGTACTTGGGTCCTTGCACTTGAGCAGCTGGTGGCAAAACCACTGCGCTAAATCCATGGCCCAGCAACTGTTCTGATCTATATATTTTCTTCTACGTAATTCAATCTAATTTATTAATTTATTTATTTATTTATTTATTTATTTATTGTTAAATTCTTTTATTGGTACATTGTAGGTATACAACACAATTGCATTTCTCATTGGGAATTTTACCTTTACATGATGCATCTTGGTTCTTATTTTTTCCCCATTCCTAGCCCTCCCTTCACCCCCTCCACCCTTCCCTATTTACAAAGACTTTATTTCCATTTTTTCTGTTTCTCATCATTTTTCCTTTCCCTTCTTTCCTTTCCCCTGCCCCTCCCATGACCCCTACCCCTTTGGACCTTTTCTTCCTATTTTGCATTATCGATTATTCATTCTAATCATTGGTACATTTTAGGTATACAATATAATGACATTCATCATTGGAAATTTGCACCTTTACATAGTCTCTCTTGGTTCTTATTTTTCACCCTTGCCTAGTCCTCCCTTCAACCACTCCAGTCCTCCCTATTTACAAAGATTTTGTTCCTATTTTTCCATTTTCTCATATTAATCCCATTCCCTTCTATCCTTTCCCCTAGCCCTCCCACTTCCTTCCCCTTTGCCCCTTTTCTTCCTATTTCACATTACCTATTATACATTTAGTCCTTATTTACACTTTCAGTTTCTCACACCAGAGAAACTGTTCAGTATTTATACATGTGTGTCCTATTTATTTCACTTAAGAGTATTGCCTCAGTGTGCATCCACTTAGCAATAAATGTCTCTAATTTCTCATTTTTGTGGCTGAGTGGTACTCCACTTAAAAAAAAACCACGCACACATTTTCTTTATCCAGTCTCCAGTTGATGGGCACTTGGGCTGTTTCCAACTTTTAGCTATAACAAAGTGTGCTGCTATGAACATGGGTTCTCATATATCACTGTGGTATGATTCTTTTAATACTATGGGGAAGATCCCCAGCAGGGTAATAGTGGTATCAAATGGGACTTCCAGTCCTAGTTCTTTGAGGTGTCTCCATACTGATTTCCACAGTACTTGCACCAGTCTACACTCCCAGCAGCAGTGGATCAGGGTTCCTTTTTACCCACAGCCCCACCAGCATTTGTTATTGGTTGATTTCATGATAGCAACCATTCTTTCTGGAGTGAGGTGGAATCTCAGTGTTGTTTTCATTTGCATCTCTCAAATGACCAGTGATGTTGACCATTTTTTCATGTATTTATTTGCTATTTCTACTTCTTTGTCTGTAAAATGTCTGTTCTTTTCAGATGCCCATTTTCAGATTGAGTCTTTAAATTTGGGAGGTCTGATCTTTTTAAGTTCTTTATAGATTTGAGATAGTAGACCTTTTGTCTGAGGAAAAGCAGGTGAAGATTTTTTCCCACATTGTGGGTTGTCTCTTCACACTGCTGGTATTTTCTCTTGCTGTGCAGAAGCTTTTTAAGAAGAAGAGATCCCACTTGTTTATTGTTAGTGGTAGTTCACGGGCAATTGATGTTTTGTTCATAAAATCTTTTCCTACACCAATGTCTTCAAGAATTCTATCTAACCTCTGTTCCAAATGGTTCAGAGTTTCTATTTTAATATTTAGATTTTTAATCCACTTTGATTTTAGTTTAGTGCATGGTGAGAAATATAGGCCTAGTTTTAATCTTTGGCAAGTTCAAACCCAATTTTTCCAGCACCATTTATTAAAGAGGGTATCTTTCCTCCAGTGAGGATGTTTGGCTCCTTTATCGAAGATGAGATGGCTGAGTGTGTCTGGCATTGTTTCTGCATATTCTAATCTGTTTCACTGGTCCTCAGGTCTGTTTCTTGGCCAGTGCCATGCTGATTTTATCACTGTACCTTTGTAGTAGAGTTGCAGGTTGGGGATTGTGATACCACATGCCATGTCTCTGTTACCTAGAATTGCTTTTGCTATTCTGGGTCTCTTCTTGCTCCAAATGAATTTTTGGATCATTTTCTCAAGGTCCATGAAGTATGCTCCTGGGATCTCAATTGGAATTGCATTAAATCTATAAAGCAGTTTTGGAAGCATGGCCATTTTCCCTATATTAATCCTTCCTACCCAGAAGCAGGGGATGCCTGTCCATTTTCTGATATCATCTTCAATCTCTTTCCAGAGTGCTATATTTTTCAGAGAAGAGGTCTTTGATTTCTTTCATTAGGTTGGTTCCTAGGTATTTCAGTTGTTTGGATGCTATTGTGAAAGGAATTATTTGCCCTATTTCTCTCTCAGTGAGTCTGTCATTCATGTAGAGGAAAGCTATTGATTTTTGTGTGTTGACCTTGTAACCAGCTACTTCACTGAATTTGGTTATTAAGTCCAGAAGACTTTTGGTGGAGTTCTTCGGGTCTTCTATATAGAGTATGATGTCATCTGCAAATAATGACAATTTGACTTCTTCATTTCCTATCTTTATTCCTTTTCTTTTATTTCTTTCTCTTGCCTAATTGCTAATGTTTCCAGAACTATATTGAACAAGAGTGGTGATAGTTGACATCCTTGTCTTGTTCCTGATTTTAGTGGGAAGGATTTCAGTTTTTTACCATTTAGTATGATATTGGCTGTTGGTTTTTCATAGATGACTTCTATCACTTTGAGATAGAGACCATCTATTCCAATTTTTTGTAGGGATTTTATCATAAATGCATGTTGGATTTTATCAAATGCTTTTTCTGCATTTATGGAGAAAATCATATGGTTTTTGTCCTTGGCTCTATTGATATAGTGTATTACATTGTTTGATTTTCATATATTGAACCATCCCTGCATCCCTGGGATGAATCCCACTTGATCAGTGTGTATAATCTTCTTGATGATCTTCTGCATTCTATTTGCCAGTATCTTGTTAAGGATTTTTGCATCTATGTTCATTATCGAGATTGGCCTATAGCTCTCTTTTTCAGTTGGGTCTTTCTCTGCTTTGGGGATCAAGGTGATGCTTGCTTCCAGGAATGAATTTGGGAGTATTGCTTCCCTTTCAATTTCATTGAAGAGTTTAAACATTAGTGGCAGTACTTCCTCTCTAAACGTCTTGTAGAATTCAGCAGTGAAACCATCAGGGCCGGGGCTTTTCTTAGTTGATAAGTTTTTAATTACATTTTCAATTTCATTGGTTGATATTGGGTTGTTAGAATTTTTAGGTCTGCTTCGTTCAACTTTGGTAATTCATATGTATCTAGGAATCTGTCCATTTCTTCTGTGTTTTCCATCTTATTGGTGTATAGGTTCTGGAAGTAGGTATTAATGATCCTCTGGATTTCTGCTGGGTCTGTTGTAATTTCACCCTTTTCATTCCTAATTTCATGGATTTTGGCCTTTTCTTTCCTCTTCCTGATAAGTTTGGCTAATGGTTTGCCAATTTTGTTGATTCTTTCCAAGAACCAACTCTTGGCTTCATTGATTTTTTTGTATTGTTCTCTTAGTCTCCATTGCATTGATTTCTCCTCTGATCTTTATAATTTCCTCCCTTGTATGAGCTTTGGGGTTGTCCTGCTCTTCTTTTTCTAGAAGCTTGAGATTCAGCATCAGGTTGTTTAATTGGGTTATTCAGTTTTCCTAATATGCGTATTCACTGCTATGAATTTCCCTTGTAACATTGCTTTAATTGTGTCCCATAGATTCTGATATGTTGTATTGTCATTGTCATTTAATTGAAGGAACTGTCTGATTTTTTCCTTAATTTCCTCTGTGACCCACTGGTTTTTCAGAAATGTGTTGTTCAATTTCCACATGTTTATGAAATTTTTCCAGTTTCTTTTGGTATGGATCTCCAATTGCATTGCACTATGGTCTGATAATATACAGGGGGTAACTTCAATTCCTTTGCATTTACTTAAACATGTTCTATGTGTGAGTATGTGGTCTATTTTGGAGAATGACCCATGTGCAGCTGAGAAGAATGTGTATTCTGATTTTGTGGGGTGGAAGACTCTGTAAACATCTGTTAAGTTCATTTGTTCAAGATTTCGATTGAGTTCTAGTATTTCATTACTTATTTTTTGTCTAGTCAATCTATCTATTTGTGACAGTGGGGTGTTGAGGTTCCCCACTACAATTGTATTAGTGCATATATGACTTTTCATATCCATTAGTATTTGTTTTATATAGTTGGGCGCACTAATGTTTGGTGCATAGATATTTACGATTGTCATCTCTTCTTCTTGGATTGTTCCCTTTACAAGGATGTAGTGTCCTTCTTCATCTTTCTTAATCAGTGTTGGTTTGAAATCTACTTGATCTGCCAAGAGGATAGCTACTCCTGCTTTTTTTCAGGTTCCCATTGCATTGAGTATTGTTTTCCACCCTTTAACTTTTAGTCTATGAGTTTCCTTTTGAATTAAGTGTTTTTCTTGTATGCAGCATATTGTTGGATTTTGCTTCCTGACCCATTCTGCCAATCTATTTCTTTTGATTGGTGAATTGAAACCATTAACGTTGTTGGTTATAACTGAAATGTATTGACTTGTCATTGCCATGACTTTTTCTTTTTGTTGGGTTCTCCCTCTTTCCATTTAATTTCTTGTCATGCCAGATGAGTTCCTTTTGCTTTGCTTCCCGGGGTTGTGATCCTCAATATTTGTTCCTAGGATATTGTGTAAAATTTTTTGTAGTGCTGGTTTGTATTCACAAAGTTCCTAAGGTGCTCTTTGTGATGAAAATATCTTATTTCTCCATCAATTTTGAAAGATAATTTTGCAGGGTACATCAATCTGGGTTGGAGGCTGTTTTCTTTTAGGGCTTGGAATATGTCACTCCAAGCTCTTCTCGCCTTGATGGTTTGTGTTGAGAAGTCTGCTGTGATACTTATGGACTTTCCTTTGTATGTGATTTGTTTCTTTTCTCTAACTGCTTGTAGAACTTTGTTCTGTTGATTTTCTGGAATCTTAACAATTATATGCCTATGTGTAGATTTTTTTTTTATCAAGGCTATTTGGAGTCCTATATGCCTCCCTTATCTGTATGTCAAGTTCTTTTCCCCTGGTTGAGAAGTTTTCTGCCATTACTTCTGTGAAGAGTTTTTTTTTTTTATGTCATCTGCACTCTCTCTTGTTTCTTCATTGACTCCTATCAGTTTTATGTTATTCTTCTTTGCATCATCTAGCAGCTGCTGGATTGATTTCTCATGTTCCCCTTTAATTTTGAAGCAATTTTTCTTTTCCTGGTCATTAATTGCAATCTTGTCTTCTATATCTGAAATTCTGTCCTTACATTGGCTCATTCTGCTGTGTAGACTGTCAATGCAGTTTTTCATCTCCTGGAAATCTGTTTGCAACTGTTTTATGGATTCTGTTTGTTTCCTATATTGGGATTCCATCATGTTCCTCAGCTCCTCTCCAGATTTATTAGTCATGTCTTGCACTAGGGGTACCATTTCTCCTGTTATCTGAGAAATTATTTCTGATTTCATTTTTTCCAGATCCCCTTTTGTTGCCAGTTCAGAGTCCAGGTGGTTGAGTATCAGAGTGTTCCATCTCATTTCCCTTTGGTGTTGCTGTAGTTGATCTGGAAGTCTGGTTTTGAGACTTATTTACATGTTTTCTCATTTTGACTAGAGGGGTGGAGAGTGCTGTTGGCAGCCATGTGGCTCACCTCCTCTGAGCTGGGAGAGGTGGGACAGGAGCCAGGAGTGGAGGGAGGGATGGTGGCCCGGAAGCCCCTTCCTCTGGTCTGGGAAGGGCAGGAGGGATGGTGGCTGGGAAGCCCCTTCCTCTGGATCAGGAGCAGTGGGATGGCTGCTCAGAATCCCCTACCTCTGGGCCCAGAGCAGCGAGATGGATGGCAGCCCCAAAGCCCTTTTTTCAATTCAATCTAATTTAAATGAATTGAAAGTTTCTACAAGTTGTACAACCAGAAATTTCTTTTCTGGAACAAATAAAGTAATCTAATAAAATTCCAACAATAGATAACTCCATTATGAACTTTCTAAGTAGGTAATTCTTCTATTAGTGATGTCTGCTTCATTTTAATTAATATTCCAGATATAGGAATAGGGCCAAAAGTGCCTGTGTCTTGGTTTTTGCATGTAGAAGCTGATCTGAGAATTATTGTTTAGGTGGGAAGAGTATTTTCCCAGAGAGCATATCAGAGTTTTAATTTAAACAAATTAAGTCAGCCCAAAAATCAATAACTTTACTAATAAATATTCCAACAACCCTAAAGAGAATCTCAATCACTAGAAAGAATGTATTGGGAAGAATGGTGAGCATTCAGACAGATGCTTAGGATGACAAATAGGGGTGGCATATAGTGTCTTTTCTACTTTGTTCATTGAAAACATTATTCAATTCCTTAACATGAGCACCAGATCATGTGTAAATTATTTTCTGTACCCTGTCTCCACACTAATCCATACTGTTCTTCTTTTACACTTCCAGCCAAACAGTCCTCTTTGTTTCTGGAACAGGCACAGTGTCTTCATGCCTCAAAGCCTCTCTCTGGAATGTCTAACTTATACAGTTCTGAATCTCACATTTCCATTCATGTGCCACCTTTTTGAAGTTCTCTTTAACATTATTCCACTTTACTTTTTCTGTTGACTTTAGTATTTTACATGAAATAATTTCTAGTATCATGTCATTTATCTGTCCCTGTCCCTGTCTCTGCTGCTGGAAACAGGGAAATAGGGAAGCCCGGTCTTTCCTGAAGCTGAAACAGTTCCATAAACAATGTAACATAAACAATAGTGCCAAGTATAGAACCTGAATCAGGCACATACTCAATAAATATTTTATAACATCTTGTACTGCTTGTAAATAATTACCATGAGAAGCAAAGTAATAGTGTAATCAACAAGGAAAGCTCATGAGTCATATTGCCAGACTTGAAATCTCTATCTCAGTCAGCTTTCCTATTACTGGGACCAAGTACCCAGCCCCCAAAACTTGAAAGAGGAGAGGTTTAATTTGTTTCCTGGTTCCCTAGTTGATGAGCTCTCAGCCAGAAATATCATGGTGGATGGGCATGGTGGAACAAAGTGCTCACCACATATAGGAAGCAGAGCAGAACAGCACTAGGCCAAAAAAGACGAAGTACTAAATATGCTACCCAAGGTCATCCTTTTATGACCCAATTGGACCCAGAGGAGTGCTTTATTTATCTCCAAGATGTGTCTTATCCAGTCAAGGTGTCAATAACAATTAACTGTCACAGTCTCACTCTACTACTTCCTCAATATGTAACCCTGGACCTCTTAATTTCTTCATATCTAAAATGGTAAGGATCTTCCCTACCTTTTAATAATGCAAGGCATATGGTAGGAGAGAAAATACCTAAAATATACACATACAAAACACAATATACCATAAAACATAACACATGCCAAGCAAATGTTAGACGAAGTAATGATTGCTATGTTGTACATGGGGAGGGGGGGTGTATGTGTGTAATTCCTGTGCGAAATTTTAGCATCTACCTCAAAATGGTTGCACAGACTTTCACTTCACAATGACTTAGTTTCACTACCAGAGCTGAAAAGTTCTTCATCATACAGGTCTGCAGATCCCTTTGCTTGCACTTGTATACACATCTGTGTATATGCATGGGTAGTTTGTTCTTCACTGATTTTTGACATAGTTTATGTGATTTCTTAAATATTTATAAATTAAAATGACCATTGACACTTATTTCTCAGTCCCCTCCCTGTGCCACCCTCGCTAATGTCCTACAGTCCCTGTCTAGATTCAGCACCATTGCTCCCAACCTTCCTACCTAACCATAGCCTCCTGCTCATAGTCCTTATGACTGCAAGCTTAGGTGTCAGTGTCAATTGGCTTCCTGTGATTCCTGCTCAAACTCCCTTCTAGGGGGTTTAGATAAGCAGAAAATACAAAAGAGTAATTTGTAAACACCTGTTTCTATGGTTTTGAACACAATGTGGGAGGAACAAAGGGGAATGAAAACTCCCTAATCTAATCTTTAGAATTCTAAAGAAGTCATGATGATTTCGACTTATTTAATTTTGAGGAAATGATATTCTTGTTTAATATGACTGAGGTTTTGTTTTCCATACATTAATTGTCTAAGAATCTTCCTCATTTAATCACACAAAAAGTAAATGATAGAAATGAAATTATTTCATTTTTAAAGATATTTTTTCTTCAAACATTTGATACATAGGAAAATGCTTACTAGAAAAAGTTAGTGAAAAACAGTAAAATAATATAGTGAATACAGTCTGGGTCAAGGAGATGGGATACATGAGTGTTATTTTATTTTTGTAAGCAATGCTATATGTTTGTCATCTGGTGATCTGCTCCCTGCTGATATAAACAAGTTTAAAAACACAATGAGATAGAAAGGAATACATGAGTTAGAAGAAATCTTTAAAATAACCAAAATACCAGAATAAAATGTCTTCAAATTTCCACCTTATGGTGAGATAACATCCTGTCGAAAACCCACCTCAGTGCTTGGTTACTGCTCTGGGAGTTGGGGCTGGAAGCAGAAGAACCCCCAGTGAAAGGGACAACTTTGCAATCCTGCCAGTGTCAGTTGTTAGGTTAAAGGTGAATTATTTACATGGACTTCTATGGTATCCTTAGACAACTTAATTCTTTGGGGGCTTCAGGATTTTACTTAAACATAAACATTTAAGTGAGGTGTGGTGGAGCATACCTGTAAAGCTAGAGCTTAGTGAAGCTATGCCAAGAGGATCACACATTAAAGCCTAGCCTGGGAAAGTTAGTTTTGAAACCCTGTCTCAAAATAAAATAATGTAAAGAGCTGGACAATATTCCATGTATGGAAGAATGATTGAAAATATTGTTTATTTAAGAAATAAGTTAAATGTTTTTCAGAAATAGCAGTCTATACCTATTTGTCCTCTTTTGAAAATATTTTTCAAATTTAACTTTCTACCTAATCTAAGCCATAAAAATAGATTTCTAGGTCTTCATGCTCAGAGGCACAAATGTCTGATTGGGCAGAGTGATATTACAAAGAGAAGAGAATATTTTGAGAGAAATAACATAGGAATACCTAATTCTGAGAGGTTTACATGAGTTGTTTTCTTCTAGGAAAGCATCATAAATCAACTGCATGGTGAGAGTACATAATTTACTTTGGAGCTACTTTGCGAGCATGCTGAAATAAATTAACAAAGTTGTAGAATAACAACCACAGAAAAAAGATGAACAACGAAAGATGTAGTGTTGTCTTGAGAATTAATTGTTAACTTTTCTACTAAATGGACAAACAGCTGAGGTCCTCGGTAATGGTGTTTTTTCCATCAGGGCATTAGTTCTAACAGTACACTTTGTTGCTAATAATCAGAGCTAAATCTAGGGGATTGCTCTTTCAGGGTTTGCAGAAACTCATGGGCAAAATTCAATTTCTCAAATCAGTGTTTGTCACCAACTCATATACTGATCTTACCTCAACAAAAAAAGAAAATCAAGAGCAAAAGTCAACTCAACGTTCATGTTGAGTTTTTATTCTTTCTAGATCATCAGCAGTAAGGTGACACACTTTGAGTGATTGTTTACACTATGGCAAGTGTTATCTTACTACTGCCTACTCCTCACAGTGCTCATTTTATAGTCTAAAAGAGAAAGTACATAGTAAATGAATTTGGTGGTAGCTCACTTGCACAACATACTAGAGACAGATATTTGGTCAGTGGGTTGTTATTTATCACCCATACACTCCTTTGTGATTTGGGAAGGACTCCAAGGGGGGAGGTCATCTGTGGGCTACAATATCTGGGTTCCTTCAGATACCAGTGAGTTTGGAACAGTGGGAGGCATAGATAAGCATTGGGAAAGCCAGAGAAAAGATAGTCAGGATGCTTCTTTCATATCACTCTCCCTGCATAGCAGTGGTCTGGCAAGGATTGTATACCTTAACTTCCTCTTTCAAGGTTCCAGAACTTGCCCAGCTACCGTAACATCAAATTCACTCTTTTTCTTTTAGTTCGGGGTGGGGGTGGTAAGGATAGCAGTTGTCAGAAGATAAATGTTCAACTAACCATTGTTGCTTTCATTGAACTGGTTCATACTTTTGGAGATGGCCCTTTATTAAATTATTCATTAAATCATCTTAGTGTTTCATTTATTTCCTGGAGGAAACCTGGCTTATGTGGTAACCAAAACTCAAAAAAAGATTAAACTGAGTATCAAAATGAGTACTCCAAAACATAAGGAAGATTAATTTAAAAACGTAAGCATTCATTCATCAGTTTTTTGATATGAGAAATTTTTCTTGGGGTATGTGCCTACTGATGAGAATTCAAACTTGCCTTTATCGCACCATTTTCACATGGAGTGCCTCACTTGTAATTCAATTTCTGATTTCAGTTTCATCAAAGAGAGATAAGAACTTACAATTGTAAAATAAATACCTAGTCTATCTGGAATTTCCCCATTCTTTTATATTGCTTCATGCTCACGTAAAGTAAAATAACGTTTTTTGTAATTTTTTATGCATTTTTATAAAATATTTCATTTTGTTTTCATAAATGCAACAACATTTTGATTCTGGGTCTAATTAAATAATACTTAAACAAAATGAAGTACAATAATAATTACAATGAAACATACAAATGGATTAAGTAGGGTTGGGAACAAACACAACTTGTTTGAATAAACAATCAATGGCAGTGTTAGAAACAAAATGTGAAGATAACAGGGGAGACTGTTGGCTCTCTATTTTTTCCAACAGAAAATGTATTATATTAATTAAGCCAGTATTTGGTTAAGTAGAAGAAGATTGCAAGAGTTTTATTTTTTTTGAAATTTGAACATTTACAAATAAAATTATTAAAAATATGAAAGTATAAAAAGTGTGAACCAAATTGTCTTACAGAAAGGAGGCTAGAAAGTATTCCCAAAAAAAGTAATATGGACATTAATACCATAGTGTAAATAGGACTTAGTGAGGCAAAGATTAGCCCCTTAGAAAAAAATAACATGGAGGAACTGTTGGTATACAAGGATGGGAGTACCAGATTTAGCAAGAGAGTAACTTTGATTGAGATGTGAAGCCAGGTTTTCTATGTGATATACAACCTGGTCAGGTCACTACCTGGAAAGGTAGAATTGAAATGCACCTCATGAGAAGGAGACAGTTCATGTAAGTTTTCAATATGATTTTTAACTTAGAAAAGTTAATCTCCTCCTACTAGTATCAAGGAGAAAGGTTTTCTTTCACATTATTTCAAAAGTCTCAAGTACATATAACCAAAGAACAACCACCTTCAAATTACAATATTGAAAATTTCAGCTTTATAATAATTTAGCAGCTATTCCCTTGGTCATTCTTAAATTTTTTATAAATGATTCATTTCAAAATGTGAAAAAACAGCATAATTTACAATAAATATATGGAAAATTTTAATATTATATGTAAAATAATGATTATAATTTCCAATATAAAGTCTATTACTAACCAGAACAGCTTTAATTGCTCATAAATAGACACAATCATGTAAGTATGCAGAAGAATTGCTTTGCTAAGTATATCTTGGGTGTCTCTCTGCCTAACTCTGCCCTGTGGTCATTAAAATAGGAACTAGAGTCTGATATTCATACACTCTGGATTTCATTTCTTCACTGCCATTCTCCTTGGTGGCCCCTCCTCCCTGTCCACTTTAATTCTCTAGCTGTGAGAAAGGCAATATCCTGGTGTTGATATTGGGCCAAGTAATCTCTAATAGGCTTGAGAGCTAAAAAAAGTGTTTTGTTTTGAATTTTAAGGCAATAGACTCTGGTTAATTTCTCACTTCTGAAAAATATTGCTTTGTTAATATCTATCAATTATTCTAAATACATTGCCATCTAAATCCCTGTGTTCCCTTTCTTGGTAGCATTATAATGTGAATGTGAATCTTGGATACTGATTTAAAATCCTCTGCAGTGAAGCTGGAGCTGCAAATCCCAGATATAATGTGCTACTGGATGCTGCGTGTAGGGAAGAGAAGGAAAAGTTTATACCCACATATCACCTTTATGTGTATGTGCAGAGAAGAATCAGGCTAATATGTTTGGATCAGAATTCCAAGACACTTAGATTCTTCTTCGGAGTGGGCCCAGGTTATTCTCATATATATATATATATATATATATATATATATATAGAGAGAGAGAGAGAGAGAGAGAGAGAGAGAGAGAGAGAGAGAGAGAGAGAGAAGGGCTTATATTTAAATTCATAGATCTTCATTAAAATGATTATTTAGGCCTTCATACATGAGGCAATAGAATTATTTTAATGATTGCTAAGGCTGAGTGATAAGCACACTAGAATTTATTATTCTATGTTCTATTTTTATGCATGTTCACAATTTTCCATAATAAGTTTTGTTATCTGCTTGTCTGTTTTGTTGTTTTTAAGTTCACTCAGTGTGGCTTTGCCCAGGGCTCTCTCTTCTAATATACTGTCTCAGATAAAACATAGCCATCGAATATTAAATTCACTTCTTCTTCCTCTTCTATCTTATCCTGTATGGTGTTTGGGCAGTGTTCTCAAGTACTGCAAAGACTCATGATAAAGTTTGGCTTTAAGTTTAGGGAAATGGTAACTATGGATATTGGACTGAGGGTTGGTGCTCCCCCCAAAATTCTTGTTGAAACTCCGATCCCAAATGTGCTGATATTTGGAATACAGTCTTTGGGAGATAATTAAGTCATGATATAGAGTCCTTATTGGTGAAGTGTCTGTTCTTGAAAGAAGAGATATAAAATAAAGCTACCCCTCTCTCTCATTACCATAGAAGAATACAGCCCAAAGTCAACTACCTGTGAAACAGGACCTTGATCTTTATGGCACCCTGATTAAAAACTCTAGCCTCTAGAATTGTGGAAAATAAATGAATTTTAAGCCTATAAAATTGTGGAAAATAAATGATATATCTCAGTCTATAATATTTTTTTCAGCAACCCCTAATAAAATAGTGTTAATCTACTTTATGTCTCAGAACAAAAGCTTATCCTCTATTTCCCAGAGTTTTATCTACAGTGAATATTTACCCAAATAAAAACAAGAAAGTAACTTGGATTTCCCCTTGAGCATGACTCTTTATGATGTCTCTTCCTTACCAATCTCTATGTGAGGAAAGATGGTAAGATTAAGGCAATATTTATATACTGAGTGCATAACCAGACACAAACTTAATAGCACTGATGTACATAAAACAATTAACAGATCAAATCCCTATGTTAATCATCTTGATGAAGAATACCATCTAGGGACCCCATTTACAAATTTGAGTCATCATCACAGATGGTCTCTGAACTCTCCATATCCAATTAATCTCTAAATTTTGTTAACTTTTCTTCAATATGTTGAGAAATACTGCCTCTTCTCTATCCTTACTCACACTTCTTTTGTTGCAGATGAGATTATCCCTCATTAGGAATTCTTTTAGGACATATGTACTGAACATACTTCCAATCAGTTACCAACATGCCTATTCTCTGGTCACAGTTGTCTTCCTCATGAAAACTTCATAATGAAGCACCCTTTCATACCTCTACACCCTGAAGCTTTGTCTTTCCTCCATCCTTTCTTTCTTTGCCTACCAGTGGATATCCACTTATCTTTTTCTAAAATTAATATTATTGGGACATTTTAGATATATATATACAATATATGACATTCATCATTGGAAATTTGCACCTTTACATAATCTCTCTTAGTTCTTATTTTTCCCCATTCCCCTGCCCTCCCTTCAACACTTCATCCCTCCCTATCTACAAAGGCTTTGTTTCAATTTTTTCTTTTTCTCATATTAATTCCATTCCCTTCTTTCCTTTCCCCTACCCCTCCCACTTCCCCTTCACCTTTGCTTCTTTTCTTCCTATTTCACATTATCTATTATACCTTTTAGTCCTTATTTACACTTTCAGTTTCTCACACAAGAGAAACTATTCAGTATTTACACATGTATGCCCTATTTATTTCACTTAAGAGTATCACCTCAATGTGCATCCATTTAGCTTTAAATGTCTCTAATTTCTCATTTTTTTATGGCTGAGTAGTGCTCCGTTTTATTAAAAAACCCACATTTGCTTTATCCAGTCTCCATTTGATGGACAATTGGGCTGCTTCCAAGTTTTAGCTGTTATAAATTGTGCTGCTATGAACATGGGTTCACATATATCACTGTGTTATGATGCTTTTAATTCTTTGGGGAAGATACCCAGCAGGGGAATAGCTGGGTCAAATGGTTCTTTGAGGTATCTCCATACTGATTTCCACAGTGGATGCACCACCCTATACTCCCACCAAGAGTGAAGCAGGGTTCCTCTTTCCCCACAGCCCCACCAGCATTTGTTATTGGTTGGTTTCATGATAGCAGCCATCCTTTCTGGGGTCAGGTGGAATCTCAAGGTTGTTGTCATTTGCATCTCTTGCATGACCAGTGATGTTGAACATTTTTTCATGTTTATTTGCTGTTTCTACTTCTTTGAGAAGTGTCTTTTCATTTCAGATGTCCATTTTTGGATTGGGTCATTCAATTTGAGAGGTCTGATTTTTTAAAATTCTTTATAGATTCTAGATAATAGACCTTTGTCTGGGGAACAGCAGGTGAAAATTTTTTCCCACATTGTGGGTTATCTCTTCACACTGCTGGTGGTTTCTCTTGATGTCCAGAAACTTTTTAATAAGAAGAGATACCACTTGTTGATTGTTTGTCCTAGTTCAAGGGCAAATGACTTTTGTTCATAAAATCTTTTCCTACACCAATGTGTTCAAGAGTCCTTCCTAACCTCTTTTCCAGCTGGTTCAGAGTTTCTGTTTTAATATTTAGATCTTTCATCCATTTCATTTTTAGTTCAGTGTGTGCTGAGAGATATAGGTCTAGTTTTAATTTTTGGCAAGTTGAAACCCTATTTTTCCAGCACCATTTATTTAAGAGGCTGAATTTCCTCCAGGGAGGGTGTTTGGCTCCTTTGTCAAAGATGAGGTGGCTGAGTCAGTCTAGAGTTGTTTCTGCATCTTGTAATCTGTTCCACTAGTCCTCAGATCTATTTCTTTGCCAGGACCATGCTGTTTTTATCACCATAGCTTTGTAGTATAGTTTCAAGTTGGGGGTTGTGATACTCTTGCCATATCTCTGTTACCTAGAGTAGCTTTTGCTATTCTAGGTCTCTTCTGGTTCCAAATGAATTTTTGGATTGTTTTCTCAAGGTCTGTTAAGCATGCTGCTGGGATCTCAATTGGGATTGCATTGAATCTATATAGCAGTTTTGGAAGTATGGTCATGTTCACTATGTTGATTGTTCCTAACCAGGAGCAAGGGATGTCTTTCCATTTTCTGATATTGTCTTCAGTCTCTCTTTTCAGAGTGCTGTATTTTTCAGAGAAGAGGTCTTTGATTTCTTTTTTTAGGTTGATTTCTAGGTATTTCAGTTTTTTGGATGCTATTTTGAAAGGAATTGTTTGCCCTATTTCTCTCTCAGTGAGTCTGTTGTTCCTGTAGAGGACAGCTATTGATTTTTGTGTGTTGACCTTGTTTCCAGCTACTTGACTGAATTTGGTTATTAAGTCTAGAAGACTTTTGGTGAAATTCTTGGGTCTTCTACATAGAGTATCATGACATCTGTAAATAATGATAATTTGACTTCTTCATTTCCTATCTTTATTCCTTTTATTTCTTTCTCTTGTCTAATTGCTGTGGTTAATGTTTCCAAATCTATGTTGAACAGGAGTGGTGATAGTGGACATTATTGTCTTTTTCCTGATTTTAGTGTGAAAGATTTCAGTTTTGGACCATTTAGTATGATATTGGCTGTTGGGTTTTTTTTTTTTGTTTTATTTTTTGGTACCGGGGATCGAACTCAGGTCCTTGTGCTTGCACAGCAGGCGGCGAAACCACTCAGCCAAATCCCCGGCCCCAGGCTGTTGGTTTTTTATAGATAGCTTTTATCAGATTGAGGTAAAGAGCATCTATTCCAGTATTTTGGACAGATTTTTATGATAAATGTGTGTTGGATTTTGTCAAATGTTTGTTCTGCATCTACTGAGATGATCATATGTTTTTTTCCCCTTGGCTGTATTGATACAGTGTATTAAATTTATTGATCTGTGTATGTTGAACCATCTCTGCATCTCTGAGATGAATCCCACTTGGTCAGTGTGTATGATCTTTTTGATGATCTTCTGCATTCTATTTGCCAATATCTTATTAAGAATTTTTGCATCTGTGTTCATTAATGAGATTGGCCTACAGTTCTTTGTTTTTTTTTTTTTTTTTTTTTTTTTTGGTTGGGTTTTTCTCTGCTTTTGGGATGAAGGCAATGCTTGCTTGCAGGAATGAATTGAGAGTATTGCTTCCCTTTCAATTTCATTGAAGAGTTTAAATAGTAGTGGCAGTAGTCCCTCTCTAAGTGCCTTGTAGAATTCAGTAGAGAAGCCATGAGGACCTGGACTTTCCTTAGTTGTAAGTTTTTAATTACATTTTCAATTTCATTGATTAATATTGGGTTGTTCAGAATTTTTAGGTCTTCTTTGTTCATCTTTGGTAACTCACGTATCTACGAATCTGTCTATTTCTTCTGTGTTGTCCATCATATTAGTGTATAGGTTCTAGCAGTAGGTATTGATGATCCCCTGGATTTCTGCTGGGCCTGTTCTTGTTTCACCCTTTTTATTCCTAAATGCATAGATTTGGACTTATTCTTTCCTTTTTCTGATAAGGTTGGCTAAGGATTTGTCAATTTTGTTGATTCTTTCAAAGAACCAACTCTTGGCTTCATTGATTTTTTGTATTGTTCTCTTAGTCTCCATTGTATTGATTTCTGCTGTGATCTTTATAATTTCCTCCCTTCTATGGGATTTGGGTTTATCCTGCTCTTCTTTTTCTAGAAGCTTGAGATTCTGCATCAGGTTGTTTAATTGAACTCACTCTGTTTTCCTAATATGAGTACTCAGTGCTATGAATTTCCCTCATAAGATTGCTTTCATTGTGTCCTTAGATTCTGATATGTTGTGTTTGCATTGTCATTTAGTTGTAGGAATTGTTTGATTTCTTCTTCAATTTCCTCTGTGACCCATTGGCTATACAGAAGTGTGTTGTTCAATTTCCATGTGTTTATGAAATTCTTGTGGTTTCTTTTGCTATTGATCCCAATTTCATTGCACTCTGGTCTAATAATGTACAAGGAATAACTTCAATTCCTTTGCACTTACTTAAACATGTTCTGTGAGAAACTATGTGGTCTATTTTGGAGAATGATCCTTGCGCAGCTGAAAAGAATGTATATTCAGATTTTGTGAGGTGGAACACTGTAAACATCAGCTAATTTCATTTGTTGAAGAGTATGATTGAGTTCTAGTATTTTGTTGCTCATTTTTTGTTGAGTTGATCTATCTATTTGTGACAGTAGGGTGTTGAGGTCCCTCACTACCATTGCATTAGTGCTTATTTGTTTTTCCTGTCTGTTAGTATTTGTTTTATATAGTTGGGCACACTAGTGTTTGGTGCATATATATTTGTTTGTCATCTCTTCCTCTTGTGTTGTTTCCTTTACAAAATGTAGTGTCCTTTGTCTCTCTTAATCAGTGTTTGTTTGAAATCCCCTTTATCTGCAGAGAGGATAGCTATTCCTACATTTTTGGGGGTTACTTTTGCATGGAGTGTTGTTTTCCACACTTAACTTCCAGTCTATGAGTTTCTTTTTGAATTAAATATGTTTCTTGTATGCATCATATTGTTGGATCTTGCTTCTTTACCCATTCTGCCAGTCTATTTCTTTTGATTGGTGAATTGAGACCATTAACATTGATGGTTATAACTGCTTTGGGTTGACTTATCATTGTCAAGACTTTTTCTTCATGTTGGATTCTCCCCCTTTCCATTTAATTTCTTGTCATTCCCAATGTATTCCTTCTGCTTGTCTTCCTGGGTTTGTGATCCTTATTGTCTTTTTCTAGGATATTGTCTAAAATTTTTTGGACTGCTAGTTTGGTATTCATGAAGTTCCTAATGTCCTGAAAGTATCTCATTTCTCCATCAATTTTGAAAGATAGTTTTACAGGGTACATCAATCTGGGTTGGAGGCTGTTTGCCTTTAGGGCTTGAAATACATCGCTCCAAGGTCTTCTTGCCTTGGAGGTTTGCGTTGAGAGGTCGGCTGTGATTCTGATGGGCTTTCCTTTGTATGTGATTTATTTGTTTTCTCTAAATGCTTGTAGAATTTTGTTCTTCTGTTGGATTTCTAGAATCTTAACAATTATATGCCTATGTGTAGTTTTTTTTTTTTTTAATCAAGGCTAGTTGGAGTCCCGTATGCCTCACTTATGTATTTCAAGTTCTTTTCCCCTCCTTGGGAAGTTTTCTGCCATTATTTCTGTGTACAATTTTTTTTATGTCATCTACACTCTCCTGTTTCTTCATTGACTCCAATCAGTCTTATGTTGTTCTTCTTTGGATCACCTAACAGCTGCTGGATTGATTTCTCATGGTCCCTTACTATTTTAAAGAATTTTTTCTTTTCCTGGTCATTAATTGCAATCCTGTCTTCTGTATCTGAAATTCTGTCCTCTCATTGACATATTCTGCTGCATAAACTTTCAATGGAGTTTTTAATCTCCTGGAAATCTGTTTGCATCTGTTTTATGGATTCTATTTGTTTCCTATGTTGGGATTCCATCATGTTCCTCAGCTCCTCTCTTTTTTCATCTGTGTCCTCTCTAGATTTATTAATCATGCCTTTCACTATTTCTTCCCCCCCCATTAACTTTATTGGTACATTTTAGGTATAAAATACAGTTACATTCATCATTGGGATCTTGTACCATTACATGAGTCTCTTGATTCTTATTTTTTTCCCCCTTCCCTTGCCCTCCCTTCACCCCCTCCACCCTTCCCTATTTGAAAAGACCTTGTTTCCATTTTTTTCCTCTTCTCATATTTTTTCCTTTCCCTTTTGCCTTCCCCTACCCCTCCCAATTCCCCTGCGCTTTTAGATCTTTTCTTCTTGTTACAAAATATCAGTTATACATTTTTTTGAATTACAATATCAAGATCTAGGAGACATTACCACAGATTTTACAGAATTTAAAATATAGAAAGCATATTTCAAAAATCTGTTTTGAAATAAATTTGACAACTTCTAAGAAGTACTTTGGAAGACAAATTAATGAAACTACCTCTTGAGGAAATGTAAAATTTGAATAGACCTATTAAAGAAAGCATATTCCTAGCTTGAAAACCTACCTATATGACAACAGCAGGCTCATAAACATTTTAACTGATAAATTATATCTAAAACAAAGCAGAAAAAAGAAGGAACACTTCTCCCCTCATTTTAGGAACTCAACATTGGGCTAATCCTAAAACTGGATAAAGATAATAGAAGAAAAAAGTATGAACATAGATAGAAATTTGTTTAACAAAACAAACTATTAGAGGTCAGATCTGGCAGTATGTAGAAAGTGGTTTTGTTATAGGGATGGCAGTGTTGGTTCAGCATTGGAAGTTTGACCCCCAAAAGAAACCATTTTAACAGAGGAAAGGAGAAAGCCATATGATCCTCTCAGTAGTTGGAGAAAGAGTATTGGACTAAATTCTACAGCTGTTCATGGTAAAAGCTATCAGGAGACTAGAAGTAGAACAGAATTTTCTCAACAGATCAAAGACATGTACTTCATACTTCCAAAAAACCCTCCTTCTATGAATGGAGATGATACAATGCTTTCTCCTTAAAGTGGGGAAAAAGGTCATATATGCCTACTCTTCATCTGTCCATTAGACTTTGAAACATAGGTCTACACCAAAATAGTCTGGCAATAAAATAACACAACTAGGAAAGGATTGGCATGGCAGAAGCAAAATCTTTATATATAGATGAAATGATCATCTACAGAGAAAATACTAAGAAATCTCTAGGAGCCCCTAGAACTTGTACTTGAATTTAGCAAGATTAGAAAACACAAGGTATATATAAAAATTCAGGTCTGTATATACTTGCTATAAATGAAGAACTGGATATTGAAATTTAAAAGTTATGTAGGAGTACAAAGGACCCAGAAAAGCCAAAAACAAAAACAAAAACAGTGTTGGAAGACATTTAGCACCCAATTTTAAGATTTCTTCTAAAGCTACATTAATCAAGGCAGTGTTGGCATAAGGAAAGACATATAGATCATTGGAATAAAACAGAGAATCTAGAAATAGAACCACACATATATAGTCCACTGAGTTTTGAAAGATTATTTAACATTGGCATTTTATAGAATATAAACTCAATTCAAGAGCCGAGAGAGAGATAGTGTCTTCAGCAAATGACACTAGAACACCTGGTATCCATATATAAAATATTAACATCAATCCTTTTTTTCCCTACATGAAAATAACTTGAAGGGATCTATGAACCTAAATAAGAAAGCCTAAAAGTATAAAACTTTAAGAAGAAATTATAAGGGAAAATATTTACGAATTCAGGGTAGGCAAGAACTACCTAGGATACAAAACACATGATGTATAAAAGAAAAAAAATTGATAAATGAGATTCCATCAAAATTTAGAACTTTAAATGACATCATTAAAATGAAAAGTAGTCCTTAAACAGACCATATTTACAATGCATATAACCTATGAGCAGAATATATAAAGAATTCTTCGAGCTCATTAATAGACAACCCAATTAAAATGTAGACATAAGGGGCCCGGGAATTACCTCAGTGGTTTTGCCGCCTGCTGCGCAAGCGCAAGGACCTGAGTTTGATCCCCGGTACCAAAAAAAAAAAAAAAAAAATGTAGACATAAGACGTTGATAAATAGCCAGTATAGTACAAGGAATGGTGTGCAATTCTGGAATCAGGAAAATATTAATCAGTACAATAATAAGATTGAATTTTACACTCATTAGGGAGATGAAGCTAAAAGTTTTAAAAGCCTTGTCATGACTTTTTCTTTTTGTTGGATTCTCCCCCTTTGCGTTTAATTTGTCATGGCCAATGGATTCATTCTGCTGGGTTTCCTGGGGTTGTGATCCTCATTGTCTTTTCCTAGGGTATTGTCTAAAATTTTTTAGAGTGCCGGTTTGGTATTCATGAAGTTCCTGAGGTGCTCTTTATCATGAAAGTATCTTATTTCTCCATCAATTTTGAAAGATAGTTTTGCAGGGTACATCAATCTGGGTTGGAGGCTGTTTTCCTTTAGGGCTTGAAATACATCACTCCAAGCTCTTCTTGCCTTGAGAGTTTGCATTGAGAAGTCTGTTGTGATTCTGATGGGCTTTCCTTTGTATGTGATTTGTTTCTTTTCTCTCACTGCTTGTAGAATTTTATTCTTCTGTTGGATTTCACAAATCCTAACTATCATATGCCTATGTATAGATTTTTTTTTTTTTTTTTTTTTTTAATCAAGAGTAGCTGGAGTCCTATATGCCTCACTTATCTGTATGTCAAGTTCTTTTTCCCTGCTTGGGAAGTTTTCTGCCATCACTTCTGTGAACAGTTTTTTTATGTCATCTGCACTCTCTCCTCTTTCTTCATTGACTCCAATCAGTCTTATGTTATTCTTCGTTGCATCGTCTAGCAGCTCCTGGATTGATTTCTCACGTTCCCTTACAATTTAAAGCAATTTTTATTTTCCTCCTTACTTATTGCGATCTTATCTTCTATATGTGAAATTCTATCTGCACATTGGTTCATTCTGCTGCACAAACTTTCGATGGAGTTTTTAATCCCTTGGAAATCTGTTTATATCTGTTTTATGGATTCCATTTGTTTCCTATATTGGGATTCCATCATGTTCCTCAGATCCTCTATTTTTCTATCTGTGTCTTCTCTAGATTTATTAATCATGTCTTGCACCATGAGCAGAATCTTTGCTGTTATCTGAATAATTATTTCTGATTTCATTTTTCCCAGATCCTCTTTTGTTGCCAGTTCAGAGAGACCAGGTGGTTGAGTATCAGAGTTTTCCATCTTGTTTCCCTTTGGGGTTGCTGTAGGTGATCTGGAAATCTGCTTTTGAGGCTTGCTTATGTGTCTTCTCATTTTCCCGGTTGGGGTGTTGATTCTGGCACCCATGCGGCTCACCTTCTCTGCCCTAGGAGCCTGGGATGGAGGTGGGAGAGCTTCCTTTCAAGTGCTGGGATCAGCTGAGCTTCACTCTCTTTCACTATTTCTGATTTCATTTTTTTCCAGATCCTCTTTCATTACCAGTTCAGGGAGTCCAGGTGGTTGAGCATAAGATTGTTCCATCTTGTTTCCCTTTGGGGTTACTTTAGGTGATCTGGAAGTCTGGTTTGAGACTTTTTTATGTATCTTCTCATTTCAGTGTGTGGAGGGGGTATGTGCTGTTGGTGCAGGAGAGGCTCACCTCCTTGTTGCTGGGGGGCGAATCGGTTCCTCAGTGCTGGTGTGGTGGTATGGCAGCCTGGAATGCTCCTCTTTGGCACTGGGGATAGGGGGGCTCTGCTTCTCAGCTGTGGAGGCAGTAGTATTGGGCCAGAAGTCTCCTTCTTGTAGAAGCTCTGCCTATGACACAGGCGGGGTTAAGGGTTTGTGCTGTCCATCAACCCACTTCCTTTCTGTGTAAAGCTGCAGCCTGTGCACCACTCAGCCTGTTTTTTAGATACTAGGTCATTGTCTCAGTTTGGGCATTGCAGATATCCTTCAATGCTCCTTTCTCCTCCCTCTTGGGCAACAGAGACAGGATTTGTGGCTTTGGCTTTGGAGAATGCAGCCAGGGGCAGGAGAGGCAGATTTGAGTGCAGGTTTGGTTGAAGGTGACAGCCAGAGATGGGGTTGGGTGGAGAGCAGAGGAATGTTAACACATCCTGAACTGGGAGCTTAATTGGAGGTGACATCAGAGCTGGGAGTTTTGGGCTCAGACGGGAAGGTGGGAAGAGGAGGTGGTAATCGCAGGTCGAGGTCCTCACAGGATGGATGGAGAATGGGACTCACTGGGACCCGGGGTTGGAGTTCTTCACTTATCTTTTTAGGCTCATCTTACTCATCTCCATTCTTTAAAGCCTTTTTACTTGTTTTGTTCATGTGTTTCGCTCTAGAAAGTTTGCAGTAATTCTGTACCACATTTCCTGCCCAAGAATTACCAAATGTTTGAGATGAGGCTCAGATAGGAAAATGCTAGTTAGGGTTAGTTGGACAATAAGTTATTTTCCCATCTTAGTAATTTTCATAGCCACAGAACATCTCATAACATATTACCAGATTTTCTTAAAATTATTTGGGTGTGTATATAGTTATAGATAATTTTTCCTTTACAATATATTTTCCTCAAAGAGAGAGTTTATGACTAAGTTATTTTTGTAAGTCACTTTACTGCTTCATCATTAATCTGTATTTATACACATAATAGAAATGAGCAAGATCCATTTTGTGCCTAGCCGATAATGAGCCATCTCTAATATATACAACCTCATCTTTGGCTGCTATTTTTCTTTGTAATGTCTGACTCTACCTTTTGTCAATATGAGAAAAGATGTAATGGACAACTCTTTAAGATAATTTCTTGACAAAATGCCTTTTATTTAAGGTGTAGATGGAAGAGAAATGAGGCCTCAATCACTGGTAGATGACTTTGGAAAATGCTTTGGTTTTCATGTGATATGGGTTGGTTGTCAAGTGTTTGGACTTCAGAGTGGTGATAGAGAGGTAGAACCTTGAAAAGATAAATCTTAGCTCAAGGTAATCTGGCCATTGAGTATGTCACCTTTGGAAGGGATTCATGTAGTAATCATGGAACTTCAGTTATCTTCCACCAGAGTAGGCTGTTGGAAACAAGCAAGACTGTCACCTCTTCTCTTTCTGGCTTCCTGTCTCACCCTGTGATTTAAATTCTTACACACATTCCTGCCACTATAATGGATTAAGGGGACTCTCACAAGAGCTGAGCAGATGTTGATGCTATGCTCTTGGATCTCCAAAATTGTGAGCTAAATTAACCTATTTTCCTTATAAAGTACTCAGCTTTAGATATTTAGTTATTGCAACATGAAATGGACTCATGCTAGAAGTCACATTTATTTGTAGGATCCTTCAGCTAAGGTAGATCTTTGGTGGTCAATTTACATAGGTAAATATGAAATAGAACAGATTTGGCACTTGACAACAAAGGAATGAATGAGAGTTAATGTTTACTGATCTTCTTTTGTGGATCTAATATCCTGCTTCATTTAACAGCAACTTCCTAGTGAGCATCTGTCTTGTGCCTGGAATGGAGTTAGGGAGGAGGTTTTCAAAATTTAATCAAAATAACCAATCAAAGCTTTGCTACTACAGTGCTTCCTGATGAACACAAATAGAAATAATTCATCAGCACACCAATGTATGGTGAATGCTTTGAGACAGGAAATAAGGGAGACATGCAGAATGAACAGAATCTGAGGTTAGTGCCGCTTTGCTCCAAGTACCTCACTGGTCCATGAGGACTGGAATCAGAGCTGAACAAATTTGCTATAGAAGCTAGGAAGTTGTTTGTGAGCTCCTAATGTTGTGAACTGAGATTCAGGCCTGATAACAAATGAAAGGAAAGAAGACTAGATTTGAAGGCAAAATGTTGAATATGAGAACCAGCTCTGCTTCTTTACTATTATGTAATCTTGAATAAATCCCATGGCCTTTTCAAGTTTGAGCTTCTCTGGCTGCAAAATGCAACCACTAATATCTGACCTGGCAGAACCTCAAGGCTATGAGACTCCATTAAGGTAACAAAGGGCAAAATGCTTTGAAAAGCCTCGAAAATAGGGTAGACCTATATGAATCATATCTATTTGAACTAGCAAGAGATTTTTAGACCAAGAAATGTAGATCTTAGTGTAAACTTCTATATCTAAACACATGAGTGGTTCTCATCAGGAAATTTTCAATAGTTCCTTGGTTTCTTCACCAAAATTTCCCTGTTGTTATGTAAGAGTTGATCATCTTTTCCCTGAAAGGAGAAGTTTTAGAAAAAAAGAACATGAAATTTCCATAGATAATCATGAGATAGACACTGGAACAGATCTGGATATGTCCAAATATTCCTGGGCCTTATTCCCTCTATTTCTATCTGTAATCTGTGTGCTTTCTGGTTGGTACCTGAAATTTTCTTGTACTACAGACTTAGGATAGTAGGCTGATAGTGCTGCATGCACAGATATTAATTGTTTCCTACCTCAGAGGAGGAACAGCTTCCTCTCCTAGAGTTTTGAGTTGTAATTCATAATCCAGGGGATACATGGATATTTGGCTGAAGCTGGAACTATGCTTTAATTTGCATCCTTTCTTAGCATCTTCAACTTCTCTCTCCTATCTCTACCACTGTGTTACCTATTTATTGTTGTAATCCTTAATAAACAACGCACAAATCAGTGTCTGCTTGGAGGCTATGGAATCTGATATAAGGAAAAGTTCCTTAATTTTGAGAAAAAAACTATATGTGATTTTTACATAAAGAAATAAATTTGAGGTAATATAACTTTATGAATGGGAATAAAATAACTGTAGAATAGAGACAGTTATGTGGATAGCAATAGGAGCATTATATCAAAAGTCTCCCATTATTAATAATATTGAAGTTTACTATTATTAAATGTTTTAGTAGTAATTTAAGAAATTTTATGTAATATTTACTGTGACATTGAGTCAGATAAGACGTGGTGTGTTAAAGTGAAAGAGGAGACAATATTTGATAACAGTACAAAACTGGAATTCTATATTGCATTTAAAATTTACTAAGTGTGAGCTCTATAATTTACAGTGTGAAAAATAAATTTATTCCACATCCATTGCTTTTTATTCATTATCTTATTTTATTGTCACAAATTTTAAAACAATTATTTCATTCTCATTGGAAGATAAATGTAATAATATCAATGCAATAAAATAACATGCAAAAATATACATCAAGTAAGTGACAATTTATGGCAGCTTAAATTGTGTTCTCCAAATTCTCTGCTTATTGTACTAAGCCACATTTTTCTTGACTACATCACAGCAAGAATCACTAAGAAATATACAAGTGACTACAACTTCTTTCAAGTGACTTAGTAAATTATTGGGTAAAAGAAGATTTATATTTTAGCTTCTCTGAGTTGAATTTGCAGCCTTCTCATATTCACATGTTTTAAACAGAGATGTGCTTATGCTCTCCCACTTTCCCTTGGTGTTTTGTGGGGCTCAGTGTATGTAAATCTTATTGCTTTGAACCACTTGTAATTCTACAGCAAAAATCTTGTCAAAACTGATGTATGAATGCAATTCTTTGTGAATATCAGACATGGTGTCTATTCTCAGCTTAAGAATGAAATGATTGTTATCTGCCTGTTATCCTTACCAGGGGTCAAGATAACACTGGATCCAAATCACAAATCTTTTTTTTTTTTTTCTTGTACAAGTTACATTTGTGATCTTAAGATTTTATTATGAATATAATGAAAGAGATAAATGTTTCAGGAATATGCAACAAAATCATAAAATAGCAAATATAAAAAATAAAAAAAATTAAAAATAGCAAATATTTCTCATCCATTCTTCCTTCTAGGGACACTTGGATACCTTCCCTGCTTTAGGTATTGTGGATAAGGAACATGGGGTAGAAATACATCATGAAGTCTACTTTCAGTTCCTTTGTGTACATACCTCCAAAACGGCATATACCCATCATGAGGTGATTTTATTTTTAATGTTTTGAGAACTGGCCATATTGTATTTTACAGCAGTGTTACCAATTTATATGGTAAAAAAGGAAGGTTTTGAGGTAATGATACAGTCTGAATGAACCTTAAGGACACTATGCTAAGTGAAGAAAGGCAGACACAAAAAGATAAACACGATGTGATTCCACTGGTATGGGGCCATAGAGCCAGAATGTAGAAGCTCATGGCCAAGAATTAAAGAGCAAGGAGAATCAGCAATTCTTGTTTAATAAGTGTAGAGTTTCAGTTTTACAAGATAAAAAAGTTCTGGACATGTATGGTGGTATTGGCTGCACAATCTTATGAATGTATTTACTATCAGTGGTATGTTTGATTAAAATTATTAAGATGAAAAATTGTGTGTGATATACATATTAACACAATAGAAAATTGAAAATAAGTCTTTACATACCAAGTAAAGTGAATTACAGAGTTAGACTTCCTTGGGTTAGAATTTCAGCCTGAGCAGAAAGAGAGAGGGAGGGAGGGAGGGAGGGAGAGAGACAGGAGAGAGAGAACACAAAATATGTTTTTATGGAAATACCTCATAAAAATACCTGCTGGAGTACTGATCATTATTTATTCCTATTTCTCATCAATCTCAAAAATGTACATAGGTCATTATGTCAAATAATACTTAAGAAATACATTAGACCATGGGCAGGTTTGGAAAAGTATAAGGTCACCCCTCCTGGAATTGGTGGCCCTTGTTAAGAGTCAGGTATTACATAAGATGTAGCCTAAAAAGTTGCACAGATCATCCCTGAATGTATGGTAGCCATGGGCTTCTTCTGATCCATCAGCCAGTTATTACACAGAAGTCAGGGAAACCAGCTGCCAGTTTTTTGTGGAAGGGAGTTTGTCCATATTTTTAAGCAATAGGAACAGATTCTTAGAAGCTATAATTACATTCACAAAACCAACGGATTTCCTCAAATATGTTTTCAGAGATTTGAATTTTCAGTAGTTATTTTAGAGAAATGAAGTTTAACACTCAAGAACAAGAAAAATTCTTTGGTTTTTGACTGTCCACCAAACAAAGGGCAAATACAGCAGAAAGGCAAAGGGCATTCTTTCAACTCCCTTGAAGTAAAAGACTTTTGTTTGTTTTCTGGATTTATTTGAAAATTACAAAACAGAGCAAAACTGCACCAAGACGACAGATGAGCAGAGCTTGTTTATTTCAATGCCTGTGATGTGCTAGTGCCATTTCCTATTTAATAACCCATACAGAGAAATAGTTGCTCTTTGTTCTCATCTCTCCCACTAAAGAGCCTCAGACCATGTCCTCAGAAGATTGCAGACCTTGTCTTTGATTCATTTGAAAGACTGTAATTGGACAACTTTAAATCCCATTTGAAACCTTTCTGTGATACTCGAAGGCCACTTCTCTACAAAGGTTTCTGTTAGTTCTTTCCTAAGAGAGAGGTTCAACTCCACAGCTAATGACAGACTGCACACATGTGGATATCTGGGAAATGCAGCACTGGAAACATTGCATTTCAAAAACTCAGACCCATGACTTCTTTGCAAAACACCAGTAAGGATGTGTCAGCAGGCATCATTGACTTCTGTACTTTATAAGATTAGGAAAACCTAAGGAATAGGTTAGAACTCATGAAGCCTGTTTGAATGCAGGGTTGTTGCCCTGCCCCTGTTCTTGCTTGATGAGGAATTCTGCCTTCCAAATAAAATAACAATAACAGAAACTTTATTTAATCCTAGAACTGGCAAAGGATAGAGGATTTTTTTCTTATTCCACATTTCCTGAACACAAATGATGAAAGGACAATGTTGGACCCTGGCAATGTGACAAGCCTGTCTCACCCTCCTCACATTCTTGATTATTCATGCTCATCGATGCTCTCTGGTCTCTCTCTTCATTCTAGAAGCCAGAAAATTCCACCCATTAGCCAACACTGTCCTCTCAGTTAGTAGCTCTGTTTACGTGTGATTCAAAAAAAATCCAAGATTTTTTTTATAATTGTTTCAACAGAATCACTGTCATTCTTTCATTTTCTAGATTGTGTTATGATTTAATTCACTCTACCAGACATAGATAAAGATTATATAACATTTTTTTCAAATCCAGAATATAGACACAGAGATTAATACATTTTAGCAGCCGAAAGTAGTTGGTTTTATATTGCAATATATTTTTTATAGTTCTAACACAGATGAATATTACTATATACATAATATAAATATGTTACCATGAAATTTTAAACTAATATATAAATGATACTATATTTGACATAAATAATATTTTATTTGGGATAGCTTTATAATACAGCAACGAAATTTATATACTGCTAACATATTTTATAATCTAAATTTAGCAAAATTTGTTGATCCCAAAATTCCAATAATAGGTGATTACTTTTAGTCTTTATTATAAATACATTATTATAGAATAAGTATTTCCTGGTGTGTGTGTGTTTGTGTGTGTGTGTTTGCTACATTGATATAGGTATCTGAAAATATCTGTTAGGTTTAAGGCAAAGACATTCTATATTACTAAAAAATTCTTTCTATTAAGTTCCACCAAATTTAGTAGAGAATCTCTCATTTATTCCTCTATCCTTTCTAAACACTTCCACTGAGATTTTTATAGGAAGCATGCTTGGGATGACTTTATCTTCTGTGGAATTGTCTTGATGATTAGATCCCATCTCAAATAGCTTAGGTAGTAATTTAACAGGCTCACAGATTATTTTGTATATGTACTCTAATGGTACTACTAACACATTCTCTTGTAACAGAACCTACCAGATGAATTATTGTTATGTATGTACTTTGTCACAACAACTTTGACAGTCATGAAAATACATACAGAAGGTGCAGTATCTCTGCCCATCTTCAGGGCACAGACACACTTGTGTAGAAGCTTCAATTTTGTCAAAATCCTCCTTAGATAATCTCCCCAAAGGGAACACATGCATACATCAGTTTGGATACGTTCTTATGTTAACACTAAGCATTTCTTGGACATTGAGGTCTTTACAAAATGTTCATGACAACAGGTTTCCAGGTGACAGTCAGCCATATGTAGTTCTTTCATGTCAGGAGTGTCAGATTGGGAAGTTCTTCTTTCTGAGTAGTATATAGTGAAGCTTATTCCATTCAGTATATTTATTCATTGCTTACTGGGGAAGAGACAGCTGGAAGATCCCTACCATTAAGCTATTGAAATATTATAATGGAATTTATACACAGAAAACATCTTGATATGTGTGTTAATCGTTTTTTGACCACTACAACATGTACCTGGATAAGCAATTTCTGAAGAGTAAAGGCATATTTTGGCTCCCTGTTTTGAGGATTCAAGTCCATGATGGCTTGGTTCAGGGGTTTTGGGTTGGTGGGAAGCAGCACATCATGGTAAGAGTTCATGACAAAGAAGAACCGCTCATCTCCACAGCCAGGAAGCAAAGAGAGGAGGAGGAGGAAGAGTCCTAAAATACTATCTGGGGGCAAACCCCCAATGATCTATATTCTGTATTCCTCCCATTAGATTGCACCTCTTAAATCACGCTATTTTGCAATAGTGTAGCTAGCACCACCCTGAGAACCAAACTTTTAACACATAGCTTTTAGGGAACATGCAAGATCAAATCTATAACATAGCACAGTGGAGTCCTCCTCCATCCAATTTAAAATATAATACAGTGGAACTCTCTCTTATACAGATTTTATATATATAGCTGTATCCATAAATCAGCATATAACCGTGCTTGGTGGTATACATCTGTAATCCCAGTACTGTGGGAGGATAGGGAAGGAGGATCAAAAGTGTGAGGTCAATCTGGGTGATTTAGTGACTTAGACCTTGTCTCAAATTTGAAAAAAATAATTTAAAAAATTAAAAAGTACTGGTATGTCAAATAAATAAATAAAACTTTGAAAGATAAAAACATTTGTACTAATTTCTCTTAATCTAAAAATAAGTATTAATTTTTTAAGTCCTGTAAGTGCTCACAATTTCTTAACCTCCTATTACTGAAAGATTGGGCTGGGGAATTGTTTAGAAAGACTGTTCTATGTATCATAGGATGATTACTTACTCCTGAATTTCTGCCAAATTTTATTAATCTATTTTGAAAACTGTTTTCCATTTCTTTAAAAATTGGACTTGTGCTTAATTCTGAGGCTGAAATAAGTAAAACCCTTACTCATTTCTCAAAGAAATTGAATTCATAATCTGAAGAGAATAAAAAATGGAAAAGTTACTTTGATGCCTATTTTATATCCTTAATTATGTTGATTTATTTATTCTTTTGTACTGAGGGTTGAACCCAGAACTTTACTGAGCTGCTATTTCCTCAGGTCTTTTTATTGAGACAACATTGTGCTAAATTTCCCAAGCTGGCCTCAAACTTGCGATCCTCCTTCTTCAGCTTATCAGAATGCTGAAATTACAGACATGTGCCCTCATGTCCACCCATACACTGATTTTATACATTAGCAATATACCAATATTATTAGTATATTTATATTGTATATATTGAAAGGAGGGAGGGAAGGAGAGAGAGGAGAGAGGGGAGAGAGAGAACCATTGTGCTATACTTTAGATCTTGAATGTCTCCAAAGATATGTGTGTTAGAAGCTTGGTCCCCAGGGTGGCATTATTGGAAGGCAGAGCAACCTGTAGGAGGGGGTCCTCCTTAGGAGAAGTGAGGTCCTTGAAGGTGTGTTTACATAGGGATTTTAGGATAGTTACTTTTTCTCTTTTTGCTCCCTGGCTCTTGAGGTGAGGGAAACTCTGGAAGGCAAAGCCAGGAGAATCACAAGTGTAACAATGTTTTTTGAGAGTCTACAGTATTGAGTCTGTGAAGTAATGAGTATCAAGGATGGCAGAGCCATGTCTTTGGTATACCTTTGAGAAAAGCGGCTGTCTAAGTTTTACCAATAGACATCATCCTCTGTATTTAGCAAATGCAGAGAACTTCCTCTGGTCATTTAGACCCTGAGAAGAAATGACCACTGAGATTTGAATGTTCCCTCTCCAAAAATCAGATATTGACAATTAATGTCCAATGTTAAGTTAAAAATAAACAGAGGTTTAAGGACGCCTGTGATTATGTCATGAAAGCTCATCTTACTGTGAGTGGGATTCATTGCCCTTGCATGGAGGCTTAAGAGAGAATTTCCCCATTTTTCCCCCTGCCTTCTGTGACATGAGAATAGCATTCTTCCCTTCCAGAGGACTCAGCATTTGTTTGGGTTCACAGGCAATCAAATCTGATGGTACTTTTATCTTGGACTTTGTGGCCTCTCTAACTATGAAAAAAGTACATTCTTTTCTCTTCTTTATACTGCACTCAGACTGTGATATTTTATTATAGTAGAACAAATGGACTGAGACAGTGACCTTTTTAGTTTCCGACAAAATGGGCTTCATTTTAGCCATTTTGTACTGACTTAGACCTTAAAAAGGAATCATATAATGAAGACTTCATTTTTAATAAAGTTAACAAATATAGTAATTTTCAATGCGTGTTATAGCTGTGTCACTAACATTGCATTAATTCAATCTGAAATATTCAATACTTTTCTTCTATTACAGTCAGCACAGTACCTGGATCCTTAATGCTGTGGAGGGATTCATGAGGCTTCTTTCCTTCAGTCTTCTCCTCCTAGACAAATCGTTTTGTAGCTGGGCTCAGTGGTACACACCTATAATCCCAGCACAGCGGGTATGAGGCAAGAGGATTTTAAAATGGAGCCCAATAGGGCAACTTAGTGATTTAGTGACACTCTGTCTCTACATAAATAAAAAAATATTAGGTCTTCAGAGGTAGCTAAGTGCAAATGCCCTGGATTCAATTCCCAGTACTGAAAAAAAACCAAAAAAAACAAAAAACAAACAAGCAAGCAAGCAAATAAGAAAGAAAGCCATTTTCATGATTTTCAATTTTTCTAAAATAACTTAAACTTTGCTTCTGCTATCACGGTTACACTCCTGAATATAATTCAACATTCTGCCCATCTCTTAAATGTTGACAATAGAAATTGGTTATATGTCTGTTATTTTAAAAGAGGAAAAAGCAAGTCTTTCTAGAGAGCAACATTCTGATAGATAACTTATAATAATTGACGTGACATTCTCTACAAATATTACTGCAGAGTTTGGTTTAGCACCAAAAATGAAAACCATAGTCTTCTGAGAAGGCAATAAAGTTTGAACTCTAATTGCTCAAGTCCTCATCTCTACGACATTAGGGGGCATGGTGACAGAGCCCAGACAGGGACACTGGCAGTTGCAGTGGGCCCAGCCACCATCTCAGAGAAATGTAGGTGTCATCTTATGTAGACCACATAGGACAGGTCAGCAGGTTACATCAGCCCACGTTTCTCCAACCCACTTCCTCAAAAGCTCGCCACAAAACCACTATAAAAACACCTCCCAGCCTGTAAGAGACACTTTCTCTGTTCTGCTCACATGGAGAGGTCCCGCTCAGGTAGAGCAATAAATTTGCCTGGCCTGTTGAGTTCATGTTCCCCTTCCTGTTTCTATTCACATGGAACTTCTGGGTATTCTATATGCCAGAGTGACGGGCATAATCACTCAATAAATAAACAGCAAATTCTAACCATAAAGTCCTCTTTTCAGCATCGGGGATGCAAAGATGAATTCTATAGAGACATTGTCTAACTAACAATGAGTACTGTAATACAGTGAACATTCCTGAGAAACTACTTTCTGTTACAAAGTTTAAAGAGTATGTGTGGCATTATTTCTCTATAAAAATGATAATTATTTATCATGAGCTAGATCAAAAATAGCCACAGCCAAATTTAAATATCATTATACACATGTTTGCAATACCTGGCATTAGAACAAAATAAACTGATACCACCAACTTCTAGCAAAGAAATGGAACAACAACCCTAACTCTCACATACTGTAGATGAGAATACACAGGACTACAGAAATTCAAGTTTTCAAGTTCTTCAGAGAAATAAAACCAATAGGGGCTGTGTGTTTGTGTGTGATTCATTTTAAATATTATCTCGCATGATTAGAGAGGTTAACAATTTAAAAACTGGATTCAAAAAATGACTCTCCTTGAGAGCTCCAGCAATGCTGATGTTGCAATTCCATCGTGAAAGTCATATGGCTTGACATTAAGGAAGGAAACAATGCTGAAATGCAGTGCCAAAGGCCATCTGCTGTGGAATCATGTCTTGCTCTGGGGAGGTCAATCCTATTTTATGCAGGCTTTCAACTGACTGGGTGAGGCCCACCCACATAATGAAGAGCATTCTGCTTTACATTGAGGCCAGTGACTTAAAGTTTAATTCATCTAAAATGGTGATGGCGAGCCTTTTCTGGCTTTTACTATAATAAATAACCCAGTATGGCATGCATGCCATAGGTTTACAATCACTGATTTAAATTATCCCTAGGAGAAATATTCACAATAATTTTTGAGGGCACAACTAAACATGGTACAACCACGTTGATAGCAATCAAATTATCAAAGGCACTAGCTATAGAACCTAGCATTTCTACTCTTAGGGATTTACCCAAGCAAGATGAAAGTCAATATTTAGGCAGAAACCTCCATGTAAATATTCAATAGTGATTTAATTTACAATACTCCCAAATTGGAAATAACCCAAGTATCTTTTAACTGCTGGATTGTCCATAAAATGAAATACTAATACTCTGAAGTTATAATCAGAAATAAATACACCATGATAGAATTTTAGACTCATTGTACTAATTTTTTTTAAAGTCATAAAAAAAGGCCACGTAGCCTAATTTTTTTTTTGGGGGGGTACTGGTTACTGGGGATCGAACTCAGGACCTTGCGCTTGTGAGACAAGCGCAGTGCCACTGAACTAAATCCCCGGCCCTCATATAGTATAAATTTAATTTGTATGACATCACAAGTAAAAGTAAACTATAAAGACAGAAAAACACAAATTTGTTATTAATAGTGGCTAGGATGGGGGTAAAGAGTGTTGACTACAAAGATATGAAAAAGAAAATTTTGAGACTATTTAAACTTTTATATCATTATGTTTCATGATTATATACATTTGTAAAAATTCAAACAGTAATGTCCCTATATTTAAATTATACACTAGTAAAAGTTTCCAAGGTAATTCTACCAAAAATGTAACATTAAACATATAGCATAAGATAACATGTATATATCATATATAATCTAAACAGGCTCTTTTAAATGTATCTACAGTAGATCCAGACAAAAGCCAGGATCTCAGGATGGAAATTGTCAGTCTTCTTGTTTTCAAGTCCAGTTTACCTAAAAGAGGAGTTTCTACTATATTGAAGAATTTAGAAAACACAAATATGCATAGATTTGGTATTTTTATCATTATTAATCTCACTGCATATTGTTTGGAAGAATATTCTTCATGTCTGGCTTTTCTTTCAATTAATTCCAAAGAAAATATGCATTGCCTTAGTCGGTCTTCTAGGTACTTTTTGCTTCACTCTAAAGAGCTTTTTATATATAAGATACATTAGAAGTTCTTTATTTATGAAAGCTAGGTAGCCTGATTATGTCATTACCACTAACAATTTTCAGGACAGTTAGATTTCTTATCTGGAAAATAACAATAGCAATGCTTGAAATCACGAGTCTTACTTAACTTTATTTGATTAATAACTTAATGATCAGAATTTTTTATTAAAAACTGACTACAGGTTTCAAAATACTTTACTTTTAAGTTTCCAAAGAAAATGTTTTGAGCAATTCCACAGATACTCAGATTGTTAAATTCCTTAGTTGGACAAAGAGGTTGAAAAATTCTCCCAGTAAATTTTCTCACAATAAGACAAACACATTACATTGACTATCAAGGTGAAGACAGCGGAAGTTGGACAGAGGCAGCCCATGGTTAGCATGAAATTTTTCCTGAGACTTTATAATTGAAACCTCAAAATGCTTCCATTAAATATGTGTGGGAATGTGGTTCAAAAAATGTTTTCTAAGCCCTATGTCATTGCTTATCTTACTTTCATAGTCATTTTTATTATTTTAGGGTCTCATTGGTTAAATTCATGTATTTCTCAAAATATAGTTGGGCCAGTTCAACTATTTACTCTGCTAAGTACACACAGAGGGTCAAAACAAATAAAACACTGTTGCTTTGGAAATGGCCAAATCCTATGCATTTTAGACTTGCTTGGGCACATTGTGATACACTGTTTCACAAGCTCCACTAGTGTGTTGGAACATTGTCGGAAATTCTGTATTCCAAGTCAGTACAGTAAATTACTAACAAAATAGAGTCTCTCAAACAAGAAGGTCCTTGTTTATGGCAGATAACTGTGGCTTATCCCCTGGATTAGACATCCAATTCCAGTAATGACACAAGGCCAACGGGTAGAAATTCATATGCTTGCACTCACAGCTAGGCAATAAACATTGACCTTGGCTGGTCATGTCACCAGAAGGTTGAAGTGCAAATTGCTAAGAGATACTGGAAATCACAGTGAATCTACTAACTTTCCAGTCATGCCAGGTGTCTCTGTCAAGATCTTCTATAGAGTGCCATTAGTGGAGCGACAAGGACAAGGAAGTCAACAGCCAGGCAAAAAGGGTCATTCATGAAAGAAGAGTTGGAGACAAGTGAAAATTACAGTTCTGACATTAGTAAATGGAAATAAAAGGAGATGTTCTCAGACTAGTGTTTGTGAACAGGGAACAGGTAATTGCGTAAAATGACTTTCCTGAAATTGTCATTCTTTCTGGGGCAGTGTGCCTTTTTTATATTTTTATTGTTTTCTTCTGCAATTTTGTACTTTTTTTTTTTTTACTTTCTCCTATCTTTCACTTTATAGTTAGAAAAGAGTCATTACTGAAAACTAAAATCTTCCTTTCCCCACCAAGAAGGAGTAGAAATCTTCTAGGATATATATTTCATTTGTAATATCTGCAATACAAACTCCCAGGCCATTTTTTGAAATACATACTTTGGGAACTGGCATCGGGTTTAGAGATGACAAGCTTGGTGTTCATTTGAAAAAATGAAAAAGAGAATAAAGACTTACTTAAAGCCTATTATATATTTGAGACTGTAACAAATGCCTTTTATTACATAATACAGTATATTATCAAATTCAACTAACATGAGATTTCAAACCCATGAAGCAAAAACATTAAACATATTTATATTGTCATTCATCCAACTCTGATGCGCTCCTGCATTTTGTTAATTAAGAGATCTTTAGCATCTTTGAGGATATAGACATTTAAAATTAGTCTCATCTTCCACATTGTGTTAACTTGATCTTGACTTGGCTGTCTTTATGCTTTCAAGAGAGATGAAGTAATTCTAAGTGTAACATCTAGACTTCAGAAATCCAAATGGAAGAACAGCAGCTTTTTCCTAGATAAAATCCTTTCAGAGAGACTTTTTTCCTTAAGGAGAAATGTATCAAATATATGTTACTCAACCCTCACTGGCAGGACATCTGAATGTCAAAATTGGCTTCAACTAATAAAGTTCTTCTTGTGGAAAGGAAATATCTGAAAGAAATAGGGATTTGGGGGCAGAGGATTTAGCTCAGTGGTTCCGCCGCCTAGCCTGCAAGTGCAAGGACCCGAGTTCAATCCCTGGAACCAAAATAAATAAATAAATAAATAAGAAATAGGGATTTTATAAGAAGGGCAAGGGAAATATGCATTATAAAACCAGTGATTCTTTTGATGCTCATGGCATAGGTCTTTCATCGACTTACATGGCGTTTGGAGACCTCAGAGACAGAAAAAGAAGTTGAAACCACTTAATTTAGTCTTTATTTCCTTTATCCACTGCTGTGATTTTTTTTCCCTTTGTACAAACAAGGATTTCAAGCAAGGGTTGCAAGGGAGAAGTGATGATGAGACTCTAACTCACCATCTTGGCCCACTGAACATTTGAAGTCTGTACCTGAAAATGTCATGCCTCTCAGGCAGTGTGAATTGACATCCATGTTCTGTGGTTTTCTGGGAACAAACATAATAAGTTCAAGTCTTGATCACTAAAAATGAAAAACTTTATTAGATTCAACAAAAATGGTTACAGAAAAGCAAAAAATACAATATGTGGTTAACCTCAGACAAAGTAGTCCCTTATGCTTAGCTCTATTGACCTCCAATACTCCTTTCTCATTTGTTGTTGCTCTGTTGGCTCTGGTCCACAAGATGATTATTTGAATCCAGAGAATCAATGTGAGGCTATCATGGTTTTCATGCATTAACAGAGAAATCAAGCTTCACAACCCTATAACATGTTTACATTTTTTTTCCCTTCTTTTGAGAAGGTAAACAATTTGGTTTTTGTTACATGTATTTTGAACACCAGGGTGTGTCATTCAAGGTGAACTATTACTCTAAACAGGGTAAACAATCACATCACCTAGCAATGAGGGAGGAGGTAAAGTCAACTCTTAACTATACACTGCATATCATCAAAAGGCCAACTTTGAGAGTAAATGAGGTAAATCAAACACATAAATTTCTCTTACATGAGAAACCCAAAGTATAAATTAATTAAAAAGCAAACTAAGAGTTAGATAATAGGAAACAGGGAGATAGCTCTTTTGCAAATGGGAAAAGGCCAACAGATGGTGGGTAGAGGGGATAAAAAGAATCAAGTTTTGTTATGTACTTGTTTTAACTTGCCATAATTAATATATTCACTATGTACTGCAAATATGTATTAATAAAAATAAATTTAATAAAAAGAATATACAAACAGCTGAAAGATAACCCTACTGATCTTAACTAATATATATATTATTTATAACATATATATGTATATTACATATGGCAAAACAATTTAGTTGACTTCATCTCTGTTTGAATTAAGAACTTTAAAATTATGTTAAATTCCTGTCATTCTGTAGTTGAATAAACTAAGTATCTAAAACTTGGAGTACTATCCCCAACTTTAATGATAGTTACAGAAGAGTGATACATTCAGCATGGTCTGAAGACTTTGGTGTCTGGATATAGTATTAAGAAATACATATTCGATTTCAAAACCTCAAAATCACAAGTTTCAAGTGGCAAATTAATTTGTGTTTAAATTCTCAATGTTTTGTTTATTATTGGTTCTCTGACCTAAGGACAAAAATACCCACTTATTATGGTTGTTGTACAAATGACTAATATTGAACTACTGTATGACTTTAATACAGTGATGAGAATATATACTACATCTCAAGTCTCAAGAATAAAAAGAGTAGGCGTACCTGGTATGCCATTGTTGGACACATTTAACCTCAGAGATATAGCTTTCCTTCTCCTGCTCTGTTTTGAGCCTCAAGTGGACACATCTCTTCAGGCTACATGTCCCAGCTTCACCAGTTTGTCTTTGCAGGGTTTCAGTCATTGGAAAGTAATTCAGAAAAAAATAGAAAATACTGCCTTCAATAGAACCCAAAATAGTGGAAAACTGAAGAAATCCAAATAAAGTCTGGAGATTAGTTAATAGTAATGTACCATATTGGTATTTGTCAACAACAGCAGCAAAATTGGTGCAGGTTATCTGGGGACCTTCCAGATCATCTTTGAAAGTTTTCTATAAACACAAAATGTTAAACAATAAAAAATCTATTTTAAAATTAGCAAAAAAAGAAGCTATCAGTCTTATTTACCCTTCTTTCATCAGGAAGCTTCTCCAACAACTCCTACAATGGGATATTTTTTTGTCTGTTGCAATTCCTACCATACGACCTACTTGTCTCCATCTTCTTTTGACATGTGTTCATACATATCTAGCTTTTTAAAAGACTTGGCAGTCGAAAGCTTCCTTGTGCTGCTAATATTGTACATAATTTGTGGTCCTCAATGTGCCTTCACAAGTTTTATCAACTGAGTAAATAATTTCATCATTTTTTTCTGTTTTAGAATTCCAGAGAAGAGCTATTTTTCTTGATCACACATTTGTTGATGCATGAAGAAGAAGCTGCCGTAATTGGAGTTGTCTTCTTTTGACACACAAAGTCCTTTCTGGATACTTCTAATGTTGACCACATGAGACAGAAATATCAAGATATTAATAAATGAAAATAAATTCAGCCGTTTAATTTTTCTCTCTGTTCTCTATACAAGATAATTTTGAATACTCTGCAGGTATTAGCGTTTATCCTACACATTCTCTGCTGAATATGGGATTTCTCAAATTGAATTTTCAGAGCCTGTATGGATGGTACTTCAACTTGGGGTTGTGAGTTAATTCTTTCTACCTGTAGAGTTAAGTCTTTACAGGAACAATAGGCCTACTCCTCCAGCGAAAGAATAAAGTAAATGGGTGGAAGAAAACATTGCCCTTAGCTTATTTACACATATTTTTCTCTAGCATTTCTAAAAGGATCATTTAAAAGGATTCTCATAGATGCTGGATAATGATATTCTCCTTCACTGCAGAGATAAATACTAGCTTGGGAGAGTGGATCAAGAATGGGGGTTCAGAATATCAGGTACATCTATCAGTATCACCTGTTGTAGTGAGAAGAAAGAAAAATGAAATCCAGTCACATAGTGGCTGTGATACCACTTAGGGCTCTCCTGACAGCTGTCAAGAAAAGAGTTCTGTGGTTAACATACATGTATTTGTTTATCACAATCCTGGAGATAAAATTCAGAAGAGCGCAGTCTTAGTGACTTGGACTTTTTACTCTGTCTGACTGTCCAGAGTTTGTAAAGAGAAAGTAATGGCAACCAAACTCCTTCAGAGTGATTAAAAGCAAATTACAAATAGTTTTTTTGGTCTTGTGAAAACCTGATTTGGCCTTACTTACTGGCAGACTATTTCTTATTTGCTATGTTCAAGTCAAAATATAATAAGATGATCTCATGATAAGCATGGCATAAGAACCAAATATTTAGGTGTAAGATCAAATTACTCAAAGGTATCAGAATGGCAGTTTATAAATTTTTCTACACTGGATATGCACCCGATGGGAAGAGAAGATACTTCCAAGCTTTCTATGAAGATAGAGCAAAAAACCTAAAGATACAGTGCCCACATCTTCTTCACATGCAACTATCCCTGTTTTTTACTCTTGTAGATTAATCTTATAGTTTGACCAACTTTCCCTTTAATGAAATACAGTTTCTGTTTATCCACTTTTACACCCAAATCTTAAATTCTGTCTCTTTGGATATATTCATGGTGCAACTGTGCATAGTTCATTCTAGTTCCAATTTTTTTAGTATCCTACCCATTAAATTATTATACTTTATTGTATAACTCATTATTGTTACCATCATCTATCTATATTGTATTTCTCAAAAAAATCATAAATCTATTCAAAGAACAGAGGTAGATAATTGAAATTATTAGGTTTCCAGAATTCAGGGCTCAGCATTTATCAGACAAATCTTAATTTTCCTTGTCATGGACTTTTCCCACTCCTCTGGGAGCCTGCAAACAATTTCCAGTGGTTGCCACATTAGCACCAGGGTGGCAGCTTGGTGCTATCAGCCATCAGGACAGCTCCCTGCTGTCTCTGTTCTTCTCCTAGTCAATGAGTACCTCGCTGCAGAAAGAGCTTAGGCTTGGAAAATGAAGTGTCCTAGTTTTTGTGGTATTAGAAGTGGGACCTTGATCAAGTGTCTTTTACTACTCTTTTCCTCATCTGTAAAATGGCATGAGAGCTCCTAGATCTCAGTGGCTTAAATAGGTATAATTACAGAGCAAATACTTTCTACATTGCTTCAGATATTGTAGGTATTTAAAACTTAATTTTCTGTCATTCATATGTACAGTAATTGTCCCACTCGGTCTTCCTGGACCCGATAAATAGATAGCTGATGAACATTAAAAACAATAATAATAAAGAATAGAATGGTAGTTATCATGGGAGCCAATGGTTGAGGGGATGTTGGGAAGACGTTGGTCAAAAGACACATAATTACAGTTAAGTTCCAGATCCATTGTTTAATATGAGGATTATACAATATGTTGTATTTTTTGAAAAATGCTAGAAGACTAGCTGTTAAATACTCTCATCATAACGAGGTGGTGTAAGTCATATATCAGTTATATATTAGTTAGCTAGATGAGGCATTCCACAATGTATATATATAATATATAAAATTTTGTGCAAATAAATATCATGTTGTATAAATAATTACATGCAATATCATTCATCAATTTAAATAGATGAAATGAAAAACTTCAAAATTACAATAATAAAAAGAACCTTCAAACAGTATTATAGTGGGTTTCCCTAAACACCTCACAATTCTCCTTCCTGATAATTTGTAAGTAAGTTTCTTACTTTTTAAGGAAGTGGTTTTTCCAGGCAGATTTTTGACTTAACATTTAAATTCAATATATATCTGAGAAAACCTTATTTTTAAAAATTATTTGGTAGGAAAAATTGTAGGGATCACAGAAAATGTTGTGAAGTTAGACTGATACGAATTTGAATGTTTCCTCTGTTGCTCATGATGTCATTATGTGAGAATCTCTAGAGTAAGTTTGTTCAGCTATAAAATGGGAACAACAATACCTCATGGAGTATTTAACAGCATGAAGAAAATGTGAATAGGATATTGTATAAGCCTTGACATAATAGGAAAGTACAGCCAAATTTGGTATAACAGTAGACTCGGTGATGGTATTTACTTTTGTTACTGTGAAAGATATTTTGATCCTTCACTTTGAGAGGCATTGGGTTTACACAGTTATATAATGAGATGGGCCCTAACTGTGCCTAGCTCCATATCCAATGCTGTTCTCCTTCCCCAATGTCATGGCGTACCACTTATTCCTCCAAAACTCAACTCTCTGCCTGTTGGTGCTATTCCCTTCTGAACAGCTCACACTGTGATGTAGACCGTCACAATTTCACAAGCATTGTACTTACACTAGCTTTTAAAATTACTTTTGATTATTTTATGTTTTGATCTTGTTTCCCCAAATTCACAATTCCCACCCATTTTTTTCTGTCTTCAGTCAGTTGATTTCTTCTTTTGTGCAGTTGATTCTACACACATCTTGCAGTACCTATCATGCACTGTAGACAGGAGCCAGTCGCTGATGGCCAACACAGACAAATTCACCTCTAATTACTCGGATGATCTAATTTTGTTTCTATAGGAAACAATGGGTTTATGTGTTCAGCAGAGTCACCTGTAATGAACTGTCATTCTCACTGCCTCTTATTCTCTCAGTTGATTTATACATTCTTCCACTGTCTTCAGCTAAACCAGTTGTTGCTTCTATCATCAAGTAAGTTTATGATATATAACGAGTCCTATGAGACCAATGACTGAGTAATTACATAGAGTTTCAAGGACCATGTGTAGGGTACATCACAATTCACTTGAATCATTAACAAATGTGTCTAAGCACTTCCTACCCACATGGAGACAATCCATAGGACTTGGAATGTAGGATAGCTAAATTCATATTTTGCTTTGATCTCGAAAAACTGACTTCATTTCCTGAAAATCTATTATTTTGTTTAAACAATCAGTGTAATACAAATTGCACTTAACATTTTTCACAATATCTGGTGTACTGTACAAACTTAATAAATGCTGTTTTTTTCTCTCTTTTTTGGTTACTTGTAGGATAATGTTAAATAGATGAACCATATTTAGAATAACTGAAAAGCTCTTTACTTCACCACTATTAAAATAAGATTAAAATGCTATTCATTTTCTACTCTATAATTATTATGATTAATCTCCTCTAAGTATTAACAAGAGAACATAGCTCCAATGACCCTGACTACAGAAAGTGTCAAGAAAGGTGATAACCTTCTCATTTAGCAGGTGTACATTTGTATGTAATGTGATGATGATGGGGTTGATGAACATTATTTCTGAGTGAAACTGAAGGTATTTGAAAGAAATCTATAGTTGAGATTTGGCAAATTAGTTACTTTTGAGGCCCGAGGGTCACAGAGAATCATCAGAGCAATGGAATGTGAAAAGAAAACACGCATATAGTTTTCTGATAGCCTACAGAATCAGAATCATGGCAATTTCATATAAGTCTATGAAGTATCTATGTTGTCTTTGAAAATAGCCCATAACTGATTAGCAATACAGAAAAGCAGAAGTATTGATAAGTCCTCACCAGTCTGCTTAAAGCCTATAATTCTCAAAACATCCAATCCAGAGATGATACATTCAATGTCAAAATCTGATAGAGGAAATTCTAGATTTTCTGATACATTTCAGCTATAATTGGATATTCAGTTCATAGTAGTACATTTTGGCTTTCAAGATATGGAAAAAGAAAAAGTTTATAGATACACTATACTGAGGAACACAGTTTGATGATATTCTCCTGAGTTAAAAGTATATTTTTTGTATTTTATTTTTTGGGAAGAGGGATTACTGGATTCATTGTTCACCAAGTTTTTATTTTTCAAAGCTGATGTGAGAAAAGATAGAGAGGAACAAATATAATTATGGGTAGAAATCAAATTTTGCTTTTGTTATTGATTATAAACCAAAATCCCTGAAACCCTGTAAAAAAGTAAGGGCAAAGTATAAGACATAAAATATTCTGATGATTTCCATTTTCTGTGTAGAATTTTGAAAGCTAGAAAGAAAATAGCTTCATTTTAACAAGAAAAAAGCTGTATGAGATGTATATCATAACTTTTCCTAAACTGATCAGAGAGCTGAGATCACGGTGAACCAAAATAGTCTAAAATCCAAGGAAAGAAAAATGCCTCCAAGTGCAATGAGAGATAGGATAAGAATGCATGAACACTGCCTCACCTGGGGAAGATCATGACAGGACAACTTAGAGACACAAGTTTAGGAAGCATACATTCAGTAACACTTAGTGAATCCCTAAACACTAAGTATGATATAACCTCTAAATACAAAATCCCTGAGGGTCAAAGATACAGAGAAGTTCACATTCTGTCGTAGACTCAAAAAAATCTCACTAGCTCGCCAATATAAAAAATCTTGTGACAAAGCAGAAGGCTAGAGAAAGCCTCTTTGATGACCTATGTCTGAAGAATGGGAGCAAACTCATACCGTGATTCTCACTTAGCTATGTTTTTATTTATGTAAGTGAAACTGGACTTTAGAGTTCATGCTGGAAATAGTTACAAGTTTGGGCTAATTTGAGATTCAACAAATGTATGTTTACATGACAAAGAAATGGATGTTGGGAGGTGAGGTAGTACAATGTTACAGATTAGATATTTATGCTTCAGCAAACTTCATACATTGAAACTTAATCCCTAAAATTTAGACTTTTGAGTAATAGTTAGATTTAGATAAATCCACAAGGGTACAAGTCAAAGATAAGCTTGATATTGTTATAAGAAGAGGGAGAAAAAAACCCCAGGAATTCTGTTTCCAGCATGTGAGGACACAGAGAGAAAGTAGCCACCTGAAAATTAGAATTGATCCCTCTCCCTCAGAACCTAACCATGCTGGCACCCATATCTTGGACTTTCTAGGGTCCTGTACTATAAAAAATAAAGCTCTGTCTTATTAGTCACTTGTTTAATGGTATTTTATTTTGAAAACTTGAATGCCTGAGAAAATAAGTCACTAGAATTTACTCAGTGTGAAACAAAAAGAAAAAATTCAGTGGTACAAACAAGAAGTTTGGGACAATAGCATATGCATAATTAAAATTCCAAAATATTTGAGGAGACATTTATATTTTTCCAACAGTAAAGAAGATCAAAATATAGATCCAAGAAGCTCAGAGATCTGTAGAAGGAATGATTCTAACACACACACACACACACAACACACATACACATCATTAGCCACATCATAGTCAAACAACTGAAAAACAAAGATAAGAGAATATCTTGAAGGAAAAAAATATGAAAAACGTATATTGTATTTCCACAAAGATAAGAAATACAACAGACATGTGTCACAGAATATGCAAACAAGAAGGCCATAAAATGCTATTCATAAAGTCCTGAAAGAAGAAACAATCTGGAATTATGCATCAACTGAAACTATCTTCCACAAATAAAAGGAAAATAAAGCATTTTGCATACAAATAAAAATAAAATGTCATTAATAACAGACCTGTATTACAAAAAAATCTTAAAGGAAACTCTTGAGAAAGAATAAATTGTAAAACAGAAATCTGGATCTATGTTAAGAAATCAAGATCAGTCCAAAATAATTTTGCCTACAGTAAAATTCTATACATATTATTGCTCTCTATTTTTTCTCCCAAAATAGGCAACTTAATACATATAACAACATATTCTCATCAAAAACCCTGTTGTCACACCAAGTCCCAATCTGTACATTCTATTTCTTCTTGGGCACTAATGTCACCCACCCAAAACCTAAAGCCTTCTCCCTATTCTTACCTTCAAAACATTCCAGTTTTAAATTCTCTCTTCTAAATAGTGTAAATATCTGTGTACTTTTCCACTTTACTCAGCACTATGAATAACTGATTGTGAAGATTTAAACTAGGATAGACTCTTGTATTACCTGTCTCTCTGTTCTATATGACTCTGGCTTGCAGATGTCAGTAAAATTTCAGGCAGAATAACGGAAGCAACACTAAGCCCTTCAATTGTATGTAAGTACTTGAATTATACATAGATACTTGTTCACAGTAGTAGTGAAGGACACGGAAAAACCATCAGAATAGTGAGGAAACCCAGGGGTTAGCAACAAAGAGTAAAAATACCACCCTAAGGGCTGAGTGTTTAGTAGCCAGAGTGTGTGTCCCAGAGCTCCAAATGCAGAACCTTTTATAAGTAGACAGTGCCTGGGAGAGGCTGTTCCGTTTGAAAAGCAGATGTAGAAAAGCGATACAACTCTGTCACGGACAACATTGGAATCCAAAAGAAAAGTAAAGTGTATTGCCCTTTTTTCTCCAAGTTTCTACCACGGCATCTTACTGAATGGTAAAAAAAAAAAAAAAAAAAGTACAAACACTAGAAAAATGGATTCTGGAAAATATAGTTATCTGAACAAAAGACCAGACAGAGAGAGGGTCAGGTGATAGATTGTAGCATACACAGACAATTTGGTATGGTCCCCAATCCATCATTTAAAAGGGTGGTATACATTGATTTTAAGTATTAAATTGGACATTAACATAATCCTGTCAAAAATTTCAACAGTTCTTTATTTTGAAAGTTATAAAATGGTTTCCATGGCTTCATTTCCTGTTTACATTCATTCAGCAAATTATACTCCAGTTTCACTTTACAACCTTAATATATGCATTTTACATGCTCAGATAAGATTCTCAGCCCACAGTCTACTAGAACTTAACATCTCCTAGTAAACAATTAATTCTCTATGTTTAGTCTGTAAGTCACCACAGGTATCTCATAAAGGTACAAGCACACTTATTAGCAACAACAAAAGCAAACTCTGTTTTATGGGCTGTCCTATTGTGTGATTTGTTTGTCTACAATGAGACCACCTCCACTGCCAGACAGTAATAGTGCCTTTTTCTTTTTTCATCTCCAGTAACACATAGGTTATGTGACATGTGATAGCAACTCATTGAGTTAATGTAGTAAGAATGAGTAAAGAATAAAGCCAAAATGAGTTAACTATGAAAGTTCTCACAATAGCCTGTTCAAAATCTCATATGCTTCTTTTTCTCCAAATCCATGCTATGTGTTCTAATTATAGCATAATATGTGAATTTTTGGTGATTGGTATTTTGAGAAGAAAAAATATTGTAAAGTATACTACCATGATTGCAAAACAGTATTATGTCCCCTTAAGGCAAACTAAATGGTGCTATATTTGTATAAGTCTATAGTAGTTTCACTACTAGCAAGTCAACAGAAATAGCTACCTTGTCCATCCTCTTTTCCATGGAACGTCCATGATATATGATACCACATGGAAATTTATATTGCACATATTCCTGATTATGTTTCTACCTGGAATTTATGTCCACAGAGCAACAAGAATTCCAATTTATCATCAACTAACTCTTAAAAAGCATATGCTTAAGCAAACATGAAGAGGCAACTGAGATGACATTTAAGTCAATCACCTAATTAACAGCCAATTTTTATAATAGCATGATATTGTTTCAGAAAAGTACTTGCAAATTGTTAAATTAAACATCACATTTAATTGTCCTGGGATCTTGGTCTTCTAATAAAATTTCCCCTCAGGTGACACATCAATGTTTTCCACTGGAAAATATCAAAGGAGGTAATAATCATTGGTGTGTGCGTGTGTGTGTGTGTGTGTGTGTGTGTGTGTGTGTGTGTGTGTGTTTTCTCTCCTTTCTTTTTTTTAGGCTAATCTTTACAGGAAAAAGAAATTCTGGTAACTTTGAAAGCACCTTTCCCTGTAAGAAATAAGAGCTCAAGATAGACCTTGAAATTTGCAATTAAAATTTACAATGCTCATTTTAGTGAATATTTAAAGATATTGTAAACAGTTTGCTAATTGTTTATACTTGATTTTTCAATGTGATCACAAATAGAATTTCAAATCCAGTGTAAAGCATGTTCACTAAATATGTTTTATCTTTTAAGTTATTTGAAAAGTAGCATTTACTTTTCTCTCTCCTGCATCCCCTTCTGCTTCAGCAGAGGCAAGGAAACTGTTAAATAGAGTGATAGCAATCTGCAATCTCTTTCTTAAGGTTTTATTTATCTCATCTTTTCTAGTGCTTTTAGAAGCAAAGATATCATCAAAAATAAAACTATACATACAAAACAAGATATAAATTGACTGTTACTAATATATGTTGGAACTGTGTCTAAAATAATTTATCCTCACATAAAAACATTGATTTGGGGTAAAAAAAATAATGCTACGGAATGGGATCACTAGTTTTTTTTAAACTTTCTTTCCTATTCTCACTCACCTCTTTATTCATTTTTTAACTTCTTGCTATTATTATTTTTTACTTCCAGATCTCTGAAACATATGTTGGCAAGGCCAGACAACTTTTCATCGACTTGGAAAAGGAAATGGAGGAGATATGATACAGTTTGTATGCATCTGTTTGTGCGTATGTGTGTGTTTGCTCTACCTCTATGCAGCTTGGAAGTCCTGAATAGAGGGCTGCAGTTAATTTCCCATTTTAAATAGCAGATTAAGTCTACACTCTAGAGCCTTCTGTATTTGTTTCTGACACTGTTAGCCTCTATACACCTGTCCCAGCATCTCCTGAGCCAAGTCACTTATAAACAGGGATAATACCACGCCCCAATTGAAGTTATTCCATCCTAAACTTGCTTTCCCTGCAAGCCCTTTCATTCTCATAGAACTACAATAAAGATGTTTGCCCAGAGCCACAGTTCCTCTTAGTTCCTCTTTCTGTCTTTTTGATTAAACCCAGCAGTCCCCCCAAATGACCCTGCATAACAAGGAAACTGAAGCATAATACAATAGAAAGACTCCAGTTTCCCTCACATGATCTCTGTTTTCACCATAACTCTTCAAAGTTACTTCAGCCATTGGAGGCTTAATCGCTGGATTAATTCAACATTGCTGTTATTTCAGGGAATAGGGAGGCCCAAGGAAGGGAGAGAGACATGAGAACAACTGATCCATAGAGCCATCAGAATCCATAATTTATTCATTAAATTGGCCAGGTTACATTAGTTCCATGTTGCCCATAATTACCATAGTAACACAGATCATGTTTCACTGTAACACATATAATAATAATAAAAATTGAAAACATTGTAAGTATTGCCTACATGTGACAAAAGAGACACAACTTGAGCACATGAGGTTGAAAAATAGCACTGATAGACTTCCAAGACTCAGGGTTATTACAAAGCTTCAGTTTCTACAAAATGTATTATCTGCAAATCCCAACAAAGGGAAGTGCTATGAAATGGAGTTTGCCTGTAGTTAAAGTATGTAATTCCTTCTGTTATAATTCCATTGTCACCTTGCAATTAGCAGTTCATCCCTTTCTCTTTATTCAATCATCATTTTAATGAATATTAATTCATTGTCAAATGCCAAGCAGAGTGTCTGGTGCATAAATGATGAAGGAATGAGACCCACTAGACAGCAGGCACTCTGAGGATAGAAACTTTGTGTAATAGCTTAGTTTGTTAATAAAGGAGAGAATATAGAAATCCTATGAATGTTTCCTGGTCCCTGGGACAGTAAGGATTCTTGCTGTAAATCAATGATAGAATTCTGACATGTATGCCCTGATTAGGAAGGATGCCTACCTTAAAGCATGATTTATCTCAATGAATCATCTCAGAGTACCCACCTAAAATATATCTCCAAAGAGTCATGTAGAAGATTAGGACGAAGAGAAGGAAGGAGACAGAGAGAGAGAGAGAGAGAGAGAGAGAGAGAGAGAGAGAGAGAGAGAGAGAGAGAGAGAGAGAGAAATTAAAAAATAAAATAAAGCAATTTTGGACTTAGAAAATGTGATGTATATGCTCTTTCATGATTTTTATAATGAAGATAAAAAGTAGAACACACAAGAAGGCAGAACAAGACTTCAGTCAGTCCTCTGCTGCTTCCATATAATATATGCATTTTCAAAAACCTCATAGTAAAAATAATACCAAGCAAAATAATTCAATAGATTATCCTGAGGGAAATTTGATTTGATAATTGTTTTACAACCTGTGTTTCTGGTTAAAAAAAATCATGGGGTTTGATGTGTAGTTTATGAGTTGAGCATGTGCTTGGCATGACAAGGTATCCTGGGCTGAAGCCTAACCACACCACGCACACACACACACACACACACACACACACACACACACACAGGCAAATTACTTTAATTACTCTGTGCTCAATTATTTTTACAGGTGGTAAGTATGTCACATTTTTTAATTGAATAAGTGATAGTGCCCAGTCTCTAGCTTTGGATCACTGTAGTCCATCTGGGCCTAAAGGCAAAAGAAAAAAATGTCTTTATGGCCCTAGTTTCTTTTGAAAAATTCAATTGAAGTAATAATTAAAACTCCATAGCTTTAAACAGGATAACAAGCTTTGAAAAATATAGAGCATTACTTCCTGGGCTAGCAACAAATAATTCACCTAATTTGTTCCCTATTAAAGTCTAACTGACTCTATTATTTAACAGCCTTGGGGAAAAGAGGTAGTGGTGTAAGAAGGGCTACAATGTATTGTTTTGATATTTTTTTCTTTAAACATTTTGTACATTGAAATATAGTCTCAGATGAGGTAGAGCCATGTAATCTTGACTTGACTTTTTGCTCAGAAAAACAAATAAAAAAGAATAAATGGATTTTAAAATATTTGACCATATTAGAGAAATACTGAGTCAGAAAAGTGAGGAATTAAAGAGCCATTTTGCAGGTGGGGTAGAAATCTGTGAGAGCCGAGATTGGCCTTTTTAAAGCATCTTTGTGGAGACATTTGATTTCCAGCCAAAAGGCAGAACTGAGCAGAGCTTTCAGCGAGCTCCCCTGGGTTGACGGGAAACAGAGCCACGAGTCTCTGAAGAGCAAAGAACCTGGTACCACCATTTTAATGTGAACTGGTGCCTGAAAGGATTGCCCTATCTTTAAGGCAAGGGATATGCCAACTTTGAGACTAGGAGACACCTAGTTTTAAATCATCTAAAATTTTAATGGAATTAAAAATCACATATAATAGGCTCTGGGCAAAAACCTTTATCATGGTTTCTATGACTGAATTTGTCTAGACGTACAATGTACAACACTAGTGCTAGGGATGATAAGGTTGTATTCTGCTTAGAGTTCTTGCTAAATGAATACATTTTAGTTGCTTTTGTCACAAAAACAAAACAAAAACAACAATGGGTAATTTTTTAAGATCATAAACATGTTAATTTTCTTCATTATATGTGTACCATAGCATCATATTGTTCACATTATAAATACACAATAAACTTCGTTTTTAAAAATATATGAAATTATTTCTTAAGTAGAACGAAGAAATCATGTATCTATTTGAGTATTTTATGCAAATGTTTGTAAATGAAGATTTATATAATTACATTTTGTAGTTTCTTGAATAAAAATGTACATTGTATGTATCTTTATGACTATACTATGTAATTTAGAAGTCTCATTCTCAAACATTGCCCTAAGGGCTCTTATAAAGCCTTGTGTCTATCCTCTTAAGTAAAAAATTTTAAAGGGTGAGTGAGATAAGAGTTGGGGAAGGAAAGAACATAAAGCTGGAGGGGAAGGACAAAATCATGGGCCAATCATTAGATGTGAGAAATAATTTTTGCCTACAATTATTCACTCTTTCCTGGATTCACGTTCTTTAGCATGTAAACTCATCCTGCTCCTAAAGCTAAGGTGTAATTCTGTTTGACTTTGGACTTTGTCCTGTGTCTTAATTTTTCAAAAGAACTATTAGCAAATATAGCACAGGATGGATTTAGGATGTGTTTGCTTGCACCCAATTGATCTTAGCGTCTGTCATCATACTGTGAAGAGTTTCTATAGATTAACTTCTGGCCCTTTTGTCTGAGGTACAGAAAGTGTATGCAAGGATGATAGCCAATAGCTGGACTCTGTCTAGATAAACTGCCTCAGCCACAACCAGAGATCCATTATATTGCACCATGATTATTTTAAGTGTCTGAATTTTAGGTTTTTTCTTTTGTGTTGTTTTTTGCTTAAGGCAGCAATATTCTGTGATCAGCTTACTGCTTACTGACACATTAATTGCATTGATATAAAGTTTTGTGCAGCTGGATAATAACACACACATATATACACATATATATATGCATATAAAGCATTTAAATCAGTATACATATTTTAACATAGTCAATGACTATGGCATTAATTGATTTTATGTATGCAGAAACTGAGGCTCAGATATTTGTCTAAGACCACAACTATTAGATGAAAGTAGCAGAATTCAAAATCTATTTGACTGGTTCTTAGATTATTGCTCCTTCCATTATGCTATACTACTTTTTCCCCCCAAAATTAAGATGGAGCATGAAGAATAATAGAAGATAGTGCAATTATCATATATTCCATCTATGATATATTCATTCCATAAATTATGGCTTAAATATATCCCAGTTTTTCAGTAGGTTTATTAATGTAGATCTAAAGGCTAACTTTATTCTTTTCATTGCCTATGCTTCTATTGGTGACAAAAGCCCATGAAGAACTGAGTTAGGAGTTGAAGACTGGAGAGAAATGGGGACAGGGGACAAAACAAAACAAAACCCAGTAGCCAAATAGTCCACAAAATGAAACAATCAACCCTTATATAGAGAGCAAGATGGTTCTTAACAGTGAGGCAGTAGGCAATGAACAATGACTGGAAGAAATCATTAGAGAATTCTTTCTGAGCTCCGAATTGTGCCCTGAATATAAAAATCTACTGGAACCAGTGCCATGCTGCCAAGGTCCTAGGGAACAGGCAGAATAAATTACAGATATGTCTAAAATTTATTTCCAAAGGCAGAGAAAACAGGTGACGTAGCACTGTCATCAAATAATGCAGAAAGCTTTTCTTTTAATTTTTTCCGTCTGTCTAAAGAACGTTAGTGCAGACTATAGTTTTATTATCTGAGCTACAGGGAAAAGACAAAATGCAATAATTAAGAAATCCAAAAACTGTCATAAAAGACAATGTAAGGCTGGAAGTTGAACAACTATTTAAAGTTGTTCAGCTCAGAGGTTCACTGCTCTAAGTATTTTGAGAGAACTACAATTGTTTCAGGAAGGGAGAAATAATATAATTTTAGAAGAACGAACTTGAAAATATAAGAATATTCAGGCAGCTGATACATACATATTGCAATCCTGCAGTACTCTGAAATGTGAATTCTGTGAGGGAAGACACAAAGTTATTGCTCACTCTTCTCCAAGAATGGACTAGAACAGAGTATATTACAGAAAAAAAATATTTTAAAATAACTAAGCAATGAAGAAATGAGTGACACTGCCCTCATGGAACATACACAGGAGTAAGAATGAAAACTATTTTCCATACTTCTGGACTACACCTGTATTTTGAGGAATTTTAAAGGAGGAGTTCACATACATGGTTATAAGATAACAGAACAACTATTATATTTATCCTCACATCAGGTGTTACCTAAAGAGCTTTGTAATAATCCTGCAATCTGCTCTTCCACTTTTGTGTGTCTGGTTTGGTCTGTGTTGTGGCATGGACATAGGTATTTGAGGATTCTAATGTTCAGCTAGGGTTGAAACATAATATACAAGGAAAAAATGATATGAACCATCTGAAGGCAGAAGAAGAATTAACTGAGGCAATTTGGAAACTTGGGGCATAACGGTTAAGGAAGGAACATGTGCAACAACCAAAAACAACCTGTTAGCCCACCAGAAGGGCAGCATAGTGAATGCTCAGATAGAGTGCAGGCTGACGAAGTTGAAGCGCTAAGCAAGAGTTAGCATGCACAAGCCTATAAGCCTGTGCCATTAGAGGGCATAACCGGCTGTTCGTTGTTCTGGACATAATGGAGGTAGATAGTTGATGGGAGTGACATTATGTTTCAAAATAATTCCTTTTTCAGCAGATTTAGAAATAGTAGGGTAGGGTCAAATATTTACAGAGAAGAGTTGGAAGATCACTGAAATATTTTCCACAAGAGCTGAAGTACCCTGGATTAGGGAAAAGATGGAGGGGGAATGTTGCTGAGTGTCAGGTAGTGATGTCAGGTAATGGATGTTTTGAATTCCTCTATTTGGTGGGTCCCACTTTGACCTTCATCCAACTTTACTCTTTATTCAGGTTTCTGAATCTTCTTCAAAGACCCAAGCAAACCTGTTTCCTCAGATGTCCCTCCAAGATAGAACTGGACCTGTAGTTCAAAGCCTTTCTTAGGGGCTGCCTTTGGTGGTAGAGGGGTCAGTAATGCAATGTAAATAGCAGTGTTCAAATGTAAGCTCATTGGCTTCTGGAATTTTAGGTTAGAGGTTGGGCAGGGCAAGATAAGAAGGTTGTGCTAAAGGTAAAGGTCAGGTTTTTGGTTCCTGTATTCTATCTGTTATTTTGTTGGAAGTTCTGCATTTATTAGCAATAGATTTGGAAGTGAAGTGAGAGAAAAAAGACAAATGCAGAAAGGATGCTCAGCAGAAAAGACCATAATGTGCTGTAGTTGTATTTTTAAATAAAAACCCGGGTGTTTGTAATATTTTGAAATACTTTCTTATTCATATTTTTTCAATTGTTGCTATGAAAGCGAAGTAAGTTGGTCAAAACAGATATAACTTCCTCCATTTACAAATGTAGAAATTGCTTATATGGAGAAATATTTGGAATTTTCTTCTTTCTGTCAAGGGGAAGACAGTAAATACAGTATTTAGGGGCTATTAGGCTCAGTGAACATTGTCATCTCTGACACAGTACATTTGTCAGTGTGGCCATAGACAATATATAAAAGGACAAGTTTGATTGTGTTCAAGTAAGTCCATAAAAAGAGATAGTCAGATTTGGCTCATGAATTGTAGTTTTCAGATTTGTGACGGAGATTCTCCTCTGCTGACTGTAAGAAAAACACATATGAGACTATAAGTCAAATTTTGTTTTTTACTTTTGTGCTGACTACTTTGAATGCTTAAATGAGAGATGCAGATACTATTGTTCAAGGGACATGGAAATCTTTTAGTCCAAACTCATTCTACAGATGAGAAAACTGAGGATCAGAGTGCTCAAGTGAATATCTACAGTTGCAAGGCTATTTACAGTCAGAACGATGACACGAATTTATGGTTTTTATCTACTGCAAAGTTGATCACTTCCATGAACTAACATTGGCCAAATCTACAATTTCCTTGTGTTTACTGAACATGATGAAGAGAATATCTTTTAAAAATCACCATTGTCTCCTAATCATTTTCCCTTTATACTGTGACATACCAGGTGTCTACACCTTTTTCCTAGGTTCTGCAATTCTTCTCTTTGGTTCTCTGCATTCTGTATCAAAAATTTCAGTAAGCAAAATTACAGCTGGCAAAATACTGTGTAGAGTGCAGAGATGGAAAAAACGGGATGGCAGATAAAGTCAGAATCTCCTTCCCGATAGGAGGAAAATACATGACAAGATTACTCATACTTGAATAATATTTGTCCAAGCACATTTAAAAATATTATCTTTGCACTAAGAATCCATCAACTTTCATAGTAGCATTAGTGGGTGTACCAAAGGTCTCTTTTTGGAGACAAAGTGTCTGCTGTCTTGTATATAGTATTTGATAATAAAACTCAAATATATCAGACAACTGATAGCCTTCCTTGACTCTTGTTATAGCTGAAGCCAATTCAGAAAGCATAATTGATTTAGAGTTTAGTAAACCATTCAAAAAAGTTCTGTAGGGAAATCTAATAAAGAAATTGGAACCATTCTCTCTGATTAAAATTACAAGCGTCCATCTACATAAAACTGACTGACAGACAATAAAAAAGGTAATTACCATCAGTACAAAATCAAATGGGGGATAAGATTAAAGGATTAGATTAGAACAGCCACCTGTGAAGGCAAAATTTGGAATTTAAAGTGCATTTGTAGTTAGATAAGTAACCATTTAAGATGACAATTCTGTAGTAAAGCACTTTTATGACTTCACTTGTATTAGGAACTAAAATGCAGTGAAATATCAAGAAGATTACAAGTTCAAGGTTTGTCTTAAGAATAAAAAGAACAAAAAATGGCAAAATAATGCTTAGACAAAAACTGCATGCAGATTTTTATAGCAGCTTTATGCATTATTGATAAAAACTAGCAGCAATGAAAATGTCTTTCATAGGTAATGGATAAACAAATATGGAACATCCATATGAAGGAATACTGTTCAGTGATAAAAAGGAATGATTTGTCATGCCATTCGTGTTATAGAAGAATCTTGATCATGTAATTCTCAGTGCAAGAACCCAGTCTCAAAAGGCTATGTATTGTGTGATTGTATTTAAATAGCATTCTTGGAAAGTCAAAATGATAGAGATAATAAACTAATGAGTGGTTTTTAGGAGATTGGGAAGGAAGATTAAATAGGTGAAGCACAGGGTAATCTGGAAAGCAGTAAAACTATTCTTATAAAATTGTAATAATGATATATGACAACAAATTTGTAAAAATCTTTAGAAATTCACTGCAAGATAGTGAAGACTAATATGTTCAAATTAAAACAAATTATCTAGAAAAATGAAGTGTTCTCAAGACACAATGCAGAATTTGACAAAGTATCCTGTGCCCACAAGTTTTAATTCATGTTTGTTCAGATTGAAATACAGTTAAATTTTAATATTCATATTTTTAACAATTATCATTACTGCTTTGGCAACAAACCAGAAGTTATACAAAATAGAGTTAGGTTTTTTTTTTTTTTTTTTTTTTTTGGTACTGGGGATCGAACTCAGGACCTTGCACTTGCCGGCAGGCGTGGCACTACTGTGCTAAATCTCCTGCCATGAAGTTAGTTTTCATGCAAATAATTCATCAATAATGGTCGATAAGTCATAACAAATGAGTTATATTAATATAAAATGCTAATAGGATGAAAAACTGGATGAGATATACACAATACTTTTAGTACCGTGACAATTTTTTTGTCAACCTTAAACTACTTAAAAATAAACTAGAGATTCACTATTAGATTTCAGCTACTTTTAAAAAATCTTAATAAAAATAACCCAGTATGAGGCACTAAAATAGTAATATGATAAGCAAGCCATAGATGCTTCCAATAGCACCCGATAATTTGATTTTATGATGTTTCACATTTTCTTATGTTAGGCATAAATTTCATCACAAGGGAATATATGCTATTTGTCTTACATCCGAACAGTGTCTAACACATTTGCTTGTAAATATAAGTGTTCAAAGGATTTTCATAAGACTGAAATAAGATATATTAATGAAATTGTAAAGTCAATGGTTAATGAATGAATGAATTGGGAACAAAATGAATACAAGCATTCATAACTACTAAGAAAATACAGAGGCATCATTCATTTTAGAAGGACTATTGAACACATAACATGGACTTATTGGTCAGTATGTGTGATTATTACTATTTATAGACTAATGAGAAAGATTAAATTTCAACTGGTTCTTGAAACTGGAGCCCTACTATTTGCAATGTTTGTATAGTCTTTTGAGAAGAACATTGTGCGTGGACACATCACTAAATTCTTGATATTAGAAATAAGTGCATACTACATATGCCCACAA